>NC_060105.1:0-2662500 GCF_021155765.1 Diprion similis | reverse complement strand
TTGCAAATGTAGCGCCATCATAAACGAGGCATAAGGTACACTGTAGATAATGTACGGCATGCATGTGGCTGACCACCACCACCACCACCACCACCACCACCACCACCACCACCACCACCACCACCACCACCACCACCACCACCACCACCACCGACCCAAGACCCCATGAGGCGGTCGCTAAGCACTTGGAACGAAGCTCACTTAACATTAGACCCGCAGGTAGGCAGGCAAGTTGCAAATTTGGTTTCGCAACTAGCTCGCATTTCGATGGTTGCTAATTTCGTTGAAATTTCAAAGCTTCGGATACTCGAGATACTCGAAGTACTTGGTATCAGGACGCGTTATCGAGGTGCAGGATTTGCGCCACGTTTCATAACTGTGCCGAGCGAATATCTTGGATGTGGATTTGCAGTAGTGGTAAATGGATGGATATACTTCAGTTAGTATTAGTGAGGATGCTTGCTGTATTAGGTGTGTGTATATGTATATTGTATACGTGTAAATAAGTACGCAATGGTGCGGCTCTGCTACTGTTGCACAGGACGAAGAGTTTACGGTCTCTCAACGTTATATTGCCTGTATATCGCTCACAATTCTCCGCTAATGCTTTACCCATTAGTTTCAATTGGTTGTCAAAGTTTCGCGGCTACCTGCAGACCACGCAGCTAAAAATGTCGGGTGATTAAAAGGAGAAGAGATGAACTTTTGGATGAAACAAAAATTAAGACACATCACTTTACCGATTTTCAAACACATTTATATATCTATATTGCATAACTTTTCTCATTACGGAAGACATAAATATGAAAAAATCTCTCCACCCGCACGACACGCGTTAAAGTAGATATATGAAAACAGATCGTAATTAAAGATATGAAGTTGAAACAGTTCAAGTCCCGAAATGAAGCCATGTAGAGGATTACCGAGCAGGGTGGTTGGGTAAATACAGGAGTTATTAAAAATGTATATCAGGATACCAGAGCGCACGGAGATTTGAACTCGTGAATTGCGGTGCAGGGAGCCCAAAACGGTGCGGTGAGCATAACTCGGTGTTATTACATCCGTTAATCTCCAGGGTTGTTTCGGCGGCGTATAAGGGGTGGAGTTTGTAAGGGCAGAGGGAAACTATAACCACGGAACTGACAGGAATCGTACAGCCATTAGGCAGCACGGTTAAAATATTCGAAAAATTCGTCTGAACAAAAAACAAATTCCAGCAGCAAGGAGTCAGTTTAATCTCTTCTCTGGTGTTATGCAGGTTGAATTTCTCGAGGGTTGAAAGGGTATTGGGGTTGCATATACAACGAAAGGGTTTGAAAATTGATGAAGAAAAGAGAAGGGAAGTGAAGGGAAGCGAAGGGAATGGTGATATGATTTCTTGGAACTTTGAACTTTACGTAGGTTGCACAAATACGAGTTTGAGGCTTATATACGTAGGAACCTAAATACGTGCGGCGCCGGAGGATGAAGAGGATGAATATGGAGGTGGGGAAGGCTGCATTCGGCTGAAGGGCAAGGGGGGTGGGAGAAAGGGCAAAAGAAGCGAAGCGTCTAATGGATGCGAATATATCGCAGCAATAAATTTCGCAAAAAGCGGTGAGAGTGCTCCGGTGCACGGAGAGTGTTCGGGAACTTATTTCTTGCCGACCGAGAGGCGAAGCTGGCTTCTCGAGCGATCCGTGGCGCCGTGACCGAGGAAATAAGGAAGGAAGGAAGGAAGGAAGGAAGGAAGGAAGGAAGGTGAAAAGGAAAGATGGCGTAAATTGAAGAAAAAGGAGAAAAACCGTGGAAACCGAGTCGGCAGCGAGCGGGACTCCCCGTCACGTTCACGCTACGTGACGGCGGCCATCTTGGCTCGACGAGGCGACGACCAATCCTCGCGCCTTTCGTCTCTCGGCGGCAAAAGCGAAGCAGGGGTGCGCGGTGGGGCGGAATAAGGGTGGGAGCAGACGCGAACGACGGAAGGGGGTGAGGGACGAACAACCCCCGACGTGAAGGCAACTTCCCCGTCAACAGAACCACCCAGCAACCGCGATCAATACCGGCTACGCCCCACCCTCTACCCTCCACCCTCACAACCCCTACGGCAGGGGTTCAAGTCGTACGGAAGATACATTCTCTGAGAATCCAGGGGAACGTAAGTAACAAAATGACGCAACCAGGCGAATATATTTTACCCCTACACATCCTGAATCCCGTTTCTGATGTATATATACGCAGCGTAAATTGTTGCTGATCGTTGAAAATTTGAAATAGATTGAACGGAGAAATTCCAGACAATATTCTTTGTCATATTAAAGAAAAAGAAGGTGTTTCAGAAAAATTTTCAATTGAACAATGATAGTTCTCCTCTTCAACTTCTTGCACTAAAATGTTCTCACGTAACAAAGAAGCTATGAAATGTTTTATTCCTGACATAAATGATCAAATAATAAAAAAAACAGAAGAAAAAAATAATAACAAAAAAAGACATTGTGTTACTGCTTAACGCCAAAAAATTTATTCAGAGCTTTACATGAAATATATACCTACTGTAGAAAGGAATTTTAAGATTCTGCGCGAAAATAACCAAAATGGGTGCGGTCGTTTGTGGTTTTTAAATTCTTCCGTTCCTTTCCATCCGTTATTTAACTTCTTTCTTGTTTCTTTTTATTTAAACACGACAAGCCCCATTTTGCGACCGCAATAAAAACGCTGATTTCTCGAGTATAAGGTACCTATATCTCAATTAGAGAAGTAGGTAACTACCTGAGCGAAGAAGATAATTTTGCGTCCCCGCTTTACGAGTGAGTCGGTGAGTTGGGTTGATCGCGGGCGATAGCCTGGGGTTTTTAAGATATCTGTGAGTCTCGTTTTTCTCTCCTACCTATACCAGCTCCGAGCACAAGTTCGAAGAAAAAGAGCGCTGTGGTCTTCTGCTTGACTGTACCTACATTCGCTCGTGGGAATTACACCACGCAGGTAAGAATATTTGAATTATTCCGAGAGGTGAAAGAATTAAAATTCGAACTCGGCACGGGCTCTTTCGGGAACGTCACGAAGCTCTCCCGAGGGATTCCGCGAGCTCTTTGTAACCCGACCCACGCCTCGCAGGCTGCCGCAGTTCGGTCACATTCTGGCTCCCTGAACGAGCCCCGAAACAAAGGGGGTCGGCCGTTTCGACACTCTAAATACAATATGTAATGAAAAGTTTCCTCATCAACGAAAGTTGGCCGACGTATATATAGCCATCGCTGTTGTTATATAGTCACCCATTCCTCTCTTTCTCGTGACTTTGCAGTAACGGAAGAACAGGAAAGTGGAGGACCGACACTGTATTACGAGAGTATATTTGTCAGGGGATGAGCCTGGAAGATGAAAAACGAGAATAACGATGACAGTATTATTAACGTGTCGGTACTGTGGGCGGCCACAAACGTCAGAGGGAAAAAGTCTCGGGGTTTAAGGTGAAATAGAGAAATTTCAGCCTCGTGAAAGTATAAATTAAGATTTCGGTGAAGATTTCGATGGGGAACGAAACGCGGACCAACCACGCTGGCGGAGGATTAACTGAGACGTAAAATGGACGCGTAGTGGGATATAGCTATGGGAATATGGGATAAATACATACTTATGAAAAAATCTGGTAGGTAAATGGGCACCGAGTTGGGCTGTTGAAGAAATACGAAGACGTGAGAAGTGGAATAAGGGTAAGAAGAAGAAGAAGAAGAAAAGCGGTGTGTGGATTATGGGTGGAGGTTGAACGGCACCGAGTTGCCTCTTCTTCATCTCCATCTTCTTCTTCTTCTTCTTCTTCTTCTTCTTCTTCTTCTGGCGGAGAAAATGAAGGAGAAATACGTGGAGGCTCTGCCCTCTGATTATATCCACTGGTGGTTCGTATAATAACAAGTTCATAAAGACGGTGAAGCGCATGCCCACCGCCTCACAAATGTTATGAATAATATTACCATTGCATGGGGCCCCCCGAAGCGGAGGCCAGGGCTCCTCCACCATCTCCCGACGAGGGTCCAAGGATCCTCCGAAGGCAGCCGGCCTATCGTCGTTGCTCAGGGTCGCGTGGGAGGAGGATGAGGATTCATCCGAAAAGGTTATATAGTAGGGATGGCCTCGAAGACGTCTTATTTGAAACAATGTTTCTAGCCGCGGAGCCGCTCCAGTCCAGGACCGCAGTAAATCCTCATTCGAATCCCCTTCCATCTCTATCCCTCTCGGAACGCTCATGCCCGTATAAAAGGATGAAGAGAAAAAAAGAAAAAAAAAAAGAAAAAAAGAAAGGAAAAAGAAAAGAGAAAATCTTCTCTCCTCCGCGCATATAGTCCTTTATTTTATTCGCCGAGTCTTGACGTCGGTCAAGCTTTGATGTAGGTCTTCCAGTATGGGTGCCCGCATCTCACGCACGGAGTCCAATTCACCGTCTCAAGAGGCCGTGGAAATTACATCGAGCATCGGCGATACGGGATAAGATACAAAATTCGTTTGTTCCTTCGCCTTCGCCTTGTTTCTGCTATCTATTCTCAAGGATCACTCTCTTTTCGGAGCCATGATCCTGCTCTCGGCCACGCCCAGGCACCGACGAATCCCGGTGGACCATGAGAGCAGGACAAAGGGTGAAGTACACGAAGTAGCGAGTCCTGAGTTAAGACAAAGTCCTGGCTTCGTAAACGATTATCGTAAGAGCTCGTATGATGACCAGAGCTCCTTGGAATCAGGGTAATCCTACAGGTAGCCAAAAGTCGAATCGCCCCGAACGAAGGGTTGCAGCTTTTACAAATCCAAGTCGCACACGAGATAACTCGACGCGTAATAAATCAGATGGCAAGTCTGCGCGACACGCGAGTCGTAATATTTAAGTTAATGGCTTCGTGATAATAAAGTTAATGCCTTTATGATAGTCGTTCGAGACACCGGCTCACGTGTGTATAAGCTTGCACGTAGAAATGTGGACGAGGTGTGCGTATTCGGACATGATCATCGTCGGCACACCTGTGCGACGATATCCAGAAGCCGTCAAGTAGTCCTGATTTGGACCCAGACACGTGACCCGTGCCCAGCGTCCCGAAGGAAGACGAAGGATCCTCTACCACGGGGTCACGAGGAGGATGAAAATGGCCTTCTTTTTGAAAGCTGGGCTGGAAAATTGAATCGCGTGTTGGTCTGACGATGAAAGTTTGCGAACATTTGGAAAGTGGATCGAGTCGCTGATGACAAATTTATCGGATGATGGGGCCGAATCGCGTGTCGAAGAGAAGCGACAAAAAGGAGAAACTCGAGAGGAAAGCTCACGAGTAAATTGCTCCCTTATGATGTTCGCCTAAGTATGGCTGTGGGTTAAATATTCACCAGCACTCGAGTGGCGTGCGTTTCTACGAGAGCAAAATTATGCCTCCGCCTTACTGGGGCTTAGGTATAGGTGGTAGGAAGGTAGGTACCTACTACAGCGTTTCGCTTTGGCGATTAAATCTAACTGCCATGGTTAATTAGTCCCTGAGCAAATTGACTGCGGTCAGTCGGACGGCAGCTCCAAGCCACAATACTCGATAACTCAAAGCGTACTTTACCGCACGAACATCGAAACGATATTCAACAGCATGGAAATTGCCTTTCCGCCAATTTGATAGCCGATTCATCCGCGATAATCCAAAACGCGATGTTGAGACGCTTTGCGACGAGTATAAGGTATACATCCAAGTCATCTTGGACGAGAGAAAAACTAATTTCCTCTTTTTTCTGATTATCATTTATCACCCTGTCCCATCTAAGTGTTCCGAGGATATTGTACAGATCATTGGAACCGCACTGGGTATATATATATATATATATATATATATATATATCGGGAATGAAATTGACACATGGACAGGGGTTGAATATCGAGAGATGCCTAATTGAATCCAACAGTGATGGCTGCGGTACGGCTGTACAGACGGGGAGAGATACTGCCGGCCGTAAATAAGTTATTACGACTTCTGACAGTATTTACTAAATTGATCCAATAATCCCTCCGCGCCACATAAAGCAGCGTGGCAATATACCTGCACGATGTGTTCACCTATATCTCAACGTACGCATGTATTACATACGTTTGAATATATACCAAATCCGTATAATATCTTCATCACATCTACACCGTTAATTAATTATGTATATACCCAGAAGCGAGCTCTTTACATTATTTCCATTTTTTCATTAGCTTACAGCTTTTATATACCTACACCTTTTTGTCTGATAATAATTCCTCAAGATAAACGTTTGGATAAGTTACCGAGAGATGCTATCGAGTTTCAGCTTAATTAATCCAGGCGAGGCATAATATCCGTATACATATATACATCCAGCTCTGCACCCACGTTAACACGATGAAACCGAATTTAACGTTGGTACAAAACTTGATAAGAATCTCGTTAGAGTCCCGGAGTGTAATTAACGTCCGCAGGTTGACCGAGGCCGATGGTGTGCAGCTTTATGCAAATTTTCTTCGCGATGTGGTTGGAAGTGAGCAACTGTAGAACAAAGCGGAGCTAGTCGGCCATTTCCCACATTCGAATCTGATTTTCGATCGAAACGTTTGCGCTGTTTTCATGGCACACGAGAGCGGAGATTACACGAACATAATCTGAATTTTTAATCGAGAGAATGATTACATGTAGACGAATTGCAACACATGCTCCCTAGATGCCTGCACAGCACTGTGCATTGAATGATTTATACACAAAGTTGTTATTGCAATTCGCACGAGACGGCTAAGTCAATTAAATATCAAACATTTCTCAACGCGCGCGATTTATAAGAAGACATGTGCTACGTACGTTTAGAGAAAAAGAACAAGAATTAAAGCAAAAAACGTATGCATATATATATATAAATCCAAAGGAATAAATCAAGAAGAAAAACGAGAACCTTGTCATGTCCTTGCTCACGCACAACCTGTCCTGCACTTTTTTCTTCTACCTACCAAGCTTACGGTAATTAAACGTTTAATTACCTGGCAATTTGCAGTCGCGACAATTTCACGGTCTGCACGCTTATGTCGCAGCAGTCGAACGATCGTAAACGCGAAAACTTAATTTCCACCGCAATCTTCGCCGTGTAATTTTCAATTTTCCCAATCGATTTCCTCCCGAAATACTCCACAGGATTTACCTCTTTAACGATCTTCCAAAAACTCGGAACTCGTGGATGCAAAATCGAGTTTCGGTTCGGTTTGCATCGGCATCTGCACGCCGTGCCGTGCCGGCACGCTGTTCGCGGTGGTATAACACGGCTTCGTATAAGTATTATTTTGTTGCGTTTAAATGAGCTGTTGGTCGCGGCCGGTTAACGCGTCTAATAAACATGAAATATTACGACAATAAAAGAATCATCATATAATGCCGAAGTACCGAAGTCCCGGTGCTCCCGCACGAGAGTCAACCTCTCTCCATGCCTTGGTGCCAGACCGCTCTCCAACTCTCTCTGCCTCTCATTTTTGCACTTCTTCTCTCTCCCTTTCTCTCTTTATTTTTCTCTTCCTCTCATCTGTTCTCCGCAAGCTTTATCTCACGCGTTCTTCTCATTGCTCACAGGTATCCAGATTCGATTCGCTTCGCAATATAATACATATAAGGAGCTTTTCGGGAATCGTGCGTGAAATTACGCTGTTCGCACCAATGCAGCAGGTATAAACGAATCCTCCGATCTCTGATCGTGGGAACGCGATTCACCGCCGGTTCGTTTTGCGTGGGGGAAAAATCTTGATGGTCGATCTCATTAGGCGTCGTCGTTACAAACCGCCTTGCGCGTATTGAGACGTCCGAAACACTTTATACTTCGACGTTCTTATTACCCGGGAGCGACGACGATCTGCGTTATCGTCATCGTAAGTCAAGATAAGAGAAACGTGGTTGCAGATGTACAGACGACTTTTCGTCAACTCAATAGCGGGAAAAAACATCCCTCGGAGATTGAAATTTAGAAAAACATCATCCACGCAGGAAGAGACTCTCGCATCTTCTCGGAGAGGAGAAAAAGAGCACATTTTACTCGAAACTCCAGGGCAAGAGAGACGCATCAAGGCTTCTGGTAAAAAATATCCACGTCAATTATATTCTTCAGGATAAATGTAGCAGATTTTATTCTGCACACAGTGATTTTCGCTGTTCCTAGAGTAAATTCATATTTTATCAAAAAACCTGACGCGTCCCTCTTTAACTGCAGTTTTGAGTAAAATCGGCTCTTTCAATCTCTCCGTGTTCGGTGTAGAAAATTTGTCCAACTCACCTCTGATTTCGAGAGACCTTTGATGCGGAGGGGAGCCAAGAGGGCGAATTCCTCGTCGCCGCATGAGGAATCCTGAAACAAAAAATCACGCAAAACTTAAGTTGGTTGAAAAATTCTTTTCGATGCATCGTAAAAATGAAACAAAATCACTTCGATCCAACTCCAAGTCAGATTTGACTTTTACACCGAAGTTACGAATCCGTTCTATTCTAACTTCGAAGTTGGCTGGCACACCTAATTCGAGGATATTTCGGTGCTGTTTTAAAGCTTCGCGGAGCTTACGTTCACGACTGCATATTCATGGCGAGGAAACTGCGTTTATCAACGACACAATGGCTCCGCTCAATGAGCAACAACGTCGTAAAGCTCCACGGTCCAACGCGCCAACTGCAACGCTTTGACAGTAGCCCCTCGCACCTATCCGAGGGATATGTGACATCCGGTGTTGCAGTAGTCTGGGAACGTGTGCGATGCACCATTATTTTAGCTAAGTTTTAAAATTCAGCCGCAACTATCCCGACTTTCCTCCCGACGATTAACAGTGGAACGGAATTAAATGGTGCCAAGAACTTCCGCAGCGCGTAAAAACCGAGTCCAAAATATGCCAAGTACGATATTTTTTCGAACTACTCACGCTGCAAAAAAGATTAAAAAAATTACGTGATTTCAAGTCCCTTTTCGTTATAACAGTGTGATTGGTGCAGACATCTTGAGAACATTAATTTTTATTTTTTCTTAGGTATTTATTCGCGTAGTGCAAAGCCCGTCCACAGTTTTCGGATGTTTAACTCGTGACTTCTTTCCCTCGTCTTCAATCTATGTATACACTTACACGTACGTGTATGCATGTGATATATTTATAAACTGGCCAGCGCTTTTGAAGTGTAAAGTAAGTACGTTGTGTATATGAAAAGAGAAAAGATTTGGAGTAGAGAAGAGACGCGTGAAAAATAAAGAATCCTACCCAGTGGCGTCGGAAGACGAACGTCGGCCATTCCGCGGCCGTCGGGACGCCTCGAAGCGTCGATGCGAGATCCGTCGGTGAAAGAGCGCGGAATATATTTCGGTCCGAAGCGCACATCCCGAGTCCACGAATCGTGCCGAATCAAAGAATCCGTCAGTCTGTGACGAAGTCGCGACCAAGACTGGTCATTCCTGGGTCGAGGATGGCAACGCGACAGATCGTTATGGGATGAAAAAGCCGACAAATGGAGGAAGCGAGGCAAATGCGAATGGAAAAAAGGGGCAGAAAAACAAAACAAAACCAAAGAAAAAAAAAAAAAAAACAGAGAATAAGCAAGAAGAGGGAAGAATGAAAGAATGGGACACGCCGTTAAAGCGACCTTGGGACTCTATTAGCACCCTACTTAAGTGCGTCCAATGCCGACGGTACATGGGGGCAAAAAAATTGGAGTATTGACGGAAGACGAGAGGCCCATTTGCCAGCGGCCTTGGCGAGGAGAGAGCCGGCCGAATCGAGGGCTCACCATCCCTTTGTCAAGGAATTGGGCCCGGCACCCTTTCCTCACAGCCAGACCGCGAAGAAGTTCGTTTCCGCAAACCGGCGGATGGTTGACGAAGATCCCTCGGACCAAGTGCAGAGCATCTGCCGATATTTATAGCCTGATTTCGAGAAAACTGGCTCGTGAAAATAGAGAGAAAGAGAGAGAGAGAGATGGGGAGGAAAAAGCTGAGCTTCAGAGCTTACGGCTGAATGTTGTCAAATTAATTTATGCCCAGTTAAATGGTAGTGTATACGGTACCCTAAATGTCAACTGCAAGTTACAGAAGTGACGAATAGCTTCTCAAATACGCTTTCTTGCTCGCCTCGCGTTACATTCGGATTCTAAAAAGACACACTTCTCGTTTCCGAGATCCTTAAATCGTGATTTCCACCCCGGGATATAAGCTTGGGAATCGTAATTTGGGCGAATGGTTGAAGAGGGATGAAACGCGACCAGCAAATCCTTTCCACGGCTTAAATTTAAGAGCTTGGGGATATTTTTATCTGCACAAAATGGATGTGTACACACAATTTTCTTCACGATCCTGGGACGTGTTCAAAAAAAGGATTTGTTTTTCGGCGGAGGGTTGAATATACTCCCATAGATTTATCGTCAACCTATTTCCAGCGATCCAAACTAGTTTTCAAGCGATTTTCTCACCCGATAAGAATCTAAACAACCGCGGGAGACGCGTCGATGTCCGTGAATAAATTTATAGGCTAGACGATCGAAGTTCATGGGGTGTTTTTTTGTGGGTCACTAATTGGCCAATCAGCTTTTCTTTCACCCCTAGGTTAAGTCTTCGGTGTAAACACAAATAAATTCAACGGTGCAGCGGGCAATTAACATGAAGAGTTCGAGGGCAATCCAGCTGGAGATAGAAAAATAGTCGGATGAAGATTTATAAATACGATTGCAATGAAGAGCAGCGGAAAAAAGAGAATAAAAAAAAAAAAAAAAAAAAATGCCAGTTCATTTTCTTTGCAGTGCCTTCTGTCTCCTCTGTTCCAGATGGCAAAAAAAATGGCGACGGCTTCGACGGCGGTACAGTTTTCTTTGGGAAAAACACGGAGGCGATCAAGCTCTTCCGGTTCGCACGAGTAAGCCGCTGCTAGTGTTGGCTGGCAAATGGGAATTCGCTGATATCACGGCACCGTGAGCTTGATGGGGGTTCGACCAGTTGATAAGGGTTGTTACTCGGCCATACGTGCAGGGCTGCGGCTGGAGACGAGTCCGACATCAGAGCTCGTCCGTCTTCGCCACGTCTCGGGCTCTCCCCTCATCCAGAAAAGCAATCATCCTTCCGCGTGACGTCATAAATCGAAAGCCATAACGGCGGTGCCGCGACGTTAGGTGGCGCCTGGCGTCCCTTTGCCCTTTGCCCGAAACCCCTAAACCCAGCTGAAACCCCGCCAAGAGTAATTTCACCTCGCGGCGCTTGTCGCGGGTGAAAGATTTCCCGAACTTTCTTACGAAGGGTCGAACTTACGCCCGGTAACTTATTACACTGAATAAAAGATGGAACGTGATATTAAATCAAGAAGAGAAGGAGAACGAGTATAATAACAACTCGCAAGAGGAAAGAACTCTCTTCTGGCACCTGCAGGTTCGGTTGTATAAAAAAATTTATTCATTCGTTCTAATGAATGAGTATAAGCGTATAAAATCTTGAAAGCTGATGAGCTTGCGCTAGTAATTCCGCCTTCGCTGAAAGCTCGAAACTCGCCGAATTCTTCGGCAGCGGTTCTTCGCGCGTGGGAGGGTCGAAAACTTCCTTCAATAATTGGCACATCGATCAGGCACTAAAACCGAGACACGGTAGCGGGAAAAAGGGTGTTTGCTCGTTTGGGCTGCTCGGAGGGCGGAAGAAAGCCGGGGTCGGCTGGACGGAAAAAGAGGGAGGCTTCGGAAAAGTAATCGGTAGCATTCGAGGCACGCCCGTGGGGATTTGCCCGCGTACCTACGTTCTTGCTCTGTAATATACGACTTCCGTACGCTGATGGAATATTTGAAAAATCCTCAGTCGAGCCGGCGATAAAACTATACAAGGATCCATCCTCCCTTTCTCTCGACACCCATAACGATCGGTATATATGAAAACATTTGTAGGTCCACTTCGTTACGGATTCTGGACCCCGCGTGCCACTTATATTCTCATACAATGCCGCCGCGTACCTACTTCTTACCTCCAGACTCCAGTCTCGCACTGACATCGCGCCGAGATAAAGGACCAGACGCCTCGATCTTATCCCTTCGGATGGCATGTGCCTGGCAAATTTACAATGCTGGTTTCTCTCCACCCTCGGCAGTGCACCTACATACGTATACGAATATCTGTATCAAGCGATCTCATCCACTGTCACGTGGCAGTCAGGCCTAGTTCCGAGTGATAAATTCAGAGCGTGAGTCTCTTGCCCATATAGAGGTTTCCTCTTCTTTTCAACTTTTTATGGTATCTTTCATGTATATCTTCGTAGAAATAGCTCGACAAGGTTGACATCAGTTATTTAGCACGAGTTTTTGGTCCTAAAAGGTGAGGAAAAAGAAACGTGCCAATTCATGAGACGTATCTTCCACAATATCTATAGGTAAGTGATGAATTGGAGTTATACTTTTATTAAGCGATCGTTGTTCAGAAACGGTGAGCAATCGCGCGGCGTTTGAAACGAGCGTTATTCCGAGGCGAGTATATACAGGCCTCGTTATCGAAAAAAGTGGGAATATTATCTGCGGGGAGTAAAGTGCCTCGGCAACCGGGGAATGTTGGCAGGCGTGTAATATTCACGAGCACTATAGCACAGAGTCCCGAAGCCGGAGGGCTGAGCACCGTCTGGATGGAATGTACGAGGCACTTTGGCCCCGCGTGCGAAGAGCGATCTCGAAGCGAACTCCTGGGTCCGTAGAAACCGGCCATCTCGGACCACCGAGGAGTGCGAGATAATCCGAGTGGAAGAGGATGAAATCTGAGTTACGTCCCGCTGCAGCCTGCTGCATGCGGTGGAAGGATCGGGAGAATATTTTCCACGTCCTCGATTCAGCTGCTTATTTTAAGGTCCTCCGCGGTCCGCGTAATCTTTCGAGCCATTCTCGTTATCCTCGGAACCAAAGACGCAGTGAAAATGTCTTTTATTTGCCTTCCAGTTGTCTTCGTTCTTATTTTTTCTTTTCTTTCTCGTCTTCGTTTCAAAGCCGGAAACGTCACGCCGTATAAATTCTAGAAGCTCAGCCCTCGCAGGACGAGAGACGTAAACCTTGTTTCTGGGGTTAGTTTTGGTCGCTATATGCCTAAGCCCCGACACGTGAACACAATTATCTTTCTCTCGGTATAAGGTATGGATTTAGCTCGCGTCGGGGAACCGAACCAGCACCACCAACCCTTCGAGATGCTGGGCGTGTATCGTATATTACATATTCTAGAGTCTTAGAAGTCCTTATCCTAGAAAAAAATTCTGGCTGAGAGAAGAGAGAGGAGCTTTTTTCCCGCTGACGTGTTACGCTGGTCTTGTGTGAGTCGATGTAGTCTGCACACATGCGTCTGTCTCTGCAGGACGTTCCAGGATGAGGAGGTAGAAGACGTATAAGACGGTGGAGGATACATAGGAAGAAGAGCGGGAAAGACGCGAGTCGTAAAACGCTGTACCTACACCCCAAAGAAAATACGAATTAAAGCAACGCGGACGACTTGAAGGGGCGACGGGAAGCAGGAAACTTTCCTATATAATCAAAGCCGAAGGGAAACTCCGAAGCTCGCTTGCCTCGCTGTCTTTATCCCTATACCTATGTACCTATGAAAGTAGCTTCAGGGCATTCGTCGATATGGGTACATAAGCACCTTCGACGAGCAGCTTTAACGCATAGAGCGTTCCGGAACTAGCAAAAGAGAGAAAGAGAGAGAGGGAGAAAAGAAGATGAAATAATAAAATGGAATGAAAATAAAGAATCTGCCGAGTGAGCAATGCGTGAAATTGATCCGACGATTCGCCGACGTAGCCTGTGTATTAACGATAACGCGTTCGTGTCTCTGTAACAGAGGTTGACGATGATGACGCCGATGACGATATAAAATCGAGAGAGCCCGGAGCCGGAAATTTGATCAATCGGAGTGCGGCGGGCGAGAATTGTAATCAGCTGGAGAGAGCGTTAAAGTGACCAAACACGAAGCAGACATTCCTGCAGGATCCGCGGCTGGTACACCTAGCAATAAAACCTAGTCCAGGGTGTACGGTAAACAACAGCCGTGACCAAATCCCTCTGATTGAGGACGCGGTAAAAGCAGGGGCAGGGGTTGCAAGGGACATTGCAAGGGTGGAGGGTGCGGGAGGAGCTGCGGAAATGGCACTCATCCCGGCGCAAACCCGTTGCGTAAATGCGGGCGAGGTACACGCCGCCGTTCCGGGGGTAGATAACTCATCGAACCCTCCTCGGAGGTGGGCGCGAGGAACTGGGGGTTGCGAAATGCGGTTTCCAACCCTTTCGCGACGGGCGAAGAAGCCGGATAGTTACAGTGCGAGGCCCCACCCAAATGCGACAATATAACTTTGGACCGTAGTAGCGGGCGCCGTAAAGCCTCTGTATTTAATTTACTGAATAATTGGAATCAAGCTGCCTCATTTGTGTGCGGGCCACCCCCGGTCTCTTCTCTTTCCGCCTCTCTGCCCGGCAGCCAGGGATCCTGCGGGAGCCTGATGAGGAGATTTGTGCGCGGCCGTAAAACCCACCCCCTTTCTACCCCGCCTTGGTTACGGGCGGCTCCTCCGGAGCCGGGGGGTGAATAAAGATGGCCAGATAATGGAACGCTTGCGATGGGTCGCGAGGCGCGGGGCGGTGGTCGCTGGATTAAATAAGCCGCAAGGGCTTCCAGAGTCGCCATGCGCTTCTCCGTTCCCGCTGCCATACCGTCGTAACGGTGCCTCGACGCGATGCAGCCTCGCCTCGCCTCGCCTCGCCTCGCCTCGCCGTGTCGTACGTGACGCGAGCTTTCAGCCCGCTACGTCATCGGCGCAGCGTCGTGTGCGCACTGCGAGCCGCCAATGAGGGGCTCCGGTATCACGGTGCATCGCTTGCGCAGGCGCAAAACCTGTTCCGTAGGATCGATGGCCGCGATCACCGACTGCTCAGCGAGAGAGCGAGAGGGAGAGAGGGAGATTGAGAGAGCGCGGAGATGCTGAGGAGCAGAATGCGAGCGGATTGGATGTGCCGAGATGGCCACGCTTTCCTCTCGCTATTCGGATCCCACGATTCTGACTTCAAGAGCGGGAATTTGTAAGTGATTACAAGGAAATTGCAGACAGGATCTCGGGACTCGATAGTTGATTAGTCATTATTTGATCTTTGACAGAATTTGAAAATATCTGAATATGTATGTGAAGGTAGTCGTTTGGACTGTAATATTGAATTATGGATTGAGACTAGGGATTTTTAAAAGTCCGGGGAAATTTGCACCAGAATTGAAAAGTAGAAAAAAGCTGCTGGCACGAATTAAATTTAATGAAATTCTGAATATCCTATTTGCTGTATAGAAGTATTACCATTACTTGTTGGAAGTAAAATCAAAGAAAGCTTGTGAGTTTCTATAAGCTCAATATACTAACTCAAGACTGCCATTATTTGCGTTGAATCCACTGTGTTCAGCCTTCCATAAACGTTTCATGAAATAATTCTAAATGCAATTTGCCTTGTTAAAAAACAAACTCCATTGAACGCGATATTCAAAGTGATTGAAGTACATTGGTCTCATGGTAAGCTGTAGCTTATACGCGGTGACGTGTGAAATGAATATTACTTGCTTCAGTACATACATGAATGAGTTCTCTTTCGAAATCGTCGTGTCATCGTGATATGAAAATTGTATTGCAAAATTGAATTCCGGACGATCGCCTTGCCTCATTTTCGTTCTAAAACCTCTTTTCTCGTCGTTATTTTCCGAGGAAAAACGTAATGCAAAAATAGGGTAGAAGGTCTGGCTGCCTGGCTGCTTGGAGAAAAGAAGCTTGGGTGGTCCCTGTTCGAACGCAGGCGCGGGGAAGTCCCGGTCGAACATCCACCACACTCTCAAACACCTTATAGGTACAGTATATGCTGTATTCAGGGATTCAGGGCGAGTAGCAACTCCCGCCCTGCACACCAGTGAAAAGGCCTGAGTGTGTAGAGAGCTTTGAGTTCAAGGGATACTGCGAAACACACCACCGCGAAGCTTGGCGTGCAGGCATTGCAGCGAAAAGAAGAAGAAGAAGAAGAAGAAAAAGAGGAGAGGAAAAAGAGAAAGAAGCGAGACGCGTACGTTCGCTTGGCTACAAATTAACCTCGCGACTCACCGGCGAATTCCCCCCTTGCCACTCCCTTCCTCTTCCTTTTCCTCCTCCCTCTCCCTTCACCCTTCCGCAATAGCAGCTTAACCAGCCAGGCGAATGCCTGATAACGCTGCATACTGCCTGCGGCATTCTCCTTCCTTCCCTTCCCTTCCCTTCCCGTCCCTTCTCTTCCTTTTCCTGCAGCCCATCCCGTAATTACTCGCGGGCCCTCGTTGCTCCCTCATGGTGTGGATAATGCCTGCACTGGGCGGACGACGAGGCGTCTGGGGGTAATGAAGGCACCTCTGCGTGATCCACGCGATTTTCATGTTCGTTGAGTATTTTCAGGGTGCTCGATTGCACGCTACGTGCAAAATTTCCAACCATTTAATTTATTTGGTATATACGGTGCGACAAGTAGAAGATTGAAATAAGAAATAGTGGAAATATTATACTTGAAATTTAACAGAGAAGAAAGATTCGACGTGAAAAATACTTTGCTCCTATTTTTCAAACCTTGTTTCTTACTTATTGAATTTTTTTTTTTTTATATTTAGTATCGCGTACGTAATTCCTGCATCTCGATATTTCAATCGCTTGAGAATCATCAACGTAAGTATTCATGCCAACTACATTAGAGGAATAAATAAATAAGTCAAAAGGCTTAAAAATTATTCGATCCAAATAAATCAATACCTCGTGATATTAAAATCTATTTTTTTTTTTACACTCATTTTATAATCAAATTTATTTGTGATCAACGCGCTACGAGATCGACGAGATAAAATATAAATTCGTTAAGCTTTTCAAGTAACATTATTGAATGAAGTGAATTCTAAGGCTTTTCAATATCACTGACTCTTATGCATCACGAAAAATTGCAACACTGTTCAAACAAAATGACGAAACAACGATTTTTGAAATTGCCGGGGGCGTTCGGAACCCGAAAAGCGAAGACCTCGTAGGATCGATATCGAGATACAGCTCGCTGCAGCATCCCATGAGATGCTGCAGCTGCATCTCAGTACCCTTCGCTCCAGGGAATCGACTCCCTACCTTACCGCCAGAATACTCCTTACTGACGCTAGGTAACCTCGAGGCGGCGGGTATATCGAGCAGGTTTTTCTCCTTAACCAGAACTGGTAAGCCAGGATCACTGTCTCGGTCGAACATTTATCCTGGTGGCTAAAATCCTTGGGGATGATCAAGGAGAGCGGGAAGGCGATCTCTTTAGCCACTGTAAGTTTTTTCAACAGTAGAAACAAAAAAACGTTCAGTTTTCCAGAAAACTTGAAAGTCGAAAAAGAAACTCATAAATTATCCGACAAGTATGATTACAGGCAAAAATACGACCAAGGGTATCACGGCTGTAACAAAGGTAGGAGTGTGATATTATCGTCCGAGTTGTATAAGGTGTATGCCGAACATTTGTTACCGCAAAGATTTACGAACATAATAAAGGGTGTAAATTGGAACAATAAAGATCGGTCACGCGTGATGAATGTTGGCGAGCGCGTGTCCGTCCCACGTGCTTATCAAACAAAGTTCGGACGTAAGTGTCTCTGCGCGGGTTACACAGTGGAAGTATCGGTAATGCAGCGTTCTACATTTGCGTTGCCTCCTGAAAATATCCCTGCGGTGGGTAAAATCGGCTGCATGTCGAGCCGTTCGAACGCGTGGGGTGATGCTTAATCGCGAACGACGTATAAATCAGGATAATTTATCACTTTAATAATGATGAACAAAAGAAAGACGAGAAGCAGTAGTTATAGGCATAATGTGGCTAATGACGAAGTCCGATTACCCGTTATTAACGACGTGATATAATAGCAAGAAAAAATTCATGTTATGTAAATTAATCGACTATTTGACTAATGCGTCTGCTGGAGTAAAAACTAGTAGTACCAATTGTTACGTAACGGCACGTGGAATTTTTCTGGTGTTCAGATGACGAAGAAAAAAAACGAACAAAAAATAAAAAATCTCGAGTGTAGATGCCGAGTAATTAAGTCACAAATTGCCAAAATTGGAATGGAAAATTCGAGGAGATTGTAAACAAGTGGGAGTGAAGATAATGAGGGGGAAAAAATTCAGCGCCCGTTAACTAAACGGATCAATCCTCGAGATTTCCCCGCAGCATCCCTTCGGCGTCACGGGTGGGGAAAAACGACGCAAGCTCGAATCTTGCGCACGCAATGCTACAGAATAATGGCCGCCGCGGTGCGTCTGGAGCTTTGAAAGCCGAAGAAGGGAAATTGTATGGGAGCCAAGGAGGGATAACGCGCGAGGCTTGGGACTTCATTGGCAGGAACCCCATGGGGCGAGGCGTTGCTACGTGCACCGGAGGTCGCAGCGGCCATCATGGATTCCAGTATGGCCGCCGAGGTAGTGTCTGCCAGCTGAAACCGCGCGAGTAAGAATATCGGTGTGTGGGCGAAGCGTGTGTGTGTGTGTGTGTGAGCTGCAGCCACACCGAGAAACGAATGGGATAAGCAACCCGTTTCGGGTCTGCAGCGATGGCGGGAATAAGGAAGGCGGTAAGGAAGGAAGGAAGGAAGGAAGGAAGGAAGGAAGGTTTGTTTAGGGAACCGTGCGAGACGAACTGCGTTAATAAGGAGCTCATATTTGACGAGCCAGTTAAACTGTTGGTCCATAAAAGTTAAGATTATAAATAAATAAGTTTTTTAGTAGAATATAATAGCCGGGCAATTCATCAATCCAACACTTGACTTATCCTATACCTATTTAAGGTTGTAAAGCAACAAATATTAGCACAGAGTCGTTAAACAAACACTAAATTACCTACCTACTCCCTCCGTGCCGCGCGCACAGACTCTTTATACACAGGTACCTTACACCGTGAGGAATGATCGTTAATCTCATGTACAAGTTAGAAAGAACCAACGCACGTATTTCTTACAGAAATTTATTTTCCTCGCAACCAACGACGAAGGGATTGAAATTTGAATTTCTGAAAATTCACCGCAAACAACTTGTGGTTACCTACCTACTACGTCGGCAAATTTTTTAATTACATTTAGAACAACCTCGAAAATTATTTCAAACACATTTTTTCAAATCTTTAGCCTAGGGAGTTCATAAATCTACTATTCGTAATCGCGTAAGGACGGATTAATCGTGCTCTCATTTCATAATCTTTAGATTAAAGGGTAATTAGTAACCATACTGTGTTACGAAGGGAATAATAAACGGGACCGTTATCATCACAGCGGGGCGTATTTTATTTGAAATAAAAACAAACCCCGTCGACTTGTCACTCTCTTGTTATTTAGCGTAAGGTGACTCAAGTTCAAGCTGACCCCCGAATAGAATAAATTATAACCTTCCCCCAGATCTGAAATAATGACCACTATATCAACCAAATAAAATTTTACTGCGGCAACCCGCACGATTGTAATAAATCATTTTTTTTTTGTTTTTTTTTCAAGAATAAGAAGAAAGTAAAAGTATCTAAAATATACGATTTTGGAAATAGGAATCAAGGATAACCATAAAATTAGATAAAAAAAATTAAATTCTCGCGTGTGACATGCGTATATAGCTGGTACAAGTTAAAATAACAACAGAAAGAAAACAACGATTTAAATAATGGTGACTTGAATTTTCTTTCTTTTTATGGATATTAGACCTGTATTGGTCACAAGTAAAAAACGTCTAAACAGTTGATTACATGTTCCTTAATAATGTATTACTCACATGTGTCTCGGAGTAGCAAAGATCGATGCACAACGCGGTTCACCATCGCATGAATTTTCCACCTTGAATCTGTAGCGTTCAGAAAACTTTCTAGCATCTGAGCAGTTATTATTCGACTCGTGTAATGGCTGCGATATGCTAGTACAGTTCACACCACTCGGTGGCATTGTGCCACCATTACAGCAGAAGGAAAACGAACCTTCCAGATTTTTCTGTCCGTCGGAAAACACTTGCAAAAGTGAAAATAGACGCAGAGGGTAGATTTACGCGACTCATCGGCGCCGGAGAAGTCAGGAAGTAGTAGAAACTCGGATGAAGTCGGACAAGCGGGCCGACAACGAACGTCTGTTTACCTCGACACGCCAGTTTCGATTCGCAACTTCAACCCGGACGGATGACGTAACGAGGTAACGACACAACAGGTATCGATCGATAGCGATTCGAGGCGATTATTTGCGAGTCTGACACCCTAACAGCCGCAACTACTGATCTCTCGGAGAGCAGAAAGCGGACTGGCGACGCCGGCGTCGCACCGCGACGGAATTTTTCCCTGTTTTCATTACAGGGGTTGATTTTTCGGGAGTTTTCTGACGATGTGGAGTGATTCGTTGGTTTCGAGTGCAGTGAACAACGTCGGGAAAAAGCTGCAACGATTAGCGACGTCTGGGGATCGAAATATGTGAGTATAACTGTGAGTTCTTCTCTTTCTCTCTTTCTCTCTCTCTGTGTAGACGCTGTCTGCATACTTGGGTTAGAATAAACGGCAAGTCTGAATTCCATTGAAGAAAATATCGGCCATAGAACCAACCGGCCGGTATACGTCGAAGCGACGGAGGGGCAATAATAATTCGCCGGCAATAAAGTCGCGTGAAGGCATTTTTACAGCTACGGTTTCATTACTATCATGTTTGTTATTATGGGATTGAAACGCCTCATAAATCTCTGTGTCCACGTGGCCGCGAGGTTCTGTATACTTTTACCGAGCCCTGCCTCCTCCGCCTTATATTGCCGATATTACGTGTCTCTGGTGTATGAAGAAGATGCCGCCCTTCGTACGTGTGCAGTCCAACTTTTTTCCGCAAACGTACAACTTTTTTTCTGTCGATTGTCAATAATCCGTCGTTTAAAAAATATTTTACCTTAACGTTCGAGTATTAACTAGTAACTAATCGAATGCGTGAATGTTGACGATTTCTGACAACTTTGCTTTCGAAATGGAACAACCCTTCAGACTGCAAGTAGTTTAAACTGCTTATACTTTACTTTGTACCCCTGATTAAATTTATGCCCATCACGTTGTGTAGTAAACCGCTAGGCCTATTCAACCGACGTCGAAGGTGAGCCAAGCATGTTTATTGAGCTTTTACTCTCGGCGAACTTGCGTTACTTGTAAAAGTGAATTTATGTCGCGCCACTCCAAAACCTGTTACTTTTAAACTGAACATTATACGAAACACCAAATCTCGGCGTTTTTATAGCGCGAAATCACGGCGAAAACAAACCCTGAAAAATCTGCATGTATCTCGAACCATATTAAGTATATACATATATTGAGATTATTGAGAATTCAAAAGTATGGTAAGGTGCTAATGTGGTTTTGGAATTACTTTCACTGAAAACGTTTTCATTCATTTTTCTTTCATTCTTTCGCTCAGGCATGTAAACCAAATTTTGAAGACAATTTTAATGAAGCTTGTTGATGAAAATCCGAAGTTTGTCGAACGTTCCTACGTGAAAAAAAAAACACTTTAAAAATATTTTAGCCGCCGTTATCAGCAGCCTATTTTACCTCTAATTTACCCACTGTGTTTTCAATTTTTATTTATAATTGAACGCAGCAATCATTTATACTCGAAACAGTTTGATATCGAGCTTGGATATATGTCGTGGCTAATTATAAACGAGTTTCCTCAGGGCAAAACCTGCGCACTGCTTCGCATAATACGACGCGCAATAATTTCCAACTCGCTTATTTAATACTAGACTACAAAAACGTAAACATTTCATTTTTTGTATGCGAATTGCATTCTAGTAGGATCAAAACCAACGAAATTATAGATAACATAATTGAATGTGAATGAGACCTTGTGAATAAATTTGTTTTTTAAACCATTGCCTAATTACATATTTCTGTATAAATAATCAGTCTACACAGACTGGAATGAGTTGAAATTGACGCTGGAAGGTTATACCGGAATAAAATTCCACAAGTTGTTAGAAAAATGGTAAACCTAATTAATAAAACATATCCACGGTCGATTGTGAAAATATTGTAGAAGACATGCTTCGCGCGCGTAGGCGCAGGTCTTTATCTGTAAAATTATAACCTGCAGGAAGTTTTATTAAGCTTGACAAGTAAGCGCCGTTACATGCCTCGTAATTGTAATTATATTAAATCATTACATGTATAAATATATATGTATATACACTGCTTCTGTGATCACGCAGCTGCAGGTAGAATCGCAGCGCTGTACCTACAAAGAATCTCGCTGCGCTGCCTAAAAAAACCACGAAATATATGTATCCCATTCGTGCGCATGAAGAAAAAAATAAAAATAAAGTCGTTCATTTTACGACGAAGATGCAGTTGCGCTACAAATTGTGTACAGATGTTAATTTCCGCTGAGATTGATGATACGTGGTGGTGGAATTAATATTTAAACGTAGCGCGCAGCGTGCATGCATATGTGTAAATAGATGTATGTGGATGAGAATGCTGTGTGAGAAGCAGGAACTTGAATGAAAATGATTTATATTCAGAACGTTCCGTGGCAAACAATGCTTCGGCAGTAAACTTTCATCCCATTTAATTCAACAATTTAATTTTCTGTTATACGCAAAGTGGATTAACACACTGCTCGCATTTATTTCTTCGTGAGCCACGGCTGATGCAGGGGCGTGAAATTATCGCTCGAAATTCATACCGTGGGATGTAGACCGTTTTCATCAACGACCATTTTCTCCTCAGCTAATATTATTCCGTTTACGTTTTACTGGTTCAAAAATCTCCAAGTCAGTTACAAAGTTGCGTAGATACTCACGCAGTTTTCCCCCTAAACAAAAAGGCCAAGCACCAAAGAACAATGATTCAAACACTTGTCACTCCGAGATTCTAATTGGCAATTTATTTCTACCACCTCGACGTTGTCCGTTAATTACTGAGTCTTGTACCAGCGCCTATCTAACAGTCTTTTAAAATCAACTCCCCAATCAGACTGGCATGGATAGCGTCCCGGATAATCTCTTTTAGCACCGACTGGCGCGTTCCGGGCTTTTACGAGCACTGAGCACATGTGCCTACAAAGATACCTCGCGTACATCATCCTTGTTCGCACGAAAACTAGGATTACACAGGTAAACGTGTCGTCGATATCTTCAAATGTCGCGATAGGCTTTGCAAGTCAACGTTGGGTCAGGTTAGGTCGTACCATCTCACAACGATGCTCGGAATTGGAACGAGCTTACGAAAATCGTGCCATTTTTACAGGTATTCTTTACTTCCACCCCCGCGTGCAGGTGTGGCGTAGTACATTATAATTTTATTAACAAACAGTGATGATCGTACCTTTTTTATCTTCGAGGGCTGCGTCGTGAGGAGTTGAGTTGTATTGACGAGAAAGAAAAATTGATAAATAAATATCGAAGAAACGTCGAAACACTGAAGTTTAAACCACTGCAACTACAGATCACTGTCCGTGCGATTTTCGTTCGTTCACAGGTCGAAAGCACAATTTCTTCAAGAATCTTTACAAAAGCGTGTAAGGTAGATGCAACGCGAAACTGATGTGAAGAGTAAAAATACCGAGACGATAAATTTCGGGGATGTTAATCGTCGATGGCACGTGGCGACTGCTTTTTCTACGTTGCGAATGACAGCTGCTGGAGGCGAAAAGCTCCGACTTCGCGTTCGGGGTTGCGATGATCACTACTCCTGGTGGCTGATCGCGACCAGCAATGGCGGCGCGGGCAAAGAAGCGCGATCGGAGGGGTCCTGGTCCGCGCTAAGCCGTCGTCAGAGACGGACAAGGGAGAGGACGACGGGCCCCGTGGAATCGCGGTAACGGACCAGCAGCGCACCAATCCTCCTTGATGAAACAAGCCTGATCATGGTAAGCAAGCGAGATAGGAACGCCGTGCGCACTGAGACCGCCGTCGCGACGCGCGCCCCGGCGCCGACCCCCACCCCTTTCTTCCCCTCGCCGAGGCTTGGTTCCTCCTCCGAGTCCCCCTCCTCTACGACTTCGTTTCGACTGCGCCTCCTCCGTCAGCTTCTCGGCTTCTCGGCGTCCCAGAGTCCCAGAGATCGCTGCCCTCCTCGTCTTTCTGCGCCACAGCGAGGGTTAAGTCTCGGGGTGTCTTAGGGCCGGGGTGTGGCTTTCGACGAGCCGTGCTTCTCTCGGGGCTTCTTCTTTTTGGCGAGCCGTTTAGTTCGCTAGCCTTTGTTATTTTTTCTAATGGCCAATTGGCTCGGGTTCCCGGCCCGTTTTCACTCCTGTGTTCTTTTTTGTTCGACAGCTCTTGGACTTTTTCAACCCCCCTCTCCACCCCCCATACGAACTACAGCGTAGGTACTATTTTCTTCGCTACTTCCAGTCTTGACCGTTAAAATCGTCTCGAGGACCATCCTCTGGTTAATGTTGGTACTTTACACTGCAGTTTAGATTCTTAGAACGATATAGGCGGATATGGGACCCCAAGCCGTCGTGTTTTCACCTTGTCGCGAGGCTCGTTATGGTTACAAATCAATTCTTCGGACACGCTGTGTATATATACACCCGTTACAAATCTAACTTAAATTATTGCCGCGAAAGTCTGGACCGTTTTCTGTTCCAAATTTTATCTACGTAACTTTGATACTATTTTCGCCCTCTACGATCCACATCACTTGATGTTGTGTCTTACTATTGTCCTTTGTTGACATTATGCTCATTCTGCGATCTTCCCTCGTGCTTTGCCACTTAGAAACTTTAATTTTCCTAACCATGTTCACCGGACGATTTCGAGGCGTTCTTGAAAGAAATTAAGGAAAACATTTTTCTGGAATCGAATTTTGAAGATTATGAATGTGAAATTCTCATCGTTGTTAATTAAAAATCTACCCCCTCCCCTGTCATTATAAATTGACGTAGAATATTTTATAGTTTTAAATCATCGATAATAAACAAGTTCTGCAAAGAATTCGCAAAAGTGAATTTTGAACGACGATCGAAATGTACCGCCAGCTTGAAATTCAAGGCGTTGAATCAAGATTTTTACTGCCGAAAAGAGCCACGGAGTAATAAAAGTTCGGCCGAATTGAGATTATCAAACCATATATATTATGCGTGTTTTTGATGGTTTTTTTTCCTATACCTACCATTCGAGGAACGTTGCAGTATAATATGTTTTTTAATCCGAGTATAAGACAAAAAAAGCTGCAGCATTGCCCGAACATCCCTGGACTCTTGACTCGATATCAAGCTTTGCTTGCTTGCCGGGAATTGCTGTTGAAACGTTTTATCTTCTCCATGCTTATCTGACCGTATTTCTTTTTATATTATTTCCGTCCCATATCCTTCTTCAAGTCCTTCCCTTTTTCTTATTATAAGTGCAGTATCTCAAGAACAGGGCTGCAGCACTCTCACGCAGAGACGAAGACAGTATCAACCTACCTACATCCAACTCAGACTCACCGACCCACCGACGACCTGACACTTGCACTAAAATACGAGCTGCTTGGTTCTGTCTCGTGTCACCAGCGAAGACGGCCGCACCTACACGTACCTACATACGACACCCAACCCCATATGTTGAGATTCGTTAGGTATACCTACGGGATAAGTTTCGACGGTCGTAACTCCCTCAGCGTCTTTTCTCTAAGGTTAAGTCACCTGGACCACGACGATCGTTTGTTGTAATATTTATACGGAATGAGTTAGACCCTTTCGATATACTTAATTTCCCCGAAAGGGTGCGAGGGATTTAGGTATACATCGAACCGCGGGACGAAAGAGAAAAATTAGGATTTTTTTTCAAGACAGATGGCGCTGGCTCAGCGTTCTTTCTCACTGCTTACCGATCGATCGCCGTTTTCAGGAAGGTAGAACCGAACTTATTATTGTAGGGAACGAAAAGCTGCCTGAGTTTGCGCAGCTCTTCGCTACCCTGCACCCCTGTCGAACCGCGACGAGAAAAAGAGAGGAATTTCCTCTCCTGCTCGAGAAACGACGAGGGTGGCCGTCCGCGTCGTTGCAGGACGAGGACGAGAAGCACCGAATCGATCACCCCGCCAAGGCCCAGGGTAAAGCTTCGTCTCGCCCGGGCTTTCTCGCCTTCTTTTACTACACCCTCCACCCCCCCCCCGCCACCCTCCCACCCTTACTCTCATTCCGGATAACTCGAATCGTAGTCCGTTAAAGCGGAATGCTGACAAAAATGTTTAGGGTTTTAGAAAATCGTGGATGGTTCGTCAAAAGTTACAAAAGGAACGCTCGGACAACTCGCGTTGATGAAACTCGATCGGGCAAGTAGAATCGATGAATACCCAACAACCATGTAGGTGGTGGATACATGGGATACGGAGAATCGTTTGATGGCGCTTTTTCAAGGCCTATGAATACCCGGGCCCTGGTCGAAACCCTTGACCGGGGCAATAATGGCCGCTGGGGTGGAGGGCTGGAACAAGGTGCACTGCAGCTAGGCACAGGGCTAGGTAATATACGTGCAGCACGCCCGCGGGATGATCCTCCGTCAAGAGTTGTTATATTTATCGAGATACTCAAATAAGCTTTACGATCTATTAAACACCATGCGAAATGCTTCGGTGCCGTCGGACACGGCCAATGTCTCACATCCCGAGTTCCATAAGGGTTTTTGTCTTGAACTTCCGGGACTTGCAACCAGCCTGAACTTGAAAGGAGGATCCCTTCGTGGTGACAATAGATGCGTATAAACACTTCGGCACAAGGTGTATTGAAAGTTCCTTTTACCATACTTACGTAGGGAAAAACAAAAGGGGATGAAAAAAAAAAAATGGGGTGAGATTCGAAAGGTGAGAAGCTGACATGTTTCCTCCAAGAATGCTACTCGCGTTTTCTTTTCCTTTAATATTCTTCGACCGGACATTCGCGAGCCATATAAGCAAGCGTCTTTCTTGCTCGGACGGCAATTTCGAGGGTGGATAGACCCTCCATTGTTCGTCCGATCCCGGCAGTATAACCTTTGGCGAGGGAAGCTATGCGGGCTTCGGCGTAATGCGAAAGGGTAAAACAGCGTGACCGTAACACGGATTTGGGACAAAGAATTGTGGTGAGAATGTTGCCGGAAATACGAGCCACCGGAGCTGGTGTTCGAAGTCGGGTGGAGGAAAAAAATTACGAGCAAAAATCGGGTCGTTTTAAGGGATCGGAGAAATCTAGGTGAAGGTCGGAGGATTCGATTCACCGTTGTGCTGCCAAAGGGATCCGTCAAACTCGGACACTTCCGTGTTCAAATTTAGGGCTGAAAAAAGTTTGAAAATTGGTTTGGGGTGAAAAAAAATTTACACCCTTCTGCCGGGCTACCGAAAAGTGAAACTCGGACGTTTTCAGTTTCGGAATAAAACCTGGGCTTGTTGCTGCTGCTGATGCTGCCTCAATAAAATCTTCGCCTCGTCTTCTTCGGGGCGGAAAAAATTCGAAACGAGTTTCAAGAGTAGCTTAGTTTATTCTTATTGAACCGTATTTTTTTCTGGTGTAACAAGTCGAGGAAAACTACGTGTTTGATTTTTGACCACTTACGTCACTTTCCCGCTGTAGAAGTCAAAAGATATTGTAGATAGCAGCGTTCATCGTGCGATATGGTCTTCAGTAGTAGACTTTTTAACAGTGGTAAAAACGGAACGATTTTCTTTTTTACAGCGTTTTAACGCAGGCGTTTAGGCCGCGCTAGCCGTCCTCGATTGCTACTTAAAAACAGACACCAACGAACCTGACCTACCAGAACCGGAAGTTTGCACCTGTTGGTCGCGTGATATTTAGCGGGCCATAATTATGGCTCAAAAATTACACCGGAAGAGGACCGGTCGAGGTTTGTTTGCCTGAATGTGTTTGCGTAATATACATAATCCGTTACATGCATACAAGGACCAATTAAACGGCGATCATTATATTCAGGGTCAGCTGATACCGGCTCATTTGATAGTCTACTTCTACGTTTACAAGCCATCGAACTAAACGATTATAGACACGTAGGCACGCTGTAGGGTAGAAATGGTGCTACTGCGGCAAAGTTATTGTCGTTGCATTGTAAAATTTAACACCATGCACCTTCCCTCAATTTCCTGATCCTTCGTTACCACCTGTTCCAACTCTAGATCCCGCGCACCTCTTACATCTTATATTTATTTGATACTTGCAGGTATTATATATAGTACGTTTACCTTGTACCGACACCCGATGACGTCATCGAACACAGACATCGGGAAAGGAGGATCCACCCCTCCTCGTCCTTATTATCCTGCATACCTACCGTTTGTACACGCTTAAACACCTGCCGTTACGTTCCGTTACGTCCCGTTTCGTCTGACCGCAGCACCATTTCATTATCGAACCATAATCGTAACGCCGATTACAACCGCCATTTTATAACCCCTGTGACTAATTATTCGATCGTATAACTGACCAAGGGTCAATTAGCAATTCCGACCTCGGTGACTACGCGATATGCGGCTCTTGAGCATCCGACGGCCAGGAAATTGAGATGGAATTGTACTTCCGTCTGCGAATCAATGGATTCAAGAACAAATTATAATGTAAGCTCGTCAGGAGATACAAGCGATTAATTTTATACAACAGTAATATAATAGTAATCCTGATGTTGAAAAGTGGTGGGGAAATAATATCGACGATAGTATCCACGTGTCGTGTGATATCGATTCAATTTTATACGGCACAGTCGTGACGGCGAATAGTTTGACAAAATTCACAAAGCTTAATGTTTGGAAAGCAAAATTTTTGTCTTGGGATTCAATTATATTTACGCAGAATGAGTTTATTACAGAGTAATTTATGAACAGGTATTTCCACTTCCAAAACCGCGTGTTTAACTCAGTTCCAGTTTAGACAAATAAATTGCAATTTGGACGCTAAATAACGTACAGCCTGCTTATTAAGGTAACTAAAACTTTTCCACAATTTTGAAAATTCTATCGAAATAAATGAGGAAAATTTTATAGTTATTGAAATTCAGTGCTCAGACTAGCCTTGCCGACGCTGAAACGAGGGTGATAAATCCAATATTTGCGACTAAATCGCATAACGTGAACACGTGGATAGCGTTGCTTGGTACGTATATTAGAAGTTGTTATCTGCTCGACGCCGCTGAGCTTATCAGTTTTGCGTATAAGGTAAGCGCGCGCGTTGCAGTGCAGCATGGAGGTGCATCGATGCCGGTTGGATATGCCCACATTTCGCGTTATCTGAACCGCCATAACCGCAAATTGCGGTTAATCGAAAATTGCTACAAAGATCGCGGAGTCCGACGGCGTCCGTCCGTCGAATTTAAGCTCTCGACGAAATATCATTGCGGAATTTTTTCTCCATCATTCGTAATTAACGATTCGATGCAACCGGTGTTGGTGGTTAAAAAAATTGTAGGAAAAGCTGGAAAAGAGGTGGGAAAGTGAGGCTTGTAGTAATACGCCTGCGATATAGGCGGCCAGATGTGCTGGGGAAGCGATGTGTTTTTACTAACCAACGACTAACGTTTCCTTCCAAGAAATACAGCAAAAACCAATCAACCGCGGCCCCAGAACTTCCTGAGAACTTTATTTTATAGTAATAGAAATTTCTGGTTCTTGGAAAACCGGTAGATCGATGTATTTTTTTCGCTTCGTTCCGCGCTTCGGTTAATTTTTATTTATTTATTTTTTTTCGTTCTCACAGAAATAGGATGTCCAATTTACCCGGCATCTTAATCGTTACATAATATTAGAAATCCAAGGAAGATCGGACGAATGTTGAGCACTTTTTTTTTTTTCGAAACCAACTGAACACTCCGCGGAAATGATCGGCAAATTCCACAGGTATTATTAATCGATATATATCGGAGGAAATTTGAAACATCTTGATCCGTCGTTGATCAGTCGAACATCTTACGCAAGTAGTTGATGAAATTTTTTTAGACACAGGTGCGGTCAAGTGTGCTTTGGCATTTCTTGCCAGTAGCAAGTGCGAAACACGTTGATGCGGACGAGCCGGTAATTATTATTGACAGCTTAAAATGCACTCACCGATTTGAGCCGATGCGAGGGGTAAAATATCCGTGGAAGCGACTCGGTCGACGTCTTCGAGGTCTTGAGGCGAGATTAGAGGAGATCTTGCCAGGCGAGACCGAGGATCTTCCTCCCAAGGCCGTCGGGAGCAGAGGGTGAAGTGCTTTGGTATAAGTAAAAGTGTTCCTCACCTCCCCAATCGAACGCGACGAGCCGCGTGACTCGCGTCGGCGTATCGTCAACCCTCCTGCGCGCGCAAATATTCGCCACCCCTGATACGCCGTCATCCCTGATATCCCCAGCCTCCCTCTTCTCTCGCTCGAACCGCCTTCGAGGTGATTCTTCCTGCATGTTGATGCTGGTGGTGGTGGTCGTGGGGTGGTGGTGGTGGTGGAGATTCGCGCCCTTATCGGCCCGCTTTTTATCCAGAGGGCCACTCCCTTACTTCAAGAAAAATTGCCACTTTATCCGCGGCGCGCCAAACCGCATGAAAATATTTTCGCGAATACGGAGGCCGAGATTCAATTCACCGTTTGATTACAGTGTGGCTTGAAAAATGTTCCTCGAAATTTCACTACACGTGCACCGATAACACGGGACGGCAGAAAAATGTTTCTTCTTTTTTTTTGGGTTTATTTTTTGCAGAAGCCAATTTTTATTCTGTAGATCGAATAATGGAGATGATCTTCATTTATTATTTATCAAGTTTGCTTTGCTCTGAATATTAGATGTCAAGATTTTGATTTCTTTTACGTAACTAATAAATGGAAAAATGGTTTTATTAGATAAGATTCTCCTTTGCAGAAGCAAGAACGATATTACGGATTCTAAGAAAAATTACTTACATTTTGAAACATTTATTGAAAGTAAAATATTTTCAATAAAAGCCACTTAAATGCGAAGCTGAAGTTTCTTTCGTTGTTATTTACAACAAATTTTTTTTTCAAATCCGTAATATCGTTCTGGTTTTTAAAAAATCAAACTTTATCTAACAAAACTCTTCTTTCTTTTATTATTTACTTAAAAGAATTCAAAATTTGACATCTAGAATTGAACCGAGATTGAAAATTCGCGTTGTCCGTACAGAAAACCGAGAAGGTATTTTTCTAAAAAATTGTGAAAGATTTTTCAAGAATGCAACAATTTTATTCCACTTATAATAACGATTGCGGGAAAATTCTAGGATCAGTTAATTTTTTCACTTTACTTTCTCTCGCGTTAAACTCTACTCGTCAGCTTGAAGTTTATTTTATTTTATTTCCGCCGCTATATTCCCGTGTTTTTTCATCTTCTTCTTTTAATTGGATGTAATTGGTGAGAGGGTGATTACCCCGAAGTGGCGACGAGGACCGATCGCTAGGCGTCCGAACGCGTGATTCGTTTATTTTTTACCAGCAGTCTCGGACTCGATATATTTCCGACATGTTAAGGAATCCGTCTGTTTATTTCTCCAGTCTAAGGGTTCGCTGTCTATTTGTTGGGTCACCCAGAGCCCGATTTATTTATATTACACGCCTCTGCCGCATGCGCCGTTTCGCAGGCATCACCAAAGCGCCGAGTTTCGTCCCTCTGCCGTTGTCTTTGGAAAAAAGTCCCGTCGACCTATAAACTTCCCTAAAAACTTGTATGAAACTCACAGACGTCGAGAAGTTGACGCGTTTCCATAGCCCGTCTAAAATCCGGAAAACTCTGCAGATGAGCGAGTCTCAGACAAAACCTGCAATTCTCACCCCCTGACGAAAATCATTGCTTCACACCCAGCGAAGCGTGGAATAATTTCGTGGTCATTTAGTCTTTCACACAAGCCGGTGTACACGGTGTAGAAGGAAAGTAAATTATCATCCTGATTTCAATTTCACGAGATAGAAAGTATAAGGCGACGCTTTTTACCGCCTCGCGTTGCTTTGGGGTGGGAATCGAGTATGCATCTCTCTTTGCTTAAACTCCAGGCTCGTCTTGCTATATAACATTAACGTCCAACAGCTGAGGACAGATTTACAGCAGATGTTTTCGCGCTCGGTGACACGTGATCGTTCTGAAAGACTCGGATCGTCGACACGAACTTCGTATGATCGCGAATGAGAAGCAAAAAATCAGGACCAAGTAGGTAAACAAATTTATGGCTAAAATATTTATCAGAAAGTTAATAATCCGTGATTGTAAAATAAAGTATGAGCCAACATTCAGACTCACTCGAGTTGCAGTTGAATAGTAAGTATTATTTTAATGCGAACAAATGAAAATAAATTCAGAAGGATCGGTTATAATGGGTTGCACCATTACGAGATATAACTCAGGTATAATATGCGTTGGGAAAATGGAAGACGCAGGATGTATGGGATAAAGTAAAACGGTGTTGAGCGAGTAAAGAGTCGATGGAAAAAAAAATACTTTGAAGCGTCTCGAGACGTGTACGCGGAATGTTTTACGAAGGTAAATTACAGAGCTCTTTTTGCCGCCTCTTCACTCGACCGTCATGGTTCTCCATGGTGAGGAGCGTTGCGTTGTGTTCCCGAGATCAGTGAGAGCTGCGGTGTGCTTGAATTTTTCGGAATTTTACACACGCCAGCAGGGCTGCATCCCTGCGTAATCTCTCTTTGCTCTTTTACAGCTCCTGCCGATAATTCGAGGGGTTTATATAGCAGAGCAGTTAAGTGAATATTAAACGTCGTGGCTCCAGTGGCTCGATATTCTTCTGGAAAAGAACACCTCGTGCCCTCGATTTCCCTGCTCTTAAGGAGAAAACAAAAATGGTAGAAAAAGGGAAAAGAAAATTATCCCTCGACGAGGGCAGCAAGATGGCGTCCACTCCGCTCCATCATCCTCCAGGCGAACCTGCATCCTGGCTTTGCTTCTCTTCGCAGCATCTTGACGTACGTTTGCGCGTTTAATTAGCCCGGCTATAAGCCTGCGGAGTTTCGGTCCACGGGGGATCCTGGAGATATTACATTTACGAAGGGAACTGCGAGCCGCCTCGTCGGGTTGGTCTAGGTCTGCAATTCGGCTCCGCTCTTCGGCCCGGATCAATGTTTGCCATGGAACCGTTGAAGCCGTCAGACTCCTCGGAAATTAGGCGCGAGTCGAGGACGCGTTTTGCTTTGATGTAATTGGATTGATTGATCATTTGTTAACGCAAAAAAGGGGGGAATCTCGAAGAATGCACAACGCTGGAAAAAGGAGTGAAACTCAGTTTGCTCGAAACGATTTGTACCTCCTATTGAAGAGGATATTAGATTGCAAACTACGATAATGGTGACGAGGCTGTTTCGAGGAAAGTGTCGGCACCGGACTGACCGGTCATTCCCGTTGACTGTCGAACTGTACCGCTTCATCCCACCGAGGTGCGGGTGCTCCGCTCCTCTCCGTTTCACTGGACAGCCACACTTTTCCCCGTGTAACGACACATCCAACTGGATTTATCACGTCGTCAGGATTTCAAACGATTGTCTCCTTTACAAGACAAATACTCACTCACCTTCATCTTATACGTATAACACCTTATACCTACCCGTTCCAGTCGAGATTGCACGAAAGAACGGGAATCAAAGTCCAATTGAACGGTATTTTTTTTCTGCTGGTGTATAAGAGTCAAGAGCAAAGTTGTCTGTTACTTTGTTTTTTCACCGATCTTTTATCATCGTTTCTTTTTTTCTGGCATCGTTATTTCACCCTTTGGAAGAGTAAATTTTTTTTTTTTAGAGTGATGGAATATCGAGTTTTATAACGACTTTGAAATCGAAACTTCGATTCGGTCTTGAACGTTTTTGTCTTCAACCGAACGAACCCGAGCCATCAGCCGAGCATTTAGATTTAAAAAATCACTAAGTAGAAGGTTTTCCGATGCTTCCAAAACCCCATCCAACCACATGAAATTGTTCCATCAATCGTTGATAAGTGTGATTGAAATTTAATGTGATTTCAAACGTATACAAGATATTTTTTCTTCCATTATCAAGGGTAAATTCAATTCACCAGTGAATGAGCGATTTTCTAGTATTATAAAAAATCCTCCAATTTTTCATACTACACGCCGCAAGTATGCATCCCGGTTAAAGGACTCGTGTGCCCGATAACGTAGGCGGAGGCTGGCCTCGGGTCGATGTTGTGTTCAGCTCGGCGATGCTGTTATGGAGCGTAACGGAGCACAGGAACCATGATTGTGTTGAACGGGGGTTGTGCGGGGGGTAGGAAGGGGGGTAGGGTGGAACGAGAGAGGCCGGAGGGGTCGTGAGAAAGAAGGAGAGAGAATCTTTCTCGGAGGGCGGATCCGGGCTGCAGGGCAGGGCCAGGAGAGCGGCAGCGGGAGATCCTCGCCCGGGCCGCCATCAGAGGGTGAATTGGGAGCTGAGGGCATAAATAACGGTACGTAACCACCCCTTTTGCCGGTGGCGGTGTTGCTGCCCGCGAGGAAAAGGCAGCGCTTTCCACACGGAGAGGACGAGAGGGCGAGCTGGATGCAAGGATCAGCTTTATTCAGCTGCCGTTTCCTTCCTGCGAAAGAAATGTGTACAAAATACTGTGGTACCAAGGTACGAGAGAAATGAGAAGGACGACAAGGACATGGAATAGAGACCGGTTAGCCTCACCTTTAACAAACAGCCTTGGTACCTACTCTGGCAATTGAAGGTACTGCTCTGGTGTTCGACCTTTGTCTCAAGCCAATATTGTGGATGATCGAAGCTGAGCATCGTTTTCTAGTTTTTAGGGCATCTGTGGAGGGATTGGAAGCTTCGGTTATTCGGTTTTTGGTGAGGTTGATTCACCGGCGGAGGTTGGGCAGCGGATTAGAAGAGTCGGCGTACCTCACGCATGGCGTACTGCTCGAGGCGTAGGCAGCGAGAGATCCTTAACTCTTTTTCGTAAGGGACCAGCCCCCGCATGGACCACGTCGTAAAGTAGCATTAATTGAAAATCGTGGCTTCGCCGTTGGACAAGAGAGCGGAGCTGCGGAACCTGGCTCGTGAATAAGGCATGAGCTCCGGTTGAAAAATAAACCGTCGAAACTAAACGCGGGGGGCTGGCAGGGGGGAGATAAAGGGAATAAAGAAAGAAGAAAGGAGGATAAATTCCGCCCTCTGGAACCGACGGACACCGCGCGGGGGTCCGAGATGTGGTTAAGTCACGAGCCGCCCCCAGTTTCTTCGTTTCGGCTGACAAGCCGGCTTACTGCCCCATCAAAGTGAAATATATGTATAAGGCAGCTCCGAAGTTCTCAGCTCGAAATCCCGACGACGCAGACAGCTCGGGGCGTAAAAGCAGACCAACTGACACCTTCTTGATGCGGACAAAGTAGAAGTTCAACGTGATTTCGACAGACCGCAAGCCAAACTCTTCCATGGTCAGTATCCGCTGAAGGTGGTGCTGTTCACCGAGTGGGATGAGAAGATTCGCTGGATGGGTTTCTGTTCTTTTTGTTCATTTCAGAGGAACTCGAAGCACCTGGACAAGCCAACAACGGATCGGCACGACTCTCATGAACCTCAAGCATGTGTCCATAATAAAATCTGGAGAGGTTTACCGTACCATCTACTCTGCAGACGTTTCCAACTGGGTGTAAAGCGCGAAATCGTTCCCTTCGCACTGTTCGGATCCTGGTGATCGTTCAGGGACACAAAGTGAGGCTAACGATGAGCGAGCGTGCAATTGATACCGCGTACTCACAATGTACTACTTTCCTAATTTATAGTGCAGTCCATAATAAACTACCGCCATCAACTTGTGGTTCGCGCTCGAGTGATGGGCGCGAATGTAGAACCGGAGCCACGGCCAACGTTTCAGTGGAAAATAAATATGGCTGAACACTGAACCTTGGATGGATCCTGAATGTTGGGTATTGGAAGGAATTAAGTGCCCGCTGGGTTGTTATTCGCGAGCCGCGAATCCCAGGCCTCGACGATCATCTGCCTATCGGCCGCGCTCCGGCTTCCAGCTCGTTTACATTGAGCCTCAAAGTACCTCGAAGGCTGCACCTTGTTATTTCTTTGTGCCCAGCCTCAAGGTCCGACGCCATCCTTGCACAGGTGAGCGAACTCTCTTCGGTCATACGTTTTTATACACTCTCCAGGTCGGCTGGTCGGTGTTTGGTACCCAAAATGGCAGCGTGGATCGAGGAGCGCCAAAATCTCAATGAAAAGTTTTGCCGAATTATTGTTATTACTGTTATTCTCATTATTATTACAGTGTGCATCATCGAGCGGAGTATTTACTGTATATTATCCCAATGCACCGTTGAACTAACCGCGGAAAGTTACGAGATATTCAAATATTGACACTATAAACATAACACCTTCATAAAAGTTACCGCGTATAACGAGCAAGCGACAACTCACAAATACACCGGCAGCTCTCGCTATTCGTGGGTACTTGGTAATGAAGACAACTGTATACACGTAGATGTAGTCCAAGGAGCATGATTTTATGCTTGCAAGTTCAACCCAGTTCGTTCAAGACGATTATAAACAAATTTTCAGTGCTAGACATGGTCTGGTTCGTTGTGCCAAGATCCTTTTAAATATCATCTCCAAGATCCAAATTAATTGATTCGAGTTCAAGTTATACTCGAGACTCATGAAACCAGTGAATCCTTGATCAAAGTCTCGAGAGCAGGGACAAGTATCGGTGAAGAAGAATATCTTGGGTGGAGGAGGGAGGAGCTGGAGGACCAAAGCGGTTATCTCGGGAGAGGAGGATCAGGAATAGATGCACTTCGATACGGGACGTAGGAATGTGTAGACCGGAGGCGAGAGGCCCCCGCCGCTTTGTGCGTGGAGGTGCAGTAGGTATCTGCGTTTTATACGACACCCTTCGTCCATAAATTATGTCAGTCGTTATTTTACGCTTCCAGAGCCATCTTAGATTCGGCTCGATACCCCTTCGGCGGTTCGCTCTTCGTCTGCCCTCCGCAGGCTGAACAATCGCGTCGAGTTCCTGCACAGCGTAATCGCGAGTCCAGCGGATGATCGACGGGAATTCCTGCAGGAGTCCGGTTCGCCGGTGAGGAGGTGCAGAGAAGATTGAGTCGTAAGACGCGATGGCCGGTTTCGAAGCGAGATAAATGATATATAATGGGCCGGGACGTGGGTGGTGGGCGTTTGTCGCTTCGTGGTTAATTGTTATCCGGTTTTTCCACCGCTCCGCCAATTAAACGCTCTGCACCTCGATCCGGCGATTAGTTAAGCTAATCAAATTCCGGCGGGTCGAGGGAATATGCACCAGCTTATATCGTCCTCCATTTCGCCGCGTTAATTGCTCCCCATCCTCACCCGACTCGACGCCACTTACTTGGATAAACGGCGACGCGACGTAGGCGTCGACCTGAGCCTCTTTATCTCGATCCTGGGGCCTGCTGGGAGCGGCCGCGGGGCTCTTCGGTATATCCTTCGCGTTGAGTCACGCGAGGCAATCACCGAGAGTGCGTCGAGCGTGCGGAAAACCATCCCCCACACCATCCGCGAGCTACCCTCTCCACGATCCTGACTCGAACGAGTTTAGCGACGGAATTCGGCGTCGTGGATTCCGCGAGCTTGCTCCTTCGGACAGCTTGAGAAAATATGTGCTTGGACCGCCATTCTTCCTCCGCGTTATGTCTCGGAGACTTTTTTCTTCGAGTTAAAGAAGAATACAGATGAAGTCGTAAATTTCTTTTCCTTTTCCCTTCAGCCACCGCAAGGGTGACTTTGCAAGGGGAAATTCAGAGTTAACGACGTCACCGTCGTCATCGGTATGAATGCAAATGCGAAAGATAATATTCTCGGAGGAAAAGAGAAAAACTCAGGGGGTTGCGAGCTGCCGACTCCTCGAATCCAGTTCGCATCCCCTGTGCCGGAGGGATACGCTCCGCACCGGACCCCATGATTCTATTAGTGATTGTGCGCATTAACGGCCCCGAGTTTATTATGCTGAACGGTCGGTTTTATAGTTATATCTTGAAATATATACCCTGGAATATATACATATACATATGCAGTCGGCCATCCGTACCCCACCGACTCGAGCTCTCAGCTTGGAGGGTGGTTGACACCAATTATGTCTATGATATAGATGTATCTAGTGATTTGTCTTCCGATTCAGGTCCACGCGCTCGTCTCGAAGACGCGCAAGCAAACCGTATCGCATTATATCCCCCCCCCCCCCCCTTCACCCTCCCTAGTCACGTTTTCTCCCTTACATTGCACTGCGTGCCCTTCCTACATCTCGTTGAGAGTCTGCCTTTCCGCCTGCTCTGAATGCTCGCAAAATGGGGTTTAGTTTAGGCTCTATCCGAGGGTGGGATTTGTGTATTCAAGAGTGATTCAGGATCAGAATCAATCCGCAGAAGGTTGTTCAAAGTTTTACTCAGAGCTTTTGAGTTCGATAATCTAATTGTGTTTCTAGCAGCGCTGACGAAACCGTCGTAGTTGAGTATATACCTTACATTACACAACGTTGTAAATTGTTTGATCAATTTCATCAGGTTTCTTGCCGTTTATCAATTACTTGAGAATTGATTAGATAGACGGATATATTTGAAAGCAAATGAGAAAAGTGGGACTTTTTTTATATACCGATAAGTTATCATGGGAATAATATTTGTCATCAGTCAACCTTGGGGTTCGATGACTTTCAGACAAAATGGCTAAGTGACAAAGTGACTCTTGTTCAGCCGGTGAAAGAAAATGTTTCTGGTTTCGGAGGGTTGCCAGAGCGAGTAAAGAAGGGTCGATCCCCCTGCAAGTTTCATCTCCGGGATCTACGAAGGGGATCTCCGGTTCTGCGAGCCGCGATGGCGGTTGTTTCCTGGCGAGGGGGATGCGCGGAGGCCGAACGATGAGTCGAAGGGAAACGCGAGAAGGGTGAGAAGGGAAGAGGGTCATAAAACAGCGGAAGTCGCCTCGAGAGCTGGCGAAGCGCGCTGGCATCGCATCGCATCGCGTCGCTTCGCATCCCGCGCTTTCAGAGATCCGCGCTAAGCTCTGCGACTTTTGTGTTAGTCTATCCGCGGCCTCTTCGGCGACGCACCGATCCTACGGCATTATATGGCGCAGTCGAGGCGACCCTCTTCCTCCCTCCACCCCCCTTCCGATATAGGGCGATTCAAGTATAAGAGCCTCCGGAGAATATCGTCTTCGCAAACAAGTCCCAGGGGATGAATTGACGCCATTTTATCCCGGCCTTCCTTCCTTACTTCCTTTTGCCTGTTTTAACTGCCGACGCAGTTTGCGGTTGTAATTAGGGACACCCGGGGTGTAATTATATTCCGGAAGCTCGATGGTTGCTCGATTTTTTGAGCCAGATCTTCTCCGTTTTTATTTATTTTCTTATTTTAAAATCGATAAATAAAATTGCTGCTGATTTTAGAGAGACTTCTATGTTATTATCGAAATCGACTTTTTATTTAAAGAAACCTTTTCAATCATCGAAGCGCTGATGTCGAGTGTGAAACGTCGTGTAGAGGGACGCGGGCGTGACTACGGCAAGAAGCCTTATCGTCGAGTGAATCCTTCGCGGAGCGGCCGTTAAAACTGAAACTACAGAGATAGTACAAACGGAATTTTAGAGAGGAGCTAGCGCAATTCCATTCCTTGAATACCACCCTCTCGTCTCCCCGTCTTCCCGTCTCTATACACCAAAGTCCCTCTCCGTGTCTCCACCTCTTTCCTTCTCGCATACTCACTTCGGAATTTCTACGGAACGACCGCTCTGATTACACATTTGCATTCCGAGCCATGATCTTCACGCTGGCTTTGATGCTAATTCAAACGCGGAAGCTAACCTTAGGCTAATCGAAAATGCAAAGACGTCCTGTCTGAGGAATTTGTGATCGGTCAAAGCTTATCGATGACGTTGACGTGGTTTTTTCAGAATTCAACGTCGCGCGTTAGAGTCAATTTCGTTTTTCTTCTCAAAATTAACTTTGGCAAATGCAGTAAGATATCGATAAAATTAAACTCATCTCAATGGACATTCGAGGTTTTCGAAAATCATTTTTCAGGGTTAATGATCATCAGCGGGATGGAGTACAGATATTATCATTTACTACTTCGACAACTTGTCATTTGCTTATTTCTGATAAATGTTACTTTCAGTAACCCTGAATACTTACAATTACTATAACTAATTTCGTTATTACTCAAAAAAGTCGACTTTCTTCAGTGTCAAATAATGTCGTACTACAACCTTACTCAACCAGTATTTTTCTATTTGTCAAATTTAATTTACACCGATACTTTCAAAGGGCCTACAGAATTCTTGAAAATGTTGTTACCTACCTTTTTTTTTCATTCACGAGCTCTGAATTTTGATTATTCTTACTCACAACACTTCTCTCCAGTGTAAATGTATATCCGAGTTCAGAGTTTAAGTTTTTTGAAACTACTTTGACGTTCTTGAAGTTCCACTTGAATCCAGATCGACACATTCGGTGCAGATGGGGTTGCGAAGTGCAGTTGTTGTTTCGGTTAAGTGAAGTACTTTGTGCCCTCTCAGATATCGGGGGCAGTGGAGTGACGTTTGCCAATTTGATGGGCAATACGCCGTGACAAGAGTGTCCTTGCTTTGGCTCTCCTTTCCTTTTTCCTTTCCTCCCTTTCCGTTCCGTTCCGTTCCTTCTCTGTCTCTCCTGTTAAACGATTATTTTTGTTGACGTCGTAAATCGCTTTAACCGCGCCACTTCGAGTGCTTCAATATCCCCGTGACTACCACCCCCAACTTCACCCCAGAGACTATCACGTCTCAATGATATCTCACTCCTTACTACGAACATTGCCGCACGCTAGTAGGTACCTGGTAATCTCTTTCCAAGTGTCGCTATGTCGTTTCTCCATGATTTCACCCGCGGTTGAACAAACCGTCCCAGAAAATATCGCGATTCGTGGATGACGGCGTCCGATCGAGACGGCCGCGGAGCAAAACTGCGCATTTTCATCCCTCTTGGACCCGAAGACCCGGAAGTTCTAGCCTCTCTTCACCCACTCCCAGACCGATTCTTCCTTTGACCTTAATTGCCGGGATTACAACCTCGGCCGTTCCGCGCAGGGTACAAACAAAGTTTTTTTTCCCTCCAAGTTTCTAAACCTTCGCCGGAGTGAAATCCTTCCGGGTTCGTTATTCCCAACCGCCGTCGCTTATGCTTCCAGATTTCTCTCTGCGGTCGGTCGGGATTGCCGTTGCAGGCTAGGTATCCACGGGTTTATGATGCGGGGTACCGGGACAATGCGACCTGAGAGCAAGGAATGCCGGGCCGGCAGTCGAAATCGTTCATAACTGCTGTGCCTCCCGCGTTTTTGCGTAAAGAAGGAGAAAAGCCTTTGTCTCATATTATTTCCTTCTTTATCCTTGAATCGGTGCTAATTAGGACCGCCAGGTGGCGATTAATTAGAGACCCTGTTCGACGCAGCCGTCGTCCTTATCTCCTTGCTGTCGTCGCTACGGAATCCGGCCCAATCCAAGAGGGTGATTCACTCCACGGGATTTTGAAATCTCACTCTACCCATTCCCGCCGCCATCTCAACTTCGGCTTCTAGTTCCTGCGCAACCGTAAAGATAAAAAATAGAGTCTGGAGGAGGCGACGCGAGATGAGAAAGCCCATTAAATTGGTCGAAAAAGAGACACGAATGATGCGTTACAGTCTGCTGCTTTACATATATCTACTCGGGGTTTTCTCCTAGAGATAAACTCGAGACGCAGTTCGAGGCTTCGACTACATCCCCTATCAAATCTGGAGCCACATTCGATTTTTTAACATCTCAAATGGACTCGTTCATTCCAACTAAGACTTCAGTCGTTGACAATCCAGTCGACAGAGAACTTTTCTCTGTACTTTATCGCGATGGTATGGTATTAGAGGAAAACTTGAGCCCATGCATCTAACCTCGAGGTAGGATAGGACGGAGGCTGGATAAGCGGATGAATTTTGAAGCGACATCAATTTTACAACGTGCAGTATACCCCGCTCTGCAGCTAGCTGCAATATATTTACACGTGTATTTATGGGCAGCCACTTTTGCTTATGGGCCTGGCCGTCGCCGCGCTGCCGCATATTCTGCAGCTGTGAAGCTCGTTGCCCAGGGGCCAAGGAGCCTGAAACTTTTGCATTTAGCAGCTTAATGTCCGAGACGTATAGGCACAACTTAACTAAATTGCGCAGAGAATAATTTAACTCTCAGTCTCTCTCGTAGCTGCTGCTGCTGCTGCTGCTGCCCAGCACTTAGCACGCTTGCTGACGTTTATTAGCCACACTTACCGTCCGGCCAGTTCACGCGCTGCAAGTTATTTTCCTGCTCTCTTTTCTCCTTTCAATGGACCCGAGCAGCGCGCCTCGCGAACGTCCGAGAACACATTTCCAAACTTCCTCTCAGGATCAGCCCCGAGGTTTATCGTTAGGTATATATTCTCGGGCTCGGTGAAAAGGGGCGGCATATTATATCTTTAAGGGGAGCTGATTTCCGTGGTGGTTTTTAGTTTTTTCTATTTCTCACTTCGAAATTATATCCGCTACTCGAGCTCCGGCTAAAGATCAAGGAGTCGACTCCATCTCGAGAAGATGCCATCGGCCAAGCCTCTTCGAATATCGGGTCTCGCCACTCCCACGCATGCTGCATCGGTGGTCCGGAGGATTCTTAAAAAGCAGAAAATCCCACCCACTCGAGCCACCCGCGTATCTCGTTTCAGGTTGGGGGGAGGACGGAGCTCTCGGAGGAAACGAAAAAACAAAAATTAAACACACAAAGAGAGAAAATGGAGAGAAATTTAAAAACCAGTTCTCCTCGTGGATACAAATCATGTCCCTAAACTATAATACCCGGCCACACCTCTTCCCTTTCTCTCCCCCCCTCCTCTCTCTCTCTCTCTCTCACTCTCTCTTCTTCTCTTGCCGCCTCTCCCCTCTCGACTCTTTGTATAATGGACGACGACTCCGGCAGCCTAGACTCCGGCTTTTTGACTCCGTGATACTTTCGAGCTGTCAGCCTAGCTTCAAAGTCGATAAATTAAAAAACCATTTTTACATTCAGGGGCATATACACAACGCCGCTTATATATACCCGCATTTATTAGTGCACTCTTAAAACCCTGAGAGTTTCTTTCCCAAAAGCGTGCCGCCGCGATCGAGTTGTACTCCGAATTCCTTTCACATTCCTCTCGGACATCTTCATCCCTGAGACTGATTCGCAGGACGAATCGCTTCGCCTCGTGAATCAAAAATCGCTCCGACGAGTCGACGGGTGGTGTGAAGAAAAAGCCGACATCAACGGCACCACAACATGCACGTTAATGAAACCGAGTTGGTGAAGTCCTGAAGAACCGAGTCCTGGAAAATATCGCTTGATTGAAATTTTTTACCTACAATTAGTGCTGCAGGATCATCGTACTCGATATCGGCGCTCTTTTTCCTTGGAAAAAAACGACGAGCAAAGAGTTGCGCATTCCTCAATCCGCAACGACACACCAAGAGGAACGGATATGCAGATGTGCCCGAAGTGCGTCCTGATAAAAGGAGAAAGAAGGACCTCGCGTCGGGTTTCATTCGCGGCAGGAACGAGGCTCAGGAAGAGACCGGGAATAAGCTCGAAAGGACGAGCCAGGCGAGGAGGGTCGTAAAACGATGAGTGCACCGCGCTGGACTCGAGATCCCGCACGCAGATAATTGTGTAAGTGGACCCTCTCGACAGTCCCCTGTTTCTCTCGATGGTGGTCGAGCCATCCTTCGAAACTCGGTGCAGGATATCAGCTCCTCCTTCGTCGCCGCGTCGCGACGCCTCCCTAAATCCGAGCACTTTTCCCAAAGGAACCGAACCCGTCGACCAGGTCCCACTGGCCTCTGAACGAACCGTTTGAATGTTCAATCAACTGTGAAGATCGCTTCATTTTGAAGGATGGTGAACAGTTCGCATCAGAAGTCATCTACGTTTAACCATTTTTTAAATTGTTTTCTTTTTTATTTTCTAATTATTTTCTTTGAGTAAAAACATTTGCAAATTCATTTTAAATTTCAGGGTTTTGTTTGATTACTTAATTGCCGAAGTAATGTTGCAGGTTCGGTGAAAAATTTTTCACCATATTCACTCCCCGCGGACTGCAACAGGCAATATTAATGGCGAAGATGCCCCTCGTGCATGCGAAGCAAGCATGGCGTAATGCGCCGCTACACCATAGCTGCAAACTGCAGCACCGAAGGCAGAGCGTTTATGGCCGTTGCTAGCGTGAATATTTACGTCCCGACCATTATTGCCTACATAATAGCGTATAGGCACGCGGTGAGGTTGGGTATGAGTTGGAAAATGAGGATTAACGTGGAGGTGATGCCGAGCAGCGCATCCCCGGGATGCCAATGCAAATGTTCGTTTATCCTGCGGGATGAAGGAAAAATTTCATAAGTCACGACCGCGCGCCGCTGTATTCCTGGAATAAGTTTCATTTATTCGGGAATTACTGGGCGCTGGAATTTGGAAAATTTACTTGCTTTTTTCTCGTAGAAACAGTTGACCCCGAAGAGGGTGAATCGAATAATATACAAGACGGGAGAATTTTACTGCACAGTATAAACAGGAGAGAGTTTATTTTATAACAGTGAGAAAGGATTTATTTACACTAGGAGTAAATTTTACTTCATTTAAATGAATATTTATTCATCTTGGAGGATATTCAGTGAGCGATTAAGAAGCTCCCTGGTGTGTTCGCTGAAATGCTTTTCAACCATGCGCAGTACGGTGTCCTTTTTAGTATTAAATATTTTCATACTTCGATAATTTTGAAGCTTAGGATGGAAAAAATATACTTCAGAAAATCAACTCTTAAAACGATCATTTTATTAGATGATTTCTATCTCGAGAAAACCTCTTTTGTTCTTTTCTTCGAGCAGCGAATACATTTCACTTCTTCGCTTCACATTCTTGTAAAGAAAAGAAAAAACAGTAAAAAAACGGAGGCCCTTTTCGTTCTCAGAATATTCAAGGGAACGAATTCCAAGACGTCTTCCACGAGAATAAAAAGAAAGAGAAATAATCAGTGGGTTGGAAAACTTGGAAAAAGTTGAAGCTGCTTCCGAATGTCAAAGTTCTTTCGTGTAATTAATGTTCACATATTTCATCCGAAGAATGGAAATTAAAAAACATATCAGATCTGTGAGTCGGTCGTTTTGTAATTTACGAGTTTCGCATAGACGGCATCGCGATGTTCGATATACAAGCGGACATGTTTGAAATTTTTAAGCAACGCATACCGCCTCTTTTTTTTTTTTAAACATAGACAAACAAATAGACTCGATGATTTTGAAACGAAATTTTTTTGCAGCTCGGTGTAATTATGCAATATACTAATAAATGATAATCTTCACGACTGTTGTACAGACACATTCCTCGTTCACTTATCTCTACGAAACTCACGGTGTTTTTATTTATTTATTTATTTTTTCTTGTCATGAACGAGATATAGAGATGGAATAAATAATTTTAGAGAGAGAAAAAATTCTCAGAGGGGTTTACGTAACGCGAAGAAGCGAAGCGAATGTAAAAAGAAAAAAATGCCCGATAGTCGGCGAGTGCCAGTTCCGTTCCTTATACTCTTATCAATTCTCAGATAAGCAACGCGAGGCTTTCGGCGAAAAAAAATTGCCTCCCAACTAATCTGCTATATTCTTCCCGTGAAAAGCCGACTGATGGGCGGAGGCGACTGACGTGTGTGCGAGGGTGTGTCTGCATGCGTGAGATCGATCGAGCCCTCGCCAAGGGGATGTTCTCGGGTCACCAACGGTAACAACGTTACGGGGATAAAAAATCCCCATGCGATAAAAGCCGGCGAAACTTGATACCGGAAGTTTGCATTGCACTCAACGTATATTAAAAGGTTCGCATTACACTTTCCAAAAGTGAGTTTTGATTCGGTGAAACGGTTTATTCCGATCACAAATATGCAGGAAAACTAGCCAACGACGATGAAGATTTTGTGCTTCCAGAAATGGCGTAAAATTTGGGAATCGTTTTGTTTGATTTTTTTTTTTTTACATTCTTCGAAAGCTTCGTACGGCGTGGTTGCAGCTGATTCTTTGCGACGTGAACGGCGTTGGTGCCATAAAAGTAATAATTGTTGTTATTATTGTATACAGCTGACCGGACGAGTTGTGTTTGTGCAGGCTCTCTGGGCTGCTCGCCATCTCCGGAGCTCCGGGTCTCGGGTCCAAAGGAATTTATTGCATCTTGCCCTCGTCGCGCAGCCCAAACCAGCTTCTCTCGCTTCTCAAAAATAGAAAATTTTCAACTGCAGCAATCCCTCGGCTTCGCAGAGGCGAGGCGAGACGAGACGAAGCGATGCAGGAGGAGAAACGATATTCGAGTTTAAAACGAAACAAGAACGAAAAGCGACTCAGACTTTTTCCATCCAATCCGTGAAATACTGCGCGTGCTTTGAACACGATAAATACATCATAGACGTGTATTTCTTCCGTCCTCCTCTCATTTCCTTCACGCTCATTCGATATTATTTATCACCCTGCAGCTTTGGAGCGATATACCACGTGCACAACGCAGTCTCTAGTTCAGCTCAAATCCACGGGGGAGAGTAACAAGCCTCTCGAATTCCCGTGTCTACCTAACACCTGTAAATCACCCAGAGAGAGAGAGAGAGACACGTATGTGAATATCCTGCGGTGCGACACAAGATTCTCGGTGTTCGTCGAAGTGATCCGCAATGAGTGAGTGGAATATCCGAGGTATCAATGGACTCGTGATCACCCCGGATCATCCCAACACCATAAATTAGGATCTCGAACCGTTAAGGCCACGTTAAGAGCCAAATATTTCGTTCTTCGAGCCGGTTCACTTCGTGCGTTAAAAAGAAATGAAAAAAACACAACAACAATAGCAAAAAAATAGTGTAAAATCAACAAATTTATTCTCTCGACTCACCATAGAAGATACGGCATAGCAACCACCCTCTGGCTCTTCGGCGAAGGTGTCTCGTGCACTATGACCTTCTTCTAAGGACGAAAAGCTAAGCAAAGCCGATCCGTCGGGCGCAGAATCGCGTGAAGCTTCGAGCCGGGCAACGGCGTCTTGTTTCACGTGTTAATAAATAGCCGGGTTATTACCCACAAGCTAATTTCTTAGCCTCTCTGTTCATTTAACGGAGCCAATTATGACAGGCATAAATGTAAGCACTTTATAGTTGTGTACACAGGCGCACGCGCTCTGCACCCCTGCACAAGGATCATCCTTACTCGTCGTTCCGTCGGTCAAACCATTGCGAATCGAAACCGTTGTTCAGCACTTTATCTCCAAATCCATCGCGAATCCATCCATCCATCCATCCATCCACTGCACACTGCACTTTGAAGCACTTTGATTCATCCAAACGAACTTGCACCCCCTTCTTTGGGTTAATCGCAACCTCCACTTTAGATCCGAAAAGACATTTTTTATACTTCATAGATTATAGACTTTCCCTCAACTTCGAAAGACGCATCTTACAAGTTATAAATTTTCTATTATTTTACACTATCCGCGAATCCGCGGTGATTGCGAAGCCGGAGGAGAAAATACTGAATGTCGAGGTAGAGACGGCAGCTTACAGCAGCTCGCGACGAGTTAAGCAATTGCTTTGCTCAATTGCTGACGTACCTATAATATTTTTATTGTTCATTAATTCTGCGATTGTCGTTATGAAATCAATTTGTCCCGATACTCAGTCGTCGTAAAGTTGTGTTTAACGCGGATTATAAAAACATGTTGTTGCAGCGCCGGGACAACCACGACATCCTACCACCCTCCTGTAGATCCGTCGTTTCTACGCACACATATCCACGTCTGCAGCTTGGCCCGGTTGTTCTTGCGGGTGGTTGGGTACTGTCGAACAAGACATTACGGTCAGTGATACTTTCCCCGTCACTCCGCGATCACACCAACTTTATTGTGCATTCTTCGACATTAATACTTCCCACACCAGCGACACTTCACCCTCGAATAACGATCCTAAGTCCTCAAAGAGGATAAAACCCGACGCTCAAAAATCGCGTCTCTTGCTAATCCCTAAAAAATATTTGGACTTTCGATTAGCAATTATCTCCACTCAAGCATTGGTCAAATCGTGACGTTTTTCAGACATCCAAAGCACCATGACAAGCTTTTCACGAAATTTACTAACACGCTTTTCCCAGCGAATTTAATCGAGTTCCAAAATCTTGATCTCACGACTTGCGGGATTAATGAAATACCGGGCAACTGTTCCTTGAATTTTGAAAAGTAAAACAGACCGATTGCAGATGCAATCGAGCCGCACCTGGAGCTCGCGGCTTACTGTCCTGTAGAGAAATGGAAGGAAGACGTCTCGGCGTCCCGACGGCCGTCGCATCATCGCGTCCGCCCCGCAAGTTTACACGTCTAATTATCACTTGTCCCTCTGCAAACAGCCGAGGAATTCCTCAACGTCGCACGTTCTTCACCGGCTAGCCGAAACTCGGCTTCGAGTCGCGTTGCTTGCAGCCGTCGCCTCGGCCAAAGCCTTGCTGCAAGCCTTATACACATCGACTGGCACTCGTCAAATAAAATATATCGAAGAGTTTTTTTCAAGGACTTTGAAGAATCACCGCTTGACAACCGGACTCGACGAGTTCAGTGTACCCTTCGAAGGATATTGCATTGCCTTACCCCACCGATCATCGTCTGTACACTCAACGTTTCTGTTTGAATTGCTACGTCGCGTCGCTCGTATCACGTCCACGAAGTGTTTGAGCTCGAAACTCCATTTTACAAATATCGATCTTCTTTCGATCTTTTTTCCTTCATTTTTTTATCAATTTTTACTTCGAAATCGAGCAATCGAAGGTCGTCTAACGTAGTTGAATTTTTTAGGAATGTTTTCAGCTTGAAGACAAATTTTTACTTTTGAGGGTCTAAGAATTTTATCTGCACTGCGTTTTACTCTGTAAAAAATATTATTATAAAAAAAAATTTGTAAATTAACGTCACATTATCTCTGCAAAATTGGGCCATTAACCAATTTGCTCTATCGATATATGAGGGTAGGTACTAAATTTTAATCGCTCGTTGATGTTTTTCGGTAGATCAATTAACGCCGAGTTATATCGATGGGTACTTATATATAATACTCGATCCCGGGGTTCCAGGGCGTGTTTATTACTGTGTCGCAGAGATTATCATTTACCGTGCCAATGTCGCTGATATTCTTGGCGACGGGAAATCGTTCGGTACGGATATGAAATATACATAAAGAGAGGTTGTGTCAATTAATAACAAAAAGGGTCTATTCCTCGAGCCGTTCGATCGATGGGTTCTCCCCTAATCCGTGTATAATCATTCCGTGATAAACTCCTTACAGACTAGATTCTCAAGTAAATTACAACCGTTTCAAATATTCACTGAATCTGATTTTATCACGGATTTATGAGGATATTTTAACTCGATACTTTTTCATGATCTAGCCAACTTTCGTCAACAACAATAGCAATTACATCGATCTGGCGAAGTTGACGCCTTTCAACTCATTCACTGATTCGGTTTTTAACATTTTTTCCTACGCCATTTATCACATCGCATGTGGCAAACATAAAATCTCAATATTTACGGTGGAAAAACGTTATAGCTAGCATTGTGGTGGGCAGAAAGATTAGCATAAATTTGAAATATCTTCATGAATCTTACGGTTCCTCAGAACACGTATACCTACCCATAGACAAATCATCACTCTTGGCGTTACACGCATATGTGGACGAACGTATATTACAGGCGTTAAATTATTTTCCATTTATATGTACATTGGAAACACGCGATCTACTGTACTCCTCTACTTGCTCAGAAATATCAACGCTACGATAAATTAATACAATGATCGAACACTCGGTGAGATTTTACATCCTCTTTCAGATGAGAGGAAAAAATCGTCTTTTTCCCCATATTTTAGTCTCTAAAAGAGTTTTTAACACCAGAATTTTCGTATGTGAGCTGTGGAAACTGGTCGGTGGACTAGCCGTTGACGGCTGGTCGCATCTTCTCAGTTTGTTTACACATACGGTGCTGCAGTCTTGGCTTCGAGACCTTTTTTCCCCGTTTTCTCCTTTTCTCTCTTTTTTTTTCATCCTTTTGTCGGCTATTTCCACCCCGAGTCAAAACTCTTCATTGCCAGGGACAAAAGCACTGGGGAACAGCACTCGTTATTATTATTATTATCATCACTATTATTGTTATTATTATATAAGGCGGCGTGCGTTTTGTGCCGCGCATATAACGTTGAAAACCGCTTTGATTCGCCACCCGCTGCATGCTTTGAAGTTTCAAATTATGTATATATATATATAATATATATATATATACCTACATCAAGCTTAAGAGACGAAAACGTTGAAATTCTAGTCCTCACAGACGAATCTAATAATAATAATAATACTCAACTGTATTCAATATCACCTTTAACGTTGTCCAAGCATTTCAATCCGCATAATTAATACTCCCGGTTTTTTGTATCAATTCTTGCGATCTTTTCATCAGGTGTCACAAATTACACCTGCTTCGAATTACCATAGACACTAATTATTATCTCATTATATTATTTGCGTTATTATAATCATAACCACGCGGCCAATCCCACGCGTAAATAGACGTACCGCCACACCCACGTACTCACCGATTTTCTCATTTCATACCTCGTTTAATTTATGCCGTATCCTTCTAATCTCATCTGCAACGTACATCCCGATTAGAATTTTTTTTTTTTTTTTTTCTCTCTCTCTCAACTTGTTCATCTACATAATTTTTGCTCGTTATCAGTAATTTTGCGGCAGAAAAATTTTGTAGAATTGGAAAGAAAAAAATGAAAAAAAAAAAAAAATTAAACGAACGAGTCTTAATCTGTTGTTATAGAAAGTCCCTGAAATCTGACAACTTGAGTTACTCCAAAGTGAATTCCTGCATCTGGTTTCTGGTCTGTTGAGCATCGCCATCTGCAGTTGATGACGGTAGAATTGCACTCGAGTGGCAACATGCGACCGTCGGTAACATCGAATTCTGTCGGCTTTCTATATCCTTACCTACCTTACACACTTACCATGCAAACTGTAATTTTAGGCACACGTGAGAACAGGTATTACAGATAGGCACAGTAATGATGTTCCCTGTTATTATGAACCCTTAAAGATGAAGAGGCTCGCATTTCAAGAGTACGAACTTGTCATTTTATCGCCATTTCACTGGAAAGCATGCCGTATTTCACCGTAAAATTTCATAAATAATCACAGCTTAATGAAGGTGAAAATTTACTGTACATGAAAATGGAAATTAAACGGAATAATCTGTTCTCCAATTGCTTATCTCGATTATCGCGGATCGAGCGAGATAATTAAGATACATAAAAAGTCAAAATCACGAATTTTTCGAAATTATAGACAACTCGGGGACACCCGGAAATATTCCATTTTACCGAATACCTCTGTGGTGGTGAGGGTGGATTTGATGGGGTGGTTTCTGCACGTGAAGAAGAATGCTCGACGAGAATGTATATAAGGTGGACGAACCGACGGACAGGAACGGTCTGACGAAACGTTGGCTGCACGTGTTATTACCCTCTATAAACTTTTACGAAGCGAAAATATCAAGCATTACCCCGAACCCCCGTAGATTACATCTTCTATGGTGGTTCGCGTTCCTTTACTCAGGGTATGTCTCTGTGTTTCGAAAACTGATCCGAGTCTCCCGCCATTTGAAAGCCCTGAATAGCTACGAAAGGTCCGATTATTCTTCATAACTTTATCCAACTGTCAAATCTTGAAATTTGAAGTTTTCACTCATCCAGTATTTCCATCAACGTTTTTTGTTTTTTTTTTTCTTCTTTTTGCAAAACTCCGGATTTGTGTCAAATTATCGAATAATTGTCGTGCAATTTTAGACCGCATTTCCACAGATTACAGAAATCAATGATCTCGATCAATCAAGAGGCTGAACCAACGTATTTCTTCGAAAAAAAAAAAAAACGTAGCATCGAGTCATCGAAATCATTGGCTGAAAATTTAAAGGGATACTATTTTTCGTACAGCGCAAGAGACTCACGGATTCACATTCGTAGATTCACGGATATTTTGAGCAGTCAAAATTATTTACGAATATAAACAATTTGACCAATGGATGAAGAAAATTTTGGCGCTTTGAACCTCTTTTAATGAAAAATCGCAAATTTTTCAAACTGGAATTTCCAGTCATTCACTTTTGCGCAATGACAGTTTCGCTATCCAAGCCGCAGATGCTGACCCGCATACGAAATTGCGATATTGCAGACCGGAAAACTAGTTACATGTTTTAAATACGGTGCATTTACCGGAAGCGAGATTATGCTGGTTGGAATCCTGCTTCTGTGATGACGTCCATAGGCAGTGGCTACAACAGAGGACTTTGCCTACCTAATTGAATTGACCTCGGGGATTTGAAAATTTTTCCAAATTCAGCTACCTTGTCATCCTGGTAACTATATCGTCGCTCGTGACGCAAAGTACCGTGAATTACACCCGCGTTTGAACGGATGCAGGTATCTGTATCATTAGTTCTTGCAAAATCCCGTTTCACTTTGAACATCGAGCTATAATTTGCCAATTATTTTCGCAATTATTTTCACCCATCACTTCACGACACGCTGCGCTGCGCTGCGCAGCCCGAATAAATTATCAGGGATTGATAACGCTTTCGCTTAGAATTAGCGGGCGCGTGTATAAAACGAACGCATTCCCGAGTCGGCTTACATTTCATCCAAAAATGTCTGGACTTTCACCGCTCTTCATTTCAATCGCCTTGATGTGGCTCCAAGATTCAAATTGTAAGTTGATTTCCGTACCGCGCAAAACAAATTTGATTAAAAAATATCCTTACATAAAAATTTTTACATTACTGTAATCAAAATATATTTTAACGCTTGATTTTACTTCAATATTTTCGAAGCCCTATTTTTACTTTATATTTATCAATAATCCTTCACTGATTTTTGTCACTTCGTGATATGCTGCAGGTGCGAGTTTGCCCGAGAAATCGGAAAACCGTGTAGCCGTCGGGGATGAAAGTTTGGGAACGGAAGATGTCTTCCGCGGATTGGAAGATGAATTGACGCAAAAAATTGTCGAGCGATTGTTTGCCAAGTCAACGAACGACGGGTCAACCGGAAGTACAGGAAAAGCAGCCGTCACTAATTCCCTGATATCGGAAGCGCTTCGAAACGCCGTGAAGAATTTCACGGAGAACGTAATTGGCCGAGATGAATTAAAATTCGTCAGAAGTTCTCACAGCGATCCTAAATTTTTCTCCGACTGGGTTGACAAATTTTTCGAACTTGTATCAACGGAAGTTCCCCACGATCCGGTCGATTTCGAAAACCCAACAACTATGAACATCAATTTAAGCGGCGATACGAAATCAAATTTGCAGGTTTAGAACAAGACACGGCTGTTCATTATTATTATTAATCATTAAATAATCAAATGAGCTATTTTTTAAATTCTTTTTTAAATACAAATCGTAATCTGAACTATTTTAAAGTTAAAAAGATGCGTGCAGCATGTCCAGATGTGTAATTTTTTAATAAATTTTTAGCGCGTGCAATTATCGGTTACAAAATTACTGCCAACCTAGACTCCAAGCAATCTAATCATCCTCTTCATTTTCCATTCCAGCCAGGTAAAAACCACACGCAAACTTATCGAACATTTTAGCATAATTCCTTATGTATCCGCAGCTCGCTCAGCGTGACTGATTTCAATTTTCTCGTTCCCAAAACGTGGGAACGCGAAAGCAATGCAAAGGTGCAGGTACCTATATAAGAAATCGTTGCAGAATCGAAGACTGCCAAATCCGCGTGAATATTTCGCAAACGAAAATGAATTTCCGTCTGAATATTTGCCTGTTACTGACTCTGCAGGGCTTCGTCGTAGGTAAGTGATCACCAAACGTGAAATTAAATTTTTCTTCAGACTCGGGGCTAGAATGTACATCGAGAAAAAGAATATAAATCACAAATCTTACCTCGCGTTTATTTTATCGCGACAATCTCGATTACTTTTACCAGTTGTATCAGAGCTGTAAACGTTATCCAATAATCGCCCATATTATTTACTGCGTCGTAGCAAAATACTCGTATAATTTCACCTCCACGTGCTTCAGCAACAAACTTCCAACGTCTTCAGTTCATAATTTTTCTGGATTTCGTTGCGTTTCTATTGCCAAACGATTTTATTTTATTTTTATTTCTTTTTTTTTTTTTTTTTATAATCAGCTTAAACGTGTTTTGCGAAAACTTTGCAAATACATTATTGAAACTTTAAATTTCTCGTATAAAATTTTGAAAAACGTCCAGGCATTGCGTCAGCACCGACCAGCACGGATCTTCAGAAAAATCAGGATACCCAGAAGCTGTCAGACGGTGAAGCGGAAGCAAAGAATGAGCAAAAACCGGATACTCGAGGTCTGTCAATCCCGTTTTTGCCCTCGAACGAATCCCCAGCATCGGGATCAGGGCTTTCTGGGCTTCCTAATGTCGGCTCGATGACTTCCGGGGCCAAGATGTACCTCGGGGCCTTCCAGGTGATGGCAATGCCAATGCCGAGCCTGAGTGGAATGGCGGAAATGCTTGGCAATCTTGCCAATCTTCCAGCGTCGATCTCCAGCATCGGAAATCTCGGAGGCCTGAACGGCGGATCTTCGACTCAAGGATAACTGTTACAAGTCATCTGTTGTCAGTCATATAAAGTCGGGATAAAAATGTGTAACAAAACAGCTTTTTTCAAAAGGGAGTAAATTTGTTCCGCCACGATTCTACGGCAAGTCGCTTGGCAATAAAATAAATGAAATCGGGGCTCGAAGCAGCTTACCGAAAAATCGAATTGGTAGAAACAGTTATTCGCTTCGACTTAGAGCGTGACTTTTTTATTTTTCTACGGGCTCAGCAAAACGGGCCCAAAAGGAAGGCGTAACGCCTGTGAATGTGCACGTCTGCTTTTTTCGCCCCGCAGTTTTATCGTTATATTGCTCTTTTAACCCTTCGTGGTCGGGGCTTCCATTGTGCTTCTTGGGCCCGGTTTGGTCCAGACTGGCCGCAGCATCCGTCGCTCGATCCTCAACCGCGGTTTCTCAAAACTCCGACGGTCTCGCAAAAGCCGTGTGGTTTGGCCATCGTCAGTATTCGGCGATCCTGCGGCGCGTCGCACGATTCTAGGACCCATTTTTTCTCTTTTCACTTCTGCTCGTACATTTTATTCGTTTTTTAGCCGCAATGCGGAATGCGGGTACCACGTTTCGCTTCTTCGCGATCAACTTTCGCGCCAAGTGATGGCCGCAGGCCTTTCGCGCAGAAATCGATCCGGCCTAATGTTCGCCTTAATTATTCCGCGCGTATTAGTATGTAATAAAACAAAGTTACTTCATAAGATTAAAAGCCAAAGAAAAAAACATTATACGTGGCTATTAAAATCTCACGATAATGAGCCTCGGAGATGCGCTCTTATCTCGTCGTTTCACGCCGTAAACTATTTTCGAAAAAAACTTGTCCTCTCACGATTAAATCAAATTCGGAAAATTAGATTCGGAACGAGTTAATTAGGCTTAGCTTAGATTTATATTTGCACTCTACGTTCACTTGCGGCGCGAAATTTAAATCTGAGATAAACAAGCTGCGAAATATCAACTGAATTTCGCAACGTCCATTCGCCCAGCCGGATGCTGATATGAACCATTGGATCTCGCGTCGTAACCACTGGATCGATCCCACGCCCATAAGCATTATGGAAGGAATGGTGTTGCTATGCCAACAACAACAGGGGAGATCGCTCGCATCCCTCTGTGACAGCGTGAAATTCATCCGAGGGTCAGGAAAGTAATGGCGTCCACTTTCTAGCCGATATTGTCTCTGCAAGCCAAGTCAGCATCTTTGGCATTTCCCACGTTTAATTTTTGGAAGGATTATGACAGCTACGTGTCTAGAATATTATATTCTTCATCCAGGTAAGTGGAGTTCGAGAAGTTTTTTATTGGACTTTACGAAGCATCGAGAAGAGAATTTTTACCAAACTATATATACTTGTTATAATATATTCGATCCTTAATGTCTCGAGGTTGGAATTTATTCATCTGTTTTTCAACGAAATTAAAGGAAAAACAGAAAAATTTAGCGAAAAAAAACTGCATCTAGGAATAGAAATGATGAATTTATTTTAAGGCGGAGATAATGAGGCTGAAATAGTGTCGTTGTAAGACGGTTATTTTTCTTCTTTTAATTCAATTGAGACTCAGCTAATTGATTCTTGTACTCCTTGATTGCTTTATAACTGACTTCTTGTCCGCGTAATGAGATGCGCTGATTAAATTTATTACAAAAATTCACTTACCCACGGTACCAATTAACCGGCAATACGAAGCGTCGTCAAATGAGTTTGATGACTTATAAAGTGATCCTTCGCTAAAGTGTTTTGACTTCTACAGATATACACTTATAATTGTTTACTTTACTTTTTCTACCAATCTGACAACTTCTGGACTTTGCATAACGTCCTAATCACATGCTAATATCGAATCGTCTTGTTTTATGGTCAGAACGAGTTTTAGGAAATGAACTCTGCGTTGCTAATCATCGCGTGAAGAAGTGAATATATTTAAAAAAGCTTGTCGGTTTCAAGATCCAACATTTTTTATATTCGTTCACTTAATGCTTAGAATAATTAAGAGAAAACAGAAAGTTTGATTAGTACATATAAATCGCATTTTCATGTTTCAAACGTAGGAGGTGCAGCTTATCCATTCCGAAAAAATACTAAGTTCAACTTCATCAACAGGATTCAGTTGAATGGTAAAAAAATTACAAAAGTTACAACGGAAAGCAACTGCTAACGATTTTCCAATGCTTGCATGGTTTTAATATTCCTAAAATCTGTGTAAAAAAATGTTTTGCGTACAAAAAGCTTTGGTCTGAAAGAATTTTCAAAAACTAGACGATAATGTTTCCTTTTTGTTTTTTCAAGGAAAAACTTTTCATACACTTGGTGGAGTCGCAGCTTCTTTGATTTATTGCGAATGTTTGAAAAATATGTAGAAACAATAGCTAAAACCTTTCAATATTTCACATGACTAGATTCATCCTCGAACAGTTCTCAAACTGCAAGTCGCGGTAACAGTTTTGTTTGGCCTAAAAGTTGAATCCAAAGTGCAAGAAGACGAGATCGCTGATCTTGAAAACAAAACAAGAAAATAAAGGCAGAACTTTTGTTGAAAGATGTAAATTCACGTGGCGGTGAATGAATTTTTGGCAAAATCCGGTAGCACATAAAGTAGTATACGGGCAACGGTTTTCACGTCCATCTTACCGCCCGTCAGGACTATATTAATAGGCCGAATAAGACGATCTTATCACCGAAGGAGAGGCTGGAGGCAGCGATCAATTTAACGAGATTAATTTAGGCGAAGTTAATATTTGATGGAAGCTTTACGAGGTCGGGGTATCCATCTCGGGGTTCGCCCGGAATGCTCGCCATTACCGGGTCAAAGTTGGCTTGACGACCGCCTCCGAGGACCGGGCATCCCGGGGGCCGACGAGGCCGTCCCTCATTGGCTCAGGATCGGGTTTACGAGGGAGCTTGATCACCCGACGACGGTAGCACCCCGTGCAAAACGCGAGTTTATTGGGCCACCGGCCGTTCCGTCGAGGCGCCCCCATCTCTGGTCTAATAAGCTGATCTTTACAAGTCTCCCCTGCCAATATCCTACGGCGAAGGACGCACCCGGTCCCCGGATTTTATGCGCACACACGCAGCCATGGGCAGCACTAAATTCGCCGGGAAGCCCCGACAATACCCGCATATTGCCCGGTTTTACGCCCCTGCGAAAGCGCGCGGAAATGGAAGAGGGTTCGCTTCCTCTTCCGCTTACCGTTCTTCTTCTTCTTCTTCTTCTACTTCTTCGTCTTCTTTTGCTCCGACAGCATCCAAGCATCTCATCTCGTCCACTTTCAGATAGCGGACCAGTTTATAACCCCGATTTTACAACCACCATCTGCGATGAACCTTTCAGGAAGAAAGAAATATGGGTGCCGGACCCAGCCGACTTTGGCAGCAAAATTCTACCCATTCGCCCTAGGCCTGAGTCATCCCGTTGTGGTCCCATGGCTCCTGACGAAAACCGACGTTCTTCGGGACTCGGGTTACTGACCGATGACGTCAAGTCAACGTCAAGTTCATGCCTGATAATACGGGACTTTAGTGGGTAAATCTGAATCGAGACAAGTTGCTACAATGGAGTTTTAACAGAGGACTTTCTTATCGTCGAGGCAGCGATGATCGCACGAAAGAGAACCGTGATCAATGCTTCTAAGTTGGCTTGGCATCACTTCGGGCAGCGACCGCCTTTCGGCATTCCTGCATTGCCGAATGCTCCATTCCAATCTGAAGGACTAGCTCGGACCGAAAACTGCTCTTGCCGACTTTCAACAAAGAAGAACGACTCGTGGTTCGGCACTTGGTCGTTCGGAGTATGTAGTACAGTGTTTACGCTTCAACACGCACTGACTACTAAACAAGCTAAAATGGCTGACACGTGCGTCGTTTCTTGGCAGGTGTTTCAGCCTTTCCGCAGCGTTTTTCGCGATGTTCATCCGGCTTGTGCTTTTCGAGTGTGCAGAATCGGGAATCTGTCCTAGAAGCAGAGCTTTCGGTGAGTGACACTCAGTCCTTGATACCTCGTCATAAAATCATCGCAAGCAGCTACCTTATTCTGTATTTACTTCAATACATATCTAGCCTCTGACGTCTTTAAGTTCTTTTAACAGTCGTAGACTTTCCATGAACGCGGTTAGAACTTGGAATTTCACTGCTAAAAACACTCAGTCAATAAAGTCTTCAATCTTGAAATACTTCACTCGAACTCCCAAGCTTTAAAATTTTTAAATTATACCGCTAGTAGCTAACAGGTGTCGACGTATTATTCCTTCTCCACCGTTTCATTGATCCTCGGAATAGTTTCTCGAATAAAAAATTGAGCGGAATATTTCTTTGTTCTGAGATCTATCAGTGCAGCTCGTTACCATGAATTAACAATGAATGCGGCTTAAACATTGAGCAATAAAGCGCAGGCCTACTGTAATGACAGTGGTTTACATTCTCGATCCCAAGCCATTGCCCTCCTTATCGATTGTCGAGCATCGGACACCCGCAGTCGGTCGAAAGGCTTGGAGTGTTCAAACTACTGCAGTTTCCATCTTTAACACTGATTACTGTCACTCGTGGTCCCCGGCATATATATACAGATATCATTGAGACGGTGCTTTGCATGGCTCTCTCAACGTAATCTCTGTCCTCTATCATTCGCTGGAATCGGTTTTGTCAACGTATCGAACAACCGAAGCACCTACTGTAATTGTCGCTCGACATACAAGCCATGAATTTTATCGTCGACGATGGGTTTTGGTTGCTTGAGATCGAGAGACATGATCTATGATCCAAATTCCGAAAACATTAGCGAATCAAACTTTATTGCTAGCCCATTTCTCCCAAAATCATCTTTGAAATGACGTAAATCGTGAGTGTTCGATCGATTTAAGTGGCTGGCAAAATAGATTGTAAATTATCAACGTTATTTGTGCAACGCCAAGTGGCATTCGGACCGAAGGTCTTCGACTGATCGAAAACCAAATTTTTCCATGAAATCGTGCAAGCCAGGAAAAAATTTGCAACATGGCTGACCATCCCTTGGTGTTCGAACATTCCTTCAACACTGTGAAAATGACGGTGTTAAACGTAACAACGAAAATATTCTGTTAAACTAAATGTCCGCACCATTTGGCGTCAAAAAAAAAAAAAACGTGTCCATGGATATTACTTTGACCATTTTGAGTTTTGAAACTTTTTTCACAGACACGAGAGATCTTCAAACAGTTAATAATCGATAAAAATAGTCATAATTTGGAGAATGATGAACGAGGAACTCGCGTTCATCTTATCAAGATTAGGAGATGTTTACACATTTCGGGTTAAGCGTACGCCGCGCCGCGTCTATCAGTTCGTTTCGAGGCCCAATATAACCATCGCCGGCTAGAAACTAGAAAGAATGAAAAGTCCGAGTTTATACCAGAGCAGTGGGCCCCGCGCATCATTCTTTATGCGACGGTCACTCCGCTATACGTGTGATTAGATAAGACGGGGAGGGTTCATAGTGCGCCCAAGATGCAGAGCTCATAAGAAGCAGAGATTCGACCGGTTCGCTCTCAGTTTACCCGGTGTGTGCATGCCGACAAACAACGTTTGTTTTCACCTTTCTTCGACGAAACTTATCTCTCTCTAATTCTCTCACTCTCTATCTCTCTTGCTGTTTCTTTCGACGCGTTATCACCGCGAAGTTACCCGACCCTCTCAAGTGTGAATCCCATATAACATAGACTTAATACAATCGCACCGTTAATTGCGAAGAACGATCGTTACTGTTTACTTTGTGCCCGTTTTCTCTTGTGGCGACGAAGAGGAACGAAAAATCGGGACGATCAATGCTGGAAACAACCGTCGCAGATGGACCGAAGAGGGCTTTTATTCGTTGATCCTAACGAGGGAATTATAGGCTGTTAAGTAATTAAAGTGTGATCTTCGATTCTGCGGATAGGATATTATTCGAAGAAAAGAACATCGATCATCGGCTGAGAAACGTTCGACAGAAGAGCTGAACAGCTAACCTCGTCTGCAGGTATGAAGAACAAACCATCCGGCGCTTCGGAGTTTCCTCAACTTCTTAAACTCAGGTGATAGCTTATTCGTTTCACTGAAATTTGGTGCCAGTTCGTTATCGCGGATCATCATAAACGATCTCGCACCTGAAAAATCAACTCGCTTTAAGATCGTGGCTCGAGTATAAAATCAGCGAAAAAAATCAGCCATGCCTTCTTGCGGCAGCGAAAACGTGTCCAGATTCTGGGGCTCGAGTCCCCCGATCTCCAGGAGGAACAGTACGGCCTCGTCCCCGTCGCCAGGATCACCCTTGTCAACGTCACCCCCCGACGTCTCCCTGATGCTGACATTGAAACGCTCTTCGTCGACGGTCTCCAGCGCCTCGGTCTCCTCCACGACATCCAGCGCCTCCAGCACCCAGACGACGATTCTGACCTCGAAGCGGCCCAGCCGTCATCACCACCACCTCAACCACCACCCACAGCAACCAGCAAGCTCGATTCAAGACCGTCGACGGTCCCCGTCGAAGGAAATCCCGTCGACGAAGAGTCGCCCGTTTATCCTGACGAGCATCGTCCACTGGTACGCGGGTATGGTGATCGGGATTTTCAGCGCTGCGTACAAAATCGCGAGCTGCATAATCTGGGCACCAGCCTTGTGGGTCTCGGCCTGGATCTACCTGCTCTGGGAGATTCTACAGCTGCCGTTGACGGCCCTTAAGTGGTTCCTGACGGCGCTCTACACCCCGGCGTCGGAGAGAGTCCGGCCGAAGAGATGCGTCCTGATCAGCGGCGGCAGTACCGTCCAGGCTGTACATCTCGCAAGGAACTTCTACAAGGCCGGGGCTCGCGTCGTCGTCTGCGAGGTGGAGAGCCTTTTCGGGCTGGCCCGTTTCTCCACGGCCTGTTCCCAGTTCCACACCCTCCCAATACCTGGCCCCGATGCTGCGGCCCAGTACGTCAAGGCCCTGCGCGACATCGTCCAGCGCGAAAAGCCATCCTACTACATCCCGGTCAGCGCTTCGACCACCGCCTACTACGACGCCCTGGCAAAGCCTCACCTCGAAGCCCTTGGCTGCGAGTGTTTCATCCCCGGTGCCTCGGAGGTGACGGCCCTCGACGATCCCCTCGAGCTTTTGCGCCGCTGTAGATCCGTCGGGCTTCCAACTCCACCTCACTTCGTCCTTCGTTCGTCAGCCGACGTGGCTAATCTCTACGAACGTGGTGTCCTGCGCACCGGAAGACACGTCATGCTGGCCGCTGGGCCTGCCGGGATGCGGGACCATGCGAGGGTCCTGCTGCCCCCGACGGTCCGGGACTTCAGAAGCGAGAACCAGGAGCACGAGATCAGCGACAAGCGGCCCTGGGTCGTGGTTCGCGATCCTGGTGGCGCCCATTTTATCACCTGCACAACCATCAAGGACTCAAAGGTCGTCGCTAACGTGACGTGTCGCGTTGACGAGCATCGGGGCCTCATCCCAGAGGACAGACCCGACGTCTCCCGCTGGCTGGATCGCTTCTTCGCCCGGTCACCGGGCCACAAGGTATCCGGTCACCTCAGTTTCCGACTGGCCGAATCGGGCCTAGACAACGAACTCGTCTCCATCGGCTGCCGCGTCGGTGTCTCCTTGCCCTACGTATGTCACACCGGCGTTCATCCCAGGCTCGTTTGGCGACCCTGCAGGCACTTTTCCAGACAGAATTCCGAGCACCTCGTCAACGGGGAACGTGGGCAGAATCTAAACGAGGCGGTAGCCAACGCTCTGAAGAGGCCTCCGTCGGACGTGGCGTCCCATCTTCTTGGGACCGTCCTCGACAAGCGGGAGACCCTCTTCGTCTACTGGGACCCTCTGCCCTATTGCGCTTACTACCATTTGCAGCTGCCCTTCAGGCGCATCGCTGCCCTAATCAGGGCTCAGCCTGCCGGACAACACGCTCAGCCCTTGGCGCTGGTACAGTAAGGAGGGTTGAACGGGGGTTGAAGGGTTTAAGACGAGTCGAACGTCGATTAGCCGCAACGGTGAATCGGGTTTACACGAACATTCGGCGTTTATCGAATACCCTCGTGTTTCATGCGTATTAATTAATTTTATCAAATTGTAAATACAGACTCGTATTGTATAATACATGCGTATAGACTATACGTTATACATATACATACGTATATAAATTTAATGCTTTGATACAGCTTTTGATTGTCACGTGATCATGAGATTCACATGTACACAACAGATATATACATATATATGTATAAGATATCTGAATAAGCGTGTCGGATACAGTTACACATATATTTATATATTACTTACATTAATTTCGCAAAAGTCGTATGAAAGTTTGCTGAATGCACGGATATTTCGAGTTAATAATTAAATCGAATAAGATTACGGTCGGTCGATGTAAGGTATAATATATTTCACGAACCGTATATACGATAAAAAAATCCGCGTATACGTGTAAAGTATCACGGTTGTAGAAAAATTAATCAAAAACAAAAATATTCACGACGAATCTGAACCTTCGATTACATCATATCGCAATGGAAATTATTGCTCGGTATTATGCAACGCTTCGAATATTATCGCCGTTACTAAATATTCCGCAATACGTGATTGATGTTCGTTTGAATTTTAATTTTCCAATTATTTACATTTTTTTTTAACATTTTTTTTCTTTTTTTATCGCGTTTGATGTTTTGTATTTTCGAATGAATCGATAAGAATTTATTCAGCTGAGTTTGACTCAACGGCGCTGACGTGTGAGAGAATATACATATACATTGTATATGTATATAGATTTTTGCGAATTTCACAAACCGCGACTGTAGACGCAAGTGTACAAATAATTTTAGGATCAATGCCCTACGAGTCGCCAAATGTTGCAACCATCATTATACACGAATATTATCATAGTAAGAGATAAAAATACTCTGCTTATTTATACTAGACTTATATTGTGTTTTTCCTTTACTCTCATATTGTATTTATATGTATATGTAATTATCATAGTGTTGTGTGTTTGTAAGAATTTATTAAATAAGATTGTGTGCCGGCCATGGCTAGAAGCTATATGTATGTTTTTATAGTAACGTTGACTAAGAAATTGTAACACGATCTAAACACTTGTTCTGTTCTTTAATCACATATATGTATATATGTGTATATGTATATATAATATACATATATGTGTATGTGGTACATGTACTTTTCTAATCATTATTCCATAGACCTTGCTAGATCGAGAATATAACATATATAATACATTCGTTATGTATAGCGCTAGATTATTGACTAGCAATATTCTCATAAGCAATTTTCATGTCGTAATTAATTGAAAAGAAATACAGACTCCAAAGTACAGCCGTTTAATGATAACTATAATTAAACCAATTAATTGTTTTAGTAGGTTTTGAACGAATTTATTGTTCGATCTAGAGCCCGTGAGTTATTGGGAAAAAAAATTTCGATGTTTTATCTGCAAATATCTTATTCAAGACAGCATGTAATAGATCAAAGGTAAAATAATTTCTTGTGAAATTTTTCTCGAGAAATTTAGAAAAATTGCAACAAGTTGTTTAACTAACGTAGCAAATGTTGTTACGATTAATATATTTTTTTCTATCGGTTTTACACACAAATTTGTGTAAATCAGTTTTCGACCAATTGATCAAAATGCTTCGCATCATCAGCATGGTTACCATAATATGTAATTACAGCTAGACCAGACCTTGAAATCGCTTTCGGTTTATAACTAATGAAGTTCATCAAACGGTATTACAGGCTGTTGGTATGAAAATTCGCAAATGAAGCAATCGCCACTGCTGTCGGGAGATAGAGAAACGTATAAAACGGATAAAACTATCGGAAGAAACTATATCATACCACTTACGATTGCGCTGTTGCGTGACGATCTTACAATTTAGCGACAATCGGTAAATGAAATATTTACAAGTTATTTTTTGGTCAAAATTTTCCGGAAATAGGCGAATAGAAGTTGAATATTTTTCAGAGAAACTGAACGAGATGAAAAGATTATTCCCGCAACCGTTGACACAGGAAAATTTCCTCGTTGAAACAATAACTTCCTAAAAAAGTAAAAGTTGATTATGGTACACTATAAAAACATGGCGACGGTATTTCATGGACAAAATTCTTCCAATATCATACGCCGAACAAACACATGGTAGAAAGAGACGACGAGGAAAACAAATTAAACAAACTGCAGATCAGTAAACAACCAGACGTGAATCTAGACTCAGCAATTTCTGTGGTTAAATGCTAAGCTTAATCTTACGTCTAACTGAGACAAGGACAAGATTGCGATACGCGATGAGACCTTCCGCTGCATATTGTTTGAGAAATAGGAAACGACCGACGTCCACGTCGCTTTTGCTACCTAGTAATAAACTAGCGACGTCGTCCTGCGCCTGTGCAAGCTCTCGTTACTCTCCATAAATTTCCTTCTCGTATCCATAGCAACACGGAGCTTTTATCGAGGCTCTGAAAACTACTCTATAACGTAAAAGTTCCGTCCCCAGACAGCCGCAGACGCAGACGGAGACGCAGACGCAGACGCAGACGTAGTCAAAGATCCAGGCCGTTTAGCTGGCTCGCTGTCTCTCGACCGTCGGACTTTGGTTGCGTTACTATCGCCCCCCTCGTTTTCTTGACGGCATTTGATGGTGCGCTTTGCACTTGCACGTCATTCCCCGCCCCCCTCTCGCCCCGACATCACATACGTGCATTATACGCGTCGTAGACGCGTTACGCAGATTGTGCAACACTGTAGACTCGCATGTGTTGCGAGTTTTGGTGCAGCTGTACGAGTGTCTTTTTTTTTTCTTTTTCATTCAAAGATTTTTTTTCCAGAAACTTCTTTACACAGTGTGAAGAAGAAATCGTTGAATCCGTATCAATGGAAAATTCATTACCGACTTTTATTCAAATCTGATCTGATAATTCTTGATTTGTTTCTCTAGAAGTTGACATGATTTTTTTGAATTTCAATTTTTTTTCCACTACTCGTTTATAATTTATGATTGTCTGGAGTAATTCGAATGCCGATAACCACGGTGCAGAGCTTTTGTCAAATGTCTATAGCGAGAGTTGAAGTTTCCAAATATCCCTTTATAATGGGGGCGGGAAATTGGGGCGGCAGAATCTCGGCACGCAATGAGAACAGGAAGAGAAATTGACGGAGAAAGAAAAATTTGATCGTTAAATCCAGGCTAGCTGTATATTATTAATAATGGTAATAATTTCTGTCATTATTAATAAAATGTGTATTTAACTAGTATATAGCATATTCTAGTATGTATAACCTATTGAACAGCTGGATCAGCCTGTGTAAAATCTGAACATATAAACGTATAAACATACACTAACACAGTAGTTAGGGTTGTAAGAGAATCTTATCATGCAATAATATTGAAATGCAGTTCCTTGACGACGAGATGTGACCGCGATCGATACATAAACTTCCAAAGTAGCGTAATTCTTTCCCGGTAAACACGCGATATACTTATATTGCATGGGGTCGTGGTCATGTGTACAGAAATATGTAGTAAATTTTTTCTGCAAGACCAAGAATTTCTTGAACCAGCTTGTGTTGAATCCAGCTGGGAAAAGGCTGAAAGATTCGCAGTGTGAAAAACGGTTACAACGTATCATCTCGAATCGCAAGCCGAAGTGATTATCGGGCGAAGAATTAGGTCTGGTAAGAGAAAATTGCGAAAAGGATTCTCTTGGGCAGACTGTACCATGTGGATCCAGGCACGGGAATGTGGGAACCAATTCACCTGACTCTAAAGTCACAAACCAATGCCTCCATTTTAATACCAAAGCTCGACTGTGCAGTGATATCAAAGCGCCTTCTTACTAGTTCCGGGTTTCATTCTAAGAGAGGTTTGTTAACTACAGTCTCCATGGTTAGTCGAATCCATGCCCAATGGTTTTGCCACCCCCGAATCAACGGCTCAAAATCTGCTTTTCTTCGCTGCACGAGAGAAGTCAACAAGTGCGAGTCCGCACGTATAAGAAGGCGAATATTCTTGTGTGCTGATTAAGTTCATTATCAAAATGGCACAGCCTTGACCCCCGCGATTTTCAATATTCATGATCAAGTCGCGATCCGCGAGCTTGCCAGCAGAATATTACACTCAGCTCTGTGTAAGACTGTACTTGTTTTATATTTGGTGCGGAGAAATCTGCGAAACGATCGGATCGAAGTACCGATCTTCAATCTCGGCTGAGAATTATAAATCAAGGATACAGATCTCGTTACGAGGAGAGGATCCAGTACGAAATTATGAATGACTTGAAACTTTGAATTGCAGTTAAAACTGAGTGTGTTATATCGACATTTGGAGGGGCTGCGGTATCTCTGCTATTAATACATCACAATATTGGCTCGCGGTATGAAACCGGTGCAGATAAAATGTGTTTTTTCACCACGAACGAACACTCCGATCATCGAGTTTCTCTGCAGCGGTGAAGCAAAACAAAATTACGATCAATTACGTCATAATTACACTGCAACATGAGCAACAACTCCGCAATATTCGCAGATTAATCACAATTCCCATGTCAGACGGCGAGCTGCTATACGTTTACAATTAGTACTCGTTCAGAGTTTCCATCTTTCGCACTTTCTCCCGACATTCTCGGCTCTTGAATTCATCGCGTTACTCGCTTCGTTCGCCGCCATGCGTTTCGCAAGTGCATTTTGTGCTTTCTTCGTAGTCCTCGGCCTGCATACGGCCATCGCAAATCGCCGCTTTGGCGAGTGTCCGACATCCGGTCACAACGGAGACCTCATATGGCAGTTCGAAGTGCGTCGTAACCCGAATCTGTTTTCGTATCAGGTAAATATTGACCGAGCTTTTGCAAGCTCGTCGGCTCCGGCGAATCGCTTTCACGCACTTTCGGCATAATTCGCTCGTTCCAAAGACCGCAGAAGCGCAGTACGGACCCATGAACGTGAACATCAGCTGCATCGAGGTGATTTCAGGCCCCGGGACGGAGAATGGAGAGGCGACGATAACTTCCGGTGGAGTTGGATCCAACCACGTGAAATTCAGTTTTGCTACCGATCGCGGAAAGCCGATGCGCGTCAGAGTTTTGGTCTACAGACGTCGTTTCTACGACTTGCCGACGATGTAATTAATTATAGTTATATACTCGTGAAAAATTCCTCGGCGCCGTCGATTTTCCCCTGTATTTGCAATTTATTATTACACACGATTTGCTGTTAAGCGATTTTGTTTACGCGGCATTATACAAGTTGAAAAATCCGGAAGTCGTAGCTCGTTTCTACATCGTTCTGTAACTATCGAGACGTATTATTTACTCTGAATGATTCTTATCTTGACTTGACGTGACTCAATCTACTCTTGTATATACATTACATTATGTACGCATGGATTTCTGTAATATGTTCTCATGTAGACTTTACTCGCGACCGAGAAGAATGAAAAACAAAATTTAATAAAAGAATGATAAAATAACGATGAAAATACAATTACAATGCAAACAATAATTGCTGCACAATTACTGTCAAAATATTTATTCATTGCATTCTAAAAGAAAAAAAAAAAAGGCGGCGTCGACTGGCGATACACAAAATACTTTCAACTACCTCTTTAAACGCATTTTATCCTGATTTTAATCGTTATACATTTACCAAATGAATCACTGTATAAAGTTATACACACGCTTAAGTCAATTTTATGTAACCTTTCAGTATCCATTGATTTGTAAGCATATTTTTTCAATGAATTGATAAAAAGATTTTAAACCGCAGTGCTATAAGTTTTTTTCTACACTATATGTATACGACCACTTTCTTATATCCAATTTTAAAAAGTCTTGAAAACCGAGTTTTTGCACCGATTGTATTGCAAACACGTTTCTTCTTGGGTGAGAGAAAAATCGAACAATAACTCATAGAATATATTATGTTTCGCTATTTGTGAAGGTATCTTCGTCGCACCATTTCTTACATATGACAGCGACAACAAGAACACAACACGATTGCATATCTGTCAGGGCTGATTAATCACAGAGCTGTCGTAAGACCTCACCCTTGTGTCTCGCGATCGATCCACCGCTTTTGTAACCCTTCTTGAAAATTTTCTAAGGAACCCTTATTACGATATTTAATAAGAATTTCCGACAGCAGGAAAGAGCTGCTTAGTCAGTCGTCGGCGGTTCGTTGAGAAGGACACGTCCGGTCCTTGAGTAAAATTTTGGCGAACAGAATTATTTATTTTGAAAATTTCGGTTTCATGGCGGTTTTTCATCGCGTGTCGGCGTCGTTCGATCCTCGAGTAAATTTTCCTGCTTAATATCGTCGTCATCTTTACATCCTGTACAAACAAATGGAATGTGCCTATCATTTGTGTACGATTATAAACGGCATTCGAATCAAATTTACAACGGAGAATTCATAATACACCGATTGCTCGTTGACGTTCTATTTTTGTTCGAGTGGTTCTTCCCTCTCGGTTAAACGGATGAAGGCTCGCGTGTCCTACTTCGTTATACCGATTTCTGATTTACCCCCTCGAACCTCGAAGAGTCGCGGTTCACGATCCTAAAATATTCTTCGATATACAGGATTATTTATTCAACCATAAATACATGCAGGAATTCACCCGACGGGTTGAGGCCCTCGTAAATAAAATTCCTCCCCTAGCTCTTCAGCCTCTCTCAGCCACCCTTCATAATTCCGTAACTTTTTCCCCGCAGCTTTTATACTCCATCAACCCATCCTCTTTCCTCTCAACGCTTAGCTTTCTCCCTCGTCAAAGAAATTATACAAGTCGTTTAATTTCTTCGCGTGTCTTTCCTCGTTTTTCAAAAACCTTTCACTTCGTTTTGAATTATATATCATCGGACCACTCAACCCCGGCTAATTAACCCTGCGATCACCGCGATCCTCGTGTAATTCCAAAGTAGTTTCTCAACATGAAATAACCAAAAGTTGAAAAAAAAAAAAAAAATAAAAAAAATTCACAAATCACGAATCATGCTCGATCTAATCCAGGCAAGATGCAGAGCTCCACTCTGCTGGCCATCTTCCGATCCGTCGCTCTTTCTCCCCAAGTAAGTCATCCGCTGGATCAAAATTCACTCAAGCTTTCAAAGATCGTATAATTTTTCGAATCCGATAAGCTGCAGCGCGACAAGACAGCTTCCGGTTCCTTGAACCCCGGAACTCCGAGGCATAAATTTGTTGGAAACTTTCTCCGATAGCCTTCCCGATGTCGAGGGGGACGCCCCCCGGTATCAGCCACCCCCGGAGGGCCGACGGGGCGGTGAAAGGCGGATAGGCACCGTGACACGCGATCACGGTGGCCAGGATGGAGGTAGAAGCAAGCCGACGACGAGCAACGTTAGTGAAAGCTCACCGTCCGTCCCGAGCGCACCGGATCCTGGGATCTCCATCTGCAGGGCCTCATCTCACCCTCCGACATCTCTGTCGCCGCCACCCGAGTTCAGAGACCCTTCGGCCCCTCGTATTCGGCATTTTATCTCGACCCTCGCCGAGGAACCGGAAGCCTCGAAGATGCCGCGGGTGAGTTTTTCCGACAGATTTCGCTCGAGTATGTACCGCGTCGTCCTCGTGGTGGTGGTGGTTTGTATTGTTGGTAACTGTTTCACCCCGTCTTCAACTTTGTGAAACGGAAAATTGATCTCAGATCACTTTAGACCGGCTGGCAAAGAGACCACGTGTTCTTAGCGGCCAGGATACATGCGTGATTCGTTGATTGACTATTAGAAGTGTTTCAAACTTCCGCTTCCTTTTCTCTTTCTCTCTCTCTCTCCCTTCAGGGGAAGCCGGCTTTTGCACACATGCTGATTGACTGCAAATCAAACTTGTACTCGTATTAAACCCTCCGAGTTAACTGAATCTGAAGAGCCGAGCACTTCGTTACCCACCTTTCGAGTTCTTCGTTGTCCTGAAAGTTGAAATTCAAATTCGAAACTCCTGATTTCGTACTGGAAAGAAAGTGAGATTTCAACCATCGATGCGATCTTCGGGTGCATTTTTGGTATTCAGATTATTTTAACTGTCACAATTTGGCTGGTTGTACACGTATAAAAATATATATATATATATATATATATATATATTTATTGTATGTATATCGTAGAGAACCTTTGAGCCTCGCATACAAACTGAGGCTTATAGTCTGGTCAGGTTTACAAAGTGATAATACCGAGGGTATACTTTTACCTCAGAATCGATAAATACGACATGTGGTCAGTTGAAGATAAGGGGGCGCCATGTGTACACCCGTGACGTAACTCGCACGCAACATCTAACCACATATACATATATATATATATATATATATATCATACCTATATTTATACGCGTTGAAAATCTTGAGGGCTTATTAATAAATGATCATTTAGCTGTTATTAATTGGGTGAAAGACCAAAGCCGATATATCTCTTTGTGGAAAATTTATTCATTTTGAGATACGATTTATGATGACACAAAATATAAAAAGAGAAAGAACGTTCTTAAAGACACTGCAGAATGACGCTGGTGGTCACCCTTGCATGAAGGTGACGCACCGCGTGGTCATCCAATGTGTTCATTAAGGGTGAAACACCGGTTGGGGTGGCCGAGCACGTGTCCAGGAACTGTTCGAAGGGGTGACTGAGCGGTTGTTGAATCACGGTGGTAAGAAAGACTTGAGTGAAAATCGCAATTTTTTAAAAGAAACGAGCTTCAGAATGAAATATAAGTTTTACTATAATTATTCATGTTAATGGAGCGTTCGCTTCGATCGTTGTATCGATTAATCAATCCAAGTGCCTCGTTGCGATGTCGAAAATTGCGGCGAGAAAACGGAAAAAAAAAAAAAATAATATAGCAAATCGTTATGCAACAACATGCGGCGGTACGTGCAAGCTTATATATACATACATATTTTTTTTTTGTTTAGGATCGCGGTATTACCAAAATTTTGTAACATTACGCAACAAATTGAGACTCGTTACATCTTACAATCTTGACGGACTTGTTTGTATGAAAAATTATAATTAATCTTATAACATGCAAATAGCACGCGTTATCATACCGAAACTAATTTGTTAAATACCTCCATATCACGTTGCGAAGGATCAATTAGTTATTTAAGAATTTAAACATTTTTTTTCTATCTGTTTCAACTCGTCACAACATATATCAAAGACTGCAGAGAGTGATAACTTGCATATTTATATATCATGATCAGTGGAATATTTATCGATTTGATGTGATGGGAGGGAGGGAGAGTTCAGGACAAGAAATGAATCGATCGTTTACATTGCTTCATTTAATTAATCGATTGTGATCAAATAATTTATTGGTCTAAAAATATTTTAATACAATAGCGTGGTATTTTTTATAATACAGATACGTTATACACATCTATCCAAGAAATGCGTCCACTGTTATATAATAAATGAGTCTACGATGCTCGTTAAAAGAACATCAAATACATTGAATGTTGTTTATTACTAATACATGGTTTGGTTAATAATTAATCATTTGAGATAAGTTTGTTGAGCGGTGTAACTCGTTAGCATATTGCACTATCTGGGAGCATGTGCTCAGAGAATGCACGGACATAACACTTCTTTTATCATTTTATTCGTTTGCTCGATTTTTTCAACTTTTTCATTTTTATCGTATTAAAATATTTTTTTACACATGCCTCGTGGTCTTCATTTATAATTATCTTCCAGTTACTGTCCCGGTGACATTTTCATCTGCTTAAACAGATTACATTGGATTTATTAGGTGGCGTGTAATTTCTATAAAAAGATCCATTTCAATTTTTAACGCCTCTTAGCAACATTAACTCTAAGCAAATCGTAGGATTACGTTTTTTGCTTTTCCAATAACTTCATTTAGCTAAATCCTTCCGGTGAATCCAAAATCAAGTTCAAATTTTCATCTCATTCCCCCGTATAATAAATAATCAACAACAGTTAAGCTGCATATTTTTCATCGAAGCCTCCACCGAAAACGAAGATATTTACATGAACGATTAGAAAAAACTTTTCTTGTAACAAGTATCTCGTGTTCGAACTTATCAAGTAGTATATACATCGACAAGATTCAGCGTCCCATACTGCACTGTTTGATATGCAGTAACCCCAGGGTATCGGATCCTTGGATGTCCAATTTTAGATCACAGGCAATAAACTCGAGGTCAAGAAGTGGCATAAAGTCAAAGATTTGCACCATTTTTTGGTCATTAATTTTTTTCTCGATATCACCAATTCCGATATGCAAATTAGCGATAAGCACCGGAAATTTTGTAATTCACACACACGCGAATCGTAAAAAAAGATATTATTTCCCTGGTAATTTTCGTATGCTCGTTAACGAATCGAGGTTGATTTGGTAAAATTTTCGACCATTAATCTGTAATAAGAGAAAATTAACTAGGTCGATGAAACGGTTACGCCCGTAATAAACTGATATCACATATTAATTTAATTTCACAAATCGTTATCTCCAGATTACGCCAAAATACCATTAAAATAACAATATATACGTATATGTAGAACATAATAATACTTTGTGTCCAAAAATACTCTTCGTACTAGAATTCAAAAACAATTTTGATTACGTATAATCAAGGCGTCGAGTGATTTTTTTCTTCTTTGCCTTCGATTCGAAATTTAATCGTTTTAAAATGATCTTTATACATTAACGATAAATTTCTTTCGTCCCAAGGGTTATGAATTTTAATTATTGTTTGATTACAAAACTCAGAATCCTTCTTCGTTGCCGATATTGGTTATATGAAAATGTGAGAGAAAAAAATTAGCATTATCGCATGATCGTCATTCGCGGTTTTGTGATGATAGTTTATTTTACATGCCCTTCATTTAAGGCCAGCATAACCTTGGCTACGTTTATTGAATGGCGAGTACAAAAAAAAAAAATAAATACAAAAAAAAACTGCTATTGCCTAAAAAATAAGAAACTCGACAATATTTGGACTTTAACCGGCGGTAGTAACTGAAGTATGAAATTAGTCTCTAAGAAATAATCTTCATTCACCAATCACGTCTATGGCTGAACACCGAAAACATTTGGTCACGCGTTTGCGCCATTCATATTTGCCAATCTTCCTTGCTGAAACGTAAAATCAGATCTAGTTCAATTCCTGGTCACGTGATCGTCTTAATTGAGCAATTAATCTGTCCAATTAGCGCAGCAATAATCAGAACTGAATTATTCCATAAAAATAATATAGCGAGATGCACGAACTGTCCCAGACGTTTCAAGACTTCATCACACGCAAGAAATTTCCGATCAGATGACGCAAACGACGCTGGAAATTGCGAGAGAAAAATTCGCGGTTCTGAAATAAAAAGGCCAATAAATTATTGGCGAAACCCCGCTAAACGCGAATCGAACTAGCCTAACTGCAGTTCAACTATTTCGTCTTTCCTTCGCACTGAAATACACTCACGCGTCCCAAGACAAACATTTATTCAGTGGACATTGACCGCGATCATTTCCTGACACCGCCCAGCGGGAAAACACCGGACGGACTTTGACCCAGACGGGTTAGGTCTCAGCCTCCACCCCGTTTCCCCCACTATCTTATCAGCCGTCAACACGAATGAATCCAACGCTTAAATCGCGCCCTTCGTACAAGCGCGACATCGCCAAGCATCCACGAGACTCTGAAAATCGGGGAACTCGGGTGGGACAAGGGATGAACGCACCAGGTGAATTTTTTAGTGGTAAAAAACGTCGAAGCTAAGTAAACTCAGCCCGACGATCAACTTCCAAAAACCTTTGCCTCGAGGTCTACAGCATGCCAAGGAAAAATGGGGTGGGGGTTAAAAATTGGAAGGGTAAAATAACGAAAGATGAATTGTTCGAAATCTTGAGTCAGTGGTTAGCAGTCATTCCAATTAGCGACACTTTCAAAAATCGAGATTTCGAACATTTCGTCTCCTCTTACTTTTTACCCTTTCAAGTTTCAAGACTTCCACCCGGAATTTACGCGGTCACGAGTGTGTCAGAATCCTGGGTAATAAGCGGAGGGAATTCCTCGACGCATCCACCCTGCGACGAGGATTTGCATTGTGGAAATATTCTCGACAATGATCCAGCGGCGAGTCGGAATGCACCGCGAGTAAAGTGACCCAGAGAACCGTGCCGGTCTGTAAAAAATGGATGCATATGTATGGGATCGTCGGTGCTGAGATACAATGAGACGCGGTTCAATCCAGTTCATTGGATTGCTGAGCTGGTGCACGTTAGCGGCGGTTCAAGTTCCAACCGTTAACCGTTTCCCCGAGTAAGATGTTGTGCGTGTGAAGCGTGTCTATACATATTAATTTGTCAATTCTCGTTTCAAAATCACAAAACGAACGTCTGATTTATTGTCCGATCCAAAGGTCTCTTCGTCTAAAGTCTAACCGTATAATATACGAGACTCGCGAGTTGTCTGTAGATGCGTGTCATGTCGTGGCGTTAAGGCTTTGCTGACCACGACTTCCAGTAGTGCGAGTCGTTTAAAGGAGAGACTCATTCTCGCTGCTATTATACTGACTCGATCGACAAATTGCAGATGTTTATTTAACTGTTTTTTTCATCAGGCAAAAAGAAGACTTGTATGGATAATACAAGTTTATGCACGAATCGTCGCTATGTCATCACGTATGTTATTATTTACGTAACTTTGACACCAAACATAAATATTAGGCTTACTCGACGTTGATTCAGGTCGTCTGATAACGATGCGTTTTATTTTGACGGCTATTTCCCCCCTTCTCTGCCCTTCCGCGTCGTCGGCTGACGTCCCTTTTATTTCCAATCTTCGATGCTTCTATATCAGCACAGCTTTCCGATGTATTTAACAACGATAAAGATTATACACTCGTCTGTGACATCCGGCCAAGGCTAATTACCGGTGCAATTAACTTTTGGCTGAAATTATAGATTCGTGACGGAATCGTTTGAAATTCTTCCGATCGATTTACCTGTATTACATATGCTGAAAAATTTTCTACGTCTTAAAAATGTTGGCATTGTTTTTCTCATTTTCTACAACTTTGAAAAAACATTGCAGATGTAGACAGCATACGTTGAAAGATTATCTCACGTCAACGAAAGATCAATAAAAATCGATTTGACGCATGTCACAGTATCGATTTTTAATCGATCACCAATTTTTCTCTGTACTACACACTTTGAAATCAGACACGAATAACACCGTCGACGGTGCTTTATTCGACTTTTTTACGCAAGGCTGGCTTTTTTCTGCAGGCAATAATTAACTTGGTCGGTATTTCTAGCAGCTTAAAAATCGTTTACGGATAACTCGATCGATCGGAGGGTGGCTGGAATCGCGGTTTATCTTACAAACCAGGTGCAGGGTTCCCATGTTCGACGATATTAAGCCAGACGGCAGTCCTCGCATGCGATTCCAGGAGTTAATCGTTCGACCGAGATTCGAAGGTTAGTCCGAAATCTACTTGATGATCCCCGGATTCTGGGTCGTCGATTAGCCCAAACTGTGCAATTTCCGCGGTTTGATTAGAACGCTAATTGAACTTAACACGACTTTGATTAAATCGTCAAAGTTTTAATTGGGTATTAGATTCTTCGCGAATGTCTATCCTCGTACCGAGTTATCAAGTTCGTCTTCGCGTTAATTCGACAACCACGCGGCACAAAATATGCGGTTGACGAAACCCAGAGTCCAAGCCGATGAACCTCTTCCACTTTGAATATGCCTGCAGCTTTGAAGAGACGACGTGCTTCACTAATTGGGTGAAACAGGCATCGATCCGAGATCCGATAAGCGTTTTCCATGCACCAAGGAGCCGATTCCTTGAGTTCCACGTCTTCGCCCTTTCGCCCATGAAATTCGCAGCACTCGTCGTTCCCGATATCGAGGGTGGTAATCTCCTCGAAAATGCCCGCATATCCGGTATCGCCTCACCTCCGAGGCCTCGCAGTGAGGCCGTATAACCCCGGAGGGATAGTATTCGAGCGTATATCGATTGGTGCCATTCAGTGCCAGGTGGCATAGCGGCCGCCCCCGTTTTCCCTCGGGGACTGCCTGCCGAGCTCAACACCTGAGAGTCCGGCGACTCGGTTCCTCCGATAGCAAGGGGCTACCGCGCCACGAGGTTGCCGGGCTTACCCCTCGAAAAAGCACGAGCATCCCTCAGTGCAGGCTCAGCTGTCGAATTAGACTCGACGGACTCACCAACGCGACGATATCTGGCCGATGTCCACTCCTCATGGATCCTGCCAGAGGCGCAACTCCGAAGAGTGAGTAAATAACCGTTCATCGAAAACGCGCAAGCCTCCTGCAAATGTTCGTTTCGAATTCGCAAGTCGTTAGGGATGTGTGTTTGGTTCTGTAAAGCACACTACATGAGTCGAAAAGTCGGTTGGCATCCCTTTTTAAAATTTCCCGGACGAAATTCATCCTGAAAAAATCCCCCCCTTCCGGTGAAATCTTATATTTTCACCCAGATTTTCATCGAATCGTCAAAATCACACATTTAATCGTCAATTTCGTAGATTTTGATTTAATTTTGATTAAAGTTAACATAATATACATTTTTTTTGTCTTCATTTTTTTTTCCTGCAAAGGGATTTTACCCGGGGAAATTTCGTCACGAGAAGACAATTATTATCATCAGCGGGAGAATAGCAAACCGTAATTGCGATCGTTATACCGAACCGGTAGGATATGTATCGGTAGGAGATCGATTGGACAATTTGTCTTATTCGATAGTCTGAATAGCCGAGGTATAAATACGCTATTGATACGGTGAAGTATAGTACTTGCATATTTTTTCAAAGATAGAACGAACGGAAGCGCAAAACTGGCTTTTAATTAACTAGTAATTGCATTGTGATTAATTGCTCGCGGCGGCGCGTACAAGCCCGTTGGACTTTCGAACGAGGCGTCTACACTCTCTTATCGAATTGTCTGTTCGCCCCAGACGATTATAGTCACAGAGTCGTATGTACTTTGTAGTTCGAACGAGTTACAGTATATTTCCAGGGTTTTGTCTCCCGCTGTAACCAATGAACGGATAAATTTTCGTGATATCCGTCACGTATGCGGGTGATCGCACATACAGACTCTGCGTGCCACTTTCCTGCACAATAATTCTGATGAACCTGATATTATGTGGGCGACGACGTTCAAAGTTCATGATGATTTTCCATTTAGGTGTATGAATTTCTTTCGTCTCGACTGGCTTCTGATACGCCGCCCTTCAAGATCCAATTTACGGTAATCAGGTCGTGCCGCGCAATCGTTCTTATCGGATCGAACAATGAGGGGATCCGTCGTAAATGCAACGTGTTTCGAAAAGTTTTGTCGGACTTGAAGAAACCCTGAGCTCCGTTCTACAACCGGTTAAAACTTGATGGCTTATGGACGCACGCATTTTTTTCTCACGCAAGACACCGCCAGTCACGGTACTCCTACTGCCACCATAATGCTAGACCAACATCTCATCCTTGTCTTTCTCGCGTGTCTTATACTAGTTGCAACTCGACAAGCTTGTTTTGTCAATAGGCACCGCGGATACCTAATAATACTAAACTTTCCGGAGCTACGAACCGTCAATGAAGAATCACCGAAATCCGGAAGTAGGAATCGATTTTATTGTACAACGCGCAGAGCTGAACCGTAAGGTCTCAGACGAAACACTCTTGCCCCCATCGTCAGACCAAAATCGTCATTCGATCGATGATTATCTCGAAAAATTTGTTTCTTGAAAAATTTTCCATTCCTTGACTTCACCCCGAAGCATGCTGAGCCACCCTTATCGTTGTTATACCGAAGTCAACTTATCGATCCGACTGTCTGGTCACCTGCAATATCTTACTGTTTTAGGTGCCAGCCAAAAGCGCCTCTCACCTGACGCCCCGAGGGCAGATGGAGAGACGACGACCCCCGTTTCTCAGAGGAAGTGTGAAATCTAGAGAGGTTTGTAAATATTCTATCGTCTTCACCTCAGGATCGAATCGATAATTTTTCGCTGCCTTTCACAGTCGGACAGAGGAACTGGGGGCAGTGGAAGAATGGAATCTGGACGCAGTGCAATTTTGGGAAGTGGCGGTGGGGACGGAGGCAGTGACGATGATATGGCGCCCGATGCTTTGGTCCGGCAAAATTTCGAGCTGCGCCATCGTCTGGAGGAGGAAGCAGCCAGCTACAAGAGGCGGCTCGACACCTACAGACAGGCGCAGCAGCATCAGGCCACCCTGGTTTCCCGCCTGCAGGCTAAGGTAAGTTCATATTGTTTATTCACCTTCAGATTCATCTCATTCCAATTTTTCCTCTTCATTTTTCAGGTGCTGCAGTACAAGCAGCGATGCTCGGACTTGGAGAACCAGATGATGGAGTCACTGCCAACGGACGCTGGCAGGGGACCATCTTCATCCGTGCCCAGTGGATCAGCTCTTGATGCCGCACATCAGACGCTGCGAGAATTGCGGGAAGAGCAGATCCACGACTTGGAAACTGCGCTAAAAAAGCTTGCGGAGGAACGCAGAAGGCAAGAAAATCTTGCAGAAAATTGGAATCCGATTTCAAGTTACTTTTGTGACTATAAAACGGTGAACTGGTGTTTTGTAGATGTGAGAAAATCCTGCAGGTCAACGCCTCCTTGAAAGACCAACTGGAGGACGCTCACCAGGCCAACGAAGCTTTGACGTCGGATCTTCAGAAGTTGAGCAACGATTGGGACGCCCTGCGAGAGGAGATGACGGTGAAAGAGGACGAGTGGAAGGAGGAGGAGCAGGCCTTCAACGACTACTATACCTCTGAGCATAACAGGCTACTAAATCTATGGCGTGACGTAGTCTCTGTTAAGAGATTATTCTCGGAGGTGAAGTCCGCGACGAAAAGAGACCTTTCCAAACTCCAAAACGAAATCTCTATCACTTCGAGGGAAATGGCAACTGCTTGCGGCAGCACTAATTTCGCACTTAAAATGCAAGCCACCAATGCACAGTCATCGGTAGGCATTCTTGTATGATTACTGTCTAAGACACTACCCTGGACGCATTGACTTTCAATCTACACTGTCAGCAAATGAAATGGAATAAGTAAAATTCCAAGACGTTCATTTCAGCAGCATAGCATAAGCATAAACAGCATGAATCTCTTGTTTAACAAACAGGTTACTTCCATTTTCCCTACCAATACTGATGCCTTCATTACTGATTCAGGTCTCTCAGCAGTTCCAACAAGCTCAAGAAGCTTGTGACATGAAATCTGAAATAATAGCTTTGAAGCAGCAGTTCGACGTGGCTCAGAACGAGATTCGGATGAAGGAAGACCGGATTAATCAATTGATACGTGAGGTCCATACCCTGGTGAGTGGCTTGTCGTACCTCGGGCTAAATCGTGGTGGACCTCAACCGACCGAGGCAGTTTATTAAAAAACATCGTTATTTCCCGTAGGAGGAAAGATGCGGGGAAGCAGAAGCGGGGATGGGCCAAGTCGTCCGCATCCAGGAAGACGTCGAACTTCTACAATCAGCCTTACGTGACATTGCCCACGCCGTAATCCAAGATGCCGAATCCCGAGACGTCGAAAACACTCAGGCTCCACCACACGTTCATCTTTCGCCGACAGGAGCTGTCCCTCAACGATCCCCGAAGAGGGGAACGAGAAGCAACACGACGCCAGCTTTTGCAGAAAGTACGATAAGCGCTGTCCAAGCGGCGTTGCACAAGTACCAGCTCATGATACACGAGCTTCAGGTACGGATGACCAGAAATGGCTGAGAGGTGATGAAAGAACTTGTGCTGACGGCTAATTTTCACGAATTCGAAACTTCAGGTGAAACTTCAAACGAACAAGGAGCAGTTAACGATCGCTCGAAAGCAGTGCGAATCGGCTGAAGAATGTAGCCAGGCTCTGGAAGAAAAGGTTTCCGAATTAACATCGCAGTTGGACGCTGCGAGATCTCATTGCACTCAACTTACACAGGAGAAAGATCTTATTCAGAAGAATCTCGATGCTGTAAGAGCGGAGAAGAATTCGCTTGATAAAAACAGAGTGGAAATCAACGCTATGGTAAGTTGCAGTGATAGGATATTGAGATTCTTTTAAACAGTTTAAAACTCGGTGTTCAAAAGTCTCTACTTTGTCGGTAGGTCGAAGCTCTCAATGCGGATTACGACAAACTCCAGAAAACGAACAACAGGTTACAAAAATTGGCTGACAATCTTGAGGACGAAAAAATTTATCTGCAAACTGAACTCGATCGAGTCAACAAGGACTCGGAATTGAGGTAACTATAAGAGAAAATTTGTTCAAATCAGCTTCTACGTGACTATCAAGCATACGTATTCTAATAGCTTGGTAATTTCGCAGAGAAATAAGTCTTCGGTCGGAAGAAGATCGGTCCAGTAGAATGCGAGAAGAACTTTTGACTTTGAGGGAAGAGCTGAACAAGACTTACCTCGCTAAGGACATGTTAGAACAACAGAAAATGGAGTCTGACGGTCTCATATCACAAATTGAAAAGAGTAAAGGTAAAGTTGTAATTGTTAGTAGATACCTGTTGAGAAATAATTCCAAACTAGCTCGCCTGAACTTGATGTAAACACTCAACTCTTGTCCAGGCGATCTTGAGCTGGAACTGGAACGCATCCTGTTGGAAAAATCTGACATTCAGGAAGCCTTGGCAAAACTTGAGGCCATGTGCGCAAACGGTGAGCAGGATAAGAAGAGGCTACAGGATGAACTGAAGAAGGTAAAATAATTTAAAATAAAGAATAATTAATCGGGAATACATTCGATTCACATGATTGTAAATATTTCTTGCAGATGCAAGATGAGAAGAGTAAACTCGGAAGTCAATGTACAGATCAGCAAGGCGACCTGGGATCCTTGAGGAAGGAATTGCTGCAGGCGGAACAGGCCCGCCTTGATTTGGAGTCCGACAAGGTTACACTGAACGAAAAAGTCAAATTCCTCGAGATCGAGAAAGAGAAGGTTGAGATGGAGCTTGGTCAAGTGTCGCGAGAACGTGGCGATCTCAGCAATCAGTTGTCCGTTCTAGCCAGGAAGAAAGAGGCACTGAACGAGGAGCTGATGAGGCTCAGACAGCGTTTGGAACAAGCCAATGAAATGAACGCGAGGATCAATAGGAACCTGGAAGACCTCGTTAAGGACAATGAAGAGAAACAAGTGAGGATCGTCGTTCGAACTTGTTTGAAAAATTACAGCGTTTTTCTGACCACAATTTTCTTTTAGGTCCTGCTGGAAACCACCGACAAAGAACTCCAGCGCGTTCAGGAGCAGCTAGCTTCCCTTCGTAGCGAGAAAGAAGCATTGGAAGGCGTTCTGTTCGACACTCAAACGAACCTTGAAGCAACGCATGCGAAAAAAACACAGCTAGAAAAAGAGCAGCAAGAGCTATTGGTGAGGCAGGAAAGTCTCAAGGGTCAGGTCATCAGGCTTACGAAGGATTTGGAGAACAGCGAGAGGCGAGCTCAGGATATAAAACAGACGCTGACACAGCAGAGCGGAAACCAGGAGGCGGAGTTCCAGCAGATTATTGCAAACATGAAGAAACAGAATGACGACAACGTTAAGAAACTGAACGAAGAAAAGGTGACTCTCAGGCAATGCAGACTTTTATAGGTAATTCTCATGTGACTGACATCGATATTTCCATTTCAGGAACAAATAAGAACCTCCTTGGAAAAGCGTCTGCAACAGTCAGTCTCGCAGCTGGGCGGTGAAAAGGATGACGAAATAGCACAGCTTCAGCAGAGAATCGAAGATCTTCAACAACACATTGAAAATCTGTGCCAGCAGCACGAAGAGGTCCTTCTGAGAGCAGAAAATGACAAGCAACAATCTCTGCTGATAGGTGAGTCGAAGTAATAAAACCGAGAATTAGTGACTTAATAAAAATATCTATTGGCATTTACTGCTTAAAAATATCAGAGAAAAAGAAGCCTGACACGGTACAATAACTTTTGTAAAAAATAACACACTGCCACCGTCTCACAACTTCGCGATTTACTGCTTTCTGAACTCAAAGTCTCGCGAGGACCTTGATTTTCATCATCATTCGAAGATCTGGGACGCTCAAGTTCATCGGTCTTAGACAATTTTCCTCCGGAATCGTCACGCTGTTTCGGCCTGTAGTAATCGGAGTCACTGTCCACACTCTTCACTGACCCCATCCCAAAGCAACAGAAGCCGCTTTGACCACGATCCTGCAACTTTGGTCGACGTCCGTCAAACTGAACACTTTTATCCTCCAACCGATTGGCATTGAGCTTTTTATCGTCCTCATTTGATTCGTCTTCTTTACCGTTGACAAGAGCATCTGCGACCTTTGTCAGAGTCTCAACAACGGCTGATAGCTTTTCTCGCATATCCTGCATCTCGTCTTGAATGGCTTTCAGCCCTGCAGTTTCAGGAATTAGATTCGGTTTTTTGTGGCGAGGATTCTTGAGCCGTGGACTCGAGTACGCGAGGTAATTGCTTCTCTCGCAAGGCAGGTATCCAACCGTTACTGGGCAACAGGTAGTGTGTTGGTTATGATAAGGACTGTGAATTAACTTGTCGAGTGCGTAATTGAAGCGCTGCTCTTCTGGGTAATAAGCGGAAATTGGTTTTGCGAAGCGAAGATGGCTCCTCGACTTATTACCGGTGTCAGTTTTTAATTTTGTCAGTCGTCTTCTCGATCGAGGATGCCGAATCCTGAAAGATTTTTCCTTCGTTGATTGGCGCTCACCATCACTGTCCATCACCTTTTACAACTTGCCAAATATATTCTGCAATTTTTATAGAATGTTCACGTCGCTCTCAGTGAGAATTTCTCCGACCATTTGTCCAGTCTTTCGCAGAATAGACACATTATATCATTTCTCTGAACACGAATAACCAAAAATTTCATCACACATAAGCGCGTGAAACTTTTACGAAACAAACTGAAGTTTGTCACGTTATGGATTTATCTCGTTAGTAGCTTTCTTTTGTATGATTCTACTTTGTATTTATGTGATCCAGCTCATCACGATCAGCAAGCGCTGATGGAAAAACTTGAAGGCGTGTACCGAGAACTTGAGGAGGAGAGAGGAAACTTGGATCGCTTACGCAGAGAGGCAGGTACTCGTGCGGATCAAGATCGCAATAATATCAATCAGCTTCGTGACGAGGTAGCTCGACTGCGAACTCGATACGACGAAACCAAACTTAAAGCGGAGGAGGAAAAAATGCGGCTTGATCTGAAAATCGAGGAACTATGGAAGGAGAAGGAAAGCTCTCAACGAGAGACCGAAGAACTCCAGGTACAGTTGCACATGGCCGAAGACAAGGTCGATGGCTTACAAAATCAACTGCAGGAGACAAGTAGAAAACTGAAAGAAGGTACGTTTCGCTTATTTTTCTCATCGACACTGTCGCCAAATACTCTTGAAGCAACTACTCACAAGTCTAAATTACGTTGCAGCCGAAAATTCAATCGAAATGTTGCGAAAAGAGCTAGTCGACGTTCGCAGACAATTGACAGACACGAACTATGAGAAGGAAAAGTACAACAGTAGTAATAAGGAACTGCGGGAATACGTGAAACGCACGGAGGGTGAAAAACGAGAGCAGGGTCGAGCTCTGGAGGAAGCTTATCAAAAGATTGCAGGTGAATTTCAAACTTTGTAAAATTTTTGGAATCCATTTTCACAAAACTTGACTGATAACTGTGGTTTTGCAGGCTTGGAAGACCTTAAGACTACAATCGACAACGAAAGATCACGACTCCAGTCTCAGCTTAGAGACATGGAACGAGACGCTATGCAGCTGCAACAGCAACTCCGAGCTACTCAGGACGAGCTGCAAAAATCCCAGGCTGCAAATGCTCAGGGACAAAACGAAGAGAGAGAATTGCAGGCGAGATTAGCTAACGAGACCGAAGAGAGGGAACGTCTCCAACTGCAACTACATCAACTGAAGAAACAGGTCAAGCTCAATTTCTTCTTCGCTTCTACGACCGATAGTGAAGCATTTCGTAAGTCACTTTTGGTGCTTCGTATTTGCCGCACAGGTAATCGACCTGGACAACAGCTTGGAGGTGACTCGCCAAGAACTTGGAAGACTTCGTTCCCGAGGAGACGAAGAAGATGAAAGATGGCGTGCTAGAGAACAAGAGCTCCTGGTCCGACTGGAAGACAGTCGATGCCGTGAACGAAAACTGGAGGATCAGAAGCACAACTTGGAAGTCTGCTTGGCTGATGCTTCGCAACAACTCCAGGAACTCAAGGTATGTCTTCCATTATTCCGATGTCATGTCGAGGAAAACCCTTGGATTCTGATTTCCAGGCACGGCTTGGCGGCTCTGAGGGAAGGGTCCGAGCTCTGGATGCTCAATTATCCCAATTGGAGACTGCCAAGAAAGAAGTTGAGCAAAAGTTGAGCAGCGTCGGATCGACTCTTCGTCGTATTGCTGGTATTCAACTCGATGGCAGTGTCAATATGCCTTTCAAATTAATGAGCCCCTCGCGAAGATGGAGCCCCGCGCGTGGTACGTCCCCTTCATAAAACATCCCCTTGAGTAAGATTCTTCACCTTCAATACCGGGTACATGTTGCAGCAAGCCACGCCGATCACGGAGACGGTGGACGAGACGTCATACTTGATGTTGATCCGGAGGCTGTGAGAAAGGGGGTTCGATCACTCATGCAGCAAGTGGCTCAAATTGAACGAGAGCGAGTAGGGCCCGATTACAATCGTCTATTCGTTCAACATTTTCTCATAATTTACACCTGACGTGTGCCAATTTTCTTGATGATTCCAGGACGATTGCAGAATTGAAATCAGCAGTATCAGGAAGCAGCTGACAGAGGCGCAGGAGAACCAGTCGAAGGGCGATTCGAAGCTAAATAATTTACTGAGCAGCCTGCGATCCTTACAGGATGAAAAAAGTACAATTGAGGCAAAATTGTCCCAGAGACAGGCCGCCTTCCAAGCGCAGGTACGCAGTTTATTCTGTTTGCAGATACGTCTAAAGGTCAGCTTGTGATTTGTCTGTATTCCAGTCGGAAGCCTTGAAGCAAAGAACCGAGGAGAACGAACAAATGCGGGAAAAAATGACCACCCTTGAATTAACCATCAGTAGCGAGTCTGAAGGGAAGAGTCAGTACGAGGTGAGAAAAGCCCCAGATCAACTTCAAACTATTATCTCAATCGTTACTGGCACTTAACAACCGTCATCTGCGTTAGGAAAAACTTGAAAAAATGCGACAAGCACTTGCGAAATTGGAAAATGAAAAACGTGGCCTCCAAGACGAATTGGGAAGAAACGAATCCCGCTCGACGAAGCTAGAGCTACAACGCATGTCACTGGAGGGCGACTTGCAACGTCTGCAAATGATACTACAGGAAAAAGAAGGAAATATTCAGGTACGGGACAAAGACAGCACTGAAATTGAAGGCGGGAGGGATTTATGTTTGAATCGTATATCAGGTTTTTTTTAAAAAGAGTCCCTGAGACTCTGCTGGACCCGCGCGAACGCGCGGACCTCGCGCTGAGATTTCACGAGTCCTCCGCGGAATCTCCCGCTGAACTCCGCTCGGTTTTCGAGCGGAGATTCGGCGGGTGTTTCCGCGGTGATATCGCGATTCCTCTGCGCGTGCTCCTGGCATTGGCAGGGGTTCTGCTGAGTCTCTGGGACTCCCAATGTACCGAAGACTCGGATTGGCCTGGTGATATTCGGTTCGTTGGCTTACTTTCACTGTGGGAGAGCCACGATGGTTGATGACTCGCCTTTGCATCTGCGCCGCATAGCGTCGATGCTACTAATCGTAAAACACGCGTCGCGATGCGAAACGGCGCGAATTTCGAATGCCAATTTGAGGGACACTGGAACTTGTTTGGTAGTTGTTGACATGCATCGCGGATTTCTTTCTTCGTTCTTGTCGTACAAGTTCCGATTGAAATTTTTTCCAGAAATTGCAAGACAGAGTTGAAACGCAAAACCGAACGATGGCTAGCCTTGAAGAAAGATGTGCCTCGTTGAAAACAACGATCGAACAATTGAATTTGGCTTTGGAGCGAGCATCATCCGGGGAGAGTGAATTGAGGAATGAGATTAACGCTCTGCAACGAAGTCTCATGGAAAGTAACGCGTCGTCTCAAAGCCAGAACGAAAAACTGAAACAGGTTGAGATACAGCTGCATAAGTATATTGCTTTTAGATGATTTTAGATGGAAGATTTTATCATATGTGTACTGATTACATTCCTCTTAACTAAAACCAGCTGCAGAAACAACTATCGAACAGCGAGAACGAGCGCCGCATATTGTCAGAGAGGCTGGACTCCACGCAGCAAGCGATGGCTGAGCTCAGACGCACAAATCAAACTTTAGCCGACCAGACAACTAGACTTCAGAACGAATTGGCCAATAACGAAGTACAACGATCCGGCCTCGAATCTCAACTAAGATTGGCCAGCTGGCCTCCAGAAAACTCATCGAACAAAGACGAAGAACTCGTACGGCAACTCCATAATGCGCAGCGAGAAAGAAGTGAACTTAAAGGAAAGGTCGATGCTTTGAACGATAAAGTGAGTCACTTTTTCTTCTCAGAATTGAATCAATTCGTTCGTTATAGAGATCTGATGGAATATGAATTTTGAACTAGTTAGAAACGGATACATTTCTATCCAACGTTGCTATTTCACAGGTAAAAGCTCTTGAAGCAGACAAGCGCAACATGGAACGACAGCTTTCGTCATCTCGAGCGAGCAACATCCGTAGCAAGAGTTACGAACGACCCGAAAAGGCCCAGATGGAATTGATGGGTTCTAATATAAGCGTGGAAAATCTGGAACAAGAGAATAGAGATATGAGATTGAGGATTCGCAGATTGGAGACGAATCTGGCAGAAAAGGAAGCGGAACTTATTCGCTTGAGAACGTCACATTCGCACTCTCATTCTCATTCGACGTCAGATCTGAGCAGGGATAGAAGCGGAGAGATGGAAAGATTACGAGCAGCACAATTGCAGGCAGAAAAACTACTGGAGGCCAGAGAGCAGAGCCATCGTCAACAAGTGCTGCGACTTGAAAACCAGGTATTTATGGTATCATGGAATTCGGATTATTCCAGAGTAGAAATTTTTCTCTCATCCCCCTGCGTTGGACGTGTCTAGATTCAACTGCTGAGAGAACAACTAAATCAGGAAATCAAACGCCGTCAGCTTTACGTGCTGCGAAGCTCTCGCGCAGGGCGAGAAATGCAACAGCTTCGACAGGCTCTGGGGGATTCCTTGAGGACGGTGTCGCAGGATCCATCCTTAGACGCAGTGCTGCTGGAACACGAAGCCAGGAAATTGGACTCTACCCTTTCTAGCACCGCGAGTTTGCCGCCATCCTTGGCTTTGCCTCCGCCATCTTCGTACGACAGAAGATCTCCGACGCCGACGCGGCTGAAATAAACCTGAAACTAATTACTAGAGGATGAATTCAAGCAGAAGGAAGAAAAAATGATAATATTTGTTCAATCAGTGTGTAAAGAAAATTCGGTGGCTTTGCCGAAATGCGTTGATCGAGAGGGCATTGCACAATATTTAATCATATTGTATAGCGGTACGTGTATTCTTCGTTTTGGGAACTGCTATGAGGCATTCTATGATAGTTGAGGATACATTTAGAAGTTGTTCTCTCTCGATGCTCGGTAGGCATTGCCAAAGACCGAAGAAAGTTAGTCGATCTGAACCGGAAGGGACGGATGTAGATATATTATTACGTAGATGATCATTCAAGTTTCGTTATTATTGCTATAAATTATATAACTACATTGATTGATTTGTGTTTCGTTGTGTAACTGTGCGTCAGTCGATGTTTTCTATTGTTCGTAAATCACGCCTGAAATTTCGTCATGCATACGTTATATACATATATTATATCATAAATTTGCAGAATCAAACTTTTTTTTTTTGTCCGATTTTTTATTTTTTATTTTTTTTTTTATTTTTTGTCGAATATTTTATCCTTTTTTTCACTTTTAGAGTATTGACTCTGTGGAGTTCAATCGTAAAATTGTCACAAAAATTACGCATCATGTCGTACAAAAGAGACCAGCATATTTCATCGACCTCATTGTTCGTGTTTAGAATTAATTGATTCCTTTCACATGAATCTGATACACTTTGATCCAACTGGACGAAAAGTATAGCACTAATATTTGAATGTCTTATTTTGAGTTGATTGCAAGAAAAATTAAGGAATATTGTTGAGTATATTTCAAATTCTACAACGTTACAAATATCTTCTTTATATATATATAATATATAATTATTTATATTATTTATTGATATCAGTATAACTGACGAACTCCAATTATTTATTGTTCGCATTTATTTTACGACTCGTTTTGTTATGCCTTCGGTATTATTTTCCCGACTAATTATCTAGCGGTATATATATCGTTCATATTATTTACATATGATCTACATTATATATATATATATATTATAGTTAAGAAATTGCGAACAAGCATTCCTAAGTTAGCAAACACAGTTTTCAAATAATAAGTTCAAAGAGTCTCTCTATCTATCTCTGCTCTCTGCTCTCTGAACTGAATGAATCTATACATGACACATATATATTATGGAATAATGAACAGGCTATCTTATGACAATATTCAAAGTTATTTTTAAAGTATATTATAATATTGTCTCGTTCATGATCGATACAGTGGAAGAGGCTCTTGCAACGCAGAATGTGCAAACAGTAAGGAAATGCTATGTTTAGTCTCGTCCCGAGACCAAACTTTATCATCTGAGGAGAGCATAAACAAATAATGTCCATAGGCTTTTACAAATTTTCAATTTAACCGTTATTAGTTTGCTTGAATTAGATTCACTGGTTATATAATTGGCATAGATTACCGATAGATCGAGATTATAACTTATTATGAGTATATTGTAGCCAAAAGATGTAGATGGCAGAGAATGGATTGTGTCAGTTCTTTAATATTGAGAATATTGACATCCAGTCCAGCCATATCATCTACTCAGACTTAAAACTATACCATTCGACTGTATCGGCACATGAAAAAATTCACACCTTTGTTTTAAATAAGTCCACGTGTTTCATGTCCTTGTACAACTTTATATACCAAAGCATCACATACCGAATCATGTACTATACATAAAATATATAGTATAATAATATATCAATTCCATACAATTTACAACAGTGAATAATAATTTGACTTAACGTATATGAATGTAATTTAAGTTTCAGTCATTTTAATGAGATCCGAATGACATTTATAATTCTCACTTCATATTGAACATTGCATGAGTAGATAATAAAAATTTAACTCACAACCCAAAATTCGGTATATCTCCATGATACATTAACACGTCTTCTTGTCGATGAATGGGATATAATCTTAAAAATGGCTTGATAACTGTATATAGTTGTGAATATTATTATCTGTTTGGTGAAGAGTCAAGAGTTAATCAACGTATTGCCTCACAGAGTAAGTCAATCAATAGAGTTGCCTAATTTTCGCTGTAATTTTTAGTTGTGTTCTAGTCCGAAGCCTCAAACCAAAGAACCGATGAAATCGAACAAATGTGGGGAAAAATGATCAACCTTGAATTAACCATCAGTAACGAGTCTGAAGAAAAGTCAGTACGAGGTGAGAAAAGCCCCAGATTAACTTCAATCTATTATCTCGATCGTTACTGGCACTTAACAACCGTCATCTGCGTTAGGAAAAACTTGAAAAAATGCGACAAGCACTTGCGAAATTGGAAAATGAAAAACGTGGCCTCCAAGACGAATTGGGAAGAAACGAATCCCGCTCGACGAAGCTAGAGCTACAACGCATGTCACTGGAGGGCGACTTGCAACGTCTGCAAATGATACTACAGGAAAAAGAAGGAAATATTCAAGCATGGGACAAAGACAACACTGAAATTGAAGGCGGGAGGGATTTATGTTTGAATCGTATATCAGGTTTTTTTTTAAAAAAGAGTCCCTGAGACTCTGCTGGACCCGTGCGAACGCACGGACTTCGCGCTGAGATTTTACGAGTCCTCCGCGGAATCTCCGCTGAATCCACTTGATTTTCTACGGGTGTTTTCCGCGGTGGTTCTCGCGGTTTTTCTGCGCTAGCTGCATGCCGCCGATCGTGAGGCAACGATGCGACGTGTTGCCTCACAGCGTAAGTTAATTAATCAACAGAGTTGCCTAATTTTCGCTGTAATCTTTCGTTGTTTTATAAAACAAGTGTTTGACAGAGATGTGACACATGATCACCAACCGTAATACATGACATTTTGACTGAATTTAGCAAAAAATAATGTGAGGCTTATTAAAAAAATTTGAAATGAGTCGCGTCGCTCGCGGTAAAGGTGTCAAGGCAAAGCAAATAGTCCGCAACCCTGCAAAATCAGCGAAATCCAACTCGTCATTTTTATGGAAGATGTATAGACGGATGCCGAATTGCTCGATGAAAAAATTGGCCAAGATGACTGGCTGGAAATGGAATAGTCTCAACAAACCAGAAAAACCTGCACGGGCAATTACACAATCGTCGGGTAAATGCGTTCGTCCACATCGAAGAAGACCTGCAATTGATCATTTATCGCAATTGAAATTGGACGTCGCTAAGGATGTTCCAACGCTAAATTCTTATTGCTGGAAAGACAAGCTGTGCCGTTTATCTCATCCGCTTTTGCGTATGTCTGTAATGAATCATGTCCTCCTAGGAATCGAAGTTGTTATTAGCACACTATTGTTCAATAAATTTTTCTACAGATAAGATATGTTCTTCGATACCGTTTCTGCTATTCCACTTTCAATCTTGTATAGTATAAAATTTTCACCTCATACAATTTCGAACTTGTCACCCGACCAACGGCAATCCGCTCACGGTTTTCCGGATTGTACAAAACATCGTTATAATTTTGATAGATCTGCGTCGGGTATGTATAATTGAATTTGAAAAAACGCGCCTTTTTCACCGCGGCAGTAAACGCAGCCTGTGAACGCTGCGCGCATATTCGATAGATTTGGCAACGCTGCAGGCTGCGCATGCGTGGAAGCGTTCGTAATCGTAGATGGAATCGCCATCTTTGAAGTGTATCGAATTTTTTTCAGTTACTACCTCCGTTACGGTGTAAAATCGTCAGCAACGCGTTGCCAGAGTTGAATAATAGGTGCAATAATTAAGCGCCTGCCCGTGTAGGGAGCCAGCCAGTGAGATGAATCAGTCTCGGAATTTCACGTCTCTGTTAAATCCGAGTTATTTACAAAATGCGCAAAATGCCGCTGCGGCAAACGCGGCCGCCGCAGCAGCCGCTGCAGCTGCTGCTGTATCTGCGGCTATCGCCAACGGAACTTCGTTAAGTTCCAGCAGTTCGTCCCAGAGCAGAAAGCGGGAAGCGGAAAGTGAGTACTTAGATCAATTCCAGAGCCTCGTTCGATCTGAATTAGCATCTAATTAGTTCGCACACAGGTTACATTTCGATTTACCGATGAGTTATATTTAACTGACTGCACGTATTTTCCATTACCCAAATGATCTACTCACTAACACTTATATTCCCCCCCTTTTTTTTTTTTGTCTTAAACTCAGGCGATGGGAAATCAGACAAGGAATCCAGAGAGGAACGGCGTAAGCGAAGGAAGACCAGATGGGGAGGTAGCGAACACGACAAGACATTCATTCCAGGGATGCCGACGGTTCTGCCGACCAATCTTACCCCGGAACAGGAGCAGGCTTACCTCTGTAAGTTGTGTTTTCTTGCCATGTTTTATGCGTCGTCACTCCGCTAAGCTTATAACTTCTAGGAATAAATTTAGGTGGTACTGTATTATTTATGCGGAGGAAAAATTTTGGAGCACGCAATAGCACTTGTTCATTTATTTGTTTATATCTCATTTATTATTTATTTATTTTTTTTTTTGCTTCAAATTAGACGACCGTTACAATGTAAGTATGATAAATTTATTTTTGGGAAAAAAAATTTGGAAAAATTGTTAAACCGTATGAGATAAAAGTTATTTAGTGGCGAAGGTAAGCAGTTTTATTACTAATTACTTGATTGAAAAAAGAAAAAAAAAAACAATTTCTTAGGAAAACAAACATATATACATCGTTCAATGTTTGGGACGATCAAAACTTTGAAGAGAATCGCTTTATCATTTTTTTAATATCCGATTTTCTCGGAGCTATATGTTAAACAACGAATACCGTTGACCTAGATTGCATATAATCGCAATCCCGTGGGTAAACCTACTTTTGAGAGAAAGCCGTTGTAATGGAATAACGTGAACAATGTGCGATGAGTTAGGATTGAACTTGGTGTTAATTTTTGATAGACTTAATCTTATCGAATTATAACTCATGCTATTAACCAAGTCCACTCAAGGTTTTGATTCTCTACATATATTGCTACATATTAGCAATGTATACCCTTTTGACAAATTGGCATTGTCTAACTGTTGGGGTTTCCGCCCCCTCTAACCCGTTGGTTTACAGTTCAGCTGCAGATTGAGGAAATCAGCAGGAAACTCCGTACAGGCGACCTTGGAATACCGCCAAACCCCGAAGAAAGGTTTGAACGAATCTTACGTACCAAAAAAATGACCATTACAATACCTACAGTATCGACTGCCGACACTGAGCAGCCGCTAACTCATGGTTGTTAAAAGGTTTTTAAAATGGCTCTACATAAATTAGTCGGACCCCTGATGGCCAACCGAGAGCTGGGGGCTTGGAACCTCGAGCTCTGATCTTCACCCAAGATGAATTATGATAATATTGGTTTGCTCTAATCAATTTATCTTACTATTTCATTTTAATTGAATACTGCTACACTCCTCTAGGATACTTAACGGCAAGCAAATTTATGCCTCAAACTTCTAGAATTATGCAATTATTTTCAATGGCATCACTTGAGCTGTTTTCTCTTTTCCGTCGATTGCGTAGCAGTATTTAATACCTAAGGGGCATTCCTGGCACCTTTTTCGTGTAGTATTTAACCTTACCCAGTACCTACTATAGCAACAGGTTACAGTTGCGGTATCAGTCGGGTGGCCGAATGCACAAGTTGCGTTTACCATTGCCTCAGACTGCTAAAGACAGGCAGGCAAAGACCTATCACAGATCAAGCGCAGAAATACTTTACAGAAAAAAATCTCACATAGCTTCTAATTGGATCAAAGTAGGCTTCAAATCAACGCACTTGACTGGCTATCCTTGGTAGTCCTTAGGCGATGAGTTTACCAATGAGTTTCGTATTAGACTTGGATATTTGAGTGCACACCGTTAATATAGAAATAGAGAAGTCTAAGATATAATAATTTCCTATCAACAGTCAAAATTTGTAACTACAAAATATCGGGATAAAAGTTTTGTATTGACAAGGCGACTACTATTCAATTGTCGCGCTTCTCAGTATGATTGGCGTAACGAAACTTTACTTGAATGCTTTGAACCGAATTTCTAGAATTGTAAATGTCCCTTTATTCTGTGTCTAATGAATATTCATTGGTCACCTTTGTCATTATTTCGTGCGGTAACTAGACTGCCGTGATTTGCACGGCATCCGAATGAACCACTAATGATGATTACATCTTTAATGCTAAGAACCAGGTTGTACAGATAGCATACAGCAGCACATCTTTACTACTAATGAACAATTTAATGGGCAGATTACAGGAAAAAGAAAACAATGAACGCGTAAATGTTAATAATATAATCATTTTTACTTTACCCATCGATCTAACGTTACTTTCAGGAACACAACTTGAATTAATCTTCACAGTAATTTCTTAATCTCTTTGATTTATTCCAATAGGTTTTACTAATTCAATTTTAGCTGGATGCATTCTTGTATATTATTGTATTATCGTTATAGTGATTGTATACTGTTTGAAAGTATGCAAGAAGCGTACATGCATACAGCTCTGTGACATATGACTAATTAAACAAAAATTATTATTTCCTAATAATCACAGGATTTATCTTAGCAGCTGACATCATATCCATATCTGCCGTGCACTATCGTGCAGTCTACCAGCAGTTCACTACAATATAATACATACAACAGCTATCTGTTCTATCAATGGCACAAGCCATTGTGTTTACGGTCAATTGAATTACAATTCCAATACATTGGCAGTGTGTTTCAAAGACTATATGTATTCTTACAATCGGTTATCGTGATTCCTTTAATTATCAATTCTTTCTCATTTTTTTCTTCTGTCTTCCTCTGTCTTCTGCGTTTTTTTGGGCAAACTAACCATATGAAATACTGTAATACGCTGCTACGTTATACACTGACACATAATATGAATGATGTCCAACCCATAGAAATAATTTTTCAAAGTTTCGCCTATCACTTAGACTTTTACTTGTCCATTGTTTGACGATATACTAACAACGCCACAAAAACAAAAGTACAATATATAGACTTGAATTTTTTTTTCACAAGTAATTTTCTTAAGAAATTGCAATTAGAGTTATGTGACTGCCAAGTATCATCTATGTGGAAAAATAATTTTGAAGTAAACTATGTATGAATAGGTACAAAGGGAACTACAAAGAAATTTATTGGCATTAGTCAGCGAAATTAGAGCACATGCCATTCAGAATAGGGCTGTAAAGGCTACGTAACGTACATACAAAAAATAATTGCGTTAAAAATGATTAAATGAAAACTTAGAATTGTTATTAGCTCTTCGTTAGACAAAGTTGAAATTTTTTCATGCATTCAAAGAAACTTCCTTACAACTAGCCTTCTATAATTACAAATCATAAGAATGAGAATCAAATTTGAGGTAGAGTGAGATTAGAAAGTCAGGTCGCTTGTACGCTAGTACCATCTCCCTATGTGCGAGGCATTGATCTTTGATTACTTTTTTTTTCAGATCCCCATCTCCGGAGCCGATTTACAGTAGCGATGGTAAGCGCTTGAACACCCGCGAATATCGAACTCGACGGAAATTGGAGGAGGAAAGGCACAATCTTATTCAGAAGATACTGAAAATTAACCCCGAGTTCAAACCGCCACCAGATTACAAGTGAGATTTAAAAAATCTCGAAATCAATTCAGCATTCGATGCAAACTTTGCATCATCAAAATACTTTAATTTGAAAATTCGATTACTCATATATCCTAATGAAATTGAAAATTATTGTAATTTATAGTCTAACTTTATTCATTACAGGCCACCAATAATACGTGTACATGATAAAGTTATGATTCCACAAGAGGAGCATCCGGACATAAACTTTGTCGGTTTGCTTATCGGACCACGTGGCAATACTTTGAAATGTACGTATTTTGTTTATGCTAAACTTTTGCCATCACTTCAGTGAATTTATTTGGTGCTGAGTAGCTTAATTTCTTTTTTCTTATTTCACCTTTTTACAGCAATGGAAAAGGAAACCGGCGCCAAGATTATTATTCGTGGAAAGGGTTCAGTGAAAGAAGGTAAAGTCGGTAGAAAAGATGGTCAGCCTTTGCCAGGAGAGGACGAACCATTGCATGCGTACATTACTGCAAACAATCTTGATGCTGTAAAGAAAGCAGTTGAAAGGGTGTGTATGCCTCTAATGAAAACCGAACGAAACAACCCAATATTTAATCTATACTCAAGAATAATATGCAAGTGTATCATTGTCCTCAGATTCATGAAATAATTAGACAAGGAGTTGAAGTACCTGAGGGCCAGAACGATTTGCGCCGCAATCAATTACGCGAATTAGCTTTGCTGAATGGAACGCTGCGAGAGAATGACGGACCTCGATGTACAAACTGTGGTGCAAGTGACCACAAGTCTTGGTTGGTAAGTACATCACCGCTCTTCGTCTTCTGGTTTTCTTACAACATTTCCAATATCTATTATTTCGCAACTTATTTCCAGTGTCCTGACAAACCCAACGTCACTAATAACATCGTATGCTCGAGTTGCGGTGGCGCGGGACATATAGCGCGAGATTGTCGGTCAAAACGACCTGGTCAAGGCGGTCCAGCAGCTGCTGGAATGACTGGAATGACCCCGGGAGGTGACAAAGCAAAGATTGATGAGGAATACATGTCGCTAATGGCTGAGCTCGGCGAGGGTCCGCCCCCAGATCGATCCAAGGGTCATCAACGCTCCCAGAACACAAATTATCCGGGTCTATTCGACCGGTAAGTCATCGATTCCCTGACTCGACCAGACTTATGTTTATGTATTTACTGATATTCTTCACATTATTATATGTAAAAATTGACATTTCCTTCAGGCAACAAGCACCACGTGCTTTGATGGCAGCTCCGGCACATCCACCCCCGCAGATGATGCAAGGTGGTCCAATGATGCCTCCTCCAGGCATGGCACCGCCTCCCTGGACCCAGAACGACGTGAACAGCATGAACGGTATGAATATGCAGTGGCAACCTCCGGTCAGCATGCCTCCGCCTCCGGGTGTGATGCAGCCGCCCCCTCCACCCCCTGGCTCAACCACGCAACCCAATATTCCACCGTTGATGCCGTGGATGACTGGAAACAACCAGCCTCCACCACCCGGTCAAATGCCACCAAGCCAAATGCCCCCAGGAATGGGAGGAATGCCACCATGGCAACAAGGGCAACAAAGCCCAATGCGTCCCCCGCCTCCTGGAACAGCTCCACCTCCTGGATATCCCGGATGGCAGCAGCAAACGCTGAGCGGATGGCCGCCAGCGGCCCCTGTGCCTCCGCCACCACAGCAACCGGCACCTGCACCTCCGGGTATCGATTTGAACAGCTTACCGACACTGTTGGCACAACCGCCACCGCCACCCCCGCCAACCAGTTAGTGCAAAACACAGTCGAATCACGAAATTTAATTTTGAATTACGATTTAGGTGTAAGAGCCAAAAGGTAAGTTTAGTTCGCTACTTCGTTAAGTGTGAGAAATCAAGGTTTCGATAGCGATGGTTGGGTGTTCATGATGATCGAAATGTGGCTGAGATTCGATTTTTCTTTGTTTTCTCACGTTGTTTCACCTGGGTAATCTTATTTTCGGAATATGTATCACAATTTATGAGATATCACGGAGTAGACAATGAATAACACAATTAGCCAATGATATTTATCATTTTTATTGTGTGAAAAATGTTATCTTGTTTTCTCCAGTAGTAAGCATCTCTTAAAATTTAATTATTCAATGTCTATCACTTAGGTTTGTTAGTTATAATCTGATTAATTGACAAATGTTTTTTTTTTCATCACCTTGATCGATCATACGACTGTGTATAACAGAACCACTGGAAAATTGATTCGGACCTCACGTAATATTAACGATATTTTGTATAATTCTTTCACTTGAATAGATACAAAGACAAACATTCAGGCATGTGAGTGTTTTTTATATACTGTACGCAAACATCTTTTGGCTATTTCGAGAAAAATTTTCACAGGGTCTTTGTCTGAAACGTAAAAAGCCTTGAACAACGTTCAAAAATTTGCAACAATTTTCTTAATTATAAATACCAATTTTGTTTGTGGATTTCACAACAGCAATAGAATAAATTATAATATACTTAAACTATATATATATATAAATATATACATACGAAACACGACATGGAGTCAAAAAATGCTGCAAGAAAACAAAACAAAAAAACTAACAAAAGATTAATTTACAAAGTAAAAATATAATCAATTCTTTAATTAGTACATGCGTATGTTGTAGTTAATATGTAACTATTTTCATCGACCTGCGCGGATTTCTAATTATTTTATTCGCTATAAATCTTCCTAATGTAACAAAACTTTTACGTGGAATGAAATGTCATTTGGCTATTATCAGTGTATTGTATTGTATATGTCAAATATTACTGAAAAATAAAAATATCGATAATAAAGGTATAAATCTGACGAATGGAACGACCAGTTAGAGATATCTGCACGCTCAGCGTTTTTCTCTCACTCTAATCTATGATTTTGCCGGAGAAAGGCATAGACTTATACAAAGTATACCTCCCCGCTTGCCTTATCGCTTTCCCCGCTCCGCAATTGCACCCCCCTCTTTTGCGCATATATATATATTATCTTACTATGCCTATTCCCTATGCAAAGGTTCTTGGGTAATTTGAAATTCTTAATAATATCTTGCTGAAAACATTGGTTTTGACTCGTGATGGACTCTTGACCGTTCAACAGATCTAATGTTTTTGGATGAGGTATAACTTTCTGGGACGTACAGAGCGACTAAACTGATTGTGAATGTACGAACTATAGCGACTTGGGCCAAATTCATCACGCCGACTTTCTGCGCACGCGCGTTTGTTTCGCCGCTCAGTTCAGACGGGTAGAAGCCTCCGATGCGACGCGTTTGATCGACGTTGTCAGTTCAGCTTTAGCAATTAGCAAGCCAAAGATGAAATAAATAGGCCGTGATGTGATCAGGTGACTACTTCGGTGTGTAGTGCGAAGAGTTGATGGGCAGACAATCGCGGCTTCATATTAAATCAAAGTCGACATCCGTCTGCGCGGAGGAACGATGGAAGAAATATTTCAAAACGGGAATTACGACGATAGACTAGGAAATAACATCTCAACAATAAAAACAACAGCTAACATGACCACTTCACAGGAATTAATTCGGAAAGAGGTAAATACGCGTTCGATGCTTTTCAGTGTAATGCGCATTCTGGGTAAAGTAAAGTATCTATTTGTCATTCGTAAACATTATTCCTACACCCCGATGCATAATTGATTACAATTCGATTCGCTCTACACGCTTAAGGGGAACCAAATGTAAATAACACGCTACGTCTAACGGCAGAAATTAATTCAAATACTTGAGTCGCACCCTGTCATGTGTACAAACAATATTATCATGTGTGCTTCGCCTCTTAACTTTCTACAATAATCAGCAAAGTCCTCCTCCTGTTATGTTGACCCAGTGACCCATCTCTCTAGTCAATCTCGATCAACTGTCATTTACATTGAAGTAAATAAAATACCTTTAGTAAATAACGTTGGAGTAACTGAAAAATCTCAATTTCAAAGTTTTTTCAAATTCTTTCTTTACACCCCGATTTAATAACGTCTGCTAAAAAACTTTACAAGCATTACATCGTCGATAAATAACATTCCAATTTGCCATTTCAGGATTGTCTTCTTGATCATATGGAAATCGTGATAGTTGAGGCAGAAAAGCGTGCCAACGGAGCTTTAAATCTAAGAGAATTTTACACCGTTTATTTGGTGGAAACTAAGTGAGTGGATCCTGTTGTTAGAAAGAAACGTATTCATTTTAGCCTGCAACTTTACACCATTAACGATACATGTGAATTTCAGGGTAACAGATCCAGACTTCAAAGGCGCTCTGACCAGACTTAGTTCATTGTGGAGACGCTACACCGAGTTTGAATTGTTACGGGCTTACCTGGAGGTATCTTATCCTTACGTAGTGTTGCCTGCACTGCCTGAGAAGAAGGTACTTTATGGATGGCAAAAGGTAGCTTCCGATACGTTCGATCCTGATTTTGTCGATCGCCGCAGAGCTGGACTTGAGGTAAGGAACGAGGTTGTTAATTATGTCAGTTTTGCCTAGATTCAATGTTGAATATATATACTATAATCGATGCGGTTTATTTGCGTACAGAATTTCCTGTTGCGCGTTGCTTCACATCCGGTGTTATCTCACGACGAACACTTCATGGGTTTCCTGCAGCAAGAAAACGATTGGCGAGAAAGTATCAAGGAAACTGGTAGGTATAAAGTTGGCTGAAATTTTCGTATATTTGATAAATATGGTAGGTGAGTTTCTCAGCTCAATTTAAGCAACTACAGCACGAATTTTTCTAGTCTTGCATAGTGTGATACGGTTCTTTCTTTCTTTCAGGCTATTTGCATCTAGCAGAATCCAAGCTAAAAGCTCTCAGTGTAGCTGTGAGACTAAAAAAACCTGATAAACGATTCGAAACAATAAAAAACTACGGAATTGAATTACAGGTAAGAGCGTATAGGACGATTCATTGTTTATTCACTCTTCCCGCGATAACGGCCCGATTTATTCATCATTCATCATTTTAGAGCAATTTATGCAATCTACTTAGAGTTCGAGCACGTCTGGTCGAAAAGCAATATGGGCTGTACAAATTACACGCTAATTATGGACGTGTATTCAGCGAGTGGAGCGCTATAGAAAAAGAAATGGGCGATGGTCTGCAGGTACTTTATTTATCCTCGCTTCTGCTTACTTCATCCGTATTTCAATACGTCTTCCTAAATAATTTTCACAGAAATCTGGACATTACCTAGACTCTATAGCTGCGAGTATTGACACAGCTCTGGAGGAGGAGGAACTCATCGCAGACCAATTGAAGGAGTGGTTATTCGGGGCTTCTGCCCTACAGGCAGTCGTTAGACGAAGAGAAGCTTTGCAACTGGTTAGAGATGAGACCCACGATGCTCTCACCTCGACTTGTGAACACAAGGATAAATTGCAGCAAGGTATACGAAATCTCCAATGATAAAAATCTAATTCTTCACAATTTATTACACACATTATTACATCGTTTACAGGTAAAACCGGGCTCATGTCCCGTCTGTTTGGGTCTGTGGATACAGAAGAGGTGCGTGAGCTGAAGGTTCACCAGTTGGAGCAGAGAATTAATCAAAGTGAAACAGCTGTGAAACAGGCGGACGAGGACTTGGAGTGAGTTAAGCTCTGTTGACTTGTATTAATATCTTGACGATTGCAATATTATCGTTCGGTACATTGATAACGGTCGTTGCTTTATTTCTAGATCTTTCTCCATCAAAGCAATGGTGGATATAGAAAGATTCCAGCACCAGAAAGTAATAGATTTGAAGGAAACTCTGGCTGCATATTGTGTTCTACAGTTTAAGTTAGCTAGAAAGGTAATACAAGCTGTACTTTGGTTTTGTTGTTTCTGGTTTTCCAGTCTCGTTCGAAATGAAACCGAAATAAACTGACATTTGATATTTTCAGGGTCTTCAAACTTGGCAACATATCAAAGATTGCCTTGAGAGTATTCCTTAAGATATTCAAAGCACATCCTGCAAGTACAATCTCTGTTTATCAAGTGCAACATCACAAAACAACCTTAATCGTTTCATGTCACCCGATGTACATCTACATTCCTGCATTTATGAGCTCTCCCGACGTTTGATGTTCTAAGGTTATTTAAATATTCTTATTTAATAGATATTAGTTCGTGCATAATACATTTTATGCACAGCATATACGCGTTGTGCATAAATACCTGAAAGACGAAAAGCACCGTTTAGTATTTATATGTACCTACATCTATATATTTAAAAAAAAAAAAACATATATATATGAATATATATATATATACACGTATATATATTCTATTGTTCGGCAAAGTTTAAGTAAAAGCGGTTGCGTAATCTGACGCAAAATTTGCTTTAAAAATTTAATAAACTTCGCATATGTACGTACAACGTTCTTCCGTCTACATCAAATTATTCGCCGAGTTTCGGTTCCTGCACAAAATACTAAACCATAGCACTTACTTTTCGCTAACTAACAATCATGCTAAACTTCCCGCAGACATGACGTATTCGCACAATCCGCAAAAATATTTCAATACTATTAGTGAAACGGCGTGCCTGCGATTTGTTACGATTAAAGTAGAAGCCATGAAATTTTTTAACAATATTTATCGTCTTAAGTATGATCGAGGTAAAAGTTTCGGATGGAGTTTTGTCCGAGAATATTTCGCGCCGCTTTCTATCGCAAGTATGAAAGTTCAAACGACGTAGGATGATGTGAAATTTTTACACAATCATTTTCAAACTTCTACCTAGTCGGCCGAGCTTTGGCACAAGTTTAATCCGTTCACCTCGAGTATTTCTTTATTCAAATCTGTTTTCTTTTAACACAAGCACTAAATTCCCATTTTACACTTTATAAACTTGATATTTACGCGATTCTCTCATGCCTGGGTCTTTTCGTGTACCAGCGATATTTGAAAAGAAATTTATCCTTCGGTACAGACAAGAATAATTTTTTTAAGGCAACAAATATTCACCGATAATTTATCCGCAGTCTATAATAAATATCGGGGAATTGAGTTACTCAGATTTGTATCAATAATTAAAAATTTTCTAAACGTTAATCGTGATAATCGTAACGCGAGGCTTATCACGCCTCTCACATATTAATTATCCAAAGTCAATGAGGCTGCGGACACGTTCCTGTTTTGATAAAAAATATCACGTGCCCACTGAGCCAGTATATGAAAGTGATCGATCGTTCGACCTACAAACGCTTCCGCGAGATTTGATTCAACAATTTCGCAACTAAAATTATGTGTAATTGATCAGCTCGCAAAGCGCGCCTCGCAATTTCTAGAATAGAATTAATTACTCATATTGTGTGCAATTTTACTATCTGCCTTTTCTTTGTGCACCGTAATTGGCGTTTTAATTGTGTCACGTGGTGCCCCCCCCCCCCCCCCCCCCTTAATGCGGGAAATATATTTTTCACATGGAAAAGAAAAACGCCGGAAAAATCGGAATCGCTCCTTTTCCGACCGACTGATGTGCGTAAATTTTCGCATTGAAATATCACGTGAGCGTCGGTAAGGCAGAAACCTTCCGTGACGCGAAATTTTTCAAACGATTTACGGCTCGAGTAACGAACTAAATGTTGTAATTTCTTTTGAAAGGTATGTTACAGCTAAATCTTGGAACATATTTTTCAGTACAAAAGTCTTAGCAAAGATTCTTTGTCCCGCTGAAAATTCCAGACGAAATATATTGCGGTAAAATTTATTGACCAAGAGCCTTAGACTTTATGTAAAAAATATTATACCTCTAATGAACTTTTTCTCCTTAAAAGTTTGCCGCTTGAATATTGTATTCTTGAAATAAATTTGAACTGTGCATGCGAAACGGAAGCAACTGAAAATTGCAGTTACTTGTCAATTTGTGCAAAAAATAATCCCTGGATTGTACAAATCACACCGAATTGAAATTCTGGAATTGGCGTGAAACGCATTAGGTGTCTGGAAATCATGCGTATACATGAAAAGCTAATTTGCATACAACTAAAATTATATTTCATATGCCGTTAAGGGTTTCTCAGAAACTTGAGACGTTCAATAGCCACGAAAATGATTTATGGCCAAGTGTATCCAGCCACGCATGAAGTGCCTTTCAATTGCTTTTTCAATTGTCCGCTTCTACCCTGGAAGCATTAACGTGTTTATCAATCTTCCGAATACACGCCTTACAATTCCAGTACCTATTTCGCGAGTTCGACTCTAAAGGACAACTATTGTTAATGCTTTTTGACCACTTAAAGAAAATCCATATTCAGTAACGGCGTGATTAATTTATCGCGGAGAAACAAAAATTCAAGAATCATCGCTTGCTGTTTTATGTGTCGTTGATGAGATCGGTAGACTAGATTATTTGTCAAGCAGATTGATTGTCTTTCATTTGAAAACGATAGAATTTGACTTAAAATTTTCCAATCTCCCAAATAGTCAATCACATAAATAAATAAATGAATAGAATTTTATTTGGTTTGAAAAAAACAGCTGACTTTTTGGATAAACATTCAAACGAGATTCTTCCTTCTTCGAAAAATCGCCTCTCGATCATTAGCGAGTAATTTCGAACTCAGCGTGATCAACACGAATCGGTTTAATCGGGCGCCTCCATTTAACCGTTCACATTTAACAGCAGGACCAGTTTTACAGGAAGTTCCGGTCGAACGGGGAAGCATCGGTCCAGTTTATCTGGTTAATCACGTGCTTGTTTCGCTTCACCGCAAATGGTGCAAATACGGCGCCAACTGGCACACTTGCAGTGTCGTCTCTGTCGGGGTTTCACGTTTATGCATACCTATAACGTCTGTATGTATTTATCTGCACGAGTGCAGGCGACGCGTTATCTCTCGAAATTAATCTTGTTAATTACATTATGTACCAGGCTGTGTAGTTTCTGCATATACATATTGGCGTGCTGAGCTTTCCCGAATTCGAGGTAAACCTTGCCGCCTAATTTGCGTCGCAATTGCGAATTTTCACAAAAAAAAATAAATAAATTGTCAAAATGGAAACGGAAGTCAAAGCCTGCACGGATTCGTGACTCTTGACCGTCTTCAAGGGTCTCGAGAATCCTGTGCAACGTTGCGAAATTGGCAACACAAAAAACGTAAACTTTCTTATATCAGTTGCGGGTGGAAAACCAGAAAATGTCAGGGTACTTAAATGGGGTCGACCTGAAAACCTGGAATTGTCATAGGATTTTTAATTTGATCATGAAAAAACCCGGAAATGTCGTGTAATTTTTTTCGTAAACATTTTTGGCTACCCTGTATATTAGGATGGCGCAAAGAAACCGATTATTTTTTTTTTTTTTCAAGTCTCGTGTGACGAACTGTTAGTTTTTGATGTTTTAAGAGCCCACTTCAAAGGACAGGTCAAAAAAAAAATTTTAAGAGGTCGTTCCAAATTTTTTTACAATGTCAAAAATCGTCAAAAAATTAAATTAAAAAAATGATATTTTCAGTATTTTGTTTGATTTTTAATTCATGTCGTGGTGTATTGTTATCGATTTTTTCTTACTAAAGTAAAGAAAAAAAATTTATGAAAATTCAATATGAATATTAAAAGGTCGCTCGAAAAGATCTAAAGAAATGCACTAAAAAATTGAAAAAAAATTATGAGCGACCTTTAAAAATTCAAATTTGGAACTGAAACTTTCGGAAACTTATTTTTTTTGTCTATAAAATTATACCGTAACGAGAAAAAGAATTAAAAAAAAAAAAAATCCATTTTTGACGATTTCTGACGTTTTAAAAAATGTGGAGCGACGTCTTAAAATTTTTTTTTTAACTGTCCTTTGGAGTGGACTCTTAAAACATCAAAACCTAACATTTCGTCACACGAGACTCGAAAAAAAAAAAAAAAATAGTCGGTTTTTTTGCGCCACCCTACTGTATACGTACCAGAAATTATTCCTACCACCTGAGGACTGGTCAGATTATCCCTCAACCTTTGTCCAAATTGTTTAACGCGTGAACGCCCTGCAGGAGGTATATAGAAGTAGTTCCTTGATAGCAAAATCCTGCGAGGGTCCACCTCACCCTCTGCGAAGTTCAAAGTTTTCCGAGAACCCAAAATCCCTGTGTATCCTTTGGATCGAATCTCTCTATCGCCGACACTATACGTCGAATCTAAACTTAAAAATTGAACGTCCGTAAATTTTCCCCAGTTTTCTAATAGCTCAAGTCTTCGTATTTTCAAGCGTAAAATGAAACTCCAGTATCGTAGGAGAAAAATATCCGTTGACTCGAACCTGCAGAGAATTGCTCGCCTTACGTTTCACGATGCAGTTTCCGATAGTCGCCAGATGGACTTGAGGTGCTCGGGAATTTATTACTTCAACTCTTGTCCAAGGTGGTATAGAGTAAACTTTTCTGCTATACGGACAGATAAGGAAAGCTTTGAAACTGTACAAAGGATGCAATATATATTCAGTCAAATTGTATACAGGAATCGTAAATCACTTTCCCCCGATAAAATCGATTCCAAAATATTATCACGACCTGCAGAATTATGAATCAAAAATTATTCTTATTCCTCATTTTGAAAGTAATGCTGAAATACAAGCTTCTGCTGGTATTTGTAACGATATCACGTCGCGTTTAGGACTCTGTGAGAAAATTAATCGGAGAATCATTGATGCTAATGACCCAACAATAAGGGTTGATTGAATTCGTATATCGGTATCGCGTGAGCCTCTCGTATTACCCGGATTCTTTCAAGTTTCACATTTATCTGCGGCTATATCGCAAATAAAGGAGATAGCTTCGACGGCTTTCCCTTTCTTCAAGCTTCGCGCTATATTTCGAGGGTGCGTTATACATATATCCATGGGGTTGCATACGTATATTGCTTTTTTACAGCCGATTAATCGGAAATTTTTTCCTTCAGTTTGTAACGCAAATATTCGTGTATATATAACGCCCCTCGTTTTATGGGGTCGCGCGGGAAGCCATTGAGCTGTTTTTTTCTCCTGTATCTCTAGGAACCCTTGCTTCCGTGGACAGGAATTTACTCTTCCGCACTTTCGGCTCTGGCGATACTCGATTTTATTATACCAAACCTCCAATAAAAACCCGAGGACACAACGCGCTCGCCAAACCGAAGTAAAAAATTGGACTTAGATTTTACGAGTAATCGATTTATGCCCAGTATTTTACAACTGTAAGTTGTATTCGGTAAATTCAAGTGCTCTATAGCTATATATTATAGGCCGCGAATTAGGTGAGGAGTGGGGGAGGGGGGGGGGGGGGGGAGTATATACCCGGTAAAAATATAAAAAAAATTTTGTACGGCGCCCCTGTTACGAGGGGTGTAAAACGAAAATCCTCAATTCCGCGACCTCGATTTTACACTTTCAACCTCGTAAAATCTAACAACCTAATTGTTGCTGCAGTAAACGGCAGACTTTTTATTCGAGCTAAAGTAAACTCTGCGACATAAAGTGTTTACACCTAAGATGGAAAAAACGGGGTGATTTTCCGAGCTGAGGTCCGAATTGGGGAGTTTAGATCTGCATAAACTGGGTCGGCGGCCGGCTGCTTCCGATTTCACGGGGTCCGATCAGGGGTGTGTCGATAGGGACGAATCCACTTTGGGAAAATGAATATAGATTGGAATGTAAGACGCGTGGGCAGCCGGCGCGATGATAACGCCATATGCCAATCCGTGCGATATCCAATCTCTATTCGTATTCCGACTGTGATGTCGAAATTGCAGAGCTTGATTCGTTTCTGGGTATGTCTTTTACCCCCTCGAATTCACATTTTGGTTTGCTTAAATTTTTCCCACAGAATATTGCTACAAAATAGCTAAAGCTTTGAATTTTCCAATGTTTGATTATATATTGTTTACCTACTTATACGCACACGAATAGTGGCAGTAAACGTTCATAAATTCAGCAGAATCGTTTCCATGCTATGATATTATATAGGCGGAATTCCTGTGGATGACTCAAAGTGGTTTTTGTACGGTGTAGAATACAGTTGATTGTATCTGTGAAGTGAAACGCTTAAGAAGACGAGAGAGAGAGAGAGATAAAAAAAATAGCGAAACAAATACAAAGGCGAAAAGGTAGAATAAACACTTTCATCTCGAAGAGCAGTGCCGCCTTGAAAGCCTCGTAATTTAATTTGTCGAGGAGGAATGACTGTATCCTGACTACTACTCTTCTCATTTCTGAAAACTCATGCCGAAATGGGTCTCCATCAATTTGGTCGATTCCATTTTTACCACCCAACAAACTGTAAACTTTTCGCATAGCGTATTTATATTTATTAAATAATTCTTCTCTATTTTTATTTCAACCCTAAGATCGTTTCTGACTGCTTTTTAGCGTTCCCGATGTTAAAGTCAATCAACAAAAGACTGCTGTTAATCAATTGCGAGGAATAAAAAAATTGCACGAATATAAACGTGCGACTGGCGGACATGGTGATGTAAAAGGGATAAAATTGGCGCCGCAAAACTCGATAAGGCGATATTCATACCGAGGGAAGTGCGTACGATTATGAGACGAACGAATATCAGCGGGAGATCCTCTCGAATACGCATGTATACAATAGCGGCCATGTTTAACCAATTTGATTTCCGGCCATTCCGCAGACATTTCTTGAGCACAGTCTCGTCTCTGGCTTTCCCAAACTCTGAGCCAATGTGTTTCGGTCTGTGAGAGCAAGACGGCAGTTTGTATGCAGGGTCGCATCGCGCCTCCCTGATTACAACAGTTTGCTCGTCAATTTGCCAGGTTTGTGTGGTTAGCTGTGACAAAGCTCGGAGAAGCTTGTACCCAGCCGATTTCACTCGAGTCACGAGTGCGCTCTGATACTTCGTAGGATGATAGCGTCCGTCATTCACCTCGTTCACCCTCGCGAATCACCCCGGAAGAGGCATAAAAAAGATCCACAAGCACCCACTTTTTCCCTCTTACAACACACGCGCAAGCTCTTGCTTTTAACCACCGTACTGAACGGCTTTTGACGCTCATCTGTTTGCGCTATCGGTGTATTTATATATACGCCAACCCCATCCCTCGGTATTTTTCTGCTCACGATTTGCTGAAACTGAGAAATCTCAAGTCAGTGTAGAAAATTAAGCTCCGCGTATGTATTCCGAAATAGTTTTATTCTGCGATTTCCTAGTCGGGAGAAAATCTTTGGTGGATGTAATTTAAAGAAATTTATAGTCGTCAAATCGTTGCGATAGATACAAGCGCGACGATAATCAAAAAGAAGATTAACACGTACTTGACTCTCTTGTTAACACTTTGAGTCATAGTGGTAAGTATTTTTTCTACCTATTGTAGATCAATTTTTTTTTTTTTTCGTATATTTAGAGAATTTTTTAACATATTTTTGGCTCAGTTTTTTTTGTATTTTGCTATTCACGATAGTGTATCATTAGGTTTCCAATACTCGAGAGTAATCATTGCGATATAATGTAAATTATTATTGATAGAAACAAATTGGTCACTGATTTGATTTTCTTTACGGAATTTTGAAAATCTGACTTCAGATTCATAATCAGCGACCCCAATAACTCCTGCAAAAAGTTTATACTTCGGATTCAATCGAATCTGAAATTTTCGTCCTCTATATTAGATCCGCCATCTTGAATTTTTAAAATCCGATTTCAGATTCGTAATTACAGACTCCAAAAACCGGAGAATACACATTGACTTAGCAAAATAATGCGTGACTCAAAGGATTAAAGCTACAAAACTCGTTTTCATTTTGTTTAAAAAATTTGCATTTTTCCTTTGGGGTGAAAAACGAAAATAATCAAAGACTGTGTAGTATAAACCATCAGAACTAGAGATTTCTTTCTCTCTCTCTCTCTCTCTCTCTCTCTCTCTCTCTCTCTCTCTCTCTGTCTCTATCTCTCAGTGAGCTCTACTGTAAAATGTTAATTGAATAAGGAATGAGGAATTTTAGGATTTCGGTGAGACTCAGAGGGTTGTTCAAAAACTTTTGGCATTTAGGGTAACAACCTACAGCGCGAAGGCCGGCTTCCTTCCCTTTAAATCGCACCCAGAATTTGCCCGAAATAATTATTCGCGCTTTTGCCTTCGCCCTCCTCGTTCTCCAAAAATGAATATCCTGCGCCCGAAAACAGAGCCTACCCAATGCAAATTGACTCTCGTTTAATAGGGCCTGATTAAGAGAGTTTTATAAATAATCATTATGCCTTCAGCTGTTGCTTCGACCTGCTTATACATACACATTCTTAAACGGGCTGGATTTATTCACCCGATGAAAATCCTCTTCTTTTTGTTTTACAACATTCCGTTGTTTATGTTCGAATAAATGACACGAAGCGATAAAACAGCGACAGCGCAGCAGTCAAATGACCCTGTATTACATACGTCGAACGTCATTATCCGCGATTATCTCTTTTCCTCCGTTTCCGAGCTTCTGACGAGATAGATTTTCGCATCGGAGAAAGAATAAGTTTGCGAAACTGGCAAAGTTTCCTCGCTTGAATTGCGATTATCCGCATAAGAATTATATTATTATATATACATATACTTTATTCATTTATACTTGAATAATTCTGCAGGAAAAACTTTCTCATCGAACTTGTCAACAAAGGGAGAATAACTCGTTTTCCGCGCGTGTTTATCGTTGTCGATCGTACAAAGTTCTCAGATTTTTTGAATCAACATGTAACTTAGATCCATCGAAAGGATTTTGTGTAATAATTTGTACAAAGTTTAGAAATTGGTATCCGGTCCCAAGTACACACTCAACTCTGCGTGAATTAATTCCGGATGTGTACTCTCTAGGGTCACGGATTTAACGGGGCAAGGTGATCACTTCAAACGCACTGCGAGCTAATCGCCTGCGACCTCGTTACACTTAAAGTTCCTCAAATTGACGTGAAGACCCGAAAATAAATCCTGGATTCAAGAACGCTCGAGCCGCTTATGTCTAATCAAGTCTCTTCCGTTTTCCCTGCGTAGAACTACAACAGTTGATTGGTGCAGGCTAAGAGCAAGTTGAAAATAAAAGAATTTCGAAAAAAAGAGGATAAAACAAAAGCAATCAACTCAATGAATTTTTCCGCGCCAGTAGCAGTTCGAAAACTCTTTTTCCCCTGCACCCTCATTGACGTTGATAAATGCTCTCAAGAGTTACATCGAGCTGGATACTAAATTATTACACCTTCACTCGCAGACACACTCTGCAGTTTCGACTAAACTACGCAGCTTCCGCCTTCGGTCCACTCATCCTTCTAATTAATCACTCAGCAGTGACAGTGACGCGAGAAATTCCCTTCCGATTCGATGATTATAGGTATAATAATATACTTGACGGATTAACGAAGCAGTTCGACGAGTGGATGGCTTGCGATTAGATGGTTTGTTGAAAACCGCTAATTTGCATGTACAATATCTCAAGCTACCGAAATTCAAACGTCCGGATTTTCGACCAGTTCCAGAATTTGATATCCTCTGGAAAAAACCTGGAAATCTCAGGAAATTACGTTTTCACTAATAACTGAACACCCTGACGGCGTTAATACCTAAAATCTACCAAAATGTTGATGATCTATTAATTTCCAGCGAACCGTTTCACTTGTTTATTCACTTACTTAGCACCCAACGCAGTAAATTACGGTTCATCAAGACAGCCGTATCGAACGACATCAGCATCGTCTTAACAGTCAGGATAAAACGAGAACAAACAGAGTTTTCGGTCCTCGCAAACTGACAGGCAACAATCGATTTGTCAAGACGTTTACAAAAGTGTCACCTACTTGAGGAATTTCCTAATTCAGAAGCATATTTCCTCTGACGATGCTGAAGTTCCATTATAATAAAGTTACTCTTCACGTATGACAAGCAGAAAATTCTGCCGATTCATTCAGTCCGTAGGACGATTGCCGTTCCATTACGCACTTATCGTCAAATAATAAGCGACCCCAAATTGAACAAGTGGATACACATACAAGAATAATATAGGAGAGAAAAAGCTAGTAAAGAGAATGACGGAGGGATGAGGGGGGAGGAGGGAGAGAAAAAAAGGAATTGCTTAGATTGATGGAATTGCGAAGAAGCTGTCGAGACGGCAAATAATCAATATTTATCCACGCTGTGCCGGGCACCATGGGTCAATTGACCCATGATGGTGTGTGACAGAATCGGGAGAGGCGAATTAAACGACGTCCGAGACAGCAATTAGTCGCCCAGGTGGTACCGATCAATTCACGTGGGTCTGAAAGTTGGAGCTCCGCGGTCTTTTGATTCCCGTCTACGAAAAGTAGGTACAACATCTGTTACAAGTTAATCTCTGGCTATTTACGAGCGACGCCGTGGACCAGATGAGAAACGTTATTAAGTCTCTAAATTACACCGCGCGTTGCTTATGTGCTTTGAAGCGTTTGACCCCATTTCTGCATCAACTCGGGTTGAAAAAATGTTCATCTGGTAATTAGCTAAAGTGTTTAAATTATCGCCTTTCGAGAACAATTAGCCTTCACCGCGTGTTATTCTCGTAAGCAAGGAAAAGGAGCGTAAATTTGCGCCGTAAGAAATAATCAGTTTGTCCAATTTTCTCGAGAATACCTACGTTTATACGTACAACGTACCCCGTGTAATTATTTCGACCTTATTCTCGTAACATTCATGGTGAAAAATGTCCATTTTTTTTTTTTTTTTTTTTTTAGCTTAGCAGCTTGTAAGACTTGAGTACTCGATCATTTTAATCATAAGGTATGACAACAACAACAAAATCGTGTAATTTTTATCAACCCTTTCGGTCCCCTTCTCGTTTCCTCACGAATCGTTTTGGTCCCTCAGTTTCCTTATATGTGACAAGCACGCTATTTGCATAATTTCAATTGCAAAGCGACGAGCGTCCTGAAAAAAATTAACCACATTTTAAAAATGACCAGGACTTGGTCGTGCAAAACTCGCCGAGATTTTCGACAGGATTCATCCCGTGAAAATTGAACTGCGCAGATTCGATGTTATGCACTTCTAACCGTTTACCAGGTAGCGAAACTCCGTGAATTCGCGTGCCGGTTCCATATCTCACGGAGACATATATGCTGAATCGGCGGAACGTTGTGTCAGATCTTTATCGGAATTGCGGTATAAGGTACGCGAAACATGTTTATGAATAATGGCCGTTCGTTTTGACAGAGGGAGAAATATCGCGGACATTAATAGCCGCCTCTTCTCACTGGGGGGTAGAAATTCTTTGGGTGGGGAGGGGGGGGTGGGATGGCCACTTAAGAATTGTCAACAATTGTTCACGCAGGCAGTTTTGTGCAGAGTCACGATTTCCGTATTTCACTGTAAATAAATTTATTTTATAGCTGATATATATGTGTATTAGGGCGGCGCAAAAAAAACGACCGTTTTTTTTTTTAGTCTTGTGTGACAAATTGTTAGTTTTTGATGTTTTAAGAGCCCACTCCAAAGAATAGCTCAAAAAAAAAAAATTTTAAGAGGTCGCTCCAAATTTTTTAAAATGTCAAAAATCGTCAAAAAATTAAATTAAAAAAATTATATTTTCAGTATTTTGTTCGATTTTTAATTTATGTCGTGATGTATTGTTATCGATTCTTTCTTGCTATATTAAAGAGAAAAACATTTGAAATTTTAATATGAATATTAAAAGGTCGCTCGAAAAGATCTAAAGAAATGCACCAAAAAATTGAAAAATAATTATGAGCGACCTTTCAAAATTCAAATTTTAAACTGAAACTTTCGGAAACTTATTTTTTTTTGTCTATAAAATTATACCGTAACGAGAAAAAAAATTTAAAAAAAATAAAAAATCGATTCTCGACGATTTCTGACGTTTTAGGTAAAAAATGTGGAGCGACTTCTTAAATTTTTTTTTTTGAACTGTCCTTTGGAGTGGGCTCTTAAAACATCAAAAACTAACATTTTGTCACACGAGACTCAAAAAAAAAAACAGTCGATTTTTTTACGCCACCCTAATATATATTCTTACATGTACTCTAAACGGATGACATTTTATTCTTACCCCTTGTTTATCATTATTATTATTCTTGTTATTTATTATTTTGTTTTGATCAAAGATCAAAAGATATGCAGATATGTAAGTGCGACAGGGTGGTAGAGTAGTTTAATTTTTCATCCCCCGCGAATAATTGATTAAGGTCATGATAGCCAATTATCTCGTTTGCGAAGCTGTTGGGGTCTTTTTAAGGGAAGATAAATGAAGTGGGAAGAAAAAATACACACTTTTTATACTTAGCCGGTTAACCTCTTGGAGGGAAGTTTTCACCCACACGGTTTTCGAGTTTCTCGCCAGGTATCCTTCTGCTCCCTCTTACCCTTATTTTAAAGAAATACATAAGCGATATTTGAGTATCCCACGAGGATCTGGAACGTCTAACAACCCTCATTACGCTTTTAACCTCGAGAACTTTCGCAATAAACATACTTTATGTTGCAATTACAAGCTCACCAAGCGTAACAACCACCTCTTTATACCCTCCTTTTTTATTCGAGTAAAAAACTCTCGGCCTCTTCTTGTAATTTGTACGGCATGTATCTGCCAACTCCGTGAATTATTAGAGAGGCGAGCTTATATTTTTCCTTTCCTGTCATGTTGGGTTGAAAAAGAAAGAAATCTGTACCCGCGCGATTCGCGTCAAGGATCGGAATCCACCCTTCGAATTCAGTCACATAACAAACGGATGAAATTTATACACCGTAGAACGTAGAGAACCGGATCATAAGATAACTTTCGTCATGCAAGATAGTAAATCGAATGCCAACCCCGTTTTTCGATCCATTAGATATAGTAAAATGCTTGTCCTCTTGTGTTTTTTCTTGAAAGAAATTTTCCGCGAGTGAATGCAACGGCTTCCAAATCATTTCCCACATTTACATGAACGCGCGGTCCAAGCTCGGTCTATCTCCGTGTACATAAATTAGAACCACCAGGGTGGTTAATCCCTTAGTTCCGAACTTTCGACGCCTCACACTCTTCAACCTTGTCGGTATCTGTGCGGTCGAGAAAATGGTGGCTTGGGAAATCATATCAACCCTTGAAGGTTGCCCAGTTATATACCACCGACTCGAATTCATCCCCCAAATCGGCTTCCAAGAGCTTCTGACAAATTTTCAACCTTTCATTTAGGCGTGTGTGTGTGTGTGTGTGTGTTGCTGTATAATCCACACGAGCGTTAATCGTGCTTGCGATCTATATTCTCGCGCTAATCTGATTATGAGCGGAAGAAACTTTCTGGATTGTCACGTTTTGCAACGAAAATTTTGATAAGTTATAACTTAGCTTGTGAAATACGACTGCACAGGCATCAAGCTTTTCATAGTCGATGTAATTATCGTCGGAAGTTGTTCAAGGATTGACAAGCATTCGATCGATCAACGCGCACGCAGCGGGAACTGAAAGAGATGAAGAATAGAAAAAAGTTAAACGATTGGAACGAGACTGAAGCCCTTCGAAGACGCAGACAGTCGCCGAGTCCTGTTAAATAGAAAGAAAAAAAAAGAAAGAAAAATTGATCCTTACGTCCGACGCCCACACTACCTCTGTCAGAAAAATTACATTCTCGAATCGCGTTCGCGAAACGCTTTGACAAATTCAATTCTGCAAATGACGGCTTTCGTTTGACGGGATTATCGTAATGCGTTTCAAACGACGTTACACGCTGAACGTTACGTATACCTACTAAAAAAACAGCGTCATAAAGAGGAGACTCAAAGTCTCAGAAAGGGACGTCAATTTCGGAACAAAGAAACTCAAAAAGCTTCTTTACAGTCGAGAGTTCGAACACGTCGAATTCATGATGCGAATCAAAAAAGCTGCAGAAGAACGAACGGGGATTAAGAAATACTTGAGTCTATAGTCTGGTGTTATTGTTATGGTGTTATCGAGCCAGCCGATCATCACAACAACACTTGGCAGTGTTGTTCGCGCATGCGCACTAATTTCATGGAAATTGAGAATCGACATCTCGGATGGTGTTCAGTTCACGTCGGAAGAATCGCGTGCAAAGTCGTTCCGAAGTGGGGATTGGAATCTCGATTCGTTGGGTGATGGTAGATTCGAGTGATTGGAAGTTCAGGTATGGGGGAGGAAACGGGGATGTTTTTGTGCTTCTTTTATCCTGTCGTCGAAGCGACGTTCTTTCGCAGATTTTTTCTTCCGATATATAACCGAGGAATTTATGCAGCTCGAGAGTCAGAAACCGATCAATCGGTGCGGAAAAAGTGAATAAAATATTGCCGGGATAAATCTCCGCAGACTCTTTTCTCCCATTGCTTGCGTTATAGTCATGTCATGTTCACCGTGTATATGTAAGGTGCAAGGGCGACGCGCTTGCGTGTCATTGTTTCTGCGGACCGCGGGAGAGCTTCTCTGGACTAAAGCTCGCGTCCCGAGCGGTATCCAGTTTCACCAAACCCACGCCTGGCTTCTCGGACTTAGTGAATGAACGGCGAGTCGCGCGGATCCAGAAAATCGAGAGCTTGCAAAAAGGGAAGATTGTTCTGCGTGTGCTTTTTTTTTGGTTTTTTTTTTTTGTTTTTTTTTTTCTTTTTAATCATTACTCACTCTTCCACGGCGTCGAAAAAATTCTCATTTCTACAAATCTCTTAGGACTCTCAACTCTGCACGGATTATTCTAAATCCAAAAATTTCACGCTCTTGATCAATTATCGCGTAACTTTTAAACCGATTTCCTCATCGCTGCGATCAAATATTAACGTATAAATCGATGGTTGAATCGATGTGTGACACTATCTGTGCGAGGTGATGATGATCTCGACGTGAATTATACGGAGCTTGGGATTCTCGACTACTGTGTGCAAGGTAAGCCTACGTTTAATGACAATTGTTGCTTTAGCAAAAAAAAAATTGGTAGATTAGCTGTGCAAGAAATGCTAACTTCGCTAAAACTCTCAAATATATATCTATATATATATAACAAAGTACCTTTCGCGGGTGAATTACTTTCGAACTTCGAGTCTGTTTTTTTTTTCTTTTTTTTTTTTCGCCAATCAACTGCAGAACAATAAAAATTTCACCCTCTCGAAATTTGTTCGGCTCTGCGTTATTGCGAATTAGGTAACAACATTGTACGCGGAGTTGTTCGAAAACCCCGCCGTTTGTGCAAAAAAAAAATTAAAACGTGCGTAACGTCAAAAAAGCTTTCTCATTCCAACTCATCATTCTTATAAATCAAATCAAGATTATTACCGGAGGAATGTGCGAGTCACAGCTGTATCTCATCAATCAAATTACACATATTGCCCGTGTTGTTCGATTTCGAGAGTGCTAATCCAGCACTCTAGGTGCCGTTGCATGCATGGCCATAAACCATGGAATGCTACATCAGCACGAGCAACACTGACGCTGCACACTATACGGTTCCAAAGACTTTGAATTATCTCTGTCATCTCATCGCTCTACGAAAATTATACGCTGTTTGCACCAGGTTTGTGTCTGAAAAGACGATTTCCACCCTCGATATTCCCTCAAACCATATCACGGTGTTTATTGTCATGGCTTTGCGAGAACTTTGCCGATTGGACTGAACCTCGTTATCGTTGTCGAGCAGTTTAACGGTGACATTTCGTGTATTTTGGCAACTACGTTTCGTTGTAGTCAGTTTTTTTTTTTTTTTTTTTTTTTTTTTTTCGTTTTTGATGTTTTATTATGTTTGTCAGTTTTTTCGACATCGAAAGAACGATTTATTTTCCCAACGGGGCAATGCATGCGGCACAGCTCGCGAGTCAAACTAATTGGAGTTTTCGCATTACGTGACCTGTCGTGAAAAATAAAAATGGGTAGCTTCACGGGTGAATTGTAGCTTCGAAAATTACCACCCTGGTAGGTATTAGACAACATGCTGTTTATTTCATGGTGACAACTGTAATGTTATGAGAGAGAAAATGAAGATGATGAAAAAACTACGTGGTTCGAGATCAACCCAGGGGTGAAGAAATTGCTCTGAAAGAGATTTTTACTACACGGTTATTAACTATTCTCTCATTTTTCTCCACAATCTAAAAAAAAAAATATATATTTCTAGATAGAAAATGACGGTTTATATTGTAACTGTAAACAGGAAATCTAGTAAATACTTGTAACTATCGTTGATCACTGCTACTATATGTATATTTTTCTGTAACTGTTGCGAAAATTTGATTTTGGTACAACAATATAATAAACACACGTGATTTTGACCAGAAAATGTATTAAAAACAATTATAATCGAATGGCTGAATAATAGTTGTACTCGTAGCTCGTTTTCTTTTTAAGTTTTCTAGTAACTACGACAAGTGAAATTTTTCCTTTGCTTCGTTTTTTCTCCGGACATTTGCACCCAATTGGCAGTTTTATTCATGAAAATTTCGCGTAACCGGAAAGTTTCACGAATTACCGTCGGTCACGTTATAACTCCTTTCACATCTACTCGTTATACTTTATTCCACCTCACGAAACGTGGTGTAAATTATTCTAACGCACTTCCTTAGGGTCCTTATCATGCGAAGGATCGCAATGAAAGTCAAGCAGGCAACTTTGCGACGGCGTATAATGTTGGAATAATGCTTCAGGCCCTGAAAACCGTACCCATGATATTGTAATCGATGGTTCTGAGAAGCGGTGGACCGATCCGACGTCGATCTATCCCGAGACTTAATAACGCTTCGCTTTTTTCTCGAAGCAACAAGATAACGGCAACAAAAAAGAAGGGAAAAATATCCATCGAAACTCCATTAATCTCGTTCCCACAACGCGCGTTAAACTTTGACTTTCCTTTAAATTCTTTTCAAAAATCTTAAACAGATAAATAGATTAGAGCATAATTTCCACGCTCATACTAATGACCCGAGAACTTGTGTTTTTTTCTTCTTATAAAATAATTTTATAACTTGCCATTTATAATTCCGGCAGAAGTCCATCGCTCACGCATTAAATGGCGGAGAAATCGTTAAAGGGCGCGTTGGTAAAGAGCAATCGCGGTTTAAATTGTGACCAAACAAGTCTTGGAGAGATTGCTATTATGAGCTGCAGTTGAGGAAGTGATATTTCAACTTCTCATATTAGATTATCATGGCGGATTAGACGCTATAACGAGACTGGAAAGCGTCGAGGAATTTCCCGTATCGATTTTCGTTTATTCTTGACTTTTTTCATTTATCTGGGATTAGTAATAAATTCGAAAACTTATTTCTAATTTTTCATTGAACTTGGCACCCAGGCACAAGGAGCGAAAAAATCGTCAATCTTGAAGAAGTTTGAACGCGATATTCAATAAGTCGGATTTACGCGGTGCGATACGTTATTCTACTGATAAAATTCGAAGAAAACTGTTTGAAATTTTAACCATAAATCAGAAGGATGCGAGCCGAAGTTTTTCAGACTCCACACCTCCCGCTGCGTGACGGAAAATATCTCACTCTGATTTGGATAACTTCAATCTCCAGAGTAACCCGAATAAACCACATTTCAGTTTTTCTCCTTCAGAGGAAGCGAGCCTCTGTCTGATTAATCGACCCCACCGCATAAGCTGTTGAAGAAATTTATTTCCCCTTAAACCTGGACGCGGAAGAAAGAAACTGAGTGCAATTAATTCGTCGACGGGATCAGTGGCAGAAGCAGCCTCAGGGGTTAAAAGTTTTCGGTACAACCACCTGGTCGAAAAAGGCAACAAGGACGACACGGAAAAAAACTTGGGGAAGGGGCGGGAAATAATGCGAAGAGAAAATTCCCCTGGGATAATATAACGGGTTCATGGTAGAGACGATTCGCGTCTAGCAGGAAGACACACGTGCGAATTTGCAACCCCTCGGAGGTCGGTATATCCACATGGGCAGCGAGACGTGAATTCGGGGTGAAGTTATAAATTTTGCATCGCCCTGACGCACCCCATATATATATATATATATATATATATATATATGTTTCCCATTAAAAACGACCATTTTTTTCCCTCAAAATCCGCACCGCTGCGCCTGCCAATGAGTTCTATCGCCGAAAACACACGTCGATGGTTTTTTTTTCGAACGGTCGATGCACGTGGCTCGATTAAATATGTATAACCATATACGCCATACCGTTATCGTTACGATGGAACCTTATCAGAACATTATACATACAGGGTGGCCACACATCTGGAAAATCTGGAAACCTGGAATTGTCAGGGAATTTTTAATTTGGTCATGGAAAATATTGAAAATATCAGTTTTCATTGTGGGTTTTAAAAATGATTTTTTTAGATGGCAAATTTACTTTGTTTCGTCGAGAAAGAATAGGTTTCAAGTTCTGGTAAACCTGGAAATATTGTGGAATTTTTTTCCTGAAAATTTCTGGCCACTCTGTACAAAATCCTGGCTTAATACGAGCTGTTATAACGTGAGTTGAAAGTGGAAAAGCCTCGTGATTATAGGAAATTATCGCTCGTTGTTTGACTTTTTAATTTTTCTACAACACTTGCTTTGCTTAGCGATTCCGAAAACGGAGTAGAATTTGGAACGGAGTTTATGAATGATATTAAACTTTCGAAGACTCGAGAGATAGAATTTTCTTTTTCATATCAGTATTCCAAAATGCGGAAATTTGAAATGTAAAATAGTCTTGATGATCTTTCTACCCTTAAATTCATATACCTTACTTGTCTGTTTTTTTTGAAAATTCTATATTTCGAACCCACTATTATGTGTTTTACTTTTTTCATCCCCGATGAAAATTTGAACTGGAAAATTATTAACAACGTATTTTGAGCTCACCGAGGAATCAGGCCGAGAACAATTCGGGTGCGGAATTTTTTTTCAGAAGGGGAAATGCGGGGTTTATTGTTACTGTTCACAACCCTTTCATTTTTATTGCTACCCATTGATAACAGCATCCAAAAGCTGGGATTATTGCTTACTCGATATTAATAATGTCACTGTCTTCCGGTCGGAAACATCCTCGATTATCATCCCAACCTATATACGTAAGTACGTCACGTCGTGGCGGATAGATTGAAGCGAAGATGGATGGATCGATGGCAACTTTTCGGCAATATTTTTCCATTACGAAATAACATGGCGTGTTTGCCTTGGAATCTCATAGCTAGATATCCTCTACCACCATAGAAACGAAGAGAAATTTCTTGAAATGACGCAATCATAGTAAAAAAAATAAAATAAAAAACTTAAATCGAGCAAATATAATTGCAAATTCTTTAATCATTATCTTCATCTAGTTACTATCCTCAGTATAATTCACTAATAAAAGTGTAACATATATGCACTCAGTTAAGATTTTTGGTACCATAGTTAAGTATTTAACTAATTGGAAGAATATCATCAGCATTCGGTTTCTGGGTAATTATTTTTTCAATGTTACAATTGAAATTCTTACACCATGAAAAAAATTGCGATAAAATAAATTAGCGATAATTCTGTCAAATTGTGGATTAAGATTAACATATCCTTGGCAGGAAAGAAATTTCTTCGACACGTCACGTGGTGGACAAATGTGGCGAATGAAGAAAAGCGCTTCGTGACCCTTGCGTCAGAAGATTCGAAACTCGATACGTACGTCGCGAATCGATATGAGATCGTTTTACATTACCATAGAAGTCACAGGACTTCGTTATTGATGGTCGTTTCTTGAAAAAATAAAAGCCGTTTATTCTGCCGTTAATAAAATATGAATAATTTTCTTTCTTCTGGCCTTATGCCTACGATTTTCCACTTGTTTTCAATTGATGTATAATATTTTCGTAATCCTCAATATATTTTACTGTTGCAATCCAATATAGACGATTTGTTATAAGTCTTGTATTCTTTAATAACATTTCTTTTCATTCGTTGTTTTCCTTCGAATTTCCTTGAAAAATCCAACGAAATAGCTGACACAAATTTTTCAACTTACAATTTTTCCACAAAAAACGAGTTCGCAGTTCTCTGGATTAAATTGTGCAGCTAGTCGCACGTACCTACCGATGACCTACTGAGTTAATAACCCTAAGGACTAATCACTCTCGAGAAAATGACCACCTTTCACAAATTCAGACGTGTAAGATCTTGCCCAAGGAATCGCTTTAGCCGTTATAATTTCGTACACACACACACTTGATCGATGTGTGATATTTCGAGTACCGTTCCTGCGGTGTTCGACTTTGTTCCTATAAATTATTGGGCCCAGGGCCACATGGCTTATCTGCGTACGAAGGTATATGGACTTCGGATAAGCCTCATGATTGAATTCCATTACGTGACGTAGCTCCGTGTGCGCGGATATCCGGATAAAAATATTTGACACGCAAATCGATGACGCATCCGCGATATATTTTCGCGATTCATTCGATAAACCGAATCGATTAAATAATATCCCCGAAAACAATCGTAGAAACTGAAAAAAGGGTCGAAGTTTAGACTGACGAAGAAATTCGTCGGACGGAATGTGAGAGAGAATTTCGGTAGAAGGTTACAGTCGAAACTCTCGAAAACTCAACTCACGAATTCCGAAAATTGAGACTTCAAGAGTATGCCCAAAAGTAAAAAGCAGCTCGTACCTCCGAAACGCGCTTCTCAATTTCCTTTGAACTCTGTATTCATTCTGTTTTTGTTTTTATTTTGCCAAAAAAAGAAAAGAAAAATGTTCTCCCTCAAGTAAATTACACTCATCCAAATGAATTACGAAAAGTTTATCCTTCTCTCACTAATTGTAAGAGGGTCGTTATACGAAGCAAACTTGTATAAATATACAACCGAGCCTGCACCGAGTGTTCTTGATAGTGCAGAATTAAAGCTTCCCTTATTCCTTCCTTAGGAATAATACGAACGGCGAAGCGCACATCCGAGAAAATGATTTTTTAAACGCGGAACCTTGGCTCCGGATTGTGGCCGCGTCCGTAAACGCCGAGGAAAAAAAAACGCGTAAGTGGTCATTCGGCCTGCTTGACATTTCGCGATAATAAGGGAGCAGCGGTTCTCGCCAAAACTACTGATTCCCTCGCACCTAAAAAGGACAGGTTTCTATTTATAGAATGGGATGAAAAACCGAGAATTTCAACCCTCGTCATCCCTTGCTGACGCAATTTTGAAGAACGTAGAAAAATATGTCCCACTTGGGAAAGCACACATCGTCGATAACGCCTCGATCTAATAAAATAATATCCTATTAAGACTGGTCAGTTTACTCGTTGACTTAACATCCCCTGAACATTAAGGGAGGTGTGGAGTTAATTTTTCACCAATTTTCCACAAGCATAACGCGAAACTCTACATTGTTCAGCTCACCGAAATATAGCTACCATCCAACGAAAATAGCTTCCGTTATTTGAATTAAAGGGTTGGGCCAAAGTGTAAGCAATTACTTCGAAATGCTCGGGGGTTTTTCCTCCAGAGGCCTATCTTGGGGTTATGCAGGTCTTATCGAACGATAAGAGGAGCGTAACTACTAGGGTGTTTCAGAAAAAAATTATTTACGATTTTCCATTGTAGTACCTACCCCCTGAAAAGTTTTTTTTAGGTTGAAAGAAAGATTCTGTTAAAAGATTAGCCTTTTTTGTTATGTGGAAGATCGTTTTCCACTTCTTTTTACATTTTTTTGAACTTGTGTGGTATTTCAGTTATTATCTTTTTTCTGATGTTTATATTTAATCGATGCTTGGAATCATTAAAGACAACCAGAGTAGCTAACTGTTTCGAAAATTTCCTCAAATTTTATTTTCGCATATTTTCGCAGACTGGAGCTTCGGCAGAATGTGGATAAACACTTCAACAGTCCTTTCGTAAGCGACGCTTCGGTCGATGATGGGTTCTCCCTGCTTCCAGACACGAGACATTCCTTTCCCGATGAGTGTCCTGAGGGACGAAAGCGCGTCCTTAAACCCGGAAGAACCTCCGGAGAGAGAAGATTATCAGGCCTTTTATTTGTGAGCGGGAAAATGCCCGTGAAGTTGACTGGACGAGGTTCGTCAACCTCGTCCAAAGAAGGTGAAAAACTCGTCTAAGAAGCTGGGTGGCATGGTTCCTCTGATCCTGGAGGACGGCAGGTGGCTCTACCGATACCAGGAGACGGCAAGTCCAACGTCGTTCTCCCTCTCGGAGGAGGAGGTGGCCTCCTCGTCCTCGGGTCTCTTCGCTGGTGCGACGGGAACTCCGGTTCCCTCGGGGTACCGGAGCACTTGGGGGGCGCGCCGGGACCCCCTCTACATCGTGATCCCGGTGACGGTAATATACGCGGTGATATTCCTGACCGGCGTCGTCGGGAATGTTAGCACCTGCGTGGTTATAGCCAGGAACAAGTCCATGCACACGGCTACAAACTACTACCTCTTCAGCTTGGCGGTGTCAGACTTGCTGCTCTTGGTCTCCGGACTTCCGCCGGAGATGTATTACATCTGGTCCCACTTCCCGTACGTCTTCGGCGAGGTCTTCTGCGTCATTCAGGGATTTGCTGCCGAGACTTCGGCCAACGCGACGGTGCTGACGATAACGGCGTTCACCGTCGAACGTTACGTGGCCATTTGTCACCCCTTCCTCTCGCACACGATGTCCAAGTTGACCAGGGCGATCAAGTTCGTTGTTGCTATTTGGCTCGTCGCTCTCTGCCTCGCTGTGCCGCAGGCCATGTCCGTTGGCATCGTTTATGAGACCTTCGACGACGGCAGGATTCCGTACGAGGATCACTACGTCTGCCTTGTTAAGCGAGTCGTCATTCCTCACGCCTTCGAGATCTCCACCTTCGTATTCTTCGTCGCTCCCATGACTCTTATCACTGTTTTGTACGTGCTTATTGGACTCCAGCTTCGACGGTCCAGCGTTATCGCGAGAGGTGGGGCAGCCGGAAGCAGCGTTTCTCTCAAGGCCAGGGGGATGTTTAAACGAAAGGAACGACCCTCTACAGAAGTCGTCGCTGTTATGCTGCCCGAGACTTGTCCGGCACAGGGAAACGATCCGAGTCTTAACGATGATGGGAGGAAGAATTACTCGAAGAATGTTCAGAACAAGGCGACGAGGCATGTCGTCAAAATGCTCGGTGAGTTTCGACTTTGTTCATTCATCTTGTAATTAAAAGGCATGTTTTATTAATGGAGACTCGTTGAGGAGGTTGGAGAACAAAAAAATTAGGTCTTTCATAATTTTATTACTGTAGATAGTCGCACGTTGAATATTTTAGTATCACTTATCAAATTATTATTCTATTGCTAAGTTCTACAAAAATAGAAGAATAATGAATTTACTGAGATAACTTTAGATATTGATGCTTAATTGTTTACTTAAAAATTGTTTAAAAACTAGCAGATTCTTTCGATTCCACTCTACAATAGCTCCTACAAATACTTAACGATATCAGGGTAATAAAAAATCAAGCGTTTTAGTCATTTTGCAATAAAAACTCTTTAGAATTGAACGAACAACAAATAAGCAAACAAATCGAATAAATCCAATGTATTTTCAAACTCCATTTTGAAGCGATTTGAAATGAATCATCGATATCAGTTTCTTTTTTACATAAAATACTAAAATATTTTCTTCATCTGTATTTTTTAACAGATATATAACAGATCTGATAATATTCATTGTTCGACTATCTCGTAATAAAATTAATACGCAATATTCATTTTTGGCTTACGAACCGCAGCCAACTAACTCGATCAGCTTTTTTTCCCTTCGTCGTATATTTCCCCCAGGACTTTTTTTTATCTACATTCACGTCTGATGCATCGTTATGAGCCGCCCTTATTTGAGGGCATGAAAATGAGCAAAGAAAAAGTGAGTCGAGGAAGGCTTTATACGATCTTAAAATTCGTGGCCGCTGTTTCTGCCCAAGTTTTACGACTTCGGAACTAGTTTCCAGCGGTTTCGGGCACCGAAATATATACGTTCTACACGTCTCAGACTTAAGTAACCCTCCCTCGGTGTCAAAGTGCTACTTTGTCGCTGGTCCATGCACACATTCAGCTAATACGGGATGCTGTTCGTCAGAACCTGCATGCGAGGTTGAAATATATCGTTGTAACATTCGCTGCAAGCTGGTGATTTGCGGAGTGAAAAACTAGAACGTTGGAGTCATTTTTCACGGTATTTTATAGTTACGAATTTATCTGCTGCACAGGCGGAACGATGCCGAGTCCTGGAAAAAAATCGATCAGTCTTTTTTTCGTACCTGTACATATGGGGTATTCTACGCCAACTCGACCAGTCTTCACTTTTTTTTTTTTTGTAATATTCTACTCGGTAAAAAACGTGACCTGAATTTTTTTTTAAATTTTATTTTTTATCAAACCGTTTATTTTTTATAAATATTTGAAGTCGATTGCGAATGCTCGTTTTTTTAAATCTGAAAAAAACTTTCTTTAACGATGCACTTTGAAAGTCATTTGAAAATTGTGAAATAACGATTTTTCCCTGATATTTTTTTCTCCGTTTCATTTTTTTTTTTTTTTTCCTTTTTGCGAACTAACTGCAAAAGTTACTCCGCGACATTCTGCTCCGGCAAGAAAGGGCGTTATTCTCGACTTTATGTTTCGCGGCTTCGTAATCGACGGCTCTGCAGGTTCGTACCTATTCCTTTAGTTCTGGCCTTACGGCTGCAGACGGCAAATCGTCGCCAACGATCATTAAACTTAAGTGCCTCGCTTCGCCAGGGATTGACGCGATAAATTACGACGCGCGAATCTATACGTGTGTTACATTAACGAACCCCTGCTACGTGCTTATGCACGTGTATGCCGAATATGGAGGGTGAAGTTGCAGAATTTTTATAAATAATCGTGGAACCACGAGGAAAGAGAAAATTTGTAAATCTATTCACCATTTTTACAGGCTCAAAGTATCGCCAAAGAATTTATCCTCGTTAATGGTATAATAATTTGAAAAATTTGTGAAGACAATTTTCTCAACCTGCAACAAAGCTTGCGGAAAAAATTAGCATCTTGTAACGTTAAAATTTCAACTTTTCGACTGATTTAAAAATTACACATCCGTCTGTCTATTTGTCGGGAATTAATTATTGGATTTAAGAGCAAAGCCTCGCTCAACAGTCGACTAGATCACCGGCTAACTACGAACGAATTAATTGCTGGTTACTGTTTAATGTCATTGATAGTCTGTAATCCGAAGTAATGAACCCCTGCCTCGAATAGATACGAGCCCAATACACCTTAACCGTTATCACGCCATTAATTTCGGCTACAGAAATTCCGAACCAAAGGTCAGCGCTTAAGCCGATAACGTTAGAGAATCGCGTTAAATACGAGGAAAATTTTCTGTGACGTGGGTATAATTAGTTAGGATTTTCCACCGAAATTCGTTTTCTCTTCTTTTTCTTTATGGATTTAAACGAACTGCGTTTGCAGAATCTAACTTTATATATTTGTGGTGGTGAAAGTAATTTAAAAAAAAATCTTATAAGTCGGTGTAAGATTTGGAAGTTAGAGGAAATAAAGTATCATAGAAAAAGACCTCCTTTCTTCTCTCAATCTTCGTTTTACTTCCGTTCTTTGGATTACATCTGTAATAGCTCGTGTAATATAAAGTCGAGTAGAAGCGGACACCCGGGAACTGACATTTTTGTTATCTTTTTCGTGTTATTTTCCTTTTCTCTTTTATTTTTTCTTCTTTATTTTTTACTGTGTTGCCAATCTTTTCGGCAGGAAATAAGAAAAGTAAATTAGGAAAGATTATCTCGGTATCTCGTCAGCGTCGACCTGACGTGAGATAATCTTATTCAAATGTACGTGCGAATGTTTTTAACTCGACGGTATATCTATACAAGCTGAGTGTGATTTCAAATTTCCATTTCGCTTTTTATATTCTAATTGTATTGGTTTGTGTTCTTAAAAACTCATATTTTATTTAAAATTAATAAAATCCGTTAAATAATATGCAAATGAAATTTTTACCCCTTTTTTATTTCAGGCACGTCTGTTAAATTTTTTAAATCACACTCGCATTCATACGTTATTATTTATTCATTCAGCAGTAAAATTAAAATCAAGTTTTAAATATGTATAAATAAAATCAGGGTGTAACAGTTATTGGATAAAAGTGTATAAATTTGATAGTTGAAACTTAGCTTTTACAAACATGTATGTTAATTATTTCTGCTTTTGTTCTTCCTCGGCTTACAGAATTCATCTTTCTACTTTCTATTAAAGATTAATTATTTTAAATCCCTACAGAGTTCGTAGATTTTTATTATAACCACAGAATACGTTGTTAAAACGTTCTAATGATATTAAATACTTATTACCGTAAATTACCGTGAGAAAAAAATCAAAATTAATTTAACAAAATACTCAATAAAGACGGTTGAAGGGCGATCAAGCTAAGCTCGTAAAGCGAGTATCGTAAACGTTGCGTGATGAAAGCCTCGTGATAGACAGTTTAGTGAAAATTAATCACGACAGACTGTAAGCTTCGCCCTTTCAATCTGTCTTAGCAAAAACCTTTTGTTTTTAACGATCGCATGTTTGCAATCGCGTGGTAGAATTTCGTCGGGTAAAAATTGTCAGCTTATTTATTCTACGCAAAATTAAATATTACCGCAAGGATACGACTCGTAGAGTTTCTTTTCTCGACGATGAGAATTAGGCTACCTCAAAGCATTTGCCAAGCTGCAGGTGTATATTGTTTCGCTCTTGTAATTATACAGCTTAGGGAACAAATTTTAGGTAATTTTGACTTTTGTGCACCCTCCTGATGCAGAGGGTCCATCTGACGTAATTTTAAAGGGTGCTTCTCGCTCGCTTAGGTGACGAGGGTTCTTGCGAAGGTGACAGCAGGTCTTACGCTCTTGTATTAGGTACCTGGCAAAAGTGAGAAGATATGTAAGCTGTTTTCCCTTTATTCAGGGGGCATGGAACCAGCCGTGCAGGCACCGGAATACCAAAGCAGAATACAGCCGCGGGTAATCCAAGCTGCTGCAGGTGGAGCTACGGCGTTGAATAAATGCGGAAAATTTATTCCTTGAAATTTATATATGCAGGAGCGGAGAGAAATTTACAGTGAAGAAATGTTCAGGTTTATACGTATTTTTTGCAGGAGAAGGGCTGGCGAAAAATATTTTTCTACTGCAATTTTCATACTCCGTTTCCGCAATTTTATTCTTTACGCCTGATTTTCAATTTTCGAAATCAATTGACGCCGAATTCTTTAAAGTGAATTTTCTTACCGACCTTCTTTGAACTAGTTTTCTCCTTTCCTACGATCTTCTTTACCGACTTCCTTGAACTAGTGCTGAGTATTAAACAAGGACCTTTCCCCGTCTGTGCAGGCTAATTGTTAAGCGAAATTCAAGTCACATTAACGCGGGATGAAAGCTGCTCGTGGACGCTTGAATTTGGGTCTAAGAAACAGCACAATATGCCCTGTCAGAAATTGTCGCAACATTGGTGCATTGCGCAAAGTGTATTCGGGCTGAATACTCGGTATGTATACCGAAGTAATTCCTTGAGTCAACGGTACGAATTCCAACCCTTTGCGCAGGGCGTGCCACGTGCAAATTTAATTTTAGCCATCCTGCAACGTCGAAACGAGAACAGAATAATCCCAAACTTCATAAAATTGCTCGTTGAAAAGAAAGGGTGAATATTTTCCACCCCTACGAGTGGCTGGGAAAACAGACATTTCATAAAACGAAAATGCTCGGTTTCAATAAAAATTTCTAAGCACGGAGGGTCCATCAGGAGTTACGAAGCACGTGAAAATCGCTGGCTCTAGCTATCGCAAAATCTATCTTCCCGAATGGGTTTTAGGCCTTGATAACGGGCCCGTTTCTTTGCCTCACAAATCACCGACGGAGACTCCCCTGCCGAATTCAAATCGGCGAAAGATCCATCGTTCCATTTGTCAGCCACAGGCGCTTCCCGCGATTTATTGCACGCACAGCCAACTACTTTATCATTCCGATTTTCTATTTCCAGTCGCTGTTGTCGTGGCGTTCTTTATCTGCTGGGCCCCCTTCCACGCTCAGCGATTGCTCGCCGTTTACGGCACCAACCACGCCCCCCACATGGTCGCGGTTTTCAACGTCCTCACCTACGTTTCCGGGGTGCTCTACTACCTCTCGACGACCATCAACCCCCTGCTCTACCACATCATGTCCAACAAGTTCCGCGAGGCTTTCAAGGTAATTTCAATTCAAGTCGATACTCTAGTGGTAAGATACTCCTTACCCGTAGCGGTCGGTCAAAGCGGTGCCCCGAATACCGACACTGACCGATTGTAAAACTGGAATCTGCTCTACCGTTTACGAGGGCTGGAAATCTCTCCTTTACTGACTTCCGGAGTGCTGGGATCCTGCAGACAAGCATTGATTAAATGTCACCGGCTTTTCCGATGCAATTTGTTACCGTGATTCCGCCCCTTAGTCGTCTAAACTTCAGCGCAACGGTCGGTCAAAGCGGCATCCCGAATCCGCCAATCTGAACAAGGGTAAAACCAGAATCTGCCGTACCGGTTGCAAGGGCTGGAATATCTTCCCTTACCGACTTACGGACTGTCGGTAAACTGCGGCTGACCCTTGATCAGAGGTCAGCGTATTTCCCGACGCAATTTGTTACCGCGATTGTATCCTTTTGTCGTCCAGATTTCAAACAAGAAGCTATCGGGCCAACGAACAAACTGTACCGCGAACAGCTCGTCGAGGGTGGAAAATTGCCAATTATGGAAAGTTTGCAGTGTATCAAAGGTCGGGGTTTCCCCATAACGCCAAACTTTTAATTGATCATTCCTGATCAGTCGGGTGTATAATTACACAGTCACGAGTTTTCCCCTTTCAAAATTCGTGAAATTTGGTCGCCGTACAATAATCACTTGCTAGCGTGCCCTACCGGGCTCCAAGTTGCATCAAAGTTCCGTTTAGTCGCTTATACCGAAAGTACAAAATCTTTCCACGATAACGAGGGTAAAACGTTGTCAAGTCTTCGTATATGAACAATATACATTCGCTTGGATCAAGCTGTGCGAAAAGATTGTCACCTTGTATGCTGACTCGGAATATTTGACGGATAATTTTTTATCTCTTCCCAAAACATTGTTTTCGGATTTTCCTGAGACATGCGTACCGTGATAATGATTTAAATACGGGTATTCGGTTTTGTGTTTTTTTTTGTTTTTCTCTTTTGAGGGGATAGAAAAACAGAATTTGATGACTTTTACTCGATGTACGAAGTTTGTTTCGCTTGTACAAAACTGTCACGGTTTTATGTAAACTTTCATCTACCCAAATAAAAATTCCCACCATTTTAGAGACCCAAATGGAATTTGTGTACACGAGGGTTCAAAGATCGCGAGTTTTTCATATCACATATCTGTTGAAAAAAGGTTCAAGTCGTGTTTACTCACGTTCCCTCCACACGAACGTGAATCCAGGATTTTCTCATTTTCAGAAGAACAAGCGAGGCCCAGCCTCCGTTGCAGCAGACATCTGTTCCGCAAAGTAAAAGCAGAATACCTACCTACGTACCCATCAAATCCTCCCAAAAAATCCCCCGGGATTAACGCTCCAAAAGGTGGATGAAGTAAAACTCCCTCCTTCTCATTTATGTTGGGACAGGACACGCTCGCCCGATGCTGCGGCCGAGGGCGACTCGCCCGGCGAAGAACGGGGGGCGGCGGCGGCGGGGGCGCCTCAGGAGGCGTAGGTAGGTGCTACTCGATCCTGTCGGGACGATTCTCACAGAACAACAGCACGAGCAACGGAAGTGGCGTCCTGGAGGACGACAGAGCCTCCCTTGGCGGTGGTCCCCGGTTCCTGCAGGACTGCACGGAGGTGACAAGCCTGCGAGAGTTTCGACGACCTTTGGTGGTGTCGTTCCGTCGACGGCAGGCCGCGACCGCGGCGAAACCGGAAGCTCCAAAGCTGGAGAACGAGCTGCAGGAAGCGCTGGCTGACCTGGCAGATGACGCGGGGAAAATGTCTCGGTCGAGGAGGTCCTACCTGGACACTACGACGCGGGTTCTTTCCGCCACCTCCTCATCGGCAATCGGGAATAACGGTATGCATTTCCGTCTGATTTCCAGAGGGTCGACTGCTGCAGGAAACGACGACGAGGTCCTCGACGCCTCCAGGGAGACGGTTGTTCTCTTGGAATCGTACCGGACACCCGAGGGAACTGGCAACGACGAGGACGACGACGACGATGATGATGACGTCGATACTGGTGAAAAGGAAACCTCCGATCGTGATCGAGAAGAGGTCAGAACTCCGGCGACGATCACTTCCGGAACTTTGGTGGGGCGGGGGGTCGGTTATGCAGATAACTTTGCCAAAGTTGAGGACATTGAGATATTCCACGAGCACCGATTCGTCATGCGGGATCTCAAGAGGCATAATTCAGCCAGGATATCCGATCCTTCCGGCTTTTCCCGCGGTCAAGCCCTACGTCAGACGAACTTTGATTCAGAACGGTTCTTAGAACTCTCTACTTCAGGCCTCGAGGGCTGATTGTTAATGGGTATAATACCGAGGGTCACCCTCGGCTTGCTATTATTATTACACTAGGTCATCCGCTTGTTTTTTGTTGCACTTGCTATATGGCTGGATACAATTTGACCGGATTAATTGACGGAGGACGAAGACCCCCTTCGGGGACTGAAAAAGTTTTTCAAGGTATGAACACGATCCGTTAACTGAAAATCTGCGACCCATTATACGAGGGGAAAATTCCAAGAGGGGAAAAGAATGTAAACGCATCGGTATCTTGAAAATCAAGGAAATAGTGTGATGATCCTTGGAATCTGTAGAAGGTAAATTTCTGAACGTATAGATACAAAAACAGAGTTGCCACAATGGCGAGATTAAATTGCGTAGTAGGCATAAAATGAAAATAAAATAAGTTCATAGAGAATATATATGTAGGTAGGGAGGGGGGGGGGGGGGGTGGAGGCAAGGTGGGCACCTTAAAGTTTTTGATATCTCAAAAAAAATTTGGGGGCAAGTAGATCCCCTGAAATTTTTTAAATAACAAGAGATAATATTAACCACCTGAACTTTTTATTAAATATGAATTATTCGAAAATCATTTACTCGAGTAATCGCACAGCTCATAACGCAAAATGTTTCAAGTTGTGCTTTACTCTCAACTGGTCAAAGTGAAATAATTTTCTGAACTTGATGATTATGATTATTTTTGTCACGAGAAAGCTAGATAATAATTAAACATAATTGTTTATATGAAAACTAAAAAATTTTATTCTGATTTTAGGCATTATTTACTTAAGGGTCCCACTTTGCCCCACCATTTCCTAGATATAAAGGCAAGCTCGAGGAATAATAAATGGTGCGTACCTACGTATGTAGATTTATTTATCACGTGCAATTTACCCTTGAGAAAAGGCTCTCTTCCTGTTCTCCGACTTACATTTATCGTATACTCGCGAACAAATAACGTTGCGTAGATGTAAGATTCCGTTGTGATTTAAGACTTTCCATTTTTGGCAGAAAGTCGCAAGAGACATTCATCTCTTTTTTCTTCTTTTCAACTTTTTTTTTTTTTTTTTTTTTTTTTTTTTGAAGCACGTACGTAAGAAGTATTCATCAGCAGCTCAGGTTAAATCGTTTTTGGATCCGATAGACGAAGATTTTACGATTAGTACTCGAAGTTAGAAGTCAACAAAAGACAAGCTGCTTCAACCCTAAATCGTAAATTTAACTTGGCGTGTTATACCGATACGTTTTCCAATCAGCTTTACGTCGACGTTTGTAATTTACGGAACTCTGCGATCTTATATCTATAGAATTTACTTACCGGTAAACCCTCTTGCCTGAATGAAACCTCTAATTCTGAGAGTACGTAAATAAGACGATTACTCAATATATATGAACAAATTTATATACATATTATATGTGATAACGTTACATACACAATATTATAATAACGTGTTTTTTTAAATGTAAATATATATATAGTACATGTATATACATATATTATATATCTATGTACTATATTATATTTTTGTGGCTTATGAATAAAATTTATGCATACTCAGATTAAACAACGCAACGCGGGTGTATTTTAGGTGGGCATGTTAATTAATTATTCATCCGAACTGTCCGTCGTACCTACGAATCGTGAAAAAAATGAATAGAAAATGAAACTGTAATCATCGAAAAAAAATATAAAGGCCTCACCGTAAGGGCAGGTAAAATTTGCAATTAAATTTTCAGCGTCGAGAACAGGTACGTTGTGGATGGTAAAACGGGTAATGAAACAACAGTCTTGCAGATTTATTCAGACAATATATATATATATATGTATATATCTAATATATTCAACTCGTTGAATTTTGGTCACTTCGCGAATGAAAAACTGTTGGAATTATTACCAGAATTCAAAAAGTTACGTTACATACATACGTTTTATATAATTAATGCATGTCTGCCACAAATCCGTTATACATATAGTAACATTCATGAAACACATAAGAAATAAACGTACAGGAAGAGCGAAAAACTTGGAACAATATTTCCTGTTAAAAATTCATACGTAAAAACATATTATTATAGTAACATAATATCACAGAATTTCTCAATCATTTTATACCTGCATGTTAGAATTGAATTAGTTTTTTTTTTATTTTTTCATTTTCGAAAATTATCGTTTCGTTATACCTATACGTATCTATGGAATAGCTGTCCGTTGATTATTTCTCACTTCAGTAATTCTACTTCTACGCCAATTAATCTCGCATTTTTACAAACAAAGATATTTGCAATTTTACATCACGCAGTAATGGCGTCTATTCCTAATTCTATATCTCAAATCGTTGTCCGTCTGATTGACTTCATTTCCTTAAATATTCGTATACTTTAATTCGATTCTTTTCAATCAAAGAAAATTTGACATCATTGTTACTTTTTTTTTTTCTTTCTACTTTCCCTTTTCACAGCGAATTTCCAACAAATTAACATCACAATAAATCCATTCAACCACCTATGATTTTTAACAATAAGCATTGAATGTACAATGATCGATCGATTCTCTAACACGTCGTACATTTGGTCAGTTTTTTTTTTTTTTTTTTTCCCCACGGTATAATTATAACTCTAACTAATAATTAGGCATATCGCGATCGATCACACGAGTCGTTGATGAGTAGATTAAATTTATTTACATTAGCGCCGTAAAGTGTCATTGCGTATATATATACATGCAAAAATTTTCCCTGCTATACGTTTATAATTCGTTTTATCAGTTTGAGCTTGAACGTTATTTCAATCGTCATTTACGCGAGACATTGAGAATTCGAATTAAAAAAATAATTTGCCTGAATAATTATTGACGTGAAAAGCGGCAACGTTTTTTTTTTTTTCATTTTCTTCTTTTTTTCACTTCCTTTGGAAATTTTAAACACACGCCCACGAATTATACTTACAGATCGTTGATTAATTTGAAAATCATGAATTTTCATTTTCACGTTACAATAACTATGATTATTATATTATAGAGTAGCGAAAAACACGTCACCTTAACGTGAATCGTATCTACCATTAATTGTAGAATAATATCTTTATACAGAATACAATCATATACAAACAGTAACAAACAGTCGATGCGAAAATATATTACATATTATATTAATAATAATAATCAGTTATATTTGTACAATTTACACTATTCTTGTCAATTTACGAACGCTGTACAGCAATCTCAAATGACCCGTGAAAACAAGACTGGACAAAAAAAAAAAAAGAAATGTTAATGAAAAAAGGAACACAAAAACTACCAGTAATAAAAAAAAAAAAAAACACTCAGCGAAAACACTCTTGTCATCTCTTCCACGCGACTCGACGTTAATCGTTAATCCATCATCGATAATAACCTCATTAACCGCTCGATGACCGGTTTGGTGTAAATTAATCACCTCGAAAATCGAGTCTGTAACACGTCGTTCCTCAAAACAGCAGGCATATAATCTAATATAATATAATATAACATAATGTAACCCGTCCGATCGGGGAATGACGTGATGAATTTTTTTTACATCAACACACTGCAATATTATAACAACGAATTTCAAACACCCACATTTTGATTAATTATCATTTTCCTCATCTCGCAGCCTGCGTGCCTACCAACCAACCTGAACAACTTCTCAAATGACGATTTGTTCAACACGTCACTACGGTTTAACCAGATAAAAAAATCTCGTTACCCATAATTTCGAGAAAAAGAAGACGAAAGTGTCCCTCGGGAGCGCAGGTTTTCGCCTAGCCGTTCCCTGAGGCCCTAATTTCACCCTGAACCTCCCTCCTTCTGATCTCCTCCATGTAGGCGGAAAGCTCCTCGTCCATTGCTGTGTGGTCGATGTCCCTGAGGCTGGTGTTGCTGATGTTGCACGGGGTCATCGAGTACTCCTCAGGGTTTATCTGCACGTCAATGATGACGTTCTCCAGGGGTCCGGGGGGCGAATATCCCGCCCCACTTCCGGCGATGGGCTTTCGGTCCGAAAGCCACTTGAAGATGTCCCACCACCGGCGGGTCCACCGCCTCCCCCCGCGCCTCCTGTAGTAGACGATCGCCGTTCCTCGAACCTTTGCAGCCCCCTCAGGACTCTGCGGACTCCCCAACCGTCGTGACGAGCTTTTGCGAGCTTGCGACCACCGTCCTCGCTGATTTTGAACGCTGATCTTAACGCTGCTGGGGTTCGCCTCGCTGCTGCCGATTTCTGTGCTCAGCGTCCGACGAGACGAGGAACGCTTTCCCGATATCGGGGGGCGCGAATCGCACGAAGGGTTCTTCGAGACCAAGTTGCAACCCCCGCCCCCCGAGACGCTTTGCTGCAAGCTGTCGTCTCTGATTGACTGCGAGTTGCCCGAACAGTCCGTGCTTTCTTGGGCCCCATGTGGGCCCCCGTTTCGGCAGCTAAAGACGCAGTTTGCTCGCTGCTGGGACCGCGAGAGGGTCGAGTAAGAACGACGCTGGCTTCGCCTACCCTTGTAGCCACCGAGTCTACAGCAGCGGGAGAGGGTTTCCTGGAACACGTGGATACCCTGATTATTCCTCGATTTGCCGAAGAGGCTTTTTGGGAGACTTGAGATGATGAAACACGTGCCGTTTATGAGAAACAAATGAGAGGAAATTATACAGGGTTGCTTGCGAGGCTTTTCGGGGTGAAGAGTTTATACAATGCCGAATTTACAAGTATGTAATAATTTATTTTTTATGGAATTTGGAAATTGGGAAGATTGTATGAAACAGTATCTTGCATTTTTGAAAAACCGATATTACGAGCCTTTTGCAGTTAAAACGGAATAATAAAAACTAGGTTGAAATTAAAAACGGAAAAAGGGTAGAAAGGGAGCTCAACTCTCGCGATAAAAGGCTAATACGGTTGGCTTACAACTCTATTTGCTGAATTAACACGTGGGCGAGATCTGACGATTACGCTCTGAACTGGCTCTTTGGTCGTTCGATACATAAACCCGATTAATTCCGAAAAATTTAATGGCGGCACATAATCCTTTGGATTTACGTACGTGGTGGTAATTTCATGGACAGCAAGTAAAATTTACAGCTGTTTTAATATTTGAAAGAACATTCTCGGATGTAACTTCAATATCATAGTGATAAGTATGTCATTTTGAGCATAATTTTATCGATAATTTTGACTCTAAAAAAAATTGTATCTTACAATGATAACAACCAATTTTCATATACTTATCTTGGGCAGTCGTACGTTTGTTAGATGTTATTCGGAATTAGTGAATTATGATTTTTTCCACACTAAATCCACGTTATTTCGCCTTCTTTACATTCGCAACAAAAATTTTATTCCTAGTATCGTTACTTTCTTTTCCTAAATAAGCATATTATTCAACATATCAAAAACGTTAATGGCAGCGTTTATAGGTGTAAAATTCTGCCCCTCCACCCCCAGCTTGAACTTGATTTGTTAATAATCGATAATCTGGCATGGCAACACGTCTCGACGTTGTTTTCAACGAAGAATTTATTATTTTATTACGATCAGCATTCGTTCGAATATGTATATATTATACTTAATATTGAGATAAAAAAAAATTGGAGTGCGAAACTGTGATCGAAGGCCAGAGTATGAATTTGGAAATTTATTGTGTTAATGCTGGAAATCGCGAAACGAGGCAATGAAAAGTTTCGTACCTTAGGTGTAGCGCTTGATGATCGACTGTTTGCGTTATGGGATATTCTAACTGCAGCTATTTATGGTCGGTATAACCCAGAGTCGTTAAAGATGAACGATTTTATCTCACACTGGTTTGTTTGCTTTAAATTCGCTTCGAGTAAACACGATCGTTGCATAAGGTTCGAGCCGGACTTAATTCACTTGGAAAAGTTTTGACCGAGACTTGATTCTCGCGTTTTAACCGCAGCTTCTTTAACCGAGAGTTGATTTTTACAACATCGAGACAAAAGCTCTGCGGCTTTCTGTATTCGTCGCAAAATTATTCGGGCATTCTCCTTTGCGACGTTTCTCAGTTTTCGAGACTAAAAAATATCACCCGACAACCTTGCAAGGAGGGTGTGAAGCGTGAAATTATTTTACATCATATTCTCCAGGAGGGTGATGTCACCGTAGCTCAGAGCTCGTTACCGCTTCGCGAGTCAAATTCAAGCACCGCGATTTAACCGGTCGCAAATAAATAACAAGCGAAAAGTTGGCTAATAATAAAGCTCGCGGTTTCAAGTGGCCAGACACACTGATAGAATTCATTGACCGATTTATAAGCGAAAACACTATAATAATCCATCAGCGAGTAACGAAATATCAAGCACACGGTCGTTTTTATTTGAGTGACTGAAAAATTTCGGTCCTTTTTGAAAGCGATTCTTTTAATTGACAGGAGAAAAAGCAAAACCTGTTCCACGTTCAGTAACCGGTTTTTATCCCAATAAAACGGCAGCGTATTCACGGTTCGTGAAAGACGAAAAGAGATTTTGTATTTCTAAAACTCTGAAAGGGTAACGAGATTTTACAGTTAAAAATATCGGTCTCACATGTTTTGCCTTTTCCTACCTGAAACGAAAACGAAAGAGAAGTTTAATCTCAGCTACATGTACTTTGATTTCGTTGCTTTCGTCGCTTTTTTTTATCCGCCCGCGGTGGACTTTGAGTGTATACAAACGCTTAACCACTCTCCGCGATTGATTTTTTGCAAAGTGTTATTACACCAGCTGGTCAAAAGTCCGGAGCTTACGATAAGAAGAAAACTTTAGTTCTGTTTGAAACTTGAACGATATTTCACGGGCTTATCAAGTGTCAAGATCAGTAAAACTCAGAGCCTAACTAACGAGTTTTATTTTTCTCGACTCTTCATCAACGCTACAAGCTTCCGGTGTCAGGACTCACCATGAAAGCCTCGCGGAACTTGTTGGACATGATATTGTAGAGGATGGGGTTGACGGTCGTTGAGAAGTAGTAAAGAACCCCGGAAATATAGGTGAACAGCAAATAGAGAAAGGCCATCCAAGGACTGTTGGAGCTTATGTGGTCCACCGTGTTAGTCCCGTAGATCGCGATCAGCCTCTGGACGTGAAACGGTGCCCAGCAGATGAAAAACGCCACCACAACAGCCACTGGAATGAGAGAAAGAATAATTCGTCTATCATAATGTCAACAGCATTATCGTTGCTGGAATCGTTTGGGTTCCGGATATGCGTAACAGATGAGAAACCATCGTTAAAGACAGCAGCTTGAACTTTATGCGAAACGTGTGCAGCTGCATTTGGTACCAGCCATCCATCCATTCAAGAACTGCGTAACTAGTTCAAGCATCAAGATCACAGATGCTCGATCCAACGATCATTCAATAAAACGGGGAGAGAATAAGGAGAGGAAAGCACGTAGAGGACGGACAGTCAAGTCACCTAATTGACTCTCTTTACACATAGAAGACATGCTGTTAATTATGCAGGTTAGCCGAGCAGCACTTTGATTATAATTGACACCGCAGTGTGATACTGGCTTCTGATCAGAGACTGCAAATACGCGTTATTACGCATTGAATCATAATGACTAGGCACAACCCGGCCTGTCAAAGGTGATTGAGGTGGTGGTATTACACGTGGTTTACGCGTGGAAAACTTGGGCGAGTCATTTCGCTAGTTGATATCGAACAGCCAGCATTCCTGAGTAACTATGCTATGGATTTGTCTGTCATAGAGTTCATAATGTGCCGCAGGACTGTAATTAAAAATGCTAATTTGCAATCGTATCACGAATCTATCGCACTTGCGATATTTCGCCGGAGTCTGCGGTCAGTGTGACGTGACGGTATTACGAGTGCTGAAAATTATTGCCCACATATTCCATATCGTACAAAAGAAGCGTAACGAGGCACGTGAGTCGTTACGACCACCTGATGATCATGGCTAATGGATTCGTAATTGAAGGGGTCCTTAACACTAAACGTACCGGGAGTTTAGACATCGCTATACTTACTATAGTGAAATCGCGCTTGTGTTCATTTTTTTTTTCTTTCTCTGTTCCTCTGCCTTGTCGAGTCCATATTCTTTTTGACTTCTTATTCCTAGATATATTAGGGTGGCGCAAAAAAAAACGACTATGTTTTTTTTTTTTTTATTTATCGTATGACAGAATGTTAGTTATTGATGTTTCAAGAGCCCACTCCAAAGGACAGTTCAAAAAAGAATTTTCAAGAGGTTGCTCCGCATTTTTAAAAACGTCAGAACTCGTTAAAAATCGATTTTTTTTTATTTTTTTAAATTTTTTTCATCGTTACGGTATAATTTTATAGACAAAAGAAAAATAAGTTTCCGAAAGTTTCAGTTCAAAATTTGAATTTTCAAAGGTCACTCATAATTTTTTTTCAATTTTTTGGTGCATTTCTTTAGATCTTTTCGAGCGACCTTTTAATATTCATATTAAAATTTCATAAATTTTTTTTCTTTAATTTAGTAAGAAAGAATCGATAACAATACACCACGACATGAATTAAAAATCAAACAAAACACCGAAAATATAATTTTTTTAATTCAATTTTTTGACGATTTTTGACGTTTTAAAAAATTTAGAGTGACCTCTTAAAATTTTTTTTTTTGAGCTGTCCTTTGGAGTGGGCTCTTAAAACATCAAAAACTAACATTTCGTCACACGAGACTCAAAAAAAAAAAAAATAGTCGGTTTTTTTTTCGCCACCCTAATATATATATATATATGTACCATATATCGATGAAGCATAAATTATCAGAGGTCAAATCGCGTTCAATTTATCCGAAGGATTTCAGTGTCTCATCCAGCTTATCATACTTTTCGTACAATGTTGTATACATATATACAATGTTTATCCCCGAAAAAATACATCCCTCGTCAATGTTTTGAGAGCTAACACCGTTGCAGAAACGAGGTGCAAAGATTGGAACAAACGTTAACACTGGAATTGGTTATCCTAATTCAAACTTTACCTCCTCACGTATTATCATGTATCTCATCAGAGTGCCTGTTGCCATTCGAATTTTGACACAGAGTTACGTCGATGCGTGGCATGATTTTGTAACAAGAATTTGAAACACTTCCTCTTCTATGTTATCATGGGTTACCAACTAAATTAGTGAACTTTCGAACTTACTGAAGTTTGATGGGTGGGTGATGACGAGGAGCTGTTTCGGTCCCTGATGTAGTCGTTAATTGAGGACAAGAGAGACGGAGAACCGCGTGTATTAGGAGAAGCGAACAATTAACCCACATTTCGGCAATAATTGAAGTAAACGTGTTTTTTTTTAACTTGGACACGAGTTTGAACTTGGTTGATAACAATTACGCATGGCGAATATAATACTTTGATTATACGATTCGGAGTAGAATATTCAAAGTGAATAAGGAACAGAAGCAAATTGATTACCAAAATAGCCTATCGAAGAAGCTATAATGTTTATTAATTTGAATGAAATTGAATTCTTGCGTATAATTATCATGCAACATAGTTAATCATGATTAAAAACTAAGCAAGAAATTGGTACGCGTATTACGTGTGACAAAGTCCGAGTTTTTGAATGGCGTTGAATTGCAAGAAATTCGAACTTTCGACAATAATTTTTCTCGAATATCACACGTCGCAGGTACCACGTGGTCCCGACTTTTTAACGTGTATCAAATTCGAACCATCGCTCGTTCATACTTGCAAATTGTGCGAAAAAATATTATTCCAAAGTATATATTACGCACTCGAATTTATTTACTTGCGAGCTGATGCAGTCCCGTATAATCGTTTATCTTTCCTTGAGCTGTATTTTTATTACGCGAACCATTAACAAGCCTACGTTGCAAAACAAAGACGTGCCTCGGATAATTAAAGGAAATTTTAAACTCAAAGGTGACTGTCATCCGTGCAGCAGGTGTTAAGCACATCCAAAAACGCGAGGGACAACATGTTTCATGCTCTCTGTACTTTTTTTTTTTTTTTTTTTTTTGTTTCTGATGATTATTATTATTATTGTTTATTTTTTTGTCTGCTTTTTACCTGAAACTTTACTCACTCTCCTCAGTTGAGTGAGCATTGTTACAAAGCCGAAATTTTGTGGCGTGTCTGTAATTTTATTCATAAACGAGAAACTCACTGGTAACGTTATTAACGCGAAGTCAACGAGCCTTTTGATCTTCATGGATAAAAGGTAAGAAAATATGGAGGGGAAAGAAAAATTACTTGCACGCTTTGACGCTGATTTTTCAGACATACGCGTTTGTTCGAGGAAGTTTTTACATACATGCAATATACGAAACAAGCTTGACAAATGAGCAATTACAATTCAATTTACATGATTTATTTCAATATGTGTATACATACATATCCATGCATATATGTATATCTCACCGATGACTTCGCGTCGTTGTATTATATATGAGAAAAAAATATGTAAAAATTTTTGCATCCTGATATTAAATTTTCAATTTTACAGTAACACGCCGTACACGTACGCACGTAACCGATGTGTTTGTATAAATTTTGTGAACACGTGTGTAAGATTCGTGTATAATTGTCAATGTCGCATGAGGATCGATAATTAATTAAAGCGATCGTATCGGCTGATTTTATATGTACAGCTGTATAATAATAAGCTGCAGGTGCGATACGTCGACGCTTGAATTTTACGTTTCCCTATTCTTCTTTTTAGAATCGATCAGCATGCTGAGACTGAGTTATTTTATCCTTACGCGGAATCAGACTATTACGCATGGAAGTGATCCGAACAAATGTGAAACAAGAAAAAAGTACAATCGTAGTAAATAAATGACAAAACATCGGATGTCTGACCGTAGATAAAATAAAGAAATTCCAACCATCTTATACGGCGAGTGTATACATATAGGTAATGGCTTAGCACTGTACAATTATAATAGCATTTGAGCTCATGTTTGTCGCTGTAATGAAAAACAAATTTATTTATAACGATTGTTTTATTCAGCCGCGTACGCCTGTAAATCTGTGCAAAAACTCGTCACACTTGCTTCGGTATTAAAGAAAAAATAAAGAAAAGAAAAAGAAAAAAAAAAAACCTCTGCAAACCATCAATGCCTGTCAATATACACATTTTATAATCGTCATTGTACGATATATTCGACGCTTCGTATTATATTGATCGTTAACCGTTTCGTGATACCACGCGATTGTTTCTGTGAAAGAATAATTCTTCATTTTGTCCTTCTACTTTTCTCCTATTTTTATTATTCCCTATTTTTGCTAAATACCGTCGCCAATAGAGCAAATCAAATATACTTGCTACAGAAAAATATTGTCGTGAATTATTGTAATTACGATTTTTTCGAATGCTAATTAGTTTATTTAGTTTTTTAAAATATGCTGATCTCCAATACTATAGTCATGTGTCTACACTTATGACTCACATAGCTGAAATTATGTATAACGTATGATTAAAATCTTAACCACAAACATTTTTCGAGCGCGTGAGCGTTGTTTATTATAATCACGATGGTGTAAATCAGCGGGAATGTGAATCGACGTCGATTTTTAACTTTCTCTTTTTGTCTCTTGAAGATAAAAAATGGTAGATAAATAACTGCGATTCAGGTAAATCGGGAATCCCCTTGATGTTTGTTTGTTCCTTATAATATATTCAATTTCGTTGTGACGATGCATCTGGATCGCGTATCAGCATCGATAAAATTACGATTAAGTAAAGGAGGGTGGGGGGCAAAGTGGGACCCTTAAGGAAATAACGCCTAACATCAGAATAAAATGTTTAATTTTCACATGAACAATTATGTTTAATTATCATCTAGCTTTCTCGAGAAAAAGTAATGATAAAATCAAGTTCAGAAAATTATTTCACTTTGACAAGTTGAGATTAAAGCACAACTTGAAACTTTTCTCGTTATAAGCTGTGCAATTACTCGAGTAAGTGATTTCCGAATAATTCATATTTAATGAAAAGTTTAGGTGGTTAATTTTATCATTTGTTATTCAAAAATTTTAAGGTGCCCACTTTGCTTCGCCCTTTTCTATCGAATACCGTATCGTAAATTCGCGAAAATTTAAAGATTTTGAAAAAAGAATGATTCCGAATTTCCGATCACCTCCAGAGCTGCCAACAGGCATTTAACCGCAAAATGAGCGGGGAAAACTTGGCACGTGTGTAAAAACTGCAGCACGGGTAAAAGGCATGCAACTGCAGGTAACGTTCAGCTCTCACGCAACATAACGATTAGAGGTATTAACCTTGATACATATTCAAGGCAACTTTTACCGCGGACTTCTCTCCGTCACGATTGTCCCGTAAATTTTTGAGCAATTTTTGAACAAACTGCGAAGATCGGTGTTAAAAATGGAAAATATACGTCTAAAAACGAAACGATAAAATATTCAACAATAAATTTATAGACCTCAAAAAGCTTCAGTTTAGTTTACAAGGAGGTAAAGTCGAGTCGACAGATGTACGTTGAAGGTATTAGGAAAAAAGTCTTGGTAAAAAGGGAAAGCTGAGCCATCTGTAGAAATCCGGTTCGCTTGAGCTTGTTGAATCGTCGCAAGAAAACTAAGGGCAAAAAATGAATGAGATTGCTGAAAGTTTGTGGAGCTTAAATATACTTGAAACGTCGTAGCAGCGCCCCCCACCACGTCTCGACGAAGCACGTCTAAGAGGTTTTCAAAGAGTCTCAAATTGTGTTACAAGTTTGGCAAATGTGCCTCGACACGTATACCGCGTATTTTTCCGTTCTCAAAAAAAACTGCTTTTACATAGTGGGTCAAAAACAGATTTCCCTCGTTTTGTCATTGTGCTTTTTAAAGAGTCTCAAAGAGGATTCGCAAAATAAGTCTCTGCGCGTTGCTCAGTGGTTAAAACAAAAAAAAAAAAAAAATTTCCCTTGCTTTGTGATAAATGTTTAAAATAAATAAGGCATAGCGTAAAAATTACAGGGATTGATTCATTCGCAGACATTCATAATTGCAGTGTTCGGAAATTTCTTGCTTCGCCACGTATTTTTACGTCGCAGTTCCGGTTACCCCTCGCGTAAATCTAAAGTCAAGCATTTTGGCTGCGACTTTGATTACCTACACGTCCATATTCCAAGTCTTTTGTACAACTGTAATTTGCGAAGCCGGAAAGTAATTCCCAGTGCTGAAATAAACAAAAATATAAAAATAAACAGCGATTCAACAGGGAAGAGAAAAGTTTGTATAATACGTTATACTTTTAACGTAACGAGTAGTTTATTCGGAGAGAAAATTGAACGTATGTGGAAATGAAGCTTGATCCTGAATACGAAAAGAAATGGATGAAAATGTATATCGCGGAACAGATTAGAATGATCCATACGTAGAAGTAAAATTGGTAGGTATATACGCGTAATGTACCTTCAAGCTCTTATTAGTAATTACCCAAAATGGCAAACCTATGATCGTAAGTACATTCATTCATGTTTTCGAATGGCTCGCGCCTGGCAATGTACTTGAGCTTTGTAAAGTTCGCCAAGTGTCTCGTTGTGCTCATGAATAATTCAACTGCCGCACTTGGAGGGGGGGGGTTCAGATATAACAAAAATAGTAATTGACTGACGTTCGACTTTTCGAGGGTGATGATTACGGATATCCTGCAGGTAATTCGGCGCTTCGCTCCGCTGGCAGGATCCAATTACGCGGCACCAAGATACCTTGGCAATTAGATGAATACTCGGCAATCAAACGAGGGTTGAACTTTAGACAAAACATGGATTTGGAATTGAGGACTTTCGGGGAAGTTGTAGACCCGAAACTCAATGACGGAAGGTATCGTTGATTCAATGTAGTCTATGTAGGTAACAGATGTTAGAGAATCAGGCTCGATTGCCGGAGGCACGGAAGACTAAAACACGTCTCGGATTTCGATTACTCTCGACGTGAACAAGATGAACATGTCAAGATTCGCCCGGGCGAGTAATGATTTATCCCCAGGCTCTCAGGACTGTCGGGCGTGGGGTTGAAATTACAAATTTGAAAAGTCGCCAAGCGACGAGCTTCGGAACATTTTACCACTTTGTTCTTTTTTGTTTTGGATCGTCGATATTTTTATTCTCATTTTTTACACTCACTCGTTGAGTAAACTAACTACGCTGTGTGCGTATATTTTAATTTTCCGAATTTTTCTCTATCCAAATTTTATTTTTTGCAATTTTGCTCTATCGTAACTTGAATTTTCGGAATCTTGCATTTTGGAACTTTGAGCCGTCGGGCTTCCGACATCTCGAGACTTTGTTGCTTCGTAAAGGTTTGATTTCTTTACTTCAAATTTTGCCACTAAATAATTGCAAATTCGGAACTTCAAACCAGCTCCGACTATCGAATGAGGCACCATTTTTCCAACTTTCTTTATATTATAAAGATTTTTCCTTACTTCTTTTCATTATTTCATTTGCCCCTCACGGGACTTGGCGAATTCAAAGTATTCTTTCTGACGAAAATTTTCGGCTCCGATTAGAATTAAGAAAATACATTTTTCTACGAAAGCAGAATTTCTCTATTATCGAAAATTTCAAAACAACAAATGACTATAATTACAAAATCATCAGAGATCCCGAACAAACGATATTCTGAAATAAAAAAAATAAAAACACGCACATTGAAGGAACGAGATTTGGTTTTGCGAGCGCGAATAAATTAAGAGAAATGTAAAAACTCCGTTTCCAGGTGAGTACTCAGAGCGGGAATAAGTAACTCGGATCCAAATTGTTCAGAAATTGTTTCTAATGCAATTTGGTACGAAAGCGAGAAAAATTGGCTCGCCATAAACTTCGGGTTGGAAATTACAAGACAATGTAAATTAGCGTGTGTAATTCGGTAGATTTCGAGAACTGCCAACTTGGCAGAGGATCTTCCCGCGGGTATTACATTACGTTACGCTTTGGCAAATTTCGCGAAGACCTAAAATTGCGAAAAGATTTATCGACGTGTCGACATTCCAGAGATAGAAAATTCCAATTTAAGAGATGAAACTACGTATTTATCATTAGCAGCTGCCGCGATAAAGTTTGGCAAAATATTATCGACTCGAGGAAATAACGAGGGTGAAATATGATCGTCATTATGTAACGAGCTTTAAGCCGTTTTACGTCCGTAATAATTATCCTTTTTACACGAATAAGTGATAACCGACAATTAACGGTGCAAAGCTGAACGACAAGTTTGCGTAAAACTTGCCGCCTTTTACAGCGTTAACGGTGTTGTAAAACGTTGCGAATTTGTAAAATGTTCCGAATTTTTGACAAGCGATCCTGACCCCAGACAACAAAGATGCCTCGGATAAACGCCTTTCAGGCATCTTTAACCGTTTTTTTTTCCGTTTCTAAGTTTTTTTTTTGCCGGTTCTCCTTCGAGAATATTTAAATACAGCCCAATCCGGTCTGTCTTAAATTAACAAGTGTCAAGATTATTATTATAATTATTATATTCGGTCAATTATTTTATACAATTATTTGCATCGTACCAAAAATAAAATAAATATACTTTATATTCGCTTACATTGCATCGTTGAAACGATTTTTTTCTTTCAATCGACAATAAGAATGGAGATTTTACTGAACACTGTGATGTAAATCAATGCGACACGTTTACAATATTTTTTATTTTTTTTCTCATGTATAAAACTCACCAGAAGACGTTTCCGAAAAACGATTTTTTTCAACGCGTATATCGAAATCCATTAATTTAAACGTGACAGATAAATTTGATTTAACGTGAATAAAAGAGACGAAGAAGAAAAGAAAGAATAAGAATATTTGGACGGTTAAAGTATTTCTCTCTTCTCTTTGTACAACGATATATCAAATATATATATATATATAATAATATATTTTTTATATTCTTGACAGATGTGAAAATTCCGCCTATATATTACTCAGTATGTTCTTATGTATAAAATTTATCTGCCACGCTTAAATTATTGAAATTTAATCCATTCTTTGAATAAACGTTTATCGAAAACCTCTTCTAGCGAGAAAATTGAGGAACGTTGGACACCTAATTAATATGCGATTTGGCCATGATGAAATTATGATGATTGACAATTTTTTTTTCCTGCTTATCGTTTTTTTTTTCTTTTTTTTTTTTTTGCTTGCATAATAACTCCGTTATTTTTACCTGATCGCGGTCGTTACTTAACGGACGGAGTTGATACGGAGAGATAAAAATCGCTGGATATTGTTATACGTACATGAAATGACCAGATGCAGGTCGAGCCTCATAAATGTAGATAAAATATACATTATTCACACACATACGAGCGTGCTAAGTCTGTCTGCGTGAATTGATTGCGAACCTATATCACTAATCTCTCATTTACAAGGCGCGTTTTCCGTACATACAACCTTGCAATACTAAAAAAAAACGTCAATAAGTGAGAAATAAAGGCACAAACCGGTCGCTCAGACACTCTGAGAGCCTCGCGTTGCAGGGAGAAAGAGAAGAAGAAAAAGAGTAAAAATAAATTAATCGAGTAATAATTACTGCATGAGAATGGAAATCCCGTCTCAGCATAGATCGAAAAAATCAAAAAGAGAAAAGATCGAAAACCTATATGAGTTTTGCTGAACAATCGAGACTTCGATGTATTACACTTTGTTACAATAAAATTTATAAAATTTCTTCAACATATGATGATCTAATCGTGGAACAGAGTATTGACAAAAATTTTTAACGAACAGCTGCGAATATCGAAATCAATTTGTTGTCTCCTTTTTATTCGTGTTTTACACGCTCGTTTACATCAATTTCATGCACCGATCCGCGCCGCTGCTGCGTAGTTGATATTCACGTCATCGATTTTTTCGTTTTCTCTTCTTCCCCTTTTTCATTTACATCGCCACGTAATATTACATTATCAGTTTACATGTATTTGTGACGTAATTCGATGATTTTTACCCCAGTTTTCGCCCTCTTCTTTTCCCAAATTCACTTCGATTCATCTCAAATTCATCGATTGTTTAAAATAAATAAAAAGAAACAGTCACGCGTCTAATGCAAAACGGTGATAAATTTTTCTCAACTAGTTGTTTGGTAAAAAAAGAAGAAATAATTTATCGGAAAAATACTTTATCACACGTTATATGAATGATAAAAAGATGTTTGGAAAAGAAAAAAAATATTCTTCCTGCTTTGCGGAAAAATTAGTGACAGAGTGAATTATCATGATTGAAGAAAGAAAACTGAAAAGAATTTGCATGGAGAAGTAATTGATCAAGTCAGTTCTGACGGTAAAGAAGACGAGAAGTATTTCGTAATAATTCTTGCTAGTTTGCGTGTTTCATGGTGATATTTTTTTTTCTCTCTTTTTCTTCTTTTTACTTGAAAATCATATCCTGTGTTACACGGGCGGACGATCAAGCGACTTTACAGAACGAACCGTCCAAGATTAATGCGCCGATATAATAAGACGGTGGGCAAACACAGCTGAGCATTCACTTTGAAACGATACATCATCGTTTCGTGATCTAAATAAATTACCCGCGAGTATTAGCATAGACCGAAAAACACCTTTGGAGTCTAGTGGCTTACAGGTATATACATATGCACGACACACATGTATCTATATAATGTACGTTCAATATGCGAGAGTCGGTTGAAAATTCGACTTGCAAATAAAGTATACCTGCATCATCGAGCTTTACGCTGTCCAGGAAAACAAACTTTGCATTACTATTTGCTGCATCTTATATCCGGCAAGAAAATTAATGCCAAATTAATCGACGCTATATAAGCCTGATTGATAAGAAACCCAAATTGACAGCAAAAAGGAATTAGATAAAAACAAAGTTCATCTCTTTTTTTTTTATTACATTTTACTTCTCGTTGATTGTTCATTCATTCACTTCAGGATACTCTTGCTTCAGGGAAATATTATTACCAAAAGCGTTTCTAATTGCGAGACTTTTCGACATTCACGGATTTTTTGAAGCTCGTCCATTCGGTTTATCTGTCTGTCTTTTTACCAGCTATATATATATATTTATATTCCTGACTATTCTTCATACGTTATCCCATGGATTACCCCGCCATCTGTTTCTAGTTTCATGATGTATTATGTAGCGAGCTTTCGTGCATCTTACGTAAGACATAATAAGCCGAGATTTGTATGTTCTTTCTTTGATCCTGACACATCGACTAGATCTCGAATTTTTACCGAATTCTCGGGAATCTTTGATGACCCGATATTTATACGCACTGGAGGGAAAATATTTTCCAATAACGTTAACGACGATTTAATAAAAATGAATGTTGGAATACCTGACATCAAAATCAAGGATTCTCAGAACGATATTCTGTTGTTACGCCACAATTATTAATATAAATGTACTTCTCAACGTCGTACGATATCCCATGCAAGAAAAGCTGAGTTAGCGAGGTGGAAAAACGAATCCAAATATTGTTAAAATTGCCGTGATTTATCCTCAGGTAATTTCGCATCAGAATTTATCCGACTCTAATCATACGAAAAAAAAATTACTCCGGCTCTCTTCCTAAAAGGATAAAAATAAATCAAGGATTGAATTCCAATTCTGTCGGGAAAATTCGTCAAACGTTTCGGTCACAGGTATGCGCGTAATAAAAAATTGCAAACTCGCATACAACCCACGAGAAGAGAATTCCTAAATACTTGTCTTCCCGGGCTGCAAAAATTCCGCAGCTAAAAATCGATGATACGAATTCCGGGCGATTTTGACAATAGAAAATTTTATCAGATCACGATTGGTAAAGTCATTCTCCAACCGGCATTTTCGCGATGGTAGAAAATTAGCGAGGCGAAAATTTTTTCATTACTTCACAGTGAAACCTCGTTCACACACTTCGCCCTTTTAGATTAGTAAGTTTTTTTCTCCTTTTTAAGGACGTTAAATTCTCTCGGTTCTCGCCGGTTCTGCTTACAAACCAGGTAAAAAATTTGCACTTGTAGGTTATTCGTTTCTGTACGTCTATCGCACTCGTAAGTCATTTATAATTCTTCATGCGGCTATATTTAATTTTACCACTTAAAATCGTAAACTGAGAATAAATTGTGAACTAAAAATACACATTTACTTTATAACGTTATCCTCAGTTATTCTACCCCACAACTGCCATACCTCGTGAAAAAAAGTATTCCAACGAGTTTTTGCTCTGCAATATCTCCAACATTTGTGAAAATATTTTAAACAAGATCCGAAACCCAAAAACGTGTACAAATCGTAGAATAACTATAGGACTTAAAATCGAAGCTAAAGAATTGTTTGCAAGAAAAAAAGAAACTTGTACAGAAATATGACGCAGCATCAAAAAAAGCTCCTCGCACTTTGATATCTCGTGAAGTGCAGAAGTCGGTTACAAGTAATCGAAAAAGAAAACGTTTAACCAAATCCTCACCGAGCATTTTAAGAACACGATGCGACGACCTTCCGGTGCTGTGTCGACAGTTCCTGCTGTCCTTCCTCAACGTGACGACGGCGCCCTTTCGGCCGTTAGAACCGCTGCCTGAGACCCTTTTCATCATATTCGACTTCCTGAGCTTGAGTCCGATGAGAGCATAAAGAACAGTAATAAGAGTCATGGGCACGAGGAAAAAGAGGAAGGTCGAAAGCTCGAAGGAATGCTCAAGGATCACCGTCTTGTAGGTGCACATAACGATGTCCGAAGCGTTGTCGGGGTGGACGACGATGCCGAACTGGAGGGCCTGCGGCACGGCGAAAGAAAGGGCGACCAGCCAGATCACCAGGATAAACCTTATGGCTCTGGAGAGCTTGGACATGGTGTGCGAGAGAAAGGGGTGGCAGATGGCCACGTATCGTTCGACGGTGAACGCCGTTATCGTCAAGACGGTGGCGTTCGTCGACGTCTCGGCTGCGAGTCCCCTTAAGACGCAGAAACCCTCGCCGAATACGTACGGATACTTTGACCAGACGAGATAGATCTCCGGCGGAAGTCCGGAGACCAGGAGCAGCAAGTCTGAAACCGCCAAGCTGAAGAGGTAGTAGTTGGTAGCCGTGTGCATGGACTTGTTTCTGGCGATGACGATGCACGTGCTCACGTTACCGATTATCCCCGTGAGGAATATCGACGCGTACATCACCGTGATGGGAACCACAACGTAAAGCGCGTCTCGACGTGGACCCAGCATCTGGTAGGCGGCATCTCCATCCTTGGACCACCCGGAATCGTTCGACGAGTCAAACTGGTTGTCCAGGGACGAAAAAAGCCCCGTCAAGTTGTTCCCAGACTTGTTCCAGGCCATCTCGAATCACTGATGGGCGGCACTTTTCACCTGCATGGTTTACTTCTGATTATGTATCGGTGAAAATTTTTTTAATACACTCGAATTTCACTTATCGCGAAATCTCGTTTCTTCGTCACTTTTTTCGCCGTCGCGATTTAAACCGGCTACCGAGTTGCCGCCGGTTCTGGATTCCACTCCGCGACTCTCCGCTTCAATGGGACAACTGCGACGGCGGGAAAAGCGTCGCGGCGGAGGCTTCCAAGTTCTCGTAGTGGGAAGGGAATCCCCGACTATGCGCGGCCACGCGAATCACCGATACTGACGCAGGTTTTGCACAGTGATCTAAAGGCGATGCGGAATTCTGTTGCTATTGCCAGATTCAAGCGAACTACGATTTCATCCCCTTCGAAATTTTCTCATTTCTCATCCCGTAATTACTGATTTTTCTTTTCTAATCGTCGGCATCTTGAGATTCATGCAGAAAAACTAAGGAAACAAATATATTATACTTGCAGGTTGATGGGAGAAAAAATTGATGGTAGAAATTTTTCTAAAACCTGATCGAACTTTCTCGAAGTCCTCTTAATTATAAACTAGAGTCTATTACTTCTTGGAATACAATTACAGGTAATCGAAATTCGAAATAAATTTCTGTTTTTTACCCGTTTTCTTTCCGTCCGGATGGATGAATCGTATCCCATTAAAAAACTGATTTGGGATGTTTATAACGAGACGAAAATTGGCTGTTTAAACGGAGCGGATAATGAGTTGAAAAAAGTTCGATTAAACCATTCGATAAAACGTATATTCTGGAACTGAACTGGATTTTGCAGAAATTTAACGTCAAACTTAGTAATAGTCACTTATTAGACAAGCGTAGTTTATAGCTCAAATAATCGATGGACGAAAAAATGTATCTGTCGAAAAACCTTTGAAGAAATTCTTCCCCAGAGGCTTTAAAAATTCTCAGAATCTTTTACCCTTGAATTCCCGCACATTTGGAATAGCGATGTATCTTCCTGCGGTGAAAAAAGAACAACAAATTAAAATGGACGAGATTCCAAAGGCTATCACATACGATTTATATTGTTCCGGTTCGGGGAAAAAGAGACGGGAATCCCGCAGGGTGCGCAAATCTTGCCCATATATTGAACTCAAGCAATTTAAGCTAAGTTGAAAAAGTTGCCAAATATGTATTACAGTATTTAAATATGCGTAAAACTTTTAATAAATTTTCAGTACTGTAATCGACAGCTTTCGCAAGCTCTCTGTATTCAATTCTGAGAGAATAAAAGCACGAAAACGAGCGTCTGGATGTTTCCAGACGGTATTTGCCTTGCATGGCGAGTTTGAATTCGCAAATAAATTACGCAGATCATTTCAGACGCGGAGGATACTGGCATGAATGCAAATATCTGCATCCTTTGAAACGAACCGCTATGCGAATCATACTCACTTTGTTCAGAGGCTGAGAATCCGAATAAACCTGTTATCGCATGCTAGAATCTGCGTCGGAAGCGCCGGTGATATTCTCACGAATTTCTAACTCGAGGTGCATCTGTGTAAATAGTTGGTTATATTTTTATCATACATTGCGGCAGATGTGTTCACGGTCATATTATTATACATAACATAGCGCAGGTGGTGTTATGAAATAAAAAATTTCGTCTGCTACACATAATCATTGAACACGCGTCATTTTTTCCGATTTTTGTGCTAGAAAAATGTGGGTATCATTCTAAAAATAAGTTGAAAAAAAAAATTCTAATGTACGTATTAGGCACTTTATAAAAATAAGAAACTTCGTTGGGGTTTTTAGATGATGACAATCTGTTAGAATATCATTATATATACACTCTAGTTATAAGCCTACGTCGTATCGCTTCTCGTGGAGCGAATAGAGTGACCATATGTCAGGTTTCTTGAATCGATCAATATCCATCAAATTTTATGGAGAAATGATCGAGTGTGAAAGAAAAGTAATGGGGAAAAAACTGCGTTATAGTTATACACCTACCACGTGTGCAGTTTCTGCAATGATGAAAAGAAATGATCGAACGAGGGTAGTAAAACAGAATTTGGGGAGAACCGATCATTTTCGAAACTACTGGTCAAATATCCAGTCGACACTTTTTCATCATTCTCTCTGATAACGGCAGTTTCTGAGAGTTTTCGAGGAGGGAAAGGGTCGAGGTCTAGGTTACGAAAAGGTCCATGACAAGGGTGCGTCGTACTAAACGATTTCACACCACAAGAGGAACTGCCGCTGCCTTCTCAACTTTGGCAATTTGTCCGGAATTGAATTCTTGCTGTTGGTATTCACCGGAAACGCTCTCAAGCTCCACGGTTTCACGCGTTCCGTTATAACGATTATTTAAAGGCTCAAAATTACGGCTTGACCCTTTGCAGCAGACGTCTAATATGAAGGAAAGACGTGTCCCTTATTCAAGATTTGTTTTTCCAGCTTGTCCCACTTATTCATTCTCATATTACAAAAGCCTCCAGCTAAGGGTGGATAAATTCACGAGAGGGAGTAAAATTTCGAATTTCAGATGATGTGTGAACGCAGGAATTGTGCCCAGTCAATTGGTCGTCTCGATGTAAGGTAATATAGAATCGTTATATTGTATCTTATTGGAAATACTTACGTATGCACAGACATTAGATACGTTTGAAAAACAGGAGAGAATTCAGATGAATCGAAAGAGACACTTGACGCAGCTTAACTTCTATTTTGATCAAACGATTAAAATCGATTTACCGCCTCGAGACAAAGACGAGTATTTAATTCTGATCAACAGGCTGATTGGAACTGAGATACAATTACAAAGTCAATTTCTCCTTCGACACGCCCTTCTCTCAACAAAAATCAACCCTTTCTATACCACATTTTTAATTCAGTTCAAAGGTCAATCGATGCCCGCCGATATTTATATGATAAAAGCTCTCTTTAGATGTTGCAAAACGTTCGTTTAAACAAATTGCAATTTTCCTACTCACATGACGAGGACATAAAGTAGAGAGTATATCACGTTTAAAACGCTTGTCTTCCAGATAAACGCATGCAGTGCATCTATAATGCATATAATATTGAACTCTATCGTCACACTGTGCAAAGTTTACTTTTGAGAGATCGAACGGCACGTGTGAAGTAATCGTCTTTTAACCCTTGCTCGCCAACTTTATCGTTCCCGTACGTCACATTACGTACAATCAAAATCGTTCCCAACGGTACACAAAAGTCTAGACACCCCTGAATGAATGCCCCGTAAGAAACGGCGTCGATACAAGGGTCAAAGACGAACCATAGTTGGTTCGAATCGTTTGAATATTTGTGGAAAAAATTTTCAATTCATCCGATAACAATTATTATTAATATTTTATTATTTAATCTTATTAAATTAATGTTTCTTGTGTGAATTTTCTCACTTCGTTTATCTATCGCCTCTCAGTAAGAGCCGAAAGCAATTATAATTAACACACTTCTATTTCATTGCCCATTTCTTTATTCGTGTTTACTTGTTCAAGTTCTTTTCATCTAGATTTCTTAATGTTTTTTTTTTTTTTTATTTTCCTTTGTGCAATATCAACGAGTCGCTGAGCAAATTCACAATTTCGATGGAACGAGTGTGGTTTCAGAAACCGATTAACGTCGGTGAGAGGGTTGGGAAAACGGGATCGCAGGCGGTTTGGTGAAATAATAATAACTCAGAAGCTCTCAAACCATCCAAGCCAACAGACAAAGGGTCAATGATTAAATTAGCACGAAACAGTCGGTTTTTTTTTTATTTTTTTTTATTCAGTCATGTCTCATCTCCTGAGCCACTGAATTACTAATACGGTTATCGACCTGGCATTCGAGGTAGGTCGAATCGTTAAATTTAACCAGTAAGCTTTTTCGTATGTGCCTCTGAGGTGTCAAGTTGATACGTACGAGATTTATGTCACGCGAGATTGCGGTGTGAAACCCGGATCCATGAATATGCAGAAATCAGGACCCTAAAGATAAGCGGAAATTTATCCCGCACTTTTTTGGAACGCAGTGAAAAGACAGAGAGGCGCGGAAATTCGTGTAAATCACTTAACGAAGCGCTAATTTGTCAGGCAGCTGTGAATTTTACGGGAATTTGCACTCAAATTTATTCACGGCCATCGAAATGGGAAGTGGAACGAACTTAGTGATTCATAACCCGGAAATTGTCCGGTCCGATGCACCAACTCTGCAATTATTATGTAATAAGGATGAAAAATGACCGAAGAATGGCGCGGGAGGATAGAAGAGGGTGGAATTTAGGTCGGCAAAATATGCCAGATATGGTCTCAGACAAATGGAGATGCCGAGTTGTAATCAGCCCGAGGCATTAGTCGCGCAAATCGTTGCAATTCAAACTGCATGGGATAAGAAAACTTCGTAATTTAACCGGGACTAAAGTTGCAAGGATTTTGTTAGGAAGTAAGTATACTGAGCGTAAGCTTATATATAGTAACTATAATTTTTTCTTTTTTGTCTTCTTCTTTTTCTCATTTCTGCAAATATTCTATTCATTCTTTGCAGGATGAAACTGATTTAAGCGGATTATAGTTGAAACGGATTTATGAAATGAAATAATTTTCTAATTATTGTACAAAAGCAGGCAAAAACAAATTACTTGTTTCGAGCAGACTGTATGCGAATTTTGCTTACATTAGCTGCGGAATTTCTCGATGCTTTTTAAGTGATCTGAACATTTATAAAGATAATTGACGAACAAGCTTCTCGAACATGGCTAAGCAAGAATTATTGCGCGTGATTAAGGAGATTTAATAAGCGTGGAATGAAATTATAAAGGAAATTCTACCCTTGAGTGAAACTGGTGGATAAGAATTGATTTGAAATGATTTCACATCCGTCATGGAACGACGTTGGATTCTTAATTAAGATTGAGTTCTCATATTAAAACCCATGATTATATAGAATTGGATAGAAAAAATTTGCAAAAAAAAGAATCACTCTATAGTGTGGCGGGAAAAGTGACTTTATGAAAAAAATGTGTCATCGTCCGAAAAAAGAAGGAACGATACCTTGCATGGCAAGAGTCAGAGAAGCTCTACATTCCGGTGACGAGGGCAATTGAATAGCTTTTTCCATTCCCGGAAAATCTCGGCTGTGGGGAAAACGCCAAAAAGAAACTGTATCCTTGAGTTTGATAGCTGTCATAAACTCCCTTTTTCACTGTCGGTCGCTTCGAGTGACCCACTCCTAGTCCTCTCCTTTTCCTTCTTCTTCTTCTTCTTCTTCTTCTTCTTATTTTTCCTCCGTTTCAGCTTTTAACAGGAAAAAACTGCACCCCGCGTTTGTGAAAAGTCGCGAAATTTGCGGGGATCACGAGATACTGAGAATCTGAAGATGTATAACGTCGACAAGAAGACCTTCTTAGTCGCGGTATTTTCTCCAATATATCGTGACTTCATTCGTTGTCGTAAACAGGCGACGCGGGTTTCCGGGGTTTTCAACTTCTATGGGTTAAATTTACGCTGTCCATCCACCAAAATCAACCATTTCCGAAGTCAAGATAAGTTAATAATTATCCAAAGTTCCTAACGAATCGCAAAATACCTTCGTCCTCACATTTAGCTAGAGCAGGACGCTTTTGAGCTTTTTCGGCTCCAGGTTTCACGATTTTTATAGGCTACCATCCCTCTTGACACCGAGCTAATCTCTTTCCCTGAATTAACTTTGCGCTCGTAAGTCAATTTCAAAGGCCAATTTCCACGGATCGACTCTAGATTTTCTTTTTATGCTTCGTCAAAAATGACGAATGAAATTTTTTTACAGCTACTATTCATTTGAGTTGAGTAGCAGCCGGTTAATTCAATCGGATAAATTCTTTTCTTAATATATTATACATATATCGTTTATAATATCTGACCGAAAGTTTATTAACGAAACTGTCGTTACAGGTTTCTCTTTATCAATGTGGATTAAGTTTTTTTATGTGACACGTAACTTTAACCCTAGGATAAATATTTATACGAGAATAAGATTCAATTCGACCGAGAAGTACCACAAGTATGATGTGAGGCTGCATGAATAATAAGATACACGATGTTATTGCAGAATAATTCATCGAAGTTTGTCTTCGTTTTAACGATATGCCGACTGGTATATTTTTCGCCCAATTACCCACCGCGGAAGAATCGTTTAAATATTCATTGAATACCGAATGAAATTTTCATTAGTTACAAAATACGTAACTGATAAAAATAATACTTAGAATATGACTAAACGGCGTAGAGAGTGAGATGCGGATTACTGATCGTGGGAATTTAATTTTGAAATAATTTTTCGAAAAATTATAGTGTATTTATTTTCGAATCTCTTATGTGAGAATATATAAGTATTAAAATAAAATCTTAGTGGCTAATTAACTACGTAATATGTAACGATGACTGGGATACTGTAACGAGAATAACTACTTTTCCACATAAAATACAATTATGCATGTAAATCACGTGTATAAATCACTGGCAAGCATCTTCGAGCAATCTTTGTCATCCTCTGATTCTCAAAAATAAAGAAAACTAGGCAAAGTAGTAACGTTTGCGTCGACTCGATCCAAAGGCGACCACCTGAAAGGAATGCGGAATATAAAATCGAACGATTCATAAATCGGAACTATAAAAACCATTAAAAATAATAATAATACCTCTAAGGAATTACTGACTCCTTGATAAGGATAAATTCCACCAAGGATATATCTGTAGTTTCCCTTATGCCTGATGCGGTATTCGCCGGGCTCGACGTCGTCGGGTATCGTCCACGATATGGTAACTTCGCTGGATCCCAAAAATATCGAGGTTCGTTTCCAGATAAATCTGTCGAACAAACGTATGACGTAAATTATACATATGTATTATATATGTACATATATGCCTACACAGGGAGAGACAAATCACCGCCAAAAGTTTCGAGTTCGATTTATGGGGTAACACATATTATAGAATGGAAACTCTAGAGGCCTGTTGTTTGTGTGAGTTGTTGTTTTTTTTTCTTTTTCTTTTTCTTTTGCCCTCGGTATCAGCTATCAAAGTTTAAATTTATCCCTCAGGGAGGTATTTTTCAGACTCTTGAGACACTGCGCGGAGAAGTTAAGAGTGAAGGAAGTCTCATTTTTCACCGGTTTATAAACTTTGATATTGGCGTAAACAGATATTGCCTAAAACCAACTGTAAATGCGTGAAATCATTCGGCTCGTGTGATATGTGTATGTATATATTCGGTATTTACGAAATCAGCTGGAAAGTCACGATAATATAAACGACGTGCTATGGGATTTTTTTTTTTTTTTTTTTGTTTGTTTGCCACACTCACAAAAAAATGATTGAAAAATTTATCTACCAAAACTTGGAACTCACTTCGTCTCCCAATCAGCGTCTGTGGCCACCGTTTTCCATGTCTCGTCATCCTCGAGCCTCTCGATAAACAGAAACGAGCCACCAGCCATTGGATTATTTCTGGGATGACCAGCGACCTTAAATAAAACAGAGAAACAATATTTTATATAATTGCACGAATTATATTTGCAACAAGAATAAAGAGGAGAATAATAAAAGGCTGTAGGTGTGATTTAAAAAGAAATAAAAAATAAATAAATGAAAAATAATAACCCACAGCGATAAGTACTGCTATGCAATTAAGATAAACCAGTTTTTTTTCCAAATTTTTAAACATTTTCTCGCTGCAAGCACTTACAGCCTTTTGTAATTCTCCTCTTCACGCGGGTGAAATTGGGCTCTCCGATAACTGCTTTTTATTGCCACATGGGGTTCAGCGTGCGAATGAAATTGCGCATAATCTGTTCAAAGAGCTGTAATCTAGCTGAGTGCTTTTCCCGATGTTCGTATAGAGGGCGATAGATCACCGACGTTGGAAATATTGAATCGCTGATACGAATTTCTGTTGTGCAACGAGCAGCTTATGCAATTTTCATTCCTGAAAACTTGCAGCGAAACTTGCGAAATAGACTCGTTTCATTTCGTTTGTTTTCTTATGTGTATGTATATGTATGTACACTAACAATAAGTATCTAACGAATTTAGATACACCTTGAAATCAAACTAATGAATTAAGCTATACCATCGTGAATTATTAACGATCACATTTTCGTTCTGTCTGCGCTGCTGCGTGCGTCGTAGTAAATTTTATTATCGTTCTAAAAAGTTTTCAAATTAATCGCATACATATATGTTTGGCTAATAAGCAGACCGACGGTTCGTTAATTTCAAATTTATCATCGAGTCAACGTTTTTTTATTATTAATTTTTTTTTTTTTTTCAAGCTTCGTAATCATTTAAAAATCTCTGTTCGCCTTACAATTTGCGATTCGACTGTGACGAATGTTGCAAAAAAAAAAAAAAAAAAAATAATTGAGAATAAGTAATTCAGCGAATTGAATTTTTAGGACTGTTGCAAAGTGGTAAAAATAATCCACGATTAATGTTTCTATATTTTGAACAACTCTCGACGAAATTTACTTGAAATGAATAGAAATTTTCTTTCTTTTTTTCTTTATTTCAAGTAAACTACAAGTAATACTCGCAGCCAGAAAAATTCCGGCTATCAAAAATTCCATCCACTGTTTCCGCAAAGAATTTTGTTCACTGAATACACGATTCGTACTAGACGTATACCTATTCATGTTTGCCGAGGAAAAATAGTCCGGGGATTCCATCGCGATAGTAAAAAGCTCGGCGTGCATCGTGGGTGATAAGTTACTGCGGATTGGCAAGCTCGTATTGAATCTCATCCTGGGAAATTCGCGGTCAACCGGGATTTGAAGGCGTTCCATCAATCTCCGGTAATCCCCTAACCGATCTGAGTAAAAATCGGATTTCGATCACGAGTCGCAACGTCGCGATAAAATCGCTGGTCTAATGTTTTTTCCGGGATGCGATTTGACCTCGCGAAAAGCATTTTGTACCGCGATCGCGGTGCAGCTTTCGATTCTTCGAGATTTTCTTTGAGGAAAAATCTTCTCCACTTTGGTGAGAAGGTGAAACTTTCTGCAGTAGACACAGTGGTGAAACGAAGGGCGAGTAGCCATCTTCTTGGGCTCTGTTCGGTCTATCGATCCGCCAAGGTTCCATAAAAACGTGTAACGACCATCAGAAAATTTATTGCAGAAACGCGAGACGCCCGATGCAAGGTGACGATGATAAAATCACATCGTTCCGCGAAGCTCATATTCGTCTCGCTTCTCCCTGGATCTTTGATGCCCTGGATATGTCAGTGGGAAGCCGTGATTACGAAAGAATACTCACGAATTTTGCCGTCACCGTGTCTCCAGCTCCGGCGACTTTTGCTGGATGTTCAAGGCAGTCGCCGAATTCATGTCGCCACTTAGGAGTGTCAAAGAGGACCGGCGTCACCAAAGAGATCAGATGACTCGAGTAGAGATCCGGTGGCTGGGGTCCAGGAACCAGTGACTTCCGCTGAAAATTTCCACTAACCTTCAGATCGTGCGATTGAATTTCCGACCGCGCGTGCAACCCTCGTGTGAGGGTAACTTTTTTTTTTTTATCAAGACCGACATTACATTGAGTGCAATACATAGAGTGAAAAGTTTTCACCGATAATAATCGGATATTTGACGAAAGGTTAAAGAATTCTTCTTTCTCTACAAAAAAAAAAAAAAAAAACTCCTTCAGTTGTTACACAAATATCGTGTAAAAATGAGAATTCTCTTTGTGATGTAAACTTTTGCCAACGTGCAACTTTTCAACTTTTCACTGGAAAAGGTAATCACTCGACTGCGAAACAAAAAGCAAACAAAAAAGGAACTTATCATGTTAAAAAAACTCACGGCCAGAAGTGCTGTGACTAGTTCCTTGTACTGTTTTAAATAAATGGTTAAGGTGTGGGGTCCGTAGATGGTGGAGGCTCCTTCATATCTCTGGATCTAAAATAGAAAAGCGAGAAGTTTGAGTCACAGCAAAAATCACAGCGACCTGGAAGCTTTAAGGAAGGTATCGAGTAAACGGAGTCCGAAGTATCTTCTGTACCTGATATTCCTCGGGTGTCGTTATGTAGTCACTGTAGGTGTTGCAAAGCCCGGCAATGACGACGACGCTCTTATCGGAACTCGAATTCGGCATAGCACTCTTTATCGCATTCCTCAGTCTCCGACCCGACATCGTTGTGAACTCTCCCGGCACTCCGGCGATTATCACATCCCCTAGGAGAGCCACATGGGTCGAGACCACTTGTGGCTGCCATTCGTACGGAAACACCATCTGCGGGTGAGTGAATAAAGTCGTAAAAATTTGCTTCCCTCTTTTTAACAGCATGTCGCCTTGTAATATCCAGCCTTAAAATGTTATCCTACAGGATATGCATAAGTGTGTACGAATAATAAATAATTTGAAATTAATGAAAATTCAAAGAGGCGTTTATACGCTTCGTTTCCTTATTTTTATCATTGTTAAATTTAATGAAAGTACTAAAACTTTCCTTTTTCAATGAAAATGCTGAATTGTCTTCAACCTTCATCTCTTCTTGTATATAATCTTGTTATTACCTCAATTACGTCGCGCGACAATATCCGCCGAATTTAAGCTTCAGCTTACAAGCTTATATTCTTGAAAGTGAGTCTTACGATTCAGGATAAAGCGAACAAATATTTCCCCAGAACTTTAAATTCTATCAACGTGCGATGCTCCGTATGTCCCGAGTGCTTAACAGGGATCATTTCCGGCCCCGAAGAAACGTCGGGACCTTCGTCACTTCCGTTTTCATTCGGTTCTTGACTGGATTCCGGCAGCCACCACGCCCCGAGCGGATCTTGAGCAAGGATATCAAGACGGCCAGAAAGACGTTCACACGCCTCACAATCTCGGTTCAAGTTCCATAACACAGAGGCGTGCTCGCGTAATTCCCTCGCCTTGAAACGACGTTACATGATCTCACCTTACGCACGGCATACGCCGTATGAGATTCGTCGTCGACCATGCAACCGAACTTTTATAAAGACTCGAGAGCGGCCGACTATCCTATCCTATCTTGATTAATGTTGCGGACTTGAACGGTTAATCCTTGGCAAGGTTTTTTCACTCTACGAAAAATGGACCTCATGTCTCATGAATAAACCATGAAGTTCATTCGACGTGTAAATTGGCACGTTTTTTAACTTGTGTGCAGAAATTTACCGCCTGAAGATTATAATGCGTTATTACGAAGCGACGGAAGTTATCGATCTTTGTAACCAAAATTATGTCCCTCTATTATAGAGACACGACAAGTTGCGACAGCACTTTTTACGCGAATTGCATGATAGAGCTTTTTGACTTCATATTTCTTCATCAATTTTCCCGGACAATATTCGCACGGTTGATTCTCTCATCTATTTCGATTTCGAAAATAATTCCATCAGACTCATTGAATCCGTTATTTAATTAATCATCTAATTAGCGACTGCCAATGACATTGCATTATAAAAATATGACGTGGGAGTTTTTAAATGAGCTTAAATTATTCGAATGACATAAAACCACGGGTTTCAGTGTCGACTGAAAACTTTTATCGTAATCGGGGTTGTATGTAATTACTTTTATTATAAAAGCTGTATAACTTAATGATTCGTTCGACTTTGAAAGACAAAGAGCTTCGACCTTCCAAATTGATGTGAACCTTTCCTGCTCTGTATTGTGATTAATATTTTCCCCACTGAGGTGAACTCTCGTCAATTCTGTTACCTCCTGCATTCAAGAGTTAGTTTCGAAGTACTTCATGCGTGGAACCTGACGCAGGCATGGTCATTTAAAACGAGTCATAAACCGCTGATGTGGAAATGTCCTGAAACCGTGACGAGGGTGTAGTGAAGGGTGTGAAACATGAGAAAAGGGACTCGAATTTAAACCCAGCGAACCGTGCCAATGGGAATATCATCAATAACGCGAATCAATGGTGTTTGTTTCCCTCATTGACCAAATCGCGCACTCAAGAAAGGTAGAAATATCGATTTGTCCGATCATTTTGCAGGTCCGTGAGTAACACCGGCATAGAAACGTGTAATATAAAGCCGATGGATAAAATAAATTGTATCGATCATTCTACGACCCTCGAATTCCAAACAAGCTCGATTTTTGGGATCGTCCAAGATTACCGAAACTTTAAAGCGTTACAATTTTGTAAATTTTTCTCCCCGAACCCTCTTTCAAGACGATTTTTGCCGCGGTTATTACGATCGAGTCCCTTTGACTGATGCAAATTTATTAAATTTCCGGGAATCAAAAAATCGCCCACTAATTGGATAAGCAAGTAGGCCAAGTCGCTGTCTGCGGTGTCGCAAGTTTGTTACGTTCGGTCGTTATAAATTACATGTACACGTACCTGCATGGCCTGAAAGCGAAAAGTAATGGCCAGTTTGTCGTAACTCACGCATCCGATAGCGATTAATTAAAATTGCAGAGCTATTAAGTACACCGTTTGCAATGATTGAGTCGCAAATTGAATTTTTTAACGTGAAATTTGAAGAAAAAATGACACGATTCAAAGCACTAATTCTCACCCGTCCAGTAGCCAGCAAAATCGGCTTCGCACCGTGGCAGAGAACGTCTTCCTTGCTGGGAGCGGCGATAAAATCGCGAATGGCGTTCCACAGCGGATTCGAAGTCGTCGTTCCCTGTTCGAACGAGAAGGAACCAGGACCGTCAGTCGTTCCGGCGGCGAAGCTGTATCCCATTGCAGGAAGACATCCGGTGACCTAATCGGAGAAAGAAAGAGATTGAAATTGAGGAGATCGGATGACGATTGGTAATCCAACGAGGCCTCCTTATAATTTTTCACGTGTACTTACGTTACGTTATTTTCTGATTCGATCTTTTCGCATGCGTAATACGTATACTCATAACAATGTAGGTGAGATACTTCGGTTAATGTGTGGTAATGAAGCTGATTCGAAGGTGCTAATTGGGCGATCGCTCAGCATGAAGCATAATGGTATAGGTATGTGAGACGGTGAAATGAATTAGGCAGAAGAAGGAGCGTTTAATTAAGAGGAAGCTTCTCACTTTCAATTCTGTAACAACTTTACTCACGTAACTCCTACGATTTATACGCGTATGTATACATATATTCACGCCTCAAATAACACCGCGGAGTAAATTCTGTTCCATCTACGGTCGCGATATGTATACGCAAATTGAAAAGTGAGGAAATACTCCTCGGAATTAATTCAATTGCCGGTATAAGGCGCACGGTATTATTACTTATGGGGTATTCCACGCCAAACCAACGGGTCATCGGTCTGACCCTCTGGGATTCCGAGGTCCAATAGACTTTTTGGTTTCGTCTTTGGTCAACAATATTAACTGTAGTTTTTTCCAAATTTTTTTATCATTTTAGAAAAGTGTGGCGAACGTATGAAATCAGGAATTGTATCCTTGACATAAAGATGAACATTTTTAAAATTGATGAAGCTAATATTGTAAAATCAGGGACTTGAACATACACACTTTTGTCATTATTCTAAAATTGGATGAGGATGTTAAATATACATGTATTTTTTTTTTTCAATCTTTGTATTTGGAAAAACAATTTTCCTTTTACTTATTTTCAACAGTCGTTTCTTGTAGTAAAAAATGGAATAAAAAAAAACTTAAACAAGGATATTTCTTTACTTGACGAGGTCGCCACACTTGAATCCGAAATGGCAAAAAAATTTGGAAAAATTATTAGCCCTACTTCTGACCAAAACAAACAAAAAAAAACTATCGATCATCCGAATCCCGGAGGTTTGGGCCGATGATCCGTTGGTTTGACGTCGAATGCCCTTTATGCGCCAATAATTTTTGCGCCACATGTCCATACGTAGTTCGCTCCCACGCGAGATGATCGCAGGAAGTCGTGAACCACACTTATTGCTTTCTTTTCTCTGCTGCCTGGAGCAGCGAATATAAGCTAAGGGAAAACCGTTCTTGGTACTGAGATGTTATTAAAAATCACTGTTGTCCACTGACGCGCCATCATCGAACAGCGAAGAGTGTCAAAACACTCTAAAGGTTCGATTAGTGTGCGTTAGACAGGCCATTATTAGACAACGCGGAGCAAGAAAAAAAAGTAAAAATTAAAAAAGAAATGATATTCAAAATCCGTGCCAAGAAATTTCCCCCTTAATTTCGTTTTTATATTTTTTTATTTTTTTTCTAATTTCTTTTAATTTTCTTTACTCACAGTTTCTCCTTCAATTCTCTATATATATATATATATTCCTGTACCCGGCAGAAACTCTCACGACTATTTGGCCGCGATATGATCATCGTCGCGCGGAAAAAAATACCCGGTAAATAGGCCAGTACCTCTAACAACGTGTTGCTCCGGCATCTGGGAACGTCACGACGAAGAATCGTTCAGTTTCGTATTACACCCACGTATGTTCCTCGAAATGGCAACAGTATCTCATAAATACACACACGGATGATGTTATGCCGCTCAATCAGCATTAACAACAAAGTAGGAAGTCTGTCCCTGGCCATTAATTACTCGCGGTTGTTGAAGTCGGTCCTAATGGCGAAAAGGATGAGACGACGAATTTTCCATAAAGGATTGGGGGCAAAGTGGGCTCCCGGAATTTTTTTAAATAACAAGGAATAAAATTAAACACCTGAAATTTTTATTAAACATGAATTATTCGGAAATCATTTACTCGAGTAATTGCACAGCTCATAACGCGAAAGGTTTCTGAACTTGAATTTATGATTACTTTTGTTACGAGAAAGCTAGATAATAATTAATCGAATCTCCTGGGTACTTCGGTAAGTCCCTTTTTTTAACTCACGTTTTCGACTTTTCCGCTCGTCTCGTTGAAGAACTCGGCCTGCTGCTCCGGCATCCGGACGTATTGATGGATCACGCGAATCGGTCCTACAACTTCGGTCGCCTTTCCACCGTGCCAGAGCTCCTGAAACACAGTTAAATATCGCGGGCTTGTATATAGTTAGCCGTGAAACTGAGCTATTGCAGTATTATAATAGCTGCCGACCCACGGGTCGTTCTACTATACAGCAATTAGAATATTCATGTGGAAATTCCTCCACGGTCGCTGCTCATGGGGTTCAAGACTAGGTACTCGATTCTATCACATCTCTGGGCCAACTTTTTCCCAGCCAATTTTCCTTTCCTAAGAAGCGGGGAAAAGACAAAACACAAAACACACCCGCGTTCGTTCGTTCGTTCGTTTTTCGAAAAACGATCGGGGCGAGTATATTTTTGAAAAATTGTTGTTTTTTAATATGAATAAAATTCTGCTATTTCGATTAATTTCATTAGCTACACTTTTAGCTTACGCTAAAATGCAAAGTTTTTATTCGTATCCCTTATGACGATGACTCTCCATTCAATAAGCATGCTTAGAAAAGTGAGAACTCGAGCTCCGAATTATCATAAGTACACAATGGCTAGGCGGCATGTGTCGCGAGTTAACTAAAGCGTGTAATTATCGAGTAAACCGTGATTTTCTCTAGCATGTGGCAAACGGCGTTCCCGAGGCCAATTCGAGGCGCATTGTACCAACGGTTGTGACTGATTGCAAACTGGGTCTCACCGGCTGACCGATTATTGACATGATAATGAGCCGCCCAAGTAAATCTCCGCATCTAATCTCTCGAACCTTGCTTACACTTGCTGTCCACATACGTGTGTTCCACTTCCGCGTTTTGTATTTTCACTCCGATTTTCACCATGTGTGTTCATGTAGAGTACAACATGCATTATACATAGGTATATATATATAATATGTATAACGCAATTAGCTATGGTTAGCATATTTACGTCACGGACCGGAAGTGGCGAGGTAAGAAGCTTGATTATACAGTGAAAATATCTCGATTTTCTTCGCCCTAAATTATAAATATTTCCTTATTTTTTCACCTATTTTCCTTTCGATTTTCTTCTCTATTCATTGCGATCCCAAAAAAAAAAATCACTCGACGTTGCTAACGAAAGGAAAATCTTCTCTAATCAGATCTTACCGAGTTTTGGAACAACGGCAGTAAAATATATAAGATATATGAACACACACACGCATACCTTATATATTATGCATATGTATAGGTACAGATTCATACGCCTTGTAGAAACAACGGTGAGATTCATGTGGCTGAGAGCGCGGAGGCAAGGCCGGCGAACAAGGACCCAGAAATGTTTTGTTTAGTTTTCTTGCGAAAGGGAAAGCTAGACAAAAGGTTCGCAATAAGCAATCCGAGCACCGTAGATAAGAGACACGCCGCACCGTCTCAACGCGATTACTTTTTTGCATCGTTGAATTGCGAATGGAGTGCAGAGTAGAGAAATGAAAAACGGGGAAAGGAGTAATCGGCAAAAGCGAGGAAGGAAACCACCCCTAAATTATTGACTGCTAGTAAGGTGGCAACAGGGTGGCAGATTATTACTAATTATTAATAATAATTATCTCTCCCCTTTATAATGCCAAACATATTTCTGCTCAGATTCCAGGATTCCATTCTGCATGCACATAATTCCACGATAGATTCTGAGGAAATCTTACTCCATTAATCAGATATATATTGCTTGACACGCGTCTCTTCCTACTTCCTTGGGTGAAATTTACTTTGGGGGAGGAGTGAGGGGGGGGGGGGGGGGGAAACGTCGTAGTTACGGAGTATTGATTAATAAGAAATTCCATATGACGTAGCTTTATGCATCCATTGAAATTTCATGCCAATGAAGCATTGTAATATTGAAATTCCTGGTTGTTTATACTGATTAACAAATCGTATTTATCCAGGCGGACAACTGATTTTACAATTCATCGGGTACTGTTGTTAAAAAGTCTGCGATACGCAAAGTTATGCTAATTAATGTCAAGGCTTTGTTTCTGCATTATATAAAGAAATGTTACGATATATAAATATACTGGCTGCAAAGTACTAAACTCGGCTAATTAATTATTATCCGCGAAGGCGAAGAGAATAAGAAGCAGAAACATACGAAGGAAATAATCATCGACGCTCGATAGCAATTATTGTTATTGCGATAGCGGACGTCTTTCGTGGTCACACGCAATTGTTATTCACTATATTGCAAGATCACGTGATCTACAATTTTGCATAGTGGATCGTTGATTCGGAGACTGGCAGATCAGTCATCCCCCGCAAAATTCGATCAAAGAGGTTGAAACTGTAGAAGTAAAAAACCGTATTATTTTACGTTCCAAGTTTTACATCTGAAACTTAATTACATTCTAATCTCTATTCTATATACCGGCTTTATTTAATTCCAACGATCCGAAGCGGCATCGAAAACCGAGTTAAACGCGCGATAAAATTCAGAGGTCAAAGTACGGCCTTAAAAATATTTTATACGTAATTGAGACAGCTTTTATTGTCAACCCTCGTTCTACAGGATTTCGTTTCACAATTTACTGCATAGAGAAGATATATACTGCAGCAGAAAATTCGGGCAAATGTATAAACGGGATTTCAGAATTCACACCGAAGAGGATCGCAAAACGGTTGTCTTTACGAACCAGTTTACATGCATATAAGGTGCATGGTAAAACCGCGCTTTTAAATAATTGATTTTCATCGTTGCGAAGGTAGCCGGGAAATCGCTGAACCTTGGGTCTCACGCCGTTCAAGTATCACAATATTATAGACCAGGAACTACTGCGAAGTTAGATCAATAGTGACATGAAGTGTCTCGCGAAAGCTCACCATTCGGAGGTGAATCGACTTTGGAAGCGCTGGAAATAATAAGATCCAGAATCCATCTCCATGTCATTCATCTCGTAGTCTGGGCTGATGGTATATGAGATTATAATGCAGTGCATGAGTGCAACATTAGCTGAATCACGAAAGTGCAGGTTGAGGCACAGTGCCAATTTCGGTGCAGTTTGCGCAATTTTATACGGTTGTTTACCTCATGCATAGCTAGTGGCAATCGTGTGCTTCCATCTCAATTTATTCTTATAAGTATGCAAAAAACCTCGTCTCATTTCGATTGTGTAACGATATGATACAGAGTAAGTAGGTTACGCGGTAGACCGACATTCACTCGATTCTTATAGGTTTGTGCTTCTTGCGGGAAGCTGTTAAGAACGCATATTCCTTTTATTCTGACAAAAGCTTGCGGGTAAAGAAAGCCTAGAACTCAGCGATGGAGAATTGAGAGGCTTAGAGAAGCGCGGGAGATTACTGTACTCGGTATATTTCCGTTGACGGAAAGAGATCTTTCGGTCTATCCGAAAAAGATTTTAGTCCTATTCAATGGTCGAAAGTGTTCGATACAGTGGTCAGCTTTCGTGGCTTTTTATGATCCCATTCGGATCAGAAACGGAAGAAGATCTTCAAAAGAATTCGGACCTTTTCGCGCGACTTTGTTGCAAAGTTTTAGACCCCAGTGGAAAGAAAACTGAACGTATCGAAGTATTTATCCTGAAATCTTCCCGACCTGACGCTCTGCTGTAGGAAATTGGCTCCATGAAGTGTTCGAAACTTTGTTGACAAGCTTCAGCATCCCCTTACAGAAAACCTTTTACCACTGAAAGTTCGGAAGTTCGGAAGTTCGAAAGGCTCGCACTTTGATCCTAAATAATCAATTATGAATAGCTGACACATTATTTTCAAATCTTCGAGGCAAACGAGGTTCAGTTGTGATCTAAAATTTGGACCGAGAGCTGGAAGCTCACCAACTGTATTCAACGAGCCTTTTTTCAATGTTAGATATGTATGTCTAAGCTGCGATCCCGTGGCCTCATCGCGTTTCCTTATAGTAGCCGGAATCCAATTGGCCTCGCCCAGGATTGAGTCAGAGTGCGACTGGCAGCCAGAGCCAAGGATACGTACGTTGAGACATTTCTCTCCAAAGTTACGAGAGCGAAGTAAGGCAACTGGTTCACATCATTGTATTGAAATGCTACTCGTGAACAATATATTGCATAATTCCTTGGCGCTAGCTGCGCCATCCACATCCACATCCACCTCCACCTACTACCTCAGCGATGGCAGATCTAACGTAAAGATGTCAGAGGTGGAGACAGGAGCACAGGACCAGATTCATCAAGACTCTTATTTCATGACCGTGAATCGCAGGGTGGCTTGAAGGCTAAGAGGCGAAAGCCTGTAACATTCGGTAAGGCATCGAAAGGTGCCAGGGGAAGCGTGGGAGACTCCACGCCCTGGTGCAATGTGCCCTTTGAGAAGAATCTTTGTCGTCAGGAATCGACAAGCGAGTGTTCGCGCTGGAGCAGGAATAGCCTGGGAGAGTATCAGCGTGTAATATGGATCACGGACGAGATAAAGTCCCACGGAGAAAAGGGTATCTATACTAAACGTTCGCACATGGTGCAGGAACATATGGATTTGCTGCAGGATGCGATGTAACGAGTTTCCAGTTTCTCTAACACATCTTTTCCAAGTCCATTCAAATTGCCATACCACTTTTAAATTTTCAGTTCATTCTTTTCTTCCTTTACGTGAAGCCCAAGTTGTCATTCGTGTCGCAACCTGGAAAGTTCTGGCATGGAACAACTGCACGCGTATTCTCCAAGTAGTGAAGGAGTCTCAACTCGCGAAGCGTTACTTTCTTGTCTCATCGAGGGGACCGTCACGTATCCCGGAGTAATTAGCGTCGTCAACGGATCGTCAGCCTGGCTGACGCGTCCAAGAACAACGAGGAGGAGGTATCCTGGGTTGCGCTGAAGGATCTGAGCAAGAAAGCAGGAAAACTGATGCCGCGTACGCGTGACGATGATGATCACGCACTTTCACTCCCTCCGTCCGGTCTTGAAGCCAGTGCAGTTTTCCCGGACTTCCACTGTGGAAATTGATCCGGAAACGTCAAGAGTTGTGCAATTCGGATCGACGACACGTCAACGCGAAGTTTCGACGTACCTTTTCCTTATATACCCAGAAGACGATGGGACGCCGGGAACCATTTCGTAAATTTTCAGCTCCAGCTCGTTCTACACTCGAGTCTGTATAAATGGCCCGAGAGACTTGACTTGCGAAATTGGCGTTGCTTCACATCCCGGAGTTGATGGGTATGCGCAAGACGTACGGTTCCTATCGCCAAGGGGTCGGCAGAACCGCGTAAAGACACATAACTGATCTATCGGAGGATGTGGATGTTTACATGCTAGACGAACCCAGACACGCTTTCGCGTCTATTTTGCACCACGTCTTCTCGCGTTGCGCACCGGGACGTCGCTCCACGCTTCGTCCATCATTACAGGAAGCATCTGGCTCCTTTGCGATGTGATGTGTCTGGTTAGAACGACGATCACGTTCCTAACAAGACACCTGGATGCTGTTGCTCGTTTGCTCTTGGAACGATTGTCGTTATAGCATTTTGTAAATTGTATCAGGGAAACTGTGTTCAGACCAGAAATTTGAATGTTGAGTTTTTAAAAGTGCGTTTATATCTGTCGTTACCCAATTGGTGTAGTTTCAATGGAATTTTCCGCGTGATTTGAAAAGTATTACGTTTTTAATTTAGTTAGTGATAATATGCTTTAGTTTACTTTTACTTTAGTTATTAATTTCATGTTGGTTTATAAAACAAGCTGTTTACTGATACGTTAAGCTTCTGCTTGAGAGGGTACGGAGGATACGAAAACCCGCATCGAAATATTCTCCGCACAATGGCAATATATTATATATTATGACTATACGCGTACGGCAAACATACCGAAAGGAGAGGATATAAAATTTCCACCGATGGAAAAAGGGTCCACGTTTTTTAGGTTATTGCTATTTTTTACTGCAGTAACTCGTAGAGTCATTTTCCGTTCCGATTCGTTCGCATTTTCTGATACATGATACTCCGAGATTCATGCTAGAAATATAATATGGAAGCACAGCAAATAGACGTTTTTTCTGAACTTCTACTTTCCTTTTCTCGATAGATTAAAAATTTCCTAACAAAACTTACCGTTTTCATTTTTTCAAATCACATTCATCCCGTCGTTTTGGTACTGTAAAAAAAATTCTTGACGATGTGCCGCGATTTTTTTTAACGTAATACTTTTTTCGCTGTCTCTTTACACCCGGTAAAGATGTTCATTTGGCTAGACCGATGATTTAATTAACGATGTAACCCATAAAAAATTTACCATCATTCCGTCTTAGATCCAAGGTAAGTTTTATTCCGGAAACTAGCAGGGCATGTTGAGATGTAAATTCGACTGGACAATAGTTAAACCGATTATCATACATCAGTTGGTAAGTATCTCGTCAGTTGTAATCTATTTTAGCGTCCGGTGATCGCATTATTCACGCAATATTACTTCCCGAATACAAACTCGAGTCGCTTGATTTCAAACAGTGCGCGTAATCTCCGCAATAATTATATAATACTCGCGTTTCCGTGAGTTTCTGCAGAGATTTCGAGAGCCAGAGAGAGAGAGAGAGTGTGAGAGAGAGTTTCACCTCAGATTGAAAAAGTGTCAATGGTTTAAATCCCGTAGAATGTTAACCTGCTTGATTATTTTCAAGGTGGAAATTGTACAGAAATAAGATTTTTTCTCCTCGACTTTTTCCAAATATCAATCACTGGAAGTGAGATAAATTACTTTCGGTAGGTGGACGTGATAGATTTTCCTAGTTTCACAAATTCTTTCCTCTTCTTTTCTCTCAACAGGTTTGACAATTTTTATATGTATATATATAACTTAAAAAGAAAGAAACTTGCTTTTTGAATCGAGCCTAAAGATTGGTTTCACGCGTGAAATGGGAAAAAAGTAAAATAAAAAAAAAGGGAAAAGCGCTTCTCCCACACACGCGAATGTCGGTAAAAGACCTTGAGCTAAGCCCCGCCATGCCGAGAAGCAGAGGGTCGAGCGCTTCCTCTTCTGACTTGGAGGGAGATGCATATAAGCCAGGATCCCGGGGATGATGGTATCAGTAAAAAGACTCTCTCTCTCCGTACGATATTCGAGGTTCTCGCGTCGAGCACCATGCTGAAGGTACCAACGGTTAATATTGGCGCAGAATTGCACGCGTGCCGTTTCAAAATCTGCAACTACCTGAACATTTTTACATTACATTTTCGCAAAATGCCTTCGAGAAGTCGTTCAGTGTTTCTGCGGGGAAGTTGAGAAAAATTGCACAGTGCCAGCAATATAGAAAAACAAATTAACTGTGATACTTGTTTTGTGTGATTTCTACTATCTTATTATTATTCATCGCACGGTCGTTTCTTCATTCATTTATTCATCGAACTCTAGCGAATCTGTACATTTCAAACGAATCATATTATACATGCCGCATATTTTGTGCATCAAAAAAATATTTCATTACAATTACCCGTCGAAACAGGGGGTTCGTCAAAGAGAAGTTTCACTTCAGGCACTGGAATTTCACCTCCGTCAGACATTTTCAATCTGTGTTTTAACCATGTTTCAAATATTACATCGACATTCAATTTCATTCGTAAACGAGTAGGAGGTGTGGATTGCGAAACATTCGTTTCCCGTTCAACGAGGCGACTCGTTGTAATTCCATACCGAAATTCCAGTAGTGCGTAACTCCGTAATTATTCATTACCAGCTCTGTCGTTTGAGGAGAAGTTCCGATGATCTTCCTCTCGGAAATTCGTATTAACTCTAACGCAAATAACAACATTCATTACGGCTGATAGAAATTTGAAGCATTTATCGCCGACAAAAATTGCCTCGAGTTTTGCTACGATCTGGATTTTACAAGAGATTTTTAATATCGTTCCAAACAGAATACTCTCCCCATAGTGAATAATTTGTCATGCGAATTAAGATGGATTGCAGGAAGTGAAATGCAGCCAAACCGCAAGCCCTGCAGCTCTATTGATTCAATTAATTTTCCACATTTTCATCTTCCTGAACCCTAAATTCATCGCTTACGTCGCAGATATGTTTTGCCCTCTCACAGTATCGAGTTGAATTTTCCCGCAGTAACTCATCGCTCGACTTATTTATTGCCACATATATAACACATCAGTCGTACACAATATATTGCACGTAAAAACTTAGAGAATATTGTTTCGATTCCTCGAAGAACTTTCTTCTTCTCTTTTGTCCCTCTGCATTATTCACTCGTCCAGAATCGATAAAACGATTCTACTAACAACAGCATTGAAAACTTTCTTTGCCTCGTATAAAATCTTCTCCGGCGATTTCCGCAGGTCATAAGTTTTCTTTGGGTCGTCGCTGCGACATGCGAGGCGGTTTTAATCAGCGGATATGACGGAGGACATCCCGGTTCTTATTCCCCGGAATATTCGGGCCACGAAGGGTACGTGAACCCTTATTCATCACACCAGGTTCTTCCCACCGTTGGCGTGCCAATCCACTCCGTTTCGGCCGCACCTCCTCTACATTCTGCGGTTCACGCTACCGGCCACGGATACGATTACGAAGACGAACGCGATTATTACGTAAGTGACGAAAGCTCGACACGTGTGAATAAATTATGTGATTAAGAAAACTAGCGTTATTTAAAAACCGAAGCTTTTCACAGCGTGCTATAATAAATTATTGCTCATTATAGAGTGATTATTTTTCGTAGGTATCATTAGAGGTTTGATTGCTAATTAGGACAAACTTGCCCCGTAAGGTTGAAAACAATTTTTTTCCTCATCAATCTTAATCAATCAAACACAAATTAAAAGCAGCCGTATAATATATCTGTGAAAACAATTTTCGATAAGGTGAAATTTTGTCCTTTTTGTCAACCTCCGAAGCTTGGAAAACAACACTTCGTTTAATTATGTAATATCGGATAATGTTTCAGGCGCACCCGAAGTACACCTTCAACTACGGTGTTCACGATCCTCACACAGGTGACGTTAAAACTCAGCATGAGATACGCGACGGCGACGTCGTCCACGGATCTTACAGCGTCAACGAGCCCGACGGCAGCGTTCGCATCGTCGAATATACAGCCGACGATCACAACGGTTTTAACGCGGTTGTAAAGAAGGTCGGACCTGGTCATCATCCGGCACAAGCCCCAGTAACGGTTCCGAAATACGTTACGAGCTACGATCATGATCAGTTCAATCGTTACGCGTACGAAAAGCACTATTGAACAGCGGTATTTGCGTGAGCTTGAATTATTTTTTTTCTCTTTCTTTTTTCTTGCTCTCTCTTTCCAAGTTTTCTAACAACCTTAAAAAAATCACGCAACGACAATAATTTACCTCACGCACGTTTATGTTTATATAATAATATATAATATATTATACGTATACATATTATGTACAAAGCGTCAAGCATTCATGTAATAAAAAAATTCACATATTTTTGTTATACATAAAAATAATATGTTCGTAATTTTTTGTTCGTTTATTCTATGGTGCAACACGCGAGTTGTTCCGATATATCAAAAAACTACCGCATACCTCGAGAATTTTCACCTCTTATTTTCTCGAAAGCCGAAGGTAGACACAGACTCGAGTCGGAAATCCATGACACTTTTCATCAGCTCATAGAATATGCCACGGGATGAGGAAATAAACCGCAGCTATCAATCCGACTGGAGGAGGTATTCAACTATGGAAATACTTTCTTCTGTGTATATAAAAAAAGCTCCGGTGACAGGAGAAAAATAACTTGGTTTCGCTTTATTAGACGTGGGCAATAAAAATGGTTTTTAGTAGGAAACCCTGGAATGAATATCATCGCAGGAATAAACAGAGGAGAAGAATTCATTGGCGACTTAGCGGATGATTGAGTGTTTGTGATTTTCTTGTCTTCCTGCTCCAATATTATACTTCCTGGATACTTCCTTTTTTTTTTTTTTTTTCTTTCTTTGAGAAAGAAAAACATCTTATACCTGGAATATTTTTATTTAACGCCTTGTTATTTCTATGGCCTCGTGGTTCCCGTTCTCCGTCCAAACATTTCAGACCATTCCAGGAGAACGCACCGAATGCTCAACTAATCTTGTTTGCGGATCAACATTCGGAAGGACATGCTTCGGGAGACAAAGAATACGCCTGTAACCATCAAGCCTCCTTAGAAAGTCCTTATTTCTGACTAGACGCCTTGCAGAAGGTCTGTCATCTGCAGGCCGGAGGCAACGCCAGGATCAAAGGACACAATTAGTATGATCGAGTTATTTTTCCTTGTCCAATATGGCTGTAACTTGACTTTATTCGAGAATTTGGTACGTGCAAAAAATCAAAGGAATCTGGTAACTGAAAACTGACGGAACGGCGACGAATGAGGTCCTTCGGCTTCTCAAAACCATCATCAATGGACTCGCTGAACGTGGGTGTATAAAACAATCTCCGACATTAAAACGCCCCTGTTTCGAAGGGCCTGAGAATTTCCGAAGATCTGAACAACAACGCTGACAATTGTGTGCGAAAATAATTCGACGACTCCGTCAGGCGACTCGTTAACGCGAGTCGTGTTTCGTCAGATCTATTGTGTCGGCGGACAAAAGGACACTTTGTTCCTACCGAAAGCCGGACTTGGGAAACGGAGAACCTTCTCAAAGAGATTCTGGCACACATTTTCTCGGCACCTCGTCCATTGACCAATTTTCTGAATGCAGTCTGACGTGAAGAGGTGCGTTCAGGTGTCATTGCTACCGGAACTTTTACCAGCGGGTAATAGAACGAGCGCTACCACTTGAGCTGACAATGAGTCGTTTGCGCAACGTCTGCAGGGTCACCATGGCGACTCTGTTAAAAGCGAGAAACGCGAGCCTTTAACGACCTCGTGGTTGGAACAATTAACGTGCAACGTTTCGTACTTCTAACGCAATGTGACCGCGGAGCTTTTTTTCAACTTAGGTGAAAATTTTCACTCTCATAATTACACATGGAGTCTTGGATCCCGTTTTGACCTCTGTCTTACGACAACTGTTGCACACTGCAGTTGTTATGAAAATGAGGAAATGTTATTTGTATACTTCTGGCTCGATGATCCCCCACAACTCGATCACTTACCATCCTAGTACTTCGCTTGCGATTAGTTGCAAGCACCTTTATGTGTGTGGGTCTCAGTGGTGCCTCTTTATCATACTAAACGACTCTAAGTTGGGGAATGATTAAGCTGGTCTACCCGAACTCCATCTCTTAACCAAAACACTCGTTTAAATGTCTTTAACATTAATTCTGGACGTCGAGTCATTTCGACTCTGGACAATGTCTCGTCACGCGATCTTGAGCATTGTAATCCTTCTCCGGTCAAATGCAACATAAACGAGGTGGTGATTCGTTTTTTTTTTCTTTTGTTTTCTTTTTCTATCTTACTTTTTACCCTGTTCTTACCTTACCCAGTGAAAAAACGAGAGTTCAACCTTCAATGTCATTGCGGAATAAGGCAACGCGATTTCTGGGATCAGCCTACTGTGACCAGTTCAGGATCACAGACTGCATATTCTCTGGGTATATAAATTACTTCGTTCGTTTTGTCCGGACATCAGTGATCTTGTACAATTAGCACCATGCTCAAGGTACATGACTAACATTACTCGGTATTAATTCACCAGCTTTGCGGATACAACGAACTCCTTTATTATTCGTCACTAAATTTCACGTTCGTCGTCAATTATATATATGTACTACGGTCCTTTCAATCAATCTCAGGACAGTTCAAATACTCGTAATACGTATCGCGGCATCGATATTTCATCAATTTCAACATCTCACACTGTGTACCAGACGCAAATATTATGTCTATGTACCAGAGTAAAAGTTGTTGTGTTTTCGTCAATATTTGGGCATGTTCAAATTTGACTAATTTCAGACGTAGACGTAGACGTAGTTTTTCACGTCATCCCGAAAAATTCCCTCACCAACCTTTGTTTTGAGTTTTCACTATTTTTTTGAATCCGTAAAAGTAATTCAGTCGGATTTCTTGACATTCCATTACAAAAGAATTATCCCTGTTCCTTATTTTTTTTTCTGTTTTTTTTTTTTTTTTTTTTGTTCAGCTCGTCGTTTTCCTCGCCTCCGTCTTCGTCGCATCCGACGCCATCCTCGTCGGTTACAACAGTCCTTCGGTCGGCTACGAGGCATATGCGGGATACGGAAACCCGGAAGGGCACGAAAGGGCGACTTCGCACGCTTCGATATCCGGTCCCGCTGTTCTCCTTGAGGTCACAGGTTATCCTGCGGGCTACGCAAGTTACGGGAACGACGAACTCTACCCGAAATATGAAGACGACGATTCCCACGATCGTTACGTGAGTAATTTGAAGGAAAATGTAGAATAAAAATAATAGAGCCTGAAAGTGGTTCGTCGCCGGCTTTTTTAATACTCTTTGCAACCTTCATGCAGGCATATCCCAAGTACGCCTACAGCTATGGCGTAAACGATCCTCACACCGGTGACGTCAAGAGCCAGGAAGAGGTCCGGGATGGTGACGTCGTCAAGGGTTCCTACAGGCTCAACGAGCCCGATGGAACGGTTCGTATCGTCGAATATACAGCTGACGACCACAACGGATTCAACGCCGTCGTAAAGAAGCTTGGACACGCTGTACATCCGGCTCCGATTCCAGTGGTGAAGTACGTCGCTGGAGGACCAAGGAAGTACCAGGATTCCGAATACGAAGGAGGATACCGTGGACGCTATTAGGGCCTGATTATTTGTTAGCATCGACGGTTTTGTGCGGAGAAATAAAACGATGAAAAAAGTGAAAATGAAAACCGAATTTCAGAGCGAAAGACGTGAAATCCATAAATTTTATTTCCGAACCCTTTCGTTGAATTAAAAGGACTTCGAATCCGTATAAAATAGAATATTTCAAAACAAGTGGAGCCTGGTTTTATCTTTATCGCAAAAAACGGAGCAGCTGGGAAAGTAGTACATGCATGCGATTGAATTTACTTCATATCGTTACGTTTCGAAACGAAAAAGGAAAAACGATTAAAACCGATCAAATTATTCCACACCTCAAACTATTAAAATGTAAAATAGAAAAAATTCATCGAACTTCCATAGCAAAACCATTTTTCTTTTTCTCACCATTTCGAGCGCTGTACAAAAAGGCATAATTTAAATACCACAATACCAGGTTGTGATAAAAGTATCCGAACAAAACAAAGTGACGTGAGAAAAAGTGGATACGGAATTACGTCCGATTGTATATATATATATATATATATATATATATATGTATATTGTAAGACAGCATAGGTGGTGTGTTTCGGTATCAGAGATCACGACACGCACTTTCTCTGTTGCAACGACAATAAACGAAACAATTTTCATTCACCTAATAATCTGCAGCAGCTGGCAACGAGTTCCTTACAGCACGCTATACGTGACTTTGAACTATCGAGCCATTATTTCACATAGAAGCCACGTGGCTTTGCATTGCGTCGTAGGCCGACGAAAAGTAATTACTTTCGTTATTCGGTTTATACCAAATAAGATAAACAAAAAAATAAAAATAAAAAAACCAGATAAAAAAAAACAGAAGGAAAAACAGCCAGTGTAAGCCCGGATTCTGTACCAGATCTCGAAATACGTTTTATTCGGTAGGTTGAATTTCACGCGGCAATTGCGCGTATTTCGGTAACACGTGCGAATTATTATTGAAAACCAAATGAAAGTAACGATTGAATTTCACACGGGCTAATGCTGGTTGAGGGAAATCGAATTGGCCTCACTCCCGATCAGTATTACATACATTCGAGAACGGAGAGGGAAAACTTGAAATCCTGGAAAGAGTTCACGGGTCAGTGAAATCGGCTTCAAACCGACTCGTCGACCGAAAAGGTGCGACGTAGTTTCGCGAAGGAAAAACGCCGGTTGGTTTCGCGGAAAATGTTGTATGTTGTTCACGAAGTGGACTACATTCGTGTCTCAATTTTCAAACTCTAGTTTTAATTTCACTTTTATCAAACGAGTCGATCCTGTTCCACGTACAGATCAAATTACAATACCAAAAAGGCGAAGCTTTTCATTACGTTCTACCGAGTTATTCGCGTTGAATACATGGTAGAGAGCAGAGAAGGCTCGCCTAATTAATAGTCATGTACATTGATATTAAAAAAATTTTTCCGATAAAATGGAAACTCGTTTATCGTGTTTTGAAGTGTAAAAAATCCCAACTTTGCTCATGTCGAAGGCAAGTAATTTAAGAGGAATTGAAAACCTTACGGGCTGTTAAATATTGGGATTTATAATGGTGGGATATGAAAAAGTAAAAAATTCTCGTTGAATTACCAACAACGACGGTAGACTTGATAAATTCAACGGTGAACACTTCTTCCCGTATTAACCAGCTTCTTTTCACCCGAGCTCGCGCCTTGTGACCCAATTTTTTCCACGATATTGAGATAGATATTCACCTTACATGCAGACCCAATCTATTCAGGCAAACTCGTCATGAATATACGAGAGGATTTCGTATTTCATTCGCCCCTCCATAATCCAGGTATCAATCATTTCGGTCCCGTGTCAGATTTGGCACGAAAGGAAACTCGGTAAAAATGCATCCTTGCTTGTACGATATTCACTTTAAAGCAAAGGGGTGAGTAAATTTATTTAAGACGTGCCTCCCTTTGGCCAGTAATAAAAGCGGTGCAAGTCGAATTTGCAAAATTTGTAAGATTGATTTTTTTCACGACGTTTCGTCGATCACTTTTGGCGCTTGAATAACGACTTCGAAGCTTAATCTTGCAAGAAATAAAAAACGCCCTCGTATTCCTCAGAGCTCTCCTGACGGTGTTGGAACGAAATGCTCGTCTTGAGAAAGAAGAGTAAAAAAAATCTATTTATAGAATCGTGTTATCCGCTGATCATTACTGGATCGTACGATCTGGATACAAGTGAAAAAATCATCGTGTAACCAGTAGTGAAGATGGGCTGAAGGTTGACATGGTGTATAACCAATTGGTGCTCAACGCGAGGAGATCATTATCGCGGGGGTTTGATTAACTGCCTATCCAACACCGCCCTTCTGCCAACAGCGACCTGCCGACTATACCTAAGACGAGAAAACTCATTCGCCTTTAAAGACGAGAGACTGGTCCCAATTTTGCGAGATCTCTGAAGAGAATCAATCTCTCTAAGACCAGGAATTCCTTTCAGGGTTCGATTCTAGTATTGAGATAAGAACAACTTTTACAACCTGACGTAAAATTCTCATCCCCTAATCGAAATCAAATTATTAAATATATTGAACGTATAATGACAGAGAAGTGAGCCTTGTGTTTCAAATGTAATTTGTTCGAGACTTTTTTATTCTCTTTTTCTACAACGTGTATGTACAATAAAGTGTGTATGTATATATAATATATATATATTTACATCGAATTATCTTTAATTGATTTATCATTCTCATATTTCTCGCCGTTACTTCCGGTTCGGCGTAACGTTTGATTTCGAATTGAGTGCTGGCACACGGTATGCCTGGGCCTTTTGATCTCTGAAGCAGCTATTACGCTATTCCTCATTCGAATTTATAGTCTTCAAATTAGGAATACAGTAACGGCTACGTGCCAGCCAATTTGGTGCAGTTTGTGGTCTGCTATTAAGGTCAAGTATTTTCAAAAGCTAGAAGATTTTATCGATGTAGATATTTTATACCATATGTCCTTCCTCCTCTTAACGTCTACCAAACGATACACGTTTACCCGAACTTGAGAGATTTCGCAATCTCTACACGGATACACCTTAACTGTCTTAACTTGAATTATAAATCACAGCTGTATTACAGCGGAGCATTTTTTTCTTCCACCTGCAAAAAAAAAAACGCGTCGCGCAATATGATTTTTTTACACCCAAGTTTTATTCTACTTCGTAGAAATTACGGAAGGCTCAAGAGTCTTGTTAGCAAGATTGCAGAATATTTTTTGCGATGAAAAACGATGAGAAAAAAAAATTCAAACCATGTTTCTTTAAGGTTTCAACTACATATGACGATATGGATTTTTTCCAACGTTTTTAATTTGAAATTCGCAGTTGTAGCGATATTATTTTTTTTCCTTTTTGCAACGTGGGAAGTAGTTTTTTTTTCAACCTGGTATTTTGCTCGTATATTCAACAACACGAACCCAAGAGAGCGTAAGTCACGCGGTAAACGACTTCAATCCAATACACAGACTAAAAACAAAGATAAAAACTTCTGATCCGGGAAAATGCGAAGCGTATCAAAACTCACTCCAGGACACATGTTATCGATTGTCAGGCACCCGGGAATCGCGAAGGTCGTACATTTCGCGAACTCGGTTCAGGTATATACAAATGCTTAGTGAAAGAATAATTGATCTCTTTGAACGAATCGGATTTGGCTCGTTAGGTGACTCGGCAACAATCGAAACCACGTAAATACACGTTTGATACGAAAGTAAATCCTGGGGTGGCTTATTTGAAATAATAACAATGATTACAATGAACTTCTTTGTCGAAAAGACGAAGTATACCGGTGAAAAAGAAGCTTGCAGAAAGTGGATCTATCTCGACACAAATGGAGAAACTTTTTCCGTAGCGGGCTTCTCTCGAAATTGGTTGATCAATTTCCGAGAAAGAAAATCGAGTCCGACCGATATTTTCCAATCATTTTCCCTTCTTCGTATACGTAGGATACATCGCAAAATCTAACCGATAATTCTGGATTTCATATCTTCTATACTTAAATTAGTTACAGCCTGAAACTCTTACTGCGGTGAATGTGTACGTAATTCAGAATTCACGCAACGTGACTAGACGCAACGGCCTTGATATTAATCCAGTGAATCAAGAGTCCGGAAATGAGGACTTTCCCTAAAAAATCATATAACATCATCGAATAAGCTTCGAGATACAAGCTCTTGAGGAATAATTAATAATTCGATGATTGGCGAATAGGCTCGTTAATTAGTGAATTTAACTAGGTGGGTCGTTAGCAAAGTTAGGAAAGCAGGCATATAATGGATACGATCATAGACTGACTGCAGTGGTAAATCCTTGATACAGTGGATGTATAAATAATGTTTTATTCACAGCCTCGAAGTCGAGTGTGTGAAACTCTCAAGTTGTAATAATTACTCAGCATAGTATTATATATATATATATATATAAATAAATAAACAGAGTACATAGAGGCGAGTAGCGATATTGGGCAAAACGCAACGTGCCCGCATTCTTCAATTACTTTCGTGAAGTGACGCCAGATCTTTTTCCACATGGGCATTGGTCGAATAAACATGGTCACACCGGGGGGCGTGGAGGCAAAAGGTACGTGCGACGTCCTTCAGAAACAGCGTGCCTCCTCCACCTTCGCCCGACAGCAATGCGAAGGCAATGGCAGAGGTGCAGTAGTAGGGTTAAATTGTCAGGAGGTACCCAACTGGGAGTTTGGCCAGAAAGAAACAAAACGATCTAATATACAGGAGTGAAAAAACTGACGCAGTCTTACGGGAAGAAAAAACACCGACAAGGCCTTGAATTACACAACTTGTGATACACAGAAGGAGTCGTTACCGTGATCCGCGTACGCTGGACTTTTGCGCTATAAAAGCAACGCCCCGGACTTTAATGTCATCAGTCCACTCCAGAACTGCTCCGTAAACACAAGCGCAATCATGTTCCGGGTTAGTAGAAGTTCCGAAGAGTCTTCAGACAGTTCCTAGACCACTTGAACCTCCAACTTACACTAAATATCTCTCCTCGATTTTCAGTTCTTCGTCGTTGTCGCCATGGCCGCAGTCGCCACTGAAGCTAGTGTTCTGGGATACGAGGGTGCCGGGTACTCCGGACTTGCAGGCCACGGTTACGGAGGCTACGGTGGATACGATGGATACGCAGGCTACGGTGGATACGGCAACGCCATATCTCATGGTGCCGTTGTTGCCCCGGCCATCGCCGTTGCTCCGGTTGCCGTCGCCAAGGTTGGATACGGAGGATACGGAGGATACGGAGGATACGGAGGATACGGTGCTGGTTATGGATCCGGTTACGGAGGTGCCCATGACAGCTATGTGAGTTCAATTTTTTCACCCAACTTCTTCCGGCTCAAATTTATCGGAATTTACCCTCACGATACACCCCAGTGGTCAGTTCCATTGTACAAGTGAAGTATTCGACGTTGGTTTGCGTAACTTGAGTAATTTATCATCAGTAAAGACCAACGAGGACGAATCTCAGTAGAGTTCGAACATTCATCCCCATTTTGTAATCCTTAACAATCCTTAACGGTCTTCAGCACTAAAGGGTTTAACACCGTTCACTGTTCTTCGATGAAGAGTAACACGCTACCTGGTGTCTTTAACATTCGTGAAGAGACAGTGAAACAACGTTGAATCTGTATACTTTTTGACCTCTGCCACTTATTTAACAACCCTTTTATTTCAGGCCTACCCAAAATACTCCTACAACTACGGAGTCCACGACCCCCACACCGGCGACGTCAAGAGCCAAGAGGAGGTTCGCGACGGAGACGTAGTCAAGGGTTCCTACAGCCTGAACGAGCCCGACGGCACCGTTCGCGTTGTCGAGTACACCGCCGATGACCACAACGGATTCAACGCTGTTGTAAAGAAAATTGGACACGCCGTCCACCCCGCACCGGCAGTACCAGTTGTCAAGTACGTCGCGGCACCAGCTCACTACGATTCCGGATACGGATACAACAAGTACTACTAAACATTATCGAGCGCCGATTACAACGATGCGAATTTTGAACGGTTAAAACGATCTATGTAAATAAATTATTCGAGACTTCATATATCAATGCGACAATAAAACAAAAGTTCTATATTCAAATCGAGTACTTGATTATTGAACTGAAAACTTCATTCCATAGATTTGTACTTTGTACCGCCGTTGAGGTAGTTCAACCATGGTGCAGACTTACGTGCGGCCTTAAGTAGCGCCAGGGCGTGACGTGTGTGTAAAAGTGATCGAGGAGAGAAAATTGTCGAATCATTGCGTGTATCAGATTTGAAGGACGTTCTGTAATGGTCGATAATTGACGTTTGTGAAGTACAAAGCGTATCACTCACCAATGCCTTTTGGTACATTTTATTTGCTATCATGCTCGTGCTTTCGAACATGTCTCTGCCGGGTCCTGATGCGAAACACATCTCGTGTTTACCGGGGCAGGTATCAGCGCCAGAGCAGGTCTCTCCTGTAAACTCGCATCTTGGTCCTCTCGTATTTGGTGACACGTCGCCAAGATTCGACGAGGCGAAGGCAGCCACAAAGGAACCCTATCAAGCAAACACGAGCGCCATTAATGTCAGGACAGCAAGTCTGATTCAATCGCCCAATTTTTGGCCTTGTCAGGTGATAATATGAGGCAATCAGACAATTAGTTTCCAGGTTACATACATTCTATGATGGTAGGTAACAAAGGCTGTAGACCATATTATAGTGTCCGGAATTAGACGTTCGTTATTGAATTCTGGTAAATGAAAAAGTCAAAGTACAGGATAATTATTTATATCAACCATTTGAAGAAATATGATCATCAGTCGATCCTGACCGGATGGGTACTTAATTTTACAAACTTAGTTTACTAAGTACAAACTTTACTTTTTCGACTTAGAATATTGCCTATCATATTATCATCGTCATTTATCATACTAATTAGAGTCAATTTTCTAGAGCCTCGAGTTTACATGAAATCGATATCCATCTGGCAATGAGAAATATAGGATTACCTTCCCAACCATGGAATTCTTGTTCATCGTTTTCTCAAACAGAACTGAGGCGTACCCAACATTGTCGCTGGACACAAGCTTGTTGGTGTTGTTCATGCTGGTCGGATGAACAGGGAACCAGTTTATCACTCCTAAAGATCTGTCATCAGCAGCGATGAACTGGAGTTGAATCATATTCTTGTCAACGTTGTACGCGTACCTGAAAAATATACAGAAACGAGGTAAGTTGGAGGTGCTGGAAACAGAATCAACTCGATTCACTTACAGCAGCCATTTCGCTGTATCATATCATGTTTTTGTATACAAGAGAGTCATTTTACAAGTGAAGAGGGTAATTCTCGAAATATGAAGGTTGAACACAACGGAGTAGCACTCGACTCCACCGCCAAGTTGAACTAAGCTCTCAACTTACTTGGCCCTTTCGGTTTCAGGATTATTAAGGTACGCTTTGGGACTTCTGTTTATGTTTGCGCCCATTAGCTCTCCTTGAGTAACGAAAATTCTTCCAGGAACAATGGCGTCGTGAGCTCGTTCAATACTCTGTGGAGAAAAGGTTAATCCATCAGTCCTTAATCGAGGTAAGACATCGACAACTAATCCGATTACATTTCTCGGCTCCGTTTCGTCGTGAAAAATACAGCGAACTGCGCATGAAAAATAACCGGATGCAATAATCTTGACCGGATGTCAGTCATTCTAATTTTAACGCTAACTGCCTCTGCAGGAGCAGCTTTCCACACACTTTTGCATGCCAAATTGTCCCACGTCGTGACAGATTGGTCAAAAGTAATGGATTCGTCCAGGGGAGTAAGTTTGACAAATTGAAAAAATACACGTGCCGCTATTTTTTAATAATCTTGATATAAACTTGAGTTTTAGAACCTAGTAAGAAAATCTCTGACGTGAACCAAGATTCAAGCTCTATCACAAAACTTTTTCTAAATCTTTCGTCATCATCATTCGATGTAGGCAGATGAATATAAATGATCTATGGGTAATAAAAAAGCATGAAATTCATTCATGTCAAAGTAAACTCAAAGTGCTCATCGATCCGTTGAATATTTAAACCGAAACTAGACCACGAATACGATGACAGTAATTGATCGGATCTAACCTCCAGAGAGAAGCGACCCTCAAAATCCAGCATGATTTCAAAGTTCCGTTCTACAAAGGGATCGCTTAAATCTTCCATGACAACCCTAACTCCAGTCCAATCTATTTTGACCAAACGGTAATTTCGGAGCCGAAGTCCCCTAAAGGTTACGGCAAAAAGCGAAACCCTTGCCTTGTTCACGTTTACATAAATTTCTCAAGTGACGATTTTTCCCGCCATTGATATAATGTATGCAAAGTTGAACGCGACCCTTCGAAATGACGCCAATAATGTCCTCACCTTCGTGATCCCATTGACAATGGCGTTGAACGATTCTTGGACGAATCCGAAAGTGGTGAGATCGAAAAGAACGTCCATCATGTATCCTCCAGGAGCTGAGTGAGTGTGAGTACCGCTGATCATTACGTTTTTATCGTTGTACATATCGTCGAAACGCCCTGCCAACTTCTTCAGTACCTGTAATTAGAATTGAACCAATCAATTGTGGTCGAACGTAAAACAAGTAACGACGTAATTAGAAGTTTCATCTGGTAATTCGTATACTGAGATCGTTAAAGCTGCAGATAAAGTTACCCAAAAGTTCATCGAACTTTTCCATCGCAGTTTGGGTAAGATTGAAGAAATCGTGAAATACGACCCTGACGAAGCCAGGAGAACATTTCATTCATCTGTTTTACACTGAAACTCTAAACAGATGATTTTACATCTTTGAGGACGATTGAGGATATTTCAGAAGTTACACACTTTACCATGACGATTGGCGTCTCATTGACCTCATAGCCAACCGTGTATTCATCAATGAATCGAAAACCGAATCAATCGTTTGCAATTTGGTAGGGAAACTTCAAATGCAATCGGACATTTGGTAAAAGATTTCAATTTCGATGAATGTTTTCCGTAGCCCAGCGATGCGAGACTTTCCACGTGAAACCTACGACCTTGTATTTAATTCATATAAATATGAGACCCGATTTGTTAGACCGTGATATTTCTTTCAGTAAATATTACCCAATCGCATTCGTACGGACCAACGTTATGGAAATTTACGTAACTTTTAGGGTCGGGTTTTTAGCACGCTCCGTTAATCGTTTAACACAGATTTTTGCTGTAAAGTTACTAATTGTAGAAGCCGAATCCATTGACCATGAAACGAAGTATCATCCTGCGCATAATATTGCACTGTGTAAATTTCTTGAGATACTTTTCTGGCCATTCATTTCCTTTCTTTCTATTTCAAGATACGAAGAATGAGGAAATTCATCATAGCTCAATGAAACCGGCACGGTTGCATGGACCGTGGAAAAATACACTCATGAATTAAGATGTTTGATTACCGCCAGCCTAACACCGTGTCCAATCATAGCACTGTCGACGCTGACGAAGACGAAACGTTCTTCTCCATCGTCGATGATAAAAGCTCGGGAAAAAGTCCTGAGATGAAGTCCCGATCCCTTTTGCTCCGGCCTGGCGTATCCCATCTGTAAGTTAATTTTCATAACATCAGACGCTTGATTGTCAAAAGTGTCGCAGAAAAGCTTAAATCTCTTACAATGACGTTTTTTCCTTTAATATATTGATGAAAATATTGACTCCAAACTTGATGAACACTTCATTTCGAACTCTGATTTGCATCAAAAGCAACTTTAAAAGGTGGAAACACACAAATTTCCATTTCCAAAAAATCACCCCCATACTTGGTATCTAAACTCCAACCACATGCCTCGGCAATCTCTATGGTTAACTTTTGAAATACTTTGAACACAACTCTCATCTTCCTACTCGCTGTTCAGAGGTTGGGGCTTTTGTAAACTAAGGAGAATTCCCGGACTCCTTTGAGCATGACTGCAAGCAAGTTATTCAAGGTCCTCTAACGATAAGTTAGTAACTGTTCAGTCAGAGGGCAAAATAGCTGGGAATTTTTTCCATACATGCTCCGATCGAAGAAAAGCGTTCTGGATTCGACGAAAAAAGACGAAACATTACTCACGAAAACGATCTCAGCCACAGGTCCTGTGGTATCGGCAATCCCGACACCGAGGTTGTACGACGCCCCCGCAACGTGGAATGCCGTCAACGAGAAGCATAGCGTTAGCAGCCAGTGCAACTTCAACATCGAATCCATCAAGTCTGGCTTAGCTTCCTGCGGTAGCTACCGCTGGTTCTTTACTAGAAGGAGGAAAAAAATTGGAGTGAGAACTGTGGCAGGTACCTACTTGGAAAGCTACGTGGATGTTGGCGATTTTTTTGTTACAGAGAGGAAATAAATTGGTGAGAATCCCTATTTCGCCCCGCTTCTTGGAAGGGATGTTGAGGCGTGGAAGCCCGAGTTAAGGAGGGTGCCGAGTTACTATTGAACCAATCGGCCAACGCACTCTGACCATTTGGAAATTACTTTCGCGAAACAACAACGTTTCCTCAATTTCGTAGCAGACTCCTATTTTCTCAGCCCCTTTCCACAACCCTGGTCATCTGTATTTACTTCTGTTTTTCTTATTGTATACCTCCCAAAATTGACTTATCACGTCTTTCATCCCACACTTCCCGAAAAATTGCTCAGCAAGATAATCTTATCGACGAATTTATGATTCTGATATAAAGATGTATCTTTAATTATTTTTTAAATCAAAGCGAAAGTCGAGGACTTTATCTATAGTTTGGAAATAAAGTTACGACACCGATAAGATAAAGTTCGGATTTAATGTAGATTTATTTGTTTCGGATATGCTATTCGGCACAGCTGCTTTCATCAGATGCGAATCCAGCTGAACCCCTTTTCGGAGAGGCAGAATGAAGGGGTGAGCTTTGTCCCGAAAATTAACAGAAGGGGTTGATGTGTAAGTGTTCACCGAACCAATGCTGCTGGCATCTCAAAATCTCACTCTCTGTTCGACTGTAGTGATATTCATGATGAAATAACGAAGTCAAGTGCGTAACCGTGCATCAGCCTGAAAGCTAAGTACATTCATTATATATTCACACTGCGGGATAACAGCTTAATTCGAGTTATAAAATTTAAAAACGTTTCGTAACTGGGTTCGAATTTTCCGTTCATTTTTTTCCTTCCCTTTTTGTAACATGAATCCTCAGTGAAACTCTTCTTTGCGTGTTGGAAGATGTCCGGCGTAATTTCCGCGTGGTTATGACATGTATACTTATATGTATATTTATACCTATAAATGTTCTTCCGGAGAAACCTGTGAATCAATATTGTGAGTATTGGACAAATGCAAACTGCACCGAGACCGCACGATGGAATCGCATAAAGAAAATAAAGTTGTTTGTCTGACGAGTGGTTGATGAATAAATTGTTGGCTGAAAGGGACGATGAATCAGCTCACCGTCACAAAGCGAGCAAGGCAAACATCCGTTCCGGCCACAGGAGAGCGGAAATGGTTCTCGGATATCCCATACGTCGGTGGTTTTATTTTTTCTTCATTAATTTTAGTCACGAACCGCGATCAATGCAGTATGCGAAAAGCTACTTTGTACGGATATTACGTGCCTCTGTATTTATAAACAGTCTCTTATTCCAAAATTAATGGGGTAAATTGCCCGCACGTGCACGAGATGATATTTTAACTTCAAAGGTTTGAATTTCATTTTTCTCATGTATAATACTGAACGGCTTTCAGACTTTTTGTCGAGTTTGTGACTCACATCATAATTATCTGATGCTACGCTGTTACACAATACCGCTTCGTCGCATCAACCGACATATCGTAGGTATGAAAAATTGAGCTTACAAGTTGATTATAAAACATGATCATTTTGTATAAATGCGTACGAAAGACGTTGAACTGATTTTTACGAAAATCCTCTTGAACTTCAAAAAGCTAGAAAATAATATTTTTCACTACAGGTATGAGTGAGCCGTTCACATTGGAAAGTTGAAGAGATTTTCTCTGTTAAAAATACGTACCTATATCTACACGTATAATAATATACTCTGTCTCGCAATAGAGCAACGTGTAAATATTTTTACGCAATCTCGCGAGAGAGAAGAAAATGAAAAAAAAATCAATATTACCAGTTAATTGCAATTACCGCACTGGATGATCAATTCCGAAACTGCTGATACGTCTGGCGCCAAGATCTACACAACAGTCCGCTGCCAATAAGCCCAAACTATAAATCTTGTAAATCAAAGTATTCCCGATAGTGTGAATAACCCAGAACCGAGTGTGAATGTCGCAATTTTTGTGCCTCAGAAGACGATAGCTTGTTATTGGATCGTCGGATGATACTTTATCAGATATAATATCACGGCAGAGGTTGCAGTTGCTCAAATTCGTATCACAGTGGATTGGATGTCGCGGCTATGCCTGCGGAATTGTATACTTGCCGATTATGCAATTATTCCTGTAATCCACGTTCTCCGTTGCAGACTATCGGAGCTTCAGCAATTGCGAGATGAACGTCTGCCGTCGAGAGACTAGCAGAGGAATCGCGATCCTCCCATGAAGCTTTCGAAGTTGCTTTGTCCTGTCAACCGTCTAAATTGGACAGCTTATTCGTCTCTGGTCTGGTCTGGTCAACTCCGGCCAATCAATTGCCGGTCACCACAAGAGTGTCCATAATTATTTAAAGAAAAACTTGTCACGTGTCAAAGTCAGACTGTTGCGACGTAGAAAACGCGAATGCGAATGACCGGATCAGACCGCGAATAACAGACAGTGATTAAATCAACTGCGCTGCTGTGGATTCCACTGGGAATGGTGACCGTTGGCGCATCGTACAGTCATTTTAAAACCACGGGACGAAAACAAACGGAGACTACCGTGAATCATTTCTATTTCTGAACTCCAACTTGAACTGAGAAATCTTCGCAAAGAATAATATGAAGACTTTTTTTTTCTTCGATGACTGTCATCTCTACGCTTAGCGCTTCACGTGCGCACCTCCGCAGCATAGCGCAAGCCTAAAGCGCACGTGGAGTAGACACCATAGTGCTGACAGGTGCATCGAGCTATCGCCGGAAGTCTGATACAACGCTCGAATCAAACGGGTGACCTAGAAACCCGATGCCTTTGTGCCGCGGACAACTTTTACTTTTTAACCACCAGCCACGCTCTTCACGATTACGTTAATTGCACCGCACTGATACAGAGATTGAGAACGGTCTACAACCTGACAGAGTTCCTGCGGTTACCGTCTTACCGGCGTACTTTTACCCGAGATAAAATACCGCTGCGATAATGTCCACAATGTTTAATTCAAAGTCTTTCTTTGATCATAACTTTGCTAATCAATTTACATACGTTCAACTCTGTTATGATCGACTTTTTCAAAAGGCGAGATAATTGGATCAAATACTGGGGGGAAGAGGGATCTTGTAGATTAAAAACTCTTGTGTCGAACAGCTTATCGGAAATTGCTCTTGATTAGTCAAGAACGTGTGAGTAATCCATGGACAGATGTATATAATTAATGAGAATCGAGACGTATAGAGAAAAGGTATGAGGTAAGTCCTTGGACTCTCGCTCTTACCTGAAATGTGAATATAATCCTTTCTTGAAATGTGATTTCTCCAAGGTATCCGATGCATGATCACGATCCTCGCAAGATCTAGGCTTTGGACTCGGAGGTTCGGCGGCAGTAGAAGGACCGCGAGCTTCTCAGCACTTCGTATCTTGATCCATACGTCACTCTGGAATCAATCTTCGTCAATAATACTTCGACGAGGAAATTTAACGAGGAGAATAAAATCAATGTAGACATATACAAACAGAAGCTGTATAAGGCCAACCGTTACGAACAGCGTGGTGACGCGACTGAATTTATACACGTCAACTGTTAGAAAGCGAGTGTGATAATTCGACGACTAGGTATACGTATACAGTAACACTTCTGGCTCCCATTCATTTCACTGATATTTTTATGCCAATCCTTTTTACTTTTTTTTCAACAAGTTTTCTTCGCACGTCAAAAACACCAACAGACACCTCGCTCAAAAATCGACGGTGAATATATTCACTGCCGTTTAGAACGACGCGATTATTATTTCCCCCCGATGATTCTAACTTCCGTAGCTAACTGTTTAATCCGACGACAAGGTGGCCGTTATCGCGTAGCGGTTCAATTGACTCCGATCAATATTATACCATGGTAACGGTACTCACACACACTGGCTGACCATTGTTTTACACTCTCTCAACCTCTGGTCACTTCGCCGATTTTGTTCCCCTGCCTCTCTATCTTGACGGTCAACCTGATCTTGCACCGGAAAAAAGGCGAAATCAACCAACAAGCGAGAGTAACCGGAGCACTTTCACCTCTGCTTCAACTGCGGTTCCAACGAATCAGCGATCAGTATTTTTCGCATCTTCTTACAATTCTCGAGACGATTTTTGAAGGGATTTCGATTTTTTACCGCGGTTAGACTATCGGAAAGAAGGACATGACAGTCGTCCGCAACGCCGGCGTCGACCGGTCTGTTAAACAGTGGAATCGGTATACTGATCGCGAATAATGCGAGTGCGATGACGTTGGCTAGCTACTGCCGTCACGTAGGAGAAGGAAAAGATGAAACCTGGAGAAGGGGCAGGTCTAGAGGCTCATCACCCTTCTCTACGATGACCATCAGCTTCTGGTGCATCTTGGACTGGAAACGGAATGCAGCTGGACCAGTGCATGGTGGTGGTGGTGGTGGTGGACCGGCCTAATTGGCCCTGGCTGACCTCCAAAGCCCGACTCTCTAGTGTTACTGGGAAAAGAGAATCTGGAAAATCGGAACTGGAAAGAGGTGAGGAAAGAAAAGACCGTGATTTGGAGGTACCTTCGTAACTTTCCACATTTGGTAACGGTGTTATGCCTGAAATCTGCTTCGAAGGCAGCGACTGGTCGTGATGATTTTTTATTTTTTTTACGGAATTTGCATTTACCTGTACATGTTCGCTGTGACAAAAACGAGGTATTTATAAACGAACGTATCTTCTCTTGGCACAGCTCAACGATCCCCGACTTTCACTGCGAGCATATATTTAGTATCGTGAATGTTAAAAAATGACATTACATCTCGCTTTTCGAATTTGCATCGTATGTCCATAAACAGCGTTAACGACTCCTACACGATTCGTGTCAAAACCGTTTCGCAGTTTTTCGCGTACGACATTTGCTTTCTGGTTTCCGGCATTGGTGCTACTTGACGAGAATCTGAAAGCAAGGAGCGTCAAAACTGTGATAGGATTCCACGTATTTATCTACTGTGATTAACGACGGCATAAACTTGACCCAACGCACAAATACAGCAAACTATAGAATTGGAAGCGAGTTGATAATTAGAATCAAATTTCTCTCAAAAAACCTACCCACGAAATTAATTCAAGCCCTTCCTCAACGTGGCTAGAATTGGAACACGCTTAGCGTTTCCCATTGCGCGAAACTTTGGGAAGAGATGGATCGGCAAAAAATATTGGTTTTTTAGCTCTGTTTTTCGGTGTCTGAGCGATTTGATAAAGCTAATTGTAAGTCTGAGCATTTAATTGTTACTTGGCCTTACTCCAAACGAGATATCCCGCCGAAAGAGAGAAACCTTCTCACCATCTCATCAACCGATGAATTATTCTGGCTATTATTTAAGTAAACGTAACTTGCAACTTCTACTTAAGCCAACATTCGATAAATTACGACCAATAAATGTGGCAAGATTATGAATCTACAGAGATCGTGATTGATTTTTTTTTTTTACACCAAAAATCAGCCACTTGTTCAAGATTTTTTTAAATATTTATCTTTGTTCTAGGGATATAAATTTCTATTTGCTTTAACCGAGGAATGGATTTCACCATAATAAATTTTCAAGAAGACTTTGAAGCTGCAAAGCGTCTAAATTTCGTAACTTACTGTTACTTAATAAATAATAATTCGAAGCGCGAAGGACGATATCTTCCGCAAACATATTTGACAATATTTTTTTGACTGAGAAAGGTTGATTCTGTTCTTCGTAGATGTAAGGAATGCATAAGCAGCGTGCAGACATTCGCACCGCGGTTCCTCGGGATTTATTACACACCATAATAAGTGGGTAGCTCCAGCAACGTAGAGTTGCGCCAGACTCTGGACCACAAAGATTAGCATATTCATGCGATAATGCAGGTCGAGGAAACGTTTGCCACACACAGCGATAAATCAGAGAGGCAAGAACTCGCTGTGGAAAGATATTGCAAAACGCGTGTAAGCTTCGATTCAACATGTGGAATTCCGGGTCTAGGGTAGCGTGACAGTTGATTGACTGTCGCAATATTGCGGGCCTCGCATCATTCTTGCATTTTTTAAAACTTTTAATATTGGATGTAAAGCGACTGTCGACGACGGGAGAACGGCCGAATCGCATTCCACCCAATCGTAGCAGAGTGTCAAATAATTTTTTTCCCTGCCCCACTTCTCGCTCTTTGTGTAATAATTTCACCAATGTGAAAACGTAATTTGAGTGCATAGTTTAAACGTATTTTCACAGCAATATACTCTCTCATGTTTAACCCGTTAAATGATTATATTCTTGAAGTTCTCCGTAAATCTTAAAGCGAAAAAATTTTTTTATTTGTATAATAATCAACGAATAACACTTAGCGAAATTCCAACGTTTAAACAACTTACTCACTGTACGATACACCGAATTCGATGTAAAAAAATTCAAATCAAGAACCACGTGTGTTGTATTCGAAAAATTGGACAAAACTGAAGAGTCGGGAGAAAAATTTGCGATCGCTTAACCAACACAGCTGTGTTTGTATAACGCAATAACAAACAATATTCTCATCAGCCGAATACCAGAGAGGGTGAATATTTTTCTTTATCACACAGATAATTAATGACGACGCAAAATCGAAAGTCTTGCAAAAAAAAAAAAAAATCTAAGCTTGGTTAAATAAATCTACAACCCGTGACGATTCACTCGAAAGAAGGTTTTATTATCTTAGCGGTACTCTGAACGGAGAAGGGCCGTCTGTTAGACTAAAATGGACGAAAGGGAGCCAATCACTCCTCAGACATAAACATTAATCGTCGCCTCGGGATTCTATGGAGTTGAAATCCTAGCACACATCAGAGCCAGACAGATAAAACTGTCTGTTTTCTTCATTACACAGATCAGATAAAGCTCCGCAACGTCTGGCCAGAGGGTCCCCCACACCTTGTACGAAGTTCCATTTATCGTCAGCTAAGAAAACGTCAGCCTGAAAAAATAAGACAGGACAGCTCTCGACGTAAAGTCACATCAAAAGTATCGGTAAGTCGAAGGAGAGCCAGTAAGTATTGTGGTCGGCACAATCATTTCGAAGATACTTTCCTCGGTGGACAGTCAGTCGTCGGCCCGCATGCAAGAGAAAGAGAAAGTAAAAGTCTTCCGTTGCGCCACGATTGACGGTTGTATCATTTCCCAGTCGGCACCAAATTGCCGCCAATCGTTTCAACGCCGCACGCCAGCCGCTCCACCCGCATGCCAATCAGGATTTAGACGAGGAAGCTCGGCTACTGGAATATCTTGTCACGATGGTGATTAAATTTTCTTGTTGCTATTTTTTCTATTCATCAATTTATCATTTCCGATGCTGGTTGTTTCTACGGGCATGAAAAAACTGTGTAGTGAAGTAGTTTTCCTTAACGTAACGGATGAGGTTTCTGTCGATTTTTTTCTTTTTTTTTTTTGTTATTATTATTAGTAGTATTGTTATTATTTATTTGAATTCTTAGTCAGCGGCCATTCCACACTTGGATGCACTTTTGTTATTGGCCCCTTTACGCGCTAATTCATGTTAGGATGGCTTTGAGTTGTGCTATATATCATTTTTATCACCTTTTTCCGAGGTCTGTAGGGTTGACCCTTAGTCGACGGGATTGCTGACGATGATTTTCGTGCAGACAGACTACCATAAATTGATTCTCGCCATCTTGGCATTTGGAGATATAATATATATTGCTGAAAATTTATAATGATTTTTTTTGCAACTAGGAATTTTACATCGGATTTAGTGATCGTGAAATGATGACACGTTTTGACTACCTGATTCTACGTTTGGAATTTGTTCAAGGATTCAGGATAATCGTTATAGTACTTTGGGGAAAATAAATACCAGTACGATACAGGCATTTCGAATGAAATTGTACATCTATAGATGAATGGATAAGCTTGCATAGCACGTCTATCGAATAATCGAAAAATTATGCTGTTGACGAAAGAGGAATCGATTTTCGGGATAAGAATTAATGTACTCGAATATCGTATAAATGCGTGAATGTATATTCGTTGGTTTCGATTTATGTTACAGAGTTATAAGTAAGCCTTGCGCATGAGGTCTTGCAAGGATTTTCAAGTGTACAGCATCGCAGTACTTGAAATACCGAAACCTCAGCACGTACGTTAGAAGATCTTGAATTTAGATTGACTGACAAGCAATTCTGACTGTCGCAAGTAGTCCAGCCTCCTTCGCGTGCAGAGCTATATTACGTCGTACACGTACAGCATCATCGAACGATGAGTTATACATCTAAAGTGAGTAAAGCATACGGAATTTCACAGCTACGATACGTGTGGACTGATATAGGCTAGCGTTTAATTTTCCATAATGTCGCATACACACGCGCACACACACACGTATATATATACATATACATATATAGCCAAGTTTTGGCAAAATAGAGAACGTCAATTGTACTTTTTACTGGAGAATAATGAATTATTGTCAAATTTATCGGATAGATGTCTTCAACACAGACGCCTGATGTAGACCAGCGCAAGATGAACGCACACAGCAAACCCCACAGACTTCAATGCAAGAAGGTCCTTGATAAGTGGCACGGAAAATGAATAACATTGATCGAGCGTTTTTCATTAAGCTGAGCAGATGAAAGATGTCTGAAATGTGCTCGAAGGATTTACTTCAAAAACTAGGAAATGTTCGATTTAATGTAGTTGATGTTAGTTGGATCGTGAAGAAAAAAAGTTATGTGCGTAATGTTTTTGAGTGTTGATTAGATCAGTAATATACATACATATCCATCAGCTACGTATTATCATGTATTTATAATGATACAAGTTTGTATGAATTTGAATAAATGCAATGATACCGAACCAATGATACATCAATCTTAGCTATATATTGATTTGACACGTCCTGCAAGCAGAGCAGAAAATCAAGATCAATCAACTCCGCAATTGGAACGGAAAGATGAGGATGTCAGGAGATTTATTTATGAATCAACGTGATCAGTTCGATTAAACGGTGTTAATTGGGATCTATGGGTCGCAAGAAGTTGGAAGATGATTCTAAAACTGGTTTTGAAGCCAATAATTTTTCGCTGCAAGTGGCGTGGAACGGATATAACGCCTGTACATGTTGAGGAATTTTGGCATCTTGATGATGCATTGAAATCAGTTTCTTGGTACTTTGTGTCCATGTCTTTTGTAAGGCATAACCTTTGCGTAAAATAAGGTCACTGCGGAAAGCATATTACAACATACGAGTGAAGAACGAGGGGTTTATTCGTAATGGTACTAAATATTCAGTGCGCTTGATCTTGCGACGATAGTCTATACACGTGCTTTGTATTCCTGGAGGTAAATCAGTAAAAAACTTACGAGCTCATGGATTGAGCGACGGAAATATCTTGCGTTTGAATATCTAGACTAAGAATTATATGTAATTTTGCAAGAGGAATCAATTGCGCGCATCAGGAGTTGCTGCCAAAACTCGAAAGACTTCCATTTGTCGGTTCTACTGCTGGGCTGTCGTTCGTAAGCTCTATGCTGTTAGCCATACGATTGTGTAAGTACGTTATCTGAGTTTCTGGGGTTCCCAATACAAAGGTAGGGTCATATGAATAGATTCCGCGGCGAAGTATTTTTGGGCCTAAAAGAGTCGGGTCGACCCCGCTGTATTTGTGGCGAAAATTTCGACGTCTATAAGAAGTGCTGCAATTATTTCTCTGAGACTATTTCGACGTGGTTTTGCGCGGAAATTTGATTGGGCGCAGTCCCAATATGCTGGAAGCGACGCGTAAGGAACTGCGGCCAAAAAAATATGGTTTTTCATCGTCGTTTTCTGCTGATGCTCGTACGCTATTTTTGGAGTGTTTTCTGAGTTCGTGGGGGTCGAATTACTCTAGAGATAGTCATACGAATCGATTCCGTGACGGAAAATTTTCGGCTCCGGAAATGACCAAAGAAGTGAGGCTGACCCCTTTGGATTTTTGGGAGAAATTTTGACGATTCCGGAAAGTGCTGTAATCAAATCTCGCAGGCCCTATGCCGACGTAAATTTGCGAGAGAAATCGAAGAGGCGCAATCCGAATACGCTGCGAGCAATAGCTCAAAAGTTACGGCCGAAAAACTCATGATTTTCATCGTCATTTCTCTGCTGCTGCTCGTACGCTATTTTTGAGGTGTTTTCTGAGTTCCTGGGGGTCGAATTGCACTAGAGACGGTCATGTAAATCGATTCCGAAACGTCGACTTTTCGGCTTCGAAAATGAGCAAAAAAGTAAGGCTAACCCATTTGGATTTTTGGCCAAAATTTCGAAGACTTTGGGAAGTGCTGCAATTCATTTTCTAGGGCACTATTCCGACGTAATTTTGCGAGAGAAATCGATTAGGCGCAGTCCCAATAGGCTGCGAACAACGGATCAAAAGTTACAGCCGAAAAACTGACGATTTTCATCGCCATTTCTCTGCTGTTGTTCCCACGCTCTTTTTAATGTGTTTTCTGAGTTCCTGGGGGTACATTTAGTCTAGAAAAGGTCGAACAAATCGATTCCTAGACAAAAAATTTTTCGACCAAAAAAAAAGTGAGGCTAACCCCTTTGGATTTTTGGCCAAAATTTCGACGACTCGGGAAAGTGCTGCAATTAATTTCCTAGGGCACTATTCCGACGTAATTTTGCGAAAGTAATCGATTAAGCGCAGTCCCAATAGGCTGTGATCAACGGATTAAAAGTTACAGCCAAAAAACTGACGATTTTCATCGACATTTCTCTGCTGTTGTTCCTACGCTTTTTTTAATGTGTTTTTTGAGTTCCTGGGGGTCCATTTAGTCTGGGAAAGGTCGAACAAATCGATTCCTAGACGAAAAATTTTTCGACCAAAAAAAAAGTAAGGCTAACCCCTTTGTATTTTTTGCGAAAATTTCGACGACTTTGAAAAGTGCTGCAATTAATTTCCTGGCGCACTATTTCGACGTAATTTTGCGAGAGAAATCGATTAAGCGTAGTCCCAATAGGCTGCGACCAACGGATCAAATGTTACAGCCAAAAAACTGACGATTTTTATCGCCATTTCTCTGCTGTTGTTCCTACGCTCTTTCTGATGTGTTTTCTGAGTTCCTGGGGGTCCATTTAGTCTAGAAAAGGTCGAACAAATCGATTCCCAAACGAAAAATTTTTCGACCAAAAAAAAAGTAAGGCTAACCCCTTTGTATTTTTTGCGAAAATTTCGACGACTTTAAAAAGTGCTGCAATTAATTTCCTGGCGCACTATTTCAACGTAATTTTGCGAGAGAAATCGATTAAGCGTAGTCTCAATAGGCTGCGACCAACGGATCAAATGTTACAGCCAAAAAACTGACGATTTTTATCGCCATTTCTCTGCTGTTGTTCCTACGCTCTTTCTGATGTGTTTTCTGAGTTCCTGGGGGTCCATATAGTCTAGAAAAGGTCAAACAAATCGATTCCTAGACGAAAAATTTTTCGACCAAAAAAAAAGTGAGGCTAACCCCTTTGGATTTTTGGCCAAAATTTCGACGACTCGGGAAAGTGCTGCAATTGATTTCCTAGGGCACTATTCCGACGTAATTTTGCGAGAGAAATCGATTAAGCGCAGCCCCAATAGGCTGCGAACAACGAATCAAAAGTTACGGCCGAAAAACTGACGATTTTCATCGTCATTTCTCTGCTGTTGTTCCTACGCTCTATTTGATGTGTTTTCTGAGTTCCTGGGGGTCCATTTAGTCTAGAAAAGGTCGAACGAATCGATTCCCAGACGAAACATTTTTCGACCAAAAAAAAAGTAAGACTAACCCCTTTGTATTTTTTGCGAAAATTTCGACGACTTTGAAAAGTGCTGCAATTAATTTCCTGGCGCACTATTTCGACGTAATTTTGCGAGAGAAATCGATTCAGCGTAGTCCCAATAGGCTGCGACCAACGGATCAAAAGTTACAGCCAAAAAACTGACGATTTTTATCGCCATTTCTCTGCTGTTGTTCCTACGCTCTTTCTGATGTGTTTTCTGAGTTCCTGGGGGTCCATTTAGTCTAGAAAAGGTCGAACAAATCGATTCCCAGACGAAAAATTTTTGGACCAAAAAAAAAGTAAGGCTAACCCCTTTGTATTTTTTGCGAAAATTTCGACGACTCGGAAAAGTGCTGCAATTGATTTCCTAGGGCACTATTCCTACGTAATTTTGCGAGAGGAATCGATTGAGCGCAGTCCCAATAGGCTGCGACCAACGGATCAAAAGTTACAGCCAAAAAACAGACGATTTTCATCGACATTTCTCTGCTGTTCTTCCTACGCTTTTTTTGATGTGTTTTTTGAGTTCCTGGGGGTCCATTTAGTCTAGAAAAGGTCAAACAAATCGATTCCTAGACGAAAAATTTTTCGACCAAAAAAAAAGTGAGGCTAACCCCTTTGGATTTTTGGCCAAAATTTCGACCACTCGGGAAAGTGCTGCAATTGATTTCCTAGGGCACTATTCCGACGTAATTTTGCGAGAGAAATCGATTAAGCGCAGCCCCAATAGGCTGCGAACAACGAATCAAAAGTTACAGCCGAAAAACTGACGATTTTCATTCTCATTTCTCTGCTGTTGTTCCTACGCTTTATTTGATGTGTTTTCTGAGTTTCTGGGGGTCCATTTAGTCTAGAAAAGGTCGAACAAATCGATTCCCAGACGAAAAATTTTTCGACCAAAAAAAAAGTAAGGCTAACCCCTTTGTATTTTTTGCGAAAATTTCGACGACTTTAAAAAGTGCTGCAATTAATTTCCTGGCGCACTATTTCGACGTAATTTTGCGAGAGAAATCGATTAAGCGTAGTCTCAATAGGCTGCGACCAACGGATCAAATGTTACAGCCAAAAAACTGACGATTTTTATCGCCATTTCTCTGCTGTTGTTCCTACGCTCTTTCTGATGTGTTTTCTGAGTTCCTGGGGGTCCATTTAGTCTGGAAAAGGTCGAACAAATCGATTCCCAGACGAAAAATTTTTGGACCAAAAAAAAAGTAAGGCTAACCCCTTTGTATTTTCTGCGAAAATTTCGACGACTCGGAAAAGTGCTGCAATTGATTTCCTAGGGCACTATTCCTACGTGATTTTGCGAGAGGAATCGATTGAGCGCAGTCCCAATAAGCTGCGACCAACGGATCAAAAGTTACAGCCAAAAAACAGACGATTTTCATCGACATTTCTCTGCTGTTCTTCCTACGCTTTTTTTGATGTGTTTTTTGAGTTCCTGGGGGTCCATTTAGTCTAGAAAAGGTCAAACAAATCGATTCCTAGACGAAAAATTTTTCGACCAAAAAAAAAGTGAGGCTAACCCCTTTGGATTTTTGGCCAAAATTTCGACGACTCGGGAAAGTGCTGCAATTGATATCCTAGGGCACTATTCCGACGTAATTTTGCGAGAGAAATCGATTAAGCGCAGCCCCAATAGGCTGCGAACAACGAATCAAAAGTTACAGCCGAAAAACTGACGATTTTAATCGTCATTTCTCTGCTGTTGTTCCTACGCTCTATTTGATGTGTTTTCTGAGTTCCTGGGGGTCCATTTAGTCTAGAAAAGGTCGAACGAATCGATTCCCAGACAAAACATTTTTCGACCAAAAAAAAAGTAAGGCTAACCCCTTTGTATTTTTTGCGAAAATTTCGACGACTTTGAAAAGTGCTGCAATTAATTTCCTGGCGCACTATTTCGACGTAATTTTGCGAGAGAAATCGATTAAGCGTAGTCCCAATAGGCTGCGACCAACGGATCAAAAGTTACAGCCAAAAAACTGACGATTTTTATCGCCATTTCTCTGCTGTTGTTCCTACGCTCTTTCTGATGTGTTTTCTGAGTTCCTGGGGGTCCATTTAGTCTAGAAAAGGTCGAACAAATCGATTCCCAGACGAAAAATTTTTGGACCAAAAAAAAAGTAAGGCTAACCCCTTTGTATTTTTTGCGAAAATTTCGACGACTCGTAAAAGTGCTGCAATTGATTTCCTAGGGCACTATTCCTACGTAATTTTGCGAGAGGAATCGATTGAGCGCAGTCCCAATAGGCTGCGACCAACGGATCAAAAGTTACAGCCAAAAAACAGACGATTTTCATCGACATTTCTCTGCTGTTCTTCCTACGCTTTTTTTGATGTGTTTTTTGAGTTCCTGGGGGTCCATTTAGTCTAGAAAAGGTCAAACAAATCGATTCTTAGACGAAAATTTTTTCGACCAAAAAAAAAGTGAGGCTAACCCCTTTGGATTTTTGGCCAAAATTTCGACGACTCGGGAAAGTGCTGCAATTGATTTCCTAGGGCACTATTTCGACGTAATTTTGCGAGAGAAATCGATTAAGCGCAGCCCCAATAGGCTGCGAACAACGAATCAAAAGTTACAGCCGAAAAACTGACGATTTTCATCCTCATTTCTCTGCTGTTGTTCCTACGCTCTATTTGATGTGTTTTCTGAGTTTCTGGGGGTCCATTCAGTCTAGAAAAGGTCGAACAAATCGATTCCCAGACGAAAAATTTTTCGACCAAAAAAAAAGTAAGGCTAACCCCTTTGTATTTTTTGCGAAAATTTCGACGACTTTAAAAAGTGCTGCAATTAATTTCCTGGCGCACTATTTCGACGTAATTTTGCGAGAGAAATCGATTAAGCGTAGTCTCAATAGGCTGCGACCAACGGATCAAATGTTACAGCCAAAAAACTGACGATTTTTATCGTCATTTCTCTGCTGTTGTTCCTACGCTCTTTCTGATGTGTTTTCTGAGTTCCTGGGGGTCCATTTAGTCTGGAAAAGGTCGAACAAATCGATTCCCAGACGAAAAATTTTTGGACCAAAAAAAAAGTAAGGCTAACCCCTTTGTATTTTTTGCGAAAATTTCGACGACTCGGAAAAGTGCTGCAATTGATTTCCTAGGGCACTATTCCTACGTAATTTTGCGAGAGGAATCGATTGAGCGCAGTCCCAATAAGCTGCGACCAACGGATCAAAAGTTACAGCCAAAAAACAGACGATTTTCATCGACATTTCTCTGCTGTTCTTCCTACGCTTTTTTTGATGTGTTTTTTGAGTTCCTGGGGGTCCATTTAGTCTAGAAAAGGTCAAACAAATCGATTCCTAGACGAAAAATTTTTCGACCAAAAAAAAAGTGAGGCTAACCCCTTTGGATTTTTGGCCAAAATTTCGACCACTCGGGAAAGTGCTGCAATTGATTTCCTAGGGCACTATTCCGACGTAATTTTGCGAGAGAAATCGATTAAGCGCAGCCCCAATAGGCTGCAAACAACGAATCAAAAGTTACAGCCGAAAAACTGACGATTTTCATTCTCATTTCACTGCTGTTGTTCCTACGCTTTATTTGATGTGTTTTCTGAGTTTCTGGGGGTCCATTTAGTCTAGAAAAGGTCGAACAAATCGATTCCCAGACGAAAAATTTTTCGACCAAAAAAAAAGTAAGGCTAACCCCTTTGTATTTTCTGCGAAAATTTCGACGACTCGGAAAAGTGCTGCAATTGATTTCCTAGGGCACTATTCCTACGTGATTTTGCGAGAGGAATCGATTGAGCGCAGTCCCAATAAGCTGCGACCAACGGATCAAAAGTTACAGCCAAAAAACAGACGATTTTCATCGACATTTCTCTGCTGTTCTTCCTACGCTTTTTTTGATGTGTTTTTTGAGTTCCTGGGGGTCCATTTAGTCTAGAAAAGGTCAAACAAATCGATTTCTAGACGAAAAATTTTTCGACCAAAAAAAAAGTGAGGCTAACCCCTTTGGATTTTTGGCCAAAATTTCGACGACTCGGGAAAGTGCTGCAATTGATTTCCTAGGGCACTATTCCGACGTAATTTTGCGAGAGAAATCGATTAAGCGCAGCCCAAATAGGCTGCGAACAACGAATCAAAAGTTACAGCCGAAAAACTGACGATTTTAATCGTCATTTCTCTGCTGTTGTTCCTACGCTCTATTTGATGTGTTTTCTGAGTTCCTGGGGGTCCATTTAGTCTAGAAAAGGTCGAACAAATCGATTCCCAGACGAAAAATTTTTCGACCAAAAAAAAAGTAAGGCTAACCCCTTTGTATTTTTTGCGAAAATTTCGACGACTTTGAAAAGTGCTGCAAATAATTTCCTGGCGCACTATTCCGACGTAATTTTGCGAGAGAAATCGATCAAGCGTAGTCCCAATAGGCTGCGACCAACGGATCAAATGTGACAGCCAAAAAACTGACGATTTTTATCGCCATTTCTCTGCTGTTGTTCCTACGCTCTTTCTGATGTGTTTTCTGAGTTCCTGGGGGTCCATTTAGTCTAGAAAAGGTCGAACAAATCGATTCCCAGACGAAAAATTTTTGGACCAAAAAAAAAGTAAGGCTAAGCCCTTTGTATTTTTTGCGAAAATTTCGACGACTCGGAAAAGTGCTGCAATTGATTTCCTAGGGCACTATTCCGACGTAATTTTGCGAGAGGAATCGATTGAGCGCAGTCCCAATAGGCTGCGACCAACGGATCAAAAGTTACAGCCAAAAAACAGACGATTTTCATCGACATTTCTCTGCTGTTCTTCCTACGCTCTATTTGATGTGTTTTCTGAGTTCCTGGGGGTCCATTTAGTCTGGAAAAGGTCGAACAAATCGATTCCCAGACGAAAAATTTTTCGACCAAAAAAAAAGTAAGGCTAACCCCTTTGTATTTTTTGCGAAAATTTTGACGACTTTGAAAAGTGCTGCAATTAATTTCCTGGCGCACTATTTCGACGTAATTTTGCGAGAGAAATCGATTAAGCGTAGTCCCAATAGGCTGCGACCAACGGATCAAAAGTTACAGCCAAAAAACTGACGATTTTTATCGCCATTTCTCTGCTGTTGTTCCTACGCTCTTTCTGATGTGTTTTCTGAGTTCCTGGGGGTCCATTTAGTCTAGAAAAGAACAAACAAATCAATTCCTAGACAAAAAATTTTTCGACCAAAAAAAAAGTGAGGCTAACCCCTTTGGATTTTTGGCCAAAATTTCGACGACTCGGGAAAGTGCTGCAATTGATTTCCTAGGGCACTATTTCGACGTAATTTTGCGAGAGAAATCGATTAAGCGTAGTCCCAATAGGCTGCGACCAACGGATCAAAAGTTACAGCCAAAAAACTGACGATTTTCATCGACATTTCTCTGCTGTTGTTCTTATGCTTTTTTTTATGTGTTTTTCGAGTTCCTGGGGGTCTATTTAGTCTAGAAAAGGTCAAACAAATCAATTCCTGGACGAAAAATTTTTCGACCAAAAAAAAAGTGAGGCTAACCCCTTTGGATTTTTGGCCAAAATTTCGACGACTCGGGAAAGTGCTGCAATTGATTTCCTAGGGCACTATTCCGACGTAATTTTGCGAGAGAAATCGATTAAGCGCAGCCCCAATAGGCTGCGAACAACGAATCAAAAGTTACAGCCGAAAAACTGACGATTTTCATCGTCATTTCTCTGCTGTTGTTCCTACGCTCTATTTGATGTGTTTTCTGAGTTCCTGGGGGTCCATTTAGTCTGGAAAAGGTCGAACAAATCGATTCCCGGACGAAAAATTTTTCGACCAAAAAAAAAGTAAGGCTAACCCCTTTGTATTTTTTGCGAAAATTTCGACGACTTTGAAAAGTGCTGCAATTAATTTTCTGGCGCACTATTTCGACGTAATTTCGCGAGAGAAATCGATGAGGCGTAGTCCCAATAGGCTGCGACCAACGGATCAAAAGTTACAGCCAAAAAACTGACGATTTTTATCGCCATTTCTCTGCTGTTGTTCCTACGCTCTTTCTGATGTGTTTTCTGAGTTCCTGGGGGTCCATTTAGTCTGGAGAAGGTCGAACAAATCGATTCCCAGACGAAAAATTTTTGGACCAAAAAAAAAGTAAGGCTAACCCCTTTGTATTTTTTGCGAAAATTTCGACGACTCGGAAAAGTGCTGCAATTGATTTCCTAGGGCACTATTCCTACGTAATTTTGCGAGAGGAATCGATTGAGCGCAGTCCCAATAAGCTGCGACCAACGGATCAAAAGTTACAGCCAAAAAACAGACGATTTTCATCGACATTTCTCTGCTGTTCTTCCTACGCTTTTTTTGATGTGTTTTTTGAGTTCCTGGGGGTCCATTTAGTCTAGAAAAGGTCAAACAAATCGATTCCTAGACGAAAAATTTTTCGACCAAAAAAAAAGTGAGGCTAACCCCTTTGGATTTTTGGCCAAAATTTCGACGACTCGGGAAAGTGCTGCAATTGATTTCCTAGGGCACTATTTCGACGTAATTTTGCGAGAGAAATCGATTAAGCGCAGCCCCAATAGGCTGCGAACAACGAATCAAAAGTTACAGCCGAAAAACTGACGATTTTAATCGTCATTTCTCTGCTGTTGTTCCTACGCTCTATTTGATGTGTTTTCTGAGTTCCTGGGGGTCCATTTAGTCTAGAAAAGGTCGAACGAATCGATTCCCAGACAAAACATTTTTCGACCAAAAAAAAAGTAAGGCTAACCCCTTTGTATTTTTTGCGAAAATTTCGACGACTTTGAAAAGTGCTGCAATTAATTTCCTGGCGCACTATTTCGACGTAATTTTGCGAGAGAAATCGATTAAGCGTAGTCCCAATAGGCTGCGACCAACGGATCAAAAGTTACAGCCAAAAAACTGACGATTTTTATCGCCATTTCTCTGCTGTTGTTCCTACGCTCTTTCTGATGTGTTTTCTGAGTTCCTGGGGGTCTATTTAGTCTAGAAAAGGTCGAACAAATCGATTCCCAGACGAAAAATTTTTCGACCAAAAAAAAAGTAAGGCTAACCCCTTTGTATTTTTTGCGAAAATTTCGACGACTCGGAAAAGTGCTGCAATTGATTTCCTAGGGCACTATTCCTACGTAATTTTGCGAGAGGAATCGATTGAGCGCAGTCCCAATAGGCTGCGACCAACGGATCAAAAGTTACAGCCAAAAAACAGACGATTTTCATCGACATTTCTCTGCTGTTCTTCCTACGCTTTTTTTGATGTGTTTTTTGAGTTCCTGGGGGTCCATTTAGTCTAGAAAAGGTGAAACAAATCGATTCCTAGACGAAAAATTTTTCGACCAAAAAAAAAGTGAGGCTAACCCCTTTGGATTTTTGGCCAAAATTTCGACGACTCGGGAAAGTGCTGCAATTGATTTCCTAGGGCACTATTCCGACGTAATTTTGCGAGAGAAATCGATTAAGCGCAGCCCCAATAGGCTGCGAACAACGAATCAAAAGTTACAGCCGAAATACTGACGATTTCAATCGTCATTTCTCTGCTGTTGTTCCTACGCTCTATTTGATGTGTTTTCTGAGTTCCTGGGGGTCCATTTAGTCTAGAAAAGGTCGAACAAATCGATTCCCAGACGAAAAATTTTTCGACCAAAAAAAAAGTAAGGCTAACCCCTTTGTATTTTTTGCGAAAATTTCGACGACTTTGAAAAGTGCTGCAATTAATTTCCTGGCGCACTATTTCGACGTAATTTTGCGAGAGAAATGGATCAAGCGTAGTCCCAATAGGCTGCGACCAACGGATCAAATGTGACAGCCAAAAAACTGACGATTTTTATCGCCATTTCTCTGCTGTTGTTCCTACGCTCTTTCTGATGTGTTTTCTGAGTTCCAGGGGGTCCATTTAGTCTAGAAAAGAACAAACAAATCAATTCCTAGACGAAAAATTTTTCGACCAAAAAAAAAGTGAGGCTAACCCCTTTGGATTTTTGGCCAAAATTTCGACGACTCGGGAAAGTGCTGCAATTGATTTCCTAGGGCACTATTCCGACGTAATTTTGCGAGAGAAATCGATTAAGCGTAGTCCCAATAGGCTGCGACCAACGGATCAAAAGTTACAGCCAAAAAACTGACGATTTTCATCGACATTTCTCTGCTGTTGTTCTTATGCTTTTTTTGATGTGTTTTTCGAGTTCCTGGGGGTCCATTTAGTCTGGAAAAGGTCCAACAAATCGATTCCCAGACGAAAAATTTTTCGACCAAAAAAAAAGTAAGGCTAACCCCTTTGTATTTTTTGCGAAAATTTCGACGACTTTAAAAAGTGCTGCAATTAATTTCCTGGCGCACTATTTCGACGTGATTTTGCGAGAGAAATCGATTAAGCGTAGTCTCAATAGGCTGCGACCAACGGATCAAATGTTACAGCCAAAAAACTGACGATTTTTATCGCCATTTCTCTGCTGTTGTTCCTACGCTCTTTCTGATGTGTTTTCTGAGTTCCTGGGGGTCCATTTAGTCTGGAAAAGGTCGAACAAATCGATTCCCGGACGAAAAATTTTTGGACCAAAAAAAAAGTAAGGCTAACCCCTTTGTATTTTTTGCGAAAATTTCGACGACTCGGAAAAGTGCTGCAATTGATTTCCTAGGGCACTATTTCTACGTAATTTTGCGAGAGGAATCGATTGAGCGCAGTCCCAATAGGCTGCGACCAACGGATCAAAAGTTACAGCCAAAAAACAGACGATTTTCATCGACATTTCTCTGCTGTTCTTCCTACGCTTTTTTTGATGTGTTTTTTGAGTTCCTGGGGGTCCATTTAGTCTAGAAAAGGTCAAACAAATCGATTCCTAGACGAAAAATTTTTCGACCAAAAAAAAAGTGAGGCTAACCCCTTTGGATTTTTGGCCAAAATTTCGACGACTCGGGAAAGTGCTGCAATTGATTTCCTAGGGCACTATTCCGACGTAATTTTGCGAGAGAAATCGATTAAGCGCAGCCCCAATAGGCTGCGAACAACGAATCAAAAGTGACAGCCAAAAAACTGACGATTTTTATCGCCATTTCTCTGCTGTTGTTCCTACGCTCTTTCTGATGTGTTTTCTGAGTTCCTGGGGGTCCATTTAGTCTAAAAAAGGTCGAACAAATCGATTTCCAGACGTAAAATTTTTGGACCAAAAAAAAAGTGAGGCTAACCCCTTTGGATTTTTGGCCAAAATTTCGACGACTCGGGCAGGTGCTGCAATTAATTTCAGGGCGCACTATTTCGACGTAATTTTGCGAGAGAAATCGATTAAGCGTAGTCCCAATAGGCTGCGACCAACGGATCAAAAGTTACAGCCAAAAAACTGACGATTTTCATCGACATTTCTCTGCTGTTGTTCTTATGCTTTTTTTGATGTGTTTTTCGAGTTCCTGGGGGTCCATTTAGTCTAGAAAAGGTCAAACAAATCAATTCCTAGACGAAAAATTTTTCGACCAAAAAAAAAGTGAGGCTAACCCCTTTGGATTTTTGGCCAAAATTTCGACGACTCGGGAAAGTGCTGCAATTAATTTCCTAGGGCACTATTCCGACGTAATTTTGCGAGAGAAATCGATTAAGCGCAGCCCCAATAGGCTGCGAACAACGAATCAAAAGTTACAGCCGAAAAACTGACGATTTTCATCGTCATTTCTCTGCTGTTGTTCCTACGCTCTATTTGATGTGTTTTCTGAGTTCCTGGGGGTCCATTTAGTCTAGAAAAGGTCGAACAAATCGATTCCCGGACGAAAAATTTTTCGACCAAAAAAAAAGTAAGGCTAACCCCTTTGTATTTTTTGCGAAAATTTCGACGACTTTGAAAAGTGCTGCAATCAATTTCCTGGCGCACTATTTCGACGTAATTTTGCGATAGAAATCGATTAAGCGTAGTCCCAATAGGCTGCGACCAACGGATCAAAAGTTACAGCCAAAAAACTGACGATTTTTATCGCCATTTCTCTGCTGTTGTTCCTACGCTCTTTCTGATGTGTTTTCTGAGTTCCTGGGGGTCCATTTAGTCTAGAAAAGGTCGAACAAATCGATTCCCAGACGAAAAATTTTTGGACCAGAAAAAAAGTAAGGCTAACCCCTTTGTATTTTTTGCGAAAATTTCGACGACTTTGAAAAGTGCTGCAATTAATTTCCTGGCGCACTATTTCGACGTAATTTTGCGAGAGAAATCGATTAAGCGTAGTCCCAATAGGCTGCGACCAACGGATCAAAAGTTACAGCCAAAAAACAGACGATTTTCATCGACATTTCTCTGCTGTTCTTCCTACGCTTTTTTTGATGTATTTTTTGAGTTCCTGGGGATCCATTTAGTCTGGAAAAGGTCAAACAAATCGATTCCTAGACGAAAAATTTTTCGACCAAAAAAAAAGTAATGCTAACCCCTTTGGATTTTTGGCCAAAATTTCGACGACTCGGGAAAGTGCTGCAATTGATTTCCTAGGGCACTATTCCGACGTAATTTTGCGAGAGGAATCGATTGAGCGCAGTCCCAATAGGCTGCGACCAACGGATCAAAAGTTACAGCCGAAAAACTGACGATTTTCATCGTCATTTCTCTGCTGTTGTTCCTACGCTCTATTTGATGTGTTTTCTGAGTTCCTGGGGGTCCATTTAGTCTAGAAAAGGTCCAACAAATCGATTCCCAGACGAAAAATTTTTCGACCAAAAAAAAAGTAAGGCTAACCCCTTTGTATTTTTTGCGAAAATTTCGACTACTCGGGAGAGTGCTGCAATTGATTTCCTAGGGCACTATTCTGACGTAATTTTGCGAGAGGAATCGATTAAGCGCAGTCCCAATAGGCTGCGACCAACGGATCAAAAGTTACAGCCAAAAAACAGACGATTTTCATCGACATTTCTCTGCTGTTCTTCCTACGCTTTTTTTGATGTGTTTTTTGAGTTCCTGGGGGTCCATTTAGTCTAGAAAAGGTCAAACAAATCGATTCCCAGACGAAAAATTTTTCGACCAAAAATAAAGTGAGGCTAACCCCTTTGGATTTTTGGCCAAAATTTCGACGACTCGGGAAAGTGCTGCAATTGATTTCCTAGGGCACTATTCCGACGTAATTTTGCGAGAGGAATCGATTAAGCTCAGTCTCAATAGGCTGCGACCAACGGATCAAAAGTTACAGCCAAAAAACTGACGATTTTCATCGACATTTCTCTGCTGTTGTTGCTACGCTTTTTTTGATGTGTTTTTTGAGTTCCTGGGGGTCCATTTAGTCTAGTAAAGGTCGGACAAATCGATTCCGAGACGAAAAATTTTTCGACCAAAAAAAAAGTAAGGCTAACCCCTTTGTATTTTTTGCGAAAATTTCGACGAGTCGGAAAAGTGCTGCAATTGATTTCCTAGGGCACTATTCCGACGTAATTTTGCGAGAGAAATCGATTAAGCGCAGCCCCAATAGGCTGCGAACAACGAATCAAAAGTTACAGCCGAAAAACTGACGATTTTCATCGTCATTTCTCTGCTGTTGTTCCTACGCTCTATTTGATGTGTTTTCTGAGTTCCTGGGGGTCCATTTAGTCTAGAAAAGGTCGAACAAATCGATTCCCAGACGAAAAATTTTTCGACCAGAAAAAAAGTAAGGCTGACCCCTTTGTATTTTTTGCGAAAATTTCGACGACTTTGAAAAGTGCTGCAATTGATTTCCTGGTGCACTATTTCGACGTAATTTTGCGAGAGAAATCGATTAAGCGTAGTCCCAATAGGCTGCGACCAACGGATCAAAAGTTACAGCCAAAAAACTGACGATTTTTATCGCCATTTCTCCGCTGTTGTTCCTACGCTCTTTCTGATGTGTTTTCTGAGTTCCTGGGGGTCCATTTAGTCTAGAAAAGGTCGAACAAATCGATTCCCGGACGAAAAATTTTTCGACCAAAAAAAAAGTAAGGCTAACCCCTTTGTATTTTTGGCCAAAATTTCGACGACTTTGAAAAGTGCTGGAATTGATTTCCTAGGGCACTATTCCGACGTAATTTTGCGAGAGAAATCGATTAAGCGCAGTTCCAATAGGCTGCGACCAACGGGTCAAAAGTTACAGCCGAAAAACTGACGATTTTCATCGTTATTTCTTCGCTGCTGGTCCTACGCTTATTTTGATGTGTTTTATGAGTTCCTGGGGGTCGAATTACTCTAGAGATGGTTATACAAATCGATTCCGAGACGAACAACTTTCGGTTCGAAAATGACCAAAAGTAAGGCTTACCCCTTTTGATTTTTGAGAAAATTCCGAAGCCTTCGAAAAATCCCCCAAAGAATTTTTCTATACCCAAGTCTGACGTAGTTTTACCCGAGAAATCGATTGCACGTGGCTAGTTGGAATATGCTGCGAGGAATGGAGCGGAAGTTGCTGCTAAAACATATGACATTCCCTCAGGGTATTTAGAACTAAGGGAGAAGGAAAATGATAAACTCATAATTGTTCAGTTTTTGTTTAAATCCAGAGACAGTTTATTCTACATCTTTTTATTCTAGTACAAGTGTTTGAGTGCCAGTGTATTCTGTTTTAACAAGTTGCCAGGTTAATGCTATTTATAGCCTCCCGAATATTCTAATCGTCACTCTCAGATTTCAGTTTACTTAAGATTGATCTCGTGCTGAGTTCACATATTTAAGTGTCTTTCCTTATTCCCACCACACCACTGTTTCATTTCATTAAATAAATCCGATATCAACTCCAGCAGATGTACCCTAGTAATCGTACGGAGTATTATGAAATAAATCAACTTCCAACACCTTCAACAGCTTCAATTCTACGCGATCGTTGCTCTCACTTTCAATATTCTTCACATCAAACAGCCGATTCTTAACGTCATAACATCTCCATTTCTCCACCGAAAATGTGTGCTCATGTAAAACTCTCGGGATTACTATTTTTTTGGTCAATTTCCTTTACACCGGACTGTGCATCCCTGACGACCTATGAATTTTTTAAGTTTTCCGGGAAACTGTTCGAAAAATCGTTACCTTTTCCTTGAACTGAACAAGGAATTAAATGAACCCTTTACGACATAATCAAAATGTAATGATGCACTATAAATAAAAACGAACGTTCACTACCCTATTTCTCTAACTACCGAGAGAAGTTGGTACGGTCATTTCGAGAAAATAGATCGTTAAGATATTCGCATTACCATGGTCAGAGGTGTTTATTCAAAACTTGTCAAATCCAGCTGTAGAAATTTACAGTCTTTAGTACTGTGTTGAATCCCCAGCAGACGCGAAAAGTGAAGTTTGAATCAGTATGATCTACTGCTTAACGGTGACGGTAAGATTATGGATTATCAACGGTCACACCGGTTCCACTTCAATAATAACTTGCTCGCTTAGGTTATTGCTAAAAATCTTGGAAATTATTCGAATGCACAAGCTACAGGATGTCACAGGAATCCTAATTTTTATTTTCAATACACGGCTCCACGCTAAAAGATTTAGGATACACCTTGTCATTAATGTAAAATTAACTCATTATAATCAATATTTTATCATTCTCGAGCACGAAATACATATTTTATGCTCTAAATTGTAGGTACTAGCTACAGACAAATATTATTATACTATTATTCATTACATTCAACCAGGTTGATACGGTTGAATGTGATGGACCGTGTTATCATTCGCGTCTGAATATAATATTTGTTTATGGTGTCAATACATATACAGGCGTCTCGTAAGAATAGTTTAACAAGATTGACGACCATAAGGGTCGGCTATCTACACGTGATTCAGCAGGTCGTCGTGCATGCCTTTTGATAATACTGCTGCATTCTCCCTGATTTGCAGGAATCGTGTCTTTTCCACCGATTATTTTCGCGTCTGAACTCTGTCTTTCTCGTGTTAAATCAATCTGATTATACACGATGAATGGTAAGAGGAGGTCGTGTGTCCGCTGCTCCGGGCGGATGAACGAGTACATTTCTGTCCGGATTAAGTTGGAGGAGTTGCTGGTGCTTTCTCAATATGTTTTTTTCTCTCTGCGTCCTTCTGCTTTGTACATTTTCTTTACGAGGTCTTCCCCGCCTGTAATGAGGCATCGCGTAGACCAGCTTCTCCCAGAACCAAGGATCTCCCCACTTCACGTAAGTGTTCATTTTCAAATAGGCCCGTAGTTCCTCGTCCAACTGGTCGGTGGGCCCGATTTCGCCGTAAACGATGATAATGACTCTGCTCCTGCGCTCGGTGAGAGCCTGACGATGAGCTGCTTGGAACTCCAGTTTCCCCCACTCGCTTTTTACGTAATCTGGGGAGACTACGAGTATCGTGCGCCTTGATTCTTCGACGCTTCTCGTAATCTGCTCCGGTATAATTTCCCCGACATTCCAGTCACGGTAATGAACGCACAGTTTGAACGCGTCGGTGCCGTTTTCGAGCTTAGGGATCAGCTCTTCGTCGACGAACTTTTGATCCTGGTGAGCGTGGCTTATAAACGCGTCGTACTTTTTATTCTTGTCCACTGTCTCCTCTGGAAAAAGCTTGCCGAACAATCGATGGCTGTACAACCATATTTCTATTTGGAATTGGTACTTGAAGCACAACGCTGCAACAATGCCGAACAACAAACTGACCACCGCGACACTGACGCTGCCTGCTATAATTTTTCTGGTCGCAGACGGGCACAAATCGTCAGCCGTCAACGTTGAAAGAGTCTTCCCTCTATGGGCTGCATCCCCGCAAGACGTATTCAATATCTCCGGTAGTCTCCTCCCGTTATTCTGGATGAACTCTCGAAAACTGTTCGCCTCGCATTCGCAAATCCACGGATTTCGGTGGAGCGTCAACCTTTTCAGGGGCGTCGAATTCACAACAATTCCCAGAGCTGTCGTATTCATTCGTTTCATGTCGTTTCCGTCAAGCTCCAATACCTAGAAGAAGAACGTTGAGAAATTAATACGTGCCCGGAAATTATTACTCGAATAGACTTCGTGCATTGATTGCGAGCGATCTCTTAATTTGGCTCTGAATTCACCTGAAGTGTCGGAGGTACGCGAGTGGCCGAAAAACTGGATATGTTGTTGTGCGAAAGCAAAAGCGCCGTGATGTTCCCGTAACCTGATTTACCAAACGATGGCATCTCGGTCAAAAAGTTGCCCCTCAGATCAAGTTCGACGTTGCGACGCGTCAGATTCATCAATCCCCTTGGTGCTTCGCGAAGACCTCTGTGGGAGCAATTCACGATGATAGTATTATCATTTTCCCGTAACAGGCAATTGCACTCCTCCACGCACGTCAACGTGTGGCATTCGAAAGATTTGTATTTCAAATCTGCGACACGTGTTCCTGTCATATATTCCGGGCCACTGCACTTCAACTGGTCAGGTTTTATGTGGAACAGTTTTTGAACGTCTGGATGCATCTGTCCGTCCAAATATTCGAGAAAACTGTTCAAGCTGCAGTCACAGACAATTGGATTTTCATCCACTAATACAATTACAGTTCTATCGGCGGCGAGTTTTGTGTGTTGATAATTAACGAGTGCTGGAGCGAAGGATAAGTCGATTACTTTGATATTGTTATGTCTGATATCAAGTGTCAACTTATCCGAAAAGAATTGCAAATCATCAGCCTGAAAATATAAGAAATACATAATCGAATGAATAATTTTCAATACCGCTTGAGATCGCTCATTCGTGGCTCGACAAACTGTTCCAAAAATACAGTCATCGTAAATATTTTTTTTTTTTTTAACACGAACGTTTCCTTCACGAAAAATTACTACCGACTTTGAAGTGTATTAATTTAATTAATGAACACCATTGAATTAAATAGCTGTTTTACAGTCCAAAAATATGGTTTCACTTGCTGAGAACATATTGCAGTGAGTTTATGTGATATATTATCCGACTCAATGAACCTATTTACTAAAAGATAAAAATGTTGATCAGTCTTCATTTCGTAGATAATTTTTCGTGAGGTCGGCTTGCTGTTCGCGTCAGTTGAAACTCGAAAATATTTTAACAAAAATTATTCACATGTAAATTGCATGTATATTTTTCTACTCACTTTTATTTCGGAAAGCTGATTATATCTCAGGTCTATCTTGTTAAGTTTCGACAGTATGTACTGCCAGTCTGAGAAAATCTGCGCAATACTGTTATTGGCCAAATATAGTTCAACTAAGTTTACACAACTATCGAAAGGTGAAAATTGCCCTGGAAACGTGTCATCAATCAGGGTGAGTTTATTATTCGATAATCGTCCAATTTTCAACGACGTTAGCGGCCCAAAGCTCTTTCGTTCAATGATCCGCATTCCGTTTGATTCCAAGTTCAAATTATCCAAAGCGCCAAGTCCCGAAAACAAATTCCTGCAATAATCGAAAATATACTTGATTATTTTATAACATTATTACGATTGCCTTACAGGTTGAAAGTAGATAATTTTCCTTATCTTGGCCTAGCTTTTCATCAGTTGTATATTTTCTAGCGATTGATTGAAAAGTATGAATATTACATGCATTTGTGTAAGTGTAAATAATGATCACTCACTGAGTAATTTTGAATATGTTATTATTCTGCAACTCCAGCCTCTCAAGTTTTGCCATTGACTGGAATATGCGATCGGGAAGACTCGTTATCTTGTTCCAACTCAAGTTTAGACTTGTGAGATTGGTTAAATCCTTGAATATGTTTTTCGGAAGAGTAGACAACGAATTGTGATTTAAATCAAGAATTTTTATTGCCGAGCTATTTGAAAGTAAGTCTTCCGGTAAGCGCGTCAATTTACTGTATTGCAAGTATACGTCTTGTAGTCGAGGCAGGTTGCTTAAAAATCTGTTGGGTAACGTGATCAAAACAACTCGATTGAATGTCAAAGCTAACTTTGTCAAGTTGCGGTTTTCGGATAATAAATCTTCAGGCAGCGACGTAAAATAATTCCCCGAAATTTTCAAGTCGGTTAGGTTCGTCAGAGACTTGAAGACCTCCGGGCGAAGGGTCGTTAGGTTGTTATTATGCAAACCGAGGCTTCTTAGATCAGTCAAACCGACAAATGTGTATGGATCAATATCAGTCAAGCGATTACCCCAAAGATGCAACAACTTGAGCCGATTAAGACCAGAAAATAGCGATGGATTCATACGCGTCATTCTATTATTCCCGAGGTCCAGAGTCTGCAACTTTGATAAATTGCTGAAAAAATTTTTGGGCAGGTCTTCTATTTCATTTTGTCGTAACTCCAAAGTGATCAACTCCGGGAAATCATCCAATAAATCATCTGGAACCTGACGCAAATTATTCAAATTTAAACTTAATTCCTCTATTTTCGGAAATCCTGACAAATGACGGCGCTTCAAGATAGAGCTCAGATTTCTGTACGATTTAAATTCCAGCTTCTTTGTCGGTTGAACGCCAATCCTTTCAGTTATTTCGTGTAACGGCACTTCAGGTAGAAAACATGACTCGAATCGAACCTCATTCACATGTTCAACTTCGCCAGTTGAATTTAATTTGAAAATTGACCAAGGTGGATCACTGTTGCATTGTATTTTCACAGCATCCTTTGGCCAGATATGAATATCAAATCTGGAATGCACGATGTGTGACGGACAATTAAACTCGCATTTATCGGCATTATTCTGCTGAAAATAACAGCCCGACCCTCTATATTGGCATGGCTGTTGCAAGCTTTGATCAATGCAGGCTAATAGCAATAGCAACGGCCACGTTGGTCCACTGTTCTTCATCTTCTTCTTCATTTTTTGTACATATTCTAGTTCCAGTCAAAAATCTCTCTACTGATGTGTTCCTAAAGAAAGGACAAAAATAAATGCATAATGCTGCAGCTCGCGATCCACATTTTCCAGTTTAGAATGAATTGATTAAGTACAAAATACATTGTACATACTCATAAAGCAGAGTGAGATGAGAGTTAATATGGCGTGCACTTTTTGCATTTCTTCAGAATGAATCCGAAGCCATTGCCATTGGCATAGTCTTGCTCAGATTATAGAAAGCAGATGACCAATTTCATGCTATTGAAGTAATACCGCGAAAAATTGGCGCGAAATACGAAATCGCAATAGTAAATTCGTAGAATTAATGCCATTTCTTTATTTCTGTGTAAAATGAAAATACGTTGGGGTGTTCTTGTTCAGAATGACGTAGAGAATGGGGCTATTGAGCCCTTTTCCGCGTTTGAGATACGTGGATTTCGACGTTTGGAATTGTATAGGACGACGTCGAAATCCATTAAAGCATCCCCTTAATATACCTACAATCGAACCAAGCCGTTAAATCCTCACGTCGACTATGAAAGGAAACACATATCAAAAGGTTTAGTCGAATCAATGCTTCATTCGATTCTAACAAGAAGGGCTTCGTTGAATCAAAGAATTTACGCCGCTAAGTCATTTCGTCAAATTAACCGAATGGAAATAGTTGAATTGAACGAGAAGTAAATGAAATTCCAAGAAAATCTATTTTGTCAGTTCGAGAATTCCTTACTCTCCGTGCGCCATTTAATAATAAAATCCGAATTTTTCCGCACTTTGTCATAAATAATACCGAACTATTTTCTTAAATTACTCAATATTGTGGTGTAAACACTCAGAGTAAAATGTTCAAATAACAAAATGTGCGATTGCGGGCAGTGAAGTGAATATTTATCTGTGTCAATTCAAGTACTGTTGGTTTTACAAAAAGTTTTCCTTCTCATTCGAATAGTTAAAATTCCAATTGTTGGGTAAAACAAATATTTCGATCAGCCAACAGATCGTGAATCGACACAAGCAAATATTCATTTCACCACCCGTAACCGCACATTTAGTTGATTTACGCAAAATTTTCTCTCAGTAAACGTTATTTTTAATACTTGCAAATTCCATAAAAATTATCCTAAATCCGTTATATACATTTTTTTAAATCTACTAAATGTGCTCATGACAAAATTAAGTAATGGGAAATCCAACTGCGCTATCATGAGTAAAAAAAGGATTTTCTGCGTAAGAAGATCACATTTGACCCATCGGGTCAAATGTCGGTTGATAAAATTAAATAGTCGTAGAAGTTGTCGTCGATGGGTTATCGTTGAAGATTTGTTTGCAACCGTATTTACAACATATTTTTTTACCGAGTCTAACTTCAACTCGTTACCATTCTCGTATAAAATAATTTATGAAGTTTTTTTTTCTTCAAATCGTGTTTTACTCTGAATTTGACTTTCCAGTGTACTGAATTCACGTTTTTAGACGCATCTTAAACGATATCTGGACTACTGATTTCCGTACAATGATGAGCTCTAAATAATATGACGGTGAAATAAACAATTTGGAAAACATCCTGTCAAGAGATACTCTATTCAATGTATACTATATGGACTAAAATCGGAAATGTGCTTTCTAACGGTAAAATCAGATGCACGTTGAGTTTGACCCCATAAGAATATCTAGTTTCCTACAGAAATTTAGTGAATATAAAACATACACTTGAAAAATGAATTATATACTTACTTTTCTCAACGACTCGCAGCAAACTGTTGATCTGACATCTTTCCTCTCTATCCTAAGTATATGCCAGTTCCATTCCAGTAACAGGGACGTTTCATTGGTATTATTGAGGCCACAGCGAGTTTCGGGTTGACGGGAAAGAGATGATAATTAGAATCCGCAGGGGTGGGGAGAGTCGCTGAATCATAGCCACTGGTCAGAAGAGAATTTTTCACTTAGTCAGAAAATGTGGCAATACAAGTGGAAAGAATAAATGTTTTCTCGTAAAAAAGCAAACATTTTTGCGAAGTTTATGATTTTTCTATTGAATATTTTGCCAAAGAAAGAAAGAGTTAATTCAGATTGTCTGAATCTGGGTGTACAATTGAAATACCCATAATACCCTATCGACGGTATTACTAGGTCATACAATACATACAATCAGAACGCTACGAAAATCTAAAAACGAGTAAACAACAACTATCTTATTGTTAGTCTTAGTTTAGGAAGCTTCTTGAAACGTGCATTCAAAATGCCACGCTACAGTTGTTATGTTACGGATCGTGATCCTTGGGTTAAATATGAATTTCGGTAAGGAAATAATAATTGAAATGCTATAACCCGTTTCTTCATATATATATAACTTTAGATAAATGTAAAAAAAAACGTAGAATTCTCTTCTTTTTACAGAAACTTTCTTTTGACCTAAACAAACTTTTTAGCTAATGCCGTGATCGCCCTTTACCCAAGAGCCTGCTCAAGGCTGGAGAGAAATGCTATGGGACATGGTCTATAAAACCCATAATGGTTTAGAAAAGAAAAAAAAAAAAAAAGACCTGCAGCCACGGAGTACCTAAAGAATGAGGAGCGTAGCCTACATCGCAAAGGGATGAAAAAACATGTGACGTCGACTTACCGACGGTTGGTAAGATCACGCGCATGTATCGACTGCTGGTAAGCATTAGTCAAAGACATCAAAGAGTGCATGCAAGATGGGCAATCCCCTTTATTCGCGATGCTAGCTCACCAGAGATGAATAGGTTTAGCCTCCGCTAGTAATTCATTTGCCATGCCTGTACACCTTACTCTGTCAACGGTGTGTGAATCGAATCTTCAAGGGAAGGTCATAACGCCGGTAGAATTTTCATTCCGTCAATCTCGAGAACAAAACCTCGAACCGCCGTTCAGTAAAGTCTGATTAATTGGTCAATGTGACGGTAACAAGTAATTAATTTTCGCACCGCGATCAGCGTCCGATTTTGTTTAATCCAATCATTTTCAGTTTCGGGTTACGATACTCAACCTGTTTGAATGAGCTGCAGCACTGTAATTATCGTTGATACCTGGCGCGTGTTGCATCGTTTAAGTAATTTCCACTGAAAGAAAGGAAGAAAAAATGCCAGAATGCCAATTATATATTTCCCTTGCAATACTTTTCACGATACTCACGCAGTTCGTTTCCAGTCAGGTAAGCAATTCATCATTACCTGCAGTTATTATAATTCATTGTAACCTAAATTTCATCATGTTTCATATTTTTCAACTGTCAAAAACTCCTCGCAATTGACACATTTTTATAATTTTCTATTTACAGAAACCAAGTTTCACTTGCGGCGTCAAAGATTCAATACATTTGCACAAGTTTAACTTCACTGAGCTATCGAGCTCGGATATAACGATCTACGATCAGTCTGAGGGCGAAAATATAACTCTACGTCTTTGTTCGCCTCTGTCGCAAACCTGCGCTGGAAGTCACGATTACAGTATATGTTTGCGCAAGCAGGGAACAGAAGTAGGACTGGGTAAGCAATTCTTTTTAAACGTATGTAAGTCTATTCTTAGGAACTATGATCACAACACTGGTCACACGATTGAAGTTGTTGAAAATATTTAATACTATTTTAAGCACAGAAACTTTGCTCTCAAACTGTTGCTTTATAAAATTTGGTATAATGAAATAAATTTAGGTAATTTTATGACTCTCAATGTTTAAAAATTACCACAAGGTATGAAAGATGGCAAAACGCTTTAGAGTGAACTTGAAACAGCTTAAATCCGTTACCTCAATAAGCTTCTACGATTAAAGAAATATTTAACTGGTTACATTTTTACAGGAAAATTTCCTCCGTTGTTGGTGAACAATCATACATCAATGTTCAATTTCACGGGTGACCTGTGCAGCAATTCCAGAAATTATACAGTTTTGATTGTTATGAAATGCGACTATACCGCTATCGACACTACAAGTCCTCAACTAATTCCAAAAGTAGTTCTGCCTTCACACTCAAATAGTAAAATTAGTCTTCCCTGTCTGAAAGGTGTGTCATTATAAACCAGAGATAATTTACAGGGAAAAGATGATCAGTGCACAACATACTTTATATGGAATACTAAATGGGCTTGTAACGAAGCAGTAAAAGCAAATTGCACAGTTGTCGATGATCGTAACAATCTATACGATCTTAGTTCGCTAACAGCATATAAGAATAATTATGTCGTTGACATTGGTGGCAAGGGAAACTTGACAATGAATATCAATGTATGTCATTCGGTTATACATGAATCTGGATCAGAATGTTATGGAACAGCTGGAGCATGCTTAGAAGTACATTCGAACGACTCGAGTAATCCCAAGTAAGTAAAAGGCACTCCAAGATAACGTCCGTGAAGCATACTTTGATTTAACCAATTTAGTTGAAAACTTTTTTGCAAGATCTACTTGTTAATTACCTTAATTATGTACATTAACAGGTACATTAATTACGGTGAAGTAAATCACCCTCTCACCATTAACAATGGTAATTTGGAAATTGTATACACAAGCGGTCACTTATGCAAAGACGAAACAGAAGACTCACTTTGGACGATTATAACTTTCATCTGTGATCCTGAAGCTACTGAGGTATGTTCGGATTCAATTTTATTTTCAACGTGATGCGATACGTAGTAATATGATTATTAAAATACCACTATAAAAATGTTCGTTTGTTACAGCACACCGTGCCAGAGTATAAGAACAATACATCCTGCAAGTATGAATTTGTATGGAAAACATCTCTTGCCTGCAACAAAACGTACTTAAAACAAAATGCTGCAAAGTGCAAAGTAACAAATCCTCGGACAAAATTCACGTATGGCCAATTTTCATTTCCTTAGTTTATTGTTTAAGTTATGTTGTTCAATATAAACAAACTCTTACCTTAAACTTTTCTTCAGTTACAACTTGGAAGTGTTGATGAATAGTGATGTTACGACAAACACATCCGATGGTACTCAATATAAACTTCAAATATGTGGTTCACTCCGTGACAGTAAATGTCCAAAAGGAACAGGTAACTAGCACATGATGAATCATAAAAAATTTTGTAATGAAACAATTCAAGCTACTCAATATTTCGTCTGCAGATTAATTTATCATATAATTTACTTTCACTTTGTTTACTGCCACACAGGAGTGTGTAATACTAAAGACTCGATATCAGTTGGTATGGCTAATGGTAATCTTATGTGGCAACATGGCGGTCCTTATCTTAATTATACCAACGGAGCGATATGCGAAAACGGTCAAAACCATTATACTCTTATCGCATTCGTTTGTGGCGCTGAAGGTTCAACTGGTTCACCAATCATAGTAAAAAAAAATACGTGTTCTTTGATCATACACTGGTACACTAGCCTGGCATGTGAAAACAAGGTTAGTAAGAGATGCAGACCAATTTATTTCTATCGATAGTATCATAAAATACTTTCTTCTCACATTTCACCTATACTCAAATGCAGCTGACATGTGTTGAAAAGCAAACGAACTTACTTCCATTGATACAAACTTCGAAAAATTATGTGGCCAAGGGAATGGATACGGAGTTTCACATAAATATATGCCGTCCTATAGTTCCCACTCCAGGATTGGCCTGTCCACCTGGTAGCGCTGTTTGTCAAGCTGTACGTACCTCCGAAGGACAATATACCAATGAAACCGTGAGTACTGGAAATGCAGAAAAACAATGTGTCTGAACTATATTCAACAAGCATAATTCATTAGTTACATTAAGTGAAATATTTAGCACATATTTGGAAAGCATACAAGATATGAACTGATATATTGTGCTAATTTTTTAGCATTAAATTGAACAATGAACATATTTTACAGAGTCTAGGTTTTCCTGATGAAAAGACAGTTCTCCTTGACAATCAAAATGTTATTTTGAACTACACTCAGGGCTCGCCGTGCCCTGAAAATCCTCAGAAAAATTTATCTTCATCTTTCAAATTTTCTTGCAACTACAATGGTGATCACGTAAGTCTAAAACAGTAATTGATTCTTTTCGGCTTTCTCTCATACAGCTGAAAAAATATATTTACTCAAATATAATTAGTTTCAACTAGATAAATGAATAAGTAAAATATATTACGTTACAGGGATCACCAGAATTTGAAAATTACTCAAATTGTCACTTCAGTTTTATATGGAAAACCAATATTGTATGCGGCACGTTGATTGGAGTTTGGGTTCCACCATGTGTGGTCCAAGATGAAACTCACGTGAACAAAGTGGATCTATCTCTGCTATATCCAAAGCCAGTCCCGCGTGTAAGTGATGTAGTCCACATGTTTGAACGTTTGACTGAAAAATAGCGATGTTTATATCCAAATTTACGAAAAATAACAGTACTCACGCTTTGTATTCCAACAATAAAGACTCTACTAATATTTCAAAAATTTCAATGATTCCACAGATAGTGGCCGGAACAGGAAAGAACTACAGCATAAGCATTTGTGGCGGAAAGGATCATTGCAATGGGTCGGCAGTTTGTCAGGGTACAAATGGCTATGGTACTATCACCAATGTTATGTTTGACTACGACAATAAGGCGATAAAACTCCTGTATGGGAATGGTTCGAAATGTTCCAATAGTAAGTGAAATGAACGTTCGTTCAATATTTTAAAGCAGCCGGATTTGCTCCATGAATATCTAAATAACATCATAATTCATTAGATTATATACCTTTTATCAATTTTCAGAAGTCTATACATCGGAATTATCGTTGATCTGCAATGATAGCGTTGGAATTGACAATGGGCCGAAGCTGCTTTTGGTGAGTGAATCAATTATTGAATAACTGTTATCAGTACTAGGGTACATGAAGATCTTTCTACAAAAAAAAAACCTGGCAAACGAAATTTATTTTTTCTAAGAAAAACTAGGAAAAAGTTTAGAATATCTCTTTTCAGCTCGCTTATTGGCTAGCTAATATAAATTGAATGTTTTTGAACGGCCACGCCAGTTCCACTTCAATGATAACTTGATCGGTATGATTATTGCTGGAATCGTCCAAAATTACTCGAATGCACAAGCTACAAAACATCACGCCGAGATAAAAGTCGAATGTTTAAACCGCACTTGCACACAAAAATATTAATAGGGTCCGTACTATGCGAAGCAAGTTTTACGCGGAATCGGTTTTTTCATCACATTCAGTGAAGCGGGTAATACTTTCAGCGCAGTACGTTATCACCAATCATGCGAAAATGATTTCACGAATTCTTGTTTATACTGATTATCGTCAAACAGATTCGTTTATTCAATAATTATCGAATTCACGAGTACACATTTCGGTCTACGTATAAAATTATTCCCAATAAAAAATTATAACTAGTCTGTCACCCAATCTTTCAGTTCCGTATCAACTTAAAATTAATTCTATATACTTGCAATAATTAATATGTACAACAATCCGTAAATATTTTCACTTTGTGTGATGTCATAAATGATCGTCGATTTCAAACAAATCACAGTTTTTTTTTATTGCACGGCTCTGTGCTGAAATATTTAGGATACGTCTCATCACGAGTATAAAATTATCTTATATTATATCTGCTAGCGTATATCAGTGGAACATATTTTGATGATTATTTTTCAACTTGCTGTTACAATCAGTCAGTCTTAAATTAAATATTTACAATGGCGATTGAAAGTTTACGTTCTAATGCAGTTATGCGAGGTCGTTCATTCTTGAGCAAAGAAAATAAATTTTCTGCCCTAAGTCGTCAGTACTGGCTATACAGGTATATTATTATATTATCGTGCATTATATTCAAGTAGGTAAATATGGTTGAACGTGATCCACCATATTATTATTTGCATCTGAATATAATATTGTTTATGGTTTTTCATACACATAGGCATGTCGTAGAAATGGTTGAACAAATTTTAGGACCATGAGAGTTGACTATACGTGACTCAGTTGATCACTGTATATGCTTTTGATTATGCTACTACATTCACCAGATTCTAAAGAATCATGTCTTTTCCACCGATTATTTTCCCGTCTAAACTCTGTCTTTCCTGTGTTAAGTCAATCTGATTATTGGAAGCCTTGATATTGGCCGCCTCCTTCTTCAGACAATCTGTTATCACAACTTCACCCTTCGCACTGCCATTAGACATAAAAGTGTTTAGCGAGTTCGCTGGAGGAGTAGTAAGCGGAGATGGTGTATCCGTTGCTCCGGGCGGATGAACGAGTACATTTCTGTCCGGATTAAGTTGGAGGAGTTGCTGGTGCTTTCTCAATATGTTTTTTTCTCTCTGCGTCCTTCTGCTTTGTACATTTTCTTTACGAGGTCTTCCCCGCCTGTAATGAGGCATCGCGTAGACCAGCTTCTCCCAGAACCAAGGATCTCCCCACTTCACGTAAGTGTTCATTTTCAAATAGGCCCGTAGTTCCTCGTCCAACTGGTCGGTGGGCCCGATTTCGCCGTAAACGATGATAATGACTCTGCTCCTGCGCTCGGTGAGAGCCTGACGATGAGCTGCTTGGAACTCCAGTTTCCCCCACTCGCTTTTTACGTAATCTGGGGAGACTACGAGTATCGTGCGCCTTGATTCTTCGACGCTTCTCGTAATCTGCTCCGGTATAATTTCCCCGACATTCCAGTCACGGTAATGAACGCACAGTTTGAACGCGTCGGTGCCGTTTTCGAGCTTAGGGATCAGCTCTTCGTCGACGAACTTTTGATCCTGGTGAGCGTGGCTTATAAACGCGTCGTACTTTTTATTCTTGTCCACTGTCTCCTCTGGAAAAAGCTTGCCGAACAATCGATGGCTGTACAACCATATTTCTATTTGGAATTGGTACTTGAAGCACAACGCTGCAACAATGCCGAACAACAAACCGACCACCGCGACACTGACGCTGCCTGCTATAATTTTTCTGGTCGCCGACGGGCACAAATCGTCAGCCGTCAACGTTGAGAGAGTCTTCCCTCTATGGGCTGCATCCCCGCAAGACGTATTCAATATCTCCGGTAGTCTCCTCCCGTTATTCTGGATGAACTCTCGAAAACTGTTCGCCTCGCATTCGCAAATCCACGGATTTCGGTGGAGCGTCAACCTTTTCAGGGGCGTCGAATTCACAACAATTCCCAGAGCTGTCGTATTCATTCGTTTCATGTCGTTTCCGTCAAGCTCCAATACCTAGAAGAAGAACGTTGAGAAATTAATACGTGCCCGGAAATTATTACTCGAATAGACTTCGTGCATTGATTGCGAGCGATCTCTTAATTTGGCTCTGAATTCACCTGAAGTGTCGGAGGTACGCGAGTGGCCGAAAAACTGGATATGTTGTTGTGCGAAAGCAAAAGCGCCGTGATGTTCCCGTAACCTGATTTACCAAACGATGGCATCTCGGTCAAAAAGTTGCCCCTCAGATCAAGTTCGACGTTGCGACGCGTCAGATTCATCAATCCCCTTGGTGCTTCGCGAAGACCTCTGTGGGAGCAATTCACGATGATAGTATTATCATTTTCCCGTAACAGGCAATTGCACTCCTCCACGCACGTCAACGTGTGGCATTCGAAAGATTTGTATTTCAAATCTGCGACACGTGTTCCTGTCATATATTCCGGGCCACTGCACTTCAACTGGTCAGGTTTTATGTGGAACAGTTTTTGAACGTCTGGATGCATCTGTCCGTCCAAATATTCGAGAAAACTGTTCAAGCTGCAGTCACAGACAATTGGATTTTCATCCACTAATACAATTACAGTTCTATCGGCGGCGAGTTTTGTGTGTTGATAATTAACGAGTGCTGGAGCGAAGGATAAGTCGATTACTTTGATATTGTTATGTCTGATATCAAGTGTCAGTTTATCCGAAAAGAATTGCAAATCATCAGCCTGAAAATATAAGAAATACATAATCGAATGAATAATTTTCAATACCGCTTGAGATCGCTCATTCGTGGCTCGACAAACTGTTCCAAAAATACAGTCATCGTAAATATTTTTTTTTTTTTTAACACGAACGTTTCCTTCACGAAAAATTACTACCGACTTTGAAGTATATTAATTTAATTAATGAACACCATTGAATTAAATAGCTGTTTTACAGTCCAAAAATATGGTTTCACTTGCTGAGAACATATTGCAGTGAGTTTATGTGATATATTATCCGACTCAATGAACCTATTTACTAAAAGATAAAAATGTTGATCAGTCTTCATTTCGTAGATAATTTTTCGTGAGGTCGGCTTGCTGTTCGCGTCAGTTGAAACTCGAAAATATTTTAACAAAAATTATTCACATGTAAATTGCATGTATATTTTTCTACTCACTTTTATTTCGGAAAGCTGATTATATCTCAGGTCTATCTTGTTAAGTTTCGACAGTATGTACTGCCAGTCTGAGAAAATCTGCGCAATACTGTTATTGGCCAAGTATAGTTCAACTAAGTTTACACAACTATCGAAAGGTGAAAATTGGCCTGGAAACGTGTCATCAATCAGGGTGAGTTTATTATTCGATAATCGTCCAATTTTCAACGACGTTAGCGGCCCAAAGCTCTTTCGTTCAATGATCCGCATTCCGTTTGATTCCAAGTTCAAATTATCCAAAGCGCCAAGTCCCGAAAACAAATTTCTGCAATAATCGAAAATATACTTGATTATTTTATAACATTATTACGATTGCCTTACAGGTTGAAAGTAGATAATTTTCCTTATCTTGGCCTAGCTTTTCATCAGTTGTATATTTTCTAGCGATTGATTGAAAAGTATGAATATTACATGCATTTATGTAAGTGTAAATAATGATCACTCACTGAGTAATTTTGAATATGTTATTATTCTGCAACTCCAGCCTCTCAAGTTTTGCCATTGACTGGAATATGCGATCGGGAAGACTCGTTATCTTGTTCCAACTCAAGTTTAGACTTGTGAGATTGGTTAAATCCTTGAATATGTTTTTCGGAAGAGTAGACAACGAATTGTGATTTAAATCAAGAATTTTTATTGCCGAGCTATTTGAAAGTAAGTCTTCCGGTAAGCGCGTCAATTTACTGTATTGCAAGTATACGTCTTGTAGTCGAGGCAGGTTGCTTAAAAATCTGTTGGGTAACGTGATCAAAACAACTCGATTGAATGTCAAAGCTAACTTTGTCAAGTTGCGGTTTTCGGATAATAAATCTTCAGGCAGCGACGTAAAATAATTCCCCGAAATTTTCAAGTCGGTTAGGTTCGTCAGAGACTTGAAGACCTCCGGGCGAAGGGTCGTTAGGTTGTTATTATGCAAACCGAGGCTTCTTAGATCAGTCAAACCGACAAATGTGTATGGATCAATATCAGTCAAGCGATTACCCCAAAGATGCAACAACTTGAGCCGATTAAGACCAGAAAATAGCGATGGATTCATACGCGTCATCCTATTATTCCCGAGGTCCAGAGTCTGCAACTTTGATAAATTGCTGAAAAAATTTTTGGGCAGGTCTTCTATTTCATTTTGTCGTAACTCCAAAGTGATCAACTCCGGGAAATCATCCAATAAATCATCTGGAACCTGACGCAAATTATTCGAATTTAAACTTAATTCCTCTATTTTCGGAAATCCTGACAAATGACGGCGCTTCAAGATAGAGCTCAGATTTCTGTACGATTCAAATTTCAGCTTCTTTGTCGGTTGAACGCCAATCCTTTCAGTTATTTCGTGTAACGGCACTTCAGGTAGAAAACATGTCTGGAATCGAACCTCATTCACATCTTCAACTTCGCCAGTTGAATTTAATTTGAAAATTGACCAAGGTGGTTCACTGTTGCATAGTATTTCCACAGCATCCTTTGACCAGATATGAATATCAAATCTGGAATCCGCGGAGAATGACGGACAATTGAACTCGCATTTATCGGCATTATTCTGCTGAAAATAACAGCCCGACCCTCTATATTGGCATGGCTGTTGCATGCTTTGATGAATGCAGATCAGTAGCAACAGCAAAGACCACGTTAGTCCACTATTCTCCATCTTCTTCTCCATTTTTCGTATTTCGGTTCGAGTCTAGACTCTCTCGCCTCGCGTGTTCCTGAAAGAAAAGAAAAAAACAAGAATGACTCTAGCTCGGGATCCATTTTTCTGCATCTGGAATAAATTACTCAAGTACAAAATACTGTACTCGTAAAGCAAAGTTAAGCAAGTTCATATTGCATACACTTTTTGCACTCTACACGAATAAATTGTAAATCATTGGGACAGTCGTTTCTGAATAGCACGCAATTCGATCAACGTTATGCTGTCGAAGTTATTTACTTTTCTATATTGCGTTTAATAATTAGACAAGTCAAAATAACGAAGACAAATTGACGAACTCGTTATCTTATTGCTAACTAATCTAAAAATAAAATCGCCTGTTACATACTTAGCATCGAGATTCAAACTTCCCTCGAAGCGTCAAGTAAAGTAAAAAAATCGCAATTTTACGAGAAGATTGAAGATGAAAATGCGCACCTTATTTAAGAACAATATTGAAAACATTTCACCTAATCGTCACTGCTTTTCAAACATCATTTTCCATAAATCAAAGACAAATTTTACCGTCTGTTTATCAACAAATGTCCAACGTCTCCTAAACTCTTTCAAATTACACACAAAATTCTTCGATGATACATATTTTAAAGAGCCGCAAAAGATCCGCCTTGCAATTTCTAAACTGTATGCCCATTAACGTATATCGTACCAATTGCAAAATCGTTGCTCCACCTTCGCACCCTCATCGTAGATATATATTATAAAATATGGTTCTATACAGATTTGTATTTACAGACGCGCGAAAAAATGTTGTATTCGAATATTCGTCGACTCGTAAAAGGTGAGTGGCACTTCGGTCAAACCCGCCAGTGATCTTGTTGTCGTTATTACTTGGTGCTACGATGTTACACCTAACTTAACTTGACTGTATTCCGTACCTGCGCGGAACCGATTTAATCCCAAGTTCACAAATTTCGTACCTCCATCTTGATTTTGCGCCGCAAAAAAGAGGAACACCCAATTACGAGCCTATTCTCGAAGGTTTTCAAACCCGAGGCGATTATCTTAATGTCGTTTTTATGATTCTGAAGCATCGTGTAGTAAAATGATCGCCAAGTAGCATGCTTAGAAAATCCGACGCTTCGAATTCCGTCGCTTCGTTAATTCGTTGAACTTAATCCATGACTTCGAAAATATCACAATCAAAACCCCAATTTCTGTAAACATCGTTGACTAGTTTTTACAAAACTTCATATTGCAAATTTTCCATTAATTTAACTAGCCATTCGATACCATCGAGTCACTGCCTCACACGTAATTTTTATTAACAATTTTTTTTTTCTTTTTCTTCTATTTCATCGATTAGTTAGAACACCCGTACAAATACTATACCGGCCATTAACCGAACTTCGTATATCTGTTTGAATACTGTTTGTATCCACACCTATCCATACTCACATCGCCAAAGATGAGAATATCGATAGCAAATTATACGGCCGTTATGAAAAGAAAAAATAGCATGACAATAAAGTTTCCCTCATGGATGTTGACCGATAATTCGCACGTAGCATGCAAATCCACGCATCGGATAATACCAGTTAGCAAAGTAATGTGAAAAAAACAAGCTACAGCAACGGCAACTCCCATGAGAACGAGCAAAACTCGTTCCGCGCTTCCAAGGACGAAGCGATGCGGTTAAATAATATTCCGCTTCGTGTTTTGAGAACGTTTTTACGACTCGGTTAAAGTCTGTGTACAATATCTATGTATCTTTTTTTTTTTTTTTTTTTTTTTTTTTTTTCATCTACCCCACTTGGAATTGTTCCATTCGGTAATTTAACCCTCGGTTATATAACAAGGATGATAAAGAGTTACGACGAGATATATTTTTTTATTATCGTGTACATACATATTAGCACAGCCGTGTCTACGTTAAAGAAGGCATTAAATCAATTTGAATAACATTCAAACAACCGGTTATAACAATACCGTTAAATCACCTTCAAATCAGCCATTCGAATTCGGAGAAGAGTGTTACCCGGAGGCTTAATTGCGATGGTTACTGCTCCTGAGGTCAAATCGCAGGGCGCCTGAGCTGCGGCAACCAGTCTGACACCGCGCATTTCGAAAGACATCGGAACAAAAGAGAAAAAAAAAAATGGCGCACTCTAAAAATGAAAATTAACTAAACCGAATAACGCAAGAGCATAAATTAAAGAAAGGAAAAAAATTCTCCCGCGTTTTTCTGCGAGAGGGTAAAGTGAAAATCGCTTGTTTTTTCATACAGCTAGATATAATATAATCATGGGTATTTCACGGCATAAATGAGAGAACGAAAGGAGATAAATAAAGAGAGATGCACACACATGGTGTCACGATTAGCACGAAAAGGAAACGGGATGTGGGCATGCTGGCTGTGTACCCAACATCGCATTATACCGAGCGTTGATGACGTCACACGAAGAGCAACCATTACCGTATCGCTTTCTTAGATCATCCCATCATTATGTGTATTCGTTGAACAACCGAACACCCATAAATCTGTCAAAAATGTTATGCGCACGGATGCAGGTAGAGCGGAAAATGTAAGGATCGCTTACCTGGCGTCAAACAGGGCGGGGTCTAAGTCCTGCAGACATTTGAAGTCCGTGAGTAGTGTAAGGATCGATCCTCGATCCTCGAGTCAGAAATCCACCGCACGCATACGCGACGAAGGAAATTGTCACTGGTATGTGTGTTCGCACAAATCACAGTCACTGCGCAATCGTTAGAGTACGATACGTAATATTTAATAGCGATACGTACTCTTGGAAAAATTTAATACTTATCGCGACAATACAGCAGGAAGTTTAAACAGGATAAGGAAATTTGCAAACTCTGGGGATCTCGCCAGTGATCCAAGCACGCTGATTACGAATCGTCACAAACAGCTTGACACTTGTTCTCGACGCTGCGGTTGGCTACTTTCTATAACGGCTCATGGTAAACTGACTCTGACCAGCTATTCCACGGTCCGCTCTCCACGCATCCATACATACCGTATTCCAGTAAACGTGACGTTTCATTGGCTCGTCGAAACTTCGCCGAGCTACGGATCTAGGGGAAAGTGAGAGCAATTGAAAACAAGGGGTGGGGAGGACGTCGTGGTGTCATTCTTGAACCGAGGAAGAGGGAACAGAATCAAGTTTATGTACTTCTATGCTAATATATATACACTGTACACATCTCTCTGGGAGTGACAACGTCGATCATCGTCTTGTTGGAAATTTATGCATCATGATACACGCGGTTGATATGTAGATACACTTTTTATGAATAGGTACACGTCCGCATGAGCTAATTCTTCAATTGATAATTGGCCCCCCCCCCCCCCCCCTGTTTTTGCGAATCGCAGCCATGTTTCAACTGCATCTTGGTGGATACACTTCCTCGTCATCCGGCGTCCAGATTTTAAGCATTTTGTAGTTGATGAGTTCGGCGAATGTATTTTTTTAATCGAGATTACAGCTTACTTCTTACAAAAGACGGAAAATGATCGGGCAAAAAAAGATATCAGTCTAGGAATTAACACATTCTTTTCTTGATTTAATAGACGGACGAAATAATTACCTGAATTTCATTTACGAAGGTGATGAAATCTTCGCATCTGCTTAATCGCTTGGCTCATAGGAAAAGAACTGTTGCTGACGTATTTCGGGAATTTCAAACACTTTGCAGTATCGACGACACGTACGTGATTCCCGCGCTCTTGTAGCGCTGTTTACGCACTCTCTCAATGTCTCGGAGTGACAAGTCAATCTGATCGAGTAAAAAATCTCTGAGCCTCTGATTTTATTCACTCCAAGCTTTTGGAGTGGAGAAATTCACTCCTTTGTACAAGTTGTGCTTTTTTCATTCCAAGGAAATCTACAGAATACGAGCTTAACACGCATAATACGTAGAAAAGAATCTTGGCATTGCAGTGCAAAAAAAGATACGAGTAAAGAGTAATAATAAAGTTTTACCCACTCGTCAGAGTATCTGATCATGATCTGCAAATAGTTTATTCAAGTATAATATTTCGCCAACTTTGTGCCAACTTTCGAGAGCCGGCAACGTTTGAATTCATGAGCGAAACCGAATTTTCACCGCTCGAACGAACAGATGAATAGAAATAAATCGGCCAGTGATAGATTCAATGATTTCATCAGGATTTTATAACGGTACGATTTGCGGAGAGCAAGAAAATTCACGTCACGCCAACTGCGTCTGCATTGTGCTTACTACACGTGTATTCTCTTCCTCAGAGAAGGTTCCACTCCCAAGACATTGTCTCACGGACAGAACCGCCGCTGAATACTGACGAATGACTGTTACTCGCAAAATCGCATGTTTCTATTAGCCAAACGATTTTCCATAGCCAATGCCCTCTGGTGTTGGCAGTTATAATCTGTCCCAGATTTCCTGGATAATCGTTGAATGATTTGAAAATTTCCCGCATGCTCTCGTCAATTCAACTTCGTTTCGTCGTCTTTTCGACGAAATTTATTTACTGCACGCTTGAATTACGTGAAACTCGACATTATCTTTTTTTTTCGTGGTTTTTTGAGAACCTGGAAAACCAGTATTACCGATCACTGATCGGATACGTGTAACTGAGGATAGCTTAATCACATATTCACGTTCTCCAACATTGACCGCAAACGAATCTCGCTACGATGATCCGAAGATTTACATCTGCATGAAACTTCTATGAATTTCTGAATAGTTCATAGTTCACTGATCTAAAATCCTCGTAGAATAGTTTCAATATCATATATTCGTTAAATAATCTATTCTATCAGGCTACACGTAAGAATAATTATAAACTGCATAAACATTATTTTATAAACATACAAATCCGGTATTTTCTACAAACCACATCCTTGCGAAGCTGCTTGTCGACAGTTCTTAATTACGCATTATATATGCGCGTAGCGCACTGAGATGAATAATTTCTTTGTCTTTTTTCTAATGTTGAAATGTATCAGCGATACCTGTTAAACAAATTCGAACAGGAATTCATATTTTCTAGACAAGTACCTAATTACTAATTATAATTAAAAATTAGTTGAGTAGGGCTTATGGTGTGGACACGTGGCAAAAAAAAAATGACCTACTAAATGGTGGTCTTACTTCGAGTCGATGATATTTATAATTACGTCTACCGGTTTCATTCTGTCTCCTTTCTTCCGTTCTCATTATGATTTTTTTTTTTTAATTATTATTATTTTTTTTTTTTTTTTATTTGCCTCTTCGACGGTATGCTTTCCTTTCTGCGTTTCGGTTAGACTCTTATCAGCACAAACAATACAGCAAAACACGCAGGATGTGGGAGAATACAGTATCATAATTGTCAGCATACAATCTAAATGTGAACATCTAGTTAATTACTAGCAGAATTAATTATACTTGAAAACAATCACCTTACGAGACAATAAACTGACCTTAAAAAAAAATATGAATCAATCCTCTTTATACACCGTACACCAACTTTGCTATATATATGAAATATCCAAACTTTTTTCCCGATTTTCCTTGATGATAACCGCGTGTGTGGCAGATCATTCATGTTACGGTTACTGTGATTTAGAGGAATTTGCCACATCCTGTCATCATCAACCGTCAATCGTCTAGTATATACATTTCTCGTCGATCACAAGTTCTTGATCAAACATAGATATAATCTCCCGAATTCATCAGATTCACTCATTCAGAGGCAGAATGAAGCTCGCTAGATTTTATCACATCATATAAAATCCTGGCTATTGGTAAAAATTAAGACTCAACATCAAGCCGGTAAAACCAAAGAATCCCTAACATACTAATAAAAATTCTGGTATTCCCAGTGGCTCCCAGTCACAGTAGCGGTACCAGGTTTATTTTTCTTATTCCTCACGTTAATGATGATTGTTGCAAAGCGAGATGGGCGCCACAACTGGTTTCGCACACGACATCTTCACACGTCGCGTTATTCTATACGTACAGTGTATAATATGTATACACACATGTGTATCGAATGTATTTATAAACAGCCAGTGAAGATCGTGCTCTTAGGATATTTCTCGATCAGCATGCGAGCATATTATTTTCCCATATTCAATGGTAATCAATGTGCGATGTCACGTGTGTGACAACGAAATCTCTGGACTGTTGAATACGAGGTCGAATACATCCGAGTCGAATGACCTGCGGGCTTTGCTAGAAATCTATGTGGTCGGGATTTCCCCTTTAACTTTTGATACCTACGTGACTTACATGACGATTAACGACTGTGTTTGCATGGATTTGCAAAAACCAGCAAAAGCGAATTGTAGGGACGTATTGCGAAATCGATTTCGAATAGCTGAATATTAATTGATCTGTAAAATGAAGAAATGAGTGTTATTGTTATAAACGATTTGCTAGAACTTTCGTTAACATCATAATAATGGTAAAAAGGATCGTCTGTAATTTTTCTACCCGCATACCCGCTAGCACGTATACATACAGATAATTACGTGACGAAAACAAAGACTTGTGCTAAATATTTTGCCTTTAAAAAGTTGCCTTATGTTAACAAAACAGGAAAATAACATCCCAGTCTATGATAGTATAACTGAAAAAAAAAATATTACATGAATAGAACTAAATAGAGCAACAAAAGCAGGAAATGACAAATAAAGATAAGAAAGTCCAGCAGGACTGTGACGCAGAAATATTATGTGACTGTTGAAAAAACATGACAATTATTTTATGGCACGGAAGGGGAGAAAAAATTATTGTTTCGTCCATAGCGTGACTTTCCCCCAAACGCATGATTCGAACCTAATTAAATCTAATCTTATCTCGTAAAATTTATGCTGCAGGATGCCAACTGCATGGCATCTTTTGAGTGGCATACGAAAATCGCCTGTCCTTCAGAAGTTCCTGTGCTCAAGTCGGGGACTTCCAATGATCCTGTGTCTACAACTGAGACGACACCAGCCCGGGAATCGTTATGGGAAAGCGACGCAGCTATTCAAAGTAAGGACCAATAATGACGTTTAACGAATGTCGATACTGTCGACAGATTAGCTCTGGTCTAAATAAAAAAAAATTCATTTTTAAGCTTGGGCAATTGTCTCCGCGTTGTTCCTGGTCACCGTCGTCCTGATCGCGTGGTTCTACATGCGAAATCCTCGGTGGTGCTTCGATCTTCGGTATCGTATAAGTGCGATCACTGCTTCACGAAACCACAGCCGGGTCCAATATTCGAGGGTTCGTATCCCCATAGATAATAATATCATACACACAAAGTTAGCATAGTCATAGTTGTGTAGTTATTATTATTATTGTTATTACTATTATGTTATAATCATATATATTCTGTGTCGTACGTACGTTAATTGTGTTGTGTGTGTGTGTGTGTGGTAGAATCAATCATTGCATCGAAATTCCATTATCATGGGGGAAAGCTATCATGTGATTCTTTCGTTGAGGATTGGAAAAACCAGGGGTTTGCTTGATTTGCACTAAGCCGGGTCGATAATCGTCTTTTGTACCTTTGGCATCGCACTTAATTCAATTCCAAGAACATTTTCGTGTACCTGTTATACAATTGACACTTCTGGCATCGCCTGGGCATGCCTGAAATATTATATTTTAATCCTTCCTACAGCGCAGAGCGCAATTATAAGTTTAGTGTAACTGACTGGCTAGAATTTTAGCTTCGATTCATTCGTCTGGGTTTTCCTCTACGCCCGGTAATTGAAAGTGACGGCCCTGATTACTTGTGGTACCATTGTCCAAAGCCATAAACGTACGGTCACAAGCTGGGACAAACTGGCGTTATAATCTCCTTCTGAGAATAAATAGCAAATTTGTCAATCCGAATAAATGATAACGGCAATGAATTGTCCTTGTGTATCCGTATACATACACGTCACATGTCATTTACCGCGGACAAGGAATCCCGGTACAAAGACATAATGAAAATTGTATCGACTCGGTGTTGGGCTTGGATGAATTTTCATTCTGCAATAATTTTTGCTTGCAGGAGGAAGCTTGGTAGCGGTGATGGAATTCTGAAGCATTGTGTTTACCATTTTTCTTTACAATACGTTTTTTATTTTCTCAAACTCTCTGTATCGATTGGCTTTTAATTAACAGGTGTATCCTGATACCCGAGAGAATGACTATTGATCTAACGACGCCAAAAAGCTATAGAAAAGAAAGAAAAAAAAAAAAAAAAAGAAATTTATAACTTGCAACATTATTTTGTTAAATAACTGCAAAATATCAATGTCTTGTTAGTCTTATATTTATATATGTATATATATATATATATATATCTTATATATAAGTATACACACATATATGTATACTTACTATTCGATACTCACGGTGTTTCTTCCTTCATTGCCGTATTTTTCTACCATGAAACGCTAACCGGGAAATTCTAAGTTAAACCGCCTGTATTCATTCTTCGTGTATTACGTTTTTTTTTTTTATTGTTTCTGCACTTTTTCAACTTTTCAACGCTTCATATAATATATAAGTTTACTAGAAGAATAATGGTCTGTTCACCTCATCCAGTATTATCTATCACTAGATGTTAATAAACTTTGTACTTGCTTGTGAATATTTTATGCATTGCGATAATAATTTATATTTCCCTGTTATTATTTTCGTCGGTGAAGCAAGAGTAATGTAACATTTATCAGTAAGTCACTATTATCGTTATTTTAGTCCCCCCCCCCCCCCCCCCCCCCCCCCCGCCACTTTTGTTAGACACTTGAAGTGACTAAATAAAGCTAACAAGTATAATTATTATGTGTTTTTATTAAAAACCCTGTTCGCTTGAAAAAAAAATTTAAACAATTTTGTTTTTACTTTTTAGAATTTCGTAAACGAGATAACCCCGCACATTTTTTTTTTTTTTTCTTCTTTTTTTTTCAACAGTTCAAGATTCGTCGATCGCTAAGAACAAGTATTAATTTTCTTTAATATTTTTTCATTCACATCATTACACTACGTTATTAAAACACTGATGTTAGAAAATGAATTTAAATCCAAAGTATCGGGACGAGAGATAAGCATGAAATATTCTTACTGCAATGATTTCAAACATTTGATTTTCCATTGTAGGTAAACACAACAGAAGAGGCTCATTTATTATTGGATACATCAGATCCATGCGGAGATGGGCAAATTGATAGCGACGATGAGCTGTTGGGTGTCTAGTCCTAGAGTATCAAATGAGAAAAAAGAAATATAATATTTTATAGTTTTCTTAGGATTACCAAATAACTGAAGATATTCTGTGTATATACATGAAACGATTCGTTGTCTTTCCTGATTGGAACAAAAAAAAAAAAAAGAAAAAAAAATCATATTTCAAAACGTGTATTTATAATAATTTAAACCTTAGTTGTACGATACTTTTGTAGATCTCATAATTTTTATAGCATTACGAAGATAATGTGAAATGAATGTTATTTAAGAAACTTAAATGTATACAACTCAAAACTGTGTTTTTCAAAGAATTTTTATTTATTTTTATTACCTTTGTTTGCGGCATGTCAAAATACCGCGAATCTGTACTAATGAGGAAACTTGCTAAAAATATTATCAACTTTTGTACGTTAGACTGAAATTCTGCATTTATATACTACATATAGCGTATATAGCATATGCAATATGTAAATGTGTTGTATTATATTAAATTTATGTAAGCTAATAATTTTATAATAAATGTACAAAAATGCGCTTGTGTAAAATAAATATAATATTCATTGATGAAATGTGCAATGTACCATATAATGTTTTTCGTGCATTCAATATTTTCAATACTAATAAAAAAAAAATTTCCATACCATTATCAACAATAATTCAACAAAAGAAAAAGATATCAACGTAATAAATTGGGGAAGAGGTATTTAGTAGGTATTACAGAGTACCATTTTGCTAACTTTGTGTAGCACATACATTCATTTATTATACTTAGATTGTTCATAGCTTATTAATATTCTTCTATTTTTTTTTTTTTTCTTTCTTTCTTTCTTTTCGTTATCTTAAATTTTATTTTATTTATTATTATTCTTTTTTTTTTCCCCTTCTTTTTTAAATTTTATTCTGTTTTGCAACGAAAATGAAATATTTAATCATTACAGTTTTTCATCCAATTAACAAATGCATTTTCGCCAATCTGCCGGCCATGTATCATTCATGCTCCAGCCCGGACACGATGCATGAACAATTGAGCCCCATATTCGGCAGATTAGGGAAGGGAGGCCGTTCATCATCCGGATATGAGGGTCTCCCTTTAAATTTTTCACGTTTTAGTAATTAGTTTTCAATGAGAATTTTTTTTTTCCTTTTTTTTTAAAAGGTATGGTTTTTTTTTTTTTTTTTTTTTTTCTTTTAGTCGCATTTTTTTCCTCCCTTTCTTTCCTTTCATTTATATTTCAAGACATCCAGAAGGGATTCGAGTCTACGGGATTAGTTGACTAGATGCAAAGAGCGCGTTCCTACAAGCGCTTCAATAACACGGACTAGATTCTGGATGTCGTTCGATTTTTCTTTTACTTTAATTTTTTTTTTTCTTCTCTTCTCTCTGCTTTAATTTTTTCTTCCCCCTCATTTTCGTTTCCCAATTTTTATCAGCTTTCAATGTACAACATTCATCGAAAGCATGTCATTCGACCACCCGAGCGTCGCAGCACAGTTCAAGTGAGTCCCTTCTACTTTATTAATTACTGTTTCGTTGAAACTTTCGCAGTCCTTCAACCACATAATTATATATATATATATATATACTATGTATACATATATATTTTATCTCACGTGTTCCTTTGCCTATCGATTATAACGCTATCTCAAAACCTTCTCTTTATCCACTACCATTATATATTATATACATCTGTTTGGCACCAGAATTGTCCTTCCGATCTGGATGATGCCAACACGCATCCATTTCAATCGAAACCTGCAAACACATCGGCCTTTTTTGTTTCAACACGCTTTCGCCCATCTCAACAAATCACTGAATTTATAGTCCCATTGGTACTCGCTCTTTGAATTGATCCACTATACCTGTGCTGCAGAACTTGCTCAGGGGTACAAAACAATTGTCGTATATTCATATTACCGTAGTAAATTTTTTAGTAATCGAATAGATATAATACCGTAACAAGTTCTTCAACGGTAAAATAAGATTATTAACTTTTGAATTATTTTTTCTTTTCTTGTGTTAATTTTTTTTTTTGTTTTTTTCCCTCTTTCTTCTTTTCTTTGGCATAGGTTTTATAAATGTACATGGTGGTTTTGCCACATTATAGTGGAATGTGTTGTCTACCATAAAAGACTCGCGCAAACTTCTCAATTATTATTTATATACTTGGTAATTCGCAAGAGTCAGATGTTTGGACATTGCCAAGACGCCTCGTCACCATCCTCGTTTAGATAGTTTGTACGCTGAGCTAATATAAAGTTTTAAGAGACGAATTGGCAAAAAGAAGCTGTGCCCGTATTCAGCCCTACCGAAATTACATAATTTTTTTTTTTTTTTTTTTTTTTTAATCATTTAATTTACTTATTTAAAATTAACTTTTTTTTTTTTTTTTTACCTCCCTCTTGGTTTAAATTTATTATTCACGTTTTCTAGGAAACTCTGACTGCAACTGGTTTTATATATATATATATAAATTCCAGACTGCCCGGCAGTCAGATTGACAACAATCACAAAATTAAAATCGTAATACTAATACAATATTATGTAAATATATATGTGTATATATATATAAATATATACATAATAATATATATATATATATATATATATATATATATAGATATATTAATATTTAGTTTGTAAATATTTCATATAATAATATATTAATAACAACTGACTCTTTTTTTTCTTTTTTTTTAATTTTTATGTGTTTGCTGCATCCCGACACACGTATTTGCGTGCCTTCACACTGCGATAGCTTGGTAAAATACCATACGAAACGTAATATACATTACAGTTTACTTTTTTTTTCAACTAACAAACTATATATACATATATACATACATACATATATACATGCATATATATATATATATATGTGTGTATGTATATATATGTATGTACATAAACATAAATGCAAATTAATGTTGAAAGCAGTAAGCTTTGTGACGCTTCTCAATTGAATACTGGTTAACATTTTGTAATAACATTATTAAGTACGATCTATTCGTAATCTTACTAAAAAAATATTTATCGATAAAATACATACGGCACTATGATTTAACATTTAAAAATGAGATCTATTTCACTTCTAATAACGCGTGAACAGAAATTAACTAGCACTGAATTTTCATCGAATTTCATCGTGGGCGTGTTCACTTGAAAATTCTTATCTATTATTTCATGTCTCTTATTTCTTGCAGCATTAAAGATGTGTTCGTAACTGCGTTTATGTTTAATATTTATACATATCTCATGTATATATATATATATATATGTGTGTGTGTGTGTGTGTGTGTGCGCGTGTGTTTGCGTGTGTGTGTTTGTGTTATTAAGTACTTATGCGTGTAGTTTAATAATAGCGTAACCGTTTTTTGACGACAGCACGTATCGAGGCCGTTCATCGGATCACAATTGAATTTGCGATCGATTTTATTTATTTATGTATGTATGTATACGTATGTTAATATATAGCGAAATAATACTCGTTGGCGTTCCAGCTCCGTGGGGTATGATAAAGAAGCGTTGATTCAGAAGACCTCGGAATCCGGATCGTTCGATGGTCCGGCTTGAAGTGCTAACTGCATGCTGGGCTCTGTATTTCGCCGCTTCATTTTACTCTTCACCTTCTTCAGCATCGTGGCCTAGGAAGGGATAGGATCAGGAGGATGCACAAAGGAACGAACGATCGATAACAATTGTCAATGCCAATGTCGAAGAGAATATAGCGGTTTCGTTCACAACACCAGAACTGATAATTATATGCAATAATAATGATAGTGATAATAATAACAATAACAATAATAATAATAATGTGTTTGAAGAAGAAAAAAAGTAAGAGAAAAAAAAAACGTAATTATGACGACGATAATAATAATAATAGTAATTCGACAAATGTATATATATATATATGTATATAAACGAATTGTCGAGAAGAAATGAAATAAATTTACATAGTAAAGCTAAATATATGTATACTAATTGGAAGAATGCATGGCTAATCGATAAAATACGGAAAGCATAAACTGCAATGGGCAATTGGTAAGATTCGGATGTGGATTCGAGTGAAAGGGTTGCATGCGCCGAGGAACAATCTTCGTACGAGAGGTCTGTCTGCCGTTTTTATCAGTGGGATCACTCCGAAACTCCCCTCTCGTGCATCGCGCGTATTATTATTAATATATTATACGCACGGAGGAGTCTAGGTAGGGATCGCGCACCTTACAACGAATGATCAAACAACTGACTAGTTGCAAGCTGCAGAATGGTTGATTTACTCGTCCGTGCTCTTGCCCCCCTCCCCATTAGCAGGTAGAATCGACGGTTCGGTATTCCGACGCTTGATCTTATTTTTCTTCAACATGGTTGCCTGAAGTGAACAAAGGAACAAGGAGACATTAGTAGAGTGCGATTAGGGGAGGAATGCATGCGCTGACGGACATCAGCAGTTAGCTAATGCTTATCGCGGAGGTCATGAGCATGATAGCGTTACACGATATAATATAAATAACAAAACTACTAGCTAAATACATATACAGAATACCTATACGATAATATTCAAAATTCACGTGCCACAAGTACTTAATACGTCGAATGACGATGACGATGATGGTCATGATGGTGATGGTGATGATGACGATGACGATGATCATGATCGTGATAGATCACCCCAGCATACCATTTCACTTTATGAACCCTACAAAACGAACTGCCAAACCGACAACTTAATGCTCGGAAAATAATATACGACATATAGAGTATAAATATGCGCCAAAGTCTCGCAATCCTTGCTCGTGAATGATGTTCATTTTGTAATGTTCAACCATGGAATGTTGAGGCTGCAATGAATCTCAATTCGGTTTACCTTCAACGCAGACTTCAGGACTACAACATCGCCTGGACTCTGAACCCAGGGTTCTCCGTCTACCTGAACTGGCAAGTCTGAGTGTAGATGAATTTTTATATGTCCACCCTGAGCATAACATTATCAAATTTTTAAAACCATACCAACACCGTACTACCCAGCTATGTCAACGTTATCCTATAAATTTGTGAAAACAGCAGCACTTTCAATGCTCAAGATACTCGATTGATCATTATCGACAGATTCGTAACTGCCATAACGTTAATTCATCTTACTTGAGCTATTCTCATAGCGGAGCGAAGACCAGACTGTATTTGTCCTAGGTGTACCACACCTGTGACTCCGACTACTTCCAACACCCCGTCCCAATGATTTGGTTTGTTGAACTGATCCTCTTTCTCCGGACCCCACGGATTAGCGCCAGAGCCCCAACTATTTATTTTACAAGCGTCATGAGTACAAGGAATTACTTTTACTGAATCAATGAATGAGTTATAACTGATAACAGCAGTCTGTGATACCTCAAAATATTCAGTATAATGATGCCCTCGACCTGCGGTAATTCTACTAATTTTCCATCGACTTCTAACCGTATTTGCTTGTGCAAGTCTTTACAGAGCTTCTGACCGACCATCTTGCGCAATCCCATTCTAACGTATACTCCCTTGTTGTGGAATCGACTATTGAACTTGTTTGGATTTTCTTCCCTCGCATTGTGAAAGGCCAAACATAGATCCGCGTCGATTCCAATGCCAAAATAATTGTTCATCACATATATTTGGGTATTATCTTCGCTCGTCGAACCAGCAACTGTAAGTCAATGATTTTTCTCTCTTTACAATCACGGCTCTGGTGATTCTCCGATCGTTTATCATTAGGTAGAAATCGTCGTTACATCCATACCTGCGGCATTGGGAACTTGCTGAGATTTGTCCTCTTTGTCTTCAGGGTGGAAAACCACCGTCCATCGATCCAACTTTATTTCCTCGGCATCGATGATGTCCCGCAATAAACTTAGCGGATCTTCTCCACCCGTGTAACCGGAACCCCAGCGCAAAACTCTTGCCAAATCGTTGCCAGTTCCCAAAGGAACAATTGCGCAAGCCGGAGAAGAACACTCACTATCCTGGCCAACGTTGTCAAGACATTGCAATACCCAGCCAATTGTTCCATCCCCTCCACACACAAGAATCTTGTAATTTCTTATATGCCGAAAAACGTACAGTCTGTAAGATAATGTAAAAATCAAACGATAGCACCATGGAACATACTTCCAATCGGCATGGGTTCACGTTCAATTCTTATTACGAGAGAGGTTTCACTCACCCAGGAAGTGGGCCTCCGTTATCCAGATCGAACACTTGGTACGGATTCAAAAGCTTTCGAAAACTGGAAATTAATTCCAGACCCTGACATCCGCCGGACTTGACATTCACGAATACAAGTAGAGGCTGAACACCAGGTGGTACCATACTCGGCTCGATACTGGGCAGAAGCATTACTGTGAAGAGTGAGAGGTAAGCCGGTTAGTTGAATTATTTTGAACAATAAGAGTCCATTTGTAACCGGTGAAAATCCCGTTGCATAAATTTTTACCTAAAAGGTGTTTGTCTTCGTATTTTGATTCACGTAATGTGTACAATGCCTTTACAGCCTTGTTTGAATCCTCGTATATAATCACCATTGATCCATACTCGTAATAAATTGGGCCAATGGATGAGAATTTGTTTTCTGTAAATTTTCAACGCCAATCGTTACCGTTAAGCACAGTATTTCATACGAATCGGTAAAGTATGGCGCGTAATGAAACAAAGTGAAACGAACCTTTGCCCAAGAACTCCGTCAACATATTCTCATAATTACGCTCTGAAAGATTGGGTGGAAGATTGCCGACAAATAACGCGAGATTCGGCCCGTGAGGGTCTTGTTTTAACTGAAGGTAAAATCTCATCAATTCCATTTGACGGATCGAGTCCTTTCCAAGCAGCTTTACGATGTCCCAGGGTTTCTCGTTCCAGGATAGTACTCGTTCCGTAACTACTTGAAATTATAGTTGATTTATCGTTGTTTAATTCCGTTAAAACGGTAAATAATCAGCCTCGCGTTACGTTATCGTACCTTGTATTATAACAGGTACAACAAAATATTGAAAACTCACCACCGCGGTCCAGTAAAATCTCACTACAGCGATATTCCTCGCATTTGAAATTTTCAAGTCCAAACCGAAGAAGGGCCTCACGGATAAGATCAGCTACGGTACTTCCTTCGTCAACGGGGACGTTGCAGAATGCTTCGGACACCTGAAGTTTACCTGGATAGACTCGTACTTCGCCACACTCGTTGTCCCTGTGTATATATAGAGAAAAATCGTAAAACTTGTCACGCTTGATTGAAGGGTATGGAAGTAAGTAAAAAAAACTATTCAGCTAGGAGCTTACTTAAAACGCAGAAAGACAGCCGGACGCTTGCCTTCCTTCCGCTGTAAGTTATTAATCGGTGTTGGATCGCATAAACGAGCTTCGTCGGCGGCGTACAAGTCAGTTAGGTAAAAGTTTTCTGTGAGAAAAGAAGAGAATTTTCCCAGTACGATGACAACAAGAAAATATGTGTAGTTGATCGGTAAACGAAATATACCAGGGCGTTCAACGTACTCAGATCTTTCGTTATGTGGAATGCTCTTAGAGCTATAGTGAGGACCTGGTCGATACTGGCTTGACGAGGCACGTTGATAACTCGAAATATCCGACGCCTCGCAGAAATATTGCCATCGTAAACTTTGATCATCTCTGTAATGGCACATGGTAGATGTATGACCAGGGGGTTGAAAAGGTGCTTCTTGAAGGAGCCTACGCATGCAGACATTGGATAACTTGAAATACCTTCGTCTCTGTCGTCCTTCTCTTTCTGGGGCCTGGAATCCCGGCTGTGAGCACCGCTTTGCTGTGCCGGTTCATCATTGTCTCGATTCCGAGCGTCTCCGCTGCTGAATTCCTCTGAAATATTACGTGCTGTAAAAATAAACAAACGATAAAATATAGTCAACATTCAATATCGGTAAATGAGGAACAATTTTCAAAACTCACTCGCTCGGTAGGCTGATTTGAAAATTTTGTTATTCTACCAAAAATTCGCAGTGATACACAATGCAAGGACGCGAAAACTCGGAAGATAGACGAAAAACTGAAATATTTCAAACAGTCGAATCTTGCGTTACGCTGCATCTTTTTACCTTCACCTTTCCACATATCGAGCATTTATTACCCAACGATCGTAACGTACGTCAATGTCGATAGAAAAGCCTGCCATTCAAACTCGTCAATATATGAGCAAGCTCATTTTTTAGAGTCTGAAAATATGGCAAGATTCTTCAAAAGTACAGATATCATTGGAATGAGTGAAATTTCTTAAAAATTTTCTTACTTTTTTCGTCTCAGACTTTTCTGTAATTAATTATCCCTGATTATGTTTGAAATTGAATGTTTGGCGAGGCCTGAGTCCTAATTATTTTCTTAATTACAGATGCAGCACACGTTTCACCGATATGCAAGAAAATATTACCAGCCTCTTCTACACAATTTTAGTTTTCTGTCTTCCCTCTTAATTGGCTACAACACTTCTTACGACTAAACGTACACGATGGTTTTTGAAGCACAGGAGGATACAGCAGTACAAGGATTATGCAGATTATTGCAATCCGTTGTGATGCTCGATTGCTGAGGATTCGTCACAAGCATCGTAGAATCTTCACGCGATATCCAGCTAGCGTTATAGGTACAAAGTGACCGTGAGTAGGTACATGCAGTCAGGTGAAACATGAACATGCGAAAACTGCCAATTAAAAGCGTAATCCGCAACCACAAGTACTCGTACAACGCTGAACCATGAAAGACTATTTTTTATGTACATTATTTGCAATACCGACCAGCGTATACAGCAATTATTCAGCATTATCAAGTTATTTTTTGCTTTCTCTTGGCGAGGCTCTTTCGAAGGCTAACAATAACGGGGATACAATAAATTATGAGTGTGACGTTATCATTCTTTAAAAACATAAATTTCCCTATTTAATCTAACGGACTTTCGAATATGCACGTAGATTCTACAAACTCGCTACTTCACTACCATTAAACTAAAGAGATATTCCCTTCGCTATACACAAAGAGTAAATTTGGAACCTACAGCAGGCAACATAAAATAATAATCGATACTCGAGCATATCATTAAATCTGAGCATATAAAAACTGACAAGATGTTTTAAGTGACGCGGTGTTACTTCAGTGGAGAAACTTCATTTGAAACTATCCTCATTTGCGACTTCACCAGTCCTTTGCATCTGACGTTATTTCTTTAAATTTCGATACTTTTCTTCCATTTTTCAGCACATTTTTTTCAACAATATACTCACGCGGAAAAAGCTAGTCAATAATGATTGAATGGAAAACTAGATAATTTCATGGTTGATTATGGAAGCTTGTCAACGCTAAATTTGCGTTTATCCAGCTTTTTACAACTGCCAATAGCGGTACAAAGTGAACATCGATTGTTCGGTAGGACATTGCCGTTAATATTTACGCTAAGCCATCACGAAACAACAGTGACGATATATCCCCCAAAGAAAGCTAACGCACTCATGATTCCGCGAATAATAAAATTGTTCTGCAAAGATGAAAAGAGCATGAGATATGCACAATCACGTATTATGCACGTACGCGAAACGGTGAAAAGTATAAAGTATGGGTCAGAGCTTTCCACCCTTGAGCGTAAGTGTAGTTGACTATTCAGTATGCACACATACATGGTTCGCATGGCAGAGGATGGATTAATAATCTAGGTACCTCGAACATAAGGAGGGGAAGCATGACAATTTCCATGGCAGCTACGATGCAAAACTAGTGAAAGGCGCCTCAAAGCTGCGGCAAGGTGGCCTTCGCCCCCAATTTGTTCACTCTCAGCGAAATCGAATTGCTCTCCAGTGTAATCTTCAAAGAGAAGCAAACAATAGTCCGAATTTTCTTTTTCCTTCACCTTTTACAAACTATTCAAACAAAACGAGTTCTGCTCAATTTCTGCTCTCCCAAACACCCGACTGCATCGATACACATTAATTTTCAGAAGCTGATACGTTATATCGTATCATTCCAATACATGATACCATATACTGTCCTTGAGAAATTTAATCGTCGCAAAGTTCTACCAAACTTGCGTAAGTCTGTTTTACTGATTTTTTGTACAAGTGTTTTATTCATTAATTTGTATTTTTTTTTTTTTTTTTTTTTTTCTAAGAATCTACATCACGCTTATCAACATGTGAAACTCTTTACAGTGGATATGATAGTACGAAGGATGCTTCAAAGGGGATTTTAATATGCACGTGTGTAACTATAAATATGTGTACATTAGTGGTCGATGAACAGCAGGAGTGCGGTGTTAGGCGTAAGACATTTTGTAAAAAACATCTTATGGATATGGATTGGATGCTAAATGAATTCTATTCTTATGATCATCTTCAAGTATAATTCGGGCTGCAGGACACTGTGTGAAGAAATTTAATTTACCTAGAAGTTCATCTCAACTGTTAATATACGTAGTAATTAAAAATTGTAAATATTTATTTCTGTCGGCTCTCTCTAAGCTTTACATTCTACTCTAAAATGATTAAAAATTGATTCTACATTACTGCAACTATTACAGCTGCAAATACAAAGCATTCTGAATTATAATTATTATACGTTCAATCCTACGATGACAAGGTGTGAATTTTATTTTTATCATATGTATATGCGAAATATTTTATGTACCTACCCTGTCAATGTTCAAGCTTTTATAAATAACATAAGATTATTACAAGAACAGAATTAATTGACTGGAATAAAAACTGGAAAATTTTCGTGTGTAATAAATTACAGATACAAGGATATTGTGCGATGGTGCGTGATCGATATAATGTGAAAAATAAGATGTGTCACTGTAACTGCATACGTTTAAAAAAAATTTAAGTATACCGCAAAAATTTTATTTTATATCAGAGTAATCAGAGCAATAAACTGTATTTAAGATTTTACTGTACTGCAAATTCGTATATTTCGCAAACAAAATAATGCAAGTGGGTATAATTCGATTTTTCAATAAAATTCAAGTAGTTAGAAAAATATTAGGCCTTATGCTAAGCAAGAGGCAAACTGCAGTGTTAATGATCGTACCTTGATGCAAAGATGGAAAAATACGAGCAATGATTTTTCAATACTAAAGACACGGAAACATTGATCAGGATTAAATTCAAATGTAAGTATAACATGTAATACGTATGCATGTATATATACATATACATATATATAAATACATATATATGTATATATCGTACATCGGAACATCGTTCGAATTCTTGGCATTCTGTATAAACCGATGATGTATCGATACAATAAAACCAGATAAAACAAGGCCGAGTAATATTTATCGTTGGCTCGATTATCGTCCATTTTGCCAGATACACTTTCGGTAGAATGATGGTAGTGAAGCAGACACTTACGGCAAGAATACTCACGCGCGAGAACTTCCTTGCGACGCACCTGGACCCCAATGATCGCCTCCATAGGGACTTCGGTGCGAGGTATACTGATTGCATGTGGAGGCAGGTAAATTGGCTCCAAATTTCCAAAGGTGCATTCCGGCGGTATGTTCTTGTGGCAGTAGGCATGGGACTGTAATCAGGTTTGACGTTTGAATGATCAACGATTCACGGAATGCACTGTATATACCAATGACACGATATCACCATTGAAATGAATAAAACTAGCTTATCCTGATGTTGAGAAACTATCATGGTTAATTACCGTCATGCCACACCACTCGCACCGATATCCGGAAAGACATTCTGCCGACCAGCAAGTCTTCTTGCATACCACGCATTTCGAATTGCTCGGAAGATTCCCTTCCCGCCAATGATGGGTGTGACGCACCGAAGCTAAATCCTTCCCCGGCAGGTAAGTCGCGTTCTCCTTGCAATCGGCAACCGCAAAATCCTGGCAATCCGTGTGCACATAGTACTCGCATACTGTGCATCAAAAGAAACAGTCATCAATACTCTCTTTCGCTCTTTGGTGAAAATTTTTACCGTAAACTAAATCGTAAGTATGCGCTTAATTTCCTAATCCAAGAATATCTTTTCTTCGTTTTTTTTGTCTACTTCGTTATTCTCAACATGTTTGTTTAAAACTTGAAACACAATCATCGATATAAATTATAAATCCACGAAAAGTCGTTACTTACTCTCACAGTGAATCGATGGGCTATCCTCGAGGCGTTTACGACATACATTGCAGAATTTTCTTTTGTGGTGCGCTTGTTCGGACCAACAATGTGCAACCGGGTTCTGTAAAAATGAAAGAGAGTGTAATAATGAAAAAAGAAAAAAGGCAGAATAACCACAAACTCCAAACTTTCAGCAACTCAAATTTACAATATATAACATATAAAGTATAAAAATTAATAAGAATACATATAGTACAAGCACGAATCGATTGATCTAAACATCGAAGTGGCAGGGACGAAATTGTCAAGTAGCACGTGCGAGTTGCTAGTCAGACACGCGTGGTGGTGGATGATGATGATCGCGTTGTGGTGACGTAATTTAAGTAGTAACAGATTATCGAGTGTGTGGTGGTCCGGCGGCGTAGAAGTAGCGTCAAGAGCCGTCATAGTCGGACAGGTGAGAGAGAATAAGACGAGCGAGTATCGGTCTGACCAACGCGGGAGCGTATCTACTTTGACGAAGAGTTTCACAGCGGAGAGGCAGAGCAACCGGAGGCAACGGCCAAAGAGAGCCGGCGGAGTTCTCTGTTATTGATCGTCGGGCTGTCCGAATTGCCCGACGATTCGAGTCGCGGATAGAGGCACAATATTGGCGTTAAGATAATGTTAAATGAGACTCGCCTCGCTGGAGTGCGTGTACGAATAATGTCCTCGATACGGAGAAGCGGAATGTCGGAATTTTCAAATATTCAAAAAACTTATACCCCGCGTTTTTACCCGTAACACTTTTCTAGACCGAGGAGGGTCCTCCCCCCCCACCCCCCCTCCTCCGCCCTTCTCGTTCCGACGAACAAAGCTTCGAACTTCGTGACGTTTGTTCCACGTCACGACACTACGTTCGTCATCGGCAATTGAGGACAGAAATACCACGAGGTTCCAAGATCGGTAATGATCTGATTTTAGTTCTTAGGCTCTGTGTTCTCAGGCCATTTGTCCACTTTAAATGAAACTATCTTCAATTGATGTTGATCGGTGAATTGAGGCAAGTTTTTCAGAAAGCCTGAATGATTGTTTACGTCACTGATTCTTGTTCTATTTGTGAAGTGAGAAATTTAGAGTAAATTGATCATCACCTTCTGAAATTAATCTTCATTTGTCGAATTTCGTAGACAACCGTACGAAAAAAAACCTCAACTTGGGCGCAATTTGTACACTCAACTTTTTTATTATGGAAATTTAGCGTTGTGTACGAATTGGGGGTAAGAATTTATACCCAAGTTGAGTTTTTTCCGTGAGGGCAGAAGGACAGGAATTGACGTATGAGAAGTAAAATCAAAGATGAGTGAAAGGATAATTCAGTCTGTTGTATATACGATGGACAGACATGTGTAAAGTTTATTCCGTTATTAATCTTACCTTGATCAGGCTTGCCGCGATGCTGGAGCAGGGAGAGACGACGGTCTTGAGACAGCGGTCGTGCACCACGAAGTTGCAGACTGTAACAGAAATGTTTGAAAATATATTTTAAGAAACTGGCTCGAGGATAGCGTGTATGTAATGCGCATATGTATATATTGAGTTTTATTTAGCTGGAAACAAAATATAAATCTGTTAAAAGACGTGGAGTTTAAGAGAGAGAGAGAGCAGAAAAAGAAAATTTTCCGACACGCGCACGATGACGTGTAAGAAATGTAATAAGGAAACGAATTGCAACTGTATAACAATTAATGGATAATATTCGTGTATCCGTGAGCCTATGTAAGTTTTTTTTGTCCTCCTTATCCTTATACACACAAACGCTGCGAGACACAGGCTCTTGCGCCGGATAAAATAAATGAGAAATTCATCCTGCCGAGTGTGTACTTGTCAGTTTCCTCCAGCAGCCGTCATCCCTCAACACGAGTGTTTGCGCGAGAACTTCCAAGAGGAAATGTCAAACACCGAGAGGAAGAGTTTTATTCTTTGACAAGTAGCTTACGCAGCTACTGCTGCTGCGCCAATGCACAGACACTTGCCGCGATACAAGTAGAAGTAGAGGTACAATCATCCTCTGCGAGAGTCTCAGACCTTCGAGCTGCAGCTCGCGAAATTTTATACATTTTTTATTCGACTTTGTAAACATGCGCACATATATTGTTCAAACTTTCGCTAGCAGTAGAAATACTAGCAGTAGATGTATAATGTAACTTCGCCTGACGCCACCTGCGGGAACTTTTATTTATTGAACGTCAATCAGAAATTGGATATTTTCACTCTTGCGTATTATACGTAAAAAAAAAATCTGCGAATTTACCAGTAAAACTGATAAATATAAAGTAAATTCATCGGTTTCAAACGCCAAGAAGAGGTTCCTTAATATTCACACGTTTTCCCGAACGAAAAACTACCGATTTTCCATAAATAAAAAAAACCATATCAAGATATAGTCACTCGATACGATGTATTAAAAACCGTGTATCAATCTTCACTGATCAAGAATCCATTTATCACGAAAACTTTTAGCTATCGATACAATTACTAGAAATTATAATTTATTACTTACATTAAATTTTACTATTCGAATGATTCGTATCTTTAAAAATTCTCTAAACTTTCCCCGAGTTCAAAAATCTATGAAAAATTTGGTCTCATGGCGTGTAGCTTCGCAGCAGAAAGCATCTCCGAAGCTTTAACGTGCGTATCATGTGAGCGCGTGTAATAAGTGTAAAGAAGAAAAAAAAAAGAGAAAAAAACATTCTCTAGACATCCGCGTCTGGATGGTACAGGGCGTAAATGAGCCGTAGCTAGAAGGAGAGCAAGCCGCATAACTGAGAAAGCGAGAGGAGAAACAGGCGGTGACATTATATCAGAGAATGCGGCATAAGAAGTAGAAGGGCGAGACAAAAACACGAGCAGCACATAGGTACCCACTTACTTAGATGCAATTTGCAATTCATATACCTACGACACTCCGGGGCAGTGCTTGAGATGTGTAACACAGTATCGATCTGGGGAGAAGCACCAGCAGCGGCACCTTTCCTCGGGTAATCAAGCCGTAGATTAAGCAATCGATAATCTCAAGAGTCAGTCTAAGAGGAAGAGAGAGAGAAAGAGAGAGAGAGCTCACGCTGCAGGATCAAGAGCCGGTTGAGATATTGTGTATATAGCTTGCATACATGAGAGAATAAAAATCGTCTGAGCTTTAAGCCGAGGTGTTGGACTGCCTGTGATGTATAACTGATATTATATGGCAAGCCGACCGAATGCGGTGCAGTATTATCGCTTTGTGGGTCAAATTGTAAAGCGTAAGAACGCCCATTCGCAGGCGGAAAAAGAGAAAATCCCGGTTTATTAAAACCGCGGGTTGTTAATTGCGTAATCCGTTTGCGTCGACAGTGTCTATTTTCTGCTGATAGGACCGCCAAACCTCTAAAATAAAGTGCCCTTGGGACGAGTTGCGCGCTTCTCTATCGGGTTGGGCTCCTAGGTCTACACACAAGCTTAAAACTGCCACACACACACACACACACACACACGCGCGCACACACTCCAATATCGAATTCGGCGTGTAACGCTGCACGGCCGGTTCGTCCCGGGACCAATTCCGCCTCTCTCCTACTTTTACCTTTACTTTTTCGCCCTCCCCTTCAACCCTCGAGATCGAACCTCGACGTGGGCGAAGGAGGTCGCAGGGCATGTCCTCACGCAATTCGTGCCAAACTCGGTTTCTGCTTGGGTCACCCCTGCAGGCCACCCCGATCATTTCATTCTTAGCTCCTGGCTTTGCTTGTTTTCGAAGAAATCGAAGGGATGGAATTAAAAGCGAGAAGGAGGGAATAAATTTACAACATCCAGGTTATTAGGACGCAGCAGCATCACCCTTCTTTCGGGCACAAGCTATTCCATACCGGCCGGCCAACCGATGAAAACAACTCCATTATTTATACATACGTATATAGGCACACGATGGGGTCGATCTAGACATGTGCCTGCCGAATAAAGATGCGTTCATATATGAGTCCATATACCAAAGCTGCTAGGAAATTATTTTTTTTCGACTCTACCCCAGGACCGAAGACTGATCGTTAACCGTATACACTATCTTTTCAAACAGAATGTCCAGGCGAACGTATATATATACACTATAATACATGGACATGTGTGTAGGTTTGAACCAGAAGTGGACTAGTGTCATGACGCGGAGGAAAACATGATTATCCTAGTTTTTAAGAGTAATTCAGAGAAAAGAATTAACGCATTTAACAAAACGCTCTCACACTTGAGATTTGAAAAATTTTCCACCGCTGACAGCTCACGAATTGAAGCAATCCTTGAAGAATCTCGAAATCGAGTTACGTCTGTAGGGTATATATCTGTAACGAAACCGGAAAACGGATCAGATTGACAAATGGTTGAACGAGGCGTTGAAAACTATCACATCAAAGTCCGACTCGTGGATGCAATGTATAGGAAGAAAATAGAAATAAGTAGAAGAAGGAAAAGTGTGGAGAAGGTATAAAAAGTACACATGTCGGGTGTCTATTTTAAGCACCAGAGAGCAGATTTCGCGTACTAACACTTGGCGCGACGTGAGCTAACGGTTTATAACTCCCCGATTGTACTTGGAAGTGAGACAGAATACGTCGAGATATCCATACGATCATTACAGGCATGTAAAACGTGTTAATCCGAGGAAAGGACGGATTCCCCGGAATAACTAATTTTCGGGGGGCACAGATGTTGCAACGGCTGAAAATCAGCGCTGCTTGCGGTTTGCCGATGCAATAAAATTGGGAAATTCGGAAAAACATCAACGAAGAAAATTACGCGAATAAGCGCAGGATTTCCCACGATAAGGGACAGAGCTGTTCACCTCGGTTGCGAATTCGCGACGCGATTTTCACCGCGCATGTAGGTTCGCGTGACGGAAACGTACACTACATGCGGTGATAATTACATAAAATAATAATTTTTAATTCATTATAATTTATCAAATAGCTTGAGAGCTATTTTCTACTGTCCACGCGACATCCAATTAAGCAGCGAGTTTTCTCCGCTAGTTTTAAATTCAAAGTCGAATATGACGGCACGACGAAGTCTCAGCGGTCGGTCAAAGATTCTTACCGTAAAAATTGTCAGAAATTTCTTCCGCAGCTTATATCAATACCTCCACAAACTGTTATAAGTACCCATGCTTTCGTAAATTCATACGTGACCGTTGGCACTCACAAGTTGGTTGAGTCTCGACTCTTGTCGTCGTCAATTGTGGTTGCGGAAGTCTGATTAGATTGAGTTATAATTAAGTGCATGCGTCTTTCTTCGTACTTACGTAATTCAACGTCCCTGTAGTTACGTCGCCGCGGTATGTCGCACAACGATTACTGAACTTGACCGGGAGTAACGACTAAGCCGTGTGTGTTCACGGTCTCGTTTCCAACAGGTACCTGCTGTAACTCACGTTTTACTTTTTTTCTACAGTCAATTTATCCTGTGAAAAATTGCACCGCACACTTTTCGTACAAAAGCTGTAAAATTCCTGGTCTTGGAAGTAAGAAATCTTTAGCCGAACCTAAAATCTTTTTGTAAAAAAGCACATTATGCGTTATGACGCGTTTCTTGGTGCATAACGTTTGCACTCTGGTAGTTCCTAATGGGTTCAACTGCAAGTTCCAAGTATAATAAATAAAACGTACATTTTCTCATGCACCAACTGATCTCTGCGTCTATAATTACGGAGAGATATAGGTACACTAAAAATACACCCACCGATGTATTACCTGTACGTGTAAAATTCTTTGATCATTTTCAGAAATAAAGAAAAAAATAAAAACTAGTCTTTACTGTCAAGTTGATTTCAAATCTCAAGTTACGCATTTCAGGAATAACAGTAGTACGTACATAGATGACTGTATTACTCGTCAATTAATTACACCGGAAATTGTGTGGTATAACTTCTCAGAGTACACGTCATACCTGCGTATTGTACATGCACCCTCAATCTAGAGTTTCCCTCTTTTAATATATAATATATTAAACCCACACGCAGAGATATATCGATGAAACGTATAACACGCAAGGCACATCATGCAGCCTGAATAAAATCGATGGGTAAAATACACCTGGATAATCTGCCTATATGCGGAGACATTACGTACGGAAATTATCGCAGGTCAGAGCGTGTTGCCTTATACTTGGCACCCTACGCACTTTGGTCTACTCTCCTCTAAATTTATCGCAGTGGAATATCTCTTGACGGCCTACAACTGGGGTTCTGACGCATATTCAAACCTTCCAAACGAAGGATATATGTGTACAACATTATATTACACGACGTTACGCGGTGTATTGTCTCAACGAACTCTCCGGTCTCCCATAAAATAATTTTCTCCCACACATGCGTGGACAGAAGTATCGCAGGATTCGATTGAAAATGTGAAATTCGTTACTTGATAAAAATTCCGACATTTTTTTTTTTTTTCTCTCTTCAAACTGAGACACACACGTGAATGGTTACAGACATCATTCATGAATAAAATTTAAATTTAAGAAAATAAGCTGTTGCCACATGACAGCGTCACAAGTCATTGAGAGAAAATAACTCAACAATTAATAAGACATCTTCAGCCTGATGGTGAAGATAAACTTCAATTCCAAAGAATATCAAACCACCAATCGTAATGAAATTTTCAAATGTTTGATAATTTTGCAACAACCCTAAAGCGAGTTACAAGGGTAAGTTTGGGTACTGGCGAGACGAAGCAACGTCGAATTATTATCGACTGCAGTGTCTAACTGTGGAATGAGACGAAAGATGTGAAGAAATAAAAAATACATATATACATATATATATACACATCTAGCATGTGTGTGTGTGTGTGTGTGTGTTGGTGTGTATGCGCATAACGGAGGGTGAGGAGCTGGTAATAGAGGAAAGAGTAACCCAGTTCTGGTAAAATAGTAAGCGTTCGGTTATTCGGTCGTTGGTTACTCCTCTCCGACCGAAACCCGTGGCTCGGGTTTTCTGCCCGTGTTTATGTGAATATATCTAGGTTCTGTGTGGGGGGCAGGGACGTGACGTCACAGGGGCTGGCGGGCAGGCGGCTGGTTGCTGGTTGCGGGTTGCGGGTGGTGGAAGCGGGCAGGGCAACCAGCGGGAGTGCCGCCATAGCGTCCACATAGCCTCCTCGGCACAGCTTCCATAGCCCGCTTCCATAGTCGCCATAGCGCTGCCACCCCCCAGCCACCCCCTCGCCTCCCCTCCCTCCCTCCCTCCCGCGATCAATGCTCGTGCGAGCCGCGATGCGCGCGTCCTCGACCCCCGCCTCGTCCTCCTCGATCCGCGTCGTTCTTCGCGCTACGACGCTTCGGTGCTCCGGGCAGCGGCGTCGAGAGGCTGAAAGCCCGATTATGTATCCCGCCTCCCTGAAACACCCTGTAGGAATACGGGGTGGTTATAGACCCCGGGTGCAGGTGCGAGGAGACCGTTCCCTTTCCCTTTCGTCCTTCCGGGGATCCTTGCAGGGGCAACCCTGCAGCCCGCCAAAAAGTCATACTCGTCAGGTGCGGGAGAGGCGAAAACTATACGAGGTCCGGTTCGCCTGCTGCAAGCTCGATTAATCGGCCGACCCCGAACCAAGCGGAGAGGGCCTCGAACGCTTTGGCATTCGAATCCATTCATGTCGGCTTCAAACATCCATTCATCGCCGTTGGAGGTCAGCCAGATATTCACACCCCGCTTGTCCTCCTTCCGACTTCATTTCACTGCTTTAAAATCCTACCCTCCCCCCACCCCCCTCCTTGCCTGCCCCTCGCTCCCCCGCTCTGCACAACTTCTCTCTCGCTCTCTCTCTCTCTATCCCTCCCTCCGAAGGCATCGCGGTGACGATTATCCCCAGGATCGACCTGCTTTCGGTTATCATGAATATCGTTACTCGACCGAGGACTCTATTATACCGGTTATCGATTACCGAATGTATGTACTGCACAGAGCATGAACGAGATTAGTGTAAACATCGGTGCACTCTTCCGGACCTTTTATCACGGCTTAAATTGATCATGATCCAATTTCGACTCTGTTCAATGAATCCAGCTTTGGTGGTAGTGAGAGGAACCGGCGGTCCGGTGTTCACTCTGATCAATGAGAGATCAAGGTGTCGACGCGACGATACATGCAAAACAGTTAGGCGAAGAAAAAAACAGAATCACAGCAATGATTTCTGCCTTGATACAAAGTACAAGGTACCCAGTGGATTCGGGGAACGTCACGTATCACGAATCCTTTGCGAAACCTAGCCGAACTACTATAGAGTAAAACTATATCCTTATAGGATATAACTTCTAGAGGTACTCTGAGTTTGAAAAAGGTGTACAATAAATTAGGTACATGCAGTACACCGGGTACTAGAGGGTAGGTATAGCTGTTCAAGGGTTGTTCTCGTATAAGAACGGACGGAAAGACGACGAAGACGAAGAAGACAAGTATAAGAGATACGCACACAAACGCGTTAAGAGTATAGATGTGAGGGTGTAGGTATGCATACATGTACCGGGTGTGTGCGTGTGTGTGTGTGTGTGTGTGTGTGTGTGGGTGAGCGAGAAAGATGGTGAGGTGAGATAAGGAAGGAGGTTTACGCTTACCTTCGCAGGTGTACCCCTGCTGTAAGAGGCCCCAGAGCATGTCCGTGCAGTGATGACAGTAGGTGGGTTTGTGAAACGTTTTCTTACTGAAGCTGTGCCCATGGCTGGCTGGTGTCTCGGCCGAGACCGACGCCATGATCCCTGACCCACCGCGGCACCGTTTACGCCAGATTTTCACCGTGAAATTACACAAGGCACACGCCGCACATTTGATTATAATGTATTACATGCCTATGTGATCTCGAAACCGTACGCGAACATTTCGATGCCGTAGGGTGTCCCTGTCGATAAACGTCGCGTTGTGCCTAGGGCGCATTTCCTGATATTTCACAGCGGCGTACCTTCAACACCGCGGTCCGCACACAGCTGACCATATCAACGCACTGCTGCGTATAACGCGTGCGTGTGCGTACGTGCGGATTGGTCTGCGTGTGCGTGTGTTGCAAGTATTGAAATTAGTTATGCCGAAGGGGCTCGAGAAGGGATGAGAGAAGATATATATGCGAAAAAAAATGGAGATCGGAGGAGAATTCTTCACTGCTCCTCCGAAGACGACTAAGAACGATCGTCCTGCTGATGGTACAACAGTCTTCTTCGTTCGTTTCTTATTCACAACTCTCTTCCTCCGATGATCCGGCCGATCTGCGTCGCCTCCGCAACGATCCGCGAGCTTTTTTGATTCGGCCCGAACCTTTCTCTTTCTCTCTCTCTCTCTCTCTTTGTCGCCTGTTTGGTTAGTAGGTGCAGGGACCGACGAAACCACCTCGCGTTTTCGGCACACTGCACTTGCTTTTCAGCCCCGCAAGCAGGGACGGCGCACGCCACGTACGCCACCCCAACCCGGACTCGAGCCGTTCCCGTCCTATCCGTCCTATCAACCCGACGAACCGACGGACCGACGGATCAGCGTCTCGACGTCGGAACGACGACGTCACAGACTCACGCGCCGACGCGCCTCTGCACCATGACATCCGCGCAACGCGACGACATCCCAGCAACTCTCGACTCCCCCTTTTCCCCTCGACGACTGTCTATCTATTCATCTACTTATCTCCTTATCTCAACGCCTATCTGACGTGTTATTATTATCTTCCCGTAGAGCGGTACGATCTATGAGATAACTATACACAACTTAGACATCTGGCGGAGCCAACTCGCTCGCTCGTTTTTCGCGCACTGAGCGACGACGATGCCTGCGGGAAAACACGCGGCTTTATTACTGCATGAGTAAAGGTCCGATTTACGCCCTCTCAGGATTAAATTCGAATGATTCAGGTATACGTAACACCTGAAGTAGCGGGCGAACAACTCGACGCACTTTACAAAGCCGATGCAAATATCGCGATGAGGTTTTGCTTTTTAATTTCCACCCGCGAAAGTGCCCTTAGTTGTTAGTCACTCGGCGCGCGCGTTTATTCAAAGTCAGGGTCTCCCCGGTGTGCCGAGGAAAGAATCGCGGCTATCCTGCAGGAATCGCGCAAGCCGCTGCACAGGCGCACTATCAGCTTTTCAGCCCAGGAAGCGAACGGAAGAAGGTCTGGTGTCGATGACGATGACGATGTTGGCGTCCGCTGGTGCGGCGTACATTTCGGGACGATGACGATGACGATGATTTATCGCCGCGTCACAACAGGAATACGCGAATCGCATCGGCGATCCAGCGCATCACAGCCGCTCCGTTAAACGCCGTCAGACGTATAAAGTCGCCGCCGCCGCAGGACGAAGTCGAGGAAATAAAAGCTCTCGAACCGATCGCTGATGACCCCCCCTCTGTTCGCCGAGCGAATGAAGCCCTCGGGATTCCGGTAACGCCTGCGGATCCGCCTGACGCGGGTATGACGGGAGCCAATGTTCGCGCGAAAAGTAAAAAGCCCCTCCAACCGTCGCAAGTCGGGATCATATTTTAAACCGCAACCCGCCGCAGACGCGCGAGTCGATTAGCGCCGCTGCAAGCTCTAGCGTGATGCCGCAGCGCTCCCGATATCCTCTTCTGGCTGCGGTTGTTCTCCGGTGATCATCGTTGCCCCTTTATTTTTTCTTATTCTTCTTCTTCTTCTTCTTCTTCTTCTTCTTCCCTTTTTTTTCTCTATTTACCGATCTGATTTTTCCAACACCAGTGGCACGTCAGCGGAGCTTTTTCACCCTTAGATAAAAAAAAAAAGCTCCTTTCCTTTCCCCCCCTCCTCCTCCTCCCCTCCTCCTCCTTCTCCTCAATTCTTATTCTGCTTCCGGTGCTTCCGCAGGTTCCGGCTCCTCCTGCAGTCCGCCTCTTATAATCTATACCCCACAGAGGCACACCGGACGCACGCACACACGCACGCACACCCCGCACATCGGCACGCACTTCCAGAGTCCGCTTATCACAACTCCCGTATCGCTCCTCCAGGTGTGTCGAGTCCTCCTCAATCCCGGCGACGGAAACTGCGCCCTACGATCAGCCGTATACCGCAGCTAAAACGCAAAGCGAGAGAACCACGCCAAACTCCGTCCGTCGACGACGAGTTCTCACTCGCGAATGACCCGACGACTAGATCCGGAAAACCCGCATGCGCGACGCTACCGACGCTTACCGGAGCCCGTCGTAGAAACGGACGGGTTGCGCCACCGCGAAACGCTGACAGGAATCGCGGTAAATTTCCTTTCAGCAGGTGGAAATTTAAGGTTCGAGATAAAAGGCCGCGGGGCGTCTGCAGGCTTCAATTTTAGGGCTGTTTCGCTACCGTCACCGAAAGGAACGATCGTCATCCCCAGCTGCGATGCGTCGAGCAACGAGATCTGTGTTCCTTGCACAACTGCAGATCCATTCTTGCAAGCTGTTCCTGCAGGGAGAATTTTCAGATTTGTGCATATCCGCAGATTTCCCTTTTATTATCCGCAGGCTTTCGAGATTCATTAATCAATCGATTATCCTCTCAAATCCAATCTTATGTCGAGAAATCGAATATTTCGTATTTTTCCAAGTTTTTTATCTATCAAAAACACAACGAATTATAGCTACGGCTATTGACCAAATTTCGTACATTCATAGATGAATTTTTCTTTGATTTGCATTCCATTTATTTCACACCGGCGAGAAACTGCATAATATAAAGGGTATATATAGCGAGTAAGGAGGCAGCCAGTAATTAGGCCATAACAATTTATTATTAAAATTATTATTAATATCATCATATGTATCGTTATTATCATTATTATTATTATTATTTTTTATTTTTTTTATAGTTGATTGTGGACGGAGCATAAAAGCACGTTCTATTATAACGGAATAATACTTGATTTTCACAATGCATATTGCACGATATTATTAGGCTACTAATTATTACATAAATAATACCATGTCGTATATACCTCTACAGTATATGTATAGCTAGAGACGCAAAGTATATATCACCGAGCTTCAATTTATGGAATACTATAATTGTATGATATGACAATGAGGATTACAAGAAAGAAAAATTAAAGGAACAAGATACTCAAGGAATGTTAATTGAGCTTAAAACCAAGTATCGTAAAAAGCGCTAGTTTGTCTAAAAACCATGACCTTAAAACAAAAAGGAAACATAAATATAAAATAAAATAAAATACGGAGCACAAATAAAAATAAGGAGCTGCTATAATTTAACAAGGTACTAAAAAGCAAAAATCTCGCGCAAGCTGCAGTCAAACTAATTTTAGAAACGTACTGGTCCACGTTAGTTAACAATAAGATGTTAACATTTCTCTCTTTTCTTTAAATTTTTTCTACTTTCTTTTTTCTTGCAAATGTCGTTTATTACAAATACGACATAGAAAGATTAAAATATTTTCTGCCTGTTGTCAGGCGACAAACTTTTTATAAACACGTCGAAATTAATTTGAAGAAATTTGAAATGAATTAAAAACAATAATACATGGATGTAACGAGTTATCTACAATACCTATCGAATCTTACGTACTATAGTGAAATTCACATAATGTGCGTTACCATTCGGTGAATTTTGCATATCTATTTGATGTATATTGCTCCACATCCGAGACATTATTAGCAATAAGTGTTTGATTAATTATCCGACTATCAAATTGTTGGTCTCATATCCCAACGAAAGTTCAATTAAAAAGGAAAAATTGAGTCACGAGTTTACGAGTGTAAAACTTTTAAAACGACACAAAGAACTTGGCCGATTATAAATATCTCGATTGAATATCTTTTTAGAGATAATAATTTAAAAACAATCATTTTCACTACATGCGCAATATTGCTCCGGTAAAGGTTAAAATTTTAATTATACTATAAATGAGTATGAATTGATTGATTAAAACTGTATAGAATTAGATTCATGCGATTTTAGGCACTGAAAATTTACCGCAGACTCAACCGTGAGCCAATGACAAATAAGCAAATCTGTGTACAAAGAAGAAAATAAAAAGAGTTATCTTATTTGTATTATCTTATCTTACATTGTGTATAACAATTCTTGAATGAGAAATGTATATAAATTGTAAATGTTTGGACAGTAATACGCGATCTACTGACGTACTGAAATTGCGAAATTCGAGAATAATAATGAAAAGCTGGAAAATCGCATGTTTATAACTCCTATGGCTAACAAAATCGCATTAAATTAAAGAATAACCACAATTGAAAATAAGAATAAATGGAATGTAGTTCTGAAATGGTGTTAAAATCGACGCACCGCTGGCGTAAGTACATGACCCCTTGGTGTTCGCAGATTACGAAGAGAGAAATTATCTATCCAAGTCCATGATCTTCGAAAAATCCTTGCGGTGTCTCCTCCTGGAACAGAATAATAGAAGGCTGGATGAACGTCGTGATAAACCCGTGACATCGTTATAATATTATACGGAATATGAATAGGGATCAATTATTTTGATGCTGCAGATCATGACACAAGCGATCAACTAGTATGGAGTACAAAATATATTAATAAACATACACGTACCTAGTTTGTAACAAGTTATCTTCTCGATGCAGCTTCAAATGATGAACTGAACCCTTTTCATATAATCAGACATAGGTATTTTGTTATTGTACACGCGCCATTTCACCAAACGTAGACAAAAACATCAAATATAATTTTTAACCGTCATTATCCTTCATGTAATATAAAATAGAGTGCAGAGATATGGGATGTCTAATTTTTTTCATTCGTTCTTTCATCGTTTCGAACCAATGAATGCAATTAAGGATCAAGAATTTACAGATCCACATTCGTACAGTTGTTTTCCTCACAAGTGCAAATACAAATTGTCGATTTGCATTGATTTTTACAATAATTCATTTTCTTTCCAATCTTAAATCCGTTGTTTTTAAGAAAAAAAAATTTCACAATCTTCGATTTCTTAAGTAACAAATTGATAAATTTCAGGTTGCAACAATTATAAAGAGAACACACAGGGTTAGTCGAGTAAAGAACCAATTCTTGTTAACATTCTCTTACACAACTGGTTTAAAAAATTTTCCTCTTTACGTATTTAAAGAAGAACTGAGAGAGCGTGCATATATGAACAGTATGTTATATAATAAAGAATGTTAGCATCATTGCTTCGTTATTTGGTTACACAGAATACATTATACAAACAAATAAGATATGAGATATACCTTTATTTAGTGTATATATACTGAAAAGTGTTCTTTTTTTCTTGCTTTTGTTTAACATTAAAAATTGACATATGTATTCATCTAATTTTAGATACATCAATATATTATTTTATAAAACTTTCTCCTCACTACACACAGATATCAATAGTTCCGAATCATAACGTCGATTAGTGGAATTTTCTCTCTCTCTCTCTCTCTCTATCTCTCTCTTTCTTTCGTTTTCGTGATTATTATAAAAAACGTATATCGTACATCGTTGGCAAAAATGGCAATTGCAAATATTTTATTGTACGAATTAAAATTTAGCGACAACTTGTGTCTGAGTTAAAAATATAAGATTTCTCATGAAAATTTATGTACGTTTCAATGCTCCACAACAGTAGCAGTAGTAATAGTAGTAGTAGTAGAAGTAGTAGAAAAGTTTACAGATATAATTACGTTAATTAATAATGAATCTATAAAAACGGCATCTTTTTTTTTGTTTAATGATAAAAAAAAAAAAAAAAAAACAATCAGTATACATTATAGATCGATAAAAAGTAATAAATCTATTTTCACTTGTAACAATTAATATATGATCCTTTAGGCAGGACAGGTTTTTTATCGCTCTTATTTCGATACAATCGCTTCATAATAATAGTAATTATAATTATTATTATCATTATTAAGTACGTATTATTAGAACCAAGAAAAGAAGAGAAGAAGAAGAAGAACAGAAAAAATATAGCAAATTATGGGTAATAAATCGACGATAGTCGACAAAGGTAACAAGAAATCTCAAGTGTTGGATTATGTATCGTATAAATCGAGATGAACGATGGCGCATCACGCAGGCGAAGCTTCGGCGGGCTGTTTTGACGGTCGTCACTTCCACTTTTTTTTGGCAACGAAGAACTCACACGAGTAGACTTCGCCTATAAAAGCCCTATTTCCCGCAGAGCACCTTCAACAGCTTCATCCTTCCACAAACAAACAAACACCTAACTAATTTCTATAAATGCGCGGTTTGTTCGTATCCTTACGTAAATGTGTTTTTTTTTTTTTTTTTTTTTTTTTCCCCTTTTCTTATCCAAGAGTTACACATACGAGGATGAGAAATATTTTTTTTAATATGGAAGGAAAAAATCTTCGAACTTTCCAAAAAATATCATTTTTTTCAATAAACCAAGCATGTAGATCAACAACTTATTTATGAATTAATTGAATGATATATTATAGGTTCAAAGATATTTTTTGTTAATTTAATTCACAATGTACATTATTGTAAAATGCATAATATATTGTTGCATTATGCATTATTACGTATTCTTAATAAGTTGATGAGATACTGCTGTAGGATTTTGACGAGAAAAATTTTTAGTTCAACTGAAAATATTAATTGCCATAATGTTCGAAGCACCTTTGGTGCACGATAGTTGGTGTGAAGATGAATGGCCGAAAGTTTATGTACATTGTGTAACAATAGTAATAACATTAGTAGTAAAATTAATGATAATAATAACAACAATAATAATGATAATAACAACAAGAACAAGAACAACAATAAAATAGTAACGAATCACAATAACAATAATTATATAAAAATGCAAAAAACAACGACGAAGCTCAATTTTGTGCAGTAGCGGTATATATATATAAAAATATATGTTACATAAACGATATTCAAATATAAAAGACACTTTAATCATTTACATACAAGGATAATTCTTACAGAATTTTCATATCGTCATCTCTTTGATAGAAAGCGGCATATTGTTTCACAATATACGTCACGCGTAATATTTATTATTGGAAAGCTACGAGCAAATTATTTTTCTTGCGGTTTTTCCTGATTATTCCGTATGAGAAATCGTGCAGGTTTCCGAATAATGACATATTCTCTGTATTTTGTTATGAAATGAACAGGACGATATACGGTTTTCAAGGAAATTCAAGGTTTAATCGTATTTTACGGAACGGTAGGTACGCATATATAAATTTATAATTTACTTTCAAATATCTTACTCAAGACAGATCCATCTAAAAATTTTATATACGTAATTAAATATATACGTATAAAAAAAAGAAAGAAAGAAAGAAAGAACAATATTTATAGATCCACGATTTCTAAAAAATAAATTCAATACACTGTCTATACACGTTACTTATCAATACACATTGTGACGTTGTGTAAATTGTAAATATATCAAAGCATACGCACGATTGGTAAATATTTATTTATTAAAAATTAGAAACAAAGGATTATTACATCGTAAAACATCCCATTAACGTATTGTATATACAGCAGCATTTCTATGGCCAGAAAATTAAAATTTTCTAATTGAAATTCGTAATTGAATTTGACTTGTTTCATCGTCAAATATAGAAGTTTATTAGATATAATTTCAGTTTTTTCTTTTCTTTTTCTTTTTTTTTTTCGTTTTTGTTTATTGTATTTTGTTTTTTAACGGTCACACGGATATTATTTTCAAGTTTGTCAGTACAAATGTATTGAATATGTATTACGCATTCCGTCAATGTTTGCATTCGTTTTTATAATTTTTTTCAATTGTTCTTACAACCACTAAAAGTGCAAGTGGTTAAAGTTAACGGTTTAAACAGAAATTTAAGCTGCATTTTGACACGCCAAAACATTTAATAAATATAGAAAGCCAAAAGATATTTCTGGAGAGGATTGTAATAATAACGTTTACTGTTTAAATAGAAAACAGAAGCTTGTACGATCAGTTTAATTTTCTTTAATATTTCTAAGGACAAATTAAGGGCGTGCATGCCAATATACAAGCTTTTATCAACCGATCTGTTATTAGACAAATATTTCACGGGTGTTAATTGAATATTAGAGCTATAGCATGTGATCTACGCGTTATTGCGAAATTGGTCTAATTAGCGCGCGCACAGAGACATGCATAAACGTAGACACAGATTTCCTTTACTAATTGTTCAATCTACAATGACATGACGCCGAATTCTTAGTAAAATTCACTCACGTATCGCGGAATGTGGCCAAAGCGACTAACGAGATTTGAAAGAACAGAAATATTGATATATAAGGAGAGACGAATCCGATCGACTAGAACTAGGAGCTTGGAAGGAATTGATCATTAAAAGATGGCAACTCCAAAGAGCTCCTCAATCTTTGCAAAAATATGTATAATTAAAAACAAAAGCATCCCTACAACCTATGGCACTATAATAAAGAAAAATAAATAAAATACGCAATAAGTAATTAAGCTCGCAAATAGTGGCAAGATAAGAATCATAATAACTGGCAACGTATATGATTTACAAACATGTATAAATAAATAATTGTTGTAAAATAAATTTGCAATATATTACTAAGGCGTTAATGAAAATAACTATTCTAGGATAAATGATAAAATATTGCATCATGAAAATATTTTTTTGGAAATTTGAAAAGTGTTGCAAAGAAAAAATTAAAATAAATAAATAAATAAAAAATAATAACGAAAGTGACAAACATACACTCGCGTTACATGCAACAAATATAGAGAATTCAAAATATACAACAATTGTTGTTTTGACGTCAAGTAATTTGGACTTTCATTTAATAAAAGTTGACTATTTTTCGCCGAAGAGTTAGATTTAATTATTTGACCAAGGGCACTGCGTTATGTGATATACATTGTCTACTATAAAGTAACATTTTCGCTTGCACCCTTAATACTGTTTCTTACCGTGTATACAGTGTGATGTGTTACGTAAGCGAATGCTCGATGCATTTTTAAAAAGAAGAAAGACTGATTGTATATCAATATAGTCGTTAATTTTTTTTAAACCTGTGCTCAGTATTTAATCATTTTTCAACAATTTGGTACAAAAATGACTGAATGATAATTGCAAACTGCATTTAAACCGTTTCAGGACAACAATCTCAAGACGCCGTGTACAAGAAATATATAAAACACTCAATTTATCATGACATGTGTTACTTACGCGCGATAAGTAAGCAGAGATAATTTTCTTTGAACAGGTATTGCAATTAATTTCAAAGCCATTTTCATCGTCTGAACATTTTCCGTTCTAGACATTCACTTTTTTGCATGTTTCTCTTATTATGCAGCAGAAATATTCTTTACGCTAACATAGTTTGTCTGCTTCATTGCATAATACGAGTACAGTTTCATTTTTGTGCCAAAAAGAAAGACAAGCGACAGTCATAAATACCTTTGGCTGTTGTTAAAGCCACAAAAGAAACCTTATCGTTACGAAAACTTAAACTTATAAAAACAGCATATATAAATACAATTTTACCAAACAGAACTGCTATTAAGAATGAAAGATGACGTTGTACTTGGTTTTCAAAATTCCTTCAATGAATCGTCAACAATTTGACTTATAACAAAGTATTCGATCCTGATTCGAATATGATGAACTTATATTAAAAGTATTTCCAGTGTGAACTGGAACACCAGTTTTTTTTTGTCTTATTTTTTGTTCACGACCCTTCTCTCATCATGACAAAAGCTGTACCTGAATTCGTTATCTAAATTTTTAGCTATTTCCTGCATTCATTTATTTACTCATCGTTCTTACTCGATTCGATAAAAACTTGTGTACAAATATTATACTGAAAACCATAGAAATGCCACTTTAAAAATATGAAATATAATATTCAGTACTGGAGACAGCAATGTTTTAGTGCATCAGTAAATAAAAACCCGTTTAAATTAATAGGAGAGAATGTACAAGCTTTCTATACATAAAATACTAAATACAAATTAAATTAGATCAAATATAATGTATCTGTATACATATATATATATAATGTTTAGTTTAAACGAGTAATTTTACATTTTGGCATGCCCTCTACGCGCGATACTAAAAACTATATTATATATTTCAATCACAGAGTAACGAATACAGGTATTTAATGGACATGCACGTAAAATATGACGTCACATTGTCTTATAAACACATTAAACTATAGCACACTGTAAATGTTATGGCTTTCGGGAAAACTTGCAAATTGTTAATATAATAATGCAAGAATCGGCTTATCTTCTCCAATCATAATATACAGTCATGAACCCTATTTGAGATCCGATGTGCTCGATGCACTTTGAATAAATTTTACCCATGCTTGTGTATTAGGACTATAATATGACCATGTTCGACTGAGAGCCAAAAGAAAGATACAAAAAAAGAAATACATTGCATCATTATTGGCACGTCAAGAGTTATAAATCCCATAAATATAGACGTAATAAACACGTGTAAAACGTGGCATACTTTTGTTATTTCTTTGTTCTAATGGCTTCGTATCGTATATTATACAATACGTTCCGATATTATGCTTAAAATTTCACATACGCTACGCATAGATCTGGAAGCTAATAATTTTTTTTCTTCTCTTCCTCTCTCTTTCGTCAATATTTGCTAAGCTCTGAATATAATGTTATTATAATAATAGTCTATACCTCGAACGTGCTGTAAATTCGTATGTTAATAATCTTGCTGTTAGAAACGCAACACACAACTACCATAGGATTAGGCAAATATAATGGATTGTTCTAGGTAAGTTATTACGTATTGGCAACAAGGAACTTTACTACGTAACTCTTCCACACTGCAGAAAAAGGAATAAAATATGTTTGTACTATTTTCATTACACCATTCGTACGTTTAGCAATGGATATTGAATTTCATAAAAATTAATTCACAAGTAATTGCAGAAACGTTGAAATAAAAATAAAAATTTGTTTTGCGACCTGTGACGAATACTTATGATCTTTTTTAACAGTTCATAAACCTGCATTTACACATACTCTCTAGAACAATCCATGAAAACGGACGTAAACATAAGGACATATTATCTTGCAACAATAGTAATAAATAAAACAGGTCACAACTCAATGGGTACATCCCCGTGACTAACCTCCTGCAGTAGATCCTGGGCAGCGATAGCCTTCAGTACATTCTTTTTGCTCGTCTCCTGTATCTCCCCACCGACCAAAAGCTCGTCCAATATGAAATAGGCCTTTTCGAAATTGAAGATTATGTCCAACTCGCATACCTGCGTATTATCAAGAACCATTAATCTCCACCACCCTGGTTACAAGGCCAATACTTGCTGCCTCAGCTTTTATGCTGACAGTTTTTCACATTTTGTAGTTATCGTTGCAAAATAATAAAAAATGATTGGGAAATTGTTACATACGTAGTACGTTATGTAAAATATAAGTGGCATTATCGACGGAAAATCTGGTACCTAATCTAATGTATTTCTTGAAGAAAATTGATACTACTTACACTCCCAAAGTATTTGTCCAACAGTTCAACGTATCGATGAATAATTTCAAGCGTCAGCAATTCATTATCGTTTTGTTCAATGGCACAGCAAAAATAGAGGCTAGCATATCTGAAATCGAAGAGAAAAAATAATATTAAAAAGAAATTAAAAAGTAATCTTATATTATTCACATTAGTATTCTGATAAAAAATAATTTTTATTTTGTATCGTAAACTCCGTGGCTTTTTTTTTTTTCTAAAAAGATTTTTCGAATCGCTGATACACTGTGAAAAGTGAGAAGTAGAATTGACTACAGTTCCATCGTTCAACGTACCTTTTGTACACAACCTTGACGTCCTTCCATTCAAGAAAACTAGACATTTTAGGTTTTCTGGCCAATATCGTTGTGATCAATTCGCGAGTTATCTTCTTTTTCAACTTGTCGGGATGAGCCACGTACCATTTTTGAAGCCGTAGCTTGCCCTGACGACTGAATAGTAGCATGAATTGCATCTGAGAGAAAGAAAATATAACCGACAATCAGAATACGAAAATCCAGCGTCATAATTGTTGAGAACAATGGATGATAAATACAGAATTTACAACGACTACTTACCATATTTTAGAGCGAATCTTTAGGCCTCGAGGCCGGAAATTATTCAAGTACGTTATTACTGATCAACAAACACCATTTAACGCCACGACTCCGTTTTTATATTCAACACATGAGCACTATCGCTACTACAGACACACGGTACGCACTTTGAAGACTTGTTTCCTATCTTTTTTCACCGTTCCGTTTTTCTTTTCGTCCTTTTTATCTCGTGTATTCTATGTATGCATGTATGCTCTCATGCGGCAATGCAATGACTAAAAACTTCTAATGACATACACCACCTAATGGAATTGTTCGTCAATCGTCTTACTATGTCCTACTAATTTGCCATTTTCCGGGTAACATCGGACAAAAAGAAGCCCAGAGAGAAGCCAGCATTGCGTTTTTCGTGTCCCCAATATAGTAGCACTTTCTCACACGAAATAGGTTCTTTCATAGCCTCGTATCGTGCATCAGTGGTCTTATCCACTGCCAGTATAAAGTAACATACACAGATCGATTATCGACATGAATATACCAGGTACAATTAGTTCTTAAAATCTATTTCGTGTAAGAGGGCGCTACTACTTAAGGCAATCAATTGCTTTATACCTTAGAGCACGGTCTTACATACAGGTCTAGGGACTCTAGTGGTGGGGGAAGTACGCTTACGCTGCAGTTTTTGTTTTTCAACGCTACCGCTAGTTGGCACTAATGGTAAAGTAATGTTCGCAAACATAACCTCAAATTTCTCAAACTTTGCAAATGCCGTGGTCCAAAAAAGTACGTAAAAATAGTGAAAATCGCATAAATCGTACATCGTTATATATTTTTAAGAATAACGTGTGCCATTATCACTTCGTTATCGCACACCACTTATTGTTTGAGAAATTTGAGGTTATGTTTGCGAACATTACTTTACCATTAGTGCCAACTAGCGGTAGCGCTGAAAAACAAAAACTGCAGCGTAAGCGTACTTCCCCCACCACGCAAATTTCGACGAGTCCCCAGGCCTGTATGTAAGACCGTGCCTTAGAGCATTTGTTGTCATTAGGTTATGTCATGCCGTGATATATTTTATGAGCAAATTTATTTATAAAGATATTTTTATTTTATTAAATTGATCAGCCACTCGTGAAAAATGTATTTCAAGATTTGTACACTGATATAGGACTGCATTAACACTGGCTGTCGCAATGGAGCGATTTAAAATATTCGAAGGTTTTACAAAACTCAAACCACTTTGTGACAGTTTGAGAAAAAATCCAAATATTGTTGATACGGATCAACTGAGAAATCAGGTTCAGGAAATATCACCTGCGGTAATACAAGATCTTCAAGAGCACATCTTACTACCTCTCGTGACTAATTTGTTGAAAGACGATGTGAGGTAAGCTGACCTTGCTTCAATTATTTAACATTTGTATGTGAATAAAACTATGGAAGCTGACTGAAATTCTTTTAGCAAGGAAATAAAATTACATTTAATCAATTGCCTGCGAGCCGTACTTTCAAAAACCAGGATGGCAAAAGTGGATGTAGTTACACGATTATTCTCAACTCTTGTTTACCAAATTTTTGACCAAGAACAGAAAACGATGGGTAAGAACAAGCTTTGTCAAAACAGCTTGTATGATTGGTACCTAAAACATTATCCGTATCAGCATTAATTTCATCCTTATTTTACAGTTATTGAATATCACGAAGAATTAAAAGAGAGCGTACTTTTGTGCATGAGCGATCTGATATGCCGAAGTTGTACCGATGTAATTGAAGCATTTTACGTTCGTAAAAACATTGGAAAATTTAGCCAGGCCATTTATTTATGCGTATCCATTGCTAAGACAGAAAGATCACAATCCCTCAGGTAAGTTTGTCGAGGGGTTTTAGTGCTGTATTGTCCTCTGTCACTTTCTTCTTCTCACAAATTATGTTCACTCTGTAATCTTGGCTTCAGGTTAGCAGCAATCGAGACGATAATAACTTTATCACTAGTCCACGATAATTCGGATACAATTGATGCAGGACTACGCGCTCAAGCAGCAAATTTAATCATGCTGCTGTCTCCTGGTATCATAACTGGGCTTCAAGAAACAGCTCAGGGATCTGAAATACAAGGACATAAGATTCCAATGGTAATTTCAAATTTAGAAATAAAATGATATTCTATAAAGAAAGGTAATGATTCAAACTTACTTCCAGATGGCCCTTCGAGCATTAAACAGAATACTTTGTCTAATAATGGAAGATTTGCCAGAATCTGACGTAGTAACTCAGTTAATTTCGCTCTCCGCATGTGATACTAAACCATCTATTGATCCCTTGGGTCTATCGTCAAGAACTAAAGATGGAATGATAAAATTCATGGAAACAGCAAATCGAACCCAGCAATGGCTAGATGCTGCTTCAGCAAAACTTAACATTTGCATACAAGCATTGGCAGGATTAGTGAAACATTCTCATTCAAGGGTAAGAATGGAATTGGCTGAATTCGCAGGCGCATTGCTGCTCAACTGTCCAAGGTATTGAGCCAATAGTTTGAATCCCTGCTCCTCGATTCCTGGAAAATAAAATAAATAAGTGGGAGATACAGTTTTTCGTTATTTCAGAAATATGAAACCAAATCACAAACAATTAACGGAGATATTGATCACTCTGTCTGAAGATGACACTGATGAAGTTAGTACAGCAGCAACAGCGGCATTGAATGAAATCAGGACAAAATGTGCCGAAGGAAGTAACACAGCCAGGCCTATTCTAGAGGAGTTGGAAGAATCTTTTTACACTTTACTGACGAAATTACCAAGAATCATGCGGACAGGCGGTGGGTTCGTTTGATCTGTAACCGATTACGGTACACAAAGTATATGGCCAGTTTCTATTGTAAGGCAGAACCTCAAATTTTTAGATCATTCTGAACAGATGTCTTGCCTTAATCAATTTGGAGGATACATCAAAATCCTAGGGACAGAGCAGCTACCTCAAATCATGTCATCGGTAGCGCATCTTCAGAGACTACTGTTGGCTCTTGTTTACACCATTGAATTAGATTGCAGTGATATTTCACTTTTGGAAGATGTAGCTATCAAAGGCAAGTATGCACTCAAGGTGATTACCAATAATACAATCATAGGTACTGCAAGATAAAAAATGACTTGCTTCGCTGTTGATTACATTTCAGATTTCGACAACATAGTTCATCATCATGGTTTTGATTCGTGGAGACATTTCAAATTTCTTCGTGACTCAATTGCAGAAACAAAGATTAGTACTGTTTGCAGACTTCTTGGCGAGAATGGGGACATGAAAGTATTAGTAGATACAATTCTTGATATGATGTCAAACATGACGCAATATAGGAAAGAGCTGACACTATTGTTGAACTGGATTATAGGTGGTACGTAATAAAAGCAAGCATGTTCAGACCCCTAGAATTTTCGTACACTATTATCTAATACATAATGGTATAATTTGTTTACAGTGCCAGTAACAAATTCAATCAATTTATCAGAGTATCAGTCCGTTGTTCAGTACTATATAACAGAAAGTACTTGGAACCTACCTCTTTGCATATCAACAGATGTAACTCTTCGAGAAGCACAAAGCAATGTTGCACAGTCTTGCCTACTACTGGAAGGTTTGGGAATCATTGCTCGAACCCTCAAAGAAGAATTCCAGAGATTTCTTTTACAGACACTTTACCTTGTCATTGAAAAAGCTGGCAAGTATCTCAATTTATTTTTCGTAATGCCAATATTCAGGAATACCCACAACAAGCTCAAGTAAATCAGAACCTGTAATTTCAGGATTAAATCATCATCAAAATAATTGAGTATAAAAGACTTTCGTTGTTATTATAATTTCAGGAAGCAGGCAAACGTTAATCAGTATTGCCGGTTTTCATACTCTGGCATCATTTGCAGAGGCAATGCAATATGCAGAAATAGGGATGCTTCTTCAGGCTAACGTTGATTATTTGTCATATCACATCATGTTGAAGCTGCGTAGAGTTGAGCGAAATTCCGGTGTGTTAGATGTTGTTGGTGTAGTCGTCAAGCAATGTACAATGGACATACTGCCATCCCTAGAAGAAATCGTTCAAGATGTACTTTCACAGAGTAATTCAAACTTCCAAGAAAGAAACAGTTATTCATTTTTAAAAGTTTTTCATACTTTTGTTGCTTGTGTAAGAAGACTACTAGGAAGTAAACCAGACGAAACGATATACAATGAAAAGTCAAAGATCTTAACAGACCAAGCAAAAACGGTAATTAAAATATTACTAGAGTACTCTGAATCCAAAACTGTTTCCAATCAACTGGAAGATGATGACGTTGAAGAGGAAATTTCGGATCTAAAGGTAGAAGAAAATCATGACTTGCAGGACTATAACAATTACGAAGGTAAACAAAGCAATCTGATGGTAAATCTGTCATCTTGTTCCTAAAAATGTATACCATCACAAACAGAAAGTGATATATTTCATTTAATGATCATTGATCTATTTCAGACGAAGAGAAGCAAGTCTTACCGTTACACATAAAAATGACGATGGCAATAATGAATCGATGCATCCATTTTTTGCCTTCCAAAAATGTTGCAATAAAGCTACTTGCAATAGAAACACTACAGGAAGGACTTGTTATTTTGAGTAATTGGGAAAACGAATTGTTACCAATTGTGCACCTACTTTGGCATCCGCTGGTCCACAGATTCCGAGATTCCAGTCCAATAATCATTAATCGTGCATGGGGTCTACTCTGCACTCTTGCCAAAGTATCTAAGGACTTCATAAGATCGAGAACGCTGAAGTAAGTTATTCCTTGGTAAAGCCTTATTTGATATATCGCACAATGTCTTAACTGGTAATTACTATAATTTTTAGCTACCTCTATTACTTACTATTACAGAGAAGTGTTGCCGGCTCTTGAAAATTTCTTGACAAAAACAGCAAAGGAAAGTTATAAAAAGGATTCTGGTAGTGTGTACAAGTATACTCAAATATTTAAACTGCAGAGAGAATTACTTTCTCAGTTAGGGGATATTGTCAACTATTTAAAAATTCACGAACGCGAATTGTGGGATGTACTAGAAGCAGCAAAGCCTTATCTAAGCAAATATCAACATCGTGATTTACAGGTATGCTGCTACTTTAGTAAAATAACTTTCTGTGAATCTTGCTACTATGCACTATAAGAATTGAACTTTACATACCAAACGTCATTCTGCTCTTTGATTCGAAATTTAGGTCAATTGCGTGGAATTGTATAAAAAAATTGCTGATTACAATGAGGATATTGTTTGGATAAAATGTCTCAGTATAACAAGTTCACCCGACAAATCTAATAGAACAGCTGATTCGACGTGTTCTGATATCGATAAGGTACATTTGAATGACAATGAATGATTTATAAATTCAATTTTTGATGAGTTGCTGATTTATAAATCAGCAGTACAGACCAACGAACATTTTCGTGTCTTTATAAATTTCGATTTATTGTATTCCAGGTGGCAAATTTCAATATACAAAACGAATATCAGGTGAATATAGAAACGATCGTAACTTACATTCAAGATAAAACGTTCAATATGTAAATATAATATGGATGTCATTATGTACAAAACTATGTTCAATGCACCTATGCAACTATGTACGTTATATTTTTAGAATTACATGTGTTTTTCTTATACTGTTGAGATATTTCATCGAATAAATTGTTTACTTACATTTCTTGTGTTATTTGTTAGCAATTATTATTATTAACCAGAGATACAACCTTCTATGTTTCATTCAGAAAGGGATGATTTGCTATTTCAATTTCGTGTAATACACTCCGGTTCAAAAGCTCGGATGTCGAATGGGTTCTCAATTTGTCTTTTACTTGAAAACTTTTAATTGTTTATATATATATATATATTTTTTAATTCAGATGTCTAGTTATAATGTATTCTTATTTTACTGTCTAAACGATACAAAAAATGCCATCAATAGAAGAATGTCTGTACAATAGTTTAGTACAATCTCCCAATTGGCTACTTTTATTCTCATTTTTATTATTATTTTATTCAATACATCATCCTTTAAATACCCTAACCGACACCATCAATCATTTTAAATACTGACTGATAATTTCAACAAATCAAAGTTAAAATATTTGTATTAACGTTGCAGCCTCAGATTACTATACGGCAACTAAAATTACAAATGCGTTCACAAATTTTGTGGACAACAATACTTTTGTTTCCATTTGACGTATATTTTATTTCACTTTTGAAGACAAAAAAGACACGAATTAGATCCCACCTGTGGGTCGCTAATTTCGAATAAATAATTGATTGGCCAATTTGAAAAACCAATCCATAATTGTTTAACACTGTAACTTATTAAAAAGAAATATGGCACTCATATCAAACAAGCATACTATCCAACGCCCAACCAACGAAAGAATTTCGTAAGGGATGGGTATGTGTAAACAATTTTATTCTGTATCGTGCCCAATATGATAATCATTTAAATCCATTGAATGCAATATTCCAATTTTCGAAATATCGACGGTTTGAAAAACTTTACTTCAATCAAAATAATAGTAAACGTATTTTATGCAGTGTAACACTAACAGCAAGCGTTGTATGATTGAGAGAATATGCAAACACCTCAACATTCTTTTATTCGTTTAATTTTTACTGCGGTGAATTAGTTATCGAGAATTATGTATAAAACTTGTCTACAAAATTCACTCATATCTTTGGAAAGCTTTAACTCTTTTACTAGAATGACGAATTCTACCTGAAACTGTGAATTAAATACATCCCAAAGTATGCACGTTTACTATGTATTGTATATGTATTGTATACCTGTGCTCTAGTTTTAGTACTTCAGCACATAAGACACATGGAATGAAATGGAATAGTTCTATTACTTTGTCGTTTGTGTACATTAATTTAGAATTTACCGCTAATTGAAAATTTATCCATCACAACATAAATAATAAGTAAATAAAGACAGGATATTTGACATAGTGCTGTCTATAGTACACGATAAATATATTCACTTGGATAAAATTGAATTGAAAGCTTGAAAAGATATATAACATCCGCATCTAAAGTAAATAAAAGACATTTTTTTAAATCATTGTTAATCGATACTTTTTTTACAAATCATATCCTGCATAATTTATTTTTTTAAAAGACAATATCCACCACGTACCAGTAAAAGAGTTAAATAAACCTATATAATCTATTTTAAGATCATCTTTGGGTACATTAACCACTTACTAGATATTGTTTTGTACCTTTAATAGCTATTTATAAAATATTGTATTTTGCAATATTACCTTCAACTATCAGCATTCTCTATTGTGAACAAAAACCAGATGAAAACAGTACTAGATTCAGTCCAATCTCGATACATCATTTCCATGCTTGTTTTTGTGCCTTGCGTGATGCTAACTTCTTTGTAACATAAGACGAAACCGTTAATGCTACAAGAACTATTGTTATAAGATAATAGTCGAAGTCTTCCTTTAGTACGTCGAAAGTTTTCGATGGGGCAACTCGTGTGTAGAACAAGTCTATGAAAATGATAATGATCAAAGGATTAATCAGTCAATAAAATCTCACTTAAATTATTCATTCAAATTTCCATCTACTTACCCAGACCATATACAAATACTAGACAAGTACTTTCAAGACCACTAGGACTCGTGTGAATTCCAGAAACCCTAGCTATGCTCTGATTGTAATTAACAATTGCGTCCATCTGAATTGGAATTTCCGGCATATATGGTATAACTCCCTCCTCTCTCATCTCTGGATTAATTGGTCTCCTCGGATCAACAAGCATCCATGGTAATTCTAAGATACCACCATTGGCTAACGCAACTGCAGAATATAATTTTGGTTCATAGCATGGCAATGAAATATTTCTAGACATAATTTTGAGCAACGATACTTTCATGCAACTTACCCATAATATGTTTACTTGTTATTCCTTTTTCAGTGATAGTTTCTCGCAAAAATTCGATTGATGCAGGGAATATAAATGCTTGTCGCTCTACAATCGGCAAAACTGTTGTGGTCAGCGAAGAGAAAGCTGAAAATGTAATGAAACATTAGAAACTATGCTAAACTTTTATTTTATTTGACAATTTTCTCGTACACACACAAACACACGTGTATTTACGCACACACACCTGTGGTATTACTCTGAGTTTTTCCTTCGTAAAGTTCCAACGTAGCTATTTCTGTTCGACGACTTTTTTCGTTAAAGTAACTATACACAAGCCAATTTTCTGAATGTACAACATGGAAAGGTCCTCGAACTCTCTTATGCACCACAGAAAATACCATGGCACCAGAAACCACATCCAATAGGTATAAACTAAGCGTGTCTGGAAAAAAATAATCATTGCTATCACAATTCTAGATTCCAAAAATATTAAACTTTTTTTGTAAAATACCTATATTTCATACTTTTATGAGTACTGCCAACCCCTTGTGCCACTATAGCAACTAAATTCGGATTTATGTACTTGTAAAGTACAGATCGATCACCCAGAACTCGCCCTTGGGAATGGACACGCTCTATTGTACTCTTCGAAACGACATCTATTATTTGTTGTGTTTTTGTAGGCAGAATGACTTGCCAGACAGTGTGCGCTATCAATTTCTCAGATGTGCTGTATGCAAGTGAAAATCCGCTTAGCACCCCTGTTTCTTGGTCAGCTGTAAAGATGTAAACACTCTTGGCTACGGAAGCAACAGTTGCTTTGGCGCTCTCAGGAAATGCGTGCACAGAGTCTTCGGTATCAAGAAGAACAATTGCGCGAAGAAAATCGTCTGTAGATACATGAAGCAACATAGATTGCTTAATTTTGTATCCTAGCTTATTAACTTCGCCCAGCAGCTGACCCGTCATTGGATTAAAGGTGTAAATTACTCCATTGCCAGTTTCCTGTATAAATAATACACAATATGTATTTAACTGTTAGAACTTTGTACAAAAATTGTTTCTGTTCATATCCAGACACTGTATTGTAGAACAGTAGGATTACCTTATCGGTTGCCAGAAGCGTGCATTGAGGAGGATGAGGAAAATGTCTGCTACCTCTCTGTACGTACAAAACCATTTTCTTTGATGCCTTGGAAAAACCACTAATATTTTTCACTCGTAATTGCCAAATGATTTCTCCCCGTTTTGATTCAATACCGTATATCTAAAAAATGCACTGATATAAAGCACGTAAATAACAGATAAAGAAAAGTTCCTGTAAATCTATTTCCTCATACCTTTCCAGCACTAGTGACAGCAACGATCATTTTATGCAATCCAAATTCATCTCGCACTAAATCAGCCCTCTGAGTGGACTGCGGAGGTGAAAAACCCATCACAGCTTGAAGTAGACCCTTTAATTGGTTCGCTTGTGAACATATTCTTCGGACCATCATACTTACAACATCCCCTACAGAATTACGAATCAAGTTGATTATCTACATAAGTTTACTGTTAATTAAAAAATAACAGTAAAAAACAGAACACCTTAAACGTGGTTTTTTGGTGAGAAAACAGCTTCTAAAATAAAACCATTCAGAATTTGTAGTAAACTCCAACAACACACTAATGATATTGACTCACGAGATTGAATTGCTCTATTACAGTTCTAAGTTACATTCTTACGAATGAGGCAATCAATCGGTATATACTAATTCGCTCAGTCAAACTATCTACAGAAGTAATTAATTTTTTGCTTGGCAATCATGCACTATTATTATATGTAAGTAAAAAAATAACACGCAATTAAATTTCAACCAGCCTGCTTCATAGAACTACTTACATGAACTATCTACCTCAAAATCTGTCGGCGGCCATTCGTAAAACAAAATATTATTAATACATTTTATAATGAATTGTTGAAATGAATGAGTCATTAGAGTGGATAAACGCTAATTTGAAGATTCAAGTGAAACTTTTTTACTAACTTTAGATCCATATATATCGACATAACAACATTCATCAGCTTCTTTGATTCTTAGAAATGTGATTATAAGACTTGTTGATTATTAGTAGTACAGCATTTAGAGTAAATTAAAAAAAAACTCACTCTCTTTTTGGTCAAATTCCGTTTCGATTGCCTGTTCCCTATCTGACATAGGCAACTCCATCATTTCTACCGCAACTATATTAGCCAAGGCTTCTTCTCTCAGCCAAACAAGACGACTGTGTTGTAATAAAGCAACACTGTGATCCTCTGATGATAAAAGGTGTCGGCAACCTGTGCCCTTTGGCTGACGAGGACAGACAGATGCCACAATTGTAGGAGCTTGTATGGAATTGTGAGATAAAGATACGGATAAATTCGGAATTGGAGCAAAAGTTGACAACTCTACCGCTGCGACATTTACAACCTGCAAAAGTTCAAAATATTCAATTAGCGCTTGTATCACCTTTGATACCTCTGTTAATAAAGTTGACAATTCTTCAATAATGAATAACCTGATTTTCAAACGAAGTCTGGAGCAAAACCTTTCCCTCATCAGCTGTAGTTATGTAAAGTGCAGTATCTTTGTTTAAATCATTAGAAATGGGTGTCGATTCTGTGTCAATTACAATAATTCTCTTAGTATGACCGTTTTCTCGGCTGACTGATACTACGGGTTCGTCACCAGGTACAGACTCCAAATTGCTCAAATGGCCAGTCCCAGAACCAAAGATTTTTGTTACTGGGATGGCCTGAAAATCTGGATCTGTTGCATACAAGTGCAGAATATAAACTTTATCAGCTAAATCCGGCTGATCAATGCAGACTATATATGGCGCAGCCAAGACACATCTGAAAATGTAATTTATAATTGGTGAATTTCATGGATATTGTTACTGTTTGGACCCAAAAATGTTACATGATTTATTCGCAAGTGAAATTCAATAACTCACGTGCTCTCTTTCCTTATAAATGCTGCATCAATCTTTCTAGACTTAAGTTTTTCTCCAGTTTTACCATCATATGAAGTAACTTCAACCTCTGTTTTGTGCGAGTCATCATTATATATCGGTAAAATATGGTGCAGGGTTCCATCTTTTATGTGCCACATCACATCTTCTATTCTGTAAAATGAGGATAATTTCTTCATTATTCATGACTATTGATAATTCATGTCTACTTATGCAGTAGATAAAACATTGCAATCAATTCTATTTCATAATTCGAGGACGTTGTGTTCTGTGATACAACAGGTGCTTGTGGTGACCTCCGTGAAAAATTAAATGCAATCTATAGTATAAAGTTCCTTTTCACATTTATGTACAAAGTGTAAGACAGAACGAGCCTCATTGAAGACCAGTAAGAGATTATTTCAGAAATTTGAGTTTTCACTAATTTAATTTAGGCAGCCTCTCATATATTGTTGTGCAAATAAGGCATGTACTACAAATCGGACTTTGAATTGTTAATACTTGGATTCTACTATGGTACTGAATATTGTGACAATAATATGTGTATTGCATAATGTGCACAGAACTTGTGTATTAAAAAACCTTTCAGGGCCGTACAATCCTGTTGTGTTAAATGATAATAGTGGAGAGTCAAGCCTGAAAAAAACCGTTAATTCAAGTAAAGTAGGTAGTTTATACATCGTCATGTTATTTAAAAGTATTTGTACAATTTAGTACAACGTTTACTTTTATTGTTACTAATTATTGACTACTCGAGGGTGTAAATAATTACAGAACTGCATCGACTAATATTCTTGTTTCAGGTATCACGTAAAAAGATATTGAACACTATCTTTGAGAATATTCAAGTATATCCACTGTTTCATGTAATAATGACGAAATTGAAGTTCGTAACGTTAATGTAGTGATTCACTTTTAGAGAAAAATTATTATTTCGCAACTATGGGATAAGTGTCTGAAATTTAGTATTATATATATTTTCAAGTAAAGCGTATATTCAAATTTTTCGAAACTGAACTCCTTCAAAGTCACTCAAAATCTTCCAAACAGTAATCTTTTTTTCAATATTTCGATACTCAATGTTACTAACTCCAATCTGGTTAATAATGCTAAGTAACAATAATCCAATGTATAGTTTTCTCTATGTAAATACAAACCTTTCAGGGTTCTGTTCGGCTAATGGCCATTCATTTAGGATATGACCAGTGGCCAGGTCCCAGGCGCGAACAATAGCCGGAACTCCACCGCTCACTGTAATGAGATCGCCATCGGACACACCTCCCAAAGCTCGAACACGACCCGCACATCCTTGTTCTAATACTCGTCGCCATAGTATCTGGCCTGAGAAAAATTCAAAATGAAAATTCAGGCTACGATGAGATTGAATCGCGGTTGGCGATGACTAAATTCTTGAAGAATACTACCAAATTGAATCGACAATTACTTTTCATAAAACCAAGAACACGTAGGACTATCTAATGGCTAAAACAAAGTAAAACTGGTACAAACAATATAAATAAGGAAGACTTACCTGACTTGAGATTCAAAGCAGCAACAACATTTTCTTCGGTGGCAACAATAATCTTTTTAGCCGCCGATACGGTATCGAAGCTGGCGAATTTAATTTTTCCCACGTAATTCTGTCGCCTGTAACGTGAACGATTAATTGAACCGGTGATCGAAATAACGCAGAGTCACTGCCGTAGCTGTCAATCGAGGTGAAAAGTGGTGTGCAGTGAGGTATCGTATCATGCATTATTAAGGAGGTTCGGCACTGCGGTGACGATTCAATTACATTAAAGTAGTAAACAATTACCAGTCAAATTTTCCAACTTGATCTTCGTAGAGGCACAGAGATAAATTAAACAGTCCAAAGAATACGATCAAATATTGTAACAGCTGTATATCAGATAGAAACCGGTTGAATTTTCCCCTCAAACCTGGCACGAACGGTCCCATGACGATAAGCAGAGTGAACGTGCCCGTACTTTACGGACGGTCTGCCTGCGACTGTCGAGCTGCCATTTGTAAATTTCACACCACAAGCAGAAAACTTACGAGTTTCGATTGTTTCGATCATGCTTTGATTTTTCACTACCCAGGTGGCGCCAGCAGTGTCCGGGTTTCGCCAGAGTCCCTCCCGCCACAGCGCGCAATTTGAATAGAGAAACTAATTGTAAGTATTCTGCAGTCAAGTAACGAAGGAACTAATACAGACTATGGAATACAGTTACATGTACACCTAAATTCTATATAAAATAGCAGGTATATTATCATACATGTATATTATTATTTCAATGTAAGAGAAAAAAATCGACAAGGAGATGAAAAGCACTAATTAATTTCTATTACATAATTAGAAATGAAAATATTTCTGATATTCAGCGATAAGGATAGAGGACGAACTGCAGGTGAAAAATACACTTTTTCTATTAATTTTAGTATGTATTTCGTATTCACAAATATTGTTATAGAAGCAGATCCGTGGTGACTAGAATATATTATAAATTATTTATCAACTATATTTGTTAAACGTGCAATGATTGTAAATGTTGTAATATAGATTGTAGTAAATCGTTTATTAAACTTTGGTTTACAGCACTCTGTATTAGAGCAAAGTCATACAAAATCTATTGTTAAAGCAATTCCATTTATTGCATTATCTGTAAGTAGTATATTTTTCTGTGTTCAAATTGTAAATTTTTCCATCAAATACTGATTTTATTTGTTCTGTTTTACTCTTTCTTTATATTTGCTCTCTCTTTCTCTCCGTCGCGCACGTTCTCTTTTTCTCGTTTAGTCATCGCATCATTTTACATGTTACTATTTATATTACTTTGAAAAATTATAATACGTCAAAATCGTTATGGAGGAATGTACTATTATTTTCTGCTCCCTAATTGTGTGCGTAACTTGCGTATGTATATATATATATATATATATATATATATATATATATATATATATATTATATATATGTATATATATAAACGTGTATGTTATGTATATTACGTATGTTGCTACAGTTTGGATCTGTATTGACTGTGTTGGAAATGACATAATCATTTCATATTTTATCTGGCTAAAAACTAAAAATTTTCAACATTATGACACACCAAAAGCAAGGCACATATAGAAGAATATCTGTTTATACTGTTATTTTCGAGCGTGGAAACTTCATTAGTATTTACGATCAAGTATCGACTCATATTAGTTGAAGTGCTCATTTTCATACTGACATTCTAAATATTAGCGTCTTATGAAATTTCAGTGGAAAGGAATAATAATGAATGTATTGATTATGAAAATAGGATGATAGTAACGTGCACACTAGAATAAAAGAATAAATGTAAATGGAAAAAAAAAAAAAGAATAAACAGCCGTTCGAAAAAGAAATTAACTCTAAACACGTTACAAAATGTAAATTTCTTTTTTTTCCTTCTTTTATACATTCTATTTCAATTAAAAAAAAAATAAGTTAAAATTTTCTTACGCAGATCTTAAAAATAAAATTAGTCCTATAATCTACACATGATATTTAGAGCTTTTTCACAAACCTTGTCATAAGTGAGAAAATTACAGATTAATAATTTCGATTCGAGAAAATAATGCAATTTTAAAAGATTAGAGTTCAGTGATAAAGAGAAAATTCACCACTTACAATAAATGCAATCCGCTTTTAACGTTAAGCATAACTTAGTAATCATCTGGATATAAAACTATGATTAGTTTCAAACGTTTCACTCTCTCAATTGTTAAAGACACAGAATAATATTTTTCCAAGTACCAGAATATAACAAACTCATTCCAAACACCTATAAACATTGGTTGATGCATTATTTAACAATGACATTTCTGAGCAATAAAATTCATCATTTAAAATGATCATAAAAGACTTGCATTAATAATGAAAGTATAAAAGTATTAAAATTGTAAAAAAAGATGCGATCAGTAATGCCAAACTATGTTAGCGGGTATAAAAAAGTATTTTCATTTATAAATGAAAGGTGTTTGATATGCTACGTGCCAATTTTTGGAAATGAGCCTGTAACTATACCTGGTACAAATCAATGCAATTTATAAATAACTAATTAATAGAACGTTATCGTTAGATTTAAGCATAATATATCGATTGAACTTGACAAGTAAACAAATCACTACAGACCGCCTTTTTTAATAAGTTCATCCTATGCTACATTATATACATCTAGCAAGCAGCGCTCTGCCTTGTTAGTTCAACCTTACCTACTACAATATAATATGTGTGTTAATCTATTTTTGGTTTGCGGTAAAATTTTCATCTTCATCTATTTTTTCGTTCTTATTAATTTAATTGGGAATATTCGTTTAATATGGCATACATTCAGTTCATTGCGTTATCCAAAGTGCGTACATCGCACATATGTCCTACGTTTTTCATAGGCCTTATACCTTTCTTGAGTTTTTAAGATAAATATAAAAAAATATCATGTTTAAAAACTATTTAAGTTTTATTTAGTAATATTACTTTGAGGTGTAGGGGTTTAGAGAGCATGAAATGCTGAGAATATGCTAGGTTTTATCAAAAATTTTTTGAAATATTTAAGATGAACGTAATAAAAATGTGACTTTCAAATATCAATAAACTGCTAATTGTAGAATAGGTAAATAATTGTGCGCCAAACGCAAGATAGTATTTGTTCGAGTCAGATTCTACCTCCACAGCTATATCACCTATAACTTATACTTCAATATAAAATAATATTCAGACTCTTGTGATGAGAATCATGGGCCAGCAACGCGATACTTACAAGCTTATTTGTGATATTTAGTTAAAATCAGGTTAAATACTGGAATATATATGTCGTTTTACACTTTCAATGATTCTGAACAATCTAGAAAAAAAAATTATAAAATCAGTTTCTTGGACAACTTGATACGAATCTAGATTATTTCAATTTTTTTTTTTGCATTATATCTCTAGCCAAAGATAATAACAATAACAGAATTAGCTTAGGTGGTGGTTTTTTTCAATGAAATAAAGTATAATCATAAGAATTTTTTTAGCAACAGCAGATGTAGAAGTGGGAAAGTTGTTGCTTGTTTTGCTACATGACCATTTTTAATTTAATCGGCAACGTATTGTCTGAGATTTGAACGAACAATCCATGAATTGTATGCACTATTTGATTTTTCGTTGCTATGGCACCATCTACCTACACTTAACATTATGTTCCATATTATATAACTAAATTTCCTCATGAAGACCTGCTAACATTGAATAGCTACCGTAATTTTACTTTACTTTTATTTCATTTGGGAAAACGTAACATGCTTTCAGTTTCATTGTTTGAATACGGATGTTGCATGAATTACATGGTCAATATTCTAAAGCTGTGTCATTGACCGCTATTGACAAACATCCATTTAGGTAATGGTATTTCAGCAAAAGGATCAATAACTGATTTAAAAAATAAATAAATATACATATTTTTAATTTTCTTTTAATCTTCTATACCATAGCTTGACTAACGGAAAATGCGAATTCAGAAATCAGCAAATAATTCCTTCAGTGGGCGCGGTCGAATTGGTAAAATAAAAATAATACAATTCGAAGTAATTTAGTCGAATTAGCAATTTACCAAAATATCAGAACCTATCTTCACGTCATTTTTTAAATTCAGTTGAAAGAAGACTATTAGTACTTCTTAAGTCTTTTACAACTTGATATTTTAGTAAGAATAATTGCTAAATTTTGAGATTTCGTGCACATGATGCCCCGTGTGTAAAATCAGGAAATCAAGTATATAAGACCGTACCTGAGATGAGCCAATTTTTTAGCTACCCAATCGATATTTCGTATCCCATCACCTGAACTTGTGAAAACAACAGCGAACACCCGACTCGTAACAGCAAACGAAATTTTACACTGTTCGATCCTCATCTGCATTTCCTATATTTTCCTTCTCTTTGAATGGTTTTTGTTACGAGTATTTAGAGCATGCTGCACCTTCGTTGTCGGCGTTTCTGTGGCTCCGGTCTTAGAACGGCACGCACAGCTTCATCAAATACTTGTTTCAAACCACGTTGTGTCAACGCTGAGCACTCCATATACTTGACTGCCCGTATCTGAAATTATGTAAAAAATCATTACAGATAATTGACCATAAGCCTGAATACTTTTGCTCCCTTTTTAAATCCTGTCAGACATTAGGAATGTAAGCAAATTCTGAAAGTGGTGTATGCTATTCAAGCTTCACCTTATTAGCCAATTTCTGTCCTTGTTCACGTTTGATAGCGCTAAGTCCTTGCTCAGCCAGAGCAGTGAGAGTCTCTCTGTCATCTCGTAAATCAATTTTAGTACCGACAAGAATCATCGGTGCATCTGGGCAGTGATGTTTAATCTCAGGATACCACTTGCTCGTAACGTTCTCAAACGACGAAGGGCTTGTGACGGAGAAGCAGATTAAAAATACATCGGTCTGTGGATAAGAGAGGGGCCGCAGTCTGTCGTAGTCTTCTTGACCAGCAGTATCCCAGAGTCCTAGGCTCACTGGGATACCATCTACCACCATTGGGGCAGAATAATTGTCAAATCTAAAAATACATTACAACACAGATATTACAAAGATGTTTGTTCAAATTTATTTTGGCCAATTGACTAATTTCACATAGTTAACTAAATTTTTTACTTCAACTTTAAAATTTATAGGGAGCAAACATGATTAAGCAATTCTGAAATTCATTAAATTGATATTAACTTTTCAAATTGAATTATCAGATATGAGGAAATAAAAAAATTATGCTTTTATTGAGGAGATAAGAGAACGCCATCGTTTTCTGTGTAAATAATTACACCCAAGGTTAGTAATGTGCTTTTATGAAGAAGGGAAGTTCCAGTAGGATAATTACAAACAGATTGCTTCCTGTGAATAGTGGAACATTTTGAAGCCATGCCTAAACTATTATTAGCCACCCTACTACTCCACACTTTATGGGGGGAGTACACAGTCGGGAGATAGAATCACAGAAAGGACTTTGATTCAATATTGATCCTTTTCTTTCAATCAGGTTCGATCAATTCGATTTATAAACAAGTTTCGCAAACTGCTAGATTTTCAAATATGATTTTACATTGTTTTAATATTTTGACATTCACAGTACAAAGGTCAGAAATACTATCACAAATTAGCAAACGCTACTTTTTATTCCTGCTTTGGAAGTTTAAATTATAACCAATAGATTCGTTGGTTAAAATTTTGATAATGCGGAAATGAAACATTTGGTAAAATACCAAATCCAGCAGCGATTGTCAATCTAGTTTTAAGGATTAAAAAATAAGTAGAAAGCTACGTCGCTCACAAGACAATTCTTTGACTTGATTCTGGAGATGAATTTTATACAATTTGGAAATTGGGTAAGCAGAATAGTCGTAAGGAAGTCGAGATAGTCGAGGGAAGATATGTAATTAGTTTTCTTGCGATGAGCTAAATTATACGATATGGTGTGAAAATTGTACCGCACCAAGCTGAGTGATTGTAATATGAATTACTTACACGGTGGGTACGTATTCTCCAGGAAAGCTGTCGGTTGTATAGGAAATGAGTTTGCAGGTCTTTCCAACAGTTCCATCGCCGACTACGACACATTTGATAGGCCGACCAGAACTCATGTTATATAAAATTTCTTAGGGTATAATGAAACGACCTAAAGTAAGAAAAGGGTAATTAAATGCTGGAATAAGGATAATTGAATTGTCAATGCTTTCGGCTATAACCCTTAAAAAGGGGCTTGTCTTCGGCGCTACATGCACCTATGCGGCTAGATTAATATTCGCTAATTGTAAGAATAGCACAAACCGGCGGTACGTCGTCTACTCACCAATTTGCCCACAATATTGAGGATTCCTTTTTTAAATGGCACGATTTGGGAGGTAATAATTTTAGTCTGGTATTTCCGGGTTCGTTTTCCCTGCACTCAAGATGAAATTAGTGGCGGAACCGGAGCCATGACAAAATTTTCTATCTATATAGTTTATGGCAGTATGTACTACTCATAGAGGCTCTCTAACGTCATCGGTGCTGTGATCGGGTCGACGATCATCCTAAGCAATACATGGGGAAACTACTCACGGCGACGCTTCTCGAAATTCGGGAAATAGTGCGCCTCACAGCCTCGGCCGATAACAATAATACCGATAATACCCAAGGAGCCGGATGCAAGACTAGTTGCATATGATAAGGCACATTTAGGGTGCGTTCCGAAATTAGCTGGCAGCGCCGAAAACTCCCTAGGACAGAGACAGAGCTAGTCACAAACTCCACAGCGCAAAAGAGATAAGAGATCGCTGAAAGCACTGGGAGCTTTATCACACATTTATAATTGTTTACACAATTGTCATGAAAATTTCAATGATGATTTATTGACAACTTAATTCTCGGCTGACAAGATTACGAAATTTTGTTGCAATAGTACGATACGACACCTTCTTTCTTACTCTGAAAACTGTGAGATGATTTTTCTAGCGATGACGACACAACAAATCAAATACTTTACGATATTAATACAAGGGTAAAGGTATAATACTGATACATCTAATATGTATGGATGCCGTGTGAAGTGGAAAAGAATTTTTCTTTTTCAAATCTGATTCTCAGGCATACATTCTCAAGTCTAGTAATAAACCATGCTTGGTATTCGTCTAACGTTCAAGCCAGCTGAGGCAACAAAACAGCACGACAATGCAACACGAGACTCTCTCAGCGTTTCGATGCAAATCTTATTCCACTGCAACGCAGCGATCCATTGAATCAGAAAAATAAATCATGCGTCATAAGACGTATACTAAAATCTGCAGATCCAAGAATGTAATATAATATCTGGATATAATCACTTTTTGTGATCGTAGCCGTTTGCAAAGAAAACTTCGGCGCATCCAATATCCATTGCTTACGATGTAACAGCTTCTTGTGCGGTCGATGGCGAATAATCCAAGTATACATTTCAAGATGCATGCAACATGTGTGTGAATCAATTGGTTAGATAGATAGATATCGCACGCAACAACTTATCGTAAGAGAGCGTAGGAGTGCTTCTCAATTTCCAAAGGTATTATTATAATGGTGCAAGAAATCCGGCGCCTCCTTGTGAAGACTATTTTCAAGTTCGACGACAAAAATAGATAAGCAAGAAAGGGAAGGGGGATCAAGAATGTTTTGCACGAAACTCGATACACATTCGTGAGTAACTCAATGCATGGATATAAACGACGACAAATGCGTTGATGATGAGTTTGATTCGTTCGTTGATCGACCGATCGACGCTCTTCGCATTTACGAAACTATTAAACTGCGATCTGCATCAGCCTGCGCACATATCGAGGCACGGAAATGATCCGAGAGATGAGAGAAATAGAAAACGGAAGAGAGCGAAGAGCGGGAAGAGAAACGCTAGGAACACTTTCGGTTGAGCAAAGTCTGGACTTCAAATTCCGTCTGAATCGATTACCGATTTCATCCTGATGGAAGAATATAGATTCACTAGAATAATTTCAGGGCCAGTTACTTTTATAAACTTTTGTCAGTACATATAATGAAATGAAAAGCAAATCCGGCGCAAAATAATTTTTTGAAAATTAGACACAGGTGTTTTCGAAGAAGCTGGCCTCGAAGATCTCGTTTTCTGGTTTTGACAGTGCTAACATTTGCTATATCTAACGATCACAGACGAAGAGACTCGTTTTCTATGGTCCCTCGATCACAGGCACTGTAATTGAGGAAGTTGGCAGTTTTCGATACGGGTTACATAAGTTCGGCCTGTCAATTTGGAATGTGACCCACGCATACAATAGTCCAGAGTCCTGCAGGGTTAAAGGATGTCATTCTTATCGTATCGCGTTTCGCTTTAACGGTCAATTAGGCCGATCTGATTTCCCTGCAGTGTACAAACTCAACGCCGATTTTCATTCCACCATAAATTTTTTTCCTTCGAAGCGATTTACATAGGTATATATATAGAACGATACAAAAATACAGTTTAATACATAGACGTAAGACACATTGCTATTGTGATAATGATATTTGTGTACAAACAAATCAAAGTATGTTAAAACAGCCCAGTCGTCAACGATGAGTAAGTAAAATTATCCTTGTACCGAAAATATGAAAGTTACGAATCCTTTGAAGGATATTATCACTTAAATACTAATACCAGCGAGTCGTCGTGGATGCTTTGCAGAAACATGCGTGTAACTTATCCAGCCAGTAGACAACGACCGCATAATTGTTAATTTGGCCTTATGAACTTTTTGCACACTAGCGATAATGAGACTCCTCGCTCGTAACCGTAACCCGACTTCCGGTTTCCGTATACGAAAGACTGTTGACGCGAAATTGGAACTGAGAACAGCACGGGTCAGTAGCATTGCATTGGGAATTATGGATTTTCGATAGTTGTTGACAATGCTCGATTTCTGGCATAAATCGCATAAGTGTTTTCGACTGTTCCAATTTCTACTGTGCACTATAATTGCTGACAAAATCATTCCGATACCTGCGCTGTGTAGGTACAACGTAGATACATAGTACATGATGTTATAGTCAGGCGGATCAATCGGAATTTTATTTTACGGAAGCCGTTCGTCTACATTGTTCGTTTCATTTTTTTTTTTTTTTTTTTTTTTTTTAATTCTTTTTTTCATCGTTATTGCGAAACCGTTCGTTCGGTGGGAAATGGCGTGTATAACCATGCCACATTACTTTTCCAGGTTGATATCAATGGTGTAATTTTTCTTTTTGCAACTATTAATTCTTTTGCAGAAAATGAAAAAACGAGGTTTGAAAAAAAAAAATATATATTCCAGTCATTAAAGTAACGCGGTATCATATATTTGTGGGGTGGAAAAAATCAATCTTCCGGTATGTTTGCGTTATCACGGTTAGTCGAGAATTCGAATACTTATACATTTTTTTCCCTTTGTGTTATGCAAGTGCATAAATAAGAATATAATGCGGACGATATTGAACATTTGGAAATTTCAGTCAACTTCCGGAGAAAAATTCCATTCTATAATATTTTAATAAGAATAAGAATAAACACACACATAAGCCTCATACCTATAAGGCATGCTGCACGCAGACGTGATGTCCATTTCTAAATTACACAGATAAAAAATTAGTCACTCTTGTCGACAGCGTAGGTATATGTATAATGATATTGTTAGCCTGGCTGAGAGGAAAAAATTAGGGTGACTCGTAATTCCAAGAAGGGGGTATAAAACCATGCCTATCAACTCGCTTACTCGGCAACCGTGAAAACGAGCAGATAGCCAACGCGTCCCTAGCCTTCTAGTCAGCCTTTTTTCCTTTATATTAACCGTAGGATACATTTACGGATGGCCCTATACAGCAACGCCAACGAATCAAGAACTGTGTAATTACGGAGAACGATTCCCCATTGAAATAAAAGAGAGTTCTTTGTACGATCAAAAAAAATACCCTGTATTTACCCACAAATTCAAATATTCACTCAGAGCTGCAATAGTTGCAGGCAATCAAGTAACTAATTGTGACTCATGTTTATACTCTTACAATCTTATATTATATTTTGCAAACAGGATGCAGTTTTCTGCTGCAAAAGTTTTCAATTTCGTCCACAAAATCGCAGGTCGAATATCCCAGTTTTGTCCTAAGTGCGTGGACGCAGCAGCAGCGCAAATTGAAAAAGGAAGCAAAAATTCCATCGATTTTTTTTTCAAACTTTTTTCATTTCGAAATTTGACTGCAATTCACGTGGCTTGGGAATTGAAGAAGAAGGAATTATCGGAAAAGGTACCTACCCCGAGAAATTCCCGAAGGTTGAAAAAATCGGCGCGAGATCTTGGATTTATTGGTTGTAATTTTCTTTTATTCGGAATCAAAAAGCGCCCGAATAGTTATTCAGAGTTGATGGGAGTTGGGGGCAAATCAAACGCCCGGACGATACACGCAGTTTAACCTTTCGTTTTGGGATTAACTTGGATAAGGCGATTGTTGACCGTAACTCGATTGGCTGTCTGGTCTTCGGGGAGAAACGTTGCTGCGGGCGTAATTAACACGTTTTAGGTACATACACTGATGTCTAGCTGGAGAATTTGATTGCCAAACTTTACGCAACACACTGCTCGTCAGTCGTACCTGGTCGAGAAACTCCGAGTTAAAACTTAGAAGCCGCAGCCTCCGCAGAGGTGGGTGCAAATTAAATTCGAAATAGAGTAATAACCGCCTAATATAAACGACGTGCCCGCATCGACGTTCCCCAAATTTCGCACATGATGGCGAAAAATATACGAAATTTCGTACAATTCGAAGACGCGCGCGCATTATAGACTTCGAGCAGAATGTTATAATAATAATAATGATAATCACAGTATTCGTTTATTGTGTTCCTGGGACAAGTCTCCTTGATCAGACACCAACGAAGAGATAAAAACAGTGAAATAGGATTAAGATGTAAATAAGAAAATAATAGTTTGATTCAATGTTAATATAAACCGTATAATTACATCGGTGGATGCATCACATAAGCATAGGTGTGAGCTTTTGATGTAGGTATTCTCGACGCGTTACGTTGCCTCTGCAAACATTCACTCGTGCTGGTTAAACATTATACCTCCGTATAGGTATAATGCAAATGGAGGAAGGACGCAGGGGCGTGAAACTGATCCGTTTTGAAAACCGATCGAATGAAACAATGCGCGAAATACGCCATGGGGAAATACGAGAGAATATCGACGCAGTCTACCATATAATGATACTCGATGCATGTTGTGAAGATATTATACCGTATAACGGTAGTAGAAACGATGAGGTGCGATGTGGCAATAATCGTTTTTGCAAAGTTCTGGGTGTAGTGCATTAATGCGTGTTTTAAAAAACGATTGCAAATTCGACAAGCTTGGGAATGAAAACTTGAGCGTTGCACGATGATCGAAGATCGATGAATATCTCTCGTTGAAACGAGACCGATATACCTGTACGATCAGTGTTTTCGACTATGTGCATTCGGGTAAACAGTATTAGCGTCAACTCGACGACAGGACCCTTATTGATAGTCCTGGTGGAAGATTAGATTAACTGCCCGGTACTCGGTTAACTTAATTTTGCGTCTCGCAAGCTCCCTCGGCGTCGTCTCTGGCCGCTCGATCCTCGATTCTGGATCCTCGAACCCCATCCTTCGACGACGTCACTCCACTGATCTCTAGTATGAGAGAGAAAGAGAGAGAGAGTTTTACGACTTTCTCCAAAACCGAACGTCCGACGTCCTCGACGCACGACGTGTTGCACGACGTCTACGTCGTCGGTCCGCAAAGCACACAGACTGCAGGAATTAAACCTTGCTAACAGACTCTTAAATTGCGATCCGTGTCGTTGTTTGCACCTGATCCTCCCATCGCCCCTTAAAACTCATCCCTGATCCTTGGCATCGCGGAGCTCCGCTATCCGTCGGCGAATCTCCGAATCGGCTCCTCTAGCTTGTATATCGATAATTTATCCAATACGTCGCAGTCAGATGCCGAACTTAATCCGAAGTCGAACTACATACTCCGGGAACACGATGATGAATGGGTGTGCTCGATGCGTGATAAAAGCCGGAAAATCCACATTTGGTTTTTTGTCTCGTATTATAGTATAACCCGGCATGTTTGATCGTTAGAATTGCTGCTAAGAATATATTTTTATAGGTATATAAATAACTGTATAGAAAATAAATAATACAAATAAAGGGTTACATCAGCTATAATACCGAATGCCAAAAGGTACAACAAAATTCCGCCGCATTACCACGCGGTTCCAGGTATGCTTATAAATAGGAGGGGGTGAAGGTGGATATTCGGTAATAAATTAACGGAATTATTACACCGGAAGCGGTTGGCCGCAGAACCCGTTGGTGAAATAATTTTCCCCGATAAATCAATAATTGATGGACGTGCGTCGTTCCTGGTAGACATGGTTGTACAAAGGACGGTGATCGGGGTCTGTCGGACGACAAACGTCGACGAAACCTGCGAAACAGCCGCTTTATAGGGAGGAGGGTGCAGTCACTCATTAAATCAAACTTAATTAGCGCCCCGATTGGATTCGAGGTGTGCAGCAAGCTGCGCGGGAAAAACGTGGTGAAAAATTTTTCCCCAGCATCCAGGCGAGGGGTGATAAATTTTTCAGCGTTGCAGCAGAGTGCAGGTTGTTATATTGTACAGACGCGACACAGGCAGGTAGTAAAATTATTACAACGGGGGCGGGAAGATCCTTCCTGAATGAATGTTCCCGCTTTGTCTCGTGGTGTGAGTATACATGGTGCGCCTAAAACCCCTACGACACGCCTCTTTCTTCGAGGTTAAAACCTTTAAGTGAGATGTGTACCAACTGTCTAAAGAAATCCCTATATTTCTGGGGAATTATATTTTTTTGAAACGCTAGCCTACCTCGTTTTTTTTCCCACGCAGATTCAATGTCACAAAAATTAATCACCACCGATCTAGGGTATTTTGGCGTCGTTGGTACACATCTTACTTAAGTCCAGTCCAGCGCGAGAAAGAAATTTTTTGAAGAAAGAAGCTGCACTCCTAGGCACACCATGTATACTCACCCACGCTTTGTCTGGCTACCTGGGCCAGGTGAGGCGTAATAAGATGGAAATATTAGCTACTGCTGCTACTGCTACTGCTGCTGCTGCTGCTGCTGCTGCTGATACTGCTCGCAGAGAGAGGCAGGGCAAATATTAAGAGAAACTCAACACCTGAGCAACCACCGACTTTAGTTCACCCCGCAGCCCTTCCTTCGTCGTATGTGCCGGGGAATCAGAAACGACAAACCGCAAGCTCGGATCCCACATGGCTGCTGGAAGCGTTTGCGGAATGGAATACCACGAAATGCGAAACGTGAAGCACTACTCGCTTTATGTAATTGCCTGCATGCTCGTAACGTTACACCATGAGGTTACACCGTATTATTGCACAGTTACACTTCGCGAGCTTTGGTGGCGTCCACAAATTACGTCATCGGCTTGGAGAGGGGAGGGAAGGGGGGGGGGGCGATGGTACAGAAATTATGACGTAAAAAAATACTTCTACGTAAATAAAATTAAGTCATTATTCGATATGAACATTTCAAACATTAAATTAAAGCTTCTGTAATACATGTACTTCTTTGCATTATGCTAGTTTTTAAATATTTTGTGCCGGTAATTTTTCTTTATAAATATCTTTATAAAATGATATTTGGAAGGGGGGTGAGGGGGAGGGGGTTCTTTTAATCTGACAAAAAATTAGAATCGGGGAGGGAGGGGTCGAAAAACCCTAAAAATTTGATGATCTATAATCTATATAGACGCCCCCTTTGTTATACATTTACTACGCGAATAATTGAGAATAATGGCAAAAGGAGAAATTAAATATCGCGAATTTTTCCGCGCGGTTCGCGTTCCGTACATACAAAAAGCTTTTAAGTCATCTGTTAAAAGGTCATCGCGAATTCGGATAAAATTAGCAAACGACTCGAGACAGCGGGTTCTGCCTTCTCGACCGCAGTGCTAATACCTACGACAACCTCGTGTCTTTAGGGGCGGCAACTTAATTACGTACTCTTTCGATAACACGCGAACCCCGCTCCCATAAGCCCCCGTATAACGCAAGCGGAATGGGATGGAACCCGTCAAAAGTCGGATACACACGACGCGACGGTAGCTTTACGGACCCGAATAGGCATTTGTACATTAGGCCCCTTATTGCTGATCATTGTTTAAGGGTAGGAGACGCTCGCGCGTTAATTGATCGCCTCCATTGTTGATGAAATCCTCGGGGAAACATTATACATTCACCTATTGTTGGTTTCCCGTATCATATATTGCCTATGAATAGTTAATTACACACGATCGGCCCGATTTTGATAAAAAATCATTAGGCATTAGCTCCTTTCGACATGTGTTTTTTTCCATTATCTTCAACCCTTCGTTTTCTTTTCACAATTCAGCTCTCTCTCCGCGATTTTTAATGTCAAAAGTCTCGCAACGATTTCCCTTCCGCTCGACGCTATTTTCTCAGTCCTTTATTAAGTTCCTTGCAAAAATTTGCGCGTTTTTAAATGGCTCTTGGGACGGCACATGTCATACCTATATATACGGGATATATAGTATATGACTCGATTTGAGAAGTGGAAATATTTCTGCGGGTGCAAATGTTATGGGACAGAGCAGGCTTTTAAATGATTACATTGTTGGTTCAAGGGTCCGTCCGTGGAAAGCGCCGTTGTTACTTGTAATTGATTGCAACTTTGTCAGGCGAAAAGTGCGCGAATATTCCTTTTTTCACTTCCCTCCCTCTGACACTTTGTCCGTTACGTCGTACGGCGAGGTTTGCGTGTTTACCTTAAACTTGTATTTTTTCCAAATATCCCCAGAATTTATCCAAGCATCGCTGAAGGCGCGGAGAGATAAGGGCAATATCTACAGGGTCTTCGTGCATGCATACTTATGCGTATATAGTAAATATGCGAGAGACGACTGACGGAAAAACAAGTAAAAATGTATTCCGTTTATTTCAAACGAGACGCGACCATTTTTCGACGATTGTTTTCTCCTCGCTCGCGGTATAAGATAAGAAAAATATTTCACCGAACGTGATATTCTAAGATTCAATTGAATTGTTCATGTTTATTTGCCGTATGGAAAATTTTTTCTTTGTTTTTTATTTCCAAATTTTTTAAACATTTTAACGTGGCTTATAAATGTAGCCAATTCCTTTTTTATTTTCAAATATACGGTATTTGAAATCTAACCCGGTAGGTATATAGATCGATTTTTAACAACAATATATCAATTTTTTTGTGTCTAATTTTTCCCGTATTAAACATTTTTCTCCCCGATAATTATTACACGCATATCTCGCTTAGATATAATAATAATCGGCTTAGGGGATGTATAACGTATACATACGTAGGTATTGCATATATGTATGGATATTGTATAGTTTAATTAAATAACCCGAGCTGCTCAGGCGTATTTGCGGATGTTATTTTTAACAAGAATTTTTTTTTTTCACTCGTTATATAAATATCGGAAAAGTTGGAAACATAGAAAACGTTCAATCGCCAAAAATTCATCGAAATGAAGAAAGACTGCAACAATTACCAAGTAACACAAATTTTGCACAAAATAGAATAACGTATACAAATAAAGTAAAGAAATCAATCCAACGTAATCACAAATCCCACAAATTTGGAAAATGTTATCGGTTGATTGATTATATTCTCCAGGTCTTCAGGCATTTTCGTTACCTAATTCACACGATTTTTCGTTCAACACATAGATTTTTTCCGCCCTTTACAGGTCGTATAAGCTTTCTAAACAGCTAAAATTTCTCCCATAGGACGTAGGTGTGGGTAAGTTTACGATCCAAAAACATGAGGCATAAAGATGCGAAACCCCTTGGTGTAAGAAAATATTTTAAATTTTCCTTCAAACGAGGGAAGAAGTAAACGACAAAATAAAAAAAGTCAAAAAAAGACAGGAAGATAAACTTTCTTCGAAACTTAACCCTGTAAAACCGCCCCTCCATAAATCCATATCTCTATACCTATATGTACAACGTTGATTATTAATATATTTGAACGAAATTACCTTTCTCTCTCTCTTTTTTTTTTTTCGTTTTATTTCAAACAATTAAAAATAGTTTTTTTTTTTAAATACACGAGACTCGAATTGCGATCGGCGAGTTGATGACGAATGGATGAATGAAATCGGCTGCTGTGGACGGAGGTAAAATCGAGGCCGAGTCCGTTCAACGAAAAGTGAAATATCCTAGGCGCTTTAAAAGTGCCGGAGTTAATACACACTAACACACACATACGTTTACCTGTCGGATACGGTGTTACCTACATGTATCTGTACCCACGCATGCGAAGGGTGCAGGCAGGGCATCCCTTGCTCGGTCGTCGGCGCGCAACCCCACCACGACCCCCAGGTTGGCAGTGAGAGAGAAAGAGAGAGAGAGAGAGAGAAGCACCTGACAGCCAGCACCTCTATAAAAGGATCGGCAGAACGAGGGAGCAGCCCGAGTTCAGGTGCAAACGCGTGTGTTTAGGTATAGTTATATACATATACATATTGTACGATTAGAAATAATTTCGTACGAATTATCCGGTGCGAATATATATATATATATAATATATATGTATGTATATATATTCTACTCAAAAAATTTAATTAAAGTATAATTATTGGTATAGTAATACAAATATATTATTACAAGTTTCACTTGAAATTTTGTTTTCTTGGTATTGCGAGCACGATGTTTTCAAATTTCGCGATAAAATTATCGATGGTGGTGGTTGTAGTTGTTTGTTAATTTTTTTTTTTTTTTTTTTTCTTTTTGTGTTCTTTCTTTTCCTTCTTCTAGCCTTACGGAAAAACACGTTAAATTACTTGTAACAATTAACTACGAACGTATATGATATATTCAGCAGAGAAATTAATTGTCAAACGAGTCGCGGTGCCGGGGCGTCACATTACGCGGAGAGTAAAAGAGAAAAAAAATGATAAGAAAGAAGAAGAAACAAAAAAAAAAAAGAAAGAAAGAAACACCTTCGATCAACCCTTTTCTACAATTATATACAAAATACGCGGATCTAACGTGTCGCGGTACAAGTATCATCCGCGGTTCAACCTGTTGCAGACTTGCACATCGTTGTTGAAAGGAAAGAAAATTTCACAAAAAAAAAATAAATGAAATAAATAATAACGTTAACAATAATTACAAAAATTTAACCAACCAAGTTTAATTGCGGTAAAGAAAGTAGGAGAAAAAACTCGTTTACATATCTGTAATGTAAGGTTCGCGTTTTAATGACACGGTATCACTGTTTTTTTTTTTTTTTTTGTCGTTTTTTTCACATAAATATTTTCTCTGTATTTCGTCGTCGAACCGTATATATGAAAAGAATCTTAATTGTTCTTCTTCCGTACAAGTAACGCAGTTAAAAATAATACTTGATTTACAGTCAAAGAGTTGACTCGATCTACCTTGTTTTTTTTTTTTTTTGTTTTATTTGTTCTTGTTTTTTTTTGTTAATCTTGTACTCGCACCGTCATCGGCGTAGTAATAGTGAAATACGATTCTTAGGCACACGATATACAACAGACGTATGTACAAAAGCGGCACATCGACGTCGACATCGATACGGTTGTGACTCTCGGAGAGCTTTCGAGTGACGAAATTTTCTTCTCTATTTTGTTCTTGGGTATTCCCATCGAGAATAGTCCGTCATAGATCCATCCGTGCATATATATATATACCATACATATATATACATACCTACATACCTGCATACGTATATGTATAAAGTGCAGAGAGTAGCTGAGCTGGACCCTGGAGGCTAAGGAAAAGTCACAGGAAGTTGGAGGGACGCGGAGACGAGGTCAAAGGATACGCAGGACTTTCACACCTCGATAGGTACCTACATATTACACGTGTGCAAAAGAAAAGTGAAGAAATATCGGACGAGACAGAGACGAGATGCAGGAAAATCGAGCGGACGTTTCCTCCTCGAGCAGGAGTCACGCTTTTGCCCTAAATGCGGTCACGAGATCATTGATGTTCATGCTTGTCTTCTGCTTCGCCGGATGCGCCGCTGGTAAGTAATTACTATTAAAAACTAATAATTGTTATTCGCACCGCGAACACGGTAATCAGCTAATCATCGAGTATTACACGAATTCGTATTAAATTCTGGTTGCATTCAAACTTCCGCGATGAATAATTTGTTTATCGCAAATGTTGAGATATTTTTCGTTATTATTATTTACTATTTATTATCATTATTAAAAAATATACTATATATGTATATATCAGTGTCTTCTTATATGATATTCCGTGTTATAATTTTGTTAATTTTTCTTTCTTTTGAATAAAATTGTTATTTTTCAGACAGCATGCAGATACGTGCGGTTGTAAATTTTTATCCTTTGAATTATTTGTCGTGTAATTATTATACACAGAATTTTTTTGGTCGATCAGAGTTTGACACGTTTATATATTTATATATATATATTTATATATATATATATATATATTATATGAAGGCGGGAGCGGTTATTAAATCACACCGACAAGTCGTTATACCGTAACTTATAATTGAAACGTCGGTGGATGTTAAACCGAGCAAGTTTGATACTAACTAAGTCCTTTACGTATCGAAGAATTAAATCGGAACAATCAGGTCTATTGTGTACATGTAAACATGATTTTCCCCTGCCGCGGTGTGCACGGTTAGTAAACAATTTGATTAAAACTTGACTTAGCTAAACCGCCGACGTCGGGCTTGCAAATAAGTTGACACTTGGAATTTGGATTAGCAAACTTTGGCATAGAATTTGCTGCACGGCAGGCTGCCATGCCGATGAGACGAAATTTTGAAAAATATTCTATCGACTCAACGAAGACTGAAGTTAATCCCATCATTTGTATAAGTAATGTTATAAAATGAATATTTCCAAAGAATTGCTCATTCGCATTTAACACTTTGTTAATCATCGCGAAAAAGAGGTCGACACATGCAGCCTCGTAGCTGTGACGGGCTTATTTTAATAATTGTGAAACGTGAGGAGGCGTATAATGTAGATGTCAAAGCACGCAATGATACCCTCCATAATAATCTCTTCTGTAGACGTCGGCCCGCTGGGCGATTTTTGTATAATCAACACGCAAAAACGTTTCAGGTAGGTTTGGCTTTCCCGGATATTGTATTAATATTATACAGTGTATGTGTGTGTGTGTGTGTGTGTATACATACAAATGTATAATACGTATAGAATACATGGATACATAATATAGGTATCTATAATACCGACATCTGGCTCCGTAACGTGATTAATAAGCTTGATCCATTTGTCTATCGCTTGTTAATTAAATTGTGACTCCCGGCGAGGTGTTAACGAAGGAAGAATATATACATATATACATACATATATACACAGTATATACTTGTTATATTACATTATATATATGTATATAACGGATACAACTCGCGACAAGCGGTTTTCAAGAAATCGTGCAAAAATAGGATTCAGAGGAAAAGAATATACCTGTTCATGTAATTTAGTATCTCGTTAGATCGGTCGTCTTGGACGAATTCAAATTGTTAAACTGATTAGCGATTCGTGGAGGATGAGAATGAAGAGAAGGAGGAGGAGGGTTGTGGAAAGACTGAAACATAGATGCGCAAAAAAAATAAAATTGAAATAAAACAGCACGTGCACATCCGTGACCAGTTTATCGTACTTTATACACACACACACACACACACATATATATATATATGTTCAAAAATTAGGCGGGTAATTAAGCTAATTTCAAATTTCCAAAAACGCACGTGAGAGTTTAGGGAGTTTATTTAAATAAATACGAATACGTACTAGATACGTAGACATTTTATATACCGAGATATATGAGTCAATTTGAATTCCATGTATCGATCATCATCGACACAATTGTTTCCGCGAAATCAGGCGACGACGAGTTTCATAAATTGCGCGGTTGATATCGCGGATATCTCTATTTAAATAACGTTAAATCAAGGATATACATAGAATTTCGGTTTAACGCTTCGATCACTCGCATCATCGCGTTGTTGTAAACACGGCTTGCCGATTTCGTGAAATTAGATATGAATATTGAGCGTGACCCGCAGAAGGATCGAGAGAGGCTCACTGATTGCGGCCGATAAACAAAACCGAAAGGATGATCCTCGGGGATTTAGAACGCGATTCTCCCCCGCTTAGCCTCAGATTAATACTTGAGCCGTAAAATTTATATTTACCTTGACTTAGACCGCTTGTAGCCGGTAGCTGCATGCGTATAGCGATGGCCACTCGATCAACCGTTGAAAAATAAAACAAATAATTAGAATAGACCATTAATCCGACCCGGTGTTTGAAGCGCGACGTGTGACGTATGCACGCCTCGTACCGGCACCTTTGTTATTTCGATCTACATCACACTCACATATACATATAACTATAATTCTCTCCTCGAATTCAATGTATATTAGCCGTATACGTGATAATTTTATTTTTTTTTCATTTTTTACGCCAGATTTACTTGATTACTGCGCTTATTTTTCGTTAAACTTACTTTGCTTGCCTTTTTTTTTTTTTTTTATTGCAAAACGTTTATTGTCGTTATTATACTGCTCGTCACCTTTTCTTCTTCTAGCCAACGCATGTCACACGAAATGACACATATTTCTATTTCTAATTGAAGTGCGTACGTATAACGGTTCGCCCCTCGGGGGGTTGCGTTCGCCCAATTACTTAATGGCCTGTTTAATTAATACGACTAATTTTCGAACGCGCTCCTCAAGCTTCGAGTGAGCGAGCCGATGTGACGTTCGAAATCAAAACCCTCTTGAAATCGCAATATGTACTTGTTCGTCGATATTATAAGGGCATACCTGCATGTGTAATAATAATTATCGGGGATGTGGAAGACCGTGATAGCTTTTAATAATAATAATTATAATAATAGACAGTCTCTGTCGGAATCGGAAAGCTGTAACGGAAAGTTTCGCTTCATCGTCAAACGAATCTTTCGTGCAAATATGACCTGCAGAATATGAATTACATCGGCGAGTCGAGAGAACCGAAATGCACACACAAACACGGGTAAATCAAACATTTGCGTTTTACCTTATTTACACAGTTCCATGCGTGTAAATGTAAGGCGCTATTTACGGTTACAGGTATATGGTCGGAAAAAAAAGGAGAAAAAAAATTGTACAAGCAGAAATATTAATATTATTCGGAAAAATGTAAGGAATAAAATTGAAAGAACATTATCAAGAGATGCTAATCAAAAATCAACTCATTCAAACAGACGTGCAATGGATGCACGAGTCTCGTCTCTACGGTCCGCTGGTTTCGAACTAGAGAGGATGATTGCGAATCTACAAACGCGATTCTGCCTCCGAGTGCAAATTAACGAATGAATTACGTTACGTTTATATAGATATATATTATTTTATAAATATTTTCTTGTTATATATACTTATATTTTTCTAATAATCCCGAAGGTAAGAATTTGAAGGTGTCAAAATAATACGCAAATCCGCGGTGGAAAATTGTAGGATAATTACGGGATTAATTAGGATCCCGTTTTTGTTTTCACGAGAAAAATTTTGCTGAAAAATCGCGTATTTGCAGATGCAATTGGTTTGAACCAGCGTTTAAGTCGTTAAAATATTAGCTTCAGCATTAAACTCGATAAAGGAAAAAGTTTGTTTAAACAATTTTCTCATGGCTATATATAGCTAAAATAATGGCGTGTAACTACAACTTCGTAACAGGATGTTCCTTGCGATATCTTTATATGCATAATATGCGTTCGCCGTCCAGGATCGCTGCGGATACTTTGCATTATATGTATCATATAATCGGTATATGCTCAGTTTTTATACTCTATATATATGTTTATACACTATCCGCAGTGCAAACTTTTATAATATGAAACCATATATATGTATATTCGGCTTCTATTCGTTGCACATACAGGATTGCAGACAGCGCAGTTATTATCATACAATGTAACAACGTTTACATTACCGGAAATTGTAATTTTCAGGGAGGGGGGGAACGGAAAAATGTAAGAAATGCCAAAATTTGCGTGGCAAAAAATTTTGCATAAGGTTGCTGTGCACCAACAGCCGAACTACAAACACACTCAATAAATTAGTAAACCAACCAACCACCTGTTGGGTTCGCGTACTGTCCGTAGGACAGCCAGTTTAGGCACACCCTATATAGGTATATATTATATATATATATACCTAGAGGGAGAGAGACAGAGAGAGAGAGAGAGAGCCGATGTTTGAGTCGATGAGATTCTGCAAATATTTGCGATTGAATGCCAACACAGCCGAGTCACATTCACGGCTTCTGTGTGTATAAAACTTATGTGAGCTTGCAGATGTATCCGGTGATAGCGAAGGGTTCTTCGTTCCCAGGGTGGTTACAGTAACGCAAACACCGAAACATCAACGTACCGACTCGAGGGTGTCATTAATTATTAGAAAATAATTATTGTCTCGATTGGCATCAATTAATTTCACAATTACGTAACGCGAAGCGTTTATACAATCGGTCGTAGAATTTTTTTTCTTTTTTTGCTCGATATCGGGGACACAAGATTATCCGCTCAGATGATTTTTCGTATTTCATAATATGGCGAGAAAGGTCGCAGGGAATTGAAATTGTTCTGGAAGTGGAACTGTAGGAGGCGAAAACAGTCCGTTGAAAAACGGACCTACATAATTTATCTAATTGTAAATTGCCCTGCTACCTGAGCTTGCCAACTGTCGGGAAATTAATTAAGCTCTGGTTCAACCGTATAAGGTACGTGCTTTAGGCTTAAGGATATATTTCCAGAGCTTTTGTTGTGCTTGGATATATAATTTATGCGACGTGTGCGCGCTTCTATGCTTGCGGGATCAGAAATTATACAACGGAAATCTACGGACCCGTAAAGCGTGTCCGATTGTCAATATGATCCAGCCGTATGAAATATTTCGCAAAATTTCAAGCCCCCGTAATATACCCTCTGTAATAATATGACGAAATATGAGAAGTATTGACACCCACTTTTGGCTTTCTGGCATTTTATGATTTAATTTCGAAGCCCTTTGAGGCGAAAGATGGATCAATTCTCTCTCTAATACCGACTGATTCCCTCACGTTTTTTCTTTCTTTATTTTCAGGCTCCTGTCTCAGCTACGGACACTCGTGTTGGGGCGGTAGGCATTGCTTCAGATTCATTATACCTACCCTACTTTCATTTTCCATCGAAAAGAGAAATTTCACCTTGCGAGCCTGAGCTTGAAAATTATTTTGAGAAAACTTTGATCTGCAACGCGAGGCTAAATGTTATTGCGGCAATTATACAGCTCATGGAAAAAGAAGCGGCTATAATTACCCGGCTGGTAACCGTCCGGAGAACGACGAACGTCCAGCGCTTGCAGGCGGTCCTGGAAACGAAGCTGCTGGTCAGTCCCTGCAGGATCGGTGGGTGCTTTCGCGCCTCGTTACACGCCAGCTTTCCGCCCCCGCAGGGCCGCAAGAATTCCAAGAAAATTGGTACAACTCGAATAAAGGCCGAGGGCACGCTCGCAGCTGGGGCTCTAACGACGTCGGACCTTCTTCAGCGGTCGAAATCGCGAAGCCCCTCAGACGGTAATAATGAGCGGGGTGGATATTCCGAATTTCAAAACTCACGAGGGCGCCGAATTCCGATTTTTTTCCTGGCGAAACGTCGGAACTTTGAATGGACGAAAGCCGATCCTCAAAATTCCGAAAGTGCGAAAATGAAAAAATTTAAAAATCATCCTTTCTTTTGGATTTTCGATATTATTACGTTTGGAATCCTGGTCAACGGTTTTTCTCATTTTTTATACCCATTCGTTGATTAAATTACGCTCTGTGGTATATTTTAATTTTCGAATTTTTAATCTAAATCGAATTTTGAATTTTCGGAATTTTGCTTTATCGTAACTTGAATTATCGGAATCTTGCGATTCGGAACTTTGAGCCGTCGGCTTTCCGACAATTCGAAACTTTCTTGTTTCTGCAAAGTCTGATTTCTTTACTTCAAGTTTCGTTACAAAATAATTCTAAATTAGGCGCTCTCAGAACTTTTCAAACTCGGAATTTCATCCCGCCCGGGTGATAATTTTGCTCTATACTTTTACCATAATCCGTTTGATTTTCGATATTCAATCAAATATATGTGCAACGTTATGTTGTCGTTCGTTGACATGTGATTTACTTTCTCACTATTTCTCTCTTTCTCTCTCTCTCTCTCTCTCTCTCTCTCTCTCTCTCTCTCTCTATTACAGGGACGAAGTGGAGGTGGAGAACGACGACGATGACGACGAGGAAGAGGAGGACGAGGAGGAAATACGCGACGAGGTCGTTGTTCCCCGGGTAATGTCACGCGAGGTACGAGAGCAGGTTTTGGAATCGCGAGACATTTCGGACGACGATGAATTGGTCCTTTTACCACCGTCCAATAGCCACTTCAAACCGATCGGACAATCGCACAAGCTGAGATTATTCAAGATTTTGGTAAGTGTTTTCGGATGACAGTATATCAATATCAACGTAGATTCTTATTTTAATGAATAATGTTTTTTCTCTTCCAGAATGGAGCAGCTGGAAAATTGAAGTAAGAAAATGGAGACACGGCTAACGCAACGCGACTACCGACGGCATGTTTTATTTATGAAAGAAAAAAATTATAAATTTATTTATTGACAAGTTATAATATTGTTGCTATATTGAAGTATTATTATTGTGAATTGTTATTCATTATGTCAACTTAAAGGTGTTCCGCAGGCGTGTAATTTGTATTTAATTAAAGGAAAGCGGGTTGTATTCTTGTATATTGCACGTGAATGGTAGATTTGATTGTTGTTGGTTTTTCTTCTTTTTTCAGCCGTTTTTTCGTTTTAGAAGAATATTCCGTTCACGTACGGAGTTTAGGAATTACTAAATTATGGGTGATAATCATGAATACCATATTATAAACAAGAAACAATATTTCAAGTATTATAAAAACGGACGGAGTGAAGTCTTCTACAACTATACACATGCAGTGTACGGTGACAGTTCATTCTTGGCTCATATTAACGGATAAATATTGTAGAGCAGAATTTCGAACTTGATTTGAAATTTCTGTGTTTCGTTTTCCGAAATTAGATGAAAATGAAAACATGTTGTAATTGCTATAATTTCATTAACAACGAGATTCTCCAGCTCCGTTGTTCGTCTGATCAATTGATTTATACAATACGCGTCTGGAAGATTTCTGCCGGCAATTTATGTGAAGTCTTGAATAAATGATGTTGAAATATATAAAGAGAATTGAAGTGTGGACGTGCCATCAAGTCACGTGAATCGTGTTGAAAAAGTTAACGAACAGAAACAAGAACGATCTGGAAGACAGGGTTCGATACATGCAAAATTGCAAAAATTTAATTTCCCACTATTTTATAGATAAATGCATAATCTGTTGCTATAAACTAGCGCCAAAGGTAAAGGGCTGGACCTTTTGCGTTGCAGTTTGGTTTGCAAAAAATCACATAGAACACAAAGAGATCGAGTTGATTGTTTCTTTATCAGGTGTCGAATCGTTCAACGAGGAGTCTGTCGTTGAATTAATTGGCCTTTACGAAACAAAATATATCGGGCCTAAGTATCTTTAGTCAGTGGCACTGTTCAATCGAAATATACATATATGAATATACATTATTATTAACTACTGTATAATAATATGCAAAAATTGTTTACTACCATATACTTAAACTAAACTTGTTTAAATAAAACACAATGAAGAGATCTATGTATACATTGATCCTACACTTGTTATTGGAACCGAGTCAAACCTGCTGCTATTTGATGCACACAAACTTACCGACAGAGTACAGATCAACATGATGTTCACACACTTACCGAGAATTCGGAATCCACGTGTTGCGCCATCTACCAGTGGAAAAAAATTTCTTGGGATTACGAATCTATGCTCACAGACGGCATACGTCAAACCCATTCTGTCAAAACAACAAACATCGTTGAACAAATTGCATGGTAATGAGGTTATAGACGCTACGAACAAAAGCAATCAATCTAACATGGGAAATTGCATTCGTGCGGTGTTGAGAAAATTTCGCAGAAAACCGCGGAATGAAAAGCAAGTATTGAAAAAAGAGTGTTTCGATGATCGAAAATTGAAATTGTGGGCAACATAGATTTAACAAAATTTTACTTCCAGAAACATTGTCATACTTTTCGTCGGACTCGACGGTGCGGGAAAAACGCTAATTTTGAATCGAATAGTTGGAGGTAATTATCCACAACTAGATCGATGATCAATTTTACAATTAACCGAAACCAACGTTCTTTTCCTCCATTCAGATCTGGACCAAAACGTTGTACCTACAATGGGGTTCCGCACGATATCCTTGAAACACAAATCGTGCAACGTTAAGGTTTACGACCTCGGCGGAAGCCCACAAATTCGATCGATATGGCCGAGGTACTACAACGACGTAAGTACAACCATTTTTAGCAATATTGGCTTTGACTTCAAACACATTGTCAGCTGATGAAAATACAAAGCATTCCTAAGCAAAGTCTACTACTTGTTTTCTAAACAATTCTAGGTGCATGGCCTCGTCTATGTCGTCGATGCTAGCGATACCTCCCGTCTTACAGAGAATCGAATTATTCTCCGAGATTTAATATCGCATGAAAATGTTTCAGGCAAACCGTTATTACTGTGAGAACAATACATGCGTAAATCAGTATACAATTATATATTCACTGTTGTTAATCTACTCCACACGTTCAACTACTTTGTCTGACAAATTTTTTATATTTATGCACTTTCCACAAGTTCCAAAAATTCCAAAAATTCTATATGCTGAAATGCGCAAATGCACCAGATATCAGTTGGCAAACAAACATATTACTAGCAGCTTACAACCAAAAGACTGAATATTTATCAAGTAGTCTACGGTTGAACGTGTAAAATCTGTTTTCAGCACCTGTGTTTATTAAATAAATTCACCAGCTTCTACCATTCTTTGAAAATTCTATCGCTACGCATGACAAATAAATGTTCCACTGTATTTGAGCTGCATAATATCGAAACTTGTTCATCCTCACTATGGTTTTTATTACTGTAACAGGTTAGCTAACAAGCAAGATTTGGATGGAGCACTAGATGAATTGGATCTGGTTGAGAATTTAGATGTCGAGCGTGTGGCAAATGCGATGCGTTGTCCCACTCGGGTAGAAACTTGTTCCTGTTTCTATGCCATGGCAAAGTCCCGAAAAAGTACAGAGGGGATTATCAATGGTTACAAGTCAGTTTTCACTCAATCAAATTTGACCAAAATTTGACTGAACCTGTTATAGTTATCAAAAGATTAATATTCATATGTATTGCAGATGGTTGCTGAACACAATAATGAAGAATTATCAAACGCTTAACAGCCAAATCAAAAGCGAGCCACCAATCCGTAACGGGTTTTCAGCGAGGTCGATCACCTCGTCTCCAACACCGTCAAAGACTGAATCTATGAACTCTGATCCGTTCAAACCAATACATAGTTTGTTAAAACAAAATGTAAGGGTTATTCGATTCTTTGTATTCCGCAATATCTTGACTCAATATATGCCTATTAATCTTCATTTGGTTTTGTATGCTACAGAAACTATCCGGATCATCGAATAGTGTAAAGAATGGTAAGTGCCGGCGATGTGAACAGCGATGGTTGTTTTTTGAGATTCGATACAATCTGACCTCATTCCGACAGGTACAAATGGGAAAATAATACCTCTGAGAAGACTGCTTGCTACGTGTACGAATAAGACAACACCTATGCCCATTGGAGATCGAGCAGACGAGCCTGATCTGGTGCTACAGCGAACAGACTGCGACTCTACGATCTTTCAAGTGACTGAGAATAATCGCCAGGAAACAGTTATTTTGAACCCACTGAAATTGAAACCTGGAGTGCCCAACACGCGGCCATTCACAGCTCCAGATAACTTTTCTAGGACAAAAATTGAGGCAACGATATCAACAATTCAGGACCAGCGGTAGTCGCAGTAACCCTGCCTAATGGATGCAAGCAAAGCATTGCTGAATACTGCTGAGCAATTGGTATAAAATTTCAGCGTTCTAATTTATTTTTGTTACAGTATCACTGGAATTAGCGGTGAAAACATTGTGAAAGATAATAAGAGTCATTATTGTATAACCGTAATTTTATCAAAGTCAGAATCATTCTGTGCCTTGTAACATCTATTTATTTATCTATTTTTCTAACTGGTTAGTTCAGATAGTACAAAAGTCTGACGTCGTTAACGAGATTCGAAAAACAAGACGAATCAGAGTTTAATATAATTTTGTGAGTACTACGATGTATACATGTGTGTAATGTGTGAAACAGTGAAATATAAATATACTTTTGTACAAGAAGATTAATCTCTTCACGAGTAATTTATCAGACTCTTACCTACTTGATTCGAAATATCCCCACGCAGACAGCGTTGATTGAGGTTGCGTCGAACTCTGACCTTACAGATTCCTACCTTACCGGCAAATGACTAGTTAGTTATATTTTCGTCCCATCGAGTTAGCCTGGCGCCACTAAACACCTAGAGACTGCTGGGCGATAGCGATAAACAATGATAATTTTAATGAAATATAAATAGAATTAAAATGCAAATCTGCCCAGCAGTTGTGTTAATTTCTGGAGGTATAACGAATGCAAGGACGTGATAAACGAAATAGTAGAAAAGGATTATGGTTGAAGTTGAATAAAAAGGCCGCGGAATGGTCGCCATGTCATTGAATGTGTGGCAAGAGAATGAATTGAGAAGGCTGTGGAAAGTAAGAATCCCAATAAACGGCGTGTGGTTGTTAGAAAAGTGTCGTAAAATAGTTTAAAAATCGAGAATAATGTGTCCCCTGTAAGTAAATATTGTTCTAGGATAGTTTGCCGCAAGGCCTGTCTGTTAAGCGGTGGATAATCTCAGGGCCTATGACAAGGGACTTCCGTTTAATGGACAGGAACAGGAAGTTCATCTCTGTTTCTGAGATGGCAAAATAAAAACATCCTGTACAGATGAAATTTTCGAAAAATAAACGCGACTATTTTTTGGGGGTCATAACCAGACATGTCATCGCTTCTATTAACATCGATACAATCTTGTTTCGCTTACCATTCGCTGGTTATCGTACACACGAAAATTACAAGGTCGCATGGATGTATTTTGTGCCGAGGAATGGATCGCGATAAATTTTTCAAAATACGATACGGAAATCTTTTCAACAGTCGCAAATCCCTTTGGTTCTAGGGCTTGGGGAGCCAACGATTAGGACGAAGTCGCAATCATGCAATCCGAAAGTATATGTGGCAATGAAATTGAAGGACTCGATGCGGATACTCTCATTCCGGTGAGTTACCATCAGTCCTCACGATTCTCCATCCTCTCATCTGTATGGTCCAGAACCAACGCAGACGTGTTATCGTTAAGCTATCTTCTACTTTTCATATATATCTATCTTGTCAAAAACTTGAACGTGTAAATCAGCGACCGTTGTTTACTAGGTTGAGATCGTTTCATGCGACGGGCCGCAGCGCACAAGGTCGCAAGAGGCTTTGTCAATAGTCGAACTAGGGAAGCAACTTTTACTTGGCGCACGAAATGGAGATACGGAAACAGTCCGAGACCTGATGTGCAGAGGCGCGCCGTTCACAACGGATTGGGTAAGCTATGCTCGAACCGATTTCTGCCAAAAGCCAGACTACGCTCTTACTCCAGCCATTTGCTGCACGATTATGTAAAGTAATTGGTTCTCTATTTGCAGCTAGGTACAAGCGCCCTGCACCTCGCTGCGCAAAATAACCATACAGAAACGGCTGAAGTATTACTGAGAGCTGGAATCTCCAGAGATGCGAGGACGAAGGTTGATCGTACGCCACTTCACATGGCTGCGTACGAAGGACATCATCAGATGGCGCAGCTGCTGCTTGACTATGGCGCCGATGTAGACAGCAGGGATATGGTAAGGAAATTCAAGAATTTTCTACCCACGTTAAACCCACTATCCTGATGCTCTTTGTCCAGTTGAAAATGACGCCACTTCACTGGGCAGTGGAACGAGAACATGCGGAAGTTATGCACGTTTTGTTGGAACATGGTGCTGACGCAAACGCGACAAGCAAGTTTGACAAAACACCAATCAGCCTAGCTCTAGAGCATAATAGGCTCGATTTAGTCGATGTACTTCAACAGGAGCGAGAAATATTAGGAGAAAATCCCCAACATCAGAATCAAGCTAGTACCGCAGAACTGGAGGTTGCGACGCACAGCTTAATGCAGCTTGAAGCAGAAAGAGAGCGGGAACAACAATTAGAACTCCAACAACAGCAGGAACAACAGCAACTGCAACAGCAACAGCAACAGCAGAAAAGAAAGCTGCAAACAGGTAAAATGAGTTTTGTTGAAAATCAAACTGTAAAACCGTCAGACACTGCGTATAAAGTTGTCTTTTATTTCTTCAGCTCAAACGGGAAAGAAACAGAGAATGATATTCCAACAAATCAGAGTTCCGTCGGTTAGCGACGAGGAACAAGAACGAGAAATGATAGGTACGGATGACAACGAAAGTCGGAGTCACGAAGACTTGGACGGGGAGGAGGGGGCTGAAATGATTGCTGGCGTTGAGCAGCCCTTGCGGTTACTTCAGGCTCATGGTATTACCATGATACCGGTAGACAATGATTCTACTATAGTAGAAAATGCTATGGAGAGTGGGCAAACTGTAGTACTGACTGGTAAGTGGCCTGGAATGAATATTTATCGGTAAGCGATTGTAAGTACTCACCACGTTATCGGTTTTTCTTTCATTCCAACAGAAGCCGGTAAGTTAGCCCTTAATTTGACGAGATCGCAACACATGGGGATGAAGCGGTTACACGTCACGGGAAGAAGAGGTTCTTCGCGGAAAGTTATCGCCATTCGAGCGGATCAAATATTAGGACAAGCTAATTCTAGCCTCACGCCACGAGGACCGAATATACTAAAGAGAACCACGATGGACAATAAGGCTGGGAAGTTATTTTTCGCTTCTCTCGCCAACACGACTTCTTCCAAACCGACTCTGACACAAGCAAAAAATATCATTTCCGCACCCAAGGTAACGGGTTTATATTACCATGAGTATATTTGACGTGACAAAGTTTCGCATATCAAATTTAAAACGAAGGTTTTCCGTTCGTTTCAGCGTAAAATAGCGTCGCCAGTTAAAACAGTCGAGCCGACTATACTGCAGCTGAACGAAGATATTGAGGAGATTACGGAGGAGGATAATTCCGGCGACAGTGCTGTCGAACAGGTCATGGATATCGCATTGCTCAACAAACAACTGGCCGAGGCCCGTCGGCAAGCTGCCGAATATCGCAAGCAATTAATGAAAAAAGAAGAAGAGGCGGAAAAATACAAACAACAATTAAAGTCCATCACTGCTCAAGCCGCGACGAAGTAATTCACCTGATTATCCGCAATACGTGAGATTTTATGAGGAGAAATTCTCGCCGACGTGGTAGTGAGATCACGCTGACGGATCATCTGAAATCGATTTAATCGCAATTATCGCGATTGGCACGAAATGAAAGCGTGCTCATGTCGGGAAACACAAAGTGTGTTATAGATTACGATATTTTTTATTTCTCTAAACGTTGATACATGTAATAATGAGGAGAAAAGAAACAACTAATTTCATACTAAAAGTAATCAGATTTATTCAATCCTCTTAAACCATTCCTCATCCACGGCAGGTCGGACAATGAAGCTAGATTCAAGATTTGCTCGACCGAGATTACGTCTTATCATCTTCGGTTGGTGGATCGTTTGATACGATCTGGATCATTCGCCTAATCTCGTAGGTGTCGCCATCCAGTGACTATTTCGCGAACTACTTTTGCCGCATGCTGGAGAGCGGGAGTTAGTGCGAATAATACGAATGATTTGTATTAGAAAAAATAGATTTTTCATAGAAACAATCGTATTGAATTTCGCTATGTCGACAGCTTTAAATTTTAGAGACTAAAAACCACTAAACACCCTGGAGACACGAAATAAATCACTGAAGGAAGCTTTTCCATCAACGCCGGTTTAACGGGGCAGTAAACTGGCGTCTCTGCCGTTGTGATAAATGATCTTTCAAAGGCTGGTGAAGTTTTTTTCGACCGGAAAATTCTTCGGTTTATACGTCAGAAGGCTTGACGGAAGATACAGCGAGTGTATGGATCAGTTTTATCGTCCAACATCCAGCGCAGGTTTACTAAAAAGACTCACTTTCCACGCTAGGCTTACTGGCGTCTGTCAGCCCCTTCGATCTAGGTCAACCCTTTCAATTTCGCCTTATGCAAAAATTCGTCCGAGGAATATATAAGCAACGTCGTTTGTCACCCGGCGAAATAAAAACCAAAAAAAGGAAAAAAAAAGAAAATTGAGGGAGACCAGAACCCCTAAATTTCAAGGGCGTGATCGAATCTGCCCCTGAATGTGTAGGTAAATAAGGATATACCTACTAGTGCGATTTATCTACGGTTTGAGCTTGAAGATTTGCGTATATATAGAGAAACGATGGATAAATTACTGACGTCGGATTGTCTTCGAAGCGGGAATCAAAGAGGAAGGAAAAACACGGTTTGAAAACGCCGATGGCTGCAAGTACATACTTATTCAGATCTCGCAGTGAGCAAAGTGCCGCTGAACTCATCGGCCGCGTATTTAGCGCCAGCGTTTTGTTAATTAGAGTTAAGCTAATTAAAGTCAGGTGGTAAACTCACGGTATTCTATTAATTGCGGCCGACCCAATATCTCCGGTTCGTTCACCGGGAGGTCAGCCGAGGAGGAGCTGTGCGCCAGGGTAGCGGGTGCAAGGGTGGAGGGAAATTGCAAAACTCTACTTCCTGCATTTGACCCAGAATCGCAGAGATAACGGACAGACAAGGTGCAACAGAAATGAATCCCTTTGCATTCTCCTGCTGCACCATGCACATGCATGTTGCCCACTTACACCCAACTCCAAACACCGGCAGGTACCCGCAGTAACCGCCTCTCCACAAGGCGCCATTATGCCTTTCCACCATGCTTCCACCCCCCTCCGTCCGACAAAACTGACAATCATGAGTTTCAAACTCTTCTCGTGGAAAACGACGATTCGCTGTATATTGTTCTTTGCACCAGAGAGGGAGAAAGAGGGAGGGAAAGAGAAAGAGAGAGAGAGAGTCGGAATGGGAGCGCCGTGTCCATTTTATCGATTCGTCGTTTGCACTCTTGTTCGAGATTTTTTTCGAAATGGTTAAAAATCGTCCTGATTTTCAGAACCGTTCGTCATCCTCACTGGCAGTGTACTTAAAGTACAACGCATGCTAGTCATCTTTAACCCTTTCAGTCACAGAAGCCACTATAGTGGAACCCATTTCCTTTTTCTTTCTTCTTCGTCATTTTTTTCTATGATCCGTGCAAAATCCTCATTTTTTTTTACATTTTCAGTTAAAAAAAAAAATACCACGTCAGATTCACATTCGGCGTTGAAATATACGTAAAAATTGAGGATTTTGCATGAAATGTAAAAAAAATTCAGGCCTCTGTGATACTGAAAGGGTTAAACCGTAGCCACTGAGCACATCTGCTCTGTGTCGAAGCGAATGGATAGCGACTCGAGGTGAACACCTGCAAACCGGCCACAGCCCTTAGACGAGAAGCCGTTAAGACTGCGGCACAATAAAGTAATTGGCTCGGGGGTGGAAAGACGGAGGTTCGCGTTCTCGGGCCGAGGGTGCGTGCTAAGCACATCGCGCCACCCATTTCTCAGGTCTAATCTAAGAAGGTGACCGGTCAGTAGGTGAGCCGAGTTCGCATGTCGCCCCGCATGCACCCCGGAATTGTCTGTATATAAGTCGGGGTGGCGCAGATGGTTCTTCCGTCTTATTAACGGGGTCAGACTGGCTCGACTCGAGGGTATAGCAGACATAGAATCGCTCGACCCGCGGGCTTCGATTTCTTTTGGGGGTTGAATTTCGGCCGCTAAAAGTCGGCGGAATAATTTAGGGTAAGAATTTGTCATCCTCGCGGTGGCGTTTCGTGCGATCGGGTGGGGCGATCGGGCGACGAGGGAGGCCGAGAAATCGCGTGGATCCGGGAAAACTGCTTCCTCGCGTGAACCGCATTCGCAGAGGCAACAAACCTCCGAATCTCGGCCAGGCTGTTCCACTTTCGGATTCACAACCGGCTGCGATTCGTTATTATTTTCACTAAAACACCTGCTATCTTACCGCCGCTACGTGACGCGCCTCTTAATTTACTCACCCTCGAGTCCTTGCAAATATCTGCCGGTATGTGGGGTACCTTGTATATATATATATATAACAGGAAGACACGCGCCCCGAGACTCCGCGGACATGACGTAATTTTGATAAATACCTGGTGGATTTTCCATACTTCGTTCAGGGAACACCCGAGATCAGGGCTCGATCCGATTTCTTCGGGCAACTGCTCCGCTTTGAATTTCCCAGCCCAAATTTGCGCCTGTAGACGTCTGACAAATCCCAATGGTTAGGCGGCTGTACGACTTCAAAGGGCCCAGCCAACTGCTGTCGTAAAATTGCTTTATAAAAGAAATTCCCTAGAGACGCCCCGCCGTTTCTTCAAGATGTTCCCTTTCGCCGAAATCTGTGTGTATATGTCCGTGTGTGTGTGTGTGTAATACATAGCCTTGAATGGCAGAAATCTCCCTCGTTTTTCAATAGGATTATATTATACTATATACTATACACAGTGTTAAAAGTGTAGACTATCTCAGTAAACCGACCTTTTTCGGGTTCCGTACGTGAAAAGAAAAAAAAAAAAAAAAACGAAACCCTTACAGCATCACTTCGTTGTCTGTCTGTCAATCAAGAACCTTTTTCTCAGCGACGGGTAGAGGTATCAAGTTGAAATTAATATAAAATACTAAAGTCTACGGTCCCTTGGAGGCGTAAAAAATTCAAGCTTCCAAGTCAACGCAATCGAAAGATACGGCCATTTATGTGACATGTTTTTATACTCGCAAACTCACAAATCAAAACCCTATAGGGTACTTCCAGTTGACCTAGAATTGTGAAATTTGTAGTGAAGCAAGGTCTCGCAGCACAAGTAAAGGAAAAAATGCGAAAATAGTTAATTATAGTTTTATCGCATAAAAAAAGGGAATCAAGTTTGCGCGGAACCCTCAGGGTTACTTTCTTGAGGGGTTAGGGGTAGTCGGAGTCGGAGTCGGGAAAAAATGAGTGTTTGCAATATTTTTTTTTTCATAGTAATTATATTAATTTTATAAAACCAATTATGTATAATTATTCTTTGATGTTTCAAGTATATATTTTTTTTGTATGCATTATTTTGTTTCAAATATTTCGGGCCTTTTTAAAACAAAAGTTGTATTAACAAAATTTGGCCTAAAGTCATACTTTTTGAGTCATAAATTTTAAAAAAATTTCAAATTATGCAGTTTTTTAATTAAAAAAAATTGATAACTCAAAATCTATGACTTTGAGCCGAAGTTCTTAGGAATAACTTTCGTTTTAAAATCCCCCTAAATATTATTAAAAAAATAATGCATAAAAAGAAATTGTTTAAGCAATTGCTTTCAAACAATTGAATGCTCCGATTTTCGGAAAAAACTAAGTTTAGAATATCTCGAAAATTATTTGTCGGATTGACTTGAAATTTACAGAGAATATTTTCGATACATCACACTCCAAGAAAATGCTGAGAAAAAAAATTTGTTTTTGTGCAAAATCCTAACCACCCCTAACCCCTTAACTTTTCAGGAATAAAGTGTACAAACGCCGGACAATTTCCGTGTGTTTACTGAAAATCAATATACCGTCGAGTTCTCCCATTGATGAAGTACACACGCAGATGTAACATGTGCCAAAGTACCTGGAAATGAGGCCGTTGAAAGTTCGTTTACACGAGGTGAAAACTGAAAACCCTCATCGAGACGCGCGATTCTCGTCGCAAAACTCGTTTTCACTCGATGCATTTCGCGATATACGCAGATATTTACTCGGTAAAATTATTGGAACGAATCTGCCGCCTCGTTCTGGGGCCGCTAAATATTTCGCAACCGAATGAAACGCGAATTTACAACCCCGAGGTAATTTGGGGGTGATCGCGTCGGCGGGTATTTTATTTTCTTAAAACGGGAGGTTCTACATATTGTTTGCTTTACGCAAGGTCGGCGGTTACGAGCTTTTTACGATTTTTTGCTTCTTTTCTTTCTTTATTTTTTTTTATTTTTATGTTCGAAAGCTCCGAAGCGACTTCATTTCTTGCACTTAGCCGGGCGCTTCTTCTTTTTTTCTTCGGGTCGGTACGGGCCGAACTTTTGGCGCACCATAACACCTCGCCACCAGGCTTGAATTTTAATCGTGCTTCTTCGCACGTGTTCCTCGAGCTTTTTCTTCTTTCGATCAGCTTCTTTCTCCGCCAAGTACGTGTCGATGAAATTCTGTTTCACTTGGTGCTGCGTAAATAGAATTGAATAAAATAAAATAACTCACTTACATCGTCTACGTCGATCATGTAAATCAATATCAGCGTACAAATCGGGCATCAAAAAAGCTCACCTCTTTCTTGAGTAACTCCAACGCCGTTCTCTCCAACTTTATCTTCTTCTCCAGCCTCCCGATTTCGTTCGTATACTCGGTCCGTTCTCGATCGTGACGTTTCTCCCAGCCAACTATTAGCTCCTCATTTTCCTGTCCGGTGTGAAATTCGATTAACGAAGAGTTGAATTTGAAAGAGAAAAGCTTTCGTCACTGATCGATGTTCCACGTACCGCGATGTTGTCGCACAAAAAGACTTCGATGTCTCTGGTTATACGATTTTCATTCTTCTCTTCTGTTTCGAGCTTCTCAAGAGTTCGGCGTAAGTCTTTCTCCGCGAACTGACAGCGCGCTATGTTCTGTTCACATCTGGCTTTCTCCCAAGCAGAAACGTACGCGATCGAGGCTCTGCCCTTTGCCTGTTGTGCTTCCATTTCTCTCTAAAACGAGAGCTTCAAGTATCTCTTTATGAACTCTACTGCAGCTGATAGAGAAAGAGAAGAGAGAAAAAAGGTACCAGAAGCGTCGCCAATTTTTCGACAGATTTCTTCCTCTCCGATTCGTTGGTTATTCTCTCTTGGGCGATTAGCTCTCGCAGCCGTTTCACCTCTTCGTTGTTTTTCTCTGCTTTGGATAGGATCGAATATTCCTCTATTTGTGCGTCGGTCAAACTTTTTGGAATCGTTGTTAGGACTGCGAACGATCCGTTTGATCGTAATTCCTTGACTGTATTCTCCAGGATGTTGACCAGGTCTGTACTGGAAAAATAGATTCAGAATTGCTTTGAGCGAACACAAAAAAATAACGAGAGCTTCTAAAAGTGCGACGAACCTGTCACTTGTGAGCTTTTGAAAAGCAGCTTCTGTCTCCATATCTTTGATGGCTCGTTCCTCGCTGGTGTAGAGTAAACGTGATTTGATCAGATCCAAATACCTGCGGTAGAAAGGAATAATTTTCGAGCCCAAGAGTATAATAGACGCGTAATTTCCTCCAGTTGGAGTAAATTATCATAATTTCTCCGAGAGTAAAAAGTTCACCTCACGTCAGTTGGCACGAAGTTCAAATTAGTAGCAGTTTTCTTCAAATTGTTCCTTTGAAGGATCGCTGCCATTTGTTCGAGGCACTCTTTCATGGACGATACTATTACGTCTTTTTCCCAGGCCCTTAAACGAACTTCCGTTCCATTTTTTACTCCCCGAACGACCGCCTTGGGAGTAAGAAATTTGAACTTGAGACGGTAATTCGCCCTTCATCCACGTCGACGTCGACGTCACGCGAGGGACGACGTACGCCTGTTTTAAAAAAGTTTGAAGACAGGCGACGACGCCCCGACGTTGGAAACAGAAGTGTGACGACCCTCGGCCGATTTTAAGCGTAATAAAAAGCGAAATTAGAGTTATTTTTAATTAAATCTCAGCTCACCTGTGGGTCGAGATCGCCTCGAGCGAAAAGCGAAGCCGAGTCTTCATCCCCGGACATTCGGTAAAAAATTAAAGAGAAAAGTACGGGGTGACACTAACGAGAAAAATGGCAAATCCCTAATAAAAGAGTACAGACTTGATGTAGTCGTAGCTGAAGCAACAATACTCACCCTCCAACCTTATCCTTAAACCTTGAAGCGCTCGTTTGATCCATCACAGTCGTTGCCGGGGAAACTGAGCACAGCATTTGCGGCGTGTGGCGTTATTATCATCGCAGAGAGAGAGAGAGAGAGAGGGAGAGAAGTAATGCTGAGCTTAGACTCGGGATCCACTCCTGTAAATTGCCCGGGATGGTTTACCTGGATCGGTAATGGCGGCGATAGTCTCGGGGCGATTTTTGCCGGTGAAGCATTAACGGCTAGTGCAGATTCAGGCCGAAGTTGTTCATCATCACGAATAGGAATCCCGAAGTTGCTCCGATCCTGGATGGATACGACGAACAGGGAACGCTGTGCGAGTATCTCCTGCCAGACCACTGACTCGTACTAAAGCAAATTCGATGCTGAAAGCTGGAAGCTGAAAGCACCGGCTGGCTGGATGACTCGACAACGCCGTTTCCCGGAGGCGTTCTTCCTGCAGTTAATTAACGAATCTCACTACGACGAGCCAGTCAGCCCGGTCGGTGCAACGGACTGCCGCTCATTCCCTTTGGCGAAGGATCTTCCGACGGGAATCCTTTATTCTTTATACTTGATGCTATTTCGTCCAAGCTCCTGCAGGCACTTTAGTATAAGCTTTCAGTGGTCCTTGTCACACTTGAGTCGCCAGGAAAAACATCCTCGAAACATAAATGGGAATGAACTCGATCCTTCCTTCCACATCCTTCCATATCCCAGAAGCTGATCCGTCTTTCCTTCGGGATCGATCACCTGCGTTTTTAATTCATCACGCACTTTTGCTAACTCACCTCGAATCGGCCGAAGAGTTATTAAAATTTCATCGGGATAAAAGGAGCGAAAGTCGCGTTGTTATCCTGGATCAAAAAAAAAAAACGTCCATCCAACACAGAATCATTTCAATTATTCCGACAAATTTTTTTTTCCTCCGAGAATTGTTCGTGACATTTTTTATCACGTGTCGATGATTCCAATTCATGCACTTGAAATACCGTCGAAGTCCGATCGATGCGGGAGCGTTTCAATTGTCTTGGAAAGAAAATTTTCGGACTATCCTGAGGTTCGATTGACTGGGACTCGAAAGAGAAGGCTTGAGCGAATGAAAATGGATCAGGCTTGGGTAGGCGGTGAATTAGTTACTTCAGCTTCCAATGCCTCTTTCCGTTGACTTATTCGCGCTCGAATGTGGCGAGAAGAGTGCTTGTCCTAGTTTTGATTGGAAAACTTTTCCCAGCGAAGACTTTTAATTGAATCTGCATTGTGGAGGAGGCCGTCCGGCATACCCAGTTAGATCCTCGAAGATCCTCTCCGTGGGTTCTCCTCTCGGTATTCCTTCCGCCCTCAAAGATCGCGAGATAATGGACCAGAGCGTTCTCCGCACGTGCTTGTCCCCCTTTATTACATTATCCCGGTTCGGGCCACACGTCGGCCTCCGGTATGAAACCGCGAATTTCTCAATATACACAAGGACCGGAGGTCGCAGTTCGTCGGGGCGAAATGGTCTCTACTCGTGGTGAGAGTCGAACATTGGCATTGCTCGTAATCGCGAGCGTCAAACCATTGCGGCTGCCGATTACATTCCAATTAGCTGATTACCTTCAGCCACCATCCGGAGCTTGGAATGACACGTGAATGTCGAAGGTCTGAAAGAAGTTTGGAGAAGATGGAACATCAGCTTTCGAAATTCGTCTGTAGAAAATGGATTTCCAAAAGATGGATAAGCGGCTCCTTTTCTCTGCGGCATGGCAGTCGTCAGCTGGCCGACCGACGACGGCGTCGCGACGCCCTGCGTCGGGTGAACGGGGAACCCAGGGAAGGACCGGCCGTGGCAAAAGCCCGACGTCCGGAGTCTGCGCGTCAGGGTGCGACGGCGCCGTGGTCGTCGATCCACCCGAGTTTCGCAGCGAGGGCGAGGGCGGTGGCAGAATCCGAGGTTGAGCTGGTGCGGAGCTCCGATAGAGTCGAGGAGCCGAGGGCTGGCTGCACTCGGTATTCGACGTTCGACCGACGGCGTCGCGACGCTGGTTAAATTCGTGCCGATTTCATGGCGACTCCTCCGAGAATTTCGCCCCGTCTTCACCGCCGTCGTCGTTGTTGTTATTGTTGTTGTTGTCGTCGTTCTCGTCCTTGTTGTCATTGTTGCTCGTATTGTTGACGTATTTGCGCAGCCCCGCCGATGTCCGACACCCCCGCGTTTTTCTCCGTCGGGAGAATTTCGACCCTCTTCACCGCCTAGCGTCGAAATTCGTGAGAAGTGTTGTTTCTGCTCGCGGTTCGCGTCCGATTCGCGGGTGTTTTTGCTTGTTTTACGTGCAGTTGCGGCGAGCCAGGCTTGATTACTCCGGAAATCGCACCACCTTCAGAACGGTGAGTTACACCGCTAATTATGGTAATTATACACCCTGCGGTAGATGCTGATCGCTGTTACTCGCGATTGGGCCCAGAATCCGATCGCTGCACGATCGGCTTTCACCCCCCGAGAAAAACATCCCCCTCAACTCTATTTACATCTATGACCCCCCATTAATTACACCGTCGAGGACACGTGACCGCAGTATCGAGAGATCCTCAACTACTCTCTCTCTCTCTCTGTTTACATTTACCTCATGCAAGTAATTTATACGTCGTGAAGAATGAGAGGGAGAGAGGTGGGGGGTGCTTATTCAGTCTTGTTGGATTCTAAAAGTTACTCTTATCAACTCAATGGTCAAATGTGACTTTGTAGTCTAGTTTCTTCTTCTAGCAGAAGTTTCAAAGCATTTAATTGTCATTTGAACACAGCGGCATTCAAGTATTTTAAACTGATACGAAACAATGGCTCGAATCGTCGGGCCGATTGCAATCGATTCCGATACCGTTGTGAGTAGCTTGCAATTATCGGAACTGCACTGATACAGTCGAAAGGTTTCTTCCTCTGAGTGGGAGATAATTGTGCAAGTATTCCAAAGCGTGTAAAATCGTCACAATTATAATCACACGTTATTGCAATCGGTCGTAAGCTATAAGCGATACACAAAGCAATTAACGGGCAGCTGAAATCGACTTGTGGCTAACACCCTGCATTCGACCACTTAGGGCGAAGTGACTGGGAGGGAAAACGAGGGTGCGGGGGTGTCGGGGGTGCATGTGCACATGGCAGTGAAGGACAAAGGACACACCTTCACCGTAATCCCCGTATTGCGCCATAACGGCCTGCTTAGCAATTCCGAAAGTGTCTTGCGCGAAAGAGGCGAGTGCTTTTAGGCGAGAGCCGGGTTAAGACCGCGGTGCAAGGATGGAAGGAGGAAGGATGGATGCCCAGAGCCGCCGATATCCACCACGAGGTTCACCCAGTTCGGGAAACTTCCTTCCGGCTTCTCTTCTCTTCTCTTCTCGTGGAATTGGCACGGAAGAGAAACCCGTAGCGACGATGAATTTCATTTCAAATCCCAGGGAAACGCTGCGAGATGTTTCATCCGCGTTTGAATTTATCGTCCATATATCCGATCCCCGTTAAACTGCCCTCAACGAGATTTTCACTACCTTTTGACCAGAAGAATTATACTTGAAAAGAAACTTTTGCTTCTGAATTATCCACACACAGAGCGAAAATCAGCGACCTCAAGGGTAAGGAAAATTTCTCGCACACAATATCACCTTTCGAAGAAGCGTCTCGGCTTTCGCATCAGATTTCATGAACCCAACGCGCGGGGGCTTCGAAAGAATTCACAGCGCTATGTGCTTATCATTATTCCACTCACCGAGGAATATCAAATTTGACACGTTTATTTCAGCACTCTGTATCCGCCGATTTGTAACCCTTTTGATCGTTGTCGATCGATACCTATTTGCAGGCTAAATGTCCTTAGAGATTAACGATATTGTCATGTACAGACTCTGATGGAAGCTGGAGAGATTTGATCGAGTTGTGTTCGGTGGGAAAACAACGCCCTGTACTCGAATATACGTGCAAACCCAATTAAAAAACAGAAGCTAAACGAGAGAACGATAATAATAATAATAACAATAATAATAAAAAAGAAAGAAAAAAAAAAGAAATTAAATCGAGAGAGGTTAATTTTGCGAGTAAATTGAACGTTTTTCGGATGGAAAAACGGACAACATCGTTTACGTGTATGAGCCTGACGACACATTCTATAGATTTCAACATCGAACTGTTACGCATGTGTGTGTAGAGGAGGATGGGGCAAAGTGGGCACTTTAAATTTTTGATATATTAAAAAATTTTGCGGCAAAATGGGCTTCCTGAAATTTTTTAAATAACAATTAATAAAATTAAGCACCTGAACTTTTTATTAAACATGAATTATTCGGAAATCATTTACTCGAGTAATTGCGAAAGGCTTCAAGTTGTGATTTACTCTCAACTCGTCGAAGTGAAATAATGTTCTGAACTTGAATTTGTGATTAATTTTTCTCGAGAAAACTGGATAATAATTAAACATAATTATTCATATGAAGAGTAAAAATTTTTTTCTGATTTTAGGCATTATTTTTTTAAGAGGCCCACCTTGCCCCATCCTCCCATATACATATATATATATATATATATATATATAGTCACGGGAGATTTTCATTTCCACGAAATTAAACTGTTCTCTGCGAAAGAAACTTTTTGGCCACACTTCATTTCTCTCCGCGTTAAGTTCTACGTGCGGTAGATATATTTAAGGTAAGGAAATTCAACGTCACGTACATTAAAGTTATCGGCCAATCGGATTCAAGGTACGACGAAGGATCGTCAATCATCCAGCAGGCATTCATCTCAAAGTATAATCTATTGGTTGCATAAGCAGCAGAACATACCTATATACCAGTCGCTCGGTTTTTCTCTCTTCATATTTTCCGGATGTTTTTTTTTATTTTATTTTATTTTTTTTTACCTCCGTTTCTTTTCTCTTCTTTCTTCTACTACTTTTCTGTGAGAGTGGAAATTATTTTCATTCAAATGGTATATACGATGAGATCCTCCACCGGAAATAATTGCGTTCACTTTCAGCTGAATACTCACACTATTCGTGGTCACAATGCGAACTTTTTTCCTTTCCTTTTGTACGTACTTATCTGCTACTCACTCAACGCTTAGCCAGCATGCAAAGTCGCCGCGTTTCTGTATCTGCGTTGAACGAGATCGTACGATTGATTCTACAATCTACACCGACATTCTTCAACCTGCGCTACTGTTGGAGAATCCTTCGCTTCTGTTTAATCGAAAATACCGGCGAAATCGCTCGCCTCGCACCCGAAGAGTTTAGCGGCTTTAAAAAGTTCCACCCCGTGATGCCTGTAAACTTTTCGACGAAAGTTTTAAATTACGAAAAGAAAGCAAAAACGCAAAACACAACAACGGAGTCCGTTCGTATATACTCATCAATGGACCAGAATCGTTGTTGTAGAAAAGCGGCGGATCGATCGCCTCGATTAATCCACATCAGGATAAAGACTAAGTGACAAGGTATCTAATCGCCCAGGATCTAATCCTCCCGAGAAATCCAGGTTCAAGTTTACTCTGATCGGCGAAAATCTTTGTCTACACAAGTTTTAGCCATCGATCGGACGATCGGTGGAATCGAATTTAAAAACTTCTTCTTTTTACAGTCAGAATCGTACGTGGGGTAAAAAAATCCGAATGATAATCGCGCGGTACCTTTTGTTTATTTATTTATTTGTTTTTTTTTAAACCTCATACCCTTTATTCTCTCTGAACAACGACGAGGAAAACGACGCCAAAGAACCCTTGAAACTCTCTGATTTTTCAGCGCCTCGGGCGCTACACGCGCTTTTTTTTTTTTTTTTTTTTTTTTTTTTTCTCAACTTTGTACCAAAAAACCGGGTGGAAAATCAGCCCCGAAAATAATTGGCCGTTCTTTTAGATGCCTGTGAATATTGACGAGTAAAAAGAAATGAAATTGAAGTGGAAAAACGAAGCCTTTATTTTTGTGAAAAAAAAATGTCAGGCAATACTTGCGGAGTTACGCGGTAATTAGCGTAGAAATAAATGAAACAAATTGCGAGAATGGACGCAAAGTTGACTTCTTGCGTCTACGTCGATTATATTTACGCAAGAGATTTGGTCAAGCCAGAAATAACTCGATACATATATAGTTCAGGCAGCTTCTTACCGAGGATCTGAGGAAAGTGGACACTGGAGATTACACTCGAGAATCGAAGGACGCGAACATCTGGCGGAAAAGGAGGAGAATAAAGCAAAATAAAGGAGACAAATATTGCGAAGAGAGAGAGAGAGAGAAGGGCGAGTATAAAAACAGTAGAATAGCGAAAAGACAGTCGCCATAGTAGGAGGAGAAGCGGTCGAAAAAAGGTAAAAAAAAAAAAAAAAAACCTGAAGAAAAAGAAGAAGATGAAGAAGTCTCCTCGAATATCCGCGAACGCCTTCGCCTGCCATCCAAGGATCGAGACGTCAATCGGACGCAGCACTTTACGAACCCCTGGATCAAAATCCATTTTAAATTCTCTCCAGAGTCAGGAACGAGTCGCTGTAGTATCTGCCATCTGTACACACGCTCGAAACACGTGTGTGTGTGTGTGTGTGTGTGTGTAGTAAACACACCTGCAGGGCGGTTTACTTGACACGCATTTCTCTTCGTCTTCCAACGCAGCCAGCTTCGCTTGACGTCGTCGGTGTATATAATATATTTATTTTATTTTGTTTTTCCTTACGTTTCGTTTCGTTTCGTTTCACATTTTTTTCTTCCTTACTCCTTTACCTTACCCTCCCCCCCCCCCCCGCAACCCTACTCCACCCCTTCTTTCTTTTTTTTGACGAGAATGAAATCCGGCAATATTTTTCCAACCTTCCCCCTTTGTGCTCAAGGGATTGTACGAATATTCCTGAGGGATAGAGAGGGGTGAAAAAGCGCGAGGGCGAAATAGTGCAGGGAAGAAGGGATGAAGGAAAGGTCCGGAGGGGATGAGCATAAGTTATGACGTCATAAACATCAAGGGCTCGTTGAGAAAGTTGCCGCTTTTTCCATACCCTACATATATATATACTCATTGCACTGTATAACATGTGTAGGTACATACAGGTATTTGTGCCTATGATACGTAGGATATAAAGTGCAAGTCATGTATCAGAGGTATCGCGTCGTATGGATCGTTTCGCGATACGTGCAGATTCACCCGTTCGATGAAAGCTCAATTTTATTCTCGTTCCCAATATTCTATGTCTATGTACACTAGGGGAGGGTGGGGGGCAAAGTGGGACCCTTAAGAAAATAATACCTAAGATTAGAATAAAATTTTTACTTTTCATATGAACAATTATGTTTAATTATTATCTAATTTTCTCGAGAGAAAGTAATCATAAATTCAAGATCAGAACATTATTTTACTTTGAGGAGTTGAGAGTAAAGCACAACTTGAAACGTTTCGCGTTATGAGCTGTGCAATTACTCGAGTAAATGATTTCCGAATAATTCATGTTCAATAAAAAATTCAGGTGGTTAATTTTATCCCTTGTTATTCAAAAAATTTCTGGAGGCCCACATTGCCCCCAAATTTTTTGAGGTATCAAAAATTTTAAGGTGCCCAGAAAAATATGTATCCCAAAATTTATGTACATTGCCTGGTTACTGAGTTACAAAATTCAGAAATAACTGAAATTATTTTATCGCGTTAATTAAATGGAAAATGGATAACTGCGTTCAGGAAGCGCTAAATATAATTATTAAACGCTCAAATTGAAACAGATGTCTCATTTCCTCTTCCTACAACTTTTACACATGTGACATTAAAAAAAGAGAGACAATTTTTTTTTCAACCAGTCTAATACAAATGTATACCTACACGAGTGAAAAAATTCTGAATAAACGTAGGAAGAGAAAGCAAATAAATTTAAATAACAGAAGAAGCAAAATGCATTCATGATCGGTAAAGATAATATCTTGGGGAAATTATCTTGCGGTGGAAAAGAAGAAGTAAATTCATGATTAGAAAAAAAATGTCCCAACAGGTCAACCAAGATTTTTTTTTACAAGTTTAAAAAACTTGAAAATTACACAAAAATGACAAAATTTTCTTGTCATATTCACTAACAGAAATGTAACAAATAATATAAATAAACATAAAGTGACATTATGTTTAGTTACACGTATAAATTCCACCTGACACTCCTTTTGAGTGTCTTGACCCCCAGGTGCTCGGGGTTAAAACAAGGGTGTAACATAATCTGCAAGGTCCTCCCTTGATTTTCGAGAGTTCGCTTTAATTTCGCGGCTCCATCCACTCGGACGTTATACGGTCATTTTTGTGCTCCCTTTTTGGCGTCCGAGTTTAGGTTGAACCGGAAACGGCTTGAATCCTTGTTATAATTTAAAACTGACTGCACATTCGCCGTTTAATTTCCCCTCGCATCGGTGCAGTCTCGCCGTTTATTAGCCGCTGTTGAAAAGCTGCGTGAGCCGCGGATTATATTATAATTATGCGGCTTCTGGACCGAGAGATGATTGGCGATTAATTCATCGACGGAAATTCGATGTTGACCGCCGCTTGATAATTAAATCTCGGAAAAATTTGATGAGAAAAACACCATCGAGACTGTGTATAAAACCGACGAAAAGTAATCGATTTTCCATTATTTACTCCCGATTAATCGAGGACAAACCATTCATTTTTAAAACTCGATTATTTTTCATCAGAATCAGTTTATCGTTTTTATTTTTTGTCATTAAACTATCAATTATTATCATCGTCTTACTTACTAAGCATCTATATTTGACATAGTAAGTGAAAGATGAATGAATATTTTCACCCGAAATTGAAAATTATTTTGAAACAAGCTGTAAATTATCAAAAAACTTTACCGCCATTAAGACTGGTTACTAATATTTACAAAATTTTGGTTTCATACGTACCGTTTAAAAGAAATACGAAACGATCGATGAATCGATTAATTTTTACCGATTCAACCGACTCGTGTTCCATTTTTTTTTTTTTTCAAAAATAAAAAAACTGTGTGTGCTGGAGGTGGACTGTAAATTTCTTGTGCATTTTTCCCGCTGAACACGAATTTGAAGTCAGAATTGGAGGTCGATGTGAAAAATCTTGGAAAAAAAAACGATAAAAACCCATAAAAACGATGTTTTAGCAATTTTTTCTGTACAATCGTTACATTTGTTTTTTTGAAGAACACGTTTTATGTAGTGTATCGCTGCCTCGCTTTTTTCCTTTTTTGTTTGTTTCCCTTTGCAACACCATCCACCAGTAATCGGCAAACATGTCTCTGAAATCGGCGTTCAAATCCCTTCAAATCACGGTGAAATCTTTCTCCTTCTTCTTGACCAAAGTCACCATTGTAATAAAAGAATTTGAACCACCGAAGACACAACTTTTTTAATTTTCGCGATCTGTGTTATTCTGAGCTTACGTTAGTGGCACAGCTCTTAAGGTTCCCAATGGAATCCAAGCGTTCCAAAACTGGGGGGCAAAAACGTGTGATTCAAAATCGAAAATCGGTACGAGGATGATTAAATACTTCCAAAGGAAAATAGACTCACTCATTTATAATTTCGCCTTCGAGCGAACGACGTCCTTGGCGAGTAAATACGAGCTGCAGGTTCCCCTAACGGAGCCCAGAAGGAAGGCGTGCGTCCCAACAAAACACGTTTAATTTTCCAACAAAGGTAAGTGAACCTGGATACTGTTTGCTCTGGAAGTAGGTTCATGTAAACTGTGTTATAACCGCACTCGGGATACAGCGTAACAACATTGTGTATACAGCTGAAGGCTGTGGGAAGGAAGTGCGTCTCTCAATTCTCGGCTGTCGAAACAACACGCCTCACGCGAAAATGGAGTTAGATCGAGCCAGTCTGTTGGGAACTGGAAGCGGGTCCTGTGGGAGGAAAAGGAGTCTTGTTGCCAGGCTGGCCATGTTCTTGCGGTACATCGAAACTTCCTGTTACACTGGGTATATGCACTGTGAAATGACAAATTGAAGGAGAATAATGAAATCGCTGAAACAAATGGCGACCTTCTTCTATCACGCGAGCTGGAACGGCATGTAGATGAACCCGCATTCACGATGAGATAATATAAAGTTCGTCGTGGCGAAAGAACCTCCATGAAACTAGATCCCGACTCCTAGTAGCGCCTTCTTCTTCCCTCCTTTCCTCCCTCCCTCTCTCCCTCTCTCGACACTTAGCTTTTAACGAATAGTTACGGCCAGGACGTTAAGGGTGGTTTATTTTTATTGACTGGACCGTAGCGTTAGTGACGTTTGAAATAATAGCTCGCGGGGGTTTCTTGGTTTGAGGAACGCTAAGGGATGGTTTGATTTTTCAAATACGTGATAGTGTGATTAAAAATTGGCTAGATTGGTATTATTGTGTAGCTGCAGAGCTTGCAACGAGGGTCGAAGTCCATTGACTGCCACGTGGACACGAAGAAGATGGTGATGGTTTGGTGGTGAAGAGTCAAGTGGATGTGTTTTGCACTTTGCGCGTGGCACTGAGAGGATTTTCAGCATCACGATGTTTTTTTATTTAATAATCTGACGTTGCCTGAAGTGCAACAGTGATATAATATTGAAAATATGGTGAAAAGTAGAAAGCGTTCAACGTTAATTAATGTCGATGAAAATTCAAGTAATATGGGGCGAAATTTCTTCCAGTATGACGAATAATCAGCGAATTATTTGCAAGTTTTTTGCATAGAGATTTTTGAGGATGCTGATTAGAAATCGGAAAAAAATAAACGAATTTAAAAAACAACATGATGGACTCTAGGTGGACGATTGTTTCGTGAAAAGTGCACGGAATTTAGTGTTTAAGATTTTGCAATTTTGCTTTATCGTAACTTGAATTTTCGGAACTTCAACCCCGAATTGAATTTGCTAAATATTTGCAATGCGACAAGTGAAACAAAGAAAATTCTGACATCTGATTCACCGCCATTTTCATCCCTGAATCTCGTTTGTAAGTGCTTTGAACAAAAGTCCCGTCTCATCTCCATTTTCACGTCAATTCCAAACGACCAACTGTACTTTCAAGAAGATTTTTGATAACATCCGATTGTCCCATTAATATTCTTTCAACCGTACGGTTAACCGGTTGGGAAATGAAAACTTGACAGGACGAATATTTCGAAAATGGGAAAATAAAACAACGAAAGACGAATCCTCCGAAATGTTGATTTCAGAAAGTTCCACAAATCAGTAATATTCAAATTCGCAAAATTCTTCCCGGATGTCGAAAAAATTACTGATAGAAACTACATTCTTTTCGGGACCCTAAGGAAGGTCCCCCAGCTTAAATCCTGGGTCGTCAACCAGGCCCAAGCACCCTTGATATTAAATTCAAAGGCGGTGAATTGCGGTATAATCCCACGATGCATCCCTTTCAGAACGAAGGCTCGAGATCAGTCAGCTGATCGAGTTTCAAAATTCTCCTGGAAATATTCCCACCCATAATACAACGTGTCAGCCAACGACCCACAGCTGGGCCGCTTTTCCGAGGCGAAGGACGCCTGACACTGCAGGCGAAGTAATTGCATAAGGCGAGTTGTCGGAGTAATAACATCGCCATCGTTTACACTCTCTCTCTCTCTCTCTCTCTCTCTCTCTCTCTTTCTCTGTCTCTCTTTGTAGCCGGCGACAAGCCTGACGCAATTAGCGAAGCCGGTGAAGACGCGAGGTGAAGCCTTCCCCGGGGAGAATCGGGACCGAAGAGCTGGTCTTCGATTTCCCCGGTAGAATCCGCAGGACAGTGGATCCACGGCTGCTGAGATAAACGTGATCTCCCGCAGACGGGGATCATCTGGGAGAGAAAGGAACGGTTAATGGCCGGGTTTAGAGTCGGATTATCCCGTGTACACTCCGCAGCTCCGGAGGACCTTTCGCTACGGACGCGACTAATTCTACCGTGAAAAATTGACTCCGCTTGTTTTTCACCCCGCAAACCGGACGCCCAGACGACCCGAAGCCCGACAAAAAACTACAGGATCTTCGCGATACGCCAAAAAATATTGGCACGAGAAAATTCGTTTTCTCTGATTAATGGTGCTTGAATTACGAGAATACAACGAATTACACAAAAATACGATCGAAAGATGCTATTGATTTTAATTCTTAATTCGAAAATTTATAATAGCTGATCCAATATGGTGGACAATGAAAAACAAGAAGAAGAAAAATTTTGTATGTATTAAGTTTGTGTTAAAATTGGCGTTGAAATTTTTATGGTAGAAGAGCAGAAAATAATATTTTTCATGAAAAAGTAAGAATTTTGAATATTTTGTTCACTTGTGGTATTTTTTCAATAAATAAACAAATAAATAAATAAATTTTATTTGTTTCCTTGGACTTAGAAATATTCCAGAGACCATGTGGAACGAAAAGCTCGGCAATTATTCTCGAAAAGTTTTTAATAAGTAAAAAGCTGCGTCCCAACGTGAATTAAAGGGTTAAACAATCCATGTCCCACCTCTCGCTGGATACTGACGAGCAATTCGTGTTGAAAGTTAGGGAAAAGCGGGAATCATCGGGGAATAAAAGAGGGGACGAGCCTTCGGAGACTCTGGAATATGGAACTCGGATCCTGAGGCTGCAAGCTCACGTCGCTTGCATTTCTCCCATTTTCCCTCCGCTGGAAGACTGAGCTAATCCTTAACCGAAGGTTATTCCCGGGGGAGTTCCTCGGCCAAGTCGTTTCTTCGGGAAGGTAAAAAGGTCGAGGAGAAAGAAGCCGAGTATCGTGGAATATCCGGGTAATTTCTTGCGCGGAATTAGTCGTCGCCGATCAAATGCAGACGCAGATTTTTACGCGGAAGTGAACTAAAATCAAGAAATCAGAAAATCACGAGGTCACGAATGAAAATTTGCTAAAGGTTGCGGGGATCTTTATTCGCGGATCTTAGCTATCGGATAAATTCAATTACTACCGTAATATCGGAGAACAAACGGAAACTTTCAAGGAGTAAAGTTTACCTCGAGAAACTTTTCCTTCTTTCTTTCGTGCGTGTAAACATTATATATGTGTGTAAGAGAAAACGAGGAAAGAAAAAGCAGGAACATTTCCAAATCTCTGGGGCATTCGGCCCGCTGAGCAATTAGTTAATTAAACTGAAATTGAGCGATGCATTGGTGTTCCTGAAACTCAAACGCTCAAGGGAACAACCACATTTCATGGTAACAACACCCGAACCGATAGACGATCACCATACGAGCTTCGACGTCACACTGTATCATTCTTTTTCCATTACATGCAAGAGTGTCCACCGACTTACCTTGTCGAAAAATTGTCTATCCTTATACGTAGAACGGGATTTAGTTAACGATGGAGGTAAAGTTCTTTATTTCCCTCTTCGTTTTGCTGAACAGACATCGATTTCCGTTTAAGGACAGAAGATCCTGCAGGTCAGTGTTTTTGGACTTTGGTACTTCCAGAAGTATCCTGTCTGTTCCTGGAACGATGAAAACTGCGGTACATCCTGAATAAAAAAGAGAGAGAGAGAGAAGCGTTTAGATGATGTAACATACATATATGAGATGTAATGTGTATTAAAACATAAAATTAAAACTAGAAATGTAAGAATAACACAAGAATAGAGAAAACAATGAATGAAGATAAATAGAAGCAAAATGAACCATATAATTAGAGAAAAAATTAGTAAATAGATAAATAAATGAATAATGTATAAAATAAGTAAAAATAAAAATAAAAGTAAAAGTATATAAGATAAGTTAAAACAGAAAAAAAATTGAGAATTAAACTTAGAATCTTATTATATTTAAAATTAAAATAACGAGAGAGAAAAGGGAGGGAAAAACCGATACAATTTCGTAAGCGTAAGAAGATCGGCTGGCTGTTTGAAAAGGTCAAAAAAGGGGTGAAGGGGCGAGAAGAATTCGTCTCGCGTTCCCGTTTGACGTGCAAAAGCTCGCAGGATCAATGAAGAACTAATTGGGAATTAATAGCCGAGAGATGTATCGTGACTCCGGTGGTTGGTTTCTCATAACAGGGGCTTCGCCCTCTTAATTCCCTGGGAACATGAATCTAGCGTGAGTCATAGTCTAGGCTTCTAGCAAAGCCGATAAATCTTCATGAAATTTTAAGAAATATCGTTTCTCGGCAAAGCTGGGATTTTTCATTCGAAATCTCCACGTCCTTCGCTTCGATTTCGCGACTCGTGATTCGGGGGGTGCAAAAAATATATGCAATTATCTTCCGCTTGTAAAAAATATTTTGAACCGTTGCACACTCGGGTTATATCGATTCGCCTCTCGATCATGGCTGAAAAGTAACGTTGGAGCTTAAATAAGCTCGGACTAAACTTTGAAAACTTCCGTTCTACACACGTGTAGAAATTTACCGGCGTTACGAAAGCTCGAAGGAATGTTGAGATTTTTTTTTAAAAAACTTTGGAAATCCGAACAACAAAATTCGAAAGGGCGAAAAAGTGGAGTTGAATTTTTTTAAAGTTTTCAAAATTTTGAACACGTTTTTTTTTCGGCTCAAAAATTTCCGTCAAGTTTCAACCTGAAAGCGAATTTCGCGGATATCAGTTACGGGGTTGAAAAAAGGAGAACAAAAATGGCGCGTCTTATCCGTCTCTCTCTTTCTTTATCACTCAACTCCAGACTACGTCACTGACGGATAATTTAGCTGCGGAAAAGATGGCTCGCGATTTTTACGGATGTGTATTTCGCTCGATAAGTTTCTCGGGGATGCAACGGACGGGATCCTTATTGGTACTGAAAGATCTCACTCAGCTGCAGAGTACAACGGCAGCTCGACAAATGTAGGGGAACGTAGACAACGTGTCTTCCTCTGGAGAAAAATGTCGCTTATCTACTCTCCGCAGAACATTCGTTGAATGAAATTTTTCAAAACAGACTGACAGGAGAAAGCTTGCGCTGCTTTCGTCTTCACGCTTTGTCCGGAATCAACCCCTGACAAATCCTTGATTCAAACCTCGGCCCGTTTCCTGTGGCTTCGGTCAACTCGCCATGAATTTTGAACGGCGGTGAGATTATGTGTATGAGTAATGTGTTTTCTCACTTTGATCCTTCCAGCGTACATTTTTCCTGGCAGTCAAATTCCTTGAATTTAAGTATACCTGGACTTTCCACATTCTAAAATTTTAAAAACAAGATTTTCGGGTCCTTCTATCACCCAATAATTCTAATTTTTGGCCCAACCCGAACGACATTCCAAAAATGTTTACCCCTCTAAATATTTTATACAATAAAAAGATGAATGAAAATCAGATCATCCCTCGTAGAAAAATTCCGATTTATATGAGAGACTCGTTTTTTGCATAACAACGAGAATCGTAGTATAAATTATTAAATTCAACGGCGAAATTATTGCACAAAAATTTATTTCCCGAGTTGAAATGGCTGCAGGTTTTTGGGCACATCGTCGCAAATATAATAACCGATACTCAAGTCTTTGGATTGTCGCATGATTAACTGCCACTCGTGATTGATCGGTGAGTCTGTCAGGAGCTCTGAGAACGTCGCCGAAGATACTGCGGCAGTTTTGGTAGATCGATGCTGGATAGTGACGAATTACGAGTGAGAAGCGAATCGGCGTTTCTGATCGACGACGTATTCGCCCTTCATTTCCATCCATTTGCGCAACCGTCTCAGCGAAATAAGTTATTTATTATAAAGAAATGTTATTCTCACAAATCTCTTCGTTCTCGATCTCAAGTAAAAATGTGTTTAAAAGTAAACGGAGTTTTTTTCCAATTAAAAAAAAAAGAAAGTATTTCTTTAAACAATATCTTTGATTTGAAATAAAAATTTTCTTGATTAAGCGAACAAAATTTTCCTCGAAAACGAATTTTAACCAATTGTTAACGAGTCATTTTCTTGAAAGAAAAAAATTTCAAAATTGTGTAAATTTTTTTTCAATCGATCAAACTCTTTTCCAACGACAATAGAACGAGTGTGTATATATATATGTATTACGTATTCATATATTTAGTTTGTCGCAATGGCAATCGCCGATAATAATTGTTCGCCTCGTTATAACGAATGACGTAGACCGCAGGGCGTCGTTAATTTTATCGCAGATGTGGGAATTCGAAGACCAAATTTATGCCGCTACCTGCAGGGTGCGGCATAGAATATGTATCTTGAAATGCGCAAAAGTGCGCAGCAGACGACGAACAGATTGGATGAAGATACGCCGCATGTCTCGCCTCGCAATATCTCCTCATCATAAATTAACAAGGCATCATTCAGCCGAGTTACAATCTCCAGCGATATTAATCATCTCTGACAGCGTTTCAACAGGTTGAAAATTACAAAAAATCTCCCGCCTTATTACCTAAGATAAAAAAAATCTTGCTAAGGAATGATTTCAAATCAATAGACGTTATTTTATGTTTAAAAAAATATTTTCTTTAATTCTTTAATTACATCAATGATTATTGCGATTTAAACTATTTTGTCGATAATTTTCAACGACTTTTCTTTAAACAATTACAGACTGTTATTGCTCATTGCGAATTGATTGAGCTCCAGTTTCTCATCATTCAACCCTTGTTCGAAATTTTTGAATATGAATAGAATGCGGCTAATGACAACTTCCGGTTGTTATTCAATGCCGTGGTCTATATACCGTTTCCCTTCCATCGTATCAATCTCTTTTATATTATTAATACGTATATACTCTTTTCTTTGAGAGCTTGCCAAAAGCATGCGAAACGGCAGGCAAAAAGGCAAAAAGGCTCTCCGAGCTCGATAGCAAATACATTGTGTATAGAGAAACTGATTTCTTTTTTTTCTCTCTCTCTCTCTTTCGCGTTCCTGACCGTCTGTCTATACGTATAACACACGTATTGCATAGACGTTTTTTACTCTCCTTTTTCACTTTCTCTTTGAAGAAGAGTAGACAGTATTTTAACAAATTCCATCCCTCGCTCGTGGCGACTCAAACTTTGCGCTTAGCTGTCAATTTTACGGAGGGGTTGGGAAGAGTCAGAATTGATTCAGCTCGGGTGTTTAGAAGGCCTGATTCGGTTTATTATTTCTGAAAGAAAAAGAAGAAAGAAGAAGAAAACGCTCGACCTTCTGTCAAATTTGACGTTGATTCCAACGCGAGTCGAATTTCTCTCGGCAAAAAATCTTTCTCGTCTCACGTTTGCTAAAAATAAAAAAATATATCTATATATATATTATACACTGTGTGCGTTATATGTATACCATATAGACATATGTATAGAACCAGCGTAATTTAACTACTTGCACAATTACTTTTACGCCGGCTAATTGTTTCCGCACTTGTTCCAGGTGAACAATTAATCTGGAGAGTCTGAATCCTGCGGTTTATATATAGCGGTAAGAGTATATATATATATATACTTATACATATGCCTTTACGTATATACGACGCAAGAATTTTCTGGAGTGATCAATATTTTTAATTTTAAGCTACTGCTATATATATATGGCTTGCGAAGATTGTAAGTTTGTCAGTAAGCAAAATTCAGGAATAAATTTTAGTCCCGACTAGCTCATCGACCATTTAGATCGTGTTTGGTGATTATCGGACAGTGCAGATTTGTTCGAAATGAGACGAGGTCCTGCTTTGACTAAATTTCTGGATATTCCGACGTTGATAAATGCCGAATTAAATCCACCGGCCGGATCTTTCGTATATATAGTAACAAAGAATAAAGAGCGAACAGGATAAAGTGGCAGGGGAGGAGGGGGGTGAATTAAATTAAATATTTCGCTCCGGAGTATAAGAAGAGACAAAAAATAATAATAAGAAGAACAACAATAACGATAATATCCCTCAGTCCTGCCTTTTTGCCAATCTCACTAATGACTCTTCGTCACCTTCTTACACGCCGAATCCTGCGACCTGCGAAGCTTATTTCGTTCCCTAAATTGGCGATTTAAACGTCCCCGATTGTCTGTCTGGTTTCTTTTACATTAGAATTGGAAAAAGCAATTACAACGCAAATTCGCGATTATATATGTATTGCTTACGGAACTTTTGCAGTCTTGAAGAAAAATCGAGTTTAATAATAATAGCGAAATACGTATACCTATATATATTATATATACATATATTGCAGTGAGTTATTTGATTTCTTAATTAGTTTCTAACTATATATATATTACATAGCATGAGTATACATAGACGGTTACGAAGGACTCGAGTATTTGAAAGTGAGATCACAGGAGCCAGAATATTTCTCGATTTAAATTCTCTTTCAACATATTCATCAAACGATTCTTCCGCAGACGTCAGGATGTACACAACGACGGTACAATTAATTGCAGATAAAAGGATACTGACGATTAACAAAACGTCGAAAAAGCTGTTTTATTTTCTAGAATTTGGCAGAAAAAAAAAAAAACAAAACAAAACGACGAGGGTCAAAAATCTAAAAAGTAAAATTGTAGGGAACGAGCAGTTTTTTTTGTTTATTTTTTTGCTGGTTCGGAATAAAAATTTTCTGTAACGAAAATAATATAATTAAATAATTGAACAAAGAAATTAACGTATCACCTGAATATTCGATATCGTGATCGTTTAATGTTCGATACATACACTCCACCCCACCACCCTTAAATTTACTGAACGAGACACTTTTCCGTATTTCGAAATGCCCCGATTATCGTCCGTTGACTCAACACTGGCACGACATGACATCGAGTTCGAAGTTGACTCGTTAAATCGGGAGAGGAAGCCGGGGGGAGGAGGGGGGTCATGATTACGATCGCGATAATGTCGAGGATGAAGATGAAGAGCGGGGGTTGAAAGGGCACGGTCCGGTGGTCGCAGCCCCTCCAGCGGCCTATTTTCATCACCGTGCTGCATGCGAAGCACTTGCCCCGCGCGTTTTCCACTCTCGAAAGGAGCTTTTGTTGCGTTCTTTTCATCATCGCGGTACCGGATTCAGGCCACGATGCTTACGGCAAATCCCGTTCGTCTCGACACCGGCAATGCGGACGACGATCGTCGTCCCGAGGGACTCGCAGGACTCCCGTTTCGTCCTGAGGCCCGGAACTCGATCCTCGAAAGATTAGATTTGAAAAAATAATCGATTTTCGATTAACTCGATTATTTTCTCACCGATTCATTGTAAGGAGATATAATCGATTGTTTTTCACTCTCGATTTTCGTTTTCGTTTTTTTTTTTTTTTTTCACTCCCGCGAACGAAACTATAAATTATTAAAACACTTTTCCGCTGTTCAGACTACGTGCTGAAATTTATGAAATATCGGTTTCACATGCATCGTTTAAAAAAAAAAAAAAAAAAAAAACGTAATAATCGATGAATCGATTAATTTTAACGATTCAATCGATACCTAATCGTGTTAGATTATTTTTTTCGACTCGATTGACCGATACATCGATTATTTTTTTTATTCACTAATTAGAAAATAGAATACAGAACGAAATGAAAAAAAAAGTCTTGATTTCAAGTTTAAATTCGATGCAATTTTAATTTCGAGCCTCGACTTATTGTGGTGAAAATTTAAACCTAGAAAATTGACCTAGATTGTATACCCTTATATGTATATATGTATTACATATCCACGTACGTTCGGTGAGAATTCGAACCGCGTTTGAGTATTATATTACCAGGAAGGGTTGAAAATGGAAGGTCGGAAGGTCAGCTCGTGAATTACAGATGGCGGAGTGAGGTAGCTGGGCCACAAAACGATTGAAATTCAGCAGCGGGTATAAAGCAAGCTCATTTCAGCTATTTCCCGTACGACTATAGGTAAACCTTAGATCTAACGATACCTACGACTTACGATTCCAGTTTAAACCAAATCAATTGATTCTTATCCTTATTACGCGTCCGCGAGCTCCGCGAAAACCGGAAGTCTGCATTCGGAAGATGTTCGGATGGTAAGCCACGCATCCGCTGTTTAGAGACGTGGTCTAATGACTTTTCCAACAGCTTCCCGGCGGGTCCAGTAATGATCGCGACGCGAGAGGAGAGAGAAAGAGAGAGAGAGAGAGGCTTGCATATACTTTGAAACAGTTTCAAGGCACGCCGTTGATAGCGGCTAATTTGCCCCATAGTTAACCACCTGAGAAGTAGATTCAGGCACGATCTCGCCGTCGACCCGAGTCGCGTTATCGTGCTGCCTCGATGAGAACTTCGCTTTTCATTTTTCTGGATTTTCTTCTTTTTGTCGTGTCAATTTGCGATTTTATTGAAAAAGAGAAGAAGAAGAAGAAAAAAAAATTGCAGTGGAAGGACTCGATTATTCATCGTGTACGTGGTATATGTATATAGAATAATATAGATATTAGGATGTTTCGAAAAAATTTCAAATTCCGAATTAGGTGCATGATAACAAAAGATAGAAAAAAAATTCACTGTATTTTTGAGAATTTTTTCATAATTTTAAAAATAAGCATTCGCAATCGACTTTGAATATATGTAAAAAATAAACGGTTCATTGGCAAAAAAAATGAAGAAAATTTACATCGCGTTTTTTACCGAGTAGAATGTTAGAAAAAAAAATTAAATGATTTTGAGATGGTCGGGGCTTAACACTGGTTGAGTTGGCGTGGAATACCCCATATACGTATACCTATAACGCTTGGGGGAAAAGTTTAACAACCGGCACGTGAACTGCGCCGCGCTTTTAACTTTGCACTCGAGTTTAACAGCGGCGCCGGTAATTTTTACTCGATATATATTATATCTAGTATAGAAAGTATATATATATTAGGGAGGGCCAAGGAAAAAAAAATGTTTAAACGATGTCATCCACAATTTTTTGTACATTTCATTACGAAACAATGGCTCAAAAACATAAAACATCAATTTTTTTCGTGAAGTTCATCGAGTGTTCTTTGATAAAACATCGAAATCTTTACGAAATGTAAGGAAAATCGATTTTCCCTACAATTGTTAGTATTTCGTAGAAATTTTTATGTTTTTCAAAAAAAATAAACACTTGATGAACTTCACGAAAAATATGATGTTTTATGTTTTTGAGCTACTATTTCGTATATCATTTGAAGTTGAACTTTAATCTTGAATAACTTTTAAACGAATCGACTTGGCGAAAAATCACATCAGACTTTATTTGTAGATCGTTCAATTTCCTACAAGAATATGCATCGATTTTTACAACTCGCTTATTCGCTACAAGACAAGAAAATTCCAAATAAAAAAAAAAAATCTTTCCGTTAACAATTTAAATAGGAAATCAAAAATCGCGATGAGGCACCTCTTAATATTAATATTAATATCTCGACCATTTTTTTTTTCGCCCACCCTAATATATATAGTATATACAGCGGATGAGTTGTATTCGAAGGATCGTAAGTTTTTTTCTATTCTTTTTTTTTGTATCGGCATTCGCATGCAGGGCGTGGGAAGTCATTTTCTGCAAGCCGGTAGTCAAGACTGAAAATCAACATCTCACAGCTGACGGGTTTTATAAATTAGCCAATCTAAAGTTACTAAAACTTAGCCGCACTGCGGCGAAGGCTCCATTATGAGTCGAGACTTTTTATTACGGACTCGGGATTAATGACGTCACGGAGTCTTGCCAGACGCACGCGAATCGCGACTCGACTGATTACTTTACCTTTGGCTACTTATTCTATTATTCTGGGTATAATTAGTAGATAATTATAAAGCATTTCGCAGTTTCCATGTACATCTTTATAACTAATTGTAAGTGATTCCGAGTGGAGTTCATGAATTTCGCAGATTCGTCGCTGCGAAAAAGCTCTTCATTTCCCTGCAAATCCGACGATAAAAATGTGAATGTATATAAGCTTGTAATCCAAGATGCAACGTGTCACATCGATCGCTCATCATTTTCAACGAAAACTACTTAGGCCTAAAGAGCCGCGCGATTCGATATCGACACCGGAAGTCGCGCGTTATCGGGATGAAAATGCGACGCCGATGAAGAGGCGGAGACGCAAAGGAGGGATAACTTATCGCGGTTCTGATAAACGGAGTATACCGGCTACGTCGAATCAGAATTTTTCACCAACTTCTTCTCATCTTCGGGGCAAGAATGAAGCCTCGAGTATCACGCTATCGCACCTAATGCATTCCCGATGGCCTCTCGAAGAGGCTTATATTAGGCCGGTCTTTCTTTTTTTTTCATTTTCTGTTTTTACTTTTTTTCTTATTCTTCTTCCTCTTACGTTATACCCTTCGAAAACTTAGTTTTCAGCCTCAAACGAAACCTCCGCCTGAGAGCGGAACTCGGTAGTAAAATTGGCGAGGGGGCGGGGTGGGGGGGGGGGGTAAACGAGGTACTCAAGAAAATACTTAGTTTTCGAGAACTCGAATACGCTAAATAATTGTTTTTTTTTTTTTTTTTTTCTCTTTCTTACCGCAATTGTAACCAAAGAAAATAAAAATGAGAAAAAAAAAAAAAAAATTATAATAATAACTGAAGATAAAAGCAAATTTGATAAAATTAAACTTGTTTTCTGAGTAATTCGAGTAAAAAAAAAAAAAAAAAATTAACATTTTACATAATCATTGGATGCAAATAGGTGTAAAAAAAAATGTCTTAATAATTTTTGAAAATTTAAAACAATGCTCAATAATGTTTACAGAAGTGATATTTGAATATTTGAAAAACAAAATGTCTTCTAAAATTTTAAGGGCACCCCATCCTGCCCCCCCCCTCCTCACCCCTCTTTCCCTATAACGCTATGCTTTTGCGGGAATGTGTCGCACGGCTTTGATCGCTCCGCCGCCGCCGCCGCAAGCTCGACCTGCAGAATGTCTCTGGAGTGTTAAGCTCCTCGAAGGGTCGGTCGATGCGAAGTGGGCACCCCGTGGCGATGACGGGTTGGGATCCCCATAATACTCGCGGCCCGACTATTATATCGATTCTACCACGGCAGCCAGGGAAACGCTGCAACGGACCGAATGATTAGCCATGCAGGGTGCAGATCGCGTGCCGCCTTTCGACCCAGCAAATGACCGCTACTACACGAGGACCCATAACTCCGGTTTATAATCGAAAATTATAAGGGGCTCGCGAGAAATTGCACTATAATGCAAAACGCGGCGCCACCGAATTGCTTTCTTGGTGAGGAATCGTCGACGGCGTGCGCCGGAGAAAATATTACACGACGACGACGGGGGTGGGGGGAGAAGAAAGATGTTGGAAAAGCACGAATCAAGTTTAATTTAAGCCGAGGGGGTGGAAATTAAAAAGTCTTGAATGAAGTTTTAAAATTGTGAATATATATTTTGATAATTATTGGGAAGAATGAATTTTTGTTTCAACGATTTTGATGATAAGTGATAAGCAAAGTAGCAAGAATTCTATACGCAAATTGAATTTATCTCGAGCTTGGGAGTTGGTGGGAAAAGGAATCGTTTTGTGTAATTTAATTCTACCGCCTTATTCTCAGACTTTTCGGAGATTTTCGTTTCACCATCAATTCTTCGGGGTCATTTTTCAGTCACTCCTAGGAACAGTTCCTGCTCAGGTTTAATTCCGATTGTGGAAAAAGGACGCGTTAAACATCCTTCATTTGGGTAGGACAGACTCGGCAGGACTACCGGATAAAAGCCAATCTTTGGAGAATGAAGACTGGGACTCGGAGACGGACAGGACGAAGGACCAGATCTGGAAATACGCGGAAGGAATATAAGGGGAGGACAAGGAGGACAACTCAATTTACCGGACAGTCCTTCTGCAGGATGTGTCATCCTTAATCCGTTGTATCGCTTTTCGTACACGTGTCACTTGGCTTGTCTATAGAAGAAGAAGAAGAAGAAGAAGAAGAAGAAGAAAAGAAAAAGAGGAGGAAGAAGTTCTTATCCTGTGTTTTCCGCCCCGCGGTTTTTCTCTTGAAAACGAAGTCGGCTTAATTCTGCCAAGATCCGTTATTTTCCTCGGCTTCGACGATATTATTCTTATACGTGTATCCATTTTCTTTCTCCGAGGCGAAGCGCGGATGGAATCGATCATCGCAATCGGCGTTACGTCTGATTTTCGCAAAGAATTAAGCGCGTGTTGCGAATTTTTACGGATCGGAGAACGGATCGGAAAAATTCTTGTTCTTTCTCTCATCCGCATCCTGCTGGGATTTAGGCTGAATTATTCAAACCCAAAGGAATTACCTCCGGGAAGATTGTTCATAACAAAAAACGTTAAAGCGTTAAAGCCCGACGTTGCATGACGAGGGATTTGATATTGGCGCTTTTGTCGTCGAGGACAACAACTTCTGCCTCGTAATTTCAATCCTAATTTATATTTCTCCAGCGCAAACAGATGTTATTTGAATACTGAAGGTTCCGTCTTCGAAGGAAAAGGACGAGATTTAAAAAGCTCGTCGCAATTTAACAAGTCGTGACGTTTTCAAAATTGTCTTTCGCTCGATGGCTGCATCTTCGTGTAATAAATCCTGATAATAAAGCGATTTATCGTCGAAGACGAAACACTGTTTCGGAGCAAATGATTATGCGGCAAAGCTCGAGGAATAAAGGACGACGGAGACGAGGCATCTGTGAAAGGTAAGAGAAAACGAGACACGTTTTCGACGAGATAGCAAAGATGTTCACCAAATCCTCGCAGAGTCTTACGGATCAAAAGATCCTGAGAAAAGCAGAAGCACCGAAATATTATCATTAAGCCCGACAATCGAATTCCATTTTTATTCGTCTCACCTTATACACTGGGCGGAACGGACGTTTTTTGCAAAGTGCAATTCGGAATTACACTTTGGATATCTGCGGGCAAGAAAAGTCTCGGGATTCGGATCGCGGAGGAAGCAAAGCGCCCATTTTCTTTTGTACGAAATTAAAAATCCTCCGGGAAAAATTCCGACAGTCAGGTTCAGCTGATCCTTTTACCTGATGATCATTTCCTTCAGTTCGCTGCCAGAAAACTGAACCTCTATCCTCGTTCAGCTCCCAAAATATTCTCCGCTTCTTATATAGGGCATTCTCCGTCAAAAAGCACGAGAATAGTATTTCGAATTTTTTTTGTCGTTCGTTTCTTCTTGAGATATGATTTTTTGAATTTCTTTTTTTTTTTCGTTCTCCGATAGTTCACAATTTCTTGATCAATTCACCGTATGAGGTGTTTTTTTTTGTTTTTATACATTTTTATTTCTAACTATACCTTGAGTAAAAAAATACAGAAAATGTCATTATCATCAATTGCGGTATGATTTTTTCATCTAAAACTTGAACTTCACGATTTCAAGAGCTTTTGACATAATTTTTTTTTTTATTAATTTTCACAAAAAACCTTGTGTTTTGAATGAAAAAATTATACGAAATTGATAATAATCACGTTTCTTTTGTATTTCTTTTTTTTTTTTTTAAGTATATTTGAAAAGAAAATTTTCCAAAAAAGAAAAACAAAAACAAACACCTGATTTGGTTAATTTTTCAAGAAGTTGTAAATTTTCTATAAAAAAAAAAATTTGTTTAATTCATATCTCAAGAACGCACGAACGACGAAAGATGTAGAAAAAAATCGTAAATACTCTTCTCATAGAATTTAATCATCCATAAAAATTTTGATGGAATTAAAAATTCGAATTATTATTCCGGTGCGTTCTGACGGAGAATGCACCATATATTCTGTCTCCTCTTGGAGATCGTTCGCGTACGCTCCTCGACGTACGTCGACGAACAATATTCACCTAGCCGGAAAAAAAGCGGGGAAAATTATAATGTTTATAATCTAAGATCCTTCCCAAGGGGTTTTATAATCAGAGATGCAATCATTACGATTATCATCTGCCAATCGAATCATTCGCCTGTTAAATTACCCGATCCGCTGATTGGACGATAAGCCTTCATTCTGACGCATGGCGCCGAGAAGTCGGCTGTCGGTGATTAATTCACGAATTTCAAGGCGCAGCTTATAAACTCTTCGACGTATAAATATTTTCGTAACTAAAATTGTTTTCGCCCACAATATGATAATTAATGATAATAATAATAGTAATAATAATAATAATAAGTTGAGGATGCAAAAACGGGTTTCTAATGATTCGCGAGTAACTTTTACTCCATTTTCTATACGAATCTTATCGCAATTTAATTCCAAAAATCACGGATAATGATTTATATATATATATATATATATAAGTATGCAAGATCAAACCGCATCGTCGAATGTCTCGGCATTATTTCAGCCGATTTCTCGCTTCCGCAGAGAACACTCATAATCATCGAAAAGGAGCCAAACATATCAATCATTCGACCATAGCTTTTTCCTGTGGGGTGGAAAGTTTCTTCCTTTTTCTCTCTCTCTTTCTCTCTTTCTCTCTGGCGTCGAATAATTTGCAAAATCATTCGCTTGCCGATAGCTGCTAGTAACTATATATCAACGTACGTAGAAAAGGTGATAATTTTGTCCTCATTTTCCACCCCGAAATGAATTTTTTATTTAAAAAAATTACGTCGCATTGTTGCTTCGCAGAATCGTTGCATTATAGGTCTGGGAAAACGATATGAAACCATTCATATAATTCTTCCCCTATACGAAAATAGGGAGAGAATAATATTATCGGCATGATGCGCCGATCATGTGGAATAAATAACAAAATTCTTCCCTTCTGGAAAAATACTACACCCCTATTTATACCCCGCAGAAGCCAGTGACATATTATTATGAATTTCACGGAATATTGAACGGATGCCAACTGCCAGGCGATTCAACCTTCGCCCTCTCCTTGCCCTCCGGCGAGTGGACGAAAAACCCCACATATTACGCGGTGCGTTTTTATATGCAGCCACCATCACCCCCTCCCATGCTTGTAATAACCGTATAAAGAAAAATACTTACGTAAGGGACACGGTTTTCTTTTACGTGCAGGCTGTGTACTAAAATGCAGGCTGAGTTTAGCCTCGATGAAAGAAAGGCCAGCTTCCGGTTCTTGCCACATTTTTTGAGGGGCTAATTTAAGGTCCTTACTTTCCCTTATTTCATTTCAGGTCTGGGGGGCTCGAAGCTGAGGTGAAATTCCGAATTTCAAAAGTTTCGACAGCGCCTAATAATTAGTTTTTTTTAAGGCAAAATTGAAGTAGAGAAATCGGAATTCTTGAACCCGACGCTCAAAGTTCCGACAAATCAAAGTTTCGAAAGTGCGAAAATGGGAAAATTTTAAAATTTGAAATTTCACCATTTTCATTGCTGGTCATTCTGATTTTCGGTTTTTCTCGTCTTTCACACTCGCTCGTTGAGTAAACCACACTGTACGAGTATATTTTAACTTTCGGAATTTGACTCTATCGCAACTTTACTTTTCAGAACTTTTCTCTATCTTAACTATCTTTTATTTCGAAACTTTGACGTTTCGTAAATGTTTACTTCCTTTACTTGAACTTTCGCCACAAACTAATCCGTAATTAGACTCTTTCGGAACTTTTCGAATTCAGAACTTCAACCCTGCCTCTAAAATTCGTAGTAACAGAAACAGTTTTGCCTTCTTGCCTTCAGGATCAGTCTTAAAAAGTTGATGTTTCTTATTGACGTTGCAGGAACGCAATCTGACGTTCATATATCACCGCAAGATAAATCCTCCGATACGATCGACGGAAATTGAAAACTTTGACAAAAAAATCCCTCGCCTGAAACGTGATCGGATAATACATGTGCAGATCACACATCCCTGTATGCACAAATCCATTCGCTCAATTATTCCTGGCGATCGACGAACTCCTCGTGACGTACAGGATACTTTTCTCCGGATTTTTTATCCCTACTTTCGTATAACATCGTCGAATCTCCACGTTTAAATCCAGTCCACAATCCTACCTCAAGCTTTGAGAGAATCTCAATCAAGGTATTATACGTGTATATATATACATATATACATATATATATATATATATAAAGACAGCGGGGATCGCATCCAATCAAAAACCAATCTGTGAAATTCAATCGAGGATTCGTTGAAGCGGTAGAAGTGCGCGTAGGTTTTAGCATGTAGCGAATATACATAAAAACGGAGGGAATCTGAGTCTACTTTTACTCTGTTTGCTCTTCTTAACGTGCAGCTCATAATTGCGAGTCTCTGAGCGCCGAAATTTTCATCAGCATTCGTGCCGAAAGAAGTCTCGAAGTGCGTCGAGAGGAACTCGGAAAAACAGGAGGGACTTTTCGGAGTGAAAACCGAGCGTCTCTGACAGGTGAAAGATTTTGTCCTGCTGCAAGAAAATTTCAGAAGCTTTTTGATTATGCAAGACTTTGTCGGTGAATTTTTTTGAACAGAAGTGAATTGATTTTATCCGAGAAAATTAAGACACCTTTCTTTAATTTTTTGTATTTTTTTTTTTTTTTTTTGTTTTATTTAAAGTGGTTTGGTTTTTACTCCGAAAAATTTCGAGAGAATTACAATTTAGAATTGTAACTTTTTCGCATTGAAAAAAGTCCCCGACGCGAGGGGGAAAAGTTGACATGGCAAAACGTACGCGGTAATGGAACAGAAATAACATGATAATTTAATAAAATAAAATCAAATGAAGAGTAATAAGAGAGAGAGAGAGAGAGAGAGAGAGAGAGAGAGAGAGGCGAAGGAGGTTGAGGTATTCGAAATAAGCTGTTTACATTTACTCGCGGTAAAAAGATCCTTTTCCCAAATTTTCGCCAATTTACGAAAGCTGTTGATTTAGTCACGCGCCCGCCGGGAAACCGGATACCTTCTGCGAATAATTTCGCAGCTGCTAATACCGCCCCCTGAATTCCAGGCACGGGTTCCGAAGCGGCGAGACAAAGAAGCCGTCAACGACACGTGCGAATCTCTGCAGAACTTAGCAAGGCGTCATCTTTCTTCTTGCACCGAGCTGTTCAATTAGGTACTTTGGGACTTCCGGACGGATGGATCCGCGAAAAGTTGCAACTTCGACGTCTTTCTATATGTAGCCTCGAAAAATCGAGTCGACTTCGTTTCTACTGAAGATATTTTCTACAAAGTTCGATTCTACAGAATTACTTTAGGCCTGTTTCCACAGAGATCCTCCTAAAAATTCGTTTCTACAGACGAATTTTTTTAGATGTAGAAACGAACAATTGTGAATAATATGTCTGTAGAATCGGGTCTGGATTAATTGGAGGACAAAATGATTATGTAGAATCGAAATTTGTGGCAAAATATCTTCTGTAGAAACGATCCTGCCCCGAAAAATTTGGATAAACTTTTAATGCTTTATTTTATTATTTACTAAAAATTCCTCGACGGAATTTCTCCCGGACTCTAACGGCTTTGCAAGCACGTCGACCTGCGTCGATGAAACGCGAGGTGTAATTGCAACCGCGAATAAGCAATCATAAATCCGCGAAGTCGAGGACCATTCCTGCAGGTCAATACAGACTGCGGACCGCAGAGTAATTATGCCACTGCCCTCTATTACGTGGACGATTCTCTGCAGGATGTAGAGCTATGCATGTACAAGGTACATACCTATCGAAGTGGAAGGTGGCCTGCATTCGGCGGTGAGATGAAAGTGGATTGACTACGAGGATGGAGTGAGTAACGTTACGTAGCGAAAGGTTGAAATGAAAATTGCTATTTTGAACATTTAGAATAACTGGAAAAGTTGAATTTACAATATCTGAGTGTGTTCGAGCTTACTAACGGCTTTGGAAACTTCAGGGACTCCAAAAGTTGCAAAATAACGAATTTTTATAAAAACCTGCATTTTTACAATAACGTTACAAACTTCAGCCTGATGATTATATGCTCTTTAGTTACATACCTAATATATTTTCGTTCGACGATTTTAGCAAGGATTTTACTTCAAAGAAAATCAACGTCTGAACGGTTTTTCAAAGTACATGTAATGTATTAGAGTGGTTAAAACAAAAATAAAACCCTTTTTTTCATTTTTAACCCTTCGAATGTTATCTTCTGATCGAAAAAAAGAGTCTCCCAAAATACGAGCTCTCGAGATAAAGCATAACAGATGACTCTCCAAATTTTCATTTCCCGCTCAATAAGCATGGGAAAATTTCACCTTTCGATAAAATTTAAAATACTCGTAACCTGTTGAATAGGTATTTTTTAGACTCGTGCTAGATGCTTGAAAGCATAGTTATCATCATTTGTACAAAAATTACAGTAGTCTGAAAACTTGTAATTTTGATTGAAAAAGAAAAAATCGGTAGTTTTTTTTTCTTAACCACTTTGATATACATACATGCATATCATACTCACGTCGGACACGATGCGCAAAGCGAATAAATGCGCGGGTATGAAAGAGAGAAAAAGAATTAGAATTACCTACACTGAAAACGAATCAAAACTGTACGTTATAAGGGTATCGGAATTTTTTCCGTCTATTTTTGTCACGTAACTGTGCAGAGCTACGAGCGCGTATGAATGTGCATCAATTTTCTTCATTCACGGAGAGAATATTGGGCGGATATTGAATGAACCAGCATCCGACTTACGTACGTACGTACGTACGTATACGTAGAACATGCGCACATGGCTGCGCAGTGTTACGAATTGGAGAATGTCCTCATGACGTCAGAGCCCGATTGTCGGCGCCATTTTATCAGCACATAACCTAAGTTTTTTATTTTAATCGAGGCAAATCGTAATTCTTTGGGGTTCCAATTACTCATTTGACATAAATCAGTGAAATGTAATCAATTATGTATACCTGTTCTACCATTCACACGCGAAAAAACACGGTCAACGATCTACCGTTTGTCTGGGTGGATTAGTTCGATTTTTTTCCACCAGACGACGCATTGCAACGTGAAATTCCCAATACCTACGTGACTGTATAAAATTTGCGTAATCCTGCAGCGCGTATCTTCTTATTTCACCTCGTACCATCTGCAGGCACAGAAAACACGCGCCAGTGCATTTATCCGATCTGCAGAGAGCTTTGCATGACAATAAAATACACGCGAAGAAGTGCAGAGTGTCGTGAGCAGACGTTCGTAGCGCGAAGCTTCTCAGTAGTGCCTTTTGTAGAATTTTAAAGAAACGGAGAAAGTTGGGGAAATTTCATATTTCAAACTATTCATCTGTCCAGCTCATGCTTCGACTCTGTTTTCAACGGAAAGACGGGGGGAAAGAGAAAAAGAGAACGCACTTTATATAATCACCCCGAAAGTGATGGAATGTTGAACTTTCACCCGAAAATCACCACGTTTTCGAGGCGTGTGTAGAATGCATCACCGTTAAACATTTTCACACAAATGTTAATTTTTCGTTCGATGATATCTCGATAACCGATCAACGGATTTTTGTGATTTTGGTCCCAATCGACCCGAATATTCTCAACTTTGAACTGATAAAATTCTGCGCCTGTTCGGTGCTTCGAATTTCGAGCCATTTGAATAGCAAGATTCGAAAAAACTATAGCAACATTCTCCATCTCGAAAACCGTACGAGGGAAAAGTTCGTAAGCTGTCTCATCGATTAGGTAAGCTACGATAGCGATAGCCACTAATTAATCGATTAATCGATTATTTGATATTTTTTTAAACGGTGCATTTGAAAACAAAATTTCGTAACTTTAATCACGTAGTCTTAATGGCGGAAAATGGTACTCGAATGGCTAAATTATACTCGATTAATCGGGAAAAATAATCGATTCAAAGTCGATTAATCGAGTTCGAAAAACAATCGATTATATTCGATCAATCGGTAAAAATAATCGATTCAATCGAAAATCGATCACTTTTGGTCATTCTTAGTAATCAATGCGACAATTGCCGTTTCGAAGGAGCGATAATTTTCGTCACGTGATCGTTCAGGGGCTGTTCGATCCGACGTGCAGCAGCAGCCGCAATGCCCGGGTCGACGCCCTAAAAAAAGGCCCGTGCATTCAGCCATTTTGCGATAAGGTGCGTGCGGCAGACGCCATTATGCCCGACCATGAGGAGCGATAAAATTTTGTGGCGGTGCGGCTGAGCTTTAGCGCTGATTCGGTCAAAAGTAGCTATCTATTTCCTCTGGCCGTATCAAACACCATGCACGTTGAGATATGAGGGGTGGGTCGAAACCGGCGGGTCTTCCGCGCGGCGGAGGGTGTGCAGGAAAATCGAGAGAGCAAAGTGAATCGGAATTAAAACGATTGCACTTCCGATCCGCAAATACCAGCCCCGCTTTCATCTCGCCTGCCATGCACCGCGGACTGCACCCCGATTCAATCCCCTATTTTGCGGGCATTAATCGAGCTTGGAAAAGCTGTGGCAGTTAAAGGCCAAGCTTGTATAGCAGATCCTGATCGTTCTATGATTATTATACCGTAGGTGTAGTTTTTTTGTTTGTTTGTTTATTTATTCGTTTTTCTTATTAAAGCACGAAGTTATCGCAGAGTAGGTAAAGAAGAGCGTTTTGAATGATAGATGAAATTTGAAAATTTCAAAATTTTCAAACTTCAAACATGAGAGGCAATTTTTCGTCGCATGCGTGATTCGCAGAGCTTATGTCTTTCGTTTTTTTCGAAGGAACGTAGGTGCCATGCTTCGGGGGCGGCGCAGAAATTTTCTACTCAACTCGCAACCCCCCTGGAAAGAAAGGAGCGTGTCAAGGTCTACACCGAAAGTGTTTTAAGGGTTTCTCGGCACCCCGTGACGTCCGTGGCGGGGGTGAAAGTGGGCGCCATTCCGATGGAGACACGCTCGCATTCCGTTATATGTACCCGGGACGGTCCGCGCTTCAAATGAAAAGCTTCATAGCATATATATCTCGGGAAAAAAAAGAAGAACCCCCGGGTACCTCGGCCCTATAACCTCATAGGTATACACATACGTGTAGATAATAAGAGAGCGGGATGTTCGACATCGCGAAGGAATCCGAAGGACGGCGGGTCTCCCTTTTATATCTATTTCACCGAGCCCCCGGACCTCCCTTTGCGATGTGTGTATTATAAGTATAATACAACTTCCTCTAATACTAACCCCCAACCCCAATACTAACGACCCTCAACCGCCCTGTGTACATGTGTAGGTATATATTATAGGTATGTGCAATATAGATATACCTACAAAAGGGTGCTCCGTAAAAAGGTCATTTTTGAATTTCGTCCATCCCACCCCCTGAATCGATTTCGAATAATTCAAAAATAATTCCATCACTTTTTTCAGATTTTTATCGCGACTCTAACCCGTGTCCCAGAGAGGGTGGATTTCCCTATTTAACCCTTTCACAAGCGGATTAAGTCCTCTGAACAGATGTCGATGGAATTTGGTCGAGGGGGGGTTCTTGGGACGCTGATTATGAATTTGAACTTGAAATTACAAAGTTGAAAATGGTGGATCGAATATGGCAATTACATGTGCAATTTTTAAGCATGATTTCACGAGTTCTGTGCAAATTAGATAATTTTATTTCTACATATGTAAGTAGTTTTGCAATCATGAAATTGTCGCAAGTGATGAAGCACAAATTGGCAGTAATTATGCAGTAAGTCGTGCAATTTTGGTAGCTTAACATACTGCTAATTTATGTACTTTGTGCGGTGTAATAATCCCAGTCAAAATATGTATCATGTGTTGAAATTTATTTGCTGCTTATCTGAGTTTTGTTTGCGAGAATGAAATGGTAATGTAATATTGATTTGCACACAATCTTTGTTGATCAAAGTATCGCAAGACACGAGATTATTCCGTCAATGTTATCAGCTGGGTAGAAACGCTCTATCTTCACTGAATAAATTTCACTATTGATCTTTCCTCAAAAATTAACAAAATGCCAAAATTAGTAAAGCATTGAAATTATGCAGAGACCGAGAAAGGTTTTTTTTGAGAAACGTTCTTTGCACCCCCAGGGATTTTCCAGTCTGTAATTTTACACCGCGAAAGAGAAACGAGGGTGATTTCTGGCAGCACGCCTTATTCGTCTATAAATCTGAAAATGAGAGGCGGATGAAGACTGCAGATTTAAAACGTGCGATTCAAGGATTATATTGCAGAGCTTAAACAGCAAAAAATGCCTAATAATAACGAGACTTACATCGTCATGCAGTTACAACCGAGCTGAGGAATTCTAGAATTATTTGCTTCGACAGACGGTTCTCGGTGTTCTCTTAGTTCTGCGATATCACCTGTTGCTTACGAATCCATACATTGTCCTCATAAAATGAAATTATTTGGTCGAGCTCCGGGATCGCGACATCGAAGCTCAATATAAGCGCTTCTCCTTCGAAACGCCTATAATCGGAGTAATTGCTTCCAATTTGCTGGCAAACATCTTCGGCTTGTATTACTGTTATAGGTAGGTACGAGTATAATGTGGGTATCTACCCTGCACTCGTTTCCGTTTACACCCTTCCGCGTCAACTCTTGCCGTCTAACTTCGCAATAGATACTCAGATGCTGTAAGATAATACAGTGTCTATAAAGTGGTAACGAACTGCTCGATAAGTCAGAGCAGAAATCCTGTTAAAGATAAAAAAAAAAAACAATTTACACCGCTTTCATTTTCTCTGGATATGAAAACTAATTGAATATTGTTACAAAGGGTGAAATTTTCTATTAATAATCTTGAAATAAAACGTGAATGAGGTCACTGCGTAAACGAATATCATTGTAAAAACAGTCCTGTTTCATACTATAATAAACTGCAAGCTTAATTTATTTACGCCTGTTTGATCACTTCTTTACGTTCAACAGACCCCTTTATTTTTTCTCTAGTAACTTGACCCAGAGGGTGACAATACGAATAAAATGACTGAAAATTATGACATTAATTTTGCAATAATTATCTTTTCGAAATAGTGTATTGAAAGGAAACGAAAATATTTTCAAAATTGAGAGCCAATATGAGGAAGAAAAGGGTTGAACGTGAACCAGACCCTGGATTTAGGTTGAAAATCATAAATCTGGACTAAGGTTCGCGCAGAGCACAAAGAGACGTAGGTAGCTAGTATATATATATATGTGTGCCCGTGAGGTGAAGAAGAAATAAATCCTCGGGTAATAAAAGGCACTATTGTTCGTTGACGCGCGACAACGAGATATATGTATACATATATATGTATATATATAGATATATATACCTATATAGAGAGAGAGAGAGAGAAAGGCGAAGCTCGAAGGGGATGATTCTGCTCGACGAGTTTCGCTGACGTGTTACTCGGCAATTGGGCAAGAGAATTTCGGGACGACAAGAGGCATACAGAGAGACCCGCTTAGGTAGACAAAGATCGAAAAGCACCGAGGGTCAGGGTATTGCTGGATTGCTATTCTAAGGTACGGGAAACGGACATGCAGCCATATTCCGAAACACACACGCAGGGGAGAGGATATACATATATATATACCTATATATACATACTTCTTGGTAAAAGGGGAGGAAAAGAAAGAGAGGAGAAATGGAAGGATCGAAATTCCGCTCCGGAATTATTGGGTATCATTCGATAACCGTCCGCGAGTATAACGAACGCGATAAGTAACGGGGGTGGAAAAAAAAGGGGGGGGGGAAGAAAAAAATATTGTTCGACGTAGGTTTGATCAGCGAATTTTTTCGCCGCGAATTAATCCGCAATACATCAGCGCCGCGAAAGAGAGCGATAAGAGAATGCGTTGAATACCAAATCGCTCGTCTGGATGGTTTTCTAGTCTGTCGGTGGGGTGGATGACAGAAAAACGCGGAATCCGGTGTGTGGATAACGTGTATGCGAGGTATAACGCGGGGCTGGTACAGACAGGGATGAAAATTCACTCTAACCCCTCGAAATTGTTTCCTCTCAAAACCGAACAATCCACTTTCCCACTTTTCCACCCCTTCAAAGGCCCCAGAAACATACTTTTATATACATATATATATATACGTACAGATTTTCAACCCTCCTACGCGACTCTTCGTATTATAAATCCGACCACACATTCATCGCGTCGGTTGATTTTTCTCTCCCTCTCTCCCTTTATTTCTCTCTCTCTCTCTCCTTCTCTGCAGGCGGCGGGAATTTCGCTTCGTCGTTTTTCTCACTCTAAAACTCGAAACGTCGAGGAACAAAAGCTGCCGCTGTTGTATAAGGAGGACATTTAATAATTCTTCATCGTTTTACGTGATTCTCTGACACGTCGTTAATAATCCTCTACTATTCTGAAAATTTACAATTCCTGAATAGTCCGTATTCGAGTAACACCGCTTATCGCTAAACGGGAGAAGAAATTTCGCTGCACTTGTTGTTATGCGTACAAGTTTTGAAATAAATCTCTTCAGTGGAATAAATTTGTTTAAGAATAGGCTTCCCTTGCTTTTGTATAAATTCTCGCTAATTTATCGTGAACAAATGTTCTTTCATTCAAACGTTATACCATTCATTCAGCGTGGATTTTTTTTTTCTTACTTCGTTATTTTTTCCATTTTTTCTGGTGTCATTCTGTCATTCTCTCCTCTCTCTCTCTATCTCTCTCTCTCCCTCTCTCTGCTCGATAAAGAGAATGTGGAACAGTGGCCCATTTACACGTCGAGTACCCAAGAAGTACGTACTTATAGGTATACCTACTTTAGGCGGTCGCCTAACTTTCCCACTGAAAGACGTCTTCAATTTATCCGATACTGTGCAGACAGATTTTTTTTTCAACCTTCGTTTATTTTTCGTTCCCTTTCATCTCGTCTTCTTTCGTCTTTTGCTTTTCTTTCACCACTTGTCGTTCTCTTTTTCGGGTCTTACGACTCGTAATATTTTCAAAGAAGCTAGGGGGTGGGGGCAGCTTCAACATAAACTCACTCACCTCTCGATTAAGGAGCTTCAACAAGGACTTTGCGACCGGCTGGAATTGACATGTTCAATTTATAAGACGCCCTTGAAATATATATCCATTGGCTCTGACTGAACGGCACTCGGTCGCACCTACGCAACTTTACAATCAATCGATTGAATTTTATAGTTTATAATACCTACGATTTTTAACACAAGAGTTTTTGTACCACGAAAATTATTTATCCGAATTGAAAATTTTCATCGAATCACCGCTTGTATAATTATGGCGTCAAAAGCTTCTTTTCATCCAGACTAATGGAGTTACGGTTCTTAACGATTTACATCTTTCGTTATGACCGAAAATACACGATTCTGGTTAAAAAACGAAATTCACTTTCTTAGCTGTAACCGAAAAGTGTGGCAAGTGTTACTGTAATTTTTTCAAATTGCGATACACTTTTTCCAACTGTTGCAACAACTCAACATTACCAATGAATATGAAATATGAACATGACTCTCGCTTTCAATTTTTTCAACGTTTTTTTCTACCAGAAAAAGCTTGAATATAATAAAGAATAAAAATCTCCCCACTCCAGCTCTAAGCTTAAAAATTTTGATATCCGACACATGATTTTTCAGATTTTTAAATTGTGTCAATCAATAAAACGGTATTGAAAAATAGTAGAAAAATTCGATTCGTGTCGAAAAGATGTAAAAAAAAAAAAAAAAAAAATTGATGCTTTTCAAAGTGAGAACAATCGTATAAAAAAATTGCAGGTCAAAAAACATTCGAACGTACATAATTACTGCAGTAATTACTGAGTACATGTCACACGATGCATGTATAAATCGATGACGAAATTAGGTGAGGCGAATCGGGATAAGCAGCTAGCAGCAGGTGAACCGTTTCTATTTTAATTCGTAGGTACCTGCAAGCTTCGGACTGAAAACCGTTGTCGAAAATAGAATATCGGAATCGGGATATACCGACTTTAGAGTCCTCTTAACCCAATTTTAACAACGGGCTGCACAAAGACTATTCGACGGTGATATTGAGCCGTGAGATGCGACCCAGTTGTTCTACCGGTTAGACAAAATCCATTCCTCGTCACACCTCTCGATTCGATTCTCGATCCTGCAGTCGCATGCCTTCATTCTCCAACCGCGAATTCCTCGAGGAGCTGTAATTTTTTCAATCTTTCCTCAGGAGCTGATAAGCCGCGAGACACAGTCTTAAGAAAATAACAAAAATAATAATAATAAAAATAATGATAAGGGAAACGGCGAGTGGCTTGGATTTTTGCATGGAAAAATAAATTCATACAACCTACGGAAAAACTGTAAATTCGATTATACAGGCGATGCCGTAAAAAGTCCTGCCCCTAGCTCGCAGATAAGCTGCGTCTGTTTGACGAGCGAAGACTATAATAAGCGAATCTTCGAAGTTTGCTGATCTTTGCAGGGGTCACGACTTTTCACTCGAGGAATTATTCCACCTCATATATGTAGCGCAATTTGTTTACCTCTCGTTAATCTCTGCTCTTCATTTCCTCTCTCTCTCTCTCTCTCCCAGCATCAGGGACCAATGTGTAAATCCTTGTCTAAAATCGATTATGAGTTAATATACATATACATATATATGCGGAGATAAGAAAAGAAAAAAAAATCGTGAATTATTCAAAATCGTTTATATAATAATATATCTGCAATTGTTGTAGGGAAATTTGGGCGAGTATAGAATTATATGGCGGTGACTAACTGAGATTAGAACTGCAGAGTCGGCATTATACATATTATACCTAATCTGGGCTGACAATGAGTTATATTCAATTGAAGAGTGGATATGGTGTTATCAGTTCTGCAGAAGTACGTCTACGTAACGCCGGGTCGGTATGACTTTGAGATACGGGAATCTGACGCTGCAAGCGAGGCTCTCGAAGCCTGCAGAGGAAGAGCAGACAAAGGTTCCTGCGAATTTGCACATCTTTGACGCGATATTTCGTCGTTCCGCGACTCGCCAAGTTGCGAAATCCGCGTATTCTATCGCGTCATCTGTTAGCGACAGACGCGCCTCGCGATTTAATCCCGAAAGTTGAAGAAGAGGAGAAGATTGAGAGCAGCTATTGGTAACGGCGAAGAAACAGCTGTGATGGGATGCTTGAATCGAGACGCGATGAAAAACCATCATTCATTATTATTAAACTCTGTGGCACTTGACGAGACTTTGCGGAATCATTTTTCTTCGTTCACGAATTAATTATTCGCCAGACTGGCACGCGAGTGTCGTTGAATTTGAAAGTTCTCTAAAAGTGATTGATTCTTTTTTTCACAGCACTAGGAATTATTTCTCATAGCATTACGAACATTTTATTATTCTACAGGGTGTCCCAGCGCCAAGTGACCAAATTGATACATGTTGTCTCCAAAGTCGCGTTCACGAGATACGAACAGTTAAAAAACGTCCCGCTAAGCGCCAGCATGTAGGCAACCAACCACACTAAGCGCCTGCATGTAGGTAACCAAGTACACAGCTCAACGTGGATAAATGATAAGGCTATTTCCATGGTACGTCCTCGTTGTTGGGTTTCACGAAAAATCAATGCTAAGAGTGTTTTCGTTTAAAATTCCTGAATTTGAAAGCGTTATGTTTCGTTTTAGTAGTCAAACGCGCATCGACAAGACCGCTATCGGCTGCCCGCTGTGTATTCGGTTGCCGACAAGCTGGCGCTTAGTGTGCTCAGTTGCCTACGTGCCGGCGTTTAGCGGGAGTTTTTGAAACTGAACGAAACGAATGCGACTTTGAAGATCACACGTTTTCTGGTTTAATTTACTCAGTTCAATCTCTTCTATAACCCCTATTAGTTTGATCACATAAAGCTGATACTTTGGGCAAAAAGCGTTCTGAAAGAATTACGGAAAATTCTGTTTTCAAGCATTGATTTGCTAAATGAGAATTGGCACGCGGCCTTGTTTGTAATCTATTTCCCACGCGAAAGCAAATAGGTATCTCAAAGCGGTAAAGCGGCAACGCCTGCAGGACAGATCGGTGGTTAAACGACGGTTGAGGGTAAGATACTTTCCCCCGAATGTGCCAGGGCTCACGGACGTGACCCGAAAGCCGAAAACTCCCCGTGCACTGTGTATCTATTCGGTGAAAGATGATGATCCCCAACACCGGAAAGGGAAAGCATGTATGTCAGTCGTTTATTTTACCGGTGATAAATTTGCGGGAAAAGGAAGACTCGTGTTATATCCACTGCAGGTACCTGTAATAACAGGCATGATGTTAAAAAAGGTAAAAAGAAAAAGATTTCGATTTTTCAACGAATCTACCGCGAGTAAACAAATATAAGCATGGAAGGTAGTACTTTTTAATAATAATTTGTGGTGATAATTTTGCAATCAAGCCCTGAGATCATTATGAAAAAATTTTCGCACTTCCGTCGGGTACTTATCGTACGTCGAAGAAAGTATAATCTATAAACTCTCCGTTTCGCAAACACATTGTGTAAAATAATTTAATTTTCTTAGATATACGCCATCAAGATTCAATGATCGAATGGGCTGAAAGTCACGATCGCGATTAATTCGGGGCAGAATAAAGCTTGCAGGGTGAAAGAATTTCCAACCCTATGTAATAACAATGGGGATGGAAGAAAAAACGGAGCGAAGAATCCGAATAATTTATCAGAGATCTTCAGCCGCACAGGGTAGGTAAGGAAATAATATCGAGAGTTATAAAACGTCTTATGCCCCGGTAATAATTTGACATTATCACGAGACTTCCAGAGCCTCGTTTCCCGCAGAAGCAGTTCTGTCCTGCGCAGAATTCGTGATTTCATTAAACATCGCGCGGGGGCGAAGAATAAACGCGAAATTTAATCAACCGTGAGATTCAATTTCTACAGACGTGCATACCTATATCCTACGCACCTGGAAAACGATGCCTCCGCATATATAATTAATTAAAGGTAGATGAAAATTAGCAGTTCGCAGAGCGATACACCTAGTGCCTTCATGTTATACCTACACGCGTACAAAATATAACTTGAGAACCGAAATCCGACGCAACGCGCGGATGAACTCGAACCATTCGACCGCGGGTATATAGGTATGAATGTACTATATATAATGTATATACGTAATGTATTGTTACAAAGGGTGAAATCACCCCTTATACTCCTTTTCTAAAGATCTAGTAGTCGGCATAGATGAAAGAAGCTTGGGATTTTTTCTGTCACAAAATGAATAAGGTTGCTGCGTCACTCAACATTGTTGTAATAAAAAGTTTTGTTTCTAACTTATGTTAGCCGAGAAACACGTATTGCTGAATAAAAGCCTTTTTCCTAGCTTTATTTTTCCGTGACTTGAGTCCATTCTTTATTGCTCACTGAGCCTCATTTTTATTCCGAAACGCGAAAGCGTTACAATATCATGTTACAACCAAGTTACAGTTCATATTTGAGTTGAGCACCGCATACCGCCACGGCCATTGAAAATGGCAAAGATTATTTGTCAAACTAACCTGAATATTGGAAATATGAAAAACGATGAAAAATTAAACTCGGACAATCGACTGAGGCTATAATGAAGCAATTAACCCTTGTTTGAACCCTTGGAGTATAAACGATCCCTGCACGCCTGTGCTTCGTTAATTTACAGTGCCTAAATCTAAAGAAAATCGGGTCTATGGCACCATCTGGCATTTTGCTATTTTGTGATATAACCTATACAGTTTGAAAAAATAACTTTTTAAGAACTTACAAAAAAAAAGTTTCAGGTACAAACGACCCCACTGTATCAAGTATGTGATTCTACAAAAGCGTGTAAAAAATGGCTGAGAATAGGACTGCCATCAAATTTACTATTTCATCGCTATCATGGGGGGGGGGGGGGGGATACGGTTCTCAACCTGGACATGAGACGTAATTCTGGTTGCCTCCCACAGGCGCAAGGATCGTTTCACTGTTAGGAGAACTCAAGGTATTATATCATATACAGCACCTGACCCAGATCTGAACTTTCAGGAATGCAGTAGGAAATAAATTGAAACTGTATCACTGCGCACGGTTATGTCGGACGTAAATCCGTTTCTGCTGCAGCAACTTCGCGGTTGTTTTCGCGCCCTGGTATCGGTATGTGAATAAATATGTGGGTGAAAAACCTATGGAGAAAATAATTCTCGGGTTTTTAAACGCGGGAAAAGGGGGTCGATGGCTGGGCAACAAGTACGACACATTAGGAGACGCCCTGCGTAAAGCGCACCTTCTAATTACCCGGCCCTTTGGCCTTTTCGAGCTGCCGGCGGCGGTCCTCGACCCTCGTCGAATTTAAGGATCCACCGTCAACCCGAAGCGAGCACCTTTTGAGAGGAGCAAAGGACAAGGACCTCCTCCTCGTTCGCCCCTCGACTCTTGTGTTTCCGATAAGCTACCTTTGTCGGGTGAATATCAACTCTGCAGGTAAAGCAGGAGCGGCAAACTTATTTCAGGTGTCGTAGGTTGATTCGCTTCAAGAAATCCTTGCCGCTGCACTAACAACACGATGATCTGCAACCGTCTCACGTAACGTCGCTGCGGATATCGGTGTCGCATCGTTGCAGGCACCTGACGCTCCGCATAACTTCCCACCTCGGGGCTCCGGGGAACCTAAAGCTTTTTCAACGAAGCCGCCCCCCTCTCGTGTCTCGACGATCCGCCGACACGATCCTTGGTTATCCCTTTCAGTCACGCAATTCGGTTGTTTTTTTTTTTTTTTTTTCTTTTTTGTCACGGAAGTGCAGTTAAAAGTTTGCCATGAATATTTCGATGCTGAATGCAAATCTGACGTCAAAAATTTAATAAAACTAAAAACAACCCCGAAAATGGGGTGAAAACGGAGTGAATTTTCTACATTGTTTTAGACAGTGTTTTCGAATGAGATTTATATGAATATTTATTTTGAGACAGTACGATTTTACGCCGAAAATAGGTGCGTCCCCAATAGTACCTATATGCACCCCTCAGGAGGGTGAAAACCTCTGCTCGTAAACCAACGAATTCCAAGCGTTTTGGGTATTTTTTTACCTGAAAATGTGAAAAAAATTCAGGTGTTTGCATGGAATATAAAAAAAAGTGACAAAAAAAAAAAGAATGATGAAAATGGGTGCCACTGTAGTGACTGTTGTGACTGAAAGGGTTGCACTACGCAGGACCAAAACACGGGATTCTGTGCACAAGCTTTGCAGCTTTGTATATTTTAGTGAGAGTGATCGTCACCGCGAGTAATTCCGCGTGGAAAATTGAGAGATCTCGCGATTACGAGATGCGAATGTTACAAAGCCGGGAAATCCTTGGAAGAAATATTATATCGACCAAATAGCTCCTGCAGGACTCTTATTCCATATCATCCACAAGATGAAAGTCGTGCTCACCCCGATTCTCCGGTTTCCTGATTTCCAAAATTCATTTCGTCCTTTATATTCGCGTATTATAATAATATGTGTGTATGAATTACGTAAAATCTGTTTCAGGACGAAAGGACTGTGAGTCGTCTGCGGAGTTGGAGGAGAGGAGCTCCGAACCGCGGAGAAATGAGGCGGACGTGACGTCACAATGACATGATGAAGAGCCTGGTGGGGATCATGTGGATAGTCTTGGTGCTCATATCAGGTTCGGATATCTCTCTGTACCGTCGAACACGATTCGCCGTCCTTTTTTTTAAACCCGAAGCAGAAGCTTTCGCCGCAATTGGTCTCGAGGGTGTCTCCATTTGTACACCTCAAAACCAAACTCGCAGTGGCTAAAGTGTCGAAAAAGACGAAGTCACGAACAGCTTCGACGTTAGAGCTTGGATCAGCCTCTGACACCCAATTTTTTCACCGCTTTTCGTTGAACGCAACGGTATAGCTTTTAACGTTTTTGTGCCCGCAGGATGCTCAGGAAACCCAGACGCGAAGCGACTGTACGACGACCTCCTCTCAAACTACAACAAGCTGGTCCGACCGGTGGTGAACGTGACCGATGCTTTGACGGTGAAAATCAAGCTGAAGCTTTCGCAGCTGATCGATGTGGTAGGAGGGATTTTAAAGCTGGTGTCTAATTCTCGCCCCCTTCTGCCCCCGGAAATTTCAATTTGTTAAATCGATTCCTGATGACGATTAATCTCAGAGTTTGACGCGCTCGTCTTGCAAGCATGGCTCCCTTTTGTTGTCGAACCCTGGGAACCAGGAACCCTTTCGAACTGTCGTCATCGGCGAAGATCGATTCGATCCCACCCTTGACTCGTTGGCTTCAAATAACACGTGTGTTCATTTTTCAGAACCTGAAGAATCAAATCATGACAACGAACCTCTGGGTCGAACAGGTAATCAATTTTTTCACAATCCCCTGCAAGCTCGGATATATTTTTGGGACATACACCCTCAGCCTTACTTATCCTCCCACAATTATCACATGGCCATGGGTATTGGGATATACGCGTACCTGCACCCACCGAATTCGGCCAGGACGAGGATTAGCGCAGCCTTAAATCGAGCCCGAGCTTATCTAAAGTAGAATTTTCATTGTCTTGCAAGCTTCAGCTGCACCATTTCCGTCGTGGTGGTTTATTCAGTTCACGATTTCCACTGCGTTATCGTCAGTACAACGAATTTCGAGCTTTTGCGGCCCGCAGCTTGCGGATTAGCGAGTCATCGAGGGACGGGAAAATGAGGGCCAACAAATATCCTCTCGGAGTTACAATATCTTGTCCCGATCTTGCGGCCCGGGTTTCTCGAACTGTTTGCACTGGGACACCTAAGTGCTTTCGGGCAGACTCTAGCCTCCGCTAGACAAACATCTAACAGCAAATATTAGACCACGGCAGTGTCCGCGGGCATAGATTACAGTTGAACAAGTCCTGCAGACGTGGAGGTGACGAAACACCCGGTAGCTTGAACGTATCCTACGGTTGGGAAAAGGACGCGGACTTTGAACGAGGGACTAGACGTTTGTCTTGCAAAATCTCTTCCCCTTAACCCCACTCCATAGCCAAAAACTCGTGAAAAGGATCGCATACATTAAAACTTACTCTGATAAGCTCGAGCCGTCGAGACTTATCGGACCCTTCAAGTTCTTCGTCTGATCGTTAGACACGGATATGTCTCATAGTGGAACGATGGTTAATATTATTATTATCATCATATAATTATTATCATTATATTGTTGTTGTCGGGGTCGTCGTCGTTGTTGTTATTGTTACAGAGAGCATAATCGTAAGCTCGAGTGCTTCGCGGTTCAACTTTCACTATTGAATCTAATGTGTCTACAGAAAAGGTCTCCATGTTTCTTATCATAAAGTCAGCCGTTTTCGAGATATGATATAAAACGCGTTTTTCGAGATGACGATCACTTTTTAAATCAAGCTCCTTACCTGTCTTTTCAAATTTGATTTTGTATAAAAAATTGTTCTGGTTTCTTGGCTTTTCGAAGTAACAGCCGTTATTCATTTCTCAATTCCGGAACTTTAATTTTGCTGACTGAATGAATATAGTTTTTCGGATAAAAGAGCGTTTGGTTAAATGAAATTTCGGAGAAGCAGTTATTCTACTGGGTGATTTATCGAAAATCTCAATTTCGGGAAGCTGATCATTCGTTGATTTTAACACTCATACCTCGAAAATCTCGGATTTTCAACCAGCGATTTTGAGCTCCGTAACCAAAAAGTTCACAGTAACGCAGTTTTAGGCTCGACATCTCACGTTTCGCCTATGATAGAAATTGTTGCGTGATTTCAGTCGTGGTACGATTACAAGCTCAAATGGGACCCGAAGGAGTACGGAGGCGTCGAAATGTTGCACGTGCCGTCGGACCACATATGGCGACCCGACATCGTCTTGTACAACAAGTAAGTTACTCTACGGAAATTTCTACTATTACCAAATATTACAAAAATTGTAACATCTCGCATTATTTCGTATCAAATTGTAGGGGAGGGTAGAGCAAAATGGGCCCCGAGAGGCAAAGTGGGCACTTTAAAATTTTTGATATCCCAAAATATCAAAAAATTTGTTAGTTTCCGTTCAAAATTGTAGTATCTTACAGACCTTTTACTGAGAAAATACAAATTTTCATCAAAATCTACAAGTTTTTATAAGAAATTACATTTTTGTAGGAAAACAATTTTTAGGACAAAATTGTGCGAAATGTTCCAATTTCCTTGAAAATTCTTAGAAAATTTTCGAAATCATTTTCATCAAAGTTGCCATACGAAAATTTCTCCGTTTCTGTGTATGCATGATACCATGTTAATAATACTGTCTATCCATACCTACGGAGGATATAAAACTTGTGTAAAAATCAAGGGGAAAAGTTAATCGTCGAGGCTTTTTACGAACTTTTACTTAATACGAACGTGACGTATATAATAACAATAACGTATACTTAAGGCTCAGGAAATATATTAAACAATCCAGAATATCCTAGAAAAATTCTCACCCTTTCACAGGATATGTTCATTCGATTTATCTGATTTCCAGTTTTCTGCTATTAATTTGGTTTATTAATCGAAGATCTATAAATTGTCGCTCCACCCGAGCCTTAACCGCAAACAATCGCGATCGTATTCCTCCTCATGCAGGATGTAATTTGAGGAATTTTTATCGCTGAATGCTAAATGAAAAATTTGCTTTACGTGCAGATTGTAGATTATAATGTACATGTGGGTATAAAACTTTAAACGAAGAGAAAAATAAAATATAACCAGACGTAGGATGAGAGAAAAGGCAAATAAATACATTTATAACTCTCGTAAAATTTTATTTACAGTTCAAATTACCTTCGCCTCTACGTGATACGTATATGCTGTATACATATATGTATGTACACCTCACATATACATACATTGTATACAAGTACTTATAATTCGCGTTAACGGCCGACACCCTGCATCCGGAGATTAACTTTGCGCTAAACTTTTTTCAATCTCCATCCGCACACGCAATAATGCAAATTGAATTTTCACAGCATCGATCGATTTCTACAATTTTTTACAGACGATGTTTCTCGTCGACTACAGTTTTGTTTATCATAATTAACGTGTATACCTTTAATTGTTATATAAGTTATTCGAGTTACCGCATAAATATTTCTTCAATTCCAGCGCCGACGGGAATTTCGAGGTGACATTAGCGACCAAGGCAACGTTGAATTACACGGGTCGCGTTGAGTGGAAACCACCAGCGATCTACAAGTCCTCTTGTGAAATTGACGTCGAGTATTTCCCCTTCGACGAGCAGACGTGCGTAATGAAGTTTGGCTCATGGACCTACGATGGTTTTCAGGTAATCGAACAGATCATCTCCTCCTCCCCCCCCCCCCCCCCCCTCCGCCCCTGGATTTTTTAAAGGAAGATACTTTAAAGGAGAAGGAAGAAAAATAAAACTCCCCCAAATGTATCTATATAGGTATATCCAGTATAATAATGAAAATTTCATGCAGAGCACTACAAACACTTTGCGCATCACCATTTTCATCGAGAGGGGGGTTAAATATTTAAGGGTGAAACGCGACGTTTCGCGGAAAAAGCTCGGCGAATAAAGTTATATTATGCAACTTATTCGCGAATCACCTCCTCATCCGTATAATAATCGCGTATTTAGCGACTTTCGCTCACACAGTCAGCTCAAACTAAATTCGCAAAGATTATTTATACATATATGATATATTAACGTATCTATGTAAAGATCTATGCGCCGAAAAGGTGAATTTGATGATAAAAGGGTATATAATTATTATTTTTCTTTTGCATCGTATCTCTCCCGGAATTCGTAGTACAAAAGTACTCGAAACGCATGTATATATCTACAATAAAATTATCTGAAAAAATAAGTGAAGGTAAAAGTTCTTATAATTGGGAAAAACATATTTTCATTTATCAGATTTTTAAATTTTGTTAAGTAGTATTCGCTATTTCTGTGTTTTGTTTCGTAAACGAGGCAAAAACATTTGGAAGGACGTTTTGGTGTTTTTATTTTCCCAAAAAAAAATAATATCTAACCTATCGGTTTATAAGGTCGCATGTGGGATTAATTTTCATGAAGTTCGTAACTAAAGGGCGTAACCGACAATACCTACAACCTTTTGCCGGTATATAATCGATCCATTTTTTCACATCAACGTTTTTGGATGTATCTTCATATCTCATCATGTATACATCATATACATCCTAATCGTGCATGCATGATATGCACATGCATCTCCGTATCAGGCGATAACTGATTGACTACGATCAGAAGCCGTGTCCTCCTCTCCTTCCAGGAGAAACAGACCTAAGTAAGGTCTTCGGGGATAAGAACTGAATGGCGGGGTGGGGGTTAATTAGCGCGCGCTAAATACATTGCGCAAGAATTTACGAGACCCGACGTAACGCGTGTCTAACGCCTATAATCACGACTTGGAATGGAATCGTTTCGAGGCAATTCGCGGTAAAGCCAAGTACGGATAGTTGAAACTGATTGCGGCCACGACGTCGAGGCTTAGTTTCCATTACAGCATACTTTATGTAACAAGGGAATAAAGTCGAAGATTGTTTTGACGGCTCCATAATTCCCGCAAATCTTATATTTCCCCGAAAAAGAAGGGAATAATAATAATAAAAGGGAATAATACGCTTCTTTTATCCCGTTCTTTTGAGTCGGGAATAAACGTTATAAATTATAATTCGATAATATTTTCTTTTCCCTCAGCATGCATGTCAAAATATGCACGGTATGATATAGTTAGGAATGTGCTATATAAATAGCGTATTTTTTAACGCCAAAATCAGCATTGCTTGGACAATATAAAAGCCGATTTTTTAAAGGAGGGTTGATTAAGGTGGTGGTTTATTAAAAAAATGTGAAAACGTATTTTTCAATCTCGTTGTATAATGAGGAATATTACAGACACGTACACCATCTCGAAAATGATTAATTGTCTGCGATATGATTACCCTTTTGTTATTATCCAACCCCCTGTTTCAGTATCGGCCAGAATTAAGTGGCTCGTGTATTTTCCGAGCTTCATTTTCGCGGAGACGTTCCACGATAATCTATATACATACATAAATATATATATGTATGTATATAGATTATCGTGGGACATAAAAATATATACAATATACATATACATATGACGAATATTTCTAACCTGATTACCGTTTCGTTAAATTTTTCTTTCGCCAAAAAATACGGGTGAAACAGTTTTCCGCGTGGAATAAACGGTGGAAATTTTTTAGCCTCGTCCAGCTCGTCGGTTTCGTTAATTGTCAGTCTGTTTGAGTAAAAAAACTTTAACAACCTTCGGCTTATTCATACTGGTAATTTTCAGTCCGGCCTTCAGCTTGAGTTTGACTTAGTTTTTCATTTATTGCATAAGTCGTTTAACTCTTTTTTGCTTTTTCTCGGGCGTAATTATCACTGCTAATATATATATAACAACTTGTACCTGGAATAACATAAGAGATGCATAAATAATTCATCACCAAATGCAGTTCGTTATTTAAATGCGAAATCATATTTACTCTGTGACGTTGTTTTGGTATTACAGCTGACTTTGTACGTCAGATTACTATACGACCAATCGGAACAATCATGCAGCAAACACTCGAGCCTTGTATCTGTCAACGGACTCAAAAAATCCCTTTAAACACACCGCTTAATTTTCTTGTCGCCCTTGCGACGATCAATCATCGTTTCTCTAGCGACAGTTTAATGTACCTGCATGGCAGAGGCTATTTATACAGCTGCGTAGCGATGAAAGTATACGAATATCGATTTTGAAACGGTTTTTTCACCCGGGCTACAGTCCGCGTCTCTTAATTTCTTCGGTATTATTCTGCATTTTTTCGTTTGAACAACGTTTTAATCCTTGTTTCGTTTTTTATCAACTCACCATCGATACACGTGACTTTAAAATATCGAAGAGATTCTTGGACATGTAATCGAACTCTATGATTACTTGCGTAAAATACATTTTAAGTATATAGGGTAGATGGATCAATATTTCGAATCGCCGATGTATCGAAATTTCATACATGCCATGCGAAAATATAATAACAAAAGGGAAATTGTTCGAAATTTTTATTTTTGAAAAGGTTTAACTGATTAAAATGACACCTAATTTTACACAATAAAATTTTGATTTTCGAACAATTCATTTTTCGTTATTTTATTTTCGCATGTTTGAAATTTCGATATACTTATCGACCATTCGAAATACTAACACTTCCAAGTTTTTACCCCAACTAAGCTAAGAAAAGGACAGTTATTTCGAGTCAGTCGTTCAAAGAGAATGAAAACGATACAGTATAGTTGCATTATGCCACCATTTTCCATTTCCCATATCATCTTTTTTTTTTTTTTTTAATTCCATTTAATTCTCTTACCATTCGCTTTATCGAAAGCGAAAAAGCCTCGGGCAGGTAAACAGGATGAGAGCGTTCAATTACCATCACGTCTGACCAAAGCGGGATCTCTTCTACTGAAAACGCGCCCGGGGATTCGATCCGAAGGTCCGTGTTTTAAGCTTCGCTTGGTCGTTTCAGTTTCTGCCTTGAAAATTGAAACACATCGATTAACCGATTCCATCATCTATCGACAGTGATGAAAAATCCTCGATACCTATATCCGGGAGGGTAGGAACGTGAATCCGGCTGCCATTGAAAACTCGACGTCGAACAACAGAGACGAGATATTATACACTCGAGGATCATGGAATTTCGTTCTTCCTTCCTGTCCCTGCAACGGGGGATCAGGAATCCTGGCTCCCTCTTATCCCGTCGAACATGATCCCCTGTAGACCAAGGTCGTGAAAAATTCCTCAAGAAATGATTACGTGCTTCGATTTAATCACGTCCCATTCGCCCTCGGGCACGTCGCCTTCGACCTGCCGAACCCTAGAATTTGGTAAACGTCGAAGGGACGCGAGTATGCCGTAGAAGTTTGGCGGTTTGGATTTCCCAAGATTCTTGATAACAGCGATAAAAGCGTATCGCGAGCTTTTCACCTACTAACGATAAGTTCCTTCTGATGCAAGTCCGTCTGCTCGCAGGTCGACCTGAGGCACATAGACGAGATTCGTGGGAGTAACGTCGTTGAAATCGGAGTAGATTTGTCGGCGTTCTACACGTCGGTTGAATGGGATATCCTGGAGGTACCGGCGGTGAGGTAAATATCAAAGACATAAAAAAAGAAAATTTCAAACGCGCGTCAAAAAACGGATAGAGCATCTCAGATTGAATGCCTCAGCGAAATATCAGCTCTTAATATTGGTATTTAGAAACGCCTATTTTTATTTTTTTTATTTTTTCGGTTTTCTGTTTAAGTAACATGTGAAAAGATCGGAAAATTTTTCAATTATTTTTTCTAGTAAGTAAACGACCTGACTTTCAAACTATCGGAATAATGACTCTTATAGAAAATTTCATGCTCTGTAAAAAAAATTAGTTAAAGTTAGGAAAATTCTATCTCAGTACTTTTTTTATAGAGCGTGAAATCCTGTAAAAATAAAAAAAATTCAAATTTTTTTACGTTACGTATTTAAATGGAAAACTGAAAAAATAAAATAGGCACCTCTAAGTATGAATATTAAGAGCTCGTATTTGGCTGAGATTTTCTATTTGAAATGCTCTACGAAAATTTGATGCCCGTTAGAAAATAAACCTTTTTTTTCCCTTGGCACGCCCCAACGTAATAATGTTTCTAATTTTGTCCTTTGCGCAGGAACGAGAAGTTCTACACGTGCTGCGACGAGCCCTACCTCGACATCACGTTCAACATAACGATGAGGCGAAAGACCTTGTTTTATACGGTCAACCTGATAATACCCTGCATGGGAATATCCTTCCTGACAGTTTTAGTCTTCTATTTACCAAGCGACAGTGGGGAAAAGGTGGGTTACATTAATCGAGCTGTAAAGGAGCGGAATGCCAATCGGAATCTCCTTCGACGAGATCCTACTCGGCTGGAAATCAATACTTTTTTTTTAAATAATTTATCAGAAGATGGTAGAATGTCGGGTGTTCATAGGATTTTCAGGTTTTGTATTAGAAATGTGAAGAAGATGGGACCGAAATCGTAAACATGAACTTCGATGTGGATTTTTTATTTCTTGATGAAAATAAGAAACAGAGCAATTTTGAAAAATTGCTTATTAAAAGAAATTAACGAAGTTAAAGAGAACAATCTTCCGAGTAAAATAACTCGTCGTGCAGCGGAGTGAAATCGAACGAGTCTGCTAAATTTTTTTTACGAATCGCGTTCTAAAGCAGTTTTAAATCCTGAATGATCGATGTCAAATTCTTTTTTATAATTCGACCATATTGAAGGAAACACCGTAGCTTACGAGTATAGTAATTCGACAAATACTCTAAACTTAAAATTGAGTTTCGACAATAGAACCCGGTTAATCCCAGGGATGATCGGGTGAAAGGGCTTCTCGAATCCGCCGCGATAAATTCTATTCCGAGCCTCGATCCTTGGGCAGATGATTGTATATACGCGGTTCGAGGAGGCACCTCTCGATGCTTGAGTCACACTTTCGTCCTTTGTCCTATATTGGCCATCTTGACCCAAAAACAATGGCCCCGAGTACCCGGGACTATAGAATTGAGAGATCGGAGAATGTCACGAGTCGCATTCTCCTCACACCTCGACATTGTCGAGACGAAACGAGATCAATGCCGCACGCTGAACAATTCGCTGACAATTATACGACATGTACACACCTACACCCTGCAACTGCCCGGATCGCCATTCCGCGACCTTAAATCGGGAGTTTAATTGATTCCGAGAATCGAATTGCCATTTCGTAATTTCATTATGGGTTATATAGTAATATATGTATAGTCCAGTCGAAATAGCTCTGAATTCAGAATATTTGGCTCGGGACTGCATTTTGATTTTTTTGACCATTTTTGACCTCCATAACCGGGGTTTCGGAAAAACGGCCAAATTTGACGTTTTTTGCAGTTTCCTTAAAAACTGTTTTCGATAGATGAAAAATGACTTGACCATTGTGTAGGGGGAAAAATTCTACATCGAATTATGTCCTCTTATGTCGAAAACGGAGTCGGATTAACAAAGTCAGAAAAAAGAAATCCTCCTTATCGACGGTATCTGGGAAATTTTTGTGAAATAATTCCGTTTTTCTTGATCACTTGATCCGACTCCGTTTCCTACATATGAGAACGCAATTCGATGTAGAATTTTCTGCTCTACGCGATGGTCAAGTCATTTTTTATCTACCGACAACAGTTTTCGGGGAAAACGTAAAAATTTACTGATTTCGCGAAACGCCGGCTATGCAGCTCAAAAATGACTTCAGATTTCAGTTCCTCAAGGTTCGAAGAACCCCATAAACCAAAATGCGGTTACGAACCGAATATTTTCTAATAATCGACGATCGATTCGAGTAATCTGACCAAACTTTCTGATTCCAGGTGAGTTTGTCCATCTCGATTCTACTGTCACTGACTGTGTTCTTCTTGCTGCTGGCAGAGATTATTCCACCAACTTCCCTGGTGGTTCCTCTCCTCGGCAAATTTGTCCTCTTCACCATGATCCTAGACACATTTAGGTACGATTCATATGTGACTTTAGATTATTAAACGGTTCCTCGTCAAGCCTCCGACTAAACTTATCTCTCCAAATTTCAGCATATGCGTAACGGTCGTTGTGTTGAACGTCCACTTCCGCTCGCCTCAGACTCACACCATGGCTCCATGGGTCCGCAGAGTTTTCATTCACGTTCTTCCTAGGCTGCTTGTAATGCGCAGGTATAATAATTTGGCGAGTGACGTTGGACGGAATAAGGACACTCGGCTCATAATTTTCCGTCAACTTCACGTCGAGCTGGAATGAAAATAAGGAGTCATGATTCACCAGCGTCTCTTTCGCAGGCCGCAGTATCAAATCGACAAACGGAGTATAGGCGGCCATCACAATCATCGAGTAATGGTGCGAACTTGCAACGGGCTGGAATTAAGGGACCCATCGCTCTTCGTCGAAGCCTCAGCGTCCGAATTGGTCGAGTCTTCGGTTCTCTTCCCGAGTCTTGATTCCCGGGACGAGTTGCACCCAAGGTACTTACGAGGGTTTACATGTACCTGGCTAAACGGCTAAGACAAGGATTATGTTTTAGAATATTTTTCCTGCACAATACTGAGTTTTATTCAACAACTATTATATGTCTTTTGAAGTATCATGTTTTGTCTACGTTGTGTGAAAATTTTATTGAAAAATTCAAAACTGTAAAAAAGTTACAGTCCTTTTCCTGGGACGTGTTTTTGTTGCTAGCGTTTGCGGTACCAGGCGGGCTTCCACCATTTTTTTTTCCTTCGTTTTTTAATTTTTTACTCAAAGTAAATAGATAAAAACTAGTAGACGTCGAACCAGAATCTAAAAATTTAATTTTTTAAGATCGTTGCAGTCCCAGGAATAAATCAGGCGATTCTTTGTCTCAAAATTGTTTATTGGCAGTATTTATCTAAGGAAAAATGGCTTTACAAGTACTGGATTATTGTGTGAAACATAACTGTGCAAAGCTAGATCCCGATCGTCCAGTAGTCATGGAAATATTTCTGGTACCGATTTTGAAAACACTGTTTCGAGAAAAAGGGGTTCAAAGTTTTCAGCGCAGTTTACACTTACAATGAAATAACTGGTTTATTTGAAACTAACATGAAATCATTAATTCATGGACCACATGACGGATCTTTCCAAGATGTCAACGCTTCCGTTAGACCTTTTTTTTACCGTGTCCACCTCATTCTTCCTTCTTTTGATGCCCTTGTCGTTGCACATCCGGTCGGATACAAATCGCTGTAACTGCATCATTACTGCGAATATCTTTATGCAGTTTTCAGGGTAGACACTCGAAGTATATTACTTTCGAATGAACACCTTATAAAAAAAAACGATCTTTTTTTTTTTATAACTACCCAGGTTATATAGGTGACCCCGTAATTAATTCCCCGATATCTTAGTCAACGTCCTGCGGGACGAAGGGAGCGAGACAGCTCTGTGACCTTATTCTTTCCCCCGATCCCCAGGGAATTGGAGGCCGTAAATCTCGGGAGCACGTGTCGGATCCACGGTTCTCCGGCTGCAGCAGCTCCCGTCGTTCCTCCGCCCCAGCTTCCGACTCAGGAAAGCGTCGACGCCCTTTGCCACTCTCTTCATCACTGGCACCATTGCCCCGAGCTCTACAAGGCCATCGAGGGCATCAGGTTCATAGCCGATCACACAAAAAGGGAGGAGGATTCCACCCGGGTAAGTTGAGGTTGCCCACGACGGCGTCGGGATGTCGGCTATACGACCGTCGAGTACGAAGAGTTAATCACTCGTGAAATCTGGTGTACACTTTTCCAAAAATCTTGTGAAATCGTTTAAAATCCCTGAAATTTTCTTTTAAAAAAATCCTTCGAAATTGTATGAAGTTTCTTGTAATCCTTTGAAATCCCTAAAATTTTCCTTTGAAATCCCTGAAATTTTTTTTTTTAATTCCATGAAGTCTCTTGTAATCTTTTAAAATCCCTGAAATTTTCTTTTCAAAAAATCGTTTGAAATCCATGAAGTCTCTTGTAATCATTTGAAATCCCTGAAATCTTCTGAAATCGTGTGAAATCTCTTGAAATCTTTTAAAAACTATTGAACACTTTGCAATCTTTGAAATCCGGGAAATTTTCTTTTAAAAAAATCCTTCAAAATTCCATGAAGTCTCTTGTAATCCTTTGAAATCCCTAAAATTTTCCTTTGAAATCCCTGAAATTTTTTTTTTTAATTCCATGAAGTCTCTTGTAATCTTTTAAAATCCCTGAAATTTTCTTTTCAAAAAATCGTTTGAAATCCATGAAGTCTCTTGTAATCATTTGAAATCCCTGAAATCTTCTGAAATCGTGTGAAATCTCTTGAAATCTTTTAAAAACTATTGAACACTTTGCAATCTTTGAAATCCGGGAAATTTTCTTTTAAAAAAATCCTTCAAAATTCCATGAAGTCTCTTGTAATCCTTTGAAATCCCTAAAATTTTCCTTTGAAATCCCTGAAATTTTTTTTTTTTAATTCCATGAAGTCTCTTGTAATCTTTTGAAATCCCTGAAATTTTCTTTTCAAAAAATCGTTTGAAATCCATGAAGTCTCTTGTAATCATTTGAAATCCCTGAAATATTCTGAAATCGTGTGAAATCTCTTGAAATCTTTTAAAAACTATTGAACACTTTGCAATCTTTGAAATCCGGGAAATTTTCTTTTAAAAAAATCCTTCAAAATTCCATGAAGTCTCTTGTAATCCTTTGAAATCCCTAAAATTTTCCTTTGAAATCCCTGAAATTTTTTTTTTTAATTCCATGAAGTCTCTTGTAATCTTTTAAAATCCCTGAAATTTTCTTTTCAAAAAATCGTTTGAAATCCATGAAGTCTCTTGTAATCATTTGAAATCCCTGAAATCTTCTGAAATCGTGTGAAATCTCTTGAAATCTTTTAAAAACTATTGAACACTTTGCAATCTTTGAAATCCGGGAAATTTTCTTTTAAAAAAATCCTTCAAAATTCCATGAAGTCTCTTGTAATCCTTTGAAATCCCTAAAATTTTCCTTTGAAATCCCTGAAATTTTTTTTTTTAATTCCATGAAGTCTCTTGTAATCTTTTGAAATCCCTGAAATTTTCTTTTCAAAAAATCGTTTGAAATCCATGAAGTCTCTTGTAATCATTTGAAATCCCTGAAATCTTCTGAAATCGTGTGAAATCTCTTGAAATCTTTTAAAAACTATTGAACAGTTTGCAATCTTTGAAATCCGGGAAATTTTCTTGTAAAAAAATCCTTCAAAATTCCATGAAGTCTCTTGTAATCCTTTGAAATCTTCTTAAGTCATCCGAAAGTTTTCGAAATCGTTTGAAATCCTTTGAAATCTTTTTGAATCCTTGTATTGTTGAAATCAGGTGTACATCAAATCGATGAGTGATTAACCCCTCGGTAGAGTACTTTCATCCTCCTCGTTATGTTGACGTCGCAGGTGAAGGAGGACTGGAAGTACGTAGCGATGGTGCTCGACAGGCTCTTCTTGTGGATATTCACGCTAGCCGTCGTCGTCGGGACAGCTGGGATAATTCTCCAGGCTCCGACGCTCTACGACGACCGCATGCCCATCGATATTAAACTATCCGAAATCGCCTCCACCACTGCCAAACCACACATCGCCCCAATTCTTTGAGGGACGATCACTGCCCCGTTTACACCCTCGTTTTTGACCACCGTTGAACCAGCAGACGCTTCGCTGTATGCCTAGAAAAACGAATGGAAAAATAGACTGATCACGATCACAGACGAATTGCACCCAAATCCAGTGCTTGCACATTGCAATAATCACGGGCCTGAACGACAGTATAAATAATCGAGCCTGTTGTGACTTTGCGGCAGAGGAGATTAACGGATTTAAATGGGTTTACCGAACAACCGTAAAAAGTTGCTTACATCGAATTTTTGCTGCCGTACCTGAAATCGCGGAAACGAAGTGTATCCTAGGATCAGGGTAGATTCCATACTTCCATCGTCGACTTGATCGAGTTAAAATTGAACGCACGTTATCAACACTGTGTCGACGTCACATATACATACCTGTAATTCAGTTTTCCGATACCACGTTTTCTGACAAAAGAGGTCGCTGTTTTGTACGTACAAAGACAAAAATTTTACACGATTCAAGCGAAGACCATGCAGAGATCACTTTGTTTTATGGAAATTGTAGCAGGTACACGGGATGATCGATGCTGGCTGCAGACTCGCGGGAAATCACAGAGGGGGCCACATTTTCAATTGAAAAATAACAAACCTAAACTGCGTTTTTCTCATAGTGAAATTCTAAATATCTGCGGCACAGGAAATTGGCGCCGAACGGGATTCGGCATCGATTATAAACTTATACGGCCAGTCCGCATTTTATTGCTCATAAGTGTTTGTAACAGTATATAAACTATTATCGTAATCATATTGATTGTTTCGTTATTTTTAAGTATATCAATTACATATATGGGCATAATTATTTGATATATTTTCAAACGAACCTTGAGTATATAGTGATAATAATTGAATGAAAAGAGAGAATTGTCTTTCGTCCTTGTTTGTGATTTTATTTACTTTTCTTTTCTTTGTCTTATCAAAAATTCTGTTCGATATCGAATGAATATAGATATTAAATGTTTGTATCGTAGTAGCTATACACATACCGAAATGAAATATAATAGTGTAATACACGATTAGATTATTTAAACGCCGATACAATTTTCATTCATGATTTAGCTTCTCATCACCTCGACATGTTGAAAAATGGGTTCCATACCCGATTATTTTTTCCCTCGTTGATTGATTGACACTTTTAGTACGGTAAATAAAAACATAAGAGATAAGAAAACTAAAATAAGAATAGTTATTTATCATAAGTATAAAAGAGTGAATACTAAGTATTGAGAGAATAAGTTGGGGAAAAAAAAAAAAAAACTAATAATTAAATGTTGTTGTGGAAGTATAAGCACAGTGATAGTTACCTATTATAAATTAAACTATGGGGGAAAAACAATATATAAATATATACTATATTATATATAAATATACATACATATATATATATATATATATATATATATATATATATTATATATTATAGATAACAAATATGAATTATCCGAATATAAATTTAAGACACGTGGCAGAATATTTTGTGAGGGTGTGAATGATCAATTGAAACTACATAATATATACATATATGTAATAATGATAAAACGCAGGTCTCGTTTATTTCTATAGTAAAAACAAAATTTCATCATATAACGAAGCAAAAAAAAAGAAAGTAAAATAAAATAAAACATAGAAAACAGGGAGGGGGAGAGAGAGAGAGAGGGAAAGAGAGAGGCATTTGATATAAAGCTGAAAAACGCATATTTCGCATAAATAGTAAGATTAGTTGACTATGTAATACTAAAGTTTAGAGGAAATTGCGCAGATTATTTACTTTACCACTGCAGAGACGCACGAGCTTATTGTTAAATACCGTACCCTGCCACGTTTTATTCTAAACAAATTTATAGGGTAACCGTATTATGCATGTATAGAATGCATACACAATACATAATTACATACATGTATGTATACTTATTTTGTCTAGTCATTTTTTCATTGTTTGATAGCAAAAATTGTTGTTAATTGTTACGAAGGAGGAAAAAAGAATAATGGAATAAGTATATACCAATCTGACACAAGTTACGTAATCCACACCCCCCATAAAAGAACATGTCATATACACCTAATCACGTTAAAATGATCTCTTCCACCTTTATGGAAATCTTTTTCTACGCAGTATTGATTGAACTGATCTATACTCGAAAGGATCTGATTGAGCGTTTAAATTATAAGTAACACGTACGTTATCAAATAATAATAATAATCATAGTAATAATAATCGTAACCTTACTGTTATACGATCATTAATAAGTAATAACGATAATGGTGAATGCTTAATAACAATTTAAATAATAATAACAGCAACAACAATAATAATCGCAAAAAAAAAAAAAAATAATAATAAATTACGAAAATCAGGAAATTTGCAAAATAGGTTAATTTAGGTATAATTAACATAGGATGTTACTGCTGTATGCGTTTATATATGTATACATACGTATATATATATACATATATAACATATCTTAGTTGACGCCGCCATTTATTATAGCTGCTGTATTATAAGTACTACATGCATTATACTCAACCACGGTTCCAGCTAGAAGCTCGATTTAAATAGGCACACCATATGGCGTCAGTATAGCGCCAACTTCTATTTTATCGCTATCTCTCTTTTTCTCACTCTCTCTTTTCAGCTTCAATTCGCGGTTCCCATTCCTATTAATTTTCAAAAAATCGTTCCCCGCTGGTTTGAACCCTCAGTTCTATATGAGCAATATTTTATAATTTTTAGTGAAATACAAAGAGTAACAATATATATACTGTGGTACTTTTTCTGTCAAAGTGTTTGAAAGGTTTTTGTTGTTTATTAAACTCGTTCAATTGTATCACTAGTTAAGTTCGATAAAAAACATGATGACAATGTTTTTCAAAGAGTATTTTTAGTTTTCTATACACAGGCGAAAGTAATCTAGTCGATTTTGTATCACGAATAATCATTGTTCTTCATCTTTTTTTCCTACTTCTTCTTCTTTTTCTTATTATTATGTCTTACTATTATTATTATTATTATTATTGTTATTATTATTACTGTTGTCAACATTGTTATTATTCGTACCATCGTCATGTTTATTATTCATATGACATTACCGCATCGATAAATGATATTGACTATGAAAATTTAAATCGATAAGTAACTATTAACAACGAGAAAAACAGAAATAAAGTAATAAATGATAGTTTTCCTAAATACCAAATTCAATAAAATAATGTACGCGTGTGGACATTAATTCGGAAAGGGTAAGTTTTTTGGTCCAGTCGATTACGTTTATATGTTACCAACGTAATCGACTCGGCCGAAAAATACGCCGTCTCTGAATTAACGTCCACAGGTGTACTAGGATTTTATTGTTTAAAATGAATCATCTGGTCAGTAAGAATAGGTCTTTTCAAGAAGATTATGCTTATAGATTGTATGATAATTGCGCGTATTTGACCAGATGCTTCGATAAATAATAATAATAATAATAATAACAGCAACAACAACATTACGATAATAACATACTTAAACGATGATGAAACTTTCTACATAACAGGTATATGTCTATAAAATTGACGAATAAACTTGATTTTTGTATAAAAAAAAAAAAAAAAAAAAGGTGGAAACAAAGAAAAAGAAAAAGGATTACAATGAAAGAAACGACTTGAACTCAGAATAAATCCTTATCACAAATTCCTCGAGTTTTAATATTTTTAATCGTGCATTAGCGAGTGTAAGAATTTATTTGTTATTACCCTATTATTTAGCCGACAAATATTCGCAAGCAATTTTCAAATAGCGATTGATTCCCGCCTATCGAAATTAAAGCGTAGAACAGGTCGGTGGTCGAATCTCGAGAGTATCGAATATCGAAGAATCGAGAATGTCGAAGCAGAATAATAACAACATGGCTGCCACGGTGGGTGACAGCCAAGTGCTTCTGCTACCTCAGTCAAGACGTTATGCTGGATCGAAATAAACAGTAATAAATAAATTTAACGGAGTAGTAAAATCGACGGTAACATGCACCATGATTCTAAACGGTCCAAGTATCAGAGAAGCGAGAGAAGTTCGAGCAGCACGCATTTGCATCACCGGTAAAAAAATACACGACGTATTCATTGTTACACGTTAAACGATTCGATTTTACATTGTTTTGAAAGACCATTGATAATTAGGTACTTCTTGTTTTCTACTTACACCTGATCAGGAACAACTACACGTCCCAGGAAGATGAGTTTATGGATACGCGACGACGGGACAGGGAACAGATCGGTCTTACCGGTGTAGAAAGGGTTTGGGGAAAATCTCCGACTCGGATCGAAGAGTGAGTTGAAAGTTTTAGTCACCGCAGATAACAACGTTGGGCGATTTACTTCGCCACATATCGCATCACGATTCTTTGACACGTGACGTTACCATTTTTATTTACACAGTTCGGACGACGAGGAGGAATCGTCGAACAAACACAGAGACGACTCAACCTCAAAAGAAAAAAAGAAAAGGAAAAAGGAGAAGAAGAAAAAGGTGAGTTTTGTGCGGTTTAAGGGTTTTGGTCGATCTCGTAAACGGCTATGAAAATATCAAATCATTCTACCGCTCATGATTTATCAAATTTTCAGAAAAGCAAAAAATTAAAGAAAGAGAAGAAGGCAAAGAAAAGTAAAAAGAAAAGAAAGAAGAAACGAAACTCGTCCAGCAGCTCAGACAACGACGATAGCGATTCTGAGCAGCCTCAATGGGTTGAGAAAAAAACGGTAGAAAAAAGTCGAAAGCGACGTCATGGCTCCAGCTCCGATGATAGCGGCGAAGAAGAACTGGTCGGTCCTGTACAAAAACAACACGTCACTCTCTCTGCGAAGGACTTTGGAAAAGCCCTGCTTCCTGGTGAGGGAGCAGCCATGGCTGCCTACGTTGCGGAGGGAAAACGTATACCTAGAAGAGGTGAAATTGGCCTAACGTCGGACGAAATCGCGTCTTACGAATCTGTCGGTTACGTCATGAGTGGAAGCCGGTATGCAAACTGTCTCATGCTTGTTTGTAATCACTGTGTTGTTGCAGTTTTGCACAGAGTTTTTGCAAACTCTCAAAATATTAAGCGACTCTGCAGAGAAAGATTATGCTCGGTTATTATAAAATTCACTTGCTCAAGCATTTCCATTCAATGTTTTGTCAATTTCAGACACCGGCGTATGGAAGCTGTGCGTATTCGTAAAGAGAACCAGATTTATTCGGCGGATGAAAAGAGAGCTTTGGCGATGTTCAGCAAAGAGGAAAGGCAGAAACGGGAAAATCTTATTCTCGGGCAATTCAGAGAGATGGTTAATCAGAAGCTTGCTCAGGAACAAAACAAGGATTGAATTAAACTGTTCGGTCTGATCCAATGATTGATATTAATATCCGATATAACGGACAGTGTAAATTTGCATCGAATATAAACAAAACGGTGTCATTTTATTGCCAAGTTAAACGGTTCTCGCTGTATGTTTAAGGCAGCCTGTACACAGGGTGTCTACCAATCCTTAAATATCCTTAAATTCTGGAATTATTCTGAAAAACAAAAATAGCTCCTCGGTGCTGAAAAGGTGCTGCAATATTCTAATTCATCTTGGAAAAGTTGTCGTAATACACTTTTTAATAAAAACTGTGACATTGGATATTACCCATTACACATGGCCTTGAATGAATTAAATTTTAGCAGACGACGGACTACGCAATCGCTAGCAATTCTCTCTGTGTATAAACTGTATAAAAATTTTTTACTTTTTCAGATTCAACGCCTAAACAATTATTCCTATTCTTAAATAAGTCATAAGAAAACAAAGTCAAGGTACTAGAATTTTTCAATTTATTGTCCTGGAGTCTAAATTCTCGTTTGCAGTAGACACCCTGTGTATAATAAAATAATTCAAAGTATCCTGAAAATATGTTTAATACACAATAATTCCAACATTTTTTTCTACTTTTAATTCGAAATTAACGTACAAAATATTTGTCTAAAAATCCAAGAATTCTGCTTAGAGTGTCATCGCCCCGCGTTACCACTCGTGATTTTAAGCCGTTGGTGCTTGTTTACTTTCCCAGTCAAGCCATCCGCCAGTGTAGTTGTAGGACCTATGTTGAAAATCATTTTCGTTTTATTGCCTGACAAGTTTCACATGAAAATGCTTCAATGATTTTTGTTTAGATTGTAACCAGATGTCCAGAGACTAGTTTTTCATTCTTACTTTTCATATCCTTGTTTGAGCATCGCTTCCTGAACGGTGGCGCTTCGTTTCCCTGAGCGACAGCTAAATATGAGTTTGGTATCTTTGGTGGGTTTTGGCTTTTGGTATTTGTCTAAAAACTCCTTTTCCGGCAAATTTTTTAATACGTTTACGACCTCCCCCACTAAAAGGTGAAAACAAAAACATACTTAATACGATGCCAGAGTTTTATTAGAAGACACAACCATTGGTGGATATAACCTAAGTTTGAAAAACGAAAGAGCATCGTTAATTAATTACTCGGTACGTGAATGCTGCCAGGTAGTTTTCCAGTCTCTTTGATTTCTTCATCTTCTCTAACGTCAACGATGAGAACTTTGTCATCTTTTTGTGCTTTCAAAATATCCTCGTAGTTCAAGTTTAGACCATGATCTCCTTCGCCTTTCATGACTTCAGTTTGCGCAAGAAGCCGAGTATCTATTGAAATATTCCGAATGTCTCTTTCCGCTGAAAGAAAGGCGAAAAAAATTTCATCGCGATGATGAAAAAAAGTGAGAATCGTACGGCTTCAGCGGGAGTGACATTACCGATCGACGTTGACCGGTAAGGTTGGCTAACAAGACTTTTCGCTCCGTAAATATTTTTAGCGAGGTTATTGCTAATCATCGAGTGCCATCGTTGATTCACGTTTCTCAATCGCGATAATGCAAATTGATGATAAAGTCCGGAAATTCTTCTGCTGGACATCATCGTGTTCTCATTCACGTTCAATCGACACTTCGACTAAGTACATCGATTCAGTAAAATTTCACGTATCGTTGGCTGCGTTCATGATTATAACGCTGAACATGTAAGGTCACGCTTTAACCGCAAAATGTATGAATTTGACAAATCTAAAATACCTAATCATACGCAGTAATAGTAATACTTGCGAAATTTTTCTACCTATTCATTCTAATTTTACAACCAAGTCTTTTATCAATTTTGCAAACAAATGTCAAATTGACCCCGCCGCTGGGTGACGGTGAAAAAAAAAAAAAGAAGAAGAAGAAAAAGAAAGAGAATAAAGAAGCAGTTGCGAAAGAGGGGGAATCGATGTCGCCCTCTGACGAGGAATGTGAGTACTAACGATTTTTATTTCTCGTGTGTGAGGAGAGAAGTGTATTAATTTATTAGAATATTATCGCTTTTCCGCTCTCTTCCGCATCCCCGATCGTGTGAGTAATTGTTCAACAATATTCGAACGATATTCGCCCCTGATTGAGCTGCGCGGCTGGTCCCCCTCCCCCCCTAATGGTGTTAATCTCCTTTTGTTTATTTATACAGCTCTGTGCGTTGTAGCTGTAAAAAAAAAAAAATATAGTCTTCTATGTGCTCGAAATAAAGATTATTTCACGTAAGGTAATAATGTATACTGGCATTATCGCCAGTTTATACGCACATTTATCGATACGTCGGAATGTCGAGAGACCACCTCATTTTCAAATAATCAACATTCCAGAATGTTGACACCTCTCCAGCTCTCTGTCACACTTTATACACCTCGCTATCTCTCTCTCAATTCTATATACGCACGTCATTTTCGATCTCTGTGTTTTACTTTTCATCCTTCTACATCAGACTAATCATTGAAAATTTCTCAGGATTTATTCCACATTTCATACAACCACTCGCCAGACTCAGAAGTTTTATAATCGATGCGTTACATCCTTGAAGTCAATTGTTAATTCCTCTTTTTCTTACCCCTCTTCCTGCAGAGCAATATTCAAAGCACTGTAATTAATTCTCCTTCTTTTATTTCATTCGTTCACTTTATTATTGTAATTCGGTCTTGCTCGGTGGAACTGTGATGAGATTTCTCGTTTTAGTTCGGCCAGGTTTGTCAATAACAAATATCAGATCATTTCATTTTATGCAGTTTGCAAATATGTCCATTTATCTGCTACAATTGGTAACCATAAATTCCGGACACATGAATCACATATATCAATTTTTTCAAGATCAAACTCATTGATGTAAAATTTTTTAATTTTCAGATATCAAACTTTTGTAAATAAATGATCTCCTAAAGAAATGAGTTCACTTCAGCAAACTGGTCGATTCCTACCATTTGCTAACAATAATATACAACGCAAGCAACTTCCTACACAAGGTATGTTGTATTTATTATTTCTCAAGTATTTAGAAAGCCAGGAAGTTCACGTCGATAAACATTTCAGTATCAAAACAATCAATGACAATAAAGTTTATTAAAAAATGTCCAAATCTGTCTCCAGAATAAAAAGATACAATGTTAAAAGGAAAATGAACATTAACAAAATCAACGCACTGTGTAATTCATATGATAATAATTCATAACAGGTGGATTGCCGCAGAGCTTAAGTGGCAGCGATACAGACGTATCAACATCAAATGAAAATTTGAGTAACGAAGAAAGATATGTAATAAGACATACGGCACGTCAGGAACCTCAAGGCCAAGAAAACCAGCAGCAAACTCCGTCGAGATCGTCTAGCCACAAAGAGAATATTCCCAATATTCAAGTAAGTGTGTATGCGGTTTCTCCTACTGTGCCTTTTCCCTACAGATTAAATCATCTCTTTGCATCTCATGAATAGATGTGGCAGAGCATTCAGGGTAGGGCACGAGTACATGACGCCAGTGCCATTGTGCGATTAGCATTGTACGCGGCTGCATGCTTAATGCTGTTACGTAAAATTGTAAATGATTCTATTTTCCAGGGCAATCTGTTGAACAGAAACAGTTTGAAGGATAGTCTAAATGGCTCGAATAGAAATAGTTTGAAGGAAAGCTTGACTGGGTCCAATCGCAACAGTCTCAAAGACAGCATCAACGGTTCCAATAGAAATAGCCTTAAGGATAATCTGAGTTCTAATCGAACCAGCGTTGGTTCTAACAGAAGTAGCCTGGATGTTTCGACCAGCTCTTATAACACCCTTATCATACACAATGCCAACGACGAAAATTCCTGGACACCATCTAGCAGGTTAAATAATTTTTTTTTAACATTTATTCAAATCGTATAAATTCTTCCGCAGGATATTTTATTCTAGCCTTCTGCACTCTACTACAATTTAATTCACTGCGCAGTGTACACTTAAATCTATACAAGTTTTTTAAACATCACATTGTTCGCTCGACTAACAATATTACATTACAATCATATACTATAATTATTGATTTCAATACGAGTAAATAGGTTGTCCAATGCAGAAGCACATAGTTAGATAATAGAGCATTTCATGCTGAAGAACTCGAGTAACGATACCTTTCTTTCATTCATTCATCTGGCATGAGTAATCCGTTACGTGAGGCTAAAATTGCGCAAATTTACTGGAACGATAATCGTCAAAGTTTTCACGTTTTTATTCTGCTCAGATTATCAGGAATGGTGAGAGAACATGGAGAAATGGGCTATCTGTACTGCGAGGGTGGAGGTAAGGGCCACTCTAATAGCCCAACTATGCAATCTTTGACCAGTCTTCCTCATGACGATCATCATTATGAGCAGCCCGGAGGAGGTGGAGGGTGCCAAGAAATAACTGATATTCCAGATGACTATCTCAATCAATCACAGGTACAGTCAGGAATTCAATTCTTGTGAATAGTTCTTGAAAATAATTTGAGAAACATTTTTTACAGGTGTTGAAACACCTTGCTAAAGAAGTGAAAATACCTTCGTATGGAAAATTGACCAATAATGGCAGTAGTATAGAAATGAGGATGCGAGAGAGAGATGGAGAGCGCGGTAAACAAAGTGAAACCGAATTCGAAGACAGGCCACCTCCGTCGTACACTTCTACTATGCTACCGCTCAAGAGTAAACATAGACTTCTTGGTCCAACAGAAAAATTGACACTCTCAAGATCTCAACCTGACCTATCAAGGATTGGGAAAACTGATACGGATAGTTATGATCCACGCACAACGTCTCCAAGGTGATGCGTCGACAAACTTGTTGCTGTTGGGTTGTTTAATTTTTTCGTTTTACCATTGAAACTGCATCTGAATATTCAATTTACTGTACAGGCCTCAAACAAAAGGTAGGGAGGAGAGGGAAACGGCGGCAGGCGAGATCTGGCCTTCGGCCGAAATGGTGCAAATTTTGATCCAGGAAAACAGCGCGTTGAAATTGGAGCTCGAACGATGCTACGGCAAAGTGTCTAAGTCCCAAAAACTTGAGCATGAAATAGCCAAAGTTCATCGTGCCCATGAGGAATTGGCAGCATCTTGCGAGCGCAGAGAGAAACTGGAAAGGGCTGCTCGAGCTAGGCTCCAAGGCGACTGCCGTCGCTTGACTGATTTGAATCGTGCGTTGAGGGAGCAAATTGATTTGTTGGCTTCACGAACGGATACTCCTCCAATCGTTGAATCTCTAAGGAAAGAACTAACGCAACGAGAATTATTAATCGGTCAACTCATCACCCAAAGTAAGCTCAAACATTCTGGCTCAGTATCAAAAAGGTGCATATGGTTAAATGTTCAATTGTGCTGAAGCTATTCTTTGATACATCATTTTTAGACAAAGAACTGGCGGCTGCTAAAGAGAGACAAGAAATTGAATTGGCAGCACAGCGAGCAACCCTGCAGGAACAGAGAACACACATTGATATTTTAGATACAGCTCTTACAAATGCACAGGGAAATGTTGTCCGCCTGGAAGAAGAGGTGTGTAAATATTGCCAACGCTCTCGTACATTGTCTTTTATTTGCCCTTCTTGACTACTGTTTTTTCATCGCTCATATAAATATTAATTTTTCAGTCTCGAAAGAAGCAGGTCTACGTTGAGAGAGTCGGTCAGCTCCAACGCGCTTTATCCTCGCTTCAAGCATCAAGTGATAGACGAGAAGAAACGGAGCGACAACTTAGAGGCCAGTTGGAGAGAGAATTGAGAGAGGGTGGATGCGGAGGCACGAATAGTGGCGAGCACGCATCGAACGGCGAGACAATCGCTGAATTGAAACGAAGGTTACGTGAACGAGATGAAAAAATCATGTCCTTAGAAGGAGACGTGACTAAATGGGAACAACGATACCTGGAAGAAAGTGCCCTTCGTCAAGCTGCTATTGACGCTGCCAGTTTGCCCAAGTAAGATCGTAATTTTCACTTGTCGTCAACAATCAATCCGTATGAAAGTAAATGTCAAACAATAAATCTTTCGTGTTCCGATTGATGCTGATGAACTATCACTTGTTCTCCTTATCAGGGATGCTAAAATCGCGGCACTGGAGAAAACGAGCCAAGATGCTGAAAAAATGATAGCGGAGGCTCGTTCCGAGAAAATGCGTCACATGGACGAGGTACATGCCGCGCAGAAGAAGCTTGCCGATCTCGAATCAAGGTTTGCCTTTCATTCCGAATCTTACTTTCACATTTATAGTTGATAAAATTCCGCTATCACAAGGAGTTGACGATCTTCTTGTCACGTTACAGAATGAAAGACTTGGAATCAAAACTGGCTGAACGAGACGCAATGATACGGGTCTTGCAAAAACATACGTATGACAAGGACAGTAGTAGCAGTAGCGGAGTTGGTAGCTACCCCGCAGCTCACTCATCTCATTCAAGTACATCTGCAGATCATCATACGGTCCTTACTTCTACACCGGAACTCGGTAATGACTATTAAAAAATGAACTGAGATTAGAGAAACAGCTGGGGAATGCAATCGATGGATATTTGATTGTTTACTTCGTGAAAATTAACGTTGAACTTTTGTTTTTACAGTGAGCAGTGTTTTAAGCGGCGGAAGTGGATACGGTAGCGGTGGTTCTTTTGCCGTTTCCGACAGCTATAATAAATATAGAAAGCAAGGCAGCTTTGAGCAAACCAACAAAAGCCTAGATGACCAATTGAAAGAACTAGACTCTCAGCTTCTCAGCAAGGTAGGCAGAATCTCAACTGTGTAGCGTTTTGTTTTTTATCAAAAAATTGCTCATAAATTATAAAGAAAGGACCTTATACAATTCCGTAATTTAGGTAACGCATCAGCTCGCGGATAATTTATATTTTCCGATTAGACGGTACAATGAACACCAATTCATTGTTCTGAAGGATCTATATGTTGACAACGATCTAATTTATTCATTTCTCATTCTTCTATATTAATTAGATTAGCTGAAATAAGTGTCACAGGTCATAAAAAGTATTACAGATCACACGCTACAAGGTATTTTTGTGTTCGTGTTTGTAACTGAATTTAACTCGAACCCCTCCGAGAGTCATTAATGTGTTATTAAATAATGGAACACTATTTCATTGGACGACACATAGTATGTGCAGACAATTATTCACAGTAGCCGTACTTGAAGTTCACGTTAATGATTCCCAAACTCAAATTAACCCACTTGATGTTTGTTGTGTGCTTAAGAATTCTTATTTATTTTTCATTCTTTAAAGCTGTTCAATCCATTAGTCGACGATATATTTTATATCAAAAGTGCAACGTTCAAGCCAGAAGCTTGGAGAAATAAGGGTTTTATAATCCCTAAAAATTACTTGAAGTCGTTTCCAGGTGGTCTATCCCCTTTCATAATTTAAAAGTGAAATCTCAACTTCGATATATGACGGAATCTATTGCTTGTCAAATCATGATTCAAGTATAGAAATATCATATTCGTCAACTATTTTTCTTTCGTTCTTTGTATTCAACTGAACTTGACGTGTGTTGACTTTTTTCTTCCCGTTTATTTAATTTAGTATCCGTCACGCGTAATATAGTAAATAATTATGTACAAACACATTTTTCGGAAGTTTGAATCGGACAGAACTGTTTCCGTTTTCAAATCAATTCGCCTAAAAATTAGTACTTATACCTGTAAGATAATTAACTTCTGCGCATGTGCTGTCATGTTATGTTGATTTTCATTGAGATATATTTGAAATACATATTAATCACAGTATGTAGTTAACAGAGTTGATTTGGCGACATTGATGGAATTTTTGTTCATTTTGTTGCGAGTGAGAACCGACTAATCCTGCCTAACCCACTCCCACCATCCTTGAGTGAGCATGCACTGTTGTGGCGTGCACTAACACTCTTTCCAGGTCCCGGACCCCTTCCAACGGAGGTATTTTTCTCTCTTTTCAGCGGGCACTTTGCTGTTTTCCAGGATTCTCTAATCCAGGCACTACGTCGCGAAAAGGAAAAATACCCAAGCCATTATTGGCGGGTGTAGATAGCACAGGTAGTTCGAGTACTGCATCCAGTAAAAGTCGTCTCCTCGACGATTCGGGAGGTGAAGCTTCCGGGGATTTGCTGGAGTTTGCCGCCGCTACGAGGTTCAAAGGTACGGCGTCCAGGTTGTCGGACAGTAGGCCGGAGGAGATGATGTTGCTGGAAAAACAAGGTAGGAGTTCTCAGCGACAGAGAATGCAAGAGGGGGAGCCACGCAGGGCTGGCAGTCTCCCTCCGAGCTCGTTGCCTCGTCCTCCACGTTCCTTGAAAGCGACAAACAACCCACGCTACTGTCGTCTGAGCGACACGGAAACCCGTAAGAAGTCGGACCCAGGACCGATAATCGAATCTGCTATGAAGGGACGCGATTCTGGTAATTGCACCCTCGAATATGGCAGACTTGACTCGAAAGGTCAACGGCGGAAAAAATCTTCAAGCTCCGAGGTCTCCATTCAGAGCACTGCGACGAGGAAATCTCCTTCACTGATGATCGGACCCAGTGGGGAGTACGAAAGACTGGGAGATGTTCAGCGAAAGAAACAGGCAATCGCCGAGGTGAAACACAGGGAAAATCAGGGCCGTTCCATGATCCCTCCGCCGTCAAGACGTATCGGAGAATATGGTCGTCTCAGCGACAGCGAGGGGCGGGGCACCCTGAGAAAACAAATTGGCTCCAGAGGACAGAGCACCGGCAGTACGGTCAGCAGTAAAAGCGGAGGACGTGACTCCGGAGGCACTGCTAGCAGCGAAGCTTCGACCTCTTCGTTACCACCTACCAGGGCCAGGTCAATACCTCGGCCTAGCAATTACAGGATTCAATTTTAGAATATTTACGTAAATACGATTTACCACGACTGTTGTTCGTACGCAGCCATGAAAAGATTGTTTTCTTTTTTTTTTTTTCAATTCATTCTCTTTGTTACTCATGAATATGCATACATATACGCGCGTGCAGAGTGCGCACAACTTGTATATATGCATACGCATGGACACGTACTGTGTAGTAATATTTATAGGTAAGTCCGCAAGCCAATCATTACGCCATAATAGACATACATTGTATAGATAACGACACGTAAAATAGTGATTGTAAGACCTAGTCATTACCAAAGTAATTTCTGTACTGAGGAATAATTTTCTCGTGTCACATGCGCATATATAGTCGTTTATCTTAGAGTTTTTCCCTTCCTCTGTTTTTTCTGCCGGTGAAATCACTGAACCGATGAGAATGGACGATGCAACAAACGACTTCTTCTCTTGTGCATCGGATCGTGAGCAACGTTGTATTAATGTGCCTTAGGAAAATCGCCTTACAGCTTAGAGGGTACGGGAAAATTGTAATATTGAAAAAAAAATTTTTACCGCAGGATATACCGAGTAATAGATGGTGTAACGGATATACCTTGCTTGAAATTCCGATAGACTTGGAAAGAAATTCACAAATCATTCAAGTTCTATCTTCTTCTCTTTCCGCAAATGTTTTTTAATAATTTATCTGTCTTTTTAAAATTGTCGAGTAATATCGTATACCGATTGAATTTAGAAAACATTGAAAAAAAAGTAGCTTAGGATCCCATAAGACTGATCAAATGGATACTGAAGAAACAAAACTCACTCAATTTTACTGAATTTGTTTGCTTCCCCCCCTCGTAGATCTTACTTTCACTCCGCCCTTTGAAATACGTTCACATATGTAATTTAAATTACAATACTTGAATGCATAATATGTGAAATATAATTGCATTACGGTCAATTGGGACCTCGATCGTATGTAATACATACGAATGATTGTCGTCGAGAATTAGATGAGTGCAACAGGAGAGAGTCATCGCTCTACATTTGCTGAAACACCAAAGTGTAGAATTCCCTTTTTTTTTTTTTTTTTTTTTTTTTTTTTTTTTTTTTTTTTTTTTTTTTTTTTTTTTTATCTAAATAGTAATGAAATTAGTGAAGAAAGAAAGAAAGAAAGATAAAGAATTTTCTTTCAATATAATTAATGTATTTATTCGTGCTTGTTTTATAATTATCATACCTACATATTATTATGTAGCGAATCGTAATTTTCGATTGAATTATATAACAAAGCAGGAGATATAAGGGTGTACCTGTACATGCAGGATGTACCTATCCTAAGTTGTAACATAATATTTTGATTGTGATGTAGCATAGAGTAATGGACTAGTGGCATTTGAATTTGAGGTTTTTACCTCTTACCAGTGTGCGTGAATGGTATCATTCACGACTAATGATGGTGTGAATGTGATTGTACCGACAAGACCAAGGTGAACATGTTGATAGTCTTGCATTGAATTTCAGACATTTTCTGGTTTTTCACATATTTTTCCTCCTTCTGACTACAGTTTCTACATTTTGCAGCTACGCTTTATAATGGTTGTGCTGTAACAGCCATCAGCACATACACAAACACAAACACACATACACACACACCAGAACATTTTTTACCTAGACATAACAAACGAAAAAAATTTCAATTAGTAGTTATTTATCAAATCAATTTATCAGTTTTAACCGAATCGATTTGGTTATTGATGAAGTATGAATGTATTTAACGAGGCTGTTATTTCACAGTTATTGTAAAAGCGGTAACGGTGAAACAAACAAAAAAAAAAAAAAAAAAAAAAAAAAACAATTTCCAAATAATTTTCAATGTGATGTGTAAAATACAAGAAAAAAAAAAAAGTTTATTTATATATCACTATCTACAATACAAAATATTTCATATATAATATTTAAGATTCTTATTAAAATCTGACGTACCTTTACATATATATATATATATATGTATATATATATATGTATATATATGCAAGAATACCAAATTACAGTATCACCAAAGAAATGTAACGGTCATGTATAATATTGTGTCCGTGACTATACGCTGTAACCAAATATTGTTACTTTAATATTTTTGCGTACTACACGTATAGTGCACGAAAATGAAGAAAAACAAATGTAACTATTAAGGAAACACAACTGTTCGTCGTTTGCTCTCTATTTTTGATACAGCCGTTCTAAGTAAGCTTTATACGTATTTATTGAGTATACATTTTTATCGCCGTCTCTTTTTGTTTATGGTTTTTTTTTTTTTTTTTTTCCTTTTCTAATCTCGTTTACTTTACGAATTTACCATCATCTGTTCGTCATTGCGGATAGATGATTTTCAATGTTGCAAATAAAAGAACTTGCAAATGTATTGACAACCGCGAGTAGAGATACCTATATTGAATTTCGCAGCTACGGACTGGAAAATAGACAGTAAGCGTTTTGTTACAAGGGTGTTGTTTGAAACAGTGCCAAGTCGCACTGGTATGTATGCTAGCTTTACTAACCAGAAACCACCAACCAATGTATTGTTTTACGGATGGAAGCTTTCTATGCAAAACAAAAACAAACAAAAAAAAAAAAACAAAAAACAAAAAAAAAACTTAAAAAAATAAATAAATAAACAAATAAACACAAAAATAATGGTAGTTGGCTGATGTAAAGAAATCATACAAAATACAAGCTCTGTTGTAAGAAAATTGTTTATCTCATCTTCTATTTGTCACTTATTATTAGACATATGTATATAACAATTGTCTTTCTTATTTCACAGCTGACCGGTACGAGAAAAAAACAAAATGAAATTTATATTCTACCTTTCTTGTTGCCACTTTTACAGAGTGTTTGCGTGAAAATTTATATCCAAAAGTGAAGAAAACTTAATTACACCAAGTTCCATGTGTTGTATAATTTTGTCTATTTGAAAGTGCGTGGTGAGCACTAGTTATAGTTAATCACTTTGTAATCTTGAGACAAATTTTATGCGGATAGGTTTTGCTGGCCGGAGGACCAAGTCGGTAAGGATTTGTACATCGTTTGAATAATCGAGAGGCTCCAAATAGAAATTGTGCAAGAAATGTGCCATCAGCACCTTCAACTCCAACATCGCAAATTTCTGACCTGCATAAAGAGACGAAGAATAATGTGAGTACATACGTTTTCATTCAGTGCTGATTATCAATTATAATTGCGGTGATGATTGTTTCTCTCCGCACGCATGGGTATAATATTCGTGAACGATTCGGACGGATTATAATCACCATCCAAATTAAAGGAAATTTGCTGAGCTTGAATTCCGGAACGCCATCGTAGCTCTTAAGCCAATTATGGATAAATTTGAATACAGTAATTCCTTGATGCTAGACTGGATTTCGCAAATGTCTGCATTACGAAAGTCGCGGACGCTACAAGACGAAACGTGCACAATCGTGTGATGCTCGGTGCGTAATTGCCTTTGTTAAACGCATTATCCTCACCGATGCAGTTTCGTGGTCCCGCGCTGAAAGGCACGAAGGCAAACGGATGACGTCCTTGTGCTTGGTCGGGTAAAAATCTGTCCGGATTGAACGCTGAAGGATCTGACCAGAAATTGGGATCCCTATGGACGTCAAAAATGTGAACATGAACAATTGTTCCACCGGGCACCAGAAAGTTTTCTGAAAAAAAAAACGAACAAATATCAAACAATCGTATGATGGGAAATAGGAATAGATTATAGAATAGTAAATAGATTGAATAGGAGAATTCAAGAAGGTGTTGTTGTAAGTGCCATTTTTTTTTTTCAACAAAATTCTATATGCAGCAATCATATAATAAGTAATAACTAAATGCAGCAAAGAGAAAACGGTTTTTCTCGGTTTTTTAAGATTTTTAAATCGTTTAATTTTCTGCTACAATTATCAGGCGCGTGAAACTGCCTGTTTTCGAATACTCACTGAGTTGCAGGTCTTCCGATATGTGACGAGATACGAACGGCACACTTGGAAACAATCGCAAAGATTCTTTAATGCATCTTTCGAGATAAGCCAAGCCCTGGACTTCGCGCATTGACAATTTCTTGTCTTCTTTATTTTCGAATACCTCGTCGATCTCAGCTCTCGCTTTGTCCTACGACAGACATAAATCGCAAGTCCCAAAGTCTCATTTTTTCAAGCGAAACGTGACGCAAACACCCATTCAATGCACTCGTCGTATACAACTTGTTTTCTTCGTAAGCGAGAAAAGAAGAGAAAAATATAAAAAAATGAACAAGAAATGAAATGGAAATATTAAAAGGCGCATGCAATTACCGTTCAAGAAACTCAACCAAATATACATATGTGGTAGGAAAACAAGTATCGAATCAAAATATTAATTGTCCACCGTACCTGAATGTCTTTGTTTTCGGCTAGCAGCATCAACGTAAAACATATTGCCATAGCGGTCGTGTCGTGTCCCTGCAGTGAAAATAAAAATTTTGTGTAATCAATATAGGAATACTTTTACTACATATTCATTGGCAATGCAGAAGAAGGAGAAGATGAAGGGAAAAAAATTCGGTCATAATTTCGGAATAATTTGATTCGGGCTGCATGCATTTGCCAAAGTAACATTGTTTCTGTAGTGAATTCATCTCCATAACCCGTTTTACACGTGCAATAATACCGGATTACTACTTCGTACGACGGTAAAATTACAATAAAGAAGATAAACTAGGAAAGAGTAAAAACTTGTCAGAATTCGATTAGTTCGATTCGTCTCTACTAGATTGAGAATGAATAATAAGCGGATAGAAGAATCCTGAAAAACTTGAAGTTGCACGAAGTGTAGGCAGATTAAACCGTCGTAAAAACTGGTCAGTTTCAAAGTAAAATCACCTCGAAAATAAAAGTGTCGACTTCTTCTCTGATTCCTTCGTCGTCTATATTGCCTTCACGCCTGGAAGCTGAGATGAGGAGATCCAGCATAGCCAGACGTCGTTTGCCTTGAGAATAAAAATCGAAACTTTTATGCCACTGAGTGATGAAAATATTTATTGCTTCTCGTATTACATTGTGTAAAGATATAAGCTCTGCGGAACGCACCCTTCACATTTTCGTCGTCAAAGCTGTAAATACTTTGATGGCTGTCGTCGTCAAACCTCTTTAAAAATCGACCTCCGGTCTCGTCGTGATACCGTTTACGATCGTTGATGATCTTTGAAAAAGTGGTTAAGAACACGTGATTGTGAGGGAAAAGATACGCGCTGCGCGTATAATTGGATACTCACATTTGTCGAAAAACCGTGAAGAACTTTCAGCGCGCGAACTTGATCTTTGAATTTTCGCGAAAATTTGAACATCCAGTCTGAGTGCCACCAAGGTCTGAGGATCCTGAGATTCAAGCCGAAGAAATTGCTGGATCAATCTCGTTTTTGTTTAGCTTATGATGAATGAAATTGACTCACCGGTAAAGCGTTATACATCCCATTTCTGAAACGCAGGACCTGTATTCCTTCAGAACTTGCCCATTCACGTCCGATGTCGCGCCCATCGTGGTTTCTGCAAAGTCAAGAGATGAGAAAACGTTCTCTCACATTCATTAAGACTCGTTGTCAACTTCAAATTCACCGCAAATCGAGTTGAGCGTGTATTTGTGGAGGAGGTGGACGAGATCGTCGACGACTTCGTCTCCCTCGAGGCAAAGCGATCGCACCAATTTCTCGCTCTGCTCGTTGAAAATTCCGACAAATTGTTGCAGTACGTTGAAGTGAAAAGCTGGCGTGAGGATTTTCCGTCGTTCGTGCCATTTTTTTCCTAAACAAGAGGAAAAAGAATCATCTTTTCACCTGCATCTATTCAAAATCTTATCTACTCTAACTGCAGAACGAAGGATAATTTTCTGGAATCAAATCGTTGGCTCCATAAAAAACCCAGCGAGAATTCTTCTACTTAATACATCTCATTGCGCGAGTTAAAAATATGCAAACTAAGCCAGAAAAACAGTTTATTTCGCAATACTTTTCATCGCAATAATAAGAGAAGAGTCCGTCGGTCTGTCCGAGAAACTTCCGCGATGATCACGAAAACGGCCGAATAAAGAATCTGAAAATTTCGGGAATTGACCACTAGTTGAAAAAGTATCGAAAGAAAAATTTTGCAAAACAAAAAATTGATACAGATTTTTCAAAATTTACAATTGAACTTAGAAAAACATAACCGTTCATTTATAAAAAGTAATAAACAGGAAAAAGTATAGGATTGTCGGTTAAACATTGAAAGTTGATTCAATTCCGATAGAACCGGAAGTTCAAATTAAACTGAACACGGGAATTTGTCATGCCTATTATTTCGCTGTGAAATCCTGTAAGTTTAAGATTGTTTCATCAAATCGTTTCTGAGATCATCGCGGGAGTTTATCGGACAAACCAACAGACCGGCATTTTTCTGAGTACCTGTCTTTCGAATTATAGAGGTTCGAAAACGTGAAGATTCTTTGAAATTATAAAAAGTGATTTTCGACCGGAATTAAAAGTTTTCTTGCATTATCAAAGTTGACGAAGAGCAAACAGATTTTTCAAGTATCACCTTTGCTAGTCAAAAGTCCGGTGCTGAGCCACGGATGGAGGAAATCGTACAAAGGGCTCTTCTCGATGTGCTGCGTGCTTAAAAACAAGGCCTGGAAAATAACCACGAAATTGAACGCTTGATTTGCACATTCTGTAATAAGCTGATTATTATTCAAATTGCGGTGTTTTTCATGGCAACAAAATTACACCTTGCCTGTCACGATCATTCTATTTTTTACAATAACTGCAGTACACTCGTAGTTACTATCGATTGCCAAGTGACAAGTATAATCATAGAGATTGATTCTGTCATCATACGGCTTGGTAGCCATATATTTAAGAGTGGAATTCAAATTGCCGGTGGAAAATCGTCCTCTCTGATTGTATAATTACTCTATTGGTAAATATGCGGATAATTATGAACCAGCTCTTCAGCTGAAAGCCCACGGGAGGTATTTTCATTTACCTCGACGTCGTCCGGATGATGAACGTTGACGACTGGAACTTTGACACTCCAGATACGATTAATGGGGTAATAGTCCTTGTTCAGCTTGCGACTCAAGGTCCATAATTCGACTGCGTTAATCGGGAGGAAACCGGTTAAATTTGATATGATACTTGCATGATGAGCCCAACAACAGATTCAGAAATGACGTTGCAGTTTACTCACCATGAGACACTAGGAAGATTAACATATTACCGATGAAAGGCCAGGCGTATGGTCCAGGAATTCTATCGATGAGTTCACCTTTCCTGCCACCGCGAACCAAGTAGTGGAATCCGTAAAGAACCCCCGCGATCAGGGTAAGAAATAGCATAATACCCAACATTTTTTCGGATCTCTTAACTCGGGCGCTAGACAAGCGTTTATAAATTTGATTAAGCAACTATTTTCCCGTCAGTTGAACGCCTTGTAACAACCGCAGCATTCACTGTCACTCTCAACTGCGACTCCGGTGCATCAATATGCTCCATTGGTCTCTATTGATAAGCTCTCACTCAATCTCATTGATAAGCTCTCGTATCGAAATAGGCCAGCTTATGCAAGTTGTTCTCGAATATGGGCAGAGAATTTTAAACTTTTAATTAGCCATCGAGAGCCATTATACGTACAAGCCTTATAGTCAATGTGCGTATGTTGCCATTGATGCTGAGAAGCAATTATCGGGTGTCTCTTCAATACGTGTGATATTTAACGCACAAGCAGAGCAACTGATGCGATGGGCTCTGCAAAGGAAACTGAATCTACTGGCCTCGACCAGGGTCTCGTTATATTTTCTCCACTCTTGCCTGTCCCTGGCGATGCATCAATGGATATAACAAACGGGTGTTTGTGCATCACACGAATACGCTGCCGTCGTGGTGAGATAATACATTTCGACGCACACTCACGAATGACTGCCGACTAGACGTTGCGGTAGAGAGAACTTGATACTTCAAGATAAACATGTTTATCTGATACGTAAAGATATATACGGTAGGGATTCAAAATAGTTATTTACTGTAAAATATTTCCCACTGATAACGGATGATGAAAATTGTTTCTGGAAATTTTCAGATCAATTTTCTATGAAAATGGGACTATGAGAATGAAAAAAAATGAATTTCCACAATAAACAGTTTTTTCTTTTCTTTCAAGATCGCACCACAGAGTTATTTTTGTGATTGACGAATAATCATTGTTTTCCATTTCTGTAATTTTTATTTCTCGTTCATCGTTTATGAATCTTTTTCTAGCCTGCGTAATGGAATAAATGAAGAAATAGAATGAAGTTATGAAACTAACGAAACGTGAGTGTTTCGGCCATGCGAGTCTCATTCTTGCGAACATCTTTGACCCTCAGAGAACCGGCATACGCCATTTGGCGTCTCATTTCTTCGGCTCGTCTCGGTTTAGCTTATCAAAGTCACTCGACGATCCTCTCAGAATTAGGTTAATGATAGTAGCCGCCGGACAAATAATTAGAATGTTGCCACAAAGGTGCATTAAGAAATTTTGTATCGGGGCTCGACGAGACGAAAGTGGAAAATGAGATTCGTTTATATTGATAAATCTTGAAAGTTAGCAAACAAAAGGTTAATTATGATTTTCGTGTGACCTTCGGACCAATTTAATGCGAACAGGTTTCGCTGGCCGGAGGACCAAGTCAGAAAGGATTTTCACATCGGATGAAAGATCAAGCGGCTCCAAATAAAAATTGTGTACGAAATTTGCTATCAGCACCTTCAACTCCAGCATCGCGAATTTCTGACCTGCAGAAAGAAGAGAATAATGTGAGGACGTATACGCCTTCCTTCAATGACAATTATGAAATATCATTTCAGTAAAATATTCGTGAACGATTCGGGCGGATTGAAATCACCATCCGAATCGAAGGAAATGTGCGGAGCTCGAATTCTGCAACGCCATCGTGGCACTCAAGCCAATTATGGATAAATTTGAATACAGTAATTCCTTGATGCTAGACTGGATTACGCAAATGTCTGCATTACCAAAGTCACGGACGCTACAGGACGAAACGTGCACAACCGTATGATTCTCGGTGCGTAATTGCCTTTGTTAAACGCATTATCCTCACCGATGCAGTTTCGTGGTCCCGCGCTGAAAGGCACGAAGGCAAACGGATGACGTCCTCGCACTTGGTCGGGTAAGAATCTATCCGGACTAAAGACTAATGGATCTGGCCAGAAATTGGGATCTCTGTGAAGGTCGAAAATGTCGACTTGAACAACCGTTCCACCGGGCACCAGGTAGTTCTCTAAAATAAAACGTCAAACCATGCTATGATGAGCGAGCGCAAGATCCATGCGATCATTGGGAGTGAAATCTGCGTGCATGTAAATACTCACTGAGTTGCAGGTCTTCCGATACGTGACGAGATACGATTGGCACACTTGGAAACAATCGCAAAGATTCTTTAATGCATCTTTCGAGATAAGCCAAGCCCTGGACTTCGCGCATTGACAATTTCTTGTCTTCTTTATTTTCGAATACCTCGTCGATCTCAGCTCTCGCTTTGTCCTACGACATACATAAATCGCAAGTCCCAAAGTCTCATTTTTTTCAAGCGAAACATGACGCAAAAAGTCAGTAGATGTTTGACGCAATCCGTTTGGTTCAGCGACCGGAGAGGATTTGAAAAAATGTCACTAATATATGTAATTAGCGAGAAGTCAAATAATATCAATACCGTACCTGAATGTCTTTGTTTTCGGCTAGCAGCATCAACGTGAAACATAATCCCATAGCGGTCGTGTCGTGTCCCTTCAGGCGGAAAAAAATACTTAAATCATCGATAAGAATATGCTTAATCGAGGCACGCCGATAAGTGTCTACGCCTATCACTCGTTTCATCAGCCATGCGAAGACGAGACGAAAACAAATCCTATTCCAGTTTTACTAATTTCGCCGCGTGCCAATTTTGTTCCACATGGATTAAGTACTTGTGGATTACGTATATATTATAGAACCGGGTGACCTTTGCGAATGAAACTGAACTGACTGAAAGAGGAACTTGAGAATTTTTACTCCTACAAGATGTTGTTAATCCTATATGGAGTTACAGCATGACGAGTACGTAGTACTATAAGGTATCCATAAAGTCAGTCTGATCTATTCGCCGTCGTTACACGGCTGAGGTCAAGAGTCACGATAATTCTGCCAATTGTTCTTGCTAATTCTAAGTTGGATTAAATTGCGGCATCACGCGATTTGGTTAAAATATTTTGGACAGAATATCTACCTCGAATATGAAAGTATCCACTTCTTCTCTGATTCCCTCGTCGCTTATGCTGCCTTCGTGCCTAGAAGCTGACATCAGTAGATCGAGCATGGCCAGACGTCGTTTACCTTGAACGTAAAATCAAATAATTTTGTGGTATATTACATAATCAAACCGGAACATTTTTTGTCTTGTCTTATAAGGCGATGATACACTAGCGGCATTGTTGTAATTTTTCATACTTACAGTACTGAAGCTTCAGGACTCGCGTAGTGATCCCCGAAAGCTAATGGGTGGGGGTCAAAACTTGAAAGGGTCAATATTTTGAATGGCAGATGTATCGAAGTTTCAAACATGCGAAATTGGAATAACAAAAGATTTCGAACAATTCATCTTTCCTCATTTTACTTTCGCGTGTTTGAAATTTCCATACGTCGGCCATTCGAAATATTGGCCCTTCCAAGTTTTGACCCCCGACCAATAGCTTTGGGGATTCACTGTTCGAGTCGTAAAGCTTCTGTACTATAATTATGAAAAATTACAAAAATGCGGCCGGTATGATCACCTTGTTAGCAGTATTTTGTCGGACAATGTAATAAGAAATTTTTTACGTCCATTCAGGAAGAGATTCGATGTGAAATATGAACGTACCTTTGACATTTTCATCGTTGAAAGCGTAGATATTCGAATCGCTGTCACCGCTAAGTCCTTTTAAAAAACGACCTCCGGTCTCGTCGTGATACCGTTTACGATCGTTGATGACCTTTGAAAAAGTGGTTTAGAAAACGTGATTGTGAGGGAAAAGATACGCACTGCGCGTCTAATTGGATACTTACATTCGTCGAAAAACCGTGAAGAACTTTCAGCGCGCGAACTTGATCTTTGAATTTTCGCGAAAATTTGAACATCCAGTCTGAGTGCCACCAAGGTCTGAGGATCCTGAGATTCAAGCCGAAGAAATTGCTGGATCAATCTCGTTTTTGTTTAGCTTATGATGAATGAAATTGACTCACCGGTAAAGCGTTATACATCCCATTTCTGAAACGCAGGACCTGTATTCCTTCAGAACTTGCCCATTCACGTCCGATGTCGCGCCCATCGTGGTTTCTGCAAAGTCAAGAGATGAGAAAACGTTCTCTCACATTCATTAAGACTCGTTGTCAACTTCAAATTCACCGCAAATCGAGTTGAGCGTGTATTTGTGGAGGAGGTGGACGAGATCGTCGACGACTTCGTCGCCCTCGAGGCAAAGCGATTGCACGAGTTTCTCACTCTGCTCGTTGAAAATTCGGACGAATTGCTGCAGTAGGTTGAAGTGAAAAGCTGGCGTGAGGATTCTCCTTCGTTCGTGCCATTTTTTCCCTAAACAAGAGGAAAAGGAATCATCTGTCGACTCACGTCTTTGACAGTTCTCATCCACTACAACTGCAGTTAGACGACGGATACTTTTTCCATCACAAATGTTCGCACCCCAAAGCACTGTGTACGCCAGTGTAATTGAATTATCAGCTAACTTTGAAACTCAGAAAAAAAAGTATCCATAATTTCCACGTCTTACCTCCGCTGGTTAGAAGACCGGTACCCAGCCATGGATGAAGAAAGTTGTATATGCGACTCTTTTCGATGTGGATTACACTTGAAAATAAAGCCTGGAAAATAACTGCGAAATAAAGTGTCCATGCTCTCCAAGAAGCTGGTTATAACGTAGCATCTCGCGTCATATCATATCTCTATTCATGCGAATGAGTGTGACTGATGTGTAGTTTTTTTACCTCCACGTCATCCGGATGATAAAGAGTCACGACTGGAACTACGATGCTCCAAATCCGTTGGATGGGATAGTAGTCCGTGTTCAACTTGCGAGTCACGTTCCATAATTCTTCTGCGAAACCCGGAAATCGAACGATCGGATGTTATTGAATTCTTTGGATCTTGAGCTTGATCACAGTCTTACAAACGGTATAAGATTACACACCCACGGGTACCATGAAGGTAAGAATGTTGCCAATGATCGGCCAAGCGTGTGGTCCAGGTATTCTATCGATGAGTTCACCTTTCCTGCCTCCGCGAACCAAGTAGTGCAAGCCGTAAAGAACTCCCGCGACCAGGGTTAAAAATATCGCGACACTCGACAACATTCTTTAAGTTCCAACAGATCGGATGTTGAAGATGAGTTTAATCTAATTGACGGACTCTTCTTATCATTTGAACGCGTTGTAACGATCGTAATCTTTGCTGACCTCTGTATTTCGCGACACTCCAATGCAGTAAAGTAGCAGTTTGATGAATTTTTCATGCAATAAATGCACGCCTGCCTCTCGCTACTTTCACAAAACTACCCAATAAAATTTTGGATTTTGGACTACCATTCATCTACAATGTCATCGATGCCGGAGTTCGATAAACAGGCGGCGGCGGGCGACTGAATCGGTCGGCTCTAAAATGACCACTGATGCTGATAAACATTTTATTCTTTCTCTCCCAACCCGCGCTATACAGCAGTGACTCTCAATACGTGTCAGGTTACGAAACTCGACTTAAGAAACGACGACGAACTACAACATTTACGCACACACGGACGCATGATCATACGGCGACAGCGGAGAGAAATATAATCAGTCACACTTTGTTTGTCATGCGAAATGCGGCCACTCGAATCTTGTTTTCTTACGTTTTCATATGTCTGCGTGCTGTTTTGGGAATTTCTTACTAGACGCACTGCGTTTCACAGATTCTGATGTCAGAATCTAGAAACGACGGGTTGAATGCTTAGTTATTTTGCTTCCTTGTAAATTCTTTCGGAAAATTTGCACACTTTCATCAACGAATTTGTAATTCCAAAGATTTTTTATTGAGCACGATACACTGCATAGTACATGGAGAATAGAGTATTACCGAGTACTGAAATATAATTATCCCCTGCGAGTAAAATTTATTATAATTGATAATGCTGATGATTTAAGTTGATTCTTAATGTTATCACAAACATACGAGTAAAAGAGAAATACACTACAAGGCGCAGAGTAAAAGTCCTCAGAGAAATGGAAATGCTGCTGTTGTGGGGTGTAAACGGATTCAATATTGAAGCTCATTGAGTAAAAAAATTTGAAGCATTTTGCCAGAAGTGTTTAGGACCATTTGTGTCAAAGTCAGTTCTCGTCCGGTGCTGTCGGAAAGGCCGTGAAGTAAAAAGATTGACAATTTGCGGCAGCGTCGCGCAGCAAACGACACTGACTAAAATCCAAGACAGTCATTCGACGATCGGCTTAATTACTCTGTGATCTCGGAACGAATTTCATGCGGATAGGCTTCGACGGTCGCAGGACCAAGTCGGGAAGGATTTGTACATCGCTGGAAAAGTCGAGTGGCTCGAAGTAGAAATTGTGCAAGAAATGTGCCATCAGCACCTTCAGCTCCAGCATAGCGAACTTTTGACCTGTAACAGACGAAGCGTGACGTGAATTATCGGTTATCGGATAGAATTCCGGTGATTACCACGAACGGTCTTCGCATGCATTTACATATTACACTTATAAAAGAATCAGGAAGATTACAATATTTACATACAGTGCACAATTATTCCGGTTACACGCGTTTTCCTTACCGATGCAGTTCCGCGGTCCTGCGCTGAAAGGCACGAAAGCAAAAGGATGACGTCCTTGCGCTTGGCCGGGTAAAAATCTATCCGGATCAAAGACCGATGGATCTCGCCAGAAATTTGGATCTCTGTGAAGGTCGTAAATGTGAACGTTAACGATCGTTCCCCCGGGCACCAAATAGTTCTCTAAAAGTCATATGAAACCATTTTATCGTGAGTGGATAAGAGATGTACGATGATCAGGAGTGAAAACTGCGTGCAATTGCTCACTGAGTTGCAGGTCTTCCGATATGTAACGAGATATGAACGGCACACTCGGAAACAATCGCAAAGATTCTTTGATGCATCTTTCGAGGTAGGCCAAGCCCTGGACTTCGCGCATCGACAATTTCTTGTCCTCTTTTCCTTCGAATGCCTCGTCGACCTCGCCTCTCGCTTTGTCCTACGAAAGAAGGGAAAGAAAAGACTCAGTCATCGCAGCTGTAACACAGTCTATTTTGTTTGCCGGTGGGAGAAGGTGCAAATAAATTTCATCAGTATTAGTAACAAACACGACGTCAACAATATCAATGACTTACCTGAATTTGTTTGTTTTCGGCCAGCAGCATAAAAGTGAAACATAATCCCATAGCAGTCGTGTCGTGTCCCTGCAGGTAAGAAATGTTCTCGAATTATCGATAGAAATATGCTTGAGGCACGCCGAAAAGTATTTACGACCGTCACTCTTTCATCGGTTATCCCTTCTAGCCAAAAAGCTCATCGCTTTGTCGCGTCAGACACGATTGGATGCTAATTTTTTGTTGAACATCTATAGAATTTACGAATCCGTGGTATGGTTTGGTGTAGCAAATTTCTTTTTGACTGATGGTTGTACTTTCGTAGTATTTGGATGTCAAGATCTGTGACGACCAAAAGTAGGATCAGGTGAAGATGCTAATTCGCACACCTTCGAGGTCAAAACAGTATCCTCTGCTGATTTTATGAGAATCGGTTCGGTGGTTTGACTGTACCCTTGTTTACAAGAGACTTGCACGTGCCGGAAAAATCCTAAAAAATTACCAAAATTTCTACTAGAAGCAACAAGATTTGATTTCAAAGCCCGTCGTTGTGCCTCCAAAATTAAACGAGTTGGCAGCTGCCGTTTCCCAACCGGAAGTGGGACTGGGTGAAGAAAAGTCACAATAGAAACAGTAAACTGTACGAATTTCATAAGAACCGGCTTAGCGTTTGGACTCTTTTTGTAAATGCTCGGAAACGACTTCTCAGGTGCCAAAACGCGCTTCCCCTATGGTTTCGGAATTTTCTGTCGATCCAACGTTTCTTGCAACGGTGAATATACGAATCACTCCGTTTTTAACTATCGAGCCCAAGAATGTAAAAATCCTGTTCCGATTTCATTCATTTGCCCGCACGGTAATTTTCTTCGATATTATATGAATCAGGTGTACTCGTGTATTTGGTATGGATTAATTAACTGCGTGACCTTTGAGAATGAAACTGACCAAAGAGGAACTTGAGAATTTTTACTCCTACAAGATGTTGTTAATCCTACATGGAATTATAACATGACGAGTACGTAGTAGTATAAGGTTTCCATAACTCGAGTCCAATTTATTCGCCGTCATTACACGGCTGAGGTCAGGAGTCACGTTAATCCTGCCGATTGTTCTTGCCAATTCTAAGTTCGATTAAATAGGAGCATCGCGCGATTTGGTGGAGTCCGGACAAAATGTTGAGAGAGGACAGTTTCTACAAGTTTGTTTCTACAAGCGACCGAGCGGTTCGTTTCTACAAGTCGCAGTCCTACAAGTTCGTCCGAAGGGTTCGTTTCTACAAGTGGAGGTCAAATAATTTAAATTAAATTAAATTAGATTAAATTGAATTAAATCAAAATGTACGAAATCGACGGAGGCGCTCGGCGCTTGTAGAAACGGCATTTGTAGAAACGAACCTCTCGGTTGTAGGAACGCAACTTGTAGAAACGAACTCTTCGGGAAAAACGAACTTGTAGAATCGCAACTTGTAGAAATGAACTGTTAGGTATTGGCACTTGTAGAAACGAACTTGTAGAAACGATACCCTCTCAAAATATTTACCTCGAATATGAAAGTATCCACTTCCTCTCTGATTCCCTCGTCGCTTATGCTACCTTCACGCCTAGAAGCTGAGATCAGTAGATCGAGCATGGCCAGACGTCGTTTACCTTGAGGATCGAATTTGAAATATTTACGACATTACGGATTCATAACGAAACATCTTTTGCCGCTGACTTGAAACTATCTTGTCTGACAAGGTTATTAGGAACTTCATTATGCGCATTGAGGAAGAAATTCGATGCGAAATATGAACGTACCTTTGACATTTTCATTGTTGAAATCGTAGATACTCGAATCGCTGTCACCGCCAAGTCCTTTTAAAAATCGATCTCCGGTCTCGTCGTGATACCGTTTACGATCATTGATGATCTTTGGAAAAGTGGCGAAGAAAAGGTGATTGTGAGGGAAAAGATACGTGCTGGACGTGTAATTGGATACTCACATTTGTTGAAAAACCGTGAAGAACTTTGAGCGCGCGAACTTGATCTTTGAATTTTCTGGAGAACTTGAACATCCAGTCTGAGTGCCACCAAGGTCTGAGGATCCTGAGATTCAAGCCCAAGAAATTGCTGGATCAATCTCGTTTTTGTTTAGCTTATGATGAATGAAATTGACTCACCGGTAAAGCATTATATCTCCCATTTCTGAAACGCAGGACCTGTATTCGTTCTGAACTTGCCCATTCACGTCCGATGTCGTGCCCATCGTGGTTTCTGCAAAGTCAAGAGATGAGAAAACGTTCTCTTACATTCATTAAGACTTGTCGTCAACTTCAAATTCACCGCAAATCGAGTTGAGCGTGTATTTGTGGAGGAGGTGGACGAGATCGTCGACGACTTCGTCGCCCTCGAGGCAAAGCGATTGCACGAGTTTCTCACTCTGCTCGTTGAAAATTCCGACGAATTGCTGCAATACGTTGAAGTGAAAAGCTGGCGTGAGGATTCTCCGTCGTTCGTGCCATTTTCTTCCTAAATAAGAAAAAGTGGGGTCATCTGTTTACCTGCATCTTTTCAAAATCTCATCCACCCTAACTGCAGAACGAAGGATAATTTATCGAATTCAAATATTCCGCACGTTAAAAATGTAGCGGGACCTGCTTTACTTAATGCATTTAATTGCACGAGTCGAAAATATGCAAAAAAAAAAAAGGGTTGTCTGTAAAGTCGGTTTACGGACGATAATTTTACGTGATAACGTCATAAGAAAACATTGATGAAAAATTGCATACTTTTATGAATTGAATTGAATTATTATCACTGAATTATCATTATTTTGTATAATACAAAGAAGGAGTTAATTGAAAATTACAATTTTTTCTATAAATTAACATTTATTTGCACTTTTTTTCGTGCCTCGCTCTCGCTTGCACGCTCGGCTCAGGCGGAACGAGCCGAACGCTTCGCTCAAAAAATATTTATTTTTATATATCTCCCAAGAAGAATTCATAAGATTACCTTTGCTGGTCAAAAGTCCAGTGTTGAACCACGGCTGGATAAAATCGTACAAGAAGCTCTTCTCGATATGTCTAACGCTTGAAAATAAAGCCTGGAAAATAATCGCGAGATAAAACACTTTTTATATTCTCTAATAAGCCGCATACTTGGGTCGCGGTGTTATTTCTCACAAAGACATTGTATATCTCGTGACATGATGACCTTATTTATACAATTACTGCAGTGTAATTTCCGTCTGTCGTCAAGTGTCAAGTACACTTACCGAGATTGATTCTGTCTTTAGATTGCTGAATGACTGCAGGATGTATTCAAGTGTGCAATTTGAGTTGCCGGTGAAAGAATCATTCTCGCTGACTGTACAATTAATGAATCGAGATATTTTTGGATAATTAGAAACCGGATCCTTAGCGGAAAACCTGCAGAGGATATTTTCGTTTACCTCGACGTCGTCCGGATGATAAACGTTAACTACTGGATCTTTGACAGTCCAGACACGATTAATGGGGCAATAGTCCTTGTTCAGCTTGCGCATCACCTTCCATAAGTCGACTGCATTTATCGGGAGGAAACCGGTTAAATTTCATCCCATATTCGGCTGATAACCTTAACGACAGTATCAGAAATGAAGTTGCAGTTTACTCACCATGAGACACTAGAAACATCAACGTATTACCGATGAAAGGCCAGGCGTATGGTCCAGGAATTCTACCGATGAGTTCACCTTTCCTGCCACCGCGAACCAAGTAGTGGAATCCGTAAAGAACCCCCGCGATCAGGGTAAGAAATAGCATAATACCCAACATTTTTTCGGATCTCTTAACTCGGGCGCTAGACAAGCGTTTATAAATTTGATTAAGCAACTATTTTCCCGTCAGTTGAACGCCTTGTGACAACAGCAGCATTCACTGTCACTCTCTACTGCGACTCCTGTGCATCAGTATGCTCTATTGGTCTCTATTGACAAGCTCTCGTATCGAAATAAGCTAGCCAATGCAGTTTGTTCTCAAGTAGTGATAGAGAATTTCAAACTTTTAATTAGCCATCAGGAGCCATTATACGTACAAGCCTCATAGTCCATTTGCGTTACACATTTTTCGCAATATAATTACTGAACACTTGATACTTCAACATAAACATGTTTATCTGAGACGTGAAGATATATGCGGCAGGCATTTGAAATAATTATTCGCTGTGAAATATTTGCCACTCATAACGGATGATGGAAATTGTTTCTGGAAATTTTCAGATCAATTTTTCATGAAAATGGAACTACAAGAATGGAAAAAAAGAATTTCCACAGCGAACAGTTTTTCTTTCTTCCATGATCGTTCCAATGCTATCTTTATGATTGACGAATAATTATTATTTCCCATTTCTGTAATTCCCATTTTTCGTTCATAGTTTATGCGACTTAGTCTAGCTTGCGTAAAAGAATATTTGAAGAAATGGAATGAAGTGATAAAACTAACGAAACGTAAACGTTCCGACCATGCGATCTTATTCCTACGAACATCTTTAATCGCCTGCATTTCTTGAGCTCTTTATTGATGAATTTGTAATTTCCAAGATCACGCGCTGAAGTCAAGCAATATTGCTTCCGAATTGTTTCCTATGGACGCGAAATCTCAGAATCTTACAACTAGTCATTCGTCGAATATGTGGCACAATTCTCAACAAGATTCTTTTTCTACACCAGATTCGTTTATATTAATAGATCTTGAAAGTTAGCACACAAGTAGTTAATTATGATTCTTATGTGATCTTCGGACGAATTTCAAGCGAACAGGTTTTGCTGGCCGGAGCACCAAGTCTGGAAAGATTTCTACATCGCATGACAAATCGAGCGGCTCCAAATAGAAATTGTGCAAGAAATGTGCCATCAGCACCTTCAACTCCAGCATCGCAAATTTCTGACCTGCAAAAAAAAAAAAGAATAATGTGAGTACGTACGTTTTCATTCGGTGCCAATTATCAAGAATAATTGCAGTAATAATTTTTTTCTCTCCGTACGCATGGGTATAAGATTCGTGAACAATTCGGACGGATTATAATCACCATCCAAATTGAAGGAAATGTGCGGAGCTTGAATTCCGGAACGCCATCGTAGCTCTTAAGCTAATTATGGATAAATTTGAATACAGTAATTCCTTGATGCTAGACTGGATTTCGCAATTGTCTGCATTACGAAAGTCGCGGACGCTACAAGACGAAATGTGCACAATCGTGTGATGCTCGGTACGTAATTGCCTTTGTTAAACGCATTATCCTCACCGATGCAGTTTCGTGGTCCCGCGCTGAAAGGCACGAAGGCAAACGGATGACGTCCTCGCATTTGTTCGGGTAAGAATCTGTCCGGATTAAAGACTAATGGATCTGGCCAGAAATTGGAATCTCTGTGAAGTTCGAAAATGTGGACGTGAACACCTGTTCCACCGGGCACCAGGTAGTTCTCTAAAATAAAACGTCAAACCATGCTATGATGAACGAGCGCAAGATCTATGCGATCATTGGGAGTGAAAACTGCGTGCATGTAAATACTCACTGAGTTGCAAGTCTTCCGATACATAACGAGTTATGAACGGCACACTTGGAAACAATCTCAAGGATTCTTTAATGCATCTTTCGAGATAAGCCAAGCCCTGGACTTCGCGCATTGACAATTTTTTGTCCTCTTTTCCTTCGAATACCTCGTCGACTTCAGCTCTCGCTTTGTCCTACGACATACATAAATCGCAAGTCCCAAAGTCTCATTTTTTCAAGCGAAACGTGACGCAAAAAGTCAGTAGATGTTTGACGCAATCCGTTTAGTTTAGCGACCGGAGAAGATTTGAAAAAATGTCATTAATATATGTAATTAACGAGAAGTCAAATAATATCAATACCGTACCTGAATGTCTTTGTTTTCGGCTAGCAGCATCAACGTGAAACATAATCCCATAGCGGTCGTGTCGTGTCCCTTCAGGCGGAAAAAAATACTTAGATCATCGATAAGAATATGCTTAATCGAGGCACACCGATAAGTCTCTACGCCTATCACTCGTTTCATCAGCTATGCGAAGACGAGAAAAAAACAAATCCTATTCCAGCTTTACTAATTTCGCCGCGTGCCAATTTTGTTCTACATGGATTGAGTACTTGTGGATTACGTATATATTATAGAACCAGGTGACCTTTGCGACTGAAACTGATCAAGAATTGTGAATGCTAACCGTATTTTATTATATTAATAACCGTATTTTCACGAATGTCTTCTACATTGTCCATTTATACTCGATTGTAACTCTCAAGTTCACTATGGATTGCATTCTCGTCGTCAAAAATGAACCAATATGAACTTGAAAATTTCGAGTATCACAAGATTTTGTTGATCCTACAAAGATTTACAATATGGCAAATGCTGTGCTACGTGTCCATTTTTCGTTCTGAAATTTTCGCAATTTCGACGTTTTCATTGGTCAACATATCACTACAACTATAGTCCGATTTATTTGCCGTCATGACAAGCCTTAGGTTGACAGCCATAATTTTCCTGATTTAATCATTCTATTTCGAAGTTGGATTAAATTGTGGCATCGCGCGATTTGGTTAAAGGATTTTGGACAAAATATCTACCTCGAATATGAAAGTATCGACTTCCTCTCTGATTCCCTCGTCGCTTATGCTGCCTTCACGCCTAGAAGCTGAGATCAGTAGATCGAGCATAGCCAGACGTCGTTTACCTTGAGGATCGAAATTGCAATTTTTATGACCTTACGGATTCATAACGAAACATTTTTTGCCGCTGACTTGAAACTATCTTGCCTGACAAGATCATTAAGAACTTTATTATGTGCATTGAGGAAGAGATTCGATGCGAAATATGGACGTACCTTTAACATTTTCATCGTTGAAATCGTAGATACTCGAATCGCTGTCACCGCCAAGTCCTTTTAAAAATCGACCTCCGGTCTCGTCGTGATACCGTTTACGATCGTTGATGATCTTCGAAAAAGTGGCGAAGAAAACGTGATTGTGAGGGAAAAGATACGCGCTGCGCGTCTAATTGGATACTCACATTTGTCGAAAAACCGTGAAGAACTTTCAGCGCACGAACTTGTTCTTTGAATTTTTGGGAGATTTTGAACATCCATTCTAAGTGCCACCAAGGTCTAAGCAACCTGAGATTCAAGCCCAAAAAATCGTTGGATTGGTCTCATTTTTGTTTTACCTAAGATAGAATAAAATTGACTCACCGATAAAGCGCTATATCTCCGATTTCCGAAACGCAAGACCTGTATTCGTTCTGAACTTGCCCATTTAGGTCCGATGTCGCGCCCATCGCGGTTTCTGCAAAGTCAAGAAATGAAGAAAGGTTTTCTCACACTCGTTAAGACTTGTTCTCAAGTTCAAATTCACCGCAAATCGAGTTGAGCGTGTATTTGTGGAGGAGGTGGACAAGATCGTCGACGACTTCGTCGCCCTGAAGGCAAAGCGATTGCACGAGTTTCTCACTCTGCTCGTTGAAAATTCCGACGAATTGTTGCAGTACGTTGAAGTGAAAAGCTGGCGTGAGTATTCTCCGTCGTTCGTGCCATTTTTTTCCTAAACAAGAGAAAGAGGGGTCATCTGTCGACTTATGTCTTTGACATTCTCATCCACTACAACTGCAGTTGAACGAAGCAAACTTTTCTCATCCCAAATTTTCGCACCCAAAGGCACGGTTTACGCCAGTGTAATTCGATTATCAGCTAACTTCGAAAATCAGAAAAAAAGAATCCATAATTTCCACGTCTTACCTCCGCTGGTTAGAAGACCGGTACCCAGCCATGGATGAAGAAAGTTGTATATGTAACTCTTTTCGATGTGGATTACACTTGAAAATAAAGCCTGGAAAATAACTGCGAAATAAAGTGTCCATCTTTTCCAAGAAGCTGGTTATAGCGTAGTATCTTGCGTGATATCATATCTCTATTCATATGACCGAGTGCGACTGATTTGTATTTTTTTTTTACCTCCACGTCATCCGGATGATAAAGAGTCACGACTGGAACTACGATGCTCCAAATCCGATGAATGGGGTAATAGTCCTTGTTCATCCTGCGAGCCACGTTCCATAATTCTTCTGCGAAACCCGGAAATCAAACGGTTGGATTGTATTGAATTTTTCGGCTATTGAACTTGATCACAGTTTCACATACGGTTTAAGTTTACGTACTTGGAGGTACTATAAAGGTGAGAATGTTGCCAATGATCGGCCAAGCGTGTGGTCCAGGTATTCTATCGATGAGTTCACCTTTCCTGCCTCCGCGAACCAAGTAGTGCAAGCCGTAAAGAACTCCCGCGACCAGGGTTAAAAATATCGCGACACTCGACAACATTCTTTAAGTTCCAACAGATCGGATGTTGAAGATGAGTTCAATCTAATTGACGGACTCTTCTTATCATTTGAACGCGTTGTAACGATCGTAACCTTTGCTGACCTCTGTATTTTGCGACACTCCAATGCAGTAAAGAAGCGGTCTGCTAAATTTTCTCTCCAATTGGCATACGCCTTTCTCTCGCTTCCTACAGAAACCAGCACAAAAAAACTTCGAATTTCGGACTATTATTCATCTACAATGCCATCGACGACGGAATTCAATACATCGGTGGCGGCAGGCAGACGGTATCGACCGACTGGATCGGTCGGCTCTACAATGAACACTGATGCTGATAAACATTCTGTTTTTTCTCTTCCATCCCCGTCTGTGCAACAGTGACTTTCAATACGTGTCAGGTTACGAAATTCATCTCAAGAATCGACGGCAAACTACAACATTTACGCACACACGGACGCATAATCGTACGGCGGTAGCGGGGAGACATATAATCAGTCACACTTTGTTTGTCATTCGAAATGCGACCACTTGAATCTTGTTCTCTTCTTGCCAAGAATCTAAACTAAACCATAATTTTGCTTGCTTGTAATTTGGTTCAAAAAATTTGCCAATTATATCGTCGAATTTGTAATTCCAAAGATTTTTTATTGAGCACGATGCACTGATATAGTACATGGAGAATAGAGTATTATCGAGTACTAAAATATGTGAGTAAAATTTATTATAATTGATAATGTTGATGATTTAAGTTGATTCTTGATGTTATCACAAACATACGAGTAAAAGAGAAATACACTACAAGGCGCAGAGTAAAATTCCTCAGAGAAATGGAAATGCTGCTGTTGTGGGGTGTAAACGGATTCAATATTGAAGCTCATTGAGTAAAAAAATTTGAAGCATTTTGCCAGAAGTGTTTAGGACCATTTGTGTCAAAGTCAATTCTCGTCCGGTGCTGTCGGAAAGGCCGTGAAGTAAAAAGATTGACAATTTGCGGCAGCGTCGCGCAGCAAACGACACTGACTAAAATCCAAGACAGTCATTCGACGATCGGCTTAATTACTCTGTGATCTCGGGACGAATTTCATGCGGATAGGCTTCGACGGTCGCAGGACCAAGTCGGGAAGGATTTGTACATCGCTGGAAAAGTCGAGTGGCTCGAAGTAGAAATTGTGCAAGAAATGTGCCATCAGCACCTTCAGCTCCAGCATAGCGAACTTTTGACCTGTAACAGACGAAGCGTGACGTAAATTATCGGTTATCGGATAGAATTTCGGTGATTACCACGAACGGTCTTTGCATGCATTTACATATTACACTTATAAAAGAATCAGGAAGATTACAATATTTACATACAGTGCACAATTATTCCGGTTACACGCGTTTTCCTTACCGATGCAGTTCCGCGGTCCTGCGCTGAAAGGCACGAAAGCAAAAGGATGACGTCCTTGCGCTTGGTCGGGTAAAAATCTGTCCGGATTAAAGACTGATGGGTCTGGCCAAAAATTGGGATCTCTGTGAAGGTCGTAAATGTGAACGTTAACGATCGTTCCCCCGGGCACCAAATAGTTCTCTAAAAGTGATATCAAACCATTGTATCGTGAGTGAATAAGAGGTGTACGATAATCAGGAGTAAAAATTGCGTGCGAATGCTCACTGAGTTGCAGGTCTTCCGATATGTGACGAGATACGAACGGCACACTCGGAAACAATCGCAAAGATTCTTTAATGCATCTTTCGAGGTAGGCCAAGCCCTGGACTTCGCGCGTTGACAATTTCGTGTCCTCTTTTCCTTCGAATGCCTTGTCGACCTCAACTCTCGCCTCGTCCTATCGTAACCAAAAACAAAAAGGCGTTCATTTTACCTGTCATGTACCACGCTTTGTTCATCGGCTAGAGACTATGAAAAAAAAAATGTTTTTTTTTATCAACAAGAAGCGAATGAAATTTAATATTCTGCACAGTTTACTTGTAGCCTGCTGCACGACAGTCGATCACTGCAGAAACGTTCAGAGTCGGTTAACAATTTACTACGTATGAGTCAGGATAATAAAGCCATGCAAAGATGACGCAGATTTTTTCTGAGCGAGAAAACCAGCCCACCGAATTAACAGTTGTGCGTACAAATTGACCGATAATGTTTTCCAAAAAATTGAATAAAAATGTCAATAACGTACCTGAATCTGTTTGTTTTCGGCTAGTAACATCAACGTGAAACATAACGCCATAGCGGTCGTGTCGTGACCCTGTGGGCAAAAAGAAATATGTGAATTACCCATAGAGATATGTTCTATGCCATGCCAAAAACTGTGTACTAACTACAATCGAAATTGTTTATTAAAATTACTAAGTTTTGGTATGATTCTACGTCATGCTCTTTCGCCGTGCTATACGGTGTCTGTAATACATGTCTCTTGACTTTGTATCCGACGTTTACAATGGTCAACATGAAGAAGGTTCAACTTTAGGCTTATTTTTAGACAAATAGTCACGGCTTTGCCGACTTCGTTATAATTCTGAGTCGATTTATTCTTCATTCGTTGTATTTATATTAACTTTTAACAATCAAATGATAGTCGACCCCTCGACAAGTTCACTATCTGAATAAAGGGGGGACCACAGCCAACGAGGGTGAGGTTTCAGTGAACAATGGCAACTGCGGAGAAACAAATCGTTTGCATAATGTGATAAGGTGTTGTTATCAGTCGTAAAAAAGAAATGAACAAGTGATGGAGCGAAAATTTTCTGGCCTTTGTTATGAGTTGGTAAAATCTGAGTAAGAAAATTTACCTCGAATATAAAAGTGTCAACTTCTTCCCTGATCCCTTCGTCGTTTATGCTGCCCTCACGTCTGGAAACTGAGATCAGAAGATCCAGCATAGTCAATCGTCGTTTTCCTGAATACGTATATGAGAAAATTACAACTATTATGGAATGAGAAAAGGATATTAGTACTTTTGAACGTACTTATGAAATTTCCATGTTTGAAACTGTAGGTATCCGGACCTCCGTCACCACCGAATCCTTGTAAAAATCGGCCACCGGAATCGTCGTGATACCGTTTACGCTCGTTGATGACCTTCCAAGAGGTAGGGAAAAAGTGTTATGGTTAACGTAAGTAATATACGCTGCCTGTATGATCCATAGCATACTAACATTTGTCGAAAAACCGTGGAGAACTTTGAGCGCTCGAACTTGGTCTTTGAATCTTCGCGTAATCTTGAAGATCCAATCTGAGTGCAGCCAAGGCCTGAGCATGCTGCGAACCAGACTCAAGAAATCGTTGTATAAAGTTTATTTTCGTTTTGCCTAATTGAAAGATAGAATGAAATTGACTCACCGGTAAAGCGTTATATCTCCCATTTCCGAAACGCAAGACCTGTATTCGTTCAGAACTTGCCCATTCACGTCCGATGTCGCGCCCATCGCGGTTTCTGCAAAGTCAAGAGATGAGGAAAGGTTTTCTCACACTCGTTAAGACTCGTTGTCAACTTCAAATTCACCGCAAATCGAATTGAGCGTGTATTTGTGGAGGAGGTGGACAAGATCGTCGACGACTTCGTCTCCCTCGAGGCAAAGCGATCGCACCAATTTCTCGCTCTGCTCGTTAAAAATCCCCATGAATTGTTGCAGTATATTGAAATGAAAGCCTGAGGTGAGGATTCTTCTTCGCGTGTGCCATTTCCTCCCTGAAGAAGAGGAAAAGGGAATTAAGCCGTTGACCCGTATCTTTGAAATATTCACCACCCCAAAATGCAGTGTGAATCGGTATTATCAATACAGCTCATTCTGCAAATCTGCACTGAGGGGAAAAATAAACCTTCCACGTCTCACCTTCGCTGGTTAGAAGACCGGTACCGAGCCATGGATGAATAAAACGGTAGAAAACGCTTTTTTTTATGTGCGTCACGCTTGTAAGTATGGCCTGAAAAATAAGCACGAAATTAAATGGCGCATATTCTGCAAGAATCCGATTAAACGGGATCCCGCGTGATATAACAATCTTAATTATTCAAACGAATGCAAATGCCAGAATCTTAGAGCGACGATCAGGCTCGTCGAGGATGACTTTGCCAATTGATTCAGACAATTGACCGTTTTTAAAATCACCCTCTCGACGAGTTTACGTGAAACATATCGTTTAATTGTCGTATTCCGTAGATATATGTTTTCGTAGTCATGAACAGTGACTTTAATTCCTAGTTTCCTCAAAATATTTCGGAATACCTCGACGTCGTCAGGATGATAAAGGTTCACGTGTGGAACATCGATGCTCCAAATCCGATTAATGGGGTAATACTCCCAGTTCATCCTGTGACCCACGTTCCAAAATTCCTCTGCAATAACCGGGAATTAATCGGTTGGATTTTGTTTCCATTTCTGCGTAACGAGCTGAATTAAAGTCGAGACATTGTTGGTCTAAACTTACCTAGGGGTACCAGGAACTTGAAAACATTGCCGACGAATGGCCAAGCATATGGCCCGGGAATTTTATCGATGAGTTCACCTCTCCTACCTCCGCGAACCAAATAGTGCAGCCCATAAAGGAGTCCCCCGATCAGGGTTAAAAATAGTGCGATACTCGACAACATTTTTTGGATATATTTTTTAGACCCGTAGATACAAAGATTGTTGTAATTTATATTTCCATCGCTCGAACGCGTTGCAACAATGTAGAATTCACTGGCTCTCCGCTATGCAACTCCGCTGTATTTTGGAACTCGACCAGTTAAAAATATTTAATGCTTACAGCGATCGACGCAAGAAAGATAACTGATGTTACTGAGAGACTCGTGCCTTTTCACATTTTTATTTTTCCATTGTATCCCAGTCTACACAGCTACAGTTCTGAACTCGTGTTGAATCGTGATACGTATATAAATCTATGATAACATAAGTTGGTTCATTTCACACATAAAAACGAATGATAAAGAAATCCGTTGTGGGGGAAAATATCAATCCTACGCATAATTTCCAGTCACCTTAAGTAAAACGAATGGAAAAAAAAATTATGATACGGGGATATCTTAAATGTATTGACCGCTTGACTCTTGTTTCGAAATGATTTCAACTGCCTCTGTACTGTTTTAGACAATTCTTTTCAAATCTTCGGCATTCCAGTGATTAGACATGTTATCAAAATGAAAGAAGAACAGGTAGAGTGAAAAATCGTCAGAATTCAAAGTTATACAACGAACTTTCGCTTTTTTTTCATTCCGATAAAATTTCCGATTTTACTTGACAAATATTTTATTCCTACGATTTCGCATTCCACCGCTAAAGAGAATTGACGCTGCTTTCCTAATATTTCCTCTTTGTGGCGAGTATTAAGATTGTAGAACTGGTCCAGCTTCATTTCAAACATCTTGTTTTCACACGGAAACAAGATAATAACATTTATTATTCAGCCTTGTTCAAATAAAAATTTGAATTACCTACACATTTTTCTAAAAAAAATTAACTAAGTTAGGTAAACTTTGAGTATCTTCCTATAAAACTTTCAAAACCTGAGGTAAGTAAAGATATTAATCCGACAGTCTTTCAATTAAACAAATAGTAGATCCCTGAAGTATCTTCATAAAAACAATCTTGAAATTAAATTACCATCCAGTATCTACAGTTACATACAATCAAGATACGATTCCACGATTTCTCAACATTTCTTTCTCGTCTCGAGCAAGACCAGATTTCCTGAGAATTTCGAAATTCTCATTTCGAGAAGTGTCAACCAGAAACCCTACAGGTATCCCATTTCAATTCTCAAAGCTAAGTTTTGTATTTTCAGCAGCGTAAGGTGCTGCCATCTAGAAGCGGGTCGCGCCGTCGGTATTGTCGGTAAGAAGTCTTGTATCCACCAAGCAACTCGGTCGTCAACACTTCTCAGAGTCCCCGCGAGATGGCGACACAGCAGCACCAGCAACGAGGCGCGGTTCGTTGAGAAGACAAGCGACGATCGGCGCCAAAGAAACGGTCAAACGATTCGCAGCAGCGTTCACATTTCAAAGCGAACGGAGCCAAAACCGAAGTCGCGTCAAAGACGAGCGTACAGGTAACAATCGGAGAATGGCAGCGACAATTGATTCTGTATCCTCAATACTCCCTACGCGAATTAGAGTCGCGACTGCGCCTCAACTCGGGGATCTCGAGGTCAAGCGGCCGCGGCTGCCGCCTGATCGACCCACTGACCCAGTTATCAACAGCCCTTTCAGCCGAATCCAATTCGCCGTTTAGCGTCGGCGGAATTTGGCCGCAGACAATTCGACAGGTAGGCGAATGCGTTCCCCCCAATGACAGGGACTTTTAGCCACTCGCATTAAGTTAGAGAATTAAATTTCATACAGATTTAGTTAGCTATGACAAAAATAAATTCCCACATGAAATTCAAGATGGCGGCTGAAGCTGCTGCTGAATCTAGTCGGAGTTCTGGATTTGGACCCCCCCCCCCCCCCCCCCCGTAGCAAAAATATCAGTTAAAAAAATTGCAATTTCAAATCCACATTTCGACTGGACTTCCCTGCAGATGCTTTTGTAGTGTGAATTAATTGCTGAATATTCGACGGCTAATCAGCTCTTGTTATAAACTCCGCAGGTGACTGGTGTGAGAGCTCGACGAGGAAATGTTGCACAGCCAACTTTGCAGGGAACCGCGCGTTCGGATTTCGACGTTGGATTTCGCCGATTTAGGTAAGTTTGTTTCGTTGTAGGTACAATCTGTGAACAGAAGCTTTATTCGTGCCTCTAACGGCACAACGAAATCTATCGTACACATTCCTCTGAGAAAAAATGTTGCCCTATCTTTACGTGTATTATACGTAGGTATATACATATATACATATAATGTATAACTGGACTTACTTTTCCGCCAAGACGTTCGATCGTGCGAAATTATCGTCGAGGGGTAGAAAATTATCTTTCAAACTCTATTTCAGCGCTGGTGCAGAAACTTTCGTCGATGCAAACTTTCGTCGCCTGGTATAATGTTTGCCGTTCTCCTGTAGCTCATCCTACCTTCCTCTCTCCCCCTTCGTTCTGCAGTTTCTTCCTCAAATTTACCTCGGAGTGAGTGAGAATTACAGCTATACGCATCAATTTTATACGCGACAAGTTTAAACGTCGCGAATACCTTCCTTGTCGACGCTTTTCATTTACCTTAATAGCTCCGAGCCTTTGCTGCGACGATGGATTTGGACAACGTGCCAACTAATTACTCGGAATGGTAAAAGGTGTGAAATTTTTCAAAGAGGTCAAGAACCGAGTTTAATTCCGGAAACCCCACGTGCGTTTCGGGGTGAATATAGTATAACGGACGATAAGTTACACTCCTGAATATACTTTAGTGTCCAACTCATTCGTGTCGCGTCCCCCGCGTTTTCGTGCTGCTACTGCTGCACGAAAGGGGCCCAAAGCAACAAAGATTAATCAAAGTTTAATCAAAAATTCTTGGCACAGAGTACAGAGACAGAAGCAGAAGCAGAAGCAGCCCGCTAGCTCGGTATACCTACAGCTCTTTTAGCAACTCGAGACGCACACTGAACGTAAATAGCGTTTTATCAGTCGCGATGTAATATCTTCTCCTTCCTGACGACGGCTTGCAGTGAAATTTATTAAGAGCTTCATTATGGTATAACAGTTGAACGCGAAGCGAACGGCGCTTGCTCCTCTTCATCTACGTTAAAATAAATGGAACGAAAAAAAAAACACTATTGAAAAGAAATATATATATATATATGTATGTATCAACAAGCCTCATATTAAAAGTGATGCTATTAAGCTTCTATGTATACAAAAAAAGATACATTATACAATTATAATGAAATTTAAAAACTTTTAGGGTCTTTTCGTATCATTATAAGCAACAACTCTGCCAAGTTTCAAATCGGTCCCTTAATTTATACCAATGTCGAACAGAACGAAATAGCTGGTTATAAAAACGACATGTATTTTACATTTAAAACTTTCGCAGCTTACAGATATTATAAGTGTCTCAGTTAACTTAGAGGCTTAAAAGTTTATACAGATTTTCTTTTTCAATGATTTGGAACAGATCTGAGTAGCGTCGTAAAGTTTTGCGAAAAGCGTAAAACGAGTATTTTTCCTTTTGTTTGTGTATAAACTCACCAATTTTAAAAGGATAACGAATATTATCCAAAATAACTTCATTACTCAACTATTGTTGTCGTTAAAGTTGAACAAATTGTGTTCAAATAATAAGCAGTTTGTGCTACGGATGAGAGATTTACCGATCTTACTGCAGGTATCGCTGTCATTTTTTGCTCGATATATCACAAAGTTTCTTTCGCAGCCGCGAACGGCAAAACAAACACGATTCAAGGGTTAATACAATCGGCGATTGATTAATTGAGCCGCAGATTCAGCCACTCTGTGAGGGGTGCCGCTGATTCGAAACATGCAAACGTATCGAACGGTGTAGACAGTCGTTTACGATTAATATCCGCGTTATTTACACCATCGTACACCGAACATGTACGAGCGAATTTTCCACCTGCCTCCCCTTCAGTTATGTAAATATAAATACAAATATAAATATTTTTTCAATTTTATTTCATGCACGCAAGATGCGATTAATGAATATATATATTACAATATCGTATATTATCCGCGATCGTCACTCCTCGACAATCATTCAGGCGTTCCAACATCCATGTATGCGTACCTGTAGGTATTTGCATTAGCATGTTACACTTGCGGTTAAAAATTGGTAAAAAAAAAAAGAAAAGAAAAAAACTACAATAATATCGAAATTCGAACTGAAAAAAGCGATCTCGAGAGAAGAAAAAAAAATCACCTGCAAGCAAATTCGCGATGTAAGAGAACGTTTGCAGAAGCAACGATTAGCGCTTAGCAATAGTATGTACAAGTGTCTGTTAGGTATACTATATAACAGAAAAATGTAAAGCCGTAAGCTTGTCGCTGCATCAGAGGCGGATTTAGAAAGAGCTCAGCGGCAAAACTGTCAAATAAATGAACGTTATAGTCGGCGAAGCTGGCGTTGGCGGTAGTTCAACTCCCTTTCTAGGCTCCCTCGGGATCAGAGCTGCGATGCGTGGCAGTCGACGGTGTGCGGGAGGGAGGGAGGGAGGGAGGGAGTGAGGGTTGCGTAATTTATTCAGCCAGGGAGAGGCCTCCCTTTTCTTTCTATCTTGCTTTCTCTCTTTCTGAGGGTCGGAACGGCGGGCTGAAGGGTAGGAGAAGACATCCCGGCAAAATTTAGGTACAGAATCGTATAGCATGTCGGAGCTATACGTAAGTACGAGATACATACGTATCACGTAATACAAAAGGATTTTACTCCGGAAGTAAAAGACCTCGGTTATTTTCTGTAATAGCATGTATGTAGTAGGGATAAAAAACAAAAAACAAAGTGAATTATAGAAGCGTATGATGATGATAATAAAGGCATGATAATTGAAAGAAGTAAGGATGATAATTGGGAAATTTTCTTTTCTTTCTTTCTTTCTTTCTTCCTTTTCGCTTCTCTTTATTTCTTTATTTTGATCCGAAGGTTTCTTTTTGAGAAGAAAATTATCGCGACAATTCAAGCGAGAGCGAATAATGACTCGAATCGCGTTTCGTCATGTGTATACGTTTTACACACACACACACACACACCGTAGGTACATATTGTAGGTATGTGGTAAAATAAGGGCGTTGTAATTAGCTTTCCTTTCACTTGGATTCTCGCTTTCTCCTTTCCTACAATACGTACCTTTTTTTTTCTAGACCTCACAAACCCTGTAAACTTCGGATTCGGATTCAGTTTTCTTTTCACCGGAAACGATTATCACCGCAAATATCCGCGTGTACGACAGACGCATTTTACGGTAAAGAAAAACAAAACTGGGGAACATAATGTTGACGAAGAATGAAATTGCTCTCTTCAAAAAAAAAAAAAAAAAAAAACTACATTGGTATTCAGGACATTGTTCTCCTTTGGGGAAAAAGGAAATCCATTTTTCTCTATATACATTCGCGAATCACCTATACATATGTATGTATGTGTATATACAGGAATTAATTTCGTCACGGGAAAATACACTTGTGAAAAGCGTGTATCTCGAGATTGCTTTATTCAATATACATATACGTCTGCGTAACGCCGGTTTCCAGCCCCACGTGACACGACCTCGCATGTATTACAGCCGCATACCGAAAAGGGGTCGAAGGTTTTTTTGTACGAATTAAGGAGAAAGCGGCATTCCCGGAGCTTCGGCATCCACGTGATTCCCCAGATCGTCTTTTGTCTCCGTTTCTGGATCCCGTCGCGCCTGTCGGGCCTCCGGGAATATCCACTGGCTGAATTGTTTGCTTGCGAACACCTGGATATTCCCTTCAAGTACCACGTTCGTTGGCGATATTTACATACAATTGCTTTACGGCACCCTTAAATAAGTCACAACGCACTATCTAATTTTGGTTGATCGTATCATGAGATACCTAGTCACGCATATTCGAGCATTTATCGAATATCAAATATTATACGATATGATTTTTCTAAAGACGCGAGAAAATATACGTCATACTTTAGGTATATATCTATTTTTCGTTTCAATTCCTTTGAAAATTCGTTCAATTTAAACAAATGTACCAGATTTTCTACCCCGTGATAGCGATTTGAAATGAACAACTGATATAATCCTAAGCTCTTGATTGCAATTTTATTACCATCGTCTCTCCTCCATTCTTACAAAAATCACATATTTATACTTTACAAATATATATCTCATAATTAATTCAATGATTATCCGATAACCGTGACCAAATGAACAAAAAGAATCTATTTTCAGCTCAAGGAACTCCTTCAGACATACGTAAGATTAATAATAATCTGATCCTAGCGCGATATATTCGCAATCGAATCGCATAAATTCACCCTCAATTTCCGATCGATCAATTATCCGAGAAAATCGCGGTTCCGCTCTCTGATCTTTCGGTCCGACAGCCGATCCTCGACAGGGATCAAGAAGCTGGACGGAAAGGGAGGCCGATTTTGTTCCCGAGACGGGAACGAGGGCATTTATAACGCAAATCCCCCGGTATGTCATGGAAATCCGCTCTGTCCCGTCCCCGATGGCTGCCGGGTCTCGTCGCCTCGGAGATACGCGGAAGCTGTTAAGACAGAGTCGAGACGAGAAGGAGGTGTCGTTTCGACTGGCGCGTACAGCAGCCGAAATTGCTTCTGCAGGTTCGAAAGGTTGCACCCCGAGGAGTTAAGGTCAGCCTCGGAATGCTTGGAGGACTTGAAATCCACTTTGCAAATTCTCCAACTGCGAAATAATAATGATCAATTAGGTATTGCGAATTCCCGATTAACCGAGCATACAATCGATCATCTTTTGAATTCGATTATTTTTCCTTACAATCGGTTTTTCTTTTTCGTTGAGTTGAATGTTGTTACAGGAAAGTGAAATCGAAAGTGTGAGAAACGTCAGCTCCTTCCTTGCCGTCGTAAAAGTTCAAATCCACTTTCGGCCCTTCTTCTCTCTCGCGAGTTTGCGGCGAGGTGGAAACTCCAGCATCACTGACCCTCTTCGTGGCTTAGCCCCGTGGTCACGCGTTTACTTTTTTCACAGTCACGCAGTCACACACACACACACACACTCGCACTTCTCAACTACTGTATCCTCCAACTGAGGCCAGGATATTTACGCTTCGGTAAATCCTGAAAATTACCTTCTTCGTATCAGCAGGTGTGAAAAAAAAATCTCTCCGCGGTACTTGTGGAGCCCACCTTAGCGCAGGCATCTCTTATATATATCTATGTTGTATGCTTAAATTTACACTCGGTCACTGAACCTTGACATCATCCTCCGGACCCCTGGTATCGCGCCTATATAGGTACGTGACGTGCCGGAATTAACCATCTTTCCAGGTGTCTTCTGCGCCCGGAAAAATACTCTCGGTTATGGTGTTTTAGTTGGTAGTCGGATTGGAGATGTTTCGAGAAATTAACAGAGCAGAGAAAGCAGATTTGACGGATCTAAAGCAGGTGTAATAACTTTTAATTACAATATCGTATCGTACTTGTGCAATGATTGCTTTATGAACACTTGCCTGGAACGAGAAACTCTCGGCGAATCTATTCTCAGCGTTTGAACAAGAGTCGAGGAATAATTAAACGAGTTCAAACATTGTCGAAAAATTGAAGCTGCATCGTAACATCTTTCGAAACGATTCACCTGATCATAATCGTTCGTGTATACGTACGTAGGATCTGTTTAAATTAGTTTAAATCAGACTTTGACGAACGAACTTTTCGTTTAGCTCATTTTTAACTTCTACGTCACGCGCCGTCAAAAATGAAACAACAAACCATTCAAAGTCCAGATTTACGCTTTCGACTAGCCAAATCGTTACGTTTTCTCCAAGCAATACGAAAACGATATACGCCATATATGTATAATATACGCCAATCGACGGGGTTACGGGAATTCCTTAGGATCTTGACGATTATTTCCGATCTACCAAGGCCCGAGGGGCTTCTTCCCTTTCAGCCTCGAGAGTGAAAATCTCTTAACCGCTCGGCGCCGAGCTGTCATCCGTCAAGTGAAGACGCTCACCGTTGCCCCGGCAAAAAGTTTCGAGAAGCTAAGACATCCGGTAATATTCTTCGGGAGTAACTCGTTGCGACGATCTTTTTCCTCCCTGATGTTTTAACTTCCGCAGGTCAGCTACTAATTACAATATTTATCCGAAATAACAACTCATTCTCTTTTTTCCTTTCAAAATCTTCCTTGTTTAACCTGAACAAGTGCAGCAAGAGGTTGATCGAGTTGTATTTATGTTTAAATAATGCCCCCCCCCCCAATATTTGCACGGAAAATACGATCAGTTATCAACAAATTTTTACTCTTTCGTCTTTTCGTTCGACACTTTTTCAAAAATGTAAGAACAAATCCTACATTGAATCTCCAACTACTAAAAATTGAAGTTCCAAAATCTTACTTTGACGTTCTCAGTAGACGATTGAACCTATTTATTTAATACCTACTGTTTTCATTCAACGTTCTTACGAATACAAAAACCCTTTTAACTGATTGAGTGTACAGAAAATACGATTACACGCATCTGTAAACGAATTTCTATTCATTAAAATATTTTTATTTGATTTCATGCGTTTTAACTGCGTTTTTTTGGGATTTCAAAGAAGGTTTTTCATTTCATGACTGTTAAAGGAATCCTAAACATCCCCTACTTTGAGCCTAAACTTATTAAATCAGTAAACTTCGTATATTCTTAGCGTTAAAGCAATATTGCATTGAAATATACCTCATAGTTTACTATCTTCAAGGTAATTACTTTCGGCCTACTTTTAGTAGGCGTAAAATTTCTACTCGAGTCCTTATTTCTCCGGAAATATCAAAGGGCTGCGCCCCCTCGTCGCGAGGCTCGGCGCCGCCGCTTGGATAATGTAATGCGTCCAGAAATTACGCGAAATATGAGAAGCACGTTGGTGACACCGCGAGCTCGCAACTGAGGTCGTTCAAATTTCCCGGATGGCCTTTAATCGTAAGCCATACCGGGTAAAATAAAAGCGTCGATTCGTGACGAGGCGACGCGACGCGACGGGACGTGACTCTGAACGTATCACCTCGACTCTTTTAACTGTAATTGGTACAGCGTGTGATTTCAATTCGTTTCAGACAGGCGTGAAAATGTACGAACAGCTCTTATAGTGGCGACACACGATCCTGCACGCTTTTGGCAATTCCCACCTCGACACTCTTTAATTACAAACTTCGTAAATTAACAATGCCGGCACGCGGTGTTGTCTCTTTTTTTCGCCTCCCCCCCTCCGCCCCTTTACTTTCGCTTCCGCTAATTCGAAAGTATTAACTTGCGTTCAAGCTTGTTTGAAAGCTTGCTCTCTGATTCCCAGCCTATCTATTATCTCTCTTTCTCCCTCTCTCTCTTCTCTCTATAACGTATATATGTAGGTATAATACACCTCGGTTTTCCGATAAATCGAATCACGCTATCGTCGGAAGAGTATAAACATTCCACTACAATAAGCGTTGTTATTGTAAATTATCTCCACGTATCACCGGTAAAGTATTATTTCCAACACTAAGCGCGAAAATTTCATCTCCTTCGTCTGATTTTTCTCCATCATCTTGAAGTGTTAGTAATCTTATCGTAACGATTTATTTCTCTATTTTAGAATCGCCTGAAATTCATCGACATCAAATCGTAATAAAACAAAACGTTATTATAGTTACTCATATATTTAAAAAAAATTCGTTTCTTCAAAGTCAGTGTATAAAAATAAGAAAATAAACGTTGCCAATTTAAATCTCGTCTTTTTTTTACGTTGCATATATAGGTCGTTCTCACCGCCATTCGGAAAGGAACTTGTGGGACCTCGTCGCGTCCTGCAAATGACATAATTGCGTTGAATTTCAATAGTACAACAATAAATTCAATCGTGATCGAGATTTATTTTCCTCCCCCGTTTCTCTCTCTCTCTCTCTCCCTCTTTCTCCCGCTGTTTTCACTAAGGCGCACTTTTTCCGACCGGACAAAAGCCTCGGAGACACTTTCCGCCGGCTACACTCGACCCATGCCATGCGATGCCATGCCATGGCAGCCTCTGGGCTCCTGTAGGAGTGCCCAATGACCGCCGCCCTCCAGGAGCTCGAGGGCGGTAAATAACACCAGTTGACAGGGCGAGCCGCGCAGCCCAGAGTCCGGCTTCGTTTCGTTGGATTTTTCGAAAAAGGGGAGCAGGCTTGTATTATTCACACCTAGGGGATGCCCCGATCCTATTGATTCCCGAATTTACCTGGTCGATCCAGCAAATACACGATCGTGTATCCACGCTGGATCGGCTTTTTACAACCCCTAAATCGCCGCCGCGAAAATAACAGTTTCAAATTCTCGCTCTTTTCACGCTACTCTTTTATTTTCCACACTCGTTTCGATTTAAGAGATAATTCGAGTTTGAATAATAAAACTGTATCTACGGTAGAATTGACCGCATATGAATAATAATTTCATCGAATTACAATGAATCTTATTCATTTTACGAATACAATTGACGAATGAATGAACTCTGCAGCTCTACGATTAAAATATTCATTTCTTTTTCTCACTGTAAGAAATTATTCCGAACAAGGTATACGATTCGGATGAAACCGCTTTGCCGTTTATACTTTTCGGTATTAAGAGCTCCGCGTTACGTCGCGTCGCGTCGGTGAAAGTGATGCGGGATTTAGAGGAAGTCGAGTAGTCTCGAGGAGAGGCTTTCGTTTGTGTTAGTGCGGTGGAGAAAAATAAGGAGTCGAGGAAGGCGCTGATTGTATCGAAGTAATTGATATCGCAGGTTGATGTCGAGTGACGTCAGCAGAGGAGAAGAGGGTTGAGATAGGCCGGGCGGCCTCGCAGTCGCTGACGTAGAGAGAGAGAGAGAGAGAGAGTGAGAGAGTGGGATGAGCAGAAAGGGGGTGGAGGTGGAGGGACGCCGTTGCCATGGCAGCCATGGCTGGGTCCCGCAGTTTCGAATGGTTTGGGTAATGTTCCGAGGGCTTGAAATGGATTTCTCTCGCCTGGCCAGCAAACGAGGTTAGTCAATGCCTAACGCACAAATGGGCATAGTTGCCTAATTAATTGTCGCTTACTAGTGCAGGAGGCCCGTCTCGTTTACATGCCGTTCAAACTGCGCGAGGCGTCGTCCGATTATGATATACGCGTATAAAGTATACTTAAATATGTGCTTAATAGGATCGCGCATAACAAGATGCGATTTATCGCTGCACCCTGATCCGAACAAACTAGGTACCTAGCGTGAAAATCGATTTGTTATACTTAAGAGAAACAGCTATTCGATTGTCGGATTGGTTCGAGAGAGTGATTGGACTTGGAGTAAAAGTTGGCGTGTTCTGATATGCGGAAGGTGAATCGATGGATCATGTTTCACCCTTAGGTTGCCAGAGTTGTTTGAGTTTGAGAGGTTTTTGCTGTCGATGATCCTCCGCATGCCGGCGAGACGAGACGACAACGATGACGACGACGACAAGGATCGCGATAAGGATTATCGGCGAAACACTTAGTGCATCGACGTCAAAAATTTACCTCCACTTCCGCTCAACTACTACCTCGCCGAGAGGAAGACATCCGTGCCCTTCGTTCAAGGTTGTAAAACGCGATAAGCAGGAGATGGGAAATTGGCAAAGCTATCCCGCAGATCAACTTCGATCTGAGAGTTCTCCCTCTCATTCGAATTATCGAATTAAGATTATACGGAGAGTTTGTTATCACATAACCGTGAAGAGTATAATGTGAAAAGAAGCCGGCGCGGCGGCAAAAGGGATGCTCGACTCGTTCAAAGGATCTTTCAAAGGGCTTTATAATCACTGATCGTATATACATATACATCATATATATTATATATATAAACACACTGGCCGCAGAGTTGAAAACTATATTTATGTCATACCTTTTAGGGGATTTTACCTTTTGCGGAGCGGAAGTCTCCGTTTGATGAATTAATTTACAAACAGCTTGGTGACTTGATGAAAAAGTTTTTCAAGTCAACTCCGAGGAACGTCGAGACCAAAGTTATTTCTTTTTTTCTTTTTATTATACCTACCTTATATACCTGCCTATATAGCCTGCTTTATACGGCAAAAGTGTACCTACCCGTCAGTAAAAGCAGTGAATTACATCTCGTGACCGTGTTTACATTAGATATGTAAGTACCTACTTAATTGTGTAGGTATATCGTGCAAACAGTCGAGTAAATAGCCATCATTATCCTCCCGGTATTTTTTCACCCCGTGTAATGCGCCGATTAAACACGCGGAGAAACTAATTGCCACGCATGTTGTTGTCATCGTCAATCGGCATTAATTTCAACTTCATAATCCACCCGGGACTAATTATTGCGAATAAGAGGTCCGCAATGAGTCCAATTATGTCCCACTAATGGTATATATATATATATATATATATATATGTGTGTGTGTGTGCAATATAATACGTAGCCATAATGAAGAGGCTAATTCGGACGAACTTTCAAGTCCGAAAATCGGAGAAAGATCAAAAGCTTTGTCTTCCCTGAAAATCGGCAATTCCTTTTCAAGCGAGCACTGCGGTGTACAGTAATACCTCCTTATAAGAGTCCTCGTTATAAGAGAATTTCCCCTTCGTTTCGCTTGAGCGACTTTCATAGCTTCCCCCACTCCATCACCTGTGTACCTGAGGCCCCCAACTTTGGCACGGATTCCTCCTTATAAGCGATCGAGCGATTGCGTTGGATCGTTATACCTGTTTGGACACCGAATTTGCATACGTAACTGTGAATCTCTTATTAAGAATTCACGATTAATCGAGGATAATCGATTATTTTTCTTCGTAATTTCGGTTTATAGTTTTTACTCCGACATTATTTTACCCAAAATTGAAGAATAGTCTGAATGAAATTTTGAATCATCAAAATACTTTCCCGCTGATAAGACTACGTACTAAATTTACCAAATTTTCGTTTCATATAGACCGTTAAAAAAAAACTTTAAAATAATCTACGAATCGATTAGTTTTTAACGATTCCACCGAGTCATGTTCTATTATTTTTTTGGACTCGATTAATCGATGCATCGATTATTTTTACCTTCGTGACAGTCGCTAGTATTTACATGTCGCTAAATTTGCTCAAGACGTTACATGTGTAGCGGCGAATATCCTCGTCACCGGGGCAAACGAAACGTTGAAAATATGTATAAAGCATTATTGCGTATATATTTAATCCCGAAAAGTTATCGGCAGTGCCGCCAACCCGTAATTAACGCGTAAACATCGCCAAACGAAGGGGTTAAATAATTACGACAAGTGTGCGGAGGGCGAATGGAAGCAAGGAACGGTGGAAAACCAAAGAGGGTCGTGAAAATTCTTTGCCGCACAATTCCGACCAGACTTGGTTTACCTTGGCCGACGGTTGACCTGAATCGAACGCGCCTTGGGCCAGGTACGCCATTAACCAGCAGGTGAAGGAAAACAAACTCGGTGTTTATGAAAGTGAATATATATGTATATATATATATATTAGAGTGGCGCAAAACAACCGACTATTTTTATTTATTTTTTTTTTGAGTCTCGTGTGACAAAATGTAAGTTTTTGATGTTTTAAGAGCCCACTCCAAAGGACAGCTCAAAAAAAAAATTTTGAGAGGTCGCTCCAAATTTTTTAAAATGTCAAAAATCGTCAAAAAATTGAATGTAAAAAATTATATGTTCAGTATTTTGTTTGATTTTTAATTCATGTCGTGGTGTATTGTTATCGATTCTTTCTTACTAAATTAAAGAAAAAAAATTCATGAAATTTTAATATGAATATTAAAAGGTCGCTCGAAAAGATCTAAAGAAATGTACCAAAAAATTGAAAAAAATTATGAGTGACCTATCAAAATTCAAATTTTGAACTGAAACTTGCGGAAACTTATTTTTTTCTGTCTATAAAATTATACCGTAACGAGAAAGAGAATTTAAGAAAAAAAAAAAAAAATCGAATTTTGACGATTTCCGACGTTTTAAAAAATGTGGAGCGACCTCTTAAAAGTTTTTTTTTGAACTGTGCTTTGGAGTAAGCTCTTAAAACATCAAAAACTAACATTTTGTCACACAAGACTCGAAAAAAAAGTCGTTTTTTTTGCGCCACGCTCATATATATAGTATATATATATGTGTGTGTGTGTGTGTGTGTGTGTGCGTGTATATATGTAAAAATATATGTACTCGAGAGTCGCGTCTCTCTAACGATAAGAAAACCGGAAAATTTCGACTTGCTTATTTAATTGTAGGCTGGTGTCGTTCCAGACAGCTTTTGCAGGATCGATCGATCATTTCTTGCGTCTCGTATAAGACTGTCACGTTGTAAATCGGCGATCAAATTTGAATTACAATTTTCAAAATCGTCTCATGTCCTCGTCTCGTTTGAACTCGGCCAGAGCGACACACTCGACCGGAACCTCGACTCGCCTTGAAATCACGTCTGACGCTACAGACGTCAGCCGTGCTTTTGAACCGAAAATTACAGGCTGTCATGCGTGCCGAGGAATACTCGATGCTGAATTATATTCTCCATGGGAATAAGAAACTGGGAGAGACAGATCATAAATATAAGAGACAGTTATAAATCTCTACCTCGTCGTCCATGTGGGCAAAGGTTTTAAACGTAAGGAGCAATGGAATAAAAACTCGTTCAATCGACTCGCGAAGAGTCTCATCCGTTGCATATATTATCCTCCAACACTTCCGAAACTGATGATTAATTTTTCGCCGAAATTATTTATATCTCTCTCTCTCTCTCTCTCTCTCGCCCTCGAACTTTCTCTTCTCACACTGCAAGTTACAAGTTCATAGAGAAATGAAAAAGGATAATATCCAATTCGAATTTCGAAGTATAAATTCAGATTCGTGATTAACGATTTTAAAGCTCTCGGATCGTATATTACATGAAAATGTGACGATTTTTTTTACTTTTTAATCACTGTAACGGATCCACCGTTACTAATCTTGGAAGCCGGGCCTTGGATTCGTTATCGAGTAACCCAGTAACCCAAAAACCTCCGCCTACCAATTTCTATCAAAATCGGAATATTTTTAGATTTCTTTTCACTATATTGGATCGCAACCTGATTTGAGATCCGTGATCAACCACCCAACAAACGGACGAGTGCAAATTCTCATAAAAATCCAACTGTTTTTGGTTCTCTTCAGCTTATCAAATACTCCAAATTGAAATTCAGCAAATCTGACATTAGATTCGTGATTGGCGACCTAAAAACCTCACGGTACCAATTTTCATTCAATAATCCATCCATCCGTTCTCAAAATATCACAGTTTTCATTTGATTTTTTAGAATTCTGTTATTTGAACAATTAAAAAAGCGCTAAACCGATCAAAGCCAAAATCTAATCAGTTCTAAGTTTATTAAAACCGCGTCGGACCTCGTTTTCGATATATCGAAAGATACATTACAGAGACACACACAATTCCGTCCATCCGATGATAATTGGAGGTGATTCTCTGAGCTTTCAAGCTTAGAAAAGTAGTGAAAAGTCAACCTTAAATTTCCGGGTTGACTACAATAACGAAAAGTTAAAAAAGCGCAGATGCGACAAGGACTTTGGTGCAGTTCACTGTCTACCGATCGGCAATAAAGCTCGCGCGCATGTCCTGACGTTGACGAATGGATCTCGTTACCCGTCACAAGACACACATACGACACTTCTGCATGGTTATGCGTGTGCGATTTCGCGTAGGGGTTGATTGAAGGATTTACGGTGCCTCGGTATGTTTTGTAATAATTAATCACGACGTACAAGCACGGAATGAATGATTATTATCAGTGGCACGATGTGTGCGTTGAAAACCGCAGATGTAGGTCTAATAAAATAAGACCGCATAACCGCCGATTAAATCGTCATTCGCAGGTTCATCGTAAACACATATAGCGAATATCACATGCACGTTTGTCGATTGAGATGACGGAAGCGAAGCGAAACGTTGGACGGTATATATATATATCAGTGATCAGTTACCATCAGCGTCCATTTTACTACCGTCTCATTATTTCCGGAACAGCTTACGCTGGTTTTTTTGTCGTTGCTTTTTTTCCTGTTTTATTGCATCAAGCAAAAAAGACAAACTCTCACGGCTCTCTAGAGCGACGGTTGTTTGCTGCAGGAAAACCGTCGAGAGTCACGGTAATCCAATTTTGAAGTTTCAAGAAGCTGCCGGCCCCGTACGAGAGACAACAAAGTTCTGTTCGCAGACAAGCATTTTTTCCGAAATTGTAAACCAAAAACAATTGGAAAGAGCTCCTCGTTTTAGGAATTATTCCAAAAATTGATACCTGCGAAAACACTCTGTAAGACCGAAAAAAGGGTTTTTTCAAGGAATTTTCAAGACACATTTCAATTTGTTGTTGTAAAATTTTACACACATATTGGGGTATATAACATTGAATTTCGTTCTATTTTTTATTTGTAAAAATAACGATTTTTAAAGCTGCTATAGTCGATCACCGTCAACACCTCACCTAAAAAAAGGAGTCTTCCGAAACTGAAATGAAAAACACAAAATGTATTTGGTTAATGTGAGGTAATATCTGATCTTTAATCGAAAGTATAAGCAAAATATTAATTTTCAACAAAACGGCGCCTTCTCAAAAAAAAAAACCCACAATTTTCCATAAAAACTGTCAATTTAGTTTTGTTAATAAAATGAAAAACATTTACCAGCGAGAAAAAACCTGCGTAAAAATTTAAGACTGATCGGTTCACCCGTTTCCGAAAAATCTTGCTCACCGACTTTGAAAACATTATGCGGTTTTGAGCAAAAACGTGTTCAAAGTTTCAAAATCACCGTGACGTTTTTGCAAACGTATGCGTAACTTGAAAAAACATCTGTCGGATCGACACGAAACTCTCTGTGTATATACTTGAACATATACAATAAATTCCGAGAATGAAGTTGAAAAAAAAATACCAAACCAAAAAAAAAAAAAAAAAAAAAAAAAATCAATTTTCGAAAAATCCTGACTAAGTACAGCCCCCAAGTCCACTCACGCAGACGTACGTCACAAGTCGGTTCAATCGAGGCTGTCAGTCGATGGGAGAATCAGCATCTCCTCCGAGTTTACCGCGTCGTCGTCAGAGTTTGTCCCCGCAGGCAATCCGACGGATGAATTTTCAGCCTTGACACCATTTTCCGTACAGTCTATAGAGTCGCGCGAGCAGAGCGTGGCTCTTCGACTCCGGATATACCTATGGATTAAGATTCAAGGGAGTGAGGATCGCCAAGTTTGACGACGGCACTTGGGTGCCTAATTCGACGTCGTGCACCTCGTCCGTCTGACGATGAATGGTGAGAGTGTATGGGATCGTGGCGGGGGTCTAACACCTTTCACGATATGCCCCGCACCATTTCCCATGACTTATGAGCCCGCGGGGCATTATGGTGCGGCGTGGTTTCGTGTGATTATTATTACCTACCATGTGACGTAAGCAGAGCTCACGCGTTGCTGGCCTTCTTCGTCCTTCGGAAATTACCTCACTCGACGGAGATGACGCAACGAGAATCTTTCCTTGCCTCAACGTTATCCCTCGCAATGCCGTGCATCTCTTTCTCTATATTTGCTCCGTATTGTAAGTATGTATTAACGATCGAAGGGTAAGGCTGTAACTCCGGCAATCATCGAGTAGTCTATATATAATATCGGGATGTATAAATGATATTCTTTAAACGAAATCGGGACGAGAAATTAAAGAAAGGTTCTAAATGTCTCACTCAAACTAATCGATGAGTTGCCTTGTTTAAGGGCGGCGACGGGGGGGGGGGGGGGGGGGGGGGCGTTTTAAAATCGTATCTATTTTTTAAAGTTTTTTTTTATCTTTCCTGAAAGAAAATGAAAAGACTTGGAGCAATTTGAGTTTAAGGGGTTTATTATTCATAGTCTCGAGAACATTTTGGAATTTTTTTAGTTGAAATTGATAAGAAAATCGCGGCATGGCGAATGTAAGTAGCGAAACGGAACTCGAAGGCTTTGTAACTTGTAAAAAAAATATTTTTAGTTAAAAAGATCTTTTTGGGTTGGAGCTCGTACCCCGAATGTTAGAAAAAAAAATAAAAATTTAATATATACGGTCATGAACAGGAAAAATTATTTTTCGACCAAAGAATGATTGAAAAAAATTTCGGATTGAAATTAAAAAATCTAGCCACTAGCTCGAATCGATAAAGTTTTAAAGATTGTGTGAAAATTTCGAGTCGGTCGGATATAAATTGACCAAGTAAACTACTCCATCGGATTAAAAACGTGGTCGTTCGTTACTTATATACACCATGCTGCCATTTTGTTATAAATTTCAATACAGGACGGAATCCTTAACAATAAGTTTCAAATCCAGAACTAAGGAAATCGGTCCAATTCCGTAATTTTTTATCACTTTCGATCTCACGGAGACTTTTTTCATTCCTTAATTTATAGATCAAACTTGATCAGCTTCGGTACACTCTTTAATATTTATCTAGGGATGCTTGTTGTTTCGACAAATTTTCGTCCCGACTGTACGTGTCGTACATCCTTAACGGCTCACCTTACCTTACGGACAAAGGAGGAGGAGAAGGGCTGCTGTAGAATCGGCTCGTTTTCTCCTCGGATCGATTCGCTAATTGCCAAGTTTCTGCAAGTCATCAGACCCCCATTTGTGATTCGGCTTTGTGCAGCGTGTTTTCCAATTCAAATTCCGGCATTCGTAAGCGTACCTACAGTGTAAGCCGCTCGACGAACGACGACTCTTCGACGACCTGTTGAACCCTTGCTTTTTCTTATTTTCTCCCCCCCCCCCCCCCCCCCCCCCCCCTGCGCCTCCGTGATACAATCTTGCCCGCGATTATTCACGCGGCTGCACCGCGATCTGCTTGCCCAGCTGGTCGCAGTCTGCAACAATTGGGTCACTCAGCCTGATCATGACCTTCTTGAGCACGCGGCGAGGCTCGACCTTCTTGCTCGTACAGCGGAAGATTGCAGGTGCACTGATGCAGGTTTGCTTATCAGGCCTCCAAGGCGAGTTGAATTTCAACCTCCGGTGATAACTACGTGAGGCTATCGGAAATGGTTACTAAAGCGATAATTCCTCCTCCCCTTCTCCCCCCTTCGCTTTAATCCACTAATTCAATCTTCCGCCGCGTGTCGTAGCAGCATCAGTGCGAATCTGATCTCGTACGTAAGTTACTCGGTTAGAAGAATCCGTTACGTCCAACCCACGCAGTTTTACGTCAAATATAAAGTATCCATTAGGGTGGTCCTTATTTGGGGTGTTTTCGAATTTTCTTGCGGACAAGGCGGAAAAAGTTTGCAAATAAATCAATAAAAAAGTACGCGAAACCAGGAGCCTGTAGGCCAACCCTAAGTACTCCCGCCAAGGCAATGAATTTTCCCATGTTATTTCAATGGGAATTTGGACTTACTTAGGCCAGGATCAAGGATGTTCTTAACTGCTGTATAAATCTTCTTTTCTCCCTTTGTTTCGTTTTTAATTTTCGCACCTTAATCATTTTAAGTAGCTGACAAGTCGATCCGATGATTTGCTTTTCATCCTTCTTTTTGGCAATTAAAATAAATAAATAAAAGTAGGTTACCTGCCTTTAATTCGAATTTCAGATTCAATTACTGCATACGATTATGGTAGGTACACGTTTAGAATCTGCCAGGTAAACCGGTTAAAACTGTTGAACATCGACTTCGCAGATTCCCGCTGGTCTGAGGGTCAATTGAAACTGAAATTAATTGTGGGAATGGGAAGGAAATTTATTCGTGGTATAACTTGAAAGTCTAAATTAGATTCGTAACGGAGCAGGTTCACCCCGCTGCGACGTGTCCATAAATCCACACCGCGAGGAGGAACGAGAAAGAAAAAGAAAGATAGAGAGAGAGAGAGAGAGAGAGAGAAAGAAGAAGAAACAAATTTATCGCCGAGTAGGTAATAAATACTCGATATTCGTATGTACAGGATGGTAAAAAAATTTAACGCGATGTCGACAGGCTAACTTCAGATATTCGAAAGTGACGTTGAACATCGATGTACATAAAAGTTTATAAAAACTGTTCGATTAATTTTTGGTCGTAAAATAAAAGCGTGTCAGAAAGTGAGGTTTAAAATTCCCGTCTGCCCGCGTCGAAGGTCGGATTAATCGCGATTCTCCCGCTGCTGCGAGAGAATCGCGCGCCTGGCGGCGAGGCGACGAACTAGTCGAGGGTCAGTCGGCCGATTTTAAGGTTAACGCGAAAATTGCCCGGATTGCGTTTAAATTGGCGCGCGGCCCAAGTTCGCATCCTTCGTTTTCACCCGACCTGCTGACCCGGGATCGAAGGAACGCTGAAGATCTGTATAGTCAAGGGGCTTCGGTCTCCGCCTCTACCGGCAAAGTGAAAAGAAGATCGAACGCCTAACCGTGGATGATTCATTGATTCCTCGGCTTGTGTGACCTGCTACGGCTCTCCAGCCTCTCTCGACACGTGCAACGGCTACGAGCCAAGCCGAGAAACGCCTGCAGGCAGTGCCTACGAAGAGAGAGAGAGAGAGAGAGAGGGGAGAGGATGGTGGAAACCAGCTACGCCGAGCAGTTGGGAACGGTGCATTATTGTAGCTGCAAGGTTCCTCGCCATCAGTGTGTGGGAGTCATAGACGAGTCGTATTAGGCGAAACTCATGAAACCGGAGATGATTCGATGGTAAGTTATAACCTCTGTATTCGGATAAATCGTTTTCCTTGAGGTGCACTGCATGGGTTGTACAGCAACAGCAACAGCAGCAGCAGCAGCGTCTATTCTCGAATATCTGAAAACTCGCGAGCTTATTGCAAAGGGGGACGAATGCAGGGGGAGAGAGAGAGTATCGCATTGTGCGAAAACGATGCATCGACGCTTTTCCCGATATTTCTTCCTGCACGAGTACAAAGGGCGAGGAAAATGGAGCGCTTCTTTTAGCTCCGCGGCGTAATACACCTACACCTACAACTACAACTACACCTAGACCTAGACCAGCATCTGCATGGTTTGACGGTGAAACTTTACTCTTTGGATTCTCGATCAAGTGCAGCGCAGACCTTCGGCTGGTGTTCCGGTTGTTTGAATTCTCATGCGCTGCAGATGCCAGCCCTTCACTGCCTTCATACTGGCATATTCGATCAGAGTGTCGAACGCAGACAGCCGGACGACAAATTCTCTTCAACCACAGTCTGGTGGTCGGATTTACAAGGGATGCAGACAAACGCCACAGCAAACCGGACGATTCCATTAACAATCCGAAGTCAAAAGTGGAAGGCGAACTTCGGAGACGATGACTTGAGTGCTTAGCTGTCCAACCGGCAGCGTCTTGGTCAAGAGCAATTCCAAATTAGCCAGATGGTGTCCATTAACAAATCCGTAACAAAATCAAGGACGTAAGAAAAATTCAAGGATAGTTTCGAAGACTTTTTAAGGACAAGCAAAATTCAAGCACATTTCCAGGTTATTAAAGGACGCTGGAAATAAAATATTTCCAGAAGACAAGAAAAATTTAAGGATACTTTCCAAGACTTTTTAAGGACAAGCAAAATTCAAGGACATTTCCAGGAGCGGTGGACACCATGTTAGAACGTCTCGTTCGAGCTGACAATGAGTTTGAATTTTCGACTAGAGAATAGATACTATATTAGATTCACAGGTAAGAGAATTTGCGGTTGTTTCTTGTACGCGTTTCAGTGTATTATCACAAGCACTTATATTCGTCGCCGAGTAGTCTGCTCTGCAGGCTGGTGTACAAACAATCGGGTTATAACGACGGTAGTCGTCTGCTAATTAGCCTCCTCGTTGACGCCGGCGGCGTACCAGCTCCGAGTTTCTCATCAATTTTACCATATACCGACAAACTTGATACGCCTTATACTCCAGGGACAATTAGCAGAGCTTTTTGTCGCGCGTTGCAGCTTCTATTTATGTTGGTAATATTATGCGATTTACCAAGTCGGAAAAATGCGGAGAAACCGAATGAAATTTACTCTCTCTTTAAATATAATTTTACCCGTATCATCCGACGAATGCAATTCAATTGATTCAAATCCGACCGACAGCTAATATTTCCATTATTATTATTATCATTGCTTTCCGATCGAGCGCAGGATCACAAAGGGTATATACCTGAGAACTGGCCCAAGGTCTTTCACAATTTTCGCAATCCCTGCAGCGTAGGGAAATTGCATAAGGTTGTTATCGATCCCCGAATACGAAACTAGAACCCTTCTCGTTTGTATACCTTGTTAGATGCGAAGAATCCTGCACGACGGATGCCAGGAGTACCTCAATTCTCGTAACTGCCAAAATCGGTCAACAGGATGCTCGATTCCTTCGGAAATGTCCAGTGCAACCTGCCAACTGCGGCACAGTTGCTATTCTCTCAGAGATTAGTTGGTACGAGCAAGTGATTGCAAAATTTCTATGATTTCACGCGATTGTCAATAATTTCGGTAGGTTTGAACCGACTTCGGATGATTTCAATTTCGAAGATATATTTAACGATTTGGGCTCGGATCTCGAACGATTTCAAACGATTTTTATCTATTTCTTGGGAATCGCTTCATACTGAACTCACAAGGAAGGTATCCCAAGTCGATATCTCCGATTTCATTTCTTTTGTAATACGTTATAGTAGGCTAAAAACTAAACGACACGTATTTTTCTTTATCTGCCATTAAACACTTTAAAGGGGTGAAACCACCCTCCAAAGTGAGGCATGTCGAGGGTGATTTTCTCATTAAAAAATCAAAAAGAACTGCCAAATCGCTCCTCGACATGCCTTACTTTAGAGGGTCGTTTCACCCTCTTAAAGCGTTTAATGGCAGATAAAAAATAATACATATCGCTTAGTTTTTAGTCCACATCACATATTACACAAGAAATCTGATCGGAGAGATCAACTTGGAATATCTTCCTTGTTAGTGCAGGTTCCCAATAAATTTCAGCAGATTTATATGTCAGGTAAAACTATTATGGGAATCACTATCGATAGTCCTTGAATAAACATCCCGAGATATAGTCAGACCTTGAAGACCATCAACTTGGCTCAATTAATTACCAAGGTGAAATAACCGTATAAACTCGCGATAAGGAGAACCGGACGATTCACCGCGCGCCGGACGGCTGATGCAGATTCCTTATCGAGTGACTTGCAGCTGTATTCACACCGCATACATACAGTCTACAGATGTATGTGTGTGGTACGGCGATAATCAATTAATTGGTACCGAACGAAGTCGAAACAGAGTTTTTTCGCCCTCCAGACAAAGAGAGACTAACGACGATTTCGGCAACTCGCTATCGTGTTTCGACTCTCTTATTAATGATATTCCTATACCTATCTCTATATGCGATTCTGTACAATATCATTCTCCGAAGTCATCGAACGATTAAGATGTACAATTTCATTGCAGACTGGTGCGCAATAATAATATGGTAGACTGCTGCTGCTGCTGCTGCTGCTGCTAGGTTGACGGAATGGCAACGCAGGATTTTTACTGCCCAGATTGCGATTATCCACAACTTATCCTGAAACAAATACTGACCTATCCTTGGAGAGTTTTTTACTGGTTCAGTCTACGTCCACGTATGACGTGGAGGTACTTGAAAACTTTATTGACCTCGACAACGTGCGTTAATCTCACGATTCGCGAGTCTACACCTACAAGCTATATCGTGTATATTATAATCGCTCGATAAGCTGTACTATCTGTTGTCTTTTCATATACAGGAGGAATTTGTTTGTTTCTATTTAATTATTGTCACTTTTTTCCTCAACGTTTTAAGAATTTAAAAGTAAAATTTGTGTCCGATTCAATCGCAAATAATATATCAACGAACAAAATTTGCTGTGTTTTATTAAAATGAATCACGTATGTACGAGTATATTTTACGATTTTTACACAATTTTTTATTCGTTCTCTCGTCCTTATAGGACACTGTTTTAAGCTAACCCAACTATATAGTTGACTAACTTCAGTTGCACTTGTCATATAACGAATATATTCACCTGAAATTGAAAAATATTTTCAACGAAATCATAAATTATCAAAAAACTCTTCCGCCATTAAGATTACGTATTAAAATTTTTTAAATTTCTGCTTCATAGGACCATTAAAAGAAAAATAAAAAACCATCGAGTCGTGTTCGATTATTTTTTTGGACTCGATTAATCGACGCATCGATTCTTTCTAGCTTACAATTAATGGCCATCGCTAGAATCGAATTCCAGCAGATTCTACACCCGGTACCCGCGCGTTCAGTTCCCGTCTTTGACTTCCTGCACTCGAGGCTGGTATAACGACTCACTGCAAGAACGTTTCCCCGAGTAGGTACTACAGGTAAATGACACATTGCAGGTAAATGGGAACGTAACGTGAATGCGGGAATGAGCGTGTAACCTGCGTAGGCCACGAAGCATTGCAGTGTGTCACGGTTGCGACGTAATCACCGGCGGCTCGATCATTCCTGCACAAAAGACTGACGATGAATGAGACTCGAAACGATCATCGCGATGATGCCGAGGCGGGTTTTGTAATGGCCAAAGCCTGGCGCCCGTCGATATATCCTGATGCACGTAGGCGTGCATGTGTGACTCTGTTAATTGTTATACTCGAGTTGCGCAATTTGTTATAAAGGTACACATCATAGCTACCGAGTTACATAGATTGCACGACTCATCCACGTAATTGGGAATTGATTTTCACGATTCCTAGATTCCTGCACCGAGTCTATACTCGCCTAAAATTCACGAGTTATTACGTCACATATCCCGTAATAACTCTCCGCATTGTTACTCCAATTTGCCGTGGAATTTTAACGAATATTTGTGATTTTCGATACTTCGTGAAAAAATATACTGATTAACGAATTTTTACTCGATAAAATTCAGTTATTGAGAGAAATTTAAATCGCTAATTGTTACGTACCTACATAACTCTTCCAGGCTAGCAGTCTCGGAGTTTCCAGATTCTTTTCACATTCCCAATCATCGAACTACCTGTTATCGAAACTCTTTTCTTCTGTCAGCTATTTATTTCTGGGATAGTCTACCCTTAACAATTCGGGTGTCGTTCTCACTGGTTGTTTTTAAGGAAAGACTGTTCCACCATATGTTGAATCGCGAGATAACCTCTGTTGATCTTGTGCCGAGACAGAGGCTAAATCGCATTTTTGTTAATTTCTACATCGTTAATATTTATTTAACCAGTTTCTATTATTATTTTGATTATTAGTTAGACGATGTAAAGAAGTATGTGGATTATTCTTTTCTCACTACTCTGATCCTGTAAGTTTTTATGTATATATATATATTATAAGTATGTCAATTTATAAAGTAAATCTAGTGTTACAGTAATTAGTAATAAGTATTCTGTTGCTGTATATATCTCTATATGCAAAATACGTATAGCGTGTACCTCTCGATTGCCCTTTGGCTCCACACAGGCCACGGCATAACAATAAAATCTAATCTAATCTAATCTACATACAACTAATTTGTCAAATTTCTAAACAATCATGGGTAGAAAGTCATCACGCCAAGTTATATATACTGATCTTGGCATTAGCCGCATGGACGTTCTCACCTATACGAGCGAATTGGCAAATGTGTAATTTGGATGCGTCACTTTTCAACAATATGCTGATTGCCGAGTGTTAGCTGTGAAAGGTTGGCAAACTTTGAGGGTTATATTTAAAAGTCAGCGCCGTTCGCGTCACCGTTCTATCTTCGTATCGGCTTGTGAAAAAAATTCGCATTAACATATGGGTCACATCTGTTCGTAGACAGACATTCGAGTAGTCTGTGCATTTGTATGTAAGATGCGATCGGGTTCGCTGCATGGATACGCCCGGGCTCAATCGAGCGGCGAGATGCCAGAGTCTGTGTATATGTATATCCTATCCTAGCCGTATGAGTTGAAAACTTGACCTAGGTCCTGGACCGTTTCGAGGAGTTTCTATCTCGGCTAGATTTCCGCGAACGCGATTCAACGAAAATATTTTCCGGATTCTGCGGGAATGTACCATACATAATACGTATACATAAAGTATAATCAAGGTAAGAAGCAGGAATCGTGAATTCCCGAGGGTGACTGCATGCCACTCGCTTTGAATTATATTAAAATTTGCCATTTGCCTACCTCATTTTTCAATGCAGAAAATTTTCCATTTGTCACGTATCTCGAAGAACGTTTCACGCACATTACGTACCGTAAATATTTTTCTCAATGCGGAAAAAACCACTCTCGTTCACGGTTCGATCAACTTTCATTGAAATATTCATAACCCTGCGCGCATGTTTTACGTTTACCTCTGTAATAATTATCATGTAGATTCAATGGCTGGATTTTTTTCTCTTCTGCTTTTCGTTTCGTTTATTTTTCGCCAATAAACGGCCCGCGTCTGTCCGGACCCGAATTGAAACGCTGCTGAAACCCTCACCCACAAGTTTATGGTCTAAATTAAAATATTTTACGCGTATTATAACGGAAATTATACGCAAACGTATTTATTTCACTCTGATAGACCGCGTTTTTCTACCTTCTTTATCTCGTTGTTCGATTTAACAATCGTCGCGTAATATTTTAATCCGCACGTTCGCATATCTTATACGCATAATACAATCTTCCGCGTCTCATTATGTAGGTTTATATTCATATGTATATATATATGTGTGTGTGTGTGTGTGTGTGTGTGTGTGTGTGTGTGTGTGTGGAGCTGAGTAACTCGTTTTGATAATTAAGACCCGTCTACAGCGTACAACTTTGCATTCCAAGGTGCGCAGGCGCACTTTGCAAACTGTAAGGACAGGTTACCCACTAAATGACCAGAATATAGTGCCGCTTCCCAATATAACGAATTAGCATAAAGCTAATTGTACACACATGCATGCATGTATTGCACGATGATCCGCACGTTTTACTATAATGATAATGGTATTTCATCGAACAAGTCCGACGCATTTATTCATCACTGCATCGCAGAGAAAGAGAGGGAGGATGGATCGAGCATGTGATATGTGACATGAGAATAACGCAACGCATTCGTACATATATCGCATTGACGAGTTAATGCGCTGTGCGCATTTATGCATAATATTATCTCGCGTCGTTGCAAAAATATTGCGAAGCATTTGGCACTGCATCTCTGGCCGACGATCCATCTGGGATCCTTCGTCCTTAATTCGAGATTCACCGGCGTGCTTCCTTCGTCCTGAACGCGCGTTGCGTGCGACAGCGTTGACGGACCTCCGGGGCTGCCGTCACTCCGACGTCGATCGGCTCGCGGGACCTCCTGACGTAACGGTGCTCGAGACACTTGTCACCGGGTGATGACCGAGACGCCGAGATCACGCTTCTTCGATTACCCGACAACCCGCAGGACGACGCGACGGTTCCGTTACGGGATTCCAGTCGTTTCTTCTCGTCGTCTCTCGACGAACCTTCGAGTCCTTCGCGATATCCTGCGTCTGCCGTGCAGGTGACAAAAATTCATCAAGCAAATCGAACGACGATTCAAGGCTGACAAGGTGTCGTGTAGACACAAGTTTGTTTTCATCATTCTTCTGACAATGAACGACCCGCGCAAATGTTAATTGATACAAAAATTGTGGGTCGTTTCATCAATTTTTGACCGTCGCAAGTTGGGGGAAAAGTTTGGAAGAGTTAAATGTATATAGAAGTAAGTAATATTTTGACGAAATGATGATTTTTGTAAACACTCGCTGTTAGAACAACGTTTTTTACTTGAATCTCGTCAATTTTTATTTTAACCCTTTATAAAACTGTGAATTTTGTCTTTTGCAAGTTGATTTTCGAGTAATCGAAAATGAAGCGAATTATTCAATTACGTTATTGTACATTTTATTTGTTCACAAGTGTATTACGAGTTCACGCTAATTAGGTATATAACCTCTGACAGGTTTGCATGCGTGAAACGTTTTCGCGGTAATAAAGCCAATGAGCCGGCAACGAGAAGAGATTCATGTCGGGCGATTTAAGATTACACGGTACGAAGAGGGAAAAAAAATTATCGATTCGGAACGGTAAACGAAGAAGCGATCTTAGTAATAGAAATTCATATTCATATTCTCACACACACGTATAATGATTGTGAGAAAATATTACACGATTCAACGAAATAATTCCATCTCTATTAGCACACGTGAAAAAACCTCCTTCGACTTTTGAAAGATATTGTTCATCTCATACCTACGATTTATTCCAGCGAAGTGTATACAGTAAAAATATATTATTTTTTGTCAAACTGAACAGAATTCATTTAAAAAATGTACACTTAATCACGTAAGCAAGTGTCTCTCCGCTTAAAGCTTGTACAAAAAAGGTTCTTTAACCCCGAAACGTAAAGTTAGTTATCTGATGATTACTGATCACTTCCTTCCAATTTTGAATTAAAATGACTATTAATCAGTGAAACTAATTCAAATTCTAATAAATTTGTATAAAAACAATAAATTTCTAATTAGAATGACTACAAATCAGTGACATATTAAAAAATCAAGATTCTTCGCATATTTGAAATTTCGATACACAATTATGCAAATTTTCACATCGAATAAAAATCAATCTTTTTTTCTCCTCTCCCCGATCGAATTACCCTTTCTAAAGAAATAATCTTCAATCAACGAACAAACTTCGGTCGAGAAAAAGTCCGTGGATCCTCGATGCAGGCAAGCAGTCAGGCAGGCAGGCAGGCAGTCAGTCGAAGAGGTCGAGTAGAGTCCGAAAGAACCGTACGTCGTCGGTCGTCGGGTCTCGCGATCGCGTGTCTGTCTCTGTCTTCCGCGTGGGGCTTAAACGGGTGTATGGAAGTCGCGCACACCGACTAGACCGGGTTGCGGGAAAGCCGTCGCCCGCGAGAGAGAGAAAGAGAGAGAGTGAGGATGACAGAGCTCGTCGGCAGGGAGGGGGGAGGGCGACTCGCGTCGGCGTCGACTTGGCAACAGTGCGTGCGTCCGTCGGTCGGTCCGTCGGTCGGTCCGTCGGTCCGTCGGTCCGTCGGTCCGTCGGTTGGTGTGCGTGAGGTGGCAGCAAATCAGGTGCGGCCCTTCCCTCGTTTCCGAGTGCGCCGCGTTCCGTCGTCACACCGATCAGCCGCTCGCGTCGCGCCGCGCGCCGTCGGCTCGGCTCTGCTTCCACTGCCAACTTCCAATTCCACTCAGTTCGCGTCGGACCTCCGCCGGAGTAACAAGGTGTAACAGAGAACGTAGATCAGGTCTGTTCTAGACGCGCGAGAAAGTTTGTTGTTTGTTCGCGATACGATACGAGATACAAGATACGCGCGACCACCGCTAATACTTATTACGTCCGTTAGCCGTATGTATACATACAAATTCGCCTGCGAATTGAATTTTTTCTCTCTATATATATATATATATATATATATTCTATATATTCTATATTACGATAAAAACGGGCCGTTGTTGCTGCTGCTGCTACTGCTACTGCTACGTAACGACGAAGCAACGACACCGTTACGTTCTCTCTGAACGAGGTGCGATCTTCTTCGATAGTTTTCACCATCCACGTTTATTCTCTTTTCATCGTTCGTTGTTGGATTATACATATATCAACGAAGAGGAACGAAATAACTACGTGTGTGGTGCGTGTAGTAATATCTGGTGTTTTACTCATTTTTGTGATCCGAGTCGTCGCTGACAGGCTTCTTTGTTCTTATTTATTTTTATTTTCTTTTTACCTTTAAAATCTTAGTTTCATTTTTCTTTCTTTCTTTCTTTCTTTCTTTCTTTCTTTATACCTTCCATCTTGTTCTTCGATATCGGTTTTTATCAAAACCCTCGCGAGTGCTGCTCGTCTACTGTGTGCTAATAAAAAATTCGTCGATCAATTCTGTGCTCGGTGATTCCGTCGCAAGTTTCCTACTTACGACACTTTGACGGAGAATTATTTTTACACATTCTCACATCATCATCGTCATCATCATTATCCGCAACAAGAAACTGTGAAAAAATCCTCCCCTCCCCATCCCTCCCCCCTCTTCCTATCTCTATTTGGGTTAGCTATCCCGGTATGCTCTGCTGCTGTGTCCTTGACGCGAAGTTTAAACTCGTGTGTATAACTGCTGCTGCTGCTGCTGCTATTGCTGCTGCACTCGGCCCAGTTTGAGAGCCGTCGCAAGTTTTACGTAACGCGGCTTTGATCGGCCCGATTTCTTTTACGACTTGACTGTGCGTCTCCCCCCCTCTCGCCCTTTCTCTCTCTCTTTGGATATCTACCTCCTACAATCTGGTTTTCATCCGTGTACCCGTGTATCGAAAGTGTCGACGGATAACAATAATACCTGAGTTAATCGGCGTTAGAAGTGAAATCGATCCAGTGATTATATGATTGTTATAATAATAATGATGATGATGATGATGATGATGATGGTGGAAAAGTAGATGTTTAAAAAGCAAAGATAGAACGAGGAGAGAGGATAGAATAAGAAATTATGTGAATCCAAAACGTGATGTGGTGGTTGGTTGGTGAATATTAATAATAATAATAATCGCCATTGTCGTAACAACAACAATAATAACAACTAATATATATCACGTCATAAACGCGATACGTGTGCCGAGTGAAATTTTTTTTCTCATCTCTTTGCGCACTAGGAGAAGAAGAAGAAGAATAATAATAAAAAAAAAAAAAAAAGAAGAAATAGAAATTTTCAAAGAATAAAGTGAACTTGTGTTTTTTTTTCGTTGTTTAGATAATATTTATTATAGTGTAAGAAAATCGTCGTTGTCAAGTTTTCGTGACGAGATAAATGTTGCTTAAATATGTATTATACCTTTGACGTATAATGACAAAATGATAAAAACGTCCTTGTGAATAGTCTACGTGATAATAATAATAATAATAATAGCGTGTGTGTGTGTGTGTATATATATATATATATATCATATATATATGATATACTAAACAATTAATCTGTTGTATTTGAAAAGTGAAAATTAAAAACATCTCAGCCGCTTTCCGAACAACGTCAACTTTATTTAATAAATCTGCTTGTGATAACCGCTGCTGATAATAGTTGTTCGGTTCATTTTCTCTCTATTTGTGTCGTTTTTATTTTATTACAGATCTCTTCTTTCAAACAACTCAGCGGGGTGATGATGATGATGATGATGATGATGAGATGATGTTTTTGTGCTATGGCTGTGGGAAATACAAATACCTAAAGAATATATGATAATAATAATAATAACAACAACAATAATAATAAAAGAAATCTGGTTAATTTGCTGAAAAGTGTTTTCGTGCTTTTTGTTTTCAATCATCGTTAAATCCACGAAATAATTGTCGTTGGTGTTGCTGTTGTTGGATATAGTTTAATTATATTGGTTGTTTACCGATGTGTGTGATTGTTTGTTCAAGTTTTTATACTGATGATAATAATAATAATAATAACAACAACAACAACAATAGTTACAATAAATATTAAACGTAAATTAATAGAAGGAAATTATTTTGTATCGAGTGTTGTGTTGTGAGAAAAGTGACGGTAAAAAGTTTACTTCTTTTTGGATTATATTGGATATATTCACCCGTCACGCACGCATCGCCGATCGCTAACTCTGGATGCTGTTTATGTGAGTATATTAAAAAAATATAAAAATTCAAGTTCTCGCTCATTTTATCTCTATATACATAAGTAATTCTTCTTCTTCTTCTTTATTTCATTCTCTCTTGTGTGTTTCGCGTACTCGGTACCACCTTCCTCCTCCTCCTCCTCCTCCTCCTCCTTTACATCATCCACCACATACCCAGTTTGCACCAGCTAGCTCTCTCCGATAAATTCAATCTAACCTAATCTAACTCAACCAACCAACTTCCGCTATGACTGGGTGACTTACCGACTTATTAATTCCGCCTTCATATTTCACGCGCAGCATTAGAAAAAAACATCCCCCCCCCCCGCCCAAATTTATTATCAAGCCGTTTCATATTTTCGTAATATATATACAATTTGTTTTGTTGCAGAGAGAGAGAGAGAGAGAGAACACGTTCTTTCGAGAATATTACGACTTGTTGTTGTTAGTTTGCAGTTTTGTTTCTTTCCATTTTTTTTTTTTTTTTTTTTTCTGCATCAATTCATTCTGGTAATTTGTGTTTTTGTTCTTTTTTTTTTTTTATTGTCGAAACAAAACGTGCGCTTTCGGAGAATGAAGGAACTTTATTTTTTCACACATTCATTCATCGTTGAATTACGTTTTTAAATTCATTGTGCTGCTGTGTAGAAGTTATCGGTAAACCTTCACCGCAACAGAGTTCGTGAAAATTTCTCCTCTTCGGACATATTCTACTCGTTTTAACATTCACGCGTCACGATGCATGCAAGCTGTAATAATTTTGATCGCGATTTTTTTTTTTTTTTTTTTTTTCTTTTCCGTCCTCGTCTTACTTCCTTCTCTTCAAATATATGCTGCTGCTTATTTTCTTCTTATCGCCGTTTTTATCCTCGTTTTTATTATTATTATTCTTATTATTATACACGCTTCTGTTTTCCGCGTTTACTTCCTATTATCGCCATCACGTGTAACAATTATATGTGGTATTTTCGGTACAGAATGCTGTGCGGTCGGTGTTACATATCGCTTGTAACGTATAATTGCTGTTTAAATTAGCGTATATATATATATATATAATATAGTATGCGGTGACATTGACGAGAAGATGATTTTCTCTCTCTTTCTCTTTCTCCTACTCTGTTTCTCTTTTAACCTGCAATCGTTCATTTTTCCTTTCTTCCTTACTTACTTACTTACTTACTTACTTACTTACTTACTTACTTACTTACTTCGTCAGCGTTTCTTGATCTCTAGAAGAAAACTATAACAGAAAACTATAACATTAACGGCAATAATAATTTCTCCCAACGTCTATTATGATACATATTTGTAGGTAAATTAATCTTACTTCGCTTCACTTCACTTCACTTCACTACTTGTGTTACACTTCTTCTTCCCTCCGCGTCACCGCCGTTCTGCCGATGCATTTGAATTTTTACTTGTTTGTCATCGTTTCAACATTGTCACGCATGTATCTCGCCGAATTAACAAACAACAGATTGTCCCAACAATTAACAATCACATGTACATATCCATTTCATTCCCCTGTCGCGTGTAAACAATCTGTTACGAAGTTCCTTGACTCTAAATTTTTTTCCGCATCATCCTCGTCGTCTGTCTTTTCTGTGTATCTTTTTTTGTGTTTTTTTTTTTTTTTCACACGAAAATCAAAAAGAAAGCTTATCACAATATGGCCATTTTGAAAGGAACAAAATAAAACAAAACAAAACAAACGAATGAAAAAACAAAGCGAGGAGTATCCTGCGCGTCGCGTCGCGGGACGAATTCTAGTTGTTGTCATTGTATCATCATCGTTTATACATCTTAGTAGTACAGGTTTAAATGCGAACGAACGACGAGAGACGCCTTAGAATCTCACGTGACTCATCGCTGTGAATTTTTTAATTTTTTTTTTATTTAATATATTTACGGACGATGATAAGTTTTGCGAAACTCTTCTTCTCGTTCTTTTAGGACAATAATAATACAGGAATTTATACTTTCGAAAGTTTTTTATTTTTATTTCATCTCTCTCTTTCTCTCTCTCTCTCTCTCTCTCTATCTCTTGTTCGCGTTCATATTTTATCACTCACGTTTTCGGTTAAACGCTTCGCTTCGAATAATTTCGTCATTCATTTGGTCGTAATGTAGGTTTAATATTAGCTAATACTTTTTATTCTCCATTTTGTTTTTATACACACGAAACTTTTACACACGCACGATTAATTTACACCCGTTGTTTAGCAATAAATCTCTATGAATAATATCAAATATCTCTTTGATTATAACTACTGTATATTGTGTAAAATTGTATTTATTTGTCACCGCGTCGCCACGTCTCTCGACACTTTATCATCACAACAATTATATTACAATAAAACGTTGCAATATCGTCAAGTTAAATAATTAATTAACTCTTGAGACGTTATTCATCAAATATCGTCTGTTATATATATATTGATACTAATAATAATAATAACGATGATCATAATGATGATGATGATGATGATGATGATAACATTGTCAATCCGATATTATACCTCTCAAAAATCAAATACTTTTATAAATATTCATACTTTCAGTAGAAAGATTGTTGCCGTTCAAGTTTTCACTTTCCGAGTGAGCTTAAACATACACGACAGTTTAAAGTCTGGCGAGCCAAACGAACGAGTTTAGAGCTTCTTGCTTGCTGCATGCTTGTCGTCGTCGTTGTTGTTGCTGCTGCTGCTGCTGCTGCTGCTGCTGCTGCTGCTGCTGCTGTTGCAGGGTCAGTAATTCATGCGCTCGAGTTATTTTTATGACAGCTTTTATACACGTGCGGCTACAGCGGCTAGCTAGCTAGCTAAGCTAGCTAGCTTTTGCCTTGGCAATGTTGCGAAATAAAATACCGTATATTTTATATACACGCACACACACACACACACACAAGTATTTATATACGTATATGTCGTACAAATAAAAACAACTGCTGCACAGTCACGAGAGTTGTGTTGTTGTTGGTTTTTTATTTTCTTCTTTTTTTTCTCTCTTTTTTTTTTTCCTTTGCCATCTATCGCGACGCACGCATTTTGTAGGCAAGTGTTATTATTGTATAGTTTTATAAAAATACCAACGACAGCCTCGCACTCACCGCGGCGAATTGTTTGATACACGTAAACTAATTTTAGTTTCGATCTTACGAAACGTTTGATTATTTTTTTATATATATATATGGTAGTTTAGTACTTCAATAATAATGGTAAACTCGACACGAAGCGTACCTATTTAAAGAAATCGTAACGTTATACTTTATTTTTATTTTGTTATTTTTCAAATTACATTTTCATAGATACTATACATACATACATATACATATATATATATATATATATATTAAATTTATTAGGTCGTTGTTATTATCAGTGTTTTACAATCAGTGTGTCTTTTTCGTCAATACTGGTGGATGTACGTTGGAAAACGAGTCTCGAAGTCTGTATGTACCTCTTTTTCTCTCATCTTCTCATCTTTCTTTCTCTCTGTATGTTATTTTTTTTTTTTTTTTCGATTTTTTGTTCTTTAATTTCGTTTACTTTTTATTACCCGTCTGGACGTACGAGAACAATGCCGTGATAAATTTACTTTCAGGATATTACACGTGTATATATATATATATATATATGTATACATATAGATAGATAAAGAGAGCAAGAGAGAGAAAGGCGAGCCTGGTGAAAATCGATTCGTGTATAAAATACTCTGAAATGAGTGTTGCGCGCAGCTGTATGTCAATGTATACACATATGTATACAATATACATCTATATATATATATTGTAATACGAAGCTTGAATAAATATTATTCAGGCGTTACTATTTTCAAGCGATTTGACGGTGGTTTTTTGAAAACGAACGGTATTACCAAAGGCAAATCAATTTCTAGTTGGAGGATTGAGTTGGTGATTATAACAAAAAAAAAAAAAGAAGAAGAAGAAAAGAAAAGAAAAAAAATTATCGAAACGATGCGAACTCTTTATTTGCGTACCCAATCAGTTAGTAAAAGGTTTTTTACACGCGATGAGAGAACGAATAAAATGAAAATGAAGTTAGCAACGTTACTATGACGATGCATGCTTAGGGAAAAATCGTTACTTCGAACCTTTATGGCAATGTTTGAATTTTAACAAACTATGATAAACAAAACGTAGAGTTGTTATTTCGAAAAATGGACTTTTTCAAAGTCGTTCTTGTAAAATTTTGCTATAATGATTCTTTCCCCTGACATTTCTCGTTAAACTAACTTCAGTCTTTTGAATAAAACAGCTTTTCAAAAATAACACTATGTATGTATGAATATATATGTATAAATGGCTGACGAAATTTTTTTCGACATCGTTTCTGCGTATTCTTCTGTCTGTGTTTACATCAAATCACTTTTTCCAAAGTCAGTCGCGACTGATCATCTTCTAGCTTTCATGTATTACATACTTATTAACTATGACAATGAGTGTGCGAGAAAGTCTGCAAATCTGAGTCGCGTCGGCCAGATGCCGAATTCGTGTTTTATAAAATTCATGTTCATAGCGCTTCATTATCAAGACTCGTTAATTAACAAGAGTAATAATTAACATATCCGGTTTTTAATGTGTAACGCCGACCGTGGTGCCAGGCCATGAGGATAAAAGTGGGTCACTCGCGATTCCATTCCTTCCTTTTTCACGTTAAAACTGACTCCGTATAATCTATCCACTTGAACGACCAACTACGATACAGACGATACAAAAATTTCAAACGCATGCATTACGCATGTGTGTTACTACCACATACTAGCACACTAGTCTTACACATTATATTGTGTAGTAACGTCTCCTCCTCCGCCTCCTCCTCCTTCTCCTCCTCTGTGATGGACGCAAAGAGCCAATCCAGTCTGCCCGAGTTGAGAAAGTGTGCGGTGGGGGTTTTGGGGGGGGGGGGGGGGGGGGGGTGTTATCTACGTAATATGTATATACAGAAGTAGGTATTGTAAAGTTTCTCCCCCCTCTCCTCCGTTTAGTCTTTTGCGATGAAATTTCTCTGCAACAACCACTTTTCAATTCCAATTACTTCTAACGATAAGCTAGTTTTTCTACCGAACAATCGGTGCATTCTGCACTTTTCCAGATCCTTTCTGGAGCCCTGAAGCAGACGGACAACGTCTGTATTGGGGGGGAGGGGGAGGGAGGAATTTATATTGACAAGAATTTATTAAATTCTCTTATTATTACTACAGGTTAAAAGATATATATATATATATATAGTATATATTATAATATCTTATATCAAGTTGAAATTCATATCGCGATAAATCATATTATCATTATCATCGTCGACAAGTAGGTATGTACATCAGTAGCAACAAGTTTTCATGCAAACAGTTTGTTAAATGTTAGCAACAAAAAAAAAGAGGGGTTGATATTAATTTATAACGAATGGGATAAAATTGACGTTTTTTCAAGTGTTTGAAATATTATTCGTTATTGCCAGTACATTACTTAAATTAACTTCTGACAATGTTGTAAGAAATTACTATGTATTTACTCGGAACAATTGACAGTCGAGAAGTGCAGCCTGGAGTCGATGGACCAGTGCTGGCACGTGGTGTACAAATATCGTCCTCGTCTATCTTTTCCTCTCTTTTCTTTTCTTCTCTTCTCTTCTCTTCTCTTCTCTTCTCTTCTCTTGTGGCGTAACAAAGAACGTCGACGACCCTCGAAATCCTCGCTGAGACGACCCAAGATGACCCGAGAGGCGACCCGACCGAGTCAAACTCTCCCCCTATCCCCCCCTTCTACCTTTTTCTTCCCCTTTCTTCCTTACTCCCTTCCTCCCTTTTGCCCCCGTTACTGCGCTACTAACCTTAAAACTAACTCTGAGTTATTCTCGACGGTGGCAGGCGAAGGGACGTATTCCGGGTCGTATTACTCGTGTAAGGCCGACGTGATGTACTTCCGAATCTTTATCTCGTACCTATCTCGGTTTTTTCCCCTTCCCTTCCCTTCCCTTCCCTTCCCTTCCCTTTCTCTTCACCCAACAACGTGAGTTTGCTTGCGCTCGATCATTTCGATTGATCGGTCAGATCAGTTTGATATATTTCGTTTTTTTTTTTTTTTTTTTTTTTTTTTTTACCACCCTCTTTTGTGAGAACGCGGAAAAAGAAATGAAGATCCTTAATCATTTGAAAGAAAACGGATTTTTTTTTTTTTTTTTCTTCTTCTTCTTTCTATTATAATGGATTCTTTGATAAATTTGCTAAAAAGATGTGCGAAACTCAAATCATTTCGTAATAGAGACGAAGAAGAATCGAAATAGACGTGAGAGTATGACGGTGGTGACGTGATTAAATTATTGATCTACACCAACAAACGACAGGGATTAATCGTCGATCGATCATCGATCAATTGTACAAGTTAGATTTAAACGAAGTGATTCTCGTTCTTGGTTGTAGTAAAATAATTATCATTCCGTGCGGTGTCTCATGATAATATTTAAACGAAGAGTTGGTTGGTTGGTTGGTTGGTTGGTTGGCGATGAGAATTGGTATGATTCTTCATCACGGTCATCATTGCGGTTGGTTTATCACGTGGCGATGAAGCAGTGCGGGATACTTTAAGTCGAATAAGAAACTCTCTGGCATTATGGGGATTTGTGATGAGGCTGTGCTCCTTTTTCTTTTTCTTCTTCTTCTTCTACTTCTTTTTCTTACTTCTTTTTCTTACTTCTCCTTGGCGGTGGTTTCTCTCGCTCGGAGCGTTTGGCGTCAGTTTTGCCTGGTCCGTTACCGACAAACTCTTTACCGGTGGTTGCCCTGGCGACCCATACCACCCGCCATCATGCCACACTCTGCGTCACTTAAACTGCCGCTTCGTGCTGTTGCTGCTCTGCCCAAGAACATCCAAACGAACGTATGGATGGATGGCGGATGGATGGACCAACCGAGTGGCGTCTTTATTTTTCTTCATCTTCTTCTTCTTCTCTCTTTCCCATCAGTCGTTGTTTTTTAACGAACCCATTACTCGAAGCGTTGGAGGAACGAGTGAAAGCCCTGCAGTCAGTCAGTCGTCGTCTGCAGTAGAACGACGCGATGTGCAGGTCAGGGTGCCGCACCGGAACCGGCTTGAGTACCTACTTACCTTATATACATATACGTATACATACTCTTTACAATCTTTCCGGTTGGTTGGTCTGTCGGTCGTCTATATCGACACAAGCTGCTGTTCTAAAAACCAGACGATCTCTATGACGACATTCTCTTTATTTACACTATCATTAGCATTATTATTATTATCATTATTGTTGTTAATATGCATATTTATAACTTTGTGGTTATCGTGGGACGAAGAAATTTACTTAATTTCTTATTTAATTTTCAAATACTTTTCTCGGCGTTACAACGACGTTCACCCCATTCTGGACGGACAGTAATTTCAGTCTCGAAACTATTTTCAAATTGGTTGGTTCAATATTTTCGAAATAAAAACGACGATTACTACTCTAGTCTGGATAAATTTTGAATCTTGGAGATTATTTCAACTCGATTCATTATATAAATTAGACAAAATTTTTACTTTTGGTGGATGATTCTATATGGGTTTTAGCGAGGGTTTTAGACTTTCAAGTTGCCACTTTGGCGAATTTCGCGTGCCTGTCCTATGCGTACATAGCATTACAAGTTACGGCAACCGTAGTTCTCGTCTGTGCGATATTATTATTATTGTTATTATAGTTAGCGAAGAGGTCAAATTCACCTCGAGAGGTGCATCGTTGCGTTAATATTATACACACACATATATATATATATATATATATGCAGTTTGAAAGTTTCGAGTATAAACTATTTACGCGCATCTATTCTAGCGCAGAGTAAACAGGAACCGAGTATATATACATACCCTTGATTTATTTTATTTATTCTTTCTTTTGTAAACTGTATATATATATATATATATACAAGCTATGAAGTTTTATACCGTTGTGTTGCGAATCGATGAGCTCCGTCTATTCTTTCATAAATAATATCTTCTCGTCTTTATGCTAATTGTTTTATTTTTTGGGAAAAATTGTTGTTTGGTGCACTAATGGACATGCGCAAATTTCTACACATCGTGTTTTCTCCGGTAACTGACTGTCTGTCTGTCTGTCTGTCTGTCTGTCTGTCTGTCCGTCTATCAAGATCCCATTTTCTCAGGAACGGATAGAGGAATCAAGTTTAAATTTATGTCAAATATTGAAGGCTACTTTTCCTTGGAGGTGTAAAAAATTCAAGCTTCCAAGTCTAGGCAGTCAAGAGAAGACTGCCATTTATGTTACATTTTTTATACTAGCAAACATACGCGTCAAAACCTATCAAAGTACTTCTCGTTGATCTAGAATCATGAAATTTTTGAAGAAACAAGGTCTCGCAGCACGAGTAAAGGAAAAAGTAAAAAACAAGTTCTACTCGCACTTGTTCGGGTTTTTTTTTCTCTCTCTCTCTCTCTCTCATTCATTGCTGGTCAAATAATAACCAGCATTTTTATAGTCGAAGCGATGGATTTAAGGGGTCGTTTTTGATTTATAACATACATCGTTGTATACGTTGTAGTTTTACTGTCGATGTTTTTTTTTTTTTCTGAGAAAATATTGCAATCACGCAAGTTTTGCACGAGTATTTTAGGAGTAGCTATGAATGGATGTATGTATATATGTGTAATAAAACGTACTAGCGATCGAATAGGAATTGACTCGTATGCATAATCTAGTCGGTGGCGCGTTCCAAGATCGTCTTGTAGTATAGCTCGAGGATCAGGAGAGGAGGAGGAGGAGGAGGAGGAGGAGGACGAGGCGGAGAAAAATAAGAGGAAGGAGAGGGAATTCTTTTACATACTTATTACATACACACTATATGACTATGTTTACCTGCACCGATCGAGTTGCGTGCTGTGAACTACTGATTTTCGCAATTTTACACTATTTGCCAAAACGTAAACGAGTCGTATTTTTATTATACGCGTTTAGTAAAGTAAAAAAAAGCACGCAAGTAACGTTAACGTTTCTCTTCTGTAATTAAAAATTATCGTCAAATATTTTTGAGTTCAATATGCAACCTCATTCAATTAATTGAGATGAAAAGTTTTGAATGATTTTCCATGATATTGCAAATGATTGCGACCATTTTCTTTTTCCCTCATCTTCTTCCATTTGGCAATGTACATTATACATATATACATATATATATATATATATGTATATACAGTGTTATACTGACCCATATTGGAAATACGTGCAGGTGTTTTACAGCTTTCGTGGGCTTATTGAAATAATTTCATTTTGTAATCGATACTGATTCCATATTGCCGGCGTGGTTGCGTTGAATTTTCGCGGACCTTAAGGCGGCGCAAAGTTCATTGTCTCGAAGGATTTGTCCGTCGGGATTCTAAATTTTCTTTTGACATCTCGCCAACTAAACAGCTGTAAAGGTCGTCGCAACTCCTCACCGACGCTCTCAAAATATACGCGTAAACATTATGTGGGTAATTATAGTGTACAGAATTGGTCTAGTCGTTATTCATTGTTTAACCAACGTTTACTTTTCATTTAACGAAATGTTGCAAAAATACTTTACAGCTACACTAACGACTACGTATTCAGATCCATCTCAATCCGGTTATATGATTATAAATTCACCTTGACACGATGCTTGTCGTTGTCGTTGTTGTTATTGTTGTTTTTGTTGTTGTTAACATACCTCTCGAAAAGCTTCGGCCACCTAACAACGTGTCGTATTATACATACGGTAGAAATACACGCGTCACTGCATCGTCGTCTCGTCTCAATTATCGTCGAGGAAACTCGGCGAGTCACTGCGTCCGTCGTCGTCGTAACTACTTGGAGGGAAAATATCACGACCATTCTCTGAATCCGAATACGACGTTGGGATGAACGTTTTACGGTTTTTTACTTATTCATCCATCTTGATTCGACTCTTTATTACATATTATTATTATTTTTGTTATTATTATCTTCGTACGTGCGGCAGTTGATCACAGATTAGATAAAGTCTATGTAAACGTATGCTCGTACGTTTAGTTTGCTCTCTGTGAGTGAGGTTGAAGTTAGTAACGTTACGTTAGGAAACGTCGTTACATACCTAACTTCACAACCTTAGGATTGTCGTTTGTCTGAATTTCAGTTGATAAATCGTAAAAAAGAAAATGTGTGCTGGTATTTTTTTTTTTTTTTTTTGATAAACCAAATCCTCAGAAAGTCGTTGTAAAATTGTACCGCAACGATTGTGTTCCATGATGTTTCGTTAACCTGACGTTACTTGATTTCAACATTCTTGCTGCTCTCTGGATTATTATTATTATTATTATTATATACACTCATTACATTTTATATGGCACGTGTTTAAATATCTCCTCCTCCTCTTTATTTCTTTCTTTCTTTCACTTTTATCCATCCACCATCGCCACTCGTGTTTGCGGTGTGGTGTGTGTGCATGTTTGTGTTTGTGTGTGTGTGTGTGTGTCTGTCTCTTTCACCCTACCTACCCGGCATACCCTACCATCCATGGGTCAGGTTGTAAAACCGCTTTAGACGACGTACCTAACCCATACCTACCTACCTACCTACCTACCTACCTACCCACCCTTGGTCCGCACTTTTCCTTTGTCGTATAAATTGGTCACAAAAATCTTATTATTGTATTATTATTATCCTATATTTCGTCTACCACGTGTTTCATAGGCATTCCGGTTGTTTAAGCGGAGGTTAGGTTATATGGCTCTACTGTCGCAGCAGCACAGCGCAGCGGTTTCCAATCCGATTATAAAAAGCAAATTTCGAATGTCGTGCGGTTTTGAAAAAACCTTTGGTGATCGTCCGAATTTTATAACAATTATTAATTTATGTCGACCAAGTGTTTCGCAATGATATTTATCTTAGTTTTGCAAAAGAAAGAAAAAAAAAAAAAAAAAAAAACGGAGAAAACAATTAGGAACATTAAGTCTTGATCTTTTTTCTAATTGCTCAAAATTTGACGGTGATGAATTGAACGAAGGGTGAAGTTTGTAAGGTTATTTTAAAATGACATTTACAGAAAATCTTGGTATTTTTTTACTTTAGGATTGGATGAAATTCAAGACACCTTGATACACGGTTAACAATATTTAATCACTGAAAGTTATTCTCTATACTTAGGTGTAAAACTATGATCTTTATTAGAACGTTTGTAACGCTATTAACTTCAACCTTATGCCAAATCGAACCAACAGATTTAATTTCACGTGCAAATTAATCTGTTGAGTCGTTTACGAATTATTGTCGGAGAGAAAAATAAAATAAATAAATAAATAAAAAAAAAAACTACGTTATTGAAGAAATTGAAAACAGTTGAGTAGATATTTCATCAAGTGAAAAATCAACTGTCAAATTATGAAATAATTATCGTTAACTTTCATCTTACTTACATTAAGAAATTCGTAACGTTAATTTAACGATGCGTACTCGAGATAAAAACCGTTACTTCGCAACTTAAAGATTATTTACACTCCACAGTAACCCATCAATCGAAGCAAAATGTATCTCAAATTGTGCAGAATAAACTTTCTCAAAATCATTTTTTGTTTCCATGCTTTTAGTACATTAACGTTACTAATTTCAATACTCTAAAACCGAGACTCAAACTAATCGTTCATAAACTTCAGGATTACTGAGATTCGCTGGTCAAGTTTTTTTTTTTTCCACAAATTTAGAAATTAAGCCAAAAAAGGTTGCTTTCGTGTTGCATTGCGCCCATTTTAATGGTCGGGGATCCTGTTTGTCTCTTGCTCGCCAACGTTGATGCTGCTGCTGCTTTGGACACGGAGATTTCATAGATCCGAGGTTTGTGGGAGGGATTAGGGACGGCCCAACGCCGCTTGGCCTAGGCCAGGCTAGTTTCGGCTCTAGAGCCGCTTTCAGTCTGGAGTCTGTTGTTGTGAAAACGACCTGGTAAGTCTGGTGGCGCTCATCCTCGTCCAGGGAATACCCGACACGAGCTGCTCGAGCAAATCGCCTGAAACACCAACCGTCCTATCCTCGTTTAATACCACATTTCTATGCACCGAAGCTAATTTTCTTTCTTCTCATAATCCTCCTCCTACTCGTTTCTACCCATCGTTTTAGTTCCTTCTTCGAGTTTTTTTTTTTTACTACCCCGCAGTGTCGTTTAAATTGTTTACTTCTCTTTTTCTCTCTCTCTCTCTCTCTCTTTCTTTCTCTTTTTCATTCTCATTTCATTGATTATGAGGAAGAAATTTATGTGCCCAATTTACAGTGAAATCTTTTATTATTTTTCACACGTTGTTTTAGTGCGTAACTATATGTCACGTCGATTATATATCATGTTCGTCGATTATCTCGAATTTACACCTCAACTTTTATACACAATTTACACATCAACGTAGTAGTAGACACGTTATAAAAAAAAAAGAATCACAGGTATTTTTATGTATAGATGATTGTATCATGCGTCATATTGATTATGGTAATCAGAGTAATAAAGTTGTCGAATTGGAATGGTTGTTAAATCTCGTCGTCGTTGTCGTCGTTGTCGACAATTAGAAGATAGTAAAAATAGTTTATATTCTATTTAAATTCAACATGTGGTATATATTTAAAATAAATTTTTATCTATATACATATATATATATATATATATATATATACACACACATGTCAGTGTGTATGTGTGTGTGTGCAAAACTGCGAAGAGAACGAATATATATATATCATTCACGTGGGATATAACTCGATGATGATCTTCTTTATTGCGCAGAATCGTTATGCATATAAATGATTTATTCATTTAACAACTAACGACATACCTCCGTTCTTCTATAGATCCTACTTCGCCTGTTGAATAACAATAACTGTCACATGCGTGTGCAAGGACTACCTTGTTTGCAGTAATGTAGTATATATATATATACAATATGTATACATATACATATATATATATATTTTATACTTATTCTCCATTTTTCACAATTTCATTTGCAATCATTTGACAGTAGAACAATGGTAAACGTGTTTTTCAACAATGTATTATTATAAATTCGCATTAAAAGCTTGATGACTCGGCATTTTGATCTTTGTACAACTTTTTAATAGAAAAGGACGTTGTCAAGAGAGAGTCTTAGGGGGGGGGGGGGACTATAATACTTAGCTAGCCAGCCGACGTGGAAGAAGAAGATGAGGCTGTTCGCCTCCCTGCTGCAAGAGTATAAGACGATCGTAAAGTTTGTTTGAAAGGTCACGAGGGTAGATGGGGAGAAAGAACCTCACCCCTAAACACAGCGAGAGACACTCAAGACTGTTAGGAAAACCGAATACCCAGGGAGCACGGAGAGTCTGCAGGGAAAACTTTTTTTAATCAATTCAATATATGTATATATATATATATATATATATATATATATATAGAGGCATAGATTGACTCGGTTTTAATTTTGGCTCCACCGTGCGGTCGGTGTTTTAGCAGATTTTGTGTCACAGGTCACGTGTGTCCATTAATTTTTCACTCGATTGTTATTTGAATTTGAATTTGATTTCCTTCGCATATCTTTTGCAAAGGAAAATTATGCATCATATAAATATAATATACGTGTATTAAATGTGTAACTTTAATCGCATCCTCTTCGTCCTCTTATCGCTGTACGTTGATGGCTACGTTTACACACACGCACACGCACACACACACACACATACCCTTTGAATCGTCAGAGGTTATCGAGCCGAGAAATTTTCTCTTAACGTATAGTGTATACGTGATACGTGATATGTATGTATATATATATATATATATACATACGTACAATATATATTGCATGCATGGACACGGGTCTGACAACAAACTGGCGAAACTCTCGTTTTGTTTTTTTTTGTTTTTTTTTTTCGTTCTCGTATAATAAACGTGGTTGCATGCGGGAGTCCAAAGTCGAGGAGCTAGAAGCGAATTGCGGTAATGAAAAACAGATAAAAGGAAGAAGGGAAGAGGAGCATTTTCATTCTCGTCGTGTTTGCGCTCGGATTAAGTTGCCGTCGTATCCAAATCCGCAACAATGCTATCATCATTATTATTATTATTATTGCTGCTGCTGCTGCTGCTGCTGTTGTTGTTGTTGTAGCTGTAGTTGTAGTACTTTATATATATATATATATATATATATATATACATTTTTTTTTCTTGCGCGCTTTATATGATAAAAGTTTCACATATAATATCATTCTTTGAACGAGGAATTTTGTGCCTGTATTATAGAGATATGAGAAAAGATAAGTATAGAAGAGGAAAAGAGAGAATAAAAAGAGAGAGGCTATGTGAGAAAGAGAGAGAGAAAAATGGTCACGTATTGAACGCAGACGGATAAATCATACTTTCGACGTTCGTTGGTCTTTTTTATATCATGATTATAATATCAAAGCTGTCGGGAAGATTTGCGAATTGCTTCGTCGTCTTGTTCGAGGTTTTGTCATATATATATATATATACAAGTTGTCGTTTACCGCATTTGCATAATCTATAATATAATTCACTTATGAAATACTCGTTTTCTTGTAACAATTTATAATACATAGATAGTGTGTATAAATATTGAATAAAAATAAAAAATATTCATTATCGAGAAGATATTAGGGTTAATTACAGTCGAGTTTATAATAAGGCAGGAATTATATACGCGAAATTTGTGATATTTCTCATCAACTTCTTGATTTTGTTCGTTGATTCTTAATAATGATTTTCTTCCATCAGGTCTTGATTTATCAATGGATTAGGAATTATGTATATATGGATAAAATATAATATATCAACGTATAATATTGAAGCTGAAGCGAAATGGAACTACTTCAATTAACTCATCCGTAGGATATTAAAAAGTTTTTCAATAACCCGCGGTTGTTTCAGGTCGGTTGGTCTGTTGTGGATGATAATGGCAAACGATACGAAACTGTTATATTATACGGCTGTAACATGTTACATAAAATTATAGACATAGATATAACAAGAAAAAGTCGCGTAGTATAATTAGGCAAGGATCAGACCGAGTCTAAGATTCTCGTTTTATACGTGACACCATACAATTACGCAAAAGTGCCTAATCGTAAACGGAAGGTGGAAAGAAATCTGAAAAAAAAAAAAAAAAATTAGAAAACGTATGTTTGATCGAGGAGAAGCAGGAAATAAATCGACGACCGATTCGGTCGTTGGGGTCGGGGTCAAATCCTGTTCACGTTCACTTGGAATACCCCATATATATATATATATATATATACATATATACACAGTATCATCGAAAGTTAATGATTGATCTGACTTGAGAAGCGGTCGATCTGCGATACTATTAAAAAATTGAATGGTTATGGGGTCTTCTTTTTTTTTTTTTTTTTTTTTTTAATTTATCTATTTTTATTATCATCGTAAAACCGTTATTTAAGTCTGTAATTTGCTGTATTGATACTCGGTAGCTTTTATTTGTTGAAAAAAAAAAGGAAAAAAATAGACGAGAAGGAAAAGAAGAGTTTCATCTTTTATCAAATGTTTCTTCAATTTTATCGCGTTGTTCTAATTATATACGTATATTATGTCAATTTTACGGATGTAACATTCAAGATTCACTTACGAATCACTTGTTCCATTTTACTCGACGCATGCAAGGTTATCTATATATATATATCATATATATATATATATATATATCGCTGCTGCTGCTGCCCCGTGTACCGTTATAACTGTGAGAAGAAAGTTGGACACACCGTGTATTCTTCTACTTTACTTGGCTTTGGATGAAAAGCCGACAAAGTCGCACGATCATTTCAACTCTAAACTTGTATGTAACTACTCAGGGTTATAAGCTGTGGCTGATGCTGATGGCGGCCAAGCGGTTGTTCGAAATACCGCAAAAAGTAGGCCAACCAACAGAGCGTCGTTTGTTGTTCTTCTTCTTCTTCTTCTTCTTCTTTTCCTTTTTCGCTACCTCTCTCTCTCTCTCTCTCTCTCTCTCTCTCTCTCTCTCTCTCTCTCTTTCTCTCACAATCGGATCTCTTTTTATCGTTATTCTAGACATCTTGACTTGTATTAACGCCGGTTTAATAATCGTAAGATCGACCCTCCCGTTATTTAAAGCAACTGAGACGTGTGTGTGTGTGTGTATTCATTCCTCTGCAGTCGATGATAAAATTTACAAGTGTATAAAGGCAGAGTCAAGATTTGTGTCCGTTATCTTTTCATGCCTGCCTGCCTGCCTGTCTGTCTGTATGTCTGTCTGTCTGTCTGTTTGCGCTTGACATGCAACAAGTGGAGAAGGATAGAAAATTTTTTACCTTGTTATATTTTTGCACAAGGCACTAAACTTGATTCTCATGATTAGGGTAATATCTAAAGTGTAAAAACTAACTATCGCTTTCAATTGTTGTTACACGTGTATATTTAACGGTACTATACGTATTATATATATATATATATATATATATATATATATATATATATATATAACGACGACAGTATGCGGAAGACTTATTTTTACTAATTAATACTGGTAAGTTTGAAAGAAAAACAAATGACAGCAAAAGGAAAGAAAAGAAAAGTAAAAACAATTTAATTAATTATGCTATTAACATACCGAAACAGAGTGAATTGAATAAATGATTAGCTGAAATTAACCTGAATAACACCACGTGACGTGTATACCTACATACATATGTGACGTATAACAATGTTAGAGATGATAAGGAAAAGAAGTCACATTGATAAGTCGGCGATGGTGTCTGATTGCACGCTTCGGTCTCTTCGTAATTGATGATAAACCAACCAACCAACCTGTTAATGCGTTAGAGATTAGATATTATTGCGAGGAGAGAAGGAAGGCTTGTTGCTATTGTTTTTTCTTTCTCTCTTTTCTCTTACCTTACCTTACCTTACCTTACCTTACCTTACCTTACCTTACCTTACCTTACCTCTGTGTAACTATTTAAGTACACGGTAGTAGCTTCGCTATCTTTTATTGCTGCTGCTGCTGCTGCTGATGCCGAAGAAGGGCATAAATACTTTTGCACGTGACACTGACGACAGGCGTGTGTATTCTACGACGGTACATTTTACTTGAAAAAAAAAAGGGAAAGAAGAAGAAATAAAAATAACGAAGTTAAATAAGTAAATGAAAAAAAAAAAAATTAACGAAAATGCAAAGAATTCGTGGATGGTTATTCACAATTCAATGTTTTTCAATCTTCTAATAATAGATCTAAGAAATTTGTTCGTTGCCAGGTATCGTTGTAAGCTGAATTTTGTTGAAAGAGATAAAGAGAGAGAGAGAGAAAGAGAAAGAGAAAGAGAAAGAAAGAAAGATTCTTCGGGTGAGGAAAAAGAGAAGATCTGTTTTGTTGGAAGAGGACCGAATCCGAAAAAAAAAAAAAAAAAAAATAATGATTGGTGTGATAGAATTTTCTGTGAATTTGCACTAGATTTCATTTCTGACAATTTTATTCATCGCTATTTTTATATCTATATACGAAGTGGTGTAATATCTACGTGGCGAATTGAACCTGTTATTTGTGTATTATAAGTAAGATATATATATATATATATATATATAAAACGTCGGCTCACCATTTTGCGGGGAAGTCTAAATTTCTTCTTAGGACGCGTCCGGGGCGTCAAGAGATTCTTGGCAAGATACGACTAATCTTTTGAATATCCATGTATATATGTATATGTATATGTATTTGTATTTGTATATTTGGTATCTGACTACCTAGTTCCGTCGTCTACTTCTACGAAGACGTTGAGTAAGCGGAAGTGAAAGCCGTGCCTAGTTTCGCGAATCGAACGTCGCCTGCATGCATCTTATACTGTGTACCTACATATATATATATATATATATTAGATTGTATCAAAAAAATTGACTATTTTTTTTTTTTAATGGTGTACTGAAAATATTGTTCAAGATGACGAAAAAGAAATACCATAAAAATTTCAGATTTTAATATTGATATTTAGAGGTGCCTCATAGCGATTCTCCACTTTCCATAAGAATAACATGGCAAAAATGGTTCTTGCTCCTTGCGATTTTTATAACTAGATAACGACGCGTCGTACAGAAAATTCATAAACATATTTTTGTAGGAAATTGAACGTTCTACAAAAAAGGTATCTTGTCATTTTACGATAAGTTTACTCCTTCAAAAGTTATTTGAGGTCAAACATCAGCAAAGGACCTCAAATAACTTTTGAAGGAGTAGATTTATCGTAAAATGACAAGAGACCTTTTTTGTAGAACGTTCAATTTCCTACAAAAATATGTTTATGAATTTTCTGTACGACGCGTCGTTATCTATTTATAAAAATCGGAAGGAGCAAGAACCATTTTTACCATGTTATTTTTATGGAAAGTAGAGAATCGCGATGAGGCACCTCTAAATATCAATATTAAAATCTGAAATTTTTATGGTATTTCTTTTTCGTCATCTTGAACAATATTTTCAGTTTACCATTAAAAAAAAATAGTCAATTTTTTTGATACAGTCTAATATATATATATGTATACATGCGTTTGCATTTATGGGTATTTATAATCTCTCGGTAAATGGGAAAAACTGAACTTGGAATCATTGAAATATGTATTTATGCATCGCCGATTGTAAAGTTTGTTTAACTTAACACGAAAGAATCTATGAATCAGCAAGAGAGAGAGAGAGAGAGAGAGAGATAGATGAAAAAAGAAAATTTATACATACTTCTTATCTTTGCGCCTGTGTGTTGTAAGAAAAATTGGCAAGTTAGATTGTTTCTTTCATTTTTCTTTATCTTTTTCTATTAGTAATTGCATTAATTGCATGATTTTAACACAGGTACTCGGCCTGCCTTTTATTACCATCTGCTGCAAAGCTCGACAGCTGAAATCAACATTTGGACTCGTCTTACTTTTTCATCTTCTTCTTTTCGTTCTCTCTTTCTCTCTCTCTCTCTCTCTCTCTCTCTCTCTGTTTGTCCCTGAGATAAATTCACAGCGGTCGCTTGCCTCATCTTTGTCTCTACAGCGTAGGTGTGGAATATATAGGTATATATATATATATATACATATGTGTGCATACGTACGTACCTACGTATATCGCGGATCTTCAGGATATATTCGTTTTACCTACGTATGTGCTTCGCGGAGTTTACGTTTGTCGTTCCCGCGAGGCGATGCAACGTATTCCGTCCTCTGCACGCACGCACGCACGCACGCATGCTTGCTTTTTTATCGCTGCGTCATTGTCAGGGACCTGTAAATATTATCTTTTCTTAACATTCATTTTTCTTTCTTTCTTTATTTCTTTCTTTCTTTCTTATTTATATCCGTTACGTTTGAAAACGGTGGAATGATTTTTTTCAAAATTATTAATGAAAATTAATTTGCTGGTCTGTATATATATATATATTGATAATTTAACTTCACTTGTTATACACGCAGTTGTTGTTCACTGATATTTATGGTGTAACGTGTAGTAATAAATCGCTGCGAAAAGAATCGTCGTTTTATCGAATATGCGATTATGTATGCAACGTAGCTGATCGGAAAAAAAAAAAATCTATCCAACGTGGTTTCATACACGTATCGGTATCCTCGTCGTGTAATCTGATTGAAATTCAATTCAAATCTATCATACGATAACCATTTCTTCTTCCGACGCATTGTATGGTTAATACTCTTGAATTGAACTTTAATTATTCCTTACGAAACTAAACATGTTTAAGTATATATATATATATATTGTGTGTGTGTGTGTGTGTGTGTGAAAATTGTGACGTAAAGAATTCAATTGGGCAATAAAAATTTCCAGCTCGATTTTGATTTCGCCGATTTCTTGCTTTTATTGTAAACCTGGTTTCTTTGTTAATCGTTGTTATTCGGCTGTTTCTTTTTCTTTTTCTTTTCTTTTTCTTCAATTCTCCTAACGGACAAGAAATCTAAGCAAAAATAAAAAAAATAAAAATAAAAAAAAATAAAAAACAGTAAAGAAAAATCACAACGCACGATGAGCTGCAGGTATAATATAATATATATTTAACATCATTCACGGAGGCGCGGTATTGAGGTTCAAAATAAATATTAACATAAGAGACAAGATGAGGAACGTGCCGCGCTCTTTAATGGAAAATATTTACCGAGAGTATGGATATTTATTATCGTTTTTATACACCGTGTGTTTGTTGAACATAAAATAAAAAAGTTTCCTCCTTTTCAAAAAATCACTGCCTGTTTGTTATTAATTCTCTTTCTTCGTCAACTACTCGATTTTTCCTATAAACGTATATCTATCTATATATATATATAAAATATATATATATATGTATGTATATATATAATGTGTGAAATTAATTTTGCGATTATGAGAAAGTTAATAAACAGTACTTAATGTTGAACAATAAGGGTATTCATTATACATATATGTATGTATATAATATATATTATATTTTATCTATAACGCACGGTAATATTAAAGTTGCAAAGATTTGTTTTCGTTCTTTTTTCCTTCGCCTCGAGTATGCAAGAACACGATAAGAGTAATGGTAAATAAGTCTCCTCTTATCTCTGGGTCACCGGATAAAATATCTCCGGTATGATCGACTTGAAATGTCTCCGCTGCAGCGTGTAAATATGTATGTATAGAAATCGAAATCGAAATCGAAATCGAAATCGAAATACCAGCTGTCATCTCTATTGGCAGGGTGACAGTTTGTAGTTTTTACGTAAACGAACGATTAAATTCATCATATCTAATTTTTGCATTTTTATTATTATGTATCTGTGTATACTCGGTATTACAGGAGAAGAAATAGAATTTTATTATGATGATGATCATGATAAAGATGATGGGGTGGGAAAACTCGTTGAGAGGAGATATAGAGAAGGTGAACAGGAAGTGGAACGAGGGAGGCAGGTTCAAACTGATGTAAAACGAAAGATGTGCAAACTGATCAAACGCTATTCAAAAAGTTCTCGAATTCCGGAATTGAGATTCGGTTGTGGTCCTGCAGGTCGTGTTCCGCTTGTTCTTCGTGATGGAGGAGTAAACGTAGTAGAAGAAGAAGAAGAAGAAGAAGAAGAAGAAGAAGAAGAAGAAAACGTATGAGAAGGGAATGCTTTTGGCTTTGGGTCTGAAAAACCTGTCCAGGCTTTCTCTCTCTCTCTCTCTCTCTCTCGTTCTTCTTCTTCTTTTTCTTTTTCTTTCTGTTTCTCTGCCTGCATATACGATTCTATCCTCCTTGCCTATCTGTGTGCGAATACTCACATATATCTCGAGACTGTTTACACGCGTAGATTAGATAGAACAAATAACCACAACCCCTCCTCCTTCTTATTTCTTGTACTATCAAAGTGGAGAGAAGGAGAAAGAGTGAAAGAAAGATAGAATTCTGTGTGCGTTTCTTCTTTTTTACTTGGTCGAAATTTTTCAGTTTTATTTTTCTTTTTTTTTTTTTTAGATTCCTTTTCTTTCAAACTCGATATATGCATATATTTTGTATATATATGTATATATATACATACTGTATTTAAGACACCTTATCATCCTGATTGCTGTGACTTTGACGTCGGTGTTGTGGGTTAACTTTTATAATTTGATAACAGTTTAATTTATATTTATTTCTCGGAAAATCGGTATAACGCATAATTTAATAAACTCGCACGTTCGTCAATTGATATTGTTGTTCTTGTGGTTTTTTTTTCGTTCTTTCTCTCTCTCTCTCTCCTTCTCTTTTTATCTCTCTTCGTATTCCGGCAGAAGATTTATTATTTCTACATCACGAATTATATACGACGTGAGACATTTTTCTACTTGCTTCAGATCAAATACATCACAATTGCCTGATGATAGTGAAAAATGAAAAAAAAAAAAAAAAATTCTTATCTAAAGACATGATTATGAAAATTGCTTCAATGCTTGGAATTCAATACACGCGAGTACGAACATTGGCCTGAAAAATTAATTCGAATAAATAAGCAGGACGATGAATGAATTTAGAAAACTCTGGCTACTCGCTCAAATGACAAACTTATTATTTCACAGAGCAAGTAAGCGCAATTAGTGACAAATAATGTGTATTGTAATGTATTATATATTACACCGTTGCAATCTCGCAGTCATCGTGAGAGTAGGGAATGGCAGGGAAGAGAGGGGAGGAGGAACGATGGGAATGATAACTCGGCAGATTTATTCGCGAGGCACGTTTTGGATAGGCGGAGAGGTGGTATGAATAAGAGAATTTATGGGAGTGAGATTTAACGAAATGAAGTGGCTGGCCCGCTTCGACCGTCGTTCTATCCCGCCGACCCTCCCGGAGGCTGCGATCCTTCTCTTCTCTCTCTCTTTCTCTCTCTTTCTCTCTCTTTCTCTCTCTCTCTAACTCTCGTTCGCCGTAATAATAATATAATCGTACGTAAATTGGCTGCAATCGAGACCGGCGAATCTCAAGCCGGTCGGTCCGTGCCAGTTTGGGGTCAACGCATTGCCAAGGTGGCCCGGTCCTTTTTCTTCTTCTTCTTCTTCTTCTTCTTCTTCTTCTTCTTCTTCTTCTTCTTCTTCTTCTTCCAATTAGATGCTCCATTCTCTTTTTATTCGTGATTTTGTGTTATGCAGTTTGTAATACGAAAAAATTTTATATATGATGAAAGCAGAGAGAAAATATCATTCTAGAATTCTGGATAGTTGAAAAAGTGAAAGAGCGTACAGGCAGTCGAATTTTATTGAAAAAATAATTTGTATTTATATCGTAATACATATAGGTATAAACGCGAAAAAGAGGAAATTTTTAATAATTGAATGTTGCCGATTAGAATCATTGGGTTTGACTAAAAAAAAATTTTTCCTGTCACTCGCGAGTAGAAAATAACCGAGAATATAACGGAAATAGAAATAGGAGAAGAAAGAAAGAAAGAAAGAAAAAAAAAAAAAAAAAAAAGAAACGATTGGTATCAGGGTTACCCGTTTGAGCTCCGATGTGCCAGGATACAGTTAGTTAGTTAGTTACTTACTTACTTAGTTAGTCAGTTAGTTAGTCAATTAGTCAGTCAATCGAATAGTTTGTAGGTTAGTTTCTTCTCTTTGTCATTCATTATTATACTTCTCCACGACGAAGCTCCAGCTCGTTAAATTACTTTTAATTGAACTAAAATTAACAGTCATTGCATCTCGCATGCAAATCTGATGATTATAATATTTTACTTATAATATTATGGAACACCATGCGCTTCCTGTGACGCGGGGGGGGGGGGGGGGGGGGGGGGGGGGCGAGTAAAGAAAAAAAAAAATAAAGAACGAAGAAAACCGCAAAGCTGTACCTACTTACAGCAGCAGTGCGGTTCGTACAACTTTCACACTTACATGCCGCAGGTTATTAAACTTATAATTCAGGTAGAAATTGTGGAGAGTATCGTATAGGTGAGCATAATAGAATAAAAGCACGCAATGCGTAAGGAACTATTATAAAATAACTCGGGTCGTCAGCAGGGACGGTGAATTGTTTTAACTTGTTTAAACTTGTCCTTTAATTACAAATTCTCTCGACGACGACAGTGGAAACTACAAGATTCTGTTCGCGAAACTGTCAAGAAAATAATGCAACAACACTTCGCGTGTTGGACAAAAGGCTGAAGTCAGTACCTAACGTAAAAGCCTCTTATAAAGCATATAACGAAAGATGATGAAAGAAAAAAAAAAATAAAAATAAATAAATAAAATAATGTTGTTATATAGAATTTTCGAAAACGATTTTATGAGAGAAAGTTTGCTTTCCGAAATATCACGAACATGTTTTCTCTCTGTTACGATTTACTTTTGCTGAATTTCAAACAATCCCAAGGATCGAAGTACCTGACGTTTTCTTTTCTAAACGTCCATCGTTCAAGTAACGTTACAAACAAAAAAAATAAAATAACATAAAATAAAATAAAATGAAAAAATGAGAAGAAAAAGATTGTAGGAGGAAATAGTTACTCAGATCTTTCACTTCGCATATCTCGCCAACTCTCAGATTCTTCGGATCATCGCCTCTTCCTCGTCCCGTTAGCGCTACTTCGAATGCCCTGCAATTAATTCGTCTCTGTTCTCTCTCTCTCTCTCTCTCTCTCTCATCGTAATTACTGCTGCTGCTGCTGCTACACTTCTGCTTCCATTGCTTCTTGAGCCGAGCGAGCTCGACGTTCCAAAAGGGCTGCAGTAGTAGCAGTAGCAGTAGCAGTAGCAGTAGCAGTAGCGTCGCGACGCCAAGCAGTCTGCTGCAACGACGCGACGACGGTGTAAAAATGCAGCTCCTCCCCCTCCTCGACGGAGAACAAACTAGTTACAAACAGAACTAGATTTACATCGGCTAGACCGTAATTCAACATCGGATATTCCTTTGCTCTTAACTTGTTGTATCTGATGTGTAATATTTATAACGATATCGGATTCTCTTTATGGATCGTTATTACACTCTGACAAAAGTATAAGTGTACTAATCACGACGATGAGAATTATCTACAAGATTGAAGTTGGTAAGATAGATTATCGTAACGAAACGTTGGGGAAAAAAATTGAATATACACTTTATTCTCTTATTTTTACATTTCATCATAAAGGAACGAAGATTTCAAAATATAAATTATAGGTTTTGGTTTGTTACGGTTTACCGAATTTTCTAAAAACAATTCCTCAGTATAAATCGTTACGATAACCTTACTAACTTGGACAAGATAGTTATTTTTACATTTTTTGAGTTATAAAGAAAAAAAAAAAAAAAAAAAAGACGTTGCGTCACAAATCGCTTGCGAATAAAACTATTGTTAAATAATTCAAGATCGAAATTTGTTTAATTCGTAGAAAATCGTCGAATTTTGGCGCGCATGTCTTTTTTTTTTTTTTTTTCTTCTAATTTTGTTTTCTTCATTCTTTTTTCGCACTTATCGTCGTACGTCGGCTGTTTTATAGACCGTTTTACGCCCCCATCCATGCCAAGCTGCATCGCGTAGACCCGTATAGACCCCTAATTCCCCTCCTCAGTCAGCTGCGGCCGACATAGCGGAAAGGTCATCGACTCGAAACGCACCGACTCCGCCAACTGTGGAGGTATAACACGCTTCTGCCGATGTTGCTGCTTGTGCTTCTTGTGCTGCAGGCTGTTCCTTATCCTCCTTGATTCTTCTTATTTATCCTTCTTTTAACTCCTTCCTATTCCCCTCGACACTTTCAATCTCTTTACTTACATGTATAAAAATTAATCTTTGCGTGATCATTTTTATCCTCAATGAAATCGATATTTAAAAAATAATCGAACGCGACTCGATCGAATCGGTAGAAATGAATCGATTTATGAATTATTTCGTATTTTTTTTTTTTTTTTTTTTTTTTTTTTCAAACGATCCATAAAATTCATAGTTTCATTGAAAATATTTTTCTATTTCAAAATAATTTACGATACAATACAAACGTTCGACGAGGAGGAGGAGGGGGAAAAAAATTGTGAACGAAAGTAGAAAGCGTCGACTGCAATTTGTCCGGATTTAATTATAACCGCGTGTGTAATTGCATAATGATTATCCGATTTCATTGCCGTAGTTTTTATCGATGTTTTTTTTTTCCCACTACCACCAGCTACGTCGCCGACGGATTGCTGGAAGCATGAATGTCCAAGTTTCGTTTTATTTCCTCTCGCGGGTTAATTTCTTTGTCACTATTTTCTGCGGCAGTTCGAGCTTTTCCGATTATCCTCCATTAGCATTTTAATAATACGTGTGTACATTGTAACGTGTGATTTCAGGATAATTATTCTTACGTTTTACAATGTAAATCGTAGTTACCTGTTATGTAGAAGATTGTTTGTAGATAAGTAAAAGCAATTATTCGAGTCTAGATACACGGAACTGCACAATTCATCACGCGTGTCGTAGTATAGATATGCAGGGAAAACTCGCTTACAATTCAATGTCATTTTTTTTCTTTAATTTAGTAAGAAAGAATCGATAACAATACACCACGACATGAATTAAAAATCAAACAAAATACTGAAAATATAATTTCTTTAATTTAATTTTTTGACGATTTTTTACATTTTCAAAAATTTGTAGCGACCTCTTAAAATTTTTTTTTGAGCTGTCCTTTGGAGTGGGCTCTTAAAACATCAAAAACTAACATTTTGTCACACAAGACTCGAAAATTAAAAAAAAATAGTCGGTTTTTTTGTGCCACCCTGATATACATGTTACATGTAACATATCGTGAATATTCTACGTACGCGTTATGATAACGCGTTACCGGAACTTTCGTATGTAAGGTGTTGTCTTATATCTCTTGTACCATACGTCACACGCAGACAGAGAGAGAGAGAGAGAGAGAGAGAGAGGGAGATACGTGCACAAGGCCCCGCGATACGTATAGCACGATGCCTTATGCAATCGTTTCTGGCTGGCATGCGTGTAGTTGGTATATATCGGCTTATAGTCCAAACAAAGGATAAATATAACCTGCGGCGGCTGCGGGAGGAGAAAAAGAAGATGAGACGAAAACGAGACGAGACGAAACGGGACTAAACGAAACGAAACGAAACGAAACGAAACGCACTCCACGTTAGACGCTGTCACGATGGCAATTATCCGGCAATTAGAAAGCAAGGTCGTTACTTTGCTATCCTAGTTGTTGCCTCCGGATAACAACGCCTGTTTAGATCCGCGCTGCCTCCTCCTCCTCCTCCTCATCCTCCTCCTCCTGCTCCTCCTCTTCTAAACGCGACGCGCCTGCGGGTGGATTTAAACTACTAACAAACACACACCTTACAGTATACATATATATTTATATATAAATATGATTATTATGTATGATATACATTATACATACTTTGAGGCAGGAACTCGATGTACGATGTTATTTAACGATCGTCGATATTATACGAAGTGCATGCCGGCCGCGGCATGCGGAGAACGCGGTTTATCGGTTAATGGATGAAATATTTGACGTTATAATCTATCCTTGTTGCGGTGGGAGTGAAGTTTTGACGGTTTTTCTTTTTTCTTTTTTGTGTTGTTTATTTGAAAAGTTTTTTTTTTTTTTTTTCTTTCAATTTCTCTCTTCTCTTTTCTTTATTAATCTATTTACATATTTCTAAAATTTTTATTTGTTATCCTTGATCGTTGCCGAGGGTAGAAAGTTTTACAAAACCTGCGGGATATTACAACGACAATAATTGTCGCGAAGTTTATTACAATGTGTAACGTGTATCTAAAATATATAAAGAATTCTTGAGACGAAGGAAAAGTACTTTTGAACCTCGGAAGTTTTTTTTTCTTCTTTTTTTCACATATAATCTACATAATGATTAATTAGTATAATGTATAATACTTGTATGATTTATTTAATGTTTTGGAATGTGTGATACGTTTCTCGTAATATATCGTCGTTCGTCGTCGTGTCGAGAATCATTGTTTCTTTTTTCCCTTCGTTTTTTCTTAACCATCGTCGGGGAGCAAATATCACTGTAATTGTAAATGTATAATTATATATGTATATTATTATACCTATACCGATATAACCGGTCCGGGTGTCCCTCACCTTTGGATACATGCGGTTATAATAATTTGACTCTTGCCAAGACACCGAAGCACAAGCAGCATAAGCATAAGCATAAGCATCAGCATCAGCATCAGCAGCATGGCCTACAAGCGGATGCAGGAATTTCTTTGCAGGTTATTTTCGAACCGCTGTAAAGCATACGTTTATAACTATATGGAATAACTACCGACTGGATTTTTGATGACGATGACGATGATATTTTGGTGCGTGATACTATATATATATAGTATTTTTATATCTATACTATACATTATACATATAGTATAGATATAAATACTATGATGAAGGTTATTGATTATGATATTGTACGGAGTGAAGAGGAATTGGTGAATGGGAATAAATGAAACAAGAAGTTCTGTAGCAATTTTGCTAATGAAGAATTAAAAGATCGGTATCTGGTTTGTATATATATACGAGTATAGTATATAAAGTCGGGTAGAGACAGTCTCAGCTATAATCCTTTGTACATCAGTTTGCTGCTAACTGTGCCCCTCCCCCTCCCGCCCCTCATACACACACACAACAACAACAACAACAAGCTTTAATATGTAGTAGCAGTGGAGGCAGAAGCCGCGATGTTTTCCTCCTAACGAAAATAACTTTGAGCAGTAACCAGTTTAGAGGCTTGCTTAAGAGCCGCTTAACCGTGCGACGACTTGTGCACGTATTATATACATATATATATACATATATATATATATATATATATATATATATATTTGTACTATCTCTTCTTCTCATAATGATCAACCGATTTTACCACGTGTGTAGGTATTATAAAAATGTGAACGGATGTATGCTTGGGGGGTGGGGGGGGGGGGGGGGGGGGGGGGGGGGGGGCTTCGGTGAGATTTTGATAATATCGATTTTTTTTTTATTTTTGAAACGAGTAAAAAAAAAAAATGTGATTAAAAATTCCTCTCAACAAAATTTCGGGATTAGGGTAACACGTGTGCTGAAAAAAAAAAAAAAAAAAAAAATTTCAATCTCCTGCGACGAATGTGTACGCACAAGGAACCTTTTTGCAGTGGTACGATGGAAATTATCTGCCAAAAGTTCTATAATTAAAATTTTGTTGAGAGGAATTTTTCACCACGATCTTTTTTAGTTGTTTAAAAAATCAAGAAACCTCATCGACAGTAGAAAGACATCGATGGTTGGATCAGGCACTCGAGACTGAAGCTAGCAGCAACAGTCGAACGTTCTAATCTTCATTCGGATTAGATAGAGTTGACTAGAAAAATCTAAATTTTATGAGTTTTATTTACTATTTGTTTTACCTAAGAAATTACGAGGATGAAACTTGAACCGCATTTTTCTATTTTCCAAAAAAAAAAGTTTTAACACGTTTGTCCGATGACTCTGGCTTCTGGCTTTTCAGCTTCATTTCAGGTACCTACTCCTCTACCCATGTCCTGGAAAAATATAATATATAATACGTCGTGCGATTATCTCTGCATCCTTAATTGTACGGTATAATCAGTATTACAGAGTCCTTCCAGTGGAGAAGGGAAATCGAGCAACGTTTACCATTTCATCAATATGGACGTTGATTATTATTATTCTCGCGTTTATCTGTCTGTACTAGAAGAACTGGTACTTGATAAAACCGGATGAATATTTTTACGCCTCTAGATTTAGGTATTCGTCTTTCGTACTAATCGTCTTCAATTTATCACCTTATGTGTAAAATATATTATACATATAAAGCTTATATCTGTAGCTATAACTCGATATGAATGGAATGGAATGAATGAATGAATGAATGAATGAATTTCTTGAGGCATGGAATCTGTGATTTATAGAAAAAAAATTTATCGTTTATTTCTAGTCTGGCAGCTTCGAATTGAAACGAAAACTAAGAGACGAGATTCCCGATCATTAATTAAATTAATTTAATTAACGAAACGTTTCACGCTCGTTTACTTTATATATGTTTTTCGAATTCTTGTCTCTCTTGCTTTACATTTAATCGCTAGGATCGCTGGCGAAGTTGGGCGCTATGTATATTACACACATACCTATATAAACTATCATTCAACAATTACTTTTGTCTTCGGCTCACGGAACTCGTGTTTCAATGCCGAACTTGTTACATTGGCAACGTTTCAAGTCACTCGCCGTCTATTCGACGCAGAATAAAACTGCATTATTCCTCCACAGGTTTGTCGTCGTCGCGATGCCTATTTCGCCGGGTATATTATATATATATATATATATATATATATATATATATATATATATATATATATATATATATATATATATATATATATATATATATATATATATGTATATTCGTTTGCGAATTTTTCCTTCGCGTTGTTATAACGATACGACGTCATCTTTTTCACGCTTTGCGCTCGTCATACTATTATTTCGCATTTATACCATCAATTTGTTCTAGATCGAATATCATCTCGTGTAATTAGTAAATTTAAGAGGAGAATTAAGAATTTTTTATAACGATAATAATTCTTAAAATAATTATAATAATATATTGATGAATTTTTATCGTTTCTTTTAAAATAATCTCGTTATTCGGAAATTGTTGACTTTGGTAGACTTACGTGTGTAGACGTGATAATTTGTACCGAAATTTTTCTTTTTTTTTTTTTTTTTCTTGAAAAAAATGGGATCCACCTTTTTTTTAATTCACCTGACCCAGATTGTGGCTCGAGATTTTTTCTCATGAAACTTCTTGACCAATCGAATCAAATTTTGCAAATGTCATCTCTCGCGCTACTGTAAAAAAATACTGTATAGATACGTACGTGTATCAGCTACAGTATGTAATAATGTATCAATGCGCAGTTCAAAGATCATTGCTTGCAGCGTAGTATTTCTATCTGTACGTACAGTTTATTATATATATATACATATATATATATATATATATATACACACTTAGTTTTATACGTATGTGAGCGTGTATGTGTAGATTGTACTTAGATGTACAAGACATAAGTAACGTGGATACATGATTGCATCGCCCTCTTCTCGTTTACAAACTTTATCGCCCGTTCACGATAGCTCTCGGGTATTGATAACGACGCGTAAATGTATATTCGTTGTATATATATATATATATATATATATATATATATATATATACACCGTGCTGAGAGAGAAAGAAAGAAAGAAAGAAAAAAAGAGAGAAAGAGAGACCTTTGAGAGCTGGTAACGACGAGGATGATGCGTCTCGGGTTTCACACTGTCCTTTTTCTCTTTCTCTTTCTCTTTCTCTTTCTCTTTCTCTTTCTCTTCTTCTTTTTCTTCTTTACGATCCGATTCAGACCCTGGATTTAAACACACCTATCCTACACCACTTTTGCATCGCTCGTCTTTATCGTCGTTGTACGCGTTTTCACTGTTGCTTTAGCTTTATTTCTAAACTTTGTTTTCGCACATATACCTAATATATACTTATATTATGTGTAGAAATATATATATATATATATATACAGTAACTGATGGTGGTGTTACGAAAAGTCCAGCAGAGATAAAAAAAATAGAGATGGAAAGTGATGAGGAAAAAAAAAAAACTTTGATGCTTGCTGAACGGTGATTTATTATAGTTTGTGAAAATAACGTATCGAGGATAATTTTTTATTTTTTTTTTTAGCCAGCTTTCTGCTTAGAATCTGCTATCGCTAGAGCGAATATACAGACGATTTTTGCCCGTTGATATAACGATCATTTCTTTAATTCATATTCGCGGTAAACGAATTTACACCGTAAATTTTTCTTTCTCTTTATATTTTTCTTTTTTCTTCTTATTCTTCTTCTTCTTCTTCTTCTTCTTCTTCTTCATCCTTTCCCCGACGCACAGTATCTATTTTGTCCTTTGCGTTTTAATAACAATTTACCAAGATTCTCGAGGGAGGTAAAGAATAAATTGAAAAAGAGAGTTCAACTCCCCGCAAAGCGAGGAAACAAAAGGAAAATGAAGAGGAATTAGAATTTGGCCGAATGCCAGGGTAGCTAAGACATGGTATTTTAATACATACATACATACATACATACAGACACACACGCATGATTTCCAAAACTCAATTTTTCGCTTCAAGAAATTCCATTGTGATCTAAAAACAAATCTCATTAACGTTGCTCATGACATACGAATAACTTTACCTACAACAACAACAACAACAACAACAACAACAATAATAATAATAATAATAAAAACAGTCATAACTTGGAAAAATTCACCGCGTTAATGCCAATTCAGCTTCATTTGTCTCTCCTTATGTATATGAATATATATTTATATATATATATATATATATATATATATATATAAATAGACAGAGAGATAAATAAAGCTGGATATATATATATATATATATATATATCGATCGATGAGAAAATGAAACCGATTCTTTATTTCTCTGCATCTTGAATTCAATTCATTCTTATATAATTAACTCCTTATCTCCTTATTCTTCGGCATATTAAATTCAATTCATCCATTTATAATTAACTCCTTATTTCCTTATTTCTCGGCACCTTGAATTCAATTCATCCTTATATAATTAACAGAAGGGTTTGCGGTATTGCGGACGGACACCGTGATCCTCGTTGCTTTCCTTTCTCTGTGCGGCTTTGATTCCTCCATCCATCCTTCCTTCCTTCCTTCCTTCCTTCCTTCCTCGGTCACAGGTCGAAATGCGAATCGTTTCGCTGTCTGTGTGCACTTAATGCAGCTGTATATATATATATATATATATATATATATACATACAAAGGTAGGTTGAGCAGAGGTTTTAATACCTGCTTCGCATTTCACCTCCGTACCTTATACCTACTACTCGTCGGCTGTGAACGAGAAGAAAAAGAAGGGTTCGCGCGATTTCAAAGTTCGCTAATTGGACGACAAAGGGATTTTCATCCTTGTGTCCCACTCTTTTCCCTCAGCTATGTATCTACGTTTTACGTACGTATACGTGTATACACGTATATTCTACATCCCTTTGTAAGTGTATATGTATAAGTGGGACGAGATCCGAGACGAGATCTTTGGCCGTTGGACGTCGCCCATCGCCTCCTGCCTGATATATATATATATGTATATTATGGTGGCGCAAAAAAACCGACTATTTTTTTTTTTATTCGAGTCTCGTGTGCCAAAATGTTAGTTTTTGATGTTTTAAGAGCCCACTCCAAAAGACAGTTCAAAAAAAATTTTTATGAGGATGCTCAAAATTTTTTAAAACGTCAGAAAACGTGAAAAATCGATTTTTTTTTTAAATTTTCTTTCTCGTTACGGTATAATTTTACAGACAAAAAAAAAAGTTTCCGAAAGTTTCAGTTCTAAATTTGAATTTTGAAAGGTCGCTCATAAATTTTTTTCAATTTTTTGGTGCATTTCTTTAGATCTTTTCGAGCGATCTTTTAATATTCATATTAAAATTTCATACATTTTTGTTCTTTAATGTAGTAAGAAAGAATCGATAACAATACACCACGACATGAATTAAAAATCAAACAAAATACTGAAAACATAATTTTTTTAATTTAATTTTTTGACGATTTTTGACATTTTTTTAAATTTGGAGCGATCTCTTAAAATTTTTTTACTGAACTGTCCTTTGGAGTGGGCTCTTAAAACATCGAAAAGTAACATTTTGTCGCACGAGATTAGAAAAAAAAAAAAATAGTCGGTCTTTTGTGCCACCCGAATGTATATATATATATATATATTCGAATATATCTACTCGTAACAACTCATCTAATCCTCGGCTAATTCCTTCGTAAATAAACGTCCGTTCGACCCGTTGACGTAGCGAGGATTTATTATTTATTATCTAGTATCTATTATCTATTATCCAACGTTGAGAATTCATCTCGTTGTCAAATCTCATTCCTATCTTGTCCACAATCTTTTGTGGACGCTTTTAATTTTCTTGCTCAATTAATTTTCGATATTTTTCGTGCTTGGGTTTTATAATTTCGTGGCTGATGGCGAAGTTATGCATATTAATAGAATATCTTTTTTTTTTCATACCCATTATACGTTTGAAAATTTTCAACGCGACGATACGGAGTTCGTTGACGAGAATAATGTATATACCTAAGCTATATTTTTTATTCTCCCGATTATCTTTCGTGAAAATTTATCTGTCCAATCGATTTAATTGTGTCCTGTCTAAATTGTTTTTTTATTTTTACTGTTTCTAATTTATTTCACAAAAAATTTGACGATCATGTATTTAAACGTGTATAGTAAAAATGGTATAATTTTTTGGTATTTTCATAAATTTATCTTCACACAATATCGTCGGGAAATTGAATCGGCAAGTTGACTGCGATTTTCTCGTCGAATTGTGTTTTTTTTTTTTTACCTTTTACAATTCATATTTCACGTTATACTCGGCAGCAGTGCACGAGGAGAACGAACGACGATCGATTACACAAGTCTGCAAATTCTGTATATAGTAATACAGTTTACAAGTTGAAGAATTGAAAACGATTCTTACCTTAAGAAGCGCAATATGCTGCAGGTTATTATATATAGTATATATATATATGTATATATATACATATTGTCAGCATAATGTGGCACAAGGTTGTATTTGCCATGTCGGTGAAGGTCGCATTCCGCAAGCCTGTCTCTTTCTTTCTTTCTTTCTTTTTTTCTTTCCTTCTTTCTTTCTTTAGTTAGCGTTGACAAAACGCGCCTGGCATAAAATATGTCTATCATTAGACTCGATATTCATTTATAATCTGCTACAAACACACGTACACACACACATATTAAACAATAGATTTCGCATTAGTTTTGCTGATTAAAAAAAAAAAATAAAAAAAAAAAATAAAATAATTAAGAATGAAAACGAAAAAACAAAAAAAAGAAAGAACAAATTCATTCATCGTGCAGTCTACGATTAATAAGTACGTCGTCATCAGTTTAATGTTGTAAAACCTTCGTCCTATTTTTCTATACATACGTGTATACCTACTTGTTTACTTTCATTTTATTCATTCGGCGATTTTCTTACATTATACTAATCACGTGAGGTATTTTCTTCGAGACTCATCCGTCTTTCGGATATATGTATATATATATATAATATTGTAGAGTAGAGATGTGGCGAGTACGTGGTATACCTATGTAGAGAAAATGCCTACCGTTAAACGGAGGCCTTATATGGGGTTAAACCACTCGCGTCGCCAAGACGGATGGCCACTGCTCTGTCCGACGAGGAACGGCCGCGAAAAACGGTCACACGGGGTGTGTTAAAGGCCACGCCGTAAAGGCCAAATCGCCGTTGGGTCGGGTAACCTATGCCACACACACACACACACACATACACGTGTGTATATATATATATATATATATACATAGATAAAAACCATGTGTACAAACGAAGCGTTGAAACCTAAGAGAGAAAAATTTCCCATCGCTTCATAACGAAGCAGCGCGTCTGTTTAAGAGTATGTACCTTATGGTGTCTCCTCGTCGAGTCAGGAAAAGACACCAGACAATTTCCTATTAACCAATTGTTTCATATATTAATATTATTATATTAATATTATATTATTGGTATATACATATATATTAGGGTGGCGCAAAAAAAAACCGACTATTTTTTTTTTTTTTATTCTCGTGTGACAAAATGTTAGTTTTTGATGTTTTAAGAGCCCACTTCAAAGGACAGCTCAAAAAATATATTTTAAGAGGTCGCTAAAAATTTTTAAAAATGTCAAAAATCTTCAAAAAATTAAATTAAAAAAATTATATTTTCAGTATTTTGCTTGATTTTTAATTCATGTCGCGGTGTATTGCTATCGATTCTTTCTTACTAAATAGAAGGAAAAAAAATTTATGAAATTTTAATATGAATATTAAATGGTCGCTCGAAAAGATCTAAAGAAATGCACCAAAGAATTGAAAAAAAATTATGACCGACCTTTCAAAATTCAAATTTTGAACTGAAACTTTCGGAAACTTATTTTTTTTTTTTTTTTTTTGTCTATAAAATTATACCGTAACGAGAAGAAAATTTAAAAAAAAAATCAAATTTTGACGATTTCTGACGTTTTAAAAAATGTGGAGCGACCTCTTAAAAATTTTTTTTCTGAACTGTCCTTTGGGGTGGTCTCTTAAAACATCAAAAACTAACATTTTGTCACACGAGACTCAAAAAAAAAAAAAAAAAAAATAATCGGTTTTTTGCGCCACCCTAATATATATATATATATATATTATACATACGAACTCGCAAGAGTCACGTTGTTATCATTTACTTTTCGTCATCGATCAACCGACTGCGAAAACAGATCATTAGGTATATTTAAATATTACCGGCTGTGAGATTCTTCTATAATTGGGGAGTTTTCGTATCTCAGTTTACGTTGCAGGAACATGTATATATATATATATATATTTTTTTTTTTTTTCTTTTCTTCACTTTTATTACTTCTTCAGTCCTGCTGTAATATCCTTGGTGAAAATACTTTACGCCACTTTTCTCAAGAGGAATCAGCCGATGCCGTTGCCGTCGCGCCGCGTCTGCACCTCGTGATCTTTATAATTGTCAATTAGCCGAGCTCTCCCGCTGATCTCCATCCCTCTTTCCCTCTCTCTCTCTCTCTCTCTCTCTCTCTCTTTCTCTCTTTCTATATCTTTTCCTTCCTCCATTCCTTTCTTCCTTTCAATCTACTCTCTTCTGAAAATTATGGAGGAATTATTATAGGTACGCGGAGGTATACTCATGACTACCTCATTATCTATATACACCGTTGTAGAAGTGAAATGAAAAGGAGAAAAAAAAAAAAAAAAAAAAAAAAAAAGTTGCGCGAGTCCTACATTTCTCTCTTTCTCTCTTTTTTCAAACGTTACAAAAATTTTACAAGCACAATGGGGTACCAACTGTAGACCGTATCTAAGAATTATATATTATAGTAAATTGTATAAATTGTTGAACAGCGCGCGCTTCTCTCTACTTCCGGTTACAGATCTGTTCCTAAATCGCAAAACCCTATACATAAATGTATAAATTTACAGACTTTTATGTTAATAATATCCACTTTACAGCATAGATGCATCTCTTTATTAAATACGGAAGGTCGAAGCGTTTCGATATATATATATATAAGATTTTACTATTTTTCACCTGTATGTTTGACTCGCACACACACACACACGCACACACACACAGATATATTATGTATAGAAACCGCACGAACCCGACTTGCATTCGCAAACAGGTTCTGCAGTGGTATAAGGTGTTTGTACAAGCTCGCCGCGGAGGGAATACGAATGAGTTTTAATAAGCTGGAGGCGCTTTTAGGCGGCGACAGATCGACGGTGGGACGGGATGGGATGGGATGGGATGGGGGGGGGGGGGGAGGAGGAACCACGCGGCAAACGTCTGTCCGTCAGTACGTCGACGGCGCGTCACGGTTATTTGGTAACTTTAAACTTTCAAATGGTACCATTATAACGAAAGTTTGAAATTGGAACAAGCCGAGTAGCAAGTCCCTCGAGAATTCTCTGTGTAAAGACATATTATGCACGTCTATATGTATATGTGTATGTATATATACGTAGGTATGTATAACAGTTAACCTAACTAACTTCACACAATCGTAGAGTTTGATCGAAAGTTTGCTTAACCGTTCCTGGATTAATCGTTGCACATCATAAACTTACCTCGATCCCATCCATCCATCCATCCATCCATCCATCTATCGTTGAAATTGTCTTCTGATTTTCATAAATTTTGCAACCAATACGTCTTACATAAATTTTCTACAACTTAATTCTTGCGTCGCGTGAAAATAATATGCCGTTTTCGTTTCAGTTTTTTTGTTAGTTAGATTCGGTTCTTTTAAGATGGTAGGTATTATATTCTCAGGGAATTTGCGCGGAATCAAAGTTTCACGCGTTTGAGCAGTAAAGAATTTTGTTAAAATTTTGCGAAGAAAGTTTTCGGTGAATTTTTCATACTCAAATAGATATATTATTATTATTATTATTATATACGGAGGAGAGCTTTTGTTACTTATTGCTGGTTGCATGGCTGCGTATGGCTGAGGAAAGTAGCGCGTTTTCATGCTTCTGAACGTAAGTGAATCTTAGTCGAGGAATTTAAATAATTGAGAGAGATGCTGTAGGTAATTACGCTTCGAGCTTAAGGCGATAATGGATGTCAGCTAATTGCTCCGCACGTTTCGCATCGAATAAATTGCAGGCAACGCGTGACTATCAGTTTCATAGTTTAATACATCTAATCGTAATTAACAAATTCAATAATAATAATAATAACAACAATAATCTACACTTTGGTACAGACGCAATACGTATCGCGATAATTTTGTTGTTCCAAACAGAATGCGTGACGTCAATGTAATATGTATATACATATATGTATATGTAATATGATGTGTGAAATCGTCAGTTTGCTTGTATATAATAATTTCGAAATTTTTCTTCTGTTTCAGGTAAGTTAAATCCCGAGTTTATTCTTTCCTGCAACATCGAATCTGAGCTTGTCCATCTTATTATAAGGTAAAAAAAATCAAATGATTCCAACACATCTCATTTTATATTTTATCATAACATTAAAGGTCTCTCGTGTTTCCTTGCTCTTTTCCACGGTCACATGCCTCGGTGTGATTTAGGGTTTATTATTTAAGAAAATCCCTCATCTTGTGTAGCAGTCTTTCTATATGTATTACAAGTATTTACAACCTGTAGCCGCGTGCTTTGAACATGTTTCATTGCAAGAATGCAGGCGCATTAAGTCAACGACTCAATCGACCTAAGTACCGGTTTACCATTATGTTCCCTACCTACCATCTGAATAATTTCAATTCGTCGTCCCTCTTCTCTCAGCTTCTTGACTCGGTGTGGCACGTGTACATTGGCATTATATTATTATATTGAATAATTGACGTGTGTAGTTGCGTGTGGTTGTTTTCTTTCTTTATTATTTTTTTATTTTTTTATTGAAACAAATGTTTCATTGACAAACTTGTCACGCTGGTTTGGAAATTTTATCAAGTATGATTTGCATAATTTTTTTTTCATAATATATACATATATCGCGTTTATATATATATATATGTATATATAATACAGAAAAAAAAAATTAATTTGTTTAAATGAAAAATAATTGTTCAATGACGCGGACATACTGCATGTGTGGGGGGGGGGGGGGGGGGGGGGGATGTTCGGTTTCGACGAAGCGAGCGAACGAACGGTATCTGGACCACGTAACTGCTGAGTAAACATACGCGGCGCGGCGGCGTCCCTGAAGTAGAGAAGAAGGAGAAGAAGAAGAAGAAGAAGCTTTTGCGGGGCAAGCTGTGCGATTCGAAATCTTTGGCTTAGAGCCAATGGGTGGCATCGGTCGGACAAATATAGACGTGATATATTAATATACCAAACTGCACCGCCAGCGTTGTTGGTGGGATATACACAAAGGTATTATACAGGAGTCGCGTGATATGACGACGAGGAGAAAAATGAGATGAAGTTGGGGGGGGTGGAAAAAAAAAAAAAAAAAAAAAAAAATGAAAATCGAAGAAATCATCCGGGAGAATTAAGAAACGATACTGTATTCGATTTTTTTTCTTTCTAATTTTATTTTTACTTTTCTTTTTTCTACCGAAATATCTTTACAATCGTCTCTGTCTAATTTTTTTATTTACAATAACGACGGATTGCAAAAAAAAAAATGAGAAAGCAAAAACGCGAGACTGACGGAAATCGAGCGAGCTTGTACACGTTATATACATATACATATATACATACTTACATTCATGCCTATGTTATATATATATATATATATATATACACGTGTAGTACAGATATGTATAAATTATGCGGCGGTTAACACTGATGGAAACAAGCTGTAAATATAGCTACGTAAGTTTGATCGCGATTTTAATAATTTCGATTCTTTTGAACTTTTTGTACTTTTAGTTTAGTTTGTTTGTTTGTTTTTTTTTTTTTGCGTTCCTTGATTCGTTCTCTATTTTCTCAACCTCTTATAATTTCGCGCGTTGGAAATGTGTGTGTATATATATAGGTATATGCGTTAGCCGGAGAGAAAAAGTAAAGTTCGCTTGTGCTCCGAAGAGACGTGAGAGGAGAAGAGAATTAGAAAATGGAGATGAAGGAGGAAGAATAGAGAGGTGGATAAGTGGGAGGAGGAGATCATTAAAATTTACAACTTGATAACAAACGATGCGAAAAATAATTGCACTCTTGAAATGATGATGAGGGGGGTGACAACCTCGCCACTTGTCAGCTCTCTATCTCTCTCTCTCTATCTCTCTATCTCTCTAACTTCTCTCTTTCTGTCTGTGCAAATTTTGTTGCCCAAAAATCTATGTGCAGGGGTTATACAGGTTCTAACGATTCGTAATTAATTTCTAAATGGAGGAGAGAAATTAACATGATAACAATAATAATAATAATAATCATAATACTAATAGTATTAATCATTCGACAAAAGAGTGGAAGTATTAAAAAAATACTTTTTAGTATAAATCACAAATCATTTCAATTACACGTTTTGTGAAATGAAATTTAAAGTAAGAAAATGAAAAACAAAAGAGAAAGGAAATACTTGGTAACTCTCGGCTGGTCGATGGGTACTTATAGGTACATTCATACATGCATATACATACGTCATACACACTTCAGAGCTCTGACCTTATCCTTATACTCGATCTCTGAGGTTTTAGTCACGATGAAGAAAGCAAAGCGAAGTTTACCTACTTTCTTCTTCGACTCCGCATGCACACGCGACTTGCATGTTCCACGTATGTATCCAGTTTTAATTGTTGAATCAACAACAGTAACGACAACAATAACGGTAACAATAACAAGCATTGTACAATAAATATAATTAAATGTAGCGCGACGACGAGGAATCAGAATTTTTCCACGCTTCATACGTGATTCGATCGACATGTTTTTTTTTTTTTTTATTGTCTTATTATTATATCTATCATTCTTCTAATATGTAATAAAATTTTCGATTCGATATGAGCTCTCTTACGAGTGGTTCTCAGATTCGTAAATTGACTCCTCGTCGTCGGATCATTATACTTATAAAAGCACTTGAAAAGTAACGTGAAAGCTTCGTACGCGATGATTCTGAAACGAGTATTTCGAGAGTCTGTGATCACCGATTGAAAACGAGGTTACGTTCCTTTGCATTCGTAACGGCGTGCCCCAGAAATCTCTTTAACCAAGTCGTCGTATTGTCTTCTCCCAGCTATTCATCCTCTCTCTCTCTCTCTCTCTCTCTCTCTTTTTTTCTTCTTCTTCTTCTTCTTCTTCATCTTACCTGCCGTTAACACATCGGTCTTGTTTTCAATTTTTTCATCATCAAATTACGGTCGGTAGTATAATATTTCATATTCGGTTTAACGCTTCATTTACCTTATACCGTGCATATATATATATATGTTTTTTTTTTTTTAACCGTACGTATGGAATGGAATGTAGGATATTGTTGTGATTTTTGTTTTATTTGTTTTATTTCCTATATTGCATTGTACAGATATGTATAAGAATTTAACGCTTATAAATTCGTCATTTATTTTACTTGCTTTGTAATGTGGCTTGTATGAATATACATATAGGTATAATACCTATATGTATATGTACCTGTCATCGTAACTTCATAAAATTCGTCGACGCAAATATTTCAACAAGCAAACTTTGAGAGTCGGGTTTGTATAATTCGAACGAACTGTGCAGTGTAGTGAGTATTTCATTCTTTTGCTTCTCTCGTACGTTTCTCAATCTCTTGGGAGAAATTTCTGCGGGGAGAGAGAAAAATTTCCGTCTGATTTAAAGTATCTTGGAAAGAGAGAGAGAGAGAGAGAGAGAGAGAGAGAGAGAGAGAGAGAGAAAGAATTCTTTGGAGAATTCTTCTCGATGTTATTCAGACGACGTTCTTATATAGGTCGAATATAGGTTATAGGTATGTACTGTATGTATATACATGCAGGAAAGAGAAGTACTTATACACGTACTTTATCTTCTTCTCCTCCTCCTCCTCTTCCTTCTTCTTCTTCTTCTTCTTCTTCTTCTTCTTCTTCTTCTTCTTCTTCTTCTTATTCCTCGCAGAAATCACTTCTCCAATCGAATAAAATTCTCTCTATAACAGAGATATGTATTATCGTTGAAAAATTTTCGTATATACCTGGTTTGGATTACGGCCAGACTTGGCAGCCGAAAAATCGAATATAAATGTGTAATGATTTTTAGAGAGCAAGTTGCCCGCCTCCAGCATACCTAACCTCTAACTCTACATCGTTTCATGCTTACGTTATTGGCGAAATATCGTCGAGAATAACAATTCCTCGCCTATTATACATGCGTATACCTATATATATATATATATATATATATATATATATATATATATATATATATGTGTGTGTGTTATAATACAAATTAACCTTGAGAATATTTTATTTATTTAGATCATGTCTTTCTACTCTGCACTGTTGTTTTTTTTTCTTCTTCTTATTCTTCTTTTCTAACATCTGGAAGTAAAAAAAAATGTTTCAAGTTTCGGCCGAGGTCGATTTCGACACATTTTATTTTCCGGCAGCCTATAGAAATCGATTCTATAACGCGTGCCGACTGTTCGACATTGTATTTATTTATTAAATAATCATCCAGATTATAGAATTATCTTCGATAAGTGGTATAAGATCGGAAAAAAATTTAGCGTTACCAAATATCGGAAAATTTCCAAACAGAATCTTGAAAATTTTTTTTTCGAATATCTTACATTTTGTAGATAGAAAATTTTCGGTATTTTTGATCGTTCGTATTTTGTTGAGAAATTCGAAACGTTGGTGGTGAATCGGGATTTTGCATTCTCGGAGCTCTGTTTTTTTTTGTTTTTTTTTTTGGGGGGAAATTACTTCAAATTCTACTTCTCGCAGTTTCAGGGATTCGGAGTTTTTTTTTTTTTATATATATATATATATATATACCGGATTTTCGAAAGATCATTTTTATCGTAGTACAGATTTTGGTGATTCGCGAAACTTGTGGCCCCCCCCCCACCTCCCCCGCCCCCGCCCCCGCCCCCTGCACGACCATCCTTGACGAAAATACTTGAGTCGCGCGAAGCAAGTTGCGAAACTCTCCTGAGGCGGACAGACGACGACTGTTGCGTTCCAAGTGCGAACCAAGAAGATCGGGTGAAAGCGACCCACTTTGGCACAACCGAACAAGTAATCGCGAGGCCTTGAACCGCGAGCGAGCTTGTCAGTCCTCTCGAATGTTCGCTGATTGCACACGTACGCAGATACGTGAATACGTGAATACGTGAATACGTGAATACGTGAATACGTGAATACACGTTGCAGCATCCGCTTTATGCTAGCGAATTAACTCGTCGTTTATGTTTCTGCTGTTTTTCGCGAAAGGGGAAAATATATATTGTAGATTTTATGAAGAGTACTTTTCTTTTTTTTTTTTTTTTTTTATTTTATGCAGAGTTAAATATCTACAGAAATTAAGCGGCGAGATTTACAAATTCGACAACAATTGTCAGAAAAACAATGCTAATAGTTAGAATATACATATATACTTGTAGGCATATATATGTATATATGTATATAAGATATGTCACAATTGATGTAGATTTGAGTCTTTAAAAAAATACTCTCTACTCTACGTGTATTTATCGAAACGAAAGATGTTAAATCTTTCATTTCGTTTCTTTTTCCGCGTTGCTTCTGCTCTCCTTCTCCTCCTCCTCCTTCTCCTCCTCCTGAGGAACGAACAGGCGGACGTGGAACCGTTAGTCGTTCGAGATAATCCTCCTGAGGATTCATCGGAACGTCTTACAGTTACCTCAGCTGATTCACTAGCCTCGCTTAACGGCGGTTTCAAAGTCACTCGCTCCGGCGTACTTTCGTCGGCCTCTTTCCTCGCGCTTATGTCTCTCTCTCCTCCTCTCTTTTTTTTCTCGCACACCACAGTCCATGCACGCACCGTGATTCGATTTGGTAGGTGTACCTACACGTATACATAGGTATAAAAAAAGAAAGAAATAATAATAATAATAATAATAATAATAATGATAAATTTTGCCAAGAAAAAGATTGGAAAGTAGTTTCGAGGTACGTTGGTTGTTAGAAATATTTTGAAAATTTTCGGTGTAACTGGTATGATTTTTTTGAAAAAATGATCGCGTGCAGTTTAACTCATTATACAAACGATACTTTATTATGTACCTTTACTGTAAATGAATCTTTCCTTTCTATCCGTTTATAAATCGAGGTCACTAGGACAGCTTGACTAATGATCGTCTAGAAGAAGAAGGAGAAGAAGAAAAAGAAAAAGAAAAAGAAAAAGAAGAGGAGGGGAGATGGCGGTCGTGGTGGAAGGAAGAGAATGAATAACGTTAATCCAGTACAAGTTTTAGTTGTTTTATTTATCATTATTTTTATTTTATTTTATTTTTTTTTCATTTTTTTTCACGCGTATGAAGAGAAGAGAGAGAGAGAGAAAGTCATTTTTTATAGATCTGTTTATGTATGGACATACTCGAAAGGTGCGTCAATAGTGTGAATGGAGTGGCTTCGTATTTTACTGCTGTAGCCGCTCAATGAAGCCTGGTTAGCCAGCCTCTACCTAACTGTTTGAGTATAATTAGTTTGGCTCTGTATGCTGCCGTTGCTTTTATAACTATATACATGCCCAGCTGCGGAGAATCGCGATTTAATCTTATCATGCTCGTCATTATTTCCTTCTAACAATAGGTAGGACTGATACGGGGAATCATATTGTTTATTGATCATCAACCGTGAGAATCATCTTGTTTGTTTGACGAATTTTATACATTCAAATCATGAATGAGGAAATATTTTTTTTGCGCATGTATAGGTTGGATGGTTGTATTTTTAAATGTTGGTTTCTGGTGTGTATAATGGGTTTTACATGTCATGTATGAGTAACGTTATAAGCGGTTAAATTATTCACGTCGGTACTCAGCAGTCAGTTTCTATTAAAATTCAATCCCGATACGATTTAAGCCCAACCCGAAAACCAGCCATAAACCACTTTTAGACCCAAGTTTCAAGTCGTAAAAAAGTCCGCCGTTAAACTTATACTTTGTATGTATGTATTTATGTATGTTATACACACAAACAAGACCGATTAGCGTTTTACATGGATGACAGGGTGATATTAGAGGAATGTTAGTCGTTTGGAGGAAAGATTAGGTCGTTTATTTATCGCCATTTGAAATCATTCCAGTCAATCGTTATGGCTTGTCAATTTCGTTCATTCTTTCATTTAGACGACGAAGACTTTACATCAAGTCGTCGTGATAGTATTGAGATTTAGTTTAGTCGAGATTAATGGTGGGCATTGATTGAAAGACGTTTAATATGAATATAAAAATTATCTACTTATCCAGTAAATTTATGAAAATTTGATCTGTGAAAAATTTAAAGTATATCATTTAATGAAAATAGAAATATTTATTTCGTATATATCGTATGTGAAAAATGGTGAAATTTGACGCGCGCTGACGTTGCTATAGGAAATCAAAGTCGAAGTCGAAGTCGTCAACAGTTAAGGGGACGAGGTTAATTCGCGATTCATTGACTATCTAGATAATATATATATATACACTGAAGATATTTAAATAGCTATGTTACACAGGAAATGTCGCCGCGTGGGGAATTCCTGACCTCCGCGAATCCATGCGGTGTGTGTTCCGGAAGTTGAACTCTAGGGCTGGCGGTGAGGTGAGGTGAGGTGGCCTGGTTCGTTGGGCGTTAAGGGCGGCGAGGGCGCTGCATTGATCGGGAGGGCCGCGCTAGAACCGCGCCGTTGCCAACACGAAATCAGGACTCTCCTCTCCTCTCCTCTCCTCTCCTCTCCTCTCCTTTTCCATTTGCTCCCTTCGTCCCTTTCTAACGCGGGTAACGCAACCAGCTGTTGTATGCACCCAGCACTACCTACACGATGGTTGTTGTCTTGCGTTACGTTACGTTGCGTTGCGTTGCGTTTTGTTCGGTTTACGGAGGGTAGAGGTAAACGAAATTATGTCGTACGAGATTTAAAGTGAAAAAGTGTCCATCGCAGAGCGACAAATTGTGATTCAACAAGTCGCTAGATTGGCGCTCAGAAGTAATCGGGGTAACAGTTTGATCGGTGCTTTGTGGAACTTTTACTACGTATAGCAGCAACGTCATCTTATATTTACTCATTTCATTTTACGAAGACTTCCTAGAAACGGAGATAGTCCAGATTACCATCTTAAACCTCCATAGTTTGGTCCACGAAACTCAATCCTTTACTTTGCACACGATGTAGCTCTTCGTCTATAACGATTATATCGATAGAAGGGACAGTTTTTAGCTATATATTATTAAGTATGTAAGAGGAGAAGAAGAAGAAAAAGAGGAAGAATAAGAAGAATTGGCGAGAGGTCGGGGCTCGAATTAGCAGCTAGATTTTCACCCTCGTTCTGCAGCGGTCAGTTTTGTCCGGGTATTTAACCTAATTTATATACTCGTTTCACCCTCTTTTTCACGCCGACGCGACGGTTGTTTCGTTTCGTTTCGTTTCGTTTCGTTTCGTTTCGGGGTGCGTTAAGTGTATTTAAGGTAATGGAATTAGGACTGGAACCGATACGGATATTCATTGATTTTCGAAACTTATACTGCGAATTAAGTAACTTGTATAATAGAGTAACGATTTCAAGGTGTGCAGATTTATTATTATTATTATTTTATGTCAATTCATTATCATCGCTTCAATTTCGATATGAAATAGTTCCCGCAACTATTCGGATTGGCTTACGGCATCGGTGATTGATTTTTCGATCCATCGATTTCCCATGAAAAACTTGACGGTACGAATGGGGCGAGAAGTTTAGAGACTTTATCAATTCATTCATTCATTCATTCATTCTCTCTCTCTTTCGAGTTAAGCTAATAAAACAAGTTTACATTTGGGTTCATCAAATTCTGTTATTATACCGTAATCGCAAATGTTTATTTCAATGGGATAAAAAATCTGCGACGTTTATAATCTGCGAAAATTTTTACATCGATAACAGCTTCGTTCGCTCTTCATTTGCATCAATGAATCATTTACTGATTTTCGAATAAAGAGCGGAATCAACGTACGTCGGATTTGGTTATACATATATATATTATTATATCTACGCGAGATTTGATTAGTCAGGTTATAATCACTTACACGGTACAACCCTTGCCTCTTTATAGCTTCACGGACGATGCGTTGGGGATATAATACCGACCAGGGTCGCGTGCTCAACGCCCATTAACCAGTCTCTTTCTCTCTCCCTTTTTCTTTCTCCTTTATCCATCCGTTCGTCTCTTATTTCAATCCTCACGGTTTCACGGACGGGTTTTAGTCCTTCACATTTAATATAGTCTCGCCGCAAATTGCATAGTTTATAAAAAAAAAAAATTAAAAATTATTGTTTTTTCATCATTTTTCGCTGATTATGTATAATCAACAATTGATCGATAATGGTTTATTACGCATTTAGCAAAGAATAATAATAACGATGATGATGATCGGTATTATTTCAAGTAATGTTCGGGTAGGTATATATGTATATTAAGGTGGCGCAAAAAAACCGAAATTTTTTTATTTTATTTTCAGTCTCGTGTGACAAAATGTTAGTTTTTGATGTTTTTAGAGCCCACTCCAAAGGACAGCTCGAAAAAAAAATTTTGAGAGGTCGCTCCAAATTTTTTAAAATGTCAAAAATCGTTGAAAAATTAAATTAAAAAAAAATTATATTTTCAGTATTTTGTTTGATTTTTAATTCATGTCGTGGTGTATTGTTATCGATTCTTTCTTATTAAATTGAAGAAAAAAAATGTATGAAATTTTAATATGAATATTGAAAGGTCGCTCGAAAAGATCTAAAGAAATGCAGCAAAAAATTGAAAAAAAATTATGAGCGACCTTTCATAATTCAAATTTTGAACTGAAACTTTCGGAAACTTATTTTTTTTTTGTCTATAAAATTATACCGTAACGAGAAAAGAAAACTAAAAAAAAAAAAAAACAATCGATATTTGACGATTTCTAACGTTTTAAAAAATTTGGAGCGACCTCTTAAAAAATTTTTTTTGAACTGTCCTTTGGAGTGGGCTCTTAAAACATCAAAAACTAACATTTTGTCACAAGAGACCCGAAAAAAAAAAAAAAATTGGTTTTTTTGCGCCATCCTAATGTATATATATATATATACCTACAGTAAGCTTATAATATTAATTTTTCGCGAACGCATCGTGCGCAGATTCATTAACATGTAGCACACTATTATTTCTTATCACGTCTTCTTTTCGCGAAGCGTTTGCTTATCGCGTGTCAACGCGAAACACACGTAGGTCTGTCTGTGTACCTCTTTTAACGTACCTCTGAGTAAACACAGATGCTCGAACACACGTATATATACATATTGCACCAGCTTACATATTTATCGCAGGTATATATGCACACACACACACACACACATGTGTATATATATATATGTCTCGTACCGAGTCTCTTCTTCGCGTGCTGTTCGAAAATTTAGATGCTACGCCGCTCGTTGCTCTGTTACGTTACCATCTCATGCGATGCAGGCTGACTGATTGATGAAATTCACGTTACCATCATCTTTTCGGATATGCACATGCATTCAGGGTGTGTGAAACGTTCGTTCGTTCGTTGGGCGCTTTATTATTATGAAAAAATGTAAATGATTTACATTTCAGTAAGAAGAAAAAATAAAAATAATAAATAATGATACAGCTTTAAAAATAGAAACGCTGTTGCCAGCAGACAGTGATTTATTTTTGGTATTTTCCACGTAGTCGCTTCTCAATTATCATCGTTCTGGAAAGAGTAAAAATAACGTACTAACCTATATAGACATCTTTTCTGGTCAATGAAACGGCATGATACGATGTACTACATATATATGTATATATTCTTCAGGGTTGATCTTCTATCGTCTCGAATTCATCGGTAGGTTGTGTATAATTAACGATGAAGTTTGAAGTCGTTGGGATTCTTTTATTTTTCTTTTTTTTTTTCTCCATCTTTTCTCGGCTCGGTGAATAGAACGTGGGCGGATTTCGCGTTGGCGAGTCAATTTTTATAACAAGATTATATATTATGGTTTGTTTGAATCGCTGATTACCAATCTGAAATCAGATTTTTTTAATTCAACGTCGCGATGGATTCTAATATCGTAGATGATAAAATTTCAAGTTTGATCTAATACGGTAAAAAAATATTCTACGCAGGCGTTTTCGGGTTCAATGATTGGATTTGGCGTACTAAACTTTTTTAAACAAACTGCAGACTCGTCATCAGTGACACCAGAAACACCTGGACGGACTTTCTTTCGTCGGATTTGATGGAATTTGAAATTTTCTTTCGCCGTACAGATTCGGTTAGTATTATATACATATATATATATATACATACGTACCGATAATACAGTTATGAGCCCAAATCCGGGTTCGAAGAAAAGACGAAATGGAAGGAAGGAAAGAAGAAAGGAGGAAGAAATTTACTGTCCTTATACTGAATAAATGAATAAATAAATAATACATTATGCATTACATAAGACACGTGCTGGCGGCAGCGAGTGATGTTTTGTATAATCATCGTGTAAGTATGCGACAACGAACAACAAGCATTATATACTTTATGTATATACGTACTATGAGAAGCTATTGTAACGGTCAAACGAATAGAACGAACCGACATTACAACAAAGACGAGCAGCCTTGTCTTGCAGTCTCTTATTGTTAGGTTACATTTCAATCACTTACAGTTTATTATACATGTGTGCAACTAGTATCCGAATACATACACAATTACACACATGTCTATACATATACTTTGTGCGACTAAATGATGAGGTCGCTGAACACGTCACGTTTCTATCACACGTCATCCTTTCCTCGAACCTTTTTCCAGTCGTAAGAACGACGAATCGTCTTATCACGTTGCGATGGTTCAACGATACTTGATATTGCAGATCATCGGGGAAGAAATAATCGACTCGAGATTATTGTTTTATAGAAATTATTTGCGAGTTTTTTTAGGTTTGGTTTTTTTTTTTCTTCATCTTCTTTTTCTTTTTTTCTCTCTATCTTCTTCCTTCTTCTCAGTTACACAATTATTAATGAACCTCGTGATTTTCGGTATTATACTCGTTGTTATTATTCGTTTTTCGTAAGTTTTTTGAACAAGTATAATTGTAAAAAATTTTGTATAATACCGACGACGACGATGACGAAGAGGTTTCGATTTTTTGTTACAACCATACTTATAACGACGAGGGACCTCGAGGAGGCGGTTTTTGATAGGGAAAATGAGACGGAAACGACGGTGGGAGGAGACGACGTGAGCCTGCGGAGGGGACCGAGTGATATGCAAATTGACTTATTCAGATTCGAGCGCGTTTCCTCGACTCCTTCTCGACAAGAACTTTGTACATTTTACCCATGTGATAAACGACGCCTGGAAGCTCGTCTCTTTCCTTATGTCTTACGCAGTGTGTCTTCCATGTGTGTGTGAGTTTGCGCGTGTGTGTGTAAAATGATCCTGCAACTGGAACCGCATTCTTCTCATCCACGCGTCATATCGAGTGTAGCTGGTGCGGTAACTGGTACGTACTACGTGTACGGAACGTAAAAACGATACGTTACGTTACTCGAAATCTGGATTATCCAGGAATAAAGAAAAATTATCATAACGTAATGATATCGATTCAATTTTAATTTAAAAAAGAAACAAAAAACAACTCAATTAACGATTAGACATCGGTGTGGGAATTTTTAATATTATCAAATTTAGATGTGAAAAAGTTGGCACGAAATTTCATCGTTTCTACAAATAAGTACACGTATAGGTACCTAATACGCATGGTTATGTATATATGTTTTTTTTTTAATTTATTCAAAGATAATCACTATCAAATCACTAATCACTGATCGATCAATACCTCAGATGAGATAAGAATTGTTTTTATTTATTTTTTTTTTATCCAAGTATCCGGTATCCAAGTTTAACCATTTCTCTCTCTCTATATATATGTATATTTATTAAGTTTCTTATCCTGAAATTACGAGACACGGCGATTTTTATCACGAAAATTTATTACCTTTGCTCCTTTTTTCGCACCTTGTGCTTTTTTAAACAATATATATATATATATATATATATATATATATTATTGTTATTATCATTATTATCATACACATCGCTCAGCCGAATGATGAACCCTGTAGAAAAAATACACGCACGCGAATGACATTGAACGATTTGTGGACAAATAAAAAAATGTTTTAAGGCTAAAGATTTGTCAAGGCGCGGGTATATGTATATAGGTACCATACATACCTACCGTATCTATAAAACAAAAATGGGACCAACGAGTGTAAGAGGTTCGACATTGAAAACGTATAATTGCTGCCTGCCATGCTGCCATGCTGCCATGCTGCCATGCTGCCAGCGGCACGGAGCCTCGCAATATTGTGCTGTAATATCATTAGCGACGACGGCGACCTCGCCAGAGACAAACAACACTACACTGGATGGACGACGACGACGACGATAACTCGGTTCGTATTTCTATCGTTCTTCTTGTCTTATCTTTTATTTTCATATCCGTCTCGACGTTTTTCCTTTTCCTTTTCGGAATCTTTTCTTTTTTTCTATATGTATAAACTGTGCAGTGCACGTCGGATTTATTTTAACCTTTAGACTGGAGGAAAGTACAAATATAGAGTATGTCTGTGACCGGAATTTCATGTATAATATTTATGTATGGGGCGTTCCACGTCAGATAGAACGGTTTGAAAAATTTTGATTTTTCATTTACTCGTTTTTTTTTTTTTTTTTTTTTTTTTTTTTGTGAATTTCGAGATTTTTTTTATTACTCGTTGAATAAATATCAAATTTCAAAAAAAAAAACGTCGCTTTTGTTCGTTGTTTGTTTTTTGTTTTTTTTTTTAATTCTACGTTTTTTATTATAATCGTATTCATTTATTTTTTTTTCCTGTTTTTTTTTTTATACGAATATATATCAGTTTTAAATTACGCGGGATTGGTTTCTTTTCATTCCAGTCAGGCAACGTTCTACCGAATTTATTATCTTTATTATCCTAATAGAAGTTTGTTTGCTTTTCCCTCTTGAGAATAAAAATTATTATTTCACATTATAATACCGCAGAAGTATTGACAACGTTTTTTTTTGTTTTCTAGTATTATACGAGTCGCGAGTGCAAATGAGAAGATAATTAAGATCATTTATTTTCTACATATATTATATATATATATTAGAAACTCGGCGAGGGGATGTGAAATGGAGTTGAATAATTTATTTCACTTTTTCTTCTTTCACATCTAAATACTCTTGTTGCAGAAGAAGTTGAAGAAGCCGGTCGAGTTTGTCCGAGTTTTGCCTCCCAGCCAACCCGAACTTTCGTGTCGTCGGTTGCTTTCTTTTCGTCTTTTTTTTTTTCTTCTTTCTTTGTAACGAAAAGACAAGAAAAATAATAAATATAACCATAAGATTAATTCGAAGAGAAAAAACACCCGCAACGACTGGTTCTGAAGTAAAAAACCTTGCAATTTGTATTATCGGTTTTTTTTGTTTTTTTTCTTCGTTTTTTGTTCACTAATGAAAAATGCACGTATATATATGTATATATAATATAGACTATTGTATTTATTATACAAGTATATTTATTGTAAAATAACTTATTGACCACGAAATTTATGTACATCAGCAGCTGTCAGATGTAAGTATGTGGTTTTGATGTGGAGACGACGGATGAAATTGAGTTGGGTATGCAAGTGTGTATATATGTATGCAGTATCCACCTAAATCAATTCTGCTCGCGAAACACGTTGATTGATCGTCGATTCGCGAGCGAACGATTGGTATGAATAAATAATTGCGTCTTATTTCCAGAAAGATCGCAAACTAAGGTTTTTCTGATTTCTCGAATTGTTTCATTCTACTCGGTTAATCGAGAATTGTCTTTTAGGTACTAGGAATTTTTGGGAATTGTCGAATTTTTGATAAATTTCTAAAAGTTTTGAAAAATCTTGAAATTGTTAGTCGAATGGATTTGTTGAGAAATCTTTCAACTTATCTACTTTTCTTCTTTCCCTCTTTACAGTTTACTTACATCTCGTGTTTTTGTGTCTAATACGCGTATCATTATTTTTAGATTTTAAGACTTTTCACCGTGTGTTAGACTTGGTTTAAGTTGAAACATAGAGAAACAAATTGATTGTACATATACTTTGCAATTTAATGATCAAAGTGGATTTTTTTTTTTTTACACAAATTATTGTTGCGACATCTTTCTTTTTAACTTTGCTTTGTTGCATAGCTCACTAAACAAATTCATACTTATACAAGAATTGTTCCAAAACAATGAAATCGTAACGATTATTCGTTCAAGTGTATTATTATTAGTATTATTGTTATTGTACACGTATATAGTTGTTTATCACTTATTATTTTATATGTATATAGAAAATGTGCGTTTATCATTACAGTTTTTATACTTTCATGATCCGTGATACTGTAAGTCGATACATCCGCAGCCTAGTTTTCGATTTTTTATTCGTATTATTTCTCCCCCCTTTCATTCTTGTCTTCTACCAAAAGTGGTTCGCACACCACCTGCAGCAGGACGAAAATAAAATCGCTCGCATTGCTCGCGAGGGAATCGAAGATGGAGAAACACTCCTCGATCCTTGTCGTTCGTTGAAGGTGAGTTAGGAGGCTGCGCCTCGCGATCTTCACTCGCGACTTTCTTCCTTCTCTCCTCTCTTCCGCCTCTTTCTCTATTTTTTTTTTTTTTTTTTTTTTTTCTTTTTTATTCTTTATCTACTTTTCTTCGTGCAGCTTCGCTCGTTCCTCTCATCTCTGGTCTTTTCTTCTTCTTTTTTCTTTCCCTTCTTTGTTCGCCTTTTCTCCTTTCTCTGGTTCCTTCCTTTCCTACTTCACTTCACCCTCGACGCCCGACCGACAACTTTTCACTCGAAATGGCAGAGAACGAAAACCTTCATTTCCGTAACAAATGTCCTGTCAACCGCCCGCTATTCTGTCCTTTACATATATATATATGCCGCGCGCGCGGTGCTGATTCATATATGTTTTTGTGTGTGTTCGTGTGTGTGTGTGTATGTATATACATATATAATGTGAGATAAATCGACCAACATGCTGCTGCTGCAGGCTTTGAAGGGTGGAATTTCATTTTAATTCTTATCTCCCTCCTTCGCGAAATTCATTTCTTTCTAGTGTTTTTGGTAATCTCTCTGTTTCCCTAATTCCAGATATAATGTATGCATGTATGTATGTAATATTGATACCAATATCGATGAATAATGTAAAAGTTCAATCCTGCAATTATCCAAGCGCATTATACATGCATATATATATATATATATATATATGTATTATAAGATTTCACGTGTAACAGGTCAATAAACTTGTAAATTAGATATCGTGTGTTTAAAAGGAGGAAAATGTTAAAATATAATAAATATTAGGCGCGTCCCGTTGTGTTCCACGTTCTTCGAATTCATCGTATATATACATGTGTATATATATGTATATGCAATCTCGTTATGGAAATAAGAATCATCGTTAATAGCTGCATGCGTCCGAACACGCGATATACGATAAATTGAAAATAAATCATGCGGCAATCGCTCTCTTCCTTCCTCTCTCTCTCTCTCTCTCTCTCTCTCTCTATCTCTATTTTTTTTTCATTCCACTTCTCCGATTTGTCGTACGTCTACACGTATTTAGGCGATACTTCCGTTCTTCGGCAGTGCACACCGCAAGTTGAACGAAGTAGGTATGTACATATACAAAATCCTCGACACGGACGCCGAGACGTCGACGACGTCGACGACGACTTGCGAGTTACAAGCGGCAAAACCCGTTGATGAAACTTGTTGGCGATCGTATAACCATACTGCTGTTGCTGCTGCCACTGCTGCTTATATGTCATATAACTAACGGGACTTTTAATGGGGGAAACAGGATGTCGTTGCTTTTGCCTACGCACACTCGTAATATAAGTTGAATACGGTGATGCGTGAGTGCGTTAGTGCGTTAGTGCGTTAGTGAGCGAGAAGTTCACCTGATACTATCTAACAATAAGATTGTATCCTCGCAATTGATTTAGAGCTGCATATTCTCATTTAAATAGAACGCCATTGGAAAACGATAAAGAGAAGTAGAATCGAAAGACAGATATTATATATATATATATATGCGATCGAAGCAAAGTTCGCTATTATTAAGTAACTTTGTTGACAAGTTTCTCAGGTATGGCGATAATAATAATAATAAAAACAACAACAACAACAACAACAATAATTAATTATCGCGAAGATGGAAATCGTTCGGTTAAAAAATAAGGAAAAAAAAACGTTTAATCGATATTGTCTCTGTAACGACATTTAAGATGTATATTAAGTTTAAAATTATTCACGTGGGTGAAATATTAATTCGAGTCTTTTGTGCAGAAAATCTTTACACGTTATTTAAGCTGACGAAATGAAAAATAAACGCGATCACAATTAACAAGTAAATATGTAATGTGATTTAGTGATATTTTCTTGCATGCATGTATTTCTCTGAAAATGTTTGAACCGCGCTAATTGATTGTGAGTTTTTGATAGTTGAGCTAAAACGATTTAAATTTTTTTTTTTTTTTGTTATTTGTTTTTGTTTTTCAGACAGTACACATGTTCGTTCAGTGATGCGGAATTTGCTCCTCTTTACTTGCTAATTTGTTGCCATACTTTTGATAACTTGTGACAACTTGCAACAGTGACATTGCGCAAGTTGCAGTTTCAGCAATTTATTGCTGATCGGTCGACGGTTTCTACTTTCATGCAGATATTCTTCAACGATTTCACATAAAATCGACGTTTTTACAGGCTTGGCTCGGAAGTAAAAGAAGGGTGGTGACCTGGTCACTCGTTCGTTGCAAATTTTATTACTGCAAACCCTGTGCAGCGTAGCTTGTTTTTCTACAGTATGCATAGTGTATATATGTACTGTATATATATATATATATATATATATATTTTTTTTTTTTGCAGCACAGCTTGCATAATCGTTGAGAAAAATTTTCGCCTGCACGTAGCGAATAATTGGTAGTTGGTTGCTTTTAGATCGATTAGATCGGGAAATATTCCGTGGAATAATAATTGTGTGGTGGAAAATTTTTACATTATAAACACTGTATCTCCGGGTAATCCGAGTTTCACGACAATTTGTAATATGTATAATAAAGAACAGAAAAAAAGGCAAATGTTCTCGACGCTTGATAATTATTATGTTTTAATTAAATTTGCCTTTACCGTGCAGCGGTGATTTCTCAATGTTGAAAATACGAATAAGAAAAAGAAAAAAAAAAAGAACCACCCGTCGTTGGTTCAATACGTCCTTTTTCTCATCGAAGGACATGTTCTCGTCTGAATCCACTATACAAATGCTAATTTTCTCCCTGTGTCGTTATAAATATATATATGACTATATATATATATATATATATATATATATATATATATAAATATAGCCGTAAAAACCGTAATAAAGTTCGGCAGCGATGATGGATCTTCGAGAGTACATCTCGTGGTTTAGTTTTTCAACGTACAATCAAAATGATGTGTTACATATATGTATATAACAAAGAGTGACAATCATCGTGAAAACGAATTTTGCATTTCATAAACGCGGGTATGTGAATATTTATTTTAACAACGTGCCGTGCGTTAAAAATATATATATTTACCTGTTTATATGTGTGTGTGTGGGTGTATGTTATATATACATGATTTTTTACCTTCGTATAAGCTTTTTTCCCGTCCAAGTAGGTTCAGAGAGCCAGACGCTTTTTTCTGCCCCCCCCCCCCCCCCATCCCGTCTATCTGTCTATCTATTTATCTTCTTTCTTTCTTTCTTTCTTTTTGTTAATTTCTACTACTCTCTGCACATGTACAGATCTTTGCTTGGGCGCAAAAGTTTATCGGTAAAATTGAGTTTTATTAGTTTTCTCTCACTGAAGTTTGAAGTGCACGATTGATTTGGTTATACTATGGTATAAGCGTACAGATACGTGTATAACTTGTGAAACCTTTACGAAGTAACAAATCTGTCATACGAGACAAAGTTAATTACAATTTAGATTGGAAACTTCGACGATGTAACGACATTTTCTACCAAATTCATTATCTATCCAATCAACATTATATGTATATGTATTTATTTATTTATTGTTCGTTTGATTTCTTTCGAGTCTGGGGCTTCGTGTTACTGATTTCTAATTTCATTGATGAGAGACATATTTAAGAAATTCTTGTCAATGCCGTGTGTGTAGGTATATATATATATATATATATATATATATATATATATATGCTGTTATCGATATATATGGTAGATGACACCGACGTTGGATTTTGCGAGAAAGATGGGAGCAGATGCGGGTGCAGCGTGTATGGCGAAACATGATGAGGGGGATGAGGGGGATGAGGAGTGGAGTGGAGTGGAGTGGAGTGGAGTGGAGGAGGAGGCCGGTGATTGTGAAAGTGAGGCTCTGTTGCCGCCACTCGCGCTGTGCTTGCGAGGGTCTCGCCGGCGCATCGATCGCCCCTGGCTTAAATACAGCCAGCCAAACCCATCCGAGCGAACGTTGGCTTCGCCTCCTCCTTTTCCTCCCCCTCATCCCCTTCATCCCCTTCGTCTCTCTCTCTCTCTCTCTCTCTCTCTCTCTCTCTCTCTCTCTCTCTCCCTCGTCATCCCGGCTTCGGGGATCCGTTTCTTCGCGCCATGCTCATTTTAGGGTCAAGGGTCAAAACGATCCGACAGCTTTCGGTCTCGCGTACACTTTGTTGTTTCTTCTTCTTTTTCTTCTTCTTGTTCCTCCTCCTTCTCTTCTTCTTTTTCTTCTTCTTCTTCTTCTTTGCGACACGCATAGAAGAACTATAAAATTTGCATATCTGACACGTGTCGTCGTCTCGTCGATTATAAATAATTGATTACCTCTCGAATCTGTCTGATTTCAACCCGACGATGTATTCGTAATACGTAATCGTATCGTGTGTCTTTTCTCTTTCTTCATTCTTCTTCTTTTCTTTTTTTTATCTTTCTTTTTCTTAAACGGTTTCTCAGATGTGTAAAATTTTTCCTTCCATACTGGATTCAGTGCAAATCGGAGTAGAATTTTTTAATTCTGAGATTCCAATTAGTCGTAAAAAGCTTTCGAAAATCGATTCTGCGATGAGACAGAAAGTTTTTTTTTTTTTTTTCTTGCGACTTGTTTTGATCGATGGTTTAGAAGGTTCGCGTTCATTCTGGAGAATGAGAAAATAGTTATTTTCTTCCCCGAAGTGTTTCGTCGGGATAACGCTGTACTGACGGGAATCTCTCGAATGTTCCGAAAGTATGATTTCTCGAGGCTGTAACTCATTGGAAATGAAATTCCAGGTGAATAAGAATTTCTTAGAATTTGTTTTAATGTTATATTTTCGTGAAATTTTTTTTTACATCTCATCTACTTTCTTCGGTCGTTTATAATAAACAAATTCTCTCACAAAAAACAACATTCATTGGTATTGATAAATTTTCTACCGAAAAGTCTGATGATATATATTTCTTGTTTCTAGGTTGAAATTCTTGCAGACAGCGACGTAGCCATGATCGAAGTATATAACTTATTGGATGAAAATCCTCCGTTGAAAATCCTCTCGTTGTTATTATCGTCGTTCGTCGGGTTCTCAGCTTCTACTTCTCCCTACGTATTTCCGTCTTCTTCTATCTTTCTTATTGTTACAGTTTCTCTCCGGTATTTTTCTCGCTTTTGTCCTCCTTCTTTATTCTTCTTATTCACCTCCTCCTGTTCGAGAAAAGATCGCACAACGTATCTAACCCGACTCCGTTCTTCTGCTGTTGCAGCAGCACGAATGGTCCATATCCGCGTAGGTGATGAGCAATACTTCTATTCGGTCATTCCCTCGGTGGAAAATCTCGAGGCGATTTATATCTCATTTTTATTTTCAGTCTTGACCAGGTCGACGCCCTCGTCTAGTCATCAGCTGGGCGAAGCGTTTAATCTCATTTCTGAAACGTTCTTTCTCACAAATTTTCTCGGAAATTGATATTTCGGTTTTTCTTTTTAGTTTTATTTTTTTTTATTTTTTATTTTTTTTCTATTTATCTTACTATCGATTTATAAAAACACTTTTGCTTGCAATATTTCTGATTTGTGTTTGAAAGATGACGATCCTCCTTAAGAGTTATAGACATGAAAATCGTCACGTCATTTTTTTTTTCTTTCCCTTATGCCTGATTATATTTTATGCAGGATACGTATGACGTATAAGAACTCGAAGTTGCGAGAAATTGTCGCTGATGGTGTTTGCGATTGGAATACTCCATCCATTTACCATCCGCTTTCCCGCACTAGACCTGTAGTATATATATATATATATATATATATATATATATGCAGCTTTTATATAGTCTCTGCTGTTTGAGTCTCGACGACGACGACGACGCGGACGTTCGGAACAAACGTCGTTTAAATCAGTACATTTATAGCCCCCGCAATGAACTATTATCGCATATTCCGATCCTACAATTGAATCGGTTAAGTTCATCGCACTTCGAACTTCAACCGCGGTGATATTTAACATTACGCTATATTTGCGGTTTGCGAACCTTGTGACGAACAGAGAAAAAGAGAGAAAGAGAGAGAGAGAGAGAGAGAATGACAGACAGACAGAGCTGAGAATGTCAAATGTCACCGCGACTGGAAAGAAAAAGCGAAAGAAGAAAGCTGCGGCGGTCTACGAAATCTTGGTAGGATGAGGAGGAGGGGGAGGGGGAGGGGGAGGGGCAGGGGCAGGGGGAGGGGGAGGATAAAATTGGCCAAAGAAATGGAGAAGAAATCGTATCGAATTGTTGTTGTGTGTACCGGTTTTGGGTCGTCGGATCTGATCAGAACGGACGTTATAGTTGCCTACCGTTTTATTTAATATCCGGTTGCCGGTGGTGGCGATGTTGTTGCTGCTGCTGCTGCTGCTGCTGCTGCTGCTGCTGCTGCTACCGCTGCTGTTACTTCTTCTTCTTCCATCTCTCAAGGTTTTCTTTTTCCTTTATCTTATCCGTCTTGCTTTCACCCGACTTTTACCTTCTCTCGCTCTCTCTCTCTCTTTCTCTCGTTTTTTTTTCTTTGCCTTCACCACCTTCAGTTCTTCCTTATTTCTCACGTTTTCACCCCAAGAACCTGGAGTTTTCGCCATTTTTCTTCGTCTTTTTTTCTACACGTGCCATTGTTTGTTTTGAATGCAGTACAGTAGGTACTTTATTTCATCTTTCACACGACGAACGATGATTTTTGTCTGCATTTTGCTTAGAAACGTGTTATATACATATAGTATATAATTTTCACTCACGTACCATCGTACAATTATTATATATATATATTATATGTATGCACAAACAAGTTGTGAGAATTGATTCTTGCTGCATGAAAGAGACAGCAAAGTGAAGGAAATAATAAAGAGAATGAAAAAAAAAGAAGTTCTTATCACCCGTCTCGAATCTTTATTTCGTTTTAAACTTGTTTGTTGAAAAATTCTGCCAAAATAAGGTAATCAACTCTTGTTTTTTTTCGAAGAGTGAAACTTGTCTGCGACGTGTGTTGTGTAAGGTTTATAAAGGTCATACTGCGCATATATATATGCTTAATTGTAAGAGAAGACAGCCAGCGTAGCTAGAATTTCGTGAGGAAAAGCAGCGGTGTAACTGATAATTCAGATGAGAGGAGGAAACAGCTGCGGAACATGTGCGTGTCGTCGTGTGCGTTTGAGAAATATGTAAGTGCATTCATGCCAGTTTCGTCCTGTTAGACATATATATTCGAATGTCGTGTGTCATCGGCGAAGGCTTCGCGCAGGGCGCTGCTCTTATCACTTAAGGCATTGCTTCTTTATCATACGCTACGTGAATTAGGAAAGAATTTTGAAAAATGAAACAAGACGATGATAAACTCGAGACGATATCACATTCCGAGGAGTCTGACGAGGCGACAGATTAGAACTGCGGCTTGTTTTGCTTTCACCTTTGTAGTTCGATTGGTAACTCGGTGTTGCAACGTCATTCGTTGTTATTATTATTAACATTATTATTAATGACCTTTTGGAGCATTTCTGCAGCCTATTTGCGTATTATACCTATACTTGATTCGACGAATAGATTTTTGAGGACGGAAGAGGGAAGGAAGAAACGTAGGGATAACGCTTTTCTCTTCTTCTTCTTCTTTTTCTTCTTCTTCTTCCTACATCGGTTCTCTCAATTTTTAAACTCCCTGAGAAAAGGATAAAGAAGAAGAAGAAGAAGAAGAAAAAGTAGTAAACGAAGACTCGACGTACGTATGTACATGTGCGACCCACGCGATAGGCAATTATCTCGAACGTGTGTATAGTTCCTGGGGGAGGAAAGGAAGAAAGGGCGGAGAGGAGGAGAAGAGGTTCGAAGCCCATCCGCGGCTTCGACAAAAGACAGAAACTGCTAACGTTGCTTTCAAGGCGAGTGAGTGAACGAGGCACGGCCGCGAGAAAAATAGATAGATAGATAGATAGATAGATAAATAAATAGAGAGAGAAAGAGAGAGAGAGAAAGAGAGAGAGAGAAAGACGGAGAGGGAAATAGTGCGAAAAGGAAAGGGAATGAACCTTGTATATATATATATATATATCTATCCAGAGAGGAACGATTGTCGGAGAGCAGTAAAGTCGAGTTTATTTGGTTCAGCTCGGACACGCCGGATCTTTTTTCATCCCAAATGGAAATCCTTAACGCGGAGGGAGTGGATTTCAGATTTGTGTGTGTGACAATATTTTATAGACAATATGTAGAAGCAAGGACTATGCGTCTGCACCCTAATGCACTTTACTGATAACATCGCGGAGAGAGGAGAGGAGAGGAGAGGAGAGGTTTAAAGACGCTAGAAATTTATTATTTTTGATAATTTTAGAACTAGGAATCAGAAGGATATAACCTGAAAGAAAAAAAAAATTAAGGTCAATAATTGCGGCAGGGTGAATTACTGGCACCATTTACCTTAAGTATACCATCGTAATCGGATTTTGCGCCACCGCCAAAAAAGTTGAATGAAAAAATTGCATGGGAGAAAAAGAACTTTATTTCTCACGATATATATCACTGTTGCAGATATACGAATGGGTAACAGAAATCACACTTTACATAGAATCGACCTGAAATTCAATTTATAGGTAGGCATCAGACGAGATGAGTGTTATAAGTACACGTGTGAATGAGAGAGAGGAAAATAGATAGAGAGAAAGAGAGAGGTGAGACGAAGTTGCATAAAAAGAAAGGTGTCTTATGCTATACGGGGAGAAAGAGAAGGAAGGAAAGAAAAATCGCGATGAATAATGAATGAGAAAAATGTGGAAAAACCATAGCTAGGTAAGCGTAAGAGAGAGAGAGAGAGAGAATAAAAGATAGTGTGACAAAGAAATTTCTTCCGCAGCGAGGAGTTCGATCGAAGGACGTCGTCGTCGTCGTCGTCGTCGTCGATTTCACGACGACGGCTGTGAATCAACGCCAACCTGTTTACCACCCACCCATCCACCGATCTACCGTCTCTCCTTTCCTCACTCCTTTATCCTCTATCCTCTCTTCTCTACGAGGCAGGCGTCGGATTGACGCCGCCGGGATGCGTCCCGACGCTTCAACCAGACGCCTTGGTGGAATTTATAACCGACTTCACCGTGATATGTAGGCCTAGGTCACGCCTACGCCTCTCTGATCCATTTCTTTCCCTGCTACAGTGTCGTTGATATCATAAACGCGTACACACACACCTGGTTATCGAATTATTATAATCACTTTTCGTTTATAATACTCTGCAATTTCACGAGTACGAAAGATTTTTTACTTTTCATTTTTAAAACTGGTTTTATATATACCTCGTATACATACATACATTATAACGTCTGTACATTAGACTGTATCAAAAAAATGGACTATTTTTGTTTATTTAATGGTATACTGAAAATATTGTTCAAGATGACGAAAAAGAAATACCATAAAAATTTCAGATTTTAATATTGATATTTAGAAGTGCCTCATCGCGATTTTCTACTTTCCATAAGAATAACATGGCAAAAATTGTTCTTGCTCCTTGCGATTGCCTTGTCTTTTGCTGATGTTTGACCTCAAATACCTTTTGAAGGAGTAGATTTATCGTAAAATGACAAGAGACTTTTTTTGTAGAACGTTCAATTTCCTACAAAAACATGTTTATGAATTTTCTTTACGACGCGTCGTTATCTAGTTATAAAAATCGCAAGGAGCAAGAACCATTTTTGCCATGTTATTCTTATAGAAAGTAGAAAATCGCGATGAGGCACCTCTAAATATCAATATTAAAATCTGAAATTTTTATGGTATTTCTTTTTCGTCACCTTGAACAATATTTTCAGTAAACCATTAAAAAAAAAAAAAAAACAGTCAATTTTTTTTATACAGTCTACTGTACATAGATATTATACCTATTAGGAGGGGAAGTTTCTTTCACTTTGCCAAACACATATGTACAGAGATCGAATATTAATCAAAATTTCGAAGGAAAATTGAACGACGTTGAAAAAAAAAAAAAAAAAAACAAACAATTATTCATAAAAGAAAGGAGAGAAATAAAAATGAAAAAAAATTTGCCGCAGATTGGAGATTGATTTTATGTTTTATGTATTGAAAGGCTTAAGCGGGCGGGAGGCGCCATGTTTACGTATCAACAGTGGTTAATTATGCTAAGCGGACTCGTGCCTAGATCCTCTCCGGCTATTCGTTCGCCCGCGGCACACGCCGGGGGTTCTCATCACTGTTAAATCGAGGAATTGGGGGGAGCGGGGGGATGAAACGAGGAGGGATGAGGCGCTAATCGATTGTTAAGCCGGGGACAAGCCTTCACCGTCTGCACGCGTATAGTACAGTCTTGCACGTCTACTCGAATACCTCCCCTTTCGACAGTAGGTCGCTTCAAACACCCTCCACCCCCCTCTCGCCGTCATTCCTCCCGTGATTAGATCTCGACCCGCAATTCGCCCCCCGCCCCCCTCACCTTCTCCCTCCTCCCTCCTTCCTATCTGCCCTCTATTCACTGTCATAATCATGTGCTTGTGATTGAGCGATTTATGTGCGACAGCGATATGATATACAAATTTTTTTGTTTGATTAGAATATGATATAATATGAAAAATTAATTGATAAGAGTTGTAAAATTCCGAGGAACAGGAAAAACGTTTTATACTTTCGTTTTTATTTTTCTTCTCTGTTGTATAAATAAAATTTGTACGAAGAGTAAAATAATTTTCAGATACAATTTTTGATTCACTTTACATATATATATATATATAATCACGTTTTCCAATATTGCATATGTATTGCGGAAAGTATCGAGGTTATGGCTGTATATAACAAGCTTAAGTGTCTGGACCGTTGGCTTTGGCATTCAAGAAATTGTCGGTCGAACGGACGTGGATAAATTGTTCGACTTCCGGTCGGGACGGATCATCGGGTCAAGTTAGGTTCGGTTGGGTCAGGTTGAATCAAAGAGAACCACCCGGTCGTTTGAAACATCGCCGGGGGGCCGGTAATTCCACCTTAAACTCTCTCGCGAGTAGCGGTCTTCGTGCACTTTTTATCACTAATTACGTTTACTCGATTGTGTTTTTTTTTTTTTTTTTTTTCTTTCAAAGCGCTTATTTTAACGTTACTCGATGTATTTGTTTGGAAATTGTTATTTTTTTCTTTTTTTTATTATCGCTTTCACTTTCGGCCAATTTATTTATACAGGTATTGTCATAAATTTTTAACATCGTTTTGCACACAGTTTTGCTAATTATGATGTTTCACTATTCGCGTGTTTTTAATTATTTATACAGTTTCAAAATGTTTAACGGCTCTGATTCGGAATCTATATTTAATTTGGATCTGTAAAATATTTTCGTATATTATGGTGATGAACGATTTACCGTGTAATTAGACGCAATAATATGTTTTCTTTGTTTTTGTCAAATACTATATAGTTATCCGAAAATTTTAACGAAACACGTTAAATTCCAATGAATAAGGAATATTGGTAAATCGTCCTTTTAGCGAATGCAAAAACTACGTCGCAATATCGCTAAAACGTTGATTATTTGATACCTACTTTATATTCTCGTGCATTTGGTTAAATTGTTTTCAACTAGATTTCGTTTCGGTTGATTTAGTTTATTTGATTTTTTTTTCTTCGCCAGCTTGATCACAGCTCCGATATTCGGTGTATCCACATACCTAATTGGTGGCGAAATTTAGCACAATATAGCAACAATTGTCATTCTTGATTTCAAAGGACTCGCACAGAAGAGAAAAAATTGACCAATTTGGGCGAGTAGATTAATTCTAACAGTCGCGGTGGGTGCTCCATATTTTTCTTTTATTCGTTCGATAGTAATCAGCCTGTAATTTGATCCTTTGCGAAACGACTTTACGTATACATAGGTATACATATATATACATATACATATATACATATACCTTTTATGAGTGGCCGAGCGTTCTCGGCTGGCTTAAAAGTTATTCAATTATCTCCGCTCTCGGTTCTCTATGAAAAGTAAAAGGTAAAAGAAAAAAGGAAAGAAAAATAAAGAATGAAAGAATGAAAGAAAAAGGAATAACCGCGAAGGAAGACGCCGATAGAACGTAGTGGTATGAAAAATTAATGAACAACGAAACCAGTGCGAGTGAGAGAAAAATAGAATCTGCTGAGACACACTTTGTTGAATTAATGCTCATCGTCAGTTTGTCGAAAGACGGTGAGAAGAAGAAAAAAAATATTCTCGCTTAATCGAATTGTTGAATAATGTTTATTTAATGTTTTAATGTTTATTATCAATATAATGATTCTCATTATATTATTTTATATTGCTGTTGAGGAAAAATCCTGGGATTAAAAATCTATACCTTTTAAACACGACTTTGTTGAAAACGTTCGATATTCGCTTAATATTTACTTTTATTTATTTTTATTTATTTTTTTCTCGTCATTTATCGTTCACCTCGTATCGCGATCGAGGGGATTTTCCCCTCGGCAAAAATTTCTTCACCACAATCTCTATCATCATCCCCTGCTGCACATTTCATCCCATCATTTCGTTATACCGACGTACTATATATATATATATATATGTGTATATGTATATATAAAATACAGCAGAAGGAAGGAACGGACCAACTTTTGTTCCTCAAAGTTTTATTACTTTCGTAACAGATTACCCGCGGCGGTAAAGTTTTTCCCTTTTTTTTTTAAATCTCTCTGTTTTCTTTTCTTCTTCCTCTCTCTTTTCTTTCTTTATTTTTCCCTGTCTCTTCCGGTTTCTTTTCTCATTCCAATCTTACGTTTCTGCTTGTGCTTACATTTTACCCGTGCATGTTGTATAATGTAACACCTATGATATCTAGTATAATCCAGGCGTTATCTTCGCGGATCAATGATCTACGGCCAAGTTAAATATGGATCTATTCCCCTGTAGCAAAAAATTAGAGATATACAATTTCCTATTTAACCGAACAGCCTAGGCGCTCAGTGTATTATATATGTACATTAGGGTACTTCGGAAAAAAATAATTTGCAATTTTCCATCATGGCATCAACCCCCTGAAAAGTTTTTTCAGGTAGAAAGAAAGATTCTGTGAAAAGATGAGAGGTTTATGTTGCGTGGAAAATCGCGATCAGTTGATTTTTCACTTTTATACAGTATTTAAAATTTTTCAAGTATCGTGAATAAAAATTATTTTTTATTTTTCTTCTCATTTCTTACGTCAATCATAATAGATCAATTTACGTACATCACAAAAAAGAAGATCTACACTTGTTATATACATATATATTAATATCCAAGTGCCGGGTGAAATATAGAGTAATCGCAAAGTAATTCGGAATAGGTATTGGATGGCATTGCTGATTTTTCAATCGCTCCATGCACCTCAGGAATGAATGCGAACGAGAGATGAAAAGACGCTTCTTTTTTTCACTCCACTTCACACTTCTGATTCTTTCGATTGAAAATCATATATATATATATATATATATAATTTCTCTGTACAAGTTTGAAGATTTTTCAAAAAAGTTCCGCCTAATGAAAGAAGAAGAAGTAGAAGAAGATAGTAAAAAACAAAGTGAAATAAAAATGTAATACATATTACTCGATATATTATTTTATTTCGGGGGGGGAAAACAAAAAAATTAAAAAAATATTGTATTGAAAAACGTAAAACTTTACGGTTCCCGCTATCCATGTGTGTGTGTGTGTGTGTACCTACACTAGACTCTGTACAGTCGATTCTTATCTATATCTACCCGCGCCTTGCTGTGACTAAATTGTCCTTGACCATGTATCGAGCTCTTTCCTGTCTCTGTTTTCCGCTGGTGTTCACGTACTTATAACAACTGCAGCTGCAATGGCTGTCCGTCGTTGCGACGAGAGACGTGTAATTTAACGAGACACTTTTGCACCTGAGCTAAGTACACTCGAGCGATGGTTGTTGGTGGATTGGCGGATCCATGGGTAGTACACCTAACTTTATCACGTCTTATTGTTATACCGCATCTTACAATTAAGGATACATATGAATATATTTCAATGCGTTCGATACAGGCAATTGCACTGTTTTGTTTTGTTTCTATTCTTTTTTTTCTTGTTTTCTTTTTCTTATCTTATCTTTTCGACAAACTGCAGCTACTCAATATTCGCCTTTGCAATAACTCTTGCTCTCACCTTGCGTGCCGCACGTCTTCTCTTTCAGCGGCGTGTAAATAATTGATCAAGTATTGCGTGCCCAGCTGTAGACACAAGGCGTCACATTGCCTTGGAAGTGTGTACGATACATGTATATATATATATATATATATATATATATCGTAATTCGCGAAAATGTTGCGAATGTTCTTTTATAACATTTTTCGATATTATTTTACATATTTATAATCGAACGTATTGAAAGTGACGAGTTTTCTTGTGTTCACTTTGAATTATTATAATAAATTTACAACTTTTATTGATTATCGGTTGATACGTTAAAAGACATCCCGCGAGACAAGATTTTAAATTTCTGTTAAGAAATTCACCGAATTCCTGCAGAATGATTGGATGATGAAGAGTAGTGACGATCTGTTGTCATGTATATATGTATATTAGGGTGGCGCAAAAAAACCGACTATTCTTTTTTTTTGAGTCTCGTGTGACAAAATGTTAGTTTTTGATGTTTTAAGGGCCCACTACAAAGGACAGCTCAAAAAAAAAAAAAAATTTAAGAGGTCGCTCCAAATTTTTTAAAATGTTAAAAATCGTCAAAAAATTAAATTAAAAAAATTATATTTTCAGCATTTTGTTTGATTTTCAATTCATGTCGTGGTGTATTGTTATCGATTCTTTTCTTACTAAATTAAAGAAAAAAAATTTATGAAACTTTAATATGAATATTAAAAGGTCGCTCGAAAAGATCTGAAAAAAATAGATAAAAAAATTTGAAAAAAAATTATGAATTTCCAACTTTGTCTTATCATACATCGTGACCCAAAGAATAAATCTCAACTGTCTATTTTTATACATACAGAGATGTACATATATATGTAGACCGGTGTGAAATTAGCCCCATTTTCCTTGACAAGGAGCCTCTTTTTCCCGTATCTGTTATACGTGTGTGGTTGGAAGGTTGAAGGAAGACGGTTATAGGAGGACGATGGTGCAGAGTATAAGGTAGGCAGACTGGATATCTACACACCTACATACGTCTTTCAACGACGATTGGTAACTCTCTCACTCGCTCAAGTGAGATCAGTAATATACCGGTTTCCGAGCTTGAGAAAGAGGAGAGCCGACTCGCCGGAGATACGGGAGAAGGAGAAAGATGGAGCGAAAGAGACGGGAAGGACAAGGCCAAGGGTGGGAGAGAGAACGAGAAGGAGAATGAGAATGAGAATGAGAATAAAAGAGAGAAGGAAGACTAGGTTCTATACCTACTGGTCGTATCGTATCTCGGTCTTTCTCCCTCTCTTTCTACTTGGCTCTCTTCTCTTCTTTGAAGATCGGTGCCAATACTCGACACTCTACTCGTAGAGAGACACGACACAGGTGCTCAGAGTTGTCTGATTCGTGAGTGTCTCCGCGGCTTGTTATATACGATAGTCAGTTCACTTCACTTCACTTCGCTTTGCTTTGCTTCGCTTTGCTCGCGTCGTCTGCACCTTCGCCCCGCATGTCGTTCATCAGTAGGTTTATCGACACGTTCAGGATGGACGTGGACAACACTTGTGATGTGAATTTTAGCTTACGAACGAAAGCGAACTTAAGGAGGGGCGGGGGGGGGGGGGGGAGTATAGAAGGGAGGAGAAGTCGAGGGGATACATAAACGAGGTTTTTAAGAAGCGAAAACTTGATATACACACGTAGAGAATTTGAATATGTCAATAGTCGAAGTACGGAGAAGTAAAAGGTTAGAAAGGTTCGAAGGTTGAATGCCGAACTGTAGAATCGTCGGAATATTACTTTCAATAATATAGAATCTTATACAGATTCTCGATTTTGCTGTTCCATGTTTTGCCCTTTTTTTCATTCATCTTTCTGTATTCAGATTTATATGTTTTCAATTTTCTGCAGGTGAACTTTTTATATTTTTTAAATTCCACGAATGAAATTTTCGATATTCTGGTCCTTAGTGTATGAATTAGTGATTCTAGTTTTTAACCCCCTACCCAACGCGAAATTTCTAAGCTGCCTTGATTTTTTTTGCTGTGAAATAAGATAAGATATTCGCTGTTAAAGTCAAAGTGTAAAATGGCCAGAGAATCGAAACGTCGAATTGACAAATTTTCTAAAACTCTGCAATACAATTTGTAGAATTTTAACGAATACGTAGAACATCGAGAACTACATAATATAGGTATATAAAAATTCTTATAACGCATATTCGAAATGTAAGAAAATATTGTTTATAAATTTTGACAATTGGTGGTGCAAACTCATCGTCTTGTTTCATTCTTGTTAATAATTGAATATAAAATACACATCTGCTAGGTTGAAAAGTTTTCGATAACTTTTCTAACGGGCGGGGAACGAGAATCAACTCACCTCGAATAGCATTACTTAAAAGTTTCTTTCTCTTCTTGTTTCAGGTGAGTAGAACTTCTTCCGTAAGCAGCATATTTTCGTCTTGTGAACGTACAGAGCCAACTGGAATCTTCCAGGTACAATCTTGATGTTATCATACGTTTATCCATCCATATCTATTCGTCTATCTATCTATCAATCTATTTTTTATCTATCCATCCGAACTGTTTTATTCGCAAGTATCCTTCGATCGTATTTGACTTTTGGCTTTGTCAAAAAACTTATAAAAGTTTTTTTTTTTTTTTCTTTTTTTTTGTGTCTTTCACGGAAAACGATTTTTAGTTTGAGTCTGAAATTTTATGCCTCGCGTAACGCATGCGGAAGGTGTAATAATTCAAGTCCCGTTCTGCGTCTGAAGTTTAACGAAGCATATCGATTGATGCTCAAATCGATCGACGCTATACGGAGACTCTGGTTTTGCTGCTTCTGGGTAAAAACCGACTACCACTTCGTTCATACCAGCTCGTTTATCCGACACGCCAACCGTAGTTTGCTGCTGCTCTTGCTTTTCCAAGTCTTACGTAAATTTCACGCCGTCTGTTCTCATTAAATTAAAGAGACGAAGTTCTTTTACTTATTTTACTCGAAGAAGAAACTGCAGGCTATGCTCATTCGTCTCCGGGCAGAATCGAGAATTTAAGAAGCGTGTGTTTTCTCAGATAATGGTAAGATGAAAGAAGAGAAATGAAGATTAAGTTAGTTCAAAGACGATGGTGATGAGAGAAAATTTTCATCATTATACTATAACGGTACCCACGTCAAGTGGTCCATGTTTCGTTATAAAAGAAAATACCAAGGAGCCTATGATTTGTTTTTTAAATCCAGTATAATAACCGGTTGAAGGAATTTACTTGAATACAAAAGTATGCAGAATGAGAAGAAGGTATTGCTACGGAATAAAAATGTTGTACATCTGGGGTGTATTTTCAACAATGGAAAATTCGTCGAGAGAAAGGAAATCTCTCTTCTCTCCGTTATTCGCGACGACGCGAGGGTACGTTGCAAGTCGTCGGATGGGATTCGTCATGGGCTCATTGTGATGGTCTGCCTCTCCCCCCCTCCCCCCCTCTCCCCTCGAAGCCTCTGATTTTTCATTTTCACCATCTCGCGCTCGGCACTCCCCCGACTGACTCTGTACCACCTTTTTCGCCTCTGCTGAAGAATTACTGCGGTGACGGATATTCGCGTAGAAGGAGGATGAGACGGAGAAGGAGAAGCTGCGGCAATTCTTGGACCGCAATGTACCGTCGCCGCTTTCTTTTCTACCATTCAATGCAGCAGCTTCAGCTCTTCTTCCAAGTTATATTACCGTCTCGTGATCGTGATCGTGATCCCCCTTTTCCGGGTGTCTCTTGGTCTCTTGTATCCCAACGACGACGACGACGACGACGACGACGACGACGGTTCAATGGAGATATGCTACGGGTACTAGTGACGCAAGGCGTTCATCATCTCATAACTATGAAACTACACTCACTATCAACCCTCCTGCATACGTGATGTTCGGTCAGACGCACTCACGGACTTTGTAAGGGGTAAGGTATATATGGTAATAACCATAAACGCACTTTCTCCCCCCCCCCCCCCCCCCTCTTGTAATCGTTGCGGCCTGCAAAGGAGTTTACGAACATCGGGGATGTGCCAAGTGTGAATTATCATCGTGTATCGGGACACACAATCTGGGGGCATGAAAGTGGCCGTAAATTCTGCCTCGTCGATACTCTCCATCCTCCGCACTCTCTCGGTTAATATGGAATGGCGTGCAACTATACGATTATGGTTTGTTATTACCTTATACTGTATATATGTATATACACTTCGCGGCGTGAAAACGTGAAAACGCGGTAACTTTAGAACCTCTAAGGACGACTGTATGAAAGATTATACGACGTTGCTCGTCGACCTATATAACTGATCGATTCTCGATTGATGCTTGGAACTGAATTTTTTTTACACTCGCGTTTCACAACGTCGAAAGCAGCTCTTCGTTTAGTTCGATACGCACTATCCCGTGTCGTTTTCTTCGAATACGACATCGAATTTTTCTTCATTCTTACATCGGTGTGAAGGGAATATTTTTAAGCAGCTTTTATCAGTTTTTGTTGTTTTTTTTTTTCTTTACGGTAAGCTACAGAACGAAAAGAGGAAGCTTAAATTTATCGAATTAAAGAATCTTTGTGTATAAATATCCTGCGCGAACGAGAATTAGAGGGATGAAAAATTATTCCACAAGTTCCTTCATTTCTGTATGGGATGTAAAGAGGTTTTATACCCCCGTTTCACTTGATCCTTTTTTTCGATTGTCCTAAGGGTTCAAGAAATCCAAATCTTTTGAAAAATCTTCGTCTACCTTCAAACGAACCTTGTGTGAAAATTTTTGACAATTTTCCGCCGGACAATTCTGAGTTTCTGTTGATCTTCTTTTTGTTTTTCATTCACATTGTTTGACTTAATTACTCGATAGCTTGAAATTCTAAGGCGGGTCCATTGTGACCAATCTCTTTCGTCGTTTGGTTCGGTCGATTTGATCCCGAATCCGTTAGAAGCGGAAGCTTTAAAGTTTTCCTCGTTGCAGATAATAGATTGCACCAATTATTCCTCATTTTTATCCATTCCTCTAGAAGCGAAATATCCGCCAGCTTCAGGACGAATTGAACGTCGTGAAATTCATTCGGAAACTGTACAATTTGTCTTACAGACTTATCGAGAATTAGATCGATTCAATCTTCGTATAGACTGCAGTTTGGAAATGAAATGAATTTAGCGCTGATATCTAAGTTTGTATATATAAAACATCAACGATTGAATCGTGGTCTCCGGAGTTAATAAATATTTATCGTCGCGTCGTCCGCACGCGGTAGGTAGATATAATAAAGTTATTTGCGATTTTACTTTGTGTAAAATATTGTACAAACTTGTTTTGTATACCGTGTAGTGCAGTATGCAGGGGAACGCGGGAAAAAAAGTCTCGGGAGAATTGAACCACCAGCAGCAGCAGCAGAATGCTGGGGGATGAGGGGCTGTGTGGATGGTGGAAGAGCTGCAACGATAGAGAGGAATTCTGTTTCGTATTTATTATCCGGTGTTTTCGGGCGTGAGTAACGAGTAGCAAGAGAGTAAAACGAGAGGGTAAATTTCGGGACTATTTTACCGGCGTGTTGTCTAATTTCTCTTCTCACTCTCTTCGCGCTCCCACCATTCACGGAACTCTTCCGCGCGTTGCAAACCGCGTGCTTACGAATAGATTAGATTAAAGTTAATTGGATGGCCCGATGCCGGAAGGAAATTGAGGTTTTGAATTTTAAACGACTTTGGTCCGAGGCCGGAAACCTCCGCTGCTGGATGCCGCATACAAGGAATACGACATCCCGAGAGAAGACGAAGGAACGGAGGAGGGACGGAGGAGGAACGAAGGAGGGAATCCTCTGCCACTGGCCAATTAAACTTGATGTGTTCTTCAAACTTGTACAACCGTAACTTTCTCACCCTAGGCTATCGCGGCCAAGAGAAAGTTCACACGGTTGTTGCGAACTCACTCGATGTCGACGACGAAGAGGAGGAGGAGAAGGAGGTTAGGCGTAGGTATTACATGCCGCTTTTACAGGTTTTATACGCCCATCCTATCCCCATAATACAAAGTGAATAATAAAGTTGGACAATGTGTTCTTCCAAGTAACTGACCTCCTTCAAAAACGCACGCACGTTGCACGTTGCCTTCAAGGCTCTTCGTTGAAAATGTAATGTCTAAAGAGAGAGAGAGAGAGAGAAAGAGAGAAAGAAAGAATCTTGAAAAGCCAACACGGTTTATAAATTTATTACACCTTTACTGTATTAACACTCGGCTGCTGACGGCAAACATCGTCCTGCAAAGGTAGAATCTTAAACCAGTTATCAATCCTGAAGATAACTTTTATTATCAGCAGTAGCTGATCGGGACGATGCACATCACGATGGCGGTAAGGGAGGGGTGGGGGGGGCTTTTGTTTTATGGCATGACTGTTTTGTGCAGAGCACTCGTTGGGTTGTAACAAAATTACTCACAGCTGAAGGCACAAACAACAACCCGTAAACGGAGAACCGGTTTGAATCTAGATTCCGAGTCTCCTCTCCACTCCACTGTATATATGTTACACTATTTTTTTCTTCTTCTTCTTCTTCTTCTTCTTCTCTTTCTCGCGTCGAATCTCGCGCGCAATCCAATTCCACTGTCGCACGCTACTTTACTCTTGGTATCAAACACGTGATCGTGATCGTGATCGTGATCGTGATCTTGATCGTTTTGCAGTTATACCTACCGAACGGCGAGGAGCAAAGCTGCAGGTGATAATCTCTCTCTGCCTCGCCTTATAGAGGAGGTACGTGATGCTGGTTTGTACCGACCTTGGACTGGTTTATATGCTGATTTGAGTTCACCGTCGAATCGGGATCGAAGCTACGGAATTTTCATCGTCATTGTCACGGACGGCGTTCATCCACCAATTATTATCACTCCGTTTATAATAATAATAATAATTATTCAACCATCCAGACGAAATCCACGTGTCCGTACTCGACGTTTCCTTTAGTTTAGTTTAGTTTCGTTTAGTTTCCTCTCTTTGGCCCAATTCTTTCTACTCATCGGTTTTGGACGATTGCCCAACCATATGAAGACGACCTGGTAACGTAGGTATATAGGTACATTATCGAGACCAGCAGCTGTCGTTCGGCCCACGCGATTTTTATACTCGGCGAATATGTCGATCAAGGTCTTCACCACCACTCGGCCATACTTCTATACTTTATGTCAAACACCCGCAGCGAACGTTTCTTTTCTATTACAATTTCAACGGCGGTTGATGGATGGATATACATAGTATATATATAGGTATGCGCTTTGCCAGGCCCTTCGATCATTCGACTGTGTTTATAATACACAAACGCGTGTAATGTGATGGGATATTTAATTTTGTTTACAGAATCAAAATGAATGAGCATGAAAACTCTCTCCTCGTCGTCCTTTACGTAGTACAGTTTTTTTAATTTTCAATTTTCGTCCGATGTTGGCGACCCTTTTTTTCTTTCTAATATACAACACAACGGTCAATTTTTTATTCATATTTTACCATAGCGTGTGTAATAATTTGTCATACCCTTGGAACCAAGTCACCTTCAATCCCTTCAAGCTATACGTACAATGTACCTACATGCGTATAAATTTTTATATTGTGTATAAAACAGCTGTACGCACAATGCAGCTCGTTTAATGAATTATCCCCCGCTATCGTCGAGCCCCCGCCTAATTGCTTCTTTTCATCTTTCGTATAATCTTTTAAGCTGTTTAAAAATTAACTCTCGTCATCGCGTCTCAGCCTCGTCTTCCCCTCCGTCGTCGTCGTCGGTTATAAGAGCGGTAGTACACATTTAATCTCAAATCTCACGGTCTTATTCTTCTTCTTCTTCATCTTTTTTTTTCCTCCTTCCTCTTCCTTGTCGTATTATTCTCAACTCGAGTAATCGCAGGTTTGTTTTATTCCCCAATATCAAGGATCGTCAGAATCTGAAATGCTTCCGGTGAACCGGAACTGTAGAGTTTGTTTCAACGAGTCTGTATATAAAAGTTTATCAACTATCTACAACAATTAGCTGTGTAGGTAGACGTAACACACCGCATTCACTTCGTATCTTTAAACTTCGTCCCCTTCTTCCCGTATATGTACAAATCCATAAACCCTTTTCAGCACCACCGGGGTGTATTAATTTTCATTATCCAACGGTTTTAGGGATTGTAAACTCGGGCGCGAAGTCAAGGGGCGAGTTTCGGAAAGGGAATCTCGTCGATCGTCCTCCAAAAGCGAACGCGTTTTCTCTCCCCATTTGGTGTTTCCGTTCTTCCCTACACGGCTTGCTGGGCTGCTGCTTCTGTTGCTTCATGAATATTCCATCGTCGATTGCCTCATCCACGACCACCGTTCTTGCTCCACTTTTTTACTTGTCTATCGAAATGTTCTTCACCACTGGTGGTCTTGCCTGGCGTACGTCACACGTCGACAATTCATTCCTTACGCATGTAAAAAAAAAATAAAACAAAAAAAAAAATTAAACAAGAAAGGTGAAAAAACACATGTGTTTAAAAATAGTTTTACGTATTATATTCTTGAATTTGACGCCAGAGGATCAATATTATATATAAACAAATACTTGGATCGCGTGATTATACACAAAACGGAGAACCGGAATAATTTTTATCCTCGCTGCATGGCTATAATTATTGTTTCGGTGTATCTTCCGGTACGGCACGTTATTGAAACAATTGTTTTCGATCCCTTGAATTACATACATATATACCTACCACAGGGGTGTATGGGTATAAGGGTTGAAAATTGGCAGGCGTGAGGGGCGTTTTAATCCCTCCCTAAAGGTACGCGTTGCGATATCGAAGCGAACGACGGGGGTTCGGCAAAGCGAAACTAATTCTCTTACGTTACGTTCGTCACTTTTGCCACATATTCGCACACACACACACTATGTTTATGTATATTATATATATATATATATATATATACATATACGTATTGTTGGTATGTACATATACATATTATATACCGTACATGCGAGTGGTCGCTTCTGTTTCGTTGCCCCCCCTCCACCCCCATGTCTAGCTTGCATAATTTAATCGCGCGATTTTACTCGCCGTTTGGAACAAAACGTACGAGCTGCATAAACGCTTAGCCTGCGGATCTCTCCATAAGCGCGAAGCGATTTGACGGGAATAGATAATGCCGGTAGAATGTAGATAGATATGACTGCAGGTTGAGGCCGTCGGGACGATGATTATGATGATGATGATGATGATGATGATGATGATGATGATGATGATGATGATGATGCACACATGCAGCCTATGTTTGTTGTTGTTCTTGTTGTTATAGAAGCACAAGCAGCGAGCAGCCTGCACGGAAGTACTTGTTTCACACATCGACAGACTTGCAACACCATCCAGGACGTATTATCGACGCGGTTAGAGCTTCAAGCTTTGTTTCGTCGTCCGAATACCGAGGGATAAACGTCAGTTTAACTCTCTCTCTCTCTCTCTCAGAGCGTGTACAGCAGACGGAGGTTAAAATCCTACTTTACGAACTTCTCTTATTTCGAAGAGTAGGACTAGATTTTTTTCACCCATTTTTCAAGCTTCTTCTTGTTCTTCTTCTCCTTCGTCTTTTTCTTTCGTTAACTTCTTCACTGCGTCTCGGACGAATTTTATTCTCCAGCCGTAATAACACGATGAAGATAAGTAACACGCCAAATCAACGCTTTTAAAACCAATTCAGTCGTCTAGATTCTATCTCGTTATCATTCTTCACCCTTTCATACAGCAGCTTCTCGTTGATCGAGCTATCGACCTTAATCCTGAGATCGTAATAAAAGATCTACCGCGCCTACCGTCAATCATCTCACAAGTCTGATTTCACTTATACGTTTACCATTTGGACTCATTCTATAAGTTCGACCGACTCGTCGCGAGGCTTATAGACCATCCTTTTGCTTGAAGTGAGCTGATCATAATTTCCAGGTTGAATTCAAGGAGCCGATTAACCGATTTCAAGGTCAGAAACAAAGTCGGATATCCGTAATTCCGGTACCCTCCTGATGATATCATGACTCTTTCGTGGATCACCACGAGGCGAGCACTCGAGTGAGACTGACACAATGAACTCCTCGAAGTCGCTGCTTATGCAGCAGCAGCAGCAGCAGCAACAGCAGCACCAGTAGCTGAATCGTCGACGTAAATACTGTATGACTCAGTCCCGCAGGCTATAATTTATAAGCCATACGCCAAGCGGACCGTCACTCTATTGCAATCGGCGAAGATTACGCTTTACTGGTCCGATCTGGCCCCGAGGCTTCAAGGCTGTCAAGATGCGGTCGAGAGAGAGAAAGAGAGAAAGATTGTTTCTAGGCCGTTCTATGCAAACGGAGTAGTACTTTACTTATATTATAACTACATCAGAGGATCACAAAGTTTTAACGGTGATACTTGTACCAGCTGATCGCTTCAGACATTCGCTTTCACTCTCTGATAAAACTATTGGAAGGCATCTTTGTTATCGTCATCATAATCATCATCATCATTATCGTTATCATCGCCGGCTTTTAAGCAAGGCTGAGTACAAATAAATTGGCACGAAAAAAAGCTGTGCCCATTATTTACGGTCTGAAAACTCGGTGTTGGTATCTAGATTTACAGATATATATATATTATATATATGTATATACATATATATACCTGTATGTACCCTGCAGTATTCGTTTAAGCTAATGGCGTCTGGTATGTATGAAGCGAAATACTACGTGTTTCTGGGTTAAAGGTCGACGCTTTTCGTGTCTCATGGCAGAAGCATGCGTTTAAACGCAAGATCCGCGTAAACCGCCGCCCACGTTCTCTCTCTCTCTCTCTCTCTCTCTCTGGGACAGTTAAGAACACTTGAAACAACCGGCGACAAACTACCGCCGCAGCAGAACCGAAGATCTGCAAAGTATACGTGTATATATATATATATATGTGTGTGAGTGTGTGTGTGTGTGCGTGTGTAGGTATAATAGGTGTAAAACCCCCAAAGGGATAGAAATCTCGAGACGATATTGGACTGTAGGCTGAAATAAATTCTCTCGAGGCTTTATACGTATACTCTCGTCTCGCCCGTTTTAGCCGGGGTAGAGTAGAGAGATATCCTTGCGTCGCGACGCCGTGCGTCCTTCTTGATCCTCGTATATCGCGCTACTATACTTGGACTATGGAAGAGCTATTTTATACCTGCCTGCAGGGAACGAAAATAGTTTCGTTTCTTTGTAACCGATTTTTGTGATAGGAGCTGGTTTTTTAATAATTTTTTTTTTTTTTTCTTCTTGTTTCTTCTCTCTTCTTTCAGTCTATCGCATTAATTGAGTAACCGAGATGTATCCGAACCAAAGTTAGTTGCATAACTTATTAGATTCTAACATTCCTGCGCGGTATCTGTGTGTATGATTAGAGATAACTTTTGCCTTTCAAAATTTCATCGAGATTATTGTTATTATCGTTGTGCTTATCATTGTTGTTATAACAATCAGCTCCACGAGTATTTTATAGCCTCGATTCATTTTAATCTTTGCATTCCAATTCTTTACCGAATTGTTTGCCGGGATGTATAGGGTAGGTATTGGTTACGGGCGTGCGTATCATACTTCTCAGACTTCTTCTAACTATCGTTGGTAAATTATTCATGCCGTGACACGGTCGGATACCGTTTCGCGAGGGACTTGAAGGGTGAGGAAAGTAGAAAGAGGAGGAGAACGAGGAGAAGGAGAACTTATAGAGCGAGTGGGGGGGGGGGGGGGGGGATCCGAGGAATAAATAGGGACGTTGGGCGCTGCTGGGGGTAGAAAGGGGTCTGACAAACTCTGTCGGGTTCGCTCGACGATAACGACGCGCATTATATTCAAACAAGCCCTCCACCTCCTGCTTCTTCTCTCCCCTCGACCGAACGAAACCCGGCCCTGTCGCTCAAAGTGAAACTGCCTCCCTCTCCCTCCACGGGTTCGTGGACCTCAATACCGCCCCTTTCGTCCCTCAAGCTCCAGAAAAGCCAGAAGGCTTAATTGGTTTTGCTCCTTAAATCTGTTCGCTACCGTAGCGAAAGTGTTCTTTCAAAGCTCGTAATCATCGTTAAAGTGGGTGTAACGACTCGCCACTTGCTCTGATAATGAAACTATGAAAATTTTACACGCTTCTTTGATACTCGTTTTGTGCATTCTCGATTTTGTGGTGGATGGGAATTGACTCGGTGAATTAATAAATCCTTCTGAATCAGGATGAAGTTGGTAACGTTAACGCGACTTAACTTCAAGCTGAAAAATTATCGTTACTGGGTTGTTAAAAAATTACTTTTAAGGAGTTGATATTCAAAATTAAAGTCTATTTCGTTTACAATGGTTTATTAAATCTAGTTTTGTAACGTTACTAACTTCATCATCATCCTTTCAAACTGTTGGAACGATGGGGCAAGCCTAGAAACCTTCAAATGATCCGAGAGTTCAATCTCTCGGTTAACTACAAACGGGTCGGTACAATGCTAAGCATGCATGGTTGGCTTACGTTTGTACGACAGTAATGCGAAAGTATGTCATTATAGTGTTGGGTCAAGTTTCACGCGTGCGTGGGTTGTGGAAATGGTTTGCGATAGTGGCAAAATATTACGAAACAAGTTTATGGCAGTAGGTACAGTTCATGTATCCATAATTGAAAATATCAAGTAATCAGTAATTCGGCGATGCAAGAGAATCGAGATTTTAAAAGTTAACAAATGCTTGGAACTTTGGTCAGGATCGGTAGTGTTGAAGGTGTGCTTCTCGTTGTAATGGTCTTATCGTATACCTATACGTATAAAACCCTCCTCGACTCGGCTCGGTAAATTTGAAAAGGTTTCAGGGATCAAGCTGCTCGGTTTCCGAGACTCGTCTCACGTTATAGTATATCCACGAGCGTGATTCAGAATGCAAACGTTGACGCGAAAGTTTTATTGGAACGGAATGGGGCCAACCCGGGTTTGGGAAAAGTGACATCGATCCACTTTCGTCCGTGTGCCGTACACGAGTGTGGTGTGGATATTGCTGTTGCTGATGCTGGTGTCGAGCTACCAGGTTGAAGTTAGGATTAGCGTTCATCATTGTTGTGCAATTTTTCGTATGACTTGCGAAATGTTGCCTTTTCAAGTTACGATCTATCTTTTGTTTATTATGCTTTACGCTTGTTGTTAGTTACAGACAATCGTAAAGGTGCGGAGTAACGATGTCTCCTAAACATGCATCGTTACAGTAAAGTTACTATATAACTTCTACATCACGTCGAGCTTCTGTGTCGTCTGACTCAATCAAGATTCGCGTTTTTGCACATACAAAATTCTGTCACTCTCAAGTATGAATCGTGTGATTCTCACGGTATTTCAAACTCTTGATTCAATATCTTTTAGGCGAATGTTGTTGTGACGTGTCCCATCTAACTTGGGTACAATACGTGTAATGTTTTACTTCGAAAGTTGCGAATTTATTGAAGGTTGTTCTTAAACAGTTAATGGTTCTGTTGGTAATGTGGTGTTTTGGGTCCATCGATACTTTTATGAAGCATAATTTTCATCCTCCGATACATGACGACAAATGAAGAAAATAAGGCTTTTTTAATCCTCGAACTTCTGTGGCGGATGTATAATTTCCTTCTCCATCATGCCCACAACTCTCAATCCTTGAGTGTATACTACAGGGATCCCCTCTTGCTTATAAGCTGAGGAGATTTTCTGCTGCAGCCAACGGTGAGTTTGTTTTCTCGCGGATCTCTTCTTCTATATTTAGTTACTCTCCCATGGTGGTGCAGTAGGGGGAATAGGGGGACGAGAGAGAGGGGAGGTGGGGGGGTTTTAAATAGAGGCACGTTGCATCTTGTGTAACGCGGTAGTTAACCGAAGCCTCAGAACTTAAGACAGCCTTCCAGCACAGCAGTCCCTACGCTCAATTTTACCGAGGATTATCTTCCAGGGAAGCACCACCACCACCACCACCACCACCACCAAGAGAAGGAGCAGAGATTTTCCTCTTCCCTCCTCACTCTTCTTCTTTTTCTTATTGCACGATTACATAATATAACGAAGAGCTACGTTTTCGAATCTGCTGCAACAACTCCAGGAACTTTCCAGGATATTCTTGTGTAAATTAACATGTGACGATCATGATCTTGAGCGTGAAGATCACTTATGTGATAGCACATGTCCTACGTTCTTTTGCTCTCCTTTGATTTCGGAACGTCCTCTTTCTCTCTCTCTTTCTCCTCTCTCTCTCTCTCTCTGTGTTTCGTTCGCGATTCCCGGGGGCGAACGCCATTCCCGCTCTTCCTGCAGGACTACCTACCAAACTACCGCGCGTCCGACCCGGATCGACCCGTTACGAAGCAAACGCGACCTCTCGACCTCCCTTTATGCGATCGTAAACTTTAAAAACTTCTTTCCCATTCCGCCTATCCCCTCCACCTTATCCTCTACAGTTAACCCCGGATCAAGTTAATGTTATCGCACTTCTCCCTTGGCGTAGCAATTTTTTCAACCCCTATTTTGCCCGCCAACGTATTTCGAGGATCGTCAAGTATTTATTCGGGCTTTATTTATCATTTTTTCTTTTCCTTTCTTTTTTACTTTCGTCGAGAATTTTCATCTCGGGATCACGGATATAAGAGGTTAAATTGATCTATCGAATATCGTCGATCTTTGATCGTTACCGACGACTTTCGATTTAGGTAAAAAAAAAATTGCGGAATAATTGAACAGTCAGTTGTAATTCAAGCTTGCAAATCATTGAAAACAACCCTTATCCAATATGCGTGCGGATAATTACACCGTGCGCAATAACATGCTGAATTAAATTCCACGCGATTTATTCATGTTCACATATACGTACATACGTATGATGCATAATATGTATAGTATATGTATATGTGCGTGGAACGTGCGCGCGTATCTAATGAATTGAATAGGAAATAGCGTTGGTATATTATACGTATAACACTTTTCACATTTGAACGTGTATTTTTTTTCTTCCTTTTTCCTTCTCCTCTCCATCCATTTCACGTTCGTTGCACACGTGTTTCATTAAACGTCGCGCGAGTTATGAATGACGGGTTATATACAAGTGTTTTTCTTCTTCTCACCAAACTTTTTTTTTTCCCCCGTCCATCCGTGATGACTTTTAATTGAGAGAGCTTATACTTTTAACACTAGAATTTTTTTTTTTTTTTTTTTTTTTTTTGCAACCCGTTTTCTTCTTACTTTCAATTTCTGCTCGACTGTTTTACCTACTATCGTTTAACGTTCGACAAACGCGCTTCGAGTGCAGCTTCCGGCGTATGGTTCTATCGATATCCGTGTACGGTAGGTATATGCATGATTATATGTATGCATACCTAATCAACGCTGTGTATGTTGATATAATAAAACTAAATAGAGACTGCCGTAGATAAGAGGAGAGTATAATAACTCGAGACACGCGCGCTCGCTTCTCTCAACGTCAGCGTTTATGAAAACGTGCAAACTGTGCGAAATGATGATACAGCTATAGGTATATATATATATATGAATGAGTGTGTGTGTGTGTGTTATTTATAGCTGTAATACAATATACCTATATATATATATATATTCTATGTAATACAATAATTATAACTAAGCTTTGTGCAGTATTTACATGATGTTGGGCAGAACGTGTTATTTCATACGCGTCTATGACGTGTGAAGAAAATTGGTTTATTAAGCTGTGTGAGTAGTTATTTAGTGGTTATTAAACGGTGATAAAGGGAGTAAAAGTTACCCCTCTGCCCCTTCCTTCCTTCCTTCCTGCCGCCTTCCTCCTTTACCCTTACCCTTACCTTTTCTCCCCTTTCTTTACCGCATCGTAAATTATAAAATTCAGGTCATGAATTTAGCGTACAATTTTGAACCTTTCTTTTTAACCTTTTGTGGAATTTTGTTTGGAAAATAATATTCCCCGGTTGTTGTAAGGAAGTGCGTGCGTCTTTTTTTTTATATATATATATTTTTATTTTACATTCGCAGCGATGTCGGGAACAACCTTTCATTCGTACATTCGTTATTTTGTTTATCGTCGGATCGTTGTTTAGGATCTTATTGGAATTGATTATATTAAAGCGTGTAAGTTTGTTCCTGTTCTTTAGCGTCTCGGTTTTCTAACTTTCTCGTAAATCTCTAATTGCTGTTGCTTGGATGAGGAGGAAGGAAAAAAAAGGAAGGAAAGCAAGACCGATAATTTTCATCTACCTACCTGTAACGTCTAGTATAGAAAAGTACATTTTAGTGTTTCTACAGCGGTAAATATCTTTCAATTCTTTTTTTTTTTCTCTCTCTCTCTCTCTTGTTATTTTTCTGTTTTGTTTGTATCCCGTTCTCTAAACCGGTTTTCTGTGAATGATGGATAATTTAACGAGTATCGTACACACACACAGACTCGCATTGAATATAAATCAGGAAACTTCTCCGCAGGAGGTATAAAGTGCTGAATATATACGCTGCGCCACAACCGAAGAACACTTTGATAAATAAATCAAATATACAAAGTATAAATAACCACGGTTATCTTGAAACGCATCGACTAAATAAACCGTCATCGAGTATACGTGTATGCATATATATACTCATACCTATATGTGTGAATATTTATATATATACAATGTAAATGTGCAGTGTTATATATATAAATATATATATATATATATATATATATATATATATATACGACATTCAAAAGATAAATCTAATTCGTGTCAAATTTATTAATAATGTAGAATTTTAGTAATTTCTTGTTATTTTTTTTTTTTTTTCAAATTTTTCTTACGCAAAATGTTCAGTCACGATTAATCGTCGACGTAACGTTGTTTTCGTCGTACTTACACATGACTCGAGAAAAAACATCAACAACAAGAAAAAAAAAAAAAAAAAAAAAAACCACGTTACTGCAGAAAGATCAGCTCCGATTTTTCACGCGGACAGAATCCTGACGTTCTGATATTATTCGAATTGGCCCTTTTCCGGGAAAATATTCTAAAGGAAAAGCGAGAAAAAAAAAAAAAAAAATGTGCAGAAAATCAACCGAGCAGCAACGCGCGCGTTACGCTTACGTTAGTAAGTCGTCGTGGTCGTTTTTCGAGACCGTCGGGTGCGAATTCCTCGATCAATCACGGAAAGGCTTTATACACTCGCCGCTTCTCTTCTCATCTCGCGATGCTGCTTCGGTTTCGATCGTTTTTTCTTTCGCACTTTTCTTTTTCACTTCCTTCTTCTTTTGCTCTAAGAATCAGGTGCCAGAGAAGCTGACGATGAGTGGGTCGTGAGTTTGAAGTCAGTAATGTTACTCTAACTATGCATGTTGAGCAGAAAAAGTCTTTACTTATTGGACTCTTGGGATTTTCTGAAATTCGACTAATGAATAGTAACAATGAAATCATGATGATATTTTGACGAGTCAACTTAACTTGAAAGGAGATTTTAAGATTGTGCAACAACTGTTTTCTACACGATGTTTCGTTACGTTGACGTCACTAACTTCGGTTTTCTTACAATTAGCTGAGTGACTTTCTACTTCGGTTTTACCGTCGCAGTTCTCAGCTCAAACTTCACTTCAATGTCTTTCAAGTATTATATATATTTCAGGAATACCTAATCAGTTATAATCAGCCTTAATAATATTCAGCAATTTATTTATCAATTACATGTAGTAAATTTTATTTAGGTAATCTTAAATGTTCTTTACCACTCACGAGATGAGAGAATAATACACTCGATCCTCAAACACTTATCCCAGGATACGAAGAAATGCAGATTAATTCCGATCCGTGAACTGCTATATATCGATGGAGAATAATCTTGCCAGTTTACAGAACTGCAGAGCGACTAATTGCTCTATATATACAGTCAATAGCTGATCGCTAATCGTCGACACAAGTTAATCGGGTATAAATAGATTGTAATTGAACTCTGCCGTCGCTTTGCTACGTCTGTATAATCTACCTGGTTCTATAGTTTGCAAAATCCATTGCTCATTACTAGATCGTTTATCTTCTTTCTTTGTTTGTTCGTTGAGATTTAACGCTTTCATCTTATCTCGAGTTTTTCGCTGGTTTCTCCATCCACGGGGATTCTTATCCCTGTTCAATATTATCTCTACACCTATGATCGCTTCTCAAAGCTAGTTCACTTTGCGTCTCTTGTTGCTGCTCGGCAAATGCCGTCTCCTCTTCCTCTTCCTCCTCTTCCTCTTCTTTCTCCTCCTTCTCTTTCCCTTTTGCCGTCGCTGCCGCTGCTGCTTTTCCCCTTTTCTCACCGGCCACTCGAGAAAATCTATATTTCCTGCCCCGACCTCGGCAGTTCTCATCCCCCGTGAAAATCACCCTGGAAACACAGCGGACTCGTCTTCTATGCCGGATTGCGCTTCTGGTGATCCCAGATTCTGGTCTGTGAGCAAATTCCACTTTATCGAAACGATTTTGAAAATTAGGTGAGGTAAGGATACCAATTATTGACATTCGTTTAATCCTTCGTTCTAATACATTACAAAAAAAAAAAACATAAATTTGTAACGTCCTTAACTTTCTATCGATTTGTTTTATCTATCGAAAAATTCATAATTTCTATCGTAAATTTATAATTTTGAAAAATAAAGTGATGAATAATTTGGTCTAAACGTGAATATTAACGAAAAATGTTTACAAGTGTTTAAAAAATTATCACGTCCAGGCACAGATACTGCGTCACGATTTGCGATAAATATTTATTGCACATGTCGTGTAACTTTTGATTTCACTAATTATTTGTCATTCGAAACGGGGTTTGGTCTTTGAAAAATCTTACAGCTCAACGCAGGTACTCTTTCTTCTTGTTCGTTGTTTACTTATTCATCGCATTCATTTATTCATTCATTCGAAAACTGATGATATTCGATCGACGTTCCCGCTTATCTAAAAACGCTGTGAAACCAGGTCTCGAGAGTTCGGTCGCAAACTGAAAACTTCCTATTGCCGTGACGTGAAAGAAACTTTCCCAAGCCGTTGACAATGCGCGTCGGACAATGCATCGAAGCTTTCCTCTGCCTTTACCCTCATCCGATGTCGTCGTATATGACTGACCGGATTATTGTACCGAGAACGGCTTCCCTTGCAGGCTTTACACGCTTTAGCTGCTTCAACTATTGCCTCCTAGACTCGATGCATTGCGCAGAATAAAGATAATATTTTTTTTTTTGCATTCGTCTTTACTAGTTTTTAAATTATACAGTTTCGTAATTAATATTTATTAAGATTTCTTTGACCATTTACGTACGAGCGATAGATTACTTGGAAAGTAAAAAAAAAAAAAAAAAAAAAGCATTTGATAAAACACCGACAGGGTGAAACAGATTCGTCGCTCGAGGGGATAAACACCGAAGACACATTCGTGCCTCTCGGCGTTCGTTGGTGTTTCGGGTTGGTATTCGCTGGGAAACAGCGGAAGGAAAAACGATACAGGAATGATTCGACCGTAAATGCCGTCGAGGGAAGGTAAAATGAAATAATGACAGTAAATAATAACAACCGGATCGCACGAGCGGGACGTGGAAAACGTAGTAATACGTCAAACTGTTATTTCCGGTAATGAGGTGACGATATTTTTACAGGTTTCTTTGCTCTCTTTATCTTTTTATCTCTATATATCTTTCACGTTCGCGTTTGTTTTCTTCGTTGTTTTTAAATATCTTTCGTTTGTAATTGTTTTCGTCTTATCATCCCGTCTATGTTTGTACAATGCTCGTGTTCTCGCGTTACGTTATCACCACAAGATTCGATTTCTTGTCACACTCAAGGATATTGTAGATAGATATATATATATATACATATATATTAGGGTGGCGCAAAAAAATCGACAATTCTATTTTTTTTGAGTCTCGTGTGACAAAATGTTATTTTTTGATGTTTTAAGAGCCCACTTCAAAGGACAGCTCATAAAAAAATTTTTAAGAGGTCGCTCCAAATTTTTTAAAATGTCAAAAATCGTCAAAAAATTAAATGTAAAAAATTATATGTTCAGTATTTTGTTTGATTTTTAATTCATGTCGTGGTGTATTGTTATCGATTCTTTGTTACTAAATTGAAGAAAAAAAATTCATGAAACTTTAATATGAATATTAAAAGGTCGCTCGAAAATATCTAAAAAAATGCACCAAAAAATTGAAAAAAAATTATGAGCGACCTATCAAAATTTAAATTTTGAACTCAAACTTTCGGAAACTTATTTTTCTTTTGTCTATAAAATTATACCGTAACGAGAAAAAAAATAATTAAAAAACAAAAAAAAAAAAACGATTTTTGACGATTTCTGACGTTTTAAAAAATATGAAGCGACCTCTTAAATTTTTTTTTTTGAATTGTCCTTTGGAGTGGGCTCTTAAAACATCACAAACTAACATTTTGTCACACGAGACTCAAAAAAAAAAAAAAAAAAATAGTCGGTTTTTTGCGTCACCCTAATATATATATATATATATATATATATGTACGCACACCGATAATTGGAAAATCAAAATTCATGATACGCGGAACGAGAAGGCATAAACTTGAACTTTTGACACGCAAGCCAATCCCCTGTTGTGTGTTTGAGATATTAATTAACTCCACATCAAGCCAACCACCTGTCGTATCTTAATCGATCGGCCTGTCTTGAGCACAAGGAGGATCAAATCCCCGCCGCAAACTCTGCGGAGCAAACTCCTTGTTGACGTAGTCTGTAAGCCTTCGGGCGTACGTAGGTATCTATGTTACGACTGTACCTAGGTATACATATACCTCGTCCTCCTCCTCCTCCTTCTCCTACTCCTAATTATTAGTTACCGAGTGGTCATCGATTTCCTGTTATCACGACCCGATACACACCGACTTTCCCAGTAAATAACACTGACCGACCGTTTCTCCCTCGTTCTGGACCCCGAAAGAGGGTGTCGCGTAAACCTCGAACAGATCCTGACGCTCCAGGTGCGTTGAATCGCATCCTGTGGTGGTGCCGGCCAGCCGGACACGAAGCTGTAAAGTTATTAACGTTGTCGTAAAGCAACTTTGTGAAAAAATGACTGTTTTCTTATTTTTATAATTATTTTTAACGAACCGAGATTGCAAAGTATCAGAAATATCAAAATCCCGAAATAACGGTTTTTCCTCATCATGAATCGTTGCGATAACTTTACTAACTTCAACACGATATTCGGATGGGTTCATTCATCGTTGTTCATCGGGCGCAGGATTTATTGTTTTCAGGTTATTACGAGGATATTCGTTCGTAGGATAGAAATCATCAGTTACTCAAGTTTCAACTAAATACTTCAAGTGCTCGTTTCGTAAGTTATCTCCAAACCATCGTCGTATCTATGCAGGTTATTTCACTATTGGCTCGTTCAATTGCCAAAACTCGCAATTTTTCATAAAGTTTTAAAAATACCGGAGTAGGAACTTATGAAGAACATCTAACGTATGGCTGACGGTGACGGTTCATTCCGTCACGTCTTTGTTTTCGACACATTTTCGACCTCACCGTACATCTCCATCTATGTATGTATGTATGTATATATGTTTTTTAATCGATACAATCGCGGGCTGCTGCAACAACAGGAAGAACATCTATTGCCGAAGGAAGGATCGAGGAGGGGAAAAACGAGTGAGTTGTCGAGAGGGAGGAATAAAAAACTGTGCTACATTCTACGCTCGACGAGTCCCATTCCTCCTCCCCCTCCCCCTCCCCTGCATCTCTCTCTTCCGTCCCTTTTCTTCACCCTCTGATCATCCAGTAATCGCGAGCCACCCAGCAACCCATGTACGGCGAATAGTGTATTGATCAATTCCCTTCGAATGTTTGACAAATCGAGCAACAGTTTCTCCTCTTAGAAAGAAGAATTCACTTTACCGAGCCTCTACAATTCAGCTTTTTTTTATTTTCATACATTTAATACACAATAACAATTGGGGGGACAAGTGTAATAAAGATAATAGCACAGGACCTGGTATTAAAATATAGAAGGTAAAATTCTTCAACAAACCTCCTGCGTTTGACAATTACTAATTTCATTGCCACCTAATTACACCAGCACACCTCGCCTGTGCAGTCTAGCGGTATCTCTTTTTCACCGAGGTGACACACGGCGTTATTAGTTAACGTTTCACTGCACGCTGCTGCTGCTGCTGCTGCTGCTGCTGCTGCTACTGCTGCTGTTCCTACTCCTCTCGCGAACAGTCCGAAGCAGAAATTTAATTTGCTCTCGTTCATGTTTGCACACCCTCACCGCGGTTTATCATCACAGAGCCGAAGTACGCGGCCTGTGCGCAACGCTATCAAAGTTTATTCTCTGGGTCATTCCGCAGTGTGCAACTATTATTAGCCGCACAACCAGCACCAGCAATTCCCTCCTCTCATCAGAGCTTTCAACATCAGCAGCAGCAGCAGCAGTTTGCTTCGCCAGCTCTTATTTCTTTGCTTTCTCTCTTTTTTTTTCTTCCTTCTTCTCTTCTCTTCTTTCTTTCTTTTTTTTTTTTTGTCCCTTTACACACCGTGCGGCGAAAACGCGTCACTGCTTTTGGCATCGCTAAGTGAATTAGGTATATATACGTTCATCATTTCCGCGCGTTATATTTGTTACATTATTTTTTGCACAACTGATAGTGACAAGCGAAAACGAGGAAAAGAAATGAAACTAGACTCGCATATTTGTCTGGTTTAATGATCGTCCTGTAAACGTCACTCGTGAAACTAATTCCATACCTTTTATTCCCGTGCAAATAGATTCAGATCAGGCAGCATCCTGGTATCTCGCCCTTCTTCTCTCTCTCTCTCTTTTCTCCCTTACAATTGGTGAGTCAATTGTAATCTGTCTCAGACCCGTTGATGCGATTATAGCCTTTATTGCCAGACTTCCAGCACTGAGCGCAATCTATTCTTCTTCTCGTTCTTTCAAGGATCTTGTACTTATGGTTTAACAGAGAGGTGAAAAATTGATTCGATTTTAATACGATCGGAAAATGAACAAAGTATTTAAGTCTTTGTTGCATGTTAACTAAGCGTTGCGCAAATAACAGGTTTCTATTTCTTACAAGCACGAATTATCCTCGACTATTCCCACGGAGTATATAATAATAAATTTGATGATATTTAGAGCTGTAACGATAAAGATCTTTTTCTCTATTTCAAACCCTCTTTACAAACTGTGTTCAATGTTACACGGCATTCTTACTCAACGTGGCTGATGTAAGTTACCGACAATCTTACGATGAAAAAAAAATTAAACGGTCTTAAACTAAACGTTCTACCGTCTCTCTATAGCTGTACAATTAAGTGCTATTTCAGTGGTATGTAAAATCAAGGCAACGAAGGGTAACCACAATTGGTACGTAATTGTTTTCAGGCTATTTATTGCAGGCAGAATTTTCTACACAACGCAAAAACTTTTGCTCGGTTTGCCGTGAGTTACGAGGAGGAAAAAAAAAAAACACAAACACACACTCTCCTCTCATCGTTGCTGCTGCTGCTGCGACGATTTGAAAAAGAAGTGGAAAATTGTGAAAAATTAAATAATTATACCTTCATCATATATCGGCGTTAAAGACGCGTCTGTTATTTGTCGTGACGTAGGTATACTGTACAGCCTTGCTTATACCAGTCTCTCGGGCTGTTCAACTTTAATATACTGCCAGAGCGGTGAGGAATCGATGCGAAGACGTGTGTTCCTTGGCCTACAAGTGTTGGAAACGAATGTCGGCACGCAAATTGCGAGCTTGATTTAACTGCTTTTTTACACCTCGCGTTTGCTGGTTTTCTTTTCTTTTCTCTTTTCTCTCTCTCTTTTTTTTATTATTTTTGCTCCTTCCTCTTCTTCGGTTTGTTGCATTTTTTGTCTCCGAAATTTTAATGAAAAGTACACGCGTCCGCGCACACTTTGCGCAGGCACAAAAGGGTAAAACTTACTACAACAAAGAATCGAGCGAGATGATGATTGCAGTGCGAAGCAGACGACGGAGACAGAGAAAGAAAGAAAGAAAGAAAGAGAGAAAAAACATTTGTTTTCAAGATTTTAATCCATTCTACAAGCGCCAATTGCTGAGAGTGATAAATTACCGCTCGTTTATCATTGCGTGAATTGTTTCAAGCTGTAGAGACTAGAGAAAGAGAAAGAGAGAGAGAAAAAACAAATATCTCTCTCTCTCTCTCTCTCTCTCTCTCACTCATTTTCTTCTTTTCTTTTCACGTCTTTTTCCCTCGTTTCGCAGGCTTTTCGACGACTGTATACCGTTAAGGAAAACTTTCTCCCTCGTCCATCGCCTCCCGTGGGTTGGTAATTCCTCGTTTATTTCCGCCTCAGGTCAACTGAGTCAGCGGTCAGGACCTGCTAATAGCAGTCGTTAAAATCTCTCTGATCCCGAGGTATGAGGTCGGAAGGGTCGCTCGAGCGGCGACGGGGCGTTGCCATCAGGCTTGTCTAACTCGACGGACAATAACGATCTTCCCAAATGATAACGAAAAGGCTAACGAACCTCTTTCCCCGAACTTTACTCCCCAACCCGCCCGCGACTTCGTCACGCCTTACATATACGTTAGTCATCATCTACATCTTCATAACGTTTGCGAAGATATCGGCGCAGATATTTATCGTTTTATCGACATTTTTTCATCAGAGAATTTGGAAGGAATTGTATAAGGCTGAATTTACTATTTACTTACTAATTTGAGTTACTTCGTAATTTAAAGGCATAGGTACATGAAATGCAGTAAATTATGATGATAATGTAGAAGTAGTAAGCAATCTGTTCAAAATCAAGACGATTGACTTGATTTATATTTTTGGTAACATCGAAGAGCGATTCTTTGAACAATAATATTCACCCGATTAAATTGTGCACCTGATCATTTATTTTCGTCTATATAATTTTTTCAATAAATACATATGGGGCTGAAATCTGTGTATTCGTGTTGAAGGTTATCAATAACAAAATTCCGTTTCGAATTAGCTTGCTTTTAAAGTTCGTCAAGTTATTTTCAGCCTACTTGAAAAGAAAAATTGGCGGGTTGTTGATCTTGACGAAGATAAGGTCCTCTCTTCTCCTCTCCTCCTCTCCTCCTCTCCTATATCCTCGACTTTGGTGAACGTACAGCTTATTTACTTTGAATCTTCAAACCTGTCGTCAAGAGGTCATTTCAACAGAGTAGATCCTATAATGTGTCTCAGTATGAATGGCGGTTCGAATCTTGAGACACCGTGCAAGCGATGTTAAAAAATCTGCGCCGAGCAGTCAGCTGGGCAGTAATTTTTTCGGACTCATGGCCAGTGTGTGTAGGCATGTAGGTATACCGGTTGTAGCAGCAACTACACTCTAGAGTATCAACCTCGTGATATGAACACTCGAGAGTCAGTCGACTCGACTCGAGTCGAGTCCAGCAGTCTCTCTTTTCTCGTCTGATCGTCTCGTCTCGTTGAACGTGGCAGATTCGTCGTCATTCGACCGAAACACGCTGATGTCACCGGTTATTTCTGCGGCACACCGAGGGACAAGTTGCCGAGGTGCCTACTTTTTCTCTCACTCTAATTGCGAATGCGTATTCTCTCCTCTTCTCTCCTTCCTTCTCATAGCGCGAGAAAAATTCGCTATTAATAGAGCACGAGTCGTGGAACTCGCGGTTTTCACTCGCGGTAAATTTTTCATTCTTAATGTCTTTGTATAATTCCTTCCTTCCTTCCTTTCTTCCTGGGTTTAGCCAATTAGAGTCACTCGTGAAAATCTATGTTGCAACGATTGTACAGAATAGACGGTTTTGCGTGCGGCGATCATGCAGCAGCAGGTTGGTTGTCCTTACAATTAGTCAAGTCAAGTATCGCCCACTTGGAATCTCGTGATTATTTCTGCATGGGGAAAAGTATATTTCACTTCCCACTGCGCTCGTTTCTAAACGGGATATCAGAGGTGTGTGTGTGTGTGTGAGTATAACATGAAAGGCGAACGAGAAAGAAGAAGCAAACACTGACGATCCAATCTTCGCTACGCCCCGTTGCCTCTTATCTTCTCTCCTCTTTGCTTCGCGTTGGTTTCTTTATATGGGACCTCCTCCTCCTCTTCTTCTTCTTCTTCTTCTTCTTCTTCTTCCGGTAAACCCCGTTGTTTCTGCTCTCGCTTTTGTTATGTACACGTAGGAAGAATGAGTAAGAAAAGAAGAAGAGGAGGAGGGAAATGAAAAAACTATTTACCGTTTCTACGTTCAGAGAGATTTTAACGATAATCACTATCAAAGTTTCATGCTTGTCGTTTTATAGAGACACCAAATTTTTTACACACTTGTTATAATCGTTATATTATCGCTCTGCACGATTTTCGACGATGGAGAAAATCCGATGCTTTAATTAATTATTCACGGTTTGACGTTACCAGGTGTTCGTGTAATATATTATCATCTTCTCAAGTTATGTAACCTGATTTTAAAAATTGTACGCTTCATGTTTCGTATCATCAGCATGGAAATTCCTTTACTCCGGTGGTTCCTCGCCGCCACGTAATACGAATTGATATTTTTTAACATCAATCTGAATCATATTATTATTATTATTATTATTGTTGTTGTTGTTGTTATTGTTATTAATATTCGACGCCTTCGACTAAGTAAAGCATGCATGGTAATAATTCACCGTCAACGCTTACGTAACGGGGCATGTCGAGAGAGAATTGCTCTCTTTGTTAACCCATGGCAGGCTACTCGCTGATCTCGCGGCTGATGTACTGGAAAATAAGGAAACGTGAAAATTTCTCTCCATAATTCTGTGCGGGTCTTGGATGTTTGACTTGATCTACTAATTGTAATTGTAAATATACAAGTACAAGAGAGAGTAGGGCAGAGAGAGAGAGAGAGAAAGAGAGAGAAATTGTTCCTCCAAGTACCTATACATATACAAGCAAAGAGTTGTTGAAAATCAATCACTCTCTGTAGTACTTATTTCATCTATTAATTTTACGATTTATGTATACTTGTGGGGGGGGGGAGCTTTTATTCCGTAACTGGGTCTAATTTTCATAGAATATCATGGCGCTAATCTTAATTTATCAGCGTTAACGTAAGACTCCCTTGGGTATCTTGCGGTTAAACAATAAGAATTATCAATTGATCGATCGGTTCCTTTTTTTTTTTTTTTTTTTTTATCTTGTCGTTTTCCTCCTTCGCGATTTTTCCGGTATCATCAAGGCTTGCAAAACGGTTGAAGAGGAGGAGGAGGCACACCGGGAGTCAGTGAATCGAACGACCAGGTAGAGAACTGAGTTCATTGACTCACGAGCTGTCGAGGCGTGTATAAGAACCGACTGGGTGTGTTTATACATATATATATATCTGTATAATATATATATATATATATATATATATATGTTTATAATATACATACCTATACTCGTTGCTCCATTCGTAGCCTCAATTGCGAAACTCTTGACAAATTTTTTTCTTCCTTTTTCTTCTTCCTTCTCTTTCTACCTCTATTTTTAAGATCCGTTTGTACACCGCACGTCCGTCGTTATTATTTCGCAACTTGTTGCACTTCCAGTATGTCCAACAGATGTCGCATTTCTTTTCGAAGTTTGCCCGCCAATTTTTTTTCCAACCAACCAATACACAAGGTGGAAAAACGATAATATCAAATAATGGAAAGATAATACATAGGTTAGGAATAAATACAGAGCGTACAATTACTGTACCTATATAGGCACTCCTATTACTTTGAACTGTTTACACATTATCGCGTTATCCAAAACTCGTCTCTTGCTATACTAACTAAGAACTCAATAAGCAAGCTTCCGATTTCGACTGACTCAAAGAGTCAACGGCCTCTTATTATCGAGCTGACATATTTTCTCGCGGGTTTTTATTGTATTATAATCAATTACCACGATTGAGTTACCGATATTTGCGTGTAATATAATAATAATAATAATAATAATAATAAAATGTAAATATTACTAATAATAATAATATGTTTCCTTAAATGAATTATCTAGAAACCAAGCGACGGAAGCTGCAATAGATTATATATACAGGCGAGAAACGGAGCTCGGGTGAAAAAGTTGAAGTTCTGTTGGGAGACCAACGAGAACTTTGACCTTTTTTTTTTTTCTCGTATCATCGAGAGACTCGTCAACGACGACACGAGAGACGACGTGCTGTCCAACCTCGTAACGTCGCGGTATCCTTATCTCGTCGCACATACGGCAGAGAAAAATATTGTTTATGCAAATTTTTTTTCCTCTTCCCACGAGACTACTCTTCTTACACCCAGCGCTTTCGGAAAAGGTTAGCTCCTCGCACTTTTCATGATGCTGCGGGCTTCTCTTCGCATATAATTCGAAATTGTGTTTATTTATTTATTTATTCATTCATGTTTTTTTTTTTTTTTTTTTTCCTTGACAAATGAAATTATTGTTAAACCGTTGAAGAAATCTTCTTGCGCGGTTAATCTGCGGGTATATTCGGTATCAATTGCAATCCTCCGGACGGTTTGTGTTATGTACATATACGGAGGACAAATTGGTGCAGCATCTCCGATGTACATACCTATATAGGTATACCCGTCCGGACGGTTCATCTGAGCTTTCAACGCGTCAACAGATTTACCTGCACGACGACGACGACGCAGCTACGGTGGTCGATGGATAATGCTGGAGGCTGGAGCAAGTCTGACGAGGAGGGCCACATGTCGAGATCGAAGATCGATATATCGGGATAATGGGCGCGGAATGGGATGGGTATACACTGTACACCTCCATACCTTCACTCGACTAGCAGCTATGCACGGACATGTTGGTACATAATATCGCGTCTAAGGTACACAGAGGCCGATTTGCCCCGCAAGAATGCTCCGCGGAATATTGATCCATCGATAGATTGATCGATCGAAGTATGCACGGGGTGGTTACGTATCGTCTATATATAGCACAGTGCCTAAATGCTTAATTTGGCAATCTTGTGTGTTTTTATTGTTATATACACGTTTGTACGGATATTATAAAATTTGAGGATTTTAATTATAATGTCACCATTCGTTGGAGTTGTTATATATATGTGTAGTACGATCGTTGGAACGAGATTGAAATGGAAATATAATCGGCTATAAAATAAACTGATTTCTTAATTTGAATAGCGAACTCTGTCGTAAAGGATTTAGAAAAAAATATATGGATATTTAGAGGTTTAAGTATTTTTAATATGCTAAATATGCAGCATGAAACATATATTATATATATATAAGAAAGGCTGAGTTTATTGAATCAGTGGTCATTAATTTATATACCATAAGCAGTCTGAATGATATCGAATAACATGTAACATTATACGCGTATAAATATTGTTGGAAAGGAAACGGAGCGAGACTAAAAATCAATTGGTTACATGCATAATAGATGTTACATGGGCGAAACGGCGGGGAGGAAGTTAACCGCAAGTCATTGAATTCATTAGTCGAGAAGTTGACTCAAGTCTTACCGCGACCTCGGGTCTTGATCCTCCTCCTCCTCCTCCTCCTCCTTCTCCTCCCTCTAACTCTCGCTTCCATTCGGCTTAATTTCTACCGGACTTAATCCGCCCCCATCTTCCAGATCGTTCGCAATTCGCAAACGAAATTTAACCGCAATGGTATTTCGACCGTTGAAGATGAGGAGAATTGAGGAGGTGAGCAGGTGAGTTGAAGATCAATGCTTTTGTCGTGTGGCTGATCACGAGATGGAGTCGCTCCTTTAGTGTTTGACGAATTTATTTAATACAGTTGTGAACTTTTGCTAGAAGGGAAACAAGAAAAATTTAAACAACAGCTTGAACATTGCTTTTTTTACTTCAAATAACTTACTAGAATAAGTTTTAGTAACTTACTAAAACTGGGAAAATTTCTGGGAGAACTGGGTCTTAACTCCTCAAAAATCTGGAAGTTTCATGGAAGTTTTTTATCTAAAATTTTCGAAAACGCTTTGAAATGGTTGAAAATCTTGTAGATTATCCTATGGTTTCGCTTTTTTTTTTTTAATAAAAAAATAAGTAGAACTGAAAAGAAAAAAATCCTTCGTTTAGAAACTAGTATGTAAATGAAGTGTGCAAAGCTTAGGCGAAATCGGTCCGAAGGTTTTAGAAAAATTTTGACTACCGCATGGAAACTTTTTTTCTGAGGTGACTCGGTTCTCAATATTTTTTTATGAAAATGTAACAGAATACTCTTAGAATAATCCTTAATAATTTAGAATAAGTTAAAAAATATTAATAAATAAGGTACTCTGTAAAAAAAAATCACAAAAATATGCTTTTATTTTGGTATCTCAGACCCTTGTCCTCCCTTAAGATGAAAAGAAAGTAAAAATAGTCAAGTCTCGGGGGTTAGCGAGGGTGGCGAAGGTTATTAGAATTCTTGAAAAGTTTATTCGACAATTCTGGTTCCGCTGAGAGGAGGTTAACCCGCCTCAATTGGCGGAAGGAAGGAAGGAAGGAAGGAAGGAAATTGAAATAGAAATCGCTCGGACAGACGGACCGTGGAACCGCTTTCTTCCCCTCGCCTCCCCCCTTTCCCTTCCCCTTTCCCTCTGCTATGTGCTCGATAAAATGGGCGAGAGGAGAGAACTCGTGCTCTCGAAAGAACAATTGAATTCTTTTATATTCCACCGCGGGTTTGGAACGCCGAACGAAGAAGAAGATGAAGAAGAAAAAGAAGAAGAAGAAGGGAAGAGCCAGCCAGCAAAGGTGAGGAAGCCTGCATCGTCGATCCGTATTCCCTGTATTCCCTCTATTTCCTGCACCCTGACTTCTTCTCGCACTTTTCATATTTCAACTTCTTTACTTATGCATATATCCTCCTCCTCCTCCTTCTCCTCCTCCTCCTCCTTCTCCCCCTTTACGGAAGAGAGACAGGATTTTTCACGTGACTCACTTTATGCCGCCGGATTTCTCGCATTCCTGCGAATTCTGCAGGTGTTTTTTCGACCTCTCTGCTCCTCGCCCATATTATATATGTATATATATATATATATATGTATTATTAATTTCATATAATATAACGCACGAGTATACATGTGTACGTGTACGTCAAACGCAAATCGTGCAGGAGGCTAATGACAGCCGCCATTGGTATAAAAAAAATTCGCTTAAAACCAGCCCGGTTTTTTCATATCTAATTGTCTTTATTTTTCCTCTCTTTCTCTGTTTCCCCGAATTAACGTGTATATATATATATATATATGTTACAAAACCGTAAATTAACAGTCTCGAGCACACATCATCATCATTATCATCATCGTCATCATTCAATCACGCCAAACAATCATCTCACCAAGGAATTCACAGGTACGAACCCATTTCTATACGTCATTTATATCTACTCTCTCATCCTCGTTTGTCAAGTTGCTCGGGCTTCTTTTTTTTTCCTTTTTTTTTTCTTTTTTTTGTCTTTCCAACTCAAAATGTTAAATACCGTCGCCGTTCGTCCGACTCGGTGTATTTTTACATCGATGTAAATAATTGTCAGAGCTCGCGAGCAACGCCGCGTCAGTCGTCTCAAGGCCATCTGCGATACCTATACACCTTACACATACTTTAAAAATTTAAAACGCTCTTCAAACTTTACTCGCGCTTCTGAAGTCTTTCCACGACGTGCAATTCTGTTCCATTTTATTGTATTTTATTACTTTATTATTTTTTCTTTTTTTCTTTTTATTCTCTTTTACCAAATTCGTTTTTATTCGAAGAGATTTATTCATTTAACCGTTCAACATTTCATTTGAATACTAATGTTTAACACATAACAGTTTTATTTTACCGTTTATTTTATTTTCTAATCGTTTCGTTAAAAAATAATAGAACGAAGCGATATCACCTACGATGTTATTAATAATAACAAGTTGTTTACAGTTGTAATTTTATTCAGTCCTTAAACAATTTTTTTCTGGATCTATGTAACTTTTTTTTTTCAAATTAATTCGATCGGTTTGATCGCACTTTTTATTAAACCATTCCGCAGTCGGGTTTTCATATCGACTGTACTTCCCATCATTCCTCGAGTCAGTTCGCCAATGGGACGAACGAACTGTTCATTTCACTACTGCAGACCTTTACGACTGTGACTTAACGATACATTACTAACCCCCAACCCCCCCCCTCCGCCCGCCGCCAGTCTTAAACTTGAATCAAATTGAGCTTCTCGCGCTTTGATCCCTAGTTAATGAATTAACGGTAATTGGCTCCGCCATTAAAGTGTCGCCGTGCGGTGACCAAAGTCGTTATGTACTAAACGACGCTAACATCGACCAAAGGACTAGCGATCAACTTAGATTTCTCTTTTGCACCATCGTGCTCGTTTTATAATCCTGAAGGGATTTCTCTTTTGCGATATTTCGAATTTGAAATTCTTTGCTGTTGTGTATAATATGATATTTAATAAAAATAAATAAATAAATAAATAAATAAATAAAGATACAAAAAGTTTAGGTCATTGGTGTGTCTTTTGTGGTGATGGTGAAAAGATTTCAACTCCAAGGATAATTTATTGTTTCACTTGAATATATATTATACAGACGATAAAATTGTGCGAAAATCTTTTGCATATTAATTTCTGAAAATTGATTCGGTATTGTTTACACTGAAACAATGTCGCGTCTCCTCTAACTATCCAATAATGTAAAATCTATTTATTATACATACTATATGTAAATTCTATTCGCGATTTATCGCATTTAATGCAAATACTAATTAGGAATACCACATAGTCCACGGCAACGTGTGCACGACTGGTTATTACGATGCATAATCTTCTATTTACACGGAGACTTTTTGTCGCCAGATATGTATCGTTGATGGATGCAGGGACGATGATTACAGGCTTATGGTATAATGTTTAATTGATCGGGCAAACGGAGTGTAGCGAAGTGCATTAATTGTTTCCTCGTCGCGTGAATTTCATGAGTTCGTTTGAGTCTACGAACGGGATTTAATCATCACCCCGTTGACGGGTTTGATGAAATCTGGGAACGTTTAATCGTCGCCTCTGTACATCGCGATTGCTCGAGTAATTTCGATGAACTCGACTTGACGATCTGTAAACTTTTTTAACCTGTTGCAGGATATATATATATATATATATTCGCCAACGCTGTATTGTAAGGGAATAAAATTGAACGAATTTTTAAGCGAATGCCCTTAACTCGCGACACTTGCAGGGTTAGTTATGCCTTCTGTAAACGAGATCAATGAGATGTACGTACGTGCGCTTTGAATTCGACGAGATTTGCTCATCCTCCCATCTCATCTCATCTCGGCAGCACCGAAGGTTCAGGGTTGAATGCCATCGTCGTCGTCGTCGTCGGAATCCGGCAGGAATTCTCCGTGGAATATATATTGTATATATGTATGTGTATATTAGGGTGACGCAAAAAAACCGACTTTTTTTTTTTTTAAGTCTCGTGTGACAAAATGTCAGTTTTTCGATGTTTTAAGAGCCCATTCCAAAGGACAGCTCAAAAAAAAAATTTTAAGAGGTCGCTCAAAATTTTCTAAAATGTCAAAAATCGTCAAAAAATTAAATTAAAAAAATTATATTTTCAGTATTTTGTTTGATTTTTAATTCATGTCGTGGTGTATTGTTATCGATTCTTTCTTACTAAATTAAAGAAAGAAAATTTATGAAGTTTTGATATGAATATTAAAAGGTCGCTCGAAAAGATCTAAAGAAATGCACCAAAAAATTGAAAAAAAATTATGAGCGACCTTTCAAAATTCAAATTTTGAACCGAAACTTTCGGAAACTTATTTTTTTTGTCTATAAATTTATACCGTTACGAAAAAAAAAAATATCGATTATTGACGATTTCTGACGTTTTAAAAAATGTGGAGCTATCTGTTAAACATTTTTTTTTGAACTGTCCTTTGGAGTGGGCTCTTAAAACATCAAAAACTAACATTTTGTCACACGAGACTCAAAAAAAAAAAAAAAAAAAAAAAAAAAAACAGTCGGTTTTTTTGCGCCACCCTAATGTATATGTATATGCATAACTCGTATATAGGAAAAGTATTGGACCTCTGTTATTCCTCATGTATACACATTGCGTGCAAAAGATTCGTTCACACGAGAGAAACGAGGGGGTTTTATTTAATTTTAATTTATTTCTTAATTTGTTTTTATTATTTTTATATTTTTTGAACTCTTTTTTTTCACACACCGTTCAAGAGCTGCGATTCGGACCCAGTGAGAGGAATAAAAGTGCCACGAGCGTTGACTAAGCTGCCGTGTGTCCGTGTATCGCTGCAGACGTGCCTAATGGATTTACTCAACCATTCCGCGGACCCCATTCAACCCTGGTTTTCAAAAGCTGCGGTATAAGGACACCTTGATGGTCCGCGGAGTTTAGAGAGGACGTTGAAAATTTCCTCGGTAAATTCTTTCAAGCCGCGACGTGTGGCACAAGCAGAAGCTAGATGAAAAGTATAAGAAACCCGGGACCTTGGCGGCTGGCTTCAAGCTGAGAAACTTGTTAAAAAGTCACTTCTTTATTCGCTCTTGGGTATTTTCAACGCGCGCATTTAAGATCAGAGGGTGTGAAACGCGCTGCTCGAGGAAAAGGAGACTCCACAGCTCGCGGCGATTTTCATCACCATCGTCATCGTCGTCATCGTCACCATCATCTCGACATTTAAATCGTGTCACCTCTACAATCTTTTGACAATTTTATCTAAATTTCTAATCCTCCGTATGTATCTAGATATTCATCGATTTACACAGTATGAAGTAGGTATGAGTTTGCGTGATTCGTATTTCGCGTATTCAATTAATTACATGCTTTCAAATGGTGAGAGATCGAGTGAAAAGGTGAGCCTGAAAGAGAGTTGATTGACTTTTAATTGCCCTGAGAGTTGACGGGTCGTTCGGACTCCCGGTACCTAATCATCTCGAGTATATAATCGCACATGTCCGCGGGGTAGCGTCAAAAGAAAACCTCGAGGCTTATCACCCACTTGCATGATAATATATATATAGGCTCGTATAATAAGGGCAAAGCGAACGGAGGCTAAAGAAGGAAGGAAGGAAATTTTCTACTCCTCGCCGAAGAATCTCCAATTTACATTCTCAAAGTCCTTTCTCGGTGTCGCCGGCGAACGTTCCGCGCTATTTCACTCCTTTCCAAGGAGGATAAGGTTATCATCCTCTGCGTAGCGATTCAAATAACGGTTCAAAGGCTTCGCCAGACGTGGACTTAAAAACTGTCGACCTTCTCGAACAGTTTCCGCGTTTTCGTATTTACGCCGTGCAAAAGAACATAATATCACACGACTCTTTCAAAACGTGAAGTGAAAGAGAGGCGAGATGAAAGTTGGAGGAAGTCAGCCTCACCAGCGGTGCCCTAAATCGCAAGAATCGCTGCGATATAACGATCGTCGATCATCTAAAGATTAAAACGATCACTTGAAACCATTTGGTCCAGCATGTCGACCAAATGATGAACGTTCCAATTCTGAAAGGGACGTCTAACTATAAGTTAGAAAGACAATTACTTATTAGGGTACCATCCTTGACTCTAAGATGGCAAAGATGACCGAAAACTTGTTCGCATTTAATTAGTAACCAAGTTGCGGTTGAAAATTATATACGATAACTGCTTCTCCTCAAACTACAACGACGACGACTCGGAAAGAAGAGAAGCGGCTCTCCTCGCGTGTAAATAAATACTTTGTCTATTTTCACCGACGTGCAGTGGTGTGTAAGGAGAAAGACGGTGTGTCCTTGTGATAGTTTAAGATTTGACGTAGACGCGGGAAACACGCGAGGTTCTTAACTCCTGAATATATGTAGCATAGCTTGTGTCGGGGACCGTAGACCAGACCAGTCCTTCCTCAGTCCGTGAGCGATGATAACTTCCTGATATGGCATAATATCGTGTATCGTGTATATTTCCTTGTCACCGCAGGCTCTATCTCTTCTCGACTCCCCCCCTCCCTCGCATCTTCTTGCTTCCTTATTGTCGATGGCATTCCTCAAATCTGTTGCGTCGACGTTCGTCTTATCTATATCATCTTCCGATTTCCTTCATCGATATGCGATGTACTGTAATCGCGAGGAAATGCCTCGTCATAAATATCAATCGCAAATTGTTTTACGATATTCCAAGCTCATTTCCGTACTCATCAATATTCGTCTATTATTGCGAAACAATGCTTGGAAACGATCAACTCTGACGTGGAGAAAGAATCCTCATCTTCTTTTGCTTAAATACTTCGTCAAAATTTTTTACACAAGTTTTAATATTTCGTAGTACCTAACTACATACCTATGTTGTTAACTCTATTCTATCAGCGTGGATCAATTAGTATTTATTGCAGAAGCTGGATTTAGGATATACGAGGGAGATGGAAAGAAATATTCGTTGGCACGTTAGTGTTTCCTGGATCTCGTAGCCATCCCGGTTACAAATCGGGTTCGTCTCGTGACCTCGTCCAGCTTTGGGTGGTGGATACTGGTGGCATTGGTGGGAAAAGGACGGAAGTTGGAAGTTCCCAGGGGGTTGGATGAAGACGGGTTATGCAACAACGCCGTTGTTCCTCGGCTGTGTGGATAATTAGGAACATAAATCAGAGACCTTCGCGCCATTTGAGGATCCCGCTGAACATCGTTGCAGAAAAATGGATATAATTGCGTATTGTTTCTTCTCGTCTCATCTGCCGCTACCAGTAGCAGAAGCAGAAGCAGAAGCAGAAGCAAAAGCAGCAGCGGCACAACCACAGTCCGCACTTCACGACTCCTCTAGAGAATATGTATTGTCCGACAACGAGCTGCCGCGTTCGTGCGGATAATTAATTAACTACGTAGAGAGAGAGAGAGAGATAGTATGTATGTGTGTGTTTAAATAAAAAGAAGAGATGATGATAAAAACCGTGTGAAGAGAAAGATTGTACATTTTATACATCATCAACGTGTGGCTCATCGTGATTCTGTGTTTACTTTTCTCGTCCTCTCTCAATTTCGCCTTAATTGCTGTGCGTTTTTCAACCTTTGATTAACTCCTACTGCTCACATTGATCATTGAAATGGTCATGAGGTTGAACTTTTCAGGAATCAAAATTGGTATGCCTGTCAGTAAGTATTACCGATTCGAAACTGAATCGGTGTATCCGCACATGCAGTGATTGTTGTTCCGAGTAATTCATGCGAGAGTGATTAATATTCATTCGCAACGGCTCTACGCCTTCGAGATACCGTATAGTATGGATGTACGGATGTACACCAAGGTATGTACCTAGGTAGGGTTCAAGGAGGTAATGCAATTTCACCGAGCCAACATTGCATTAAATTTCCTCCTCCTTTTCGAGGAGATTAGCGTGGAGGAAATAGTGTAGCGAAGTGGTTGGGGAAGAGCTTGTAGCATCATCGTTGTTTGTTTCTCGTTGGCCCTGGCAAACGTCGGCGTCGTCGTCGTCGTCGGCGGGCAACTGCCTAGGCTGACTTAACCTACTTGTTCGAGCACCAACTGTGAGCGTGTAGACGTCTAGGTCTACCTACTACGTAATCAACAGATTACCTACGGTTACAACTCGGATAAAGAGTTGTAAGTATGCAATAACCGGTATACTCCAATCAATTCACCGATTGTAAGGACGTCGACGTAACAAGTGCTATCACACATTTAACGTTCAGCCAGTCACGGTTGTCATTATTATTTGTAATTCGTTGCGACGAGCCATGACGATGGTGTGATTTTGCGTATATTTTTTTTGTTTTTTCGCGTAGGTGTGCGATTCCGAAAGGTTGGGTTTTGTTGTAGGTACACGAAGTTGCGCCTTCCCTCCCTCCCCCCCTTTCTATCCCCCTTTATCCTTGTCTTTTAACGAGTTCTCCTCAACTCCCTCCTCTGGGTATAAATTATTTATACAGCAGCGGCGTGCGGTGCGATGTATTGCATTAAATATGAAAACCAATATAAACTTTTCTCCATGTGCCGAGGCAGCGAGCTAGCTGGCTACCTACCTACCTACCTACCTACCTACCTACCTACCTACCACGAGCTAGCAAACGCCGATGGTTGTCGTCCCCGGCAGCCGAGCGTGTCAAGCGCCACGACGCCCAGGATCACGTATCGACATTTAATCAGGCACGTGGCCAGCCTGCAAATGCCAACCCTGTTTTTCGCCCATCAGCTGACGTAAATATTAGACCACCCCTCTTGGCCATATCAATGCCGCGTATAAGCGGGAAGTCGTGGTTGTTATACGTGATAAATAAGGCCAGTCATTTCACCCGGGTTTTCCAAAATCGACCTTTTGATTCCAGTACTCTGTACAACGCGTTCCTGTAACCGCTGGTACCTAATAGACTAACGTCCCTTGTTTCATCGCCTGTTACAGGATGCAGAAGGAACGCCGAAGTACCTCGGTGCTGGAGGTAGCGCGCACGCGCCCGGTCAGCAGGGCTGGCTAGTAGCCCCGTTGAAGCCCATTTCCGACACCCTGCAGGCACACATCAGGTAAGTCCGATAACAACAACTATCGTCAGTAGGTATATAAATCTTGACTCTCAGTCAGCATTCAGGATGATAGTAGTTACTTGAATGGCAGCCCATTTTGAAGGGGGGGGCTACGAATGAAGCTTCACACGAGTACGAACGTTGCTAGGGACATTTCTCCACCATCATCGATAGTCTTGTCAAACGAATCAAGGTATAAGGTACACAGCTTAACCGCGATAAGCATCCCGCAAGTCCTGGACGCCGATTGATCATCGTCCACGAGGAGTGATCAGATTATGGGTCAGCCGTCAGGGTATAATAATATAATAGGGCTGCGGGACTACGACCAAGTGGGACAAGGTTGTGAATGTAATCGGAAGCCGTAAGAGCCATTGGACTAAATCCATCCAGTGATCGTTGCCACCTAGATCCCAGACGGATATCGTCGGTCGAACCACTCGCCTTGGCGTTTTCATTTCCTGCGAGGGATTCCGGTTTTCGCTGTAGGTAGGTAGGTACATGCCTCGGGCGGTATCCTCTGGCGAAGGTACCGTAATCCTCTGGTTTTACTCGGCGGCAGCTATTCGACGCGGAAACAGTCTGTGCTGGAACCAAAATTGAAAAATCAACTTGAGAGAGAGTGAAAAGAGAGAGAGAGAGAGAGTCAGTTTAATCTTTGAATATTTTTGTTTCTTTATCCTTAGACGCAATTTTTTCTCACATATTTTCAACGCGCCAAGTGATTAGTAGCCATTGTCTTTCAGATTCGCGCTCGATGATACCAATTTCATTTTTCTACTTCTTCAATCGTTACCGCAATTTTTTCAGCCCACTTTGGAATCAGAATTTTCTTATATCGGACACTTTCAAGCTCCTCAACCTTCTATCCGTAATACCTACAGCAGTTCTGGGGAAAAAAGAAACTGCCGAAAGGGGATAATTTTCGCTCACAATCAGGTCCTGCGGACGGTTAAATTCAGGTCCTTACAACATTTATTGTACCGTAGTACGATCGTTTGCAACCAGTTCACAGAGTTATTATCTCGGGTGTGATACCACCGTCGTCGTCGTCATCGTCGTTGCGGTAGTCGTCGGGAAAAGTTTTGTCCAGCCGGTCTATAAAAAACTCGTTAAAACGTCGGACGCGGGTTTATACCTCTGAACGAACCCTCCTCTTCCTTCACGATAGGTGGCAGCTGTGAACTATTTCATATTATTCTCCTCCGCAATGATACATTGCACATTTTCGCACATTATATCGTCGCAAAAGTGGCAACGTTTTGCCATACATATTTGGTTATTCATTTTCTTTCCACCCAACGTGGACGTATATGTTGTATACTATTAATATTAGTACAGGATGAAGGTTCGTCTCGAGGCTCTAGTATCGATTCTCGTTTGTATACTTTATAACCTTCCTCACGTCAGCAAGAAAACACCCAGCGTTTCATCCCTTTCTTATCGCTTACCCTGCGGAGACCCTGTCATCATCAACTTGTCGTGTTATGCCAGTCGAGAACTTTCACTTTAAAATATAGTGAAATATTGCGGTGATTATAATTTTAATTATTATCACCATAATCATTATCATCAGCGTCATCATCATTGTCATTATTATTATTATTATCATCATTATCATTATCATAATTATTAGGTAAGCCATTTTTCAATGTCTCGACCGCTTTTAGCACCGAGTGTGCCAAGTTTGAAATATTGTTATACATATACAGAGGAAAGAGATGAAAAATTTCTGACTTGGCGTGAGAAGTCGGTTTTAGCGCGTTCCAGCGAACCCGTCGAGCGAAGAGGGGTGGTGGGGGATGCGGGGGGGTGAATAAAGGTGGAGCCGTTATAAACGCGGGGCATCATGTAATTAGGGAGTCTAGGTCGACGCCGACCTCGAGACGCGTCTGAATTTTTTACAACCCAAGTTGGGCCGGCATGAAACGAATTGGATTATTGCTGCGCAGGTATCCAGATGCTTCTGCTTCTGCCGCCGTATCTCATCTCTCTCCCTCTTTCTATCTCTTTCGACGTTTTAGCTCGCCTTTTTTTTTTTTTTTGTGGGTGTACGCGAGCTTTTCAAAAATCTTAATCACAGACTCCAAAGTGTACCGCTTTCAGTCGGATCTTTCTGGTTTTTTCTATTTTCTCTATTTTTTGAAAATTATCTCATTCTCGGATTTCTCTACTCTCCGTTACCTCAAATATCGCTCTACTCGGATTATGGTTATTTTCGTTTGTCCAAGAGTAAGTAAACCCGAAACGACCGGTGTGTAATAGAGTTATTCACGCACCCTGAAAACGATTATATTATTATTATCATTTCATCTCGACGTGCCAAATAATTTCACTGTTTCATTGCCGGGAAGTTGTGTTGTACTTTTAACGGTCTCGTTCAAATTTCCAAACTGTAAGTTAAAAACGTGTTTTAAAAAAATTCAACAAGAGTAAACAATCCCCTCGTGTAAACCGAATATTCAATGCAAATTCACTTTTACATATGCAACACGCGTCGCGATCGATGTGCTCTATGCTCCGGGTAGTAAATTGCAGTGTAAGCTACACCCCCCGTATACATTCCATACCGATCTGCACCACCCATACAGACTTATCGTTAGCTATGTATGCATATATATACATATACATATATACCTATGCGAGGAGGAGGAAGAGGAAGAGGAAGAACGCATATAGAGCAAGTTTGTAACTCAAGTTGGTTAGAGATCGGGTGGCGGGGTGGTTATAGGGCACCGTATTAGTTACCTGTCAGCCCCCTCCGACCCTCGCACGCTTCTGGTTGGCTCGAAAACTCCCTCTTCCATCCCTGTCGAGCAAAGAAGAGGAGGTGGAGGTTTGGGGGGGGGGGGGAGGTGGTGGTTGGTTCCCTGTGGATTCAGGCAGCGAACCTGCACCGCTACGGTATAAGTAATTAACTTCAAGTGGCTAATTAATATCAATGCCTGTGCCTGTGTCGCCGTTGACTTTGCTGGGAACCCGTTTAGCCGTTTTCTTCCTTTTTTTTTTTTTTTTTTTCTCTTCATCGTCTCCTCTTTCTGGGAAACATTTTACTCTCTGTTTTATACACAGTTTTCCATTTCAACCGTTTATTCCATTTTTTTTTTTTTTTTTTTTTTTTTTTTTTACTTAACTAATATGAGAGGCGGGCGAAGTTGAAGGAAACCCTTGAAGTAAACTTTTGGCGAGGGGCACGTCGTCGTCAGCTGTTCAGCTGTGAAGAATGGTAGAAAATGAAAAGAAAGAACAAGTAGCTGTATCCTTTTGTAGCCTTACAATTACACCTTCGCATTACTTGTGCCCCAGTTTTTCCAACGCGTGTTATATATATATATACTGTACGCAACTCGTGTAACGTCGTTGCAGGATTTTGAGGAAAATTTTTTTCATAAAATTAAAATTGGATGTTTTTATCGTATACCTTCTTGTATCGTGTATTCTTCTTTTTCGCACATCTTTCTGCCAAGTGTTCTATTTATTCTTTTCCATCTTCTTAATACTGTTTATGATTCGCTTCTGAAATTGTTCTGAATCACTTGAAATCGTCAGAAAATATTATCAAGAAACGGAATTGGCGTCGTTGTTTTCGTGTGAATTAATTATTTGTGAAAATACTTTGCGGGCAAAACTAAACAAAGTTCATCGAATCGAAATATGCGCCTGTATATACATACATATATGTATACAACGAGGAACGAACTAATAAATCCAGGAGCGTATTTGCCATCGTTCAAAGTAATTACGGAACCTCGGTATCACTTTGCCTTCCCGCTTTCTGAATTAAGCAGCAACGTTGCTTCGTTGATATTATTACACACCGGCCTAGAGTTACGGTATATACTATACGTATAACACACACACACACACACACATATATATATATATACATATATACATGTATATATAGATAGATATATACGTACGTATAATAGTAGCTGCTTCTGTAATTAGTTCTAATTTCCAAGCGATTAATTTTACAACCCTTAATTCAATAAACCAATCGGAAGCGATTCGGTCGCGGTGCAAAGTAGTCACTGAGACTGACTTTCGTTTTCAATAGATTCGAAGTAGATCATCATAGAGTTGAATTATCGACGGAAAATGGAAGAAAGAAAAAAAAAAAGAAAAAAGAAAGAAAGAAAGAACGTCGTTCGAACGGTAATTTCCGTGTATAAATCAACGCCTTTATAGAGTTGGGACTCGCTGTGCAGCCTGGTATCAGGAATCAAGGTCTTCCAGTGCCCACGATGGTAATTTGCAACTGCAGTGTATCATACGGTATCCCGGCACTCTGTGCGATACACGCTATGCATTCACTCGTTTACTTACACCCACTTCTTGGTTGGTATATATATGTACAGGACCTACAAGTGCGATAGAGCACGCTTTTGCGTAATACTGCAGAAGTCATCTGATAATATAACCTCTTTCGTAACGAGATGGTTAGCTACAACACTTCCGCGTTATGCGTACCTATATACGTTCATACATAATATGTATACGTATACGCATATAATAATAATAATAATAATAATAATAATAACAATATCGGAAGACATCGTTACCGGTTACAAGTTTTTTTTTTTTTTTTTTTTTTTTATTTTTACACAGCAAACGAATCCAACGCTCGCGTGGCTTTGACGAGTCTGTAAACGACGATCATCATTCGACGAAACTGAGACAGGGAAAAGGGAAGATTTTTAGGGATAAGTTTACGCGCATGAATAGTTTGGAGGGGGGAGGGGGGGGGGATGGTTTCGTTTATACAGTTACGGTTATCGGCGATGGCCCATTGGACTTGTTCGCTGAGGCTGGAAAAGTCGATGAAACCCTCGAGAGACTCGTCACGTCACGTGTATAAGTATATCGTCGTCTGGAGTGGTGAATAAATTTAGGCACTCACTCGAGTTTTGTCGGCGGTACGTTTTCATCGTACTTTGATCGATTCATAAGGAGAATTCTATTGCTTTGGTTATCTGTGGGATGTCCAGTGGTCGAGTCGAATACCAGGACTAAACGGCTAGTCGAACAGCAGGTTTGTACTTTGCAACGCGGAAACGTCGAATTTTCCAGGCGAAATATACCGGCTACAAAATTACCAAGCGTTTTCCTATTTTCCGATAATTTCCGTTTTCCTTCTCTCTCTCTCTCTCTCTCTCTCTCCTTCTTTACTCGGCAGGACATAAATATCCTTCTGTCAATGTGCGCGTGTTGGTATACCGACCATCCACTTGCGTATTGATTCGATGCTATTTCCAATCGCTGCGTTTCTCGTTTCCCCGCATCCAACGCCGATCAACCCGAACTTTTGGGGTGAAATATCGAAGCTGCTGGGAGATATAACGTCACGTATAAATACCTTTTATTTTATTAACTTCGAGGGAGAGTTTTTTTTTTCTTTCCCAAAACTTCTTCGGGAGGATGATGTTAACGATAAGAAGGAACTTATTCTTTCGAAGTGTAAATTTTAACCTTCTCCTCAGAAACGGTTACCATCGTTATCTTCATCCTCTTCACTGCGACGAAATCCTATAGTAGGTGATAATAAAAATCTCGTCCTAATCCTAGACGGTGTTATCCTTTTGTCCGCCATGCCGACAGTTCTCTCTCTCTCTCTCTCTCTCTGTAATTCTGCTAATGGTTCAATAAGCCCGATAGATTCGACATACGCTGGTCAGCAATAAAATTCTTTGATATAAATAATATCTTGTCTCGTCTTATTACCACACCCCTCCAGCCCGCCCCCCTTCCCGCCTCTACTAATGAATTACCTTTTTTTTCTATTCTATTCTATTTACTAACATATATATATATATATATCTATTTACCTCGTATTTTCACGTAGAGATGAAAATTCGGCAACGAAGCAGTGGTTTGAAAAGAAATCCTGTAACACGGCGTCTACACATTTTTCAATTTCATTTTCTTCTTTTTTTTCCCCTCATCTCCCTTCAAAGGTGATTCTCAACCCCTTTGTCTGCCTGACGAGTCGACTATATTGCGGTGCGACCCTGTGCGAGGGAGGTCTCAATTATTCACCTCGCCTCAACAAACGAGATTGGAAATTCCATGTTATACCCTCAAAGGTAAATCCGTTACATTTATACGGATCGACAAATAGCTGCGAAGCGACGCGACGCGACGCGACGATTTATACGGCTAAAGTTTGACGTTATTTGACGTACGATCTTGTTCACGACGATGACGATGATGATGCAGTCTGGGAAGTTGAGCCACTACTTCGTACGTGCTATCGACTCGCGTTATCTGGGTCAAGATAGCCGCCTATTATATCGTCGGCGACAGAATGTTCAGGATATGAAAAATCTCACCCCATATTCAACTTTTCCGTTCTTGCCGATCTGCTGAATTGCGAACGGTTACGATCAGATATATATGTATATCGGCGAAGAGTGGAATGCATAAATAAATTGTGTACCTACGAGGGATGAAAAAAAAAAACAGATAAAATCTGCCATGTGATTTACGCGAAAAGTTTGTCGACAAGATTGTTATGGCTGGATAAGGGGGTGTGGGGGACGAAGGCTTGCTTGCTGAGTGTTATAATTATACTGGCGAGTGAAATTTTATGCATTTCACTCATTTACACGCTCCGAGATGTCGAGTATTAATTATCCGAGCCATGCAGCTATTCGAAGCACGCGTCCGCGCTGCCTCCCCTTCTACTACCCCCGCGATAGTCGGGTTGGCGGGCACCAGGCAGGCACCAGACACGAAACAACCCCCGCTGCCCGCACCACGAACGCACATAATCGATACGCACCGCGCTTGAAGCGGGCCGGAGAGGGTGCGAGGGGGTGAAAGTGGTTTGTGGTATAGGTGCACGCGCACGCGGCAAGGGATGAACAGCAGCCAGATCAGTTTGCACGCCGGTGACGCGACGGCACGCTCTTGGTCCAGGTTTGATAAGACGGACGCAGGGTGCAGAAGATGGATAATAAATAGAGAGATAGATAGATAGATAGATAGATAGTTTTATTCTTGTCTCAGGCATTATATAGTGATCGAGAGAAAAATAGAAATATATAAAAACGCATGAAAGAATCTTAAAATTAACTTGAGGCTATCCTTAGGGAAGAGACTCTGATCCTGGGTGTCCTTAGAACCGGCAAAGCCAGACTTGATTCAAAAAATAGCTGCAAGCTCGACGCGTAAAAGATGCCTGAGAAAATCAGAACCAGATCCCTTGATCTTGATCCCGCGATGTTATTGCGTCATCATCATGTGACTGCAAGCAGCGTCATATCAAAGTCCATGTAGATACCGACGGGGTCTCGACCGCCTGCTGATCGTCGTCGAAGGCACGCGAAGAAAGGAAGGAAGAAGAGATTTAGAAGCTCGTATACACAACGTGTATGTGCCGAATACCGTCGATCGTCTGAATGCCGGGTTCAACTCGTTCTTCCGCAGAGGAGGATCTCTTCTCTTCTCCTTGTGTGCGGACGCAGTTTTTGCGGAAACCCGGAAACCCGGAAACCGTATCAATTCGGTTGGCTGTCGTCGTACGATTCTCTGCTCCCGCAGCGTTATGAGATGATCTTTTCTCTCAAGGCTCGTGAAGCCTTGTTTTAGATCCTATTTTTTGCCAGCATCATCCGGTGAACCGAACCCAAAGCCACCAATCCGTCACCATTAACCACTCCATTTTAGGATCGTCATTTCGTTGCTATCCGACATTTTTTCCCCCGCCATTTCTGACGGTTGTTTTTAAACTGCGGAGGCCTTGGACGCCAACCATAGATGGAAATTGAAAGGCACGTCGTCGTCGTCGTCTACTGTTGTTGCATACGTCCGATGCAAAACGGAATGCGGCAACAACCTGTGTGCAGAGGATTGACGTGCGCGTGCCTTGCCTGGTCACTGGAACGTCAAATACTCACTTTCCAAGAACCGGTTCCCCGCGGGCTGCGGCAGAGGAACGGAGCTTTTACAGGTGAATCACGTTCCTCCGCGTGGTATAAACTCGCGGAGGAAATTCTTGGGTATTCTCTGGCGGTGGCTGCACGCCTGCGTCTCGATGTATAACCTGTATAACTGTACCGCAACACGTCACCGACCTGCGCATATTCTTATTCACTTATTTTCTACTTGGTTCGGATAAAAAAGCTTCTAAGCGAAACGGTCGCTGAGGGATTTCTTTGACGTTTGTTGTAGCCACGCATGAGAGTTTTTTTTTTTTTTTCCTGAAATCGAGGGTAGCTTTTCGCGCCTTGAAGAAACCTCGCCATCGGTCTTTTTTAATATTCGAGACGGTTTTTTTTTCATTTTTATTCAAAATGTATACCAAGGAATTCACATGCCCTGCAATTCAAGCTTTTATTACTTAATATTGTGAATTCTGCGCGAACGTTGAAGTAGTGAAAATAAGGTATAGAATAGTGTCATAGTTTCGAGGGAGTTTATTCCTCTTTCTTTAATGCTGTTTACTGCGTATTTTCATCCACTTGAAAATCTGAAATTAAATGGCAGCTGAGCCGCCTTCCCCTTATGGGGCGCAGCATCAATATCCTTGATCTTGAGCTACGAGCTACTAGCTACCGCGTTTTATAATAAGTCGTCTTGCGTTCAGGGAGTGGAACGATGGGGGCGGGGGGAGTTTGCTTACTTTTGAAAAGCTCTGCGTAACACAAGCTATGTTCATTTTTCCATTACACTTCTTCCACTTCTTCCACTTCTTCTTCTTCTTCTTCTTCTTCTTCTTCTTCTTCTGAACGTGCTAAAAGTTTGTTTGGACCTACCGCAGCCGGTAAAAGTAGGTACACCTCACCTCACCTCACCTCACCTCACCTCACCTCGTTCACGACCACTGTACCGTAATATATCGAGCGATTTATATAACTCACGTCCGCAAGCTTTGTTATCCCTCTAGTTTACCCCTCGCCATTTCCCCTTTGGTCTTCCGCTGCCTCCCCACCCTTCACGCGGTGGCAAACTTTTTGTGGTTTATATCATAAACGTGTACTTCATACTGTATGTTATATATGTACATATCTATATATATATATATATATATATATATATATATATATATATATATATATATATATATATATATATATATATATATATATATATTTATATCTAAACCATACACAGATTTTCACAGCGTGAGTTCTTTCCCTACTTCTTTTTTTCTTTTTTCTTTTTATTTTTAAATTGCTGCATGTACGAGAAAAGTTGTGCGGAATTGTAGTTCTCCTCTTATTTTCTTCTCTTATTGCCGCTGCACCAGTTGTGTTAATAAAACGGTAATTTTCTTATTTACACTAGGAATTGGTTTGAAAAGCAGACGAACCGTTGCAGTTTAACGAGTGGAAAGAGAAGAGAGATGTAAAGAAAGTGGGGAAAATGTAATAAACTTTGGCGGTAAAAGTTGTTCAGTAATATTATCGCGTGTAGAGAGTCATTATTTTATTTTGCATCAGTTGAAATTGTAAGTCTTGTGCGCAAATTAACTTTTTTTTTTTAAGTATTCGTTGTATACACGGTGAATTTGCAGTCGACGTAACTAAGATTTCGTGGTGGTGGAATGGTGTTTCAAAAGAAGAGAGAGAGAGAGAGAGAGAAAGAAAAAAAAAACCTTTCACATCCCGTTTACCGTGCCCTGCAGTACCGCAATAATGTATAACACTATCGTAGAGCAAATTTATTACACGCGCGAACGGTTTTGGCAAAGAGTACCTCTTGTAGGAACGTTGGCGGGTAGCGAAACTGTGTGAAAGGAGGAAAGACGGTTTCAAAGATCAACTGTCTTCTACGAATGATAGACGACGGCATTCACTCATCCTTTAATCCTTAATCTTTCGTAACGGACTCCAACCAAAGGATATTTCTGGAAACCAGTCGGCGTAAAGACATAAAAGCTCGGGCCACAAAACGTCTGGCTCTTTTCTTTTATGTCAAGTAGGTAGGTATACGTATAGATCTCAGATTCATATCACATTGAAACGTTGCTACGTTTACAGGCAATGCGAAGAACATCGCTTTATACTCGGCAATGGAAATATGTATCCATTTTACGGTACGAACTTTGTGACTCAGAGGAATTTTCACCACGCGTATAAACTCGGCTGATTTTCCGTCATTATAACCGCGGCGCAGAAAGCTTTTCTCCGGGTTACATGACCCGTCGTGGCAGCGTGTATAAGCGCAACTTTGTTCCGGGCTGGTTCGTCGTTAATTAAAATAACAATCATAAGCTGCACGAGGCGAGAATCCTTGTGACCCAGTGATTCCGGCGTGTGTGCCAACTAGGCGAGAGGCTCGATTAAAATTCAACGTTGTCACCTCGCTCTGAAGCCGCCATTCCTCGACATCCTCGACGTGGTCCCGAGCCAAGAAAGTAGAAAAAAAAGAAAGAGAGAGAGAGAGAGAGAGAGAGAGAGAGAGAGAGAAATGCTGAGTGCAATTATTTCAAGGATCGCTACAAGATTGGGCGAATTAAGTGTTGAGAGGTTTGTTTCATTGAATTCGTCGCAATCGAAGTAGAGCGCAGCGTTCCTGATTTGCGGAAACAGACTTTTCTTTCTCTTTCTCAATTTAGTTTACAGCCTCCAGCGGCAGTATTCCGGTTGGATAACAGTTGTTAATTAACGATCTGTGAGCTTATAATGATAATAATAATAACAATTTTTCGGGCTGCTTTTTACAGCGCTTTCGGGTTTTATGGGTAACACAGGGGGGAAAAAAATGGCAGGGCCATACTGGCCGGCGTGCGCGCGCGGGAATAAAATCCTCGTAAACACTTTCGACGGCGGGGGTAGGGGGCAGGGGGCAGGACGGTAGGAACTTGATGATGAAGTAAAAGTAAAAGGGGTTTTGCGAGGGTGACCCGCGGGCAATACCAGGCGCCGGTTAACTGGCCCGACGAAAAAGGGGATATAAATACGGAAAAGCGGGAAAAGTTTCCCCGTCCGCCCCACTTGCTAACCGCGAGATTGGGAAACTGCCGGCATGCTGTAAGGTCTAGGCGGTCCGGTAATTGTGTAAATTGGCTCCGTTGTCGTCCACACGCTTCGTTCCCCGTCTACGTGTCTCCCGGAGGAGGAGGAGGAGGAGGAGGAGGAGGAGGAGGAGGAGGAGGAGGAGGAGGAGGAGGAGGAGGAGGAGGAGGAGGAGGAGAAGGGCTGAACTGGGTCAGATAAAACGGGAGATAATACCAGAGCCAGTCGCTTTCCGCTTTCCCAAGCTCAACCTTAAACACTCTCGGCATTGCAGTTGGAGAATGTCGAAAAGCTCGCTGCACACTTCCTTGACTTTCTTAGCGACTATTTGGCACGCTGTATGAACACGCGAGGAGGAAATTAGCCGAGAGTATAATCAGAGGCTGAACAGACGGCCGATGACGACGAGGGATTCAACGAAACAGCGTCAAAGCGAATAATTGATTGACACTGGTGCGCAGCGCGAATCCCGTCCAGGATTCGTCTGACAATTTGTCTCCAGGCGAGTTAGTTAATCTCCTCGTTTCTCCTCGCATGCTTTGATTGTAAATTCAGTGCACTGATTGCGCCGCACTGATATTCAGCTAGGTATGCTAGTGCACCTAACTTCTTGTGTGAACTTTTTACGAAACCGAGACACGTTTTCGAAAAAGTAAGAAGAAGGTGGATTTTATTTATAAACCAGGAGTCGGAGGAGGTGTACGAATAAAAATTCTTAATCACGTGGTTGGTAGTTTTACTATCGTACCATTCTCGTTTCACGTTAAGAATGCTTGGAGAATTGTCTAAATTACTCCGTGTAAACGTCACTGTTTTTCGCTATTGTGTTTACTATACACATTTGCAACAAACGTGCCGCAGGCGGTCGGCCCTGAAAAGAAGCTTTGTCTGGTCTGTGTCTGTCTCTTTTTGCAGTCCGATCCTCTTTTTGGAACCGTGATGGATAAAGGCCGTGTGATGAAACAAAAATATAACCGAGACCACCTCACCCCACCCCAACCCCCTTGATAGGCGTGGTTGAATACCACTTGGCAATTAATTTTTTACCCTGTATCACCCAGCTGGTTTATTTTTTAGAATGGACTAATCGCGGTGGGAATTACAGGAGGACTTCGTAGGTACCAACGCGGTTAGATATTGGCCTTGCTTTGTCTCATTTTCTACCTTTGGTCCTGGTGGACCTTCTCGTAAAACGGCATAGTTAAGGTTAATTATTTCCAAGAGGAGAAGACTTTTTTCTTTCCCTGGTTGGTTTCAGGCTAAGGAACAAGAGACGGAGGCTGAGGACGTTTTTTCCTTGGTGGTGAAAAACCGTTAAGTCAACTTTTCTCGTTATCGTTTTACTCGGAACGCACGAGCCTGTCTTAATATCCTCGTAAAAAATGCTAAGTGTTGAATCTAAGGGTTGACCCGATCGGGGTTCGAACGTAGATCAAAGTCGTAAAAGAAAAAGCACGATAAAGGAAGGAATAGGGAAAGGTGTCCATTCTGGAATGCAGGGTCGGAAAAAGAGAACAGAAAATCAGTCGGCGTGTTCGTTCACTCGAAATCACCACCGCATGAACTCGTTAACCATATTCGAGAGAACCGAATAGGCGACGATTTGCTTTCGGGGTGGAGCATGGAGGGGAGAACAATCGGGTGCATATTTCTTCTTTACACAATTATAGTTTGAGATACCGCCATCCGAAGGAGGGAAACACGGTAAATATCTCCAGTTCCATTGGCGTCGTGTTACGGTAGTTTCATAATTAAGTAACTTTCCTGAGAGTTACTCTCCGGCTTCACGCGAGAGCTGTGCCATGGAACAAGTTCTACCAACTGCACAAGTAGTTCAACTCTCGGCGCGCTCCTCTCGTCCTCCTCGTCCTCCTCGTCCTCCTCGTCCTGCTCCTGCCATCTCGAAACCACCCTTCTCTTCATCCCCTACTTCGGGGCTATTGAAGAACACTTGTTTCACCGCTTCGCTCCACCAAATCCGCACGCTATTACTGCGGTCGTTGAGATGAAAAACGACTAGCTCGGTAGTACCTGAATTATTATCGATAGTTCCTTGACTCGCAAGGTTCGTTCGGAAAGAATTTCTGAATTTCTTTTCGCGGTTCGTTAACTTGATACTCGCCATTGGGTAGAATCTTTCACTTAATAACTTGACCCTACATTTTTATCATGCATCTTTAGAACTGAATATGTATATAATTACTGTATACATATAGTGTCAGAAATTTGTCTATGTGTACATGAAGAAAAGCGAGTTTTTATTCTTGAAAATTAAGTACTGAAGTGAAACTGTGAACGCCATGACGATTCACGTTGCGAGGAAAGTTAATCGGATAAAAATTCCGCAGAGAGTCTGAGTAGAGTAATTAACGGGCAGCGGATGGAGAACTTCCTCGTCTTTTTTCTTCTTCTTCTTCTTCTTCTTCTTCTTCGTCGACAAACGTATAGATATATACCTGCATAGAATATATATACCGCGAAGAAAATATACAACAGCTGAAGTCGAGTAGGTAGAATAAAGCTTTAAACCATTAAAGCTGACGGGTAAGAATCGGAAGTTGTCAAAGAAAAAAGTGGGCCAAGTAAAAGCACGCTCGACTGTCGTCAGCTTACAAAACTTGTTCCTATCTTGCCGGTATCCGTACAAACATGAAACGTAACTTGACGTTCGTACTCAGCTGCTTTTGATCAAGTTTGCATTGATTTAACCTCATTTCAGAGCTCCACTTTTATGTGGGTTGGAAAAGCGCGAATCGGATAGACGTTCGAATCAACGTGTTTGAAAAAATCTAGGATTTCCGAGAACGGATTGTGACTCAACTCGCAGAATGATTTATCAATTCGGAGTCGAGATTTTTTTCGACTCGAGGTTGCTTCTGTTCGTAGCCTTGAACGGAAATCGCGGTGAGGAATAATCCGGCCATGACCTGCGATGCCCGAGTCCACACCTTCGTAACTCAACTCGCAAGAATTGCAACGCGATTTGACGTCCGAATACCGCAACAGTGAGGCAATCAGAAAGCCAATTTCCTACATTGGCTTCCACCGGCACAGAAAGCGTCTGCTATTTCGTTATGAAATCATAAGCAAGGTCGCGATTCCCAATATTTCTTGACCAAGTTTTGATGCGCTGCGCATATACCTACCTAGGCAACCTTTGAACGCAGTTGCCGTTAATCGGAAATTCATAAATTTTCCGAATAGAACCGTTCCACCGCCAAGGCTGGTTGGTGGTTTTACCCCGCGCTCCAAAGGGGGAAAACCAATCACGATGAAAATGACACGCGCCTGGCGCGAGGGCGAGCCGTCGATCGACGAAAGGAACAAGGGGTGACTGCATGCCTCGTTAAATTTATTATCACCGCCTATAACAAGTCGGCTTCGAATCGGAATTTGATCACTATTATGATAAACCTCAAAGAGGAATAAGGTGCAGTGTTTTTGAAACTACTTTGCTTCTTGTATTAATATAGACATATTATACGTACTCGGTGAAAAATAATATGATATTGAAGTTAGTAACGCGTTTCGCAATTTTTAAATTATGTCTGATATTGCGAATGAGCAAATCAAGCTGCCAACAACACGTCTGCAGGCTTGACTGGCAATTCGTACGAATGCCCGCATGCTAATTGAACCGAGTTGCAGTGAGAGGAAGAGGAGGAAGAAGAGGAGGAGTAGTTGGTGCCTAAAAAGCAGCGACGGGTGATTCTGTTTCGCTTTACGGCCTCGTAAATTGTGACCTTCTCTACTTGTGTAAAGAGGAGGGGGGGGGGGGGGGACTACAAAAATGTGTTTCGCTTTTAGCCGGTAGCGGGAATTTGTTAACACATATCCAGCGTTCCCTGCAAGTAGGTAGCTCAAAGCTCTCCGGGGATTGAAAACAGGGCGTTGGATTTCAGTCACACAGAAACACGTACGCTACTCGGGAGTAATTGCATCCGGAGTAACGAACGGTGTATTCTCTAATGTTTAAACGCTCCAGTGGAGGCACGAGCTGTTCAAGGTCCTTCCCGCTGCGCGTTTGAACTCGAGATTGATCCTTGTGAAAAAAGTCACACAGCCTCATCATCATCATCATCATCATCATCATAATCATAATCAACTTTGGTAATCGGATCGCCTGGCTGGATGCGATCGGCGGATCGACCTTGAATTATGTTCCCAAAGAGTCAAGGTCGAGACACTAGAGACGGAAAGGGAGATGAAGAGAGAGAGAGAGAGGAAAACTTGTTTCTCCGGGTTTCCCCCGCTTTGTTCGCGGCAAGATATCGTATCGGTATGTATCCAGACTAGTTGGAGCAAACGCTCCAACTACAAAACGACATTGAACTCAAAGCCGACCGGAACTTCGAAGCGAGCTAAGCTGAATGATGTGCAAAGTGACGAGGATTTGGAGGGGAAACACCCCTTCCGTTTATCTCATCTTCGTCCCCGTCGTCGTCGTCGTCGTCTTTCGGAAGGGTCGAACAGTTTTATTTCAATTTTGTGTACATAGGTACACAGGTGACTGATGTTTCGTGAATGGTTTCGTTAGACTCGTATGATTCCCCGCGAAACGGTTCGAAACGTCGTCGTCATAAAACAGAGCGGATGTATTTTTACTCCACTTTACTCCTCATTCCACCACCAACCCCGATCTTATTTTCTCCCCTCTTCCCATTCTCTCACCCTTTGCGTTCCCTTCCGTAAACCCTCCACCTCCGTATCATTCGTCGCTCTTCTCTTCTTCTCTTCTTCTTTTCCCGCAGACGATTCTGTGAAGGTGGCCTAGCTGCCGTCGAATGAAGGTATCGATCTAAAAATAATATCAGCTGAGTTTTTGTCACCCTCGTGTCTAACCTGGCGTCACTCCTTCTTAACGAGATGGATGCCTTTCTATCTTCCTCCTCCGCTCTCTCGTTTATCTCTCTGTTTCTTTCTTCCGTGCTGTATGCTTTCTCGGAAATTCTTTCATCCTTCTCTTAGCCTCCACTGGATGGCAAAAAAATATTTTTTCCAAGTAACCACCTACCTAACTTAGGTATACCCACCCCGGCGTTATTACTAACCTACTCTTCTTCCATTGTTCAATTTTCCCTGTTTTTTTCCTGCCACGACACGAGTTACTTATCAACCGTACTCTCGTCTCTTACCCCTGACCTTATCCAGCTCCAGTGGTCGGTCGGTCGTTTTCGAACAACGGTACTATATACTCAAAACCCCTTGAAGAGAGGCCAACGTCTGGAAACCTTGACGTTTGCATAATTTCGTACGACAGTGATGTAGTTCAGTAAATCATCGTTTACGTACTCATCCTCTCTTCACTTTTCTTTTTCTTCTTTTATTTTATTTATGATAGAATAAATGATCCTCGGGATTAACCTGCACAGGATATATAGTTGATCCACAAACTACACTCCCTGTTATTTTTTTCTCACCATCTGGGTAATATCTTCCCGCGTTTACCAGGTATTACATACATATATCTTGTGGGAAATGGGGTTAGTGGTGCAAAAATTGACTGTGTAAAGGAATCGTCTCATCGCTATATGGAACTAATCTATCGGGCATATATATATATATATATCGCTATACAGTGTTTTGCAACGATTTGTTCTATCGCTGGAATACAATTGATAGAAGTCCGCGCTGTGCACATTGGAAGAAGATTATCTAGTTTGCGACATGTACGCGTGGTTCTCCACCTGCGTTACCAGGTATACAATATACATACCTCTTTCGCTCGGTTTTTTACACACCAGGGTTGGCCTTCACACCTCGAATGACTGTGACGCGGTTAAGGTCAGCAGTGGCGTCTGAAGTGCCAAGGTAAGAGGATACGCAGAGAGTCTGCAGTAGGTACCGTACGACAATGTCACACCGATCCGCAGACAGTCGGAGATACGTAACCAAGGTGCAATAGGATTCCCGCCTCGGCTCGTGCTGATGGAATATGCATGACATGCTAATATCAGGTGTACATAATCTAATAACGCACCTCGACGTTGACTGTCTCTTGTCTCCGGTATCCGGTGGCCGTAAATCGGATCAACTCATCTCTGACCTGGGACAATGCCGGATGCATTTCGAGCATCGAGATCCTCCTCAATCGGGTCACGAACAATTTTCATAGTTCACATTCGATTCTTGCTGATGCTGCACGTCCCGTGATCCATCACCACTCGACTAGTGATTGACGGTTCCGATTTTCAGCGAGTGGAGGATAGAAGGTAATTGGAACCAGTTCTCTCTCTCTCTCTCTTTTGCACTGGCCTCCCAATTATGATACACGCACCTAGCGTAATGCGGTTGTAATTCAAGCTGACGTCAGATTACCCCTGAATTAATACACACGTCTGGCAATTGGGACTTAGAGTTATTGAAGTCGGAGATTGAGTCGGAATCCCTCGATAAACGCCGTTCGTTCCATCATCGGTTCGTCAGTAATGAGTTTGGTTTTATCTCCGAATATTTTAGTGTAAGAATTGTTGTCGTCGTCGCTTCGAAATTCAGTAAGGAATTTTTGTTCCAAGTTTAAACAGCCGTGCAGGCAATTTTAGTTTGAAATCGATATTTAGCATTTTTTATTCCTTGTCTAAACCTTGTGCTTAATTGAATTTAGCAAAATTCTATTCAAGGGTGTTCGTTAGTAGTTTGTTTGAATCGCACTCAAGTCAGACATTGAGAGTGTATTTAGTCATTGTGGTAGAAAGGGTTGAAAAGGTTAGTGAAAAAGTAGAGAAATTTATGAATTTACGACCATAATAATCGCAAGACTTCACGGGGAAGAAATTTATTCACATATATTCATCGAATTCATAGAACAGTTTATTCAAGCAGTCACTTTGCTTTATTATCAAGCATACCCTGGTACACATATCAACTTTATAAATCAACTCGTCTCAGCAATTTTAATCTCAAATGACTCTAAACCATTTCGTTGCACTTGCGAAACTGTCATGAAATATCAATTCTTATGATTGATTTAATCAACCACTTCAAGAATATGTGGAACGAGTCTTATTAAGGACATTTTCGATTACCGTCACTGCTGCGTGAGAATGCTTTGTAAACTGGTAACCTCGTTTCCTCCTCTCGCTTCCCCTTCCTGCGATTTTAAGTAAAAAATGGCAGAAAGTGGGAGAGAGAGAGAGAGAGAAGCGAGATAAAACCCAGAGAGTGGTGAAAAATATGTCTGTAAAGTATGTAAATGTGTGTATATACTATACATATATACATATATAGAATGATATTAATGTTGGCTTTCATGCTCTTCCGAGTATACTTTGCGACGTTTTCCAACAAGTACATTATATACCGTATCTGCCAGCAAGCCAACCTCTGTTCCTCTGTTGACTTTAAAAGCTCGTTATTCCTAATTCCGTTATGACTTATCGTTGCGTTGTAGAATTTAGCCTCAGTATTTTCTTTACCGCTTTTCACTCGCTCCTCCTCTCTCTCTCACTCCTCTCCTATTATACAGGAAAAGTTTTACTCACCGTGAAACGAGCCGGTTCGTTCTTTAGACTGCGGAATAATTTCGCTTGCCTCCCCACGAGTTGTATTATTTGCTGGAATGAAGATATTATATATACCGCTACCAGGTTTTAAATTTATCACAAATCTTTCCAGATTGTTACAGCAATGTTGCGAAATGAATATAATATGTATTACCTATTGTAATAATTCACATTGACTATTTTACATTGACATTGATTATTTTTTGATTTCAGGTGAGAGGAAACAAGAAAAATGTACACGTCTTTCATCTCGTGCCTCGGGTAGGTATTTCCGGTTTTCATCTCTCAGGTAGAAAGGAGACGGCTCCTAAATATCCACCTCCGAATTTTTCCAAGAGGAGAAGGAGGAGGAGGTGGAGGAGGAGAAAGCGAACTTGTGTAGAAGCGGGTAACAACGTGAACTAACCTAGACATACGAATACACACCCCCTACATACCTATATGTACAATGCATACATATGTATAACATCTATTATATTCTCGGAAAGACTTTGCGTTTAGTTCGATGAAACTCTCTGGAGTTTCACATAGCTTTTAATCGCGTGTTCACCGCCGACGCTGCTCGCCTCGCTCGTGGTCCAGACTTTGTTAATTAACACGGGAAAGTTGCCTTGCCTTTGCCTTGCCAAAACGATTCCCCGAATCAACGTCGCTCCGCGCGCTTATAAATTGTTACAGAATCATCATCTCCACGTGTGTACGTGTATGTGTGTGTGTGTGTGTGTGTGTGTGTGTGCAGTGGAAGTCAAACCATATCGCGATTCCCCAACTTGGCATAGGTACTTTGATTTTGAGACTGCAGGTTATACGCAGCGTACAAAACGGTTATTGTCGAAAACCGGTAATTGAGAACTGTAACGAGAATTTTAACACGGTCGTCATTTCTTCTTGCCTTAAATTTACTTAACGATTAGCTCGCTTCCTATGGTGAGAGATAACAAGACGAGATACCCCGAGCGATAAAAACCTCGGTGTATAAGGTATAAATACAAGGTACAGTTACCTGCCTACCTCGACTCTGGTAAAGTATAAAGCCGTGGTTGTACTTGTTTGCGTTCCGTTGCTACCTGCGTCGGATGCAATTTACAATGAGACTTATATTCATTCAATATAGAAAGGAAATACCACGATGAATGTGGATGACTTATAATTAGGAAGAAAAAACCAAATCGTCGAAACGAGTAATCGAGGTTCAAAGTTCAATGATTTTTTCGCCTATTTAACATTTTTACTTAGTAATTGCAAGAAAAAACCGTCAAATCCCGTAAGTTGTATTCTTATGGTTAGCCTGGAACCGATTAAATCGTTAATTGCTTGATTTTATTTTACTGACAATTCGTTTATTCGTCATTAAAAAATCTTATTTCGTAACACTTTAATGCCACGTAGCTATAACTGCGTATATATAATTTGTGAGTTAAATTTTTATAAATTCGATCGGGAACGCGAATAAAAACGTGGATCGATTTGATTAACATGGTAAAATTTTGTTCCATTAAAGAAAAAAAAAAGAAAAGAAAAAAGAAAAATTCAGTATCGCGTACAAGAATTTCTAGTTGGGAACGAAGGGGGTTTGAAATATTCGTTGAAAATTGAGACAAACGAGTGCGAGCGAAACGTGCCGCGGAGCGTCAGGAGAAGAGAAATTTGATTAAACATTTGAGTGTCAGGTTTTATTCCTACAGTATGTATGTACGGTAACTGAAACAACGCGGGGCGTAAAGGCAAAGAAAAAAAATGTGTGGAGGTGTGTATAAAATTCATGTTATTAGAGCCATCCATTTAATTCTCTCTCCAAAGCCCCGCTGTACACAATCAAAAATTATTCGATCATCCGTAAGCCCCTGTGGTGGCTTTCATCGTGTCAATTTTTCCGACGCTTAAAGAAAGCTTTGTTTGCTAACTGTGTTTGCACAGCTTCCCTCTATAGATAGGAACGAAATGACGAATGAAATACATTTAGTCAAGAGTATCGCTTTGAACGATGATTTTCTATACAGAAAATTGATTCGTTTTACTCTGAATATGAAATTCCCCGTTTCTTTTTCATCTGTCGCAATTTTTCCCCTCACTTCCTCACACCCAAAATTCAAGTCTTTAGCTTCGGCTCACGGTGTATATAGGTATGGGATATTTATGGGCGTATACGCGTACGCGTACACAAAGGTTGAAAATTTTGCGCGCATAATGGTATGCGTGTGTACTACCCACTCGCTTAATCCTTCGCTTTCGGTTACGACCCTCGAACAGGGGGCGGTTCTAACGCTTGCACAAAAGCCGTCGTTAGTAACTTCACCCCTCGTCTAAACTTGGTATTCCCTAACCCCTTGCCCTTCGCCTCGCTCTCTTCGTCAGCCACCGACTTTCCCTCATACCCCACCGCGTAACGTATTGTTCCAATTAATTATATTACGCGGCGGTTTATCAAGTTGCATTAATTTACGATATTAAAATTAGCGCCTCTACATACGGACATAAATTGTCCGGCGATTAGGCATCACTCGTCTATTATTCTCTACGAGAATGACTATCGATATAACTCCGTCTTTGGGATAGTGGGGGTGGACAAAGTCCCGGAATCAAAGGACCAGGGCGATGACGAAGAGACGCAAATTTGAAACGGGGTAAAGAATAACACAATCTGATCGATCTGTATAATTACCGCATATTTGACACGCGGGATAATATGAATAGAAAACGCAATATCAGGTATAATTAAACTCTCGGAAACGTGGAACAATGATGCGTAACACCTACACACCTGACGCAAATAATCGCCATTTTGGGCTTCCCTTCCCTTGCAGTCTCTTCGTCAAATTGAATCCGGACAAATTTTTTGGGGGTGATCCGCCAATGGCTGAGAATCTTCTTCGATTTCCTTTTCATACCTCTTTGTTTCTCCTCCCTCTCTTGATCCGGATGGTCTCGCATTAATCTCAATCCATCTCTCTCCCTCGCTTTCCTCCTCCTTCTCCTCCTCATCATCATCCTCCTCTTCGTCGCGGGTGTCCCGTTGTCTCTACGCGGAGGAATTCACCGATCCGACATTCCGCGCGTATCGTAGCTGTCCTCCGGCTACCAAATACAGACGCTCTATGTAGCTACTATGCTGCGGTCGATAACGCAACTCTGCCCTCAGAATTTGGCACTGAGATTAGATTCTCCAGGCTTACAGGACTACCTGCCACTCGCCAAATAATTCCCAATTACACGGAGGTGTGGCTGCAGCGGTGTCAAACTCGTCTGTCGCACTATCACCCTCTGAGTATAGGTATACGTTGGTTTTTTATTTTCTACATTTGACGATATCGCGATTGAACGCGAGCAATCTTTTACCGAAATGGGCAACAACAAGCCTCGTCCGTGATTCTCCAGTTGTCGTCGTCGTCGTCCCGGAATGTCGCTTTGATTTTGACGAATCATGTTTCCACCATCATCGAGAAAATTTCTCGCCAGTTCAAAACGAATGAAAGAAAAAGATCAAAGCATCCCCCCAACTCCACCCGCAGCAGGGTAACTCCGGGTGGCTACAGTGATTTTTTGTCGTCGTTCAAAACCAGATACGCACAAAGTGGAAAAACACGAGGAATGATTTTTCGCCTTCTTTTTTTTCCTTTGTTTCACGTATACGTTCCCGCAAGTTATATTTCGCGTTTTCATTTAGAGTCACCTGCACGTTTCTCTTTATACTCTTGAAGAGAAACGCCTGCCAAACGTCGTTATAAGAATTAATACTTCGCGGATGAAGGTATCCGTCAAGATTTACTTGCAAATATTTCGTCCAACTTATATATATATATATATATAAAACATATTATTACCTCCATGTCGTGGATCACACCCCGAATTCGCACCCTTAACGCGCAAAAGTTCCACTTATCACGAAGCTGCTGCTCGCCTCGTAATTCGCACGTGGAAGTTGTCGCGCAATCAAAAACTCGGCCCATTAGACCTCGAGGAGGGCGAGTGAGAGGAGGAGGGGAGGAGGGGGAGGAGAAGGAGTGTTTGTTCCGTTCCTCATCCCCCTGAAAGGTCTGAGGGTTTGCGGGTGGTTGACTGGCTGACTGGCTGATTGGTCGGCGAGCTCGGAGTTCGCAAGGTCGGTCGACGGCCTCTCACCTCACCTCACCTCACCTCACCTCTCACCCTGCTACGCCACCCAGGCGTCGCGACGTCCGTCCTCGTCGTCCTCTCGGTTTGGCGAATAGGGGGCGGTTACGGGGCAATGTAACCCCGGCGGGCAAAAAATGAAGCGAACGCAAAATTGGCGAGGGCTATACCCGCATCACCGAGACGAAAATGAATTCACTTCGATTCGTCCGTTCGTTCGTTTCGGTTCATCGAATGGGAGGGGGAGGAAACACTCGATGGAGTTATCGGTGATGATACTCGATCAATCAATTTTTCCCAACTATTTTCACTTTGCTTCTTCTGCTTCTTTTTTAATTTATTTGATTTTTCTTTGTTCCTTTTCGTCCTCAACTTTGCCGCGATCGAATTTTTACCGATTGCTTTACCCTATGCATTTTGCACAGGGTTTCAACACAGCAATTCACCCTATATTATTACACCACGCGTTGTTCATACGGAGATATATAAAACAGGCGCGTTGTATACGACAATTTTCATACGCAAATGCCGCTGACAGTTTTGGGTTAATAAAACAAACGTAGGTATTAAACGGGTGAGTTGGTTCGTTCGTTTATTTTTTATTTCATTCTCTTTCATTCCTGTGAGCTGCACACCGAGAGCGCAGAGTCGAAGAGCGGAACATGCATCATAGATCTGCCAGAGAATCGATTACCACCAATTATATCTCGCAAATTGCACCCCCCGTGATCCGAAGAGATTTACTGTTGACGGAAAAATCGTTGTTCGTGAAAAAAAAAGTAACGAGAATAATTGAATCTCTTTGGCTTGTTTATGTACATACATAATAATAACGTTTATTTCGCAACAACGATAAGAAGAGAGATGAAAAAAAAGTGAAATCGTGAATCGATGCCCGGTAACTTTACAACCAAGGCAAGTAACAAACTCCTTACTTAGCGCTGGGATTAATATTATAAATTTAACGTGCAGTATACTATAAGACGGCGTCGGGGCGACGACTTGACCCAGATTTTTACCCTACCTTGTCTTGCTTATGACTGATGAGTTTAAGAAAGTAGTGTTATTCAGGGTGCGAGTTTTTCATCGTTGTGTATTTTATTTTCTTCCTTGCGAATTTCTGTTTTTGTAGAAAATTAAGAGTAAGATATACGTTATTAAACGACTTTCATTCCGGTAAATTACACCGCTATTTTCTCCCAAGATGCTTCTCACTTCTAATTACTATAGGCGCGCGAGAAGAAAACGTTTTGTTGCGATTGTTAGATTCGGAGTTAAATCTACTGTGCCTAATTGCTATATCCATTAATGTTTTAATCACCGCGTGAGTGAGGCAACCTGGCGAACACGTCCTGACGGTAATCCCACGAAGTTATCCAACCACTATATATACACCAACACTGCATCACCGTCGCAACTTCGGCAAGACCGAGTTGTTGTTGATACGAACTTTCGCGAAATTGATTCGCTCTCAATTGTATACCCCGGATCTCAAAAGAGTTTGAAAAATTATCAATCAGCAGTGAAAAATTAAACTCCACGTGTATGGTTTAAAGAGGATCAACATAGTTCTGGTAAAAAATAAAAAAGATCGTCGTTGAAGTCGTTTCAACTAACTGATACTTTCTTTTGCTGATTCAATCATAAAGATCTTAAAAAAAAACACACACACACGTTTCACCCCTCATTTCCGATGTTTCTAGGACATAATCTTAACGCTTGGTGAGAAAATCTGTTTTGCGAATGCTGATTGTACAATTAAACAATCGAGTAGCATAAATTCACTTACAGTGTAGAAATCATTCTCTGAACGTTGCGATAGTCTGGCGGGGAGTAATTATTTTTAGCTTTTCGCAAGTTGAGGTGAGTTGAGTAAAATTCGGTATAATTCGGATCGAAGGAAGAGCAAAACATGCTGCGAGCAGGCAGGCGAGGCTGCTCATAGACACGTAGGGGTGAAATGTGATCCTGTTGATATTTCCAGTCCTCTCTTTGAATTTTTTTCGTCCCCAACCCCGCGGAACGAGTTAGGTACTTCCGGCGCGGTGGGTATTTTCCCTGATAAATATTGAATTACCTTTACCTCCGGCGAATTGTCGAGGGGCGGGGGGGGTGAAAAAATTTTCGAAAATCAAAATTTCGAAGAGAGTCTCGTCCAGGCATATATTTATACACGTGAAAAATATAAATCCCTGCATTATCTTCGTACGGTGCAGCGATTTTTTTAATTACAAATAGTTGTATTTTGGAGACCTTATGGCCACGTGATGACGTGTCTGACGATATTGCTATATATATGCGGCACTAAAGTTGGAGTGAAAGAGAAGCGAATAAATGAAAGTAAAACAAAGAGAAAAACAAGGCCGCGTGTTTGCATAACAAATGCATGCAGGTCATTATCTTCATGCAAATACGACGCCGATTATTTTCAACCGTGGCAGCAGGCCTCCGGGTGTAAAGGAGTGGAGCGTGAAGAGAGGAGAGGAGAAGAGAGGACGGGAAAGCTGGCTGAAGCGAGGGAAGATTAAACTACGTGTAAATATTTAATTAAATCCAGAAAGAGCGCAGGCGTTGGAAGAGCGGTTCTAGTTGAATCGTCGTCCTCGTTCTTGTCCAACGTTAATTTGTCCTGCGGGATGTCGAGGATCGCGTTTAACGCGTTGAACTCTGAAATTGTTGCTTATAGGTACTGACTTTGCACACATTCTGTGAAAAATTTTATCATTTACTCACACACTTTCTTTTCATTGCCCTTTGTTAATAACTCCGAAAAAATTTTGAACGGAATTTCATTCATTTGTAGGTGTTGACACAGTAAAAACTAATTGAAGGATCCACAAATGTTTGATAATCATATCCAACTTGCAGTCGGTGCCAGAAAGAAACAATTGATTTACAAGTTTCTGGTGGCGGAAAATTGAACTCAAGTGTAAAACTTTGAAAAATTTGGAAAAGAAAAACTCGGGGAAAACGCGTTTGAAATAAAAATTGGGGTAAATTAGGCATTTTCCGTTTAGATTCAATTGTCAGACGTATAAAAAGAGGAAAGAAAAAGATTGAAAGTTGGGGAACAATGAGGACTGAAAAAGAAGCTAGAGAAACTTTGAGCTCTAAGATAAACTTTGTCGAGAATAATAGAGTTTCTTACTGCTCTACGTATAGAAGTTTCTTTGAACCTCTCAGATTCTCAAGGAATATAAATATTTATCCTTGTCTGCCATACTCTTCAGTTCTCAACAACAGTCAATAACATACCTATATTCATATGCACTTTCAACCGACATAACTATATCTAGGTAGAAAGTTGTATAGCTGTAAGAATAATTTATTTGCGAAGAAACATTATCTTTGATTGAATAATCACTTCGAGTATTTAAGTGTTTTTAAAAGTTTTCCAGCCTTAGTTTTACCATCGATTTCTTCATTATTCGCGATTGCATCTTTGCAGATATATCATACGTACAGTAAACGTTTAATATTGTCTTGGCAGAAAATATCTTTAGGACGTTCTATCACCCATCGTACAAAGAGCGTTGTTTCATCCATCTCAATAGAAGGATTGTCTCTCTGTATATCCTCATTGTTCGTCACGCACAATCGGTGTGTATGTAACTTATTCGACAAAAAGTTTTTGGGACACAGATATACATGTTTATATACGTTGAAACGAGGTGCGCAAAAAGAGCTTCATCATTCTTCGCACATTACAACAGCCTTGATTCAAATTATTTCTTGGTAGCAGATCGCTAACCTCAGTTGTATGGTACCTCAGCCGTCCGGTCACGCGTGTCGGAAATTTAATGGAAGAATAAAGCTTAATTAATTTTAATTCATTCCCAATTTGGTGTCGATATCGTCTCTTGGCGTGAGCTAATAGATGAGAAATTTTTATTCTCTTAAGAGATAATATTCGTTGCAAAGTACCCGGAGAAGTGAGGGAAAAGCTAGTAATAAAGAGAGGAGGAAAGAAAACTGTGAGAGAAATATTCTTGAGAGGTCTCTACGCGCCGTTGTTTGTTGGGCAAAGGGAAAAAGTTCAACAAGTTTTAAATTACAAACGTAGCCAGGCAGCCGGCAGCCACTTGTTTTCGCGGGTCTAATCTTATTTAAGATAACTTAGCGGCGTTCCGCCGAGCAACGGGACGCAGGGAAACACGCTAAGCTGGAAACTCGGATCCCGGACTCGGGTTGCTCGGGACCCACTTTACTCTAGTTTTCCTCTGTCTCCGTCGGGTCGTTTGTCGGCCCTTCTCTCTACTTACCGTTCCGCCACGTCCATTCCATGCTCGCAACCCCTTTTCAGAACTTTATTTCACCCTCGCCGAATACAACCTATTCAACCCCCGCAAATCTGCATCTCTTCACAAGTTGTGTGAGACGTCTCAGCTAGCTGAACCAGAAACTTACCGAGAACCCGTTGCAATTGTTCCGAGACAATTTTCCGTTTCATCTTGCGGGGTTAATTTTCCAAGGAGAGAAGAGTCTTGGAACCGAGCTCGTATAATTCCTGTCCGTTTCTAGCCGGGACTGAAACGAAGTATATCGCTGGCTTTCAGGACGACTTTTCACTGTCTCGAGGGTCGGATGGGTCGTTGACCCGGAGTCGCACGATATCGAGGAACCAAAAGGGACTCGACTACGTGGATAGCCGACGGTATGTACACGAGTTTTGCAATAGCAAAGGAGGAGGGGGGAGTCGACGCCGCGAAGAGTTTGGAGTTCTCTTTGTGCGTTTCCGCAGCGTTTGAACCAGCCATTGGAAGGAAAACCCGCATAATGTACCCAGAAGTGTTTTCCCTGCTCTCCCATCGACTTCCAAGGGCATGATAAAGCGGACGAAGACGTTGGTGGGCATCCGCAGCCGTCGGGGTCGTGAAACTGGTTGGAACAGGGCTGCTCGGGTCCTGTATAAAATTAAATAAAAGGATCAGGCGAGCCTCGCGTGGCTCTTAACCTCCGTCCACGCCCGTTCCTTTACCTGCTTCTCCTCCATCTCGGAAAACGGCCCTCAGATGCGAAACAAGTTCCAGGTTAGTCTTTGCTCGAGCTACGAGGCATTCGAATTGCCAACTCGACCAATTAAAAGGTAAAAAGCACCTCCGTCGTCGCGGTTGACGGAATACCTATACTGCTGTTGTTACTGCAGTTGTGGGCATCAGAAATTACCGCTACTTTGCGTTATTATACGTGTAAATTTCAAGTTCACAGTTGAAACGCTACCAGGAGTTCCCCTCGAATAAGTTCACGTCTGAAACGTACTCCAGCGTATTTCGTTGCAGGGTGGAAAAACCGCTGTGACACCATTTCAAATACAGTTTCTATTTACCATCGATGTATAATTGCTTCTTGACTCGACACTTTTATCAACAAGGAACAACGTATTTCCGTGACGTATGGGCTACATACACTTATGTATACACATGCAGAGGCCTACGTGTATGAAGGGTAATCGTGATAAGATTGAAGAGAATTGTTGACATTCCATCGGGTCTTTTTCCCTCCGTACTTTGTATGCGTTATGTGTGTACTACGTACATCGTAGAACCACTGACTTGGGTCTTAGATATACATATGTATGTACATGGCACATGTGAGCCACCCACACGCGGTTAAATGTATATATATATAGGGTATATATGCTGCTACTATACCCACGTGTATGCGCGCATGCCGAGTGAATTATTAGAATCGATTCTATTCATTCGTTCGGATTGGTAGAGAGCGGTGAACGTGGGAGAAATACGAGGGGCAGATGGTGTCATTTCTCATCTGCCATTATCTCCCTATCTCCCACCCTTTTCTCATCGTCTTCATCATCCTCCCAAACTTCCCATTTCCAGATATATTTCTGCCCTAATCCATGTAGCTCGTAACCCGCGCTCCGTTTTCTCAGCTCTGAATAAATGACGTGTAACAAAAACCCTCGGATCATTTTTAGGAAAACAAGCCCGTTTTTCGTTCAGGTTGAAAAACTCGACAGATTGTTAAATCCTCGACTAAAAATTTTGTGAAATTTGCCGACTAACACCGAATTTTACCCTTAAACAGCTACGCGTGTACCTACCTTTACTCTCGCACGCACACGCTTTCCACACGTGCGAATTTCCCATCGACCCCCCCCCCCCCCCCCTGCCGCCAACGTCGAAACATTTTCATCCGCCTGAATGGGCACGGCAAACGCGTTACTTCCAATGAAAGGTTGTTCCAGGGTTTTTGCTGCGTGCGGTCTGTGGCGCTTTATTTTGTTTACGCCTCGTGAGGTTCGCCTCGATTGATATACAATGCGGATCGTAAAAACTTGCCAAATCAAATTGTGGAAACGCGGTGAATATATAGGTATACGGTTTGCGTGTCGTATAACGTCAAGTTCCAATTGGCAGTAATAACGACTCGAAAATGTAACTGTATATATGCGAAACAACGCGCCTCGCATAATTCAATTGGAAGTTAAGAGCAATTTTAAAGGTGCACTAAATTGTTGTAAAGCCGGCGAACTCCTTCGTCTTCGAATAATAAATTCCACTCGGTTTGGAAGCTGAGTTTTCGGTATCCACGAGAATTTTCATTACAAATTGAAGTGATTTGAATTTCTTCCTCATTATAATTTCATCTGCTGCTGCTGCTGCTACTGTCCTGGTGCTGGTGCTGGTGCTGCAGGTGAATAAGTGGCAAAGGAGTTACTGGGGTGGGGTCAACCCTTGGTTAATCCAGAATGGAAAATGGTTTTAATTGTTATCCGTGGGACAAGGCGTTAGCGAAGTGGAGATAAAATGTAATCTCCTTCAATAACAATTTCCTTAATTAAGCCGGGGCAATCCAGTCCGATGTTCAATTCCCAAAGAGCGTAGGAGAAAAATTCTCCCGCTTTGTCGTGGCCCTGCGGATGTGAAAACACGCCGATGGGGATGGTCCAAGTATATCAACAACGACGCCAATGGTGCGACATGATGCATGTATTTCCATACATTTTTCCTTTAGCTACATGCATTTCGCAAACCCAGAGATATCGTTTTGTTGCGCATAACCGGTAGTCGCGGATATTGTTAGAGCAAGAACTGTCACAAGAAAATCATTCGCAGTAAGAGACACTATAAACGAAAACTAAACTACACTAAACCAAGTTACTACAGGATGGGAAAATTGCTAAACCCAGAAGAATAGTGTGTCAGGACGATAGGTGACTCAGTTTAACGATACGAAGGTAGAATATACGTTGTCTACAAATTCGTTGTAAACCCGGAACGCGTAGCGTTACAACAGCCTGCATTTCATTGCCAGAGCATAAAACTAGGAGTATAAACTTTCACGGAAGTGTGTTATGGGTCTGGGTATGGTCTGTGGGTGTTCGATAGAAAACTGGAAGCTTCGCAATTGTGAATTCAAGAACACTTCGGCAGCGTAACCGGTTCTTTATTTCAGTTACAACGATGTTAATTCACTCTCTGAATTCGTTTTACTGGAATTGTATTGGAATTCCTCGTGGTGCTTATCGCCGGTATTTTATTTTTTCTACTTCTATCAATACAATCTACTTTTCCTTCTGCAGCTCAGCTTCAAACTACTACTAGTCGGATCGTTATGTACACAGACTCTTATGGCAGGAATTTTCGAAGTTAGAAAGTACCCATCATGCCTTCGGGTGCCAGAGTGCCATAACTGGTTGAGATTAAAACGACGTTCTCTTGTTGTTCTCAGGTATTTAATTTACGGCGAACCAATCACCGCCAGAACCGGCAGGATGAGGTCAAAGACCAAAGTTAAGAAACCAGAGAAGACTGATAGCACACTCCAACCGAGGTTATAACTAACGACTTTGTTACCGGAAAATTCGTCGGGTTCTCCCTCGTCAGTTACGACTCGATCGCACGTGTTACAGCATCGCCTTTGGGACATACTTGAGGAGCTTTCATTGCTTTCCTTAACACGATTGCGTCGCTCAAGCGTGTTACGCACTGTTAATCAGTCAGTTCCAGTAAAATTGTTCAGAATCTCCTGATTTGACCTCCCGTTGAATTAATGATCCTAACCCAGTTCTAGTGTCGTAAGAATTTTGGAAAGTACGAGCACGCCAAATGCCAATAGCAGACAATTGGCTCAATTCACCGACCGGAAAAGCAGCCTCCTTGGCCGATGATTCGTCGTTCGAAAGTTTGTACTCGTGCGAAAGTGAGTTTCTGGTGGTTCGGAGTTGCGGAAAAGCTGCTACGAGTCTCTGGAGCTTAAACGACAAGTTCACTGTCCGGTCCAATAAGGCTAATGGAAACGGGGTGGTGAGGAAGGGGAAAAGCGAAAGAGGATGTAAACCTCGCCGCCACCGCCACGCTTTCATCGGCAGACTTTGTTTGTCGAGTTTGCATTCTCTCCCTCGTCTCCTCGCTGCTTCGATCACCTTTCCTCTTCTCATCACGGCCTTCTTGATCAGGCCTCAAACCGCTTCACAACTTGTGTCTCTGGTACTAGAGAGAACTTAATCTTACAGATGTTCTCCGATCCGATTCGTTAGTTATCTCAATTAAAGGGGATGATATATTCTTCGTTAAATCCGGAAACGACTATCGTTCTTTTCACTTGCAAGAAAGGATGGTGGACGGTATAACTCGCGTCGTTGCTCCCTTGATATTCGGCTCTCAAACACTGGGAATAATAAATTTAGGGTGCAATTGGGGGCGTTCCGAACAGCATGTGTCGAGGACACGAGTGGAATGGAAGAAGGAACCATTCCCTATCCGTTTCTTGGACGTGCCTCCCCTCACCATTTCCTACCCGGGACTGTGAGAGAACGATATTGATTCTCGCGCTACCATTGGCGTAGAGTGGAGAGAAGAGAGTCTCTTGTGGAGGTCATGGGGTTCCGTTTATCCGGGGATTTATTCTCCCCTGCTTCCCTCTTCTTCTCCGTACTCGTGCAGGTCTTCCTTCCTATGGTTTCCGCGTAGCTTGTTTACAGTTTTCCGATAAACCTCCCATCCGATGCTCACGGCCACGTCTCTCTTAGCAAATGAAGCATATGAATTTACGTTACAAGTCGCCACACGTTACCTAGTTGGCTTTTCATAGCGAGTTAACCATCCGCCACCATTACACAGTTGCCAGGGGGTACAATTAGTATAAGCACGCGACGGAAACTGTGCGAAAACTTTTCTGCTTACTTCAACCGCCCACCATTGCCGCCACCGCCTCCGCCGCTCTCGACGTTTAATCGTTTGGAAATTTTCAGTTCATCTAATAACGCGAACAAAAGGTCAAGTCGTAAAACAGATTTCACCCTGTCTTTATATAAGTTCCATTCAAAACTAATTAAAACTTGTCGGATCACCTTGCGCGGTTTCTTATGGCTGGCCTAATTTCATTAATATGCGGCATTCATCGATTAACTGATTACTTATGTAGATTCAATACGCTGCAGACGATGGTTGATCATATTATTTTCACGACGACTTGAACGATACATTCAAATTTGACGTTGCTTGCATCTGAATATTACATTTCTATACTCCGTAAAGCTTATACCTACAGACGCACCTTGAACCACACACATATATATATATATATATATATATATATATGTGTATACATATTTTTTAAATTCATTGTACCTCCGCATTTGCGTTACGCTGATGATTTCTGAGCTGTTGGCGTGCTTTATCAAGGGTAAAGAAATCGTCGGTACGTAAAATAGGTTAGGCTAACCACATTATCGTAAAGTTTCTTATTCACGATTTTCAACTGTTACAAGGCCGCAGAGGGGAAGGGATTTATACATACACGTGAAATATAATAACACGTTGCGAAAGGCGCCATTGGGTTGAAAAGAAGAGATGAAAATCACGCAATGATTCTTGAGACAATGCGATGCGGAGACTGGTGGATTACGCGAATCACTCCAACTCCCTATTCGTCTCTCTTTCTCGCGACTCGCACTTTTTTTGTACGTATGTATGTACATGAGTTTAGCTTACAATTTCATTGATTCGATCAGGCTTACCAGGTATTAACACCGTGCGGTCCCCAAGCGATTTCATCTCCTCGGACCGCATTAACCGTCAGAGTAAAAGAAGAAGAACATAACCGTAGATAGATCTGTAGAGAGATGCTGAGCAACGCGCTTGCGTGTCTTGCGTCGGGCGGATGAACAGATAGAAGACAATGAAGATTAATGCACCGTAGCTTTATGCCTCCTCCTCCTCCTCTTACTCTTCCTCCTCAATGGCCGGTTCCCGTTGATCCCCAGTTGTAATAATTTCGCCCGACACCCAGATTGCATTCTCGACTTAACGAACCTTTCATCGCCGTAGTCTCGAACCTATACATTGTTACGTGAAACGGCTCCCCTTTGTCTAATTAATCCAACTATCCGAGTGGATTACCCCTGCAGGCACGCCGTCGCTCGTTCGAAAACTTGATGCTAATTGCGAGATATGCACGGGTACCTACCTGTATACCCAGAACAGCCTGCTACCCGGGACGCAATAAGTTCGTTCTCGACGGTCTGCAGTTTGTCCAACGGTAGGAGGCGGCTGTAAATAGCGACTAAAAGAAGTAAAGAGAAAGAAAGAACAAGAGGCAAGAGAGTGGCCTGGGGAGGAGGGGGGCAGGGGGGGGGGTGGAAGGGATAGAGAGTCCTGCACTCGGAGTGGGTTAGCGGTAAACCGCGCCGAGCTCGCTCTACTGGTCGACTAACCGCAACTTCCCTTCGTTGGTCTTTTCCAGATTAGCAGCAGTCGGCGGGACATGGATGTGAGCTTCACTAACGTGTTGGAGGGGGCTCGCCAGTACTTCCAGGGACTTCCCGTGCCTAGTACAGCCGGAACGACATCGTCGACGGAGAACATTGCAACATCAACCTCGTCCTCGTACGGTCATGGCGAAGTCACGGCCTCGGTTTCCGGGCCGACCTCATCCAGCACGATCGCGGCTGTTTCACGCGAGGCCCCTGGGGCCCAGCAGCGGGTTGAACTCGGCTCGCGGGGGCCTGAGGACAGGCAGGACGCGAGCCAGGTGGGCAACTCCTACTGGAACCCACACGGCCCCGTCGAACCTTACCCGCCGCAGCCGACGCGCGTCGAGGTTCCCGACACCAGGCCGACGGACGGGACGTGCGTCAGTCTCGAGGCCCCCGCCGGGTCCCTAACCGAGATGCAGCCAGCCAGCAAGCAGGCCTACGATCACGCCGTCGCGCACTCCTCCCCCTCCTCATCCTCCTCACCGGCTCAGCTGCACCAGCTACAACCTCCGAAGACCTGCTCGACGCCGCCCGTTTATCAGCAGCTCAACACCGTATCTAGAACGCCGTACTCGACGGCCGCCGATATGCTGCCAGCGCATTCGTCCTATCAGGCCGTCGAACGGGCCTCTTCGAGTCCGGCGATGGTGGCGCCGAGGACACAGTACTATCCGCGATATCATCACCCCGAAATCACGAAGAGCACGCCACTGCCGATGACCCAGAGCTCGACTTACCAGTCTGCCAACGCGGTTCCGGGCTCCGGTGTCGTTCAACAATCCGTGACCCGTTCGAGTCCGGCCGAGCAGGGTTACGCCTTACCACAGGGACGCGGGGCCCAGAGTCACGTCCACGAGTCCCGGGACCTTCAGAGTCCGGCACTGCGGAGCCACGGCTCGGGCTATCCGACTTCGGTCCAGGTGAACGGCGCTCACCAGCAGCACGCCGCGGCGCAGGGCTATGCCGTGCGCAACGCGGTCATTCCTACCTCAAATCAGCAACAGCAACAGCAACAGCAACAGCAACAGCAACAGCAGCAGCAGCAAGGCTCCGCGGCTTCGTCGTCTACCGCTGGTAATCCGGCCGCTCATCAGGTCGCCGTTCACGGAAACAATGCTCACACGCACATTCCTTCGCCCCATAATCTTCCGCAGCACATTCCGTCACCCCAAAATCCCCCTCGAGTCAATCCCTCGCCCCTTCAGCACCACGTTGTTGGCGCCGGTAACGCCGCCGGTTCTACCGGCTATTGTTCCAGGGTGTCTCCCCACATGCCACCCCCGAACTCGGCCTACCACTCGCCCTCACCTCATGAGGCAACTTCCTACCACTCCCCCTCGCCCCACCCTACTAATAACTCCAATACCTTTCAACCTCGGTCACCGACCTACCCCCCGCCTCCCCAAATACCCGCACAACAGTCTACTCCGCACTCGTACTCGTCTTCGAACTCCCAGCACTATCAGCAGCCGAGTTCTTATCCGTCGACAGCTTCCGGATACGCTCAGCCACAGTCGTCCGGCTACCATTCCCAGCTCCAGCCGAAGAACTCAACTTCCGGTTACTACTCGCAGAGCAATCGGTCTCAAGGCTACGCGGTTCCTCCGGCTTCCGCACCTTCGACGGCTAACCCCGGCGGCCAGGGTTACGGTGCTCATGGCAAGTCCATCGCTTACAACGGAGTCCAAGATCCAGGAAGAAGGAATTGCCCGGAGGTTGCACCGCCGTACAGGGTTCAGTCCTACCAGACACCAACCTCGGGTCAAAGGACCTCGAACACTCACAATCTCCCACCCATCGCCACGCTGTCTTATCAATACGACAGAAACTCACGCGAAGCCTTGTCGAAGGCCCAACCGATGCACAGGCAGCAACAGCGGCCCCAGTCTTCGACTACGAAGAATTCCTCAACGACCGGTTTAACGCCGAATCCGGCGAGGCTGTCCGACTATCCGGTCGCCGTGAACAACCAGCATGTAAACGGGAACATCGTCACCTCGGCAAGCTCCATGTACAGCAGGGTCGGTGGACAGCCCGGGGTCTATCCGAGGTACGCCACAACCATGGCGCCCAGTCATCACGGCAGTAACGCGACCAGCACTACCGTGACGTCGAACGGTGCGCCAACTTCCAACAGATCGACCGTCCCGACGCCGGTGTCGTCGACCATCGTCCATCCTGGGTATCCAACCCGGGCTGGGGGCCGGTCTTACCCTTCGACGCCGCACGTTCCTCAGGAAAATTACTCTTACAAGGATTATCCAAGCGCGTCGACAGCCTACCCAACGTCCACAGTCGTCAGCCAGTCCGTCCCTCCCCCATCGAGTTCCAGCTCGCTTCAGACCAACGGGACGACGACGACGAACAGAAAACGGGAGTCGCCGCTCGATCTCTCGCTCAGAACGATCAAGACCCCCGCGGACTCCACGGCCCAGGATGACCCGGAGGCCTCCAGCAGCGGGGACAAAATCGTCAGCAGCTCTAACGCCGTTTCGTCGAGAAGCACCGGGAGGACTGTACTCGTGCCTCCGAGTGCGGCATATCCGGTATACGACGGTCGGAGCTTCGGACATTCCCGAAGCCCTGCATCCGGGGTCAGGGCTTCCACCCCTATGCAGACGGTCCGCGCGCCGAAAGTCGATTTCTTACCGAACTTCAGCTCGACGCCCCTCCACCACCCGGCTCACGAGAGTAACTCGCTTCGCAGGAGCAGCTCGCAGCACATATACGCGCCATCGCCACGAGTTAACCCAGCGTCGGTTGCCCCTTTGCCTAATATAGCCACCTTCAAGAAAGCTCCCGCTGCCCCGTCCTCGTTGCCGTATGAAAAAAACTCACCCTATCGTGTCGGGAACGCGGTGCGCGCCAGGTATGCCCCGGTAATGGAACCTGGCGGAAACGCGATACGTCACCAGGAGTATACGTCTGATCCTGGCAAGTACCAGGTCGAAAGGAACAAGATGGCTCATGTTCAGTCGTCCGCTTACACCAGGGAGAGACAGCCGATGACCAAGAGGACTGCGGCCGATCCCACGCCCTATACCGGGCTCAACAAACAACCGCGCGTTGAAAAGTGGCGACAGTCGATAGACCAACAAATAGAGCAAAGACTGACCAATGCGCTTCAAGAACGCCAGCGTCAGGAGATGAGCTTGAACGCACCCGTTTCCAATGGCGTTAATCCCGCCGTTGTACCCGTCGGCTACGATCAGCGTCGGGAAAACAACAGTGCGTATAATTGCTGTGATAAAAGGAATTATCCGGAAAGCACGGGCGCTGCCAGGGGCTCCTTTGCTCCAGCTTCGCCTGTTGTCTACGGAAGTCAGAGTGGAACCCCGAGGGTCGCCGGACACTCGCATATCCCTCAGCCATCGGGGCATCAGAATTTGTATTCCGCGGGATACCGACACGGCCCGGGACAGCATGCAAGCTACAGAGTACCTGCGTCACATGCTCCCCATTCCGGACAGAACGCGGAACCACCCAGCAACACGGGGACCGATAAGAAGAGGGTACTCAGCCTCCTCAGGAACAGTTTGGAAAATAAACAACAGCGGGAGGAGCAGCTCAGCAACAGCCAGCAACCAATACTCGCCAATTACAATCAGCCAAGCTTTCAAAATAAGGTAAGTTTGTCGCTAATCTCAGCTTCTATTTGACTTGTTTCACTTATCGTTCTCTTTTTTATTCCTTTCCGCAACAGGTCGTCACACCAGTCGAGCCCAAAACCAACATTGGAAGACATAATCTCTCCCCCTTCACCGCTGCTAGTCTTCTTGAAAGGAACAGCACCACTCCACCTCACTACAAATTTCACGTGCCAAGGGCGGTCGACTCGATTATCCAGGAACCCTCTCATAGTCTGTACGGCACCAGGGTTAACTCGTCCGCCACTATACCTGGGAAAGAGGCCAACTCGATGCCGAGAGGTATCGAAAACCAGATTCATCGTGACAAGGACGATGGATTAGCGGCTATATTGGCAGCCCGAATACGAACTAAAGCTGAATTGAAACAGGTGCGTTGATAATACACCGGCTCAGTTTGATATTGAATTGTTTACGTCCTCGATCCGAGCCTTCCAAATATTTTCGATGGTATTTCCCTCTGCTTGGGGCCAATCCTTCTACCATTGAATATTTACGTTTTGTTATAATTAATATATCACCAGGTATCGGCCGGCCAGTTTGGCGCTAAACCGACGGTAGCGTCATCCCAGGAGATCTCGGCAACACCGAAAGGTAATTTCCGTGATAACCAATAATATGATCAAGTGCAGTTGTTCACTCAATTGTCATGGCTACTGAATTTATTTATTTATTCTTTTCCTTTTCGACATTGAAGACATTGAAAATGGAGCTTCCACATCAACGCCCCAGTCTGGTTCTTCTGGGGGAAGTCCACCGAAGCTCATTCGCGAACAGGCGGCTAGTCTTCCACCCCGAAGGCGTTTGTTCTCAAGGACCGACGAGGATTTACCTGTTGCGGCAACTATTCCAGCCCCAGCGCCAACCCCGGTCAAAGCTTCGGTCGTACCGCAGAGAGCTAGTGGATTCCGGAGCTCATCGGAGACCTCGGTGTTTGACTTCAGGGAGAGCGACTCCGAGGGTGAAATGCCGGTTTTGGAGAGACAGACGTTGGAGGAAATGCGAAGGGACAGAAGGCAACTGTCCAAGGTCCAGCCTCCCGTACCGCTCAACAACGCAATGTACATGAGAATGGCTTCATCGTCTGATTTAGTGAAGATAGAACTCAAGGTACGTGTCGATTCTCTGTGTAAAATTTCAGAGGATGTTGTTGATTAAACCGGTGTTATTCGCGTGACTGTGACTTTATGATAAGATGTGTTTTGGGTTTTCAGGAAAATGACAAAATCATCGAACCAGATTCATTCTGGTCGACAACCTGTGATAAGTTTATGGAACAGCTACGAAGTGGCGAGGTTACAACTAAAAAACGTGGCAGACGGAAGAAGGGAGAGTCCGGTTCCGTTTCCGCAACAAAGGTAGAAACTGATTCTGCGGTAAATTCGGACGCGGAGTCAGCGCCTAGGCTGGAAATGAAACCTGAAGACATTAAGCAAGAGGTACCAGATGTGCCAAGCGAAACTGTGAAGATTAAAGAGGAGGTGGTCGAGGTGAAAACCGAGCACGACTGCCTAGAAAATTTGGAAATCAAGACTGAACTCGACGAATCGGATATTAAAACGGAGAAGGTTGAAAAAATCGTGGAGAGAGATTCGGACGAGTTGCCACTAATTCAAAGAGCGACGCGAAAGAATTCTACGAAGATCGAGAGTGATGGGGAAGAAGAGATTGTCGGAAGGAAGAAGAGATCTCGTCGTGGTAGTAGGATAAAACTTATCTCATCCAGCGGCAGCGAAAGCTCGAGTGAAGAGAGTGAAGTAAGTGCTGAATTCGGCCATGGTTCTTCGGTAGCTGATAGATTAAGGGCCAGAAAACGCTCGAGTGCGACTGCGGAAACTGAAGGCATGAAGTTGCGCTCGCGAGATACGACACCGCACAAGGCGCCAAAGGATAAGGAGGGAAAGTCGTCACTGGCAAAGGGCAGTGTATCGCAAAAAGGTAAACCAAAACCATTGTTCGGTGATGGTAGCGACTTCAGACCAGGTTGGGAGGAAGAGGTTTACGTTTATAAAAAATCACTAAGAATGCCTACCAGGTTAATAACCGTTTCGAAGCCGTCCAGGTTTCATAGATTGTCAACTTCACTTCCGGATCTCGACCCGGGATCACCGGCACTCTCTGTATCGATGGAAAGTACTGATAACGAACGAATAAGAATATCGGACAGTGACTTGGAGTCCAACTGTAGTTTCAGTCTTGCCGGGCTGGAAAGCAAAATCGATGACGAAGAAGCAACTTCCTCGACGACAATGTCATGCCCGACGAAAACAACCCGACAGACTCGATCGGAAAATAATTCCATCATTGATCTTCTCGCCCAGAAAGTTGGTACCAGTAAAAAAGAACAGAAACGAAAGGCCAAGGAAAAGTTGGTCAAAGGCCCTAAGGTTCTTCCAAAAGGCAGCAACGAGCCAGAGCTACTTGCCACACCGAGTTTGACGCCTCTTTTATCGAACGACCTAGCAACGACACAAAAGACGAAAGGCAAGAGCCCTGTCAAAAGTACCAAGTCACCGAAACCAATAAAAGTGATGAACTCCTTTCTTTTGGGATACTTTCGTAAAGAGACTGTTAATAACTTTAGAGATGCGTTTAAGAATAATCATACTCTACCCAATGAATTTTCGACGTTTGTTTTGAAGAGCCGAACGAGAACAGAGACTCGGGTTTTGAAAAAACAGGCAACGATTAGAGAAGTCTTTGGCGAGGATAGACCGGCGTCTGCACCACCGATGCAAAATCACGGAGACACTTCGCAAGACGATGACGATTCTCAAACTGAAACGCAAGAATCCAAGCCAGGAAAGTCACGAACGTTGAAGCAGAAAGTCGTGTCTCGTCTTAAAAGTGCTGGAATATTGAGGAGTAACAAAGCACTAATGAATTCCAAGCTACATCTACTGAATCCTAAGAAACGTAACAACCTATTGAAATCTTTGGCTAAAAAGAAGCTCCAGCATATAAAGAAGGAGAAAATACAGAAAGAAGATGAAACGAAACGAGAGTTGGACGAGACAAGTGAAGTACAGGAAACCGAGAACAACGGACCTGACGCGGAAGCGGAGAATGCCGACGAAATTGGGGTGCCGAGCAAAAAGAGGCTGAAAATACGTACAGGGCGACGAAAATTTCGCTCTGGATTTGATTACATGCGGAAGAAAAAGAAACCATTGAAAAAAGACGACGTTACACCCAAAGATAGAAAACGAGTAAGTATAACAACGTAATCAATGCATTTTGGCCACTTTTTTTCAAGTCCGATTCTTCAACAAATCAATTTTTCCAGCAAATTGTGCCTCGTCCAAGTCCCGAATCCGTTGCTGATATACAAACGGAAATTAGAACATGGGTCATCAAGAAAGGCGTGGGTGAAACCATCCTTCATCGAGCTGCAAGGCTTGGATATACGGTAAGCACGAGGTGCTTGCGCATCGAACAATTACGCAAAGAAGTGGTAATCATATTGCCGACTAGTATTTATAACTCTGAGTATGCCTTTCAGGATGTTGCAGCATATTGCTTGGAAAAGTTGAACAACCCGCCAAGCCCTAAGGATAATGCAGGATATACACCCCTCCATGAAGCATGTTCGAAAGGACATCTAGAAATTGCTAAACTTCTACTTGCCTATGGGGCAAATGTTAGCGAAAGCGCCAATGGGGGGATAAGGTGAGCACAAAACGAGAAATGATAGACTTGGCATAAAGCTGAGATATTCTTTTGTCTTTATAGGCCGCTACACGAAGCTGCAGAGAATGGGGCAACTGAACTTGTCAGATTGCTGCTTTCATACGGTGCTGATCCATTGTTGGCTACCTATGCTGGCCAGACTCCCTTAATGCTGGCCTCAGACACAGACGCATATTTGATCCTTGAACAACATCTAGATGACGTCCAAGGACGTCCTGCTGCTCCATGGAGTTTCGGCGGTCCGTCATCAATTTTTGGTGAGTAAAAATATCAATTTTTTTTATCGATCTCTGACTTAATTGCTCAAAATCCGCTTTGAACTTATATATATATATTATGTACATTTATATTAACTTACGTAGGTATGGGCAGATTTTAATTTTAATTCAGCATCTGATTGGCTTACAGATCTTGAGCCGACAGGATACAGTCCATTAAGAGAACCTCCCATGGATATTCCAGAGCCTGAACTTGAAGATATCGAAATGGAAGTGAGCGACGTTAACTTACCAGTACTGTATTCCCTTGCCAACGACCCCGACAAATGGGTACTTCTTCAAGACTTGACAGCAGTGTTACGTGTGAAAAGTAGAGATGCTCTGCTTCGCCAAGTTAATCCAAAGGCTCCTGCCGGACCACCGGCGGTAGCTCACCGTGACGTCATGCGGGAATTAAAGCTTCCAGATTTTCTAGAACAGTCCCGATGTTGTCATCTGTTGAGTGGTGGCGAGAGAATAAACGTGCGCGCCTCCAAAGTAACGCTTATTAAGTACAATGATAAAGTGAAATCACTTCTCAACGTTGAACGAGTCGTGATTAGCTCAAGGTGACAGGAGGTGCCACTGGGGCAGGACACCTGTCTCCAGGCTAGGCCGTCGACTTCAATGGAAGATGAACTTATATCAGTGAAAGTTGACGAAAAAAGAACTTTGCCCTGTCTTGGATTCAAACGGGAAAGACATAAAAGAATCAAACGACAAACTAAACGAAACTTATTAGGGTGAATGAATGTGGGACCTGAAAACTATTGGTCGATTAACGGTGCAACAAATGTAATAATTTGGATGTGTATAAAGTGGCTTCGACCGAAATATTGATATTGGAGCATTCTGGATCTCACGAGCATTATAAAATGGGCAATTTATAGGAATATACATTGACAAACTGTTACAATGAACAATTATAACGCAGCATATTATCGTTAATAGTGCAATGCTGACGGATAATATATTATGTGGGTAGCGAACGACGTCTATTATTATAGTTTTCATTTTTCATACAATTAGAAGTGAGGACAACAAAGCAGCAAACTGTGACATTATATTATTAGAGTATTTATTGGAGATATATATCCGTCGGATGATATTTTAATAAAATGCCTGATACGGCTGTTTGAATGAAAATTTTAATCTATTGCTTTTAGGAGGAAACTGACGTCTGGAAAATAGATAATTTAGAATATATTCAACAAGCGGTACCAGTTATGATTGCTGTTTCATATTCACGTAAATTATGTACGTACTATGTAGATCAGCGCATATTCTCAATGACTAAAAATCATACGAAATACATATTTCCTTGTTGAAATACCTCGGGTAGGCTTCTATAAGAATTGAATAAAGAAAGAAAGAAAAGGAGAGGTATGGTTACTATTTTAGTAGTGCAAATACTGATAAAAGAAAAAATAATATAATAAACAAATGATTGAATAAGATAATTACGTTACCAATTTTTAATTTAACTTTATTTACTGCACTTGCAATGTTCGTCAAGTACACATATGTATTTATAAAATTTGTTTACCGTTGATGAATTAATTTTCAGATGTACATACATATATTTGCCTAGAAGCTAAGGGGCATTTATAAATTGGGAAGTGCAATCGGAAAAGTGATTCTTTTTGTGTTAATACTCTTGGGTAGACTGATAGCGCAATTATAAAAACGAAATCGAAATAGCCAAGCTATTTCGTTGGATGGCAATACTAAAATCACAATGTAGAAATGTTCTCTGTGCAATAAGATGACCAGCTATAATCTATTTTGAACTAATTCGAATCAGATATTACGTTGGATGAATTTTTTTTCCTTCTACGTGGAATGAAATTTTTTATTTCTAGCGTTCTGGATGTATAAAATGATGGTGTATTTATTGTATAGACAAAATGTAGTATTTTGACTGCAGCAATCCGTACGCTTGCATTGAAAATCATTCAAATATAATCGATTGATTCAAAACAATTTACGTACTTATCATTCTACTGCGTGCTGCATTTCAACCTCGCAGTTATCGTTTAATGTCAGTGGACTCGAAACAGTGCGACTCAATGCTTCGTATGCACTTAAAGACTTAGTTACTAATATTAATAAAGAACAGCCACAGAAATGGTTCTTCAGACGCAGTACACGCATATTTTAATTGTAATAATCAGTCTCAGGGAAAAATCTATGTGTATTATCAAATTATACGCTGTAATTTAGAAAGTATGTATAATCAGATGGACATTATGGGTCATTATGTGTGCAGAATCGATTCGTATGTTATTAGATCATTGTGTTGCTTTGTTAATGGATTAATTTCCTGTCATTTCACGCTGTATCACCGTCTATCTGAGTATACGGTTTTTGAGTATACGGTACGTTAGATCTAAGAGCCACGACTAATAACACTTGTATGACAGTGTATTTCAATGTACATATTGAATGTTTCAAATAAAATATAAGTTAAAGTGTATCTGAACACTAATATTGATTTTCAGTAAATTTCTTCTTATGTGAAATTATAATGTACGTATTGTATGTATCTATTATAGCGAAAGTAAAGGTAAATATAAGGGTAGACGCAATGTTTCTAACATAAGTCTCTTGTTGTTATTGTAAAGTGTAATAGTGGTACGTAGAATAAATTATGGTTGTAAGCAAGATATGCAGGGAAGCCTCTGTATATGTACATACTTAGAATTACTGTAATCGCTTTTTTATTGTATCATATATACATAACGAACAATGATTATTACTATTATCGATGTACATTTTCTTAGATGTAACGTTCCCTTCTATCTATGTTATGCATGTGTCCACATTGTATACACATGTATATGAATATATACATATATTTTATACATCTACAATGTGGATCCATATGCATATATATACACACACACACACACATTCAGGAAACTTCTAAGTGTGTTAAAATATACCTTATCGCTTTGCGAGGAGAAACAAAACAAATTATACTATATCGATGAACAAATATATTTTACTTTGAAATTTTAGTTAAGAACATTATGAAACTTTGGCATGTTGGGAAATAGAGCTTCTCTGTGATTCAAAGTAGAAAAAGGAGACTACAATTACTATAACCGATATTGTGACGATGAATATTATCACTATTACAACTTTGATCATCACCATTATTTATTATGTTTCTTATTATGGCAGTGCAATAACTAATGCATTATCAACAGTTTCGTGGCGTAAGTTTGTAATTTCTTTTGCTAATAACTCTGGAACAAGATATCCTATTAATGTAATAAAATGAGTATTTTTATTGTAACACATTGTTGCTCTTCATCGGGCGATTCACGATTTTGATTAGAAATCGATTATGCCGTTCTGTCAGTTTGATTCGTTCGGTAAATATTCTTATACACTGGAACTATTAATGATGCTCGTCGTATGTCCGTAGGTGATGACCCTAAGAAAGTGTAGTTGCGTTTTCGTATTTCCTGTAGTCAAGCTAATGTGTAGGTGAGGGGACAGGAAAATCGTTTTGGAGATCGGAGAATTTTCGCTTCGAAAATTTTATGAATGAAGGCACGACCTATGAAATTTTTCAGCACAATTTGAGTCGAGTTTGTGAAACGCAATGATCGATTAAGTCGCTGCCAAAAGCAAATCGAATGTTGAAGCCAGATATAAAATTTCTGCGCGTTTCCTCAGCTGTTGCATCCGTAATGTTCTCAATGCCTGTTTTTCAATCCTTGTGGTTCAATTGGTCTGAAAATGGTTATTTGTATCGCTGTGAGACGAAAAGATTGGTACTCGAAAACCAGATGTTGAGCCACCCTTCGTACTTGAGTCCAATTTCGGAAATTTTTAAGAAGAATAACAATAAAATTGATATGCAAAGACTCTGAATCCATGTAATTTTGCGGAAAAAAAATCGATTGCGTGCGTCGCGATACGCTGCGAAAAACGAATCAAGAGTGACAGCCTCAAGAAGAGACTTCGTTTTGTCATTTTTCTGCAGCTAGTCTTGCGGGAGAATTTCTGTGCTTTAGCTTTTTAATGGTATTTTTCAAGACTTTGAGGAATGCTGCGATCAATTCTTCAGGGCACTGTTACAACGTAATTTTGGGAGGGAAATGGATTTAGCGCAGTCCCAGAACGCTGGGGGCGATAACTGATAAGTTACGGCCGAAAGACTCATGATTTTCATCGTCATTTCTTTGCTGCTGGTCCTACGCTTATTTTGATGTGTTTTCTGAGTTCCTGGGGGTCGAATTACTCTAGAAATGGTCATACGAATCGATTCAAAGACGACAAATTTTCGGCTCCAAAAACGAGCAAAAAAGCAAGGCTAACCTAACCTAACCTAACCCCTTTGGATTTTTGGCCAAAATTTCGAAGACTTCGGAAAGTGCTGCAATAAAATCTTTCAGGCCCTATTCCGACATAATTTTGCGAGAGGAATCGATTGAGCGCAGTCCCAATACGCTGCGAGCGATAGCTGAAAAGTTACGGCCGAAAAACTCATGATTTTCATCGTCATTTCTTTGCTGCTGGTCCTACGCTCATTTTGATGTGTTTTCTGAGTTCCTCGGGGTCGAATTACTCTAGGAATGGTCATACAAATCGATTCAAAGACGACAAATTTTCGGCTCCAAAAACGAGCAAAAAAGCAAGGCTAACCCCTTTGGATTTTTGGCCAAAATTTCGAAGACTTTGGAAAGTGCTGCAATAAAATCATTCAGGCCCTATTCCGACGTAATTTCGCGAGAGGAATCGATTGAGCGCAGTCCCAATACGCTACGAGCGATAGCTGAAAAGTTACGGCCAAAAAACTCATGATTTTCATCGTCATTTCTTTGCTGCTGGTCCTACGCTTATTGTGATGTGTTTTCTGAGTTCCTGGGGGTCGAATTACTCTGGAAATGGTCATACAAATCGATTCAAAGACGACAAATTTTTGGCTTCAAAAATGAGCAAAAAAGCAAGGCTAACCCCTTTGGATTTTTGGCAAAAATTTCGACGACTTTGGAAAGTGCTGCAATAAAATCATTCAGGCCCTATTCCGACGTAGTTTTGCGAGAGGAATCGATTGAGCGCAGTCCCAATACGCTGCGAGCGATAGCTGAAAAGTTACGGCCAAAAAACTCATGATTTTCATCGTCATTTCTTTCCTGCTGGTCCTACGCTTATTGTGATGTGTTTTCTGAGTTCCTGGGGGTCGAATTACTCTGGAAATGGTCATACAAATCGATTCAAAGACGACAAATTTTTGGCTTCAAAAATGAGCAAAAAAGCAAGGCTAACCCCTTTGGATTTTTGGCCAAAATTTCGAAGACTTCGGAAAGTGCTGCAACAAAATCATTCAGGCCCTATTCCGACGTAATTTTGCGAGAGGAATCGATTGAGCGCAGTCCCAATACGCTGCGAGCGATAGCTGAAAAGTTACGGCCGAAAAACTCATGATTCTCTTCGTCATTTCTCTGCTGATGGTCCAACGCTTATTTTGATGTGTTTTCTGAGTTCCTGGGGGTCGAATTACTCTAGAAATGGTCATACAAATCGATTCAAAGACGACAAATTTTCGGCTCCAAAAATGAGCAAAAAAGCAAGGCTAACCCATTTGGATTTTTGGCCAAAATTTCGAAGACTTTGGAAAGTGCTGCAATAAAATCATTCAGGCCCTATTCCGACGTAATTTTGCGAGAGGAATCGATTGAGCGCAGTCCCAATACGCTGCGAGCGATAGCTGAAAAGTTACGGCCGAAAAACTCATGATTTTCATCTTCATTCCTTTGCTGCTGGTCCTACGCTTATTTTGATGTGTTTTCTGAGTTCCTGGGGGTCGAATTACTCTAGAAATGGTCATACAAATCGATTCAAAGACGACAAATTTTCGGCTTCAAAAATAAGCAAAGAAGCAAGGCTAACCCCTTTGGATTTTTGGCCAAAATTTCGACGACTTCGGAAAGTGCTGTAATAAAATCATTCAGGCCCTATTTCGACGTACCTCTGCGAGAGGAATCAATTGAGCGCAGTCCCAATACGCTGCGAGCGATAGCTGAAAAGTTACGGCCGAAAAACTCATGATTTTCATCTTCATTCCTCTGCTGCTGGTCCTACGCTTATTTTGATGTGTTTTCTGAGTTCCTGGTGGTCGTATTACTCTAGAAATGGTCATACAAAACGATTCAAAGACGACAAATTTTCGGCTCCAAAAACGAGCAAAAAAGCAAGGCTAACCCCTTTGGATTTTTGACCAAAATTTTGAAGACTTTGGAAAGTGCTGCAATGAAATCATTCAGGCCCTATTCCGACGTAATTTTCCGGAAGGAATCGATTTAGCGCAGTCCCAATACGCTGCGAGCGATAGCTGAAAAGTTACGGCCAAAAAACTCATGATTTCCATCGTCATTTCTTTGCTGCTGGTCCTACGCTTATTGTGATGTGTTTTCTGAGTTCCTGGGGGTCGAATTACTCTGGAAATGGTCATACAAATCGATTCAAAGACGACAAATTTTCGGCTCCGAAAACGAGCAAAAAAGCAAGGCTAACCCCTTTGGATTTTTGGCCAAAATTTCGACGACTTTGGAAAGTGCTGCAATAAAATCATTCAGGCCCTATTCCGACGTAATTTAGCGAGAGGAATCGATTGAGCGCAGTCCCAATACGCTACGAGCAATAGCTGAAAAGTTACGGCCGAAAAACTCATGATTCTCTTCGTCATTTCTCTGCTGCTGGTCCTACGCTTATTTTGATGTGTTTTCTGAGTTCCTGGGGGTCGAATTACTCTAGAAATGGTCATACAAATCGATTCAAAGACGACAAATTTTCGGCTTCAAAAATGAGCAAAAAAGCAAGGCTAACCCCTTTGGATTTTTGGCCAAAATTTCGACGACTTTGGAAAGTGCTGCAATATAATAATTCAGGCCCTATTCCGACGTAATTTTGCGAGAGGTATCGATTGAGCGCAGTCCCAATACGCTGCGTGCGATAGCTGAAAAGTTACGGCCGAAAAACTCATGATTCTCTTCGTCATTCCTCTGCTGCTGGTCCTACGCTTATTTTGATGTGTTTTCTGAGTTCCTGGGGGTCGAATTACTCTAGAAATGGTCATACAAATCGATTCAAAGACGACAAATTTTCGGCTTCAAAAATGAGCGAAAAAGCAAGGCTAACCCCTTTGGATTTTTGGCCAAAATTTCGACGACTTTGGAAAGTGCTGCAATAAAATCATTCAGGCCCTATTCCGACGTAATTTTGCGAGAGGAATCGATTGAGCGCAGTCCCAATACGCTACGAGCGATAGCTGAAAAGTTACGGCCGAAAAACTCATGATTCTCTTCGTCATTTCTCTGCTGCTGGTCCTACGCTTATTTTGATGTGTTTTCTGAGTTCCAGGGGGTCGAATTACTCTGGAAATGGTCATACAAATCGATTCAAAGACGACAAATTTTTGGCTTCAAAAATGAGCAAAAAAGCAAGGCTAACCCCTTTGGATTTTTGGCCAAAATTTCGACGACTTTGGAAAGTGCTGCAATAAAATCATTCAGGCCCTATTCCGACGTAATTTTGCGAGAGGAATCGATTGAGCGCAGTCCCAATACGCTGCGAGCGATAGCTGAAAAGTTACGGCCGAAAAACTCATGATTTTCATCGTCATTTCTTTGCTGCTGGTCCTACGCTTATTTTGATGTGTTTTCTGAGTTCCTGGGGGTCGAATTACTCTAGAAATGGTCATACAAATCGATTCAAAGACGACAAATTTTCGGCTTCAAAAATGAGCAAAAAAGCAAGGCTAACCCCTTTGGATTTTTGGCCAAAATTTCGACGACTTTGGAAAGTGCTGCAATATAATAATTCAGGCCCTATTCCGACGTAATTTTGCGAGAGGAATCGATTGAGCGCAGTCCCAATACGCTGCGTGCGATAGCTGAAAAGTTACGGCCGAAAAACTCATGATTCTCTTCGTCATTTCTCTGCTGCTGGTCCTACGCTTATTTTGATGTGTTTTCTGAGTTCCTGGGGGTCGAATTACTCTGGAAATGGTCATACAAATCGATTCAAAGACGACAAATTTTTGGCTTCAAAAATGAGCAAAAAAGCAAGGCTAACCCCTTTGGATTTTTGGCCAAAATTTCGACGACTTTGGAAAGTGCTGCAATAAAATCATTCAGGCCCTATTCCGACGTAATTTTGCGAGAGGAATCGATTGAGCGCAGTCCCAATACGCTGCGAGCGATAGCTGAAAAGTTACGGCCGAAAAACTCATGATTTTCATCGTCATTTCTTTGCTGCTGGTCCTACGCTTATTTTGATGTGTTTTCTGAGTTCCTGGGGGTCGAATTACTCTAGAAATGGTCATACAAATCGATTCAAAGACGACAAATTTTCGGCTTCAAAAATGAGCAAAAAAGCAAGGCTAACCCCTTTGGATTTTTGGCCAAAATTTCGACGACTTTGGAAAGTGCTGCAATATAATAATTCAGGCCCTATTCCGACGTAATTTTGCGAGAGGAATCGATTGAGCGCAGTCCCAATACGCTGCGTGCGATAGCTGAAAAGTTACGGCCGAAAAACTCATGATTCTCTTCGTCATTCCTCTGCTGCTGGTCCTACGCTTATTTTGATGTGTTTTCTGAGTTCCTGGGGGTCGAATTACTCTAGAAATGGTCATACAAATCGATTCAAAGACGACAAATTTTCGGCTTCAAAAATGAGCGAAAAAGCAAGGCTAACCCCTTTGGATTTTTGGCCAAAATTTCGACGACTTTGGAAAGTGCTGCAATAAAATCATTCAGGCCCTATTCCGACGTAATTTTGCGAGAGGAATCGATTGAGCGCAGTCCCAATACGCTACGAGCGATAGCTGAAAAGTTACGGCCGAAAAACTCATGATTCTCTTCGTCATTTCTCTGCTGCTGGTCCGACGCTTATTTTGATGTGTTTTCTGAGTTCCTGGGGGTCGAATTACTCTGGAAATGGTCATACAAATCGATTCAAAGACGACAAATTTTTGGCTTCAAAAATGAGCGAAAAAGCAAGGCTAACCCCTTTGGATTTTTGGCCAAAATTTCGACGACTTTGGAAAGTGCTGCAATAAAATCATTCAGGCCCTATTCCGACGTAATTTTGCGAGAGGAATCGATTGAGCGCAGTCCCAATACGCTGCGAGCGATAGCTGAAAAGTTACGGCCGAAAAACTCATGATTTTCATCGTCATTTCTTTGCTGCTGGTCCTACGCTTATTTTGATGTGTTTTCTGAGTTCCTGGGGGTCGAATTACTCTAGAAATGGTCATACAAATCGATTCAAAGACGACAAATTTTCGGCTTCAAAAATGAGCAAAAAAGCAAGGCTAACCCCTTTGGATTTTTGGCCAAAATTTCGACGACTTTAGAAAGAGCTGCAATATAATAAATCAGGCCATATTCCGACGTAATTTTGCGAGAGGAATCGATTGAGCGCAGTCCCAATACGCTGCGTGCGATAGCTGAAAAGTTACGGCCGAAAAACTCATGATTCTCTTCGTCATTCCTCTGCTGCTGGTCCTACGCTTATTTTGATGTGTTTTCTGAGTTCCTGGGGGTCGAATTACCCTAGAAATGGTCATACGAATCGATTCAAAGACGACAAATTTTCGGCTTCAAAGATGAGCAAAAAAGCAAGGCTAACCCTTTGGATTTTTGGCCAAAATTTCGAAGACTTTGGAAAGTGCTGCAATGAAATCATTCAGGCCCTATTCCGACGTAATTTTGCGAGAGGAATCGATTGAGCGCAGTCCCAATACGCTGCGAGCGATAGCTGAAAAGTTACGGCCGAAAAACTCATGATTTTCATCTTCATTCCTCTGCTGCTGGTCCTACGCTTATTTTGATGTGTTTTCTGAGTTCCTGGGGGTCGAATTACTCTAGGAATGGTCATACAAATCGATTCAAAGACGACAAATTTTCGGCTTCAAAAATGAGCAAAAAAGCAAGGCTAACCCCTTTGGATTTTTGGCCAAAATTTCGACGACTTCAGAAATGGCTGCAATATAATAATTCAGGCCCTATTCCGACGTAATTTTACGAGAGGAATCGATTGAGCGCAGTCCCAATACGCTGCGAGCGATAGCTGAAAAGTTACGGCCGAAAAACTCATGATTTTCATCGTCATTTCTTTGCTGCTGGTCCTACGCTTATTTTGATGTGTTTTCTGAGTTCCTGGGGGTCGAATTACTCTAGAAATGGTCATACAAATCGATTCAAAGACGACAAATTTCCGGCTTCAAAAATGAGCAAAAAAGCAAGGCTAACCCCTTTGGATTTTTGGCCAAAATTTCGACGACTTTGGAAAGTGCTGCAATAAAATCATTCAGGCCCTATTCCGACGTAATTTTGCAAGAGGAATCGATTGAGCGCAGTCCCAATACGCTGCCAGCGATAGCTGAAAAGTTACGGCCGAAAAACTCATGATTCTCTTCGTCATTTCTCTGCTGCTGGTCCTACGCTTATTTTGATGTGTTTTCTGAGTTCCTGGGGGTCGAATTACTCTGGAAATGGTCATACAAATCGATTCAAAGACGACAAATTTTTGGCTTCAAAAATGAGCGAAAAAGCAAGGCTAACCCCTTTGGATTTTTGGCCAAAATTTCGACGACTTTGGAAAGTGCTGCAATAAAATCATTCAGGCCCTATTCCGACGTAATTTTGCGAGAGGAATCGATTGAGCGCAGTCCCAATACGCTGCGAGCGATAGCTGAAAAGTTACGGCCGAAAAACTCATGATTTTCATCGTCATTTCTTTGCTGCTGGTCCTACGCTTATTTTGATGTGTTTTCTGAGTTCCTGGGGGTCGAATTACTCTGGAAATGGTCATACAAATCGATTCAAAGACGACAAATTTTCGGCTTCAAAAATGAGCAAAAAAGCAAGGCTAACCCCTTTGGATTTTTGGCCAAAATTTCGACGACTTTGGAAAGAGCTGCAATATAATAATTCAGGCCCTATTCCGACGTAATTTTGCGAGAGGAATCGATTGAGCGCAGTCCCAATACGCTGCGAGCGATAGCTGAAAAGTTACGGCCGAAAAACTCATGATTTTCATCGTCATTTCTTTGCTGCTGGTCCTACGCTTATTTTGATGTGTTTTCTGAGTTCCTGGGGGTCGAATTACTCTAGAAATGGTCATACAAATCGATTCAAAGACGACAAATTTCCGGCTTCAAAAATGAGCAAAAAAGCAAGGCTAACCCCTTTGGATTTTTGGCCAAAATTTCGACGACTTTGGAAAGTGCTGCAATAAAATCATTCAGGCCCTATTCCGACGTAATTTTGCAAGAGGAATCGATTGAGCGCAGTCCCAATACGCTGCCAGCGATAGCTGAAAAGTTACGGCCGAAAAACTCATGATTTTCATCGTCATTTCTTTGCTGCTGGTCCTACGCTTATTTTGATGTGTTTTCTGAGTTCCTGGGGGTCGAATTACTCTAGAAATGGTCATACAAATCGATTCAAAGACGACAAATTTTCGGCTTCAAAAATGAGCAAAAAAGCAAGGCTAACCCCTTTGGATTTTTGGCCAAAATTTCGACGACTTTGGAAAGTGCTGCAATATAATAATTCAGGCCCTATTCCGACGTAATTTTGCGAGAGGAATCGGTTTAGCGCAGTCCTAATACGCTGCGTGCGATAGCTGAAAAGTTACGGCCGAAAAACTCATGATTCTCTTCGTCATTCCTCTGCTGCTGGTCCTACGCTTATTTTGATGTGTTTTCTGAGTTCCTAGGGGTCGAATTACTCTAGAAATGGTCATACAAATCGATTCAAAGACGACAAATTTTCGGCTTCAAAAATGAGCGAAAAAGCAAGGCTAACCCCTTTGGATTTTTGGCCAAAATTTCGACGACTTTGGAAAGTGCTGCAATAAAATCATTCAGGCCCTATTCCGACGTAATTTTGCGAGAGGAATTGATTGAGCGCAGTCCCAATACGCTGCGAGCGATAGCTGAAAAGTTACGGCCGAAAAACTCATGATTTTCATCGTCATTTCTTTGCTGCTGGTCCTACGCTTATTTTGATGTGTTTTCTGAGTTCCTGGGGGTCGAATTACTCTAGAAATGGTCATACAAATCGATTCAAAGACGACAAATTTTCGGCTTCAAAAATGAGCGAAAAAGCAAGGCTAACCCCTTTGGATTTTTGGCCAAAATTTCGACGACTTTGGAAAGTGCTGCAATAAAATCATTCAGGCCCTATTCCGACGTAATTTTGCGAGAGGAATCGATTGAGCGCAGTCCCAATACGCTGCGAGCGATAGCTGAAAAGTTACGGCCGAAAAAACTCATGATTTTCATCGTCATTCCTTTGCTGCTGGTCCTACGCTTATTTTGATGTGTTTTCTGAGTTCCTGGGGGTCGAATTACCCTAGAAATGGTCATACGAATCGATTCAAAGACGACAAATTTTCGGCTTCAAAAATGAGCAAAAAAGCAAGGCTAACCCCTTTGGATTTTTGGCCAAAATTTCGAAGACTTTGGAAAGTGCTGCAATGAAATCATTCAGGCCCTATTCCGACGTAATTTTGCGAGAGGAATCGATTGAGCGCAGTCCCAATACGCTGCGAGCGATAGCTGAAAAGTTACGGCCGAAAAACTCATGATTTTCATCGTCATTCCTCTGCTGCTGGTCCTACGCTCATTTTGATGTGTTTTCTGAGTTCCTGGGGGTCGAATTACTCTAGGAATGGTCATACAAATCGATTCAAAGACGACAAATTTTCGGCTTCAAAAATGAGCAAAAAAGCAAGGCTAACCCCTTTGGATTTTTGGCCAAAATTTCGACGACTTTGGAAAGTGCTGCAATATAATAATTCAGGCCCTATTCCGACGTAATTTTGCGAGAGGAATCGATTTAGCGCAGTCCCAATACGCTGCGTGCGATAGCTGAAAAGTTACGGCCGAAAAACTCATGATTTTCATCGTCATTTCTTTGCTGCTGGTCCTACGCTTATTTTGATGTGTTTTCTGAGTTCCTGGGGGTCGAATTACTCTAGAAATGGTCATACAAATCGATTCAAAGACGACAAATTTTCGGCTTCAAAAATGAGCAAAAAAGCAAGGCTAACCCCTTTGGATTTTTGGCCAAAATTTCGACGACTTTGGAAAGTGCTGCGATATAATAATTCAGGCCCTATTCCGACGTAATTTTGCGAGAGGAATCGATTGAGCGCAGTCCCAATACGCTGCGTGCGATAGCTGAAAAGTTACGGCCGAAAAACTCATGATTCTCTTCGTCATTTCTCTGCTGCTGGTCCTACGCTTATTTTGATGTGTTTTCTGAGTTCCTGGGGGTCGAATTACTCTGGAAATGGTCATACAAATCGATTCAAAGACGACAAATTTTTGGCTTCAAAAATGAGCAAAAAAGCAAGGCTAACCCCTTTGGATTTTTGGCCAAAATTTCGACGACTTTGGAAAGTGCTGCAATAAAATTATTCAGGCCCTATTCCGACGTAATTTTGCGAGAGGAATCGATTGAGCGCAGTCCCAATACGCTGCGAGCGATAGCTGAAAAGTTACGGCCGAAAAACTCATGATTTTCATCGTCATTTCTTTGCTGCTGGTCCTACGCTTATTTTGATGTGTTTTCTGAGTTCCTGGGGGTCGAATTACTCTAGAAATGGTCATACAAATCGATTCAAAGACGACAAATTTTCGGCTTCAAAAATGAGCAAAAAAGCAAGGCTAACCCCTTTGGATTTTTGGCCAAAATTTCGACGACTTTGGAAAGTGCTGCAATATAATAATTCAGGCCCTATTCCGACGTAATTTTGCGAGAGGAATCGATTGAGCGCAGTCCCAATACGCTGCGTGCGATAGCTGAAAAGTTACGGCCGAAAAACTCATGATTCTCTTCGTCATTCCTCTGCTGCTGGTCCTACGCTTATTTTGATGTGTTTTCTGAGTTCCTGGGGGTCGAATTACTCTAGAAATGGTCATACAAATCGATTCAAAGACGACAAATTTTCGGCTTCAAAAATGAGCAAAAAAGCAAGGCTAACCCCTTTGGATTTTTGGCCAAAATTTCGACGACTTTGGAAAGTGCTGCAATATAATAATTCAGGCCCTATTCCGACGTAATTTTGCGAGAGGAATCGATTGAGCGCAGTCCCAATACGCTGCGTGCGATAGCTGAAAAGTTACGGCCGAAAAACTCATGATTCTCTTCGTCATTCCTCTGCTGCTGGTCCTACGCTTATTTTGATGTGTTTTCTGAGTTCCTGGGGGTCGAATTACTCTAGAAATGGTCATACAAATCGATTCAAAGACGACAAATTTTCGGCTTCAAAAATGAGCAAAAAAGCAAGGCTAACCCCTTTGGATTTTTGGCCAAAATTTCGACGACTTTGGAAAGTGCTGCAATATAATAATTCAGGCCCTATTCCGACGTAATTTTGCGAGAGGAATCGATTTAGCGCAGTCCTAATACGCTGCGTGCGATAGCTGAAAAGTTACGGCCGAAAAACTCATGATTCTCTTCGTCATTCCTCTGCTGCTGGTCCTACGCTTATTTTGATGTGTTTTCTGAGTTCCTAGGGGTCGAATTACTCTAGAAATGGTCATACAAATCGATTCAAAGACGACAAATTTTCGGCTTCAAAAATGAGCGAAAAAGCAAGGCTAACCCCTTTGGATTTTTGGCCAAAATTTCGACGACTTTGGAAAGTGCTGCAATAAAATTATTCAGGCCCTATTCCGACGTAATTTTGCGAGAGGAATCGATTGAGCGCAGTCCCAATACGCTACGAGCGATAGCTGAAAAGTTACGGCCGAAAAACTCATGATTCTCTTCGTCATTTCTCTGCTGCTGGTCCTACGCTTATTTTGATGTGTTTTCTGAGTTCCTGGGGGTCGAATTACTCTGGAAATGGTCATACAAATCGATTCAAAGACGACAAATTTTTGGCTTCAAAAATGAGCGAAAAAGCAAGGCTAACCCCTTTGGATTTTTGGCCAAAATTTCGACGACTTTGGAAAGTGCTGCAATAAAATCATTCAGGCCCTATTCCAACGTAATTTTGCGAGAGGAATCGATTGAGCGCAGTCCCAATACGCTGCGAGCGATAGCTGAAAAGTTACGGCCGAAAAACTCATGATTTTCATCGTCATTTCTTTGCTGCTGGTCCTACGCTTATTTTGATGTGTTTTCTGAGTTCCTGGGGGTCGAATTACTCTGGAAATGGTCATACAAATCGATTCAAAGACGACAAATTTTCGGCTTCAAAAATGAGCAAAAAAGCAAGGCTAACCCCTTTGGATTTTTGGCCAAAATTTCGACGACTTTGGAAAGAGCTGCAATATAATAATTCAGGCCCTATTCCGACGTAATTTTGCGAGAGGAATCGATTGAGCGCAGTCCCAATACGCTGCGAGCGATAGCTGAAAAGTTACGGCCGAAAAACTCATGATTTTCATCGTCATTTCTTTGCTGCTGGTCCTACGCTTATTTTGATGTGTTTTCTGAGTTCCTGGGGGTCGAATTACTCTAGAAATGGTCATACAAATCGATTCAAAGACGACAAATTTCCGGCTTCAAAAATGAGCAAAAAAGCAAGGCTAACCCCTTTGGATTTTTGGCCAAAATTTCGACGACTTTGGAAAGTGCTGCAATAAAATCATTCAGGCCCTATTCCGACGTAATTTTGCGAGAGGAATCGATTGAGCGCAGTCCCAATACGCTGCCAGCGATAGCTGAAAAGTTACGGCCGAAAAACTCATGATTTTCATCGTCATTTCTTTGCTGCTGGTCCTACGCTTATTTTGATGTGTTTTCTGAGTTCCTGGGGGTCGAATTACTCTAGAAATGGTCATACAAATCGATTCAAAGACGACAAATTTTCGGCTTCAAAAATGAGCAAAAAAGCAAGGCTAACCCCTTTGGATTTTTGGCCAAAATTTCGACGACTTTGGAAAGTGCTGCAATATAATAATTCAGGCCCTATTCCGACGTAATTTTGCGAGAGGAATCGATTTAGCGCAGTCCTAATACGCTGCGTGCGATAGCTGAAAAGTTACGGCCGAAAAACTCATGATTCTCTTCGTCATTCCTCTGCTGCTGGTCCTACGCTTATTTTGATGTGTTTTCTGAGTTCCTAGGGGTCGAATTACTCTAGAAATGGTCATACAAATCGATTCAAAGACGACAAATTTTCGGCTTCAAAAATGAGCGAAAAAGCAAGGCTAACCCCTTTGGATTTTTGGCCAAAATTTCGACGACTTTGAAAAGTGCTGCAATAAAATCATTCAGGCCCTATTCCGACGTAATTTTGCGAGAGGAATCGATTGAGCGCAGTCCCAATACGCTGCGAGCGATAGCTGAAAAGTTACGGCCGAAAAACTCATGATTTTCATCGTCATTTCTTTGCTGCTGGTCCTACGCTTATTTTGATGTGTTTTCTGAGTTCCTGGGGGTCGAATTACTCTAGAAATGGTCATACAAATCGATTCAAAGACGACAAATTTTCGGCTTCAAAAATGAGCGAAAAAGCAAGGCTAACCCCTTTGGATTTTTGGCCAAAATTTCGACGACTTTGGAAAGTGCTGCAATAAAATCATTCAGGCCCTATTCCGACGTAATTTTGCGAGAGGAATCGATTGAGCGCAGTCCCAATACGCTGCGAGCGATAGCTGAAAAGTTACGGCCGAAAAAACTCATGATTTTCATCGTCATTCCTTTGCTGCTGGTCCTACGCTTATTTTGATGTGTTTTCTGAGTTCCTGGGGGTCGAATTACCCTAGAAATGGTCATACGAATCGATTCAAAGACGACAAATTTTCGGCTTCAAAAATGAGCAAAAAAGCAAGGCTAACCCCTTTGGATTTTTGGCCAAAATTTCGAAGACTTTGGAAAGTGCTGCAATGAAATCATTCAGGCCCTATTCCGACGTAATTTTGCGAGAGGAATCGATTGAGCGCAGTCCCAATACGCTGCGAGCGATAGCTGAAAAGTTACGGCCGAAAAACTCATGATTTTCATCGTCATTCCTCTGCTGCTGGTCCTACGCTCATTTTGATGTGTTTTCTGAGTTCCTGGGGGTCGAATTACTCTAGGAATGGTCATACAAATCGATTCAAAGACGACAAATTTTCGGCTTCAAAAATGAGCAAAAAAGCAAGGCTAACCCCTTTGGATTTTTGGCCAAAATTTCGACGACTTTGGAAAGTGCTGCAATATAATAATTCAGGCCCTATTCCGACGTAATTTTGCGAGAGGAATCGATTTAGCGCAGTCCCAATACGCTGCGTGCGATAGCTGAAAAGTTACGGCCGAAAAACTCATGATTTTCATCGTCATTTCTTTGCTGCTGGTCCTACGCTTATTTTGATGTGTTTTCTGAGTTCCTGGGGGTCGAATTACTCTAGAAATGGTCATACAAATCGATTCAAAGACGACAAATTTTCGGCTTCAAAAATGAGCAAAAAAGCAAGGCTAACCCCTTTGGATTTTTGGCCAAAATTTCGACGACTTTGGAAAGTGCTGCAATATAATAATTCAGGCCCTATTCCGACGTAATTTTGCGAGAGGAATCGATTGAGCGCAGTCCCAATACGCTGCGTGCGATAGCTGAAAAGTTACGGCCGAAAAACTCATGATTCTCTTCGTCATTTCTCTGCTGCTGGTCCTACGCTTATTTTGATGTGTTTTCTGAGTTCCTGGGGGTCGAATTACTCTGGAAATGGTCATACAAATCGATTCAAAGACGACAAATTTTTGGCTTCAAAAATGAGCAAAAAAGCAAGGCTAACCCCTTTGGATTTTTGGCCAAAATTTCGACGACTTTGGAAAGTGCTGCGATAAAATTATTCAGGCCCTATTCCGACGTAATTTTGCGAGAGGAATCGATTGAGCGCAGTCCCAATACGCTGCGAGCGATAGCTGAAAAGTTACGGCCGAAAAACTCATGATTTTCATCGTCATTTCTTTGCTGCTGGTCCTACGCTTATTTTGATGTGTTTTCTGAGTTCCTGGGGGTCGAATTACTCTAGAAATGGTCATACAAATCGATTCAAAGACGACAAATTTTCGGCTTCAAAAATGAGCAAAAAAGCAAGGCTAACCCCTTTGGATTTTTGGCCAAAATTTCGACGACTTTGGAAAGTGCTGCAATATAATAATTCAGGCCCTATTCCGACGTAATTTTGCGAGAGGAATCGATTGAGCGCAGTCCCAATACGCTGCGTGCGATAGCTGAAAAGTTACGGCCGAAAAACTCATGATTCTCTTCGTCATTCCTCTGCTGCTGGTCCTACGCTTATTTTGATGTGTTTTCTGAGTTCCTGGGGGTCGAATTACTCTAGAAATGGTCATACAAATCGATTCAAAGACGACAAATTTTCGGCTTCAAAAATGAGCGAAAAAGCAAGGCTAACCCCTTTGGATTTTTGGCCAAAATTTCGACGACTTTGGAAAGTGCTGCAATAAAATCATTCAGGCCCTATTCCGACGTAATTTTGCGAGAGGAATCGATTGAGCGCAGTCCCAATACGCTACGAGCGATAGCTGAAAAGTTACGGCCGAAAAACTCATGATTCTCTTCGTCATTTCTCTGCTGCTGGTCCTACGCTTATTTTGATGTGTTTTCTGAGTTCCTGGGGGTCGAATTACTCTGGAAATGGTCATACAAATCGATTCAAAGACGACAAATTTTTGGCTTCAAAAATGAGCGAAAAAGCAAGGCTAACCCCTTTGGATTTTTGGCCAAAATTTCGACGACTTTGGAAAGTGCTGCAATAAAATCATTCAGGCCCTATTCCGACGTAATTTTGCGAGAGGAATCGATTGAGCGCAGTCCCAATACGCTGCGAGCGATAGCTGAAAAGTTACGGCCGAAAAACTCATGATTTTCATCGTCATTTCTTTGCTGCTGGTCCTACGCTTATTTTGATGTGTTTTCTGAGTTCCTGGGGGTCGAATTACTCTGGAAATGGTCATACAAATCGATTCAAAGACGACAAATTTTCAGCTTCAAAAATGAGCAAAAAAGCAAGGCTAACCCCTTTGGATTTTTGGCCAAAATTTCGACGACTTTGGAAAGAGCTGCAATATAATAATTCAGGCCCTATTCCGACGTAATTTTGCGAGAGGAATCGATTGAGCGCAGTCCCAATACGCTGCGAGCGATAGCTGAAAAGTTACGGCCGAAAAACTCATGATTTTCATCGTCATTTCTTTGCTGCTGGTCCTACGCTTATTTTGATGTGTTTTCTGAGTTCCTGGGGGTCGAATTACTCTAGAAATGGTCATACAAATCGATTCAAAGACGACAAATTTCCGGCTTCAAAAATGAGCAAAAAAGCAAGGCTAACCCCTTTGGATTTTTGGCCAAAATTTCGACGACTTTGGAAAGTGCTGCAATAAAATCATTCAGGCCCTATTCCGACGTAATTTTGCGAGAGGAATCGATTGAGCGCAGTCCCAATACGCTGCCAGCGATAGCTGAAAAGTTACGGCCGAAAAACTCATGATTTTCATCGTCATTTCTTTGCTGCTGGTCCTACGCTTATTTTGATGTGTTTTCTGAGTTCCTGGGGGTCGAATTACTCTAGAAATGGTCATACAAATCGATTCAAAGACGACAAATTTTCGGCTTCAAAAATGAGCAAAAAAGCAAGGCTAACCCCTTTGGATTTTTGGCCAAAATTCCGACGACTTTGGAAAGTGCTGCAATATAATAATTCAGGCCCTATTCCGACGTAATTTTGCGAGAGGAATCGATTTAGCGCAGTCCTAATACGCTGCGTGCGATAGCTGAAAAGTTACGGCCGAAAAACTCATGATTCTCTTCGTCATTCCTCTGCTGCTGGTCCTACGCTTATTTTGATGTGTTTTCTGAGTTCCTAGGGGTCGAATTACTCTAGAAATGGTCATACAAATCGATTCAAAGACGACAAATTTTCGGCTTCAAAAATGAGCGAAAAAGCAAGGCTAACCCCTTTGGATTTTTGGCCAAAATTTCGACGACTTTGGAAAGTGCTGCAATAAAATCATTCAGGCCCTATTCCGACGTAATTTTGCGAGAGGAATCGATTGAGCGCAGTCCCAATACGCTGCGAGCGATAGCTGAAAAGTTACGGCCGAAAAACTCATGATTTTCATCGTCATTTCTTTGCTGCTGGTCCTACGCTTATTTTGATGTGTTTTCTGAGTTCCTGGGGGTCGAATTACTCTAGGAATGGTCATACAAATCGATTCAAAGACGACAAATTTTCGGCTTCAAAAACGAGCGAAAAAGCAAGGCTAACCCCTTTGGATTTTTGGCCAAAATTTCGACGACTTTGGAAAGTGCTGCAATAGAATCATTCAGGCCCTATTCCGACGTAATTTTGCGAGAGGAATCGATTGAGCGCAGTCCCAATACGCTGCGAGCGATAGCTGAAAAGTTACGGCCGAAAAAACTCATGATTTTCATCGTCATTCCTTTGCTGCTGGTCCTACGCTTATTTTGATGTGTTTTCTGAGTTCCTGGGGGTCGAATTACCCTAGAAATGGTCATACGAATCGATTCAAAGACGACAAATTTTCGGCTTCAAAAATGATCGAAAAAGCAAGGCTAACCCCTTTGGATTTTTGGCCAAAATTTCGACGACTTTGGAAAGTGCTGCAATAAAATCATTCAGGCCCTATTCCGACGTAATTTTGCGAGAGGAATCGATTGAGCGCAGTCCCAATACGCTGCGAGCGATAGCTGAAAAGTTACGGCCGAAAAACTCATGATTTTCATCGTCATTTCTTTGCTGCTGGTCCTACGCTTATTTTGATGTGTTTTCTGAGTTCCTGGTAGTCGTATTACTCGAGAAATGGTCATACAAATCGATTCAAAGACGACAAATTTTCGGCTCCAAAAACGAGCAAAAAAGCAAGGCTAACCCCTTTGGATTTTTGGCCAAAATTTCGAAGACTTTGGAAAGTGCTGCAATAAAATCATTCAGGCCCTATTCCGACGTAATTTCGCGAGAGGAATCGATTGAGCGCAGTCCCAATACGCTACGAGCGATAGCTGAAAAGTTACGGCCAAAAAACTCATGATTTTCATCGTCATTTCTTTGCTGCTGGTCCTACGCTTATTGTGATGTGTTTTCTGAGTTCCTGGGGGTCGAATTACTGTAGAAATGGTCATACAAATCGATTCAAAGACCACAAATTTTCGGCTCCAAAAATGAGCTAAAAAGCAAGGCTAACCCCTTTGGATTTTTGACCAAAATTTCGAAGACTTTGGAAAGTGCTGCGATAAAATCATTCAGGCCCTATTCCGACGTAATTTTGCGAGAGGAATCGATTGAGCGCAGTCCCAATACGCTGCGAGCGATAGCTGAAAAGTTACGGCCGAAAAACTCATGATTTTCATCTTCATTCCTTTGCTGCTGGTCCTACGCTTATTTTGATGTGTTTTCTGAGTTCCTGGGGGTCGAATTACTCTAGAAATGGTCATACAAATCGATTCAAAGACGACAAATTTTCGGCTTCAAAAATAAGCAAAGAAGCAAGGCTAACCCCTTTGGATTTTTGGCCAAAATTTCGACGACTTCGGAAAGTGCTGTAATAAAATCATTCAGGCCCTATTTCGACGTACCTCTGCGAGAGGAATCGATTGAGCGCAGTCCCAATACGCTGCGAGCGATAGCTGAAAAGTTACGGCCGAAAAACTCATGATTTTCATCTTCATTCCTCTGCTGCTGGTCCTACGCTTATTTTGATGTGTTTTCTGAGTTCCTGGTGGTCGTATTACTCTAGAAATGGTCATACAAAACGATTCAAAGACGACAAATTTTCGGCTCCAAAAACGAGCAAAAAAGCAAGGCTAACCCCTTTGGATTTTTGACCAAAATTTTGAAGACTTTGGAAAGTGCTGCAATGAAATCATTCAGGCCCTATTCCGACGTAATTTTCCGGAAGGAATCGATTGAGCGCAGTCCCAATACGCTGCGAGCGATAGCTGAAAAGTTACGGCCAAAAAACTCATGATTTCCATCGTCATTTCTTTGCTGCTGGTCCTACGCTTATTATGATGTGTTTTCTGAGTTCCTGGGGGTCGAATTACTCTAGAAATGGTCATACAAAACGATTCAAAGACGACAAATTTTCGGCTCCAAAAACGAGCAAAAAAGCAAGGCTAACCCCTTTGGATTTTTGACCAAAATTTTGAAGACTTTGGAAAGTGCTGCAATAAAATCATTCAGGCCCTATTCCGACGTAACTTTGCGAGAGAAATCGATTGAGCGCAGTCCCAATACGCTGCGAGCGATAGCTGAAAAGTTACGGCCGAAAAAACTCATGATTTTCATCGTCATTCCTTTGCTGCTGGTCCTACGCTTATTTTGATGTGTTTTCTGAGTTCCTGGGGGTCGAATTACCCTAGAAATGGTCATACGAATCGATTCAAAGACGACAAATTTTCGGCTTCAAAAATGAGCAAAAAAGCAAGGCTAACCCCTTTGGATTTTTGGCCAAAATTTCGAAGACTTTGGAAAGTGCTGCAATGAAATCATTCAGGCCCTATTCCGACGTAATTTTGCGAGAGGAATCGATTGAGCGCAGTCCCAATACGCTGCGAGCGATAGCTGAAAAGTTACGGCCGAAAAACTCATGATTTTCATCTTCATTCCTCTGCTGCTGGTCCTACGCTCATTTTGATGTGTTTTCTGAGTTCCTGGGGGTCAAATTACTCTAGGAATGGTCATACAAATCGATTCAAAGACGACAAATTTTCGGCTTCAAAAATGAGCAAAAAAGCAAGGCTAACCCCTTTGGATTTTTGGCCAAAATTTCGACGACTTTGGAAAGTGCTGCAATATAATAATTCAGGCCCTATTCCGACGTAATTTTGCGAGAGGAATCGATTTAGCGCACTCCCAATACGCTGCGTGCGATAGCTGAAAAGTTACGGCCGAAAAACTCATGATTCTCTTCGTCATTCCTCTGCTGCTGGTCCTACGCTTATTTTGATGTGTTTTCTGAGTTCCTGGGGGTCGAATTACTCTAGAAATGGTCATACAAATCGATTCAAAGACGACAAATTTTCGGCTTCAAAAATGAGCGAAAAAGCAAGGCTAACCCCTTTGGATTTTTGGCCAAAATTTCGACGACTATGGAAAGTGCTGCAATAAAATCATTCAGGCCCTATTCCGACGTAATTTTGCAAGAGGAATCGATTGAGCGCAGTCCCAATACGCTGCGAGCGATAGCTGAAAAGTTACGGCCGAAAAACTCATGATTTTCATCGTCATTCCTTTGCTGCTGGTCCTACGCTTATTTTGATGTGTTTTCTGAGTTCCTGGGGGTCGAATTACCCTAAAAATGGTCATACGAATCGATTCAAAGACGACAAATTTTCGGCTTCAAAAATGAGCAAAAAAGCAAGGCTAACCCCTTTGGATTTTTGGCCAAAATTTCGAAGACTTTGGAAAGTGCTGCAATGAAATCATTCAGGCCCTATTCCGACGTAATTTTGCGAGAGGAATCGATTGAGCGCAGTCCCAATACGCTGCGAGCGATAGCTGAAAAGTTACGGCCGAAAAACTCATGATTTTCATCTTCATTCCTCTGCTGCTGGTCCTACGCTTATTTTGATGTGTTTTCTGAGTTCCTGGGGGTCGAATTACTCTAGGAATGGTCATACAAATCGATTCAAAGACGACAAATTTTCGGTTTCAAAAATGAGCAAAAAAGCAAGGCTAACCCCTTTGGATTTTTGGCCAAAATTTCGACGACTTTGGAAAGTGCTGCAATATAATAATTCAGGCCCTATTCCGACGTAATTTTGCGAGAGGAATCGATTGAGCGCAGTCCCAATACGCTGCGAGCGATAGCTGAAAAGTTACGGCCGAAAAACTCATGATTTTCATCTTCATTCCTCTGCTGCTGGTCCTACGCTTATTTTGATGTGTTTTCTGAGTTCCTGGTAGTCGTATTACTCGAGAAATGGTCATACAAATCGATTCAAAGACGACAAATTTTCGGCTTCAAAAACGAGCAAAAAAGCAAGGCTAACCCCTTTGGATTTTTGGCCAAAATTTCGAAGACTTTGGAAAGTGCTGCAATAAAATCATTCAGGCCCTATTCCGACGTAATTTCGCGAGAGGAATCGATTGAGCGCAGTCCCAATACGCTACGAGCGATAGCTGAAAAGTTACGGCCAAAAAACTCATGATTTTCATCGTCATTTCTTTGCTGCTGGTCCTACGCTTATTGTGATGTGTTTTCTGAGTTCCTGGGGGTCGAATTACTCTGGAAATGGTCATACAAATCGATTCAAAGACGACAAATTTTTGGCTTCAAAAATGAGCAAAAAAGCAAGGCTAACCCCTTTGGATTTTTGGCAAAAATTTCGACGACTTTGGAAAGTGCTGCAATAAAATCATTCGGGCCCTATTCCGACGTAGTTTTGCGAGAGGAATCGATTGAGCGCAGTCCCAATACGCTGCGAGCGATAGCTGAAAAGTTACGGCCAAAAAACTCATGATTTTCATCGTCATTTCTTTCCTGCTGGTCCTACGCTTATTGTGATGTGTTTTCTGAGTTCCTGGGGGTCGAATTACTCTGGAAATGGTCATACAAATCGATTCAAAGACGACAAATTTTTGGCTTCAAAAATGAGCAAAAAAGCAAGGCTAACCCCTTTGGATTTTTGGCCAAAATTTCGAAGACTTCGGAAAGTGCTGCAACATAATCATTCAGGCCCTATTCCGACGTAATTTTGCGAGAGGAATCGATTGAGCGCAGTCCTAATACGCTGCGAGCGATAGCTGAAAAGTTACGGCCGAAAAACTCATGATTCTCTTCGTCATTTCTCTGCTGATGGTCCAACGCTTATTTTGATGTGTTTTCTGAGTTCCTGGGGGTCGAATTACTCTAGAAATGGTCATACAAATCGATTCAAAGACGACAAATTTTCGGCTCCAAAAATGAGCAAAAAAGCAAGGCTAACCCATTTGGATTTTTGGCCAAAATTTCGAAGACTTTGGAAAGTGCTGCAATAAAATCATTCAGGCCCTATTCCGACGTAATTTTGCACTAGGAATCGATTGAGCGCAGTCCCAATACGCTGCGAGCGATAGCTGAAAAGTTACGGCCAAAAAACTCATGATTTTCATCGTCATTTCTTTGCTGCTGGTCCTACGCTTAATTTGATGTGTTTTCTGAGTTCCTGGGGGTCGAATTACTGTAGAAATGGTCATACAAATCGATTCAAAGACCACAAATTTTCGGCTCCAAAAATGAGCTAAAAAGCAAGGCTAACCCCTTTGGATTTTTGACCAAAATTTCGAAGACTTTGGAAAGTGCTGCGATAAAATCATTCAGGCCCTATTCCGACGTAATTTTGCGAGAGGAATCGATTGAGCGCAGTCCCAATACGCTGCGAGCGATAGCTGAAAAGTTACGGCCGAAAAACTCATGATTTTCATCTTCATTCCTTTGCTGCTGGTCCTACGCTTATTTTGATGTGTTTTCTGAGTTCCTGGGGGTCGAATTACTCTAGAAATGGTCATACAAATCGATTCAAAGACGACAAATTTTCGGCTTCAAAAATAAGCAAAGAAGCAAGGCTAACCCCTTTGGATTTTTGGCCAAAATTTCGACGACTTCGGAAAGTGCTGTAATAAAATCATTCAGGCCCTATTTCGACGTACCTCTGCGAGAGGAATCGATTGAGCGCAGTCCCAATACGCTGCGAGCGATAGCTGAAAAGTTACGGCCGAAAAACTCATGATTTTCATCTTCATTCCTCTGCTGCTGGTCCTACGCTTATTTTGATGTGTTTTCTGAGTTCCTGGTGGTCGTATTACTCTAGAAATGGTCATACAAAACGATTCAAAGACGACAAATTTTCGGCTCCAAAAACGAGCAAAAAAGCAAGGCTAACCCCTTTGGATTTTTGACCAAAATTTTGAAGACTTTGGAAAGTGCTGCAATGAAATCATTCAGGCCCTATTCCGACGTAATTTTCCGGAAGGAATCGATTGAGCGCAGTCCCAATACGCTGCGAGCGATAGTTGAAAAGTTACGGCCAAAAAACTCATGATTTCCATCGTCATTTCTTTGCTGCTGGTCCTACGCTTATTGTGATGTGTTTTCTGAGTTCCTGGGGGTCGAATTACTCTAGAAATGGTCATACAGAACGATTCAAAGACGACAAATTTTCGGCTCCAAAAACGAGCAAAAAAGCAAGGCTAACCCCTTTGGATTTTTGACCAAAATTTTGAAGACTTTGGAAAGTGCTGCAATAAAATCATTCAGGCCCTATTCCGACGTAACTTTGCGAGAGAAATCGATTGAGCGCAGTCCCAATACGCTGCGAGCGATAGCTGAAAAGTTACGGCCGAAAAACTCATGATTTTCATCGTCATTTCTGTGCTGCTGGTCCTACGCTTATTGTGATGTGTTTTCTGAGTTCCTGGGGGTCGAATTACTCTGGAAATGGTCATACAAATCGATTCAAAGACGACAAATTTTCGGCTCCGAAAACGAGCAAAAAAGCAAGGCTAACCCCTTTGGATTTTTGGCCAAAATTTCGAAGACTTTGGAAAGTGCTGCAATAAAATCATTAAGGCCCTATTCCGACGTAATCTAGCGAGAGGAATCGATTGAGCGCAGTCCCAATACGCTACGAGCAATAGCTGAAAAGTTACGTCCGAAAAACTCATGATTCTCTTCGTCATTTCTCTGCTGCTGGTCCTACGCTTATTTTGATGTGTTTTCTGAGTTCCTGGGGGTCGAATTACTCTAGAAATGGTCATACAAATCGATTCAAAGACGACAAATTTTCGGCTTCAAAAATGAGCGAAAAAGCAAGGCTAACCCCTTTGGATTTTTGGCCAAAATTTCGACGACTTTGGAAAGTGCTGCAATAAAATCATTCAGGCCCTATTCCGACGTAATTTTGCGAGAGGAATCGATTGAGCGCAGTCCCAATACGCTGCGAGCGATAGCTGAAAAGTTACGGCCGAAAAACTCATGATTTTCATCGTCATTTCTTTGCTGCTGGTCCTACGCTTATTTTGATGTGTTTTCTGAGTTCCTGGGGGTCGAATTACTCTAGAAATGGTCATACAAATCGATTCAAAGACGACAAATTTTCGGCTTCAAAAATGAGCGAAAAAGCAAGGCTAACCCCTTTGGATTTTTGGCCAAAATTTCGACGACTTTGGAAAGTGCTGCAATAAAATCATTCAGGCCCTATTCCGACGTAATTTTGCGAGAGGAATCGATTGAGCGCAGTCCCAATACGCTGCGAACGATAGCTGAAAAGTTACGGCCGAAAAACTCATGATTTTCATCGTCATTTCTTTGCTGCTGGTCCTACGCTTATTTTGATGTGTTTTCTGAGTTCCTGGGGGTCGAATTAGCCTAGAAATGGTCATACGAATCGATTCAAAGACGACAAATTTTCGGCTTCAAAAATGAGCAAAAAAGCAAGGCTAACCCCTTTGGATTTTTGGCCAAAATTTCGAAGACTTTGGAAAGTGCTGCAATGAAATCATTCAGGCCCTATTCCGACGTAATTTTGCGAGAGGAATCGATTGAGCGCAGTCCCAATACGCTGCGAGCGATAGCTGAAAAGTTACGGCCGAAAAACTCATGATTTTCATCTTCATTCCTCTGCTGCTGGTCCTACGCTTATTTTGATGTGTTTTCTGAGTTCCTGGGGGTCGAATTACTCTAGAAATGGTAATACAAATCGATTCAAAGACGACAAATTTTCGGCTTCAAAAATGAGCAAAAAAGCAAGGCTAACCCCTTTGGATTTTTGGCCAAAATTTCGACGACTTTGGAAAGTGCTGCAATATAATAATTCAGGCCCTATTCCGACGTAATTTTGCGAGAGGAATCGATTGAGCGCAGTCCCAATACGCTGCGTGCGATAGCTGAAAAGTTACGGCCGAAAAACTCATGATTCTCTTCGTCATTCCTCTGCTGCTGGTCCTACGCTTATTTTGATGTGTCTTCTGAGTTCCTGGGGGTCGAATTACTCTAGAAATGGTCATACAAATCGATTCAAAGACGAAAAATTTCCGGCTTCAAAAATGAGCGAAAAAGCAAGGCTAACCCCTTTGGATTTTTGGCCAAAATTTCGACGACTTTGGAAAGTGCTGCAATAAAATCATTCAGGCCCTATTCCGACGTAATTTTGCGAGAGGAATCGATTGAGCGCAGTTCCAATACGCTGCGAGCGATAGCTGAAAAGTTACGGCCGAAAAACTCATGATTTTCATCGTCATTTCTTTGCTGCTGGTCCTACGCTTATTTTGATGTGTTTTCTGAGTTCCTGGGGGTCGAATTACTCTGGAAATGATCATACAAATCGATTCGAAGACGACAAATTTTCGGCTTCAAAAATGAGCGAAAAAGCAAGGCTAACCCCTTTGGATTTTTGGCCAAAATTTCGACGACTTTGGAAAGTGCTGCAATAAAATCATTCAGGCCCTATTCCGACGTAATTTTGCGAGAGGAATCGATTGAGCGCAGTCCCAATACGCTGCGAGCGATAGCTGAAAAGTTACGGCCGAAAAACTCATGATTTTCATCGTCATTTCTTTGCTGCTGGTCCTACGCTTATTTTGATGTGTTTTCTGAGTTCCTGGGGGTCGAATTACCCTAGAAATGGTCATACGAATCGATTCAAAGACGACAAATTTTCGGCTTCAAAAATGAGCAAAAAAGCAAGGCTAACCCCTTTGGATTTTTGGCCAAAATTTCGAAGACTTTGGAAAGTGCTGCAATGAAATCATTCAGGCCCTATTCCGACGTAATTTTGCGAGAGGAATCGATTGAGCGCAGTCCCAATACGCTGCGAGCGATAGCTGAAAAGTTACGGCCGAAAAACTCATGATTTTCATCGTCATTTCTTTGCTGCTGGTCCTACGCTTATTTTGATGTGTTTTCTGAGTTCCTGGGGGTCGAATTACTCTAGAAATGGTCATACAAATCGATTCAAAGACGACAAATTTTCGGCTTCAAAAATGAGCGAAAAAGCAAGGCTAACCCCTTTGGATTTTTGGCCAAAATTTCGACGACTTTGGAAAGTGCTGCAATAAAATCATTCAGGCCCTATTCCGACGTAATTTTGCGAGAGGAATCGATTGAGCGCAGTCCCAATACGCTGCGAGCGAGAGCTGAAAAGTTACGGCCGAAAAACTCATGATTTTCATCTTCATTCCTCTGCTGCTGGTCCTACGCTTATTTTGATGTGTTTTCTGAGTTCCTGGGGGTCGAATTACTCTAGGAATGGTCATACAAATCGATTCAAAGACGACAAATTTTCGGCTTCAAAAATGAGCAAAAAAGCAAGGCTAACCCCTTTGGATTTTTGGCCAAAATTTCGACGACTTTGGAAAGTGCTGCAATATAATAATTCAGGCCCTATTTCGACGTAATTTTGCGAGAGGAATCGATTGAGCGCAGTCCCAATACGCTGCGAGCGATAGCTGAAAAGTTACGGCCGAAAAACTCATGATTTTCATCGTCATTTCTTTGCTGCTGGTCCTACGCTTATTTTGATGTGTTTTCTGAGTTCCTGGGGGTCGAATTACTCTAGAAATGGTCATACAAATCGATTCAAAGACGACAAATTTCCGGCTTCAAAAATGAGCAAAAAAGCAAGGCTAACCCCTTTGGATTTTTGGCCAAAATTTCGACGACTTTGGAAAGTGCTGCAATAAAATCATTCAGGCCCTATTCCGACGTAATTTTGCGAGAGGAATCGATTGAGCGCAGTCCGATTACGCTGCGAGCGATAGCTGAAAAGTTACGGCCGAAAAACTCATGATTTTCATCGTCATTTCTTTGCTGCTGGTCCTACGCTTATTTTGATGTGTTTTCTGAGTTCCTGGGGGTCGAATTACTCTAGTAATGGTCATACAAATCGATTCAAAGACGACAAATTTTCGGCTTCAAAAATGAGCAAAAAAGCTAGGCTAACCCCTTTGGATTTTTGGCCAAAATTTCGACGACTTTGGAAAGTGCTGCAATATGATAAATCAGGCCCTATTCCGACGTAATTTTGCGAGAGGAATCGATTGAGCGCAGTCCCAATACGCTGCGTGCGATAGCTGAAAAGTTACGGCCGAAAAACTCATGATTCTCTTCGTCATTCCTCTGCTGCTGGTCCTACGCTTATTTTGATGTGTTTTCTGAGTTCCTGGGGGTCGAATTACTCTAGAAATGGTCATACAAATCGATTCAAAGACGACAAATTTTCGGCTCCAAAAACGAGCAAAAAAGCAAGGCTAACCCCTTTGGATTTTTGGCCAAAATTTCGAAGACTTTGGAAAGTGCTGCAATAAAATCATTCAGGCCCTATTCCGACGTAATTTTGCGAGAGGAATCGATTGAGCGCAGTCCCAATACGCTGCGTGCGATAGCTGAAAAGTTACGGCCGAAAAACTCATGATTCTCTTCGTCATTCCTCTGCTGCTGGTCCTACGCTTATTTTGATGTGTTTTCTGAGTTCCTGGGGGTCGAATTACTCTAGAAATGGTCATACAAATCGATTCAAAGACGACAAATTTTCGGCTTCAAAAATGAGCGAAAAAGCAAGGCTAACCCCTTTGGATTTTTGGCCAAAATTTCGACGACTTTGGAAAGTGCTGCAATGAAATCATTCAGGCCCTATTCCGACGTAATTTTGCGAGAGGAATCGATTGAGCGCAGTCCCAATACGCTGCGAGCGATAGCTGAAAAGTTACGGCCGAAAAACTCATGATTTTCATCGTCATTTCTTTGCTGCTGGTCCTACGCTTATTTTGATGTGTTTTCTGAGTTCCTGGGGGTCGAATTACCCTAGAAATGGTCATACGAATCGATTCAAAGACGACAAATTTTCGGCTTCAAAAATGAGCAAAAAAGCAAGGCTAACCCCTTTGGATTTTTGGCCAAAATTTCGAAGACTTTGGAAAGTGCTGCAATGAAATCATTCAGGCCCTATTCCGACGTAATTTTGCGAAAGGAATCGATTGAGCGCAGTCCCAATACGCTGCGAGCGATAGCTGAAAAGTTACGGCCGAAAAACTCATGATTTTCATCGTCATTTCTTTGCTGCTGGTCCTACGCTTATTTTGATGTGTTTTCTGAGTTCCTGGGGGTCGAATTACTCTAGAAATGGTCATACAAATCGATTCAAAGACGACAAATTTTCGGCTTCAAAAATGAGCAAAAAAGCAAGGCTAACCCCTTTGGATTTTTGGCCAAAATTTCGAAGACTTTGGAAAGTGCCGCAATGAAATCATTCAGAACCTATTCCGACGTAATTTTGCGAGAGGAATCGATTGAGCGCAGTCCCAATACGCTGCGAGCGATAGCTGAAAAGTTACGGCCGAAAAACTCATGATTTTCATCTTCATTCCTCTGCTGCTGGTCCTACGCTTATTTTGATGTGTTTTCTGAGTTCCTGGGAGTCGAATTACTCTAGGAATGGTCATACAAATTGATTCAAAGACGACAAATTTTCGGCTTCAAAAATGAGCAAAAAAGCAAGGCTAACCCCTTTGGATTTTTGGCCAAAATTTCGACGACTTTGGAAAGTGCTGCAATATAATAATTCAGGCCCTATTCCGACGTAATTTTGCGAGAGGAATCGATTGAGCGCAGTCCCAATACGCTGCGAGCGATAGCTGGAAAGTTACGGCCGAAAAACTCATGATTTTCATCGTCATTTCTTTGCTGCTGGTCCTACGCTTATTTTGATGTGTTTTCTGAGTTCCCGGGGGTCGAATTACTCTAGAAATGGTCATACAAATCGATTCAAAGACGACAAATTTTCGGCTTCAAAAATGAGCGAAAAAGCAAGGCTAACCCCTTTGGATTTTTGGCCAAAATTTCGACGACTTTGGAAAGTGCTGCAATAAAATCATTCAGGCCCTATTCCGACGTAATTTTGCGAGAGGAATCGATTGAGCGCAGTCCCAATACGCTGCGAGCGATAGCTGAAAAGTTACGGCCGAAAAACTCATGATTTTCATCGTCATTTCTTTGCTGCAGGTCCTACGCTTATTTTGATGTGTTTTCTGAGTTCCTGGGGGTCGAATTACCCTAGAAATGGTCATACGAATCGATTCAAAGACGACAAATTTTCGGCTTCAAAAATGAGCGAAAAAGCAAGGCTAACCCCTTTGGATTTTTGGCCAAAATTTCGACGACTTTGGAAAGTGCTGCAATAAAATCATTCAGGCCCTATTCCGACGTAATTTTGCGAGAGGAATCGATTGAGCGCAGTCCCAATACGCTGCGAGCGATAGCTGAAAAGTTACGGCCGAAAAACTCATGATTTTCATCGTCATTTCTTTGCTGCTGGTCCTACGCTTATTTTGATGTGTTTTCTGAGTTCCTGGGGGTCGAATTACCCTAGAAATGGTCATACGAATCGATTCATAGACGACAAATTTTCGGCTTCAAAAATGAGCAAAAAAGCAAGGCTAACCCCTTTGGATTTTTGGCCAAAATTTCGAAGACTTTGGAAAGTGCTGCAATGAAATCATTCAGGCCCTATTCCGACGTAATTTTGCGAAAGGAATCGATTGAGCGCAGTCCCAATACGCTGCGAGCGATAGCTGAAAAGTTACGGCCGAAAAACTCATGATTTTCATCGTCATTTCTTTGCTGCTGGTCCTACGCTTATTTTGATGTGTTTTCTGAGTTCCTGGGGGTCGAATTACTCTAGAAATGGTCATACAAATCGATTCAAAGACGACAAATTTTCGGCTTCAAAAATGAGCAAAAAAGCAAGGCTAACCCCTTTGGATTTTTGGCCAAAATTTCGAAGACTTTGGAAAGTGCCGCAATGAAATCATTCAGAACCTATTCCGACGTAATTTTGCGAGAGGAATCGATTGAGCGCAGTCCCAATACGCTGCGAGCGATAGCTGAAAAGTTACGGCCGAAAAACTCATGATTTTCATCTTCATTCCTCTGCTGCTGGTCCTACGCTTATTTTGATGTGTTTTCTGAGTTCCTGGGAGTCGAATTACTCTAGGAATGGTCATACAAATTGATTCAAAGACGACAAATTTTCGGCTTCAAAAATGAGCAAAAAAGCAAGGCTAACCCCTTTGGATTTTTGGCCAAAATTTCGACGACTTTGGAAAGTGCTGCAATATAATAATTCAGGCCCTATTCCGACGTAATTTTGCGAGAGGAATCGATTGAGCGCAGTCCCAATACGCTGCGAGCGATAGCTGGAAAGTTACGGCCGAAAAACTCATGATTTTCATCGTCATTTCTTTGCTGCTGGTCCTACGCTTATTTTGATGTGTTTTCTGAGTTCCCGGGGGTCGAATTACTCTAGAAATGGTCATACAAATCGATTCAAAGACGACAAATTTTCGGCTTCAAAAATGAGCGAAAAAGCAAGGCTAACCCCTTTGGATTTTTGGCCAAAATTTCGACGACTTTGGAAAGTGCTGCAATAAAATCATTCAGGCCCTATTCCGACGTAATTTTGCGAGAGGAATCGATTGAGCGCAGTCCCTATACGCTGCGAGCGATAGCTGAAAAGTTACGGCCGAAAAACTCATGATTTTCATCGTCATTTCTTTGCTGCAGGTCCTACGCTTATTTTGATGTGTTTTCTGAGTTCCTGGGGGTCGAATTACCCTAGAAATGGTCATACGAATCGATTCAAAGACGACAAATTTTCGGCTTCAAAAATGAGCAAAAAAGCAAGGCTAACCCCTTTGGATTTTTGGCCAAAATTCCGAAGACTTTGGAAAGTGCTGCAATAAAATCATTCAGGCCCTATTCCGACGTAATTTTGCGAGAGGAATCGATTGAGCGCAGTCCCAATACGCTGCGAGCGATAGCTGAAAAGTTACGGCCGAAAAACTCATGATTTTCATCGTCATTTCTTTGCTGCAGGTCCTACGCTTATTTTGATGTGTTTTCTGAGTTCCTGGGGGTCGAATTACCCTAGAAATGGTCATACGAATCGATTCAAAGACGACAAATTTTCGGCTTCAAAAATGAGCGAAAAAGCAAGGCTAACCCCTTTGGATTTTTGGCCAAAATTTCGACGACTTTGGAAAGTGCTGCAATAAAATCATTCAGGCCCTATTCCGACGTAATTTTGCGAGAGGAATCGATTGAGCGCAGTCCCAATACGCTGCGAGCGATAGCTGAAAAGTTACGGCCGAAAAACTCATGATTTTCATCGTCATTTCTTTGCTGCTGGTCCTACGCTTATTTTGATGTGTTTTCTGAGTTCCTGGGGGTCGAATTACCCTAGAAATGGTCATACGAATCGATTCATAGACGACAAATTTTCGGCTTCAAAAATGAGCAAAAAAGCAAGGCTAACCCCTTTGGATTTTTGGCCAAAATTTCGAAGACTTTGGAAAGTGCTGCAATGAAATCATTCAGGCCCTATTCCGACGTAATTTTGCGAAAGGAATCGATTGAGCGCAGTCCCAATACGCTGCGAGCGATAGCTGAAAAGTTACGGCCGAAAAACTCATGATTTTCATCGTCATTTCTTTGCTGCTGGTCCTACGCTTATTTTGATGTGTTTTCTGAGTTCCTGGGGGTCGAATTACTCTAGAAATGGTCATACAAATCGATTCAAAGACGACAAATTTTCGGCTTCAAAAATGAGCGAAAAAGCAAGGCTAACCCCTTTGGATTTTTGGCCAAAATTTCGACGACTTTGGAAAGTGCTGCAATAAAATCATTCAGGCCCTATTCCGACGTAATTTTGCGAGAGGAATCGATTGAGCGCAGTCCCAATACGCTGCGAGCGATAGCTGAAAAGTTACGGCCGAAAAACTCATGATTTTCATCGTCATTTCTTTGCTGCTGGTCCTACGCTTATTTTGATGTGTTTTCTGAGTTCCTGGGGGTCGAATTACTCTAGAAATGGTCATACAAATCGATTCAAAGACGACAAATTTTCGGCTTCAAAAATGAGCGAAAAAGCAAGGCTAACCCCTTTGGATTTTTGGCCAAAATTTCGACGACTTCGGAAAGTGCTGCAATAAAATCATTCAGGCCCTATTCCGACGTAATTTTGCGAGAGGAATCGATTGAGCGCAGTCCCAATACGCTGCGAGCGATAGCTGAAAAGTTACGGCCGAAAAACTCATGATTTTCATCGTCATTTCTTTGCTGCTGGTCCTACGCTTATTTTGATGTGTTTTCTGAGTTCCTGGGGGTCGAATTACTCTAGAAATGGTCATACAAATCGATTCAAAGACGACAAATTTTCGGCTTCAAAAATGAGCAAAAAAGCAAGGCTAACCCCTTTGGATTTTTGGCCAAAATTTCGACGACTTTGGAAAGTGCTGCAATATAATAATTCAGGCCCTATTCCGACGTAATTTTGCGAGAGGAATCGATTGAGCGCAGTCCCAATACGCTGCGAGCGATAGCTGAAAAGTTACGGCCGAAAAACTCATGATTCTCTTCGTCATTTCTCTGCTGCTGGTCCTACGCTTATTTTGATGTGTTTTCTGAGTTCCTGGGGGTCAAATTACTCTAGAAATGGTCATACAAATCGATTCAAAGACGACAAATTTTCGGCTTCAAATATGAGCGAAAAAGCAAGGCTAACCCCTTTGGATTTTTGGCCAAAATTTCGACGACTTTGGAAAGTGCTGCAATAAAATCATTCAGGCCCTATTCCGACGTAATTTTGCGAGAGGAATCGATTGAGCGCAGTCCCAATACGCTGCGAGCGATAGCTGAAAAGTTACGGCCGAAAAACTCATGATTTTCATCGTCATTTCTTTGCTGCTGGTCCTACGCTTATTTTGATGTATTTTCTGAGTTCCTGGGGGTCGAATTACTCTAGAAATGGTCATACAAATCGATTCAAAGACGACAAATTTTCGGCTTCAAAAATGAGCGAAAAAGCAAGGCTAACCCCTTTGGATTTTTGGCCAAAATTTCGACGACTTTGGAAAGTGCTGCAATAAAATCATTCAGGCCCTATTCCGACGTAATTTTGCGAGAGGAATCGATTGAGCGCAGTCCCAATACGCTGCGAGCGATAGCTAAAAAGTTACGGCCGAAAAACTCATGATTTTCATCGTCATTTCTTTGCTGCTGGTCCTACGCTTATTTTGATGTGTTTTCTGAGTTCCTGGGGGTCGAATTACCCTAGAAATGGTCATACGAATCGATTCAAAGACGACAAATTTTCGGCTTCAAAAATGAGCAAAAAAGCAAGGCTAACCCCTTTGGATTTTTGGCCAATTTCGAAGACTTTGGAAAGTGCTGCAATGAAATCATTCAGGCCCTATTCCGACGTAATTTTGCGAGAGGAATCGATTGAGCGCAGTCCCAATACGCTGCGAGCGATAGCTGAAAAGTTACGGCCGGAAAACTCATGATTTTCATCTTCATTCCTCTGCTGCTGGTCCTACGCTTATTTTGATGTGTTTTCTGAGTTCCTGGTGGTCGTATTACTCTAGAAATGGTCATACAAAACGATTCAAAGACGACAAATTTTCGGCTCCAAAAACGAGCAAAAAAGCAAGGCTAACCCCTTTGGATTTTTGGCCAAAATTTCGAAGACTTTGGAAAGTGCTGCAATAAAATCATTCAGGCCCTATTCCGACGTAATTTCGCGAGAGGAATCGATTGAGCGCAGTCCCAATACGCTACGAGCAATAGCTGAAAAGTTACGGCCGAAAAACTCATGATTCTCTTCGTCATTTCTCTGCTGCTGGTCCTACGCTAATTTTGATGTGTTTTCCGAGTTCCTGGGGGTCGAATTACTCTAGAAATGGTCATACAAATCGATTCAAAGACGACAAATTTTCAGCTTCAAAAATGAGCGAAAAAGCAAGGCTAACCCCTTTGGATTTTTGGCCAAAATTTCGACGACTTTGGAAAGTGCTGCAATAAAATCATTCAGGCCCTATTCCGACGTAATTTTGCGAGAGGAATCGATTGAGCGCAGTCCCAATACGCTGCGAGCGATAGCTGAAAAGTTACGGCCGAAAAACTCATGATTTTCATCGTCATTTCTTTGCTGCTGGTCCTACGCTTATTTTGATGTGTTTTCTGAGTTCCTGGGGGTCGAATTACTCTAGAAATGGTCATACAAATCGATTCGAAGACGACAAATTTTCGGCTTCAAAAATGAGCAAAAAAGCAAGGCTAACCCCTTTGGATTTTTGGCCAAAATTTCGACGACTTTGGAAAGTGCTGCAATATAATAATTCAGGCCCTATTCCGACGTAATTTTGCGAGAGGAATCGATTGAGCGCAGTCCCAATACGCTGCGAGCGATAGCTGAAAAGTTACGGCCGAAAAACTCATGATTCTCTTCGTCATTCCTCTGCTGCTGGTCCTACGCTTATTTTGATGTGTTTTCTGAGTTCCTGGGGGTCGAATTACTCTAGAAATGGTCATACAAATCGATTCAAAGACGACAAATTTTCGGCTTCAAAAATGAGCGAAAAAGCAAGGCTAACCCCTTTGGATTTTTGGCCAAAATTTCGACGACTTTGGAAAGTGCTGCAATAAAATCATTCAGGCCCTATTCCGACGTAATTTTGCGAGAGGAATCGATTGAGCGCAGTCCCAATACGCTGCGAGCGATAGCTGAAAAGTTACGGCCGAAAAACTCATGATTTTCATCGTCATTTCTTTGCTGCTGGTCCTACGCTTATTTTGATGTGTTTTCTGAGTTCCTGGGGGTCGAATTACTCTAGAAATGGTCATACAAATCGATTCAAAGACGACAAATTTTCGGCTTCAAAAATGAGCGAAAAAGCAAGGCTAACCCCTTTGGATTTTTGGCCAAAATTTCGACGACTTTGGAAAGTGCTGCAATAAAATCATTCAGGCCCTATTCCGACGTAATTTTGCGAGAGGAATCGATTGAGCGCAGTCCCAATACGCTGCGAGCGATAGCTGAAAAGTTACGGCCGAAAAACTCATGATTTTCATCGTCATTTCTTTGCTGCTGGTCCTACGCTTATTTTGATGTGTTTTCTGAGTTCCTGGGGGTCGAATTACCCTAGAAATGGTCATACGAATCGATTCAAAGACTACAAATTTTCGGCTTCAAAAATGAGCAAAAAAGCAAGGCTAACCCCTTTGGATTTTTGGCCAAAATTTCGAAGACTTTGGAAAGTGCTGCAATGAAATCATTCAGGCCCTATTCCGACGTAATTTTGCGAGAGGAATCGATTGAGCGCAGTCCCAATACGCTGCGAGCGACAGCTGAAAAGTTACGGCCGGAAAACTCATGATTTTCATCTTCATTCCTCTGCTGCTGGTCCTACGCTTATTTTGATGTGTTTTCTGAGTTCCTGGTGGTCGTATTACTCTAGAAATGGTCATACAAAACGATTCAAAGACGACAAATTTTCGGCTCCAAAAACGAGCAAAAAAGCAAGGCTAACCCCTTTGGATTTTTGGCCAAAATTTCGAAGACTTTGGAAAGTGCTGCAATAAAATCATTCAGGCCCTATTCCGACGTAATTTCGCGAGAGGAATCGATTGAGCGCAGTCCCAATACGCTACGAGCAATAGCTGAAAAGTTACGGCCGAAAAACTCATGATTCTCTTCGTCATTTCTCTGCTGCTGGTCCTACGCTAATTTTGATGTGTTTTCCGAGTTCCTGGGGGTCGAATTACTCTAGAAATGGTCATACAAATCGATTCAAAGACGACAAATTTTCAGCTTCAAAAATGAGCGAAAAAGCAAGGCTAACCCCTTTGGATTTTTGGCCAAAATTTCGACGACTTTGGAAAGTGCTGCAATAAAATCATTCAGGCCCTATTCCGACGTAATTTTGCGAGAGGAATCGATTGAGCGCAGTCCCAATACGCTGCGAGCGATAGCTGAAAAGTTACGGCCGAAAAACTCATGATTTTCATCGTCATTTCTTTGCTGCTGGTCCTACGCTTATTTTGATGTGTTTTCTGAGTTCCTGGGGGTCAAATTACTCTAGAAATGGTCATACAAATCGATTCAAAGACGACAAATTTTCGGCTTCAAAAATGAGCAAAAAAGCAAGGCTAACCCCTTTGGATTTTTGGCCAAAATTTCGACGACTTTGGAAAGTGCTGCAACATAATAATTCAGGCCCTATTCCGACGTAATTTTGCGAGAGGAATCGATTGAGCGCAGTCCCAATACGCTGCGAGCGATAGCTGAAAAGTTACGGCCGAAAAACTCATGATTTTCATCGTCATTTCTTTGCTGCTGGTCCTACGCTTATTTTGATGTGTTTTCTGAGTTCCTGGGGGTCGAATTACTCTAGAAATGGTCATACGAATCGATTCAAAGACGACAAATTTTCGGCTTCAAAAATGAGCAAAAAAGCAAGGCTAACCCCTTTGGATTTTTGGCCAAAATTTCGACGACTTTGGAAAGTGCTGCAATATAATAATTCAGGCCCCATTCCGACGTAATTTTGCGAGAGGAATCGATTGAGCGCAGTCCCAATACGCTACGAGCAATAGCTGAAAAGTTACGGCCGAAAAACTCATGATTCTCTTCGTCATTTCTCTGCTGCTGGTCCTACGCTAATTTTGATGTGTTTTCCGAGTTCCTGGGGGTCGAATTACTCTAGAAATGGTCATACAAATCGATTCAAAGACGACAAATTTTCAGCTTCAAAAATGAGCGAAAAAGCAAGGCTAACCCCTTTGGATTTTTGGCCAAAATTTCGACGACTTTGGAAAGTGCTGCAATAAAATCATTCAGGCCCTATTCCGACGTAATTTTGCGAGAGGAATCGATTGAGCGCAGTCCCAATACGCTGCGAGCGATAGCTGAAAAGTTACGGCCGAAAAACTCATGATTTTCATCGTCATTTCTTTGCTGCTGGTCCTACGCTTATTTTGATGTGTTTTCTGAGTTCCTGGGGGTCAAATTACTCTAGAAATGGTCATACAAATCGATTCAAAGACGACAAATTTTCGGCTTCAAAAATGAGCAAAAAAGCAAGGCTAACCCCTTTGGATTTTTGGCCAAAATTTCGACGACTTTGGAAAGTGCTGCAACATAATAATTCAGGCCCTATTCCGACGTAATTTTGCGAGAGGAATCGATTGAGCGCAGTCCCAATACGCTGCGAGCGATAGCTGAAAAGTTACGGCCGAAAAACTCATGATTTTCATCGTCATTTCTTTGCTGCTGGTCCTACGCTTATTTTGATGTGTTTTCTGAGTTCCTGGGGGTCGAATTACTCTAGAAATGGTCATACGAATCGATTCAAAGACGACAAATTTTCGGCTTCAAAAATGAGCAAAAAAGCAAGGCTAACCCCTTTGGATTTTTGGCCAAAATTTCGACGACTTTGGAAAGTGCTGCAATATAATAATTCAGGCCCCATTCCGACGTAATTTTGCGAGAGGAATCGATTGAGCGCAGTCCCAATACGCTGCGAGCGATAGCTGAAAAGTTACGGCCGAAAAACTCATGATTCTCTTCGTCATTCCTCTGCTGCTGGTCCTACGCTTATTTTGATGTGTTTTCTGAGTTCCTGGGGGTCGAATTACTCTAGAAATGGTCATACAAATCGATTCAAAGACGACAAATTTCCGGCTTCAAAAATGAGCAAAAAAGCAAGGCTAACCCCTTTGGATTTTTGGCCAAAATTTCGAAGACTTTGGAAAGTGCTGCAATAAAATCATTCAGGCCCTATTCCGACGTAATTTTGCGAGAGGAATCGATTGAGCGCAGTCCCAATACGCTGCGAGCGATAGCTGAAAAGTTACGGCCGAAAAACTCATGATTTTCATCGTCATTTCTTTGCTGCTGGTCCTACGCTTATTTTGATGTGTTTTCTGAGTTCCTGGGGGTCGAATTACTCTAGAAATGGTCATACAAATCGATTCAAAGACGACAAATTTCCGGCTTCAAAAATGAGCAAAAAAGCAAGGCTAACCCCTTTGGATTTTTGGCCAAAATTTCGAAGACTTTGGAAAGTGCTGCAATAAAATCATTCAGGCCCTATTCCGACGTAATTTTGCGAGAGGAATCGATTGAGCGCAGTCCCAATACGCTGCGAGCGATAGCTGAAAAGTTACGGCCGAAAAACTCATGATTCTCTTCGTCATTTCTCTGCTGCTGGTCCTACGCTTATTTTGATGTGTTCTCTGAGTTCCTGGTGGTCGTATTACTCTAGAAATGGTCATACAAATCGATTCAAAGACGACAAATTTTCGGCTCCAAAAACGAGCAAAAAAGCAAGGCTAACCCCTTTGGATTGCCGGCCAAAATTTCGAAGACTTTGGAAAGTGCTGCAATAAAATCATTCAGGCTCTATTCCGACGTAATTTTGCGAGAGGAATCGATTGAGCAAAGTCCCAATACGCTGCGAGCGATAGCTGAAAAGTTACGGCCGACAAACTCATGATTTTCATCGTCATTTCTCTGCTGCTGGTCCTACGCTTATTTTGATGTGTTTTCTGAGTTCCTGGGGGTCGAATTACTCCAGAGATGGTCATACAAATCGATTCGAAGACGACAAATTTTCGGCTCCAAAAATGAGCAAAACAGCAAGGCCAACCCCTTCGGATCTTTGGCGAAAATTTCGCCGATTCCGAAAGGTTCTGCTCTATATCCTTCGAGTTACTTTTCCGACGTAATTTTGCGAGAGGAATCGATCCAGCGCTGTCTCAATACGCAACGTTTCAAAAGTATCAGCCAAAGAACAATAGTCTGTATTTCGTCATTTCTCTGCCGGTGGTCCTTCAGTTGCGAATTCTGTGATGTTGGCGCTATGGCCATTCTGCCACGTTTTCTGTGTTCCTGGGGCCTATTCATCCAAGCAATTGTCAAACAAATCGATGTCGACACAAAAGATTTTGCCCTCCAAAAACGCAAGGCTAACCATGCTATCGACTGTACCACCTCAGGTGCTAGCACACGAGCCTCCGGAGTGGGAGGACTCAGGTTGAAGTCCCCGGCCCATTAATGAGGCCCCGAGCGGCAACTCGCAAAAAGTGTAAGACGGGCCACGCCGTTCAGGCGCTGAGTTGCCGGTCGGTGATTCTGAATCGGTTCCGGCTACGCTCGGGCAAGGTTCCCTGCTGTTTTTTTTTGTACTTTTCGCGAATGCGGGTTTTTTCAATTAACATTCTAAGTCGGCTTCAGGCGCACATCGGGGAATAGTTCTCTCCTATGCTTCGCACAAGCCATTAATGGCCTATGGAGACATGCTCCATTACTTATGGCAGCGACGGCAAGAAAACTAAACTAAACCAAACCCACCCGCTTGGATGTTTGGTCAAAACATTGACGCATGTCAAAAATGCTGGAGTTAATTTCCTGATGCACTATATCGACGTATTTTTGCGAGAAGAATCGATTGCGCACATTCTGAATACGCCGCGAGCAATGGATCAAGACTCACATTCGGAAAACGAGAAATCTTCTTTCTAATTCCTCTACTGGTAATCCTACACTCTGTAGATGTTTTTATTGCATCCCTGAGGGTCCAAGTAGTCTGTGAAGGGTCATTACAAACTATTTCGAGGCGAAAAGTTCTGGGCTTGAATAAATGCAAGGTTATATTTATATTTTTCACTTTTTTATTACATTGTGTACAGATTTTGAAAAATATCGAAATTAATTCATCTAGAAGCTATGTATATTATCATCACTCCTTACACAAACGCTAGAACCAAGTCACGCAGACGCGGTTATTAACGTTATTTTGCGTTCATAATCAATTGCGCGCGTAGTTCCACGGGTTCCACGTCTCTGCAGTCAACTGGCTTGAACTGCACTGTCTAAATGCGCATATTCGTCTCCTTCACTTCACAGATTTGGTGATTCGATTCTCTTTTCACTGGCCATGTTGTCAACTTCCGTTCAGAGGATGTCAATTCATCTATCTTATTTACGACACATTTTGAAACCTCGACTAACTACAGCTGCATAGGAATTACCAGGATCATTCTATACCTCCTGTACAACATTATGTATTTCATTGGTAAAAAAAACTCCATCTGTATCACCTAACAATTCATCAATAAAAAAATCGTATGCACGAGTATCGTAAACTTTATCTCATACAATGGCCTCCGTGGTCTCTTGCCGTTGCGGAACGAAGTACTTGAGTTTAGGCAAGTTTGACCGTCTCTTCACACGTTTCTTGCTGTACCAGATGCTGCATCCCACGATGATGACACACATTCCGATTAAAACTGCAATCGTTCAATTTATCGGGGTCATATTTCATGTAAATATATTAATGTATTTACGCTCCTACTCCATACTCACCATAAATTGTTGGCAGTACGTAGAAATGGCGTGTACTTTTTTCAGTCATATTCTCTCGTATTAAAAGGCTGTTGACAGGAGATCGAACTTCATTGACATCTCTTAGCGTTGCAGGATATTTACTCGGGTTAAATAAACTTTTCTGCTGTGCATCCCTATTTTGGACGGATTTCCTAATTGCATTTCCAGTTTCATCGTCCAGCCACCACAGATCGTCCATTTCTTCTGAGGAAAATAATAACACCGTTTCAAGTTAAGCAGTGATTTTCATCGTGAAATACTTTTCAACGTATTAAATAGTATCCTAAATATTATGATTGGATCATGAGATTAAAATAAATCTACGTAATTTAAGTTTCACTAAAATATTTTGCACCTTGAAATCGAAGTGTCAAATTCGCATATTGTATTCCAAAGTACAAATGACCAAATAAGCGTATCATGTGTTACCTCCGAAATTTCGATTCCACAGGACATCGGCAACCAGTGATTCTTGCTTGACTGGCAATTTGGCTTTTAACTCGATCTCATCGATGACTTTCAGTCCTGGGGCACGATCACCGGGTGGTGAATATGCCAGGTATCCTTCCGTCTCGGCATAGTCCAAGGTAGCGCTCCTCCTTCGATCGAGTTCTTCCTCGAGTTCGGAAACATCTTCAGGACTGTTTTTGAACAAACCAAAGCCTTCCATGATGTAGAGACTGTCTTCCGTCGTGATATTCTGCGTTTCAAACCTCGCCACTGGCTCATTGAGCTTCGGAACCAGTGAGCTAGGATCATCTTCTATTGCCCTGGCGACAATTTCACGGGAATTTACAGACGGTATAAAAACATTAAATGAAGACGTGTTGCAGTGTTCTTCGAGGCCTATGAACCCTGGGGAATTATCAACATCGACAACTTCTTCAAGAGCAGTCACTAACTCGCTAACTACTGGCTCGAAACTTTCCAAAACAATCACGTCCGAGTCAGGTAAACTTTGGGGGCCTCGGCGTTCAGGAGAGGAATAGGCCGGTTGGCTAGCTTTAGCATCTTCGTCGTGACTTCGATTTAGTGCAAACGTCGTATCGGCTTCTTCTCTCTCCTCGGGATTGCCGGGAATAATTGACGCCACAAGAGCCTCGAGGCGGCGTTCAGGATCGTTAATCAAATCACGGGGCATCGCTGACGAAGAGGACCGCGTCAAACAGTGTTCCAGTTTGGAAATGCTGCTTTCAGGAACTGCGAGCGTCACAGCACCAGTACGCTGTCCATCAACCAGGGTTTCCTTATCGACTCTCCGGACGTTTTCCGACCGCTCAGTCGAAGAACCCGGGGTGCATTTCGATGATAGATACTGGTCCAAATCGAGGGGTCCGTGATCAGCGTTTCTCTTTTTGGATACAATCTCCGGCAAAGAAGGACCACTAGAAGTCGTTGCTGATGTTTTCAACTGACGTGGAACTTCCACGTTCTTTTCTGCTGAATTGTCGCTCGTGCCAGCCTTGGCCATCGTCTCAATGTTCAAAGGAATCGTCAATTTCAGGGGCCCATCGATCGACATCCGTATCGGCAATGCGAATGAATCGTCGGCTGCTTTAAGCTCAGTATCGTTACGTTTCGGCGAATGCAGTCCAGCTCCTAACGAAGGCTGCAAAAGCTTTACAGACTCAGTTTGGAGTTTTGGCGAGGCATCGTCCGAGATTTCAGAGAATGTGGAATTACTGTAAGCATACGAATGACGAGCTTCTCGAGAATCAATGTGTTTCAGAGTATCGGCTACCTTCAAGAGAGTCAATCGATTCAAACTATCATTCACTGAGCTCAATGAATATCCGTTGAAGTCAGGTCTGTCGTGACTCGAATTCTTTGCACTTTCAGCGACGGAATCGGTATCTGACCCATTACGAACCACCGAAATTCTCGAGCTCGTATTATAGGAGGTTTCCAACGTAGACGAATCGCTTCCTCTTGTTGTCGAAATTCCTGAGAACACAGAATGTAAATGTAGAGTTGGTTATTTTACTAAGTAGATTGAAAATTCTGATTATGAATATTTCACCTGAATGATCCTTCGTCAGGTTATCGCCAGGCGTTCTAGTCGAGGTAAACGATTCGTTGGTTTCACGGGCTACATCTCGATTTTCCTCCGAGTGAACACTGTATACAAAACCATTATCGTCTACATCACGTTGTTTCGCAGCTCTCTGCACCGGTTGACTTCGATTGATCATCTCGACACTGAATGGGCGACCAGAATTGGATTTCGACATGTCAAAAGATCGATCCGAGACTTGAGTCGCTAATCCTGTCGTTGTGGAAGACGAAGGAATCGCCGCAATTGATGAAGATGCCACGTGACTTGAAGTTGTCGAAGCAGACCTGCGAAACTCTTCAGCGCTTTCGAATCCGAACGCCATCAGCTCGACGGATGACGCAGTTTCGTTAATCGTAGACTCCGCTGACGACGATGACGACGAGGAGAAGTTGAACCAATTTTCAGTCGAACCTAAAGCGGTGTTTTAATGCGTGATATTCAATCCACGTTCGTTAAAAACTGGTTGACGCACCTGATCCTTTAGCTAGTTTGGAGGACTCGTCTGATGATTTATCTCGAAGAACTTTGTTTTCATCTGTAGAAAGAAGAGTGGACGGAGTTGAATCATTGCGGCTCACAACGACAGAATTCGGCGCCGATGTGGTGTTGGACGTTTTTGAGGTGGAGTCCAAGAGTTTGGCTAATCCATTGTTCCGTTTTGGGCCCCGGGGGGGATCCTGATATAGACCGCCAGACTTTTCAATGCCGGAGAGTGTCTGAATCGGACTCGCAGCATTGTTCTTCGTCAAACTTCCACGCGACTTCACTTTGCTTTCTCTTCGGTACAATTTCGACCGCCGCGAGTGTCGCTTCGAGTGCGATTGATCGTGGGTAGAACCCAGTTTCCCGACGTTTGATACTGAAACCGGAAAGTTATTAGAAAATTAGTCCTTACTAACAATAAGTCATTGTTCCGATGAATTGGTGAATAAATAAACTCGTCTTCACCGAAGGTGGCGCTCCCGTTTATACTTGTTGAATTTGCTGCTAGGTCAATAGTGGTAACACCTGGACTCGCAGGCCGCACTTGATCCTGATTATCTTCTTCTGCATGCTCCTCAGCTGGTCGCATTTTGCTGTCTGAATCCGCATTCAGTAAAGGGATCGCGTCATTTTCCCTTGATTTTTGGGAATAGTTCTTCCCGTGAGCTGGCTGCTCATTCATCGATGATGCTCGACGCGCTGATAGCCCTAAATCGGATGCAGGAAGGATGAACAGTTATTGGGTTGAATTTCTCGAATATGCGAGATCATGAAAATTGTTTGACTGAATTTTTCACCTAAATAAAATTGCTTCAATATCATCATTGCTTGGAGGGTGATCGATTTATTATGGAATGGCTCATACAATATCTCGTGAACAACGTAATTATAACATATTATTATCAGTCAGACGGCAATTATCATAATATACAGAGTTTCGATAACAACATCCAACCGAACTGTACATTGATTATTTAATTTATAATTTTGGAGATCATTGAGTTTTTCTCATGATTGCCACGGCATGTGGGGATTAGCAAATATGCCGATTCGTTTTACGGAAATGTAAAATATGTTCATACCTAGTACGACGACAAGGCATAGAAGCCATTGGCAGTTCAACATGATCGTTCCGCAGCATCCGTTTACGGTTAATTTCCTCGATCGTGTTTAACTGACGTGATTGAATTCAAATTCCCACGGTGGACCATTTCGTGTTAAACATGAACGTATAAAACTTATTGGACGTCCACGTATCGAGATGAACGAAAACGTGATTTCATACGATAAAATAAAGTTTGTTTATAAAACAATAGTTTGAGGTGAATAATTGACATGCGACTGGTCGTTCAGCTTCTACCCTGTTCCCTTACTTTTCTCATTCAATTATTTGATGCAAGTATATCTACCTCGGAATTTGTCACATTGCTTCGATTTCTCAAGGTCAATTTTTTTCTGAACAGCTGATTTGAATATATAGAATGAATGTATATTTATACGCTGTAGTAATCTTGTTGTTCGGTCGGCAATCGGTCGATGTGGAAGCAACCCGAACTGCACGAGGCGAGGATATTATGTAAGACATTATCAAGAGTGTTTCCATATCAAATGTATTGAAAAAACAATCCGCTACAATAACAGCAGATATACTACAGGAGATATCCAAGCGTAGCTATGTGAACTCGTTACATGCTTTTGGTTTTTAAACCTGACCTAATATTAAAAATTAGAGAGCTGGCTGTGTCGTATGATCACATTTTTCGCAGTAACGCGTTATCCAAGACATGTATACTTTTTGGCAAAAAAAGAAAATTTCAAAAACGAGTAAGAGAGCACGAAACTCTCGCTCTTTTATAAATAAAAAAAAGACTTGTCAAATTAACTATCGAGCGGAATAAATTGAAAGTGAAAGTTTCGTCGAGGCGGCTTGTTTGGCTTCAACGTTATAGTAGCGCTAAGCAGCCTGTGAAAAATAATATTCCCATTTGCGATTCGTCTTGAGTTATCCACATTTATAAATGCTATATTAAATTAACAGCACATTGAGTCTCAAGATAACCTGGAAGACCTTGCGCGATATATATATATGTACTTGAATATTCTTAATTTGCAATCATAAAATGGTGATATTTCACAAGAAAGACTTACGTATTTTACGAATTTAGAACTCATTTTAGATAAGAAATCTCCGTCACCAATCGACCTCAAGTTTATGAGCAAAGTTTATGCAACACCAAAAACCAAAACGATCCGTGCTGATACGGTCAAATATTTAAATTTTGAGAGGCTTCTTTTCATCGATGGTGTAACGAAAAAACGAGTATCTGCATGCAGTGGAACTGACGTAAGGAAACAAACCCGACGAACAACGAATAAATGAAAAAACATTTATATGCTGGAATCAGTTACATACAACGCTGGCAGGCCCAGTTGTGTCGAGTTTCGGTCTTTCATGTGCGGTGCTGCCTAGTGTATGAAACACTGCGCAGAAGTGGTGGAAACGGGGTCTGCAGCCGCTTTAACACATCACCGTGTATATATATATACAGATTCGCGGTGTAGCGACGCCAGTCGCGTAAAGAATTCCGCGAGTCTAGTCCGTCCACGATACTGACTGATCCTCCAAGTGATTATCCGAGAAGCCCGTTTCCACTATTTCCGAAGAAATATGGCTTCGAAAACTGAAAAGATTGGAATCATCGGAAGGTAGGTGCATCTAATTATAGTGACGGAATAATCTCCTCCATTTGCTACGTCTCGGCTCAACGAGTGGCTCGGAACCGCGTCTCGTGTTAATAAGTATTGTACCTGAGGACTGTCCGTGTGACGCGTAACACTGATAGCAGTCAACATGTTGTCAGAGCTCGCATTGTGCTAGTCGTTTGAAAAGGGAAGTCGGAATCGCGTTGCGTAACATGGTATCGTATCTTACTTATTACTCGAGATACCCATTCACCTGGCACTTACTTGAACAGCGCTTAAAGCCAACGCTAACTAGGTGTATGAAATGGGAAATAAAAGAAAATAAACGGCAGGTTTGGTATTCTCAAATCACTTACCTATGGCTGTACATTTTCCAACAATCATTACACCATTTCCATTTTGAACTGTATTCCAACGATCCAAAACCCGGTCTCAGCATGAGACTTGGCTGTCAAGTGATTTAGGTCACCCAGTTTGATACAGGGCAATGGTCCCTCGTCGATCATGTCGGTAAAAATTCAGACTTTCTGATTTTTCATTTCAGCTTGGAGGATCCTTTCCATCGCCCAGACTGATAATTAGTAAATAAACCTTCTTAGACGTTCATTATAAGAAAGATCTGCTGACCGTCAATTCGAATACCTGGCAGCTGAAGCTGAAACAAGGCCATAACATGTTCTTATATTAAAATTCTATCAACTTCGATTTCATTACAGTGGCCTGATTGGACGTAGTTGGGCAATGCTATTCGCTGGTGTTGGCTACCAAGTAACCATCTACGATATTGTTCAGCAACAGATTACAAATGCTCTAGAAGACATTCGTAAGCAACTCGACACTCTGCAGAGCAATGGCCTCTTGCGCGGAAATTTGGACGCTGACAGTCAGTTCAAAGCCATTAAAGGTCAGTGTAGTGTCACAACATACATAGTAGGAGGGTTGACCACTTGCGTGCCAGTTCAGCCATCTCCGGAAGGTACTTAACACCGAATTAAATTTTTTCAACCAGGTTCGACTAGCCTGGAAGACACCGTCAAGGATGCCAAATTTGTCCAGGAATGCATTCCCGAAAAGCTGGACTGGAAGATCAAGCTCTACACTGATCTAGACAAGGTCGTTGACGACAAGACCATTCTCTCGTCTTCGACGTCCACTTTCCGCCCCTCACTCTTCTCCGAAAAGATGAAACACCGGAATCAAGTCATTGTTTCCCATCCCGTAAGCATTTCTCTTGTATTTTTAATTTTTCGACGTTGCAATCAAACTTGAATGATAACGTGGCGATAAATAAATCGTCGACTGATGTAATACTGGTTTATCAACTCTGTTGAAACAACGTGAGAAGATAGTGAATGTTTACAATTTAATCTCAACGATTGGCTGAGTGCACTTTACAAGATACGCCATCGTGACCTGAAACATTTAGAACAACATGCAGGACGGTAATTAAACGCATTTATTTCAGGTAAATCCACCATACTATGTGCCCCTCGTAGAGATCGTACCCTCTCCATGGACTCGTCCAGAAATTGCAGTTGCAACACGAGCAATCATGACCGAAATTGGTCAGGCACCCGTTTCGCTCAGCCGTGAAGTCGACGGATTTGCGCTCAACAGAATACAGTGAGTACCAATGGTTATAACCGCAGTGCTTAATTGCCAGAAATAAAAGATACCTGTCCGAATTACCCGCTGAGATAAGTAGAAGTCCTATGTAATAATTTATCGGAAGGAATCTGATTCTTGTCTACACTCTTGATGAATAAATCGCGTCCAATGAACATATATTTGAACGCAGATACGCGATTTTGAACGAGGCGTGGCGAATGGTGGCTGACGGTGTTTTGGACGTGAAGGATATGGACTTGGTGATGAGTGAAGGACTTGGCATGAGATACGCGTTTTTGGGCGCCTTTGAAACGGCTCATCTGAACGCTGAGGGTGAGTTTACCAGGAATCTGACTAAAGGAGAACAAGTGATAATAAAATTTTCGCGCTTTAGGAATGAAGAAATACTGTGAAACCTACAAAAACACCATATACAGCGTCAGTATGACGATGGGAGCCGTTCCTAAGTTCGAGGGTGAAGTCGCCGACAAGATTTCCAACCAACTGAACGCAATCACTCCCATCGATAAACTGCCAGCCAGAAGAGCGTGGCGTGACGAAGCTCTGACCAAGCTTTCGATACTGAAAAAAGAGCTTGACAGTAAATGGAAGGACAGTCAATAATTTTTCTGATAGTATTTCACGCGTGACATTGACAAAAGAAACAATTTTCAAAGCGATTATACGGTTTCACGTTTAAAGATTGTTTTCACAATTTATACTTTTTATTTTGTTCTTGGATTTCATTCATTTCATGTCGACTGATTTTCAATTAGACCCCATGTAAATAAAAATATATTTGCATCACGCATTCGTTTTATATTTATTTTTAAATTGTCGGCCTAATATCAGTGCGAACGGAAGCGAGTGCAGATACAAGTATGATTGTGCTGGGAGATCAACAGCGTGATTTCAGTGCTAGAATATAAATATAATGGTTATAAGGTTCTGCCTTACACAGAATGCATGTACACAGAGAAATAAAAATTGTTTTCGCTAAACATTAGTCATTTTTTAAATTGATATTCAAGATTTTTATTAAACGTCTGAATTTGTACTCTTTAATATTTACAAGTCATGCAAAAAATTCTTGTTCGTCGTGTCTCTCATCGTAAAAAGTGCCTCATTTTATGGGCTAGGGAGAATGATTTCTAAAATGAAATTTCACTGGACAAAGGAGAAAAAATTTCACCTACCAAGCAGCAGTGTGATCACCGTTCTGGCAGGAAGGAAGGACAGCTTGTTCCTTGATGAAGGTTGGGATGATGGGGATTAGTGGGCCTGGTGCCAGTGGCGTACAGCTGTTGTTGAAAGTTATGATACTGCTGGGCGTAGTTAGGGTCTGATGTAGGTGGAACGGCGCCAGCGATAAGCGGGCCGCCTTTAAAGCCGCCACTAGCCATCTCCATATTCGGATGTATTGGATGACTAGGCCCCCGCGGCCTTATCCGCATGACGACACCCGGGTTCCCAGGCACATTATACATCTGCGGCTGGTTAGCCTGATTCGGCATAACGTCACAGCCGAATTGCTTGTTGCCAAAATCCACCCGACTTCCGCTAAACAAACCGGCAGGCCGCACGTGCATCGCGAGGTTCTGTGCCTGATGCATGGGTGGTCGCATTTGACGGTAGTTTCCAGGCTGAAAGCCAGTCGGCCTCTGAGGCCTCCCAACCCTCGGATAAAAATTCTGCAAATTTTGTGGGTTGCTGGGCAGGAAGCGCTGATTCTGGGGGTTCACGAATCCCTGGAGGAAGTCGAGGCTCGGTGGAGGCCTCGGGCCTCCTTGGCAAGGATTTGGCTTCGCAGCCGGTAGGTACTGGATCGTGTTGGGAGCCCCGGGTTTCACATGAACATTTGTGCGTGTGTTGCTGGGATCTGCTAATCTGGGTACGCCGCGGGATTCCCCGTGGCAAGTCGAGGCCGGACGCATTGCGGCATATCCAATCGTACGGTCACCCGGCGCTCTGTTGGGAATCCCCAAGTTTCCTGCAGGCCTGGGTGCAGGAGCCGGGTTATATCCGGCTGGTATGCAGTTGGTGCACTTGGTGGAATCCCCATACTCCTCTTCCGACGATGGGGCGTTCATATTTTGCATGGGATTCGCGCAGCCCTGCGGGAGCTTCTGCGTTGGCATGCGGACCGGCTTTCTGGAGCACCTCTCGCCCGGTTTGCTGTTTGGTGTACCGTTTGCTAGTAGCTGGCTCATTTGAGCCAGTGATGTGATCGGGTCGAAATGGCCCGTACTTACGGACCCCGGAGTATTCAGCTGACAGCCATTGACGATGTTCGGGTTAAGTGGAAGGTTTTCGTGCTCCCCTCTGATGTGCATGTGGTCTCTACCGCTGCCGGAAAAGTCCGGAGCACTCGACTGCGATGGGGTTTTGGGCTCGTTTGACTGCCTTTTGTTCGAGGAAGGAGAAGAGTTCTGCGGCTTCGGAGATTCCGGTACTGCCCTCGACCGCCCCATGCCGTCAATTAGACTTTGGCCGTAAGGTGTTACTGGGCTGTTCTGACTGCTCGGCATTTTCCCATTGCCAGCCTGCATGGTGGTCGAAGATTCGAAGCCCCTGTACCCCGGGTTACTTGTGGGAGTACGAGGAGTCCGAGGGCTCAGGAGTGGACCGGCGAATCCACGATCACTCGTCTCCGTCAGAGGACTCGCCACCTCCGACATGCCGATTGTGGAGCATTGATTGCTATCGGTATCTGACAGCATTCGGGTTTTGCCGGTGTTACTGGAAGAGGAGTAAATTGTTCAATGATCACCTCATTTCCAACTATTATCACTCTTATGAAAATTTGATGCACTTACGAAGACGAGTTGGTATCTTTCAGGCTTGTGTTCGGCTGCTTTTGTATGTTCAGCTCCTGGTCCTGGAACGTATTGAGGTATTGTATTTGTTGGGGGACTGGCACTGGCATCAGATTTGCTTCCTTGGTACCCGCAGCAGACCCAACTTTCTCCCGCTGTTCCTGACTGACCGATTGTAAAGTCTGACAGAGTATGTCATCCACTGTGAATCAAAACGGACATATGAGAGAAGGGAAGAGACGATTAAACATTCAGAATTTCGAATGACTTATATTCGATATGCGAATGAACTTGCAGTGAACTTACCGCTCGGTGAATGGCCAGATGAAAAGTCGATGGAGTCTTCCTGCGTCGAAGTTGGACCAGGACTGAATGCCATAAGGTGCGGGTAAGACGCCGGTGTTCCAGGGTTACTGTAGTTGAAAGGTTTGCCAATAGTGGGGCGAGCATTGCCAGCGTCAGAATTCGGGGGCTCCTGAGTAATCGGACTCTCTGCTGGTAAGAATCCTGACCTTTGGCTAACGGAGGGAATATACCTGCCGCAATCGGCTGGTGAATTGACACCTGAGTAGCCGCGAGGTGAGGGGAGAGATAAAGTGCTGGTTGGGTTGTTAGGGGACGATGGGTTTGAACTTTGCAAGGTGATAGGCACGCTCGCTGGTCTCGTTGATTGATGGTAAGGGGGCGGAGGGCCCTGACCTCTTGAACTGGCTGTTAGACTTCCATCATTCGATGTCACTGCAGTAAAATTGTCAGCCGCTACCTGAACGGCGTTATTAGTTTGGGCTCAAACATGTTTTCATTCGATCCAAGAAAATGTCAAATATTACTTTACCTTAGCCTTCGGCTCGAAAAGCTGGCTTTGAATCTTGTCCCAGTCGACACTGGACGCAATCTCATCCAGGGAATTGTCGGATGACGAATTTTCGCCACTATGTCCGAATGGCTGCGGCTGAGTGCTTTGCGCTGAGGCCAAGGCTGATCCATCGGTCTCTTCCTTCCGATCGGAAAATAGTAAAATTTGCATCTTTCGTATCGTGGCCAACTGCTCTTCTCGATGCTGACGTTGTTGCGGAGTCAAATTTTCGTCGGGTACTTTGACTCCGTGCAACGAAGGCTGCAAGCTGCTAGGACTTGAGCAAACATTGTCGCCGACCGAATGGGGACTGGGCAGAGAATTCACTGGATCAAATAAAAGCCGAATGTTTTAAATTTACAAATTAAATTTACACCCTGTAAGCACGTAATGTGGTGATAGAGCTGGATATTCAGATAGACAACAAATTCAAACTTCAGCCACACGTACATACCTACATTATTGATGGTATCGTCGATCGATGATTCGGTATTACCATATATGGTATTACCTAAGGATTTTTCACTGTTCGAGTTTCGAGAGTTAGTTGCAGACTGTTCGTTCCGAAACGGTGAACGACTCAGATTTTGATCTGCCAATTCTGGAGTTTGGCGGGTCAAGCTGTTGGAGCAGGTTTGTTGATTTTTTTGACTGTCCGTAGGAGCATTGAAGTTAGTAAGCCATTCAGGAGGTTGTTCAGCCTTGTTTCCCTTGCTTGGATGTTTCTGAGGTGGAAAAAAATGAAGAACGAAACACTTTTGCGATACTCTGCGGATAATGTAACATTTGGAAAAAAAAACTCCATAATCATACCTCGAGAAAGTGTTTTGTCCCCGTTTGTGCACAGTGGTAAGCTACAATTGATGAAAACTGGCCTCGCAGAACAGCTTCGGCACTTTTATTCGCCATCATCGTAGAGAAAACAAATATCCGACTCTGTTGTTGCATGAATTGGGATTCCCCTATATCAGAACCATCGCGATCATACCATCCCCCGAGCGTATTGGAATCCGGCTTCGGCGCAGAGGGTTCTTATAAAGAAAAGATTGAACGACGCGATATTAAAAATTGCAAATTAGACATGGTAGGCACTTACCACTGGATAATTGGCAACTACAAGGAAAAGCACCGTTTTCTTCTTTTTTTGGAATCAACACTTGTTGATTATTCGTTCTGTTTGTGCTTTTTCTAATTTTTTTATCTCCACTTGAGTTTCCAGAAATTCCGCATGATTCTCTGACGCAGTGTTTGGAATCTTCATCAGACCTTTCTATGTTGTTACCGCTGGAACTATTTTCACTCATCTTGCAAGAATCTGCACATGGCTCTTCTTTCAAGATTATTTTCTGCACGCAATTCAAGTCGTTGACTTTTTTTTCTGATTTCATTTTCGCACCCCGTGACCTGTGAATCATCGCCAAGCTGAAAATGTCAAACGTGGGCGGGAAATTTAATTTACTTCCGACTCAATGATAATGTTAACTTTTTTGACCTGATAAGCGGAAGAAATAATTTCAGCGACGTTTCAAAATTTAGCTGTGCACATATCAATTGATTATCACGTGAATTTTTGCTATCATTGCTAATATAGAATAAATATTCGGCAATTATTTTTATTATACTTCCATAATTATTTTCATAAATAATCTCTGTTCTGACGTCCACGCACAATGTTGCAAAAAATATCGAGTCCCACTTTTCAAGTCAATAATGTGGCCGGAATTTAGTAGTTGGAAATAAATAATTTTATTTAATTGTTTTAATTGAAGGAGTTTAATTGAAACGACAACGTCAACAGGTTGTACACAAATTGATTGATACACATGCTTCTAATAAGGAAGCGGTAACAACAATCATTGTAAAACTTATTTTGGACTGATAGGGACGGTTCTTCATGAATCCTTGTAATTTTTCACCTCGCTGACAATTAATTTAAGCATCTCATTACATCTACATGATTGATTGAACTCAGTAATCCTTGCGAAATTGTTTGATGAATTATGCATAGAATTAATTTCAGGAATCAAGATGTATGATATAGGTTTATTCCACGAAAATGTGTCACCTTTGAAACAGTATAGAAATCAAATTCACACAGCAAGTTGTATCTGTTTGTAAACACGTGACTTCAAGGGTAACGTACCTTTGACATTTATCGACCGTGAGAGTTTTTTATGGTATTTATGTGTAGATACATATGTGGATGATTTCGTTGATATGTAGTGAATTATTAAAAATATGTAATTAATATTCCCTGATAATATCAAAATACGTATAAGAAAGGTGTAATTATTATTGTAAAAGAAATAAAGCCCCGAAATTGAGACGTATAAGTTTATTTTCACACGGTCGGGGTACACAACCGCCGCGGTAACCGTTGACACAAAAACTGAAAACCTCGGCTCTCGGGTACCGTCTACCCAACAGGTATGCATGTGGTTTTAGACCTGGGTTAGCCCAACGTCTTGTCATTGGCGGGGTCTCCGGGAGGGGATAAACTGGAACCCCAAATTTGGCCAATAGGGTAATGGGTAATCCTCTCATTAGGGGTAGCCGAACCGACCGATTCTAGGAATCACAGTAGTGGGGCACCCTTACTAGAAGTCGGTTGCAAAAAATTTTCTTTCAAAAATCGAACGCAACGGTTTTCGACACTCCAACATTTTCATTACTCTTACTTCCAATAATCATTTCTGCGTGGTTGAAAATACTGGCAATAAATTCCTCGTAAAACTGTGCAGAAAATTCATAACAATAGACATGCTCAAGTTCGTGGAATATCATTTACAGCTCATTATTTTCAGCGCCTTATGATTCATCGAGATTATCTTGTGCATTGGTTATGAAATCTCTTCTTAAGTTCTACTGATACGCAATAAAGTCAAAGAAAATGTGAGGAAAATGAAATTATAAAAAATGTATTGTACACAAACCAACGTTGTATGACGTTTGACATGCATACCACTAATTAATGGTCACTTTTGTCAAGGGTTGCGGGTTGGCTGATTTTCGGTTTTAAAAGTAAATTCTTTTCAAAGTCAATCGTACATATCTAATTAATTTCCCAATATTTCAATTCATGAATTCATTTTGTAACGATTGTAAAAAAAATATGTTATTCTATCTATAATTTTTCGCGGTTGATCATGAGCTTAGATATGATTATATTAGGTCAAGCAACTTCAGCGCGGTTTATTATTCCATCTAAAATCATTACAAACCATGCATGTACCACGTGACTATTTAATTAGTCATAAATATGACCGGAGTGTGCCGTTGCCTTTATGCCTTACCTCGGGAAGCCTCATCGAATGCACGCGCACACAACCAAGAATAAATTTGAACACGCATCATGTGCGCGCGCCTGGCTGCGTGGACACAAGATCAAGAAGGATGGGGGAATTCCCCCGTCCTTCTTGGAAATCGCTCCCCGTACCACGTGACCAAAATGGAGGGAATCGAAGCGAGCTGATTGGTCCGTATCCTCGGGGAAGAACCCGGAGTGCAGAATCAAGGTTATGTCGTTGACGTATGCGGAAAATATTAGTTAGTTGATAAACGGTGAGTACCACATTCAAGTCTGTAAAGTTGAAGTCAAATCGGGCATCTTTTCTTTCGTTAAAAATAATCACCGCGTTAGTTTCGTTTCTACCTTGCGCTCATGCGCCTAGGGAATAGCTCACGTTTTTTTTGTGTCGTGGATAAACGGTGTAAACGACGCAGTTTCTTTCGATTATATGTAGTGCAATCGGTGCCGCGTTCGCGTATCAATTACAATTAACCACAAAGACAAACAATCCCAAATAAACATGCCGGAAGTTTACGAAAGCTGGGACGTCTTCCAGAACTATAATCAACAGGAGGAACAGATTTGTCAGTTTCCTGATGGTAATTAGCTGAAATTATTTTTCAGATTTTTTATCATATTTTCACGACGCTACTGGGTCCAATCTTGCAACCATTCCCTAATTTCATTCTCTTTATTCATTCATTTCCATCAATTTCGCTTCGGGTTATACGAACTTGAAACTCGTTTCGTTACTCAAAACCTCTTATGTTTTCAGCCAATGTTTAATATCATGTTACTTGAATATTTCTGCTGGGATTCGTTGCTGAAATTTAGAACAAAGCTCTAACTTCAGTTTAATTTGCATGATTGATAAAAATCTGCATTTGTTCTAATCTGACATGTATATGAAAACCATTTCCTGAATACAGAAATATCTTCACCATATGCATCCACACAATGGCATATATGATCGTGCTAACAAATTCTTAATAATTCCTGGGTTACCATCTTGGACTTTGTTAGAGTACAAATTGTACAATTTTGTTATGTGATTTAGACGCAGGGTTGCGTTTCATTATTTCAGTAATAAGTGATGGCCCAATAATACAGGTACTGAGACCCATGATTCTATTAGTTCAATATCATAAAATCACAATTACCACAAATCAGACAAGACAAAGTGTACTTCGATATACCTTAGCGATTAGTTTACTGCTGATATTGTCATATGTTGTATATACAAGTTTACATCGACTGATTTATCAACAACAATTTCAAATAAATTGCCTATGATTTGTACGAAATCAAATGATATCTTGATGCAAAAATTTTAGAATTATTTGATCTGTTTTTGTGCAGTTATGATGAATAATCTAAGCTTGTTGAGTCCGAGCAACAGCTCAGTGGATTCACAATTGACCACCAGCAGTCCGTCACCGATGTCCATATTAGAATCGCCAAACCACACAATGTCGTACTTCACACTGAATAATGTGACGGGCACGAGTATGTATATCTTTTTGGCTATTTAATTCATTGGTTTCATAATATTTTATCGAAATGTGATGACATTGCTGTAATTGTACCTTCGCAGTGTTGGAAGACCGGTACATAAAAATTATCGAACAGCCGATTGACAAGTTTCGGTTCCGTTACAAATCAGAGATGATGGGAACTCATGGGAGCCTTGCTGGCGCTAACAGCTCCAACAGTCGCAAGAAGCAAGCACCTACTGTTGAGGTATAAAAAAATAATAAAGTTGCATTGCATGTGCCTGAGGAAATATTGGAATTGATCGTTTTTGCCCTCCTCATCTTTGTCATAAACTAATTATAACTCTTTCACTGATGTTCTAGCTAAAAAATTATCCAGGCAGCGCAGTTATTCGCTGTACCCTTGTAACGGCAGATCCAGACCGCAGGGGACCGCACGCTCATCGTCTGGTACGCCGGGTCGGCAATTCAGACGAAGATGATCCGCACGAGCAAAAGGTTTCACCTGAACAAGGTTTTACAGTCTCGTAAGTGAACAGTTGGATTTTTTTATTCTTAAGAACAATAGTATTTATCTTCGTTATTGTTAGAGTGTGTATTAATAAAACTTACTCTTGAATCTAGGTTCCATGGAATGGGGATCATCCACACTGCTAAAAAGCACATAAAAGATGAGCTTGTTAAAAAGAAAAGAATTATTGCTTTAGAAGAAGAAAAACGCAAAAATGTTAATGTCACATCACTGAGCACCTGCAAGGAAGCAACGGTAGTACATTTACAATTGTATAATAATACATTACCGACACATTTTATTATGTTATTCTGCACGCAAAATTATTTCCTTGAATTAGTTTACTCAACATTAAACGCAAAATTTCTGTTAAAGATTAAAATGGAAGCAGAATCTGCTCAAAAATGGATGAGCCTGAACAGTGTCGCATTATGCTTTCAAGCATTTGCCCCAAATGCTAATGGTGTACTTTGTCCTATCACAGAACCGGTGTATTCGAACCCAATTAATAATCTCAGTGAGTAAAAGTAACCATTCATTTATCATTTGGATACCAGAATTTTTTTTTATTGCTACTTTTTTTTGTTACAGAAAGTGCCCTTACGGGAGAGCTCAAGATATGCAGAATAGACAAAACTGCAGGATCGTGTGACGGTAACGAGGAAGTTTTCATGCTGGTAGAAAAAGTGGGAAAAAGTAAATATCGTCACTTATATAACTCATCCTGTAGTTGTAATCAAAATAGTGTAGAAATTGAAGTGAATGAAATTCTGAATTGAAAGATTAATCGAATTAATATTATTGTTTTTTATATATATATTTATATACATATATATTCAAATTCTCGTTTCTATGTTACAGAAAATATCGTAATCAAATTCTTCGAAATGGATGAAAATGATGTAGAAATTTGGAGCGCTTTAGGCCACTTCACAGAATTAGATGTACATCATCAATACGCGATAGTGTTTCGGTCAGTATGAACACTCAATTACTACAAATTAAATATTGATAGAATATTACCGTCAAGTTCTAAATATAAGCCAAGGTTTTTGTTATCATTGACAGCACTCGCCAAAATAGTTCTTTTTTTTTATATGTGTACCAGTCTTATGTACAGGTAACTAAGAAAAACACCCTGAACTACTATCTGATAATTGAGGGTTGGCTTTTAATTGGAACAATGCGGTATATTCATTTTGTAAATATATCACTTGTGTTTCAGAACGCCACCGTATAAAGACAAAGATATAACTGAACCGAAAGAAGTTTTTGTAAAGTTATGCAGACCGACTGACGGAGAATCCAGTGACCCTTTACAGTTCACTTATAAACCAAACAACCGCATCGGTAAGTTGCATTTGCAAGCAATATATATCAAATATATTCACTTTCATTCCCAGTCAAAAGCATTGACATGTGCTGATTCATTAACAGGTAGGAAGAGGCAGCGCATGTCTTGCGAAAGTACCGAATTGCGGACTCTACCCTCAACCAATTGCATGCAATCAGCTGAAGCCGCATCTGCTTTCAACGTACATAATTCAAATGAAATCAAGAAATTGTTGAGTGATCAGTGCCCGTCAAACGAGTTCCGGGAGTTCTCTATGAATCTTTTGGATGATGGAGGTGAATACTTGAACACCGAGACACATTATTGCTATATTCACATGTTTCAAAGATTTTTCTATCAGTAGAAATGGTGAATAAATGATGAGTTGTATATAAAATGTATAAAACTGTGTTTATCACAGAATACCGGGATTTGCTGTCGAATTTGGTAAATGACAATGAAGAATTAAAACTCGATGGACCCTTGAGAAAAAAAGTAAGCCACATTTAATTAGCCGGCTCAAAACGATAGAGAAAAAACAATTGTATAATATTTACATGGTTTCAGGAAAAGATTTCGTTTGCGGAAAATATTGTAAGAGAAATTCGGAGTATACTTAAGGGAAGTGATCCAAATGGAAAGGATCGCATACTAGCTTTGCTCAAAGAGCGCACAGTCTATGGAGATTCCCCTCTCCACTCCGCGCTAAGACACGGACAACTGAATTTGGTCAAATATATTGTAATGTTACTTGCAAACTATCCGGATTTCAAGCAAGTTGTCGACACTCAAACAAGTTCTGGTCGTGTAAGTTTCATTACAATAAATCCGTGGAAATGTTGTATTTTCAATTCACTAATATTGTTCTATATTTTAGACATGCCTAGATTACGCCGTAGAACAAAACCAACCCGCAGTAACAAAGGCTCTGCTCTTGCTTGGAGCAGATGCGAACGCGTGCGATGATCACGGTTTTTCACCGCTTCACAGGGCGGTCAAAAGTGGGTGAATTGATGCAATAATTTCTTCCCATCGAATGTGGTAATTGTTGTATACTAATCGATTATTTATGTCCCATACAGTACCAGAGGCGGGCCACTGTGTGGACGCACTATTAGAAGGAGGAAATATAAGTATCGAAACACGAGATGACGCTGGATGGACCGCTTTTCACCTAGCTGCTGAAGCCGGATCGCTACACGCTGTTAAATCTCTTGTCAAAGCTGGCGTTGATGTTAACAGCACTGATATGTCTTACGGACGTACAGCACTCCACATCGCCGTTGAAGGAGGCCACAAAGAAATCGTTGAATTCCTGTTGAAAAAGGTAGGTGGTGTTAATTTATATTGTGAGGTAAAAATAGTCGTTGAAAATCTATTTTATGCTTCTTCTAAACACTTCGTATGTCAATTCTCTACAGACCAATATCGACGTAAATAGGCGGAATTTCAGTGGCAATACCGCACTGCACAGTGCTGTTGTTAACACCGGCGAACGAGCTGAGGAGCTTTGTAAGCTTTTGCTGAATCACGGAGCGAATCCCTCGATACCTAACCATAATCGCGACTCGTCAAAAGTGAGTTTACTTTTTTTCTTTGAGAAATCTTTTGCCATCAACTAGGCTGTCAAAATCGATGAGATTACCTTGTCCCTTCGAATGTCGCGTGGCCTCGTAGATAAATATACTTTAATTGTATAAATGAAAAAACTTCTCATTTCGTCCTGTTGATCAATTTGTAGGAGTTGCGAATGACAACTGTAAAAGATGAAGCAATATCGGATGATGAAGATGATCAAGAAAGTGGTCAAACTTCGTTTGACCTCGCATCCAATAAACCCGAGGTAATTGTGTTCTCTGGAAAATTGTACGCTCTTGTGCGTGTAAAAAATTACACGGCTCTTCTAACAGCCCACTAATGGTTCACTGTCACGGCAATTATTACAGATCTTACAATTGCTTTCTGCGAGTAATATCACAATAAAAGAAGAAGTTGAGGACGAACCCGAGGAAAGTGACAGTAGTTTGTTGGACGAAAAATCCATGGCTCTTCTAGCTCCAATACTCGACGAGTCAAAGGCATGGGAAAAAATCGTCACATCTTTGGGATATGATTTTTTGCAGTCTTCGCTGAAATCTTCAGGCCCCGTCAGTCCATCGCGGATGTTATTCAACTACTTGGACGTAAGTATTTCATGACTTTATTTATCTTTGGTTTTGGCATTCGAATTATATGCAAAAATTGTATTAATTTTTCAGATACAAGCTGAAGTTTCAGTCGAGAAATTACGAACATTATTGGTTGAATTAAATGAAACTAAAGCTGTTGATATAATTGATGAGATGATTTTGAGACGGAATACATCAAGTAAAAAATAAATTTCACATCAATAACATATTGCTATTTTAAAATCAGCTAATTATTCCAAAAACTTATTTAGATAATAATAAAAGCATATCCCACATGCTGTTTGTTATAATTTCGCACGATTAATCTAAATCACTGATTAATTGATTACAATACAAAACAGTGCTAATATTGTATATACACTCAGGTTTCGCATGTGTAAGTACAGAAACAAGATATGTTAATTAAATAAAAACGTAAAATTTATATATGCCGGAGTGTGGACTGAAAAATTGAACTTTGAAAGTTATTTATAGTCTGTCAAAGTTTTTATGATTTCGAACCAATCGATGTTTCTTTTAAGTGATAAATTATCATTTTACTATTTAAAATAGCCGTATGTATAAATATTTTACTGTCAACGTATGACAACATTATTGTAACTCTTATTATTACTACATATATAGAAAAAGATTTCAAAATGATTTGCATTTAACTTGAAAATATGTAGTCCTGTCATTTATTATAAAATGTATGATGTAAGTATCTTATCATTTTTATTTACAGATCCAACGTTCGTAATTAAATATACCATTTTAATTATGTAAGAAGTGTACGAATCTCATGTACGATTTATGTACGAAAAAAGTTAAGCCGCTGTTATTATCAAAAGATTTTAGTAAGCGGTATTCCAATGTAACCAAATGATGACTTGTATTTACGCGAAAGAAAAAAAATTTGTAGGATATGTTTACAAACACTCGGCCGAGTTTCGTCCCGAAATTTACTTGATAAAAATACTATTATTCAATCTCATGAATAATGTATCATTGATATTCTAACGGAATATTGTATATCTACGTCATATGACATTGAAAATACAGAATTTTATTTTACAATTTAAGTAATCGGTCCCGTTATCGAATATGACTCCCCCATGTTTATATGTCCTTTTGAAAGTGAGTTTCTAGTTTCACCCTTCTTCGAAGCTAAAGTAAGATAAATCGCAAAACAGTAAATTTTGGCAAATCAACATCTTCTGGCCGATAATATAAACTACGTCAAGCGCGTATTATCGACTGTTGACCTCAGTTTTCGAATAGTATAGGGTACAATTACCTTATCCAATCATAATGCAATTAAAAAATTCATATCGCTCCAAAAATTGATAAGAGTAATAAATTGTATTTAAAATCTTGTAAGCAGTAAAGTTGACAAGTCATTGATAGTAACAAAATAAATTAGATGATAAGCTTTGCAAAAACACTGTGATACTTTACTTATGTTACTTGAATCAAGGAACATTTTCAACTCATTATAAGTACTAATAATTTTCATCCCGGACGTCGTTCCACCTGAAATGTAATTATGTCGAGTGAAATTACGCAATATACGAAACGCTTCCGAGTCATTCTCCTTCATTCATCATCCGAATTGATGATTTGCGCAACTTTGGTCAACATCGCTGCTGCAGACTGACGTTATTTCACTCGTAAATTCGAATTTCTTTATCACGAAAAATTACTGAAGTACAGTATCATGGCAAGCTTCTTTTTGTCTGTCCACCTGATCGGTCATTCAGGCTACTGGAGACAAATGAAATTCATAAGTTTCAAAAATGTACAGATCCCAATGAAAGATGCAAAAATTTTATACCGAGAAACCATGTTCGAGGGTAAGTCGATCGGTTCTGAATAAAAACTTTGGAAAAGAAAAAGAACCGTTCGAAAAATCCTCAACTATTATCGATGATACTCAACGCGACTACTACGCCGTAGAAATGAATCTCAGCAAATTAGAATATCTCAAGTCAAGATATCAACAGTTTGTATTATTTAAATTGGTTCAGATTCATTATTCTACGACATCGTAGGGATAATATTTCACTCGTATCCACCGTCGATGGCGCAGGAGACTAAAATTGCTGAAGATTATTGAAAACGTTTTTTTTTTTTCTCCTTTTCCTTACTTTCGATTCATCTTGAGAACAGGATCCAGTTCCTATGCACACACATACCGTTAAATATCTTACGCAACGTTTTCGAAAGTATCCAAACGTTACAAGTTTACACAAAACACATAGACAGTCTAATTTGTTACCTCGAAATCGCTTCATCACGTAGCACACGTAATCTGTTTTGTTTTTTTATTGTTAGTGCAGATCCAGGAATTCCAGTGTTGAGTACTCATATAAATCATCGGTACGCACATTGTGCAGACTACAAATTTTTCGAACGTCGTAAGGAGAAGTTGTGATAGATACTAAGGTTGGATCGTCTTCACGAAAATGCCGAAACCGAATCCGAAACAAATCGTGACTTACACACAGGTGAGTTCAATTTGGGAATTTATGTTTCACATCCGCGTACGTGGTTCAGGAATTCATAACGGATCATGCAATTACGAATTCGACTTTTGACATAACAGAGGTTCACACCACTATCTATGTTCTTCGGAAGTGATTAGGTGTAGAAAATGGAGATTAAAAGTACACAACGTTGCGAAATTTCATTGCGTAATTCTAATCGCAGCAATGTGTCTCAAGTGTTCTTTGATTACGAATGACTACTTAGTAATCAATATTTAACTTACAAGTATAGGACGCTGATCGATAAACCGATTACGACGATCAGCCGGGACGACTTTCTGATAGAAATAAAACCTATCGATCCACTTTGAAATGAGAAAGAATAAATATTTTGACACATTATTATACCCCAATGACAATTAAGCCGAAACAATAAGAAGAAGAAGATTATTAGCGACGATGAGCTTTATTTAACTTTGAAAATACAAAGATGAGGTATATATTTTTGAACTTGATGTATTTTTTCTCTTGTGGAAGATCGGTATTACGTTGAAAAATTACACCACGAGTTACGTTTTGTACGGCACATTGCGTAATGCTTAAAAATATCTCACGATCATCATGACCTTAGCTAATGTACGTGCACATACATCGGCAAATAATTTATAGCTATTCATCAACAACGAATGGATCCCCGCAACAAGTGGCAAGAAATTTGCCACCACCAATCCAGCGAATGGACAAAAAATTGCTGATATAGCGGAAGCCGGCGAGGTAAGTGTTTATTCTAACGATTAATTAAAGATGAAAAAAAGATATCTAACTACAAATATTTCGACCGTCTCGATTTTTGTGTGCATAGACATAACCGGTAAAAATGCCTGTCACTCGACACGGGAAGTCTTTTTCTTTCATATTACGTAATAGTTTGAGAAAAACAGGCTGCTGATTCTTGATCCTTGTGTAAATGATCTTGAATCGAGTATTTAATTTTCAAAGGTGGACGTCAATAAAGCGGTTGCAGCAGCTAAGAAAGCATTTTCTCGAGGTTCAGCCTGGAGGAGCTTAGATCCTTCAGCCCGTGGAAATCTCTTACACAAGGTTAATTTCCCTAAAAATTTTTGACGTAAGATAATACTATACTTAATTTTGTGACCGATCGATGTTACAATCTGCGTTTTTTGCCTTGTTCCACAGTTGGCTGATCTTATCAACGAAAATGACGATGAATTGGCCAACCTGGAATCGCTGGACAATGGAAAGCCCTTCGCTAACGCTTACGCGGAAGTTCATGCCTGTTCTGCTATTATCCGCTATTATGCCGGCTGGCCTGATAAGATCCACGGGAAAACAATCCCCGTCGGCAAGTTTTCAGGATTTGATAATTAGAATCTTCCCCTAAAAACATCTCATGACAGTCGTAATTATTGGTTTCATTATAGACGGAAAAGCATTGGCCATGACGAGGAAGGAACCGATCGGCGTCGTCGGTCAGATCACCCCATGGAACTACCCCATAATTATGATGGGAATGAAGATCGGGCCGGCATTGGCAGCTGGTTGCACGATAGTGTTGAAACCAGCCGAACAAACGCCTCTCACCGCTCTTCGAGTTGCAAGTCTTGTTAAGGAGGCCGGATTTCCTCCCGGAGTCCTCAACGTTGTTCCAGGTTTTGGTTCCACTGCTGGAGCCGTGATTACCGAGCATCCCGACGTCGCCAAGGTTGCATTCACCGGATCTACTGAGGTAATCCTTCGTTTTTCTCGCTGATGATCCGGGCGGTAAGACTATCGGTTGCTCTTTGCACAGCACAATATCATTTCAAGCGTTAAAATTTCAGTTTCAAAAATTATCGTTTCAACAGGTTGGTCACATCATCATGCAAGCCGCGGGAAAAACGAATCTGAAACGCGTCACGCTGGAGTTGGGAGGAAAAAGTCCCTTTGTTATTTTTAACGACGCTGACCGTGAGTAACAATGAAGCATTTTCCAATTACTCGTTACATTGCTCAGCGCATTCAACATCATTATTGTGACGGTTCACAGCTGCGCAATGCTACATATAACATTATTTTCCTGCAGTTGATGAGGCCGTACAAGTCGCTCATGATAATTTATTTTCAAACTCTGGGCAAACTTGTCTCGCACCAACGCGAGTCTTCGTACAGGCTGGAATTTACGACGAGTTTGTTAAGAAATCGACAGCTTTGGCTCAGGCGAGAAAAGTTGGCGATGCCTTTGATCCAAATGTACAGAATGGTCCTCAGGTGAGCGATTAGAATAAAGATAATGAGAACTATAAAAATAAGTTCTATCTACATGATGTTACGATAGCAAATTGGCGAAACATGTAATTGCAGTGCAATTTTAGATCGACATGGCAAGCTTGGAGAAGATTCTGGCTCTGATCGAATCTGGCAAGAAACAAGGCGCGAAATTGCAAACTGGCGGAAGTCGGCTTGGTAAAGTTGGCTTCTTCGTCCAGCCTACCGTGTTCTCAGACGTCACTGACAATATGAGAATCGCCAAGGAAGAGGTGAGGCTGAAACCATGATCAATTACCAATCAGTAAACCGATTTCATACAATTCGCGACGTAATGATCTGCAGATCTTTGGACCGGTACAACCAATCTTCAAGTTTGATACCCTGGAGGAGGTGATCCAAAGAGCGAACAACACCAAATACGGATTAGTAGCCGGTGTCTGCACTAAGAACATCGAAACCGCACTAGAGTTTTCCAAGGCCATAGAAGCCGGTGTCGTGTGGTGAGTAGAGACAATCTAAAGATGAATGGATTGAGAGCATTTAGAAGAAATTTATTAACGAGTGGCACGATCATATTCTCAGGGTGAACCAATGGGGCGCTTTGGGACCGCAAGCGCCTTTTGGCGGCTACAAAGAATCTGGCATCGGAAGGGAAATGTAAGTCAACCGATTTACCTAACTTGAAAGTAGCTAATGATGCTCAAACGCGCAAGTATAACACATTCGTATGTTCCAGGGGTGAAGAAGCTTTGAGCAACTATCTCGAGACCAAGACCATCTCAATTAAACTACCCTCGAATAATTGAGCTGTTCCAACGTTGATGACATATCCGATAGAGAATAACTTCCATATCGCCAGACTTCAATTTTTTTCTACTTAGGTCATTGTACTACACCGTTTGGAATGTAATTAGAAGTAGAGCGACACGTGATATTTCCTAAATTCTGAACTTTATGCTAGTTTTCAACCCACAGTCTAGAGTAACATATCTACTATGTACTAGCTAATGTATAATATTTGGTGATTTCGATTTCATACTAATTGTCAGTGAAATATTATGCGAAATATATCTTTTAAATAAAAATTAAAGATGATATTACTTGTCTAGAAATAATACTTACCCACATTTCCCTTTTGAAGTATACAATTTCAGGTTCCGAACATTTCATCAAATGCGTAGATGCAGAAAGTATTCATCCAAGCAGAAACTGAAAGTTATTAGTTCAAAGAAATACGCACGTAACACAATGTAATGTTAATGTGCAATTATTTATGATCATTTATTTCATATCGCTATTACGGGGGATAAGACGAAGTAAGATCAGTTGTTTGGAAATTTTCCAAGACGCTATAATTGTCTCGAGTTATTTATGCGTTTTTAAAGAAAGCGATAAGAAATAATCGACGAACAGAGTTGAAATCGAGTGAAATTTCCATTAAAAAACCCGCAGACGAATTCAAGCGATAAATAACAATGCAGTGAAGGAAAACCCGTTTTTCTTCAATTTTGTGTTTAATTTGTGGTTACAGGCACTTACAGTCTGTTTTCGTTCTCTTCTTAACTTTTAAGTATTTGAGCTAAGCTTGGACCGTTTATCTTAGTTTCTAAATATAGCCGGGTGCATTGCAAGAGATATGATATTACCAAATAAATGAAGTATTCTCTCCCTAAAAGTTCTCAGCCTTCCACATACGAGAAAATGGTCATTATGCTATTTCAAGGTCATACGAGAGCGAGAGCGGCATCAGTAATAGTAAAAAGCGCAATTCCGCAGACCTCGAAATTATTGCTACCATTTAGCTCTAACCATTCAAACGATGAATTGCAGAATTTTTACTGACGCTACAGAATACACAGACTTATGTAATGTACCATAATCATTATCGCCTTGGCAATCTGAAATCCATGCGAAATTCTTCGAAGTCAATTCAATCTGTACATGACCTGGAAAGTTAAAGTTTAAATTTCATGAAGCAGTCCTCATGCCCGACACTAACTGTAGAGAAATTTGCTACAAGATAGCGTAGAAACTAAAATACGACGAGTCCACGCCCGGTATTATGATACAGATGTGAAACTTTTTCTGTAGTCGACAATTTTTCTTCATATATTATTCTACCACAGATTAGCAGTTGCTATATCTATGATTTCTTTGATACGATACTGCCGCTCGCATTGGCTAGTAATCTCGGTTGGAACAAATACATAAGAGATAATATGGAGGTACATTGTCGAGAGAACGTCTCACCAACACATCTCGACTACCAACTTCGACGCGTAAATCCTCGGCAAACAATCAGTTCTCTGTTTCAAGATCAGAAGAGTCTGAACTGCCGGTAAGCGACGTTGCCAGAGATCAATTCTTACCACGAAAATGGCGAAGCCGAATGCGAAGCAACCTGTGACTTACACCCAGGTAGATTTACAATTTGAATTTTCAACCGTAATTTTAAGGGATGACTTTGGTGAAATTTCAGTAATATCGAGTTTTCACATCTTTTTTAGACGTTTCAGAAATCAAAAACTCGCTATTGTCAATATTTCAGTGTAGTCCCCCCTTAAGGGGAATCTTTCTAATCTACAAATTTAAATTGCGGCCGTTTTTCGGGCTTGATTAAAAAAAAATATCGGTATATATTTTTAGTATCTATTTTTTTTTTTTTTTTTTTACTCTTTATATTGATGTTTCAAGACTTATAAAAAAAATTTTTATTAAAAAAGGTATGCACCTCTAAATATGGTTGTGAGAAAAAAAAACAGATTACAGTGCTCCCAATCATCGGAAAGCAGGAATAAAAACAATTTTCTTGATCAATGAAAAAGTCATTTGGTCAGAACTAAAGTGAAAGAATATTTAAAAAATTAAACGAATGGTGACTATCTAAAGAAAAAGTTAATTTTTACAAAGAAATTGACACATATTTCACTCCGAATAAAAAAATTTGTGCCAACTTTATAACGCTTGATGCAAATCTTGTACGAATACGTATTAAGACGGAAATTGAATCAAGAAAATTTTCGGTTGTGCTCCAAGTCGTGTGAAATTTTATACAAAATAAACTCCAACTCTATAACAGTATACGCGAATAATAGAAGCCCAGAACGTATTAAGAAACGAACTTCCTATCATATTTTGTTATTTTCCTACCGACTATCACTACAGCAGCGGTGTGATTTTAGTAGGCGTATACGACGATAAAAGTTATCTTGTAAGTACGCGCTGCGAAGAAACTAAAAAATACACTGGATAGAGCTATCAGTCGATACAATTTCTTGATAAGATAGCAAAATTATTATAATTATCATCTAATTGGTGAAAGACGAAGAATTTCAACTTTCGTCAACGTAAAAATGGAGTTAAAATAATTCAAGATCAGTTGGAGAGATAATCAAAGTTCTAACATTGACTGTCTAAAATATTTACAGCTATTCATCAATAATGAATGGGTCCCCGCAGTGAGTGGCAAGAAATTTGCCACCATTAATCCAGCAAGTGGAGAGAAAATTGCCGACATAGCCGAAGCTGACAAGGTAAAAATTTGTTCGATACTAAGAAGTGTGCAAACATCTTCTTTCAGTATCTAATTCGCAAAACCATTTCTGCTATTACACTATAGTCCTATAAGTTGAACATCGTTTTATTTTTCAATGCATAACCTTCTACAAACGTAAGATAAAAACGACAGCCGCCCCATATTAACTCTAAGTACCTTATAAATTCTACAGATCGACGTTGACAAAGCGGTTGCAGCAGCCAAAAAGGCATTCGCTCGAGGTTCCGCTTGGAGAAGTTTAGATGCTTCGGCGCGTGGAAATCTATTGAACAAGGTTGATTCTTTTTCCGTTCACTATGGCCTACTTTCGTAACTGACCTTACATGACACGTTCTGTTTGCTCGACAGTTAGCCGATTTGATCATCAAAAACGTCGACGAGTTGGCCAGCTTGGAGTCGATCGATAATGGAAAACCTTACAAGGAAGCCTACGGGGAAGTCCACGGTTGTGCTGCTTTTCTCCGTTACTACGCCGGCTGGGCCGACAAGATCCAGGGGAGCACCATCCCCGCTGGTAAGTTTTCTAAACTTGATCTGAATTTGAATTGAACTAATCGTCGCGATTGCTGGTTCCGAAACAGACGGAAACTCATTCACCTTAACGAGGAAAGAGCCGATCGGTGTAGTCGGTCAAATCACCCCATGGAACTACCCGATGATTATGATTGGACTCAAGCTCGGGCCGGCATTGGCAACTGGTTGCACGGTAGTGTTGAAACCAGCCGAACAAACGCCTCTGACCGCTCTTCGAGTTGCAAGTCTTGTCAAGGAGGCCGGATTTCCTCCCGGAGTCCTCAACGTTGTTCCAGGTTTTGGTCCCACTGCTGGAGCCGCGATTACCGAACATTCCGACGTCGGCAAGGTTGCATTCACCGGATCTACTGAGGTAATCCTTCGTTTTGCTCGCTCATGATCCGGGCGGTAAGACTATCGGTTGCACTTTGCACAGCACAATATCATTTCAAGCGTTAAAATTTCCGTTTCAAAAATTATCGTCTCAACAGGTTGGTCACATCATCATGCAAGCCGCGGGAAAAACGAATCTGAAACGCGTCACGCTGGAGTTGGGAGGAAAAAGTCCCTTTGTTATTTTCAACGACGCTGACCGTGAGCACACATTTCATAAGCATGTTATTCCGCAGTCTTAGGGCATTCAAAATATACCGGTTAAACCTGTTTTATACCGCTGGTAGATGACCTGGAATAGATGAAAACGGTCAACTAACAGCAATTTTAATATTCTGATTAACAACACGAGTCGGTGAAATAAAATAAAATATTTAAAAGCCATTGGAGGCTCCTGAACAATTGTTTCAATCAAACGATTGCAGAGGTAAAATTACATTTTTTTCACAGTTGACGAGGCCGTAAAAGTTGCCCACGATAATCTGTTCCAAAATGCTGGGCAAACCTGTTGTGCACCAACGCGAGTCTTCGTGCAGTCTGGAATTTACGAAGAGTTCGTTAAGAAATCGACAGCTTTGGCTGTAGCGAGAAAAGTTGGCGATGCCTTTGAACCAAATGTACAGACTGGTCCTCAGGTGAGCTAATAGAATTTAGATAGGGAAAGATCGTTACCCGCGATAATGAAAACTACAAAAAAAAAAGTCCCACGTACCTCATGTCACGATAGCAAATTGATAAAGAAGTTAATTGCAATGTAATTTTAGATCGACGGGAAAAGCTTCGAGAAGATTTTGGATCTGATCGAATCTGGCAAGAAACAAGGCGCGAAATTGCAAACTGGCGGAAGTCGGCTTGGTAAAGTTGGCTTCTTCGTCCAGCCTACCGTGTTCTCAGACGTCACTGACAATATGAGAATCGCCAAGGAAGAGGTGAGGCTGAAACAATGATCAATTACCAATCGGTAAACCGATTTCATACAATTTGCGACGTAATGATCTGCAGATCTTTGGACCGGTACAACCAATCTTCAAGTTTGATACCCTGGAGGAGGTGATCCAAAGAGCAAACAACACCAATTACGGATTGGCAGCCGGTGTTTACACTAAGAACATCGAAACCGCACTAGAGTTTTCCAAGGCCATAGAGTCCGGTGTCGTGTGGTAAGTAGAAACAAAATCTGAAGCCCAACGGATTGAAGGTCTTTGGGAAAAATTTATTAACGATCATGTTCTCAGGGTGAACCAGTGGGGCGCTTTGGGACCGCAAGCGCCTTTTGGTGGTTACAAGGAATCTGGCATTGGACGGGAAATGTAAGTCATTCAAGTTACTAAATTTTGAGACTGAGCTAATACGCTAGATGGCACTACTGTAACTCATTTGTATGTTTCAGGGGTGAAGACGCCTTGAACAACTATCTCGAGACCAAAACCATCTCGATCAAACTACCCTCGAACCATTAAGCTTACCCAACGTCGCAGATACACCTAAGAAAAAGACTTACCCAGAATAATAATAAAAGTGGGTTATAGTAGTAATCGATCTACAGTCTACACTAATTACTACTCCATGAAAATCGATGTATACTTTGTAACAATCTTTGTACTTCTCAATAATGAACAATAAAAACTAAAACTTAACGTTTAGAAATAAGTCTCGAGCTTATTAACCTAGACTGAATTATTCTATCAATACGATCCAAATTTTCTAGAATTTTTCGATAAACTGTGTTATGTGAGTACTTCTTAAAACGCTTGCAATAGTAATTGGATTCATTATACAGCTCTCCGAAAGATTTTATCGAAGGATATCGTAAAACAAATTGTTTCCAAAGATCCTAGCTGCAGCTTGTCAAAGCACAAAATCAAAACCAGAGTCTATCTATACTAATCTATATGACGACATTCACTCGGTGATGCAAGCCACATATTTTAGCAATGTCGTTTGTGATAATTATGGCTAGTTTACAATAAGGCAAACATTTACGTAACATGACTCCCGGACCGTGGAAATAATAACTCAACTACTGATAACTCTGGAGATCAACTTTCGTGCGAAATAATTTATCACAGAATGATGGTCAAGACAATTCTTTTCTTTTGTCAACGGTTTTTTCCTAATAATTCATGGATTTATGTACCTACCTGTGTAATCGAGTTTCATGAAACATTAGATAAAATTTAGGATTTTAAAACAAAATCCACAAAAACTGTATTCGACATCTTATTGTTTAATTATTTTTTCAAATTAATGGTCAATTTAAGAGATAATGAAACTAATGCGAAATGTACGGACGCTATTTAGCACTCTGATAGAAGTGCCAGAGATAAAGTGCACGAGATCAAATTCGACTTACCAAACACCGAGGCTTTAAAACAAGAACCCGGACTCGCGAGCATTTAGTGATTTTCGAACGTCTGCGTAACCATCTCTACAAACATGTCCGGCCCACTTGATCCACCGAAGGGGAACCCAAACACAAAAATAAACTACACCAAGGTGCGATATCACATTTTTTACAATAGTGGAAAACTAGCGGAAGTAATATGAAAGTTTTTCTATAAATACAAATCTAAATCGTTGCTCGTAGCTTACAAATAGAATAATTTTTGGATGGCGGCGAAGTTTCAACGGGATGAAAAAAATTAGAAAAGCATACTGCGCTATGATTTTCCACACACCTACATGATTAATATATGCAATTATTTTCATCAGCTGAATAATTAAAATCATAGATTTTCTCAGATTTTCAAATAGCATTCTCCTGGCTGCAAAATCAAACTTTTTCGACAAACAGTAATTTTCCTCTGTTTAATATCAATCAACCTATAATAATATGTATACTATGAAAAAAAGTATACTTTACTGGATTTGCCTTCTCCCGATGACGATTTATTATATTAGTTCTCCAGATGATTATCATCCTTCGTAATCGTTGTATGGTATGCAAATGACGATCTAAAAATTTAGGAAAACAACTTGCGCGGGTCAGAGGTTAATCTTATTTTCGTGATATGCTATCGCAGTATCTATAATTAAGCATTCATTAAACATTATGAAAGTTTCATATTCAATTAAACTGCACAGATTTTCATCAACAATGAATTCGTCGACGCGGTAAGCGGTAAGACATTTCCTGTCTTGAACCCTGCAACAGGAAAAATAATAGCTCAAACGGCCGAGGGTGACAAGGTGAGTTGAATTTAAGTCGCGAATTTAACTTCGACGTTATAGGTCATTCCGCGTAATATAACCATTCAATTTTTCACCCATAGGCCGATGTAGACAAGGCAGTGGCGGCAGCAAAGAAAGCTTTCGCCAGGGGATCGGTATGGCGATCGATGGATGCCTCAGCCCGTGGAGCTCTTCTTTACAAGGTCGGTATCCCAGCGACACGGTCAGTGTGACTCATTCATCAAATGTGATCCACTATCGTATATCACAAAGGCTGGTTTTTTTCTGCTTTTGTGCAGCTAGCCGATCTGATCGAAGAAAATGTGAACGAATTAGCAAACCTGGAATCAATTGAGAATGGGAAACCCTTCCTCATGGCGTACCAGTTCACAGCAATGACAGCTCATTTTGTACGCTATTATGCTGGCTGGGCGGACAAGATTCACGGAACGACTCTTCCCGTCGGTGAGTTATGTGAAAAACAAGTTAGAACAAGTTCGATTAATTCAAATTCGACGATAATGTGAACAACTGCTTCGCTGCAGACGGAAATTCGTTCGCTTTAACGCGGAAGGAACCGATTGGTGTCGTCGGGCAGATCATCCCCTGGAATTACCCGATCCTGATGTTCGGATTCAAGCTGGGACCTGCATTGGCAGCTGGCTGCACACTAGTCGTAAAGCCGGCTGAACAAACACCTCTGACTTCAATTCGGCTGGCCCAGCTCGTCAAGGAGGCCGGATTTCCTCCTGGAGTCGTCAACGTCGTTCCAGGTTACGGTCCTACAGCTGGGGCGGCGATCAGCCACCACCCTGACATCGCGAAGGTCGCATTCACCGGTTCATCAGAGGTGATTATTCGGCCCAAAAAATTTCCCGTCACCTGAAACTTGAACCATTGTAACAAACACTGTCTTACTATTTGAACAACGTCGATCGACAGGTTGGACACATCATATTGCAAGCTGCTGGGGAGAGTAATTTGAAACGTGTAACCCTCGAGCTGGGAGGAAAGAGTCCTCTTGTTATCTTCAACGACGCTGACCGTGAGTTAGAGGGCGTTAAAAATCCGCATTTCCAAGTCTTTGTTACTTATACTTAACAGTTTCCATTTCAATGCAGTTGATGCGGCTGTAGAAGATGCTTATAGTCTGTTCTTCAACGCTGGTCAGACGTGCATAGCACCGTCAAGGGTCTTCGTTCAGTCTGGTGTTTATGACAAGTTCGTAAAGAAAGCCGTCGCCGTGGCTTCCGCGACAAAAGTTGGAGACGCTTATACTCCCGGGTGTCAGCAAGGTCCTCAAGTAGGTGAAATATCTGAATAACAGATGACGCTTACAGCTGTTGCTCTGCCGAGAATTATCTGATGCAATTCGCTTTCAGATTGACTTGGAGACTTTTGACAAGGTTATGGGATTGATCGAATCGGCGAAGAAAGAAGGCGCGAAACTGGAAACTGGTGGAAAACGGATAAAATCAAACGGGTATTTCATCGAGCCCACCGTGTTCTCGAACGTAACTGACAACATGCGAATCGCCAAGGAAGAAGTAAGTCTAATTCGTGATTTCGGTAAAATCTGGCTGATTTTTAATTGTAATTTTACGTTTTACAGATATTTGGACCGGTGCAGTCCATTTTCAAATTCGACACTCTCGAAGAGGTTATCCAAAGGTCAAATGAGACTAATTATGGCCTGGCAGCCGGTGTCTTCACCAAGAACATTGATGTTGCCCTTGAGTACGCAAAGGCCGTGGAAGCAGGAACCGTGTGGTAGGATCAAATTTCCACGACAGCGATGTACAAAATCATGTCGAAGATTTGCAAACTATTTAATGGTACTCTTATATTTTTAGGGTGAATCAGTACAACGCTTTGGGCCCCCAAGCACCATTCGGTGGTTACAAAGAGTCTGGCATAGGGCGCGAAATGTAAGTTGAATTGTCCAGCTGTATTGATCCAGCAATCTCGTCATTTACAGACTCGCCAAAATAAGAAAATTTCCTTTTCACAGGGGCAAGGAAGGGTTGGATGCCTATCTCGAAACTAAAACCATTTCAATCAAACGGCCATCCAATCATTGAGCTGACTTCGAAACCTATGGTTGAGACTGATGGTTTCGATTTATCTCCGCTGGCACATGTAATTTTTAATAAAATTTGAATACAAATATATAGAAACAAAAACACTTTATGTTGTTAGGAAAACAAATTAATTCCACTGACCTATAACAAGTGTTTTCGTAACACATGTTTATTAAAAATCGTTTGAGATAAGGTGAAAACCAAGCTAGGCATTTAGGATTTAGTCCTTAAACCAAACGAATAAGGGACTAGATTCTAATGTATATTAGCTTGATACCTTGAATCGAAATGTGGAAATGAATGAATGAATGAATGAAAAGAACGCGCATCTGCTTTGCGTAATGCTACTGTAGGTACGACAATAATTATACGAAACGCTTTCTGTGATGTGAGCAATGTTTTTTCAATTATTTAGGTTCTGATAAAGCGTTCGTTCGGCCATGCGATAAGATTAGAAATGAAGCTGTTTCATCCATACTTTACGGATGCTTATCCCACGATCATCTTCCAGTTATCGATGCGAATGTGTTTCGGTGATGATTAGATTTGTAACCGTTAGGCAAAGTAGTCTTATTTTGATAAGGAACCAGAATTGATAATTGTTTGAAATTGAATTTCTTTTCCGAATACACTGAAGTCAACCTGATACTGCATTGAGTTATCTCGACGTACACGCTTACGTAATCCCGCGATATTAGAACCCGTCAATCCCACTTCAAGGAACATAAAATGCCGGGAGAGCAATTTCACGACGTCCGTACGGGTCGAACGTATCACCTGCGCAGTTTCTTCGATAAATATGATACCGCCTAAGAGAACCCCGAATCCAGAAATCAAGTACACGAAGGTGCAAATCAATTTTTTAAACTATGCCTTCTTAATTTTCATGGTACCAAAAAACCGGATTTGATTTTTTCTAGATTGTCATCGACAATGCATTCGTGGACGCAGAAAGTGGAAAGACGTTCGCAACAATCAATCCACGCACCGAAAAACCGATTGCAGAAGTAGCGGAAGGTGAGAAAGTGAATCGAACGATAAAATAATTATCAATTGGATTTGTTAGAACTTGCAGTGGCATCGGCAAAGAAGGCTTTCGCAAGAGGATCTGCGTGGAGATCGCTGGATGCTTCGGCCCGTGCGGCGCTAATTAACAAGGTCATTATCAATCCATGACCTACGCGTCTACAGAATTGACGCCACTTCGCTCTGAACACTCGAATTACTCATACCAGAGTCTATTTGTTTATTTCACAACATCCAGCCGATCTTTTTAAAGGAAATGTCAACGAATTAGTACAACTGACATTATTGTAGAAACAGTCTTGTTTCGGACGTTAAACTGAAAACACGCATATTTTCAATGAATGAATTTCTCCCTCACATTTCATTCAGTAACTCGCAGTTAGTTATAGTAATGAAATTTTCTAGTAAAGTACGCAGGTGTTTTTGAAAATGTTAATTTATACAAAAATGATGTCAATTTAAAGAACAAGGTGTTTTCTCTTATGAAAAAATCGCGCCCAAATCGGTTATAAAATTGTTCAATTTCAATCAATTGAAAAAATCCTTAGATAAATTGGCGAAAATGATCCTTGATTTATTTTACACGAGGTGGTATTACTCCTTGAAAAGGAACTTTTGATCCAGTACCGTTGAAGATAATCCAGCTAATTCAAAGTCAACATGATACAGCACAAAGGTACCTCATGATATACACTTACGTAAGTACGAGAGATTAGAGACCATTTGTCACGCCTGACGCGCCCATAAAGTGCCTGGTGAACAATTTCACGACGTTAGTAGAGGTTGGACGCTTCGCCTACAAAGTTTCTTCCGTAAATATGATACCGCCTAAGGGTAACCCGAATCCAGAAATCAAGTACACGAAGGTACGAATCAATTTTTTGGCTATGCTTTCTATACCTCGTAACTTTCATGGTACTAAAATACCAGATTTGATTTTTTCTAGATTTTCATCGACAATGAATTCGTGGACGCAAAAAGTGGAAAGACGTTCGCGACCGTCAATCCACGCACCGAAAACAAGATTGCTGACATAGCGGAAGGTGGCAAGGTGAGTAGATCGATAAAACGATCGATAAATCTCAACTGGATCTGCTGAAACTTATACTGCACCGTCAAAACATGATTTACATCTTCAAATTGGAACGTGAATTTACGAAGTTAATCCATACGTGCTGGTTGTCATGCCGAGAGTGTTGCGTTCGTTCGGTGTTACATAACTAAGTATTCTTGTGTACCTTGTAGGCTGACATAGACAAGGCAGTGGCATCGGCAAAGAAGGCTTTCGCAAGAGGATCTGCGTGGAGATCGCTGGATGCTTCGGCCCGTGGGGCGCTAATTAACAAGGTCAGTGTCAGTTAATCTGCGCATCCAGCAATTTCACCTCACCTTGACTCGTGGTATTCGATTTGCGCATACCGGATCCTATTTGTTTGTCTCACCACAGCTGGCTGATCTTTGGGAAAAAAATGTCAACGAATTAGCGAGCTTGGAGTCACTCGATAACGGTATGCCGTTTCTCATGGCTTACGGAATGATCCTGAAGGCTGCTCATCACTTGCGATACTTTGCTGGCTGGGCTGACAAAATTCAGGGCTCTACAATTCCCGCTGGTAAGTCCTCTACAGTCTGTTTTTGCAATTTAAAGTATTCCAAATTCAAAGTCTCTGTACTCCATATGATGTACGGTATAATCAGATTAGTAAAACAGAGTTTTTATGCCTTCCCAAGATGGTAACTCGTTCGCCCTGACGAGAAAGGAGCCCGTTGGAGTCGTGGCCCTGATTACGCCCTGGAACGTCCCAATCGCAATGTATGGATTTAAACTCGGGCCCGCATTGGCAACGGGTTGCACAGTGGTACTAAAACCAGCGGAACTCACGCCTCTATCTGCACTTTTCATCGCTAGCCTTGTCAAAGAGGCCGGGTTTCCTCCAGGAGTTGTTAACGTTGTGCCAGGTTACGGTGCAACGGCCGGAAGTGCACTCAGCCTGCACCCCGATGTCGCCAAGATTTCCTTCACCGGTTCTTCTCTGGTAATATAAATCGCTATTGCAGATTTTTGTCACGCTTCTTCCACAAATTTTCGAAGCTATAGATTGCGATGCCACTATTCAGGTGTCAATCCTTACTTGATGGCTGTTTTAAAATTCATCCCTCCATCTTCTAGGTCATCTAAAGTTTTCATCCGTTTTATTATCAGGTGGGACACACCATTCTGAAAGCTGCAGGCGAGAGTAATCTGAAACGTGTTACACTCGAATTGGGAGGGAAAAGCCCTTTCGTTGTTTTCGACGACGCTGACCGTAAGTAAGAATCGTTGGGTCTGAATCTTTCGACAAATTGAATGCATGCTAATAGTTTGCTTTCTTTATCCAGTCGATTTAGCTGTTCAAGAAGCTGCCGTTATATTTTCGCATGGGGGTCAGATGTGCACCTCGCCATCGCGCGTATTCGTCCAAGCTGGAATTTACGACGAGTTTGTGAAGAAGGCCGTTGCAGTGGCTTCCCAGTTGAGAGATGGAGACGCCTTCACTCCAGGATGTTGGCAGGCCCCCCAGGTACGCGTTACCTCCTCGATGAATTAAATGCGTTGAGAGAATTGCAGTATGACTAGAGAGATTTGTAAAATAATTTTTTTCACTAATGAAACTTGCTTAATTCGTTTCCAGATCGAATTACGGGCCGTTGAGAAGATCATAGGACTGATCGAATCGGGGAAGAAAGATGGGGCAAAATTACAACTTGGTGGAAATCGCCGAAACACGAAAGGTTATTTTATTGAGCCCACCGTGTTTTCGGAAGTGACTGACGACATGCGAATCGCCAAGGAAGAAGTACGCATTTTGACTAGAATTTTAGCGAACTTTAATATTCAAATCACAAGTACCAATTCCAGCAATTCCGTGTTTCATAGATCTTTGGACCGGTGCAGTCGATCCTGAAGTTCGAGACTTTTGAAGAAGTTGTCAAGAGATCGAACGACACTACGTACGGATTATCAGCTGGCGTCTTCACCAAAAATATTGAGACTGCTCTCGAATACGCAAAAGCGGTCGAAGCCGGCAGCGTGTGGTAAGATCGTAATCCTTAAACTACGACGTAAAGATTTTTTTTTAGATGTCTACTAACGAATACTGCTGTTTTTTTCAAGGGTGAACCAGTACAATGCCCTATGTTCGCAAACACCCTTTGGTGGTTTCAAACAGTCCGGCTTAGGACGCGAGTTGTGAGTTTGTTTTCTTTATATAGCTAATGTATTTCTGTATGCATTTCGGTCACAGGATTGAGAACACTTCAAATACTGCTGAGCAAAAGCTCGCATTTAAAGAGCAGTAACATTTTTAGGCTTGAATTACAATGGAGTTTCGATTCTCTTGTTTCAGGGGTAAAGAAGGGTTGGATGCCTACCTTGAAACCAAAACCATTTCGATTAAATTGCCAACCAATCATTGAGCTAACTTCGAGCTACTTATCAGGAGTGATAAATTTTGTCTGAGTGGCTACTGAGAGTGAGCACGAAATGCAATAATCAATCTTTTTAATAAAAATATTGTAAAATATAATAAAAATATTGTTATTCAACTGTATAAAATACACGCGTTTTACTCTCCTACCACTGAGTTGTCGATTCATGTCTGATTGTATCAGCGAAGAAGCGAGTACAGGGCAAAGAAAAATAGCAGAAAAGCAATTTTTGAAAATTGAAAATCTTGACAATAAAGGAACGGAAGTATAGGTACCTGATTATACGTCGTTCAATAATACAACTTCTTCATTGTCCTAAAATGTTTTTAAACCGTCCATCAGGCATGAATATGTTGGCGCAGCCAGTTTTCCGTTGAAACAACTTTATTCAATATAGCTTTGATTGCGCAAAACTGGTGCATTCTCTCTCTTCGATTTGCAACGATTCGATGGTCCTGCGATTTCTTTTATTGCAGCAAGTACGTCCAATGGAATATTTCGTACCTTTGCGGACAGAATGCGTTTACTTCAGCATTTTCATTGCGTTCTAATATTTTGCATTTCGGTCTGTACTACAGCGCTGACGGCGAGTAACTGCATGATGCTGGCAAACGTTGGCTTTGCTTTTGGGGGGGGGGGGGGGGGGGGGCGAAGAGCTGCAAAAACTTACCTACGGGAAAGCCTTGTAGGATAGAGTCATAATACCAAAAAGATAGATAGATAGTATGGCTAGTATTCTCTAAAACATACCATATGTCATTTATAAAGATTAAAAACAGAAGTGGACCGGTGACTGACCCCTGAGGAACTCCGGAAAGATTTTGTAGAAAACTAGAGCAGCCACCAACTAGATCCTGAACTGATTGCATTGTACACGTAAGGTATGAGTGGAACCATTTTATCGCATTATCACAAAATCCACAACGCTTGAGCTTCGACAGCAATAGCCGATGGTTGATACTGTCAAAGGCATTGCTGAAGTCGAATAACAGAAGGATGGTAATGCACCTTTCACCAATAGCTCGTCTTACACATTGAGTACTTTAAGCAATGCTGATTGAAAAGATCAGAGAGCTAGAGCATTAACGTACCGGGAGCTATATTGTATACCTGGAACTGCTATTTTAGAAAATTTACTTTTTAACTCCATGGGAATTATGGGCTGATTATGGGCTAATTATGGACCCGAATCCCGATTTTTGGGCTCTTTTATTTAAAAAAAAAAAAAAAAAACTGTGACTGTGCTAGATCCAACAAAAGCCAGAACCACCACAACGGAAAAAATGGGTATAAAATTTGGCTTCGAACTGGAATTATGGGCTTTTTATGGGTTTTCAGATACCGATGACGAAAAAAAATCCGCATTCAATCTCGAAAAATACAAAATACATTTTTTTTCTCGATTTCGAGTAGAGTTCAGAAGTCGTAGTTTAATATCTAGAGAGCCCATAATTCGCCCTATCATTTAAGCTTCTGAACGTTCCGAAATTCCCATCCGTTCACCTACAGTAGGGTAGTATGGCCCCTTCATTTGAAACAGTATGACCCCTGTATTCACTTTTTTTCATGACAATTAGGTACTCATAAGTTTTGAATCCTAGAGTAGTTTGAAATTCTCGAAAAATAACTATGCATACTTCAAATTTCGCAAATTTCGAAAAATTGGTAAGAAAAATTCTTTTATAAATGGGGCATTTTCCGTCAAAACGTAAGGGAAGAATAATTCCAATTTTTCATTACATCATAATTTTCACGGGTGGTCACACCTCATGAGGGGAGCTTAAATAATTTTTTTTCGAAATTTTTCATTCATCGGTTTTCGAGATATGAATTTTGTAATTTTTTTTTCGAAAATTCATAACTTCTCGAAAAATTGTCCAAGTGATGTGTTTGTTTTTTGGCTTTCAATTTTTGATTCCCACTATACTTTATGGACAAACGCTACAAAGAAAGTGATTCTTGCCAATTGCGGTATTTTTTTTCATTTGAAGCTCAAACTGTACGATGTCGAGAGGTTGGACTCTTTTTTTTCTGAAAAAATTCTCATCGAAAATATTATTTTTTTTACATATTTCGCCGTTGGATTCATCCTAGGGCGGCATCTCATACTATCTTTATTTTTTCAAATCGAAATTTTTTTCCGCAGGGTAATGCTTATGCATTAAATCAGACAGGAAGATTTCGTTAAACTTTTACTCCCCCTGGAACTCGTTCACTTAATTTTAATATTTTACTATATATTTTCTAAAGGAAGGGGCCATACTCAAATTGTGGGGCGAATTATGGGCTCTTCAAATATTAATCGACGATTTGTGGACTCGACTCAAAATTGGTGAAAAAAATACTCAAAATTCCTTGTCGACATTGACCACAAGAGTAAAGTAGGCGAGCGGATGTGAATTTCAGCACTTTCGCGGGCTCAAATTGTAGGGTGAATTATGGACTCTCTAGATATCAAACGACGATTTTGAACTCGACTCGGAGTCGAAAAAAAAAATTTATTTCATTTTTGTTAGCCGTTGAATGTGGATTTTTTTTCGTCATCGGTATCTGAAAGCCCATAATTCCAGTCCAAAGCCAAATTTGATACCCCTTTTTTTCTATTGCCGTGGTTTCGGCTTTTTTTCGACCTAGGATCGCCACAGTTTTTTCGAAAAATGATGGAGCCCAAAAATAGGGATTTGGCCCATAATTAGCCTATAATCAGCCCCTAAATCCCATGTAGTTGAAAAGTAAACTTTCCGAAATGGCGGTTCCAGGTATATATAGCTATTGTCACCCGATCAACTCGTGACTTTAACTGTAACTTTGTATTGTTACAAAGGGTGAGATCACCCGTTCATCCCCCTCTTTCTAATGATCTCGCAGTCGGCATAAATAAGAGAAATTCAACAGTTCGTTTGTCACAAAATAAAGAAGGTTACTTCGTCAACCAGCATTATTGTAAAAACAGTCTTGTTTCGGACGTTAAACTGAAAACATGCATATTTTCAATAAATGCGTTTCTCCCTCACATTTTATTCAGTAATTTGCAGTTAGTTACAGTAATGACATTTTCTAGTGAAGTACGCAGGATTTTTTGGAAATATTAATTTTTACAGAAATAGTGTCAATTTGGGTGAAAACAATTTTTCTTATGAAAAAATCGCTCCCAAATCGGTTATAAAAACATTGAATTTCAATCAATTGAAAAAATCCTTAGATAAATTGGCGAAAATGATCATTGATTTCTTTTATACAAGGTGGTATTACTCCTTGAATCGGACTTTTGATCGAGGACCGTTGAAGATAATCCATCTAATTCATACTCAACATGATACGGCATAAAGGTATCTCATGATATGCGATTACGTAAGTGCGAGAGATTAGAACCCGTTAGTCACGTCTCACGTGCCCATAAAGTGCCTGGTGCACAATTTCACGGCGTTAGTAGAGGTTGGACGCTTCGCCTACAAAGTTTCTTCCGTAAATATGATACCGCCTAAGGGTAACCCGAATCCAGAAATCAAGTACACGAAGGTACGAATCAATTTTTTGGCTATGCTTTCTATACCTCGTAACCTTCATGGTACTAAAATACCAGATTTGATTTTTTCTAGATTTTCATCGACAATGAATTCGTGGACGCAAAAAGTGGAAAGACGTTCGCGACCGTCAATCCACGCACCGAAAACAAGATTGCTAACATAGCGGAAGGTGACAAGGTGAGTTGATCGATAAAACGATTCTCAACTGGATCTGCTGAAACTTATACTGCACCGTCAAAACATGATTTACATCTTCAAATTGGAACGTGAATTTACGAAGTTAATCCATACGTGCTGGTTATTCATGTTTGTCATGCCGAGAGTGTTGCGTTCGTTCGGTGTTACATAACTAAGTATTCTTGTGTACCTTGTAGGCTGACATAGACAAGGCAGTGGCATCGGCAAAGAAGGCTTTCGCAAGAGGATCTGCGTGGAGATCGCTGGATGCTTCGGCCCGTGGGGCGCTAATTAACAAGGTCAGTGTCAGTTAATCTGCGCATCCAGCAATTTCACCTCACCTTGACTCGTGGTATTCGATTTGCGCATACCGGATCCTATTTGTTTGTCTCACCACAGCTGGCCGATCTTTGGGAAAAAAATGTCAACGAATTAGCGAGCTTGGAGTCACTCGATAACGGTATGCCGTTTCTCATGGCTTACGGAATGACCCTGAAGGCTGCCGAAAATTTGCGCTACTATGCTGGCTGGGCTGACAAAATTCAGGGCTCTACAATTCCCGCTGGTAAGTCCTCTACAGTCTGTTTTTGCAATTTAAAGTATTCCAAGTTCAAAGTCTCTGTACTCCATATGATGTACGGTATAATCAGATTAGTAAAACAGAGTTTTTATGCCTTCCCAAGATGGTAACTCGTTCGCCCTGACGAGAAAGGAGCCCGTTGGAGTCGTGGCCCTGATTACGCCCTGGAACGTTCCAACCGGAATGTATGGATTCAAACTCGGGCCCGCATTGGCAACGGGTTGCACAGTGGTGATAAAACCAGCGGAACTGACGCCTCTAACTGCACTTTTCGTCGCCAGCCTTGTCAAAGAGGCCGGGTTTCCTCCAGGAGTTGTTAACGTTGTGCCAGGTTACGGTGCAACGGCCGGAAGTGCACTCAGCCTGCACCCCGATGTCGCCAAGATTTCCTTCACCGGTTCTTCTCTGGTAATATAAATCGCTATTGCAGATTTTTATCACGCTTCTTCCACAAATTTTCGAAGCTATAGATTTCGCTGGCACTATTCAGGTGTCAATCCTTACTTGATGGCTGTTTTAAAATCTATTCCTCCATCTTCGAGGTCATCTAAAGTTTTCATCCGTTTCATTATCAGGTGGGACACACTATTCTGAAAGCTGCAGGCGAGAGTAATCTGAAACGTGTTACACTCGAATTGGGAGGGAAAAGCCCTTTCGTTGTTTTCGACGACGCTGACCGTAAGTCAGAATCGTTGGGTTTGAATCTTTCGACAAATTGAATGCATGCTAATAGTTTGCTTTCTTTATCTAGTCGATTTAGCTGTTCAAGAAGCTGCCATTATATTTTCGCATGGGGGTCAGATGTGCACCTCGCCATCGCGCGTTTTCGTCCAAGCTGGAATTTACGACGAGTTTGTGAAGAAGGCCGTTGCAGTGGCTTCCCAGCTGAAAGTTGGAGACGCCTTCACTCCAGGATGTTGGCAGGCCCCCCAGGTACGCGAAGCCTCCTCGATGAATTAAATGCATTGAGAGAATTGCAGTACAACACGAGAGATTTGTAAAATAATTTGTTTTACAAATGAAACTTGCTCAATTCGTTTCTAGATCGAATTACGAGCCGTTGAGAAGATCATAGGACTGATCGAATCGGGGAAGAAAGATGGGGCAAAATTACAACTTGGTGGAAAACGTCGAAACATGAACGGTTATTTTATTGAGCCCACCGTCTTCTCGGACGTGACCGACGACATGCGAATCGCCAAGGAAGAAGTACGCATTTTGACCAGAATTTTAGCGAACTTTAATATTCAAATCACAAGTACCAATTCCAGCAATTCTGCGTTTCATAGATCTTTGGACCGGTGCAGTCGATCCTGAAGTTCGAGACTTTTGAAGAAGTTGTCAAGAGATCGAACGACACTACGTACGGATTATCAGCTGGCGTCTTCACCAAAAATATTGAGACTGCTCTCGAATACGCAAAAGCGGTCGAAGCCGGCAGCGTGTGGTAAGATCGTAATCCTTAAACTACGACGTAAAGATTTTTTTTGAGATGTCTACTAACGAATACTGCTGTTTTTTTCTAGGGTGAACCAGTACAATGCCATATCTGCACAAACACCCTTTGGTGGTTTCAAACAGTCCGGCTTAGGACGCGAGTTGTGAGTTTATTTTCTTTATACAGCTAATGTATTTTTATATGCATTCCAATCACAGGATTGAGAGCACTTCGAATACTGCTGAAAAAAAGCTCGCATTCAAAGAGCAGTAACATTTTTATACTTGGATTACAATGAAGTTTCGATTCTCTTGTTTCAGGGGTAAAGAAGGGTTGGATGCCTACCTTGAAACCAAAACCATTTCGATTAAACTGCCGACAAATCATTGAGCAAACTTCTTCGTGGATACTGAGAGTGAGAATCAACTAAAATAATCAAATTACAAAAATGTTGTTAATTAACTGCGTAAAATACATGCGTATTGCTCTCCCAAGATTAGTTGTCAATGTATGTCGATTGTATTAGCGACGAAGCGAGTAGAGGAGAAAGAAAAAAAGCAGAAAGGCAAGTTTTGAAAATTGGAAAACTTGATAATAAAGGAACGGAAGTATTGGAAGGCACTTGATTATACGTCGTTAAATAATACAACTTCTCCTTTGGTGTAAAATATTTTCCAACCGTCTATCAAATATTAATTGGTTGGCGTAGCCAGTTTCCTGATAAAGCAATTAATTTTGACCTTGTTTTGATTGCGCAAAACTGATGTATTCTTCCGTCTTTTCGGCCACAGATTAAATAAACTCACTAAATATATGAAGACAAGAATACTTTATACGTATGGTCGAAGATGTAGATTTACTTTTCGGAGGTGAGTATTTCAAATGTAGTTTCATTTATGTAACACATGTTATGCAAAGTGATCTGCGTTAAGGTGAAAAATAGCTAGACATCCGATAAGAGAACCTAAGTTCGATCGATCAAGATGATTGTCTAATCAGTCCGTCATCTTTCTGTTCTCAATTTACCGGGTCCGATAGGACTAACGATGTAATAATGAATTGACGAAGAGTAAAATTATTCGTTCTCATCACGTTTTTTAAATCAAGGTGGCAGCTTGTTCCCAGGAACGACTGATATAGTTGTATAGAATCAAAATGGCCTCTACATCAATAATGGGTTATCAAGCAGTGATAGGATCAGTCTAACTAACGAACACTCTCGAATGCTTTCGACTCCCTCTCTCTCTCTCTCTCTCTCTCTCTCTCTCTCTCTCTCACTCTGTCTAAAATGTAGGAAAATCTTTTTCCTTATACCAGAAGAAGTTTTAAGTTACGATGTTACAAAGTTGTGAAACATCTGGATAGTTGTGAATTCGGTTGAAGAATCGGAATGTCATTTCGATTGTCATATCACTATTCAAAAAACCTTATATTTTCACGTGGGATTATCAAAGCGATCAAAACTAGGCATGAGCCGATCAATAACAAAGTGATCAGTAAAACTGCAGTTCATATAATCTCCATGAAACGGGCTGAGATTTCTGGGGAATTTGTAAGGCGGGTTATTGCAGTGAATACTGACTTTCTTTTCTGGATCTGGTGACGAGTCAAAGAATAAATATCAGCTGCTTTGTAGGTATAAGCAAAGCAAAAAGACCCAACTCAGTAACCGTACGAATATGTTTGAGTCCAATACTCATTTTCCAGGACAAAAAAAAACCAAACATGCCGCATGGCTTTCGTAATCCTATCGTGGTTCTTCGACGAATTCAATTTCACTTATGCGAGTCCGAAGCTCCCCCCCCCCCCCCCCCCCCCCACCAACCCATAACTATAAAACGAGTCATTAAAAATGTCGCCACAAAAGTACAGCATTAGAAAAACAACTGGCACGTTTTTTCGTAAATATGAATTCGCATAAAGGAAACCCGAATCCAAAAACCAGGTACACGAAGGCGCGGAATATTGTTTGAAAAACAAATGTTCAGCGAATTTTTGAAGAGATGTACTAACGAATACTATTGTTTTCTTTACAAGTGAACCAGTACAAAGCTATGACCGCACAAACTACTTTTGGTGGTCTCAAATAGTCTGACGTAAGGTGCGAATTGTAAGTTTAATTTGTTCGATTAATGTATTTGTATAAGTATTCCGGCGCCAAAATTGAGAAAACATAGAATACTATTGAAAAAAAGGTCGCATCTGAAAAGCACCAATATTTTTATACTTCGATTACAATACAGTTTCAATTTAGTTATTCCAAGGAAAAGGAAGGATTGGATGCCTACCTTGCAACCAAAACTATTTGTGAAATTCTATATTCAATGTCGTGACACAACTTAAACTAAAAGCATAAAGCTTCATGATGTTCTATTTTCGAATTTGTATGATCATGCTGAAACGGACGTTTCCTCGATGACGATGCAACTTTTTTCAAATATCATCGTATTTCGCAATTAGCATGATAATCAAAAAACATTCATTAATTATATTATATGATTTCTGTACCCTAAAAAATGGAGAATTCAATTCTTGCGCTGTTCATCGTTAATATCTTATAATCTCTCCGTAATGTTCTTAACATTCGTGATCCCACAATGATGAGGATTAACATCTTTAGAAGACAACGGATAAATCATACAACTCGATTAATTAGCACACGCCAGTATGTGCAGTTGAAAATGTGAATCAACGGAAACTAATGAGTGACAGATATTTTTTGCTTGCAACAATGATCAAAAAATTTACTTAACCAACGAGCAAAATAACGTACATTCACATTCCAATACAGAATCACGCACTTTAAACCGTGAGGCAAATACTGATATCGATAAGTGCTATCAAATTTCGTTGATAAGCACGATCTCGCGCAATCCTCACGGCCCACATATATGAAGACTGTCCAACTGATTCCGAGCAGTAAGTGCTTTAGGAAAATCGTCGTAACTCCAAATCTAAACATGTCAGCTGTAATAGAACCGCCAAAGGCAGACCCAAACATCAAAGTGAAATATACCCAGGTACCTTATAATTTTGAAAGCTATTCATCCACAATCCAACAAAGCATAAATAAACCATTTTTAAGTTCATTCGACTGTTCGATTCGTGCGAATAAATAAAAAGGAATATAAATCTGTGAATCAGATCAACGAGCACTTAACTGCTCTATATATATCCATTTAGGTATAGTGTAAGTTTAGTGGATTATTCACATATAACTTTACTTAAATCTTCTCACGATATTGAAGATCCAGTGATCCTTTAACAGATTTTCATCAATAATGAGTTCGTCGATTCGGTAAGCGGAAAGAAGTTCGCCACCGTCAATCCGTGTACGGAAAAGATAACTGCCGAAATATCCGAGGGAGACAAGGTCAGTAGAGCACAGATCGGTTTAGTTTTTTTCGTGGTTCATCGACTTTTCGAGGTGATTGCGTAACATCGGACGTTCCCAACAGGCTGACATAGATAAGGCAGTAGCGGCAGCAAAGAAAGCCTTCGCCAGAGGGTCGGAATGGAGAAAGTTGGATGCTTCCGCACGTGGGTCATTACTTCGTAGGGTCAGTGTATAAAAAATTTCGTTTACAAACCATTTATTGAGTTCCATTTTCACTGCATCCATATAAAAGAGCGAGTTATGATATTTCCATGTCCTACTAAACAGCTGGCAGATCTCATCGAGCAAAATATCAACGAATTTGCGAATCTAGAATCGCTCGACAATGGAATGCCCTTCTTCATGGCATACCACTCAGTTGGAACTGCTGCGAAACACCTGCGCTACTACGCTGGTTGGGCAGACAAAATCGAAGGCTCAACCATCCCCGTTGGTGAGTTGAAAATGCCGATACTTGATAGAATCTATGTTGAAGTGACGAAGTCATGACGAGTCAAATTTTTCGTTTTTCTTTTCTTATTCCTCTAATCAAGATGGTAACTCGTTCGCCTTGACACGGAAGGAACCTGTCGGCGTAGTCGGACTGATCGTACCTTGGAATGGACCCATGGGGTTGTATGCAATGAAACTTTCGCCAGCATTAGCAGCGGGTTGTACCGCGGTGATTAAACCAGCTGAGCAAACACCCCTGACTGGTCTTCTGCTCGCCAGCCTCGTCAAAGAGGCTGGATTTCCTCCTGGAGTCATCAACGTTGTACCAGGTTACGGGGCAACAGCTGGTGCCGCTATTAGCTCACACCCAGAAATCGCCAAGGTCTCCTTCACCGGATCTTCTGAGGTAATCTGCAAGTTTTTTTATCCACTTTTACAGTTTTAAGCCACACGAGGTTTGATACGTGTAAGTGCAGCGTCACAAACTTGATATCAACCACTTTGGTCCTTGCGATGATTCCACTCTCTTACCTGCATCTGAATATCATGAATAGGTGGGGCATGCAATACTGAAAGCTGCAGGTGAGAGCAATCTAAAACGTGTCACACTCGAGCTGGGAGGTAAAAGCCCTTTTGTCGTTTTCGACGATGCCGACCGTAAGTAGAACGAGTACATTGAAGAAAGGTACTCTAATCGCTTGTTCCATCAAGTTAATATCCCAATAATTCACCTGTTTGCCATGCAGTCGATTTGGCCGTTCAAACAGCCGGTTCTTTATTCGTACACGCGGGTCAGATCTGTATCGCACCGTCCCGCGTCTTCGTTCAAGCTGGAATATACGACGAATTCGTGAAGAAGGCGGTTGCCGTGGCTGCTGCGACGAAATTTGGCGATCCCTATACTCCTGGATGCATACAAGGTCCCCAGGTACTCAAAACTTCATTCGCGTTATCTGAATGCAAAGCTAAGCCAATTTGATTGTATTTCAGATCGAGTCACGGGCCGTCGATAAGGTCATGGGTCTGATCGAATCAGGAAAGAAACAAGGTGCCAAATTACAGATTGGCGGAGAACGCCACGGATCAGTGGGCTACTTTATTAAGCCCACCGTCTTCTCGGACGTAACCGACGACATGCAAATCGCCAAGGAAGAAGTAAGCATTGCACTAGAATTTCACGAGTCTTAATAGTCAGATCTAAAGTACCAACTTTCACTGGCAATTCTGTTTTATAGATCTTTGGACCGGTGCAATCGATTCTGAAGTTCAACACCTTCGAAGAGGTTGTCGAGAGAGCCAACGCCACTACTTACGGTTTGGCAGCCGGCGTCTTCACTAAGAACATTGAACTTGCTCTGGAATTTGCCAAGGCTGTAGAAGCCGGCAGCGTATGGTAAGATAGAAATTCTAAATCACCGCCGTGTAGATCCTTTTTTGAGACTAGCTAACTAGAGGCGCCATCTTTTCAGGGTTAACCAGTACAGCGTATTGAACCCGCAACAACCTTTTGGTGGTTACAAACAGTCTGGCTTGGGGCGTGAATTGTAAGTTAATTATAGTACTCATCTTTTACACCTCTGGTTTCGAATAATACACTTATTCAAAACGTTTTAGGGATGTTTAAGATGATCCGTGATAGACAGTTTTCGATTTAGATTACACCTAAGCGCTAATTTCTTCGTTGTTTCAGGGGCAAGGAAGGTTTGGATGCATACCTCGAACTAAAAACTATCTCCATCAAAACGCCAACCAACAACTAATCCATCTTCAAAGAGCTTTACGACGGTGATGGATGCCACATATCTGACTACTTGTACCAAATTGAATAAATTTCTTTATTAATTCAAGTTTGATCGTCGAATAATTTGAATTGATGTAAATTTTTATGCAGTACCGTTCTTATGGTATCATTGTATGAATCAACGTCAGTAAAATAATGTATAATGATATCTGTCAAGTCCACACAGATCAAAGATTTCTATATATGCTTGGTTTGGATTTAATCTTTGGTGTATTTCATTTTTTCAAGACCAAAAAAAAAAAAAAAAAAAATATTGAGGTATGGGTTCATTTCCCTTTGATTTCTTTGTATAAAAATATCTCACAACCAGAATGTGATGAATAGTTAAATGAATTTCGAAAAGATGTTTGAAATCTATTCCAGCGGTCACCTCACGTGATTCTTCTCAGATTGCGTAACAGAAGGTAACGTGTAGAGGTAGACTGCAGACATAGCGTGTTGGTAAGTGTCGTTACCCAGTCAATAATTTATCCAACCACTGCAATACCAGCGTCACTTCGTCAATAATTCATGCAGTGACTGTAACACAATATGCGTGTAAACAGAGCAAGTGCGTGTGGTGATCAGTGCTCTTGCGCTCTACAGTTAAAACGCACCGCGCAGGCGTCCCTCGAGTAAAAAAGAATCTCCAAGCCAGACGACCACAGTTGCCGAGAGACCTCAAACTGTATCGTTAGGGAAATGGCGAACCGTAATCCTACCATCAAGTACACCAAGGTAAATAAGTGGATCATCTTATTTTCAACTTGTTAAGAAACCGATACCATCCGATCTGGTTTATGGTAGAAAATTGATTTCAAATGTGTTAGATCAAAGTTAGATAGCGACTACTTATATTTGCAATCTCTAAGCACCCAACACTGATGGAATACAACACTTTCTTCCATATATCAGTGTATGGATAAGCTCCTGTACAGTAACTCGGCGATATGAGATCAAGAAAAAGTAAATGAATATGAGCAGAGTATTTTTGGTTACTTTTAACTTTTGAGAAAAAAGAAAACAATTTTTATGCGAAAAATGGAGAATTTTTTAAAATACCGGTTACAAAAGTGAACACGAAATTTCTATTCACCATAAAAATTCTTGTCCCTTTTAGGGTGGATATTAAAATTTAAAAAAGAATTGTCTCGATTTTTTGGAGCCTCTACATGGAAAGAAAATTTTTTTTTTTACTAAAAAGTTTGTATTATCGATGAAAAAAATGTAAATAAAAACTATTCATTCCGAACAAATGACTCTAATTGAGCAATTACTGATCAGAACACGTAACGTATACACAGCAAATTTTGTTCCTTACACTATTCGAAACTAGTTACTAGCTGGACCGGCATACGAGTCGTAGATGCATGATTGAAGGGGAGTTGAATTGGATAAACGCTGAGTTAAACATGCGTACATGATAATAGAGAGATAAGAAAAATATCGAGTATTCAAAAGAGACTCTGAGAATCTGACTGTCTCATACTATGTCATGGAAATGTATTTGTACAATTTCACTGTCACTTATAATTTCAATAATTATGAAAAACCAAAGATAACGTTACAGAACGTTATCCTCAAATACCTTGTTGCCAACTAAATTGTCCGACAAAAGTTTGATGAACTTATTTGAGATATTGGAATTACAAAAACGATAGATAATCGGCGTGAGACGTTTTATAACGATTTGGATATGCATATTGCATTTCAGTATAACTCGTGAGAAGTGTGTAATATCTTAGTTAGCTTATAAATAACTTATCACGTCGCAGTTGTTCATCAACAACGAATGGGTGGATGCAGAGAGTGGAAAAAAATTCCAGACCATTAATCCTGCAACCGAGACTGTCATTGCAGAAATTTCCGAAGCTGACAAGGTACGCTGCATGATCGGTCTAAGTGTACTAACTTTAAATACCGTAGCAATTGTAAGTAGGTATAATGCAATGAATGAGGCGGTTTAAATTAGCGCACATTTCAACCTTGAACAAATAAATGACATTCCGCAGTCGGGATAAAGTAATTGCAGATAAAATGCATAACACCATCGGTTAACATAATTGGCAATTATCAGTTAGTAAACAGCACATGCGTCATAGCGGCTAAGTGGATGAATTGCGTCTCGTTTCGTTCAAATAACTAATATTATAAGTTTTTAAGCCAATGCATGTATCCCAATTGTTTTAATAATTATTTATCAACGCAGGCTGACGTTGACAAGGCAGTTTCAGCAGCTAGAAAAGCATTTGCAAGAGGTTCGCCATGGCGAACAATGGATGCTTCGGCCAGAGGAAATCTCATGAATAAAGTTTGTGATCGAATTTCAAGTTACACTGGATGAAAGTAACGTCGATTTTTAACACCGATTTCATTTTATTTTGTATTTAAAAACAGCTTGCGGATTTAATCGACAGAGACAGCCAACATCTGGCGAATTTGGAGTCTTTGGATAACGGCAAGTCCTTCGCCGCTTCTCTTTTCGACATACAGATAAGCGCCACAGTTTTTCGTTACTACGCAGGATGGTCCGACAAGATTCACGGAAGCACTATACCCGCGGGTGAGTAATCGAAGATGATTTCAAAAAGAGTGCGATGATCAAGCAGACGATAAATTACCGAACGACCCTCTTCCCAGACGGCAACTCGTTCACCCTGACGCGAAAGGAGCCGATCGGGGTTGTTGGACAAATCATACCCTGGAATTACCCGCTACTAATGCTAACGTGGAAATGGGCACCGGCCCTAGCAGCAGGATGTACAATCGTCCTGAAACCCGCTGAACAAACACCCTTGACCGCACTACACGCTGCAGCACTGGTAAAGGAAGCCGGTTTTCCTCCAGGAGTTGTTAACGTCCTTCCAGGATACGGGCCAACCGCAGGAGCAGCGATAGCTGAACACCCTGACATAAATAAAGTCGCTTTCACTGGCTCCACGGAGGTAAGAAAGAATTGAAGTTTTCAATGCGAGAGTTGCTTGTAAGAATGCGAAGTGATTTTTGACGTTTTCGAAGGTTGGCCATTTGATCCTGGCCGCGTCGGCGAAGTCAAATTTGAAACGAGTCGGCTTGGAACTCGGAGGAAAGAGCCCGGTGGTCGTTTTCGACGACGTCGATGGTTTGTTGTGTTTAAAATTTTCAACTATCATTACATGCACGGAATTATGATCGATTGTTATAAATATTTTTTAACCTTTTTCTAGTCAACGAAGCCGCGGAAATTGCTCACGTGGCACTATTTGATAATCATGGACAAAGCTGCTGCGCCGGTTCGCGGACTTACGTTCAGTCCGGTATTTACGACGCGTTTGTAGCCCGGGCTAAGGAACTTGCCGAGAACAAGAAGGTCGGGGATCCGTTTGCCCCGGGAACTGAGCAGGGACCGCAAATCGACAAGGAAATATTTGACAAGATTACAGACCTTGTAGAGTCCGGCAAAAAGGAGGGAGCCGTTTTGAAAACTGGAGGAGAACGCTTAGGAAACGTTGGATTTTTCTTCAAGGTACAACTCGGAACCCAGCATATATGTTCATTAGGGTGGTCCTTGATAGGGTTGATTTTTAATTTTTATGCTTTTAATGGTTAGGATTAAACGCTTTGAATCAAATTTTAAGAATTTGAGCTCTCTATACCAATTCTGAGATAGTCGACTTTGTGATCGAAGTATCTTATGGAAGTAACATGTGAAAAACTTTGTTTGCTCCTTGAAATTTTATAAATCGTTGACGAATGTATCGACAATAATGGAAAATACGTATATCTATAGAGAATTAAACACTCTGCAAAAAGGTTCTGATGCAAATTCGTAAATAAAAGAGTTAATTCATGTGTTAATCAACATTCAAAGCTTAATCAAATTCGTTAATTAACGTATGAACACTTTCACTTACGAATTTAAATATTTTTATCATTATCTGTTCTTCAGCCCACCGTATTTGCTGACGCTACTGACGATATGAGAATCGCGAAAGAGGAGATATTCGGACCTGTCCAAACGATCTTAAAATTTGAAACGCTTGAGGAAATTATCGATCGTGCAAATAACACGACATACGGTCTCGCCGCAGCTGTCCTGACAAAAGACATTGACAAGGCTCTGACTTTCGCGAAGGCGGTCGAGGCTGGAAGCGTATGGTAAATATACTCGATTCGCCATTCGGTATCAAATATTTTATCGAAAAAACTTGAGTAACTCATTATTGTTGCAGTGATTTATTCACTGTTCATTTAACACGGTAATAACGAATTTTTCTTAATAATCTATGCATTTCACTTTCAGGATCAATTGTTACGATGCTATTACACCTCAAACCCCGTTCGGTGGTTATAAGAAATCCGGAATCGGACGAGAACTGTAAGTTAGGCAATTTGAGTTGACACAAAGTATCAAATGAAAATTCATTCGTATAACTATAAGTATAATGTATAATTCGCGTGTGTTTTTTGACCGATTGATTTACGCAATTTACAGTGGAGAAGATGGACTACAAGAGTATCTCGAAACCAAGACGATTTCAATCAAGACATCTACCAAAAACTGAAACTACCAAAGACCATATATTATCTACAAAGTATTTAACATAAATATACATATATTTTGTAATACCAACCCCTAAACCCAAACCAATAAACATCAGATATATTGGCAATAAAATATTGTTGAATACGAAGAGTTACAAAAATTACTCGAAACCCGCGGAAAATTAAACCATCGAATTTTTTTTTCGATTAATAAGTTGATCATGAATCTCCATCAGCAATGACAAGGATATTTTTAGCAACGACTAATGACAAGTTAAAATCAAACATTTTAGTCATTGGTACCTACTTATTCACTCTTCACATTGATGTTTCGGTAATGAAGTGACTATACAAAAACGTCTGGCGAGTATAAAAATACCACGAATTATGAAACCTGTAAACATCTGTCGCAAGTCAGGCTTGGCTACGATTGCGAAGTAATACTACATACACTGTAATTTTAAACAGTCATTCGTTTTAATATTTTGCTGAGATATGAATATTACGAGATAATTTCCAAGCTTATCGCATAATGATATATTCAATTTTTTTTTGTACTGATTATTCCAATCATTGAGGGAAACCAATTAAAAATTCTTTCATTCTCAGTATATAAGCAACCATCCCAGATGTTTTCTCCAAATCTCAATTACATCAGTGGTACGACACAAGATAGCATGCACTAACCCTTTGGAAGTCGCCTAACAATGACAATTTAATGTTTTAAATAAACAAAACAAAACCTAAGGTAGGTACTAAAGCATTTACCCATAAGCTCACCATGAAAGAATGGATGTTTTCAATCAAATGCAATCTACGTGCGTTTTACCCGATTTCGGAAAATAAAAAATTCAAGGGTGTATTATATGTGCACCTTGGATTTCAAATTCTCTTAGAATTTTCGGAGATTTATGCATTTTCGAAATAACAGCTTTCATGGCCACCCGTCTGCACTCATTTAGTATTTGAGTAAATAATAAATTTCGTTGAAAATAAATTTGATCGATTAGCTGATTCACTTACAAGAATCGTTTTGATTAAAAAAAAATTCATCAATCCGACACTTCATTCTTCCTCTTCTAAATTTATTAAGATGTCAATAATATTCTAAATAATAATAGACATATTTCACAGTTTCACATTTATCGATACGTGATTGAAATGAGGCTCCCAAAAAATTGTAGCTTTCCATGGCCACAAGATCGCAAGATGAAATATTACAAGATACTAGATGCACTTTTCACTGTTAGAATTTGCTTATACCGGATTCTACAATGAAGTTATTAAATAATTCGAATGATTATTCGTCAAATTAAAACATTGAAACCTTATGAGAAACATCAGATAAGTGGATTTTGCTTCTTAACAGGGATGTAAATCGCAAGTGCATCACATTCACAATTGATAATAGAAAAGGTGGTTTACACAAATACCTCAAAAGCACAGCTGCGATAACCATCAAAACACCTGAGATATTATTGCCACTGTCCAAATTGTAATCATCGATGACATCTGACGGCCTGAGTATTTTTTGTAGTACCAATAAATATTCCCGCTTATCTCTGATACTCTTCACCTGCATCATTCTAACTAAAAATAGTAAAAGTTAGTGTACCATAAACTGTACGTGCATCCAAGTAATCTGACCTCCGCTGACGTATGCATAGAAATATCCCCTGTAGAGTTGTTTTTATTAATACATTATATTACATGATAGCATTATTAAATATGGTTACAATTACAAGTGCTACTCCTGAATTGGCTCCGGAATTTTTTCATCACAATTAGGATTTTCAAATCTTCTAACGAATCCGACGACTGATATTTTTCAAAACGTGAACAATAACGTACCGGCTTTGTCCACACTTTAATTAGACGTCAACATCGTCCGGAGGTATTCCTAATTCCTCATCGGTCCATTTCGATGGATCAGGATATTCGAACTCCCCCTTGATAAGCAAAAGCGATAAAAGTGAGTATTAAGTGTGAAGTTGAAATTTGAATCACAGCAAACCAAACAGGAAACCTGAGATATATTAACAAAATTTCCAGGTACAATTATTGGCTAATTGAACAATAAAGCGCTTACGGTAATGTGCTCGTAGTCGTGCCATAGATGCCAAAGAATCCACCACCACGCGATTCCTGCGACTACTTCTGTACTTATGGTAATCTTCTTATGCGGCGTAGGTGCGGGTAAACGGTAAACGACCCCTCTAAAATGCAAGAGAGCCAAAATTTGTATTGTATACATAAGTCGAGAGCATAGCTTATCATGTGGACACATTCGAAATTTCTTATTTAAAAATTTCCTCTACGCAAGTCTGCTGCGTAGCAATTGGTGATTACTGTAGATTCTATGTACATTCTAAATAAAACAAAGGTTTCAAATTTCAATGACTTTCTTGGGAATTCCCGCTACACGAAAAAAAACAGAAGGATAGCTGCAATACGTAATGCACATAAACGCTTTTCTTCACGGATATTCTAACCTAAAAACATTTCATAGTTCGACGTTACATAACCCGTGAACAACTCACCCGTGCCCATTTCGCGTCTGTTGCAAGTTGTGATTGCGGTTTATTTTCGAGACTTGTCTAACGAATCTCAACAAGTTTATACCACGAGACGTCGACATTTTTTATAACAATATTTAGTCGATTATCATCCGAGCCAACCTCACAGGCTCAACTGCTTGAGGATCGAACCCGAGCCATCAACGTTAAACGTAACCCAACGCGAACAGCGAGTTTAGTGCGCACTTTTTTGGCGCAAGCTCTCTGGCTTTACCACGGACGTTTGACACGAGCCTTTACCCAATGAATTCCATACGCGAGATGCCGTTTTGCAGGCGTTAAGCGTATCGCAATTCCTCCTTGAGATTGGCAACTGGCGACAGGAAGTAGATTGGTTCAACTTTTTGAGTGCAACATTTGATCATTCTATTTTTAAATATATTTCGGGTGACAACGATTTGCGAATCAGGATTTATCAGTATGAAGCTGTTTGTTCACGTGCAGCAACAGCAAAATGCTCTCAATAAGTGCTTGCTACGTATGTGTTGAGAGGAAGGGGAGGGGGGGCTTCTGCTGTATGCAGCTAAATCAACTGTTGTAAAAAATAGGTTCATTTCTACTCCATAGAGCAGTTTTCATGTACAGCAAGATGCTGAAGGAAACGCTAGAATCATTGACCAATCAGAGCATTTTTGCTGCTGTTGCATGCAGCCATTTGCTAGACGTGATAAAACAGCTTAAGAATCACTTGGCACCAGCATTCTCTGATTGGTCAATTCACCAAAATCACCATTTGGTAATGTCTCACCAAATTAGTGATTTTGGTAAATGGATCAATCACAGCGTGCTGCATTCGGCTGTTTGGTGCACGTGAAAAAACAGCTTCATTACCCTGGCGCGTCATGTTAGGCGTAAAGTTATTACATGTATGTTGAGCTGATATTTCTGAACTCCGATTTTCGCAGATATTTTTAGAAACTGTATGGATGTTACTTCGTCAAAGATTTTGTTATTTTGCATGAATATTCGAATATTCATTATTTGTATTTAATAGTTTCGCTATATTTCAGTCAACTGAATAACTTTGAGCTGCCTCCACAATAGTAAATTATAGAAAGGGAATAGAGTGGAAGATTATTCCCGCGGGTGGATTTGCTGCCTGAGCGAAGCGAAAAGCAGAAAACGGAAAAAGTATATGATATGGGATCATATGCTACTTTTCGTTCACTTATCAGGTCATAAAAGTGATCATTATAGTTCAATCGGGAATAATAGTACATTGTACATCAAGTGCGGAATGTAGGATTTTCCTCACGAGTGCGGAGCTTGTTGCTCGGGCCTGGAGGGGGGACAAAGCCGTCCACCCTAGGGAAGAAAAACTTTTTACTCTACGAAAGCAAAACTTCACTTTGTTTCCTCACTGCAGAAAGCAAAATCAGCCCTGATTAATTGAGTTTGTCTTTTTGTCTGGCCCTCAACTTATTGAAGGCACGAATACTGCAGATCAACAACTTGTAGAATACAACTAATACAAAACTTAAAGTCACGAGAGATCCGGCGGAAATTATGAAAATAATGTCCATATCTTGACGCTGATACCACGGCTCGTCAGCCGTAGTGGAATGCAAATGTGGAGCTCCCTTGTGACGTATGACGTGTTCCGTCCACCAAATAGCGTTCTCTAAAGAATCGTAGGGTTTATCTTCAAGCAAATTCCGCAAGTTCATCATCCGTTTCTTGTCGCTGGAAATGGAAGCATTCAAATTTATACAATAGACGTAGTTACACAACTAGACAACTAGTATCAACTATTACGCAACTGGCAATGTTATACCTTGTATCAAGCACAACGGTGCGTATTGCTTTGAGTATGTCATGCCTGTTGACGAAATGGATGTTCAACTTTATTCCAACACCCAGACTGGCCATTTTGTTGGCGTGCACATACTGGTCGGTGAATACTGGTAATCCAATTACAGGAATGCCATGAGAAACCGCTTCCTCTGTGCTTTGAAGTCCTCCTTGGTATATGAAAACTTTTAGATTTGGATGTGCTGAACAGACAGAGTAACCAAATAAAACTTGAACTTCCAGACGTTATTTGTTTTCTTCTTTTGCCAGTATTAATATATAGTTACCCAGAATCGATTGCTGCGGAGTCCACTTCATAATTATGACATTTTCTGGCTTATTTGCAAGAAAATCGTCCTCAAATTTCCAAATAACAGTGTATGGCAGTTCCGAAAACGCGGCGACGAATTCTCCACGCGCTTCATCACTCAACATTATACTTTTGATATTTGATCCAAGGCTCATGTAAATAAAGCCTTGCATCGAATCGTCCAAAATTTTTTCAAGATCCTGCGTGCAATGGCAAAAATTGAGTACGTGTTCGATTTAGTCTACTAATGACGAAATTATCCAGTGATTGAAGTACCTAAGCACTACCTTCGGAAGAGGCTTGATTTCCCTTGCGATGTGAAATCCACCAATGTCTATGACTTTAGGAATATTTGGTCTGACATATGAAATCGGTGTTTGCTGGTTGACGAAAACCAAACTGACGTTCCGCTCGATATCGCTGATATCAGGAATGTCGTTTCCAAAATATTTTCTCGCCATTGCTTGTTGCGCCGGCATGTAACGAGTTCGGTATTTATATAAAAATTTCCATACCCATACAAAACTTTTTAGCCTTTGCCAAAGTGTTGCCTCGCCAAAAATCCTTTCTTCTGTATCCCAATTCGATGAATGAGAATGGATGATAGGATTGCCAATCGCGTAGTGAATACTCAAACTTAGACCCAGAGATGTTATACCTTCAAAGAACATTATAGACAATTTAGATAGGAAACATAATTCTAAGGAACGCTCCAATTCGGAAGGCGGATATTATTATGAGACTCGTGTCCACTTGATTCATGGACACTCAGTAATAATTAACGAAATACCATTGTGACAGATAAAAACTCACTCACCCACAACCGGAACATCGAATCGCGTGGCGAGAGGTAATAGAGCAGGATAATACAGCATCTCAATCATCATCAAGTCGAACTTTTCGCCATTGTTTGGTGCGTACAGCTTCCTCAGTTCAGGATGATCAAGGATGAGTTCGGTTTGTGACAGAACCATCGACAAGTAGGCATCCTGGATATCGGTCCACCTTTCCTTCGCCAAAGTCATAATCCAATTCTCACCATCGTCGGAATCAGGGTAGAGAAAGTGAAGATCAATCTCCGTGTAGTTGGTCAACATTGGATCGTTGACAGGATCAGGTGTCACAACAACGAGTTCGTGACCTCGTTCCCTCAACGCAAGGGTGAGGGCGCGAAATACTATTTGATGACTGATCGAAGGGGTTGGAAATACACCGAGTATCCTCGAAGCACATCCATAGTGCCACAAACTGACCAGCACAATCAGTGTAGCTGACACAAAACGCATTAACATTTTCGTTCGATACAAATGCCACTGGTTTATGTGTAGATGACTGTCCTCTGGAAGTCGAAAGCCAACTGTTATGCTGTGATTAGTTTACTTGCACGATGGCCCGCACGAAGAAGACGTTATTGAGAATTGCTTCATTCACTATGCTACGTTGTAAATAATTGCGAAAAGTGTCGTAATCGTGCTGGATGTTCTAATGTTGCTACACCTAGTGGCTAGTGTAAGCGCATATACGTGGTGTGTGGCCAATCGCATGAGATAAGATTTTCTCGATCATCAATAAGTCGGAAATACCTGAATATCTTGCATTTACGCACCTCTCGTGGCGATAGTGCCGTATCTTGAAACAACTACGTAATCTGTCAAGTTCCCCCTACTCGAGACACTGTGACCTCCATTTATAGATGTTCTGGCTCGGTAATGGATCTCAAGAACCTTGCTTTTAGTTGGATCATGGCTTTCGTGTATGACCTATTCGCCACGCACGGCACCTCAAAACCAAAGAGACAAGTTGTAGTAGATGAATAATCACAGTCTTTCATGAACTTTCGGATAAAGCGTTTCTTTGAATAATATTTTTGACTGAACTAAAAGGGCCGGATAATAGAAATCTGCAATACGATGTCCAGTTATCGATATTGACTATCGACTCGTTTATCCATGAACGGAATATCGATATTCCAAGCTATCGCAAGGTAAAGAATCATTCAGTCGCACTCGTGGCCATTTTTCAATAAGCGAGTCTGTATAAATAGTCACACAGTCTGAATCAAGTTAAATTCCTGTGAAATTCATTCGTTTAAGGTACACGTAAAGGTTACGTAGAGACTAATGAGTATCTCAATACTTGAAATTTACCCATATATATATACTTTATCAATTGTATACCCACGAATATTATTAATGAAGGTATTCAGGTTCGACCTGAAGATATTTCCGTTCGATGGATGAAAAGATTCTGTAATTTCAGATAGTTATAACAAGTTAAAAATTCAAGGTATAACGGATTGTTTATAATTTATACGAAATTTTCGAAATATCGATTATACTTCTAGGTGTCTCGTAAAGCGTCATGTTTCTTTCTATTATTGCTGTGTGATAGTATCGACGTTTAAGGTGTTTCACTATGAGGATTGGCATCACGGTACCTACTGGTTGTATCTCGTTCAGATGTGTCGTGCAAATGGATCTGTGATATTGATTGCGAACACAACTGCGTGAAAATAGATGTGATTTGTTGAACCTGAGGCACTGTGTCGTCATATATATCGAGAGGTCCAGGCCTTATGTTTCGAAGAACAAATTGACGGTTAAAAATAACATAAAATATTTATAATTTATACACGTGTCATACCTATTCACAATACGTTAACACTTCTCGTAATCTACAGCAACAATTACCAAAATAAATTAATTGAGTTTGTCTTTTTTGCTGGCCGGCAGCTTATTGGAGGCAGAAAAACTGCTAATCAACAACTTGTAGAATACAACTAATACAAAACTTAAAGTCACGAGAGATCCGGCGGAAAGTATGAAAACAATGTCCATATCTTGAAGCTGATACCACGGCTCGTCGGCCGTAGTGGACTGCAGATACGGAGCTCCTTTATGACGTATCACATGCTCTGTCCACCAAATCGCGTTCTCCATCGAATCGTAAGGTTTGTCTTTGATCAAATTTCGCAAGTCCATCATGCGTTTCTTGTAGCTGAAAATACAGAGTTTTCAAATTTCCACTACAGACTTAGTTGCAAAAGCAGTTTCAACTATTACGCAATTGGAGATGTGTTACCTTGTGTCAGAAACAACAGTGTTTATTGCTTCAAGCAACTCGTCTCTTTTGACAGTAAGAATTTCCAACTTTATCCCAACACCAAGAGACGCCATTTTGCCAGTGTTTACGTCCTGGTCGGCAAATACTGGAAGCCCAATTACAGGTACGCCATGAGATACTGCCTCCTCCGTGCTTTGCAGTCCTCCGTGGTATATGAAAAGTTTCAGGTTCGGGTGTGCTGAACGGGCAGAGTAACCATGCAGATATTTAAACTGAACGACAGGACCGTGTCTGTTTTATTAGTCTACCATGACTGATGTGTAGTTACCTAGGATGGCCTGCTGTGGAGTCCACTTCATAATTAGGACGTTGGGTGGTTGATTCGGAAGAAGCTCATCCTCAAATTTCCAAATAACAGTGTATGGTAGTTTCGCAAAGGCAGCGATGAATTCTGCTCGCCTTTCATCACTCAACATCGCACTTTTCACTTTTGACCCGAGACTCATGTAAATGAAGCCTTGCGTCGAATCATCCAAAATCTTTTGAAGATCCTGTGTGTGCAGAAGTGTGAATTCAGCATCTTTTCCATTATATCTAATAACACCGAGATTATTCAGTGAACGGAATATCTCAACAATACCTTTGACATAGGCTTCATTTTCTTTGCAATGTGAAATCCACCGAAGTCTATCATTTTCGGCACATTTGGTCTAAGGTACGCGATCGGCGCTTGCTGGTTGACCAAGACCAAGCTGATGTTCTTCTCGATTTCGCTGATATCAGGAATGTCGTTTCCAAAATATTTACTCGCAATAGCCCGCTGCACTGGCATGTAAGTACGACTGTAGTCGTACAGATATTTCCATGTCCATGCAAAGTTCTTTATTCTTTGCCAAAGTGTCAATTTACCGGTAAATTTTTGTTCCGGATCCCAATTTGACGGATGAGAAGGCATAATAGGATTGCCAATCGCGTACTGAACGTTGAAATTTAGACCCATAGACGACACTCCTTCAAAGAATATTGGAGAAAATTCAATTCAATACAACATATTTATAATCCTCGTCAAACGGTTGCAAGTACAGTAATCTTTACAATCTTCATTACTTGGAACGCCAAGTTTATGTATCCCAAACCTTCATGAGAATTAGTTGGCATAAACTTTTCGTTTGGCAAAAAAATCACTTACCGATAATCGGAGCCTGAAATCGCGTAGCGAGAGGATAAAGGGAGGGATGATAAAACATCTCAACAAGCAACAAGTCAAACTTTTCGCCACTGTCCGGCGCGTAAAGCTTTTTCAGTTCAGGATGGCTGAGGATCCCTTCGCATTGTGCGTGAAACTGCTCCGAGAAGGACTCGAACGTGCTAGAAGTCACTTTTTTTTCTCGATTCACAATCCAATTCACATCCTCGAAATTGCCATAGAGAAAGTTTACATCTATCTCAGTGTAATTAGCCAGATTTGGATTGTTGACAGGATCTGTGGTCACAACAACGAGCTCATGACCCCGTTCCCTTAACGCTAGGGTCAACCCACGAAATACTGATTGATGGCTCATGGAAGGTATTGGAAATACTCCGAGTATCCTCGAAGCACATCCATAGTGCCAGAAACCGATCAGCACGATCAGTGTAGCTGACACAAAACGCCCAAACATTTTTGTCCGATGCCAAATCCCGCTGGTCCTGAATAAGTGTCTGTCCTCTGAAAGTCGAAAGCCAACTGTTATGCTGTGATAAATTTTTTAACACGATGGCCCGCATCGGTTATTCCGTAATGGTATGTGAGTAGTGTTATATAATGTGATTCGAAGATGCTATCGAGTCTCGTTGTATTTACCATGGTACAGTGTAGATAATGGCGAAAAGTTTCTTAATCGTGTTGGATATTCTGATGTTGCCGCCCCTAGTAGCTAGTAGTGTAAACGCATATGTGTGGTGTGGCAAATCACATCAGATAAGAGTTTTTCTGTGAGTAGTTCATTACAACGGTACTGATGATCTTGAAAAACTTCCAGTCAAGTCGAGCCAAATGACAAATGGCTTTGAATAATCATTGCTGTTTCGTAACTTTAAAATTAACCATGTAGTGTAATTTTAGACCTTCATTCTTTTTAATATTTTTGTTGAGATATGAATATCACAATATAATTTCCTAGCTTATCTCATATTGATATAATCAATAATTTGTCGTGCTGATTATTTTAATCACTGAATGAAGCTAATTAAAAATTATATAATTCTCAATAAATCCACACGCATCCCGGATGTTTTCTCCAAATCTCAATTACGTCAATGGTACGGCACCCAAGATAGCATGGAAGTTGCCTAACAATGACAATTTAATGCCTCAAATTAATGAAACAAAACCAGTTTCAGCAGGTACAAAAGCATTTACCCACAAGCTATACGTTTTCGAAATGAGAGCTTTCGTGGCCAACCGTCTGCACTTGTTTAGTGTTTGAGTAGATAAAAAATTTCGTTGGAAATAACTTTGATCGGTTAATCATCATCATCAATCCGACACTTCATTCTGCCTCTTCCAAATTTATTAAGATTGCAATAATATACGGGTCAATCCACCAATTTTCAACTAATGATCTGGACGTCAAAAAATTGATTTTTCTGAAAAATTTTTCTCCTTTAGTGTGTACTAAGGTTAGAAACTTCACTAAGTTTTAACGATCTAGGACTTACATCGTCCGGAGGTATTCCTAATTCATCATTGGTCCGTTTCGATGGGTCAGGATACTCGAACTCCCCCTCGATAAGCAAAAGCAATAAAAGTGAGTATTAAGTATGAAGTTGAAATTTGAATCCCAGCCAACTAAATTTACCATGGCATAGAAGTATAAGAAGTGGGAAAATCGATCGAGAAACATTCGATGAATTTGTGTTATTCAATATATGATGAGTTGATATTTTTGAATTCCGAATTAATTAATTAATTCCTAAATTATGCGGGAAAGGAATAGAGTAGAAAATTATTCCCACGCGTGGATTTGCTGCCTGAGCGAAGCGAAAAGCAGAAAACGGAAGAAGTATATAATGGGATCATGTGCTACTTTTCTTCCGCTTATCAGGTCATAAAAGTGAACATTATAGTTGAGTCAGGGATAATAGTACATTGTGCATCAAGTGCAGAATGTAGGTTTTTCCTCACAAGTGCGGAGCTTGCTGCAGGGGCCGGAAGGGGGGACGAGGCCGTCCACCCTAGGGAAGAAAAACTTTTCACTCTAGAAAAGCAAAACTTCACATTGCTCCTTCGCTGCAGAAAGGAAAATCAGCCTTTCTGTGGACACATCAAATAACCTTCCTTTCCTATGCACATGCGTTTCTATAATAAGCTTTTCCACAGAACAACACAAAATTTTTATCGTGGTGATTTACCAAAGTGATTGAAGTGAGTCAAAGGAATAACTCGAATCTGGAATAAGGAGGATGGATCCATACATGATTAACCCCGTGTATATTTAATATTTTGCTATTTCGCAGAATATTGAAATACCGTCTTTATTCATCTGCAATAATCACGAGGTCACGTCAATTTAGTTTAACCTTCTGGCTTCCTGAATGATTGATTGCACGAATACTATAAAGTAGCACCTTGTAGGATACAATTAATGTCAAACATGAAGCTGAGAGAGATACGGCGGAAATTATGAAAATAATGTCCATATTTTGATGCTGATACCACGGCTCGTTGACCGTAGTGGACTGCAGATACGGAGCTCCTTTATGACGTATCACATGCTCTGTCCACCAAATCGCGTTCTCCATCGAATCGTAAGGCTTGTCATTGAGCAAATTTTGCAAATCCAACATGCGTTTCTTGTAGCTAAAAATGCAGAGCGTTAAAAATTTCTGATACAGACTCAATTGCAAAAGTAGTTTCAACTACTTGTTACCTTGTGTCAGAGACAATTGAGTGTATCGCTTCAAGCAACTCGTCTCTTTTGACGGTAAGAATTTCTAACTTTTTACCAACACCAAGAGACGCCAGTTTGCTAACGTGTACGTCCTGGTCGTAAAGCACTGGAAACCCAATTACAGGTACGCCGTGAGATACTGCCTCCTCCGTGCTTTGCAGTCCTCCTTGGTATATGAAAACTTTCAGGTTCGGGTGTGCTGAAAAGACACGAGTATCCAGATATTAAACTGAACTACCAGACCGTACCTGCTTTATCAATCAAGCATAATTGATATGTCGGTACCTAGGATGGACTGTTGTGGAGCCCACTTCATTATAAGGACATTGTCTGGTTGATTTGGAAGAAATTCATCCTCAAATTTCCAAATAACAGTGTATGGTAATTTCGAAAAGGCAGCGATGAATTCTTCCCGCGTTTCATTAGGCAACATCACACTTTTCACATTTGATCCGAGGCTCATGTAAATGAAGCCTTGCGTTGAATCGTCCAAAATCTTTTGAAGACCCTGTGTGTGCAGAAGTGTGAATTCAGCATCCGTTCTATTAGATTTAATAACATCGAGATTATCGAGTGATCGGAATATCTCAACAGTACCTTTGACAGTGGCTTGATTTTTTTGGTGACGTGAAATCCACCGAAGTCTATCATTTTCGGGACATTTGGTCTAAGGTACGAAATCGGCGCTTGCTGGTTGACAAAAACCAAACTGACGTTCCGCTCGATATCGCTGATATCAGGAACATCGTTTCCAAAATATTTTCTCGCCATCGCCTGCTGCGCTGGCAGGTAACGGGTCCTGTATATGTACAAATATTTCCATGTACGTATGAAGTTCTTCATTCTTTGCCAAAGTGTCAATTCACCAAAGATTTGTTCGTCTGTATCCCAATTTGATGGATGAGACGGCATAATAGGATTGCCGATCACGTACTGGATGTTGAAACTTAGACCCAAAGACGCCATTCCTTCAAAGAATATTGTAGACAATTTAAATTTCCACAGTATATTTATAATCCCTGTTAAGCGGTTGCAAATACCGTAATCTTTACAAATGTTGTAACTTGGAACGCCAATTTCATGTATCGTGAGGTTTGCGCCGACTATATTCGTAGACAGTCACTAATGATCTATGAAAATTTAATAAGCTTTCGTTTAGCAAAAATATCACTCACCGATGACTGGAACGTCAAATCGCGTAGCGAGAGGCATAAGAGATGGATAAAAAAGCATCTCAATCAGCAACAAGTCAAACTTCTCGCCACTGTCCGGCGTGTACAGCTTTCTCAATTCAGGATGACCGAGGATGTTGTCGTATTGTGACTCAAACTTCAACATATAGCTATCGAATACTTCAGACCACGTTTCTTTCTCTCGACTCGCAATCAAATTCGCATCCTTGGTGAAAACATCGTAGAGAGCATGCAGATCTATCTCTTTGTAATTGGTCAGATTTGGATCATTGACAGGATCTGTGGTCACAATAACGAGCTCATGACCCCGTTCCCTCAATGCTAGGGTCAGTCCACGAAATACTACTTGATGACTGAAGGAGGGTGTTGGAAATACACCAAGTATCCTCGAAGCACATCCGTAATGGAAAATATCTACGAGTAAGATTACCACGAACAATACCAAATACCGTGACATTTTCGTGTACTCTCAATCCCGCTGATGCACAAAGTCTGCCATTAAAGTGTGAAGTGTAAAGTGTGAAATAGAAGTGTTCAAATTTGTACAAGAGGCACGGTTACACAACTGGTGTCAACTTTTGCGCAGCTGGCAATATTACGCCTTATGTCAAGAACAACTATGCGTAATATTTCTAATATCCTGTTGTCGGAATGAATGTTAAACTTCTTCCCAACACCCAGACTGGCCATCTTGCTGGCGTTTACGTCCTGGTCCGCAAACACTGGTAAATCAGATCACAGGAATACCATGAAAAACTGCTTCCCCTGTGCTTCAAAGTCCTCCTGGGTACATGAAAACTTTTAGGTTCCGATTCGTTGAACAGACAAATAACTAAATAATACTTAAGGTTCCAGACCTTATTTGTTTCTTGGTTTTGTCACGATTAGTAGGTAGTTATCCAGAATCGACCGCTTTGGATTCTATTTCATATTTACGATGTTTGCTGGTTTATTTGCAAGAAGATCGTTCTTCAATTTCCATCTAACAGTGAGTGGCAGTTTAGAAAAGGCAGCGATGAATTCTTCTCCTGTTTCATTAGTCAACGTTTTATTCTTTAAATTGGTCTGAAGGCTTATTTAAACGAAACCTTGCCTCAAAGCATCCAAAATCTTTTGCAGCTCCTGCGTGGAATAAAAAAGAATCTATTATCTATTCCATTTGATCTTACAACAGCGAGATTATTCGGTGATCAGAATATCTCAAAATACCTTTGCCGAGAGGTAGTACACATTCAGAGTACATTACAGACGATTTGGATAGGAACAGTGATCCGAACAAATGAGCTAACTCGCAAAGTCGACATTATGACGAGACTTCTGTCAACTTTATTCATATTCGGTAGGTAGTAATAATCGAGAAGTGTTTTTACAGACAAGAAATCACTCACCCACGACAAGAAAGGCAAGAAAGCAGGACAAAAGGTAGCCGTTCACTGATGGCAGATAGAAAATATAAACAGCGAACACTGATCGTGAATCTGCACAGTTTCATTTTGGGGTCAGCAGGCGATTTGTGAAAACGTGACATATTTTGCCATTTATTTAGACGTATCACTAATTACCAAAGCTGACAATACTAATGAAACTGTTGCGTTATATCGCTGCCAAATTATCTACTGTTGAATAAATATAACTAAGTACTGTGTTGATACAACTTCAACCTCTTCTTTTTGTTAATTATTATGCTCAATTTTATGAACGAAGAATATCAGTAATATTGAAGAATTACGATAAGTTTAATATCGAAAGTATCCCAAGATATTATTTTCGGATCCTTTGGATCCGATCTCGTTACTGCTCTCAACTCGACGAATGGAGCACGGAGTAAGCAATGACGTAAGAAATGTTTATCATTGAATGTATAAATGGTTCATTGGAATAGTGAGGAATGTAAATGTGTGGTTGAACGAAGTGGATTCTGGAATAGGTAAAGTGAATGCGTTTAATGTTGGAATTAAAGTATATTTGATGAAAGATGTATTAGAAGTTAATCGGTTGGAGACAAAAGTGCGGATGTCGGAGAAGTCGGAAAAATGCAAGAAGGAAGGGTACACAAGTAGCTGAGTAAGAGTCATGGCAAATGGCGTAAGCTCTCGAGAGTAGCTAGCTTGAGACTGGATGAAAACGGGAGGACAGAACAGACTGTAAGGTTACTGCAAGGAATGTGGAAAGTCAGCAAGTAGAAGTAATAGATAACGAATGATTGGAGAAGATGGGAAATACGTGTGACTGGCAGGCCAGATGTAACAACAATATGTCTATAATTTGTAAAAAATTTTATAAACACAATAATCACACTTTTGGGGGATAGATTATTACGTGAAGCATCACGTTTCTGTCTGTTATCCATGTGGTATAATGTCGACGTTCAAGTTGCCTGACTGTGAAGCAAGGCATCACGGTACTGGTTGTATCCCGTTCAGATGTGTCGTGCAAATGGATCTGTGATATTGATTGCGAACACAACTGCGTGAAAATAGATATGATTTGTTGAACCTGAGGCACTGTGTCGTCATATATATCGAGAGGTCCAGGCCTTACGTTTCGAATAACAAATTGACGGTTAAAAATAAGATAAAGAATTTATAATTTATACACGTGTCATACATATTCACAATACGTTAATACTTCTCGTAATCTACAGCAACAATTACCAAAATAAATTAATTGAGTTTGTCTTTTTTGCTGGCCGGCAGCTTATTGAAGGCACGAATACTGCAAATCAACAACTTGAAGAATACAACTAATGTAAAACTTAAAGCTACGAGAAATCCGGCGGAAATTATGAAAATAATGTCCATATCTTGACGCTGATACCACGGCTCGTCGGCCGTAGTGGACTGCAGATACGGAGCTCCTTTATGACGTATCACATGCTCTGTCCACCAAATCGCGTTCTCCATCGCATCGTAAGGCTTGTCTTTGAGCAAATTTCGCAAGTCCAACATGCGTTTCTTGTAACTGAAAATGCAGAGCGTTCAAAATTTATGATACAGACTCAATTGCAAAAGTAGTTTCAACTATTACGCAATTGGCGATGTGTTACCTTGTGTCAGAGACAACTGAGTGTATCGCTCCAAGCAACTCGTCTCTTTTTACGGTAAGAATTTCTAACTTTTTACCAACACCAAGAGACGCCAGTTTGCTAACGTGTACGTCCTGGTCGGCAAGCACTGGAAACCCAATTACAGGTACGCCGTGAGATACTGCCTCCTCCGTGCTTTGCAGTCCTCCTTGGTATATGAAAACTTTCAGGTTCGGGTGTGCTGAAAAAACACGAGTATCCAGATATTAAACTGAACTACCAGACCGTACCTGCTTTATCAATCAACCATAATTGATATGTCGGTACCTAGGATGGACTGCTGTGGAGCCCACTTCATTATAAGGACATTGTCTGGTTGATTTGGAAGAAATTCATCCTCAAATTTCCAAATAACAGTGTATGGTAATTTCGAAAAGGCAGCGATGAATTCTTCCCGCGTTTCATTAGGCAACATCACACTTTTCACATTTGATCCGAGGCTCATGTAAATGAAGCCTTGCGTTGAATCGTCCAAAATCTTTTGAAGATCCTGTGTGTGCAGAAGTGTGAATTCAGCATCCGTTCTATTAGATTTAATAACATCGAGATTATCGAGTGATCGGAATATCTCAACAGTACCTTTGAGAGTGGCTTGATTTTTTTGGTGACGTGAAATCCACCGAAGTCTATCATTTTCGGGACATTTGGTCTAAGGTACGTAATCGGCGATTGCTGGTTGACAAAAACCAAACTGACGTTCCGCTCGATATCGCTGATATCAGGAATGTCGTTTCCAAAATATTTTCTCGCCATCGCCTGCTGCGCTGGCAGGTAACGGGTCCTGTATTTGTACAAATATTTCCATGTACGTATGAAGTTCTTCATTCTTTGCCAAAGTGTCAATTCACCAAAGACTTTGTCGTCTGTATCCCAATTTGATGGATGAGACGGCATAATAGGATTGCCGATCACGTACTGGATGTTGAAACTTAGACCCAAAGACGCCATTCCTTCAAAGAATATTGTAGACAATTTAAATTTCCACAGTATATTTATAATCCCTGTTAAGCGGTTGCAAATACAGTAATCTTGACAAATGTTATAACTTGGAACGCCAATTTCACGTATCGTGAGGTTTGCGCCGACTATATTCGTAGACAGTCACTAATGATCTATGAAAATTTAATAAGCTTTCGTTTAGCAAAAATATCACTCACCGATGACTGGAACGTCAAATCGCGTAGCGAGAGGCATAAGAGATGGATAAAAAAGCATCTCAATCAGCAACAAGTCAAACTTCTCGCCACTGTCCGGCGCGTACAGCTTTCTCAATTCAGGATGACCGAGGATGTCATCGCATTCTGACTCTAACTTCAACATGTAGGTATCGAATACTTCAGACCACGTTTCTTTCTCTCGACTCGCAATCCAATCCACATCCTTGGTGAAAACATCGTAGAGAGCATGCAGGTCTATCTCCTTGTAATTGGTCAGATTTGGATTGTTCACAGGATCTGTTGTCAAAATAACGAGCTCATGGCCCCGTTCCCTCAACGCTAGGGTGAGTCCACGAAATACTACTTGATGACTGATGGAGGGTGTTGGAAATATACCAAGTATCCTCGAAGCACATCCATAGTGCCAGAATCCAGCCACCAGAATTAGTGTAGCTGGAAGAAAATGCCGTGACATCCTGGTCCGATGCAAGTTCCGCGAGTCTGTTTACTGTGCTCTCAAACTTCGCAGTTAACTATTATATCGAGAGTGACCTAGTTACACGGCCCAATGGTATCCGTTTTTTAGTCTCGAACCCATGAGAGGACAGCATGAAATGGCTAATCTGTCGTAATATGTGTCCATGTATAATTAACAAGCAGATTAGTGACAGACGCTGTATTAACTGTATCGAAGTTTAGATAACCGAGAAAAAGCGCTCATCCGTAAGATGTTCAAACGTTGCTTCATGCCCATGACGAGCGCGTATGACTAGTCTGTGGTGAATCACGTGAGGTGAGATTAGTTGAATGATCCGTGACTCGGAAATACACGTTTTTCTCCACTCACTCGCCCCTTGAAAGCCGTGATCGTGTCGTGTCTCAGGACAATTACACAATACGTCTAGTTACCCCCACTTGAGGTATAGTGTTAACCCCTTTAGTATCTACCCTGTACATGTACGATGCTCATCACCAGAAGGCTGACACCGCAAAACCCGTTTTATTAGGTTCGCCATTTGAATGAAGTAAGAAGAGAGCATTAATAAACTGCACACAGATTTCAGTGAAACACGCCAGATGCAATTTCACTATTCATCGACGGTATGAAAATAATGCAATTCATCCTCTACAGTCAGCAAATCAGAAGTGAGGACCTTGTATTTTATCAGGTCATTAATGCAATGTGCCAGATATTTATATCGGCTTTTGTATAATAGCTAAAATTTCGTATTCATATATAATTAATAATTATAAATAATCATGTAATGCTGAGTGCCGAGTCTTTTTGTAAAAAAAATTTGATACAAGAGTACACGACTCCCCAGTTTCTTCCAGTTCTGATAATATGGTAACCGCAACGCCTCCAAAAGTAGACAGATGAGTTACGTTATCCATATCTCTGGAAAGAATCATTTAAAATCAAGAAAATTAGTAGCGTTAGATTCAGTATAATACTGGGTTTGCTCCGAACTACAATTAATAATTTTGGAACATAATTTACAAAAAAAAGACGGACTTTGTGTAGAAAAAAAAAGGGCATCTTTTTGGTGCTTTTGCTATAAAAAATATAATAAAAATGAAAATTTTGAAATGAATGTAGTTCGGAGCGAACCCACTATTACACTCAATCTAACGCCACTAAATTTTTTTATTTGAGATGATTCGTTCCAGAGATATAGATAACGTAACTCATCTGTCTATTTTTGGAGGCGTTGCGGTTACCTGTAATTATGATGTACAGGAAATGTTAAAAATGAATGTACTTCGGGAGTCTATTTAAGCCCAACCATTTTCTGGTTAGATAAAAATTCTTAAAAATAGTGTTTTGTTTTTTCAAGCGTACCAAGTAGACTAATCCCTTAAAGAAGATAAATGGCAGATCCTACGCCGAATCGGGTGCTTTTTTGTAAACACTATTTATTGTATAATAAAGCAGTTTCATTCCTCATATGAGACTTTGATAAATTTATTACCGTTAATTGCAAACATGGCAAATTACTGCATGACTTCCGCGAGTCTATATACCTAACTTGAGAAGGTTCTCGTTCCATTTACACGACACGTGATAACATTGGTCATATAAAATCCGCTCGTGCCTCGCATCGCCTAACGCAAATGGGACGTATATATATATATTATAAACAACGCTCACTGATTTCGAGAATGACACTGTAGAAATAAGCGTAATTTCTTAAATCTGAGTAAATATCATTTCATTTATTTTATCACGAGGTCGAGACTTAATTAACGTAAACTTATCTTTTGCTACATTACCAGACGTTTCACTGATTACTAAAATTCATCGCAATAACTTCTCGATGTTACATCATCACTGGGAAATGATCCAAACTTGTATGAAACAATGCAATTGCAATATGCTTTGAATTTTTATTTCACTTCAAATAAGCCTCGTACGTACCTCTAACTGACATATTTGACACTGTATAATATTCATTTTGTTTTGCTTTCTTTTTCTTTTTTCTTTTTTTTCACCTTCCTGCACGTAACTTTCAATACATATCGCGAATTACACTGATACTCATTATTGCACAGTAACGATCCGAGGAATAAAATATACATGCAAATGAATTGCATTTTATAAATATTATCATTTATTATTTTCTTTTTTTTTTTCTATTTTTTTCTCTTTATTCTTCCATCACCGTCATCGCCATTGAGATTATTATTATCATCATTAATATTATCATTATTATTATTATATTATTATTATTGTTGATGTAGTTTTTGTTGTTGTTGTTGTTAATAGTAATTTTCTTCTTCAACATTAATCCTATATCCAATCAAGATATGTATGTACACAATGCGTACCATATAAGTTATACATGCATATCTTACACAACATTGCTTATACAACATTATTTCAGTAATTTTCTCATAACATTCCTTTGAAGATGGTAAATATAGTCCAAGAGCACGTAAAAGACGTACATAATATTACTTTGATAAGCCGCGGTAAAAAATATTTCGTGACTCATTGTGACCGGATTCGAGGTATTAACAATTTGGTAAATTGATCAGGAATTTCACTGTCAGGTGTAAAACGGAAAATTGACTTGCCGAATTGCCAAAAATTGGCAAGACAAGTGTGCTCTGATTTTGCACACCGTTGGTATTGAATTGCCGATGCGTTATATTCGGCTGGTCATGGAAAAGCCGCCAGCCTCTGTATCTATAATAATTAGCTCCCATTTCCCTCCGAAATAATGCAACCGCGTGAGGATTGATTGAAAACCAAAAGATTGGCATGTTAATTAGCGAATCAGTACAGAGAATATTTGATATTGAATATAACAGTGCTGGACAATTCAACTGCAGGTTCAACCAGCCTAGACTTGTTAAAATAGTCGACGTGTGATTTTAACAGGATAACCGATTGGGGCAGCCTGTTTCAATGAACCATTTTAACCGGTAAACTTTCAGCTAATTAACACCAAATCAATTCTCTGGCCCAATCGAGCATACAGGTTGAATACTAGGTTATAACTGTATAATAAAGTTTTCAGGATTGTGTAACAATTAAAGACGAATATTATCATGAGCGGGAATTTTTAAGTTACTTCATTATCAGTAGTACCATCACTATATATTCCTTGTCGTGTTATCCGTAAATAGTCGCAACGCTGTAAACGACGTGGTTGGTATTCGGATATCTCGAATCCTACTTCGCCTCGTAGTCAGCGGAGTTTCCATTGCGGTAAGAGGCCAGCTGCGGGATGAATAAATCGATCAATCAATACGTGCGATGAGTAAGAATCAGGGATGAAAAAAAAGTGACGAAAGTCCACGGCAACCCACCCATTGCCTGATGAACGGGGATAGATTATAGCGAGGACGCTGCTCCTGCAGGCTGAGGACCTGCGGAGGCTGGAAACGGGGCATCGGACGATCCTGGTAAACCTGACCAGCGTCGGCTAAGAGGATTTCCCCACCTCCTCTCAGGCTCTCGTATTCCTGATGGCCTTCCTGGTTCAGACCCGAATCATCGACGACTTCCTGAAGACCGTCTTCGATGCGGTCGGAGGGTCCCGACCTCTTCCCGTGTCCTCCGAAGCAGGAGTGACCGAAAGCTGAGCAGCCTCCTGAAGCAAGGATCAAGACGATCCGAGGAATCGCAAAATTTTTTTTAGATTTTAGTCAAGGTTCGAGAATCGATACTCTTATTAATTTTACCACGCGATAGTGTAGAATTAGTGAAAATGAGAAATTATTTAATCATTTCGAAGCACCGAAGCGCGTGTGTGTTTGTGTCTTGTTATGTGAACGGTAGTATGGATTTAATTATTCAATTCAACGACGATATGTGCTCGTTGAGTACGTCATGATACCACCTCGTTACGACAGATCACCGACGTTATTCGGTCGTAATAAGTTCCTGGATTGTATTGTGGACAGTGCAGATTTGAATGTCGTTAATAATGCCGGTGTACTCGATCCGCTGCTTTATCCATCGCAACTTTAACAGCAGTTGCTACTGTTTAATTACCTACAATATATGTATAGTATAATCGGTTGTAGCGTGGAACAGAATGTAGAATCTTAATTAATATTAATTACGGACTGGCGAGATGCACGTGACCGTTAAATGATGATAATGATGGTCAATACATGCTAAGTAACCATTACACGTGTACTAATTAAACGTCAAGCACAATGACGCCCGTTTCCGTTTTAAGCTTTGTACAAAAGTCTACCGACGCCGCCGCGTAGATATTCTCAGAGTAAATTAAACGAACACGATAACGCGGCGTCCAAATAAACGGCACACCTGAATTGACAAAATGGGCCGAATTAGGGTTTTTCAAAGCGCCCGATGAGGAAAATGGAACGTCGTGAACCGTGGAGCTGGTTCGTTAGAAGCTTTGTTCCAAGATGCCGATACCTAAATTTCCATAGAAACATTTCTGCCGGGGATCGTAAGCGGTGTTCTGTTTATTTTCCATTCACCGAGCCGTTCCGACAAATTGCCCCCGAACAACGAGCTTCGCGATATTGAAAACGTACGGTATTATTGTTTCATCGCGTGTAATTACGCGAATCATGAAGCATTTTGCGAAAATCATTTGATTTGAATATACGTAACGTGGATGTGAGTAACGTGCGTAAAGCAAGTGAGGGAAAATGACAGGCGAATGAATAAATGAATGATTGAATAAATTTCTAGGGTGAAAATTGTCAGGTGAGGGAATTTCTACGCAAAACGAAACTTTTTCAAGCCCCTAATCACCCCTCTCTTACGCAACGATAATTGCACAACCCTTGCCTCTCATTTGCCAAATTAACAACGTATATTCTCAACTCACTTCGCGTTGCTTTACACGCAGAATCGGTATATCTTGTATGTCGTACGTCATAATTGCATCAATTAACAAACACGCATATAAGTATATATTATATAACATTTAGATTTATCCTGGATGAAAATATGAATGCGTAAGCTTTTTAAATGTAAATACATATATCGCAATTATATAGTTTGATTTTGAAACCAATTAACGATAAAATGGAATACACCCTTCGCTCGGCACATGTTTTAATCACACTGTTACCAGTGAAGTGGCGACATTTCCTGCTTATTTTTTTTTTCTTCTTCTTCTTCTTTGCATGTTTTTTACGTCCAATGGACGACGTTGGTAATAAAACTCCGCATCCGGCGGAAAAACTTCGTTTCCATGTTGAATAAAACGAGAATCTTGAAAGAAGTGGGTAATAGAGAGAGTAACGACGCGGAGAGAAAGAAAAAAAAAAAATTAAGAGAATTCGTTTATCAGTAACACAGTGTAAATTTTTCTTCCTATATGCATACACATACACATACGTGTATAAATAAATATATAACCGAAGAGAAAGATCTTTGAAATAAGCTTGTTGAAATAATATCGTTATATTAATCAAACGCCCTGCCTTTTGTTCAACTCTTCCTGCATGGGGTCGAGAATTATATTAACCCACGAATATTTGCAAGGGAAAATTTAATGGAAAAAAGGTGAAAAGGGTTTAACTCGCATAAAAAACACGCCACGGCTTCCCCTTATATATGCCATGAGGTATTTGCATATGCCGCCCGCGATTCTGAGAGACGATATCGGTGTGTGTAAGTGAATTAAACTCGTTCCCTCTTCCCCTCCTCGTCATTCTTCTTCTTTTTCTCCCCCCTATGAATTCGAGATTCTCCCATTACACGTACTCTGCTTTCCTTTACCGCGTAATATCACCGACATTTACAACGTTAAAATCTGCAATATTATATAGACTGAAACTAAACTATCGACGACGTGAAACCCCGCAGATACCACGCGTGGCTTTCCGAGCCACAGAAGGGGGGAGTCGTGAACGCAAACATTAACATATGCATATGTGTATTAGAGTGGCGCAAATAAACCGACTATTTTTTTTTTTCTGAGTCTTGTGTGACAAAATGTTAGTTTTTCATGTTTTAAGAGCCCACTCCAAAGGGCAGTTTAAAAAAAAAATTTTAAGAAGTCGCTTCACATTTTTTAAAACGTCAGAAATCGTCAAAAATCGATTTTTTTTTTTTTTAGTTTTTTTTCTCGTGACGGTATAATTTCATGGAGAAAAAAAAAATGAGTTTCCGAAAATTTCAGTTCAAATTTAAATTTTGAAAGGCCGCTCATAATTTTTTTTCAATTTTTTGCTGCATTTCTTTAGATCTTTTCGAGCGACCTTTTAATATTCATATTAAAATTTCATAAATTTTTTTTCTTCAATTTAGTAAGAAAGAATCGATAACAATACACCGCGACATGAATTAAAAATCAAACAAAATACTGAAAATATAATTTTTTTAATTTAATTTTTCGACGATTTTTGACGTTTAAAAAAATTTGGAGCGACCTCTTAAAAATTTTTTTTTTTTGAGCTGTCCTTTAGAGTGGGCTCTTAAAACGTCAAAGACTAACATTTTGTCACACGAGACTCAAAAAAAAAATAGTCTGTTTTTTTGCGCCACCCTAATATGTATACATATATACGTATATACCTATACAACATGAGAATAAAGCACATTAGAAGCGAACCGAAGACATTAATTCCGACATTTATGGAATCAATTTCCTTATTCGACGACCCTGGTCGAGCCTCCCTCTCGTTCCTCATTCGCGAGAACGGAAATATATTGATTATAGGTCAAGGATATTCGTTGATACTGCAGAGGTGAAAGTTTCGCTTAACCCTTCGCCCCCTCCCCGGTTGATCATAAAGCAACGATGTCAATGAATCCGAGAATTTCGACCGCGACGATTCCAGAGTGCAAGAAATCAGACTTCGGAGACAAAACCTACGAGCAGCTGTTCATCGCAGCTTGCGGAAAACCCTTCAATAATGAAATAAACGCCACTCCGGTTCCGATCTAGAAGTAACAAGCGTATCGAGAAGAATGGATTTACGAAAAGCGATACTTTCGAACTCCTTTGACGCTGTCGTGACAAGATCCCGAGAAACGTATGAGAACAATGCGGCCGTCTACTATTTTCCGATATCAGGGTACTTGCGGTTGACAAGAGGAGTGAGAAAAAGGAAAAGCCAATTGCGGCTGCATTTCGAAATAAAAAAAACATCGATACCCGAGATAGACGAGAACGGTTATTGAAACGTGCCGATCGACGTCGCACGTTCACAATCACCCTCGCGGGGGGTGAGAAAGAAATAACTAATTTCACCCGGATTTTACAGCCGTAGCTAAGTAAGACAGTCTTTCAATTATTTGTAATCTCCAATTACGCGAAAGAATAAAATGACATCGAGGCATGTTGCATCGAGGGGGTGAGGGGTGGAAAAATAATTTTCGTACCAAGCGCGACTTGCATGATTTCATCGCAAAACTCGTAGCCTGAAATTGTCCCGAGTCAAAACATCGAATAATTGTATTACCGCATATCGATTAGCGGACGTCGTTCCTATTGTGCGATTAATCGCCCCCCGGAGGGTGATTATCAAGGGTAAGCCGATCGATGGATATACAAGGGAAAAAATTTCCAGCAGATAATGTCGGGGGATGACGACTAATGTTTGGGAAAATTTCAAACACGTTGTGTCTCTTGGCCGAAAGTCAATTCTCAGGGATGAACCGGGCGGAAGTTGGGTCAATTTGTCCCCTGTCAACAACGAGCTATGCAGAAAGGGTGCGAACCAACCGCGGCTCCGGATTTGCACGACTGATGAAATTATACTGGTGGAAACTTGATACCGTGAATATTGATGACCGATTGCCCAGCAGAAGTTTCACGCACCGCAGTGAGAGGCGGATATTTATAAATTAATGAATAACCAAGGTGGATTTGAGCGTGAAATGTCGCACTCTCGTCTAAGAAGATTATACGAGGATAACGAAGAGTCGCTAGGATATCACGTGCAGTTGCACTTTCGGATATTGACTGGGAGAAAGGATCGCGTCGAGGGATCACGGAATGGATTTACAAGTCCTGCTGTGGATTTCTTGGCAGCTTGTAGCACCGTGTCGAATCGTAAATACGCGATAAAGTAGAATTGTGTAACGCTTTTGTTGCCTTACGAGTGCACCTGCGGTATGAGAGAGAGAAAAGTTACGATAGAGAAAAATTCGTGAAATTTGAATATACTCACGCAGTCTGGTTTATTCAATGGAGGTGAAAATATGTAAAATCTAAACTAAAGAAAGATGTTTCAAATTCGATGTTTCAAATTTTTAATTATCTCATTCTTGAACTTTCGGAACTTTGAGCGTCGGGTTTCGGACCATTCAAAATTGTTGTTTCGTGAAATTTTGATTCCTTTGAAAATAATTCGGAATTAGGTGCTTTCGGAAATTCAATCCCGCCCCGACAGAACAAATGTCGAACTATTTTTCACCTCTGATTGCTAGTTGCATGGCTGATTAACTTGCATAAATGATTCGATTACAGCGAAACGAGTAGGTATAAGTTAATCATCACAAGGATTCGAATTTTGAACGAAGCCAAGAAGTCGCCCTAACTTATTGTTAGCCGTTGAAAGCGTTTAACACGGCTAATCGGCTGCGATCCCCGGGGCGTTTTAATTCTTCAACAAGGTTTAATAATAATATACCGGCCGTATCTTCGAAAATTATTTCTCTGAGATAGGTAGGTATATACCTTGTGCAGGTAGGTATATACATATGAATAATTAACAGGGTGAGCTGACAACAACGGCCGCTCAGATTCCCTTTATACATATTTACAAATATTCAATTTTGCGCAATAAATAAATAAAAGTCGGGAGCTCCGTGTCTTAATTAACTCGAAACATTGAACGAAGCTTCTCGTGTATAAAAGAAAATTCTTCCATTCGACGCAAGCATAATAATAATAATTCCTTCTTATTGTTAGTAGTGAAAAGAAGAGAAAAAATTCACCTGCATCTAGATATACTGAGCAATTCATTAATTTTTGAAAATAGTTTGTTGCTTAACGAATCGACGGGGATTCCCCGCGATTGCATAATAATATCGATCGAAAAGTTAGTCATTGTTAATTATATTTAGCAAATTAACAGCTCGGGTAGGTAAATTTGATTTAATGTTGAGGAAATGCGCGTCTCTGTTACAAACTCGATCTCAGTGCCTTCTGCTCCTCGGCAATTACGGCAAAGTAAGCATAACGCAGTGTCAAACATCGACTTCTGGACGAGCGGCGATGGCAGCAGGTGTTTGCCCGATCGATCAACCCTCGAGGATGAGATTGGCTATCCCGGGGGTCGATAAGGGGGGCGATAATCACACGGACGATCGGACTAATTCTCTGCACAGGGACGAGCCGAAGCAGCTCCGAATCGACTTGATCTTCGAATATGTTGTGACGCGTGTCGATCATTGTGTAAAAGAGCTCGCGCCGGACTCAAAGCGTCGATAATTTGATCAGTGAATTATTCCAAAATAAATCAAAAAGCAAAATAAAAACAACCACGAGGTCGTTGATCGTCGCTTGTATGACTTTACGTGGAAATAAAGAATTTTTGTTGATAAGAAATAAAGTTTTCAAAGTGATAAAAGAATAGAAAAGAAAAGAAAAAAGAGACGAATCTCTTAAAAAATGTTCGCTTCAATGCCACCCTTTGTTACCCCGCCCATTTTCCGTGACCAACTACGAATGTATATATAAGCAAATTTTCTTCATTTTTGCTAATTTTCTTCTCACTCACTGAAGCGCGCATTTTTACTTTGTTTTAAGAATACGGGAGGTTTCCAGAGCGTAGAGGGAGGTGGTTCAGAAATAATGAAAATGACGTGCAGGAAAGTTGGCGGAACACGGTATGAAGAAGTGAAAATCGAAAAGGTGGAAATTACGAGTTTCTTCAACGGCCAAGAGCATGAAACGAATCGCTAATTATTCCATGCCGTATATTATAATATTTCCGTTCAACGCACACCGATTTCTCGTTTTTTTTTCAACCCCCGCAACTCTGCAAGATTCGCGTTGCAGAGGGGAAGAAATATGGCACGAAAAGACACGTGGATTTCAAAAAGAAAATTTTTTCTCCAAACAAGCGACCGTCAAAGTCCTGTCATTTTTCTTTTTTTTCTCATTCACCATACGGAATTATACACGCCAACCCTTCGTCAATCACCCGGAAATTTATTCGTCCAATTCTCACGTCGCGTCGCACCGCGTCGTCGAAATCTCAGTCAACATTTCCCTCGACACCTGCATCAAGAAATTCGATCAAATTCGAGTAACACCTTATACCTACGATATAAGACACGGTATAGATCCGTGCGAATCCGAATACCGATATTCCCTACGTCACGATAATCCGACTTTGCAACACGTGTTTCATGAAACCGAGAAAAGTTCGCTTGACTTGATAATAACCGATATTCTCCCTATATATATAACTAATATAATTATACACCAGAGTTTCAATAAAGAGTGACCGCATAAAAGGAAAAATTAAACCACTTTAACCGGCTTTCGAACGGTGTAGAAACTTCGGCAGGTATATCAAATGGCTCAAAGCTACGGTATTGGCAACGTGCCAACCGGACACCGAATTCTCGTCTCTGGGGGGTTAAATTCTGTGGTCGCGAGATAACAACAAGTGTCAAAATCGCGACAGTGTAGATCGTACACGTCGGTCAGTTCATCGAGTATAGAGAGCATGCAGGGCGGCCGCTTTTCCGCGTCCCGAATCTCAAGAGGGTGAAAATTATTGTCGTGATCCCAGTGAGACTCATGGACGGAGGTCGACGCGGGTTTCGTAAATGGTGTAACGAGGGTATGGGGTGTGTAGGGGGGTGACGAGTGTTGCGCTGCAGCAGTCAGCGTGTGCGAAATTACGTGAACGAAATGCGGAATACGGAATCGGGTTGTAGCCGTAAATCCGGGAGCAATTCAGGCACCGCGAACTTCATCCATCGCGGCTTATCCTCGTCGTTAGGGTTGCAAACTCTTTTTGTAACCTCGTCCGCGAAAGGGTGGAAGGCGGGAGGGGCGGGGATTTTCCCGGTTATAAAGATACGTAGATATATTGTATAAATCGGGTCATTTATGCGTGCATACGTACCGCAAACCCCAAATTTACCCTTATTTTGGGATTTTTTATTCCTGTATTATATGTATGGAAAAAAATTTCACCCTTCTTACGTTCGTCGCTCTTTGTTTTTTGTTTTTTTTTTATCCTTTTTGTTACAGTCGGGATGCCGGTTAAAATAGAGTGTCAAATATTTGCTTAGATAGGAGGGAGAAACGGGAGAATAATAAGGCAGGAAGGAAGGGACGGGGGGAGGAAACTAGAGGGCAAACGATTTCTTACCCAACCCCTCTAACAATAAGCCAGCATCTGAAACCCTCGGGCAAAGCATTGATTTGAATAGAGCTCTGAATCTCGGCTTATCATTATCACCCACTCCAGGGCACGATAGTTTCACCCGCAATCTGGGCACCATTTTCTACCAAAATTTACAGGATTATTCCGATTGGCTTTGGTTCTTTCAATCGATAATTTGAATTTTTTTTTTCCCATGAACAGACGAGGGGGGACATTAAACAACAAAACTTTGTACTACAATATAGGTATTATAGATATAATGTAACACGTGTGTGAAGTTTTTATTTATTTTTTCTTCTACTTTCTTTCATTTCGTTAAATTATACTCAAGTTATAAAATTCCATCGCACGAATGAAAATGATTAGTATACATACAACAGAGTATAAAATCAATACTACAAATATAGTGTGTTTAAGTACTGTATACATAAACACGGTCACTGAATATTATTATTATTATTCCGAGTAAAACAAATTGAGTTCGTTTGTCCACAAGCTACAGCAACAGCAACAGCAGCAGCGAATGTTATCGGGCTTTCGTCACAAGCAACAAGTTTCTGTTCTGGCGTTAAGAGCTTTCCACAAGCACACATATATATAGACACAGAGTAACACGTGCATTTTCAAATTTACATACCACGTTTGTGTATTTGCAACCGCGGAAATAGCTGCACGCAGCTGCAAGTATGCATACATTTATCTGAGTGTGCGAATCTGTGCTGAAAACTTGCGGTTTCATTACACTGCGGACATCTGTTGACGCGCAGTAATTTCCCACGGTGAGTTTACCGTTCACCCGTTATACTTTTCAACTTTACAAACTTTAGCACATACATTTTCACAACTTGCAAATTGTACTTCGGTTATAATTTATAAGTTTTATACTTTTTCAGTGACTGTAGGTACGTTTTCAGGTTTGAATAAAATGCACAAAATTCGACGAACTGACTCGGAGACGTGACGCTATTTTTGAGCACTCTCCAGAGGAATTTTTCAAATTTATGAAACACCGTTCGTCCCAAGGTTTCCCTGTTATTTTTTTTTTTTTTTTTTTCAAGGCAAAGGAAACGAGATACCTACTCTACATGTAAAGAACCCGGGTTACCGCTCAATCGAAATTTTTTATTTCCTTATCTTTATTCCATTTCGCTATGTAAGCCTCTCCCCATATTTTAATAACAAACAAAAAGAAAGAAAAGAAGAAGAAGAAAAAAAAAAAAGAACAACATACATACGGTTCGGCATCGATTTGCATACTTATATGACACGAAACTGCATAGAGACGAAAAAATGAAATTCTTTTCACAAGTATTATGATTCGAAATTATGCGGGACGCGATAGATAATATTTAAAATTTATTGCGAGTAGACGATGATTTTATCAACACCTTGTCAAATCCCTTCGCAAACGTGTCAAAGTTTTTCCACCGTATAAATTATTATACTGAATTAACTTAAATTCCTCAAATAGGCGGATAAAAATTCTCTCCACAAAACTTGTCGCCTCTTAATAAAGTCTACGGAAAAAAACTTTGTCAGAGGATATTTCATGTAATTTTACGAATTCTTGATCAATAATTCGTAACACAACGATATATCGGTATGTTGTATACTCTTTAATCTTCGATCCGATTCAGGATTCTTTTGGAAAGTTGAGTAATGACAATATCGAACGTGTCAGCAATATCCTGCGTCCGGTTCCTCGCGAAACCTTGAAAATATTATACATTAATAAAAAAAAGCAGCTGTGGTGGTGGGCCGTGAAAGGCTTTGGAATATCGCGTATCGCGAGTATTTCGGTTTGATTATAATTTATACTTCTCCGGTCGATTAGGGCATTAGAATTGCGAACGGTAGACCGTGTATTTCTCTCCGTTCGAACATCTCGGGGATCCTGAGCAGGCACTAAAATCAAATTTATCGCCGAGTAGGTACGTGATAGTGAAGGCGCAAATATGACACGAGGGTGAATGTTGTAAACTGTTTTGCCAAAATCACACACATGAGAGTAATAATAATAATGATACACCCACACTGCCGGCAGAAGGGCTTTCAGAATTTTCTTAAACTCATTTGAGCCCTTAAAAAAAGTTAAAATTAAAAGGCGAAGAGTGTCGTCCTTCGTTATTTTAATGTAAACAGGTCGAGTCGAATTTCTCGAAATTTCATCTCGAACGACGGAGAAATTATCATCTATAATTCCCGGATTAGGTGATCGTTGATTTGTTACGTATAGAAGAATAAAAGCAGAAAATCTTTATAACAAGTTGATCAGAAAGGACGTGAAGGAAGAAGTGGGAGGAACAAATGCAGTATTATATGTATACGCAAGTAAATTCGTTACCGACAAAATATGCGAACGTGAGGGTTTTCTGCCGAGTTAAACGGTTTTCGCTGAAAGCTTATGGCGAAGTCGTGATGTAATTTTGTACAGCCATTTCAGGCAACAATAGCCGAATGCGTTCAAAGCAAATTCCGCAAATTCAAGTCGCTTCAAGTGCTTGCTGACAGCTGTGTATGAACGATGAATAACCGAACTTTTGTACGCTCGGCAAAGTGCAAAAAGAATTTTACGCAAACTTTGGCACTGAGGAAAGAAAGAATAAACACAAACGATATTTTCAGCTCAAACAACTTTCCGGAATGTTAAAGAAATTCCTCTTCTTTTCGTCTATCATAATTGGTGAAGCTTATTTTCCATAAAATTCAGGGGAAAGTGGGGATAATTGTCGCTAAAAACGAATTAATCTACAAGTTTGCTAAAAATGATACATGACCTGATTATTTGTTCCTGATTTATTATTTTAATTCGTAAAGCAAACTACATGAATTAAAATATCCTCTATAAACTCCTACAACTGCACGGCTTATATATACTGTCAATTATTCGAGGGGTAAGTTAGATGTAACCTGAGAAGGATTCCAGAATTGAAAATTCAATATTCTCGGCGAGATATCACCGCTGGTTTCACCTGCGTTTCCTTTTTCTTTTTTTTTTTTTCTTTTTTTCTTTTGTTCCTGTTTCGTTTTAATTAAAATTACGCATTCCTCCCAAGTGAAAAGAGTTATAGGCTGGAGATTCGCTTACATATTTTAACGGGCAGTTACGACAACGTCTTACAATCCGTGATTTTTATTTATTTCTTTCACCTAACCATTCGTGAAGTAATCAACACTGATAAAAATTCAAATCCGTTTCAAGCTACAGACCCAATTTGTAAATTTCTTTGCGCATGCATACGTTGTACGCGAAATTGGAATCTCCTATTTAAATGTGTTTATACATATATATATGTATATACAGATATATATATATATATATATATATATATATATATATATATGCCACGCTGCAGGTCGTAATTTGCGGTATCTGCCGCTGACCGATATGTCAAGTGCAAGCGAATTGATATGCGTAGGTAAACATACAATTAAAATGAGATAGCAGACGAATTATTATCGTTTTGGGCGTTCCAATCTAACCGATAACATCTTTGCAATAGTTACAATATTAGCTGGTCTTAATTAAATTGCATCCGTGCCTTGACCGATTTATATTCCACAGATTAGTTCGTGGCATTTCGTATACCTATCCCTATCGGATAAATGTAAATTTTTAATTGGTTGTGCGATGTTTTTTGTTTGTTGTTTTTTTTTTTTTTTTTCACCTGCGCAATATTTTCATAAACATGCATAACAGATCAGATATTTATCATTTGTTTCTCTGAGATTATTTTCCATCCTGTTTACATTATACAAGTTGTACGCACAATAACTTGGAAACTTTTATCATCCCGCGTGGGATTGGTATCGAGATACGTAGAGAGAGAGATAGAGAGAGAGAGAGAGAGAGAGAGAGAGATAAAAAAGTAAGTCCTTGGGTTGATTTGAATTTCGGTGCCACGTGCGCGTCCGCTTTTTCCTACTTGCTTAAACGTTTATTTAGTAAGTCTGTAGACTTCCATGACGTACATACGCATGTATATATGTAATCGTATATTATACAGTGCAAAGGTTATTAAGATAATTAAGAAAAGCGAGGGTTTATGAGACAAAGAGAGAAGAGAAAAAAGAAATATGTATATATAGACACACACAATCTCGCAAAAAGCTACGGAATTATATACCGTTTGAAAGAAAATGAAAAATTCACCCGTCTTGAGACGTGAGGTTGGAAGCTGCAGGTCAACAGAGTAAAACAAAGACGGGAGTAAACTGCTTCGTCCAATAATATCTAGATAAAAATCAATCCACGGGATTGCCCGGGCTAATTCAAGACTCGCAAAATCAAATCAAGAGTGTCCTTTTCTTTCTCTCGAGCCAATTATCATTAGCGAAGAAGCGAAACTCGGTATCAAGGAACCGCGAACGTCGCTTGAAATAAAGATGAGAAGAATAAAAGAAAAAGAAGAAAAAGTGCATTTTATCGATGCCATGAAACAACGAGTTGCTGGCTTATCGTGTGTCAATATATCTATACATACTACACCTGCGATTTTGTAAACATTTTGAATCGTCAAACTTTTCGCAACTTTTCAAAATTCATGAGCCATTATCATATACTTTACGTGATACTTGAATACATGATACATTTATATATCATATGTAGTAGAAAAAGATGATCGTTTTATGCGGAATGAAGTACGATACGCGAGTGATCGCTCAAAGACTTTTAAACTCAAGTTTAACCGAAGCGCGGGCGGAAACAACTCACGCTAAAAAAATCTTTCGTGGTGGAAGGATATAAAATAGGTTTAGACTTGTAGCCTGACTTAAGCTTACGCGTATGAAATTCATTTTAAAAATTCAAGTATAAAATAATAGTTTTAAAAATTCACATCTATTTTTACAAATTGTTAAACTTATGACACTTTGAGCAGCTAACAGAATTATCGACGAGCTTGCACTTTTCACATCGTGAAATTAAAAAAGAAAAAACAAAAAAACAAAACAGGGTTTTGTTCGAATGAAACGGTTCTGAAGTTATCCAGCAAAGAGTGTACAAAAACGAATAGAATGAGCGAAAAGTTGAACAATTGTATATCATTTTTCAAATTTCAAAACGCAACAAAGAAATGAATTCAGCACCTTTGAGTCGTATTTAATCGTTGATTATTAGCAAACTTTTCCCGCATATATGCAATAGCAGCTGTTCAAAGTGAACTTGAAAATGAAGCGGGAAAATGTGATACTTACCACCCCTTTTAACACAACGTAACCGAAGAAAAAAAATTCGCATGCAACACTGGAATGAAATTTTTAATAAAACGGTATCGATACTTAAATCAAGTGGCGAAAAAAAAAATTCTATACGCTATTAAAAATTTCGACTACTTATCGCGATAAATCTCACATGCGTTCCGGTAAAAAAAAAAAACAAGACCCGCAATTTTTTTGATTTAAGTCAAATCCGTTGAACACGCATTAATGAAAATTTTTTTAATCAGAGTGCAAATTTATGTAAATTTCTAGAAAGAATGCTCGAATAAAATTTACACATGCAAGTCTGTACAATAAACTTGTATTACAAATTACACAAATCGTCGACAAGAATTTTCAACAATGCGTGAAGTAAAAATCGAGTGAATAACAAATTTCCTCGACTAAAATATAATACCTATAGTTAAGAAAAAAAATACGAAAAGAAAAAAAAGAACGTCATCTGCACAAAGTATAACGAATTCATGACTTGAAAAAAAAAAAAATGGAAAGTGAGAAAAAATATTGCTAATAATTGTAGTATAGAAATAAATTTCGACTCACTTTTGGCGGAGACTTCAATGGCGAAGCATAAAACGAAAAGTATAAGGAGGCCGACGAAGGGTCGAGAGGAAGCCGTTGAGAGGATCGACGTCTTCATGGTTCTTCAGGGAAGCGCGAATCGGCTTACGGTTAGGGGAGGTCGGTGAAAAGTTGCACTGATTGTGAGATGCTCGTCGTTCTCTTCGGGGCTGCGACTCGTAGTAGCTACCAGCTTCGATACTCAGGGTGCTTCTTCGGCGAGCAGGTGGTTGGAAATGAATGAGCTCACCGCCGCGCGCTCGCTCTTTTACAGGGGCGGAACGAAGCGCGCATCTGGTGCCCCGCGGCCATCAGGCGAAGGGGGATGCTGGGTACAGGTGGGCAGGGTGGTTCCCGAAAAGATGGGGGGGTGACGATTGGCCGCTGCTGACCGAAGACACAGACGCTGCACGTGATCGATGCCGGCTCGAAAATCGAGTCAACTTTTGTCACGTTGAGGGTGAATGGATCGAGCGAAACTTGATGTGTTTTTTATTTTTTGCAACCGGTTTTTGTGCCGCGAATATGTTTTACCGTGAGCTAAAAAAGCTGACTTGGTAACGCATTTATTATACTGAATGTATAAGGGGGTGGAGTTGAAGTTCCGAATTGGAAACCTTTCGAAAGCACCTAATTTTGAATTATTTCGTAGCGAAAGTTTTGAAGTAGAGAAATCAAACTTTTATGGAACAACGAAGTTTCGACTCGTCGATAACTCCGACGAAGCAAAATGACGAAAAATAAAGTTTCGATGGAGCTGAATTCTGAAAATTAAAATACACTCACGCAGCGTAGTTTACTCAAGTTTATGAGTGGGTGTAAAATATCAGAAAAAACGAAAATCAGAATGACCAGGATTTTGATCGTAAAAATATGGGAAATCTTCGATCATTCGGAATTTTGATGTTTGAGATTTTTCAATTTTTGTCATATTCGCACTTTCGAACCTTTGATTTTCTGTAGTTACGTCCTTTCGGCATTTTGTCTTCTCAAAAATTTGAGCGTCGGTTTTCCGACCATTTGATACTTTGTCGTTTTGGTAAAGTTTTATTTCTTCACTTTAAGTTCCCGCTACCAAAAAATTGGGAATTTCGCGCTTACGGAACTTTTCAAATTCAGAATTTCAACCCCACTCCCAGGGGTTGATTTAAACATAATATGTAACTTTCGTAAAAGTTACGAAATAAATGTAGGCTCGTAAGCAAAAGGAACGGACTCAAATGCACGGCAAAAATAAAGCTAACAAAAAGACTTTTATTTAGCGATACATGTTTTCGGTTTAAAGTCTGAAACAAGACTGTTTTCACAATAATGTCGGTTGACGCAACAATCTTCTTCATTTTGTAACATAAGAAGTCTTACGTGTCTTTTATCTGTGATGACTACTAGATCATTCAAAAGGTGGGTAAAACGGGTGATTTCGCCCTTCGTAACAATATGGTATAAAGAAATTGATCTTTCTCAAACACTTTTGAGATAGTTTTTTCATCTGAAGCTGAAAGCTTCTATTTTTCGATCGAGAGTTAATTTTCATACGACTTTTACGTAGTAAAAGTATTAATCGTTCGATTATCAATCCACATAGTGATGATATTTATTTTTTATTTTTGGGTTATTTTTTATTTCAAGACGGACGAAAAGTCCGTTTTATACTAAATTACACATTCACCGATTTTCGGCGAGGAATTTAGTGTTAAATTGCTTATTCAATGCTGGTGCGTGAAAGTGAAATTTATTATACGAGGTAAGAGGACTCGTTAAAGTTCTTTTAGAAACCGCGTCGATTAAAATAAAAATCGTCATACCGTCACTACAAAGTGATCTAATGAGTGATAAAAAAGTTCCATCGTATCTTGCTTTCAAAAAATAATCGTTCAAAAGCTGTTATACAACATGCTGAAGTACCGATTTGCCAAAAAACAGACTGCGTCGATTTGAGATTAGAAGAATAATAAAAAAAAAACAACTTTGCTAATAGAACGCTTCTGGTCTGGAATTTAATACAATTTGCTAAAGTAATTAATATAATTCACAGATGCAGAAATATTGAATGGAAATATTTAAACTGCAAACAGAATGAAATTTTAAAAAACTTTTATCCGAAATTAGCTAAAACTCAAAAATCAGCGATAAATATTGAGAATGTGGAATTGAAATTGCAGGTCACGAGGCACCGTCACCGCCACTCCATTGTTGGTCAGGTTTGACACGTTTGCATAGAATGAATTTAGCTATGCAAGGCGGAAAAAGTCAGACAATGCAGGGTGAATCGTTCCAACTGAGATCTATAGCTCGTGTCTTGGCAAGTGATTTTACAGCTCAGCAAACCCTGGGTACATATTTTGAATAAATTTCCGGCAGGGTAGTGAAATCGATAAATTATAACAAGAACGGGGGCTTTATAAAATCGCTTGTGCAATAAACACATTGAATGCACGATGCGTGCGCTTTTGATCGGCTCAACGAGTCTCTGCAGCTAATCTGATTTACAAAATTCTCCGCGTTTAATTATCGTCGTCAATATTATACAATATAATACGCAGTTGAGGTTAGCGTGTAAAATCTGAAATCATGGTTGAATGCAGTTACTGTAATTTATACCTTAAGAAATATTGCGCAGGGCGCAAATTTAAGATATTATATGAGCAGGTGAAAAAAGAAACACCATCGGTGACGAAAGAGGGAATTATCATCTTGCAAACTTACTCTTTTACGTTAGCTGACAATATGTGGAGCGGTGTTGAAATTTCGAATTAAAAAAGTTCCGAAAACAAATGCCAAATGCTTAGTTTTTTGGCGGCGAAACTTGAAGTAAAGAAATCAAACTTTGACGAAATACCAAAGTTTCGAATAGTCCAAAACACGACGCTCATAGTTCCGAAAAGGCGTAACTCCGGCAAATCAAAATTTAGAGACAAAGATTTTAAAATTTGGAAAACCGAAATTCCGAATGCTCGGAGATTTTCACTTCCGTGAATTTCTAGCTCGATAAAATTTCACCAATTTGATCTTTCTTTGTTTCGGATTTTCCTGATCATTCTGTTTTTCTCATTTTTTACACTCACTCGTTGACTAAACTACGCTGCGTGAGTATATTTTAATTTTCCGGAATTTTATTCTATCGAAACTTTATCTTTCGAAATTTTGATCGTCACTTGAATTTACGAAATCTTGTATTTCGGAACTTTGAGCCGCCGAGTTTCCAACCATTCGAAACTTTATTGTTTCCCGAAAATTTGATTTCTTTACTTTAAGTTTCGCCTCCAAATAATTCGGAATTAGGCGTCTTCGGAGCTTTTCAAATTCAGAAAATCAGCCCCACCCCGACTATTTCGTCAAAAAAACGATGAAACGCGAAACTAAAACTGATCGACTTCAAGTGTTAACGTCGAACGATTAACGACGAAATGCAATAGGGGATGAAATCACAGCAAGCCAAGTTCAAAGCACTCGAGTATAGAGATTGCGAATAGATTGGCAAAAATGCGGAGGAGTCCGTGCTCGATTAATTTCCGGGTTTAAAAATGGTGCCTGATCGCCGAGAGAAATTCACTCTTCAAATTTTCAATCCCTGCAGCATGCAGCTAGATTGAACGGTGCAAAAAGTAATGACAGCAAATTATAACTTCTGAGGAATTAATCGGTGAGTTAAGTAAGTAAGTTATTTCCATATTCGTAAATTATTGTAGATAACTTTTGAAGAAGAGTTCATGGTAACATATTTCTGGTGGAGCGAGTTGTGCAGAGAAAAGCTGCCTGCAAGACGTCGTGTCAGGGCTTTCACAAACAAATTGTATTACTAAGAAAGTACTCCTCTCCACCCCCGGGCCTCGCCGTCGGTTAACTCGTAGCAACGGAGTCGAGCCCTGCAACGTCGTTCCGACGGATTTAAACGCTTCTACGATCTATCATTTTTATTTTCATTCGCTGCCTTCCTCTTCTCTCACGGCCTCGAGTCGAACCGTTTATACTTCTAATTGTGATCTAATTTTTCGGTGCCAATCAATCGTCGCGTGTTTTGATCTTTACTCGAGAAAGTTGGTTGATCGGAATCGATACGTTTTATAATTAATTTTATACCGAGTTTGTCGTACGTTTGGTAATAGCCAAATTATCGTATTCGTGAGCTCGGAAATTTTTGTAAAATTAAAAATACGGAAGATATTAAAACTGAGAAGAAAAGCGTTCAATTTCATTCTACACTGGCACATTTTATTCTATAGAGTAAAAAGTCTTCTGTAAAAAGTTACTGGAACAGATTTTTCATTTTTTTCTCTTTTTGTTTTTTTACATTAGTCAATTCGATATTGCCACATCTGGATGATGATCTTTTTTGTTTAAGCTATTGGGAAGTTGAATATTTAACAATGCCAAACACGATAAGAAAAAGTGTTTCAGTGAATTTGGAGAAAATAGTCTTAGGATAAAATTGAAACGAAATCGAAGAAATCGCCTAAATTTTTAATCATTTTGAAGAAATTTGAAACGACGCATCGATATCTAAACTTCTGCTTCAAATCCTAGTATATTTAATTTCTGTATTTTGAAAGAAATATTTCATAGCTTAGGAATACAGGAAAATAAGAAAAAGTAAGTAAAAAATCATTTCTTTCACGAGCTGGAAAAAAATAAAATCGTATGTAAAATCCTTAGCGACAGATTTGTTCGAAATGCTTTATTCATCCGCTAGACTGAAGGAAAGTAGGTATTATACCTACGACAAGGTAACTAATAATTCTAAGATCTTGTCGCCGATAGAAAAGCACTCGGTAGAAACTAGGGCAATTGAATTCTAGTCGTTACCGATGATTCGTCGATGAATAGTGTGAAAAGTTTTACACGTTGTACCGCGTTATGTTCTCACGTTTGAGTGAAACTCCTGTTGAATTAACGCCGCAGCAGAAGCTGTACGTTAAAACCATTTTCCACCTGCAGGATGGAAAGGAAGAACCGGAGGTGCAGCGACCAATAATCGTTTTGCTAAACTGGATGCGAGTTGAGAGCGGCGTATTTCTGCGACTAGATAGTCAGAAAGGAGACACGATTTTCTCTCATTTCCACTCTCATCACATCCGAGGCCTGTGCGAAGGGCGATTTTAAAAGTGAAAATCCGACCGAAACCGAGCTCAGAACGACGTGATATTATTCTCGAAATCGCGCAATTTGTGGACGTAAAATTCTCTCTGTCTGTCTGCGGCAATAAGATTGAAATTACTGAATAAATATTATTCTTGACGAAAAAATTTCGTTGATATGTTAAAAAAAAGTTATATTTTCCGTAAGTTGAAAACGACAGGCTTTGTGTACGCAGCCGGTATGACCTGCTGATATATATATATATATATTACGTTTGCGGAGGTATACCTTGTAACTTCGAATGCTGTCAGGTGTATAAATACGTTCAGTTCTGTTTTGAAAACGCGGAAGAAATACGCCTGAAAAAGCTTAACGGACACGTGTAAAAATTAATAAATGATAAAAAATGAGAAATAAAAAATAAAAAATTGAAGGCTTTTAGCCGGTAGTCACGACAGGTTAGAATCATTCTCTTATATAAATATATATGTATAATGTACGGACGAACTGGTTTAGCGATACGGATGACTGCGTGTGGAAAAAATTAATATATAAATATACAACGCAAATGTCTCGTGCCACGACTGAATAAATATAAATCTTTGTCTCGTTAATTTGTATTAATTACAAGAAAAAGAGCAGAGTTTCAATGCAATTTAGACGCAAGAGGGATGAACGGGGTTTGAGATGAATAAAAAGAAAGAAATCAGGCGTCACAGGTGCTCGAAATAATTCGTATACGAATGTAAAAGCGTAAAAGTACGAACAATACGTTAATTTAGATTCTTTCCCCCATAAATCCGCGACGTCCTTTTCAAGCACGTGTGTAAATCTCGTTACGTGTACCTATGTAATACAACACACAGTTCCCTAATTTTCATAAGTTTGTCAGGGGTGTTAAGAATAAAATATACAACCCCTTTTATTACCCCAGCGAATAAGGTGTTGTTTCAAGAATTTTGCTTTGGGAACAAAGGCTTGCCTTAAGGGAATAAAAAATTCATCATTATTTACTTTTTTCGGCTCCACGTGTAGGTAGTGGAGAAAGAAAAAACGAAGAGTAAAATTTAATTCCTACATGTCATACCTTGTAACATATTTTTTCAAATTTATCATACCTGAGACAAAAAGTTTACGGAATATAATATAAACTAAACCTGCAGTTTTTTTTTCATCATATACATACATATATACTCAGTTTGATTTATTTTTCCTACAAGAACTGTATATATAAATGTTCGCAATCACGAATTGCTTACGCGTCGATTTCCCCGTCTTCAAAAAGTCTGCGGTCAATCGGTGATAAAATTGGATGTGATTGAAGCGTGTTACTTGAAAAGGATCATAATTTTCCCCTATTTGGATATATGCTTGAAATCGCAACAATTTAGGGTAACTGAATGTTGGTGTTATAGAAAATCATTGAAAGCACGATGTGACATTCGATTGAATTATTTATCGAATAAACGTGCACGTTTCATCTGCCAATAATAACAACAATAATAACAACGAATCTCTTATCTGAGAGAAAAAAAAAAAAACAAATCTCATACGCATCCATAGTTACGTATAACATGATTAATTAGCATTTAATTCTAGCAGCCTTTTCTTCTCCTTTGAGACAACACAAATTACCTCCAATTATTCCACCGTAGTTATTATATATGTATGTATGTATGTATATGTTACTGTAGTACCTACGCAAATCGCCACTGTATGTTTACAATTATTATTCCCAATGAACCCCTTTCGGAGAGTTCCTCCGAATCCCCTGCGTAGGCATGGAATAAGGGTGGTTGCGTTTTTCGCGACCGATGATAGGGGATCGGAATGAATATCTCGGGTCGTTAGAGGGGCAGCTCTTTCGACCTTTAACGCACCGTTGGAGGGAAAAAGTTCCAGCAATGCGTGACCAGCAGCGTTCCTGAAACCGGGCTGAAACCGTTCCGGGGAAGAGCTTTTCCGCGATGGAAAAGCCGCGCAATTCCCAACGGAATTTTCGCCGCCCGATTGGTACGGAAGAAAAAGGCGCAAGGTAAAGGTGAAGTTTCATGAATTGAGGTGATCACGTGAAGGCAACTGGCTCTGCTGGACCTCCGCTTTACGCACAATTTGGAATCGAATTATCGCAAAATGTGTTTTCACCGGAGCGTGAATATCGTGCCGCGGACGTGATAAGTATAATAGGGTGATCGGAATCAGTTTAAGGAAGATAAAGCCGATCCAATATACCGTGGGAAATTTCCGCCTGTATATTAACGCACTTACGTTTTTACAGTTAAGATTATAGAGCGCGAGGCGAAAAACAAAAACCAGCAAACATTTACTCTATCTCGTGTCTATATGTGCATGGGTATCTTGATTGTTCTCGGATGTTGTCGTTTTTTTTTTTTTTTTTTTTTTTCATTAGAGTTGATTATTATCGTTGCTGTAACGATTTTTTATTTTTTATTTTTGATTTTTTTTATTTTTTTTTTTTTTTTATCAAAACGATAGGTCTTATCGCTCTATTAAAGTATGAAAGAATGATAAGCGGAATAAGAAATATTTCCTTCCTGGTACGTTATCGATCATGCGATTCGGGTGTGATTATAAAATTAGCAATAATTGCTTATTGTTTATCCTTGTAGGAATTAAACAGATACGAGATATTACGACCTCTTCTATAGATCACCTTCACCGATATAATTACTATTCATACAATCGGCGATTTCGTACGATATCAATGTATCAATATATCAATATATATATAATACGGTTTCGGAATTTACGAAGCCACATATCGTTACCGGAAGTCACAGATTACCGGGTATCGTTTCTACAGCTAATGAAATTGACGCTGGCTCACACCACATGGTATTTAATATCGCAGCGTAAGCCGGACGGTGGATAATTAACCGAGACGTTGATTCCCTGTAGATTTGAAAATTTCTAAAAATAAACATAAAGACAAACGGCGGCCAGGCGAGAAATAAAAATGGTCCTAAGCTGCGATAAAACAACAGCAATGCCATGTAAATATAAATAATATATGCAACGAACAAAGGCATGCGGGGAATAACGTGAGCGGTCACATTGCAGGTACATGTAATTTAATAATCAGCCCCCCCCCCCCCCCCCCTCCCAGCCTATAAGCGAAAGCCAATTTCTGGGGCATTGAAAATTCTACCGATAAGATCCCACTCGATTGTTCAATTCGCGGTCATCAACAGGTCCCATCGAATTTGCTGAAATTGTAATTAAAGTCTCACGAGTTAATTGCCTGATCGGTGAAAACATATTCATTTTCCTTACGTAAAGACGCCTCAACGACTGGTCGTAATAAATGTATGCTGTTTTAAATGCCTGGAAGACTGGAGTGAGTTCGAGACACGTGTCAATTGTTATTCTACATTATGTGCTAAGATAAAATTACGCAATTAGGTATTTTCCACGATGATTAAAATATATGACAGTGGGGTGGGGGGGTTGAAATTCAGAAATTAAAAAGTTTCGACAGCGCCTAATTCCGAATTATTTGGTGTCGAGACTTGAAGTGCAGAAATCAAACTTTGACGAAATAACAAAGCTTTGAATAGTCGGAAACCCGACGGCTCAAAGTTTTTACATGAAGATTCGATAGAGTAAAATTCCGAAAAACTCACACAGCGTAGTTTACTCGACGAGTGTGTGTAAAAGATCAGTAAAACGGAAAACCAGAATGACCAGGATTCCGATCTTGAAAAACTCGAAAATCCAAACCAAAGAAAGTTGAAATTGTTGAAATTTCACCAATCCAAAAATCCCTGGAACTAAAAATCTTCGATCGTTCAGAATTTCGATCTTTCAGATCCTCAATTTTTCTCATATTCATATAATACCTACCTATTAAGCTATGCTAACTGCGAATTCAGATTTTCTTACTGGGGTGTATAAAAAAGATGATCCTAAAATGAAACACGTAAACCGCGTTCGGTTTTCGAACCGAATCATAACGTTATAATCGAGTATGAGTGAAACGATAAACAGCGAATTATCCTCGCGGCATGCGTGCCGAGAATTGCACGCTCCATAAATTGCAATCGTGTAAAGAGGACAAGACGCTGTAAATAATAAGCGTAGAAAAATCCACGGTTGCAGGTTAAACGTGATGCAAACTGCAGCGGAATAATTTCGCCTGCAGAGTGCCGCACGTCTTCTCTCTCCATCTCTCGTCTTTCGCCTATCCATACCTGCACTAATATAATTACGCAGGATACGTATATAATGTATTACATGTATATACATATACATATGTATATATATATATTAGGGTGGCGCAAAAAAACCGACTGTTTTTTTTTTTTTTTTTTTTTTTTTGAGTCTCGTGTGACAAAATGTTAGTTTTTCATGTTTTAAGAGCCGACTTCAAAGGACAGTTCAAGGAAAAATTTTAAGAGGTCGCTCCAAATTTTTCAAAATATCAAAAATCGTCAAAAAATTAAATTAAAAAAATTATATTTTCAGTATTTTGTTTGATTTTTAATTCATGTCGCGGTGTATTGTTATCGATTCTTTCTTACTAAATTAAAGAAAAAAATTTCTGAACTTTTAATATGAATATTAAAAGGTCGTTCGAAAAGATCTAAAGAAATGCACCAAAAAAATTGAAAAAAAATTATGAGCGACCTTTCAAAATTCAAATTTTGAACTGAAACTTTCGGAAACTTATTTTTTTTTTTGTCTATAAAATTATACCGTAGCGAGAAAAAAAATTTACAAAAAAAAAAAAATCAAGTTTTGACGATTTCTCACGTTTTAAAAAATGTGGAGCGACCTCTTAAAAATTTTTTTTGGCGTGGGCTCTTAAAACATCAAAAACTAACATTTAGTCACACGACACTCGAAAAAAAAAAAAAAAAGTCGGTTTTTTTGCGCCACCCTGATATATATATGGTGTGTGTGTGCGTGTGACTAGATATAACGTCTACCCATATTCATTATAGGTATAATTTTCACATATTATAGGCGCTGCGTACTTTCTTCGCCTCTGCAATTTCTCTATACATATACGTATAGTTGCATAAAAATGAATATTCAAGATAGATACCTTACAACCACAACCTTACACCCACCGCATGGTGTGCAACAATCAGCTCTCCGAGGTAAATTTTTATCGCAGTTGCAACAGATATGAAATATCTCTACAAATTTTCACTTCTCAACCGCATATGTCAGACAAAATTCCAAGTTTTTATCACTGGATTATGTTTGTTAAAGAAATAATGAGTCCTCGGAGGCGAGGTAGACGATATTCAGACCGACTCAAATCTCCTCGCCATTCGTTCCTTTGATATTTAATATTAGCAAATGAGTTTTACAGCTTATACCTGCGTGTAACCGCGTATTCTCTTATTCTATTATCATTATTATTATTACTATTATTATTGTTATTATTACTATATTGTTACTGCAACAGATGCGTTACGTCAAATATCCAACGTTGAAAGATAGAACTCAATCTATTTAAGTGGCATTTGCAAATGCCTTCGCCAACTTTCGCTGCATATTTCTAATATAAATTGCGGGATAGTTTATCTCCTGCGATTTCGCCCCCGCAAATTTTCGGTATTACAAAATCTGCTCGTAAGCGGAGAAACGACGTTTACATTATCATATACGAGATTTTTGCACAAGCTCTTCTCATTGCCAATGCAACATTTTTTTAACTCTTTTTACAAGACAACGTTTAAAGAAACTTGGCGTGATCATGACTTTAAAAAAAAAATAAAAAGCAAAAAACAAGTCATACGTAATACACGAAACACACGTGAATACGCATATGTATACATATATACCGTATATTCTGTCCTTTGTTTCTATTAGGTAACGAACGGTGTAACAACGATTATTCTTTTCAACAGTTTCATATGAATTCATTCATGCAGCAGCAGCCTTCGGTTACAATTAATCGGAACGATGAAATATTTCCACTGCACGCATCAATATGGAGCAAATTGAATAGAAGACTCGACGGCGATTTTTTTTTTCCTTCTTTCTTTTATGTTTTATGCCAAAAGCTTATCCGCAGATCGAGAAACGCGCTTGCAATAAATTTAGCGATGGACACTGAGCTGAAAATAATCGATTCATCGATTAATCGAGTTCAAAAAATTAATCGATTCATCGAATATTTTGTGTTTTTTTTTTTTTTTTTTTTTTTTTTTTTTTTTTTTTTTTTCGAAACAGCGCATATATGAAACCAAAATTTCGTAAATTTCAGTATGTAGTCCTAGTGGCCGTAAAGTTTTTTGATAATTTATGGTTTTGATTGAAAATATTTTTCAATTTCAATGATAATAATTGATACTTTTATCGCATGAATTGATATTTTAGGTATCGTGTAGTTAATGGAAACGATAAAAACTAAAACCGAGGTTGAAAATTAATCGATTAAACACAATTAATCGGGAAAAAATAATCTAGTTATTTGAAAATCGATGATTTTTAGTCATTACAGGCCTTGTATGTAAAAAAATGTTAATCTCTCCCTCGGCATCTGCAGAGGCTTTATATCCATCATAAAACGTGTCGCGTAATTGCGGGGGCGAGATAAAAAGCAGCTGAAACGAGTCCTCGACGAGTGTTGAGAAGAAGAGATTACGGCAACTCTTTCTCTTCATTGACTCAGCAGAGATTTCAATTTCCCGTCTCGTTCCCGAGTCATTTCACGGCTCCCGCCTGCGAGCGTTTAGTTTCTTATTTATCTTCCTCCGGCATCTTTCTATTCCGCTTTTTTACGCCCAAATATTTATACGTTAACAACAATCGCACTGCGACGCTCAAGAATTCGTACAATCTAGGTGTATGAACAACACGAGGCCTCAACACCATGCCTCGGGACTTTACGTCACGTGGTTTATTCAATATCTGGATGAGCGAGACAAAGCGGTAAATTCCTATATTTGTGAACAACAAAAGCGTGAGCTTAAAATGATACAAAATAGCTATGCCTGTGCAGAGACGCGAGATTTTCGCATCACTTTCACGTCTAATAACTAATACTTAATATGTAATAATCATCCCCCAGTTGATCCAGCTTCGTTAATATTTTCAGTTCAAAGTTGTCAACCCCAAACAGTAACCTAGATCGTGGGTTTGTTGGGTATTAAAAAAAAATGATTGAAAAGAATTGAAAAAGAAAAGCGTGCAGGTCAGCAATTGACTTTAAGTATATTGAAGGGCGGGGGGGGGGGGAGTTTTGATCGTCTCTTAATTCAGATGATACGATTGCGTGAGATGTGGAAAATATTTGAGGCGTAACGGTGCTCCTTTCTCTTGGCGCGCGCATCATTAACAACAAATAAGCTACCGCGAGGTAAGTATGTAATGTGGAAATAAATATTTCAGAACGAAGAAAAGAAGCATCGCATGCACGGCACGGCACGGCACGGCGTGGGACTTTCGCGTATTTGGATAATGAACAATTTGTTATTCGGCTTGAGTGGAGAAGATTGAGGCATTCTTATTGTTTACCTACCGCGGTGTCGTGGAAGCCCAGCACTAAGTCCCGTCGCCATTGTCGTAACAACAAACAGAGTCTTCGTAACGAAATGGAGTATCAGAGCTATCACAGGGTCTTCGGACTAAACGGTGAAAGTGAAATCTCTGGAGACGTTCTTGTCTAGCTTCGAAACGAGGGTTTGAGGTATACACGTGGGTACAAAGCATGGCTACGTACGTACGTATGTACTTTGGTTAAACGAGCAAGGACGAGAAACGTCTAGTACTCGTAGCTGGAGAGGGTAGAGAGGAGAGGAGAGGAGAGGAGTGAGTTGTTTGTCCGTTCAACGGCTAAAAGCTAGGAACAACAGTCACTCGAATCGTAACGTTTGCGAGTAACGGAGTATTAAAGTTAGAGTTGCTAGCTTTGCACCTTTAACCATTTCGCAGGGTGACACATTCGCCGAAAAGCCCTTGATAAACTTTCGGAACATCGTACATGTCGTACGAATTCTACCCTCTGACATCTTGACGCGTTGTTACAATTATTGTTTAATCCTTGAAAATGATAACAGAGTTGTACTAATTTAATTGCATAATCGAGAAATCGTTTCATCCCGTTTCCCCCTATATATAGCCAATTTCATTTCCGTACTTATTCTCATTTCCGCGTATAACCGTCGTCGTAACGATGAGACTTTGTTATACAATCAGTGGATCTAAATACACGAGGCGTGATGAAATCGATCGGATGATCGAGCCGATCGTTAACGATAAGTGTTGCGGACTGAAATCGAATTGTCGGAAAATTCGCGTTGATTTAATATCGATGATCGTCCGAGGATCGTGAATACCGCGAGGTATTTTTCACCTGATATCGTGAATTCGGAGGAGCTTTTTTCCTCGTATTCCAACGCGTGTGTGTCCGTGTGCTTTTTAACTCGAACCCTTCTTTCGGATTTTACGTGAATGGTATCCTCGTTGGGCTTCAGGTTCGGGAATTTCCGTCCTGAGCGCCTTTGATTAGTAGGGCTCGATGTCCCGCCCGCTCGACGAAGGGATTATCGCCGAACGTTCAACGGTCTTGTCGGAAAAAATTTACCGGACCAATTCAGCTGCCGCCGGATTACGAAGCTTCTGCATTCTGACGCTGCTCGTCGCGACGCCTCGCAAAGTAGAATCTGCAGGTATATACAATGAACTGAATGAACAATATATACATTAGGGTGGCGCACAAAAACCGACTTTTTTTTTTTAAGTCTCGTGTGACAAAATGTTAGTTTTTGATGTTTTAAGAGCCCACTCCAAAGGACAGCTAAAAAAAAATTTTTAAGAGGTCGCTCCAATTTTTTTAAAATGTCAAAAATCGTCAAAAAATTAAATTAAAAAAATTATATTTTCAGTATGTTGTTTGATTTTTAATTCATGTCGTGGTGTATTGTTATCGATTCTTTCTTACTAAATTAAAGAAAATAAATTTATAAAATTTTAATATGAATATTAGAAGGTCGCTCGAAAAGATCTAAAGAAATGCACAAAAAAATTGAAAAAAAATTATGAGCGACCTTTCAAAATTCAAATTTTGGTCTGAAACTTTCGGAAACTTATTTTTTTTTGTCTATAAAATTATACCGTAACGAGAAAAAAAATTTAAAAAAAAAAATCGAGTTTAGACGATTTCTGACGTTTTAAAAAATGTGGAGCGACCTATTAAAAAATTTTTTTTGAACTGTCCTTTGGAGCGGGCTCTACATGAAAAACTAACATTTTGTCACACGAGACTCAAAAAAAAAAATATTCGGTTTTTTTGCGCCACCCTAATATACATATACGATATACTGTACGCACGGTGGATACGTACATGTGCATAACCACCCCTACGTGAGAAGACACAAAACGGACGAAAATTGAAAGAAATTCGAGTAGGTGTACCTTTAACGCTAAAAATAATTTTTCGCAAAAGGTGATTAATTTTAATTACCTCGCGAAATTCGGGAATTTAAGACCGTGTGCCGAGTGTGATTGAGGATTATCTAATTTTCCAACGGAGGGATGATTACCTCGTGTATAATTATATTGGCAACCCGCGCTCAGAGCGTTTATGTGAAATCTGGGGTGATTATCGAAATTAATTACACGATGGCTTGATATTCGCAATGCTGATAGAGATGATAATTTCAAAACCCTTTTTTCATCTACCTCACTCCTTCCATATTTAGTGAGAAAAAGAAGAAGAAGAAAAGATAAAGATTCGAACAAACAGAAACGGTGAAATTTATATACCTACACCTACTCTTTACACGTAGGTAAAGTAAGGGAATTCAAATGACTACCCACCTAATTGACAATGCAAATTAATCCTAAACAAGACACGCAGAACTACGGACAGAATATAGAATGGCGTTATATTGCACGTCCTCCGAACTCGTGAACAAAAATGTCAACATACCAAGCCAGATGACTCGCTGAACATGTGCCATAAATTAAGTGAAAACATAAAATATGGGATATAAATTAGATGCGACATTGTCAGCACCTCAAGTGTGTTGTTGGGGGTGGATAAGATTTTGTGAAACTGTCTACTGATTTCAAATCAGTAGACGACGAGTCCTGCACTTTCAAATTTTCAACGGCTGAAATTGTAATTTTCGTAGTATTTTTCGCATATCCTGTAACTGCACGAGGGACTGAACACAAGTGGGAAATCGAAACCGTGGAACAGGTGCTCAAAGACTTATAACGAGAATATAGGAACGCAATACGTTGCACATGCACCGTTGAACCAAAGTAAAACAAACTGCAACACCAGCGCGGTTATCGTAGGCAGTATAAAAACGAAGACAAGCGACTCCGATGCGATATATTATATTGTATATACATACATAACGTCGAACGGCACTTTATACAAATACAGAATCTCAATTATTGCTAACAAGTTTAATTAACGTATTTCCATTAAGGGAAACTGTAGGGAAATTAAACAACGCATGGGTACTGTAAGAGTGAAAAAAAATAGTCGATTTGTTATTAAATCGATTATTTTTCAAACTCGATCAATCTATTGACTCGATTATTTATCCTCACAGTCGGTTTTCGTTTATAACTCACATAAACGCGATAAGAGTATCAATCATTATCATTGCCTTGATAATTTTTTTTTATCTCGATTAATCAATGTATCGATAGCTATCGCTATTATAGATAGAAGATCCGATTGAACGAGTCTATTCTTCTCAACATTCAATTCATAAATCATTGCCCAAGCTAGTCTGCTGTTGATTGTGAGTCAGAGTAAATGTCAAATCTTTGATTCAAAGAAAATGCAATCGTCGATAAAAGTTTTGATATTGTCAATCGAAGAAGTTACAGTTTGTCAACGAGCCATTCATCCGTTCTTATAACGATGACTCGATTAGGAAAAAGTTTCCCGGAGAGAAAATTTTTACGCGAAATCAGCAAGTTCCAAATTTCCGTTCATTAGTTTCGCGCTATGAAAAATAAAGTCACTTAGTTACAGTCTCAACTTTTTTCCTGTTACTTTCATCCCGGATTTTCGGTGCTTGGCAAATAAATCCTACAACCGGACTCCGGTTTTTCGAACCCGATACACCTGCTTTCAACTTTGAAGATTAAATAGCCGTGCGGTGTTTCGTGTTCACCTTGCTGCTTTCGTACCGCGTTAATTAGGAATTTCCTGAAATTATAAAGAAAGTAGACTGCAGCTTCGAAATCCGTTCCAAATATTGCGAGAATACTACCGCTGGATTTTAAAAATGATTGCGAATCGAAACTTGAGTTCCTTTCTTTCTTTAGTAATTTTTTTTTTTTTTTTTTTTTTTTTTTTCATCTCTCTATCTCTTTTTTATGCGCAACGCCCGCAGCTTACGCGCCATTGCAGAAACGAATCGTGAATCTCTCGCACGATTCTCGCGAACTTTTAGAGATCTTGATACCTGACGTGACAATGACCGTGGCAAAGTATATATATATATATATATGTATATATATATATATATACAGTTACAGCTAATTACTCTACGCGCTGACCGCTATTCCGGCCAAGTTGCGATACAAACATCGTTACAGCTGGCTGCGATCATAGATGCGATGCTGCAGATATTTGAGGTATTACAAGCCGCTGGTTTCCTGTTATAAAATAGCGAAAAAGGCTGTGCGATTTACTGAGCTCGATTCATAGGTAAAGAGAAAAATCTTAGAATCTCTTCAACGAGTGAAACACAGCAAAGCACCTTGCAACAGCCTTTGAGGATATATATTTAAGTTAGCTCGAGTCACGATTCCCCGATGGGTTTCACCTCGGAAACTCGAATCTAAAGCTGAAAGCGCAGAGATCCATGTTATATACATATACGTGATAGAGTATATATATATATATACATATATGTACGTATGTGTTAAAGGTATAAGTTACTGGAACTCTCGACGATGAGTGGATTTCGAATACCCAGAAGTTTGTTGATCGTGTAAAGACTTTCAGCAGCTAGTTATATATATCGGATGAAAGGAAATTTTTTTCCTTTGACTTTATCAACTTTATTTATCTTTAAATACCTGAAAAATATACTCTTAAAGTCCAGTAATTCGATGCCCTGAATCCTGATTAACACTCCGAGCTTCTTCCAATAATAAAAATTTCATGTCCCGGCTGTTATCCTTTAATTTTTTCGAATGATTCAGAGCGTTGAGAGAAATTCGTTGGGCATTGTTTATATACGACTCGACCCTAAAGACCGTGCCTAATTGCACGGGTGCCCCTCCCCCCTCCCCCCCTCCCGCCCCTCTCGGGCATGATGTGTTTTCTTGAGAAAATTTCTAACGCCACGGTTGGCTGATTTATTTTTATTTTTATCATCAGTTTAACTATCAGTGTTATTACAACGATTTATACTGTAAACAATTTCCTTCGTACTCAGGGGACGTGTCAACCCCTGTTGTATAAACAAGCAGCGACATTCTCGGGGTGTTCCTTGGCCCGATTTTCCCTGCGGGAGTTAAGGAACGAGGGTAAAAGAGGGACGCGGAGTAAAGGAAAATAAAACAAACGCAGGCGCAAAAAAAAATAAAAAATAAAAAAAAAACACAAAAGCAACGATTCTCACCGGCAATGCAAACCGACAAGCTGGAACAACAACCTGTGCGTCACTTTACTATTACTTGTATTTACCTAGTTTTTTTTTTTTTTTTTTTTCTCATTTTCACAAGTGTAACTGTGCCAAACAGAAACTCTTGACCCTCGACCGGTAAAAGTTATACGCGAAAAGAATTCTGTACTTTTTTTCCGCCAACTTTCTTCGTCAAACGCAACTTAATCGACCCGTCTTCTTGAAAATAAAGGGACACATTTTTTGAGACTCTTTAAGATGTCACGTGGGTTTCGGAGGTTGAAAAAACGACGATTTTCTCTATTTCCTTTTTTTTCTTTTCACAAAGTGAAAAGGATTCATTTACTTTTTAAAACCTTAAGCAAATAAAAAAAAAACGGCAACCGAACGATATTTCATGAAATTTTCTATAAAAAATTTTTGAAAATACAGCATGTTAAGAACTGATTTTCGGAAACCCAGTATTTTTTTGGGTGGTCAGGATAATCTGAAAAGAAAGAACCAAATATTTTCTGTTATCAGATGAGTGTTACTCATATAGTGATTGAACAAAGGATTTTTTTTCCTCGTTGATCACAATTTATTTTACAAGACAATACATGGTGTAAATTTTACCTACCGAATATCGTACTTTTTTGCATACAACTTTGCCAAAAATTCAAATTTCAATTATTTTTTAAATTCTTCGTTCAACCCCTAGCTGTTACTTACATACTGTAAAAAAATATTTGATTTTTTGATTTCTGATAAAGTTAGCATGAGTTATCCTGACCACCGTAAAAATACTGAGTTTCCGAAAAGCCGTTCTCATGAACGCTGAACATTCAAAATTTTTGGATAAAAATTTTATGAAATATCGTTCAAACACTATTCTACCATTAACTCAAAGTTTGAATAAAATAATTCTTTCATTATATTACAAAAAAAAATTTAGCGACAACATGCTTTTTTAACCTTCGAACCCCACGTAACCCCATAAGAAACAGATCTTTGCTTATTCGCGGAAATCGTGGAAGTTTCCTTACTGTTTCACCGTTTCAGGGGGGGACCCCTGCGTCCCAGCAAAACGGGCGTATTCCTGGCCGCCCGGATTCGGCCCCGCAGGATCGTTGGAATCGGTGTACCTGGGGTACGGGGGTGACCCATGGGGCACGTCCTCGCCAACCACTCACGCCGCGAAGGAGCGTCACGCGCGTTTTTCCTGGCAGACACAAAGTGCCTCGGCATCAAGAAACGTCTCGAATACAACGGAGACCGAGTGAGTAAAAAATACAAGCGCATTCGTCAGATGGCCGAGTGTAAGGCTGGGTGGCAAGCATGTCCCCGGGTTCGAGGAAAAATGGGGTCCTTGTGAAGGGTGGAAATTTCAAATAGACGGGGTCAACGTGTCTGATAGAGTATTGCTGATCAACGGTTTGGGGGAAGAAAAAAAAACCCGTTGAAGAAAAATCTGAACACGAATTAACCCTTTAATTCACGCTGGGACGCAGAGTGTTCCACGTTTTTTTTTTTTTTTTTACAGTTTTTTATGTATCAAACTACTTTTCTGATAACAACTGCCGAGTGTTTTAGTTCCACGTGGTCCCTGAAATATTTCTAATAAGTGTAAAAAAAAACAAATATTAAATTTACTAATTTATTGCAAAAATAAGACATGGTCGGTAAACAAATGGTCGGAATTGGTACTTTTCCACGAAACAAAGCATATTCTGCTAATCTACCATGATTGTTAGAATTCCAATTTTTACCAAAACTTAATACGCACCAAAAAATTTTACAGAATTATTTCAGAATTTTTCTTCTTGTTGTTTTTGTTCGCCCTCCCATGTTGAATCGGTAATTTTGAATTTTCGAATTTCGAGTTCAGATTCGTTATCAGCGACCCCAAAATGCCCAAAAGCCCATGTATGCAAGATTTCACGCGAATCGCATGTAAGGAAAAATGTATGCATGAAAAGGTCAAACAAATGACGAACAGCACAAGAAAAGATTTTGTAATTATAATTGTATGTTCAAAATACTTAAGCTCTGGTGTTCTCTTTTTCTTTTTTTCTTTTTAATTCGATTCTGATGTTTTCCGGCGCATTCGTACTTGAGGCCTCTATATACACCTAAAATAAGAATACCGATATTCTCAGACTCAATCCCGTAACCGAGACCAATTCGTCCCGATTAAGAAGACGAAAGCGAGGTGCGATGCACCTCTACAACATGGTGTTCTGTGCAACCGGATGTAACCCCCTTGCCTACAAGGGATACGGATGTTACTGCGGGTTTTTAGGATCGGGATTTTCCACAGACGGTATCGACAGGTGAGTCTATATGAGGAAATAAATACTCGTTAATTTTTTTTTTCCGAGTATTTTTCACCTCTAAACGACTAGAATATATTCCAGAAAAAAACTGAAAAACAAAAGCAGAAAATTGTTTGAATTAGTACAATCAGTAGAGTATTACTATCGATAAAAGAAAAATTTGCAGCCCTGCGCGTTATGCTCGTGAAAAAGTGTGAGAAACTTTTCCGCTTCTTGACCATGGAGGAAGGCGTGATTAAAGAGAGAAGGAATGATTCTTCCACTAACAAGCTTCATGCCCGGGGTGAAACGCGATACGCGACAGCAATACAGATGCCAACGTTGAATTTCCTGCTTCGCACCATCAGCGAGAGATAGATGAAAAAGAATTGAGCAAAATATGACTTTGATAAAAAAGATTCAATTCAAAATTTTATTCACAGGTGCTGTAAGATGCACGATTGGTGCTACGAGGCAACGGACTGCCCGATGTTCTTGGAGTACTTCGTTCCTTACTACTGGAAATGCTACCGCGGCTACAAACCGATATGCGGTGAGTTACGTCCGTCTAACAATGAGAAAAGAAGAAACTTGCGGCCGGCAATCATTTGCAAATTGCACAAATTATCCATCGTCATTTTATTACAGCCGTCGAGCACGGGGAGTGGGGAGGATCTGGGTCGTGTGCCCAACGTTTGTGCGAATGCGATCGAGCCTTGGCAGAATGCCTGCGTCGGTATCCTTGCCCAACAACCAAAGCCATGTGCACGTCTTCCGCCTGGAGACTGGTGCAAAATTTATTTATGGACATGTAACGTTGAGCTGGAGACATAGAATTTAATGAATCTATTTAATAGGACTAATTAAACTTAATCAACACACCTATATACATGTACCGCAATATTAAGACTTTTTCTCAAGACTGTAATTATTGATTCGTAACCGCAAATTGTTAGCTCGTTAATTTATTTAAACTGATTAGGTTTTTTTTTCTTTTGTTTTTGGTTTCTTTCTTCATTTCTTTCAAACATTGGTAAATGAATTTTTGGCATTATTCCCATCGCACGGGATGAAAGGTTGTGTGAAAAGGTTGATCCTGTGTTTTTTTTTTTATATACCCTTCTACCCGTAATCCCACCTCTCACCCCCTGATTCTGGGAGGAAAACTGAGCGTAATTCAACGGTTTGTTGTCAGTCCACGTTTTTGCGACGGATAATTTCACCTGCGCGTTTCTTCGTCAAGAGGTTGCGCCCCTTAATTCATATGCATGAACTCACCCTAACGGGGGTTGGAAACTTTTCGGTTCTTTTCGCTACAGGGGATGAAAAAGGGGGAATGAAAAGGTGTTTCTACTAACTAGCCGTATATCTCAGGGGTAAACGCGATAGCCATTTAAATGGAAGCGATGTTATATCGTGATCGGGGAAAGATCGGAAGATTTTGGATACAGTTATCATTCTTCAGTAATGAACAAGCAAAGGATCCCCGTAAAAGTGCTTCGAATAAAAAACAAAAAAAAAACAAAAAAAAAAACACTCTTTTTAGAGAGGCGATTTTTGATGGAATTGATCTCTATATAACCGATAATATAATACGGGATGCATATGTGATTAGGAAAAATATTCATTTCGTTGCGTACGCACGAGTAATAATATGCGTGTATAAATGTTTATGTATATAATGTATATGTATATATTATTAAAAAAATACAAGACTTACGAATAAACGCAGTTGATTATTGCCGACGTTTTAGAGCGCCTGAATCTGATTGCGAGCGGAAATCTTGATTCATAAATTATTTGAAACGAAATAAAATAAAATAAAATAAAGTAACATAATAATAATAATAATAATAAAAAGAAACAACAAAAACTATAAAAACCCTCAGCCCAAAAATAAGTGTCTTCTCAAAGTCCGTTTAGCTTAGAATGGCAAGTAAGCTAACTTTTATTGAAGGGTATTTACACCACCAGTCAAATGTACAATCCTGTTCTTGTACTTTTTCGATATATCTTGTTCTATCTGTAAATAAAAATTTCATTTCATTAGGTAATAAGTTACTGGTAGGGATGAAAGAGAATATTTTTTTTTTCTTTGTACATGAAACAGCAATAACCTCTGTCTGCAGTTCCTTTGTTCGTTGAATAACAGTTTTCAACATTGGTTGAAGCGCTAGAGCTTGATTTATGATATCTTCTCGCCTTTGACTAGTAAATTTTTGTAACGAAACCATTTTCTCAGCCACCTTTAATTTCTGCCTCAGCGACGCGGCAAGAAGATCTACGTACCTGTGAAGAAAATGAGAGAGAAAAAAAAAACTATGTACCCCGATCGAGAATAGTTGAGACATTAACAATCTGTGGACAAAATTTTCTCCCAGATTCAAAATCCCGTTTAAGCAAGAAACGCGTTATTATTACCTCGGCGAATGCTTTATATTGTGCAAATGCTGCGCTCTGCTGTCCAGGACCTCAGTGATGAGGACCTGTACATGGTCAAGCATGCTTCTGGTGCTATCGGGTGTGGCGAGTTGAAGTATAGGAGAGGCTTGCTGCATTTGACTCATGCTGAGCAAATTGTTTTTATTGTCCCCTTGAAACTCGTACAGACGAAGTTTTAGAAAAGATTCTAGCTGAAAAGTTGACGGAAGAGGTCTGTGACAATTTATATCGGTGTGAAAAGGATGGAAACAGTAAAGAATGGACTCTGTTAATACCTCTAGTAACTGGTCTATAAAGTCGTTTCTAGTCGACGGATTGTCAAGGACCGTCAGAGCTTCGGTACCAGTAGCAATTCCGCCATCAAGACCAGCAGCTTCTACGACAATGCCGGACTCCTCTAGAGATATGTTAAAATCGATTTCTTCCGCGGTACCGTCGGCAGACTCGATGTTACCCCAGTCTATGTCACCCTCTGCGCCAAAATCGATTTCCCCTCCACCGTCCAGTTGACCGAAGTCAATTTCTTCCCTTGGCGCATTTCCAAAGTCGATCTGCAGCGATTGTTTGACAAGTGATAAATAAAGAAGTCCGAGAAGTCACGTAAGATACGTTTTTGTAAAGATTTGTTCTTTACCTCGCCGTGTTCTTTAGCTTCTTCCTCTTCGTCGTCGTCAAAATTGACGTTCAATGGAGTTTCGACAACAGATAAGGGAGCTTCTCCGTAAGTCCATTCGTAAGTTGTCGTGTTACCCTTATCTAGAATTGAAAATATCAAAATAATTTAGCGTCGATCGATATGTCACAGTGTTATTAAATCTTCAATTCACCTCAAAGCTTGCTTACCAATTACATATTTAACCATTGGAACGCAACCGCCGTCGTGTTGCCTTCCCAAAGTGAATTCTACAAACGAACTATAAAATTCTACAACATTGTCGATAGATTTTGCTTTCTCCACTAATCTGTTGTAGATCTCAGGTAATTCCGATACTCTCTCGACTAGTTCCTTCTTTATTTTTTGTCCAGGTATTCCCAGCTGCTTGCAAAGCGTGTTAAACTCTGTTCGAGCTATATTTTCTGACTTTTTGTACTCTGCTTCCTTTTTCTCCAAATCCTGCAGAAGAAACATTGAACGAGATGAACCCGATTACAAGTGCTTGAGGGATAGAAATTTCTAAATTGCTTTGAAAAAAAAATAGGTAGTCGCTCAATTACATTCTGCGTTTGTTCCAACTTCTGAATCTGTTTTTTGAAGCTTGGTACTTCGAAATTGATGTTTCTCATCAACATTTGAGCAGCTTCCGCAAGGTACATGTTATCTTTTTCGTAAAGGCGAACAATTTCCTGCCAATCTTTCATCCTCTTCGATCCGTAACGACCAAATAAATTTTTTGAATCAACCTCGGTCTCTTTTAAAATCTCTATTATCTTCTTGCAATGAAAATAATTTATATCTGCAAAAATTTAAGGATATAAAAAGTGAAAAACGAAGAGTTGCTTCATCATAAAATGAGCTTAGTAAATAAATCTAGAATATTTAATGTAGCGTAAACATTCTCACATGTGCCAGAGAGTAGCTGGGCGATTCCTTCGTGTGCAGGCATGTCTTGAATGGCGTTATTAATTTTTTCTCTAACGGCAATAATGTTCGCCTGCCAATCCCTGCTACAGTGACGTCTGTTTATTAACCATTCCAACAGTTTACCCGAATTTATATCAATCGGAATATCCTGTTCCTAAATAGAATGTAAGAAAAAAAGAAGAGGTTAGTTTTTGGTTATGTTTCAGAAAGTTGAGTAAAACCGCATTTTCGAATGTATATACATTCCTTAAGTCACGATGTAAATTTATTTTTTAATTACCTGCATCTTGACTGCTAAAAACCGGCCTAATTAATATCTTACAAAAAAACCTCTCACAAGCAGCTGTTCTGTTGACGTTTCCATGCATACATTCACCCGTCACCATTGAATTCACGTAGTTTTTCATTCATGCGCACACACGTGTGTACGAGTTAATTCAAAAAATGACCGTTAGTCACGCTGCAAGCATTCATAAAATGTGATAAAATGATGAAAATGAATGAAAATTCTGACACTCAGAACAAGCAAAACTACCTAACGAAGATACTAGACGATATGAAAAATATCGACAAGTATTAAAGGACCTCTTGACAACAATTAATGATTATTAAAATCTTATCGCTTGTCAATTTCCTACGATTGCGATTTATACCTCAAACCCAATTAATCTTACAGCAGAAACAAAGACAAGCGCTAATTCTGCGACGATAATGGTTTCATCAATAAATTTCAATGAATCATTGTTATGACAACCGAAATCTGAACATAATAATATTACGTTTCGGTTGCAAGTTAATGCAACACGTTGATTTTTATTGTCTCTATAAAATTAGAGCAAAGCATCCAGAGATACCTCTCGCTTGTGTTTCGAGGAAAAGAATGAGTTGCCTGAATCCTCAAGATCCAAGAACCCTCGTGTAAATAAAAGATTCGCGGCATCGTGCAAGACGGCATGTACGTCCTCGGTCCTCGTGTTTATTTCTTCTTATTTCCACCCCTCGAGCGTAATATAAGCCGATATACAAGCCCCTACGAGTCCGAAGTCACGTTGCCCAGCGACTTTCTACGAGCTATATGTACATACATATATGTATATTACGTATGTAATTACTCTCTGACCACCGGGCTTATAATACCTGAAAGAAATGTTCGGAGATGGTCAGTCGTCTGTATTTTTTCAGCGGTGATAGATGTCCTTGACGAGTATATATACGAGCTATATAACCCTCGACTACTGTATCGGGTAGTAGAAACTGTTCCAACTTATTCTCAGAGTTGTTTGCTTTGCGAGAGTAAGACGCAACAATCAGAATCATCGCAAGCAGCGCAGCGCAGATGTGGATATAATTATAGTCAAGTTTTTTATCAACGGTGAGTAAAAGGTCGAGAGATTCGATTTTCGAAATTCCCCCATAAACGAGATTAATCTGTCGAAACAACAATGTCTTGAAGAAATTTGTCGAGAGGTTTAAATCGTGTGAAATCGACATATGTGGTAAATTATTAATGAATATAAGTTATATTGTGTCAAATTGGTGCAAGAAGGTTATGTAAACGACGGCCATGGAGCGCGCAAAAAAAAGTTGATAACTGATGTAATTTCGTTGACGTTCGATACTTCGATACTTAAGTGACGACTAAACACTGGCAGTAACTTGCGACAGATATTCGTTAGCAATTTGGCAATGACCTAGACCTCTACGCAGCTTCGTACGTCATGGCGATTGATGATTTTTCAGGATTTTCAACATGAACTCCCTGAGATTGGTGAATCGGATCTGCCAGGCTCAACGCGGCAGGTTCATCGCCACTCATCCAGCTTTACGAGACTCTAAGTCGACCAGTGCAGTTAAGACAAGTTCAGAATCTGCGAGTAACGCTACTCAGAAATCTACGCCGAAAGAAACTCCTATTGACTCAAATATCTTTGGTATGTAAAAGAATTCTTGGTTTGTTTTTCACATTTCTACTTGTTCGATGTGATGTGTAATCTGGTTTATTTTTTAGGTCCAAGATGGGTAGTGCCGACGAAACGTGATAGGAGAATGCTTGTGTGGTTAAAGTACTACAAAAGCGTTGACGAAGTACCTAACAAAATGACGTGAGCATCTTGTATTTTGCATGATTAACAAGTAGAAAAACGAGCTTCTTTTTTGCATTTTATCTATAAATATTCCTTTGCTTGTACAGGTATGAAAAGTTGGACAAAGCGCAGAACAAAGCCAGAATAAAAATTTGCACGTACATGATGATCGCTACATTCATTGGTTGCTATATCTCTTTGTACTGGGGAAAAAAGAGGGCAGAGCGAGGAGAGTCTGTCGAAAAGTGGAACGAGGATTGGCACAATAAAATAAATGCCGAATATCAAGAAAGTCTAAAGAAGAAGGCGCTTGCAGAAAATAAGGAATAACCTGTATCGATTAAGTAGATTATTCAATGTTATTTATATCGCCGTGCAACGTGATTGACGTTTTTTCCCTTCTTTCTAATGTTGGAGATTTTTTATTGGATATTATCATTATTTTTTTCTCTGTGAAATATCATACAACTATATTTTTCTATCGCATTATTTCACGTGGAATCCGAATTTTTTTTTGCAGACTCGGACTATTTCTGATTTTACTGGAAAAGGAAAAAGTGTCACGTCATGTTTATTGAATTATAGCAAGTTATTTCGAAATTAAACTGACGAAAAGATCGTGTTCGTTATAGTAAAAATCTGCATGTGAAATTAGGGTCTTTGATTATTATAATTTACAATTGTTAACCAAGGTTGACAATTAGCTATTGCTCACGTTTTAAGATGAGCGTACATTATTTGTGATGATTATATCGTTTTAAACTCAGCTTCCTAGTACGGTCTGAAAATTTAATCTTATATGTTAAGGTATCCTGTACAAATTATATTGTTAAATAAGTTTGTTGATCCGTGATCATTGTTAAAAGAATTCTACCTTTATAATATGCTTGTACAGAAAATCTACATTTTGAATTAGAATAAACAATAACGTAAATAGAATGCTCGTTTCAGCTGCTAATTCTTGATTATCCAATCATGTTGCTTTTAGTGAATCGCAAATCTTCTTCTTTTGTAAATATAGCATTTTATAGGTTACAGGACATAAGTTTTATTACAGTTATTTATTTACACAGTCAGCACTTTCATCGAAGGTGTGATATTCATGTACAAGCCTCAGGTAAGTTTATGAAGGGTGTAAAATAAAAGAAAATGATTACATTCAAATCAAATAACACTTGTAATCTGACAGTAGTGTAGTTTTAGTCAAATCGACATTGATTGTACGACCTCTGTTAAAACACCGGAGGTCAGAGAAATTTTCTAGTTTATACACATGACTGACATTGTAACGACATTGTATAAAACAACTACTTATCGTAAAAATAATGTCCAGATAAAATTTTTTTTACCATGCTCTACTAGGTGGTTTATAAAACGAACGGCATCGTTCACTATAAACCCGTGTAGTTTGTTGTCTAACAACGTCCTCTACATTCAGCTCGGTCTGGAGTAAACGTAACTTGTTTTGTTCCTTTCTTAGAGATTTTAACAGCTCAGGTTCGTTTTTTCCAGAATCCCTCTGTTCCTTTAGACTTTTGACACGTTCTTTAGCAGCATTTATGCACGTCTGAATTGCAGTTTCTCTCTGCGCGTGACCTGTTTGAATTTGTTGAAACAGATCCTTGCACGTTGCCGTCGCATTCACCTGACCTTTGAACGAATCGGTGGGTATCGTGGTGTTCAATGTGTAAATTATTTTGTCATCTAAAAGTCTCATTTTCTTCAAGTTATCCTGAAAGTAATCAATACAATCGTATTCGAAATATGCAAACAACGAAGTCTTAAAACAATTGAAAATACGTAAAATAAAAAACTAAGTCGCATTCACTCGGGTTTCTATATTTTTCTTCAACTGTCTTTATGATCGAGTTTATGTTGCAAAATACTGATACTTCGATAATTGTCGGAGTATAGTTTCAACAACCGAAAATACTTGTTTAACAACGTTTTTTTTTTTTTTTTTTTGTTACAACACAAGACAACCTTTAACAGGGTTAGAGATTTACCGGTAGGAATGAATCGATGCCGATCGTGACTAAAAAGATAAGAAAAATATTCTAACGATCAAAGGGCACTTGCTGTGCAATCAATCAACGAATAGTTTGCGTATAGGTAAAAGATTTATTTACAAATACCTGGAATTCTAAAAAATCGCCACAGTCTATGTTCCCAGCCATTATCACGCTTAGACGAGAAACGAAGACCGGATCGAATGCGAACGGGTCGAACGGCAAACTCGCAGTCTTCGATATATCGAACGTTCGTATCATAATTTTGACAAATTTTATCTATCAATCCTAGCAAGCAGGAATTTCGGCATGAATCGGTGATAGAAAATTCCCCGACAATTAGACAGGAAAACAGTTAATATGTACAATACTCGTTCTCGCTATTTTTCGTATAATATAAAACAGTCGCGGTGTTTTGTGACTGACTTCAGCAGCTTCGAAAAGTATTTTTGGCGTGTTCTGATTGGTCGTTTCCGTTGGATCCTGAGCGATGCGAGCCCTGATTGGAGGAACGTCTTTCCTCAGTCACGGCCGTGCTTGCGACCTATGTATACCTATGTATTGTATAAATAGGCATAAGTGTGCGAAAGAAGACAGGCAGCAGGCAGAAGAGAAGTGAAGTGAAATGGTGATTTGAATCGGCCTATCAGAAATCAAACCCGTGATACCTTGCGGCATATCTTGCACATCACGCCAAGGCTTTTCGTCCGCCTCGCGCAGCAGCCAAAAGTGCGGTAGTGACGAATTATTCTTATGATATTTCACGGATAGCGATATAACCGAGCCAACTAACCACCGTAAGTATCACAATTTTTGCATTTTCGTATACGACAAGACCCCCGGGGAACGACCATTGCGGGAATACTGTTGCAGATAAAGTAAAGCGTCGAGAAAATTCGAGAATTAAACGTCAACTATCGCTGGTCTTATTAGCCTTGCTAAAATGTCCATCACAATTCCACAAATAACCCGAGAATATCGTTGGCATGAGTAATACCCCGATTGAAAATGTGACGTTCGCCACGAGTAAAATACCCACGATTTCGAGGCACGATGCTTTTTCACGTCACTTATTCACATCGCGCTACCCACTTCATTTATACCCCCCATTTGACAAAAAATTCTTTATATAGCATTAAAATTGTACTATAAATTGTAATCGAGTCTGTACTGTATAACTATGACTGTGCAAGACATGTTTTTTTTCCTCTTTTTCACGTAACGTCAATTGTGCCAATATAAACGTGTATATTTAGCTCCGATCATACCACAAAAGCTATTTGTAGGAATTCTTCAATCTCAAAGACCGCACCTTCATGAATCCTGTAATCCAAAGGTCAAACTGAACCAATATTCAGATCCTGTTGGAAGCATAATTAGAAGGAAAAGATTGTCGAAAGGTTTGCGGAATATTTCATCGTAATCGATGGAAATCTCAATTATATCGTCTATCAATGACTATCGATGAATTCTAATAAATACGAATCACCTGCGATTCTTTTCATCAGTTTGTTACTTATCTTTTAACCTTAATTTGCAGATGTCAACCGGTCAAACGCACAAGTACCGATACAAAAATGCCGGGCTTGACGCCACCGAGTTGCGCCGGCGAAGAGAAGAGGAAGGAGTGCAGCTTCGCAAACAAAAGCGTGAGCAGCAACTATCGAAACGAAGAAATGTCCCCAGTGTTGTTACAGACGAGGACACGGCTCCCGCAACGGACGAGTATGCCGTGCCAGCTCCTATACCTCAACCACCAGTTATAACTACAGAAATGATACAAGCGTTGTACAGCACGGACCCTAAGGAACAGCTAACAGCGACGCAAAAGTTCAGAAAATTGCTGTCGAGGGAACCAAATCCACCTATAGATGAAGTTATACAGACAGGAATTGTTCCAAGATTTGTCGAATTCCTCCAAAACGACACAAACGCGACGCTACAGTTCGAGGCTGCGTGGGCGTTAACGAACATAGCTAGCGGTACTTCCCAACAGACTCGAATGGTCATAGAAACAGGAGCTGTGCCTACGTTTATAAAGCTTCTGGGTTCGGAATACGAGGATGTGCAGGAGCAAGCCGTTTGGGCCTTAGGCAATATTGCTGGCGATAGTCCTGAGTGTCGGGACCACGTGCTTGCTAGCGGCATTCTTGTGCCACTTCTCCAGCTTCTTTCAAAAGCATCGCGTCTGTCCATGACCCGCAACGCCGTTTGGGCGTTGTCAAATTTATGTAGAGGCAAAAACCCAGCTCCAGCCTTCGCAAAGGTTGCTCCTTGTCTCCCCGTACTCGCGCGTCTTCTTTTGCAAACAGATCGTGATGTGCTAGCTGACGCTTGCTGGGCTCTTTCCTATCTCAGCGACGGGCCTAATGACAAAATTCAGGCTGTTATCGACGCCGGTGTTTGCAGGCGTCTAGTCGAGCTTCTTATGCACGAACAAAACAACGTTGTTAGTGCTGCGCTGCGAGCTGTTGGCAATATTGTGACGGGTGACGATGTGCAAACACAGGTAGTCCTGAACTGTTCCGCGCTACCCTGTCTTCTGCATCTCTTGAGCTCTCCACGCGAAACTGTGCGTAAAGAAGCTTGCTGGACAATTTCAAATATCACTGCCGGTAATCGTGAACAGATTCAGGTTAGTGGTTTTTTTTTTTTTTATTTTTTTTTTACTATAGCACTCAAATGACTCCCACTTTTGAAATCTGGAAATTCATTGGTGTGATTTATTTTTTATTGCAGGCTGTAATCGAAGCCAATATATTCCCAGTTCTCATCGATATATTGGGCAAAGCAGAGTTTAAAACACGTAAAGAAGCTGCTTGGGCAATCACCAATGCAACGAGCGGCGGCACGGCGGAACAAATTCGATACTTGGCTACACAAGGCTGCATCTCTCCGCTGTGCGACCTTTTAACAGTTATGGATGCTAAGATTGTACAGGTGGCGCTGAACGGCTTGGAAAATATTCTTAGATTGGGCGAACAAGATGCTAGTACACACAATGGAGTAAATCCGTATGCCGTTCTGATCGAAGAATGCTACGGTAAGACGACGGAGAATAAAAGCCAAACTACATTGATTGCTGGCTCTTCTCACATCTTCATTAACAAACGAACGTCGCGTTGATTTCAGGTTTGGACAAAATAGAATTCCTGCAGTCCCATCAAAATATGGATATATATCAGAAAGCTTTCGATATAATAGAACGTTACTTTGGCTCAGAGGAAGATGATGTCAGGATTGCTCCTCAGGTCGATGCCCAGGGTCAACAGTTTCAGTTTGCAGCACCGGATTCTTCTCAACTACCTCTTCAAGGTTTCCAATTCTAATTTTCCAAGTCAGCGCTGCAATTTATTCAACTTGACACTGAAGCCAATTCTTGTTTTATTTTTACAATTTATTTTTCGCTTGTATATAAGCGACCATTCGTTGTTGGTGACATTAAAAAAAAAAAAAAATTAAAATAACTCATCGTAGCAAGTGTTTCTCCACTTGACTCGTACAAGAAAAGGTTAGCGCATACGTACTGGCAGATTTAATTTGATTTCCAGAATTTTAGAGCAAAATATATATGCTGTTATTGTATAATTCACAATTGTACGAGTATATGTGTATGCACGTGTACACGTACGTATTTTGATAATTGAGGCTTTCATCAATTTCTAAAGTTCAAGTATTCAAATCGACTAATTTCTTTTGCATTATAGGTATATTGTAAGCTCGTACTCTGTTCGTATATTAGTAGCCAATATACGGTACACGTTTAGTTAATCAGAATGAAAAGAAAAAAAAAAAAAAAATTAAAATAAACATCTAAATGTTAAGTAGTATTATAAAGTAACTACTAAAATGATCATTGATAAAAACACTGGAGGCAGAAATGGGCCCCGCTCGACGCTCGACGTTCGACTGACTGATAATTACTGAAACTTGCAAACGGCAAGATACTAAAAACGACTGAAGTACGCGACAACGTAGCCGATACAGACAACCTTACGCAACGCGGTACTCAACTCTTTATTACACTAGATAGGATCATGACCAATTAAAGTTTTTTACTGTAAATACGTATCTTGTAATTATAAGGCCGTTATATACAGATTGCCCTTAAAATGATGTAAAGAACGAAAAAATCTAAGAGAACTAAGAAAAAAAAAAAAAAAATATTCAGGGAAATTTTCCTCTTGTGTATACTTAATCCAATCTGGTTTCTTTCTTAGGTAAACCTTTCTCATTTACGAAAAAACGTCGATCAGTTTTAACTGTGGATTCACATTATGAATGATAATACCAAAAAGGCTATTCAATTGAAAGTCGATAAAAAAAATTCCCGAGTATTATATTAGAATGTTATTAAATTTACCCAGAATTTCGGACCTACATACTTTGTTGACATTAATTTCTCACATTGAATATTCGAATTAGAGATCGTTTATCGTTATGTATGCAATATGTTTGAAAAGTCTCCTATAATTCTTTTTGTGCAATATGACTTTTTACCAACCTTCCTTAGTTTTAATTAAAAGAAAAAAAATATATATTATGCATCGTACTAATAGATAAATCCTCAAAACTTTTCTATGCTTGCTAAAACAATAACGTAATATGAAAAAAAAAATAAATAAATAAATAATAAGATCACCTCTCTTACAGCTAATACAAAAATAAATCAACGAATAAATTGAAAAAAAGAGAGAGAGAGAGAAAACAATGCTGCATGTGGTTTAAACGAAAAAGAAATTAGGTGGACAGAGCCATACATATAGTTAGATCGGTGTTTGTTATACGTAGCAAGTGTAAAGAAAAATTTCTATCAAATGGAATAAAATTTCGTATAAAAGATAAGTATCTTTGAAATCTGAGATCACTTGTTATTTCGGAAGCAATTTGTACAGCAGTTTAAATTTCGGACATTCTGTATAAATGGTCTGTGACTGTATAAAATGTATTTATTATTTAGGTTCGACGATACCATACTATATTATACAAACTATATATACTACTCTACTTTTAGTTACCGACTTCGATCATTACGACAATTAAACTTTTGTCAAATTACTCTAGGGCTCTAGTTATGCTTCAGATGAAAGACTTTTCAACATTGCATAACGGCTCTTGAGTACCCCTTGCCAATTTTTGATAATGTAAAAATAGTTTTTTGTGCACGATTCGTTTTTATATGAAGTTAATTTCCTCTGGAATTATACATAAAAAAAATCGAGACTGCATGTGTCAAAGTTCAAAAAAATTTTGTTATGCATAAATATTTGGGAATAATTATTCTCAATTATTGTAGAAAAAAATATCAGAGTTGAAATCAACATATCTTTAAGTGAATGAATTTACCCAGATTATCGTTCCGAGTGAAATATGGATATTTATTTTTATTTAATCTTTGGATTGGGGCAATTCTGGGTGAAAGTTGATTAGAAATTGGCAATGGGAGCAAATCTATGTGATTCGTGACGTTATGTATAACAGTACAAGGACTGCTGACTGCTACGCCACAATGCCAACACAATGACTCAATATCATACACATGGAACGTTATTTTGATCTAATTTTTAACTCTACTTTATATATACCAGTTGAAGCTAGTGAAACGTTACTGCGAAATAAAAAAAAATGGGATTGTGTTCTTCATTCTGTAATACATATTATTTATGAAAACAAATCGATTTTGAAATAGTTAATGCCAATAGAACAGACGGCGAAAAACCTCAGGAAATGTTAATCAAAAGCAAATACAGAACAGAGCTAGGTTTTTTCTCGTTATATTACTAATGAGAGATTCATTGACATGAAACATTGTGTTTTCTGTATATGATCATTTGGCATAAATAAAATAAAGTTGAAATAATAAACTATCTACAATCGCTTCAGTTTAGAGGGAAAACCTCTTCAAATTTATGCTTTGAGATACTAATTATCAGCGTAAAAATATGGTGAGTAAATTCACTATAGTTGTCTTTTTTTTTTCAAAAAATCCAAGTTTTACTGCTTCAATAAACAACGAAGTAAGAATGTATATCAAATTATCTTTTTATTTCACATTCATATTAATCCTATTCTCCAATTACTTATATTATGGTATTAATACTTGAAATAATTACAAATTTAATGTGTAGAACTAATTCTCGGCACTTGGGATGATTTAAAAAAAAATTTGATAAAAGCGACAATACGTATAAGATTTTATGGTTGAATATTATCAACAAAGACTATAAATAATGATCACGGAAGAATCACATGTTAAGCATCACATTGTTAAATATGTACAAATATCGGTGAGCACCGTCAAGCTATGACATATCGTATTTTGAACACGGTAAATTCTTTTCTGCCCTAACAGGTAGTACCGCGCCTGCAGTGATCCTGGTAATTAATGGACGCAATATATCCTGACTTATAACACTTAAAAAACTATTGTTAAGTTGCTGCTCGGCAAAAGCAACCAATTTTTCAGATTCTTTGTATAACTCTGATTTCATAATAATCAGATATACAGCCTCCTCGACCAGTGGATTGTCCGGATCGCATATATCGTGCAATGCCCTAATAGCCTGTGGTTGAAGGTTCAGCAAGTCCAAAAGAATCTGCAATAAAAGATTAGAGCATATTATTACTGGTTCGCTTGAAACCGTAATGCCATCGACAAGAGTGTTAAAGTAATTAAGTACCACAGTTTTGGTTCTCGTGACTTGCTCTTTTATCAATTTGAATACTTTGTCAATATCATTTTCCAGCTGACCCGGACCTAGTATTGCGTTGCCGGTACCTCCAAGAGTAGATCGAGTTACTTCGGCCACCTTTTTAGCTAAGCAAATGGCTGTAGTATCATCGTTACTTGCCAATAGTAAAAATATCGCAGGTCTGTGCATTTTATTTTTTACTTCTGCTATGCCAGCCGTGAAATATGACCAAATACCTTCGTCTTGTGATGGAAAAAGTTTTACTATGTCATTTATCTTTGAATTCACATCGTCGAATACATCAGAGTCGACCTTAGCGTTGCTATTTTGCGAATGCGGAAGATAAGAATACCCAACTATCGCTAACAAAAAAAAAACAACTAGAAAGGCACGCATGAACGTATTCGATTGTTTGTCTTCATTCCGTTTCGGATATTTTTTTGATTCGGGGGTAAATTTTGGAGAAAAACGATCATTCGACGGCTTAGAACCGATACTGGAGCTTGAAGTATCTCTAGACCGATTGGCGTTGGAAGTCGATCTGTATATATCAAGCTTATCGTTGACTTCCTTGAATTCGTCAAGATCTGGGTAAAGATTAGGAGACAGAGATCCTCCTCTGTGTCGAAGAAATTCAACTCCTTCATCTCCTACAGGAGAACTATGATTGCTCCGGGAACTCTGAGAACTCGGAGAACTTGAAGAAGTGCTTTTTCTCTGTGTTTTGAGGCCTACCTTAACCGGACCACAATTTGAACCATTTTTTAATGATTCTTTCTTACTCATCGTATCAGTCTGATCGTCAAAACGATCTCTTCTCAATTCAAATAGAGAACGACGCTTCTTTGGCCCAGATGGTTTTCCTACGTCATTTTGTAGCTGAAATGTAAAAATTATTAATCAATAATAGCCCTTCTCAACGTCTCTAAAAAGATCATTTTTTTGCTTTGACCAAAAAAATTCATTCATTAATTGCTCGTTGAATGATATTAAATAATCACATTTTTTCTGTCAGATTTGGGAGAAAGTTAAAAAAAAAAAAAAACAATAACGGACAAATTTCACACAACATAAGTGCGGATGTTTGTCATTGTCATTGCGCAAAACACAACGTATTCAAATAAAGTTTCGTCGTCCAAATTTCTAAATAAAATCATATCTACATACGGTGTGACGATCGTTCATTCCGTTGTCAGGCTGACCTACGACTCGATTTCACTCGATGCAACAGCAACACGCCCGCAATTCGGCAAATCGACGCCGACCGAAGCGGGTATTCACAGTTTTGTATGCAATAAATATTGTGCAATGATGCCAACCTCAGCTGTGACGTCACAGTAAAGTCCTGTGGATACGCGTGATGAGTGAATTGAATTGACTCAACTGACTACGAAACAGGTGACTTCTGCTGTTCTGTCATGACTCGATTCTGCAAGCAGCCGGCGTTTGTTTCGGTCGATGAGTCGCTGACCCGACGAATTTTATAGGTTATATTGTTGTCAAACAAAGCAGCCCGTCGACGAAAATCCACTCGCCGATCGTCGTGTGTTATGAAAAAAAATGTGCATTGGCCCTTTCAAGAGGATTTGTCACTGGGGACCCTTGACAGCCCTTGGTAATCTCACTTTTCAATTAATATTACCCCCCCCCCCCCCCCCCCCTCCCTGATAATAAACAATCAAGTTATAAAACAATATATTCGGACAAACATTTTTTAGGCTGAAAAATTATAGTCCGATCTTACAGGCTCTGGCTTCTGTGAATTCCGACAACTGATCAGGCCTGGTTTCTTTAGCGTGATTGATTTTTACAGGTATCATAAAAATTATCACGCTGATGACGATACATTGTAGTAGACAATGGTGGCCCCCCGAAGAGAGCATTTCTGGCGCCGTTTATTTCCTCTGTTTTTTTAGTCTCAGCGGCTCTACGCTTTATCATTTCATAAGTTCGATCTACGAGGGACCAGGATACCTGCCGTTGAAATGGACGCCGGTAATTTGTTGCAAATTTTTGATACCGTATGAGTTCTTGAACTTTACTCTGATATCTGTTCTTGTTTAGAATTGTGACGATACTCATGCAATCCTCTTTTTTCTACTTTGTAGGAGCAGATATCCGACACTCAATACTTGCAGTTCTGCACGACGTGTCTTGGTTACAAAGCGCCGAGATCGCATCATTGTAGAAAATGTAAGGAACCTGATATTGCCAGTAAATATACGAAAAGCTTTTGCATCGTCAAAATTTTGCCTTTCAAAGATTGTTATTCATATACGGACAGGTAATCGTTGCGTCATGAAGATGGACCATCATTGTCCGTGGATAAACAACTGTGTGGGACACTACAACCACGGCCATTTTACAGCATTCTTAGCGAGCGCAGTTGGCGGATGCTGCATGGCGACGTTTACGCTCGTTTCTTGGCTCATGAGCGTTTTGGCCCTTAAAATTCACCTGTTTCCACCCCCTTCTGTAATCATATTGATTCTAGCGGTCTTCACTAGCGGTTTGTCCATTGGAGTCGTTCTCGCCGTTGGAATGTTACTTTATTTCCAGGTAATTTTCACATTTGTTTAAAACCTTGGCACGGACCGATCAACGCAAATCGATCGTAAAAATTTTTTATATTGCTCAGCTGAAAGCAATACTCAGAAATCGCACCGGCATAGAAGACTGGATAAATGAAAAAGCAGAATACCGCAGATACGGAACAAATGAAAAATTTATACACCCTTACTCCAGGGGCTGGTTCAAAGACACGAAAGACGTACTTACATGGAATTGCATTCCAAAAGGTGACGGCATTACTTGGCCAGTCGTCGATGGATGCGATCAGTACACTTTGACGGTAAGATAAAAGATTTCTCCCTATTTTTTCCCAAACAAAGAAAATCAACGGGAGAGAAATCAAAGTATCGAATAATTTTACAGCGTGAACAGCTCGCGCAAAAGCAGGAGAAACGTAAACGAGCTCTAAGGTACAGAATAATCTCATCGGCATCCGGTTCCTGGGTGCCGATCACCTACGGATGTGCAGTTTTGTGTCATCCGCCTTGTACAGACGAAACACGTATCAAGCTCAGTGTAAATGACACTGTCATAGTGACGAGATGGCGAAGGTTTGTACAAAACTAATTTGAAGAAATAAATAATTGAATTCCTGTCGTCGATACAATAGCTTCATAAATATTTAAATAACCGAGGTAAAGCTGAATAGTATGATTTCTGCGACAGGTACTGGCTCTTCGGGGAAAAAGAAAACAACGACGTAGGAGGTGCCGACAAAAAACCGAACCGCGTTCGTGGCTGGTTTCCAAGAGCGTGCGGCGTTGAAATAGTAGGAAGTCAATATGTACAGTCGTATAAGCGCGATTAGGATAAAATAACGGCCTAGTACTACCTTAGTAGGAAAACAGACAAAGAGGATAAAAAAAAACGTGACATTGTACCGAATGTGCGTTAATACTATGCAGTCTGACATGACTTACAATCAGCCAAGGCGTATATAATTGTGTGTATCTATGTGTGTGTTCCGAACATATTTTCCATTTGTCCACTGTACGTTATATGTATGCCTATTACCTTTTTTTACTCAAATTTTTTACTCGCCGAAGCGACAAAATCAAGCTAGTTAGTTAAATTTTAAGCGTATGCATTAATACCTGTATACGTATGTACAAGAGAATTTTTACGTACGATTTACTTTGTCGGATCTATCTCTTATCGGTATAGTCAAGTGTATATGCACAATTAATCCTCCAATATTGAGGGGATAATTTTTATCAGGATGAATATTTGCATCGTAAATCAGTCCGAAGATACTTGATACATAATTATGTATAGTTTAAATTAAATTTATATACATTGTTATAATTTTACAAAGAGTATTGTTTACCTTGTTATGTACAACGTGTGCGTACATATCATGTTGTTATTAACGTCATTTTATTTCTACAGTCCTGATTAACTCGGGATATATTACAACGTGTATAGTATTTTTAATATCTATTCTACTTCTACAACAATATCTAAACCGTACAATTCGTACACGCGCATATCTATTATACAATACGACAAAAACGTTCCATCGTTAAGTAAATTATTTATATTTCATTTTTCAAAACTGTATGATGTTCAACATCTAACATTCAATGATTACAGAGAATATCAGCCGAATAAATTGTACGATATACGGTAAATTTGTGAAAAAACAAAAAAAAAAGAAAAAAAAAATGTATGAATAATATTACCGATTGTGCATATATGTATGAAAAAAAATCAAAGTTCTCTTATTATTCCAAAGATCGATTGAAATTCAATGAAACGAAGAAAAGAAGTAAATAAAAAGAAATAAATTTCAAAAAATCAGAGCCTATTCCTTATTTGCGTCTTGTCGGTAAGAAGTATAAAGCGCAGCCAACAGTCCGGAATTTGGAGCAGCGTTGAGAATAAGGAAAGGAATGTACTCCGTGCACACGTTACATACTGCAATACGTCGTTACGTCAAGCATAAGGTAAGGGCTGGGAGATTAACCGAGTGAGTGAAAGTAACAATTAGCTAAAGTGAATTGCGAGTGGTTCGTCCAAGTTTTGCCCACCCAAGCTCCTCTCGATTCATGTCAATGGTGGGGGTTGTATGGCAGCAAACCTTTGACTCTATAATACCTATATTCACGTACGTGTATTTCATTCATTTTATAAGTGAGTGTATTTCGCACGTTACATACCTGCTGAAGTATTAAACTTCAGAGGAGGAGAAGGCGTGAGAAATAAAACCTGGATAAATAAATTTACTTTCAGTTACTTTCGAGCTGTTCGTTCGTCAGGACGTTTGTTTTATACCGTAAATTGTAAGTCGATTATACATTTTCGTTTCTTTATTTTATTTTAACAGAGATAAGAAGAAGAAAAACGTCGAAAATTCTTCTTACGACTTGATGCAAAAGATATAAAATCAGAAGTATAGTCAGTTTGATTTTAAACATGTTTTCAGTTTTCTTTTATTCTTTTTCTTTGCAAATAAAAAAAACTAATTTTGAAATGATTTCACTGAATTCTTTAAAAATAATAATTTTTATTATATTTCAAGTATCCTTTATCTTTGATATTAAACTATAATTAAATTCCATACAAAAAATTTTTCTTCTCCGCAAAGTGTGGGAATAAAATTTCAATCTTCGAGATATTTTCATTTTTTATCTTTACAAATAAATAACGTATAAGTGAACGAATTTTGAAACGATTATACCTACTCGTTTGATTGACATTGCATTACGTGAAATTTCGTTTTAAATTGTTTAAAAATAACAATTTTTATTATATACATCAAACATCTTTTACCTTCGATATTTAAACTATAATTAAATTCCACATAAAATTATTCTTCTCCGGAAAGTATGAGAATAAAATTTCGATCCTCGTTTTCTTATTTACTTTTTCTTCCACGTCAAGACATTATAAACGAACTGCAATTATTTATTACTCAAGACCCAACAACAACTGGTAGACACTACACCGAGAATCGGGAGAATCTCTTTTACTTCCACGTGAGAATATAATTGTACTCTGTATTACGAGATTTGTAAAAGCGGCGTTGTAATGCCCGAGAGCATTCTCTTTGAAAATCTCCGGCTTATATACTGTACATGGACGTCCATCCCGTTCTCTCTCCAATTATAAGCCCCAGATTAAAGTGCACGTAGAGAGCATGAACGCAGTTCGTGTAGGTAATAATCGTTTCATATCGGATGATGAAACACTGCAAATTCAATCTAAAAAATATATCCAAATTTTTATTTTCAATAACAATTTCTCTCCTTTTTTGTATGAAATTTTTTTCTTCCATTATATATCGACTCTCCACTCGATGAATTAACATTTAATTAATCGTAATTGAATCTCGTCCCGTCGCGTTCTTACAACTGTTTGTTTTTTTTTTTTTTTCCTTTTTCTTCAAAAAGATAATAGTTGTGTTAATTAATTAACTAATTACTTATTTACTTACTTGATTAATTGACTGATTCACAATCAACTCCGTATCTATATACTAAAACATTATGTTCAGTTAATTAATTGATTCATCTATCCTTCCGGATAAAAAATAAAAAAATAGATAAAAATAAGAAACAGAAAAAAGTGCGACGAGACACGATTCAGAGTTGGAATTAATTTCGGAACGATTGGACCGATACGCTATCCTTGTTAATCGCCGAGTGCAGCAGGGAAAACCGCAAAAGGTATTCCAAGAGGGCTGGGTGGCTGACCGGGTTAGCCGTAGGCAATGTTAGCACATCGCCAACAATCTCCTTTGCAACTCGGGAGAAAATAATACTCGATATAAAAACACTTTCACCGTCTAATCCGCGTTACGAATTAATTATCCGGTCCGGATCGCGTCTGCAGGAGCGACGGTAATTAATATATCTGTTTGTCACCCTTTTTGTATAAGATTCAATCTAGCACACTGTCGAAAGAAGAATTCATTGTATTTTCAAAAATTATTATATCAATATGATCTCCATTTGAGGGGATATTCTGGTCTGGGAATTTGAAAAAATCGTTTTTTTTTCTCACCATATTTTCAAAGTATAAGCCTATAAGAGGATTTTTGGAAATTTAAATTATTTTCGGAGGTACAGTTATTTTTGTAACGCGCCAACTAAACCGATCCGGCCGGAACGAATCTTTGAACGCACTTTTCTCGAAACTACATTTTTCGATACGGTTGACACGATATCTCAAGTTCCGATGGATCGATTTACTTGAAATTTGGTGGAAATGTTCTTTGTATATCCCTCTATAGTTGAAAGCACGGATTAGAAGAGAAAAAAAAAAATTTGTTATTATTTTTAAAAAAGTCCGAAAAGATAAAAAAAAAAAAAAAAAAAAAAAAAAAAAAACAGGGCACAAGAAAATATTTTTTTTTCAAATCATCGGCATTTCGTGAAATTTTTTTTTTTTTCATCCTTTCGTGCTCCGAATTATTGAGACGTCTTTACTCATAAAGAATTTCTTTGGATTTTCTGTTTCGGAAGATTACAAAAGTCAAAAACATGTCGACCGGGACGCACCTTATTTTCTGCAGTTTTTGATGAATTTCATGAAACATCAATAAAGGTGTTGTAAAAAGATGGATGACAAAAATGTTTTTTTATTTCCTTTTTTTTTTTTTTTTTTTTGTTTCATCCCACTTAGAAAAATGCCTAAAATTTAGACCTCTAGGCCAGAATATCCCCTTATAAAAAATTTCCAAAAATCTCTTCGTTACAATGTTTCAAACGGTTTATTATATTATATATAACTGTAGAAAAATTCGAATCACTTTTTTTTTTTCCTCCAAAGTCTTTCTGTCCAAATCGCTTAACCATATTACACGCAAGACGCTGTTCTCACGATAAACCTGCACCGGTGATAAATTATTCGCGAGAATATTAGCCCAGCTATAGGTATTAGAATCTATAGTAAAAGTACCTACTCGGACACAGAAGGCAACAGGTGAATTCCTTGCTCGTTATCCAATCCTAACAATAAGCTGCAGCCTGCAGGATAAGGGTGTTAACATCGTCCGATATCAACCCGATAACTTCAGAATATAAATATTGACTGAAAAAGCTTTAACTTTAGTAAAGAAACACTTTCCGATGAGATTTTGATATACGTTTTTAATACATGTTTCAGAAATTCGTTCGTTTTGGTTGTATTTTTTTCTTTTTTTTCTTCGCTTCTCTTAAAAAAAATCTTGTTTCTCTCGCGACCGTGAGAGAATAATAATGAAATATAAAACGAATAGCGGACAAGGGACAGTTCGAAAAAAATTTTTTTCAAGAGGTTGCTCCACATTTTTTAAAACGTTAGAAATCGTCAAAAATCGATTTTTTTTTTCTCGTTACGGTAAAATTTTATAGACAAAAAAAAAAAAAAAAAAAAAATAGGTTTCCGAAAGTTTCAGTTCAAAATTTGAATTTTGAAAGGTCGCTCATAATTTTTTTGTGCATTTCCTTAGATCTTTTCGAGCGACCTTTTAATATTCATATTAAAATTTCATCAATTTTTTTTCTTCAATTTAGTAAGAAAGTATCGATAACAATACACCGCGACGTGAATTGAAAATCAAACAAAATACTGAAAACATGCTTTTTTTAATTAAATTTTTTGACGATTTTTGACATTTTTAAAAATTTGGAGCGTTCTCTTAAAAAATTTTTTTTTGAACTGTCCTTTGGAGTGGGCTCTTAAAACCTGAAAAACTAACATTTTGTCACACGAGACTCAAAAAAAAAAAAAAAAAAATCGGTTTTTTTGCGCCACCTTGATATACATATATGGAGAAAATCGTAAAAAAAAATTAAAACCATAATTTTAAACTACTACAACAATTACTACAACGACAACGAACTCCATCGTCGAATAAAATTACCATCCGCAGATAGTTTACGTGGATCAAAAAATGGCCTGGACGAATATCGATCGGATCGCAACTCCGACGATCCTGTTCTCACTCCTCGTTGGCGTGAACCTCGTCTTTGGTTTTCCCGACGGAGCCCCCGTCGACGCCTGCGTGAAACCTCGCCCTAATCAACCCTATCATGGTCAAGCCAGGCCGCAGCCCCGAGAGACGAATCCATACACGATAACGGCGTCCTCTGCCGAATACGGACCTGGTTCGCAGATAACTGGTAAATCGAATGAATTTTCGAGCTCGTTTTTCAATTTTATACTCATTGTCAGATGTACTCGGTCGCTGGAAAGACGGTCAGACCGGAAAAGTCTAATAGTTAGGCTATAAAATTATTTTCGAAAATGTTTAATAAAACTTCATCGCATTGTAAAAGAAAAATTAAGAACCTTAAATATTTGCGATGGAATTCTTTAGTGATTTACAATCAGAGATATTCGTACAATATGTCAAATTTTAATAAAAAATTTACCCCACATTTTTTGTCATCAAGGCATGACAAATTTCGCATACAAATATCAACCGATACGAAAAACCGACTGTAAGGAAAAATAATCGAGTCAATCGATCGATCGAGTTGAAAAAAAAAAAAAAAAAAAAAAAAAAAAAAACAATAATCGATTTTACTCGATTAATAGGGAAAAAATGATCGATTTAAGACAAATAACTCTGCACGACGTATCTTTCTCTACATATTTAACACACGTTTATCACAATAACTGTGATAATAATTATTGGCGAATGCTTTCGTTTTATTGAAACGAAACGTTATTAACGACACAGTGAGCATCGAGGGAGCAACTTTCAAAGGATTCTTTATCCAGGCGAGAGACGCTCACACCGATAATTGGATCGGGTCCTGGGCCCAGACTCCAAACACAAACACTCACGCCGAGTGCAGTGCAGTGACCCACGCCGATCCTCGTGACAAACAGCAGGCGACCCTGATATGGAACGCGCCCCACAACGCTCGAGGTCGGGTGTACTTTACGTGAGTAAACCTAACAATTTCACCCAGGTAAGCCTACAACGATAATGACAATAACAACAGCATCAACAACAAAAGAAAAAGGAAAAAGAAGAAAGGAAAAAAAAAAAAAAACACAATCATTCAGGGATAATTTAATTTATCGTTCGGTCTTCTTGGTTTTTTTTTTTTTAAAGGTTTTTTGTTTTCTTGGCACAAATTTTTGTTGGAACCGGAAAACTTGGGATAAGAATTTTCCTTCACGCGTGTTTTTTTGTAAATTTCATGTGAAAAGGGTTTAGAATCGTATATTATAATGACGGGGAATGTTAGATTTCAGATTTCCAGTGTTGAATTACACGCTAAATAAGAATCGAGCAAAAGTCGTATAATCGATGATCGGACTTGATGTGTGAATAATAGAAATGAGTAGTGAAAAGTGAAAAAATCAGCAACAACTTTCGCACAGCTGAGTAACGGTCTTCGAAAAAGTGGCGGAGGAGAGAAAGAAAAAAAGAAAAATGAAAATCAGTAAGAAAAAAAAAAAACTTTCGCGAACGTTGAACCGTCTCGCGAACGCAGTGAGTCTGAATTTTTTTTTTTCTCTCCCATCTTAATCTCAACCCTCAAGCTTTTCACTTTTTACAACTCATCGACAGCGCTGGACGAAGAATTGATGCGATTAATTTTTTCGCAGATGAAATTTAATATTTCTTGAAGTGAACACGTGACGCGATATATTTGGCGAATTACTGTTTTTTTTTTTTTTGTTTTTTTTTTTTTGGGATCCATTAGACAAATTGATCGTTACGGGAAGTTATTTATTGGATCGCGATCTTCCACGTATTTCGTCAGGTCGATTCCGCGGTTTTGCAATTCCAAGCACGTGCGCAGCTTCTGACGGACATGTTATAGGAATTTCTTCATTTCATTCCAGGGGCACCGTGCTTAAGGATTATGGAACTTTCTGGTCCGACTGGAGGCTGCCGGAAAATCCCCCGGCTCGTTTCGGAAAGTAGAAGAAATACTACCGATCTCCGAAACTCGAGAACGTTTTTTTTTTTTTTTTTTTTTTTTTTTTATCTTTGTCTTTTCAAATATTCTTTCGAATATTAATTGCCAGTGTCTCAGGAGTCGATAGGCGATCGTGTATCGCTAAAATACCATAAGTTGGCCGAAATCGAGGTATCGCGTTATTCTCAAAAGAGCGAAGCTCGAATTTAATTCTTTTGAATTAGAATTATTTATGTATGAAAATTAAGCAAATAATGAGTGTGAGGCAAATTGATAACAAAAAAAAAAAAAAAAAAATACTGCACTTACATCTATAGTCAACGTACTGTAAATATTGACAAACTTTCACGAAACTCCTTTAATTTTTCAACTCATACGTAATAAATGAATATATATATATATATATATATATATATATATATATATATATTGGCACACATGGTGTTTAAAAATTGTATAAACGCTTCGATACGTTTGAATTTACGCTGACAATTGTTGTAATATATATTTTTAAACTTGGATGAGTTTTTTTTTCATTTTTTTATACCTTAATAGACGTAGATTGAGAAAAAAAAAAAAAACACATAGACATAAATGTTAACGCGATTGTGATTATTAATAAATAAAAATAAGTGTGAAAGAAGAAAAAAAAAAAAGAAAAAAAAATCCACCAACCGATCATTTCCATAATACAGAATATGAATTATTTATTCATTTTTTCTTCTTTTTCACAGCAGTGTGAAAAACGTTGGTCGGAATACTTTCCCCGGTTTATTTATACTCTCGACACGAATTCTAATCTTTCGAATGGATTAATATTTCTCCTCACGTCTCGTAGATGCCTATAACTATAATATATGATGGATATTCGTACACCTCTTACAATTAAGGTGTATTATGGTGTACCTCACGACGGACCAGATATTACATACGGAGAATACTTAAGGATAGGACGAGAAAAAAAAAAAAATTTCAGATTCGGATTAAAAATATATAACAACCGTATGATAAATAATAAATATCGAATTGCCACAATTAGTTGTATGTACATACATATGTTATATAAATATGTACATTTACAGCAACGTAACACCGTTAATGGATTTCTCTTCCTTGACATATGAGAAGAGGCTAGAGTGGGAAAAAAATTGGAGCGAACGAATCTATATGTATACATATATATATACCTATATTATATTTTGCAGAACAAACGATGACCGGTTTGCCGAGCTTAAAAGGTTCAATCTATGGTACACGTAACCGTGATGACTAATGAATATTCGCGAAATTCGATACGAGGAAGAAGGAAACGATAAAGAGAGAAAGAGAATAAAAAAAAAAAATTTCAAGCGAACAAAATATTTCGGAAGTTAGGACTTTTATTCTACCGTGGTAATATTAATTATCATTTGGCAAGATAGAAAAAAAAAACAGAAAAACAAAAACAACAACATCTCAGCAAGGGGTTTTCGACTGTGCTTAAAAAAAAAAGGTGACTTCGTAACCGCGGCTGCACGTTTGGGGGGACAAAAAACGTAGGCAAATCGATGTCTTGCGTGTGTGCTGGAGAATTTTCGCGAGTTTATTTCTTTTCGGATTTATTTTATTTTTTTTTCCCCCCCGCGAATTGCGCCAGTTAACCAACCCCGCGTATCTTGCTTAATTTTGTACGGGAGGTAGCGGGTAGGTACACTCAGGTCAAGGACGTGACCTAAGATACGGTATCAAAACGACCTCATAACTACCGAAGATGATAATCAAGTTTTAAATATAGTTAGAAGAAGAAGAAGAAAAAAGAAAAGAAAAAATAAAGAAAAACAGCTTCTGTGAAGCAAAATTTTTTTATACATTAAAAATTCGAACTTTGAATAATATATATATTAGGGTGGCACAAAAAAAAAACAACTATTTTTTTTTTGAGTCTCGTGTGACAAAATGTTAGTTTTTCATCTTTTAAGAGCCCACTCCAAAGGACAGTTCAGAAAAAAAATTTCAAGAGGTCGCTCCACATTTTTTAAAACGTCAGAAATCGACAAAAAACGATTTAAAAAAAAAAAAAATTCTCGTTACGGTATAATTTTATAGACGAAAAAAAAAATAAGTTTCCGAAAGTTTCAGTTCAAAATTTGAATTTTGAAAGGTTGCTCATAATTTTTTTTCAATTTTTTGGTGCATTTCTTTAGATCTTTTCGAGCAACCTTTTAATATTCATATTAATATTTCATAATTTTTTTTTCTTTAATCAAGTAAGAAAGAATCGATAACAATACACCACGACATGAATTAAAAATCAAACAAAATACTGAAAATATAATTTTTTTAATTTAATTTTTTCACGATTTTTAACATTTTCAAAAATTTGGAGCGACCTCTTAAAATTTTTTTCTCGATCTATCCTTTGGAGTGGGCTCTCACAACATCAAAAACTAACATCTTGTCACACGAGACTCAAAAAAAAAAAAAAATTGTCGGTTTTTTTGCGCCACCCTAATATATATACATATACATATATATATCCTTGTTCTCAAGAAAGTGTAAAAAAATACATGAATATAAACCCTCATTTGATTCGTTAAAAGAATTTTTCGAAAATCGCTGTCAGATTTTATTTTTTACCTTGTCGGTTGGAAAAAAAATTTGAAACATATCTATAGGTATGTATATAATACTTACAATCACGTTTTAGTTTCGACAATTTTTTCACCGGACTGTACATCTCGTAAATCCTTAATACGGGCCCCCGTAGAGTAAAGGCCATAAACGACGTTTGTTACCACAGAATTATTCGCGTTAATCCCATAAAAGAAGCTCCAATGTCTCAGAGACTTTACGCGTAAGACGTAATAAAAATAAACTCGACGAGTATATATATAAAATATCAAACTAGGCCCAAAATTGTTCAAAGAAAAAATACATAAAAAAAAAAAAAAAAAACCACGAAGACAGAAACAGTAATTGAAAATTTTATTTCATTTTTACAATAACGCGTTGTGAAATTTAATCTTAACGGTGAAAGCAAAAGTGGATAAATAAATAAATAAATAAATAAATAGATAAATAAATAAACAAAAATTTGCATGTTTCGCGCAGAATTGTAATTGCAGAAAGGTGCCAACTTTATTGGCGTGAGTCAAGCTCGCAAATTAGCCTACTTAATCCATGCAGCGAAATACGAGTCAAAACGTTGTACAGACCTAGTCTCGTGACAATTTCTTAGCTATAAAAAAATGAACGAGTTGAACTCGACGATTGTTCGAAAGCTGCGTGACGATGAGCGAATCAATTAATTATCTAGACAGATGCTATTAGGTATATATGCCTTACACATAATACGATGTTACATCTCAATATAAACTGGTTATCTCGATCATGTTGCATAAATCGTTAGATCGATTCAATTAAAAGACTTTTGCTGATTTCATTCCGTTTTGTAAAAATCGATGATAGTATAAATTTTATACATATTTATATCGTCGTATAGGTTTGAATAAAATGATGGAATAATTGGACAGACTAAGATTTTTCTTTTTCATCATAATTGAGGAGTTATTATAATTATACCTATAACACAATGAATAAATAACATGAGTATGTATAAAAACAAACGTGTATTATGTAGACGAATTTTTGCCGCCCCACCCCCGAAATCAAATTCAAATAATTCGAAAACAATTGCTTAATTTTTTATTAAAACTTCTACCCCAACTCTGGAATAATCCAACTTTGTGATCGAAGTTTCTTATATTTTGTTGCAAGAGTAATAATAATAAAAAAAAATTTCTAACCACGAGGTTTTAGTAGGCATTAATGCTACTATCTGTAAAAAAAATTTACATCACGATACCATCAAATCTAGACGAATTGCACTTCCTCTAAATGCAAAAAAAAAAAAAAACAGATCACGAGGGTGTGCAATTCGTCGAGATTGCGTGTTATAATTATGTGAATTTTTTCGCAGACAGTAGCACTAACGCCGACTAAATCCTCACGGTTAAAAATTTTTTTTAAACATTATTACACTTACAATAAAATATATACCAAAAAGAAAAGAAAAGAAACTTTAACCATAAAAAATTTGAAAAAATTAGATAATTATTTTACAAATATTTGAAGTTGATTTTGGGAGGATAGGGCAACAAAAGTTCGTCAACACCCTGAGTAAAGGACACCCTAATGTACACAAGACCTACAAATATCTCGCAAACAGGTGGATAGACGGTGATTTTAACTGTATAGGTGTTCAAATGTTTACAATTTACATAAGAAACAATGCAAACGAAGGCGACGAATCAACCTCGTTTGTGCTAATTGTAAGACTAGAGGGAACACGGATTGACGTTATTTGCTCTGAATACCGAAACTGGTCCTCGTCTAGACGACCAGTCGACGTTCGATAGCGAATTACACACATACACATACATATATACACAATATAACGAATACATGTATAATGCATGCTGAGGAAATTCCCATGCATCATATAAAAGCTGTGCAGAATTTAGTTGACCTGTTACGTTTTTTTTATTTTTTTTTCATTCCTTATTTTAAATCCACCGCATCACATTTTTGCCGTCACACATCGACTTCTGTTTATTTGTTTATTTATCATTCTTATTTAATACAAATTTCTATATTAGCAGAAGCAAACTACAACAATAATGATAATAATAAACAAATTTTCGATTAATATCAAGTTATAAAAATTATACAGGCAGAACCGTAAACTGCGCAGGTAGACTTTATATATCTCTATATATAATATTGTTAACACGCGGGGTTATAATAATGATAATGATAATAATAATAGAGAGAAAGACACGCAATTCCAAAGTTGTCCTACGTCGATTGCACGGCATAAAGACGTCGTTTATACGTATATGTATATATGTATATATGTATACATGCCAGGGATACCTACACTATTTACGCCGACGAGTTTGTTTCCTGCTAAACGTAAAACGCCGTGAGTCAGAGGTAAGTTGTATAGGAAAATGAGGTACATGCATGCATGGTGCCTGAGCTTTATTCGCCATGGCTTAGGGTCGAGAAACTACGGAACGAGCTCGCTCGTCGCTACCTGATACAGTCGGATTCACACAATAATAATAAATGGAAAAAAATGGTATTAGAGTAATAAAAGAGTAATAACATTCGGCAAATTGTTATAATTGAATTTAATGAAAAGTTTTTATCGAGAGAATAAATTTTTTTCTACTTTCTTGAGAGAAAACGATGGACTGATCGTATTACTACGAATCTTTGCTCAATATTCTTGTAGACATTTCAAAAACATTCAATTTTCATCTATATATATATATATATATATATATATATACATGGCAGGTGATACGTAAGACGAAATTTTTTAATTTAAAGATTTGAAGAGAGAGACAAAAAAAAAAAAAAAAAAAAAACCGAAACTCCGTACACGCATAAAATGTTAAACTTAACAATATCCGTATACACGCATTGAATGTCGATGAATTTTTTTGTAAAACGAAAAGGTTTTTCCGAAAAATAAGAAGAGAAAAAAAAAAAAAAAAATCAGCAACGAATCGGATTTCGAACGTCGAGGAGATTTCGACAATTTTTTAACGGCGCTGTATAAAGCCACTACACTGTAGTAGACGAATGTGACGCGTCTGCGCGATGATCGTCGCGACGTCGTCGCCGTCGTCGTCGTCGTCGTTGTCGACGTCGGCGTCGGTTCGGGTCAAGACAGTTTGAGCTTCGCGTGGCGTTGGATAGAATCGGAGTTGCAAGCTCGCAACCAATACATGACGATACGTGCTGACCTGTAACAAAGCTCCATGAACGTTAACGTTAACGTTAACGTCAACGTCAACGCCTACCGCCCGACCGAAAGCTCGCTGTGAAATTCGTCCGGCGGTGAATGTGATAAGAGAGAGAGAGAGAAGAAAAAAAAAAAAAAACAACAATAAACAAATTTTTTTTTTTAAATTAGAAAAAAAAAACACGAACAAACAAACAAAGTAAAAACACTATAATCGTGGGGCCAAGGAGGGGAAAAAAAGAGAATTTTCAAATTCGTTACCCACCCGCAAGACCACGGCATTCGGAGTGGAGTGCCGCAGTATAAAAGTGGATATCGAATGTGCGGATGTTACTCGTATATCGTATAAGCAGCAGCCGCATGCAGAGCCGGTGAATCGGTGTGTGGCCGAAAGGCGGTTATAAAATATGAGGTCTTCTTGATAGCAAGGATTGAAGCTCGTCCTATCCCATTTCGCCATTCCCATTAAACGTGAAACATACCTACAACCAACCCCACATAGAAAGAAACAAAGAAAGAAAAAAAGAAAGACAGAGACAAACAGACGGGTATATAAACATATGATACGAGTTGAAAGAGTAAAGGTGATATATACTCGATACTCTGTGATTTTGAGGGTGACGACGACGACGTACATAAAATATAACGGTGGGAGAAAAGAAGAAGAAGAAGAAACGGGAGGAGGGGGAGTAGGAGGATATTGAATTAATCTCTGTTTCTTCTTCTTCTTCTTCTTCTTCTTCTTCTTCTTTTTTCTATCTCCTATAACAATTGCAGCTGCGAGTGTGTAATGTAAATAAGAGATGTGATCAGAGCTGCTGTTGCCTATAAAATGACTGCGTCGTTACGACGAAGCTGCGCCCTCCGGGTCCTCCTCGTTGGTTCCTGGTGGCTGCTGCTGTCCCGGCCAGTTATCGGGGCGCCGGATCCTTCCGAGATAACGACACCGCCGCAAGGTGAGTCCTACACCGGCAACATCCCCTTCCCTTCCTTTTCTTTTCCAACCCTTCCCTTTTTCACCTAGGCAGACGAGTTTTTTCTATTCTTCTCGTTGAAGGGTTGAAATAACTAACCGTACTCCCATAAATAAACATATGCCACGATAATTAATTGCTGGATATCTTTTTTTACAATTCTATCTTATATATACGCGTTTTGTTCGTTAAGGTGTGATAATTAAATACAGTGATAATAAATTTCGCGTTATTTTTTGGCAAAATTTCTCGTATCGTGCCGCGTTGAAGAATAGAAAAAGATAAAAGTAAACTAATAAAGTGAAAAAAAGGTGAGAAGGTTTCGCCTGTGATCGAACAAACAACCGATGACGTTCGAGGTTTGATTATTAAAAAAAAAAAAAAAAAAGAAAAGAAAAAAAAAACACATCCCTTTAGTAAGTATAAGTCCATGTAATGTGGATGACATGCTGAGATCAATTAATACAAAACACAACACACGTACGTTCGTTATAATTACCGCATATGCACCAACTGTCACATACTATGGGGATATAATAGAGTTATTATCTTACGTCTTTGCGATTAACAGGACTATTTGTTTATTTGTGTAACGTACTTTGAATAAACAACGATGATTTCAGTCCTTGTGTCGCTGTAACTGCAGTCAGCCAGCCAGCGCTATTATTTCTCTCTCTCTCTCTTTCTCTCCTTCTCTCTCGTCGAGTAACACACGTAATCGATAACAACACCGTTTTAATAATAACGCCAAGAGATCATTCGCCGTGTTATGTATGAGTATGAGTAGGTATATAGTACACTGTGCAATTTAGACTGTATAAAAAAAATTGACTATTTTTTTTTTTTTTATGGTATACTGAAAATATTGTTCAAGATGACGAAAAAGAAATACCATAAAAATTTCAGATTTTAATATTGATATTTAGATGTGCCTCATCGCGATTTTCTACTTTCCATAAGAATAACATGGCAAAAATGGTTCTTGCTCCTTGCGATTTTTATAACTAGATAATGACGCGTCGTACTGAAAATTGGTAAACATGCTTTTGTAGGAAATTGAACGTTCTACAAAAAATGTCTTTTGTCATTTTACGATAAATCTATTCTTTCAAAAGTTATTTGAGGTCAAACATCAACAAAGGACCTCAAATAACTTTTGAAGGAGTAGATTTATCGTAAAATGACAAGGCACCTTTTTTGTAAAACGTTCAATTTCCTACAAAAACATGTTTATGAATTTTCTGTACGACGCGTCGTTATCTAGTTATAAAAATCGCAAGGAGCAAGAACAATTTTTGCCATGTTATTCTTATGGAAAGTAGAAAATCGCGATGAGGCACCTCTAAATATCAATATTAAAATCTGAAATTCTTATGGTATTTCTTTTTCGTCATCTTGAACAATATTTTCAGTATACCATTAAAAAAAAAAAAAGTTAATTTTTTTGATACAGTCTACTGTGCATACTTGATAAATGTATATATTATTATTATTATTATTATATATAGTCAACAACTTTCACTTTTGTACTCTCAAATGTTAGACTCGATGATGAATATATATTAAGTATCATCGTACAAGCGTTTCAGACACTTCGATATAGATATCAAAGTTTTTTTTTTTCCTTCTTTATCAATTTTTTTTTATTCATTCAACGCTGACTTTATTTTGCCGATGCAAAAAAATCTATGAAAATATTCCACAAGAAGTGCGCGGTTTGAACGAAAACAGAGATTGTGGGAGGAAAAAGTAAAAAAAAAAAAAAAAGTAAAAAAAAAAAAAAAAAAAAAACAAATCACCAACACCGCAATCATTATTTTTTTTTTTTTCGACCTTATCGACTTCAAAGTTATCGATCTTATCGACCAAAATTCAATCGTGATGAAGTCAGTAACGTTAAAAAAAAAGAAAAAAAAAAACACACACACACATTCATATATTTGGAAATCTTGATGAAATTGAGAAGAGAGTAATTTTTTTTTCACTCCATGTTTCTTTGCGATTGCGTTAAACAACTTCAACTTCGTGAAATTCATCGAACCATCATCGAATTCAATTCTGTATACCTGTTAATTGTGTATAAATAATTACAATTCGCAATCACTTTCCTCGGTGACTGCAGGAAAAATTAACGGTATTGAAATTTTCCCCATTCACACGGCTCATAAGGGTAATATTGCACGTCAAGTCGTATTCGAATCAGCCCTTATAATATTGTGTTGCGTTTCAAGTACATACTTGCATATATGCATTATATAATATATGTGTATATATATATATATGTATGTATGTAAAGCTGTTGTCGATAACAACAAGCCATTGTTCACCTAATCACTGCTGGCTTGTTTCTTTCGCCGCATCTATTGTAAGTATGTAGATACTTGTAGTTAACTTGAAACGTCTGACGTGTTGCTGAGATGTCACTTCGACATTTTACGTTCGGGAAAATCTTAACAATAAGATCCTTAGATACCTATGGAGAAGAGACAGTGAACACTTTGCTTTAAGGTTCGAATCGAGGATTGAAAACGCAAACATATTCTACTCGTCAAATTTCTCATTTCTCGCCGCATTAGACGCAATGACGCAAATTGGCAAATCCTGCTAATTCAAAGTAAAAAAAAAAAAAAAAAAAAAATTTTTTCACGGGGTAAGTAACAAAAGCGTTTTTATTAATACAATAAGAAAAATCTTAGCTAAGAAGACTGTGTAAATAATCATAACGTAGCAAGTATATTATAACAAATAATATCCCTTCTTCACCCCCCCCCCTCCCCCCTCCCCCCACCCCCCACCCCCCTCCCGACCCGCCCAATTAATTTCTACGAACAAAATCAAACCGAGAAAGAAATTGAGAGCGCAGATCGGATGAAAAGAAGAACAAAATTTGGCTCGTAAAAACGAATTGACAAACTGCGTGTATTGACATCGATCAAATCGATCGATCACTGACTCCGAGAATTTTCCATCATTCTCTACAAGAGGAAGAGGAAGCGGGAGATGGGGAGAGGGAAGGGAAGGGGGAGAGGAAACGTGACGTTGCCCGGGATCTACGCCTCCGCACTTAAAAGGGTTTACAGTCAAGGGTCCCTCTTATTCCTCCCGGCTGTTCGCGATCTGCGCCACTCCTCTCATCGCCATGCTATAGATATAATATATACATATATATATATATATATCTATGTAATACTACGCAGTATATGATACCCACTAAATGGATTTATTTCCGTCTCCATATAGCCGGTTTATTATCTTCCATTTTTTTCCTTCGACCCTACAGATTACAACGGAATTTTAGATCGTGAAACTCGACTTTTTCATCACAATTTCACACTCCTGACTGTGTAATATGTATTGCGAACGAATCTGATAATGATTAATGAGTAAACACGAATGTCACCATTTTGAAACAATTTTTTTTTTTTTTTCTTTCTTACCCCTGGAAAATTGAGAATTTGAAAGTACCGAAGAAGAAGAAGAAAGAAAACCAAAGGTGTACACAAGTTGGTTCTTTGTAAAAATGGTGGAAAATCCGTGTAGAAGTGAGACACAGACTCTGCAAAGATGTGATAAAAAATAAAAACGGCGAAAGATTGGTGTAAATTTGGAAAATCGAATCATCAAATGAAATATATTTCTTCTTTTTCTTTATCTTCTTTTTCCTTCTTGGCGAAAATAGCAAAGGTAGGTAAAAAATGCGTCCCTTTCCCGTGACGCATATTATATAGGTAGTATGGCAGCAGCAGCGAATAAGCGAGAACTCGAGTCTGGATTCGCACGATCGATATTCCAGAGTCAGCACCGCTACTCCGTAAAAAAGTTATACACTTAGCCCCGCATCTTACCTTCACAAAGCTTTCCACTCCAGCTTCTCTTTCACCGCAAAACCGTGCGCTTCGTACTTTGAACATTTAAACACTTCTCTAACCGTCCCTCTTTCCCCCCTAAAGTTTTCTAAAAGAAAATTTCAAACTCTGCGCAATTTAACGCGGCCAATATTACGTAAAAAAAAAAAATATATACATATATATTAGGGTGACGCAAAAAACCGACTATTTTTTTTTTTTTTTTTTTTAGTCTCGTGTGACAGAATGTTAGTTTCTGATGTTTTAAGAGCCTAATCCAAAGGACCGTTCAACAAAAAATTTTTAGGAGGTCGCTACACATTTTTTAAAACGTCAGAAATCGTCAAGAATCGATTTTTTTTTTTTTTTAATTTTTTTTCTCGTTACGGTATAATCTTATAGACAAAAGAAAAATAAGTTTCCGAAAGTTTCAGTTCAAAATTTGAATTTTGAAAGGTCGCTCATAATTTTTTTTCAATTTTTTGGTGCATTTCATTAGATTTTTTCGAGTGACCTTTTAATATTCATATTAAAATTTCATAAATTTTTTTCTTCAATTTAGTAAGAAAGAATCGATAACAATACACCACAACATGAATTAAAAATCAAACAAAATACTGAAAATATCATTTTTTTAATTTAATTTATTGACGATTTTTGACATTTTTTAAAATTTGGAGCAACCTCTTAAAAATTTTTTCTGAGCTGTCCTTCGAGTGGGCTCTTAAAACATCAAAAACTAACGTTTTGTCACACGAGACTCAAAAAAAAAAAAAAATAGTCGGTTTTTTTGCGCCACCCTAATATATCTATTTATTCTCACTCCTGCGTGAGTTCAAAATCGCAATTATGAATCGTACGTAAGATAGAGAGAAAAAGGGATAGAGAGAGAGAGAGAGAGAGAGAGAGAGAGAGAGGGAAAAAAATTACTTCCTAGATAAAGAAATAAAAAATTTTTGTTATTTGAATACAAATCAATTGTTCATGTTTTTACACAACAACAAATAAATTGTACATTCTTCGTTTTAGATACAGATGAAAAAATTTTGAATAAAAAATAAATTAAGAAAGAAGCGAGATAGAGAGATAGAGAGAGAGGGAGAGAGAGAGAGAAAGAGAGGAAGAGAGAGAGACGGAGAACGTTAACAAGAATCAGAGGGGAAAAAAGTAATATTTTCTACATAAATCATCCGCGGTTGTAGAAAATGAGAAACGAGCCGCAGGGATAGGAGGAGGGGGCAAGGGGGAGGGGGGAGGAGGTAATATTTGCCTGACAAAGTGGTCGAGAGGTTAACTCTGTGAAATTGGCCTTATGTCATGAACTCGATTCTATCGAAGGAAGTCGTCGACGGACCCAACGGCGTCGGTGGTCAAACAACGGAAGACGAGGCCTAGATAACAACTGTGTTCAACATCGTGTCTATACACACTGTATATATGTATACGAATAGAGTATACATATAACAGCCGGTAATTTCCTCGCATAAGCTGCTATAATGATGTTTAATAGACGGTAAATTGAGCAACAATTATTATCACGCCTATAGATTTTAATCCGCGATTCGAGGCAGGGTTGAAATTCCGAATTTGAAAAGATACGAAAACGGAAAGTTTGGAATTTTTTGTCAAAGCGAAACTTTGAGAAAAGGAAATTGGATTTTGGTGAACCGATGAAGTTTCGAAAATCGACGTTGAAAGTTACGAAATGGCGAGAGAATGAGAAATTTCGAAAATCTGAATTATCGAAATTTGTGAGTATAATTAAATTTTTCTTGTTTCGTCAAAATTTGATTTCTTTACTCCAAATTTCGGACTCGTTGGGAACTTTTTAAATTTCGAACTTCACTCCCGCGCCATCTTTTTACATCAAAAAGAATTTTCAAAAAATGAACTACGCGAGATCTTTTCTATACCAGGGCTGCTAACTTACAGCCGCTCAATTCCAGGGAAAATTTAAAGCAGGGGTAAAAATCCAAAGGATGCGTGCAGGTTAATTAATTAATTTCGAACGAGTGGCTGTCGAGGTGCAGGTGAACCGAAATATTATAAACGGACGGAACGAATTAGCTTATTCAAGCCGCTGCTGCATGCGAGGTGAAAAGGGTGAAATATCAAATAATTAGACCGCATGGCATCGGCCGAAGGAGTGTATCCCTTGAAAAAGTATAAACATAAGCATAAATTATAAACTTTTTGTAATAATTAATTGATGGGTAAGTTTAATGACCGTATCTGACGCTAATTATTACATTTGCAGTTAGACTCGGTTCGTTAGAATCGTTGTGTAGAAATATATGCAATATTCGAATATCGCGAATAATCTTTGCGCGAAAATTTTGCACAATATAGAACTGCATGCGGGAAGTTTCAAAATTTATATAATTTAACATTTGATCACAAAAATACATGCGAGGTTAAGATAAAAGAATTTTTCTATAACACACATTTTTCTATACATAACTCGAAATCCTGAATACATTAAAACCAAATTTTGTGTAAAAATTTCAAACATAATCGCATATTTTTTCTACTACATAATGTACGAGTAGAACTTCATTAGTAATTGCTATTTCGTGTTTTAAGTGAAGTTGAACCTTGGGGAGCTGAAATAAAGGTAGAAAAAGAAGAAAAAAAAAAAAAAAAAGAAACTTACCGGTGTGACGTAATTTGAAAATCGCAAGGCGAGTAGATAGATCATCTCGCCAAGCAGCGAGGTAAGGAGTTTCAGAAAGTTCAAATCGTTCGTACTTTCCTGATCTTACACCTTGCCCGTGGTTATAATTTTCGATAACAATCGCGTGGGCGGCGGTAAAAAATTCCGCGAAATATTGAGTCACAATTCAGCCTTGGAGAGAAAGAGAGAGAGGAAGAAAAAGAAAAAGAAAAAGAAAAAGCTTTACAATAAGATAAAATGTAACGACAGCGAGATAAGCTCGTAGTGATACGAAAAAAGCTTTTAGTCTCTGTTCCATCAAGCATTTTGAATTCCGGTATTCAGACTGTCGCTCTATAGAGTATGAATGAAAAAAAAAAAAAATGCAATTGTAAATGACGGAATTGCGTTTCACGACAACGTTTGTAAAAAAAAAGAATAAATAAAAAAATTTGGCAAAATCAGTTTGCAGGCGTCGAGTCAGCCTGTCGAGTTGCAGTAGAAACAGACTCGTGGGTCAGACGGAACAAGTAGAAAAGCAAAACGCTCGGTTCGTCGAAGTGATTTGAGGACTGTAAGTAGTGTGAGTCAGCGATGATGGACGGACGCGTTTCGATTTCGCGGTGAAATTTCAAGAGGATCCGAGTTGAAATAGTTTCGAGTCTAAATACGACAGAAAATAATCGATTTTCGATCAAGTCGATTATTTTTTTATTTGATTAATCGTGTAAAATCGATTATTTTTTAAATGCGGTTAATCGATCGACTCGATTATTTTTTCCTGGCAATCGATTTTTGGGTTTTATCACTCAGCAATAAGTGAAAGATGAAATTGAAAAAGATTTCGAATGAAGGTATTAAATTATGAAAAAAACTTTTCTGTCGTTAAGATTACGAACTGAAATTTATACGATTTTGATTCTAAACGCACCGTTTTGAAAAAATATGAAACAATCGATAAATTATTTTTTTCTATGTGATTAATCGATGCGTAGATTATTTTTAGCTTAGTGGCCAAAGAAAATTGAGAGCTAAGGGAAGATCGAAAAACGTTTAAAGCATAATTCGTAAGTTTAAAAAAAAATATTCATTATACGTAATTGTAATTTTTTGCGTTGTTTGAAAACAGTTGCCTTGACGGTAATAGAACGCTGAGAATTTTTAGTGCCGGATCAATCATTCAATTTACCGTAATTTAGCTTCATTTAAGGGTAGACATAATATCGCGTAACGACGTCGCGAGACGATCCGTTTTATGCGATAATTACACTTAGGCATGTACGTCGGTTATATGACGAATGAAAAATTGCGACGTTTACAAAATTGTCAATTTCGTCAAAATTCAACCTTCGATTATAATCGGGAACACGAATTTTCCCCGTTATTTCCATTTACAAATCAAGAATTTATTGATCGTGTAATATACGAATATAATTATAATATAATAATAAAAATACCGAAAGAAGCAAACAAACAAAAAAATCTTCTCCTTAATAGAATTAGCAATGCAAGAATAAAATGGAGAACCACGTTTGAACCTGATTGAAAATTTGGTGAAAAATAAATCTTTAATTAACCCTTTCAGCTACGAATTAATTGTGTCGACCGATTTTGATAAAAATTAATCTCCAAAAGTTTTTGGAGTCGCTAATTACGAATTCGGCATTGGATTTTCATAACTCAAAATGGTGGATGCAATATGGTAGATATCAAATTTTTAAGATGAATGAATTTAAAAAATTTTATGCCCGCCATATTAGATCCGCCATTTTGAATTTTGGAAATCTAATGCCGGATTCATAATCAGTGACCCCAAAAACTCCGATATCTAAACGGTACAGATTCGGAAGTGAAAATGAATTTTTACCAAAAAACAAGGACTTTTTGGGTGATTGCTTATTGTTAACAAATGAATCGATACATTTTTCGAGTGAAATAAATTTTTTAAGCAAAGTTGGAAGTACATTAAACCCAAAGACTGTAAAAACCGTGATTAAAAATGGTTGGAAAGACGTTTTAACACCAAAAAACTGGGTGATTCACCATGACGGAAAGGGTTAAACAAATATCAGTTAATTTCTATCATTTTTTCTTCTTCTTTCCTCTTATTTCTCATCGTCACTAATTATAATTCACCTTTACAAAGTTAAAGTTAAAGTTGAAGTTTACTCGAGTAACTCTTAGTGGTTAATATTCGAGGAGTGCCTCGAGGAGTTTAAAAAGCGTATCAAACGAGTCTTCACTTCCATAAACACTAGTAGAAACTCGAAGTTGCGGATTAGCTGTACAAACAGTAAACTGGATGCAAATGATGGCGGCTCTCGGGGAAGGAAAGATTGCGGTTGGCATGAGGAGCTCGGACAAATAAAGTTTTCAAATCTGCATCAGTGTAAAACGTTTGTCAGTTAAAACCACAAATGTATTTTTTACCTTCTAAAGCTTTTCAAACTCTTCAACTAAGGCGTATTTAAGCTTACGTTAGATCGGTTAGGTATTTATAGAAAAACACAAGCGTCGGAACTTCTCTTGAAACTTTTCTTAAATCCCTGAAACCACGATTCTCGTCCTCAACGTGATTTCGCAAAAACAAACTTTAGCGTTACGAAGTTGAATAAAATTTTCATAATAATATTATCTGTCCATCTATTAAATCGTTTATCTATTTAATGACGTAAACAATTCTTTCCAATTTTCTTTACAACTCTAGTACTAATCACGGGATACACGTATAGTATTAAACTTCACAAGATTTTTTGAAAGGTTCATTTGTACGCGAGAATCGATTACGAGTCGCGCTATACAAGTAAATAAATAAATAAATAAATAAATATATATATATAACATATATATATATATATATATATATTGGGATTCGAAGAAGCAGACACGCAATAAAATCAGCGAGAAAAGGTTTTGCACGCAAGGTTTCAATACATCGAATAAACCAACCCCGATCCTAACGTGTGTCTACGAATAAAACCCTCGACTCGCAATCAGCGAATAAATCGTAAGCCGCAGATATCAGTTCTGCGATATCGATTTCATCCCAAAGCAAGGCTCTTTCGAAATCGAAACACCGCAAAAGGTCCGTGACGCAAAATTTCTTGAGTTAGAATTAAAAAAAAAAAGGAAAGAAAAAAAAAATCCACGCCACATCAAAACGAATCTCACCATCGGTATGCATGGAAGCCGTAAATTTTACAAGATGTAAAAAAGTAAAGCCTCGACTTGTTGTTATTTATTACACCTTTCCCCTGCAAGCCCATATATATAATAGTGTGCCTAATAAATCAGTCAAACTTAGCGAATCGGTGACTTAAGCTTTCGTTTATTCTCTTGTTTTTTGTTTATAAATATATATTTTGTTTTTCACCCCTGATCCGCACGACCGTAAGTATATAACAAAAACCACAAAAAAAAAAAACGTCACGTTTGACGTCACCGTGACGGGATGCGGAAAGAAAGAATCTAAACAAAATATAAAAAAAATATTAAAAAGATGAAGAAAAGGAAAAAGTCGCAGAAGGTAAAGGACGAAGCAAAAAGAAAATGATGATAATAATAATAGTAGAAAAAAAAAAACTCGCAACGTCAATCAGCGCGGACTATCAGCTCCTGTAGCTGGGAAAATAAACGGCAACGACACGATGATTTATTGGGAGCTGAAGTCCTCCGCGCATCGCCGTGATAAACTTGAAATGATCTATTGGTTTGTTTTTCCTCCGATAAAAATGATCATTGTTTATTACTTGTTGTTGTTGTTATTATTATTGTTGTTGTTGTTATTATTATTCCGACACCTTTACTGTTTTTTTTTTTTCAATAATTTAGAGAAACAACTGCAAGCTTGTAATCTAGTCGTGTTGCGCGTGCAGGTGAACCGCGTGCGTGTTCGTAAACGGGGATAAAAAAATTTTTTGAGAAAAGAGAAGAAGAAGAAGAAGAAGAAGAAGAAAAGGAGGAGGAGGAGGCGGAGGAGGAAAAAACCAGGAATCAAGCAAAGCGAAGCAAAGGGGAAAAAAAAACAACTTACGAATTATAATGAGTGGATAAATTCTTCTCCGACGACTTAAATGAAAATTTATCGATGTACGAAGTTATTATATAAACAGATTAATTTCTTATTATTTATGAAAAAAATTTGGAATCATTTTATAACGATTACGAGACGTGTGTAAAATGACTGCGTGTCGATGGGTAAACGAATAATGATATAATGATAATAAAAACAATAATAATAACAAAAATAAAAACGAACCGCCAGTCTGATTCTCAGTCTATTCGCGTACGTAAGTGTAATAATAACGAGGAAATGATCGATCAAATGATAAGATAAACATTAGATTATACCTCTTGGGTATTAAAACCGGAAGTGCAGCGCGTGCATATAAAGCTGATAATATCATATGTACCGAATTTTATCACCGTGTAAATTTTTTCCCGATCCAGGATAGAAAGGTACTTAAATAATACAACCTATAAAATCATGGCGTATAAAATCATGACAAGTATAGTAGTAATTTTTTTTTTATTTTATTTTTTTTTACTTTTCTTAACCTTTTTTTCTCTTCTAACGTACCCTTCGAAAATTTAGTATTTAGCCTCGAACGTATAGCCTCGTTAAACGTGGAACTTGGTAGGCAAAATTCTAAAAGATTATTCATCCGGTTTAAATTTTTCAAGTACTCTAAACCGAAATATGTATTTCGAAAACTAAACAAGTTGGGAAGCTGTTAAAAATTAAATTTTCCTATAAAAAAAAAAAAGAAAGGTCGAGACAAAGGTCCTGAATTTTCAAAGTTCGTATCGAATACAAGATTAATATTTAATTGTATTAGTAGTCTCGGAATTTTTTTTTTTTTTTTTTTTTTCCTTTTTTTTGAACAGAAAATTTGATTATCTGCAAAATGAAGCTAAAATAAGATAGTTTTCGATATAATTCTTTCCGGGTGTTTGAAAAATTCGAAACCAGATTCTTCACTGTTTACAATTTTACTACCGAGTTTCGCTTTCGCGAGGCTTCGTTTTTTCGAGGTTAAAAAATAAATTTTTAAGGTACGTAAGAAGAAGAGGAAAAAAAAAAAAAAAAGAAAGTTGACATAAAAAATCAGTAAAATATATATATATACGTATGTAAATGATACGTGTGTACTGTAGGTATATATTGTTTACACTTCATATATACCGATTTATGGTAAAATGAAATTCCCCTCAACAAAGTAGGTACATACAGCAAATATGTTCCTCGATTTTTCGCATAAAATTCATCGTGAGATTGAACGTTCGATTTCCATACCTATATGTATTATACATAGGTATAGTACCTGTGTATTGATCTACCGTATACATATGTTTACATATAATATTGTTACACTTTTTGGTGTAACGAATAAAACGAGGGTAAGAAGCTTAGTTAGGTGAGCAATTAAAAGGCGCTAAATGAGAAATATGCTTTGAGTAAAATGTATTTGGGGTAAAGAACGTGTTATCAGCTCAAAGTCTGAAACAGATCTGTTTTTACAATAATAGCGGTTGACGCAGCAACCTTATTCATTTGATGACATAAGAAGACTTAGTTTTCTTGCGTCACATGCCGACTACTAGATCATTAGAAAAGGGGGTAAAGCGGGTGATTTTACCCTTTGTAACAATATTTTATAAAGTGAGGCAATAGGCATGAAAATATATATATATATATATGTGTGTATTACATATTCGCTCGGCTCGAGTGCCATATATATATATAATATATATAACACCATACTGTATAAGTTCGCAATCGGAAGACTTTCTTAGTGTTAAGGAAAATCGGTGTTTCTCTCCCTTCTTCTTCTTCTTCTTCTTCTTCTTCTTATTTTTCTTCTTTTCATATCTTTCTTTGTGCGCCAGCTGTAGCGTTGATTAGATATTTCGCAACAGCTTTATTGTTAATACACACCCACCAACACACACACACACACACATACACACGACCATTGTTAAGCCTCCATCATCTCAAAATCATTTATTGTTTTTTTTTTTTCCAACATTCTACTCGGTAAAAAAACGCGAACTTAATTTTTTTTCAATCTTTTTTTTATGAAACCGTTAATTTTTATACATATATATTTGAAGTCGATTGCGAATGACCATTTTTTTAAATCTGAAAAAATTCTCAAAATTCCAGCGAATGACAGAAAACATCCCACCGTTAAGGTAAACGTGGGCCGAATTTTTGTTCTAGTTTTTTTTTTTTTTTCCATCACCTAATTCAGAATTTAAGAATTCTTAAACTCAAAATTAACACTGGATCAAATCATAAGCGTCAAATCAGGGTCGATTTACTTGTAAAAGTTCGATTTCACCAATTCGATGATGCGCCACTCAAGTTAGTGAAGATAATTTTGGGTTTAAGAATTCAAAAATTTCGAATTAGGTGATCAAAAAATAGAAAAAGAATTCGGCCCACGGGGGGGGGGGGGGGGGGGTCATTCACGGGATTTTAAAGAATTTTTTTAGATTAAAAAAAATGGGCGTTCGCAATCGACTTCAAATATTTATAAAAAATATACGTTTTATGTAAAAAAAAAAATTTTTAGAAAAATTCAGGTCACATTTTTTACCAAACAGAATATTAGGAAAAAACATGAAATGATTTCGAGGTGGCCGGGGTTTAACACTGATCGAGTTGGCGTGGAATACCCCATATATGTATACACACATATTGTACATAGTCGTAAAAGAAAGGCCGCGAAACTATGCATTGTTATACAGGATATACTTACTTAACAAGTGCACAAATGCATTCGTATGTATATATATATATATATATACATATACATATACATGTATATACATGTAATTCACGATTCTTTAAGTGGGTCAAGTCTCGAGATTCGTCTAATTGGATAGCAAGTTTTCGAGTGCACATACGTATACGTGTAAAAAGTAATTAAGAAAGAAGAAAAAAGAGTCTCGAGACAAATTAGCCGAGTTTGCGGCATGATCAAAGGACTTTCTCACCTTTTTGGCAGATCGACTCGCGAAATTTTTTTATTTATTTTTTTACCTACGGTTGTATCAAACTATTCTCACTAGAAAATTTATTTATTTACTTTACATTTACCGGTATTTAATTACACGTTACTTAATAAAAAATTCACCCAGCAGCAGTAACGACAAACCGTTCGTTTTACATCTCGTTTTTGACGTTTCATTCGTTTCGTTTAACGCCCTTATTTCTTTCCTTTTCTTTTCATTTTTTTCTTTTTTCTTTATTGTTGTTTTTCATTTTAACTGAAATTAAGCAGACCGTAATAATTAGATCGTATAACGAGTTGGAAAATACTCAGCTCCATTACCTTTTGTGTTACGCGTGAAAATGTGATTACTTGGTCACGCACGTTTCTCCCTTTCCCACCAATTTTCGTCCATATTTCACCACATCGTGCCTTTCTATTTCTCCCCCTGTACGATTAGAATAATATGTATACACACAATATTTTAATATTAAATAATCTCAGACAGATATTAAACAATCCATCACTGATACTAGAAAATTATTAAATATACAACAAATAGAAATAACTGTGTAAAATATTAAAGTTCGAATGATAAATTGAATTTTTCTTTTTTTTTTTTTTTGTTTCTTTTTTTTCAAACAAATTTTTACAATAAATTAATTCGAACAAATATTAACGGGGAAACGAATCCCGTCAACGAACCTATTGTCTAAACAATACACAAACTGCTGGCAACGATATCTCCAATCTATTTCGTATTGTGCAGATTGTTATTGTAAAACTTCAACAATCTGTCAATTAAAATGATTACTAATATTACGAATCAGATATTTTTCCGCGGTACGTGGCTGGCAGCGGAAAAGTTCAATTTCATTTTGACCTTGTAACAACCCCCCCCCCCCCCCCTCTGCCAAAAAAAAACGCAAAAATAAACCGCGAATAGTAACCGATGGCGATTACGTGAAAAACTTGTAAGTCGCAAAACTTGATACTTGATAACAACAATGAAATCGGAGAACAAAAACAGCGAAGATTTTTTATTCCGTTGGAAATACTGGGCAAAAATTCTTTCACGGAACCGATCAGCAATAAATTAATTATCTAGTTAAGCTTATATATAGAAGAAATCGTCTGAAAATTTGTCGGTGTTTTATAAAATTTAATAATACATATATGATCCTCTGTGCGTAGATAAGACTTCAAAATGAAATCCTCAAGTTAATTGTAGTTGATGTTATAATTAGTTAATCGATCAAACCGCTAGACTATAGTTATTAAACAATATTTTGCGCTTGAATCTATGAGATGCTGAAAAATGCATATTAGGCGAATCCAAAGAATTCTGAGAGATGAAAATAAATCCCGATATTCGTAAGTTTATAATTGTTACGTGAAAATTTTATTCTACTCATTTTTTTATCTTACGTGTAAAATTGTTATTAATTTTGACAAATAATTTTATTTAATTATGTACGTGTTTTTGATTGATTGTTTTCTTTTTTTTTTTTTTTTTTTTTTTGTTTTTTCTCGCAACTATTAAAAACAAGTACAATCTTTTCTTCTGTCTTTTATTTCTGTGTATAATGCACTGCAGCCAGTATACATATACGTATAATACGTATAAATAATATAGATATATGTGTAATACTATACATATACATACATGTATTACATATATACAACGTGACAAAAAGCGACTGGCTTTCACCGTCTTCGACGATATAATTTCGCGTGCTCGTTCGCCTTTTATCGCGATTAGAACGTTTCTTACCTCCTTCGCATTCACCCTCGGCTCTCCGATTTTCCTTTTCTTATCCCGTTCACCCCCCTTCTCTAATAATTAATGTAAAAATTTGTAAAAGCTCGCCGAGCTTGCGGCATATCAGCTACACACAGTTTTGAGGGGTGGAAAAATCTCCCCCCCCCCTCCCTACCTCCCTCCCAACCCCGTAGAAGGTATAATCAATTCGTGTGTTTGAACTTAAAGGATCTCGTCGATCAAAGCCGAAGCAATATCGCAACAGCTTTGGATCCGTGCTCGCGATTGATTGATTAATTGTCGTCGTTGTTGTTGGTGGATATAAAAAAAAAAAAAAGTAAAAAAGAAAATAATGCTATACAAAGTCGTCTTGTGGATAAATCCAGCGAAAAAAAAAAAAAAAAAACCTTACATTGTAAAAATATTACAAAATTATACTTCAAAGATTAAAAATTTATATACCTACTACGTTGCGCCGTCTTCGATCCGCAAAGTAGCAGAATTCAATTTATATGTTATAAGGTTGTACGTATATACGTCCGCATGAAAACACAGCTGGTTCATAGTCGGAGAATCGCATAATTACTCAAGGAATTATCCGTTTCAAACTTATACATACACACACACACACACACACACACAGGTATATACGTATACGACTCGCGTTTATATATCCGCACTGCAGGTTTTACTCGGCCTTAGTTAGCTATAACTATAGTGTATAGCGTAAAATGTACAAACCGCAGCAATTATACCTTATACTTCTTAGAATCATATATATACATATATTAAAGTACTGGATCAACGTGTTTTTTTATGGCTATTTATTTTTTCCTCTTCTCCATTTTCCATTTCATCGTAGGAAAATTGTAGATTCGACTATATCTATACCTGCACTATGTTTATTGTTTTTTTTAGTTAGAGATTTTTGTCGAAAATTTATCGAATTGTCTGAAAGACGGTGAACCGTGTACAAGTAAAGCGTAACGACCACTTTTGACCCAAATAAAAAAATTTCAGCCAAATCGAAGGGGGTCGGTCGGGGTCAAAAGTGATCGAATTGGCATGGAATGCTCCATATACATGAAAAATAATATATATTGTACATATATGACAGAGACGCTGTAAATAAAAAAACATGTTGAAAGGAACTGTTTTTTACAGAATAAATGTAATTTTGGAAAGGTTGGGAGGACTGGAAAAGTGAAATTCGGTTTTCAGGTTTGCTAGAAATGCAGCCAATGTCAAAATTCAAGATGACGGATTCACCATGCAGGAATGATAATATAAAAATTCATACTGTTTTATTCGAAATTTTTAACTCAAGGTTTTTTAAATTTTGAAAATGACCCTATTTTCGAAATAAATTCCGAGGAATTTGATCGCAAGTAAAAATGTAGATACGCTTTAAATGTTTAAAAATTTAGAACTTGTTTGTAGATATAAATTAATACCTATACTAATATTTCTTCCCAATCTCAATCCCCGATTTAATAATTTTTAATAACTCATACCGATTACTCTTCCAATTACGAATTATTTGTTTCCCAATTCGTCAACGCTACTTAAAAAACCTTTTTTCACTTTCATTGCACAAAGCAGTTGTCCGTTGTCCGCATTTTCATCGGTACATTTATACCCACATATGGATCGGTTCAACGTCGACGACTTATACGTAGGTACGTGTACCTACTATAAGTAGGTCCGCATTAGGCGACGCAGTCCTCCTCGGCTCGCGAGCGAAGGTGTTGTAGGTATAAGGTACTGTAGAACCGCGACATGCATTATACCTGCCTCGTAGGTGGGGACATGGAAATGCGGTGGGTCACGTGCCCGAGGCCTCGATTCTGCATTACGTACACGTTCGTGCAGAAATGCAAAAAAAAAAAAAAAAAAGTAGCGAAGAAAAAAAAAATCTAACCAGCTATATATAAACTCTTCGAGCAATTGGACGACATTTTTATCCGCATTTTGATTTTTCCATTTCACCGCGGCAGAATTACTTATCGATTCTCAGTTCATACCTCTACATCACATGTGATAGCTTTAATTAATTCGATCGCGAATAATATGTTGAAAATTATTTAAGTTAGAAAAATATCCGAGATATAAAAAATTACCCCGTTAATTCAAATTTCTTTCTTCTTCTATTTCGTTAAAAAATTTCATATATACATATACCTATACGTATATTAGGGTGGCTCAAAAAACCGACATTTTTTTTTTTTCAGTCTCGTGTGACAAAATTTTAGTTTTTTTTATGTTTTAAGAGCCGACTCTAAAGGACAGATCAAAAAAAAATTTTAAGAGGTTGCTCCAAATTTTAAAAAAATGTCAAAAATCGTCAAAACATTAAATTAAAAAAATTATATTTTCAGTATTTTGTTTGATTTTTAATTCATGTCGTGGTGTATTGTTATCGATTTTTTCTTACTAAGTTAAAGAAAATAAATTTATGAAATTTTAATATGAATATTAAAAGGTCGCTCGAAAAGATCTAGAGAAATGCACAAAAAAATTGCAAAAAAATTATGAGTGACCTTTCACATTCAAATTTTAAATTCAAACTTTCGGAAACTTATTTTTTTTTTTGTCTATAAAATTATACCGTAACGAGAAAAAAAAATATAAAAAAATCGATTTTTGACGATTTCCGACGTTTTAAAAAATGTGGAGTGACCTCTAAAAATTTTTTTTTCCGAACTGTCCTTTGGAGTGGGCTCTTAAAACATCAAAAACTAACATTTTGTCACACGAGACTCAAAAAAAAAAAAAAAAAATAGTCGGTTTTTTTGCGCCACCCTAATATATATATCTAAGGAAAAATACTTCGTTTTTTTATTTCGAATCGTGTATTATTTTATTTGTTTGCTTATGTTTTTTTTTACTATTTATTACTACGTAACATCCGCAGTGAATATACTTTCTCGTATGCAGGAATGACGTGTCATGTGTCATGTCAGTGTATGATAAATAATTTGATAAGAAAAAAGAAGATCGTTGACCATAATGATTAATGAGAGCCAAAATGATCGCAGTTTTCTGCACGATTTCACCTTACGAGTATTTCCGATTTATCAATGTTAGTTAACCCGTTTCCATCCTACTGACTTCCGAGTCGGTATATAACGTACACATTTATGCATTGCGGAGAAGCTGAAGACGCAGCGAAGCGGGTATTGATCGCTTTTATGGGCCTCAATCACCCTGTTTTTTTTTTCTTCTTCTTTCTTTCTGTTTGTTTGTTTGTTTTTTCTCCCCCCCCCCCCCCCCCCCCCCCTCCCCCCCACCCGCGCCCTGCCGTCACGATACCTCGTTAAACTTGAACTTTACCAAGGTTTACCTAATTTTGTATTCCGGTTTTGCCGCGATATGATGTTCAAAATATTATTACATAGATAATAGATAAAATATTTTGATTGGATTAGATTTTTTTTTTCAGAAAATTCGGAAATAAAGTAAAAGTTAACCGATTGTTAAAGATGAAATTGCAAAATTGAATAAGTATTTCCTACTTCGTTGAAATCCATTTCCAATATTCATATATTTTCACAAGTTTTTATCTATAATATATTTGCATGTTTTGCTTTCCAACGTATATAGTATCTTATCTAGGTATATTTATTTTCGACCGAATAAGATAAAAAAATTTCGAATAAGTATTAGAAACTTTTTGTTGGGACGTTACGACGAAATATTATAACCGTTGAACTTTAGAATGTTGTACGGTAAAGGAAATTGATTTGCATTGATCCGCACACACCGGCAAATGTTACGGAACGGAAAAGCGATCTGCTTTATACGGATCAGTTGAATTTCATCGTTTTTCGTTAAAGCTCCCAAAGGACTCGTTTCGGTGTATCGACGTCGGTTTTACCGCAGGTGTATTTCCACGCTGCAGAACGGAGAGAATCGACAATATTATACATACATATTACGTATATCATATACATATATACCTTCGTGCCAAACTTCGTTGCTGCCCGAGAGAAATGTGGAGAAAAATGGGCTGAAAAAAAAAAAAAAAAAAAAAAAAAAAAAAAAAAATATCGACAAAGGCGAAAGGGGTTTGAAAAAAGAAGAAAGAAAGAGAGAAAAAAGTATCGCGCGCGAAAACAAATTCGTCTGCAAGGCGTAAAAAACGTGAAATAGATATTCGCAACGATTCGCGAGAAACGACTTTGAAGTTGAAACGAAGCGTCATATTAGACCCGTAGACCCATTTTTCTTGGTCACGTTATACGGGGGTGGAAAAAGTTAAAAAAAAACTTCACACGGCATATAATATAACGTGTAACATATTACAATGGAACTGTTCTTGCGCCTATTGTTGTGCAGAAATTTGCGGTCCCAGGTACAAACGTCTCGTCATTTCCACAAAAAGAAGTAATATTAAGGAGAAAATATTGGATAGAATTTCAACAAATGAATTTAAGTCTAATAAATTTAAAGAAAAACTCACTTTTTAGCGAGTATACGAGTTGAAATTTTTCATCGCATTTACTTTTCGCGACGGAATATCGCTCGGGAATTTCAAGATTCCAGATCTCTAGGATATAGATAGCTCGTAATTCATTTTCCAGATTCAATTATTTACTCGTGAATGTTACTTTACGAACGTCTCGTCCGGAGAAATTTATGTACCCCAAGAGATGCGGGGGGGGGGGGGGGGAAAGACGCGAAGTGGATAATATAATATACACAACAATTTCCAGAAATTCGTCATGCCTTATAGTAAGGAGCTTTATGCAAGCTCCTCTGCGGAAGTCAGATTTATCTTTTCCTATTTGGTTAAAGACTTGTATACGAGTAAAATATTATAATTTGTTGGAATATTTGTATAGGTAAGGAGAAAAGAATAAAATAAATAAAATACTAAATTGACCTACTACAGATAAACGATAATAAATTTAGAGTGAAACAATTTTCGGAATCACTTTTTTCACAGTCCAGTCAAAATATTTCTAAGTTCAAAATATGCTACTCGAGGGTTTTTCGAACCTCATGAACTCAAGTTTTGAGTAATTTTTGAGCTGCATATCCGGGGTTTCGAGAAAACAGCAAAAATTTATCGTTTCTTGTATTTTCCTCAAAAAACCGTTGTCGATAGATGAAAAATAACTTGACCATTGTGTAGCGCGGAAAATTCTACATCGAATTATGTTCTCACATGTAGGAAACGGAGTCGGATTAACAAAATCGAAAAAAAAGAAATTCTACTTATCGACGGTATCTAAGGAATTTTTGTAAAATAATTTCGTTTTTCTTAATTAGTTTATCCAAACACCGTTTCCGACATATGAGAACATAATTCGATGTAGAATTTTCCGCTTTACTCGATGATCAAGTCATTTTCCACCTATCGACAGCAGTTTTTGACGGAAAACGTAAAAAACGTCAAATTTCGCAGTTTTCTCAAAACCCCGGCTATGCAGCTCAAAAATGACTTCAGACTTGATTTCCTGAGGGTCGAAAACCCCCGACAAACCAAAATACAGCCACGATCCGAATATTTTTAATTCAGCCCTATTTTTGACACAATCACAAGCAAATCTAGCCTGCAAAGTATAATAATATAACGTAATAATAACGATAATTGGTAAAAATGCAACACGTGAGGGGAGACTTGCGTGTCTCAGCATGGCTCGTAGTAGGCCCTACAGAATCTTAAATTATTATTATATTCTCATATCCACCCCTAATGTACACGTACCTACCTACCGCACGGCAAGGGTAGCGAAACGATTCAACACACCGGAAATGAAAAAGAAGTCAAGCGCTGATCGTGACCAGCAAAAGACTGAGATATGAAAAAAAAAAAAAAACATAATTTTCACGAGAAATAATGAGGCTAAAATAAAAGAAAAAAGAGGCTTTAAATAGTGCTAAGTTTTGTCATTTTTTTTTTTTTTCTCTTTTTTCATATAATAATACCTACAGCACAACGTGACGTGGTGTTCAGATGTGTGTTTAATATATGTATACATACAAGGTACCTATAGGCAATACGAACGTGTGCAAATATATATAAATATGCACTCGAGTTGACACTGGGAATGAGGGCTTTGTTACCGTTTCATGTCTATGTCTATATAGGTACGTACATTATATGTATACATATATTTACCGGTCAATATTTGATTACTTGGCGTTGCAACGGCGCGAGGGGGTGGGTGGGTGGGGGGGGGGGGGGAGGATTTTGCAGTATAGGTATTATACAAGTCGCGTGGGATATTCGTTGCAGACGTGTGTAGGTGGAGAATCGTATCTTTGCGGATGTGTAATTCGACGGTGTGAATTCAGCTCTGTGCGCAAATTTGTTGCGAGGTTGAAATTAGTAGCGAAAATTGGTAGCCGAATGATCGGATAATGTTTGTTCGAATTCGATAGCGAAGTACTTATTTGAATCCTAATTTTTAAGTTTTTTTTTTTAATTTTTAAACCCTTTGATTTGATTATTTCGCTTCTGAAATGTCTTTGTTTGAATATATTTAATCTCAGTTTATAAATTGTATTTGCTGCTGAACCCTTGTTGTAAAATATAATATATCATGAAATTTTAATAATACCTCACAAGGTATGAATAATTGTGGAAAATGTTGTTTTTTGCGATTTTATTCAATAATTCATTATCAGGTGTATATTTATATTGTTATTAAAGCTCAGGTGAATCGAACTTGAATTGGGTCAACAATTTTCCCATTACTTACGTGGAGGACAATAAGAGAAAAAATGAAAGTATATGCTTCGTGATGTGAAAAAGTGCGCTAATGTTATAAAAATTTGACATTAACAAAATTTGCCAAATAATTATGCAACCCTCTTTGTTAGATTATTAATTACTGAATTATTTTGATTGAAATTTGTGATCAATGTGTTTTTTTTTTTTTTTTTTTTTTTTTCTCCATACCGAAGGGATAATTTTTTGAAAAAACTTATTTGCTTGTAAGAAATCTTCGTTCGATGTATCGATTCTGAATCCCGGTTTCTAAATTATTTCTATTTCGTTACAACAATTTAAAACCGTTATCATTAATATTCTCGTAAACTCTGAGACGTCTTTCAACATCCAGAATTCGTTTGTACCTCGATTTGTCTGCAAAAATAAATGAAATAATGAGAAAACCGGTTTTTCGCAGGTCCATCGACGCCGGGGAAGCTAAAATTCGCGGACAAATGCCAGCAGGACAACGACTGCGGTTTCGTCGGTTCTTACTGCGAGCCAAGAACGAATAAGTGCAACTGCAAGGAGGAATTTCCGGCAACGAATCACTTCGACAAGTGCGGAGTCAGTAAGTGCGAAAATGATCCCTCCGCGAATATTTTTTTTTTTTAATCAGTTTTTTTCGTGCGCGATTACTGTAAAAATTTTCTCAAGAACGTAATCGTATCTTGTAAATATTTTCCGACCTAATTTTACAGAGGCTAACATCAACGAGTCCTGCTTCTTCCGTGAACAATGCGAATCGATGGTAAAACAGACCGAGTGCCGGGACGGAAGATGCATCTGCATTTTCGAAATGGTTCCTGTACCTCGATTCAACGGCGAGATAGAATGCATTGGTAATACGAAATTAGCTGATCGGATCGAAAGATAAACGAAGAAAAGGAAATAAAATTACTTCACCATGCATGTGGGAAAATTGAGGTTATGTGGTACCTTTCCTACCATTACCGACCGAGCAAACTCGCTCTTTTTTTTATACCGATTTTCGGGATCGTTTGTTTACTTAATTTAGAAAGAAAAGGAATGAGTCTGCTCGGTCGGTAAAGGTAGGAATGCGTCACGACCTTAAACTCGATTGTCAGTTGAATCTGAAAAGAGATATAAAAGAGAGGTAAACTTTAACCGTAATTTCTTACGATTCAACAAAAAAATGTCGATAACTTTCGCTTCGGAGAAGAATTAATCGTCAGGCCAGTTTTATTTCTTTTATATCTCTAAGCATAATAATACGCATGTCATTCGTAAGTTATGAATTTGCGGCGTGTTTGTTCAATCTATTAAATTTTTTAGCCGAGCACACGGAGCCCCCGAGTCTACAATACGTAGATCCAGCAATGATTTGGGTTCTTGTAGCCATGGCACTAATGTTCATTATATTATGCGTCGTGCTTAGACTTTTCAGCAAGTGAGTATCCAATTTATTTACACGTGAGTATTTATCGAGACACACTTTTTAAAAAAAGGTTCCCAATCCCATTTTGCGTCCTCCATTATTCGGGCAACGTCAAAACGAGGGAAGTAAAACAAAAAAAAAAAAAAAAAAACTTGAAAGGGAAAAAGAATTTTTCGGTACAACGAAATTGACGAACGGTAAAAGCGTATGAAAAAAAGTTTTGAACATATTTTCAAGCCCGCTTTTCATAATTTCATTTCCCCCTCAATCTGTCACATTTTTCTACCCTCAGGCTGCAATCTCGCTTTTCTCATACATACATACATATGATACATACATACATACATACATACATACATCAGCGAGTACGAAAATCAACGAAAATCCCTCGGGCGAAATAATCTGAACTCTTGTTCTCCGCTGAAGAGAAGATAATGATAATAATAGCAATAATAACAATAATGATAATAATTACCATGCACGACGATGGTGGTAATGATAAAAACTCGATGTCTGATGGAGCATCGAAATATCACGGTATATATAATACTCATACAAAAAAAAGAAAAAGCGCTGTTGAAAAATAAAAGATTGAATGCAAAAATTGATTTGCAGAAAAAAAATTTGGAATGACTAGAACGATTCAGGAAAAGTGAAAGAAAAAACGCTCCGAATAAAAGTATAATTCGAATGTAAAAATTGTAAGGAAAAAACATGTGTACAGTCTACCTAGTAAACCTTATACATATATATCAGATATGTACAAGGCAATAGACTAGCGTGTATAAGAATCCAACCACCTTACCTCATCAATCATTTCCTTCGTCGAGTCACATTAATTCCGCGTACAATTCCGTATTACACACGTCATATAATACAAGATCTAGTATATACGTATACATATAGTGAAGGTATTCACACATAGCTGAACGAAAAAAGGATTTATATTTACGCAATGCATAATAAAACCGCTTCTCCAGTCCAGTAAATGTAGTAGTAAACATGATGTAAATTAAAAAATATCGTTGTTATTGTATACGTTATACAGAAGTTGCAATTAATCGAATACTTCAGTGATATACGGTTGATATTTTTTTTTTACACGCACAGATTAGTAGAGTAGTAAGGCTGGTTCTAGGCACAAATTCTACATTACCGACACAAAACCATTTTCTAGAACATTCGACGCTGGGACCGAAGGGATTTTCTAATTCTAACTGATTTTACCGATCATCGGATTATTTCTTTATCCACCCGATAACATCCCTACCCTTGAACGTTCTAGTAAAGGGTTTGTATGTTGGGCAAATGTCGGTAATGTCGATAAGTCGGCAAGTGTCGGTAACGTCGATACGTCGGTAATTGTCGGACGCAGGTTCCTGTCCAGAATAAGCCTTCCTATTCTACTCACAGGTATTAAAGAAGAACGAAAAAAAAAAATGTGATAAAAATTTTTTGATCGATCTTCTTTATATGAGTATGAAAAAAATGAATAGAAAAAGGAAAATTCAAACTGATCGACATTGTAATATTAATGATTGTTTTTTAGGGCTCGTTGGCGGGAAAACCGGACGATATTCAACACGCCGAACCCGCGTTTAATGAACGTGTCCCTGCTGAGGGACAGCAAACTTTTGCATGGACAGGAGCGGCGTGGCTCCCGAGGGAGCGTAAGGGGCCCATCGAGGCAGCCCTCGGTGGCGTCTCTAAGGGCTCACTCACCCTCGGCATCGCAAGGTGCGAAAAACTCTCAACGAGTGAACCGTACGGGTTTTTATCCATTCATTTACTAAGCAAGCAACTTTCACCCAATAACTAACTCTCCTATAATACGTATACGTAAATTACCTACCAAGAAAGAGAAGAAGTGAAAAATAGAAAGAAAGCAAAATAAAAAAAAAATAAAAAAATACTTTATTACTGCAAATAACAATTATTAACACCAATTGCAATATAGCCTCTCGTTATACAGACGTATCTTCTACTTATGCATATATACCTACTATCCTGCAATAAAATAGTACGTATTTACCGTCATATACATATATTATATATACCTATACTCGTACTAACATAGATTCTGTATTTCTCTATTCGATTGATCTAGATGCCTCAATACTATCTTTACGGTATACCTCCTTGTTTATTTTTTCTCTTGTATACCTTTCGTTTTCTATATAGATTCGCATCTATTGCGTATAACGACCTTATACTCTATTAGCTACTGATAGATTATATATACATATATATACACACTATAGAATCGTAGCTGATATATAGTCAGAGATTTGTTCGTGATTTCTTCATCGAAAAATTAAAAAAAAAATAAAAAAATTCATTACGGCCATTGATTATAATTTTGTGCAAAATTTAACTTCTCGGGATTATTTGGCGCATTCGACAAATTTTCTTATCATCGTAAAAAAAATAAAAAAAGTTTTTGGTTAAATTTTTATTCAATTCAAATTTTGTAAAAAAAAAAAAATGCATCGATTTTAAGACCGAATAGAATCTCAAAATACATTTCCAAATACTTTTTTATTGCCAAGCCACAACTTTGGCGAGTTGAGTCGAGATTTTATCTCCTGTTTTTTTTTTTTCGACAAATCTGTTTTCAAATCAAAGAACGAATCTTTTGATCATCAAAGTTATATTATATCCGTGAAGCTAGTTGCTTGCTGTAGTAAGAATTTCCGCACGAATGCATGGGTTTATAAACACTGTATATTATTATACTTATATTGAATATTGGTTAACAGATGAAATACGAATTTCTCGTTATTTCATGCAAAAAATTTCTCTGCAGGCTCTCATATTATATATAAATATAACTTAGAAATGGTCAAAAATGTGGGAAAAAAAATTACAGTGTGAAATAACGATTTTTCAAACTGTAAAACCAAGTAAAATGAAAAAAAAAAAAGATCGACCAAAATTCGAAGAATTTATATAATATGAAGCGTTCGACCGAATAACTGCAGCCTTGATTTGAACAAGTGAAAAAAGTATCAGATTGATTTTAAGTATAAAAAAATTCAACGATGGTAAATTTTTCCTCCCATGAAGCGTCCATAAATTTACAAGTTCAACAATTGTTCTTCAACATAAATAGGATGTAAAGAGCTAAAATAGTGATTGATTGCCGATAATAAATAAAAATTTTGCAAAATTAAATACACTCTGCAAAATCGTTAGATAAAATGTACATTAATTTTGGCAAAATGTAAAAAATAACGAATGACGAATTTTTCGCAATTAATATATAAACTATTATACATTGAAACGATTGAATATTGAAAAAATCTTCAAAATTACTTGGCGTAATGATACTTAGTCAAAATATACGGATCGTTGAATATTTTTTTTTTTTTTTTTTTGCACTCATAGATACAGTAAGAAATCACCGGCAATAATCCAACAGCTATAACGTTAATATTCAGGGATATGTTGGCAGGATCTCGAACAGGGTCTAGAAGAGGAAGTCGAGGAAGCACAGGAAACGCATCAGCGACCTCAACGAGATCAAACAAATCGCCACCAGCAACGCAACCGAATAACGTAACCGTCGAAATTCAAGACGCCGCCGTCGCGTAGACGGATCAATCGATCAATCAATCGATATTTCCACTCAACTATAAACAGTTTTCACATACTGTAATATTACTTTCAAATTTCCGATAGATAAACACATTCATTCTTTTCTCTTTTTTTTCCCACATTATTTATCCCGATGTAAGAACATCGAATTATTATTATTATTATTATTATTATTTTAACGCGTGAAATCATCCAGTCACGCGTTCTGTTCGTGAAATTAACTCATATTATCGAATACGATTAGTATTATTATTATTATTATTATTATTATTATTATTCTGCATAAATAACACAAATAAAAATTGCAACGCAAAATTAAATCAGCGTTGGCCTTTTGCTTGACAATTATTAAACTTTATACGCGAATATACATATATGTATAATCGAATGATGCGTACAATCAGCCATTCTATATACTACATGACGCATGATTATAATAACGTATTGAGAATTCCACCGATATAATTAACGTGTAAATCATATTATTGATATATATATATATATGATACACTATAAACATTTGCACAGTTTATCAATTTGCGCAGTTTTTGCACGATTCGTTTCTCGCGATGATGATTTTTTCACACGTCATAACTAATTATAGTAATATTGATAGCTAATTTCATCGTTGATCGACAATTATTCTACAAACGGAATAACATTATTCTACAACCTAGTATTGCGTAGAAAAATAAGCGTATTTTGAACAGACCTTAATATACTTATGATAATTTGAAATACCATCTAATTAGGCATTACAATATGTAAGAATGATTAATCAATTGGCACGAATCGCGAAATATAAAATTATAAATCTGCACCCGTACACGCACGTAATTAATATCTGAGCATAATGTATAATATATATATATATATATATATATATATACACATTATAGCGAATTATTTTCGATTCATGATGAATAAATTTTCAAATCTGATGGTATAATAATAATAAAAGGTGAATCGTCCCTCGTAAGATCTGATTGATTTTGCAATAATTCTAACAATTCTCATTTTCGCAAGGGACCAGACGACGAAAGTTGGTTAAAGAAATCCATCACGCTCGACAGAATCTGATAAGCGACGAATTTTACAATTACGAATACACAACAAAAAGCAAAAAATGAAAAAACAAAAAAAAAAAAAAAAACAACTTCCAACTTACGTACTTACGCTTTTGATATAGAAATTTTTCAACTCACAAAAACATATTAGTCAGTATTTAACGATATATATTTCAAATACTCTACTGTTACGAGTTAAATGTGACGTTTCTTTTTCACTGTTTTTTTGTTTCGTTTTTTACTTAACACATAAATACGCACTACGTATAACATTGCAAACAAAAAAAATACAAGTTATACATAATTTACATACTTTTCAATGATAAGTATAAAAAAAAAAATATACATATATATACACGTATAATATAGTGTGCGTAGTAACTGTGCTACATTGTGATTACTATTGACGAATATTTAGGCTTGTTAAAATCGATACCTACGATACACACACCTAATATGCTTAGAAATTAAAACACTCTTAACACCTAAAGTTTCAATTTCTGCAATTATGTAAAATTATTGTAACACAAATAGTAAATTTTTCTAATCCTTGTATCGAAAAACGATGCAACTATAATTACGATATTGCGGATAATAATTATATAATCTCCGTGTAATATTAAAAATTTTTGGTAGCTTGATTTACGCTGTTTTTTTTTTTTCGTAGTTTTTGCGGCTGGCCTAACTCTGCAGGTGAAAATTAGGGGAAGATTTTCACTTAGAAGTTTTAGGTTACAGCTAAAAGATATCTCTTCGATTCAACTGTTTATAAAACGCAGTTTGTCGTAATTAAAATAACACCCCGAATAAAGAGTGCAGATTACAAGTATAAAATATTGTTATAATTAATCGAATTAATTAAATACAAGATCTTTGCGCGAATTGAACGAATTTTTATTTTTATTTTTAAAAATCTTATTTAAGATTTTCGTTAAATTATCTTCAATAGCAAGTCGTGATCAATTCAATTTCACAATCGAATATGTAACCAGATAATCAGACACAATTTTCAATACACACGACAGATTAATTATTACATCAATTAATACGTATAATTATATAACATAACGGATGTTGTAATGATTAGGTTTTCTTAGGTATAAAAAAAAAAAAAAAAAAATTCGTGGTGACGAAAAAACGAATCGAATAAAATCAAAAATAACGGGGTTCAAGTCATATTCATTCACAATCAGCGAATTAGCATCTGACTCTTTATAAATCATATATACTCAGTGTGGGGACCAAAGAAAATTTTTCCTCGAGAGGATAATCGTTTTCTTGTGTCGAATACGTCCTTAATTTTTTCAATTAAATCCTCGATCAATGAATCGATACGATTTTCTTCATCTCACATAAAAATTTCAAAGCAGTGAAACCATGCTTGCAAAAAGTTACTGGATCTTCAAAACAGAAGATGATTTATATTATGAAAAAGAAGGTTTTTTCGTTTCAAACTAAAAAGTGGATTCGTTCAATTACATTCGAATCATACAACAATAAGGATCGTTTTCCTGCCACGCATAAATTTAACAATGCCTCTAAGTATCTAAACAAAAAAAAAAAAATATATATATATATATATAAATATGTACCTAACTAACGACGTCTGTCACGTAAAGAGAAAAAAATAAAAAAAAATAAAAAAAATAACAATAATAAAAACAAATGGAACAAAAATACGTCACTAGATCTTGTAACTACAACATCACAATCAGCCTTGTATTGTATTAGAAATTTGCTAGTATACAATGTAAAACGATTACATAGAAGAATTTTGCAATCTTTTAAGAATCACTCTCCACAATTTTGTGCTGCTCAATGAAATATAATACACGAGAAGGAAAAAAATAAAATAAAAACACAAATAAACAAATATAAAACAGTATAAATGAATAAAAAATAAATAAAACAAACAATCTGTTTTCAAGCTAATCTGTGAATATTTGTATGATATGAAATATATGATGTTATATAAATACACATATATGTATATTACGCAATAAGAATGAAAACGTGCTGAAGTGAAAAACGTATACATATATATAAAAATACTAAATTATACACATGTGTATATATGCATAATACGTCGGGTAGCCCATTCATGGGGAAGTGTCTGGGCGACCCGATGAGAATATATATTCATCCATCATTATACAACGTTCACATTTCAGCTTTTCCTCACATTTTCTATATTATATATATATATATTAATTACGGTGGCTATATTCGAGATCTTCGTATTTCGACGCGAAGGTACGATTAATTAAAGCCGAAGCTTTTTTTCTCGTCGATGCACCCTTCGCTTTACACCATTTTAGATATTATATATGTATATATATATATATATGTATATACATATATGAAACACTATACCTATAGACCTGCGCAATTTAAACTGTTAGATTAACTTTTTCTAGAGCTATTTATATACCTGTTGTTATAGATACGACGACGATATTATAACGACCTATATATATATTATATAATCTATATATATATATATAATATATAATATATATGTATACCATATTATAAATAGAAAATTCTAGTCCAATTCATGTCTGTGATTGACATTGTTAAGCGGTATAAAAATAATCACATTAAACTTTATATTACGTATAATATATAAATTATGAAAAATTGATTATCTGTGCGCCAATTTACTGACAATTACGTATCTATAATTACGTCGAAAAGTAATACATACACAAGGAAAATGTATAGAAAGATAGGAAAAACCGAAACAACGCATTATCCGATGAGCTGAAATTTTTCTACCTTGTGAAAAGTAAAAAGTAAAATAAACAAACAAACAGACGTGGGAACTCTATGATATTTAATATACAGAGAATCTTGAAGAAAATTTTGATTCCGACACTGAATATAACAATCGATGATAAAACTCGGGTTTCAGAAATACATATATATATATAGTAACTAGTGTTATATTCATGCCTGAGAAATTAATATTTCCAAAAAGCTCTTATTACCTGCATTATACCTACATGCCAACGTCACGCGAATACTTTTGTGGCACAGTCTATTTCAGTCTGAAAATTATTCTATACTGTAATAGTAAGAAAAAAAAAAAAAAAAAAAAAAAAAAATAGATAATATATAAATGAGTAGATATAGCTTGGACCATAAAAAAAATGGAAAGTAAGCTGATAATATTAGCTATAAAAATATAATATTAGCTAGTAAAAAAGTACATGTAATCCATCATTTGTATTAGATATTAATTTTAACAATTTCACGTATTATATTATAATAACGGAGAGATGATTATATATTATTATAGATTCCCAGCTAACGATATTATACAATTCTATAATATATTGCTATATGCGTCATAGAAAAGGGGGAAAAAAAAACAACGCAAAAAAAAACAAAAAAAAATAAAAAAAACGAGAAAAAAAAACAAAACCAATGCTTAATACCACGTGATATGCATAATATTATGTAGCTGGATATACGATATATACATTATAGCGAATTCTAAGGAGAAGGAAGAAAACAAAAAACAAAAAAAAAAAAAAAAAAAGTAAACAAAAACAATATAAGCTCGCGTAACGCGTATGTATAATGATAAAGTAACTTTATAGGGCGTAGCAAGATTATTATAGCTATAGCTATATCAGCCTAGTGGACCCGAGTCCCATCTTTTTTCACTTCTCGTATTTTATATATATATAATATAAAACTAACAGGCGTTATTATATAATTACGCGACATTCTCGATTATGTAAACTTATTGTTAGTCTCCTCTATCGTAGTTCTTTATATTATATATATATACATATATATTCATATATTACTTTAGCTTACAGAACTGCATATTTAAAGACCTCGTATATTATAACCACTCTTTGAATCAATTTTAATAAAATCATAATACATAACACGATATGCTGTGAAAATTTTTAACACCCACGTTACTTTGAATAACCAAGCTCTTTTTTTTCTTCCGTTCGTCTTGAATGTTTTTACAAGGAGTTAAACTTGGAATCGAGCTATTATTGAAGCAAAAATTTCTAGGAACAATGGTAGCAACTTGATGGATTTACTTTTTTTTTTTGGAGCGGGAGGGGGGGGGGGGGGGAGGTATCGAGGAAAATTATAATGTACAAAAAAGTCAATTTAAGCCAATTTGTTTTCCGGAAGAAAAAAAGTAAACTTGTTATCTCAAAAGATCATTTCTAATTCCCTGATTTTTCCATGACGATATTACAAATCTCCTAACAATTCCAGGTTTTCCATGAACCCTTTTAAATCCGCTAATATTTTCGAGTTTTCTAAATTGATTAAGTATGTGGCCACCCTGATTATGGTACCGCGATCTTCTGCCGCACGGACGGATTTCGTTTATATTATTAATATTTATGAGTATAAGTAAATATTTGTTTTATGTTATTGCATAATATATCGGGCTGTCACCTTTTGTTCGATTAGTCATAAGTCTCTAGATATAAGTTTGGCATAACCAACTTGACTGATGTCTTTTGTTTTATCTTGCTTACAGAGATAAACGCGCGGAAGAATTCAATAAAGTGAATCTACTTTCTTGGTATGACAAACCGAGTATTCAGTTACATAAACCCTCTTTTTCCTAAATTGAAACCCTGGTCTGGTCGTGAGCCTCCGGTGAAAACGGGCGTGACAGTTTCCGTTGGGTATCCCGAGTTCTTCGTATAGCCTAGAAGGTTTTAAATTTACTCTATCTTTCCCAGGCTACTTATGAAAAAAGTGGTTCGTTGCCCTGAGATAGAAAATACAATGATCAGTAAAATGAATATTCATTCACACCTCAGATATATTTCATAAATACTTACAAGATTCTTCACTTTCAATAATACACTCCGCGATTTTTATCCCCATGCGTTGAGCACTGGCTTGAAAATGCCGCGCGCACTCTTAGAACCAAAAAGTATCAAGTCAACGCTCCGAAAGCGCGGCCAAACTTCGAAACTTCATTAATGGTAACAGAATCGACTGAAGAAATGAATACTCAGCACACTAAAAAGTTCTTTACTTTTCGTAATATGCGGCTTGCGAATTCGTCGCGCAAAAGGCGCGTCTGATTCGCGTGATTAATCTTCGGGCAAAAAGGCGCGACCGGTTAATCGGCCAAGAAACCTTAAATATCTAGGACTTGTCGCAAAATTCTGTAGAATCCCAATTCGCATCTGCGTCTTTCTGAATCCGACACATTGCGATGCGAATTGTTATTCCGAGATGCGAGTCAAGTCTGGAAGGGAAGTTGGAGGGCATGCATTATTGTGTGGCGTGACGGTCGGCGGTCCTCTTCGACGCGAAGTCTTCGGGCTCAGCATTTCTCCCCATCTAGCGTACCACGGAACGCGATAGATGGTCCAGAGATGCATTTTGCCCATTCAAACGATCACAGAGATCAATTGAATGAAGTTATGATAGATAACGGCTAAATAATTAAATTCAATAAGGACTGGAAATTGATAAAAAAAGAAAGTGATGAGAAAGGGAAATTGAACCTCGTTAAAATTTTAAGGCTTACTAATAGTTCGGCGACTTTTCTATTGTCAGTCTTTCACGTGTTTCTGGAGGAAAATCACTGTGATCGTTTGACGCTGTAGATTACAAAAGTTAGTAACATCGCGGTACATCGCGACCTTCCTGCCCTCGTCTGATTCCCAATGCAACCACCCAACGGAAATGTTGAAGAGATTCACACGCACATCAACATCAAACCCCGCGACGGATCCCAAAACGACCACCTACCTATCCGATTACCTATATTCGCTCTAAACGATTTTCCATTCTTTCCAACACACATCATTCTTCCTCATTTGCGCCGTGGTCACTGTGACTTACTTTTTCATTGATTACCTGTGGGGAGCAAAATATTTTTGTACCATAGTCAGCGTGAGTACAAGTTTATCAGTGATTGCTAGCGGACTATCGGTACATCAACATTTTGTAAGATCGATTAAAACATCCTGTATGCTAATCAGCATTTTTCTAAGCGAGCTAAATCTGTATTTTTTCAATAGTTGCTTTGTATTAAAAAATTGAAAATGATTCAAGATACATCATGCAACTTGATTACGTTACGTTTTGCAAAACTTTGAAACGTTATCGATTTAATGATCGTTGGAATATGTTTAAACCTCAGGTTTATCCACCACTTAAACGACATTATGGGAAAATTTAAAATTACATCTGTAGCTAAACACAATTTGTTTTCGCGAATGTCGAGTAAGCGATGGTAACCTGTCGCGATGCTCATTCCACTTTCAGCAACGTGAAAAATTTCTAAGTTTGATTACTGACTATGGTAAAATAGTTCAATTGCAACAAAAAAAAATTATCCAACTTATAGTCAAGCATCGTTGCGATCGCGAATGAGCCTATCCATGCAGCTAAGAAATCGAAGACATGTGTAACAATTGTTACCGCCACGCCACGTGATAAAGGAGTCCCAGGAAAATACCCGTAACCTAACACGTGCAAACTCACCAACGTTGCTGAGTAATGGAGAAGTTACTCAGATGTCTCTGCTTGTAACTCTGAAAAAACGAAAAAGGAAGCTCGAATTAATTAAGTAAAGAGTGCGAAAACTCTTGTGTAACAGATTTATAGTTTTTTAATTGATTATTGCTGCTGCATATTGTTGTACTTTTCCATCTTTCGTAAAGACAAAAATTCAAATGCAATCGTATCATCTGGACTTATTGAATGAGTATTCATAAAATATCCTCACCTCCTCCAGGTTGCTCCATACTTTAGACCTTCTTCATGTTCCATCTGTTCCTCTATCTGTTCTGGACTGGCGTTGAAATCGGACTTGATGCACTGAAATGATAATAAAACATAAAATTTTTATAATTAAGTAGGCATAAATAGCACGAATGCATTGAATACGTGAGTATAAGAAATGAATATCAGTTAGACTTGGAAACTGTAATAATCATCAATTAATAGCCATTTGGTAGTTAAATAAATTATTTCGATTACACACCTTTCACTTTTATTTACTAAAGTCATTGGTTTCATTCTCACTTCGTTTTCAATGACCGATCGAACGGGTTACTCAATCCAGGTAATTGCCAACTGCGATCATCAGTGCTGCAGTTTCGTTTAGTTCTGTAATCAGAGATGAAGAAAAAACAATATTTCGTTAATATTATGTCTCGAAAACAGCGTTTTAGAATGACTTTGAAGAAAGAGGTTTTTCAAAATAAGATTCTGTTTCGTTTATCATGGTTTACTGAATTTCAGACATTCCTAAAGGTTCGAAGAAACGATTTTTCCCCTAAACATGCATCGTTACAGTAACGTTACTAACTGCATTCTCATTCGGTTTCCGTATTTTTCTTTCGTAAGATTTAACTGATATTACCACAGTTGATTCTTGTAATGAGATAAGCCATAAACGTGCTGTCAATATCTCGTCTCCAACATCGCCACACATATGATTCAAATCACTTAGATTTTGCATAATTGTAATAAAAGGTTGCATAAGAATCCACGATACACAATCGCTTGCATTTCATGCGTTCGAACGCGTCACTTTGTTCCTGCAAGATGCTCGGCGTTATAAATTTAGAATTAGCCGGCTCTTGTTCCATGGGAGTATGAAAAAATGCGCAATAAAGGCTTACAGTATCGATCCGCGAGAATAAATTCGAAAGAATTGGATAAAACCGTCGCTTCGGAACTTGCACGAATACTCGTAACGATATAGTATACGTAAATTAATACTTACAGAGGTTTATTTACGACGAGTACGTTGCACCACACATTTTTCAGCCTTCCAGTCTGTCAACCAACGTTCCAATAAACTTCTTCTTACAATTAGCCGTTCGAAACGACGGTGAAGAAGAAAAAAACAAAAAAACAAACGAACCACGCGAAGTACAAATCTGTTGCAGCTGTGTTCAGACCGTTCGGCGTTCCGCGACCAGGAAACAACTGCGAATCAACAACCCTGCAGCTCGTATCTCCGAAATTGAATCAATAAACCAAATAGTTCGTCAAAGTCGAAGTTCACCGCAGCAATGAAAATAAGATGAAAAAACTCAGCTTCAATGTTCGCAGGCGTTTCCAATTTCAACAACTCTTGTCTTCTTGAAGGTCAGGCTTGTCTCTGGCTTGTATACAAATGTAAAACGAACGTACAAATTCTCACTCGACTACACTGAACTTGCCGCTTTTCAACTTTTCACAACACGATTTGATCAGCCGGCTCTGGATCTCGAATCGTCGAAGTACGTCTTACTCCGGGAACTGCTCGGAAACGAATGACGCCGAGTGAGCCACAAATATCGAAGTTTCTTCCTAGCCAGTCACGATTTTCTCGAATCGATCGGCGATCTTGGTTAGTATTTACGCGAACGTCGCACGAAGCTGAACTCCGTGCTTTAATTTCGACAACTGACGATCGACGAGTTTACACAGGATAAAATGGCAGTAAAGGTGAGTTGATACTGAGTAGGAATTGGCCAGTTCGATTCCTCCAAACTGTTTTATCAAAATTTATTCCTTTCGTATCAGATTATTCAGACTTAATTTCTATACAAGTTGGGAATTGTTTATCGTACCAAAGCAACGGGAATTTCGCACGTACAACAAACAGACAAATAAATCAACGAGAGTATTTACAGATGAAATAAATAATGTACACTCCGCGATGTCGTTACAAGTTTATTCATTACTTGTATGATTTTTTAGCCCGCCAATCGAGGAACTCGTCGAACTCAGCCTCGTCTCCGCTGGAAACTTCCTCCTCTACAGCTGCGCTCTTTCTTTCGACATGCTCCAGCACTTCTTCCCTGCGCCGTTCCAGCTCTAGGACTCTGAGAAAACAACAGATTCAATCAAGGTAAGAAGAATAAAAGAAACTTGTAATAATTTCGTATCAATATCGGTGGCGAGAAGGTTTGAACATTATTTGAGATTTCGTCACCTGGACCAGTGTCGCATCTGTTCTTCTATTTCGTCCAATTGCCTCTCGGTCGTCGCTTCCTCCTGATCATCAGCTATGATCTGAGCCGACTGTGCAGCTTCCTCTTTAATCTCTTTTTGAAACTTTTCCCACTCTTCTTCAATCGGGTCTTTGTACTCGACGTTTCTTACCTGCAAAATAAGAAACATTAAATATGAATATTCGATCCTAACAGGCGATGATTAGTGTCCAAAATGTGTCCAGAATGGCCAGAAACTAGCTAAAAAGTAGCACGCTCGTGTCTCGTATGTTAAAATTTAGTTTTCGTAGCGTTGCCGCAAGTATTTTTAGTTTCTTTAGTCCATCACCGGCTCTTTTTCACACATTTTTACGTCACCTTAGCGTCCATGATAGGATCGTCGAAAAAGCCTTCCGGAAGCTGAGCCTGACTGAGATCCTTTTCCTCCTCCTTCTCTTCCATCTCGACATCCTCACTTTCCGCCGATTCCTTCGTCACCTCAATTTTGGCCGCCTGAACATTACGATGAGGTTGAGTTGCGGATGTTTTGTCGAAGAAATCGTCTGGCAATGCCGATGGCACTGCAGGGCCATTTTTCAAAATACTCTTTAGTTTTTTGTTCGGTACTTCCACGCTCGCAGAAGATGTAGGCCGTTTAAAACTGTGCGGAACGATCGGAGCAGGTTTGGGAGGCTCGGAATGTTCCTTTTTGGCGAGACTGATGTTTTCTTTGTGAGCCTTGGAGTTCAGGTGGATATTCCATACCGCTTCGGTGCGCACCATTGTTTTGCAGAGTATGCATATCAGCTGACCCGAATCTGTGTACGTGCTTACATTTATAAGGAAATATACGAGTCGAGTTATGGCAATAAGAGGGTGATGCAGAAATCGTAAAGTGGCGATATTCGTGGATGTTAAAATTTGACATAAAAGGATATTTTGCGATCGGTGATTCGATTCTCGTGACCGTGGTCAGCTTCTTTTTATGCTCATTCATAACTCGACGCAAATCTGTTTGCGTCACTTTCTTCTTAACGTTTTTCAGAGACATAATTGATTTTGGTTTGTGTATATCGTCAAAACTTACGAAGTTTACGAGCTAAACAAACTTTAATAAAGTGAACTTAGGTTAGGACGTGTCTGTTGTGTTGTTTTCGAGGTTGAGTGTGATTTTGTCAGGCAGTTTTGCAGGTGTGGTAGATTTAGTCAGTCTGTTTTACCATCACGCGCTCTCTGATTACTTACCGACTGTTCAGTTATCTACGGAGAAATTAACCGTAAAATTAATCCTCGTCAGATGGCGCGCCTCTGCTTCAAAAACACTATTCAACAAGCATTAGTGGAAGAAAGTAAAAGCAAAGATAATTATCACAGGATTGAATTACTGTGACAGAAAAAATTTGAAGTGGAGAAGATTATCTTCCTCTCATCCCTTCTCGTCTATTGTATTTCCTGGCTGTAATTATTTTTTGCAATACTTTCTGGTATATTAGATGCAATTATATATGCGGGTTGCATTCAATCAGGCGCGGTACGGCCCAAAATGCATTATTTTGGATGGAACGATTTATTTTCCAAAAAAATTCATTACAGCGGGTGTTGAGAATCGGAACACATGTCAAAAAGTTACAACACGCAATTTTGACCAAATTGCAAAATCGTTCTAGCTAGCTAATTCTCGCCACACTCCGGCGTATCCCAGATGACGGTGATAGCCCGGAGTTGTTGTAGAACTTGTTAGATTTATGTCAAAGAGAGAGAGGGAAGAAGAACGAAACAATGCCAGAGGGAGAAACTGAGAGTAGCAGCACACGGTCTATGTGTACTCTTAAATCATACGTAGGACATATTAGTTAAGTTCGTGGGTTTCTTGGGCATGATCAATACGCCGCACGAAGCTGCGTTACTCGTACATACAATGAATGAAAAGGTGAAACACTCTGTATAAACGCAACTCTATCGATTATCGGTCAACCGAACTTCAGCCGTGTATACATACCTATACAATATACATGCGTATACACACACGCGCTCGCACCTCGCACCCTCCAGCGATAACTTTTCGCCGCAACTGATGATATATAGAGGCTTGAAAAGTTTCCCATTCCTAGCCCCATTCTTTTCAAAATTGTACGAACAGCTGTATTTATACACCGAGTATTTATGCTCACGTTGCAAAATATCTCCTCCATCGTAGATCGTAAAATTTTTAATTTTCAATGGCAACACTGTGCAGCAAGTTCACATACGAAAATGGAACATCTGTTCAATGAAAAGATATCGCATTTTCCTGGTTCGAACAACAATACGAAACTTATCGTCTCTGAGATTTTGCCTTGCCTAAAATCTTTGAAAAGATACATACATACATACATACATCGATAAAAGGATAATGTCTCTACTTCCGTGCACAAAAGCTACTCAATTAATTTCATAAACATTAGAAACTCGCTGGCAGTGGTCGGGAAATACGTTGTATAAGGAAAATGTACGATATGTAGGAGGAAATTCCCGGCACACGACCCGCTTTATGTGGGTCCTTGTTGACAAGATGTATATACACAGTTACGTATGTACATACATCTGCGACGTACAGAACAGAACTGGCTTGCGGTAAAGTTTCCGCGGCCTCTTTTCGAGATCTGCGAGTCCTAGGGAGGTTCGAGACTGAAATTCGAGGTATCTGTGCATCTGCTGACTCGGCGATCGAAGCGATTTAAACCCGCTACGTATGGCGTCTGTCGACCTTATTGCTCCTTATAGACGATTCGTCGAGTGCTTCGTCGCCTCGGGCGTTAACGTACCAACCCAATATCTGTAGTGCGCTGCATAGCTGCTGCTTCTGCTGCTTTTTCTACTGCGGCGGTAAATTGACGGCCGAACAATAAACGGTGAACAAAAAGTAAGAAGAGGCGTAGTCGGTCGTGTCTCCGTCATCTTCACATCGCTGACTGATTACAGGGTGCAAAAATCGTAGGGAAAAGAAATTTGGCCAATAATTGAGCCGATTCGACGTGATAACGGTATTGAAAAAGCGCAGATATAGATCAGTTGAAAAGTTTATAAAAATTTAATCAATAAATAAGAGCAAAAGTGTCGACCAACATTTTAGAACGGAACTCGACACATCAATATCGACACATCAATATGGCCGCCATTGGCCCACTTGGGATTTAATTTCAACCCTACGATTATTTCCTTTTCTCGTTGGTCATCGAGCGATATCTAATGCGAAACAAAGTAATGGCAAGAATGGTTTAGTAACGATTTGCACCATCGCCGAAGGCCTAATGGCCTGAAATTCAGCTCGAAGATAATCGACCAATTCACGTGCGGCCGTACATTGGGGCGTGCAAAGCAAATGAAAAAAAAAATGATTCTTTTTTTATTTTCAAACGCGCGTCAAGATTTCAAACTATGACCGATTAAGAGATACTTATTCAAGATGCCTAAATGTTTATAGGCAAATATTTGATAATCGGTTAGAGTGACGAAAATTCTATTTCAGTACTTTTTTATAGATCGTGAAATTTTTTATAAAAATCTGTATTCGTATAGTTTATAAGTCAAGCTGTTTACAAAGGAAAAAAGAAAAATTCAAAAATTTTCCAATTTTTTTCACATGTTATTTAAATGGAAAATGGACAAATAAAATGACGACTCTAAAAATCAATATACCAAGAACTCATATTTGACTGATTTGATGCGCTTTTAAGAAAAAAAAAAACTATTTTCTTCTTTTCACACTCTACTCTACATACACGTACAACGTCTCTGCGACGACTAATTTTTAATCAAGACACCTTGTTGCATGGGATTAAGAAATTCGGGCACGCGATCTTCGCACCGAGCAGCAGGAGTCCTGCGGAGTTTCCACTCTATCCTGGAATTAGTTTTACCCAGAAATATCTTTGTCCCACGGCTCGCAACTAACGATAAGGGAGGACCACGTGTACCTAATGCCACGTAGCTAATGCTGTACGTCTAGTCGTGTATGAGGCGCGTTGCCAACGAAGAACAGGGTGGAATTTTCAACCCCCAACCCCCCGGGCCTCGAGGGTGTTGTTTTACGGTCAACTTCCTGTTCTCGCAATAGCTGCACAGGGTGTTTCCACGCGTTGTCGTCGCAGTTTTTAACCTCCTCGTGTATTTTCTATTCGAGTAATTGTTTCCTATTTCCTTCACTCATTCGCATTCACCTTAATCTCATCGATTTCACGCATCTCATGAAAGTCACCAATTCGCTATTTATATACACACAAAGTGGTAGGCCTGATGCTTTATTTATCCACTAGGAAGTTTATACTGCCGTAGAGTGAAATCTGGGGAATTTCAAGTATTCGATTACCCTGGCAATTTAAATGATTCGAATCGAAGAGAGTCTCGCGGTTCGTCTTTGATTTTTCTTTTACCCGTTATAACCGTACTTTCGTTCACCGATGCTCTGAGATTTTGAAATCTTGCCAAGTTTCAAACTTCCGCAGAGACGGGACACCTCTAATCCGCAGCATCTCTCCAAATACACTGCAAATGAGTTTCCTTATACTTTTCTGCACGATTCTCACGTTCTACAATCGTTAATTCATTTTCTTTGTTCTTTTCTATCTATTTATCGTACGAATTTTGGCATTTTCACAAATTTCAATCTTTTTTCTTCGGCAAAACTAGAGTTCATTGTACAAAAAAAAAAAAAAAAAAATAAATAAATACACGTATTATGCAAACGATCCCTGCGGCTCTTCGTTTTCTCATTTTTCTCGGACACTGTGTACGTAACCTGTACACAGTTCATCCAATACTGTGCACGTTGACATAAATTAACTTTGTCAATTTCTCGGGGCGGGTGTTCACATTATATTGACCATACGACAATGCGAAATTATTCAAACGACCGATTACCCTAATTACAACACTATATCTACGTACATATATAAACCATGTTTTCCGCTGTCGTTAAAATTCTTCCTCACTACGCAGGTCGTAGATTCACAGTCAGGATTATGTCACATGGCAGACCTCTGCTGACCCATAAACGCGCCGTAATGATTTAATTAAACATTATATATACCAAAACGAATAACAGGAATATAATTGTTTTTTTTTTTTGTTTTTTTTTTTTTTTTTTCATGAACATTGTCATCACTGGCTAGCATAAGAAGAAAAAAACGTTTAGCAAAAAAAGAAATCCGTGATATAATATAATATCATAAGTTGATTTAATATAGTGCATTCTTTATTTTTTCTCCAAAGGTCGTTTTTTCATTTCTCCGCCTTCCAACTTCGAAATGCGACAAACCCACCTCCGTACCCTTATTATCCACAGGCCACCCTTTTCGGAGTATCCGCAGCAGCTGAGCGACTGTTGGTCAAGGGTAGTTAATTTTCATTACCGTCTTCGCGGAGTGTTTCGGGTAAAAGGGTTTCAGAGGCTGGTATGAGATCTGATTTATTCCTGGTCCCGCGTATACTTAGGCCAGGTAGGAAAATTGCTCGAGTTATTTCGCCAACAATTATCCCTTCTCGTTATTCCGTCGTCGCTCTGTACGTTGTTCGTTTTTGTCCGAATTTTTCACCCGCGTTTCTTCCACCTTTTCCGACTATCCGAGTCCTTCCGGAATCCGAATATTCTTCTTCTTCTTCTTCTTCTTCTTCTTCTTGTTCGAGTCCGGGATCAATAAACTCGAAAACGGAAGCTGCAGGGGTGCTTAGCTTGACACGAGAGTCTATACAGTAGAGTTGAAGGCGAAGTAAGCGAGTATCTGTAATCGTTTTCGATGGGGGTTAAACCACCCTCGAAATACTAGAAAATTCCAATTTATGTCCGGCACTGGATTACAGAGGTTTGGAAAATAAATTGCCGCTCTTTTTCACATCTTTCTTTTTTCGCCCTCGTACTCTGCGCGAGGACTCCAAGGAGGAAGGACGAATTAAGGGTCGTCGGCTTTACTTTCTCGCTACGATGTTAGCAGCCCTCCATCCTTATATCTACCAACGTGGTAGGAGCTAAATGAAAATTGCCTTTTTGGTAAAGCCCTTCTCCTTCTTCTTCTTCTTCTTCTTCTTCTTGAAAGCTGACGATGAGCCCGTCCATCGTTCAAGCCTCCATTCATCCTCGCTGCGAAGATGCAGTGCAGCGAGATTCAATTTCACCTCATTAATTAATCAACAAGTTCTTCTTTGCCTGTCACCTGATACATAGTACAAAATTAAACAGTCGTCTTTGCTCATTTCTTCTCTCTTACACATTTGTTGCCTTTCTTTCTTTCTTTCTTTCTTTCTGTCTCTTTGTTGACGAACGAATTTTTCAACACTCGCAATAATGCTTAGACCTTATTGTTAAATGCTCAGATCAAATGACGATCAGAACTAAATCAACGAAGTCCATCCTCTCCTCGAATTACACGGATCGTGTATCGGGTGTACACATTTTTTTTTTTTTCCCTAATCAAAAAAAAGTGTTGAAATTGAAAAGTTCGTAGAAATAGAGGCTTAGAATCGACGGCTGGATCAAGTTTCGACATTTTCTCAAGCGTGAGAAGGCCTGAAAATTGAAGAAGGGAAAAAGAAAAAAAAAAAAAAAAAAAAAAAAAACAAACTCAAACAAAATTTATTCGGGCCTTCTTTCGAGTGGACTGTATATACGGTGTATCCTGTTAAATTACGGTTAAGAAACGATCGTGAAAGTTTCTCAACGAACGATTAAGGATTAAATCGGTGAGTAACGTGCAGTAGAGGAAAATTTTTAATTCCTGCTTCTGGAAAACTGAAGGATGATATCGTAGCTTTGGTATTGGCTCTCTCTGATTACCCTTTGTAACTCCCTCGTGCACAAAGGTAACGTGAAACTAATGATCGAGTTCAGTCAGGGTTACCCGGGGCTTCGATAATAATCACTTTCACGTCTACTTGCGTCGCGCAATCGTGACACAATTGAATCCAAACTTACACGAGATAACGACTAGCGATGGCCACAAAGGTAAAAGTAATCGATGCGTCGATTAATCGAGTTCAAAATAATAATCGAACACGACTCGATTGGATCGGTAAAAATTGATCTATTAATCGAGTAGTTCGTGTTTTTTTTTTTTTTTTTTTTTTTTTTAACGGAAAAGTTTTTTTTATCATTTATATAGTTTCGTTAAAAATGGTTTTCAATTTTCAATATATTTCAATTCATTCGTCTTTCACTTATTGTGTAAGACAATGATAATAATTGATACTTTAATCTGTATCGCGTCGTTCATGGGAGTGATAAAAACCAAAAACCGATTGTGAGGAAAAATAATCGAGTTTGAAAAATAATCGATTATACTCGATTAATCAGGGATTAAATCGATTATTTTTTATCATTTTCAATGACGACTTTCCACGATTTGAATCGTAGTTTTGTAATGCATATAAATATTCGCGTAGTTTTATATGAGTCGAATCCAAAGGTAATTGGAGACGCGAAAAAATCGAGGGAATCCACTATACCTATATTTATACACAAAACTTTTAAAATTACCGCCACTTCCGGTGCAGAGAAGACTGCATCGTCTCTGCAAAAACTTAAAAAAAAAAATCAATTAATTCTTTGTTAAAGTATTTCAACTAAATCAATCATCGACTTTCAAGTTTAATTTTGAATCTTTTCCTTATCACTAAAAAAAAATTTTTTTTTTCACAGTAAACTCAAACTCGAATAATAAATGCAACGGATAATCTCGTCTCAGTTTTTTTAATCCCGATCCCAGTCATTTCATTTCGAATGTACGCCGAAGCCGCAAGAATTTAGAAAAACCGCCAACCGATTCCGGAATTCGCAATCTTGCGGGGAAAATAAGCTCGTCGTCCTCGTCGTTTGCCTATATCCCGACGGTATCATTCGTTTGAAATTTTATTTATCCATTCGCTCTGCCTTTTTATATTCATTCAAAGCCTCGCTCTGCGTCTCCGCATCATCGGCTGCGCTGCGGCCTGTTTTAGAATTCCGTCGGCTTTTCCCCGTGACTACAATGCCTGCAGGGTGAATTTCGACGGTTTCTTAGTCACGTAGCCGACGGACCGGCCGCACGCGCCCCTCGCAGCATGACAACCTTCATGATACCTACGACACGTAGGTACCACCCACCTCAAAAACACACGTACGGAGGTTTGTGTGCCTAACTGTTTGCCCCGTTTCGCAGATTTTGCCAGATATCGGCAGTCAGGAGCGGAAATAGTTGCGCGGATCGAAGGTGAAAATCGTATAAATGAACGGGGGGTGAAAAAGTAAGGGATGAAGTGTTTTTTTTTCCCTTCCGATCCACGCGCGCTGCTTTTGCAGATTTTACTAAGAAGATTACTTTCGCGAGAAGAAGAAGAATAAGAAAAAAAACAAAAAAAAAAAACAAAAAAAAAACATAAAACGCGCTTGGCCAGCAGACGACAAATTTTTCACAATTTTTATCACAAATCTATATGGTGAAAAATCTGTGACCTCGAGGATCGGGATTTCCGGTGCACACAAGCGTCGAATTCCACGCACGTTTTCAACCTTTTTCCACCCGCTTCCTACTCTGTTTTATTTTTATCTTTATTCTTATTTTTATTTTCATTTCTCATTCCTCTAGTCGCCTGCGGTTTTCGCAAATCTGCACCGCCCGGGTTTCAGGGGAACCCCGCGTTTTCCAAATTGGCCAAGCACCATCCGCAATACGTCTACTTTTCTAAATTACATCAACCGCTCGCGGGCCGAATTGCGGTGCGGAAAACGCCACGTATGTGAATATATCATATATATATATATATATATATATAATGTATATACAATTCGTGTCAAGGAGATAATAAATTATATATATATGGATTAAAAGCATTACATTACGTGACATTAACTGCAGGAGCATTAGAAATAATTTCACGGATCTTTTTTTATCTCTCTATACTCTATTCTCGACCAATCCGCAGCCTGGATAATTGCCAATTTGCAATTCTTGCGATTTCATTTCCTTTTCAAATTCTCGGCTAGATAGTTTTCAAGAACTTTCACAACATATAATCAATCAATTTTCGATACAGAGGCTTGAAATTAATTTGGCGAAGATGACAACAAAAGTAAACTCGAACACTTTCTAAATAAGAAAAAAATAAAATAAAATAAAAAAAAAACGACCGGCAGTAAAGAAAAAAAATTTTTGCATCTATAATACGATACATTATACAATTACATGATTCACAAGCGAATTCATGTTATTATGTAATAACGGTGATAAGATTTTTATCTGAATAACGTACATCTAGCGCGAATCTCAATCGTATGATTTAATTCGCGATAAGAAATATTACATTGACGTAAGTAAATGATAAAAAAAATTCCCCCTCCCTCCATTGCATTACCGTCATTGCTCTTTTTTTTCTTCTCTCTTTCTTTGTTCCGCTGCACCGTGCTAAAATTATTTTACACAAGATATATCAGATAATTTATTACGGCGTGTATTTTTTTTTTATTGTTTCTTTCTTTTTTTTTTTTTCTTGTTTTTCTTTCATCAAGATTGTTTCTTTTTTCTCGTATTTTCGCATAGTAAGCAATTACTAATAAATTTCGGGAGGTTTTTTGCTTTTACTTTTCCGTTTTGTGTGTATATATACTATTGATTAACGTGAATGGAAATGTGGAAAACAGTAAAAGCATGGAGGGAAAAAATCGTCAATTAAATGTCAATGGCCGAGATAAATCCGTACACATATTTGCAAAACAGCAAACACGGATTTGTAACGAAAATAAAAGAATCCTTCTTGTGTGACGCGAGTTTCTGACGCTGGCACCTTCGGGTTGATTAGAATCTAAGCCTAGGAGGCTCTAATTACTGACGCAAGTAATCAAACCGTGAGTGTTTCACTCTCGACACACAGTTTTGTAGATTCTTGTGCGCATATCACAGAGTCGTCGGTTTTATTTCCACCGTTAACGTAAGATATTTTTTTAGGTAATTACTGTAGACGAAATTGAATATTGAAGACTGTATTTATTTATACCGACTCGGTATGCGCAGAGTTGAGTTTAATTTTAATAATTTAGTTTAATTTTTTACCCAAAACGCAACACCGGCAGATTCGTTCTGTATTATCGCAAATCCGTGTATTTGCTTTTACGATAAAATACAACCGCGGAGACTTAAATTGTCCAGAATATTATGCACGCGTGATATTATAACGTGTGTGTGTGTGTGTGTTTGTGTGTGTAATTAAGAATTAACGTCAGGCCGAGAAATTAAACGAGGAAAGACGTCACGATCAGATTGATATTAACTTTATACATATATTATATTGTTAACTGATGAAAGATAGAAGAAAACGATTGAAAGATATAAAAGGTTATTTATAATAAATCATATCTCGCGAATTGATTGATGATCTGAAATCCGATCAAAGTTACCATTTTATTTTCGTATAATACGAGTAATTCGATGATATCTACGTAGAACAGAGTGGCGCGATGGATATCCTCGAAATCAAATTTTCACTTACTTCGTCGCATTTTTGTAACAGTCGAGAGAGACGAGAGAGAAAAAAAAGGAAAAGATGATAACAAATAAGAATATAAAAATCGTAAACGAATATGGGAATGAACAAGAAATATGATTTTCGTGGAAATGAAAGGAAGAAAAAAATGATAAAGAAACGAGAGGAACGTGAGAAGCAGGGGGAGGGGGAAGAGGGGGAGGGGGCAGAATGGAAAAACTTTTGACTACTTGGCGTCGATCAATTTCAGGACAAAGACGAACGGTTCTGTACGGTGATTTAAAACTTTGAGGGGAAATTGTTTACCGACCTTAGTGAAAGGGAAATATGGGTGGGAAAGTGGCGAAGGCGAGGGAATCTTGTTTTATAACGTCGTCTTGTCGGAAACATGGATATTTTATCAATGAGTAGAATGAGGAGAAAAGGAGAAGGAGGAGGCGGAAACGAGGCGAAATGAAAAACGAAATTTTTGCGGTCGAGAGAGGTTGAAGTTCCGAAAGTCCCACATTCCGAATCTTTTTTTTTTTTTTTTTTTTTTTTTTTTTTTTTTTTGCTGGCGAAATTCGAACTAAAGAAATCAAACTTTGACGAAACATCGAAGTTTCGGAATTCCGAGAGTTCGAGAATGAGAAGAATTCAAATTCTGAAATATCGAAATTCCGATTGATCGGACATTTTTGGCTAGGTGAAATTTGACCAATTTGATCTTTCTTTGTTTTGGATTTTCGATATCTTTACGTTCGGAATCCTGGTTATTCTGAGTTTTGTTTTTTCTCATTTTTTACACACACTCGTCGAGTTAACTACGCCGCGTGGTTGTATTTTAATTTTTAGAATTTTACTCCATCCAAATTTTATTTTTCGAAATCTTTCTCCGTCGTAACTCGAATTGTACCGTTTTTCGATCCTTCGAAAACTTGTTGTTTCTTCAAAGATTGATTTCTTTACTTTTTCACTTTCGCCGAAACAAATAATTAACCTGAATTTAGCGCTTTGGGAACTTTTCAATTTCGGAACTTCAACCCCGTCCCTTTGCGGTAAAAAAAAAAAAAAAAAATCTGTACGTTGTTTACAATTTTACTTCAATTAACCGTATCTTCTTCTCTTCCTCATTTTTATTCCGTGCTGCAAATTTTCTAACTTAAAATTCGAAAGCTTAAGAAAACTCGAGATGGAAACGTTTTCGTTTTCCAACATATCGATGTTCACGTCGTCACGTCATCGGTGCCTAATTGGCAGGTAAAACCAATGAAAATTGGATGTCCTTGGATGTACCGGATCCTCCGATCTCTCGAGGACCACACGGGGTGCAGCTTCGCGTCGCCGTGACGCCGAGCGTCCTTCTCTCCTCTCCTCTCCTCTCCTCTCCTCTCCTCTCCTCTCCTCTCCTCTCGATATCCGAGGTGGCGAACGAACGGCGCCCTCTGCGCAAGCACAGGTGGGCAAGCTCTCTTTCTCTCTCTTTCTCTCTCTCTCTCTCTCTCTCTCTCTCCATCGTATAAATGGGAAGCAGTAGACGCGGCGGGACACTCCGTGTTTGGTACGTGGGAAATAACGAACCTCTACATCCGTTCGCTACTTGTATTCTACAACTTTTCACCCTTACGCTTCTCAAAGGACTTCTTCTCTACCGTCAAAGAATATAACAATCCTCGCCGAAGGTGAGTCAAGGATTAAATACCCACCAAATATATGCTAAGGTTTTTGAGATAACGAAGGGAAATTCGTTTCATGCACGAAAAAAATCGACATCGACTAATAGCGATTGCTTTTTGTTTTTTTTTTTTGTTTTCGTTTTTTGTATTTTTTTTTGTCACATATTTTTATGATGAACACAACAAGCATACGTAGGTGTGGAAATCGAAGTGTGACGATCGAAAAAACAAATCAGATGAAACGACGACGAGGAAAAAGAAAAACAATTTAAAAAAAAACTAAAAAAAAAAAAACTATCACAACCGAACGTGAATAAATAAACAATTTTTAAAATTCGTGTTACGATTATAATACAAACGACTGTATGATCAATAATAATAATAATAATTATAGTATTACCGCGATTGCAAAAGGAAGGGAATATTTCCGTGAAGAAATCGCGTGAGTTTTGTTTATCGCAATAAACAAATATAAGATGAAAATAAAATGAAAATATTTTTCTCCAATTTTTGCGTACTACGTGCGGAAATTTTTTTTTTTCTCTCTTTACTTGTTTTATTCCCTGATATTCTTATCTTTTAGTTCTTCCGAATCGCGTTCGCTTCTCCCGTCAATTCATTGTGTACGTATCACGAATTAATTAACGTAAATTTATATAATCCAATATTGAACGTGTCGCGCGTCGTTCCGAAATCGGATCGGAGCTGTTCTCTTTTCGCAATTAGCCGAGAGGTTTTTTTTTTTTTTTTTTTTTTTTCTTTTCTTTTTTCATAACCATCGCGCAACAGATTGCGTACATCTAATCGCTACATACATTGAATTTATAATGTTTGTATTAAAAAAAAATCGATGCGGTTTATTAAACGGTGATCGAGATTTAATCGTCGAACCTGCGTTCGGTGTCACGTTGGTGGGTTTTTTTCGTTTTTTTGTTTTTTTGTTTTTCCTTCTCATCCCTTCCAGCGATGGAAATTCGTTTTTCATTTTCGTAATAACGCGGGAATGAAAAAACGAATAAAGAAAAAAAAGGCAAAAGAAAGAAAGAAAGAAAGAAAAAAAACAAATTCCGCCCAGATTATCTCGAATCTCGTAAAATTATTCGCACATCACTTTTGCGTGTACAATATAATGAGAATAATAATAAATATTAATAATTTTTGTCAACGCGTTACGTACTCGTGCAGAATTCATTGTATGTATATAAATTATTACTTAATTTCGTGAGAAGATTTATTTATTATACATTATATATGTGGAGGAAAATCTTGGCTACCGTCGTGGGAAATTGAATTCATAGAGCGACGTTCTATCGCGCATTATATAGATTATACAGGTTGCATATATATATATATACATATATATATATATATATTGCGTGTAGGTATGTATCAGCGGATCCGCATTCTCCAACTGTTTCCGATCTGCCGAGTGGAATTCGATACCCGTTTCATATCCTACTACGCTGGCAATATTCAGGGAGTCTAAATCATACCGGCTCCGAGGGTAGAAATCGAAACTGAGGGGCGCAATTCGCGTTCCTCAGTTTCTACGGTATACCGTATATATATATATATATATATATATCGAATCGAATATCGAACGCAAAATTCCGCAACGGTTACGATTTAAACGCGGAAACGATTCCACTGATGTACTTCGTTAATCACGACGTTATTCATTCGTTTTACGATCTGAGTATGAAAATTTTAGTTTTCATTCTTATTTCGAAAAATCGAAACACGTTGTGTCTGTGATATTTTAGTATCAATAGTTAATATCATGCTGTATGTATACGTTTGAGGTAAGGTTTTCATAAATCATTTTCTAAATCGACACTGGCGTGCGGCATGAAATACATATATGCGCAGTATATTTTTAGTGCGCGGAGGGTTAAACGGAAACGTAATATCTGGACGTCAATCTATACCTCGTGTGGTAATAATAAACTAATTTTCTTGAAAATAAAAGAAGAAGAAAGAGGAGACAGGAAGAAAAAACTCAATCAAAGTAAAATCGGAAATACGTGACGGATATAATATCACGTTCAGTAAAAAGTGTGTGTGTGTGGGTTTTTGAAAAGTTTCATTTCTCTCAGCTGAGAAGAAATATTTTATATTCCAAGGGGATGAAATCGAGTCAACCTTTTTTTTATCATTCCGCGATTCAAGTTTTGGAATTCGAAATTTTTTTTTATCCTTCTACTATCCACGTTGGCATCATCATTGAGTTCATTCATTTCACGAATCACGTAATTCCCACAAACGAGGATCTAAATCGAATCTGATATCGTTTCACGCGAGATGCGTGAGACCTGAGTATATTTTTTTTTTCCTTCTTTTTTTTTTTTTTTGTTCTTTTTTCCTCATCATTATTCTTCACTTTCCCCCCGTTTCGTTTAATCGATAAAAATGATTAACGATCCTGTGCGTAGGAGCGAAGAGATTGAATTCATCACACCCGCCGCACTGCAGTGGTAGACTGTTTTCGGAGTATTTTTCTTCCTCTTCCTTCTCGTCTCACAATCTCGATCTCTCATCTTTATACCTACGTAAGCGATACGTCTTTATGCACTTACGTTTAAGCTCCTATACTTAAATATGCGTGATTAATACGGTAATAAACAAACATATTTACAGGCTGATCAACTTGTATCGAGGTCGCGAAATTTCACCTCGATTTTCAACCACGATACAGTAATTAATCCCTGATATCGAGATCGCGTACAAAAAAAAAAAAAAAAAAAAAAAGAAAAAGAAAAAGGAAAAAAAAAAACAGGCGAGAATCAACTTTTAAACCCGAAAAACTCGAGGCTTTTTCAACAAACGTGGAGCTTATATTTTTCCTCGCGAAATATTGACTCCGGCCTCTCGATACCTCCTCTTATAATATACTTAAAAAGCTTCGTTTAATTTTTTTTTTTTTTTTTGTTTTCAAACATTATTCAACCATCATTCAATACCGTTAATTAAATCGCCAAAAGTTCGGGTTGATTATATTATTATTTAGGAGTTTAAAGGGGAGGAGGAAAAAAATTTAATTAGAAAATTTCGATCAGCAGCTTTTATTTTTTGTTTAAGAGTTTTCATTTTTCCCCTGGTTTTTCGCTTCAAAGGTTCCCGCCTTCTTTTCTACACATCTTCTCATCTTCTGAACACCCGAGTTTTCAGCTGAATGGTGTTCAGGCTTCGGATCGTAAAATCTATGCACAGATCGCAGGAACGAGAGTTGTAAAATTGTTTTTTCCTTGGTTAAATGTTTTGATTATAACCATAGCAGTGTGCGTAAGAACTTCAAGGAAGAGTTTAGAAACGATACGAGACACGAGGAAATCGTTTCTTCCTTTAGTCACTTTGTCCCGTTCTTTTGAAATTTCCTTTTTTTTTCCTTTTTTTCCACAACATTTCTTGAAAGAAAATGTACAGGAAAAAAACGAAATCTAATCGAAAAGGGCTTAGAATCTTTTTTTTTCAGAATTTAAGTTTCATTATATCGTTGAACAACTGAATGTTTAAATATTATTTTCGCAATCGTATAAGAAAAAAAAAAAAAAAATAATCAAGAAAAATTGTATTTAAAACGAAAAAAGTGAAGTCTGGTAAAGTCGTATTAAAGTGAGGAAGAAAGATGTGAAGAAGATTCATTATAACTGGGAGTAGTTAGACGCAGAAGACTTTTTAGTTTATGCTATACCGATGCGATGGTTGAACTTTTATTCGCACGAAACGCTTAAAGCTCGTCGGATATTCGCAGAGAGAAAAATTTCCGCATATAACACGAGTCGAAGTTTGGCTTACGCGGATGGAATTCGAGCTGCTTCGAGAGGGCCGTAAATTTCTTAACGTGACATTTTTACGAAAAGTCGTTAAAATCGAGACGCGGAACCGCCGCGCCGTGCCGACCTCTTCACTGTATATATTCGCGGCTCGGGGCCGATTAGTTCGTTACGTTTACGGGGTACGAAAACTTGGAAAGTTCGAAGAAGAAGCAGAAGAAGAAGAAGAAGAAGAAGAAGAAGAAAATAGAGTCAATGAGGGGGTTAATTACTCCGCTGATATCGCGAAGAGCTAATTCTTTATTCCAGGCGTTTAAAAAGCTGCATATCGCCATGAGAAAAGTTTTAGTCAGTATAGAAAATTTTTGTAAAACCGTTTCAATATTATTGAAATTATATAAAAAAAAATTCTTGGGATCAATTGTATTTTTTCACTTTGAGAAATTTGAGATTTTTCTCAAAAAATGGAGTAAAAAAGAAAGATGCGTAAGGTTTTTTCGTAAAATATAATTCGTAAATTGAGAATTAACTCTAGACATGAATCTAGAAGTAAAATATGCTCCATTCGTAGTAAAAAATATAGTTGAAATAGATATTTTTGACGAGAAAAGTTTCGTGTGTTTCTCTTTTACAGTAGTTTTCAGTAAAATCTGTTATTTTTCTTTTCCCCGTGATTTATTGGCGAGACAATTTTCTGTCTTAACTGCAGCGATGAGAGAATAATTTTTATTTTGATAAGAAGATGAAGAAGATGAAGAAGAAGAAGAAGAAGAAGAAGAATCAGGAATGTCCCTGTTTTTTTGAAAAGAGCGAATTTTCCACTCCGTATATAAGAAATATTCAGGCTCGACTTTTTATACAGTTCCATTCCAGGTTTCGAGTTTATAAGTTTTGACGCGCCGTAGGAAAAATGTAAACCGTCGATTCTATATAAAGTTTAATTGCAGACGATTCGTAGGAATACGCAAATCCCCGGGATTTGTCGGTGTGTTTGACCTCGTCTTACGGAGTCCAGCGAACTCAGCTATCTCAGATTCTACCAGCTACGTCCATCTTAAATATCGAGTTTGCATTTAAATAAGATAAAAAGTAGCTCCGACTCGCCTTTGACGGAGTCAATCGGTCAGGAATTTTTACTTTGGTATCTCTTCCGACGATAAATTGTGCCGCGTGTCATGTATTGGCAAAAAATTCAGGCATTGCAACCGTCGAAACTGAGTGGAATTTTTTTCAGATTGACAAGACACTTAAAAACCCGGAAAACCTTTAAATATCAGGGGATTTTTAATTTTTTGTATGAAAAATATTGAAAATATCATAGAAATTAGAAATGATTTGATAGAAGAAAATCAATTTTTCGTACATTACATTTTTCCTTCAATATACGAATTGAATTTTAATCGAATATAGAGTAAATGAACCGAACGATTTATGTTTTAGTAACTTACCAGCACGTGAAAAATGTCAGGAAAAATCATGGAATTTTTTTTCCACAAAATTTCTTCGTTTGAACCTTTGATTTATAGCATTTTTACTTCAAAAAATTTCTTTCGACACATTCTTGTATCGAATCTCGATAGTCACGTTCGATCAAATAACATCTTTCCACTTCAATTCCACGTCACCGAACATCTTCCCGAATTTCCCGCGCCCTTCGTTCCAATAAATGCTCTCTCTCTCTCTCTCTCTCTCTCTCTCTGCGATACACGGCTACACTTATACTTCGGATTAATAACCGGGTCCTTCGGGTCCTTCTGTCCATTGAAACATCCCGTCATTGGGTCGGTGGTCGACAGGATCAGGCAGGCAGGGACTATATATTATATAATGCATTCGAACCCGGAAGCTGCAAACTCGCACAATATCCAAGTTCCCGCGTATAAGCTGTTGGTATAATACCTACACACGTTTGCACAAAGTGCTCGAGCTCTCTTCGAGTTTCGCGATGGTCTAATCGATCGGTCCTGCAGCCCCAGGACCCACATCCTTATATATATATATATATATATATATATATATATATATATATATATATATATATATAACACACCTTATACCAGTAATATCTTCCTCCATGTCCCATCACATGAAAAGTATTGAATTCACGCGCTTCGGAGAGTTTCATATATATCAAAGATTCGAATCAAGAGAAACTAATTTACTTTTCTTTCTTTTTTTTTTCGATTCTTTTTTGCTGATTTTAACGAACGAAAGAAAGAAACGAACGCTGACGTGTCATAAAGGTTGACATAAACGTTCTTCCAGGCACGAGGTTAAAAAGCGAAAAAGAAAAGAAAAGAAAAGAAAAAACGAACCGACGATGAAATGCAAAGGCCGTAAAACACGCGGAGATACGAGGGAAAAAAATGTACGAATGGCATATCCAATTCAATTATCTTGCATAATTAAAGGGTGTGTTATATGGTCGTGGCAAAGCTTCGCGCTGACTTCACGACGAGCTTATAAAGTTCAGGGACGTGTCAAACGAAACGGGTGGCGAGGGTGGGGGGAGGATTCGGGACATTCGAGGAAGGAAGAAAACCTCGCTGCAGAACTTTGAAACAGGTACTATATATACATAGACTGTGATAATCTCGCTTCGTTGATTAACATCTGTTCTGACCCAAAAACCCAATTATTAATGAATGGTAAGCTCAGTTCGCTATACTTGCGAAATTTAATTATTAGGACAATCCGAGGAGTCCAGTGTATAAGCAATTGTTGTAATTTTCAAGGAGGATGAAATTAACAACGACGCGTCAAATCTGTGATCTTTTCACTTGTAATATTACTATACGTATCTCAATTTGGCCAAAACAATTACGGGACTTTAGGGACTTTTTTTGCAAAAGGGTAAAACTGGCCAACTTCTCTTATGAGGAGACAACTTGGATAACAAAACTCGCGGAAAAAGTGCTTCTGCAAACTATTCCTTTTTCCTTCCTCTTCCGCAATTTCGTTTTCTTTTTCTTCTTCTTCTACTTTCTCTTTCTCTTATCTCTGCGTAATAAATTAAATTTCTCATATTTATACAGGCTGAAGGTAACGCTGCACAGATTTTACAGGACAAAATATTTATTCGATAGCTCGGAGACAAAGTTGCTCTCGTTTATTACAATCTTCGGTTATTTTTTAAATCGCGTGTTACGTTTTTGGGGATTTTAGGGGAGTTAACGGTTACTTTGAATTTCGCTGGTCAAGCTTGGAAAATTTTGCAATTGTCAGGGGATTTTTAATTTTATAATAGAGAAAATTGAAAATATTAGTCTTTTATACTGGGAAATTAGAAATCATTTTTTCAGAAAACAAATTTGTTTAAACTTGACTTTTTTTCTTCATCATATGTTTCTTAAATTTGATTTTAAATTTTAAACGAACACAGAATTATCAAAGGGAACGATTTAGGTTTCAGTAACTTGGAAGTGCGATGAAATTTTTTTTCTAAAACTTTACGGCCACCCTGTCGACGTACCACCTCTGATATTTCGTCGACGATATATTATCGAAGGGTCGGAGTTTCTCTCTTCCGATTTGTTTGCAGACGGTGATCGTGAGCTTCCATACCGCTGCTGGACGGTTTTCGGAAACGCACGAAGTTTCGACGGAAAGTAGGACACGGTTTGCCATGTGGGCGTGGCAGGCAGTCATGGGATGTAAATAGGAAGCCTCTACTCTAATCTCTGCAGCTAGTCTAATAGGAATTCTGCTCTGACAAAGTTATTTGCAAGGGTCAAATACTGATTAAGGTCGGTAGGGCTTACCGCGTCTCGCTATTCACTCAGACCCCAAAATTAACGTCAAATTTACACTAGCAAAACTACCGCGAAGAGTTTGAAACGATCGATTTTCAAATCCCCCTTCACCTACGTCGTTTGATTATATATATATATATATATATATCAATTTTAACGATGCTTTGGAAAATAAATTGATAACTTGAAAATTCATTTGCTCGAAGCGAAGATGAAATTGAATGGTAAAAAACTAGAAGAAGAAGAACAGATAATTTGCCCGAAGTAATCGTGAAGGTTCGATTTAATCAGAGCTCTTCGATGAAAATAGGTGAATAAATTTCAAAAAATCGTATAAGATTTTTTTTTTTTTACACACCGTACGGACACTAATTTCTTTTTCGTGATATTAGAATATTTAATTAAAACCGGTGTTCGGTTATCGATTCTGATAATAAAAGGAAGGAAAAGAGAGAGATTAAAAGAAAGAAGAAAGAAAGAAAAAAAATAAAATAAATGAGAATTACAGCTGCTGAAATTCAGCGAAAAAGGAAAACTTTTGCGATTCGATTTTACTTCCTTTTTTCTTGTTTTTTTTTTTTTTTTTTTTTTTGTTTTTCTTTTCATATCTTCTGCCGGATAATTTTCATCAAGAAAGTTCTGTTTAAAGGCGACGGGAACCTGCAGTATGCTAAGGATAAAAGAGACGCGCTGAGAAAAAGTAAAATGTATGTATACACGTATAAAATCGAATTTCCCGTAAAGTTTGTTGAAAAATTTTTGCCATCGAATGGATTGCGAGTTTCGCGAAGCGTCGCAGGTTATTTGCTGGTCTTCTGAAGAAGATCGACCCGCTGCAGTTGTCGTATCAAAGCTCCTCGTGTTCCGCACACGAATAATGCGATATATCTATGTGTGTGTGTGTGTGTGTGTATAATATACGTATAAACCTCGAATGCATTTCCGTTGCAGGTCGATTTTCTCGGTTTATGTCGTTGTTTTTCCCTTTTCCCTTTTCCCTTTTTTTTTTTTTTTTTTTCTTTTTATACACGTTTCTTTTATCCTCGTCGCATTTTTCTACTCCGCTTATATATCCGTATATCCTATACGTAATACGTAACTATACATATACGATACGTATGTATAACGTTCGTACATATGTAAATACATACATACATAAGCTATATCTATCTATTGTCAACGAGAAAAGCAGCCTCGTTTTGTCGTCACGCTGTGTACCACACAGGTGCGGTTACAAGAATAATAAAAGAAAAAACGAATAATAGAATAAGGGTAAAAAGAAAATAGATTGCAGTAATACCCCGGTGATGGTAAAATAGTTTTATATATATATATCGAACCTACTGAGTTTCGGTATACCTGAAATTCTCTCTCTCTCTGTCTGTGACGGGAACGGAGATTCCTCTGAAATAATTTACTTTCTCAACCCCCCCCCCCCCCCCCCATACATAGAATTGCATTCTATGTAATATGCGCGGGACATAATTATTACCTACGTTGGAAATTTTCTCGTTTAATAATACGTGGAAGAAAAAAAAAAGATACATATTTAGAGTAGATATACCTATATGCGATGTATGCGCAAGTTATTATTCTCGTGGGATTAGAGCTGTAAAACGATTTTTCCAATTATATTTGCTCGAATATAAATTGTAGAAGTTCTTTTTTTTTGTCATTTTACTTTTATTTGCACGTTCCCGGATTTTGCGTTAGGAAATATTAATTAAAAATGAAATTAATTATTAATTCTCTCGTCGTCGTCGTCGTTCAAATGTAGCACAGATTTTACTTTGTATTGTATACATTCTGTAACTTTGACAAGATAATTAATTATTGCACGTATTATGTATAATTCTATATCAATTTCGAATGTCGTATGTATATATGTGTATAATAGTACATTGTTTGTGTAATCCTTTTGTATTATTCATTATCTTTTGTTTTGTATAGTGTACGTAGAAACGTCTGTTACATGTATTACATGTATTCGGAACAACGTGAGTTGAGGCGGGGTTGAAGTTTCGAATTTAAAAAGTTCAGAAAGCACCTAATTCTGAATTATTGGTTGAGAAAGTTGCGGTAAGGAAATCAAACTTTGAAGAAACAAACAATAAAGTTTTACGAACGGTCGGAAACTCGACGTAATCAAAGTTTCGTTATGCAAGATTCAGAAAATTCAACTTACGATGATGCAAAATTACGAAAGGTTAAGTTTCGATGGAGGACAAAAATTCCGAAAGAATTAAAGATTCGGATCATTCGAAACTTTCACCCTTACGCAAAAGTTTGATTTTCTTTATTTGAAGTTTCGTTTTCCCTGAAAATAATTTGGAATTTGACGTTTTAGGAACGTTTCATAATCTTATGTATATATATATACATAATCTTTGTTTCTTCAGAGTCATTCGAGAAAATAGGAAAATTGACATTTTTTTTTTTTCTCCCAAAGCTTCGTTACACGTTAAAGTTGGTATAAACTTTAATTTCGTACTTTTTTTTTAGTTAAATGTATTGCGTACAGCACTTGTGGTAAGATTTACAATACCGATAATAAGAGTTAAAAAAGCAGTAGTAATACTTACTAAAGTAAGATATTTAATATGCTTTAGGAAGATTCACCGCATAATTAATGTAGATTTGATACGAAAAACTTTACTGTCCATATAGGTGTATAGAACAGTACTACATTCGACAGGTGAGATGTAAAATCTATTCCTCGCGTGGAGCACAAAGTTGCGTTTGAGTTTTTCACGTTCCGTTGTGAAAAAGAAAAATAGAAGGTGAAAAAAAAGAAAGATTCTTCTCCCGAAAAACTTTTCTATAAAATCGAGTTTTTCACTGCATCGTCTCAACGGTACCGACGGCAGCAACGAACCGTTTTCACTTGCCACTGGCAGGCGTTGTGAAAAAAATAACCAAAAAAAAAAAAAAACAAAACAAACAACAAACAACAAACAATGTAAAAAGGGGAAGGGGGATGAAAGCTGTTGAAAAACTCTCGTACTTCTGATATCGTTATATATGTAGTAAGAGATCAAAAGAGAAAGAGAGAGAGAGAGAGAGAAAGAGGGTGCATGGAATTTAGGATTAAATTGTGAAACTGAATGTTTTACGGAATGCATTGTATATATATATATATACATATTAAACCATTGACCGCAGGATGAAACGATCAGCGTTGAATTCCTTTGTACAATAAATTTGCACGACGTGATATCCTGTTCGCTTAAAACACGCGGGGCGGAAATCATTTTGGGGATACCTACCTATACCCGTGCATGCGTAGATATATATATATATGTGTATACGTATACATATATACACATATAATCTACGTATAACGCACGATTAAGTCTAACGTAGTCAACTGTTATGTCCGCTTAGGTGGATCGTTGGATCAAATTATATGCTGCGAAGGGAAACTGAATGGAATTGAGCCGAAATTCCCCGCGTATAAACGTATTTAATTGTTGATACAGAATTTAATAATATTTCTAAATTAAAATATTGCTTTCTTATTATTATTATTATTTTTTTTTCTTTCACTCCCTTCGTTACTTCGTTTGTTTGCTTGTTTTATTGAGAAAAAAAAAAAAACAAAAAAGAAAAAAGAGAAAGAAAAACCAAAAAAAAAAAAAAGAGGAGAAAAAAAAACAAACTACAACAACAATAATTTATTATCGCAAGTCAGTAAATGCGTGACGTCGAGAACTTAGTATTCTTATATATATATGTAGAGATATACGCATACGTGTGTATAAAATTTTACGTTACGCGATTCGATATGGAGAAAAAAAAAAATTTGCTTTGTGAAAAAGTGACGAGTGAGAGAGAGAGAGAGAGAGAGAGTGAGAGCAAAAGAAGAGAGGGGCAGGAAAAAGGAAGGAGAAAATAAAAAAGGAATGGAGGGAATGAGCTAGAAGGCTATATACGTGTTATATATAGGTGATCCTGTTTGTCGAGAAATGTTGGGGGAACACATCGTTTTTCGGTCTGACGTCTGAATTTAACGTTTAATTTACCATTTTAAGAGTCCCGCCTGTTCGCCTGTCCGCCGCAGGTATTGCGAAACGGAAAACAGCAACTTTGATCCTGCGGACGTGTGTTATAATCCGAATTACCCACGTGGGCATGAAGCTTGCGCGAATTTTTAGAGACGGAAAGCGAATTAATTAAGGCATTGCGGTAATTAACAGACTCCACGCGGCTTTGCGGAAACTCTCTCTCTCTCTCTCTCTCTTTCTCTCTTTCTCTAGATACTCGCCTTGCTTGCGGGGCCAAGTTATTTGCGTAAATAGCCGGGTAATAGGTTTCGACCGACTACCATGGCGCCCATTAAACCCGCAGGTCGCCAAATTGGCTCGCGGCAAAGCGGCTGCTTAACGTTACTTTACGCGATTATAACCAGCTCATAGGTAACCCACTTGTAATCAAGACGCGAACCCTAGATTTTAAACGCTCGACATCGCTGAGCGATCCTCAATTTTACCTCGGAGGCAACTCCGCGATTCTGATGTAATTCGAGATTTTTGATTTTCGTTTGTCCGTTTCTGCACTTTGAAATCCACGTATTGACTTTCAAGAATGATTTTTTCTTGAATAAAAAAAAACGATTTTCGAACGATTTTTAAACGTTTTGAACACATGTTTGAGAATTTGGTTTCCATTCTTTTTTCGAAAATCATGTTTTTTTGTAACAATATTAGAATAATACTAGAAAATATAGAAATAACGGTGATACAGATTCGTCGGAAAATTTTAACCCCGTAATATGTAAATCGTAAAAAACACCGGAATGGATTAAGAGTTCGATCTCTTCGAAAGTTATTTATCTTTTAAAAATTATTATGTTGGATGGAAAATCGATTAATTGCGTAAATTCGTTGCGTTTCAACTCTCGAAATATATGAATACTAATAGTAGGTATAGAATATCATTTTCAGGATAAAAATTTACTACCGAATTCTCTAATCGATCGGACGAGATCGATTCCCGTATACTTGCGAAGAGTACCTATATATATACGTATATATCCGGATGAAAATATTTTAAGACGTCTTGTATTCTGCATATATACATATACATATATATATATATATTATATATATATATATATACCTTGTTCAACGTATACCTGTTGGTATAATACAGACTCATTTACGACGGCAGTAAAATTTAACAAGAGTTATTAATAATCCGGGATTTTGGGGTCGTTACTCCTCCGAGGGTGGGAAGCCGGTTATTATCTCCGGGAAAAAAAGAAAAAAGAAAAAAGGGTAAAAAGAAAAGAAAGAAAATAATATCCAGCCCGTCGTTGAAACGAGTCAATTGATCGATTTGATGATGTTTCATTTATTTGCGCGTGAATTTTTATGAATACCCTATAAGTAAGTAAAAGCAAGTAGATATTAAAATTAATTCGACTGTTTCGAGAAATTTTCTTCTGAACGAACAACAACGTTATATTTGATAAACAATCGAGGCACCTTATTAAATTCATAATGCAAAGTACTGCAAATAATCTACAGAATATTGACTTTTCTAAGAAATAGGCTGTCTGTGTACCTACAACACCTACATCAGCTGTTAAATATTGAATTCGTGGGTCGGGTCGGTTTCACTTTCGCAATGAATTTTTTATCCCCTGAGAATGAATAATTCTCCTGCTTTTTGGAAATATTTAAAAAAGATGTACATGTATAGTAGGGTGGCGCAAAAAAATCGACTATTTTTCTTTTTTGAGTCTCGTGTGACAAAATGTTAGTTTTTCATGTTTTCAGAGCCCACTCCAAAGGACAGCTCAAAAAAGAAAATTTTCAAGAGATTACTCCAAATTTTTTAAAATGTCAAAAATCGTCAAAAAATTGAATTAAAAAAATTATATTTCCAGTATTTTGTTTGATTTTTAATTCATGTCGTGGTGTATTGTTATCGATTCTTTCTTACTAAGTTAAAGAAAAAAAATTTATGAAATTTTAATATGAATATTAAAAGGTCGCTCGAAAAGATCTAAAGAAATACAGCAAAAAATTGAAAAGAAATTATGAGCGACCTTTCAAAATTCAAATTTTGAACTGAAACTTTCGGAAACTTATTTTTTTTTTGGTCTATAAAATTATAACGTAACGATAAAAAAAAAAAACTTAAAAAAAAAATCGATTTTTGACGATTCGTGACGTTTTAAAAAATGTGGAATGATCTCAAAATTTTTTTTTGAACTGTCCTTTGGAGTGGGCTCTTAAAACATAAAAAACTAACATTTTGTCACACGAGACTCAAGAAAAAAAAAATAGTCGGTTTTTTTGCGCCACTCGAATATATATACTTTGCGACCTGATAGAATTCTCTCCTTTTTTTTTTACCCCAACCTAATATTCATACCCTCGACGTTTTGAGCTTACGATTTTCTTGCTTTACTTCTTGCTATATTTCTTTTACCCTTATTAGACGGGGTGTACTTTGCGTGATGCTTGAGTTTGGTTTTTCATTTAGCCATTATTCCAAGAGATACTTAAACATGAATATCATCAGAAATTGAATAATGGTAAAAAAAAAAAAAAGGCGATTTCAGATAATCTGTTGCTGAATTATCTGCTTTATACCATCGGTCGGAGGGATATAAATTCCAGCCTTTATTTGAAACGTGGATTGCATTCTCCCCACACGTGGATGAAAAATTGAGCGTGACAGGGTAGATGAGTAGTGGAGAAAAAAAATAGCGAAAACAAATACAAAATGTCGGAGCATCGCGTCGTGTCCTGTCATGTACTTATATAAATCGTTGAGACGTTCTCGGGCTTATCACGGCGAACAAGTGGGCAAAAAGATACGTAAGGATGGAGGAAGAGGAGAAGATGAAAAAAGGATCCCACAAGCGACAAGAAGATAAATAGAAAAATTTCAACGCCTCGTTAAATCGACTTACACGCTTTTTATTTTTATAATAATAGTAAAAATAATAATAATAATGATAATGATAATAATATGCGAAGGATGCGAGAAGCAAGATAAAACTCACGCGCGGAAAAGGAAAGAATTTTTTTTATACTCTCCTCTTTTATGCGGATAATAAGAACGTATTTCTTTGTTTAAACCGCGGGATGTGAAAATCCTGAAATATCTTAGAGCTTCTTATCTGCAATACATTATTTAGGTATACGATGTATGAAAAGATGAACCTTGGAACGCGAAATCCTTTGAAAATCCCCAAAGGATGAGGGCCGCTCACCCCGACAATATTGTCTCAGAGCCTGTAGGTATAACGTATAATATGAATTGCATTTTCGGGGGGGGGGGGGGGGGGGGGGGGGGGGGGGGGGGGGGGGGGGGGGGGGGGGGTTTGACGTTCCGAATTTGAAAAGTTGCGAAAACTCCTAATTACGAATTATTTTTCCGCAGAAATTTGAAGTGAAAAAGTCAAACCTTTACGAAATAACAAAGTTTCGAATTGACGGAAAGTTCCGAAACTCAAAATTTCGAAAAATAAAGTTTTAAAACATGACAAAAATTCAAAATCAGAATCATCAGGATTTCGAACATAAAAATATCGCAAATCCAGAACAAAAAAAGCCTCTCAAATTGGTAAAATTTGATATCAAGTCAGCCATATTCACAGAACTCAAAATATTCGATCATTCGGAATTTCGATGCTACAGATTTTTTAATTTTCTCATTCTTGCACTTTTAGAACTTTAAGCATCGGTTTTCGGATCCCCAAAAAATTTCGGTGTTCATCAAAGTACAGATTTCTTTACTTCAAGTTTTACCCTGAAAGAATTCAGAATATGGCTCTTTTAAAACTCTTCAAACTCGAAACTCAACCTCGCCTCGCATTTCGCCCCTCAGAAAAACCATAATTGTTACTCCCTGACCAAATACAAAATAAATCTACGTCACCTTATACGTGCCTATACATAATACGTGTCTAATACATCGCATATAATCTGCGACACAAGAAATTGGAATACCTACGTGTGGAGGCTAGACGGCTTTGTAACGCCGTCGGGAATTGTCAACTTGGAAAGATAAACGAGCCAAAATAATGATTGAGAGTGAAATACGGGGGGGAGGACGAAATAAGGGGAAAAAGTCGAGGGTGGTTCGGCCGGATTTGCATGTAAAGCTACTCGAACAACAACGAATGTATCCATCCGTCAGGATCGGCTGATCCTAGGCCTTTTCTTCATCCCACACTCCCCCCCTCCCCCCCCCCCCCCCCCTCCCCGCCGCGCCTTTTTTTCCTTCATTTTTCCATCCCATTTGTATCCCGAAAATCTGTCGTAGTTTTCTACGCTGCTTTAAGGCGGACGGATTCCCGACGATTTTCCTTCTCGACGAGACGACGTCCTGCAGGAAACAGGCATGTCGGAATTAATTGAAAAGGATATCGCTGCTGCGCAGGTATATGTATAGGTACGGTCCTGGAAAAAGTGCAGCAGCGTCGTAAAGTTTTCTTTTAACTGCTTTTGGCAAAGCATCCCTAGGGATGTGACCTGCAGAACTAGGACAAATATACAGGAAGTCGAGACTCACAATCTGACGCTAGCAGTTTCCTTAATTTCATGCGGCGGGTTATTTAAAGTTTTTTTCACCACTGAAACCGATTATTTGATTATTTTTTTTTTTTTTTTTTTTTTTTTTTTTTGGTTTACATTTAAATGAATATATTTCGATTCTATACGGCGAATGATAACCAAAATCTTCAGTTATTAGTTAGATAGTTTGCTTTGCTCTTTTTTACGTTTATAAATAATTACCCGTTAGCACGAACTTTGGGATGTGGGTTCTAGATGTGAACTTTTGATTTATTTCACGTAATTAGTAAGAGAAAAAATTGTCTTATCGGACAAAGTTTGCTTTTTTAAAAATTAGAAGGATATTTTCGGAAATAAATATACTTCAGTTTTGCACTAGAATAATTTTTTGATTTATTAAAAAATTGAAATGCGAAATTTGTGTTTACAAGAAATGTTTGAGAAAATGGGGCATATTTCTTAAAATCTGAAATATCGTTCTGGTTTCTATATATATATATATATATATACCTAAAAGTAAACTTTATCTAGTAAAATTATTTTTTCTCTTATTAGTCACGTGAAATATATAAAAATTTGACGTCTAGAACCCAGACTCAAAATTCGTGTCGATAATTTTTACATGATTATAAAAAACTAATCGATCTTTCCCTTTCTGATATTCGTGTTCAAGGAAATATTATTCCGTACAAATCCGATGCCTTCCACTAATAAACGCACGAGCTTAATTATAAGCCTTCATTTTACCAAATTCCTTGTTTTTTTTTCTCTCCTAGATCGCGTTACAAGCTTTATAGATCCTTGGATAAACAAACTGGTAAAACGACGGTGGTTGGATTCGATGAATAATTGAATCGTGACGAAGGCTCGTTTTTCGCACGACGTGGTAGAAAAAAAATTTCAGACCAGGGTTGAGAAAAGATCTATATCATAAACGCAAGGATACCAAATTGCTATTTCCATCATACAGAATAATGTTTCGTGCATTTTTATTCTTGGGCGGGGCGGAGGGGGGGGGGGGTGTAAAGTGAGTGCATGTGGATGTGCGATGTACATACACGTCATTGGAATGGCGAGATGACGATAGATGCTCGAAGAAACGCTTCGCGATCTTTCTCCGAAGAAATTTCTCTCTCTTGGTACTTCACCCTGATCGTCATGTAACCGCAAACCGCATTTCACCCTCTGCTTTACGACCTGCAGTCCAATCTCGATTTTATTGAAGAATGTAGGTATAAAGCGTACACGGCGGGGGTGAAAAATTTGCTGAATAAAACCAGCGATGGCAGAGGAAACGGTTGATTCAACCTTTTTAGAAAAAATTCAGGTGAGAAAATATCCTCGACTCACTTTTTGAGAAGGATATATTAATAAATCATAGACTAACAAGTTTCGGCTAAAATCTTCGAGTTTCGATAGTTTTTACGATTTTACATCCGCCATCTTGAACGTAGAAATTTTCAAATTCCAACTTCAGATTTTTCATCAGCGACCCCGAAAAAACCCTGGGAAAAAAAAAACAATTTAGGTCAATATATTGAGTTGAAAAGTGTGCGACTGAAGGGGTTGAAATCTTCACCGAAACAGCTGTTAATAATTCATTCGCACACCCGGTATAATTTACAATATATTTGAAAAATAAAAAACTCATCGACGATGCAAAGAAACTTGAATTATTCTTCAAAATACGTTCACTTTTCCCGGATTCATGCATTTCACCCTTTCATATAATAATAATAATAATCACAACCACATGAAGAGAAGATGAAACGTCATATCGGCCTCGAGTCCCCGCTGAATAGCGGAAAATTAGTGAAATTAATTCTGGCAATATGTTCGCAATAATTATTTCCTGCGAGTACACAACTTATGCTGCAGAAAAGAATTTTCATTACATGGGGTATTCCACGCCAACTCGACCATTGTTAAGCCCCAACCATCTCAAAATTATTTCATGTTTTTTTTTTTTAACATTCTACTCGGTTAAAAACGCGACCTGAATTTAAAAAAAAGAATTTTTTTAATAAACCGATTACTTTTTATAAATATTTGAAGTCGATTGCGAATGCCCATTTTTAAAAATCTGAAAAAATTCTCAAAACTATTTTTCTTATCACCTAATTGGGAATTTAAAAATTTTTAAACCCAAAATTAACAAAATACGCATTCGCAATCGACTTGAAATATTTATAACAAATAAACGGTTTAATAAAAAAAATTCTAATAAAATTCTGGTCACGTTTTTTACCGAGTAGAACGTTAGAAAAAAACCTGAAAAATAATTTTGAGATGGTTGGGGCTTAACACTGGTTGAGTTGACTTGGAACACCCCGTATACATTTAACGAGGATTTAAACGCTACCTTACATAATTAATGGATAGAACGGAATTATGAACGTGGCTCAATTTTCCATTATTATCATTTCTTTTCACTTACTTTTTTGCTAATTGAAAATGGATTCTGCACGTGATTTAAAGAGTATACGGTATCAGGCTTGTCAAAGACGACGAGGACGAGTTACGGGCTCTGATTAAAGGATCAAGATTAACCGCAACGATTTCTCCGTCCAAGATTAACGCCCGATTCGCTATATATATATATATATATATGTATAAATAAATGTATACATATGTATTATATACATATATACATACACTAATAACACGCGTTGTTTATGGTAATCCATGGGCTTACCCTCAGGCTTTGCATCCCCCCCCAAAACTTAAGCCTCAAGGATCACGCTCGACCGAATCACTCGATTCATCCGTTTTACCCTGAATTAGCGGACTTGCACTTACAATTAATCGCCCCGCGGAAGTTGAATTCGATTTCTGTTTTTCTTATTCTCACGCGTAGATTTAATGAAAAATTGGGAATCAGTGAGGCGAAAAAATTGGGAATTAGTCGTAAAACGTAGTGATTAAATTAGCACCTGTGATTTCTCGAATTGAGTAGGATTTTAAAGAGACGCGGGTCGCAAATCCGCGCTTCAAAATGCTTATAAATATAATGGGGTTAGCTTTTATCATTCATTGTTAGTTAAATTAATGCCTCACAATCCGATCCACGAAATGAGCCTCGAAACGTTTTACTTAGCCTCATTATTATACCCTTACTTTAAACTCAGCCTTTATTATATCATATATTTCTGTGCTTTAAATTCATCGAATTTTCGGAGAGTTAAGATTTCGAAATTAGGACTCTTTTATAAGTATACATAATTTCAGTCTGCTGAAATTCTATCCGTAATCAACGTAACTTCGGATTTCAACGGTGAAAAAAATTATATTTCATGAGGTTTTACACGATTTTTTAAACATTTTACAAACACAACGTACGTAGATATGTATGAAATAATATGTATGGATATGATGTGTTAAGAGCCCAATCCAAAGGACAGCCCAAAAAAAAAAAAATTTAAGAGGTCGCTCCAAATTTTTTAAAATGTCAAAAATCGTCGAAATTAAATTAAAAAAATTGTATTTTCAGTATTTTGTTTGATTTTTAATTCATGTCGTGGTGTATTGTTATCGATTCTTTCTGACTAAATTGAAGAAATAAAAATTTATGAAATTTTAATACGAATATTAAAAGGTCGCTCGAAAAGATCTAAAGAAAAGCACCAAAAAATTGAAAAAAAATTATGAGCGACCTTTCAAAATTCAAATTTTGAACTGAAACTTTCGGAAACTTACTTTTTTTTTGTCTATAAAATTATACCGTAACGAGAAAAAAAATTTACAAAAAAAAAAAAATCAATTTTTGACGATTTCTGACGTTTTAAAAAATGTGGAGCGACCTCTTAAAATTTTTTTTTTGAACTGTCCTTTGGCGAGGGCTCTTAAAACATCAAAAACTAACATTTTGTCACACGAGACTCAAAAGAAATTAAAAATAGTCGCTTTTTTTGCGCCACCCTAATGTATATATTATATACTATACATAACGTATAAAAACTTTGTCCAAATCGCGCCGTATATAATGTCTCTATAAACGACGATAGGAAAAGAAAAGCAAAAAGTATATAATATAAATTCGTGTCGCTGATGTTTGTCGGTCGTAAAGAGTCCGGCGCGTTTCCAGTCGTCGTAATCGCGATTCTAATATCGCCGGGAAATTGCTCATCGATATAGGAAACTCCGAAGATTGCAGCAAATACTGATATGCCATTATGTACATATGCGTGTTACATATATATGTATGTACACACGTGTATATACTTGACCCGACGTATACCTACGGGTTAAAGGGGTGACAAACTGACGCCAAACACTTACAGCATATTCGCTTTATTTATTATTAATCTGTTTTTCCGACCGTGTAGTATTATATTTTCGATACAAAACTGCCTTTCTCTTTTGTCTAACCTCTTGGAAAGAACAAGATTAGAAAAGAAAAAAGAAAGAAATTCAAGAAAAACGGTAGAAGAAAGAAAGATTCGTGACATAAAAAAATGTGGCTGGCTGGGGAGGAGGAGGGAGGGGGGGGGGGGGGTGGAAGTTTTCAAGAAACACTTTTGAGGGAAAAGACGAACGAAAACTGATAAATTGTAATTCCGTTCGCGAAACGCAAAGTAGGACGGAAGCGGAGGGGGTGGAGAGAAGTTGCTCGATCGTGAGAAAAAAAAAAAAAAAAAAAAAAGATACAAGAAAAAAGAAAAGAAATTTTCAGGTGGTTTCCCGCCAAAGAAATGCTCTCGCACTGTTTCTACCTATAGTGATGCATATTTTATACACCCTGGCAGATCCGAGGTACGCGTCGATGAGCAGAACCAGCTGTAGGAGGATTGGAGGGTTCTTCTAAAAAAACTTTATCCTCTCTCTCTCTCTCTCTCTCTCTCTCTCTCTCGCTCTCTCTTTTTCTCTTCGCCTACAGTCGTCGTCTTTCTCTTTTTTTCTCTCGGAGAGCCGATAACTATAAGCGGCCCATGTTTCACCGAGAGGTATTTCATGCTCCTTGATCGAGTCCTTGATCGTCGCGTTGGAGTCCTTCGTATAAGCTTTTTTTCCCATTTTAGTTATTTTTTCCGAATTGACGCGATGAACGTCGGCTCCGATTTCAAGCTGTGAAAAATTGTCGAACTTTAGTTAGAAACGCCCGATATTTTTGTAACGGTAAATACTTAGCAGCACCGGGATTTTCATTCGTCAATTTGGAAACCATTTTCCTGAAACATGTCACATATATCTCGTATCTTTATACTTACAATCTTCACTTTTCTTCAACCAAAAAGCAGGACGAAAGTGGCATATCATTATCTCTTTACTCTAACATCTCATTTTTGGAAAAGAAGCGACACGTTTCTACCCCGTGTTTGAGGGAAATATGATCGTATTCGTTTGTCAGTTTCTGTTTTTTTTTATTTTTATTTATTTTTTGTTATTCTTACTTTAATAATATTATAGGAAACACATAAAAGGAAAACACTTCTAAGTCAATAACGGGGCTAGAATCGAATCGGGAATAAAGTTCTTTATGTAACACAGGAATATAAAATTGGATTATTCCCCAAATCTCTCGTTTCATCGTCGTATCGTAACCAAGTATATCCTCTTGCATATCTCCACTTCCTGTTTCCATGGATTCCTTCACTCGTCGAGGAAAAACATGATCGGATATCACGTCGTATTCGTGGACCTTGCAAGCATGCACGTTGAACCTATTCATTTGCCCTTCCATTTTGGCAGGACCTTCGACGCAGGGTCGGCTTTAGGGTATAAGGTACCTACTCCTGCAGGATTCAAGGGGTCGCGGTCCGGGAAACTGCCCCGGGAATTCCAACCGTCAAAACTTAACCCACCGGCGTAAAGTCACGGAGGAATTGATCCTACGGGACCGCGCATTGCGGGCTGCCGTATCTCCGGGGCTTGGATCGGTCCCAATTCTCTCAATTTCTTCCTTTCTTTATTTTTATTTATTTATTTATTTATTTATTTATTCGTTTTGCCGCAGGAGCTCATTTGGTATTCGATAATCCTTCAATCGTTATATTTATACTCAGTTTAAACTTACCTAAAATTATTCTTTATCGGCATATTTTCAAAGAAATTAAATTGGATGGCAAAAAAAAACAGAAATTCAAAAATTGTTCAATACCACGGATGAATTGAAACATACTAGATTAAAATAACTTCGTCTAGGTTTGAACTTCGTGAAATAAATCTACTAAATTTAGGTTACAGTTATTATATTCAGGCTCTCTTTCTGCTCTCACTTGCTTTTCAAATTGTTTTATTCATATTCTGCCAAGGCTACCATTCATTAATATTAAAAAATCTATAATTTTCTGTGCCAATTAGCCTTTCTCTTTCACTCCCCCCCTCCCCTTTCTCTCTCTCTCTCTCACACACACACACACACCTTATCCACCTCTCTCTATCTCTCTACCTCATCCACTCGACTCACCGTGCAGAGAAAATGGGTTTCAATTTGAGAATCACACTTGGGGAGTGAAAAGCGGCGCATAAAGCTTTCAGCTGCAGCACGCGAGCTGCCGTTTCAGCCGGAAACGGGGCGACATTAATTTCGTGTCAAAGAGCAAGAGGTGGGCAGGTGCGAATGCACGATGAAAGAAAAATGAACGAAACGCGAAACAAAAGGGGCAAAGAATCATTACTCTGGTAAAAAAACTTGCAGGAATTGACTCTAGTTATTATACTGCACTGAGATTTCTGTGAAACACACCGCTCAATGTCCGCACAATTTTCATACATCGTACATAGATATGAAAAATGTAGATTCGATTTCGAGGGGTTATTCTATCCCGAAATCAGTGAAATCAGAATGAAATTAGACAAAGAAATTGATTTGAAATCACGGGAAATCAGTTCAGGAGATAACAAGAATCGTATAAATTGCTGTGAAATCTTCTCAAGTAACGCAGGAAATTATATCTGATACCAAATACCAAATGAAATTAACAAAAATCGTATTTAAAATCATGTGAAATCATCAAAAGTCTCGAAATATTGAAATCACGTATACGCTAAAAAGTTTGAGTAAATTACTTGGGAGTGTCGACCGGTCAGTTTCACCGAAAACTCTCTGTAATGATACCTGATACATCGATCACACCATGATTACATTTTTCATTATTACTTAAATTTTATACAGTGATTACGAAATATTACTTGGCACAAATAATTTCACTTTGTTTAAGTGATTTCTCACGATTTCATAGGATTTTTTAATATTATTACAAAGAGATTTCTGTGATCTTAAATTATTTATCGTGACTACCATCAGCGATTACTAATCAGCAGAATTATATTTTAATATCAACGATTTCAATGTGATTTCGGAAATTACGAAATGATTTCGAACGATATTAACACTCGATCGCCTTTCTTGAATCAACCCCTGATACACTATACAATTTTATATACGCTGGAGACAGAATTTCCGAGGATCGATCGGCCGGTTCGTGGGTTGAAAAGTGGGCGGAAAGGGTGGTTCGTGTGCAGCTTTAGAAACCTGCAGCGAAACTTGTGTGTTATACACGAGGCGAGAGTGAGAGGGACGAGTAAGTAAGTAAGTGAGTAAGTGAGGAAGTAAGTAAGTCGAAGAGAGAGCCGAATGGAGGCGAGATACGAGGGTTGTTGGGAGCCTTTGCGGAGGGGGTGGAGGGTGAAGACTAAAAGTGGCGATCCTTTATGCGCCTCGCCATTACCACCCCCCACCCCCACCTTTACCTGCGCTTCACGCGATGCACGCGTGCACGTCTTTCGTACCTTTTATATGCCTGTAATATATACGGTGAATTCCGTGCCAACTCGACCTGGTCCGACCCTTGACTTTTCTACTGATTTGGATCGGGATTTTTTAAACGATTGTTTTTACTCTCCTTTTCCAAAATTTTTTCATTGATTTGTATAGTATCTACAATTTTTTAAAACGAACGTATCGATCATAAAATTTGTAATAAGTTTGAAAAATAACGTGTCAGGTATCAGAATTCTTAAGCTTTGGGCCCGAGAGGGCGAAACTAATTCTTCTAATTCTTTAAAATAATTCTTTCAAAGTAAGCTCGAAAAAAAAAAAAATGAGACGTTCAACGCTCTAAAATTTTACATACCTAACACACGATTTCTCAGAATTACTTCAGGTCTTTAAATTGTGTCCATTGCATGAATGTGTTCATTTTTTTTTTTTTAAATTCTAGATAATTCATTTATATCGATTCGCAAAATTTTGAAAAGAAAAAACACTAAACATATAAATACAAAAATACAGGTTTAATTCGCATAGAATCCCTCATATATGTAAAATGCTTTCTTGGCCACGTGCAGTTTATCGCCTTTAAAATCCCTCAAGACGAACCCGTCAAAGATGCAGCGATACTCGCGGCATGCGCGTTACTCCGTAAAAAATTACACCCCTCGGCTCAAGGCTTGCAGACAATTAAGGCGCGAATCTCGTCTCGAGGTTTTACTCGTCAGTTCTTGCAGGGTGGCAGTCAAGCCTCTGTTACAGTGAGGCGAGCACCCTTTCATTTCATCCCTTGACTTTAACGGTAATGAAAACCCTCGCGTCTCGCTACCCTGCAATTTTCACGACCAGAAAACCCGGCCTCAATTTTCTACGGAGTTGACCCTTCCGGTCAGAATTTCATCTTCTACTCTTCCTCCTCAGCGTCTACTGCTGCGCGTTTTTTTTTTCGGTATAAATTTTTTTTTTTTCTCCACTCTTCAGACTAATTTTACGAATGATCCAAAAATAATCGATTTTCGGTCAAAACCGATTATTCTTTCCCGATTAATCGATTACAAACGATTATTTTTCAAAATCGATTAATCGATCGACTATTTTTCTTCTTTATCACTACCATGAACGAGGCGATACAACATCAATTCGTATCATTAAAATATCAATTATTATCATTGTCTTACTCACTAAACACCTGTTTCATATAATGAGTAAAAGATGAATGAATATTTTTACTGAAATTTACGAAATTTCGTTTTCACATGCACCGCAAGAAGAAGAAGAAGAAGAAACAAAAAAAAAAAAATACCAAATGATCGATTGATCGATTAATTTTTTCCCGATTCAATCGAGTCGTGTTGGATTATTTTTTTGGACTCGATTAATCGGTGCATCGATTATTTTTAGCTTGGCAGCCATCGTTCGGTTCAGACAATTTCATCATTCGTTCTACGTTAATCCGATGCATGGAGAATCGTTATTATATACAATTCAATTACTCATGACTCTAAATACTCACAAGTAAACTAATTTTGGAGAAAAAGTCAGGACAAGAAAAAGCAAAACAAAAGAAACTTCCAAACATCTTATCCATTTTTAATTAAACTCTGAATACACATATCTTCAGTCTTTAATCAGCACTGTTTATTATTAACGTTAAATAAATCCGTCGGTGAAAAAAAAAGCTTTGAAATTTTTTTCAACCAACGGTTTTATTAGAAAAAATTTCTTTGCCCTTTACCTTTTCGCCCGAGTTGTATAGAAGCACAGAACGAGGGAGGAAAAATTGAGGGAGGGTAGTTTATTCCCGTAAAGGGAATACACGGAGCGATCTGCAGGGTGATCCACTTGATCGTTGAAATCCCTCCTTCCCCCCCTCTCCTTCTTTCTTCTGCTTCTTTTATTTTTTCTTCAGCCATCTTTTCTTGCTCTCTCCTTCTTTCTTTCTTTTTTCCGTTTTCTCCTCCCCTGCCCCCCAAAAACCCTTCTCAATTCATGCCTCACCGAAAAGCTTCTCGATAGCTTTTTCGAACGGTCTTTTTGGCGCCTCCAGCAGCTCTTACCCAGCAGATTTTTCAGCCTTTCGGGAATACTTACGGCCCATTTTATCCTCCCTACTTACTCTGATTCTTCGAGGGGGAAATTACCCATCCAGATCGTCGAACGACTCGATATGTACAATCTGCTTTTCCAAACTCTTCCATACCCCTATGTATTGTATATATATCACAGGTATAATATTATATTATGTATAAAAAAATATAACTGCACAATAAATGGAGACAAATTTTGAAGCGTTTTATTACAGGGTATTTTTTCTTCTTTCATTTAAATATTTTAAACCCGAAGACGAAGGATCTTCCGGTAAAGCGATTCGATGATCATTTCGTGCCCGGAGAGACTGACTACTACGTCAATCCGGTTTCATAGAGGGAATAAATTATTACTCAGCCGGAGCCAAAATCTGCGCAAAACGAAGACTAAAGCTCGTTACTCGAGTTTGCTGCTTTATTTCACGGTGGAGGTTTCGAAGACGGTTATCCACGTACATCTGCATCTCTTTCTCTCTCTCTCTCTCTCTCTATCTCTCTCTCTTTAAATTCTTATATCTCTCACTCGCTCTGTCTCCAATCTCTCCCTTTGTGCTCACTCAAAACGTCTTTATACAGATTCAGCGAGCAGTTTTCAAACCCGATGGGCGTATAAAATCTGACATGAGACATGATATTCTCCCCTGATTTTCCCCCGACCAGTTCAACCCCCGGAATTTAAACCCGGATCCATTTTAATGGCCGCCGCCATACCTTCGTCTCGAGGCTCGTCGCGACGCCGCTTTTTCCATGCCTTTTGCGGTTTATTTCCATGTAAAGAGGATTTCAAACCGACCGAGCGAACCGTCCCCTTTCCTTTCCTTCCCTTACCTTTCCTTCTCTTTCCTTCTCTTCCCTTCCTTTACCTTAAATACTTGCCTCTCCTAGTCCCTCAGTCCTTTGTGTTATTATTTTATTACCCACTAAAAATCCTGTCGACGCTGCTGTCGCGAAATCTGGACTCTGACTTTTTTCCAAAATCCTTTTCACCCTTTTCCAATCTCTTTTTCTTTTCCCTCCTCCTTTCAAACGATACACCGAATCAGAATCTTACTCGATATGTTTTACAGACATTTACGCACAGAATAACATATTCGATTATCGATAAAAAAAAAATGCAATTCTTCTTTTTCTTTTTCATTCATTTCTGCACGACGTTTTATCGCAAAGTCGAATGAAACTTACTGAGAATTATAGGCAGAAATGAAAAATACAATTGATAAATATAAAAGAAAAATAAATAAATGAACAACATAACGTAACAGACGTGGTAGAAAAAAAAAAAAAAAAAAAAAACAAACAAATAAGACGATATACGAACAATAGAAATAAAATTATGAATTCCTTTTTTGCTTACGATATTTGTTGAAAATTCAACGAAATTCGAAGATAATTATTAAGAACGGGTATAACGTAAACCATCGTCTCACTTCTTTATCGGACACTATAATAACTACAGCCGCGTTTTTTTTCTCTTCCCCCGCACAGTTGCATGGGGGGGGGGGGGGGGGGGGAAGGTTTTCCGCCAACGATAATAAGCCGACGTAACGTTCTCGTAACGACATCGCGGCAATATGCGGTGTATATAATACACCAGGTCGTTATACAAACACAAAAACACAGAGAGAGAGAGAGAGAGAGAGAGAGAGAATCTCTGTGTATTCATGGACGGGGCACCTATTATTACGTCAGCATTAAAGGCACCGCCTGCTTTTACTTCACATCACATGTATGATACACGTGCATGCATCGGTCCGGATACTTTGCTCTTACGAGCCTCTTTTTTGCTCTCGAAAACTTCGACGTCGAACCCTTCGAGGCACGCAGGGGGATGAAGATAAGGGAGAACCGCGATCGTTGCGCAGCGATTAGAAAGGCACCCGAATATGACGTATGAAATATGGTAACTGGTCAAATTTGGAAAGTTTTTGGCCAACTTTTTAGCGCTGCAAAAAAAACGACGTCTTATTATCACGACACGTTGTGGCTCTATACTCACAATCACATGTGAAAATACTTAAATTTTATGGATTTCATTCAACTAGTCGAATTGAACTCACAATCAGGTTCATTCGAATTTTGAAAACTTTTTTTTTTTCAACACATCAGGCAGAAAAAATAAAAATTTTATATCTGTTTCGAGATCTAGAATCTGAGTAGTGTTCAATGTGGTTTCTCTTATCTTTCTTCTTTCTTTCTTTCTCTTGTCTAACAAAAAGCTGCAACGGATGTTCCGCCTCCCGTTTCCCCAATTTTTCACCTCGCTCAGCAGCGTCGGAAATTTCATTTTCCTCAACGTTTTACACATTTCTGTCACGAATACCGTTCCTTGGACGTGTTTTTTGTCTCGTCTACTCTAGTCACGGTTTTCGACGTATCGCGTGCCGAAGTAGAAGTTAAAATATACGAGCTTTCGGTCAAATTGCTCTGCAGCGAGTTGTTACAGTCGGTCGTTACAAGTATGTTACAGCTCTCATCGTAAACCGGGATCGATCCGATCGAGTTTATCACTGCTTAGAAAACTCTCCTAGAGTTTCACTTCCGCACGTGGATCTCTTATTTCGATCAGTGATTTATTTATTTATTTATTTATTTTTTTTGCATTAAAAATAACACGCGGGCTGGACAAAATCGGTTCTCTCGCTTTTCGAACATTTTTTTCGATCGGAACGTTGCATTTTCAAAACGTGGATCATTCGAACTTTGTCGGGTGAAGAGCTGGAGAGCCTGCCGAGCGATAAGCTCGCGAGTTTCGTTCGAGATTGAAACTTTAAATAAACACTGCAGCCTGAGGAATGTTTCTCTAAATCAGTTTTCAATATTTACTTTAGGTCGGGTTATAGCCAGAGACTTACTTGCCTCTCTCTCTCTCTCTCTCTCTCTCTTTCTCTCACTCTGCCTCTCTTTTATCTTAGTTAGACGTCAATAACGTAAACAATTATATTTCTCAAATCTTACTTAAAGCCAATTTTTTACACTCTTCTCATTCATTTTTCGTTTCTACGTTTCTTTTCTTTTTCTATTCTTCATAATCACTGCAGTGCTTTGGTGTTAGGTATACCGATCGCTTCGTATTCGTAATCACGCGTGACGATGAGATACTTTTTCTTTTTTGCTCTTTCATCATTCCAAAGCGCCATTTGATCTCCACTGTACGTATAAATTTATTTTCGACGCTCTGTTTCTTCGTTTCTTTTTTTTTTTCTCTCCATACAGCTCGATTAATCATTTTTCATCTTTGGATCTTGTTCTTCGATCGTTCGAAATTTCCGACTCCAATATGCTATAGTAAAAAAAGTAAAGAGGGGAAAAATAAGAGAAACAATTATGCGATAATTTCTAGCCTATCTTCTTCACTTCTTTCTTTATTTTTCCTTTTTTCAATTCAATATATAAGTTTTGGCAGTAGATTTGAGGGTAACCGAATGAACGCGGATATAACCAACAACATCTGCACTTGGCCGATTTCCAAGCGTGGGAAGGCATGTCGGCGTTACTTTATATCCGAGTCGAGATTTAATCATACAAATACGAATTTCCGTTCGTATATTCTGTACGTTTAAGCGATAGTATATAACGTTGAAGGGGAAAATTTAACCGATCGCTCCGCGACTTGCCAAGTTTAAAACTAAATATCGTACATAAGAAGTTGGTGTATTTACCCTGCAGTCGATCAACAGGATTGATGTTGTTTTTTTATTTATTTATTCAAGGTATTTCTCATATTTTATTTACTTTTCCTTCAAGCGAGACGCCGAGACGGAAGAGGTTCGATACTAAATAACGTTCTACGTATATACATATACACGGAATACGTTCATGTATCTATCTACCTACCTTGTACATATGTAGTATGTACGTATATTATGCATATCGCAAGAAAATCCCTTACTTGAAACGAAATCGCTTTTTCTAAAACGTTGCAAAAACAATTCTCATATACCGACCGATACAGCCATCATCCTTCTCTTCACTGCGCGGTTTATTTTATATACATGACATACGTAACTCGAGAAGCTTTTCTCTGCGATATCGTATGAATTATAGGCGAACGTGATTGATGATAGAACTCGCGGAAAGGGATATTCTCTTATTCTTTTTAGCGAACAATCTGTGAAACAATATTTTTTACGCGGTGTAAAAGAATGACCGGAAGTCAGCGATTTTCGATTAAATCGATTACTTTTTCACGATTAATCGATTTTATTACTCGCTAAACAATTGTTTCATATAATAAGTTAAAGATTAATGAATATATTGGAACGGTAGCGAAACTCTGAAAAAAAAAAAAAAAAAAAAAAAAAATACTGTAATATTCAAAAGTTACATCATTTTCATGTGTACATAGGATACAAGTCGTGTATTTCGACGAAATTAATTTCAGTAATTTTTCAATCGACGAATGATCGATAAGTGAAAGAAAAATCGACGAGCTATATTCTGAAATGAATTATACTAAACTCTTTGTTCGCGGTAAAAAAAACGGAGTAAAAAAAAAACTGTGAAACAATTGATAATTAATCGAACGTGCCATGAAAGTAATTTTGTAAACTAGAAAAAAAATGCAAAAAAAAAAAAAAAAACAACGAGGCAGCCACTTTCTAATTACGATAGATATTACTTATTTTTTTTATCTAAAATCTGTAAAAAAAAAATGGCGTTTTATAGTTGTCCCTTTTTTTTAACACAAAAATCTATCGTCGCACCACCTGAAGGCGTTGCGGAAAAACTCTTAAAAAAAAAAAAAAAAAAAAAATTAGGCCTCTTTTTAAGTGGAATCAATGCGAAAACAATAGTTATGCAAAGATCCGATGACACGAGGCAAATTACTCATCGATTTCACTCGGAATGCCCTATACATACGTATACTCTAGTGCCGACGACAAGCATACGACTTAATCATACCTTTAATCACTGCAAAGTGCTTCCGCGATTCCGCGACTCGGATTCATGTCTGTCCTCTGTAAAGGTATGTAAATGTAGACGTCACAAATATAAAGGCGTGTACGTGAAATCGTGACAGAGGCGGCGGGTGTCGAGAGCTTTGACGAGATGATTATTCGACGTAGAAATTGAATCGTATATACCTAGGCAAAATATATTCCATCAAGGTGTGACGGGCGAGGATAGAAGGCAACGCGACGCGTCTCTTCTCCTCTAGTTCCGCTTTTCCTTATCCTTATTTTACAACTTCTTGAACAAATAAATTTTCCTCCTTCTCCTGTGAAGAAATTTTTTTTTTTTTTAAGAAAAACGAAGTAGACGGAAATAAAAATTGAGATAGAAGATAATCTTTATTCATTACAATTGTTTGTTAACGTAATGAGTAAGGTAGGGAGAGTTATGTAACAGATTGACAGTTGCAAAAAGAAACGCCCGCAGAGAGAGAGAGAGAGAGAGAGAGAGAGAGAGAGAATTGTGCATAAAATTTTTTAGGAATGGATATTTCGCATCCATCTTCTTCGCGAAGATATAATAATGACAAGACCAACAACAACAACGACCAAAACAACAACAATAATAATAATAATAATATAATATGTAATATTCATGTATTGCACATATAATATAACGTGTAACGGTGCAAGACGATCGGGGAATTTGAATAGTTAGCGGTAATTCGTTGAATATAAAAGTGTAATAACAGTACAAATCGTAATAGTAAATGTGTAATAGTAAATAATAATAATAATAATGGGTCGTTTTAAACGATAATTTAAATTCGCTCTCTCTCTCTCTCTCTCTCTCTCTCTCTCTCTCTCGCTGTCTTTCTCTTTCATTCTCTCTTTCTCCCTCTCCCCCCCCCCCAGCTTTTGCAGAGAACGCGGTAAATTTTTGGCAGCGAATATCTCCCTCGGGATATTAGCCGCAATGTTATAGCTGTAAGACTCGTAACGATTTTCTCTACTAGTTCGATGAAGCCTCTTTCTCAGGCCCCAAAGGGAGGGGCGAGGGGAGGGGCGAGGGGGGGGGGGGGGGGGGAGAGCCGGGATCACGAGAGGCGAGGAAAAAGCGGGAATAAAGCTTCGAACCTCGAGCCTAGATCCTATCCATTCTAATCTTCGTTCAGTTAAGGGAGTGAGAATTTTGCGGAAAAGGAAAATTGGGAATTAAGAGAATTTAAGGAAATATGGTCGATGTGTAAGAGAGAGGGCGAGAGAGAGAGAGAGAATGAAGTGAAATTACGTATTTCGAACGGGAATTAATTGAACGTCCTACAAGAAATAATTAGAAAAGGAAAATGTTAGTTTGAAGTGAAAAATAATTCGTCCCTCCTTCTCGCATATTTCTTTCCGTAAACATTTTTACTACTTTATTTGTTCTTTTTTTTTTCTTTTTTTTTTTTATCATGGTTTTTCCTTTTCGCTTTTGACTTTTTTCTTTTTTTTTGTTCCTTCTTCTTTTTACCTCTCCTTCTGTTAAATATGACACAATCTCGTCAGGCGTTCCTAATTGGACGCCTCGTTTATCCCCGGGGTTTCTCAGTTTCGTTTTTCCTCATCACCGTTGTTGTTATTACTCTTTCTTTTTTTTGTTTCTTGGTTTTTTAATCTTTCCACTTTTTTTTTTTTTTTTCTCTTTCGCCGCTATCCCGCGAATACTATATATATATATATATATATATATATATACAATTCAGAATTCAGCGTCGAGGATTAAAATTAGTTAATCTTGTAGACGGAAGTGTTAATTTATTTTAACTTTTTTCTTCCCTTCAATGGCGGGCTTCTTGTCTCCGCAAATTTTATTTGTTGCTACTTCTCCTGCTTATTCTTCTTCTTCTTCTTCTTCTTGTTCTTCTTCTTCTTACTCTTTTTACTCTTTAGTTACGGTGGCAGGCTTCGTGCGCTAATAAGCTCATCCCTACTGCGACGGATTTCGCCTTTTGTTGAAGGACGAAACGCGATTTAAGCATCCTCGCTCAACACGAGAAACACAATGGACCGAGAGGAGCTTGAACCGTTCTTTGAAGAGCTCGTTTTACCCTCTCCTCCCCCCCTCCCCCCTACTCCTCGCTCGGCCCCTTTGAATAAGTTTAGTTGAATGGCCTGTTTTACGCAAACTTATATTAACGCGGTTGTTAAACAATGTACAGATCGTTTTATACATATATATATATATATATATATATATGTATATGTATACACTTCGAAGAAATTAGGTAGAAGGATTTAAGGCTCGACTTTATTATTATTATATACCTTTGATAAATTTTCACCGCGATTTACGTGATCATTTGTGTGACTCGTGTGAAACGAAAAATTCTTCTTCGTTGTAGAATATTTTTAACAAAATTCTGGTCGTCATAATCGAGATGAGTTTATATGTATTATATTATATTCAGGAGAAAATTCACCCTTGATCAGTGAGGAATCTGCTTACTTTATTCTCATCCTTAGGAATCTATTGTTTGGAGCGTATAACAGGAGGGGGATGAAGTGATTAAACATCCTCGGTGATAGCCGTCGAGGATAAACTGAATTAGTTGCGCGGAATAAGGCCGAGAGAGAGAGAGAGGGAGAGAAAATGAGTGAAAATCAAGCCCGAGCATTCTCGTGCGGAACTAGTGTGAGGGCATAATCCGTCCTTCCAAACGAGCTTTAATTGTTCTCGTATAATTGAACATGATTAATTAATTGAGATGCGCGCGCGGTACAATGGGCTGATACAAACAATTAGACCCCCGGCTACTGAGCCATTATATACCCCATATACATATACCTACGTATCACATATTCAAGTTTCTGTCGGTGGAATGCATTGTTTATTGAATAATGTATGACATAAGCCTTCCGTCAAAATCAAATCGAACAATGAGGAAGTTAGAGAAGGCAAAAAGAGGCGTGGCGAAGACGGAACTTGAGTTGACGGGAAAATTTATTAACAATCTAGATGTACATATATGTATATAAGTATGTGGGAAGAAATTTAATTGAAAAAATTAAAATATACATTTCTCAACTTTTTCTCAACTTTTTACCTCAATTGATCGTCAGAATAATATATTTTCACAAATAAACTACTCTAAATTTTATCTAAATAATAATTAATTTTGTCGTAAAAGTGAAAAAAAGTATCAGAATTTACAATAAGTTTAACTTTAACTGTGATGAATAATAACTTTTGAAGGAGTAAATTAATCGGAAAAATTATTGGAGTCCTTTTTTTGTAGAGCATTTAATTTTCTGTAAGAATATTTTTTTTGTTGCTTTATATATTAAACTTGTTGAAGAAAAAAAGAAATTCATTGTAAAAAGTGGTAAAATTACCATGTAATTTAAATAGAAAATATATCGTCTTTGGGGCAAGATTTAACCATGAATATTAAGGGCTTACATTGCTCTGATATTTTGTTTAAGGCTATAAACAAAAAAATTTACTTGGGTGTCGCAAGAAAAATAATCAACTTGCTAAATAACGGACAGTATACACATATGTACATATCATACGTGATGTAAACGAGGCACTTAACCACCTTCTAAACCGGCAGGTGTTTAGAGAAGTTCTCATTGTCAGTCGACGACAAGTCGGCAAAACAGTACGTCAAGAGAGCCAACCACTAGTGGAGGGAGGTTGAGGGGCGGGGAGGGGAGAGGAGGGTGTCGACTCCATTTGGGTTCAAAAGTTATGTCGCATCCCTCGCGTTATAGATCCTCTCACCCCGGTAAAGTTTCCTCCCTGCCAGGCATCCCTTACGCCAAAGTGAATTTCATTTACCTGCTCCGTAATGCAGCGGTCTGAGGTATGTGCGACGAGGTATTATGGTAAATTGGGGTAAATCCTGATGGAGGAATACGGGACTTGTGCAAAAATTGGAAAAAGAGAACACGATATTCTGGAATCGATAAAAATTTTTCTGTCAAATCGTCCGAAACTTTTACCATCACGTTAATGCAGGCACGAGATGTTATTGAAGAGTTTGGCAAAAATCAGTGACCGAATGTACCGACTGAGTAATCGAATCGTATTTATTCACACTTCTTTTTTTATCATTCTTCTCGAAAAGCAGCGGTCATTTATTACAAAGTTTGCAATGATGTTCATTGGTAAAAAAAACGCCGGAAATATTTTAAATCTACACACTTGCCAAATTGCCACTGTAGATTTTAACTCGTTTTTATAGGTTATGTCATCCTGACCTCGTTGTAATCGTGCGAGCGATTTTATCGGCCGCGGAAGATGGGAAAATGGTAGAACGGAACTACTGCAGATCGAATTAGCGACTCCTAGTGGAAAATATGCAGATCCGTGTAGACGAGGTCTGGCTTCTGCCGACGACACCCGAATTTCCATATCCTGTAATTCCTACACCTAAAACATACACTCAATGCAAGTGTATCGTGAAGCAGCATATAATTGAGATACGAGACGACCGTCGAGTCGCGTCGACCGCATGCTGGAGGTTCTATTCATTTGCCTGCACGAATGGCAAACCGGCATTGTTTTTATTACTCCGCCGACAAAGTTGCGAACTCTGTTGCCATTCGACCCTGCGAGTGGTTAAATTCGTCCCGGGGCTGCCTCGGGGCTTTTACCACATCGTTTTGTAATTTTCCCCTTCACTTTCCGTACGTTGTTGTTATTTTTTTTTTTTTTTTTTGTAATGCTTTTTCGACGTTTTTTTTCCATTACTTTTTCGTTTCACTTTTTTTTGTGGCTTCCGTACTTTTCCTGGTCAACTTTTCTGGATTTGGTCTTTTTTTCTTGGACATACAACTAATAACAGAGAGAAAGAGAGGGGGAGAGGGAGGGAATCGATCTAATTACTTCCTATCCCTTTTCGTACCTTTTCCCTATTTTTTTCCCCCCTTTCGATTTCAGGTTCCTTACGACTGTTCCGGCATCCCGAGGGTGAAACTCGTTTGGGGTAAACTAACCTGGTCAATTCGTTTCTATAATATATCGGCTTTCCTGCAGATGGGATGCGGTGACTCGATTCGTTACACGATACCCAGCGTTTACGCGCTTTTTTTCCTCATCAACGTCTTTGATCGACCAGCATTGGCTTTTTTGGAGTTTTTTGGTTTTTCTTTTCTACGTTTTTGTGAATTGAACATTTTTTTTGAAACTTTCAGTCTTTTCAATTATATTATGCTTCTCGTTATTTTTCTCTTCTTTTATACTATTCATCTTTCAAAAGGCTCAAACCATTGCTTGGAACGATTTTCGAAGAAACTGTTAAGTTTTGTCAAATGAAATATAAAAAAGAATTTTTTTTCTTCTTACTATATATTACTACGAAACTGCGCAAGAAATTATGATTTTCTTTTCCCACCCGTAATGACGCTGTGCTTTAAAAATATGCACTCAAAGTTTGATGAAAAAAGTTTGAAACTTTCTTTCAAAGAATTCCGCACGTCTTATGTACGTACATACCTATACCGACATATGTATCCACTCGTCGCGTCGTGCGGATCAACCTAGTTTTGGCACTTTGTTCTTTCCCTTCTTGTTTTTCTTTCCTCTTCTTTTTTTCACCCCCTCCCCTATTTTCTCCACGTTTTCTTCGGTCTTATATACTTCAGCGGTTTTTGGTTATATATGTGTACACTTTGTTACACATACAAAGAATACTAAACAGCAAACCGCGACATGTACGTATAGGTATGTACACATGTGCAGGTATACTGTATGTATAACAGCCACGCGGCGACGTGACACGAATTTTGAAAACCGTTGTCACTTATGGATCTAAACGCACGTACCAAGCTTCGGTTGCTCCCGATACGCGCGGCGTGTTACTTACTACGCATACCTAATACGGACGCCTTATTGGATCGGAACGGAAGTTTGAAACTTCGATCCCCCGTTATGAAAAATCAATATTTATAATTAGAGGATCACCGTTCGTTCTTTATATATTTTCACGAAAATCACTTTAGATTACTTTTTTGGGATAATGGAATCCGAAGGATTCTTGTGGATATTGTGACTCCCGGTTGAATTGCCTGGATTTTCAGTGTGTTACAGCAAATGTAATCCTCGATCCTCACGATACGAAAAGTCCTCGTGAACCCAAGTCCCGAAAATCAGTAACTCTCGAGATATTGGCATCGGAAGAAAGGTGCCCAGATTTTTTTTTTTTTTTTTTTTCTCTTTATATCTGTGGATTTTGTCATTTTCATGAATTACGGAGCTTTTAAATTTGAGTATAAAAATCGTGTCATCTATAGATATAAAAAAATCCATCCTTTTCCAAAGAAATTTTCATCGGGACTGAAAATCCGGCCAATTCTAAAATAATATTTCATTTCGAACTCGTTGCGATTTTTGACGAAAATCGTAGGTAGGTTGTATATAGATTCGATAGAAAATAGCGAACACTAGTCAGCAAAGAGAAACTGAATGAGCGGTGACAAAGAAAAGGCTAAAGAAAACCGAACGAGCTATGGGAAAAGGGTCTCCGAAGGTGATGAGGAAAGAAGAGAGAAAAAAAGAAAAAGGAAAGAAGTTTATAAAGAGAACGATATACACGATTTACTTTCCAAGCTTCGCACACACGTGCGTAATACAAGCATATAGAATATTATCTACGATATATATATATGTATATATATATATATATATATATATACCTATAAATACGCTCCTCGCCATTCGTTGCTCCTGCAGGTAGCAACTCCCTATAGCTCGCGTATTCTTCTCCCTCGGGATCTCGTGTCATTTCCAAGGGGTTGCGTATACTCGAATGTCTGCGTTGTGCGTTCGTTCACGTGTAAACGTCGGCACACCTTCCACATATAGAATGTATAAAGAATATAAAAATGCGTCATGCCGGGATGGAAAGATATTTTCACATCGCACGTGGTTCTTGTTTATGGTGAGGTATAATAAGAAATATGCTGCGCCTAGCGAGTATCGAAAGTCCTCTGCCCGTGTGCATGCCGGGATCGATCTTACGGGGTAAAAGCAAGGCCGAAATCCCGGGCTGCCAATCTGCAACCTCGCGAATTCCATCTTCATTATCCAAAGATGGCCCACCGACGCGAACTTCTAATTTAATTAACGCATTTCTACTCAGGCAGTAAATACCGAACGCTGAAAAGCTCCTCCTGGGTTTTATGTACACGCCATATATATACATGTATGTATATATATATATATATATATATAAAATGAAATCGGTTCTATATATACATATACAGGCAAGAAAATCTGTGTAATTTTATCTGCTAGCTATTAAAACATGCGTGCTTCAGGGTATTATCCTTACAATGGACAAGATTTTTTAATCAACCTCTGCAGGATTTCGCTTATCAGGAATTGAAATCTTAGTCAGCTACTCATATATATACAGGTATATATTTTATTGATAATTATTCTTTATTTCTTCCGCTATATCCCAGGCTTCTTACCTTAATTATTTTTTATTTTTCTTTCTCTCAATTTCTTTTCACCCCTTTTTTGCTTTTTATATCCTTGAAATTCTCGACTCAAGTTTATCTAGCTCGTTTCTTTTTTAATATTAAAAAAATCTCGGGGTCTTGGGTTATGTGTAGAAGGCTTTTATATCAGGGAAGGTAACTCGATAGGATTTATTCTCGTCCTCCCTTTCATATCACGCCCGCTGGGGCTAATTATTAACCCTGCATTCTACATTAACCATCACATTATAGGTGTAATTAGGTATACATATATTTATATTTATATATGTATATATACATTAGGGTGGCGCAAAAAACCGACAATTTTTTTTCTTTTTGAGTCTCGTGTGACAAAATGTTAGTTTTTGATGTTTTAAGAGCCCACTCCAAAGGACAGTTCAAAAAAAAAATTTCAAGATGTCGCTCCACATTTTTTAAAACGACAGAAATCGTCAAAAATCGATTTTTTTTTTCTTCAATTTTTTTTCTCGTTACGGTATAATTTTATAGACAAAAAAAAAAAAAAGTTTCCGAAAGTTTCAGTTCAAAATTTGAATTTTGAAAGGTCGCTCATAATTTTTTTTCAATTTTTTTGTGCATTTCCTTAGATCTTTTCGAGCGACCTTTTAATATTCATATTAAAATTTCATGAATTTTTTTTCTTCAATTTAGTAAGAAAGAATCGATAACAATACACCGCGACATGAATTAAAAATCAAACAAAATACTGAAAATACAATTTTTTTAATTTAATTTTTTCACGATCTTTGACATTTTAAAAAATTTGGAGCGATCTCTTATAATTTTTTTTTGAGCTGTCCTTTGGAGTGGCCTCTTAAAACATCAAAAACTAACATTTTGTCACACGAGACTCGAAAAAAAAAAAATAGTCGGTTTTTTTGCGCCACCCTAATATACATGCATCAGATATAATAATAGATACGATCCGCGGGGGGATTGAATTTCGTTCTTTCACGTGGAATGAGTATAATATGGGATAATCTTCAAAGCGATTCGGGAATTACGAGCGTACGTTGATAAATCCTTTTTCATTCGGTTAAACCTTTTTGGAGAAAGTCTTTTCTACTCTCGTCCTCGTGAGCTGTTGAAAAATTCGATAACAACAAATTGCAATCGTTGCCGTGTCGAGTTTATATGTAACATGCAATCGATGCGGTGATAACGTAGAATTTCATACTGAAAAATATATATTCACTTTAGATCCGCTTTCGCGTTTTATCGCATTTCTAAAATCATTCAACTATCGTAGATTTTAAACCGGTAACGTGAAGTAATCGCGTGCATCGCAGGTAAGAATTATTTCCAAACGCGGGAAATGAAAAACTAAACGATTAGTGAGTATAGAAATAAAAAAAAATTAGATGGAAAAACGAAAAATTCTGATTTTTGCTACATTATATGTACGAATACTGTACGTATCTACATATCAACTCACGCGACGTCAAAACTCGGTCAATGACACATCCACCCTTAACTTATGTGTCAAAAAAACAAAGCTTAGGTATAATATATTACCTACCCATGTCGCAACAACAATTTATGATAATTATTCATTCACGCATTTTCGCATATTTATTACAAATGTGCGTATGTAGATAATAAAGAAGAAAATGATGATAACAAAACTTTCGATTCGGGACACGAAAAAATCCTGTCGAGGGGGGCACAAACTGATATATGTATATACGCATATATATATATGTATAGTAATGCCACATATCGGCACGATTAAAAAACAGAGAAATTAATAGCGTATAAATTATGAAATTTCACAAGCAATAATTAACGGCAGGTTCCAATTACATGCATTACATGTAACTGGAAAAAAAAAAAAAACGGAAAAAAAATACAACGAATCCTTCAGTTACTTTTCTTTCCAATTTCTGATACCTACCGCATTGGAAAATACACAAAAGCAAAAAACAAATTGAAAAATTCAAGTATATTATATAATATATATTGCATATTGCAGTAATTTTCATAATTATATAATTATATCGCAACTAATAATTACTTGTCTCTGCACTGTTTTACAATCTAGTTTCGTATTGTATCAACGCTTGTACGTCGTTCAATCCATTATATGCCATATGAATTTGCCTTTGTAGGAAAAGCTCGTCTTCAGCGTCGTGTCATTATCACCATGCATTGGCAAAAAGTTAAAGCTCGTCGATAAACTCGCGAAACGAGTCTGCGCGCTGCCGCAGCAGTTACGCGGGTAACAGCCGTTGCCATTTATGCCATATACCATATACCATATACCATATATGTAGAAATATATAATATATATATATACACACACACACACCTACCTACTCGGACATAATATTATACTAAAGGAGCTTTCTTATTCCTGAAAGAATGTAAAGCTCCCACTCAAAGGTGAACAAGAAAAATATCTCAATCGTCGAGGTCCGTGCTGTCGCTCACTCTTTTTTCCTCTCACTTTCTCTCTTTCTCTCTTTCTCTCTGTACCCTCTATCTCTTACCTACTATTTTTTTTTCCTCCGTCGTTATCTCGACAGTAAAAGAGAAAAAAGGAAACTCGATTATCAGAGTCTCTACTTTGCAGTGCTCGATGGACGGGGATTTCATCCACGTGCGGTCATTTGATGAAAAAAAAAAAAAAAAAAAAAAAAAAAAAGAAGAAGAAAGTAAAGGGTGAAGAATAAAAAGAAGTATAAAGAAAGTAGAATGAAAGCAAAAAGCTTCGTATATATATATATATATATAAATCTTCTGCTATGATTATTTGCGAAACGTGTCACCTTTACAAAGCCAGCTTAGTTCAGGACTGCTGTTTGCTTTCAATTTCTTTTTTCTTTACCTATTTCGCCCTACTTTTTTTTTTTTCATTTTCGTTGACAATCCAAATCCCATCCTTGCTTATGATCATGGTCATATGTAAATCAAGGGATGCGGTCCGTGGAGGAGTTTTGAAAAAGTATATATTATGCTTCTTTTTTTTTTTTACCTCTACCTTTCACTCCTATACAATTTTCACCAGTCAAACACTCGAGGATGAAAAATTAATAATTAATATAACTATACAATCGAATATATTGAAAATTTGTAAAAATATTTTCACCGGCTGAAAGCTTTCAGGTTTTTAAAATCGTTTATCGATCAGTTATATAAAAATTTATTACAAATTTAATCTGTACGTATAACGGCGGATATTTTTTAACACGATAAAAATTTACGTTGCCTTTCATTTCCTGCACGATGTTTCAGAAATTCGTGACGAAATGTAACGAAAATAATTAAATCAACTCCTGATAAGAAATATCGCGTCAAGTTGAACGGAGCTTTCTTTTTTTCATAAACTTTTTCTGTATCTTCTCCGGAATTTGAAGCAACAGCGATAAGTTTCCGCGACGTTTTTGCTGTATATAAATGTATACCGTGTCCTGTCTTATTCTTTGAAACAAGTTTCACACTTTTCTCCTCAATTTGTCACTTTCGTGCTTTCTATTCCTTAATTCTTAGACCCATGTTCCGCGAGATCGTAAATGGCGAGGAATCTCTTCTCGCCGCTTTTCGCACAGCCGGTGAAACCTTCTCTACAACGAGTAATCTAAGGCGTACCCGTAAAATTAAATCCCGTTTTACAGAAAATGGGATCTGCAAAGCAGTCTAGCCGGCATTATAATTCTCTTGTCAGCCATACTCACTCTCCACTCGAGACGCGGAGAGAAAAGCCGTCAAGCGAAATGTCCTCTCTCTCTCTCTCTTTCTCTCTCTCTCTCTCTGCATAATGCTCTTCTATCTATCTACCTACGAACCAGATTAAATCTCTGTACATCCCAACATGCGGTACGTTCATGCACCTATCTATCTATACCTATATATTGTAGGTATATACGACATTATTACGCACACGTGTATACCTATATATATATATATATATATATATTATAATTATACTCAACGTCCGCCTGCGATTCTATACGGAAATGCAGATGCATATTGTCTGATACCTATATTCGAATCTCGGATGAGTTTTCCTACCTACCTGATACACCCCTTGCAAACTTTCCACGTGTAGGCGGAATTATTGAACGCGTTTTATACGTATAACACATATATAATGCATATAATGCATGGTGTATATACCTACATGTATATGAATACGGAACTAAAACCATGCTGGAAATAAGATAAACGGAATAATAATTATTCAATTTCGCTTTCTCGCCATGCCTGACTACCATTTTTCTTTTTACATTTGTATATGCGAGTTTTTATATATATATATATATATATATATATATATATATATATATATATGTAAAGTAAAATGTGGAATTTATCCTCAAGAATCGTTCCTCTTATCGCAGCAGGTGTTCGTATCAAACTGACAATAAGAAAGATTTTTACAATCGTTATGCACGTCTATTATATATCCTATATATTTCGTCAATCTGTTTCATATTAACAGTTTTTTTTTTTTTTTTTCTCCCCATCAACTTAAAAATATATGTATCATCATGTATAAATGATTAAGACAAGGACAAGAAAATTGTGAAGAAAAAAAAAAAAAAAAAAAAACATACGCCCGAATTTTCACGCTGATGACAATTTTTCGCAGAACAAAAAATAAACTGAAACATTAAGGGGAAAAGAAAATGAATCGCAACGGAAATTTCGCAAGACTGAGCGGGAACGGAAATTCTTGAATCACACGAGGCGTTTATTACGATTTAGAAAGATATTTTACTTTTTTCTTTCTTTGCTTATTTTTTTTTTTTTTTTTTTTTTTTTTTTCTCTTTACCCTCATATATTTTTACCCAGATGTTAATATTCCCGGTGAATTATGCAGAGGAGAGGAACGATTAAGAGGAAAGCTTCCGCTACCGGGTAGGAAAAATTTATTACAGCTTTTGTCGAATCGGACAACGCGATCATTGCTGGGGGTGCCGCGAGGTGACGGATTGTTGCGGATTTTGGAACTCAGGGCGAGCGCGACGATTCGAGTCGGTGCATTAGCATAATTGTAACGCCGCGCCGCGTCGCGTCGCGAGAGCGAGAGCGACGGACCTGAAAACGAATTTTCGTCGCTGCTGTACGGAGGCTTTCGGTTGATCCCGAAAGAATTTCTCCAACGGCGATGATGTATTCGGTACCTTGGTTAATAAATATAAATTCGCATCAACCCCTCGCGAGGAACACTTTCGGGGACTCGATTCACCCCTAATTTTCCCCTTTTTCACGAGGATTGTTTCCGGCCAGCCTTCTTCCCCCCTGCTGATCCTGACGGGAACTTCCGGGCGTCTGGGAGGAGGGGGAGATTTTTTTGATACCCCCCTGGCGGCTCTCGACTAATCACAATCTCTGAAACTAATCAAACTTCTTCCTTCTCTTATGTTTCAGCAGCAAGATGCCGATCTCAGACTTCCGCAAGAACAAGCTTCTCTACGTCTTCAACGTTTTCTTTGGTGAGTTTTAAGCGGAGATAAGATGAAAACTTTTTTTCTTTTCTCGTTTAAATAAGTAGGAAAAACGGGGTACTTAAGGTAATACTTATTTTTGTTTATTTAAAATTCAAAATAATTCTCAATAATGTTTACAGAAGTGATTTTTTACTATTTAAAAAACATTTCGAAAAAGAAAATTTTAAGGGTGCCCCGTTTTACACGCCCCATCTCCCCTAAGAATGTATACTAAGAATTTCTTCTGATTAAATTGATTTCTCGCATTTTTTTCCCCACCCCACCGTTTTCCATGCGAAATAATTACGGGGCGAAAATAATTTTCATTCCGCCCACTTTTCATGTTCTTTATAATTAAAATTTCATTAACACCATTTCTCATCCTGACTTGGGCGTGAGGTGAAGTTCTAAAACTGGGTGCGCTGGTGGTAACCACTTTCGGAGAAACCTCGACGCGAACAGCTTATGCCTGTCGAAACTTACGGGGGTTGATATAGTGCGCATGCTTGTCTGTATAGCGATTCCGTCAGTCAAGAGTACCTTCAAACTCATTATAATTCTCCTAGACTCCTTCCCCGTTGATTTAACCCCCCTCCTCATCCTATAACGGATTACTTACGGTGTGCGGAACTGCGTATAGGAACGAGAAAGCGACTAGAGAGAAAAGCTACATCCAATGGAAAAGAAAACCACTACGATCTGGAAATTTTTTTATTTAAGTAAAATCAAAAGTTAGTTCCATTTTATTTGTAATAGAAAATAGCTCATTTTATTCAAAAAGTAGAAACTTCAAGCTTGGAGTGATAATTGGCAATGGGGAAAAAAATCTTTACTCAAAGACAGATAATAATGAAATTATATATATATATATATATATATATATATATATTAGGGTGGCGCAAAATAACCGACTATTTTTTTTTTGAGTCTCGTGTGACAAAATGTTAGTTTTCGATGTTTTAAGAGCCCACTCCAAAGGACAGGCCAAAAAAAAATTTTTTTAAGAAATCGCTCCAAATTTTAAAAAATGTCAAAAATCGTGAAAAAATTAAATTAAAAAAATTATATTTTCAGTATTCTGTTTGATTTTTAATTCATGTCGCGGTGTATTGTTATCGATTCTTTCCTACTAAATTAAAGAAAAAAAATTTATGAAATTTTAATATGAATATTAAAAGGTCGCTCGAAAAGATCTAAGGAAATGCGGCAAAAAATTGAAAAAAAATTATGAGCGACCTTTAAAAATTCAAATTTTGAACTGAAACTTTCAGAAACTTATTCTTTTTTTTTTGCTACAAAATTATACCGTAACGAGAAAAAAAAAAATCCATTCTTGACGATTTCTGACATTTTATATATATAAAATATTGAAAAATTTTTTGAATCACGTGTACCTATAAACCAGATAGTAAAAAGAACCAGGATACCAAGAACCATATTTGTTTTCCTTCGATCTGAACTCTGAGAGGTGAAAAATCTCTCTCGTTCGGTATAAAGCTGGGGCAAAAAAATTGAATCGAGGACGAGTTTGATCCGCGGAAAATATCCCGAGAGTATCGTCGAGGGGGAAATATCTGGAACGTGCCGAGGGGAAAAAAACTCACACCATGTCGAAATTGCAGGTTCACAGGGTAAATATATATATATTATATATTATATATAGACGTATTACAGAACAGGCGAGATCTAGGAACTCTAGGTGTACGGCCGCAATGCGACCCGGGAATATCTACGCACATCCGGGGACTTACGAGAGCTGGCTGGGAATTATCGAGGGTGGAAAAAGAAAGAGGGATGCCTATTTATGGGAGGCAGGAGCCGGATGATCGTGGATATAAACAATAGGCGAAGCGGCTAGGCTGCAGAATCTACGGCCTGCCTTCCGAGCTTATGCGGCCATCACGCCTCGCGGGCTGTGAAAACCGGCCTGCGGGAAAATTGCCGGGGATTTCTTTCAACCCTTTGCGCCGTTTCAACCCCTACGCTGACATTAACTTGTTATCCGATTAAACCACTACGGCTATTTATTTATAGTAATTATTATCGATCCGTTCTACGTTAGAGGCGGATCAGCCGTCTATGAGGAGTCGGTGAACGTTTGTTAAAGAAGTTCGTTTGTTGGATAACAACAATGGTCGACGTTGGTTTTGTTGCCTTTGCTATTTCACCTATCTCATATTGTTAATTAAATTTTATGTCAACGAAAGTCTAGGAGTAAAAGTATAGTTTTTCCAAATTTGCTCCAGATGTTTATTTTATCCACATTTTTACATACCTAAGACTCGGCAAAAGCAATCTTTAGATGAAATATTCGATTTTCTTTTTTCATATACAAAATTTGTAACATAAAAAAAAAAAAACATACTAGATTGCTTTAAAAATAATCATCAAAAAATAAATTATTTTCTTTTGTTGATCTGACTTTTTCCGGAAATTGTTATGTTTCAGAACAAAGAACCTACGAATAAAATCATGATTATTTATTAACCCCCCCCCCCCCCCCCCCCCTCTTACAATACTACAATAGCATAAATACTAGAACCAATCTAATATGATAACGATTTTATTTGCAAATTCTATGTTTTTAAACTTAAAAACACAAAAATTCACTAAAAAAAATCAGGGTGAAAGCAAAATTTCTTTTTTTTTTTTTTTTACAATTTTGTGAGAAATTGAGTTTTTGAATGATTGTTCGGATTTTATGGCCAATAATTAGCTAACAAAATTGTAATATACAAAAAGTCAGCCCCTCTGACTAATTGGTTTTAGGGGCAGCCGATTGAATGCGTAATTAAACTTCACCCTACTTCGATGAATAAGTAAAGGTTTCGTTATCAGAGCAGAGAACCGTTGGGATCGTTCACATCAGGGATGAATATACTTACTCTCATCCCTTGGTTTTAGCCAAGAGAATTAGTAATCCGTTGGCGGAACGTGTGACGACCGCAGGGTTGAGACCTGACAGTTGGGCGAACGTGTCGGAGCATCGCGTGATCGGATCAGTTACTTACAGAGGGTTCGAAAGAAGTGCTCGCTAGTCACTATGTATAGGGCATTCCGTGCCAACTCAGGAATGTTCCTTTATTTCGAACGATTTTTTTCTATAACGATCCTTGATTTTTTCGCTATAATAAAATTTCGATCTTTCTTTTTTTGATCGTTGACTTTATATATATCTAGGATTTTCAAATATTCATAAATATTCAGGCGAATTCGTTTCTCGAACGTGTCGAAATTACAACAAACGAAGCTGGAAAGCTGGCTGTGATAGATTAATTGTGTTAACACCGGGTCGTAAGGTCCATTAATCATTCTATCCGATGAAACGTCGATTGGCTAAATGTTGGCGAATGGTGCAGAGGGTGAGGCAAGCGCTCAATTAGCCAGAATGTTGCCAGTGCATGCAACGGGGAGCCATCCACCCTCACGTCACTCGTCAACGGAATCAACGATTCATCTATTATCCATCCATCCAGCTTTATTATCCAAATCCATTGTTGTCCAACAAATTTATACCTACCCTGCAGAAACTCGAGTTACGAGTTGTGAGAAATTTTCTGTAAAATCGACTCGAAGAATCGATATAACCATTATATTGTTTCACGCTTTCAGATGTCAATCAGAGCGGCACCATTGAGAAGAAGGATTTCGAACTAGCTATTCAGGTGAGCGTTATTCAACGTTGATTTGATTTTTTTACCTCGAATAAATCATTATTGTAACAGATAATTATAAAATGCTAGCATTTTTCTTTTTTTTTTGTTCGCTTTTTTTTCTCTCATATTTAGAATAAATTTAAAGTTGATATAATTTATTGCCATAATTTGAATATATATATATATATATATATTATATGTAGTGGTGAGAAAAAAAACATTCGTAGATATTTATAGGCTAGGGTGTATACATATATATGTTTATATAAGGTAAGTTCGTCCTGTCGCGTTGAAATATTCTGAAAGAAAAGAAGAATCAGAAATGAATAAAACACGAAACGGAAACGACCTCGTTTCAAGCGATCGTATCGATATCGTATAGTATAATACGGGGATATAAAACGTCCGTGGAGATAGAAGATCATACGTCAAGCTTGTCATTTTTGTCTCTATTGCTGAAGAGAAAAACGAAAGTAAGAGAAATGAATGTGGAATAAAAAAATAAAAATCGTCTTTATCTCAAATCTGTGTCACGAAGCTCGAATGCACGCATAAATTTTTTACGATTAACACCTTCGTCGATACTACAATACATTGTAAAGTCTGTGATTTTAAATATGCCGTATGATAGAAAAAAGAAAGATAAAAATTTACTGTTGAAATTTCTCATTCAGGGTTTCCAGCAATTATATACGAGAATTTTAAAGTGCCTTTGAAAATACGAGAATTTCAGACATTCACCCGCTGAGGAAGAAAAGGAATTTTTGAAAATAAATATTTCTTCGTAATATTGCTACAATTTTAGGATTTTTATAATACGTAGAAAGTCGAGAGCGAACAGAAGTCAAAATGTAGAAAGGTTAGAGTATAGAGAGCTGTGATAAAAAAATTGTCACAACGAATGAAAATACAATCGCATTGTGACGGTTCAATATTCTGATTTTATATACTTTATCTTTCGTCTTGATTCTTCTGTACATCGGTTTTCTACATTTTCACGAATTTGAAAATTCGATATTCCAACCCTTTTATTATCTCATTTCTCTACATTTTCGACATCCCCCCCCCCTCCCCCCTCACCCCCCCCCCCCCCCCCCCGAATTCATCAATTCAATACACATCGTCGAATATAACGGTGTTCAACGTTCATTATATCATATCACAACGCACAAACACCATGAAAATTATTATAAACGAATATACGGGAGTTTCGAAAAAAATAAAATTAAATAAATAATTTTCAATTCTAACATCGCTGGGCACCCTGTTATTCACATGCAACGTAACGAAGGGTTAGGGTTATACCTCAAGTGCAGGGGGTCATTGTTACACGAGGGTTCTGAGATTCAGGTCAGACTGATAAAGTTGATTTCAATCAAAGAACGCTCTGCCAAATTTATTCCCCATATCAGCCGGGACTCTGCGGTATTATACAAGCGATAAAGAGCATTTATCGGTGCGGGAAGACTGATAGATCTTCGCCGTCGCAACCGTTCATTCCCGGCCATCCAGCCACTTTCCGACACAAAAGCTGCGAAGGGAGTCGAGATACCAACAGATGCCGCAGCTTGGCCGTCAATCCTGAGGGCGAGAAACTCCCGAGGAATGTGCAGGAACCAGGTCATAGACGGAGGAACGCGGAAAGCGGAATGTTGGGGGTGGAGGGGGTGGAGGGGGGCGAAGATCTTGCCAAAACGCTTTGCCAGAAGGGCTTCTCGGCCCTCCCAAACCCCTTTATCCCCTCTATCTATACCCTCTGGCTCTTCCACTTCGACCTGACGTCCCCTGGCTTCTTGCCTTAAGACAAATAGGCTCGTGATTTATCTTTGCCCCCCTTTTCCCTCCGTTATCCAAGCGGCGGAAAACTTTTAAGCCCGCTTCCGGGCCCCGCTTTTCTCCATCCAGTATATAATGGCGTTCGATCTTGCCAATTGTTCGATTCGACTTTTTCCCGGGCCTGATCACCTTAGATATATGTATAGGAACCTTTATGTTCTTGAAGACTTTTCACATTTTTACAACGACAATTTTCCGTCACAATCTGTGGGGCAGTTTGAATAGCGTATCTACGGCTAATTCAACGAACGAATCAGTTTTGCGAATCGTGAAAATCTACGAGAAGACACCGAAGAATTAACGTCGAACTATTATCTCGTGGTACTCATTATAATTTATTCTTTTATTTGTTAGTCTAGTCAATTTTATAACATATATTTATTCTTTAATCAATGGTAAGAGTCTAATCGAATTTTATGTTAATAAAAGTATTAGGCAAGAGATAACAAATTTGGCAAGTTTATAACAACGAAAACTGCGAAAACAGCTTCGATAACGAGATAGAGAAAAATCCAAACTAAGTAAAACAAAAATAACAACAAGAAAATTGTTATTGTTTGAAGAAATAGACTAGTCACATGAGTGTTGTTATAAAAAATCATTTGACAATGAATCATAAACTCATAAAACCACTCAAAATCACTCTGTATAATACGTTGAAACTGGTACTTGGAGTTTATTGCTCGTAGTTTAGATATAAAAAGTTGAGCTTAAATGAATCGTGATGACGGGTTGCCTACTCGTTACAGCAGCATTAAACGAAACTGGTTGAACTTCTTAGATACAATAATTAAGTTTATATATTTCTAATTACGGTGTTCCCCGTGTAGCCACGTGTAATTTGTATACCTACGCCCGTAAGAAACGCTATAACTGTAATTTTTATGTGGGTTAAAGTTGTTTTAAGTAGACGCACACACACACACACACACACATACATAGTTACATACTTATATAGGTATGGAAAAGGGAATTTGAGAAGAAGAAAAGAAAAAAGAAGAAGAAAGGATAAAAGAAAACTTCGAACCTGGTAATTGCCTTGTAATAACATGCGCAGGATGGTTCAAATAAAAAAAAAAAAATAAAAAAAGAAGAAGAAGAATATTATACAGACGAGGGGAAAGGAAAAATGAAAAGCTGAAAGAAAGAAGGTATAGCCGAGAGAAATTTCTCCTGATACATGCATACTGCATATATGTATACATATATGATGGGGATAGGTTCAGATTACATGGATATAGGTATAGATGAGATACTCAACGTTATACCGTGGGACTCTCGAAAGATAAAACAGCTCTTTCGCCTGAAGGTGCAAATTTCTACATGCGGACTATTTAGTTACGGTGCGGATCGTCCATCCTTCACATTTTACACGGTATCAGCAAAGATTAAAAATTTTTTCACAGGGAATCTCGAGGGTCGTTACCGTTCCTTTTCTTTTTTGTCTTTCTCATACCTATATACCTTTTCCTCGATTATTTCAATGGACTTGGAAGAAAAATTTATCGCATGCAGGTTTCCAAAGGTTTTATTCATGGATATAATAAATCTGTTATGGTAACGACATAGCTCAACGAATTCATAGGAATCGACTCGTTAACCTGATATTATTCGAACACGGAAGATACTCGAGAAGCGGAGAACATCGATTAAAAACTCTGCAGTCGAGTTCTTTTTACTCTGTAATCGAATACTGCAGAATTCATTGTAAATTGACTCTTCATTGATTTGCAGAAGATTTGCCAAAACAGAGGCTGGGCTCCTGGCAGCCCGAAAAATCAGCAGACTCACGACAGTCTCCTTAAGGTCTGGGATGGTCTTCGGCAACGTGCCGACGCCAACCACGACGGTCAGGTTAGTGAAATAGCCAAAAACGCTCGTGACTTTGGTGCTAATACAAAGAATCGGTGTTAAGTGTGTAGAGGAGACTAAGCAAAGGTCGAAAAGCTGAAACAAGCCAAGTCAAATAAAGTGAGTCAAACAGAATTCAAGTAGAAAAATCCTCAATTGAGATGGAAGGAAATGAAAACCCCGATTTGAATCGTCGGTATGAATGGTAACTGAACTTTTTTCAATTTGTGTCTCAACGTTAGGAAAGGAGAGGAAAAATTATCAGGATTTGATTTAAAGAATTTAAAAAAATATAAAGTAAATAGTAGACCACATAGTCGTGAAAATACGAGGATTTCAAATGAGACACAACTTTTGACTACTCTATAATATTTTGCCTCTTCGTCACACTTTAGAAATACCAAACTAGAAATGGATCTTTGATAATTCGTATATTGTGACCTTTCGATCGAGCGATCACTCTACTTTCATACAATCCATCGGTTCATCATCGATTGTTATAAATCATCCGTTTACACATCCTTGACACCGAATCAGCACCTTCGGGATATTCACAAGGCGACTAACCCCCCCCTCCCCCCTCCCACCTTCCTTCCAAAAAAAATCTTCCCGATTACAGGTGAGCCGCGACGAGTGGTGTTCGATGTGGGAGGAGTACGCTAAGGATCCAACGCACGCTTTGGAATGGCAGCAGCGTTACATGAACTTCATCTTCGATCTGGAGGACACTTCCGGTAAGCCGGATGTAGACACTTGGTTCGCCGATCACGAGGCGGCGGTGAATTCCAAAAGCAAAGAGAGGAAAGCGGGTTTATTACCGACTTCCGTTCATGCAATATCCCCCGGGAAGAATCCAGGGAGAGACCGCCGTTTCTTATCATTCCGATCTCATCCGATATCGTTTAACGATCGGGGTTATGGTTTTTTTTTTTAATTCTTTGTTGTTTTTCTTTAACCTGCAACCCTTGTTTTTCTTATCCTCATCCCGTCCGCACCGAAGAGATACTTTATTCTTCGCCGGGTTGCCTTTACAAGTACAAGTCAACAACTTCGGGATCAAGTGGAACTTGAAGCTGGTGCTTGGACCTCTTTATTAAATCGGAGTTAAACCTCCTTTCGTTGAAAAAGTATTTATTTTTGTATTTTGTTTTCATCTGATTAGACTTAATGAGTAACGATCGTAAAACAAGTATCGTTGTAGTTAAGTTTATACAATATTTCACTTACAAAAAAATATTTTAGGGACTAATATTCGGTACTAAAATTTTCTAATAACTATAGCATTAATCATTTTTTTTCGGTTGTGGTAAAATATGAAAAGAGTTTTTTATGCAGCAGGTACTTACATCAGAAATATTTCTCACTTTGAGTAAGGTATAAATACTAATGAGGTACTACATCTTCATCGTTTCGAAGTCGCGTTTCTAGATCTATATATATATATATATATAGAAATCTCCGCCGTCTCGATACTCGTCAGGCATTCCTTAGCAGCAAACTCAACCCAGAAACCATCTATAAGCTCGTTTCGATTAATTAACCGACATTTATCACCAGACGACGGGCGCATTGACGAGGAGGAATTCACCAGCGTTTGTACCACCTACGGAATTCCAGTAAGCGACTGCAGAACCGCGTTCAACAAATTGTCGGGAGTAAGTATAATAATTAAGGAGAAATTCTTTTTTTCTGCATAATTCTTCGCATCTTAAAATCTCATGTACCCTGTGAATTCAACGATCTATTGTGCTTCAACTATTTTTTTTCCTCTCTCTTTGCATTCAGGCTTATCGTTAACAATAATGCGCTAGAGTTACGGGAAATTGTCATTTTTTGTAAATTCAGTAGAAAAAAAAAAAAAAAAACTTTCGACTGACTAAAATCGAGACGATTCTCACTTGCGGAACTGAAACTGCGACCTCAAAGACCGCGGTTAGAAAAGGGGAATTGTTATTTCGTTCACTTTGGCCTGCGGGATAACAGCAAAGTTACAACTTGGCAAAATTCTCATATTATCTTTCAACGGCGCACGGTTGGCCGGATCGTTTTGATAGCGAGCGAACCCTTTCGATGTGACTTATATATATACTATATACATATATATATATATATATATACGTAATACCTACCCACAGCTACTGGTCAAAGTTTCGGCGAGACTCGATATGAAACTGACGCAGCTATGTGGATGATATAAATTCGGAACGAAGATTAGCATGCCGAGTAACTTGTATAGTTTTTATGGAAAAATAGTTTTACGTGGTATATATACAGGGAAATATTTTTCACAAGAGACAAACGTCTTTCGCGATGGTATTTCGATGGTGATTATCGTGCGTTTGGCGGTATTAAAATATAATTATGTATACATCGACTCGCGAGCGCGAAGAACGTTATATTTAAGCGAAAAATATACAATGTGAATCTTCAAACAAATTTACCAACTCTCTGCACGAGGCAGGAAGCCTTCGGCTATATAATATACTTGCTCATTGGTGGAAGGGAAAAAATTTCTTCGTCGAGAGATTGAAAAAAGTTACACCTACAGGTTTGGAGTTTTTTTTCGTTCCATTCTCCTCGCAAGTGCTTGACTAACGTTTTATTTCTACATTTCTTCCCACGTAGAATTGTAGGGTCGATCAATGTGTGGGAGATATTAATGTCGTCTTGATTTTTAACCCACGTTTTTTGCAGCAGAAGAAAGAAGTGACACGCGAGGAGTTTACTGAACTTTGGAAAGAATATTTCTCCTCCGACGATCCGTCAGCGCCCGGTAACTTTATATTTGGAAAAAATTCGTTTAATTAAACCAAAACACCTAATCAGCGCAATAAATACACCCTATCCTGTATCCACGTATAACGAAGCTCCTATGCATTCATTGAACGTCGTGTAATAAACGAATTATCCTATCACTAGTCCTAGCCAAGTCATATCTTCGATATTGTAATGATATCAATAAAATAATAGTAGTAAGAACATAATAATGATAACGATAATGGTAAATCGAGCGTACGTGTAATAAAACATATTTATTATACGACAAAATTAATGCGAAGATCGTCGAGTCATTGAAACGAAGTCTGTATTATTATTAACTAACACTACAACGATGGCTGTCAATCAATACTATCAATACACCGGCGAAGTTACCCGACGATTAGCTTATGAATGGTATATATGTCAAAAATTTATCGATCATTATAATTCTTCAAATGTTGTCGTAGTTTTCACGGAGAATTCGCGGTTTAAGCTGCGGTTTCTTGTTCGGTTAATTTCTTTCTCATGATATCTAGAGCTGAGCAGGACGATGGATGCAGACTATGATTCAGAATATATATATAGATATATCGACCCTTCGCATTTTGAAACTATGAGATAAATTTTATGATTAGTATTCTATGGTATATATAATATGCAGCAAAAGAAAAAATGAAAAAAAAAAACAACAACAACAACAAAAGAAGAAAAGAGCAATTTAGTATACATATATGTGTATATAAATATACGATAAAGATTATTATGGTGTAAGTGATTGAATAAATGTAATGAATAATAACGATATCTAATTATCATTTATAGTATAGCGTTTCGCCTCTTTGCCGTTTAGTGAGTTCAGTTTGAGATTGTAATAACATATCAGGTTGAGGAAATGAAATCAATTCAATAATTGGGGAAAAATGCATAAAAATGGAAGTAAGAAATTTATTTTTAACGATCACTTCAGTCTTCGGGGAAAAACCGCAGGAGCTTGCAGCTTGCAGCAGTTCAACTAAAATCGTACCTATAATTCTCTACTGATTATATTGTTGTGTCTTTACGGTAGCACGTATATGTAATTATGCGTTTAAAAAAAAAAAAACGTTGTATACTTGGGTTCGTAAATAATAGGACCATGCATCATCACAGTCGCCTGCAGTTGTGTTAAATGAATTTCCGATTCACATATAAATATCCATGCTCGCAAGGGTGATTTGAGTATAATTAATCATTAATCACATGAAAGTATGATAATAAATTTTTTATAAATCGAAAAATATATACCGCGATCATTATATCGCGCTGATTATAATCCTGAGCGTTACAAAGGAAAGAAAAAAGTAAAAAAGGAAACGAGACAAATGGAAATAGAGATCAGAGAACTTTAAATTATTATTGATCTCAAAATTTTTTAGAAGCATTTCGTTTCCGTTACCTGTTCTATTTATCTACGTCAAATTTATCCTCTAATGAGCCAAGAAATAAAGCTTCTGAGATGTGGGCAGCGAAAAATCAATATTGAGTAATAAATCCGCCTTGTGGAATTACAGTATCTCCTTTATACCCATTCATTTAAGACTTGCCGCGCGTAATTCCTAAACTTTGAAAATACTTTGTGAAGAACCGTGTTCTCTTGAAACTTGGTCGTGACATTATTATGCAAGTTTTAAGGAGGCTCAAAGTGCTTCTGAACTTTTGTCATCGTATATAATCTTGCCGTTCATTAAATAAATCATAATTCACTGCCGGTACCGATTTAAATGACGCGAGAGCAATTTTCACTCAGCTCTTTTGTCTTTCTTTCTTTACTTTTCACATCGTGTTTCATTATCTCTACAATTTCAGCGAGTCAATTATTCGGGTTTTAACGCGCATACGTATAATGAAATTAAACAACTCGGCAGGTGTGTCGCGAATCGAAATGACCTGTAAAAATTCAACGTTCATGTGTGATTTGGATTCGATTATAGAACACGTATAATTGTTGGATATTTGAAGTTGCGTTAGGAATTCACAAATGCAGGTACCTAATTACGAGGGTTTGCAAGGCTTGCGAAATTTTATTATGCCGTGTAATTCACACGACTGTATAGATTTATAATTTATAGAGAATATATAAGTATATGTGTTACATTATTATACAAATGACAATGCTGAAGCATTGCTATCTTGCATGGGTATAATTGTTAATTATATGAAAAGTTATGATGATTTTTTTCAATTATTATTAATATACGAAATATTATACATTACACTATTACGGTTAAATACATAATAATATAAATGTTCTACTTCTCCTATTGAATATTATACATATATATATTATATTATATCTGTTATTGTACTTCTACTGTAATATTATGATCGTCAAGTGAAAAGGGTTCAACAAAATAAAAAAAAAGACTAGCATGAGTATTGCAGAATCAGATGAGCCAATGTCAACTTGCCCTTCGTAACACCCGACATGAGATACAACAATGTACGAGTACTATACAACAACATCTATGCCCTATATCAAATAAATAATGCATCGCGTCAGCCGTAACTTCTTATTTCCCTTGGGCGAGGCTCGTCTATTTGGAAGATTCAAATCGTAGTGGCATTTTATTTTTGCTTTTATTCAAATATTATGCCACGGCGTCGTATAATAAACATAGGAAGGGGCCACTTTGAATACCTCAAGACCAAAAATAGAAAAGTTTCTCCATAACGAAGGCCGCGCACTACAATCTGTTCGGTATGCACACTCGTGTGCGTATATGCCAGTGTTAAAACTAAGGAACCATTCGCCGTCAATACACGAGTGCAAATATTTATCTTGGAGTTCCCGGGGAGAAAATATGCTACCGACGCTATTAAATCAGAATTCACTTCTACGCTTATCCTGACTCCGAACAATCTGCAGTTCAACCAACATTGTGGTGTAACCGGTTGCCTATCTTCTTCTCTTACCATCTCCAATAATACTCCGTTAGGAAAAGAGACGATAAATTTGTTTTCATTTTTATCAAAATTTGGGATCCATGCCAATCTACCTTACCGACGCGATAAGAACCACGGTGGTTTGTCGCGTGCTTTTGAAGATGGCGCTACGGTTAAGAAAAATTTCATTTCAACAGTCTAATATGTTTTGCATATTTTTTACTTCGATTACTTCAATGTTGAGATGGAGCCGTCGTCGCGCTCATTCAGAATTGAAACGTCTGCCTTATGAACAACACTTCGGCATCCTTATGTGTAAAAATATGAATATAAATATGCAGGCGCTACCGCAGGCAGCAAAAGTCAAGCTCGATCGGTCAATAAACTGATCGATTAATCATTATCGCTTAGCGGTGTGGGTGATACAAGATCCGTGCCTTCTTCACCACGCATACCGACCGCCGAGATTCGAGTTTCGTGTTTTAACACGCGACTAAAGAGCTTTAAACCGGGGTTGGGGTGTCGGGAACTAAAATGGGTAGCTGAGGGCACGCGTTGGTTATTCTCCAGGCAAGAAAACGCCCGCAAGTTCATAAACCGAAGCACCGAGCTCGTTGTAGCGATGCAACGGATGCAGAAGTGCTGCAGATTGGTGAGTTTTCGTTATGATAATGATAAGAGCGATGATATCGAAGAAACGAAAGAAATGCTGAGATTTTATATCTTGTCGTACAAATACTCGCGGCAGGTGAATCCTACCGACTCGATGATTTAACATGAGATAATGACAAGCCGAGTCGGAACCCAACCTAACCTAGCCTAACCTATTCTAACCTAACATCGGCGTCAAGTCAAGTCCGCGGTATCTATTATTATCAGGATTATTAATAAGGTCGTACAAAAGTCAGAACGTTGATACTTTGTATATGATTTCCGTTATCAGTTTACATTTTAAGGCTAAAATCAGGTATCAATTGTTACAAGGCTTCTTATTCGATCCCTATCACCCGACCCTCGCGTGGTGCCGCCGATGATATATATATATATATCATATACAGACATCCGATTTATCATTCGCGATACTCATTCGCAATTCGCATGCGTGCATCGCATCGATGCAGCCAATCTGCATCGCGCACAACCGCCAAACAGTCGCAGATTGATCGTGACGTAAAGAATTACAACGAGCGTGCAATTGTTGTCTTAACGTTTATTCGGGAGCCTCTTCAAACAATTAGATTGTGAAACGACATGCGGATACAAACTCCTTCTCATCCTACGTCAAAAGGCTGCTGCAGCTGGGGATTTCAACCTTGTGCTTATCAGAAATAAATTGATATCAAGCATCGCGGTGGAGCGCAGAAGAGCCGTAGAACATTGCGTACATTCTTTTAATTATACAAATTAATTATCGTTATCCGTGACATTTTAAACGATTGCAAGTCAGCCAGCATGTGAGTATATATAAAACGAATAGAAGAGATAAATTTGTGTTTGAAAATATTTTTCTGCAACTTGTGGTCGTTCGGTTACTTTGTCTTCTATTTTTCCTAACAATTCTATATCTCGCACTCCCCCTTATCTAACTTGTGCAAACATACAAGCTGACTAAGTTGTGTGCATAATTTTTCCATCAAGAATCCAACAGACTAAATGACAAGACACGCGGTCTTCAACTGAGCAATAACAATTAGCCATATCGCAGTGTGTGATCGATCAGTTCATTCGCTCTAATTCATCGCTCGACGCACTTACTATTACACTTTCATTTTATCCATTTAGGCTGGACCTCAGCCATGATCTTGATTCGATAGACGATGCGGAGGAGGTAGAAGAGCTCGCCATGACGTCCCTAGCTAAACTTGTCTTTGTCGACACTCATTCGAGAAGCAACCAGAACGGTGCTGCTGAATCTGAGTCTGACGAGGCGCTCTCTTTAGCTTTTGAAAATTTGTTTCATATGCCATTCGACATTATAGAAACCTATGGCAGCACTCTCAGAACTCTAGATATCAGCTATAACGAATTTAGTAGGTGAGCTGAGAAAAATTTCTCATAAATGAAAGTAAAAATTAATTCTATTCTTTATCGCAAAGTTTAATATAAAGGGGAATGAAATTCATTGGCTGTTTCTTCTTTTTTTATGAATTGATTGATTTGAAAAGTAACTTTAACCTTTTCTCTTGCAGAAATCTCCACTTCCTGGCTGAATTTGATAATGTGACGTCGCTAAATCTTGACCATAACAACATAGACTCATACACGATATTTCCGCCGATGCCAAAGCTCCAACTGCTCTGGTTGAATCACAATAAAATTGAAGATTTGTATCCATTTGTGAAAAACCTTCACGCCAGTGTGCCGAATCTTCGCTACCTATGCATCATGGGCAACAAGGCAGCGCCGAGTTATCTGAATGGTGGATCGTTTTACGAATACCTACAAAGCAGGTAATGACGAGTCTAGCAATTATTCGTGTTAAGTGTGTCCACAAACCTAGATTTTTGTTACTCTACTTTCAACGCCTGTTTCAGACTGTTCGTGATATCATGGTTTCCACATTTGGTGCATTTGGACGACAGAGCCGTGACACCTGAGCAAAGATTGGAGGCCAAGAGGCTTTTTAAAAGGCCACTCTTCGACCAAATAGCTGAAACGACACAAGTTCCAGAGTGTCTCAAGCACTTGCACAACAAAATGTCGAGCATATTCTCTAAACCTACGCTGCCAGTAACGTCCAAACTTCCAAAAGGTCCTAATTTTGTTATTTAATCGAGTATTAAAAGTTTTCATATCGAAAACCTCGCCGGTTTTTATATCAAAATTAAAACTACATAACGAAGGTATACGTATGTAGAACGAGGCTGCGGTAATGCGCGGTTCATAAGACTGTCTGACCGCTGTGCTTTATATTATTACTGAAAAATTAAATAGAAAATTGAGCCATTGGTATGCACACCATTGATCCCGACGTTAAAATGTATCTGTTGAAGGTTGAAACGATTCTTTTCGTCATTAACTTATGCCGAAATTAATCGTCCCGCACAATCCGTGTTATGAGAAACGCAAAAAAAAAAGCATAATCTCTAGAGTTCTGGTGTGCAAAAATTCACATGTCGATAATGAATATGGGTACTATTTTTTTTACGAAAACCTTGCGCTTCTACGAAATTATAGGGGGTTTACTACATTTATAATAATCATGAAACAAAGTCGCGGGTCATTATAAAAATATGATATATTATAAGTCTACTAAATCACGTAATATCTAATTTGTCTACAAATAAATAAAAATGTGCGATATTCGTATGTATGAATGTATATAATATATTATGATTTGATACATATTTTTACGTTTACATATTGCCACAATCGAAAGGGTCGAGTGGATGACGGAATATCTTCTCTAACTGCATTCTGTCTCTTGCCACGGAGAAAGATCAAGTTGTGGCAGAGCAGAGCAGGATGTGAGAGGATTGTTGCACGAAATTAATTTGAAAGGTTCTGGTTGAATTTCTTCGATATTATCCCCTGTGTCACACAAAAGTCTGGCAAGGGAGGCCTTCTTGATTTCCTCGAATTGCTCTGGAAATATGGTAAAAAGTTAATGATTAATGTGCAATAAGGAAATTCCTGTGCCTCAATATTGCACATAGTGTTGGAATCGACGATACCGAGCTTTACTTTTCAATGCTAATATTACCTGAAGTAAAGGAATGCGGCTGATCGGCGTTGTCATAAAAATATCTGTCGCCGATTCTGCTCCTGTAGAATTGCTCGCCAAGGAGGCATCTCACGATAGGACCAAGAATGCTGCCAGGAGGTTTTCTCTCCATCACTGCACCGACTATCAAATCGATATCGTCTACGTGAGCGTAGACTTTTTTCAGCTTATTGATGTTCTGGAAATTGGATTCAAACCACCATGTAAACACATGTCTAATCCTGCTGGTGGATCACGAAGATCTATCATACTTACTTCAAGTGGAATTTCCCGACGAAGGTCGTCGAAGTCAGTCGCATACGTCAGTCCGCATATTTCACGATAACGATTGTAACCCGGAATGCCATGGTCTCTTCCCCGCTGGATATCGAGCGATTTCAAATCCAGGCCAAATTCGCTCCTTGACCGGAATAAATATTCGGTAATCTGTTGAGGAGCATGTATTATTATACCGATGAAATGGTAGATTGGCAACTTTATCGATCGTTAATCAAAGTCATTAACTTATCACATTACACGAACACTTATACCTCAGGGTCAAAATTGCTGTCGGATTTCTGCATTGGCTGAGTAACCATTCCTCTAATCAGATCATCCAGATTGTTATTTCGCTCTATGACCTGAGGACGGAAGTAATGATTGCTCAGGCGAAGAGTGTGCGATATCTCCCTGCTCGCCGGACAGAGACTGCGAGAAAAAGAAAATCATTAAGAAAACTCTGGACTCTGTTAACAAAAGGGGATTTGATGGTAAACGCACTGGATTTGTCCGTCCAGCATCGAGTGGAATGAGCGATAAGCCGCTGTGGTGAAGCCGTTAATCGTTGTCGCTCTGACACGTGGATCATAAGCCCGCGACATCCCGCCTTGATTTCGTGGCGTCAGTCCATATCTCTGGCAATACTTCTTTCCTGGGATGAAACGATCAGTGATACAGATTGTACATGACTCGACTTCACATGAGAAGAAACAAGTTTTTACTTTACCGATTACAACTGGTAGCCACTCGTTGTAAGTGATGTGCTGATACTCAGCAATCACGATTTTTCGGGTCTCCTGAAACACGCGTTCATCTTCCCAGTGCGGATTCAGGCGCTGCAACTCGTCCGCTATTCTGTTGTGCTCCCTCAGAAGACATATTTGTAGCACAGTCAGATGAGGGACTTGATTCACCCGGACATCTCCTGGAAGATGAAGCAGTTTAGTCCAGAGAGTGTTCCGATCAGATGTCGCATACCGCAAAAGTGAACCTCCGTATCATACCTGCTTGGTAACAGACCTCCGATGGACTCATTACATCGCAATAGCGTGAGCGGTTGGTCATTACGGGTGGAAGTTCCCGACCACGCCTGAGGGACACCTTCATTCTACCTCCTTCGAAGGCTCTGAGCCGATCGGCAGTTTCCTTGTCCGATCCGTAGAGCTGCGAAGCGTCGAGATAGCTGGACACGGTGTTGATCTGTCGACAAGTTTGAATTGATACTTCTGATGGCGTGTTTTTAAAATTTTGTTTGAAACGGGATCGTACTTGCTCGGCTGGTCCCAGACTGCAATCCTCCCTCGAGACTGTCATCGACCTCACGAACTCCATGCACTCACTTCCAAATCGTGAATAAAATTCATCATTCTTCGGTATTTCTATCGGGAGACAAGAGTGATGCTGCAGACTTTTTGGAAGCTGCTTACCATCAGCGCAACACTGTATCCCGGCCTTGGCTTTGAAAGAGCGTAAAAGAGTGAAAGTTATTGTCATTTATTTTCAAAATGATTCAAGAAATTGTGCATCTCTCAAACGGACTCACCGGTTTGGTCAGTCGTCTGCATAGCCGTGTCATGTGCGAGTAGTTGACCCCACTGAGCAACGACTAAAGTCAGTCTTCGATCGCTCACGCCGTTTCGCGAAAAGCACTGAACACTCAGCAGGCGTGGATTTGGCAAATCTGCTCCAGTGACACTTTTCGGCAGTTCATGAACTCCTGTATGTTCGAATTCAGGTCGTCGGTTAAACGCTTAACTGTTCATCGGATCCGGATCGAAAAATTCACTTACCGTCAGAATAGCGGGGCGGAAGAACCCTGGCGAATGCTGTATTAGCCTGCCCCCAAGTGGGGTGTTCCTGGTTGTTGCAGGAGCCGTCGAAAGTTCTGTACATCTGGTTACCTGGGCAGCGTTTTGGACGAATGTAGCAAAGCCCAGTTCCAATTACGCGGAACGCATGGTGCTGGAGGAATTCCAGAAAAGTGTTTGGCGTCACATCGAAACTGGAATGACAAAGAAAACGAATGTCGAGAATGATTTTCGAAGTCTGCGTGCTGCTTGGTAAGCAAATGATTTTACTCACTCTGAGGATAGTCTGCGCTGTAGAAGTTTTGTACCAAACAAGGAGAACTCTGACTTCTGACTGATTTCCACCGTATTTTCAGTTGCCAAGCTGTTGATGAGGTGAAGCATCGCTGGTGTATGAAGTTTAGGGATGAAACCTTTGTCGCAGAGCCACTTAGCACGATTCTGCATTTCTTGCGCAAGCTCTTGTCCGTGGCTCAAGTACGTTTTGACGGTGCGGAGGGTGATTGACATCTTTGAATCTGTGGAGTGGAACGTTCATTCGTAAAAGTGTAAAAGGAAAAAGTTAGAAAAGATTGTGACAGTTGACAATGAGTGAATTTGTGAATCACTGGCCTCGTGGATGTCCCAGGTTCGCGTTCAGCTGCTGACACTCGGGGTTCATGAATGCAGTTTTTCCAGTGCAGTTCACGTCCAAGTTTATGAGACGGTGATGAGCGTTGGAAAAAATGCCACCACCTGTGGAGTATTGCGTATTCTGTCGACACCACGAAATCATCGTAAGTAAAGATATTTCATATAATTATTTAAACAATCTTATCCTAAATTGCTCACCTCTCCGTAATATGTTCGGTCAATGTTCGGTTGATTATCGTTGTCACTAGTGAGCAGCTCTTCGTTAGTTTCTGGCATTGGTTCAGGGTCTTCGTCGGCATCTTCGTTGTTTCCTTCTTGGATCAATTCCTGTTGGTCCGCCTCTCCTTGCAGTTCAATTTCGGTGTTCTGTGAAATTTGATCCTCATCTTGGAGATTCAGTGAGAGTGTGGGCTCTGCAAGACACACCGCTGGGAGGCTCTCACTTTGGACGTTTATTGCACTCTCAGCGTTCAAATTGACGTGCAATTTTCCGCTTACGCCACACTGTCCCAACGCGCATTCTGAATCAATTAATTGCAAGCCATCTCCCGGTTTGGCTTTCAACGAGCTTTCCAATTCAACTGACGTTCCGCTTCTGGAATTGCTTGTAGCTGTGTCGGTTGTTGAATGATTTTCAGTGTTTAAAGATGCTGAAAGTTCACTGGTGCTCGCAATTTCTGCGTTTGTGGGATCAATGATCTCTTCGCTGGAGCTTTCACTTGCAGAATTTGCATCTTCCAGACTTTCTTGAAAAACCACGTTCACCGGTTTGCTATTTCTTCCACTTTCTTTTGTTGCCGAATTTGTCTCCAGATTGCTGGAAATTTGCGCGTTAGTCTCAATTTTTTTGTTCACACTCAACGATATCTGACTGGAACTTTTAACGGAACTCGAAGAACTCGACACAGCGATACTACTGGCTACAGTCGACTGAAGAGAATTTCCTTGATTTTGAATTTTCGTTGATCCACCGGTGATTTCCAATCCATCGTCTAGCTCCCCAGACAGCTCACAGCTTCCTGAGCTTGTCGAAGAGTCATTTTCGCTGTATCTTATTGTCAGACTCCCTTGTAAGTCGCTCGAGGTCTGACCGTCTGTTTGAATACTCTTGTTCACACTTAGAGAGATGCCGTTTCCTTGATTGACGGCATTCGAAGAAGTTGATATTCCGATTTCTCCCTCAACAACAATGCTGCTAGAACCAGCAGACCTTTCTTCATTTTGAATTTTCGTCGTTCCACCGATGATTTCCAATTCATCATCTAACTCCCCAGACAGCTCACAGCTTCCCGAGCTTGTCGAAGAGTCATTTCCGCTGTATCTTATTGTCAGACTCCCTTGTAAGTCGTTCGAGGTCTTGTCATCAGTTTGAATTTTCTCGTTCACACTCGGCGAGATATCGTTACCACAATTAATGTTATTCGAAGAACTCGATATTCCGATTTCTTCTTCAACAACAATGTTGCTTGGTTCAGTTGAAGTCGATTGAACAGAGCTGGTCTCATCTTGTATTGTCGTTATTTCACCAGTAACTTCCGTTTGGCTATCCAGTTTCTCAGATGAATTAGGGTCCTCTAAAGTTGATGAGGGGTCAACTGCACTCTGAAGTGTCAAACCCGATACTAAATCGCCCTGTATCTGATCGTTTTGTGATATTATCGAATCAATTAGGTCTTTTTTGTCATTGAGTGCCTTAATAAGTACGTTATTGACGTTGGCTGCATTGCCTCCTGTTGTGACTGCGTCAAGCAAACCTTTCTTCGTCTGAATCAATTTTCTCTTCAAATTTATTAGCGATTGTAGGGAATCTGCGTGACAAGAGTCCCTCGCATTATTAGTTGTCTCGACTTTAGCTGTTGTGACCGAATCCAGTAGTTCTTTTTTAGCATCAACCGTTTTCTTTAACGCTTCACTCAATTCTGCTTCAGAACCACCGGTAACAGTTGTCGGAATCAAATCCTTCTTCGCTTGAATCATTTTTCGCTTAGAATTCGATACCGATTGTCGTGATGCTTTATTTTTTTGACAACTTGTGCATACAATGTGGCCCTCATTTTTAAAACTTTTTTTTGAGGAACTATCCATTGCGGACTCTCGGACTGAGTTGGAAGATTTTTTAGTAGCACGACACGTTCCAGTAGATCTCATCGTGTCAAGCAGTTCCTTCTTAGCATCGAATGTTTTCGTAACTGCCTCAGATAATTCCGTTGTACAATTTTCACACGCACTCTTACAACTCGAATTCTTTTTTACTTTGATTCTTTTTCGCTTAGAGTCTAAATTTGACTGACATGAGGGTCGGAGTTTAATTACAATTGGAGCAGCTGTCTGATCGTCTCCGTTCAAAAAACTATCCGGTTCAAGATCTATTGCATCAGAAATGGGATCTTTTTCGTTATTAATGGTCTTGCTTGGCGGGGATATCACTGAATCAACTAGATCTTTCTTCGCTTCTAGTGTTTCCAAAAATGCGTTGCCCAATTCCGATTGATTTCCGCCAGTCACAGCAGTTTCAATCAAATTCCCCTTTGCTTGAATCAATTTTTTTTTCGAATCTAAAATGGACTCAAGATCAGCCAAAATTGGACCTTTTTTATTACAATCGCTATTGTTTCTGTCAAAGTTCACTGAACCAGCGGGTCTTATCGAATTAAGAAGATCTTTTTTGGCAGCAAGCGTTTTAACAAGTGCGTCCATTAGCTCTGAGTTACTGCTTCTAGCAGTAACTGCACGGATCAAATTCCCTTTCGCTTCAATTAATTTTTGCTTCAACTGTAAAATCGTTTCAAGTGAGACACGAGATTGTAAATCGGCAGTAACTTGACTAATTACTTGGTCGTCTTCGTTCAATAAACTGTCAAGTCCAATGTCCAACACAGCGGAAACCGTCATTCCGTTGTCAACAGACTCTGCTCCGATAGCCACCACCGAGTTCAGGAGGTCTCTTTTCGCTTCGAGTATTTCCAAAAACGCATTGTTCAGTTCCGATTGATTTCCTCTTGCCAGAGCTGTTTTAATCAAATTCGCCTTTGCTTGAATCAATTTTTTTTTCGAATCTAAAATCGAACCAAGATCTCCAGAAATTTGACTATTTTGTAGAGGATCACTATTGAAAATAGTGTCTAATCCAAGATCAATACCAGGAGAAACTGGTTCTGTGTCATTGTCGAGGTTCACTGAACCAGCGGGTCTTATCGAGTTAAGAAGATCTGTTTTGGCAGCAAGCGTTTTAACAAGTGCGTCCATTAACTCTGATTTACTGTTTCTAGCAGTAACTGCACGGATCAAATTCCCTTTCGCTTCAATTAATTTTTGCTTCAACTGTAAAATCGTTTCAAGTGGGACACGAGATTGTAAATCGGCAGTAACTTGACTAATTACTTGGTCGTCTTCGTTCAATAAACTGTCAAGTCCAATATCCAACACAGCGGAAACTATCTCTCCGTTGTCAACAGCCTCTGCTCCGGTAGCCACCACCGAGTTCAGGAGGTCTCTTTTCGCTTCGAGTATTTCCAAAAACGCATTGTTCAGTTCCGATTCATTTCCTCTTGCCATAGCTGTTTTAATCAAATTCCCCTTTGCTTGAATCAATTTTTTTTTTGAATCTAAGATGGACTGAAGATCAACCAAAATTTCATCTTTTTTATTATAATTGCTGTTCAAAATAGTATCTAATCCAAGATCAATACTAGAAGAAGCTGATTCTTTGTTATTGTCAAAGTTCACTGAACCAGCGGGTCTTATCGAATTGAGAAGATCTTTTTTGGCAGCAAGCGTTTTAACAAGTGCGTCCATTAACTCTGATTTACTGTTTCTGGCAGTAACTGTACGGATCAAATTCCCTTTCGCTTCAATTAATTTTTGCTTCAACTGTAAAATCGTTTCAAGTGAGACACGAGATTGTAAATCGGCAGTAACTTGACTAATTACTTGGTCGTCTTCGTTCAATAAACTGTCAAGTCCAATGTCCAACACAGCGGAAACCGTCTCTCCGTTGTCAACAGAATCTGCTGCGATAGCCACCACCGAGTTCAGGAGGTCTCTTTTCGCTTCGAGTATTTCCAAAAACGCATTGTTCAACTCCGATTGATTTCCTCTTGCCAGAGCTGTTTTAATCAAATTCCCCTTTGCCTGAATCAATTTTTTTTTCGAATCTAAAATTGACCGAAGATCTCCAGAAATTTGACTATTTTGTAGAGGATCACTATTCAAAATAGTGGCTAATACAAGATCAATCCTAGGAGAAACTGATTCTGTGTCATTGTCGAGGTTCACCGATCCAGCGGGTATTATTGAATTGAGAAGATCTTTTTTGGCAGCTAGCGTCTTGACAAGTGCTTCAATTAATTCCGATTTACTACCTCTTGCAGCAGCTATTTGGATCAAGTTCCCTTTTGCTTCAATTAGTATCTGCGTCAATTCGAAAAATGTTTGAAGTGCGACAGGAGATAGGAGTTTGGTAGCAACTAGACTAATTACTTGGTCATCTTCGTTCAGCAAACTGTCCAATCCAATGTCCAACAGGGTTGAAACTATTACTCCATTGTTAACAGTCTGTGCTCCAATGGACACCACTGAATCCAGAAGGTTTTTTTTCGCCTCGAGTGTTTTGATTAACGCATCATTTATTTCCTCTTGACTACCTCTCTCAGCCATTGTGCGAATCAAGTCCCGTTTCGCCTGAAGTACTTTTAGTTTTAAGTCTAGAATGGACTGAAGTGATCCCTGGAAGTCGACATTACTAGTAATTTGACTAATTCCCTGATTATTTTCCATCAAAAAACTGCCCAATCCGAAATCCTTGATCGCGGAACCAAATTCTTGTTCGTCACCTTCCACATTTTCTGTTCGCGAGGATATTATCGAATCGAGCAGATCTTTTTTCGCCTCGAGTGTTTCAATTAACGCATCATTCAATTCCACTTGGCTTCCCCCACCGACAGCTGTTTGAATAAAATCTTTTTTCGCCTTAATTACTTTACGCTTAGAGTTTGAAACCGATTTAGACGAGTGTCTGGTCCTGCTCTGCGATCTGGTTTTAGTCGAACAACATGTTCGTTGACGATGAACCCCTGTCGCGAGAGAATCAACTAATGCTTTTTTGCTCTGCACCGCGCTGACCTTCGACAATATTACCGAGTCAACGAGGTCCTGCTTAGCCTCGAATGTCTTCTGCGCAGCTTCAGCGATTTCGGCCTCACTGGCGCCGGAGGCAGCTAAACTCACAAGGTCCTTCTTCGCCTGAATGATCTTCAGCTTAGAATTTCCCAACGCTTCAATTTGCCCGTTCGATTTGATCGATCTGGCTTCCATGGGAGCGCGAACCATCTCCGGAGACTCCAACGTACTTTCCATTTCACCATCAATGTCAAGTGAAGCCCTCATACCAACCGCACTCCTCGACTCCGATCGCTGGGTGCTTTTCACACTGTGATTAAAACTCGACAAAAAAACTGCACTCGTAGAATCTTCAGACCCATAAACCTGCCCGTCTTTATCGCTATTGAGCGCCGTTGAACTTTCAGAGTTCCCCAGTGACTCTGCATCGTAAAATTCCGGCCAGTTAGTGGTCGCCATTGGAGTCTGATAGTTGGCGTCCCCGGAGGGTCGCGATTCTTCGGAATCTTCTCCATGCTCTATCGGTAGTGAAGCGTGTCTCTTCGCTTGGATCGTTTCCGGGACTTCGTCTTCCACCAGGTCGTCCAGGTCCATGAAAATCGTCTCGCCCTCGATCAGCGGTGGCTCCTCGAATTCCGGGACGTCGTCAGTTCCGTAAATGGATTCCCAATACGCCACCGTGTCGTCCACCTGGGGCAGAACGAACGGGACTCCATCCTCGCCCGAGTAGTCGACGGTCCTTCGATACATCGGCGCCGCTTTGTACTCGTCTTCGTATTCTTTGGCTTCATAAGAAGCGCTTGCCGGTGACGAGGATGCATCAGAGACCTCGTTGGAATCCAAGTCTTCGTATGAAGCCAGACTCGCGCTGATGTGCCCCAAGAGCAATATCAATACGCCAATAATCGAGTATCGGCACATTTTGGGTATTGTGCTCGATGCGGTCTTTGTTCTTCTTTTTTTTTTTTTTTTTTTTGTTTTCTTGTCTTTTTTTGCGAATTACACGCGAAAGTAATGGAATGACCGTTAACGCGACGCGTCCGAATGAGTTACTGAAATTCGATGGAGCGACGATTGTTGCGTGAGGGTACGAAAAATCGTCAGAGTATTTTTGCAACGTTGCATGTTATATGCGCTATATTTGCGTCGCAGCTCGATCGTACACAAAAGTGACGATAATAAATAACAAAGCGTTGCACCATTGGTGAAAAAAACCATAATATTATATATGCGATTTATTATTTCGTAATAATGTATGTGAGAAGTTTTGTTTTTATTGTTATTTGTGCAACTTCAGACGGGGAACACATGTACGTAATAATCTGGGTTTCAAACGTTCGCAAGAAACTTACCATATCTTTATTCATATTATTAATATATTATGTAAGTAGTGTTGATATAACTTAGATATGTACAGAGCTAATGAATCATTATTGGTATACATTATAATTTATATAAAATTCATACGTATTATAAATATAAATGCAGCACAGATAAACGTACCTACGTATGTACGTTGCGTACACGTAAGTGCGTATTTTATGCTTTCGAAAAATCGTTCGGGCAATTAGGCTTAACAAACTCGATATATTATTATATCATAGTATATAAACAACGAAACGCAACAACGCTTTTCCGCATTTGGGTATAATCACGATTATACGAGAATATGTGGGCGATAATGTCTTCCATGGTGTCTAGGATCGACGGCCTTCCAGAGCGAAAGATCGATTCCAGGCAAGTCGTTACATTTGACGAGAGGATTCCTAAAAAAAAACATCGAATTATTCGTTGTAGTAAATTTTTTTCAATATCTCATGCTACCAACGATTCATTCGAGACTTACTGTTCCGAAACGATTTCAAAACCTCTAGGCTGCATCAGTTTTATATTATCACCGTTCTCGCAGAACAATTTCGATATGCTGCTCTTTCGTATCTCGGTTAGTTGCTCTGTAATATGATAAGGCATTTCGTAAAAAGAAGTAGGAACAAATTGGCTCTATTTAAATACCGATTTTCAGCATAAAACGGAGTTACGATCAACGTGTTTTCTTTAGTTTCGTTTCACAGATTTAGTCACACAGATTGTACATGAGTGAAATCGACTGTTTACCGTCAGTATTTACATAACAGTTGTTCAATGCATGCACACGTCGCAGATGTCGCAAGCCACTTCGAGCAAATGCAATAATTCCCGTCGTCAAGCTAATCTTGAAAAACAATCCGCCTTACGGACGATGGCATGTATAAATGAATAAGCTCACCAGGTGTAAAGGCCACGTCCTGATCAGACGACTCAAACCAGAATCTATCTCCGGCTCTTGTGCGGTAGAATTGTTCGAGAAGAATGCAAAGGAAGGTTGGACCCGCCAAAGCTCCGTTCACGTGCGATTCCAATGAACCTCCAACCGTCAGGTCAACGTCATCGGGAGTCTCATAGAGCTGAGCCAACTTCTCGATGTTCTGAATTCGTTTTTTCAAATTTTAGTTCAATGGTTCAGGTTTGTGAGTATGTTGTTCAACTACAGAGTCCATCAGTGCGTCCAAAACTCACCTCCGGCGATATGTAGTCAACGAAGTCTGCCCATTGACGTGCCTTCGGCAATCCGCAGTAATGACGGACCTGGTTGTAAGAAGCAAGTCCGTGGTCCCTGTTCCTCTGAATATCGAGGGATCGGAGGTCGGTTCCGAAGGGTCTTCCACCCCGGAACAGGAACTGGGTTATCTGGATGAACAGTATCGGGATTAAGATAGTCTTTCATTGGCAATGGGATGGAGGAATTGCGTCCATTCGTTCAATCTCACGATCAACGTCGTTGTTGCGAACCGTTGCAGCGCTTTTTTCGAAAAGTAGGTAAAACTAGATGTATATACCTCGCTGGTGAAATATTGGTCACTTGCTTCTTCGGGCTGTGTGCTGAGACCACGCGTAAGGTCGTTCATGTTGTCGCCCTGCTCGATGACTCCGGGTCGGTTGAAGTGGTCACTGAGTCGCAGGCTGTTGTACGTGAAAGCGAATCTGTGCTCGTTCACCAACCTGCGCAAATCGTGTAATGGATAGAAGATTTCGCCGTTAAATCGGCCAAACGGTCGACGGTAAATTACCGCGATATAAAATGGGAATAAAATTAGACCCGGGATGCGCTTGCAAGAGATAAACGGTGTTAAATGAGTGAAGAAAAATGGGACTCACTGCAGTCTTCCAGCAATCAACGAATGGAAGTATCTAAATGCGGCATTTGAGTGCTCGTTTATTATGCTCGGGTTAATCGAGGGCGAATAATCGTCGACGTATCCGTTCGTGTCGTAAATTATTTTATGACACAGCGAGTTCTCGACCCCTGAAATAGAAAGTAATTTACTTTTTTTCTTCCAGCACAAGGAAGACTCTATCAAGAGTCAACAGCTACGTAGAGGCAATTGAATAAAGACCTAAGAAAATTGGCAGCCACTCGTAGTAGGTGATGTGCTGGTGCTGGGCAATCGCGATGCGTCTGGATTCTTGGAAAACTATTTCATCCGTCCAATGGGGATTGAGATGAGCGAGTACGTCGGCGATTCGATTATGCTCTCTGAGGAGCATTATCTGCATAATCGTCAGCTGAGGATTTTGATTCGCCCTGACGTCTCCTGGCGAGAGAAAATTTTGGTAAGTAGTTAAATTTTTGGTAAATCTTTTTCTCCTTTTCGTCGACTAGGTATACTATTTATCGTTTTACCCCTCCATTCATCTTATTGCGTGATACAAATTTCCGCAACGCGCGTTGTGCTTAATTAATATAGTCCGGAGAAAGTTCTGTCACAGCTTTTTTTTGCCTCGTGATGGATAGTCTTTTTTCCGTTTGTGATTTTCGTAAATTAGTTTGCCAAATAGAGACTGAACTAGGACTCACCTGTTCGGTAGCAGACCTCGGCATCGCTCTCGACGTCGCAAGTCGCGCTTTTGTTCAGTGCCGCTGGTGGCCACTCTCTGCCGTCGCGAACGTCGACGTTGAGACGACCTCCGTAACCGGCCCGAAGACTGGCCGAGGTCTGATCGTCTGATCCGTATACTATGGAGAGGTCAAGCCAGCCCGTGACTGTGGTTAACTGGAAGAAAGATCTTGTTCGATTAGTCGGTTGCAATGGTCGGTTATACCATGAAGAGAGAAGAAAAGAAGAAAGGAAAAAATTGATTGAATGACGAATGGCGAATGACTTGCATTACACACTTTCTATCACCCATTGTCAGCTCTCAACATGTTTTTGATCGAGATCAATAGAATTGAACTCGACGTAAGAGAGTCATACAATATTCCATGCGATACAGCCATTGCGCAATGGAATGTGTGCACAGTCGTGTGTTGACATGTTTCTACAAACCTGTTCCGCAGGCTCGTTGAACGAGGAACATCCACGGTCGAGGTCAGTCGTACTACGAACAAAGTTTAAGCACTTTGTTCCGGATGGAGTGTGAACAGGGTCGTTGGGCGGGACGATAATTGGGTAGCAAAGGGGGCTGTTGAGGGCTGACGTCAGGAACTGGCCATCGTCCGTGCAGCATCTGGTTGGATGGGCCTCTGCAGGAGTAAAATGATGTGATTAGATTAGAAGCTCCCGGGTGATTCGCGAAAATCTATCGACTCACTAGACTGCGTAGATCCGTCGATCATGGCCATATCGTGGGTGACGATTTGGCCCCATTGCATGTTCGCCAGCGTCCACATCTTGTCCTCCACCTTGACGTCCGGAAAAAGGACGAGGCTGACCTCCCGGGAGAGAGGAAGACTGTTTCCGCTAACGGATCGAGTCGGCTCGTGGACTCCTGCGAACGTTTGAGGGGAAGGGAAATCAGTGGGCTGAACTGGACAAGCCTTCGAGATTACCCGAAATTCCGGTATGTAATGCGAGCCGGATTCGTTGCACGTGGATGCGTCTCTCGGGCGGACGTGTAGAAAGTCGCTCGACCGCGATCAAACGTAGCGGCAAGATTCAAGAGTTGCAAATTTATCAAATTCATCAAATTTCACCGACCGACGCGCGTCACGACGCTTGTTGCTTATTTGGTTCGCCCGTTATATATGCCTACTCGTCTCCAAAATTCATTGTTCTGAGCGACTGGCGAAACGCGGTCGAGGTAAAAGCGAAAGCTGTGGGGACACATTGTCGAGACGTCTTCGAAGTCCTTACGGTAGTCGGTTATTAGTTCATCTCGTTAAAGCCAAAACCACCGACCCCAAAAACCTCAGGAAGTACCCGTTCCTTTTTACACGCGATTGTCTCCAGGGTCGACGAAACAATTTCGAGGAGCCCATTTTGACCATACACGAACTTTAGAAAGTACAATATGTCGAGATCGCTTAACTACTGTGTACGTCGTTGCAGTCTTCTTCACTCTTATCACAATCGCTTCCGGCAAGTTCACTGTTCCTTTATATAACGTAGGAGGTAAATCTTTTTCATTTCTGCGATTTGCTCAAACGCACAATCAGGAAAAAATCGTTACTGTGCAATATCTGAATGGATTTCAAAGAGTTGGCTTTTCAAAATATGATTATGTTTTGTTTATTATGGTTTATCAAATTACGGCGGTATAAAGATTCCTCCTAAACATGCATCGTCACAATAACGTCATTAACTTCATCCTCACGACCGATGTCCTTCGAATAATTGAGACGAGATTTCCCGCGTTAGCGTGAATTGTAAATTGCCCGTAGCGAGATAACTTTAGTTGGTACAAAGCTTGCATGGTGCGGATACTAAGTATCGAAGTTGCGAAACTTCTGTACATTTCTAGGTTTATAGACTCATTAAGACGTGTGTAGTAACATAATTACCGTCGGCGTAATTGGAGGGCAGGAGTCGAGCGTACCGGGTATTCGCCTGGCCCCAAGTCGGGTTGTAAGGATTATTGCAGGACCCATCGAACGTTCTGTACCTCGACTTTTGACAGACACCGTCAAATCTATCGCCGCAGGTCACTTGACCCTGTTGGTTGGATTGATTCGGCTGACTATTGCCAACGACTCCTCCTGTGGCAGCGCCATACCTTTCGAGGAATCAAAGGAATGAGAGTAGGAATCCATGGTCACCCATTGAGCCACAATTGAGTTGAAAGAACCTTCGATATTCTGTTTTTTTGTAAATTCCTCTCTTTGTTTAAGGACAACGGAAACTTTGTCTGAACGCTCTTCACAGATGGTGTTAAAGAATTTGACATTCACTGTATTATAAATGAAATTACACGATACTTGTAGTTTGCTTGATCGAATGCCGCGTTTACAAATGTTTCCGGTTACTTAAAGCTGGTACATTTTTTCCCAGCAAAGGCTTTGAGAGACCTAATGACCATGACCATAAATGACTTCGATTAATTGGGATTTATATTATCCCTGCGGTATATGCTCAGAAATTTGCAGAGATTTAATGACATGAAATACTTGACAGTAAATTAAATCCTCGCTAATTAAACGAACCAGAATATTATTTTAATATTAAACTTTTAGTATATTTTAATGGTATACTTACGGTTGATAGACTGCCGGAGTTTGTCCAAAAAAGTTGTTGTACTGCGAGTTTGGGTAAAGGAACGGTAAGTTATCACCTGCATAGCTGACGTAACGACTCCTCCTTGACTCTGAAACCACGATAGAGTTCAATAAATTAACCTTATTGACGAGTGACTTCGTCGAAGAAAGAAGAGAGAGAGATAGAAAAAAAATGGAAGAAGGGAATAAGAGTTGGAATTACTTGGCATTGAGTACTTGCGCAGTCTCGTTTTTCAACGTCCGAACAATCAATTCCTGGCACATAATAAAAACAATTACTGATTGCAAATTTCACGTCGGAATTATAATGATGCTTGGGAAGTTATTCGCAAATAAATGACCGGCGTTATAATGTATTGCACTTAAATACGTAACAAGCAAGCTGACATCATTTCTACAGTCAATTTCAATACCCGTGTATTAATAATGTACCTGTTACACAATCGTCTTTGAACACCGCGGCGTCTGTCCGCTATTCGTTTTACCGCGGAGATTTTTTATGAGTAATAGCTGTTGCTGCTGCTGCTGCTGGAATCCTAGATCACTGGACCAGCTTAGACACTGGATGTGTGGGAAAAGGAAGCGTGACTTTCTAAATCGACTCGAAGATTCGCCTTCAAATAACCTGAGGCCATTACTGCCAAACTACTGTGCGACCTGTCGTTCTATAGCCATCAGCTTCTGTCACATTATTTCAAGACATGCCAAAGAGAGAATAGTCAAGAAATATCGATATTTTGGAAATCACGGGAAACAGTCTTTCGAATCCCCGTGACAAGTTGTATTTTATGTTTGGTTTCAAGTACATTAAGTGCGTACTAATCTAATTAAGGTCTACATAATTTTGCACTCATTCTGCAGACCTTTTTGCCATTTTTGTTTCCGCTCATTAATCAATCTTGTATAACACGTACGTGCAGTACGCGTTTTTGTGTAAATGCATGCAATCTCAATTGAAAAACGAATGACTCAGCAGCGCGTAAAGTGGGAAGTGTGAGTACCTGCTCGTCTTGGAGCTGAATTGCCGTTCGGTGTCAAGTTCAGGAAATCGTCAGTCGTCGCCGCTGTTTGAGCTATAAAAATTATAGCGAAGACCCCGGCGCAGCCGAGCCTTTTTCTACTGCCCATGATTCTGAAACCGTGAATTGTAACATGATGTTAGAAGCAAACGAGGGTTTACTTGTTTCAACGTGGTGATATTCGGTTCGAATGTGGAAAATGGAACATCAGCAGCATCACTTCTTGTTACTCTACTAAACGCTTTAGAAAATTTTTTTCTTCATATTTTTTTAGCGAAATGAGATCTGTAATCAATCATCGAAATCAAAACTGCGGTAGGCATATAAAAGCCACGATACCTACTTTCATTTCTTTGATCTCGAATATATTTAGGTGTGCATTGCACGTGTAACAATTATTCTACCGTCGCTATTAAACATCGAGCCTAATTACCCCGGTATAAAAACGCGAAATATAGGCTCCGGAGACTGACTTAAGATTTATAATACATTTTCGACGATCTATTCCGCCTCGTGCAGTACGGTTATAAGGTACATACATACATTTCAGATAACGTGCCGATGTAATAATTGATTGTCGAAAAAGCCATCCATTACTTGAAACGAAATGGGAAACCACCTGAGCGATAATCTTGCGAAGTCGCTTTTCAAAGATCAAAAACTGCCACGATTAATCAGAATATTACATAAAAATTGGTCAAAGAAATTCAGCTTCATAGTTTTGAATGATATTTTCACTTCCTCGTCTGAACAGCGATGATCGATTTACTTGATTCGATTTACCAATAAAAAAAAAATAAAAAAAATACGTTTTGAATCCGAAAAATTGTCGAGTAAAAATGTAGCAACTGGTGTTGGCGTTTCCTCACCATCCGCTTGCTTCATTGCATAGACCAACGACAACGACAACGACGTGTAAGTTGGCATACGACTGCAGTATATTGGCAGAAACAGTGTTCAATGTGAGACTTTCGTCGCGGTAGAATTAACCCGGACACGTTTTAGCGTTTTTCTGTGACAATTCGCTGCGGCATGTCATGTCAACGTAGGTAGGTAGGTAGATAGATGTATATAGGTATATATTAAAGGTAGGTACGTATGTGCAGCCGCGACGTGCAATCCGCAGAAATTCCATCGCTTTCGCTTATTCGTTCGAAGCTTTTTGCGCCTCGGTAGAATGTCCGACCATTATTCGAGGGTTTCGTAATGCACGATGGCGATGCACTTCCTGTCGGTCCGTTAATTGTCTATTAATAGGCGCTTGTCTATCCGCGGTTGACATTTTTCCAGTAATAGGACCTCGATCGCGGACCAATTTCCTTTTCTGACGAAAGATTCAATTCAATGACAGACTCGGACGATTTACCTTCACTGATCTCACCCGCATCTGTCAAAACCTACATTCGACCTTCGACATGACCAACGGTGCCAGGCTTGGTCAATCCATCTGTGCAATTTCTTTTCCTCAACGTAATTGCGAACGTAAAAAATTACGCCCAGCGCCGAGAGTTGATCCAATCGTTTAACCACTTTCGATCTATGTAATCTCCGGGTTTCCACATTAAAACCGCGGCCATGAAACTGATTGTGAATTCTTTTAAAGGGTTTTTTATTTCCCTTAGAAGATTGGGTTTCTAGCTTGTTGCAAAAAACTGCTTCAAGTATCTTCTTCCGTACGACCCTCAAGTCTCAGATAACAGCGGCGAAAAATAGAATATTTGACAAACTTGCGATAGACTGCTTGTATATGTATATTAGGGTGGTGCAAAAAAATCGACTTTTTTTTTTTTGAATCTCGTGTGTCAAAATGTTAGTTTTTGATGTTTTAAGAGTCCACTTCAAAGGACAGTTCAATAAAAAAATTTTAAGAGGTCGCTCCACATTTTTTAAAACGTCAGAAAGCGTCAAAAATCGATTTAAAAAAAAAAAAATTTCTCATTACGGTATAATTTTATAGACAAAAAAAAAAATTAGTTTCCGAAAGTTTCAGTTCAAAATTTGAATTTTGAAAGGTCGCTCATAATTTTTTTTCAATTTTTTGGTGCATTTCCTTAGATCTTTTCGAGCGACCTTTTAATATTCATATTAAAATTTCATAAATTTTTTTTCTTCAATTCACTAAGACAGAATCGATAACAATACACCACGACATGAATTAAAAATCAAACAAAATACTGAAAATATAATTTTTTTAATTTAATATTTTGACGATTTTTGACATTTTAAAAAATTTAGAGTGACCTCTTAAAAAAATTTTTTCGAACTGTCCTTTGGAGTTGGCTCTTAAAACATCAAAAACTAACATTTTGTCACACGAGACTCAAGAAAAAAAAAAAAAAAAAAAAATAGTCGGTTTTTTTGCGCCACCCTAATGTATATACATATATATCTCAACTCTTAAAATTCTTGTAAAATTCATTTACGGGTGATTCTTTCATGATCGATAATCGGGATGACCGAGTGCCTTAGGCGTCTATATATAACGGTATGAGTTCACACGTATACATGTGGTATACACGTTCATAACTGCGGTTTGATAGATGAAGTCAAAGGCGTTCTTGCACACGCCCGTTAAAAAATGGGCTTATGTAATCGCGTTAGATCCCGAGTACCCGAGAATATTGAGCGAAGGCCGGGATCACGGCGTCGCAATTAGGCCGATTTGCTTGCGTTATTATGGCACGTTGCACGTACCTTCGCGTTATAAAGCATGTTATATGAATTACACAACGATTCAGGTCTGCGTGTATTATAAGCAGCTCTGACAGATGGTTAGAGAAAATGTGATCCTGCTGCTGCTGCTGCTGATGCTGACGTTTCACTCTCGTTTCACAATTTGATTCTACCAGCTCCCACGTGTTACGTTTTTACCTGTGACGCGGCGTATGTGAATGCGTGTAATAATCTATTATTTTGGTTTGAATTCAAAAATAAGGCGACCATAATATCGACGCGATATATCAAGTAGCTTTGACAAATGGAGAAAGTTCAGATCTGGTCACGTTGTCGTTATTTCATGCGACAAAGATCTATTCCTTCTACCGTCATAAAATTGGGGAAAAAAGTCTGCAACGAGAACGAAGTTTCGGGCTTTCCAAACTTGGTTTACTTTCTATATTCGTCATTGGAATTAGCTGAATTAGAAATCGAAATTTGGATTAGAATATTATTCCTAAAAATTTCTCATTCGATGCTGCGATGGACGTGAAAGACGCAACATTTATATTCTCTCCTGGAAGCATTTACGGTGTTTTATGCTCATGCCGTGCAGAGAGAACACAAAACTTGATCTCGTTTGCGTTACGTATCGCATCGATCCTGCCGGCAGCCCAATGAATTTGAGGTAAAGCGTACACACAAATCCTGTCAGAAAGTGAATTGTACAGTCTGAAAGTGTGCAGAACCTGTCCCATTCACCGCGAATAAATATTCTAATATTCTAGTCTCACGTCAAGCTTATAACACCGTAAAAATCATACATCAGGTGAAGGCGCCGGCGATAATCGGCGCGCGTTTCAAATCGTCTTGTAAATGGATATATGGACCGATAGAACTGGAGGCAAATAATTTTCTAACGCAACTTTCGAACGTTGATTAATCTCCTTGCATAATAAATTCACCTACGCTATGGTTGTGTGTTTATTACATGAATCATGCCTCGCACGTGACGTCGACGATTATCTCTACGAATTAATTACTGCCGTTGGGTATAACGTATCGATTATTATTTTTCCCAAGGAAAACTGTACCATTTTCGATTTAAAATTTTTTTTTTTTTATTTTTATTTCATCGCTTTTCGTTTAATTACTCGCGAAGTTGACGTTGATTCTGCTACCAGAAATTGGTAGGAACTTGGAATAAGCTGCAACGCCTGATCTCGAAATCGTCTTTGCAATCGTTTAATCGGACAGGACCTTGATGATCTAGTTTCACAAAAAGTGTGTAACTCGTAAAGAGAATAGTTAAAATTGTCGTTCGATTCACGTGAAAGAAAGAATTGTATCAATCGTGGCCACGCGAGTTCTCATCGCATTACAATGTCGATGGGGAAATTGGAATCCTGTTAACGTGTGGAAACCGGATGTTTATTTGGAAACGTTAAAGTGCTTGGAAACCAAATTGATTATTAGATAATACGGATAATTAGGTGGAGAATCGATGTACCGGAACGCGTCACCGACTCTTCTCAGGATTAGCGCGAAATCGCTTAATTCCTGGCCATAAGAACACGCGCGAGATATTAGTGATTTAAAAAACGGAAAAAAAAATATTCAATAATAATCAGTAGACGAATATAACTAGCGCACGATTTTCTCACGAATTAGTACAGAGGAAATTGCGGGGCTTCCGTCTTATTGTACAATCCGCGATCCGGTCGATTGGACAAAGCGACCTTCGACGCACGGAATCGAAGGGTCCGATTTTCGAGATGCCGATCTAGAATTTTCCCGCGGGGCATCCGATTCGATAATTTATCACAGCTGAGCTTGTTTCGATCTTATACGGTATATAATATCGAATTTAGTGGATTGTCCAAGATACAGGTCGAGGTTCGAATCCAAACAACCATTACTCAACGGTGAACGAGAGCCTTTAATTTCGCTTATGGGGCCAAACCGAATCCCCCGTTTTAACTGCGCCCGATTATCTACAAACTTGCAACGATTAGTTATAGTTATATCGTTTGCTCTTTGGCAATGAGCTCGAAAATTTTGGTGTTTAATCGATTGCCAAATCGTGTTCGTGTGTTTTATTGCTCCAATTACTATATTGATGGGTGCGTTAGTCACGTGATTCATAATTATTACAGGCATGAATTGCTGGTAAATTCAAAGCGAACTTTAATTTAAGTAATTCAAATGATGGATGGAAAAGCAGTTCCAGAGTGCTACGTTATGTGGTGTGTATATCACTGAGACGAGTTGACACACTTCTAATTGAGAAATGTACGGACTAATTACGAAGCGAAAGAGACGGATTTGTGAAATAAGGAATTAATAATTATATTTAGGTTGCGTACAAAGCAGCGATGCGAGAATTCGCGTTAGAAAATTTCGCAACATTTTTTTGATACATATGTTACGTGTGTATAGGATATACATATAATACCTACGCTGCACGCACGATCCTCGTGAATACCTGTAATTTACATTTGTAATACGCATTTTACACTTTCAAAGTTTTCTCGTGGGATTACATGTATTATTTCCAGCTCGCACATTACGTATGTATGTATTTCGCAATCGAAAACATGCATGAAAGTCATAAAGTATAATTTTTCGCAAGATTTATCTCCTCGAGAGTAAATTGTAACAAATAAAATAATGCGGTTATTAGAAATGTGCGTAATATAAGCAGGAGATTTAAAAGGACTCGTATATTATTTGCGAGCAAAAAATCTCGATAGAAAGTAATAGAAAAAGATAAAGTAAAGGTGGTTTGTTAGACGCTCGAATTCAATGTCCGAATAAAATCATGGGATTAAAATTATCAAGGATTTTACTCCCCGCGAATAGAGGCTGTGTAACATGAATGTGATTATTGCGCTGCTTCAGTTCCTGCTTGTTAAATAAATTATTATATCGAGCGACCTTCGTAAGAAAAGAAAAGTACTCGTGTGAATATCATATATATCAATATGATATGCATATGTAAAAAATATTATTCCATCGATCAAGGTGCTTGAACGATGATGAAATTCATGATGTCCATCAATTGAAATTGTTTCCCAGTAAACAATACGTGACAAAAGTAACGGTTTGAAATTGTATAAACATATTATATACATATATATTAATAATAAGCAACAGTATAGACCAGAAAGCAAACCGGAAACAGCTTGTAGAAAAAAAGTATTTCCTTAATGCTTCGTAATAGACGCATTAATATTAATTAGAAAAGGAGAAGAAAAAAATGTAATAAAAAAAATCGCGCATGCGATTATTCACGCCTCTTCACCCATTAACGTTACTGTACATACGATCGAGTGATACGTAGTAGTAAACTAGGCGCCGGTTTTCACACCTCGTAATTCGATGTTAACCAATAATATGATCTCCCCACACATTTATCATTCTAACGTATTAAACTGCACGCGATACGTGATTATAAAATCATTTCTCAGACAGGCAAAACCGTCGACGAAAGTAACCCGGAAGAATATAAATGTTAATACTTTTATAAATTACATATTATTATTGTTATTTATTATATAAATATATACTCATATTTACGTACGACAAATATTGATCACATTTATTTTAAACGTAGATTTTTTCCTGCCGACAGGTAAATAAGTCGACAGACACAAAAGAAGAGAAAGAATAATAAATAAATATAACTTGAGAATAAAATTACTTGAAGATACTTGAATGATTGTTGAAAAATTCTACGCATAATACGTATATACATCCATACATTACATAGGAATAAAAAAAACTTTTTGCTTCGCACTGATCGGCTGCAATTTATAAAAAAAATTTCAACTTACCGGGGAAGAAAAAAAGACTGATATTCAAAAAACTTATACTAAACACAGAAAAATATAAAAACGAACACGAACCGTAGTTGGGTAAAAAGTTCGGCGCACAGTACCTGTCGTTCAGGGATATAATCCGGTAATTGTTGACAGGACGGACTGAACAACTAGAGTGTTTGAACCAAGTTTATAAGTAGCGGTAGAAAGTACTGGTGGCCCTACCCGGGGCGAGGTGGGTGCGATCATGCGGTCCCACCATGGAACCGAAAGCTCGAATCAAGACACCCTCTCAGAGCAGTGAACGGTGTCGTTTTCGCAGATTTCGTACGACCTGTTCCTGATTTTACCATTATTCACTGATCAGCTGAAATTTTTCCTCCGGGAAATTCCACTGTCTTATAACCTTTGCGCAATATCTTGTACAACTTGATTTTTGTTTGGCCAAATGACCCAGGGGTCATTTATAAAATGGTACCTCACGTTCTCAGAAGTGGAAGGGGGTTAACGTCACTGTGACGACCTGTGACGTGGAGGGGATACACTCGCACGTCACTTTACGCTCTTTCTTTCACGCGTATTTAATTGATTTTTTTTTTTTTTTTTTTTTTTTTTGTGAGACAGTTAACATTGTTTTTCATATTATTAACGAACTTTAAATTGTACGAAGGAGGATGAAAATAAAAAAACTGGAGGGTCTAAAATTGCCGAGAACAGTGGGATGTAATATTTAAATAGTCCCTCGCGAGAAATATAGACCGTCGTTGTAGCGATAGACGAGTTGGAAAATATTCACTGTAATTGGAAAAGAAGAATTCCACTTTGTTATTCTAACACGTCGCGTATTTTGACAGTAATAATGATTGATGGTAAAATTGAAAATAAGAGGATACATGAAATTCTTGTAAAAATTATACTATAGACGTTTTGTATTCGGTGTGTATAGATTATTTTTATAAATTTCGTTGATCTACGTTTTATATTTATTAGTTCATTATTCCCCCCCCCCCCCCCCCCCCCCCGAAAACGTTATCAATACAATATTATTCCCATTTTATCAAATGTTAAATTTCTTTCTAAAAACAAAAACTGTCGATGATTCGTAACCAACGCACAATAAAATATTAAAAAATCTTTATCACGGGTTCATTTATCGCTAAGTTAATTAGACCGAGTTCCGGTTTATTAAAAAATTAATAACAAGAGCGACTTTCTACCGTGCTGCCGAATTGGAAGAACGGCGAGGTGGCGAACTCTCGCGAAATGTCGTATGAATATGACCTCGTGAAATTTCGATCTCCCCAACAAGATTATCTCTCTAAGATTATTATCTCTTAAATTTTTAGCACCGATTTCTATTCGAATATCGAAAAGCCGTCGCGGCTACGTGTAACGTGTTCGTTATACACGGACGTGAATAGACGAGCGGCATAATGAATCTGGAGCCAAGGTCCCTTAACCATGAGAAGCAGAACTGGTCTGACAATTAGACAAAGCATACTCTATGGGCGTCGAGAGAACGGGAGAATGCAAGGGCTACACATACAATCCCGTGATCCGGAGGGGAGTGCCAGCCTCCGGTAGTCGAGTTGCTGATTCAGCCGGTCCATTTGCGTGTATCAATTATGGGATCAGGTTACGTCAAGCTCCAATCGATTCACAATCAGTCCCATAGCCCATTCGAACATCCGCGAAAACGTATCTTGATCGCGTGTCATATTTCCTGATTTACGACAGATCGAATCTGACGAATCGTTTGATTCGAAATTTCGAGCTAGAGAAGGATATCTGTAAAAAAAAAAAAAAAGGAAAGAAAAGAAAAACGACTAAAAGTAAATTGTAGATATTTATAATTGTTTAAATGTCGCTTGAATTGAGAGAAAATCTGGTATCTAGAAAACTTGACTAGTCAGTCGATGTATGATTTATCTTCTGGTAATTGTAACATCGATTAATTTCTTTAGTTTACTATTAAGTTTCTTCATTTAAGTTTGATTATTAGTTACCTGAATTATTCGTGATTCGTAGAACTGTCACGAACCCATCACTAATTATTGTTATACCAGCCGTGACGATTAATCAACTTTTATCGTGATTCGATGCTGCACCTCGAGTCATAATTGCAGCTCGAAATTAAACTTATTGCTAGTCGTTGCGCTAATGACGCACGGCTTGCCAAAACCGCCAATAAGATCTACTGTCGTCACATTTATCATTCCGGTTTTCGTTGTTTTTTTTTTTTTTTGTTTTTTTTCTTTGATCTTTGTGTTTTATTTCGTCTTCTCGATCACAGCTTCCTTTCTTTTCCCTTAAATCTTTCCGCGAATCGTATTATCTACACTTTGCAAGTTCACTTCCTCGAATTCGTGCAGTCGACATACTGCCTTGAGCCAAATAGCTCCTAGCTAAGTGAGTACGGAGGAATTCATATTGCGAAATAAATGTACTCCTGCATGCGTATGTACAATTCGCAAGGCGAGTACGATGTATACGTATATATGTAAGTCGGTGTCACCTGTTGCACAGTCGATGATAAATAGCAATTTGTCTGCAACTTTAGTCAATGAGTTATGTAACTCACATATGTACACGATTAATAATATAGATCATACGCTTCGTCCACATAATGCATCCACACACATTATGGGTGTACCTGTCATAGTTCAGCATTGCAGGTAATTACAGGCATGTAATACTATGTATATACGTACGAATAATAGTAATTCGAGCGCATAATTGCGGTGTTCTAATTAATAAGCACCGTATATATTATACTTGGTTTTTATTTTCTTTATTTTTATTTTTTTTATATATCAAACCATTAATCCGTGTTTGCTGCAGAAACGTAACGCTGAGAAAACGTAATACTTGCACAATATTTCGTTTCGTTTGTGATTTAATTTTTATTCTGCATTCATATTTATTTTTCTCTCATAATTTTACACACGCAATTATTATATATCGTGTAGTAAAATTCTTTCGTTCGATATTTGTGCAACGTTACTAACACCGATACACATATTTACTACTTACGTATTTTATTATTACATTCTGATCGACGGGGATACAAATGTAAAATAAAAATTTTATCCTACTGAAACTGAAAGTTTCACGCGTGAATCAGAAGCAGAGAAAATTTAACGATTTTTCAAGCTCAATTATATCGGTACTGAACATAGTATTCGGTAATTAATATGAATTGTTCTTTTTCTTTCTTTCATCTTTAAGACAAGAAGTTGTAGTGATAATCAATTTGTTTAGCTGATTAAACGAGAGAAAGCATGCCTAATATTCTCAGGGGATAATTTAATAATTCCGCCATGCAGCGAGAAGCCAGACTCTGTTGAAATACTGTTAATAAAAAGTTACTTGCTCCTCATTTGTTGCGAATTCCATAATAGTGTATTTTTATTAAGGACTTTGGGGCAGGGATAAAAGATACATTTTTTTAAGTATGATTCTTAATTATATTGAATTTATTTTCCATCAATACAGATGACGAACTTACATAAAAAAAGACTGGACAAAATAACAACAACGATTCAGTTGTCGTTTGGTGGATATTTCGAATTATAAATGTGTAAAGCGATAAACTGTATGTAGATATACTATGTAATGCTCTTAAGTATTATGTGAGTAATAAATCTGGTGAACTATTTGGTAATAATGTAATAAATTTATTATCTAGTCAGTCATTAAATTGTCTCCGTAGACTAGGCAGACGAGACGTAAGAAAATTGATCATTTATTGTTCGGAACCCATATTTTAACTTTTCTTAACTTTTCCTTTATTTTCTTCTGTGCGCGTCTTCGACGTAAATGCAAAACGGTTGAAATGAAAACACGGTAAAATTAAACAGCGAGGAAAACAATAATTACAACAAAATGGAAAAAATGTGTTCCCTGAATAAACTGCCGACAATGTACAAAGTCCGAATACGACAATATTTTTAACGATAATTAAGACGGCCTTTAAATCCCGCGGCATATTATCATCAATCGTTAAGTGCAGTCTCTGCCACAGCGGAATCTATTTTGTGTTACATCGTTGTACACCTCTGCAGAGAATTAACCTAAGTCTCGTATATAAGGACGTAATTAAATACTAATTACGTTGAAAATTTTCTCGCGTACAGGCGTGTATTTAAATTCTTAAGACTACAACCCGAATTCTGAATTATGGTATAGAAAATAAAAATAAAACGATATTCGATCTATCCTCCGTATCTAATTTAGGCAACACCTACATAAGAACGTAGGGCGTACTTCGTTTAGGAGTACAGAAGCAAAAAATAGAGATTAAAAACGAACGAAAGAAAAAAACAAACAAACAAACAAACAAACAAACAATAGATTTCTTCCTTCTTTTGTATCACCGAAGTACGTATCGTACACGTTGTCGTTTTTGGTCCTCTGGAGATCGAGACGATAAGAGAATCCCCTCGGATTGCTAATCGATCGACTAGTCACGTATTTTTCATCATCTTCATCGGCTAATTACTTTCTTCTTGATCTCAGCCGTGATCGCAGCTCGTGTGATGATAATCATTTCAGACACACCTCCACTGCACACGGCGCCCCGGAGCACGCGTCAGATAAAAGCGACTCCGTCTTCCTGACGCGGGATCAATTGCTCGATTTTCATTATAGGAATGCCCCTCCAGCGGGAACGCATTCCGAAAACCCCCCCAGGGCGCCCCATCCAGATATTGTGACCAGTCAATCAGCTAGACATTCAACGGTAAGCCTTAGCCTTCTCGGCCCAGGCAAATAGGTCGACGGTTGGAATGGCTTCGTAATCATCGCATGGCGCTAGCTCGTTTCTACAATTGTTCAGAGAAAAAAAGGTGAAAATTCTTACCGAACACCAAATTTCTGAATCACAGAAAGAAGTGGAATGTCTCTTTATATTCAACTCACCCAAGATGAAGCTTGAGGAAAACGTGGGGCTGCATGCTGGTGATGTTGTCACCATTTTCGCAGAATATACGAGCCAAGGAAACATTCCGAAGAGCGTGTAATTGGTCTGGAAGTTGAGCAGAGTACAAGGTACAATTAATTAACAAGGAATGACAAAAGTCGGCTGGAATCTCTCGGGTGAATCACTAACCTCCGGTGAACGGACGAGGCTGAGACGCCGAGTTGTAGAAGAACCGATCGGCCCGACGAAGAGTGTCGAATTGCTCGGAAATGAGGCAGCTGAACGTTGGTCCCAAAAGACCACCATGACTTGGTCGCTCCGCCATGCCGCCGACGACGAGGTCGACGTCGTTAGGGTGGTTGTACAGCATACTAAGCTTTCCGACCACCTGTTGAAGAAACAGTCTTTGTTAACAACCGATGATATGTGGTTGAAGATAACTAACTAATTCTATATATAATGTATCACCTCTATTGGTATCGTGTCAAGGAATTCGTCAAAAGTCGACGCCATTGAGAGGCCACAGTGTTTGCGGTAGTGATTATAGCCAGGAATTCCGTGGTCTCGACCTCGTTGGATATCCAGACTTATCGAATCCAAACCGAGGTTGCCGAGCGTTTTGTGCAGTTGGTGGGTCATCTGAAATTTGCGAATGACGAACGTCAGCCAGTGACTAAACGACGAAGAAAGGCTGCACAGACTTCTGTTTGTTTTTTGTTACACTTACGTCTGATACAAGTTCGGCATCCATTTTCTGGGAACTCTGGGTTGTTAGTCCACGAATCAGACTGTCCAGAAAACCAGCATCCTCAATGACTCTTGACTTGCCGAAGTGCTCGTGCAGCTTCAGGGTACCAGTAACACTGCGAGTCTCGTCGTGCATTCTGCGAATGGAAGGGAGAGTAAAGTTTATCGTGAGTTTTCATCGGACAGTTATGAATCTGAAGGAGGAATTTGTATTCATGGTGGACACTTACCGCAGTTTACCCTGGACCAGGGAATTCATGAACCGGAAAGCAGCTGTCGCAGCCTCGTTAGTAACGGATGGATCTTCTCGACTATCGTAGAGCTGTGAAGCACTGTTTGCATTCACGGGAAACAGGTGTCCGTATCGCGTCTGATTAGTTCCAAGGATTACCGGCAGCCATTCGTTGTAAGTGATGTGCTGAATTTCGGCGATGACAACGCGACGAGCCTCCTGAAATAGAATCTCGTCGGACCAAACCGGGTTCAGCCTCGCCAATTCCCTGGCGATTCTGTTGTGCTCGCGAAGCCAAATCGTGTGCATCACTGCCAGGTGAGGTACGTGGTTGACCCGGAAGTCACCTGATTTTAGAGAAGCAGAAGAAGAAGAAGAAGAAGAAGGTGAATAAAGACGTGATGACCGAGAACTCGTTGGAATGAGTAAACCTCTTTACAATTGGCGTGAAACTTACCTGCCGCATAGCAGTCGTTGTCGCGGCACAAAGAAGCGGGCTCCGAAACAGCGGTGGGTAAATATTCGCTTCCGTTTTTGATACTGACTCGAAGAAGCCCGTTACTGAAAGTGCGGAGTTCCCTCGCGGTTTTCATGGTGGAACCGTAAACCGTTGATGCGTCCAAGAAGTGGGTCACTTGATTCACCTGAAGGAAGAACGAATCAAGGTACAGTCACAGCAGAGACAAGAACTTGACGCCCGAGTGGAAGATTAATTTTGACAAACCTGCTCGATCGGTCCAAAGCTGCAATCTGGTCTGACGGCCGGCATTGAACGGACGTAATTCATGCACCGGATGCGTTCCTTGCCATAAACGGGATCGTCGTCGGGTATGGAAATGGGCGAGCAGTCGGGATGCATGTGACGTGGTGCCAGTACGAACCCATTGGACCGGCAGCAGGTTATGGGTTTGTTGTTTGTTACTGGAAGAAGGGGGCGAAAAGTTCGCGGTCAGGTTTGCTCGGTTTTTTGGATTCTTAAGTCACTCGAAGCCGACTTACCCATCTTGCGCATCGGGGTGTGGGAAACGTCGTGGGCGACAAACTGAGTCCACTGCATAACGGCGAGCGTTTTCGCAGAATCAGTCTCCTGGTTGTTGCTTGGCGAGATTGACGTGCTGACGGATCTTGGATTGGGCAATTTCTTTCCTCGACGCTCGGGGCATCTTGGTGCTTGGATACCTGAACCCCGAACGAGAATTAGATTACAGGAGGTCAAGATTGCAGAGGTATGGTGCTACTAACGTTTAAGTTACTCAAATCGGAATAAGATTCAGAAACTTGAGATGCTGATGTTGAATTGTTAAAGAAGGACAAATATTTTGCGGAGCAATTCTCACGCCTCGTTTCGAACCAAGTTATATCGCGTAAGTATTCACACTCCGATTTGAGGATCATTTTTGCACCGCGAGAGCAGAGCCCGATATACTATTGTGGCATTATTATGTGTGTACGTCACGCTTGAACTCGTTCGTGTGAAATGTAAGGATTAAGCTCTCGTGTTGCAAGAACGCTGTAAGATATCCATATTTTAAATCTGATCAGATTCGATATCGACTTGTCGTACTGATTTCCAAATCCAAGTAAATAAAATATTCAGATACACGTTCAAGCGTTCAATTTACATGCAGTAGTAAAGGAGATCAGTTTCCGTCGACATAGATTCTGATAAGACGTGCCAAGCCCTTGAATAAATGATTGATGAAAGCCATGAGTAGAGCGAAAACAATAATAAGGGTTTCTTGTTATAAAAAATTGCAGTTTCGTTGAATAATAGCTGCATCTAGAAAATTGAAAGGCATCACCCTTAGATCGCTTTAGCTAAACTCACGGCCCGCCCTAACGCCTGTCTCGATAACGTGACACTAAAAGGACACTGAATAGTTATAATATCAATATAAATAAATATGTATAATACATATGCTAATACAGTAGGTATTAAAGGTATATCCGAATTTTGTTACATACACTTCGCTATTGCTGGATAGAATCTCCAAACCGGGTCACCTATAGTAGCCAGTGAATAATCACAGCTATATTCACGTAGCATATTCTAATGCCATATCTGTGCCTTTTATTCGCACAACGCGGCTGTAATGCAAATCACAGAATATATATATATATATGTGTGTGTATTTATTTCTGAGGTAACCAATCTTTGTTACAGAACGTCGTTCATCTCTCTAGATTGTACTTCCAGCCAGGGCAGATAATGCAGCGAAACGCTTGTATGAACAGGTGAGTGAAACAGTGTCAATGATAATGATAATGATAATGATAATGCAATGATGGTGATGGTGGTGGTAATGTCTGTTATACGAATAGTGCTGAGCGATTAATTGTTTTTCCGATTAATCGATCAATCGACGGTTTCAAATCATAGATTTGTTACAGAATTATGACACATGTTCATATAGAATCTCTATACGTATTGATCTGCAGAATTATTATGAGGCAGCCTTGATTAATCGATTAATCGAAAAGAACGATGAATCGATCATTTGAACAGCGCTACTATTTACACCGTATTTCAGTCTGCCTAAGTAAACAGTGTGACAAAACCTATTCGATGATAAAAAATGTGAAGTTTGACGTCGACTGAGTTGATAAATGCTGATTTCATAAAATGTGATGATGAATCGCGGTTGTGTTGTTATCTGAACCAGCAAAGATGTGTTTATGCCCGATATCTTCTTCTTTTAAACGTGGAAAATAACAAAGCTAATATATCATTACGGATAGAATGTGACGTAGAAAAAATTATCTCAGGATAAAATAGGGAGGATGGCTAGCTGCTGTAAATTCAAAGTCTTAGGTTATTATTGCACAGGTTGATATGGCAGTATGTATCTATGCAGAGGGTATAAAAGTAACGTAAAAAAAAAAAAAAAAATCGTTATAGAGACGGAAATATTAACAAAGTGAATTTAAGCATCTAAACCAACGCCTCTAAAACCATCAAATCCGCATGACGGATTGAATCAGGACAAGTAAACATGTCATTTCTCGACTATAAACAATACGACATTAATCTCTGAATTTATATAGCCTTCGTAAGTCCGTCGTTGCGGTGTGTACATTTATAATGTAAAACACTTCTTGACGATAACGATAAATCTAAAACTTTTATAAAGTCGTCGTATTCCAATGCAGAGCAATGATCAATGCAATTACGATTAAATTCTTGCACGTAATTCGGGTGAAATTAATAAACGAATCTATATAACGGGGTATCTGGATTTATATCGATTTATCTTCGTTTTTCCTTCCCTCTCGAATTCGCTCGTTTCTCTTCCCCTGATAATAAACACCGTATTCTCACCATCAGCGTAGCTTGGAAAAAGGATCCTTGAATAGGCGGTCATAGCGCTTCCCCATCTGGGATTTCCCAAATTGTTGCAGGTACCATCGATCGTCCTGTACCTCGATGCATTGTCGCAATGAACTCTGTGATCATTGGCGCAGTTCCTGCCGATAACCGAGTCCTCCATTTTCAAGGTAGATATGAACTGCGCACACTTAGTATTCCTGTATCCAGACCTGGCGACAAATCGATCTCCATTCATTAATCCGCGATCGAGAAATTCGTCTGAGAATCACGAATTCCTTTATTCCTATTTATAGTTACCTATGGCAGTTGATCTGGGCGAGATAAGACGACGCCTTGACAACGACCAGGGCGCTGACGCTTTTCTTATGAGCTTCGATGGTCGGGTACCAATGAGCGTACTGACCTTGGGTCGGAGAACCGTTTGAAAAGGATATCCCAGCGCCGACGATGTTCGTCTCAAGTCTAGCCAATTGGTCGACGAGCATCTCCGCGAAATGAATCGACGAATTGATCGCCTCGGAACTGATAACCGGAAACGAACTGCCGCCAAGGAACGTCCGAGAGTTCGTCTTCGGTACATCTCGATGCGTGAGTGATGGAAAGCCTGTGAAATGATCAGGAGTAAGCAGAGCCGATAGATTAGATATTTGAAAAGCAGGTAAACGTATGACAACAAGCCTCGAACTCACCGGAAGAGAATGTGAGGTAGTTTTGCATGGAAGTCTGCAGTCTCGAAGCGTCTATCGTGCTCGGTTGAGCGACGAAGCCCATCCCTTGAAGTGATATCCATAGGACAGCCAGGGTCGCCACAGACCCGGCCATGACTCCTTTGGCTGTAAAACGGAAGGAAAACGGTGTCGTCTTATTATCGTAGAAATTTTCACCGAACTTTTTGATTCATGCTTATAACACGTGGGGAAAATTTCCACGTCTATACTGCGAAGCGATTATTGTCAATGACTGGCTTAGAATTGTTATTCTTTGTTTAAATTCACAGCAACGAAACAACCGCCTCTTATCCATGCAAGGTGGTAATAAATTGTGAATTAAAACGGTGACTCGTTGATAGACCCGAGGATGCAGTAGTGAGTGCACAATGGTGGAATGGAGATTATTCGAAAAAAAAAAAAAAAAAAACACTTGCAGTGACGAACATTATACGTGAAATAAACAATCAACGGTGAGAGATGGTGAGCAACTTTGTAGCAGATCTGGTATTCGTTGACCAAGATAAGTTAGTGTACGATCAGTGAGAAACTAAGGTATGGATGAAAATCTCTTGTTGTTGTTTTTGTTTTCGATCATGACTGGAAAGTGACAGTAAATCGTAGCCCAGTTTAAACCACAACAATATCTAGCAGCGTAAAAAACATTTATCGATCTCATTGAGCCTACGCAAATAGAATTGAGTGGGCGAATGCGATGAGCAAAAAAAAAAAAAAAGTAAAAAAGTAAAAATAAAACCGGGCACGCATAACTAGGAGTAAAAAAAAAAAAAAAAAAAAAAAAAAAAAAAAAAAAATGAACCAAAAAAGTATTTCAACCTTGATGTACGTATTCGCACTGCAATGAATCATGCATCATGTATGCATGTAGCGCGCTTCACGAACGGGATCGCTGATGGAAAAATACCACCGCGGCTTGTCGTTCTATATGGGTGATGGTATGCGTATAATATCGGTATAATACGTGTGACGCGAATGTGTCAAATGTACACACAAGGCCTGAGGTATTACGAAAGATAAGTAAATGAATACAATAGTAACGCCGCGAAGGTAACTGATATTAGGTGGTAATTATCGGGTCGGCGAAGGGGGGGGGGGGGGGGGGGGGGGGAGACGTACAAGAGCAGGGAAAGGTGGGTGTCGACGGATAACGGAGGTCTTCTCTACGTTACAAACGCAGAGATATTACACTACCGCCACAGTCATTTTGACAGAACTCAGATCAGATATCGAATGCTGGAATGTTTTGGTCGCGCGATATACATATGCGATGGTATGGATCGACCTCGGCATTTAGTCCTGAGGTAGTCTGTGCGTTTTACTTATTAGTTACATCGATTTCTTTGACAGAATTTGAGTGGTAGGTATCTATTTCTTTGTGTGGAAAGTACCTGCGATGATTAATTACGTTGAAGTTAGCAACGTTATTCGAAAGATCATTATTTCGGGGCTTTAGAATTGTCTGATATTCGGTAAACATATTTTGAAATCATGGTTCCTTAAGAATTATTATAAAATTGATGGAACGTTAATTTTTATCCCAATCTTTCGTTATACGATAATGTTTCTAACTTCAACATCGCGATGGTTACTATCATTACATGTAAATTCTGCACACACGATTGCGTTACGTAGAGTTTCTCGACCTCCGGTAACACTAGATTTGAATGAAAAATATTTGTCTTCTCTGGTATCGCAAGGCCGCGTTATATACGCACATTATACAGTACATTGGCACTAGGAGAACACACTAGTGTGAAAAAGAAAACAAACAAACAACACTTAAATACCATTTGACGTGATCATGAACTATCTCATACGATTTTAGCCGAGTCCAATTACGCAGGTTTTCGAAATTATGAGGTCGTGATAACTAAAACAACCTTGAGCTAGAACCTATAGAACTGGATTGTTTTGGAGCGATGAAATCTCGCGAAGGACGTAATACGTACGTTCTGGTAGATGATTAGGCGTAAGACTACCTCAACATGTGTTACGTGCGACCGCAATTGTCATGACGATGATAATGACAATGACAAGAGCATCGTCGTAATAATATATATATATAACTACACAGGCGGTGATTGGACGCGAAATCGGTTGTTTACATAAAATTAATTATCATTTCGTCATCAGAGGGCGAGTCTAGCTTGCGGTTCTCCACCAGCCGAATGCAGATACCATAATCAGCTATTAACGTACCGGAAATGTTCTCCATCGGTTTTTCTATCCCGTACATGGCGTACGCCCAACGATCGCTGTCGTTTCGGGCCAGTATCATTTCCCACGAAAGTCACAGTGGTCGTCGTCAACTTCGTTCTTAAGTCGATCCCGGTACTCGCTAAAGTCGGGCTTTGGTACTTGGTCACTCACTCTCAACTACGCAGCGATAGCGAGGACGCGAATTTTTATACGTAAAATTTTATACTCGCGCAAGGAGAAGTTTGGTTTTGAAATGTGAACCTTCGACTAGAATATTGCCCCGATTAAATTCCAGATCGAAAATTAATCACCGATCAGAAGTCTCGCTGATTCGAAACTTCTCCTCCTCGGGACGATAAGACGTAAGTAACGGATCCACGTCCAACTTGCCGTAAGCGTCGGCGTGAAGTGGAGATTCGGCTTACCTACTACCGTGCGATTCCCCTTTCGGCATTGCGACGCCATTGCGAACCCCACTGTATACCGCATTCCCTGTCAATTCGCCCGATTTTACCGTCTGGTCCTCATTTTTGTTCCAAAATTTTATTCATTTTTTACCAGTTCGCGGTATTACTTTGAGAATTGTACTCTCTCTGTGACGTTTCTCGTACGTAATGCAATAAATGTCGATACAAACTGATTCTAGATTAGGAATCAAGTATATTAGGTACACCGATGATTGCCAAAATGAATGTGAAATTTTAGTCACAATGTAATTCCTATCAATCACTCGAGAACAACTGCTTGGATCAAAAACACAAATTTTTTAAAACTTCAAATTTACCTTTTTTTATCGACACCATTCGCGTAAACTCGAAAGAATTTTGCCACTCCAAAGGATAACTGCGCAGGCTAATTGACGAAGAATGCCCTATATGCAAGAGCAGAGGGCGCGTCGCGAGCTTTTACTTGTATTCACACACCTCGCGAATCTTGTATTTGTGTGTGCGAATTCGCGTGTGCACATTGGCGAAGAACGTGAAGCGTGTCTGCGAATTCCCACCACTACCACCTGACTGTGCAGCGGATCGTTCTTTCTTTTTTCTTTCTCTCTTTCTCTCTTTATTTGCGAAACGATAAAAACAATCTATCACTCGGTGTCCACGTGCACTGCTCTGCAAAAGCCGGCTGGTCACTCGGCTGCAGCAGAACGCAGCGGTTTTTCGCGCAGCGTTATACGCGTGTCGAATAACGAATTTACCGGTGAGTTATACTTAGTCGAGTCACTTTAGTTGCGGGGTGAATAATCAATATTTCGATCGAAGCTCTAATCTTCATTGATTTGGTATTCATGAGTTTTCCGAAATCTAAAATTCACCCACGAGTTTAGAAGAAAAAAACAAAACAAAACAAACGAAATAAAATTTCTGCACGATCTTGCAGATGTTTTTTTTTTTTATTTTACAATTTCACAGCTGAGTAAAATTGGTCGAAAAAACTGTCCCGAATTTATTCTGAAACGAAAAATTTGTGGGCCCCAAAATTGCAAATAAATTAAAACTGACGAAACGCTGGAATTAATTTTTGCATAGGCTAAACCGATATGTTTTACTTCGCGAAAAAACGGTTTCGCGTAATTCAAAATCGTTATGCGATCGACAGTCATAAAGATGAAGTGTCACAGAATTCTATACGCATTATCGAGGCTTCGAAAGGTTTGGAGTCTTTCAAACGAATCGATCAAATTCTGCGCGATTGCGTGTTGATAAAATAATAAGGAAAACGATTCGAAATATCGAAAAACAGTTTCTGCGGTGCCGTTCGTCTCACAACCTTGACTCCAATCGCTCTGTATGTACATGCTATGCTATGCTAAAAATACTCAATGCATCGATTATTCAAGACCAAAAAAAAAAATAAATAAATCGAACACGACTCGATTGAATCGATAAAATTAATCGATTCATCGATTATTTCGTGTTTTTTTTTTTTAAACTGTCCATATAAAGCCAAATTTTCATAAATCTCGTAAAAGTTTTTTGATTACTTACAGTTTCATTCGAAATATTTTTCAATTTCAGATGATAATAATTGATATTGTTATCACATGAATTGATATTGCATCGCGTCGTTAATGGGAGTGATAAAAAGCAAAAACCGATTGTGAGGAGAAATAATCGATTTTTAAAAATAATCTACTTAATCAAAAATCGATTATGTTTGCTCGTTCTTAGACTTGAAGATTCCAAACAACGTATATGGAGCTGTGTGAATTAATCGATCAGAGAGAAGCCAAATATGGAGGATTTGCTGTCTCTTATACGCGTGTAGTAACGTACATAAATACCGAGGATCCGGGGCACCAAGATAAACGGTTACTTAATCAGAGATTCAAGGCTTATCGCCGACGAACCGTCGTCTAGCTCTCTATACTGATATCTATATATATATATATATATACATATATACATATAATGTACCCGCCTCTACTGGTTTTTGCGTCATTCCTATTCGCTCGTTTACCGTATAACTTATTCACAACATACGGTTTATTTATCAACTAAAAATAGCGGAGTACACACGGTTCCGGAGGCGCGGCACGGCTCGAGTTACTTTTGACCTGGGGCACTATTTTGCTTCCCGAAATACCGTATATTCGCGATGCGTAAAAACGAAACGCCAACCGCAATCGCAGTTGGGTTTAAAAATTGTCGCTAAATTTAAACTGCAAATTCTGTCGTCAGAGTTTTTTCTTCTTTTTCTCTTACTCGCAATCAGTATTTGCCACGCGTTTGCGTGTGATAATGGTTCCCTGAACAACCTTGGGACTTTCAAGTTATTTTGAATATATTTCTTTCCCAGAGTCTGTTGTCTTCTTTGACTTTCAGAGGTCACTGCGAATGCAGTTTACGATACTATACAATATTATTGTTCATGCATCGAATTTTAATGTGCTCAAAAAAAGGAAAAAAGACTTCAATTCCGGTTCTCGAACCTTCTTATATCACGGAACTTGTATTTCGCGTGCGGATTATTTCTATTCACACGAAGAATAAAACGCGTCGAAAGAATATTTTATAATTTTTAATGTGCATTGATCTCTTTTCTGCCTACTGGTGAAAAAATAGGACGCGCATGTGCACGAGGAGATTGAAGGACACGAAGATGGATTCGCGTTCAGTCGCGTATCTAATAAATAGATTAGCGAATGCAGGCGTTGCGAATTGTGAAATTGCGTTTTAACACAAGGCGTGCGATAAAATACGCGGACTCGCGAGACAGAGAAAAGGCGAATTGGAAAAAGAAAGAGGGAGAAAATAAAGGGATTATTCATACTTCGAGTGTATGCAAGTATGTATAGTTGTGTATGCTAACAATAAGAGACGCATCGATGCACCACATGTGCATTTAGAAGTATGCGACGAATGCGTAATAGCACGATAATGAAACGATATAATTATAATCATCCTCGTTCTCTGTACAAACAAATTTTTATCAAATAAAAAAACAGAACGTCTCGCTAAATGAAACTGCAGTCTCGACTCTCGAAGCCTTTGCACAGCTTCACATCTGCACCGATAAATAGAATTAAAAAATAATCAACGGCGTACTAATTCAACTTAATAACGTGACGTTATTTAATATTTATAATAATATAATATTTCGTTTTCACTGTCAAATTAACGCCTCTGGCCGCAAATTCTTGCGGTCATTCACACTGCGCGTACTAGTCAACGTGCAAAATTATTGATCAATCAAGCAGTCCGCTTATCGTTCAACCGAACCCTCGTTGACCCTTGAGAAAAATCGATACTTGCGAAACGAGCGAATTTAACCGGCGCGAATCGTGGATAGTATAACGTAAAAAATAAAAAGTGTTTCTCTATTTTTTAATTCAATAATTACATAACATACGACTTACAATATCCGAATGTAAATTGGTCAAGTGTAAGAGACGACACGTGATCGAAATTGTCTGAAGGATGACTAAGAATGCAATTTTTTTTCTCCTCTTCATTCGCATGTAAGTGTTAATTCAACAAACAACGGTGCATAACCGCATAAAGCGCACGCAGATGCACGCGGCGAACGAATGCACGTCAATATACGACGTCCCGCATACAAATATGCTTATGTAACAATGAACAAAGAATCAGGAGAGAAAAAAAGTACGAAAAATCAAGTGAGCGAAAAGCAGCATTCTGCAGCAGCATTCTCTCTCACCTATTTGAAATTTCAACTTTTCATGGGATTCGGGTTGAATTCCGATGTCGAAGGGGAGATCCGATGCAACCTTCATGATTCCTCCAATTTCTCTCGATATTTTTCCGAAGATGGGAATTATTGCAAGTTTAACGATCGTCAGAACCGGCAGTTTGCAACACAGTGATTACTATATATCCTTATTTGAGTGATTACATGAGAAATTATTTTTTCTCGATTCTCATACAATATGGTTCGCGGAAGACTGTCACCCACCCGCGGTTTCCGGTTTCTGTTCCATCTGCAGCTTTTCTGCTCGCGCCGCCGCGCCACGAAAGCTCTAGAGGTTTCCATACGCGGTGAGCTTCCGTACGCGCAAGTCGCGATATCACGCAGACTCCGTATTCCCGTCTTATCAGTTGCAGTCGTTCACCTGTGTCAAGTCGCCGAACTGTCGACCGTCCACACACAGTGCACAAATTCCGTAGCAGGTGGAGGAGCGCTGGAGCGCGGTGCACAGAAACGAGATTTGCGCTCAAGCCGATTGCGCAAATTCGAACTTCTAGCTTTATTGCAGACAGTAAATATTGTTGGTTATTAAACAACCGAGATTGCGGACGTAAACAGATATGTAAATAAATATATATATACCTGCTCGAGGCTAGCCGTGTTTAAGTTGGATGATAATTAATATTAATTTATTGTTCGAATTGTGAAAAAAACAAAATCCGCCAAACGCGTGGAAACTACAAGGGAAAATCCGACCAAATGAATGAATGAATTAATGAATGAATGTAAGAAAATATGGTAAAATTGAAAGAAACGTGGCGTAAACCGGGCTTAAGAGTTGCTTTGGCCATCCGGTTAGACGAGCACGTGATTCGAGCGTGAACACCGACTGGTCTTGGCTGTGTTCATCGGTGTGAATCGAGTAGCGAGCGCAAAATATTTAGTTGTGTGAAGTCCGACTACTTTGCCATCTCAGCACGAGCAATATGCGCATATACCTGTGCATGTATGCGTGAAGTTTAACCGTTTATGCATTTAAGCGTGTGTGTGTGTGTGTGTGAATTGCATGCGAATGTTCACGGAGGACGTGGAACTTCTCGTATATGTATAAAAATACATCGCTTAGTCGTTTTTACTCGGTTGAAAATAGAATACAACAGAGAATATGCAAAAAGCAGCAAAGAAAAACGAAAAATTTGCGGAAGGAAAGAAAAGCGATGAAATAATATGGTGTAGGTACTTGTATACAGATATTGACTACAAGTTACTCTCATTGATCGATGCGTCAGCAATGGATCTGCTCTAAAAACCGTTTAGTGAAAAATTTATTGCAAATTTTCAACTCACAGAATAAAATTTTTTTTCCCCTTGTTTCGATTTTTTTCTTCTTCTTTTTTACGGGTTCGGATTACACATTTCAACAAAGTACAATTCGTTGCTACGGAATTTCATGATTGTTTTGTTAACCTGTATCTATACATATAATTTCGAGCTTATAATTACTCTTTGTTTAATACGCGTATGATCACGGGAATATCAAAACAAGTTGAAAAGTGGGTGTTATCGAGATATGGAAATGAAGTGCAAAATGTCATTAAAATTTTACACGAATTTTTTAGAGTAGCCATGTTCGTGAGTTCGAGCTTATGCAGAACATTGAGAAAATATTGCAGGTGAGAAATTTCACACGGATCATTGGTATGCAACTTTCTACGAGGCGATGTGTTTCGATCTAGCGAATCGTCGGTGGTAACCATTTGGTTTTTTCTTTTGTTTTCATTTTTAATTTGAGTGAAATGGTGGTAGCCTAACGGTTAAAATATATATATAGAAGGACGAGAAATGCTGGAAAAGTGGCAAACAGGCAAGAGAGAATATAAATAGCAGGATAAATTGTGGGTTGGCTCGAAGAGATCGAATTGATTAATTTAAATGAGCAAACGGTTCGTTGCATATAGCTGAGAATTTAGGATTTCATTTCGGCGATTGAAAAATAGTCAGTTTCACTGTCACGCCCTTTTATGCATAAATCTACGACGTCTCTCAATTCAGGTTGACAAAATATTGTTAAAAATCAATTCTTTCACTGACAGAGTAGTAATACGAAGACACAATATAAACTCGATGGTAATATTCCGATTCAATAAAAATTCTACGCAGTCCTGTTTTTTCCAAAATATAAGAACAGATTGAAAATTAGAATTATTGTAGATAATTTCGGTAAAATTCGCCGGCATTGTTTTCATTTTTATAAGACACCTTTGCTTTTCCAAAGTTTTAATCTCAAAGATCTGTTTTTGGTCAATCGATTTGATTTTCAAATTTCAAATTCCGTAACTATTAATTATCTTATTGAAAAACCGCCCCCACCCAAATATTAACGTAGTGACAAATGCAAAATTCTTTGGTTTTGAACCGATCCATGAAAATTTTCGGTTCAACACGAGAGGTGAAAAGAGAAGTTCAGTGAATTGGGTTGAATGCAAATTTCACCACCAAAGTGAAAACGTGAAGCGAAAATGAAGTTGAATGAATATTTGTGGGAAAAATGTCGGACGACTCACCTGCAGATAACAGAAATGGAGGCTAATCTGCTTCCGGTATGAGGCTGCGGTGAAGAATGAGTGGACTATGGTTATTCCTCCGGGGTCGCGGGTGGATATTGAAAGCTCTGAGTCGCGTCGTGAGTCTTTATAGAAGATCGGCGTGCACACCGGATGCGGCAACAAGTCGGTGGTGGACTAGCAGATGCAGTCGTTCGTCTCTCTTCGCCTAATCTTCCCTTTCCTCCGTTGAACTCAGCGATGACTCGTATTCTACTAACGAAGAGCTCGGACCGTCGCAAAAGCAGACGATTATAAACAACCCGATGTTATTACAATACGACGCGGTGTATAGTTGTTACTGCAAAACTGACAAGATTCTCCGGTCAAGGGTCACCGATCGAGCCAGTCCGGAGTCTGCGGATATCTGTAATCGTTACCAAAGAATCGCCATGCGTCGATGACATTCACCGTCAGCTGCGTCATGACTTTACTTTGAAAAAAAAAAATAAAAACCAACAACTTTTCAAAGTATTCGAATGCTTCTAATCGCTAAAATAACAGAGTCATCTTGCAGGATGAAGTCATTGCGTTTCAACCATTCTGAAGCTTTTTTGATTCGCCATCGATCCTATATTTGAAAAGTCAGATCTTCTACATCACTGCCGATTCGTTGCAGAAAAGCCTGATTTCTATTTTATAACCAACTCAACAATTGAATTGTGTAACTTTAAAGAGTGACCGATGAACTCAAGGTTCAGAGTGCTTCAAGCTTTCGTAAGCTTGTTTCTTGTTTTCTACTGTACATGGCGGATAGATAGCCCTGTTTTCATCGACTTGGTCGTAACCCGTGAAGACCCTCGAAGATAACTTGGGACAGGGTGGCTGACGTACCACAGTATCGACTTTACGTTCTTCTCGAGGAGTATAAGGTCGATACGGACTGATTATCCACATGCGTGTACCACACACGAGATACAGAAACTCACACTCGACCTTTTCACGCCTTGAAACTAAATCGACTTTCCTGCGAATCGTCTTTCATTCGTTCTTCGCCTTTCTTTTAACGCACTTTCACGAAGCTGATATCCACGTCGTGCTTCGTATCTTGGTGAAGATAAACGGGAAGAAAAATGAAAGAAAAACTCCGCGAGACAGAATAATAATAATCATTTCACTCATACATTATAGGTATTCATTTTTCGCAGTAAGTGAGCAATAATTTTCTTCAAATCAAATTGATTGAAAATTTGCATACAGTTTTTCCTGCTATCAACTGCACACCGTACGTAGAATATCGTTACCGTCAGATTGCATCGGACGTTTGTAGAACGTTTACGTGCGTAAAAAAACCTGTTGTGGAATGTACAATGGGAAAATAGTAATCTACGACCATATTACTATACTGCAGTTATTCGGAGAATTGTTCTTTATTATTTATCGCACGGGTTTTACCCGTGAATAATTCTACGGCGTATATTGACGTATTGTTTTTGCATGTAACGGGAGAAATTTCCTGTTGATCGTACAACAATTGTTCAACGCTGAATTTTCCCAAGCACGGGTTATGATAATTCAACTGCGATTTATTAACCGAGAAATAATTTATACTTACAATAAACGTAGGTGTAAAAAAATGATTTTGGCAAATCGATGCGCCTGATTGCAGACAGCAAAATACGTAAGCATGTATGAAATTGCCTGCGATTCTACGATATGATGAATCATTCCGTCGACAATCGACTTCGTCGTAGCGATTATAAATTTTCAAAAATTTCTCGGTGATATTTCCGTCTTCCCTGAAGTTTGCCGTTATTCGATTGACATTTGACGTCAAATGTTCGGCTTTTATACGAATTACCAGATGATTTGTTTAAATTTAATAAATAAATAAATTCAAGGATATTTTGCTAATTTTTCAGTCGTTTCTTGAGTCACACAAATTCGTCGCATCCTCTGTTCGGTTTAGTTTCGCGCCAAAAGTTCCATTCTAGAATCATGGAAAACGATAATAAGGAAATCGAAGCACTGAATGAAAATTTTTCGTACAACAGCATGCTGGCTCGGGCTTTGGTTCAGCTATTCGCACAAGAAGGTACGACGCTCCTATTCTCCTACAAAAACGATAACCCTTGAAAGTTAATAGCAGCCCGTAAACTAAAATTCTTCGTCACAATCGCAAGGCCCAACTTTATCGATGCTTTTATCGTACCTGCAGTGAGTTGTAGAATTTTCTTTACACAGCGTGTTGGTTTCGTACCAACGGATGGTACAATAAATTTGTCGCTGTTGTTATTATCCGATATCATATCGTTAAAAGGTAAGTTCTGGTGTCGAACCGATTCGTAGAGCCTCGATAAACGCGTCGATTATAATTTTTTTCCTCGAGCCTATCGAAATAGAACGCATTCAATGTTATCAATAATTATCGCACAACTTTTCCCGGTAACGTTAATCAATTACAACGAACCACAAATCGTCGCAGTTGTTGAAACAAATTTTACTTGTTTTTCAGTCACACTCTTTGTGTCCTACTGTTATATTCTCATCGTATATTGCCTGAGCGATTATGAAACTTTCGGAGGTACTTTTTACCTGCTGCAGTTACGATAACTCGAACTTAAAATATTTGAACAAGATAAAGATCTCTAAGAGATAACAAAAAAAAGAATAGAATTTCCTGTTCTGTTTCGAACAAATCAAGTCCTAATATTCTATATAGAATGTGAAGAGATCAGGATTTATAGATTTGAAACGGCCCACCCGTTAGACCTAATTACCACCAGTTAGTGATCGATTGATCCTGGATTTTGTATGATTGATTTTTCAGAGAGAGCGCAGATTCACATGTGGCTTGAAAAACTACAGAGGGTACCACGCGACGACGTCGATGCAATGATCATCCGCAACGAGTACATGTGGCTTCTCCTTCTCGTTATGCAGAGTGGAAACCTGACCGAACCCTTCAACAAGCTTCCGCCCTGCGCCGAGGAACTTCCTCCGGTTTCGGACATCATGGTGAACGCGATTGGAATTTAATTTTTTTTTTTTTTTCTTTTTTTCTTTGCATCACATTCAAGTTTTCCTCATTGTTCAATCCTGATCGTTAATGAGCTGTTTCGTCGCGTTCAGCCGACCCGGATTTATCAAGAAGTCCTCGGATCGTCGGAGCAGAATTTTTCTTGGATCGACAAAGTACTTTCGGAAACGAATGCTGCGGCGGCGGCGGCGGCGGCGGGGGGGGAGGACGACAAAGATAACGACGTTAAAGTTGGAATAGCGCCGTACACGTTTCTCGATCATCAGCCACGGCCGTTGAACGGAATCGCATGTTATTTTTCTGTCTTCAGCAATAAATCTTAGACGTCGGAAGAGCGTTTTATTTTCTTTTTTTTTTTTTTTTTTCTTTTTTTATACAATACCGAAAAGCATTTCTTGCGGTTTTTTTCTTCGCCAAAGACTTGCAGAATCGGTTATTTTAGAGCCAATGAAAATCGGTAGCCCCGCGGCCATGATTCAAGTAATAAACAGACGGATTATGTGGTGTTTCTCGTTGGAGATAAGCGGGATTAGGAAGCTTTGCGGGTTAGCAGACTGAAACAGATTGGATTTGCCTGATTATTCTGACACTGACTGAGAGCTCGCCAGATATACGACCATGGCGAAAAACGACAATAATTATTGCTCATGCTTTTTAAGCTCCATGCGAGTTCTCGTATCGTAGCTTGCACATAGTGACCTGACAAAGTGAAATATATACAACCAATGTCAGATGATAGCGGGATAAGGTCAACCGAATCCACGACTTGACAGGCATTTGAAACTTTCGTCATCCAATTGACAGTCGAATAGTTTGTTGATTTTTATCTTTCACATTGTCAGAAATCATCACGTGCCTCCTGTAGCCACGAGATATGCCAGTTTGAGTCACGAGATTGAATTGCTTAAGGTTAACGCGACCAAGCATATATCATCCTTAAATCCAGATACTTGGACCATGGAAGGCCAGGAGAATACCGAAAGAGAATCTCCTTGAACAATCTTAGTTCCATTTTCTGTTTGGAAAATTTGATTCCCGTTTCAGCGTTCGATTCGTTCCATACCTTATAATAAATGAACGAATGAACGAATGAATGAATGAATGAAGAAATAAGTAAAGAAATCGAATAGGTACGTGAAATTTTTGAAGAATCACAATTTTCTCCTCATTCATACAGAGTAAGTACATCATTTGTGGTATTTTTTCTTTTCGCTGACGCAGTTAAAATTCGATTTCTTGCATAGACAGAAAATGTGTCAGTCTATTTCGAGATAGAAAAGTCACGAAACGAAAAAGATCGTCAAAGGAAATATCGGGTGAAAATTAGTTTCAACATGTGCAATAAATAATCGGATGTATAAGCACGTGTCCGACATTTTTTTATTTTCGCTCAGCGCACGTGCGATGCATCCCTCGTACGATGTATTCGACACAGCCACGTATAATTCACCTTGTCATTTCATAATCCGATAAAATATTCCCACCGTATATGCATTCTATTATATGTATACTCGAGGGTATTACGCGCCGTAAATATTCCGCGGGAATCGTGCTTGATCAATTAGTCATAAATAAATCCAATCCTTCCGATGAAGTGAAACGTGACACGATTATTTGACACGTTTTAACCAGCGCATAATTCTGATATAGAAATAATCTAGTGTATTTTTGTCTAAAAAATAAACTATCGTTTAACTAATGATATATTTATTATGTATATAATGCGTGTGTGTGTGTATTTTTAGTCGGATTCCAGCGAGAGCGTTTAAGATATAAAATCAGGCGTTTAAAATGAGAGTAAATAAAATATTCCATTTCAACAATTTTTTTTTTAATAATTTGTTTTTTTCCCCATTTAAAACATCGCGAATCAGGGACTTCAAAATCGTTGGCAAAAATCAGTTTTATAAAATAAGAGAGAATTGAAAAGGAAGTCCATCGCGAGAATTGACCGCACCGTTAATAATCTATTTGTCGCAAACGTCGGTCGAGATTTTGGAAGGTAAGTTTCACGATGAAAAACGGCGATAAGAGGTCTTAGGGTTTGCGTAGAAGCCGACGGTTGGGCATAACGAAGTGAATTTCCTCCTCGGTGACAACACTCAGCTCTTGTCCCCGACCGCATTAGTTGATGCTCATTAGTAGCTAATGATAGATGTTCGGACATCAGTTACCTCTTGACCACCAAGAAGGACGTTTCGTATCGGTTGTTCTGCTATCGGAGAATCGGCAATAAGGAAATAACGACACGAAAGAAAAACGCAGACATTTCAACATTAAATAATATTCTCCAAGTGATATGAAATTAAGACTCGGTACGAAGTTACGCGAGTTTTCCTATTTTTTTTTTTTCAATTTCTTCTCTTATTTGAAAAAAAAAAGAAATACTTTAAGCTTACAACTGTACTAATCGTGTTTCGATATTATTACAGAGAAAGGATACGATTTTGAGAACGCGATAGCTCACGTTGGTAAGTTCGAAAAATTGATTAACTCTATTCACCAATGAAAAAAAAAGATAAAATATTTCATTGGTTTTTATTTCTTTGTCTTCGCCATATTCTCATCCCGCGATATAATTTCTCTCGTCCGTTACCAGGTTATGGAAAATATCAAGGACTCTTGCTGGCCGTTTGCGGCACGATTTATGCCGCATGCGCGATCGGGACGACAACCCTTTCCTTCGTACTTCCGTCCGCGGAATGCGATTTCAAGTTAACATCCGCCGACAAGGGGCGGCTCAACGCGACGCCCCTCGTAGGTAAGTGAACGAAAAACCTCGTCGCTTAGACGCCCTAAGAATCCTAATCGCCATTTTGAAACTCCGCATTCACCACTGAGAGAAAAACTATTCGATATTAGACTTCAGCATGGACTTCAATTCGACTATTTTCAGGCATGGTTGTGGGCTCCTACATTTGGGGAAACATAGCAGACGCTGTTGGTCGTAAATGGGGCCTTATAGCGGCCTTGCTTATGGATTCGATGGCCGCTCTGGCGTCTAGTGTCGCCCAGTCTTTCCCCCTCTTCCTCTTCTTCCGATTCTTCAACGGTTTCGGGTGAGTCACGGACAGGAAACACGACCGTAAAATAAAAAGGGATGAAGACCCTATGTGATATAAAAATTCTTCGTTTTCCCGCAGGATCATCGGAGCTACCAGCATCGTCTTTCCCTACTTCAGTGAATTCCTAGCCGCTAAGAATCGCGACGTGATGCTGTGCAGGCTCGAAGTCTTTTGGACCATCGGCGTCATCAGTCTGCCAGGTGAAAATTCCGCCTTCAATTCTCATTCGCATTCACCCTCGACTCTTCTAACTACTCTCTTATTTATCCCTCAAAACACGTTTAGGGATCGCTTGGATAGTGATACCGCACAGCTGGAGACTCGGCAGTGTCGACACCTTCTCCTTCACCCCCTGGAGGATGTTCGTGGCCCTCTGCGGTGTGCCCAGTCTGACAATGGCTATGATCCTTCTCCTGTTCCCGGAAAGTCCGAAATACCTAATGACGCACGGGAAGATGGACAGAGCATTGGTCGTCATGGAAGGAATGTTCGCTATCAACACCGGATTGGATAAGTCTGATTATCCGGTAAGTACTTAGCTCAAGTGCGAACCTTTCTGCGGCCACGTTATGCTCGTGTTATTATCAGAGACGTAGAAGAAGAACAAAAGTTCTCGTCAAGAAAAAGGGGCTTTCTTTTGCCAATTATGACGGAATGAAAATTTGAAAATTTTCAAACTTCGAAAACGATAATTCGAATAACTTCACCCGATCAAATCTGTTCACACATTCAGAAAATTGACATTTCTCAAATAATTGAACCGAAGAATCGTGTCTTGAAAAGTCGGATTGATAGAAAAAAAAGAAACTGCTTATTAGATCATCATCGATTTTTCGGTGATTTTTATCGCGCCAGTTAATCTAATCTTGGTGGCTGGATGTCTCGGAAGAGGATGATCGCCCTTGATGATGAATAAGCTCATCCCTCATTCTCTGTCTTGATCGATCATACAGATTAGCGTATGAATAGTGAAAAACAAAATTCCGTTGAACGTAACTCACAGCTTTTCTCGAGTTGCATATTTTTCCGCAATACCTAAAAACGCTCGATAACGGGCAACCTTGACGTTGATTTTTTGAAATTTAAGAAATTTTCGACTGATATGTAAAATTTAAAAACATTCCTTCGTTTTTCTCTTCCTCGTTAATTTCACTTCTTGCAATAAAGATTACCCGCGTATGTAATCTTCATCCTCCAATATCAACGCTCGAATCTGTCGATCAACGTTGATCATATCTCTCGAGTGGCAATAAATCACATCTCGACGTGGACCACTCGAGCATGGAAGTGGGGGACGACAATTGGCATATCGCACTTCGATCAGGATGCTTTCGTTTCAGGTGAAAGCTCTGGTCAACCCGGGTCAAATACACAGGGCGAGCACGAAACACGAGCCGCGTTTGCGAAAACTCACGATTCGTCTGGGTGCGATGTGGCGTCAGAAGAAGCAGCTCTTCTCGCCTCCGTATCTGCGTTACATCGCCCTGACATGCTTCGCCGATTTTGGATTGATGTTCAGGTGAGCGAGACTTCTTTTTTCATTCCCCTGGGCGAAGATCGTGATTTTGGAAATGGAAGATCCGCAGTTTTTCCTTCTTTCTTTAATTCTTTCTCTCTTTTTCAGCTACTACACCCTGATGCTCTGGTTCCCGGAGCTCTTCGAGCGGTTCGGCCAGTTCCAGGAAGTCCACCCGGACCAGCCGGCTGGAGTCTGCGACGTGACGTCGATCGTGGTCCAGGGTGCGCATAACGAGACGACGATATCGGCGAGCTGCGACAAGCCGATTGACGACAAGGTCTTCCTCTACACCGTGATAATCGGTTTATCCTGCATACCGACCTCGATCTCGCTCGGCCTCTGCATCAACAAACTCGGAAAGAAGTTTCTCCTGATCTTCAGCTTCATGGCTGCCGGTTCTGCAGCTCTGGGACTAAATTTGGTCAAGAACCTCACCCAGACCCTGATTCTTTCCTGCATATTTGAAGCCCTGACCAGCACCACAGAGGTCATAATATTCTGCGTGATAGTCGAGCTGTTTCCCACCAGCCTTCGGTAGGTTGAACGAGAGATAATCTCATCTTTTGCGGTTAATAATTTTCTCTCTTTCTACTTCAAGAGCGTTGGCTATGTCGTTGACGGTGACTTCCGGTCGTCTCGGAGCGATTGTTGGAAACGTAGTTTTCGGGGCACTTATTGACCTGAACTGCATCATTCCGATTTACACGTTCGCCGGGCTTTTGATATGTGAGTATGATTTCAGAAATTCTTTAAAAATTCTCTACAACTTTTGCTTTCTTTTTCATTTTAATAATCACTTAAAAATTTCACCGCAAAACGCAGCTGGCGGATTTCTCTGCATGTTGATACCTAGCAAGGGTCAAATAGTACCTTCGCTATCTTCGCCCCCGATGACGCCGTTGGGAAGTTCATTTAAGATGGACACTTGCGACGTCCGGTAGTGAGAGGCTCAGCAGGCCGGAAGCTGAAGAAAAATCCAGTAATGACAAGAAGAGAAAAAAGAAAAAAAATGCACCAGAATCAGAAAGGAAGTGCGGAGTGCTCGAATTGACTCGGTCAAGTTTACTCGGTGAATTTTAAAGTAAAAGAATTAAAAAAAAATAAATAAAAATGAACTGTACAATAACCAAATATATAATATAAACGGTGAGATCGAATCTCCGATCTAATCGCTATTCGCGAGATCGCGTCAAAAATTGAAGTAATCGGCACTCTATATATGTATAATAAACATATCGTGCCTCTCTTGTTTTTAAAATTAATTTCAAACGTCACTGAGTCAGTCGAGATCTCGTATGTCGCAAATAACTGCACTGCTACATCGCTAACTTGTCCAAAAAAGACAAAAAAAAAAAAAACGGAAAACTAAAAAAAAAACCGCAAAAACAAAATGAAACAGAAAGGTAAAAAAAAATGTTGAATAGAAGAATGCATGTTTATTTTGTATTTATTTGTAGGTAATTTGCTCTGTAATTAAAATTGTACTTTTTCCTTTTTGTTTACATAAAAAAAAAAAAAAAAAAAAAAAAAGAAAAAAAAAAAAAAACAACACAGAAAAAAAACCGAAAAAGTTATATAAAAACCGAGAACCGGTCATCACGTTAGATTGTATACATTTACACACCTGTTAGCACTATACCACTCAATGATATTACGGCAATGCAACCTGCTCCTTCCATCAACAGTAAACCGTGCGTTCCCATCGCCATTCCCAAGTATCCAAGACTGTTCGCCAATCCAACGCCGAGAACCCTGAACATAATAAAATGCACAGCATGTGGTTATTGTAACTGTATAGGGTATGAAAAAAAAAAAAAAAAAAAAAAAAAATACAGCGGCATTGACTTTTTTCAATTTTCCGCAACTAAAAGATACTCTTGGCTTAATCGAAGAAATTATACTTTCTCTTACCGATATCGCGTTTTCGACAATTCCACGACGAGGCATGACGACGCGGCTCCGCTCACGATCCACATGGCTTCCATCAAGCTTGTATAAAACAGAGCATATTCCGTGCCGATCACGTAATGCACGCAGAACGCGAGGAAGCCACCGATCACGTGACTCGTGGCTATAAAATCCATAGGAAAATGAAGATAAACACGAATAAAGTGACCTTCAAATTGCAAATTACCTATAAAACAAGGTCTGCCTAACTGATCGATACGCATGATCATGAAAACCAAAAATGGAAGGGTCGCGAGAGCAACGAACAACACTTCTTTCTCGTAACTGGGATCGATGCTCGACGAGCTGCAGGACGAAGATGTCAATTCTGAAACCGGTTATCCGGTCAACTGCGTAAAAGGACCACACAGGAGTACAAATGAGAACCGAAGGAATATCTACCGTTTCTGTTCTGCGAGGAGTATTTATCCTCGAGTGATTTTACTCCGAGTTTACACTCGGAATGGGTCGTTGGAATTTGGAACCACAGAACCTGCCGGCAGTTCAAATCGCCGAACCAGTAGCTCATGGTGAAGTAGCTGCAAGCACAAAGACACTCGGAAATGCATTTCTTGCACAACGTTTTATCCATTTATTGGCTCACTCACCACAGCTGGAAGACGAATTGAAACTGCAAGACGATAATCGCGCTGTAACAAGGCGGTCGTACGGCCCTCGGAACGTAGGTCTTGAATTCACCGATGCTCTGCACCCCCGAGGAGAGAAGATCGTCGTTGAGTCCGTCGAGGGACGCCTGAAAGTCAGCGGAACTATAAAGTCCAGCAATCCACAACCGGACACTTTTCGCATTCACCAACCCAATACTCCAGCTGCTCTTCACTCTGCGGAGAATTGTTCTTATGAATTTTTCTCAGGCATTCAAGAGCCCGCTCATCCTTGCCCATGGAGAAGAGAAGCCTGTGACTTTCCGTCAGGTAACGAGCCGCCAGTCCAGCGATGACGAGAGCCAGGGAGCCGAAAAAGAACTGCGAAATTCGCCAGGAGATTGGTAGTGCTGTTAATTAAAGGAATCGACTTGTTAAGAAGTTCGTTTTCTCGATAGCTTGAAGAGCTGCTGCTCACCTGGAATCGCGACGACCCCGAGCAGCCAGAAGACCTGAAGGAAGACCAGGACTCTTCCTCGGTGCCGGGGAATCTGCAGCTCGGCGACGTAGACCGTCGTCACACAGAGCAGGGCTGATGACCTGGAGCATTATTCGCGATTAGGAGGGTTTGGGGACCGGGAAATTATCCAGGAGCTACCAGAATGCTCTGAAGGCAGAGAAAGACGCCAGGCAGGAGAAGCCGGTGCAAAAACCGAGAGCCAAGGTGCCGAGACCGTAGCTCACAAGAGAAACTATCAACGACTTGAGCCGACTGGCAAAGTCTGCAGGAACTGCGATCAGCAGAGCTCCGATGACCAAAGCTGCAGGCCAAAGTTTGATTTTCAGGATATTTCGAGGGCGTTGAATCAAAACGGGGTTAAACGAAGGTTTCAAGTATCAGTTTTCGATGCATTTTCGACTCGACTGTACGTCCAACGCATCCTTAAGAAATATGGAACAAACCAATTACGGTGTAAGTGTCAATCCTGACTTGCTGATCCCTGTCGAGATGCAAATCGCAGCTGATAATTCTACGCGACTTTGTCAGAAAACTTCCTGGACCGGATATCGAGGCGATGACTAATCCACAGAGGATCAACACTCTGTACTGATGTCGGCCGGAGCCTGAAGGAATAGGAACTGGACGTAGTTTGAACTTGGATACGTGCAGAGAGTATAAGGATAAGAATGAACTCACCGGCTTTTTCTACCGCAAGTGAGTAACCGATTGTAGTTTTTTCCTTGCCATCTGTGGAAGAATAATTCTAATAATTTCAATGATCTTATGTTAAGTTCCAATCTCTTCATTTCTATGAATCAATGCTGAGGAAGCAATGGCTGCAAGTTATCATTACACGGAACTTGTACTGCTCTTTACCATTCTCCCTAATTTTCACGAGGTTCGCCATGTTTGAAATTTTCATTCAAACTTGGTTTGGCTAGAGTCAGCTGCTTAAAATTCCGCATCGACCAGTCATCGACCAACTTGTAATTTCGGCAAGATTTATGCGTCTGTCTTCACAGCAAATTTCACTCGTGAACTTCTCAGAGCTCAGCCTGCCAACTTTCACTTTATTCTGCTGATATGTTTTGAGGTTAAGGATAATCTGTCAATCGAAAGCTAATTAGTTATTCAAAGTATTACGTGAATTTCAAAACATCAACAAATATATACACAATTGTGCCAAGCTCAATTAGTACACTAGACCCTGTAAGAACAAAGCGACAAGAAAATTTGTACGCCGATTGACACACGTGTCTGATAAATTGTCGTATGCAAGTTATCAGCTTACCTACATAACACTGATCATAGACTTATAATTATATTTAAATGATGGTGGTGATAATAATAATAATAATAATAATAATAATAATTACATACAAACCCGCCATACCCTTCCGGGTATTTCCCTATAAGCGATTATCTTGTCCAGGGTGAGGCAGGGATGGATGATTAACCGTCATTATGCGGCCTGTAATTTTATTATCAACTGTACAGAAACTCTGCATGGTGGAGGTAAAACTAAGGGGGGACAAGACAAGAATCTGAGATACCAAAAAAGCATATTTTTGTTATTTTTTTTACAGACTACCTTATTTATTACCATTTTTATACTTATTGTAGATTATTAAGCATTATTCATATAATCAACTTGAATTAAGTTAGAAATCAACAAAGCGTTTTGAGTAGGTTGATGCGTCAAAGTAAAATATATCGTTTCAAAGAAATTCACCCAAATTAAAACATATGCTTTTTATCAACACTTGAATACATTTTTCCGCATCACGACTTACCCATTTAAAATATAGGAGTAACGAATAAAACCTGCGCCATAGCGTAGGCACTAACACAATAAACGTAGATAGGAGCTAGGAGCACGAGTAAAATCCGCGCTCACGAACATAGCGACGGATAAAACCCGAGCTGAGACACGACTTACGATACATTCACTCTTATTGACATATGGATGTCCTTATTAATTAGCCTAGAAAAGATATAAACAATAAAAAAGGACAAAGATTTCTCACCGGCGCATTGTCGGTACTGCAGATCGCGGTACCAACAGCGCGAACGTTACAATACATATATTAGACCTGTCCTTAAGAAGGGCAAAATCTAATTTTAATGTTCTTACCCCCCAAATTGGGGGAATAATAATTTTAAAAAAATGTCAAAATTTAAAAAAATTTTCCCCATTATATTTACCCACCGCTATAAAGCCTTACTTTTTTTCATAAGAAAAGCATTGATTTTTCGTAATGATAATTAATCTTTTTTTTACCGCTGCCATAATTATCAGCTAAAAAATCTTAAATTCTCAGAAAATGTTGACAGATATGTTACCTTTTTGTCGAATTTTTTGGAATTCGATACAAGCATTTTTGAGCTAGAACAATCACATCTTTATTCTCTTCTTTTTTGCGATACAGAGACTGACTGACATTTCAAAATTCAAAAATTCTGACATTTTTTTAAAATTATTATAAACCAATTTGGGTGGTAAGACCATTAAAATTCGATTTTGCTCTTCTTAAGGACAAGTCTAATATATATATTGTATATATATACATTATTAATATTCAAATTGAATATTAACATTTTTTTACTGCGCTTTTGGTTCACAATCAGCTTAAAGCTGTTTCTCAGACGTTTTACTCAACACGGATATTTGAACGGTAAAAACTCGACGGAAGTGCAATCGGTATAGCCCCGGTTAACTAACAAACCACCAATTACCTTATCAATGGTGGACAACACGTTGTCAGTGACGTTGTGATGTGCGGAAAGTGCAGACTATCTAAAAAAAGCTAATCGATATTTTGATAACGCCATGCACCGCCATCAAAGTTCTAAATTACCTTGTCGTTAACAAAACTGTACTCATACTGTAAATGAAACACGTATCGCGCCTTAAATTCCGGTTTTTTATTTTTATTTTTACTCAGAAGGTACAGTCTCTCTTTCAGTCTTTACTTTTTAGTCACATATTTTCCGGCGACGTGGAGTATCGCTGTCCCAGTAGTGCAAAGAATTAAATAAATTCTGTAGCATTTTGGTGAAAATTTGAGAACTACAATCGGCAGATTTGACGTAAATGGTGAAATAAATTCGAATTTTTCGTACAGCGGTAAAAAGCAATGAAGAGAGTATAGTTGCTGTTTTCCCCGTTTTACTTTTCATTTTGCGAATTATTAGTGCCATAATAATTGTCACGTGTTTACGGATTAATCCTGTGGGGAGATCAGTACAAAGACTTGAATTCGTTGCTGGTATTACTAATTGCGATTAAACAGTTATTAATTTTGTATTTATTGTTAGTGAAAGTTTTTACTAATGCCGGGATTTTTACTTACCTCGAGAAAACGTTGGGAAAAAACTTAAATTTGAATTTACTCAGAATGACCTGAGATCAAGGAAAAATTTGTCAGTAAAAAATTTCATCACTTTTTTACGCTCTCGTTCAAAATGATCCATAATGAATATTGCGAGGCAAAAAAAAAAATTTAAGATTATTATCTGGAATTTTCATTTATGTTCTAAATTTCAGGCAGGTTAAAAATAAAAGATAAAGTTGAAAATTTCATTCTTGAATAGTTTCTGCGTTTTTTTATGCGGGAATTCTTCTTGCTTGACTTAATTACCTGACTTCTACGTAGATAAATTTTTCCTCTAATCTTTGTTGTTCCGAAGGCTGCACTATACTACCGACCAAACTAAATTAAGTCCAAGTAAATATCAGCGCTGAGTGTATCTATAGGTAGCCATCTACTAGGGTATAATACATACTTTTCGAACTGTAAGTTTTCCATCGGATCCTCATATCTATACGAAGCTTTCATGTATTGGCGGATACATGTAAATACGCAAACCACTGTGAAAATATGAGACATCGAAGCCTTCACGCTTGTTCACGCTTGTTCACGCTTGTTCACGGTAAAAGGTGTCAGTGGATCTTATGTTTCTGCCGGGTTAACACTGCGGCACTAGTCTCTATACCGATCCTTAATTACTATACTCCTCTTAGCTTTCTTGTAAACCTGCTTTTAGCATTAGAAAAAGGTACTTTTCTAATCAAAAATACGAATATTAAATCGGGGATATTATGTATAAGTCCTTAAAACCTTGCGGCTTATTATCTGACAATAATAAGGACAACAATCTATTTACAATTTCTCTGCCCAAGGAACGAACGGAAACTGTTAACGTAACTGATGGTGAGTCGGAAAAAATTTTTATTATGTTTAAATAATTATCATTTCCTTATTTCACTGCTCTGCACCTCAAGATCAATGTTACAAATTGGACTATGAATCCAAGCAACGATGGCCGGCCGCCATTCAGTAATTAAAAAAAAAAAAAAAAGAAAATATAGTGTAGACTTCGCATCACCTGTGTGTGCTAAGCTGTATTGACATATTCGAATAGACCATACAGAATTCACGGAATGCTCAACTGGAATCGCACAATGTTACGCAGTTTTGGCTTTCTCGTACCTATTAATAAACTTCTTTGAATACGTTGCGTTTCAGGAAAAAATACTTTCACGAAATTTGTCAAATTCGACAGTATATTTTCAAATTATTGTCGATCATACAAAATCGTATACAATTTTTTTTCCCCGCAAATTTGAAATCACGTCAATTGGGTGACCAGTGTTTCTGTTTTTCATTTCTCTTTGATCTCGACCCTTGAACAGTGTTGACAGAAATTAAATCTAGTTGTATTTGGGGTTCATGGAAGAATCCACATGACAGTGAGTTCTTAGAATCCTAAACGTGATTAACACATTATCAATTGTGCCAATGATTTTGTGTTGAAGGTGACAACCCGAGAATAGAGGAAGGACCAATAGATTTCGAACGTGCAATAGAACTAACAGGTAATAACGATGCGCATAATTTTCCATTCTGTATCTATCACTCATGATCGCGCTGGTTCGGAGAAGGCAAGCAATTAAAAAAACTAGGCCATTCGCGTACAAATCTAGTTCGTTATATGAGATTAAGGATAAATTATGTCTTTCTACAAAAGAAAAAGAAATGAAAAGTAAAATTTCTTTGGGAAAGAATTTTTCCCAAACACATTTTCACCCTTCGATTATGAAAAATCGCTCAACTCACGTTGTAATTTAAAATATAACATCAAATCCCAACAGGTTATGGAAAGTTCAATTATCTTCTGCTGTTGGCCATCATACCAGCAGGATGTTCAAGTGTTTTCGCATCCTCAGCCATGTCCTACGTCTTACCGTCGGCCGAGTGCGACCTTGGACTCACCTTGCTTGATAAGGGTCTTCTTAATTCTATGGCATTTGCAGGTAATTCAAGTTTCTCGACTTATCCGACATCCGCCAAATTCCATTTATTCCACTTAAAAACACTTTCACTGCATTTTCCCACAGGGATGATCTGCAGCGCGTTCGCTTGGGGATTTATGGCTGACATGTTCGGGCGCAAGACAATACTCGTTTATGGCTACCTCTTCGACGCCATTTTCAATCTAGCAAGCAGTTTTTCCCAGGTTTCATGGATACTGCTAGTCTTCAAATTTTTCAACGGCGTCATGTGAGTACTCTATCGTTACTATTTCAATACGTGATCGGTACTCTTACCAAACGATATTCCACTTGCAGAATTTCCGGCCCTTACGCCGCCTTGATGTCTTATCTGGCCGAAGTTCACGGCGAAAAGCATAGATCACGGAGTTACATGTGGCTCGGAGTATTTTTCTCGCTAGGAAATATCTCAGTGCCATGTGAGCAGTACTTCTAACTATCTTAACACTACTCGTCTTAAAACGAGACGAAACGATGTTCTATCAAGTACTTTTCAGGCATCGCGTGGCTGATCATTCCGCTCGATTGGGAATGGACCTTCTTCGGTGGTTCGATGGTTTTCAACTCCTGGAGACTCTTCCTCGCGGTCTGTGCTGTGCCTGAGTTCATCGCTTGCCTGGCACTCTCCTTCTTTCCGGAGAGTCCTCGATTTCTCATGTCGAAGGGACGACACCTCGAAGCCCTTGAAGTGTTCAAGAAGATCTACTCGGTCAACACCGGAAACCACCCTGACACGTATGCCGTGAGTATATTTTTCGCCAATTATAAGCCACAATTTACTAAGGTTCACGTTATCGTGACAAAATTTGTCAAATCCCACACTCCCCACGCCGTCATTTCAACAGGTCAAAAGTCTCGTTCAAGAGACGTCGATAGAAGCTTCCGGGAAAAGCTTGGTCCACATGTTGCGCTGCGGTTTGCGTCAAATGAAGCCCCTCTTCGAGCTGTCGAACCTCTCTCGGCTGATCCTGATCACATCCATTCAATTCGGAGCCACTTTAGGGTGAGTGCTGCGAAACCAACGAACTTAGTCCAGCCACAAAACACTGAAAAACTACTTGCTCCGGGGTGTTTTTTCAGCTCAAACTCGCTCAGACTGTGGATGCCTCAGCTGTTCGCGATGATCGAAACCTACGAGAAGCTGCATCCCACCTCAGCATCCGAAGCGAAACCCACCATGTGCTACATGCTTGACGCAACTAAGCATCTCGAAAAAAATTTAACCGACGTAACGAACAAAACGACGAGTATTGAGCCAGTTTGTACAGAGGTGAGAATCGCAGTATTGAATGATCCACTACTGACCGTGGAATTATAGTGAGAAATGCGTTTGGCAAAAGGACCTGCAGAACCTGTGATCCTTGAAAATATCGAAATAGAAGAAGTTCGACTTCCGTTTTTCAGATGGTACTGGACTCCACTGTTTACATGAACTCGGTGATCATCGCTCTGACCGGTGTGATCGGATACACGATGGCCGGAAGTCTCATAAACGCGGTTGGGAAGAAGAAGCTTATGAGTGAGGCAACTTTTATATTACGGGGATGTCATGGAACACATATTGCTTGGACATGGCTGTCACCATTTCTTCGTCATTTCCCTAGACTCAAGTCATAATTCCAAACTGTTGCAGTCATGTGTTTCGTGGGTGCCGGTGGGTGTTGCGGGGCTTTATACTGGGCCCAGGAGACGGGAGTGATTCTCAGTTTATCGTCGGTATTCGTCGCTCTCGCGAGTATCGGGGGTGCAACGGTGGTGAACGTGATAGTCGACAATTTCCCAACATTCCTCAGGTAAGATCTCCGAGTTTTGACCATTCTGAAATTCACTCGATTCATCCTCCACGCAGAACCATGGCTGTCAGCGTCACGATGATGTTCGGACGAATCGGAGCTGTTGTGGGAAATATGCTCTTCCCAATTCTCTTGAACATCGGTTGCCTCGGTCCGTTTATAATGATCGGGACCGCGTGTCTCGGTGAGTGAATTAATATTCAATTTATCTTTCATTCAAGATATCAAAATTTACCTAAAAACGATCCTACGCGTGTTTCAGCCTGTGCAGTTTGGACGATAATTTTACCATCCGGTAAAATACCTGCGGTTAGTAAAGAAGCGGATTTGAAACAGTAATACTTATGGTTTGCAACATTATTTTGCGATAGTAAATAATTATAGCGCTGGATTGTAAGCTATTGAGTCTAAGTCATGGAGTATGGTATGTAGGTAGGATTTTTTCATTGCAAAATATCTTTATATATATTAGCACGGTGACTGTGATTCACGTATCAAGTTTTACAAATATACCTCGTTAGTACGTTGCTATTAAATGTATAGTACAACGTGTCGGATGATACGTGCGAGGTAGGTCGATTCTCCGAAATATATAATAATTGTTAATGTACGCGTCTGAGTATAAAATGGTAAATAGAAAGCGAAGAAACGAACAATACGTTGATATGTTTTCGTAATAAACAATGATACGTTTTTGTTCATTCAACATCTAAACATTGTTTTCTGATCTTATCCTATATGTATGTGCGTTGTTACGTTCACGGCTTTTTTTTACAGCCTTGGCTAGTAAAACCGTCACACTGTGAGTTGGTTGTCCTTTTTGTGGACAAATTTTTATTATTAAAAAAATTGAATGGAACCGCGTTTTAATTTGCGAAGACAAGGTTCAGGTCACGTCCAGTCAAAACATTCTGTTGAACTGTCGCCAGATACGGATGAAATTTATTTGTTTCACCGTTGCTGAAAACTATGTCATCTTATTCGAGCAAACTTTTAATGTTGGCAGATAAGAAAAGAAATTCTGTTTAAACATAAATTTTAATCAACTAATTTCATTGTGTAATTTTAGATATACATTTTTACAAAGGAAGTATAAATGAAAATTGCAATAAACACAATAAAAACAAAATGAATTCAATTGAATAATCAAATATCGCTGGTTTTTACGATATACGCTTAGCTACTTTTTTACGCAAGCTACGAAAAAATTCTATGTCTAATAAAGAATACGAAGATTGTTTTAACACCAAGCCCCAGACATTTTTTGTGTTTTCTCCTATTTGCAAAATGTACCTGGTAAGAAAAGAAAATTGCAGTATGGAATTGTTTGCACAGTATTTCTCAATGGCATGACTTGCTGTTCGTTGTCGAGCACTGGTGTTTGGAAATGAGAAATCGTTTCGAAAATAAACGGTTTCTTTCGGGCTGTGCCTCATGATATTTCTTTCCTACAATCGCCTTAAAAATACACATTTTTCAGACATGGGGAATTTATTCCTGGCTGTAGCTGACTAAAACATGCAATAACTGATACCAGATTGCATGCCTAGTATTTAAAATGACAAATTTCAAGTTATACCTAAAATATAGCTACTCATTCTAATATTTGATTCTACGCAAGTTGAAGTTTTTCGTTTGTATCTGATTCAAAATCGATAAGTGAAGATCAGATAACTAGGTATTTGCGGGAGTAATTAACATTTGTGGCGATAACTCAGTATAACGAATAGTCACTACTGTGTTTGAGAAGAGGAGACAAATATTATTATTTTCAGCATGCTTATATACTTCGTAAAAAAATATTTCCGCTCCATAACAGACACTCGCTATGCAAGTGAATATGAAAAGAGTGAACTGCACTCTGATAGCAGGTGCTTGCAATGTAATAAATGTATTAGCCGAGGTTCAACGAAGATAAAGGTTTCGAAGCGTGTAGACCACGCTGGGCGTTCAACAAAATTTTGCGATGTTTTTCGTAAGATTAGTTTGTTTCAAGTGTCATCGCGGGTGCCAGTTTCGTTGTGAACACGGTAAGTTCTCGGTCACGTCTCCGGTGGAAGGCAATAAATATCCGCATCACAAAATATAAAATTCGTGTGTATTTTTATCTCTTCAGTTAACTTGACAATTTACAATATATGAGTCTTTTACAGTTGTTCTGGCTTCTTCTGTTGCGTGTGCTAGTTCCTCATTTTAATGGATTCACAATGAGGACTATTTTGGAAAACAAGAACAATAATCCAGCACTTTGGAACCACCGATGCACAGGTAATCGGCACAAAAATAACGAACGATCCTATTGAGTGTGAGGAAATCGTTGCATTCTCCAGTCTTTTACGTTAATTTTGTCGGAGGCCTCGGTATGAAAGTGGTAAGCACGATGCAGGCTGAAAAATAAGAGAGAAAAGGATTGAAGCGGAGTAATTTTTCACTGATAATATTTAATTCTTGCGAAATACGCACCGATTAAAAACCCTGCGACGAACGTAAAAGGTGCCATGCATCCTGCGCTCAGTAGTATCGGGAACAAGAGATTTCCAATCGTCGCTCCAGCACGGCCAACACACATGGTCAAGCTCACGGCCATTGTTCTAAAACAGCGGAGTTATCTCAATTTTGAATAAAATATTTCGTCTCGTTTCGACTCGTTCTTTTATTACAGACCTCAGAGACGTGGGCATCAGGACAACGATGAAATTGGTGATGCTGGTGATCGCGATGTTCGTCGAAGCCGTATACACGGAAAGAATTGCTAAAGTGACGTCCGAGCTCGAGGACCAGTTAAGTCCCAAAATGCAAATAACTGCAATAACGTAGAGCACCTCTGATTGCGAAAGGAAAAAAGGAAATTAGTATCAGGTCGAATTGATTGTTCTTTTTTTGCTTGTGATATGAAATTCTTACGCATGAGAATCTTCTTTCCTATCAGATTCACCAATTTTCCAGCAAAGGTGTAACCTATCACGGCAGTTCCGAAAATTATCATCGAGTTTATGTAAACTTTGTTGGAAACAGCTGTCTGCGAATACAATGTACAAGAACGAGTTGAAGCTCCATTGTGGTGTAGCCAGAATCTATTATTAATTTATCGCAAGTGTTATAAATTTTTGAACTTACCGCAACACACGAGTTCGGAACCGTGTCGTTCGTATAACTATTCACCACGTAATTCGTGTCATTTTTCATAGTTATTATCTCGCACAGAGTCGGGTTACCCAAGCTGTAGTCATAGTTGGCGTAGTCAAAGTTTTCCATCATTGCGAATAATTGAGGCATCCACAATCTCAGCGTGTTTAGACTGTAACGGAACATCGATATTCGATTGAATTGTTTAAACTTTTAGAAAAACTAACGCCAACGTCGACGCACCTTAGGATACTTCCAAACTGAATTGTGATTATCAGGAGAAACCGAGCGAGATGCGGTTTCTTGAAAAGGGGTTTTATCTGATCCCAACCGTTTCGAGTCTTCTCCCAAATGGTCGCGCTTTTCTGGTCAACTACCGTATCGTTGATTTGATCCTTTTCACGCTCCTGACAGAGTTCCTTTACCTTCAGTAACAAGGAAAAAGGGTTACACGATGTTCGTGAGAAGGACGTTTCTTCGAAAATCACAATAATCAAAATTACCGCGAACGTGTCAGGCGATTTTCCAGTGTTCATCGAGTACATTTTTTGGAAGACCTTTATCGCCTCGGCGTTTCTACCCTGAGACATGAGGAACTTTGGACTCTCCGGGAAGTACATCAACGCCAAGCATGCCAGCAACGAAGGCATGCTGCAGACCAGGATGAATATCCGCCAAGAGTTGAAGACGAAAGCTCCGTTGAACAGAGTGAACGACCAGGACTGAGGAATTATCAGCCACGCTAAGCCTGTTCCGAGTTTCGTTTGATGTATTGCATATTCAGAAGCTGCGATAAATGGTATTCAAAATTTACCTGGAAGCACGACTGCACCCAATGAGGGAAACAAACTGCACCAAAGCAAAGTCTTAGCCCTGTGCTTGGAAGAGTGAAACTCTGCGAGGTACGTCATGCTGATTGCAAAAGGGCCGTTTATGCTGTAGAAGAAATCAGTGCGTAATGAAAGAACCGATTCCGGGTAGCGAGGTGCACGGATTCTACACTCACATGAATCCGGTGAGGAATTTGAAGAACGACAGAACGTAAAAGCTCTGCGACATGCTGCACAATACGTTGCATATTGAATCTGCCAGGTATGCCCATATCAGAAGAGACCGTCGACCTCTCACGTCAGCCAAGAAGCCCCAAATAAACGCCGAAGACATCATTCCTGGGTGAGTGAAATGCAAGTTCTTAGAGTAGAATTTCATTCGATGCAAAATTCTTATTGCGTGTATGACGACGGTACAGTAACTGTAAAGGGAAAATCTTGCCTGTGTAAGTAACAGCGTTGAGAACTCCCTTGTGAAACAATGTCAGACTCAAATCACACTCAGCCGATGGTAAAACGTACGACATCGTTGTAGAATCGAAGACGCTTGCGAATCCTCCCGGAAGTGTTGCCAACAGAAGTAAATAGTTGAAGAGTCCATAGCCTAGAGAAGAGGATGAATGACTAAAAAATGGTTCGACAGAGAACTAGGAAATCGGAAAATCGACAACACTCACCTGTGGCCTCGACAGCTTCCTCGAAGTCACGTGGTTTTTCCGCTTCATTATGTTCTGAAAACGGTACTAAAAGTGATGAAAGTGTCTCTGGAAAATTAAAAAGCGTAAAAACTCACCGTTCACAGCTCCGACGGGAAGCTGAGCTTCGGTTGGAAATGAGACAGTGAATATCTTACAAGTCTCTTTCGTTACGTCCCGTTTCTCTTCGTCAGGCATTTTGTCGTCGCCGTGCAAGTAACTTAGATCTGAATGAATTCACTCCGGGATGCCTTGGTGCGAGAGAAATTTAGTTCAGTTCAAGATCTATTTATCTGATAGTATCGCTGTATGATACCAAGCATTATCGCGCAAACATAACGTTGTTTACTTTATACCTAAATAATGTAGACATTTCAGGTATTGAATGAAGAAGGAGAAAAGATTTCTCTGGAGTATCAGTCGCGACCAGCTTACGTGATATCTGATTTTGTGTCAGTGGTTCTGGGCCAAATATATTCTAAAAATGAATAATCAAACATTGACGATGAGACCACAGTTGCAAACTCAGTAATGGTAATTATTTATGACTTCCCCCGTACCTTTTCACTGAAGTTACGCTGAAGTTCGCCGAGCTCGTGCAAATGAGCTGCCAGGGCAGTGGTATTTTCCACATCTATTTGCCTGACTTTTTTTTGAATGATGAAGTGGATTTCAGAAGACGGCTTACATGACAATCGACGTTTTAAACAATTTTTATTGCAATCATCTTGCAACGATGGCGTTATCGTTACTCATGCTACACATCAAGGCTACCGCAATTACTCACAGCAATAAATATTGGTATCTTGCCGAATGCAATAATTCAAGAAAAGATAAAGTTCCTCCACTCACTGCACGCATATTTCTCCGTATTTAAAAAATTCAATATTTGCTTTACCGTGATAATGGAATCTGGTACTTTTCCGGCCGGAAACGGTACTCCTTTCTTGAAGAAATCTAATTCATCTCCCTGGTCATTTATTATCACAATCAAGCTTTTTACAGATCTCTAATAATATTCAAGAAATTAGAAGACAGCATCAGATACCACTCTGGGCTGTCTCTAATTATTCCTTGAGATGATTTCAATTGTGTACAAGATTTACAATTTCTCAGGCGTTATCGTCGCACGGATGCTGACTGATACCAAGTTATTTTCAGACAATTAAAGTGACCCCTGACACCTTGGTTTTCATCGCAGTCAATATCGCGACCTTGCTGTTTTAATATTTGATGCCAGTCTTCTTCTCTGTGCACGGTCTCATATTATACTCTAGATAACGATAAATACGGAATGCTTGTTTGGAATTAATTTATTTAGATGGAATCAGTATAAATTCGATTGTCAAGCTGCTCAGATGGCGCATTTCTACGCACCCCTACATACAATATTTACCTATGCACATCGTGCAAATACACTATAACGTTAAATTCTGTTACCCTCTGACGAGGACTTACCGTTGACACTTTGGTGCGATTCTCTAACCATTTGGTACGATATTAAACGATAAGGAAAGGTACTCGCTGGGCGCCAGACACTTCAGCGTCAATTTTTAAACAAAAGGGAAAAGATTAGAGAACCCGTTGTATGGCTGGCTAGACTCAGGTATTCACACGAACTGGTAGAGTGGCGGTATCCAAGGAAGTTACAATAGTTAAGGAATAAGGGAAGTAAAGAAATAAAGAAGTAAGCTCGAGTCAAGGAAATTAACAAGTCAATCAGTTATGTATTATCAATTAATTTACAAGCGTTAGATCAGTCAAATTCGTAACAGGAAGGTAGCAAAAGATAATTAGTCAACGAGAGTAGTTTAAAAGATTTTCGATAGAAGAAGTTAAACGATAACTCGAACAAAGATGATAGTTAGCAAAGAAAATTGGTCGTAGATCGGGAGAAGTGATGTAATACAAAAAGATTACTCAAAACTACACGTCACTGGGCGATGTGATTTTCTCCAAGTTTTCGAAAAACGACACTAAGAGAACTGTTAATTTTTTGAGTTACAAGAAGAGTGAAACTTTAGCGAAAATCGATAGTTGATAGAATTGACGATAGCTCGAAATGGTAGTGACAAAAAATTAAATATATATTACGATAAACGGTAGTTAGCAAGAGAGATTGACATTTGAAAGCCATAGGCAATACTAGTACAGAAAATAAAGATAGCGGTAGTAAGAGACGGTAGAATTTACAAAAGAAATTCTAACACAAAATTACAAATATCAAAGAAAATCAGAAATACAAAAGATATTTATTCGGTAGTTACGAAGTAGCTCAGTTTTCGAAAATTAATTATTTAACGAAATGATGCAGTCACACGACGGCTTACAGCACCTCAATGTTCGTGGACTCTGATTCACAACGATACTGGCTAAAACGATAATTAAGACACAATAAAAGAAACAGAAATTAGAGCAACTTCGTAAGGATACGATACAAAGGCAGAAGCCTTACCTTAGGCGGTGACGGTAATAAGAAAACACTGAGCTTAACGAAAAAGAAACTTAGCGATAGAAAAATCGCGAGATGAAGAAGAGATTGAATTTAGAGGAAAGGAAGAAGCTGAACTGTAGAACAAAACGATAAAGGGTGAAAAAGATTAAACGGTAGCGATAGAACAAACGATAGTACGATAGAAGGAAAAGGAAGGAGGAAAACTGAAGAAAATCTAAGCAGGAAAGCGAGGTGGGAACTCAATTGTCTCCTGGCAGGTTGAGCGTAGAATAGGCAGAGTTCGGAGTCCGGATTAGCAATCTCGCCGTTGTCGTCAGGTGATTCCTCTTTCCCTCGATTGGTCGTTGGTTTCCCACCATAATTGGATCATCCTTCTGTGACGAATATCGGTTACGCGTTGTCTACGATTACTCTTCTTCGTATTACTGTCCAGATTGCCCATCATTGGGGGTTCCTTTGACGGAGGCAGGTACGTAGGCTACTTCCGGAAGGTTATCGGATGGAGTGCAACTCATTGTTTGCCCTGTGTGTCGACCTTACGGCATCCGAAAGAGTTGGCAATCGAAGTTGTACGGGAGGTTCATCATTCGGAAAATTCATCGTACAGAAATTCTTAACATCTATTAAACCAATTTCGGTGGCGGCTTGGGTATGAAAATGGTCAATACTAAGCTGACTGAAAAATAAACGAGCGATGGAGTGTGAGTTGTTATACGTTAATTGAATAAAGTCTGGGACAGATGCATATATAGTCTCCTTGAGCATTACACTTACCGAGTAAAAAACAGCCGATAAACATGAAGGGTACGATGCAGCTCACGTTCAAAAGAATTGGGAATAACAGATTCCCAATCATTGCACCGCAGCGACCAACGCACATTGTCAAACTGACAGCCATTGTTCTGAAACACGGTGAAACTTTGATTACGCATTGATATACATGTATGAAAAAAGTAAATCGTTTGAGTTTGGGTATAATGATAACTATCCATTAATTTAATTTGAACAAACCTCAGCGACGTGGGCATCAAGTCAATGATAAAACTAATAATAATATTGACAGAGATGCTAGCTAGAGCCATAAATATGGACACAATGGCTAGCGTCATGTCGGAATTCGGTGACCAATTCAGCGCAAAGCTGCACATTGCTGGAACCACGTAAGCCATAACTGCAGTAAAGAAGACACGATATGGTTAATCCTAACGAGATATTAATTATCATTAGTGAAAATTAATCGCACTTGACTTCTTTCTGACATACTTACACAAGAGGTTTTTCTTGCCGACTAAATTAACCAGAGTTCCGGCAAGCATGTAGCCTATGATAGCTGTGCACGCGATGATCATCGAGTTTATGTAAACCCTGCTCTGAACGGGTGCCTGAAAATACTTGGTCAAGAGTAGAGAAATGCGTACAACTTAATGCTGCGGTGTCTTGGTCAGAGGAACTTACCGCGACACAGGTACTCACAACCGTAGAATTAAGGTATGCATCATCGCGTGTGACGCTTGAAGGGTTCGAAGCCATGATGATGTCGCACAAGACGGGAGGGCCTAAGCTGGCGTCGCGATTCTCGTAATCGAAGTTTTCCATCATTGTGAAAAGCTGCGGCATCCAGAGACGAAGAGTGTTCATGCTGCGTTGAAAATTAACGTGAATCCCTACGCCTCGTATCGATGTGTAGCAACACGTACCTGAGCATACATCCGAGCTGGATGGCGATAATCAGGAGAAACCTGGCGAGATGCGGCTTTAGGAAGAGGGGCCTTATCTGGGCCCAACCACTCTGAGCCTTCTCCCAAACCGACGCGCGTCTTGTTTCATCCAAACCTTCGGTTTGGCTCTTTTGACGTTCCTGACAGAGTTCCTTCACCTTTCGTGCAAAAGATCGACGGTTACAATGAGGATGTATAGAAGTTTCTACGAATACTGGCATAATCGACATTACGGGAAATGATTCCGGCGGTTTTCCAGTGTTCATGGCGTACATCCTTTGGAAGACCTTCATCGCCTCGTCATTTCTACCTTGGGACATCAGGAACTTGGGACTTTCCGGAAAGTACAGTAGAGTCAAGAACGCTAGCAGTGCGGGTGTGCTGCAGATCAAGATGAAGATTCGCCAGGAGTTGTAGACAATGGTTCCATCGAAAAGGGAGAATGACCACGACTGAGGTATCACTATCCATGCCAAGCCTGTTCCAAGTTGGAATAGTAAATGCCTTTAATAAAATTTTGCGAAACCGTCTTGACTTCAAGTTGAGACAAAAACTCGCCTGGAAGTGCCACGCTGGCCATGGAGGGGAACATGCTGAGCCACATTAGCGCTTTAGTCCTGCACTTAACGCCGTGAAACTCTGCCAGGTACGTCATGTTGATAGAAAAAGGACCACTTATTCTAAACACATCAATTCGTTCTACACATAACACCGACATTATTAGAGCCATCGCTTTTCGCTTGTACTCACATGATTCCGCTGAGGAATTTGAAGATAAGTAAAACGTGAAAACTCTGTGAAGTACTAATCAGAATATTGCAAATAGAATCGGTCAAATAGCCGGCCATTAGCAGAGAACGTCGCCCCATTGTATCAGCCAAGAAACCCCAAAAGAACGCCGATGTCACCATACCTGAAGAATCCCATAATCAAAATATCAGGTTTTGAAAAGCGATAAACGTCGGAATGAATTTTCAATCAGCTGCTCGTGTTACCGGCGTATGTCACCGCGTTGAGAACTCCCTTGTGAAACAGCGTCAGCTGAAGATCACATTCAGCCGATGGAAGTACGTAAGACATTGTAGTAACGTCAAAGAAGCTCGCCCATCCTCCCGGAAGAACGGCCAGTAGAAGCAAGTAGTTGTACAGGCCGTATCCTGGAAATTTTTATCTAAAAATGACGATCTTCCATTTAATCGAATTCGTAACGTATCATACATACCAGTTGCTTCAACGGCGTCCTCAAAGTCACATGGCGTCGTCGATTCATTCTGTTCTGTAAGTGAGAGGAAGAACAATGTTTAAAAACTGAGAGCTGAGGGCGTTTGACTTGTGAACACGTAGCTGACTTGACTGATATTACATTATCTTTGCCAAAAAAAAAAAAACACGTGATAATTAAGCAGCGAACAGTGAATTACACGACTCACCGTCTACAATTACGGATGACTGAGCTGAAGGCGAATACGAAATAGTGAACACTTCACCATTTTTTTTTCTCCCATTTGACATGTCACCGTCAGACATCTCGTCTTGGTTGAAAATGAGACAACAATGAAGGAATTTCATGGAATAGAAATATGGACGGTAGGATTTTGAGCTGATGTACCATCGCACGTATATATAGGTATAATGTTTGTACTTACTTTGATAGTATCGCTGATAGTGAGTAATGCTATTAAAATTGTTCTATATTTACATACAGGTAGACCAGGTATATCGTCATCATAACACTGTCGAATAAATTTCTCACGTCATAAGTGTTTACGGAAGAATTTTATTATGCAAATAACTAAATATATAGCTATAGGTATATGTATACGTATGTACAATCGTGACGATGATCATGCATGCAGACAGCACATGCTTCGTTAGGAATTAAAAGCACGTTGAGTGAGTATTCTGCAGTTAATACATAAGTACACAAGGAAAAGCACTTCACAATAATGCAAAGAAAAAAAAATGCATCCTCCTTATACACAGTATAAGTGAATGATTATTGTTCAGATAAAGATAGTACGAAGGTAAAAATTAAAATTGTGACGGTGATCTTGAGGCGCCAACGAAATCCATCCAAAATCTTACGTCAGTCTTGAAGGAGGTTTCGGAATGAAGATGGACAATATAAAGCAGGCTGCGTGCACATAAAAATTCATTGATCTTAGTATGATAAAAATCGATCTTAAGGGATTTTTACTTTTCTTGAATAAAAATATAAACTCACCGAGCAAGAAGCCTCCGACAAATATGAAGGGAGCCATGCAGCCTACACTCAAAAGCAGTGGAAACAGGAGATTTCCGAACATCGCACCGATCCGACCGGCGGCCATGGTCAAAGTAACAGCCGTTGCTCTGGAACCAGAAGATTTAAATAAATTTTTTTTACCTCGATGTGTCGTTAGTCCGAATTCGCAACTAACCTGAGAGTCGTCGGCATTAGCTCGACGGTGAAACTGATGATAGTAGTGATCGAGATGTTGCCAGAAGCCATGTAAATGGCAAGAAGCGTTAACGTGACGTCGGAATTCGGCGACCAGTTCAACGAAAATGCGCAAACAGCTGGGATCAAGAAAGCAACCACTGCAAGAAGAAAATATGATAATTTTTTTCCAACGAAATTCGAATTGCATTATATGACCGTACAAAATACTCACGCAAGAGATTCCTCTTCCCGATCCGATTAACAAAACTCCCGGCAAGTGAACAAGCTATGACAATTGTAATTGCCAGGATCATGGAGTTGATGTAAACCTTACTGTAGACAGGAACCTGTGAATTTTGTAAATTTTTAAAATTATATTAAAATATAAAAATGAAAGATCCGGAATAGATATTTGACTAATTTTGCACAAGGTGAACTTACCACAGTGCAAGTTATCGGCAACGTGGAGTTGAATTCGTCGTACTTTGTAGAGTTTGCGTTACTCGGTGTACTTATCATGTTGCACAGAGTTGAAGGACCGAAGTCACCGTTGCTTTTTCTGTGTTCAAAGTCCTCCATCAATGTGAAGAGCTGAGGCATCCACAGACGCACCGTATTCAGACTGCGCAGAAAACGGCAAGTTAATATTCCGCATTCGTGCTGTGAATAAATGGTGACAACGTACCTGAGAAGGCCTCCGAATTGTATAGTGACGATCAGGAGGAAGCGATAGAAATACGGCTTCTGAAATAGAGGTTTGACCTGTGCAGCACCGTTTCGAATTTGTTCCCAGACTGAAACTCTTCTCGGGTTATCCGCAGCTTCTGTTTTCTGTCTGTGATCATCCCGACGAAGTGCCTTCACCTTTCCAAATAAGATTTCGTGGTTTATGGAAGGTTCAGTTAATCACTGTACACATGTACCTTCATAGATTGAAATAAACGATATTACGGGAAATTTTTCCGGTGATTTTCCAGTGTTCATAGCGTATATTCTTTGGAAGACCTTAATCGCCTCCTCGTTTCTACCTTGGGACATCAAGAACCTCGGACTTTCTGGTAAAAATAGTAGAGCAATGAATCCAAGGAGAGCTGGCATGCTGCAGATCAAAATAAAGATTCGCCAGGAGTTGTATACAAACATTCCGTTGAATAAGGTAAATGACCAGGGCTGAGGAATTATAATCCATGCTAATCCTGATTGGAAAAAATAAATTACACATATTTCTTATTATACAGTGCAGGAAAAGGTGCTCAACGTGTACGATTCAATTACTGATCACCTGGAAGCGCGATGCTTCCTAACGAAGGAAAAAGGCGAGCCCACAGCACTACTTTTGACCTGTACTTGCCACTGTGAAATTCTGCCAAGTACGTCATGTTAACCGCATAAGGACCGCTCATTCTGTAAAAACACAAGGTTAACAGACAAGTGTTCGATCGCTTAAAAAATATTTTAGAAATCAGAAGAGACCAGAAGTATCCAACACTGCGTGGTAATTCAATTGTTCTACCCACATGCATCCACTCAAGAATTTGAAAGTCAGTAAAACGTAGAAGCTCTGGGACATGCTGCTCAAAATATTACAAATGCAATCACAGCTGTATCCCACCATGAGAAGCAATCTTCGTCCCTTTGTGTCAGCTAAGACACCCCAGGGAAATGCTGCGGTAAACATTCCTAAAAATTTGACATTTTTATTGTACATGTTAACGTAACTTCCATGTCTGATGTTGATAAAGGGATCTTAGGACAAAAAACTTATCAAATACACATCTTCGATTCGAATTTGTTTTACATTTACAGGAACATCGACAATTTTTGTTACCCAGTCTTGTATAATACCTGCGTAAACAGCAGCGTTGAGCATCCCTTTCTGGAAGGGTGTGATTTGCAGATCACATTCAGCTATTGGGAGAACGTAAGACATCACCGTTGTGTCGAAAAAATTTGCCCATGCTCCTGGTAGAATTGCCAAAATTAGAAGGACGTTGAACAATCCGTAGCCTGGAAAAAATCATATTCAAGGTTGGAATTTGTCAGAATATTTAAACAGTTAAATTAATTTGCATAATATAAGTAATCAATAACAACGATCATAAGGAGTTTCATTTCACTCTATCAGTGTTCACTTGCTTTGTTTGTTTCAGACGCGAATCGGGAATGCACTGTGAAAATATTTTTATCGTTCATTCCAATAGTTTAAAAGACAAACCTGTTGCTTCAATGGCTTCGTCGAATTCATGTAGAGTATTCAACTCACCAGAACCTGAAAAATGAAAGTGGTTATTAGTTGATCATACATTAAACATACTTCGCCGTTTTACGAATGTAAATCTGATACATTAACTTTGTATTCTGATTGCTGTACAGATAGTTACAAGTAATACTAATCTTAAATTTTACCGGAGTACTTGCATCGGAAAAGAAAAACGGTCAATAGTGAAAATTACGTAACACGCACAGGCGCAAAGCGATATCATAACAGCAGTTGGATTGAACGAAAAGGGCCAATAGCATCATGCGTGTTAATGTGTGTCGAAATGGTATGGTTATAAAAAAAATATTAACTGATTCCAGTAATTATCAATAACTTACCGCCGGCTGGAGGAGAATAAAGTTGGATTTTTTCTGCATCGTGTTCTTTCGTATCGGCATCAGACATTTTTCACTAACGGAAATGCGTGGGTCAGGCAGATACAATTCGACGCGATAACGTAGCTGGGAAAAATTTTCTCTATATGAGAACTACGATATTCCTATTCTGGATCATACAACCAGCTGCAGTGAACGGTGGCGAAAAACTGGTGAGTGCGAACTGGATTACGTGCATTGATACCTCACTCACTTAACATCTGAATATAGTGACTCGACAACCTTCCTTGATTTATCGCGTGATTGTTACTTGGTATGGATACCTCGTATTCAGTGCCGTTTGTTTGGAAAAATGAAAATCAGCAAATATTTTCAAGACAACTGCTGTTTTACTTCGTCTTAAAGCGAATGGACTCTACACCGTAATCAACTCTACGATTGTTATGATATCCATATGCACGAAAACTTTCATATTTTTGCAAATTCGCGAAGGTAAGTGTAGTCAATATATTCAGCACTTTCGACGCCGGTTTCTTCTAAATGTTTCCTTACCTTCTTAGCAATGTCCACGAACCAAAATTACAAAGACGAATATTGTGAAGCTGGGGAACTAATTTTTCACCAACGTGCGAGTTTGACCAACGGTTGAAAACGAATGCAAGAAGGAATTCACGGTTGCCTTCTCATCTGCAGACTGAAACATGTGGCCACCCATTGTGTACGAGTGGCCAGAAAGTTAACGACCTTCAGATCTCTTGAGATTGTTTGTTCACTCGTTTTACTAGTAAATCCGAAAAAAACCAGATTGGCAGGCGTTAACTTTATACGTAAAAATACTAAAATTGTACTCCAATCTGCGTGTAGATACATGTTTTTATCTCTACTGTAATGAAACGCTTACAATTAGTCAAGCACTTCGTCAATCCATCGCGCTTGCGCAAGCATATGATTATGACTTCGACGCTAAGGCCAGTGTCCACGAACCGAGGAATTATTTGGCCATTGCGCAGCTACAGAATTTTCCGTGGTCTAAATCGGGTAATGATCTACCATCCACTCCATCGGCAGTAAGGATAAATAATTGCACTCTTAGTTTCTCCAGTCTTTGTGATTTTTATAAATACTGTACGTAATATAATCGATTTAAGGTGTTTCGACAACCATGCGTGCTTGTCACGTGGCTTTAATATAATAAATTGCAAATATGTTGCTAGTTAATAACATGACTGTACAGAAAACAGTTATATGTTGTACCTACGTAAACTTAACACTGCAGTTCGGTGATCACGATAGTGTCGTTCACGTGAATGATGAGATAGAGATTAGATGAAGCGCTGTTGAGTTTGTGAAGCGAAAATCCAATTCGAGATTTCACATTAACTTTTCGGGAGGTTTAGGGATGAATATTGATAGTACGAAGCAAACTGTAAACACACAAAAGATCACGGGATTGAGCATCAAGGTACGCTGCAACTAATTGTGAGCTTGGGTATAATCGTAAAGATGATACTCACCGAGTAGGAATCCTCCGACAAATATGAAGGGGACCATGCAGCCTGTACTCAGAAGTAGCGGAAACAGGAGATTTCCAATCATAGAACCGATGCGACCAATGGACATTGTCAAACTGACAGCAGTTGCTCTGAAAGTGGATTAAATCGAAGGTAAAATGTGCATGAAATTCTTTTTCAAAGATCGCTTGAAATTGGTTTTAGCTCTCAGAAGTAGAGACAATCACTGCATTCCCACTCAACAATCTACTTACAAACCATATTTAAACAAACCTCAGAGACGTAGGCATCAAATCGACCGTAAAACTAATGATAGAAGTGACTGCGATGCTAGTGAACATCAAGTAGATGGAGAAAATAGCTAACGTGACATCGGAACTTGGCGACCAGTTCAACGAGAAACTGCAAGCTGCCGGAGCTATATAAACCAGCACTAGAATGAAAAATGTATCATGTATCCGGGAAAATTTCATTGAGTTTCAATCGATTGAGTTGACATATCAGTTTCTGAACTCACGTAGCAGATTTTTCTTCCCAACTAGATTAACCAAGCTACCAGCAAGTGTGCAACCTAACACAGTGGTGACTGCTAGGATTATAGAGTTTATGTAAACTCTGCTGTGAATTGGTGCCTGAAAATTGTCGTTGAAAAAACTTGGTCAAAAATACTGTGTAAAAGTAAAAACTCGATGGGTTACAATTTGCTCTGATCAACTTACAATAACGCAGGCATTTCCTATCGTAGAGTTGAACTCCTCAGAATTCGTGGCGTTTAAAGGCTCGGGCGAAGTTAGCATTTCGCACAAAGTTGCGGGACCCAAGTTGTCATCGCGATTTTCGTAATTGAAATTTTCCATCAATGTGAAAAGCTGAGGCATCCAAAGCCGCAATGTATTCATGCTGCGTCAAAATTCACATGTTAATGTTGCTTCCAAGTATTGTGACCCTAGTGGTAATCACTTACCCCAGCAGGCCTCCGAATTGGATGGTCGTCATCAGGACAAACTGGCTGACATACGGCTTGCAAAAAAGGGGTTTAATTTGACTCCAACCACTTCGAGTCTTTTCCCAAACAGACATGCTACTTTGATCCAACGTACATTCTGTTTGTTTCTTCTGAGTCTCCAGATACAGTTCTTTTACCTGTGAAGATAAAAATTCGAGGGTTGCCAAAAGTTAGACAAGTATCGACTACGGCAGGTCGTTGACTATAAAATTATCTATATTACCGGAAAGGTTTCCGGAGGTTTTCCAGTGTTCATGGTATACATTTTTTTGAAGACCTTCATCGCCTCGTCATTTCGTCCCTGGGAAATTAGGAATCTTGGACTTTCTGGGAAAAAGAATAATGCCAGGAATCCCAGGAACGCTGGGAGACTGCAGATCAGAATAAAGATGCGCCAAGAATTGTACACAAATACTCCATCAAACAGGACGAATGACCAGGACTGAGGGAGTATCATCCATGCTAATCCTAAGCGAAAATATACCGAATCCTGAATAGACAATTCGTTCTTCTCGTTAGGCTGGAAAGCTAAAAACGTAACGTGTACAATGAAGTTAAGATTCACCTGGAAGCACTATGCTCCCTAAAGAAGGAAACAGACGAGCCCATAACAACATCTTCGACCTATACTTGGCACCGTGAAATTCCGCCAGGTACGTCATGTTCACCGCAAAGGGTCCGCTCATGCTGAACAGCAATAAGTTCAGAAATATAAATATTCAACTTTGTCTGTCGATGCACACTTAAAAAACATTTTCCAATTTCTTGTTCTACTCACATACATCCACTAAGGAACTTAAAAGCCAGCATAACGTAGAAGCTCTGAGACATGCTGCTCAAAACATTGCAAATGCAATCGGCTAAGTAGCCAATCATAAGTAGAGTCTTTCGGCCTTTCGTGTCAGCTAAGACTCCCCATGGAAATGCCGCGGTGAACATGCCTGAAAAATTACAGTTTTTACAGTTACAATTTCTTTACTAGTCCTCGAACCGAGACGTCTAGAGAAATCTTTGAATTTTGTTATTATATGCCGATTGCTCCAGCACATTACCAGCATAAATGGCAGCGTTAAGAAGTCCCTTCTGGAATAAAGTCATCTTCAAATCACACTCTGCTGTCGGAAGAACGTAGGAAATTGCCGTTGTGTCAAACAAGTTCGCCCAAGCTCCGGGTAGAGCCGCCAACAGTAGTAGAACGTTATAGAGTCCATAGCCTAAATCAACGTGCGTGATAAGCCAGGCAGAATAAGTGACGAGATTGCTATAGTGAATACGAACCGGTAGCTTCAATGGCCTCTTCAAAGTCACGCGGTGATTCAGATTCATCAGGAACTAAAAACGCAAATTAAAAAGGAGAGGTGATTCAGTTTTTTGTGCAGATTTTTGGTCCATCATTGTAAAGAAGCAACGCTAGAGAAGGGGAGAGAAAAATTGGTGACAATCGTGTTACTATAGGATTCGGTTACTCACTCGACGATGTAGACTCCAACGATAGTAAACAAATTAATTAAGCTCACCGATGACCGAAACAGGCTGGGATTCTTCGGTGTGAAATGAGATTGTAAACACCTCCTGAACTTTTTCAGAATCGCATCTTTTGGTACCTTCGTTCTTCTCAGCCATCTTGTCCCAGTTGAACTGACGATGAGCGAGATAAGGTGGCAAAAATTTTACTAGATATGCCATTATATTTGATATATGCGAGGTCATGATAGCGATACAGATGTTACAAGAGACACAGCTTACGTGAGTGATCTTACTTGCTTACACAGTATCATTTTACCTTAGTCACCTCGTAGATATTTTTTTCTATACTTGAATGAGCTGCCGCCGCTAAGTATGTAAGTTGCGGTGAATTAGTGGTTAAAATTTACACGTTTACTAATAAAATCGTGATGGTCTCATTCTGCGTTAGTGAATAACTACGAAGCGAACTTTTTAAAGGTAACGTTCAAGCGCCAATTACACTTTTTATATTTATTTTTTTGTAATTCGAGTTGGATGCATCCTTTCTAAAAATTGATAGCTTCCATTACGGCCTCAAAATCTGATGGTTGCAATCCAACACACGTATACCCTCAAAATTTCGGATCTCTGTCTTCTGCCGTTTGGACTTTTTTGGGCAATTTTTCGATAAACACTGTATTTTTACACATAAAATTGTTATCGATAGATTTATCTGCGAAGACCTGAAAAATGTTTTACACAACTTAGTCTTCTTGTTCATTAGATCAAATGGAAATACTTATATACTTATTTTTTTTGCCAGTTATTATATTAATTAGCTTCATGTGCAAGAAAAATTAACTTAACACTACGCAAAAAGTTTCGAAAATCAACATCAACCAGTTACTAATATTACGAATGAATCCAGTGACAGTTTTGGCTATAAATTAAATCTGAAAAGAAACCCAACAAGCAAAACATCATAAACTATTCATCCGGCAGTTGAATATATATTTCATTGTGATTATGTCTCGATGTAATGACTCATCGAAAGGTTCGTTATAGAATGGACCAGAAAATCCGGTTACTGCTAAACAGCTCAAAGTGGAAAACGCGCAAAAGATTTGCGATACACTTTCACTTCTCATGTATCAGAGTCTTTGGGCAAAGTGCATCGAGTAGTACTATTGAATTCCATGTTCAATTATATCCATAATACCCACACTACTGAAAAACGTTGTACAATCACAAATAAGAAGAGAAGCTTGAACAAAACAAGGATGGCTATGCAACCCTTTCGAAAGTGGTTTTTACGATTTTGTACGAAATTTTTTCAGTAAAAAATCCACAAGAAGAAGAAAAAAGTTAACAATTCATTGCGAAAATCTATGCATATTTCCAATTTTTTACGAAATAGTAAGAAATGTTACAATTTCCTCAAAAGTTCGTAGGAGTAGAAATTGCGGATTCTCAAACGCGATGCGACTCAATGGCAACGAAAAGCAAAGATTGTTTTTGCAATAAGTAACAAAGAGCCATGCTTGCAAATTGTTGCGAAAAACTTGATGTTATTCCTTCTCATTGTCTTGCACCAGCACAGATCGTTCATTAACCGCGTGGCCGTTGTTAATCGCGTTGATATAAAAAGATCTGCGTCTTTGCTACTGTAATTTATATACGCATGGCGGGTGTTAGGCTGGAATAACTTTTATTTACCAGAGGATTATTATGCTGTTTGTTGTTTCAACGTCTATATGCATACGTAACTAGTCACTCTATGTCAATATGCGCCCTGCATGGTCTTCTCGTACGTTTTTTTCTCTGTTTGGCACAAAATAGAGTTTCCGTGTGCTGTCCGACCACGTGATATCCGAAAAGTAATTTTTTACGGCATGGGCATTGAAAAGTCCACTTTTTGTGCCAGTTTTCGTTCCGTAAAGTGACGCTTTATACGGCAGCGAACAAAGTTGCGGAATAAAGTCTTTATTCCGCGGTTTTGATGCGCAGTTCGAAGTGCGCATCTCAAACTGCCGAATAAAGTAGCTTCGTCGAACAGATCGCGACATAACCTCACTCTTCGTTTTGCTTTTCAATGCCCATATCGTAAAGAATATTGTATGTGGCTGCCCGTAAACCGTTTTTTGGCTCGGATAATTTCAGTACTCGCTTCCGGCTCGCCTTCAGCTCGTCCTGAAATCTTTATCTTTGCCAAAAAAACAGGCGGCTTACGGGCATGCCACATAAATAGCTATTATGCACAAAATATCGTTTCACGTTAATTCTTTCTCTACGATTTGTTACAGGATACTCGCCCAACCGATTACTCGGAAGAGATTGTAAGCGACATATGTGCTAAGAATACACGTACGTCAAATTCGAGGAATTAAATTGAGCAGGAAACTTATTCGGTAAGTTGGAATAAACTGCACAGTTGAGTTCCTCCAAGGATTTTATTTAATCGTGTTCTGGTCTGGTTTTTTAATGAATATTCATTCGCATTCGAGGAACTATCTGCGAAGGAAAAAATAGTTATTTTCAATTCATGTAATAAATTTTTCGTCGTTTAGTATCTGCAGATTAAATATAGTGACATGACGTTGGGGATCAGGTTACAATTTTATTTATTTTATTCTCAGCGTTGAAACTGTCGAGCTTTGCTAGCTGGTTTCGTAATGCAATCTAATGACACTATAATTTTCGAAACTTTGTGCGGAAATGATTGCGAATTGACAAACGTCGTTCTCAAATTGAAGGGAAAAACTTTTCAAAAACTGTTCTGAACTTCTATATAAACTTTTTACTGAACGGTTTACGAAAGTTTTTATCACTTGGTCCTCAAGTCTAAACAAGTTTCACAAAAGATGAGAAGTTAAGTTTTTGTAAATGTGTAATATAATTTAATTATTAAGTAACATTAATTTGTAAATGTATAATGTGTTTTTTTTCTAAATGTGGTAACATAATTTGTTAATCTGATAGCGGACCATTGCAAATTCGCAAATTACGATGAGAGAGTCATTCATTCTTGTCACGTCTGGAAAAGAATACGCGAACTTTGAATGTGGATTATGTTTTATGAATTAACGATCAAGCACTCCGTTGACAATATACCTATTTTTGGATATTACAGGAAGGATTCTGTGAGTAAGACCACTATTTGGATTTAAAAAAAACTGGTAAAACAATAATGCGATCACGTCTTACCTATGTAAAATTGGAAGGAAGACGCTTTTTATCTACGCACAAAACGAACCGAATCGCGAGCTAAACCCGTTCGTTTGAAAATTTGCACTTCTGCATATGATCTAATAGCTCTGTCGACTTGACTGACCGAGTGAGCAAGCCGGACAAGCATTCCATTGTGTTTTATACCTTGAAAGATTCATCGCTGTGACAACGCTGCCATTTTTCCTTTAACTGTAATTGGTGAGGTGACACCTCGATAGAATCGCATAACGGTCACACGGGGTGAAATTCACCCCAGCTTTACAAAAAGTGATATACTGCTTCAACAATGAGTTCTAAAACATTAAAAAAATTACAGCCCGGTATTCTTTAAGGATCGCAGAAAAAAATCTATCAGTTTTCTTAACCAAAATTACCATGATTAAGTGAATCTACGAGGAGTTTGAAAAATGTTATTAGGGTTAATCACAACCTTGTCTTCATATTATCATTTGAACTACTAGTACCTTCTACCTTCTATCGACATTTTAGCGCGATTTTCGTAGGATATTTGGTGCTTCCAGCTTTTCGAAATCAATTCTAGTTTTCCCCGATACACCATGTTTATAATTTGGATTTGTTTTTAACTTTAAACTTTTCCAGCAAATGATTCTTTCGTTTTTGTAATTATCGACTACATAAAGATTGTCAGCTAATGCAGTAAATAATAACTAAATATTCCTTTAGACATTACTTCGGTATGTTCTGCTGGTGGAAATGACTTTTATCTGTTTCACCGACAGAAACCACATGTAGCAGTCTCGTTACCATTGAAATACGATGTCGACTGAAGTTTTTATGTACCTTGCGCTACGTGAACCGCAGGTGTTCGTTTTCAGATAAGTGGATAACATAAGCCATATGATGGCCAAGCTCCTAACCACATCTGGTACTCCAGGTATTTCAAACGAAAACATTCCGACGGAGGGCAAGTCTACCTTATTTTACTACGTTGCTAAGAAAATATGATGAATTTTTTTTATTTATATCTCAACATAAATAATAGATTATAGCTAACTACTAAAGTAAAGTATAGCGTATACTGGATAGTACAGTTGTTGTTGTAATTACAGTGTATTCGATTGAATATGGCATCTTCAACAATACGTTAAATAATTACGGTTATTGAAATTCATATTACCGGTAAAAAAATTCCCTGCGCTAACAGGGAGAGGAAAGAAAATATATAAGTCGGTTTAAAAAAGAATGAATTCAATTTGCATTACAAATTCCTTCTTAGCATAGTTGCTGTTATTTCTATCAGTTATTTACAAGATGTAAAATTAAATTCTCTGGAATAAGGAGTCCCGACCATCTTGAAAATATATTCTAATTTAATTGGTACAAGCTCGAAATACGAGGTAATCAAAAGACTCGTAAAATTATAATTTTGCATAATATTTTCAAATGACAGCTAGTGAACAAAACAGTTCACACTACAGTACACAAAAAATCACTACATATAATACAAACACGTCAACATTTCGCTACGTAATGCTATATATCGTATATTACATTACATACTAGTAACTTTAATAGATACCTTTGATTATCTAATGATTTGCGTTATCTCTACCCGAGGCCGACGCAATTACATAGTAAAACAGAAGCAAATTGATAGTTTTTATTGTTCATATAATTAAAACTCTGTGTATGTGTCTTTTCATGACCACCTCAATTTAATTCAACGTCACTTATACGTTAATTGATCATTTATTTCCTGTGATTATAATATTACCAATTAGCTTCGCCGTTAATCGTTCGTCGTCACGACGCTGGCTTCTCTCGGCACGAAGCAGCATAAAATAGCGCACGCTGAAAACGCAGAACAAATTCGTTTAGCATAGTTTCATCATTTTATGGGCATTCAAAGTACCAAGGAAAATATACTCACTTAGAGGAACACAGGCCATCACGCTCATCGTTAACGAGCAGTCAATCTCAATTAGAAGAGCGATCAAGTTTCCGGCTGCAATAACCCCTGTTCTACCCAATACCAGGGTGATGCACACCGCCATGGTTCTGCAATAGATACACAACATGTGTATAGAATTCCTCAAGTGATTCACGAATCATCAGCGTCACTTTATGCCAACCTCAAATTCGTCGGGTACAAGTCGACAACAATTGATGTCAGTAGGCTCAGGCAGACACCGGATATAACGTGGTAAACAATTATCATCGTTGAAATAAGGGGTGTCAAGTTGACAAAGAGAAGACCAATCCCAGCTAGTCCACTCATAGTTTGGCACAGTACTGAAAGCGGGAGAAGAAGGTTTCGATACGAGCCCAGAAACTACTGTAGTTCTTATGGGACGAAAAATAACAGCGACCACGAAGGGTGAAAGGACTGAACAAGCATCGTCGTGGAAAGTATGACTTGACTTCGGGGCTTACTTATTATCGTCTTTTTCTTCATTACACTGACGAGGAAACCGACCGACGAGTAGACTACGAGACTGACGCCTGCGATGGTCATTGTGTTGATGAAAACACTGGTGTCTAGGTGACGATGACATTCGTGTCCGTGATGAGGATGCGCAGTCACATTGACTGCGACTTCCGGTGTCTTAACGGCGTAGGCGTCGCATATCGTGGCTGACAATCCCGGATTCTCGTCGTTGTAGAGTGCGACCTGGTTCAGGATCTCCGGCATCCAAAGGTACATGCCGTTGAAGCTGTAATCCGGAAGTGAACAAGGCGATGAATTTTGAAATTCTTGTTAACGTGATACTGGAGGAAATTATCGCGTCGCGACTTTCTCGCACCTGAAGAATATCTCGAACTGCATCGCGCAAACAAGCAGGGTGATGAAACCGTGGGGGTGCATGAAAAGGGGTACCGTTTGGTCCCACATTGTTCTAAGGACCCTCAATACGGCGCCCGATTTTGCGGCCATCACGTCTTGGTCCATGCTCATCGATGCTGGAGCGATGATTTCGGAAACCTGTGAGATTTTCGAGGGTTTAAATTTCGATCTTTGGACAAGGAAGTCGTCACCTCGTAGTCGACGCGTCATTCTCACTCACCGGATATTTCGAGCCCGTTTTCGAACCTCCGTTGGAACGATAGACGTCCTGGAGGATGTCGACAGCATCTCTATGCCGACCGATCAGCACCAGGAACTTTGGACTCTCTGGAAACCTTAGGAGGCCCAAGAACGATATTAAACCTGGTAGGCCAAGGATCAAGACGAACAGCCGCCATGACCTGAATGATAGGCCCAAAATGTCGAGCTCAAAATCGAGCGGTAGAATCCCCCATCCGACTCCTTCAATGATCCGCAAAAACAAAAAGAGACACATTGCAAAGGTCTTTTCGTTTTTTCCTTGGCATTTCTCCGGATCTTCATTAACATCGAACAATGATATTAGTGGTATACTTTACCTGGCATCAACAACATCGAGAAAGGAAACGCTGTGCAAGCCCAAGCAATTGACTTGGACCTGAACTTCACGCTGGAGAATTCTCCCAGGTACGAATAAACGGCGGCTGAGGAACCGGATATCCTGAAAGGCGAGCGTCAAAGTAATCGGTTAATAACCATCGTGGGGTCGTCGCGTGAAAGGAACGAATCAGAAGAAAGTATCTAATATATATATATATATAGATAACTGAACTGTACTCACAGCAAACCCACCATCAGTCGAAGGAATGCCAGGAGCCAAAAGTTGTAAGCGAAAGCCGACGCGAAGCTGAATGCCCAAGCGCCGAAAAGAGATACTAACAACACTTTTCGTCGTCCTGTTGTGTCCGCGATCACACCCCAAGTGTGGGCACTAGTTACCATACCTGAAATTTTTATTTTCAACCTTCAACTCATCTTGTTTCTTACCAATCGTCAAAAACCGACAAGCATAGTCAGAAATTGAAATTTTTTCAACGAATAAACACCGAGACTAATTGAAATTTTATGAAAACCGGATTGATTTGTCGAAAAATGTAGTATCTTCGTTTTTGCATATACTTTCGTCTGGATGAATTGGAACTCAGGTTTCCTTGGAGAAGAATCAGAACTCTTTGAACTCGGAACCGAGTAAGAAGAGGAAAAGTGTCTCGCTGTAATTCGGTGTGAACAAGATGCGGAAAGAGCGTCAAAAGAGATCAATCGAGGGTTCGGACGTTCTAAGCATCATATGTTGGTGAATTTTCTCACGTGCAGGTGTAGAACGGAGTTTGGCGAGTGATGCAACGGTGCCTCCACCTCATTAAGTCAGCCGGAATGATAGCGCCACCGTTTCGTAGACGAATACAGTGAGGTGAAAGAATCAATTTCGCGGTTCGACGTGTGCTTACGTGTTATGCTTTCGTTTCCAATTACCTGTGAAAGTGGAACCCGTCAGGATTCCTTTCTGGCTTGAGGTCATGTGCAGGTCGCATTGAGCAGCCGCCAGGATGAACCCTGTGCTCATTGTTTCGACGATCGAGGCGGTGAGGCATATCGCGCAGACGATAATGAGGCCGGCATTGAACTTCCCAAATCCTTGAATATATATAACGCAATGTATAATACACCGGGTATGTGTGGCCCGTGACATTACACTGATCTTCGTACACGGCGTCGGTATATACTCATTATAAATACACATACGTGACCAAAGTGATTGTTGAGCTATGGCACAACTCACCTGCGAGCGCTAAAGCCTCCTCCAACTCCACGCGTCTCGTCCGTTGGGGTTCTGGAAAATAACAGAATTTACAGACGTGTCTCGTTCCGTCACGTACCTAAAGATAATTCGCGATTAACCGCAATCCGGCGATTCGAAATATTCGGAATCGGAATCCATCAGTATCGGATGATGTATCGCATCAGTTGAACTCAGCGGTTCCGCCATGCGGATCGAGTGTGCGAGTGCAAATCGTGAGTGAAAAAGACAAAGAACAGATGTAAGAGCGAAAAACGATCGATCGAAACGCGAGAGATATAAGGGAAATCTATGAAATCCACGTTTCACCCAAAACCATGTTCGGACGTGTCAACTTCACGAGAAGCTCACTGCAAGTATCGGGAAGTTAAAGAACGTCGCAAATTTTTCATAGAATAAATAATGAAAATAGTTATCGTCGATTTTGAACTCGCGTTATCGCTCGGGGTCGAAGATATTACGACGAGTTAAATGACAGGTTGAGTGTTGAACTTACCATTAGCATTCTCCATTTACGTGTCCAGTTCTGGCGGTGTGATATGCGGTGAGTATATCTCGTCTTGCCAGTAAACTGCGAAGTGATATTTCCTTTCAGCTGGAGTACCAAAGTGTACAATTGTTCAGACAGGCGCCGATCCTCCAGCCGTTCCTCTTTTTCCGCTTCTGCTTCTTCTCACCGCCTCTATGTCCAATAACTCATCGAGCCTTGTCATGTGACGTGTTCTCATTCAGGCTGCAGATATGCGACGCGGACCCGATGGGGCATATGAATTTGACCCGTTTCGATTTTGCGTATTGGTTCAACGCTTGTGGCTGCTGCGGACTGATATTTGTGTGCGTATCGTCGTACTCTCCGAACTTTAGAAAATATGTATGTTCAGGTGTGCGAAATAACTTCAGCCTCAGGCCCAATTAATGTCAGGGTTGACAACTAGCCGGTTCTTGACTAGCCGCACGGCTACTCATATGTTTTTTGCTAATTCTGTCGTTATTTTTTTCAATCCTGTTTCTGTCTTGTCCTCCTCCTCCTCCTTCTCCTCCTCTTTCTCTCTCAGCGATCGGCACAATAAACAACGATTGAAAGACAAATGGAGCTTGAAGAAAAAAATAAAATAAAATAAAAATGGATGAAGAATAATTTTAGATAAAGAAAAACATACGCGAGAAAGAAAGAAAATAAACAGGAGGAATTATTAACTAAAAACCACCGCCCCCGGCAGTTAAGTGGATCCGGTTTTTATCCCGCTACTCTTACCGTGGGAATAAAGTGCGAAAATTTCACTAACTTCTTCGAATTCGCGTATTAACTAGTCTATAAATTTCGCGATTTATTCCGCCGATTCCCGTCTCTCTATGTCCGAGCGATAGCCGGTTTGTGTTGAAAGTGCCGCTCGAACGTCGCTGGTACTACTGCCACTGCAGTCATGATCGTTTTATCAAGTACGGGAAGAAATGAGGCGACTGTATAACGTGTACGCGCAAAGGTCGCAGGAAACGAGAAGGTAAAAGAGCAGAAGGAAAAATCTACCTGCATTGCAAACTCGAGAATTAATTGTACACAATGCAGAGGCGCCTTAACCGCCTTAACTTAACTGATGCAAGGCGAACCCGATCATAAGCCACCTTGCGTATGCTCGATCGTGTTCTTCTTCGACGCCAAGCGAAAGTGGGGAAGGGAAAGGCTCTCTAAAAGTACTTACAGCGAAACCGATCGCCGGTTAGACCGACCTGTCGCCAAGCGATTGCAGCTCCAACCTGTTCCTATACATATAAGCATAGAAATTGCCCCGATTGATATTTTGCGAATTTTATTCGCCAGCTGGAAACCAGGTTGGGAAAAATTGTTGACAGAAATCCATTCGTAGATTGCTCGTGTTGGAATCGGTAAAATATAGCGAAGGATCGTTGCCTCGTGTGCGCTGCTGCTGCGTTTATAGCTGTAGCTATCCAAGTGCAACGCGCTGCAGACATCGTGTAAGTATACAGGCGTGCGATGTGCGTTAAATCATTATTAACATGCATAATCTGTGAGGGAAAGGTGGCTAGCAGACCTCATCGTGCGCCTATGCATAATATAGCTATACAGATTTGCATTGATCAGCAAGTTGTTTACGAACCGTTCATCAATAATAAGTAAAAAAACGCGATGAACAATTGCTTTTGCATCATTATATTACATCAGCTTAAACGATACGATGAGTAATGATAATATTTCTTCCGAATCTGAACATCTTCTGCGCACGAATTGTAATATAAGATTATCGTAAAATAAAAAATTATGACTGAACAAGTTTTCGTTAATCATTCCTTACTGTTATTTTACACTCCACCGTTTTATCTATAAATATATATTTAATATTGAACATACGCTTTCGACTAATTAGTTTGCGGAAGCAAAAATTTTGTACATATTGTAAATATAGTATAATGTAAAGCGTATAATAGTGTGACGACCGCAGCTGTAATTCGTTGAGCTTGGATTTCCTTATATAATAGATATTTTCGTACGTAACGTAGTTATCGCCTAATTACACGTTATTGATAACAGAGTCTTTTTGGCAATACACTCATGTGTTGCAAATATTATTGATTTCTAATTACCAAGCGCTAGGAGCATTTAGTGTATGTTTATAAGGAACTATTTGAACACGTGCTGTTAAAAAGAAACTCATTAATTATAACACGTTACGATGTTATAACGATGGAAATTTTTTTTCCGTCAGTCAACGTCATTCATACACGAACGCAAATAGAATGATTCTCGGGTGTCTCTTTGCGTCTCGTTACTACGATCGTTTGTTCCATGCGTCAAGCTTTGAAACCCATTCAATAATATGCCTTATCACCGAAAGTTAATAGGTGGTGCACGTCACCTATCAATGCAATGACCAGTTGTTGGCACTCTACATCTCTTGTTCAATGCCGAATTTATTCAACCCATAAAACGCAGTGTAATCGTGGCCATTTAAATTATAGTTTCAACCGCATACGAGCGAATTTACCGATATGGATTGACGGCGATCCGTAATCGGCGTTTAATCCATACAAAGTAACCGGTTCGGATAAACTCGGCAACAATCTCAGTTAATCACTATTAAACGAAATAAAATGCAGCAAGAGTTTCGTCAATGAAGTTACACTGATCTAACAACAGCCAAGTTTGTGATCAATGCTATCACCGATCAGCGAAATTGGTGACATACATTGCTTGCAAAAATATGCCTACGTGTCGTGATCGCGCGGTTCCGGTTAAAAAATACCGTTAATCCTCCGTACATGCGAGCGAGAGCTTGAAAATTTGGTAATATATTTTAAGTCTTAATCGTCGTGCGATTTTCATCTTTTAAACTGGCTCATACGGACCGTGCACCTGTATCTTATATTCTTATATTTGCGCGGTTCATTGTATCGAAACGATCGTTGGCAACAAGTATATTCAGAGAAATATAAATGGGTCCTATTTTTTCCCCGTTTTTTTTTTACCTCTCTCTGTTGTTTTTCTTTTCTTTTCTTTTCTTTTTTTTTTCTCTTTTACACTTCTTCACCTCCGCAATTCATTTCGAATAATTTAATTCAGCATTCTAAAGTCCGATTTCTACGTCGTGACGTCGGTTCGTATTATAATAAGTATAGCGAAGTGATGTTCAACGTCCGACCTTCAGAATAGCGGTATAGCAGCAAGGGGGACCGGTTATAATAATCGCAATTTAATTTACTACAACTGTATAGGTACAATACGCGTGAATATTTATGAAAGCATGTAGTGTAGCTTTCGGACGTCTTGGATGCGGCGGATACAAGTTGGTGTATCATCGAGCTAATCGCCTTCGTCGTCATGCGACGTGATTGCGCAATGAAAATATTTTAGTATTTCTAGAGAAAGTATACCTACGCGGGCATTTCATAGAAACTCATTCGAAAATCGGATGGCCTTTCAAAATCGGCGTGGCGCATTCATGGTCGGAAAAATGTACCGCGGAACAATATGGCGGCGGAGAGACGTGTTTATAGGTACTCAATGGCCGATTGAAACGATCGTTTGTAATGGTTTGATAATTATGCGATCGCCTCCAGCAGCGTCTCTCTTAACAGGGTGCGACAAGGCCGCGCCACACGCGTGTTGACCTTCAAATATCATTAAATCGAAAATAAGCATGAGGTCAGATGTACTAATTTGACTAAAATACGCATACAGCTGTAAACCAATATCGCTTCGCTGGGTAAACTGGCGAAAATCGGTATTGTTTCTGAAGCGAGCGGTTGTTAAAAATCTACAATGTTCTCATAGACCGAAGAAAGAGACGTCGATAATTTTTGATAATTTTCACGTGTACCGCGCGCACGTCTGCGTAAGCAGGTATGGCGATGAATAAAGCTAGCGAAAACAATAATCATAATTCAACTCTTCAGACCCCGACATCTAAGACGTATTTTATTTTGCGATCGTCTGTGTTATACAAGACTTTGTCTATATACCTATACACGAACGTGCGGCTAACATATCTACGCCAATTACGTCCTAAGTTTTCTAGCAGAATAACAAATTGCGCGAGAAAATTATTTGCGCAATCCTAAGACTTGGAGGAATGTCACGTAAAAATTAACAACGCAAAACCTATCGTAAGTCTGAGTATCATTTTAGCGATCTCTTACACGTTACACTAAGTTTTACTGTTTCGGGTCTCCGCTAAATTTTATATCTCGATATCTGTGGCTCCAACGTAAGCCAACAAACGAAACAGTTGTTATATTGCAAGTATGATCAACTGCACACGATTGTTACTGGCAATTAAGGCCTTTTTCACGTTTTCGATGAACAACAAAGATATTTGAATGGTTGTTTTGCAAATTAGTCATATTTACACTTCACGTTTCTATACATACAGTTGCGCAAATACGATGTATAATAATATCGCAATTACGATATCGCAAATACCCGATATTTCTGCGATATACAGATATATGTACTTGTAATTATTTTCGTTGGAATTTAAAACGTAACATTTAGTACAGACATGTTTTTCCAAATTACGAATCGACAGATGCAATGATGGGTAATTTCTAACATCTTGACATCTCGTCAACGCCAAAATTTTGCCTCCGCTAAATTTTCGATCCGACGAAATCGTTCCAAATTCTAGACTTTAACCTGGGATCCTGATTTAAATACCTTGCACGGTATTCGTGTTCAGAGTACGCGCGCTGAGTTGGTAAGTGGTACAGCTAGTCAGGACGGTTGATAATAAAATTACACGCCCCGCATTGAAAAGGACCCACGTGACATCCGTCGGAAGAAAACGGTCAAGGTACCAATTTTTACGCAATTCAATATGCTTGTAGTTTTATCGAAGTGAAAATTTCCCAGCGAAATACTTGGCAAAATTACAGTGGAAAATGACGGAGACAAAACAGGCACTGGAGGAGCTCAAAGTCACACTCGGGCACCTCTGGGTTGAAAGATTATAGACCCTCAATATGGATTAATTATTCCGCGAATTGTGAGGCGTATCGTTGAAATGGTCTTACAAATTTGAATCTTTTCAAATCCATCTGAGGTTTTGCATACAGATGTAATTGTATGATCTTGAGAAATCAAAAAAATACGTTCACTACAAAAATATCAGAATTTCTAATGTCGAAAAAAACACTGTTTTATCAACTGTTACGAAAATCGAACATGCAACAAGAATAGTCGAATTTTCAAGATATTATCATCACTCCTATAAGAGTGCAATGAATTGATCGCAATTAAATCTATCAATATCTTCTTCGAGAATTTATCCAATTCAACATGGTTTTATTTCAATAGCATAATGTTCTCAGAGGCCACGCGTGTACGTGCAAAATATCGAACCGAACTTATAATAATCTACTAAACAAGACCGGTTCAGTGAAGCGATGATTCATAGAGTGCTCAAAGTACAAGCATACGAACCCAGTTCCTCGAGTTCAAGAGTTACAAAAAGTAAATTATTATCCACCTCAGAGTAGAGAACTTATAGATCCATTGAAAATGAATTATTTTATTCCGAACGTTCGATTAATCCAGAGGGACATGAAACCAGTTTCGAGCGATCTTAAAATAGTTGCATGGCCTCCGCTCTTACTAATTTGTTCGACACGGGTTTTCCCTTTGACAAATCCACGAGGATTTCGAAACGCGCAAGAAATCATCATTTGATTATCTTTCTCGGGCTATTTCGCCTAGATCGACCTCACCTGGCGCTTGTTTATATTTTTTTTACCGCGTTTCACGCTGCGCCTGACAAACAGGTCGACGGCAATCCGCCGTACACCCTGAAACATTCACCTTCTCCTTCCACCCCCAGACTTAAGTTTATGCTACCATCTAGCGGCCGACTCGCAAAATGCTGTTGACAGGCGATGCTTGATCGGCTGCTAGTAGCTGGCAATAAACTAGTTCTAAACCGAAGAAGATGTCATGGAGCCAAAGCTCAAGGAGGATGAAGGGCTCGAGGCCAGAGGCACGTAATAATTTGAAATAAATCCCGACTAAACTACTGCATGAAATACTAATTAAAAATCCGCCAGAGTCAAACTGCAAGCAAAAGAGTGTTATTCTGCGGCATTGCACTTGCCAAGTACCTGCGAAAAGGAAACGGGCGTATTCTCAATCCAGCCTCAGCAGAGCTGCGGCTTCCTATTGGTTCTTGCTAATCATCCTCGGTATATGATTGGCCGCGAATCGAGCCAGCTCTGACTGCTTGAATAAAAGAATGCACCTCATCTGTCAAATAGCGTCTCAAATCTCTAATAAATTCGGGATTAAAAAACACATAATGTGCTAACTGATCAGGGGACACAATTTAGTGTCTGATTGTATGGAGATTACTGATGTTTGGATTACTTTAAGCGGTAGAATGGGCGATAAAACGTACATGGAAGTTTGATGCCGATTCACAGGTTTAGGTTATGTCTCTCGCTTCCACGGTTCATTCAACCTGTGATGGAAATTTGAAATGTTTTGATTTTTTGCGAGCTTACTTTTAGCTGTGACTTACTGCTGTTGGATTTAACCGTCAACTTTTCGATTACTACATGTTTGATTGTTTGTCTCCCTTCAGAGAAAATCCAGGAGCGAAAGAAGATGAATGGGAAGATGGATGAAGTATATGACTTGTTAGAAATGTTAAGGGGTATCGAAGGGTGCAAGGACATAAACGCCTTTCTTCTGTCAATGAGCAGTGCCATAGATATCTGCTTGGCAATGAAGCAATCTGGTTGGTTTGCATTTCAAGTTCCATTTACGATTAGATTCTTACTTCCTGTGTTTAGCATTAATGCTTTCTTTTCAATCCTTCTTTACTTTTCTGGTAGAAAATCTTTCGCTGAATTATTTGAATGTAATGAACCATTCAATTAAATGGATTGGAATTGATTGTATCATTTGTTGAATAAACTCCAATGTTTCTTCAACTACAGGATGCTTGCCGCTGTTGATCAAACTCATAAATGCACGCGGTCAGGATACAGAAGCTAAAGAAATAACGTCCCAAGTATTTCACAATATAATACAAGCCACAGCTGACAGAAGTACGGAGCAGCCAGAAACTAGGATCTACAATCTTTTAGAACAATTAAAAGACTATTGTCAAATGCTCAGATCAATCCCTGAGGCTGAGCATTCCTCACCTGGTAAGCAGCATTTTGCTAATGTATTTGACAACTGGGGAAGTAAGGGAAAGTGCTAAAAATTAAAACTTTGCAACCATCTTTGTAGACTAACTACTCTTAAGTCTCTGTTATGGTTGTATTTTAAGAGAACTTAAACGTTATTCTGTACTGTATTTTTGTTTTTCATTTCTTTAAAAAATGGCTATACTTGGTTTTACAGAAGATGTAAACGACCAGCCGGTCGATTACAGTCAAAAATATTTAGAGCCGGTCCCTGTAACCCCGAGTAGAAACCCCGGCAATTCAAATACGCAGCCCATCGACTACAGCATGAAATACTACGAAAATGATTCACTAAATCAAGATAATGTGGCTAACAATGGTATAGTCCAAGGCACAGTTGATTATGGTAAAAGATTTTCAGAGCCGACATGTACGCTACACCAGAACAGTCCACAAAATGATGGGCAGGTTCAGCCGATAGATTACTCAACTAGGTATTCAGAAAAAAGCTCGATGCTACAGCAGAGCGATGTCGCTGACGAGTCTGAAACTATAAGAATACCGAAAAAAGAAAGTTCAGGCTCAAGCTCAAAGCCGGATGTTTTTGGTGTTTATGCCGAAACAGATTTAGACCAACCGACTGACTACAGTTTGCGGTATGCAGAGGATGATACAGATGAAGAGGAGAAACAGAATTCAGGATACTTTGCCGAAAACGAGCAAGCTTTTGTACCAGAAGATACGGTAAAAACTTACTGCACAGAAGGAACCCCCTACGAAACACCGTTCAACTTTTCGACTGCGACATCGATGTCAGACTTGCGTGTTGATGATTCAAAGGACACGGATGTTTCCAAGAAAAACCCAATGAAAATCGTCGAAAATAATCGCAAGGATAAGGAATCCACCTTTGAACCCAGTCCAGAGGAATCAAGCAGTGAAATCATCGCAAATAATGGATCCGAAAGTCGAAATAACGTTTCTGAACGCAGCTCTGACCAAGTATCTCCAGAAAAGGCTGATAAATATTGTGAAGAAGCTGTGGATAAAGAAGGTTTGCCATTGAAAAATTCTTTTGACTAATTTTTTGCTCAACTGAGCTTAAGGAACGTTCTATTATTAGTCCCGTGCATATTTGCACTTCATGTCAGCTTTCAATTACAGGAAAGATGGTTACATTCGGGGGAGAGGATCATTATGCTGAAGAAACGCCTCTAATGTTTTCTCGAACCAGTTCTCTTGGTTCTCTGGGTGGTTTTGAACAGCATTCTATCCACGATGATCGCAGCTCGGTTGTCAGCGATTTTAGGTAATCAAAAGTTATTCAATAGAAATAATTGTTGCCTATTGAGCCAAAGAACATATATTACATGCATATGAATTAATTTTAATCCAAGCAGCTGGCGCACGAGCGGTATTGTTTCTCCTAGTGAGTTACCTGATTCGCCGACACAAACTGTACCACCAAGTCCTCGTCACAACAAATCACAGCCTGAATTCACCAACAGGTCTCAAGATGAGACTTCTAAATTACCGGCACATCGTTTGTGTGAGCATAAAGGTAAAATCTGTTTTCTGTGTTATTATTTCTAACAGAGCATACCTGGCATTAGGTTTCTGAAAAGAAAACTCATTTCAGTAAATGGTAGATCGACCGCAACAAAGCGTAGCGTTTTTGAAGACGATATTGCAGCATTTAAGGAAGAGTCTACTCCGATAGATTTCTCAGCTGCAACAAGTCTTAGTTCTCTGACAATCGACGACGAGCCTAAAATAGCTAATGATTCGAAGTTCAAAGAGAATAGGGAAAAATTGGGGGAAGCAATTCCAGAAGAAAGGGAAGAAACCTCACCTACACAGCTTGAACATCCAGATACAATAAAGATTGCAGAGGTTGATGAAGTGAGTGAAGGAGAGGATGATGAAGGTATGCTGGATGCCTGCATAAACATCGGGATGCAAAGCATTATGTGAGTTTCCGGTTTTTCTTATATGTTCATTATTCTATTTATGAATTTTTCTGTTCTCTTATTGTGAATCAGTTTGAAAAATTGTATCGTTTTCATATTATGCACGTAGAAACCGTAAAGACGAGCAAAAACCGTCAGTAAATAGCGACGAGATAGCAGATATAGTTGAGACAGAGGACACAGATCAAGAAACAGATGGGGATGAAGATGACGATATGTTGGCTGCATGTATCAGCATAGGAATGCATTCCACATTCCGGTACACTTTTATTGATTAAACGGTAGATCTTGCCTTTTTGTATTTCTTTTCTACTTTCAAATGTATCGTTGGTACTTTTTTCGGAAGAAAATGAAGTTTCATACCTTCTTTCAGAAAATATTGTAATTTCTCTATAATCTTCCAACTATCGCTCACTCTTCAGGAATCGCAAAGAAGACCAAAAAGGCTCCGAATCCTCGGACATTGCGAGTGTAGCTGAAGCCGTCGATGTGGGGCAAATCAGCGATGAACATGACGACGACGAAGGCATGCTGGCTGCCTGTATTAATATTGGAATACAAAGAGCGATGTAGGTGTCAGTTTTCACCAATTAATAAGGGAGAAATACAAAAGCATTCATAGCCTATGTCCACTATATGATAATCTTCCTTCCCAGTAGTCGACAAGAGGACCCGAAGACAATATTAAAGCCTGAGATCGGCAACTCCGTGGAGGCTGAAGATTCTCTCAAAATCAGCGACGTAGATAGCGATGGTGAAGAAATGTTGACAGCTTGCATAAATGTTGGGATACAAAGCATGTGAGTAACTATTTTTAGTGGATGGAATATCTCTGATTAATTTAACGGCATTTGAGCAACAACAACATTAATTCTCAGACACAAACAATCTCTAAGAAGAGGCAGTATGCCGAAACCTCCCACTCAACCAGTCAGCAATCTTACGAGGTATCAAACAAGTTCTGCACTAAATCATTTGGACGGTGGCTTAACAATGTTTCCTGGTAACCACAGACTGACATTGAAAGGTCTTAAAGGAGGACCTGATGACACGGCGATTCTAGACAGCATTCATATATACTGTACAGAAGATACTCCTGCTAACATATCTCCGGCTGGTTCGCATTCTAATCTTTCGGTATTGTCTATGCTGAGTTCACCCGGAATCGTGGAAAAGGGCTGCGAGCCAAGAATCATGGAGGGTAACGGTGTGTATTCTTTGAGAAACGAAGCTTTAAATATGGTAAACAAGCTAATTCGAAACGTGTTTTAGTCCACAATGGACGTGAATCGAAATAAATGGTGTAGCTTACAACTTGTACATTCTTTTGAGTTTGCCGTTTCATTTGCTTCATTCAAGTAATAACAAGAAATCTTGGAATATTGATTACAGCTGGGCGCTCGGATATGTTATCTATAGACAGTCTGACGCTTTGTGAAGACGACGACGTTATCGTAGCCAAGCTAATAGAGTCGGGAATGCGGAAGGTATGGAGTATTCACAACACGACAAGCTCGTTTCCTCAATAGAAATTAGTTAGTATTGTAGACATTGACCTTCTACAATTTTATTGCGATTGGTTTTAGGTGCAGCTCAACGGCAATCCAGCCTGTGGCATCACGCTCCCTGTTTCTAGTAAAACTGACCAAGAAAGACCGTGCCGAACACCTTCGACTTCTCCAGCCGAGCCTGTTTTTACTAAACCTAAAAAAGGTGGTTTGCCCGATTGAGAAGAAATGGTAGATTGCGTAGAATTTAGAACGAAATTAACATCGAATATAAGATTCGTCAAATTTGAATGATACAGGGCCTCTCAGATCCCAGTCTCCGGAGGATGAGCGAAGATACGAAGCCACGACTTTCGCCACACCTGACGTGACAAGCCGAAACTGCAAGAGTCTAGAAATAACACCTGCTTCAACTGAATTGAGATGTTCTAAAGGCGGTGAGTTCGATACATAGTTTACAATCAAAATTTGCTATGAATATAGACTTTATTGTGCTCTGAGCAGTAAAAAGAAGTTTTCGTCTACTATTCTTATAATCTGTGGTTAGTGTGGTGAATAATTCGAAAGTTTTTAAGTCCTTTACGATTTTGCATTGTCTAAAGAATGCTTCTGCAATATTTTTATTACAGTATATATGTTACACTATTCTTAGATTTTTTTTCATTTCATGAAATGTCTCTTGAAAGCTTACGCTGCGGATCCATGAATAATTTTAATCGGATTTCGTATACTTTCAGATCCCGATACGTAATAGAGGAAATGCTGCGACGCCATCTGGCGTTTGGGACGAGAATCCGAATAAACACAACATTTTTTGTTCAACTAACGAAAATATTTGTCAAACAAATTAAGGCAACATATGAGTCTCTAGTATTCCCTGAACTCTCTCGCAGTTTGCTAATATTTTGTAATGGTCACCTAACTATCTCATACTCGTTTCGTATAATGTCATGACGTATTTTATTTCTCGAAACACCTGTATTCTGTATTTATATTGCATTTTTCCTATTTCTTTCGTTTGCGTATTTTATGTTAATTACATATTTTTTGTACGATCAATAAGCGATTTGCTTTCATTTGATTTGTGGCTACTGTATATAATGTATTAAATTGTGCGATTGAATTTAATACATGTTACGAATAATTGATGTTGAATTTATAAACCTTATAACACCTATCCATACTCATGAAAAACGAAGTATGTAAGTCTTACATCCCGAAAACAATTGGTTTGACAACCTTTACGATGTGATCAAAATCAAACACCAAAGTGATAACAGCAAGAATATACATTTTCTCGGTATTTTCTTCGAATTTCTTCAGCTGCTGTTCTTTTGATGATCTGACTGTTATACAATGGTCTAAAACACTTATGGTAGAATTAGTCTAGGAATTTGAATCGACTTCGAAATGAAAATTTTTAGGCCCCAATATCGCAGAACAAGGCAGGCTGAACCCTGTGGGTTTGTTAGTTGAAAATGTGCAGATTTTGAAAAACGGCAGAATGAATTCGCTCTAACGCGAGATAGACGTTATTTCGCCTAGAGAAACGATTGCGCATACTTTGCAGTCGCTACAAACAGCAGGCTGAGAGTGATAGCAAAAATGAAAAATGTATGTAAAGGCTTCGTTTGACGTCCTCGGGGTCCAATTGGTTTAATTGGGGTCCATTGAATCAATTTACGGATGATAACTTTTTTACTTCAGAGATAGCAGAAAAGCAACGTTGACGCTATAAGTAACAGGTCAACAGTTGCGACTGAAATACATGAAGTTTTCGACGAGTTCTCCAGAAGGTAGGGAACAAAAATCACAAATTCATGGCACAAAGTTTTAGTTTATTCAGATTGTCTTAATTATAGTACAAGTGTTCGTGTGTGAGTGTGTAGTAATTAACTTGACGGATAGACTTAGAGTTAGAGACAAACAAGACTGCAGAAATTTGATTGGACATTGCATGGTAAATCTAATTACCATACGTGAAAATTTGTGTGCACTGAACATTGTCTTCAGCAGAATATCAGAAATACTATATCTGCAACGGATACATTATTAGAGTATGACATGAGTTGAGACCTGCGCACAAGTGCGACACGCCTCCGTTGGATGGGATATACAATCTATGATGATGTATTCTCTCTCTTTACGAAACACGTACTGCAATAGATGGAGCATCAGTTGATACCGTATTTCTCCTGTATTTCCTTTACTGTTGGTCCATTGCTAGTATAATTCTCTTTTTGACAATTTTGGGGTTCTAATAAGTTGAAACTGAATCATTCAAATCAATTCGATAGCCAAAAAATTTTGGCACAAAAAAAAAGGTGAGGTGGACCCCTTTGAAGTTTTGATAACACTTCGAACACTTTGCGAAAATGTTACAAAGGATTGGATGCAGGCACTATTACGACGTAATTTCGTGAAGGAAACCGATTAGGCACCGGCCGAATGAATTGCGAGCGATAAATCAGAAGTTACAGCCAGAAAACAAAACACGTCGTTTTCTAGTCTGGCTGCTCCTGGTCTTTCCTTCGTAATTTCTCTGCTGTTGGTCCTACCCTGTTTTTCAAGTATTACCTGAGTTCCTAGGGGTCGAATTACTCTAGAGATGGTTATACAAATCAATTCCGAGACGAGCAATTTTCGGCTTCAAAAATGACCAAAAAAGTGAACCCCTTTGGAATTTGGCCAAAATTTCGACAACTTTGAAAGGTGCTGCAATTAATTTTGTGAGGCAGTACACCGACGTGATTTTGCGAGAGGAATCGATTAAGCGCAGTCCCAATACGCTGCGAGCGATAGCTGAAAAGTTACGGCCGAAAAACTCATGAATTTCGTCGTCATTTCTCTGCTGCTGGTCCTACCCTTTTTTTGATGTGTTTTCTGAGTTCCTGGGGGTCGAATTACTCTGGAGATACTCATACAAATCGATTCCGAGACGAGAAATTTTCGACTGGAAAAATGACCAAAAAAGTAAGGCTTACCCCTTTGGATTTTTGGCCAAAATTTCGACGACTTTGAAAAATGCTGCAATTAATTTTGTGAGGCACTATTCCGACGTGATTTTGCGAGAGGAATCGATTAAGCGCAGTCCCAATACGCTGCGAGCGATAGCTGAAAAGTTACGGCCGAAAAACTCATGAATTTCGTCGTCATTTCTCTGCTGCTGGTCCTACCCTTTTTTTGATGTGTTTTCTGAGTTCGTGGGGGTCGAATTACTCTGGAGATGGTCATACAAATCGATTCCGAGACGAGAAATTTTCGGCTCGAAAAATGACCAAAAAAGTAAGGCTTACCCCTTTGGATTTTTGGCCAAAATTTCGACGACTTTGAAAAGTGCTGCCATTAATTTTGTGAGGCACTATTCCAACGTGATTTTGCGAGAGGAATCGATTAAGCGCAGTCCCAATACGCTGCGAGCGATAGCTGAAAAGTTACGGCCGAGAAACTCACGATTTTCGTCGTAATTTCTCTGCTGCTGGTCCTACCCTATTTTTGATGTGCTTTCTGAGTTTCTGGGAGTCGAATTACTCCAGAGATGGTCATACAAATCGATTCCGAGACGAGAAATTTTCGGCTCGAAAAATGACCAAAAAAGTAAGGCTTACCCCTTTGGATTTTTGGCCAAAATTTCGACGACTTTGAAAAGTGCTGCAATTAATTTTGTGAGGCACTATTCCAACGTGATTTTGCGAGAGGAATCGATTAAGCACAGTCCCAATACGCTGCGAGCGATAGCTGAAAAGTTACGGCCGAAAAACTCATGAATTTCGTCGTCATTTCTCTGCTGCTGGTCCTACACTTTTTTTGATGTGTTTTCTGAGTTCCTGGGGGTCGAATTACTCTAGAGATGGTCATACAAATCGATTCCGAGACGAGAAATTTTCAGCTCGAAAAATGACCAAAAAAGTAAGGCTTACCCCTTCGGATTTTTGGCCAAAATTTCGACGACTTTGAAAAGTGCTGCGATTGCTTTTGTGAGGCACTATTTCGACGTGATTTTGCGAGAGGAATCGATTAAGCGCAGTCCCAATACGCTGCGAGCGATAGCTGAAAAGTTACGGCCGAAAAACTCACGATTTTCGTCGTAATTTCTCTGCTGCTGGTCCTACCCTATTTTTGATGTGTTTTCTGAGTTCCTGGGAGTCGAATTACTCTAGAGATGGTCATACAAATCGATTCCGAGACGAGAAATTTTCGGCTCGAAAAATGACCAAAAAAGTAAGGCCTACCCCTTTGGATTTTTGGCCAAAATTTCGACGACTTTGAAAAGTGCTCCGATTCATTTTGTGGGGCACGATTCCGACGTAATTTTGCGAGAGGATTCGATTAAGCGCGGTCCCAATACGCTGCGAGCGATAGCTGAAAAGTTACGGCCGAAAAACTCATGAATTCCGTCGTCATTTCTCTGCTGCTGGTCCTACCCTATTTTTGATGTGTTTTCTGAGTTCCTGGGGGTCGAATTACTCTAGAGATGGTCATACAAATCGATTCCGAGACGAAAAATTTTCGTCTCGAAAAATGACCAAAAAAGTAAGGCTTACCCCTTTGGATTTTTGGCCAAAATTTCGACGACTTTGAAAAGTGCTGCGATTGCTTTTGTGAGGCACTATTTCGACGTGATTTTGCGAGAGGAATCGATTAAGCGCAGTCCCAATACGCTGCGAGCGATAGCTGAAAAGTTACGGCCAAAAAACTCACGATTTTCGTCGTAATTTCTCTGCTGCTGGTCCTACCCTATTTTTGATGTGTTTTCTGAGTTCCTGGGAGTCGAATTACTCTAGAGATGGTCATACAAATCGATTCCGAGACGAGAAATTTTCGGCTCGAAAAATGACCAAAAAAGTAAGGCTTACCCCTTTGGATTTTTGGCCAGAATTTCGACGACTTTGAAAAGTGCTGCAATTAATTTTGTGAGGCACTATTCCAACGTGATTTTGCGAGAGGAATCGATTAAGCGCAGTCCCAATACGCTGCGAGCGATAGCTGAAAAGTTACGGCCGAAAAACTCATGAATTTCGTCGTCATTTCTCTGCTGCTGGTCCTACCCTATTTTTGATGTGTTTTCTGAGTTCCTGGGGGTCGAATTACTCTAGAGATGGTCATACAAATCGATTCCGAGACGAAAAATTTTCGTCTCGAAAAATGACCAAAAAAGTAAGGCTTACCCCTTTGGATTTTTGGCCAAAATTTCGACGACTTTGAAAAGTGCTGCGATTCATTTTGTGAGGCACTATTCCGACGTAATTTTGCGAGAGGAATCGATTAAGCGCGGTCCCAATACGCTGCGAGCGATAGCTGAAAAGTTACGGCCGAAAAACTCATGAATTTCGTCGTCATTTCTCTGCTGCTGGTCCTACCCTATTTTTGATGTGTTTTCTGAGTTCCTGGGGGTCGAATTACTCTAGAGATGGTCATACAAATCGATTCCGAGACGAAAAATTTTCGTCTCGAAAAATGACCAAAAAAGTAAGGCTTACCCCTTTGGATTTTTGGCCAAAATTTCGACGACTTTGAAAAGTGCTGCGATTCATTTTGTGAGGCACTATTCCGACGTAATTTTGCGAGAGGATTCGATTAAGCGCGGTCCCAATACGCTGCGAGCGATAGCTGAAAAGTTACGGCCGAAAAACTCATGAATTTCGTCGTCATTTCTCTGCTGCTGGTCCTACCCTATTTTTGATGTGTTTTCTGAGTTCCTGGGAGTCGAATTACTCTAGAGATGGTCATACAAATCGATTCCGAGACGAGAAATTTTCGGCTCGAAAAATGACCAAAAAAGTAAGGCCTACCCCTTTGGATTTTTGGCCAAAATTTCGACGACTTTGAAAAGTGCTCCGATTCATTTTGTGGGGCACGATTCCGACGTAATTTTGCGAGAGGATTCGATTAAGCGCGGTCCCAATACGCTGCGAGCGATAGCTGAAAAGTTACGGCCGAAAAACTCATGAATTCCGTCGTCATTTCTCTGCTGCTGGTCCTACCCTATTTTTGATGTGTTTTCTGAGTTCCTGGGGGTCGAATTACTCTAGAGATGGTCATACAAATCGATTCCGAGACGAAAAATTTTCGTCTCGAAAAATGACCAAAAAAGTAAGGCTTACCCCTTTGGATTTTTGGCCAAAATTTCGACGACTTTGAAAAGTGCTGCGATTGCTTTTGTGAGGCACTATTTCGACGTGATTTTGCGAGAGGAATCGATTAAGCGCAGTCCCAATACGCTGCGAGCGATAGCTGAAAAGTTACGGCCAAAAAACTCACGATTTTCGTCGTAATTTCTCTGCTGCTGGTCCTACCCTATTTTTGATGTGTTTTCTGAGTTCCTGGGAGTCGAATTACTCTAGAGATGGTCATACAAATCGATTCCGAGACGAGAAATTTTCGGCTCGAAAAATGACCAAAAAAGTAAGGCTTACCCCTTTGGATTTTTGGCCAAAATTTCGACGACTTTGAAAAGTGCTGCAATTAATTTTGTGAGGCACTATTCCAACGTGATTTTGCGAGAGGAATCGATTAAGCGCAGTCCCAATACGCTGCGAGCGATAGCTGAAAAGTTACGGCCGAAAAACTCATGAATTTCGTCGTCATTTCTCTGCTGCTGGTCCTACCCTATTTTTGATGTGTTTTCTGAGTTCCTGGGGGTCGAATTACTCTAGAGATGGTCATACAAATCGATTCCGAGACGAAAAATTTTCGTCTCGAAAAATGACCAAAAAAGTAAGGCTTACCCCTTTGGATTTTTGGCCAAAATTTCGACGACTTTGAAAAGTGCTGCGATTCATTTTGTGAGGCACTATTCCGACGTAATTTTGCGAGAGGAATCGATTAAGCGCGGTCCCAATACGCTGCGAGCGATAGCTGAAAAGTTACGGCCGAAAAACTCATGAATTTCGTCGTCATTTCTCTGCTGCTGGTCCTACCCTATTTTTGATGTGTTTTCTGAGTTCCTGGGGGTCGAATTACTCTAGAGATGGTCATACAAATCGATTCCGAGACAAAAAATTTTCGTCTCGAAAAATGACCAAAAAAGTAAGGCTTACCCCTTTGGATTTTTGGCCAAAATTTCGACGACTTTGAAAAGTGCTGCGATTCATTTTGTGAGGCACTATTCCGACGTAATTTTGCGAGAGGATTCGATTAAGCGCGGTCCCAATACGCTGCGAGCGATAGCTGAAAAGTTACGGCCGAAAAACTCATGAATTTCGTCGTCATTTCTCTGCTGCTGGTCCTACCCTATTTTTGATGTGTTTTCTGAGTTCCTGGGGGTCGAATTACTCTAGAGATGGTCATACAAATCGATTCCGAGACGAAACATTTTCGGCTCGAAAAATGACCAAAAAAGTAAGGCTTACCCCTTTGGATTTTTGGCCAAAATTTCGACGACTTCAAAAAGTGCTGCGATTACTTTTGTGAGGCACTATTCCGACGTGATTTCGCGAGAGGAATCGATTAAGCGCAGTCCCAATACGCTGCGAGCGATAGCTGAAAAGTTACGGCCGAAAAACTCACGATTTTCGTCGTAATTTCTCTGCTGCTGGTCCTACCCTATTTTTGATGTGTTTTCTGAGTTCCTGGGGGTCGAATTACTCTAGAGATGGTCATACAAATCGATTCCGAGACGAAAAATTTTCGTCTCGAAAAATGACCAAAAAAGTAAGGCTTACCCCTTTGGATTTTTGGCCAAAATTTCGACGACTTTGAAAAGTGCTGCGATTCATTTTGTGAGGCACTATTCCGACGTAATTTTGCGAGAGGAATCGATTAAGCGCGGTCCCAATACGCTGCGAGCGATAGCTGAAAAGTTACGGCCGAAAAACTCATGAATTTCGTCGTCATTTCTCTGCTGCTGGTCTTACCCTTTTTTTGATGTGTTTTCTGAGTTCGTGGGGGTCGAATTACTCTGGAGATGGTCATACAAATCGATTCCGAGACGAGAAATTTTCGGCTCGAAAAATGACCAAAAAAGTAAGGCTTACCCCATCGGATTTTTGGCCAAAATTTCGACGACTTTGAAAAGTGCTGCGATTACTTTTGTGAGGCACTATTCCGACGTGATTTTGCGAGAGAAATCGATTAAGCGCAGTCCCAATACGCTGCGAGCGATAGCTGAAAAGTTACGGCCGAAAAACTCATGAATTTCGTCGTCATTTCTCTGCTGCTGGTCCTACCCTATTTTTGATGTGTTTTCTGAGTTCCTGGGGGTCGAATTACTCTAAAGATGGTCATACAAATCGATTTCGAGACGAAAAATTTTCGGCTCGAAAAATGACCAAAAAAGTAAGGCTTACCCCTTTGGATTTCTGGCCAAAATTTCGACGACTTCGAAAAGTGCCGCGATTACTTTTGTGAGGCACTATTCCGACGTGATTTTGCGAGAGAAATCGATTAAGCGCAGTCCCAATACGCTGCGAGCGATAGCTGAAAAGTTACGGCCGAAAAACTCACGATTTTCGTCGTAATTTCTCTGCTGCTGGTCCTACCCTATTTTTGATGTGTTTTCTGAGTTCCTGGGAGTCGAATTACTCTAGAGATGGTCATACCAATTGATTCCGAGACGAGAAATTTTCGTCTCGAAAAATGACCAAAAAAGTAAGGCTTACCCCTTTGGATTTTTGGCCAAAATTTCGACGACTTTGAAAAGTGCTGCGATTGCTTTTGTGAGGCACTATTTTGACGTGATTTTGCGAGGGGAATCGATTAAGCGCAGTCCCAATACGCTGCGAGCGATAGCTGAAAAGTTACGGCCGAAAAACTCACGATTTTCGTCGTAATTTCTCTGCTGCTGGTCCTACCCTATTTTTGATGTGCTTTCTGAGTTTCTGGGAGTCGAATTACTCCAGAGATGGTCATACAAATCGATTCCGAGACGAGAAATTTTCGGCTCGAAAAATGACCAAAAAAGTAAGGCTTACCCCTTTGGATTTCTGGCCAAAATTTCGACGACTTCGAAAAGTGCCGCGATTACTTTTGTGAGGCACTATTTCGACGTGATTTTGCGAGGGGAATCGATTAAGCGCAGTCCCAATACGCTGCGAGCGATAGCTGAAAAGTTACGGCCGAAAAACTCACGATTTTCGTCGTAATTTCTCTGCTGCTGGTCCTACCCTATTTTTGATGTGTTTTCTGAGTTCCTGGGAGTCGAATTACTCTAGAGATGGTCATACCAATCGATTCCGAGACGAGAAATTTTCGGCTCGAAAAATGACCAGAAAAGTAAGGCTTACCCCTTTGGATTTTTGGCCAAAATTTCGACGACTTTGAAAAGTGCTGCCATTAATTTTGTGAGGCACTATTCCAACGTGATTTTGCGAGAGGAATCGATTAAGCGCAGTCCCAATACGCTGCGAGCGATAGCTGAAAAGTTACGGCCGAAAAACTCACGATTTTCGTCGTAATTTCTCTGCTGCTGGTCCTACCCTATTTTTGATGTGCTTTTTGAGTTTCTGGGAGTCGAATTACTCCAGAGATGGTCATACAAATCGATTCCGAGACGAGAAATTTTCGGCTCGAAAAATGACCAAAAAAGTAAGGCTTACCCCTTTGGATTTTTGGCCAAAATTTCGACGACTTTGAAAAGTGCTGCAATTAATTTTGTGAGGCACTATTCCAACGTGATTTTGCGAGAGGAATCGATTAGGCGCAGTCCCAATACGCTGCGAGCGATAGCTGAAAAGTTACGGCCAAAAAACTCACGATTTTCGTCGTAATTTCTCTGCTGCTGGTCCTACCCTATTTTTGATGTGCTTTTTGAGTTTCTGGGAGTCGAATTACTCCAGAGATGGTCATACAAATCGATTCCGAGACGAGAAATTTTCGGCTCGAAAAATGACCAAAAAAGTAAGGCTTACCCCTTTGGATTTTTGGCCAAAATTTCGACGACTTTGGAAAGTGCTGCAATTAATTTTGTGAGGCACTATTCCAACGTGATTTTGCGAGAGGAATCGATTAGGCGCAGTCCCAATACGCTGCGAGCGATAGCTGAAAAGTTACGGCCGAAAAACTCATGAATTTCGGCGTCATTTCTCTGCTGCTGGTCCTACCCTATTTTTGATGATTTTTCTGAGTTCCTGGGGGTCGAATTACTCTAGAGATGGTCATACAAATCGATTCCGAGACGAAAAATTTTCGGCTCGAAAAATGACCAAAAAAGTAAGGCTTACCCCTTTGGATTTTTAGCCAAAATTTCGACGACTTCAAAAAGTGCTGCGATTACTTTTGTGAGGCTTTATTCAGACGTGATTTTGCGAGAGGAATCGATTAAGCGCAGTCCCAATACGCTGCGAGCGATAGCTGAAAAGTTACGGCCGAAAAACTCACGATTTTCGTCGTAATTTCTCTGCTGCTGGTCCTACCCTATTTTTGATGTGTTTTCTGAGTTCCTGGGAGTCAAAGTACTCTAGAGATGGTCATACAAATCGATTCCGAGACGAGAAATTTTCGGCTCGAAAAATGACCAAAAAAGTAAGGCTTACCCCTTTGGATTTTTGGCCAAAATTTCGACGACTTCAAAAAGTGCTGCGATTACTTTTGTGAGGCAATATTCCGACGTGATTTTGCTAGAGGAATCGATTAAGCGCAGTCCCAATACGCTGCGAGCGATAGCTGAAAAGTTACGGCCGAAAAACTCACGATTTTCGTCGTAATTTCTCTGCTGCTGGTCCTACCCTATTTTTGATGTGTTTTCTGAGTTCCTGGGAGTCGAATTACTCTAGAGATGGTCATACAAATCGATTCCGAGACGAGAAATTTTCGGCTCGAAAAATGACCAAAAAAGTAAGGCTTACCCCTTTGGATTTTTGGCCAAAATTTCGACGACTTTGAAAAGTGCTGCAATTAATTTTGTGAGGCCCTATTCCAACGTGATTTTGCGGGAGGAATCGATTAAGCGCAGTCCCAATACGCTGCGAGCGATAGCTGAAAAGTTACGGCCGAAAAACTCATGAATTTCGTCGTCATTTCTCTGCTGCTGGTCCTACCCTATTTTTGATGTGTTTTCTGAGTTCCTGGGGGTCGAATCACTCTAGAGATGGTCATACAAATCGATTCCGAGACGAGAAATTTTCGGCTCGAAAAATGACCAGGAAAGTAAGGCTTACCCCTTTGGATTTTTGGCCAAAATTTCGACGACTTTGAAAAGTGCTGCGATTCATTTTGTGAGGCACTATTCCGACGTAATTTCGCGAGAGGAATCGATTAAGCGCGGTCCCAATACGCTGCGAGCAATAGCTGAAAAGTTACGGCCGAAAAACTCATGAATTTCGTCGTCATTTCTCTGCTGCTGGTCCTACCCTATTTTTGATGTGTTTTCTGAGTTTCTGGGGGTCGAATTACTCTAGAGATGGTCATACAAATCGATTCCGAGACGAAAAATTTTCAGCTCGAAAAATGACCAAAAAAGTAAGGCTTACCCCTTTGGATTTTTGGCCAAAATTTCGACGACTTCGAAAAGTGCTGCGATTACTTTTGTAAGGCACTATTCCGACGTGATTTTGCGAGAGGAATCGATTGAGCGCAGTCCCAATACGCTGCGAGCGATAGCTGAAAAGTTACGGCCGAAAAACTCACGATTTTGGTCGTAATTTCTCTGCTGCTGGTCCTACCCTATTTTTGATGTGTTTTCTGAGTTCCTGGGAGTCGAATTACTCTAGAGATGGTCATACAAATCGATTCCGAGACGAGAAATTTTCGAGTCGAAAAATGACCAAAAAAGTAAGGCTTACCCCTTTGGATTTTTGGCCAAAATTTCGATGACTTTGAAAAGTGCTGCAATTAATTTTGTGAGTCACTATTCCAACGTGATTTTGCGAGAGGAATCGATTAAGCGCAGTCCCAATACGCTGCGAGCGATAGCTGAAAAGTTACGGCCGAAAAACTCATGAATTTCGTCGTCATTTCTCTGCTGCTGGTCCTACCCTATTTTTGATGTGTTTTCTGAGTTCCTAGGGGTCGAATTACTCTAGAGATGGTCATACAAATCGATTCCGAGACGAGAAATTTTCGACTCGAAAAATGACCAAAAAAGTAAGGCTCACCCCTTTGGATTTTTGGACAAAATTTCGACGACTTTGAAAAGTGCTGCGATTACTTTTGTGAGGCACTATTTCGACGTGATTTTGCGAGAGGAATCGATTAAGCGCAGTCCCAATACGCTGCGAGCGATAGCTGAAAAGTTACGGCCGAAAAACTCACGATTTTCGTCGTAATTTCTCTGCTGCTGGTCCTACCCTATTTTTGATGTGCTTTCTGAGTTTCTGGAAGTCGAATTACTCTAGAGATGGTCATACAAATCGATTCCGAGACGAGAAATTTTCGGCTCGAAAAATGACCAAAAAAGTAAGGCTTACCCCTTTGGATTTTTGGCCAAAATTTCGACGACTTTGAAAAGTGCTGCAATTAATTTTGTGAGGCACTATTCCAACGTGATTTTGCGAGAGGAATCGATTAGGCGCAGTACCAATACGCTGCGAGCGATAGCTGAAAAGTTACGGCCGAAAAACTCATGAATTTCGTCGTCATTTCTCTGCTGCTGGTCCTACCCTATTTTTGATGTGTTTTCTGAGTTCCTGGGGGTCGAATTACTCTAGAGATGGTCATACAAATCGATTCCGAGAAGAAAAATTTTCGTCTCGAAAAATGACCACAAAAGTAAGGCTTACCCCTTTGGATTTTTGTCCAAAATTTCGACGACTTTGAAAAGTGCTGCGATTCATTTTGTTAGGCACTATTCCGACGTAATTTTGCGAGAGGATTCGATTAAGCGCGGTCCCAATATGCTGCGAGCGATAGCTGAAAAGTTACGGCCGAAAAACTCATGAATTTCGTCGTCATTTCTCTGCTGCTGGTCCTACACTTTTTTTGATGTGTTTTCTGAGTTCCTGGGGGTCGAATTACTCTAGAGATGGTCATACAAATCGATTCCGAGACGAGAAATTTTCAGCTCGAAAAATGACCAAAAAAGTAACGCTTACCCCTTCGGATTTTTGGCCAAAATTTCGACGACTTTGAAAAGTGCTGCGATTCATTTTGTGAGGCACTATTCCGACGTAATTTTGCAAGAGGAATCGATTAAGCGCGGTCCCAATACGCTGCAAGCGATAGCTGAAAAGTTACGGCCGAAAAACTCATGAATTTCGTCGTCATTTCTCTGCTGCTGGTCCTACCCTATTTTTGATGTGTTTTCTGAGTTCCTGGGGGTCGAATTACTCTAGAGATGGTCATACAAATCGATTCCGAGACGAAAAATTTTCGTCTCGAAAAATGACCAAAAAAGTAAGGCTTACCCCTTTGGATTTTTGGCCAAAATTTCGACGACTTTGAAAAGTGCTGCGATTCATTTTGTGAGGCACAATTCCGACGTAATTTTGCGAGAGGAATCGATTAAGCGCGGTCCCAATACGCTGCGAGCGATAGCTGAAAAGTTACGGCCGAAAAACTCATGAATTTCGTCGTCATTTCTCTGCTGCTGGTCCTACCCTATTTTTGATGTGTTTTCTGAGTTCCTGGGGGTCGAATTACTCTAGAGATGGTCATACAAATCGATTCCGAGACGAGAAATTTTCGGCTCGAAAAATGACCAAAAAAGTAAGGCTTACCCCTTTGGATTTTTGGCCAAAATTTCGACGACTTTGAAAAGTGCTGCAATTAATTTTGTGAGGCACTATTCCAACGTGATTTTGCGAGAGGAATCGATTAAGCGCAGTCCCAATACGCTGCGAGCGATAGCTGAAAAGTTACGGCCGAAAAACTCATGAATTTCGTCGTCATTTCTCTGCTGCTGGTCCTACCCTATTTTTGATGTGTTTTCTGAGTTCCTGGGGGTCGAATCACTCCAGAGATGGTCATACAAATCGATTCCGAGACGAAAAATTTTCGTCTCGAAAAATGACCAAAAAAGTAAGGCTTACCCCTTTGGATTTTTGGCCAAAATTTCGACGACTTTGAAAAGTGCTGCGATTCATTTTGTGAGGCACTATTCCGACGTAATTTTGCGAGAGGAATCGATTAAGCGCGGTCCCAATACGCTGCGAGCGATAGCTGAAAAGTTACGGCCGAAAAACTCATGAATTTCGTCGTCATTTCTCTGCTGCTGGTCCTACCCTATTTTTGATGTGTTTTCTGAGTTCCTGGGGGTCGAATTACTCTAGAGATGGTCATACAAATCGATTCCGAGACGAAAAATTTTCAGCTCGAAAAATGACCAAAAAAGTAAGGCTTACCCCTTTGGATTTTTGGCCAAAATTTCGACGACTTTGAAAAGTGCTGCAATTAATTTTGTGAGGCACTATTCCAACGTGATTTTGCGAGAGGAATCGATTAGGCGCAGTCCCAATACGCTGCGAGCGATAGCTGAAAAGTTACGGCCGAAAAACTCATGAATTTCGTCGTCATTTCTCTGCTGCTGGTCCTACCCTATTTTTGATGTGTTTTCTGAGTTCCTGGGGGTCGAATTACTCTAGAGATGGTCATACAAATCGATTCCGAGACGAAAGATTTTCGTCTCGAAAAATGACCAAAAAAGTAAGGCTTACCCCTTTGGATTTTTGGCCAAAATTTCGACGACTTTGAAAAGTGCTGCGATTCATTTTGTGAGGCACAATTCCGACGTAATTTTGCGAGAGGAATCGATTAAGCGCGGTCCCAATACGCTGCGAGCGATAGCTGAAAAGTTACGGCCGAAAAACTCATGAATTTCGTCGTCATTTCTCTGCTGCTGGTCCTACCCTATTTTTGATGTGTTTTCTGAGTTCCTGGGGGTCGAATTACTCTAGAGATGGTCATACAAATCGATTCCGAGACGAGAAATTTTCGGCTCGAAAAATGACCAAAAAAGTAAGGCTTACCCCTTTGGATTTTTGGCCAAAATTTCGACGACTTTGAAAAGTGCTGCAATTAATTTTGTGAGGCACTATTCCAACGTGATTTTGCGAGAGGAATCGATTAAGCGCAGTCCCAATACGCTGCGAGCGATAGCTGAAAAGTTACGGCCGAAAAACTCATGAATTTCGTCGTCATTTCTCTGCTGCTGGTCCTACCCTATTTTTGATGTGTTTTCTGAGTTCCTGGGGGTCGAATCACTCCAGAGATGGTCATACAAATCGATTCCGAGACGAAAAATTTTCGTCTCGAAAAATGACCAAAAAAGTAAGGCTTACCCCTTTGGATTTTTGGCCAAAATTTCGACGACTTTGAAAAGTGCTGCGATTCATTTTGTGAGGCACTATTCCGACGTAATTTTGCGAGAGGAATCGATTAAGCGCGGTCCCAATACGCTGCGAGCGATAGCTGAAAAGTTACGGCCGAAAAACTCATGAATTTCGTCGTCATTTCTCAGCTGCTGGTCCTACCCTATTTTTGATGTGTTTTCTGAGTTCCTGGGGGTCGAATTACTCTAGAGATGGTCATACAAATCGATTCCGAGACGAAAAATTTTCAGCTCGAAAAATGACCAAAAAAGTAAGGCTTACCCCTTTGGATTTTTGGCCAAAATTTCGACGACTTTGAAAAGTGCTGCAATTAATTTTGTGAGGCACTATTCCAACGTGATTTTGCGAGAGGAATCGATTAGGCGCAGTCCCAATACGCTGCGAGCGATAGCTGAAAAGTTACGGCCGAAAAACTCATGAATTTCGTCGTCATTTCTCTGCTGCTGGTCCTACCCTATTTTTGATGTGTTTTCTGAGTTCCTGGGGGTCGAATTACTCTAGAGATGGTCATACAAATCGATTCCGAGACGAAAGATTTTCGTCTCGAAAAATGACCAAAAAAGTAAGGCTTACCCCTTTGGATTTTTGGCCAAAATTTCGACGACTTTGAAAAGTGCTGCGATTCATTTTGTGAGGCACAATTCCGACGTAATTTTGCGAGAGGAATCGATTAAGCGCGGTCCCAATACGCTGCGAGCGATAGCTGAAAAGTTACGGCCGAAAAACTCATGAATTTCGTCGTCATTTCTCTGCTGCTGGTCCTACCCTATTTTTGATGTGTTTTCTGAGTTCCTGGGGGTCGAATTACTCTAGAGATGGTCATACAAATCGATTCCGAGACGAAAAATTTTCAGCTCGAAAAATGACCAAAAAAGTAAGGCTTACCCCTTTGGATTTTTGTCCAAAATTTCGACGACTTTGAAAAGGGCTGCAATTAATTTTGTGAGGCACTATTCCAACGTGATTTTGCGAGAGGAATCGATTAGGCGCGGTCCCAATACGCTGCGAGCGATAGCTGAAAAGTTACGGCCGAAAAACTCATGATTTTTGTCGTCATTTCTCTGCTGCTGGTCCTACCCTATTTTTGATGTGTTTTCTGAGTTCCTGGGGGTCGAATTACTCTAGAGATGGTCATACAAATCGATTCCGAGACGAAAAATTTTCGGCTCGAAAAATGACCAAAAAAGTAAGGCTTACCCCTTTGGATTTTTGGCCAAAATTTCGACGACTCCGAAAAGTGCTGCGATTACTTTTGTGAGGCACTATTCCGACGTGATTTCGCGAGAGGAATCGATTAAGCGCAGTCCCAATACGCTGCGAGCGATAGCTGAAAAGTTACGGCCGAAAAACTCACGATTTTCGTCGTAATTTCTCTGCTGCTGGTCCTACCCTATTTTCGATGTGTTTTCTGAGTTCCTAGAAGTCGAATTACTCTAGAGATGGTCATACAAATCGATTCCGAGACGAGAAATTTTCGGCTCGAAAAATGACCAAAAAAGTAAGGCTTACCCCTTTGGATTTTTGGCCAAAATTTCGACGACTTTGAAAAGTGCTGCGATTCATTTTGTGAGGCACAATTCCGACGTAATTTTGCGAGAGGAATCGATTAAGCGCGGTCCCAATACGCTGCGAGCGATAGCTGAAAAGTTACGGCCGAAAAACTCATGAATTTCGTCGTCATTTCTCTGCTGCTGGTCCTACCCTATTTTTGATGTGTTTTCTGAGTTCCTGGGGGTCGAATTACTCTAGAGATGGTCATACAAATCGATTCCGAGACGAAAAATTTTCAGCTCGAAAAATGACCAAAAAAGTAAGGCTTACCCCTTTGGATTTTTGGCCAAAATTTCGACGACTTTGAAAAGGGCTGCAATTAATTTTGTGAGGCACTATTCCAACGTGATTTTGCGAGAGGAATCGATTAGGCGCAGTCCCAATACGCTGCGAGCGATAGCTGAAAAGTTACGGCCGAAAAACTCATGAATTTCGTCGTCATTTCTCTGCTGCTGGTCCTACCCTATTTTTGATGTGTTTTCTGAGTTCCTGGGGGTCGAATTACTCTAGAGATGGTCATACAAATCGATTCCGAGACGAAAAATTTTCGTCTCGAAAAATGACCAAAAAAGTAAGGCTTACCCCTTTGGATTTTTGTCCAAAATTTCGACGACTTTGAAAAGTGCTGCGATTCATTTTGTTAGGCACTATTCCGACGTAATTTTGCGAGAGGATTCGATTAAGCGCGGTCCCAATACGCTGCGAGCGATAGCTGAAAAGTTACGGCCGAAAAACTCATGATTTTTGTCGTCATTTCTCTGCTGCTGGTTCTACCCTATTTTTGATGTGTTTTCTGAGTTCCTGGGGGTCGAATTACTCTAGAGATGGTCATACAAATCGATTCCGAGACGAAAAATTTTCGGCTCGAAAAATGACCAAAAAAGTAAGGCTTACCCCTTTGGATTTTTGGCCAAAATTTCGACGACTCCGAAAAGTGCTGCGATTACTTTTGTGAGGCACTATTCCGACGTGATTTCGCGAGAGGAATCGATTAAGCGCAGTCCCAATACGCTGCGAGCGATAGCTGAAAAGTTACGGCCGAAAAACTCACGATTTTCGTCGTAATTTCTCTGCTGCTGGTCCTACCCTATTTTCGATGTGTTTTCTGAGTTCCTAGAAGTCGAATTACTCTAGAGATGGTCATACAAATCGATTCCGAGACGAGAAATTTTCGGCTCGAAAAATGACCAAAAAAGTAAGGCTTACCCCTTTGGATTTTTGGCCAAAATTTCGACGACTTTGAAAAGTGCTGCAATTAATTTTGTGAGGCACTATTCCAACGTGATTTTGCGGGAGGAATCGATTAAGCGCAGTCCCAATACGCTGCGAGCGATAGCTGAAAAGTTACGGCCGAAAAACTCACGATTTTCGTCGTAATTTCTCTGCTGCTGGTCCTACCCTATTTTTGATGTGTTTTCTGAGTTCCTGGGAGTCGAATTACTCTAGAGATGGTCATACAAATCGATTCCGAGACGAGAACTTTTCGGCTCGAAAAATGACCAAAAAAGTAAGGCTTACCCCTTTGGATTTTTGGCCAAAATTTCGACGACTTTGAAAAGTGCTGCAATTAATTTTGTGAGGCACCATTCCAACGTGATTTTGCGAGAGGAATCGATTAGGCGCAGTCCCAATACGCTGCGAGCGATAGCTGAAAAGTTACGGCCGAAAAACTCATGAATTTCGTCGTCATTTCTCTGCTGCTGGTCCTACCCTATTTTTGATGTGTTTTCTGAGTTCCTGGGGGTCGAATTACTCTAGAGATGGTCATACAAATCGATTCCGAGACGAAAAATTTTCGTCTCGAAAAATGACCAAAAAAGTAAGGCTTACCCCTTTGGATTTTTGTCCAAAATTTCGACGACTTTGAAAAGTGCTGCGATTCATTTTGTTAGGCACTATTCCGACGTAATTTTGCGAGAGGATTCGATTAAGCGCGGTCCCAATACGCTGCGAGCGATAGCTGAAAAGTTACGGCCGAAAAACTCATGATTTTTGTCGTCATTTCTCTGCTGCTGGTCCTACCCTATTTTTGATGTGTTTTCTGAGTTCCTGGGGGTCGAATTACTCTAGAGATGGTCATACAAATCGATTCCGAGACGAAAAATTTTCGGCTCGAAAAATGACCAAAAAAGTAAGGCTTACCCCTTTGGATTTTTGGCCAAAATTTCGACGACTCCGAAAAGTGCTGCGATTACTTTTGTGAGGCACTATTCCGACGTGATTTCGCGAGAGGAATCGATTAAGCGCAGTCCCAATACGCTGCGAGCGATAGCTGAAAAGTTACGGCCGAAAAACTCACGATTTTCGTCGTAATTTCTCTGCTGCTGGTCCTACCCTATTTTCGATGTGTTTTCTGAGTTCCTAGAAGTCGAATTACTCTAGAGATGGTCATACAAATCGATTCCGAGACGAGAAATTTTCGGCTCGAAAAATGACCAAAAAAGTAAGGCTTACCCCTTTGGATTTTTGGCCAAAATTTCGACGACTTTGAAAAGTGCTGCGATTCATTTTGTGAGGCACAATTCCGACGTAATTTTGCGAGAGGAATCGATTAAGCGCGGTCCCAATACGCTGCGAGCGATAGCTGAAAAGTTACGGCCGAAAAACTCATGAATTTCGTCGTCATTTCTCTGCTGCTGGTCCTACCCTATTTTTGATGTGTTTTCTGAGTTCCTGGGGGTCGAATTACTCTAGAGATGGTCATACAAATCGATTCCGAGACGAAAAATTTTCAGCTCGAAAAATGACCAAAAAAGTAAGGCTTACCCCTTTGGATTTTTGGCCAAAATTTCGACGACTTTGAAAAGGGCTGCAATTAATTTTGTGAGGCACTATTCCAACGTGATTTTGCGAGAGGAATCGATTAGGCGCAGTCCCAATACGCTGCGAGCGATAGCTGAAAAGTTACGGCCGAAAAACTCATGAATTTCGTCGTCATTTCTCTGCTGCTGGTCCTACCCTATTTTTGATGTGTTTTCTGAGTTCCTGGGGGTCGAATTACTCTAGAGATGGTCATACAAATCGATTCCGAGACGAAAAATTTTCGTCTCGAAAAATGACCAAAAAAGTAAGGCTTACCCCTTTGGATTTTTGTCCAAAATTTCGACGACTTTGAAAAGTGCTGCGATTCATTTTGTTAGGCACTATTCCGACGTAATTTTGCGAGAGGATTCGATTAAGCGCGGTCCCAATACGCTGCGAGCGATAGCTGAAAAGTTACGGCCGAAAAACTCATGATTTTTGTCGTCATTTCTCTGCTGCTGGTTCTACCCTATTTTTGATGTGTTTTCTGAGTTCCTGGGGGTCGAATTACTCTAGAGATGGTCATACAAATCGATTCCGAGACGAAAAATTTTCGGCTCGAAAAATGACCAAAAAAGTAAGGCTTACCCCTTTGGATTTTTGGCCAAAATTTCGACGACTCCGAAAAGTGCTGCGATTACTTTTGTGAGGCACTATTCCGACGTGATTTCGCGAGAGGAATCGATTAAGCGCAGTCCCAATACGCTGCGAGCGATAGCTGAAAAGTTACGGCCGAAAAACTCACGATTTTCGTCGTAATTTCTCTGCTGCTGGTCCTACCCTATTTTCGATGTGTTTTCTGAGTTCCTAGAAGTCGAATTACTCTAGAGATGGTCATACAAATCGATTCCGAGACGAGAAATTTTCGGCTCGAAAAATGACCAAAAAAGTAAGGCTTACCCCTTTGGATTTTTGGCCAAAATTTCGACGACTTTGAAAAGTGCTGCAATTAATTTTGTGAGGCACTATTCCAACGTGATTTTGCGGGAGGAATCGATTAAGCGCAGTCCCAATACGCTGCGAGCGATAGCTGAAAAGTTACGGCCGAAAAACTCACGATTTTCGTCGTAATTTCTCTGCTGCTGGTCCTACCCTATTTTTGATGTGTTTTCTGAGTTCCTGGGAGTCGAATTACTCTAGAGATGGTCATACAAATCGATTCCGAGACGAGAACTTTTCGGCTCGAAAAATGACCAAAAAAGTAAGGCTTACCCCTTTGGATTTTTGGCCAAAATTTCGACGACTTTGAAAAGTGCTGCAATTAATTTTGTGAGGCACCATTCCAACGTGATTTTGCGAGAGGAATCGATTAGGCGCAGTCCCAATACGCTGCGAGCGATAGCTGAAAAGTTACGGCCGAAAAACTCATGAATTTCGTCGTCATTTCTCTGCTGCTGGTCCTACCCTATTTTTGATGTGTTTTCTGAGTTCCTGGGGGTCGAATTACTCTAGAGATGGTCATACAAATCGATTCCGAGACGAAAAATTTTCGTCTCGAAAAATGACCAAAAAAGTAAGGCTTACCCCTTTGGATTTTTGTCCAAAATTTCGACGACTTTGAAAAGTGCTGCGATTCATTTTGTTAGGCACTATTCCGACGTAATTTTGCGAGAGGATTCGATTAAGCGCGGTCCCAATACGCTGCGAGCGATAGCTGAAAAGTTACGGCCGAAAAACTCATGATTTTTGTCGTCATTTCTCTGCTGCTGGTCCTACCCTATTTTTGATGTGTTTTCTGAGTTCCTGGGGGTCGAATTACTCTAGAGATGGTCATACAAATCGATTCCGAGACGAAAAATTTTCGGCTCGAAAAATGACCAAAAAAGTAAGGCTTACCCCTTTGGATTTTTGGCCAAAATTTCGACGACTCCGAAAAGTGCTGCGATTACTTTTGTGAGGCACTATTCCGACGTGATTTCGCGAGAGGAATCGATTAAGCGCAGTCCCAATACGCTGCGAGCGATAGCTGAAAAGTTACGGCCGAAAAACTCACGATTTTCGTCGTAATTTCTCTGCTGCTGGTCCTACCCTATTTTCGATGTGTTTTCTGAGTTCCTAGAAGTCGAATTACTCTAGAGATGGTCATACAAATCGATTCCGAGACGAGAAATTTTCGGCTCGAAAAATGACCAAAAAAGTAAGGCTTACCCCTTTGGATTTTTGGCCAAAATTTCGACGACTTTGAAAAGTGCTGCAATTAATTTTGTGAGGCACTATTCCAACGTGATTTTGCGAGAGGAATCGATTAGGCGCAGTCCCAATACGCTGCGAGCGATAGCTGAAAAGTTACGGCCGAAAAACTCATGAATTTCGTCGTCATTTCTCTGCTGCTGGTCCTACCCTATTTTTGATGTGTTTTCTGAGTTCCTGGGGGTCGAATTACTCTAGAGATGGTCATACAAATCGATTCCGAGACGAAAAATTTTCGTCTCGAAAAATGACCAAAAAAGTAAGGCTTACCCCTTTGGATTTTTGTCCAAAATTTCGACGACTTCGAAAAGTGCTGCGATTCATTTTGTTAGGCACTATTCCGACGTAATTTTGCGAGAGGATTCGATTAAGCGCGGTCCCAATACGCTGCGAGCGATAGCTGAAAAGTTACGGCCGAAAAACTCATGATTTTTGTCGTCATTTCTCTGCTGCTAGTCCTACCCTATTTTTGATGTGTTTTCTGAGTTCCTGGGGGTCGAATTACTCCAGAGATGGTCATACAAATCGATTCCGAGACGAAAAATTTTCGGCTCGAAAAATGACCAAAAAAGTAAGGCTTACCCCTTTGGATTTTTGGCCAAAATTTCGACGACTCCGAAAAGTGCTGCAATTACTTTTGTGAGGCACTATTCCGACGTGATTTCGCGAGAGGAATCGATTAAGCGCAGTCCCAATACGCTGCGAGCGATAGCTGAAAAGTTATGGCCGAAAAACTCACGATTTTCGTCGTAATTTCTCTGCTGCTGGTCCCACCCTATTTTTGATGTGTTTTCTGAGTTCCTAGAAGTCGAATTACTCTCGAGATGGTCATACAAATCGATTCCGAGACGAGAAATTTTCGGCTCGAAAAATGACCAAAAAAGTAAGGCTTACCCCTTTGGATTTTTGGCCAAAATTTCGACGACTTTGAAAAGTGCTGCAATTAATTTTGTGAGGCACTATTCCAACGTGATTTTGCGGGAGGAATCGATTAAGCGCAGTCCCAATACGCTGCGAGCGATAGCTGAAAAGTTACGGCCGAAAAACTCACGATTTTCGTCGTAATTTCTCTGCTGCTGGTCCTACCCTATTTTTGATGTGTTTTCTGAGTTCCTGGGAGTCGAATTACTCTAGAGATGGTCATACAAATCGATTTCGAGACGAGAACTTTTCGGCTCGAAAAATGACCAAAAAAGTAAGGCTTACCCCTTTGGATTTTTGGCCAAAATTTCGACGACTTTGAAAAGTGCTGCAATTAATTTTGTGAGGCACTATTCCAACGTGATTTTGCGAGAGGAATCGATTAGGCGCAGTCCCAATACGCTGCGAGCGATAGCTGAAAAGTTACGGCCGAAAAACTCATGAATTTCGTCGTCATTTCTCTGCTGCTGGTCCTACCCTATTTTTGATGTGTTTTCTGAGTTCCTGGGGGTCGAATTACTCTAGAGATGGTCATACAAATCGATTCCGAGACGAAAAATTTTCGTCTCTAAAAATGACCAAAAAAGTAAGGCTTACCCCTTTGGATTTTTGTCCAAAATTTCGACGACTTTGGAAAGTGCTGCGATTCATTTTGTTAGGCACTATTCCGACGTAATTTTGCGAGAGGATTCGATTAAGCGCGGTCCCAATACGCTGCGAGCGATAGCTGAAAAGTTACGGCCGAAAAACTCATGAATTTCGTCGTCATTTCTCTGCTGCTGGTCCTACCCTATTTTTGATGTGTTTTCTGAGTTCCTGGGGGTCGAATTACTCTAGAGATGGTCATCCAAATCGATTCCGAGAGGAAAAATTTTCGGCTCGAAAAATGACCAAAAAAGTAAGGCTTTCCCCTTTGGATTTTTGGCCAAAATTTCGACGACTTCGAAAAGTGCTGCGATTACTTTTGTGAGGCACTATTCCGACGTGATTCTGCGAGAGGAATCGATTAAGCGCAGTCCCAATACGCTGCGAGCGATAGCTGAAAAGTTACGGCCGAAAAACTCACGATTTTCGTCGTAATTTCTCTGCTGCTGGTCCTACCCTATTTTCGATGTGTTTTCTGAGTTCCTCGGAGTCGAATTACTCCAGAGATGGTCATACAAATCGATTCCGAGACGAGAAATTTTCGGCTCGGAAAATGACCAAAAAAGTAAGGCTTACCCCTTTGGATTTTTGGCCAAAATTTCGACGACTTTGAAAAGTGCTGCGATTCATTTTGTGAGGCACTATTCCGACGTAATTTTGCGAGAGGAATCGATTAAGCGCGGTCCCAATACACTGCGAGCGATAGCTGAAAAGTTACGGCCAAAAAACTCATGAATTTCGTCGTCATTTCTCTGCTGCTGGTCCTACCCTATTTTTGGTGTGTTTTCTGAGTTCCTGGGGGTCGAATTACTCTAGAGATGGTCATACAAATCGATTCCGAGACGAAAAATTCTCAGCTCGAAAAATGACCAAAAAAGTAAGGCTTACCCCTTTGGATTTTTGGCCAAAATTTCGACGACTTTGAAAAGTGCTGCAATTAATTTTGTGAGGCACTATTCCAACGTAATTTTGCGAGAGGAATCGATTAAGCGCGGTCCCAATACGCTGCGAGCGATAGCTGAAAAGTTACGGCCGAAAAACTCACGATTTTCGTCGTAATTTCTCTGCTGCTGGTCCTACCCTATTTTCGATGTGTTTTCTGAGTTCCTGGGAGTCGAATTACTCCAGAGATGGTCATACAAATCGATTCCGAGACGAAAAATTTTCGGCTCGAAAAATGACCAAAAAAGTAAGGCTTACCCCTTTGGATTTTTGGCCAAAATTTCGACGACTTCGAAAAGTGCTGCGATTACTTTTGTGAGGCACTATTCCGACGTGATTTTGCGAGAGGAATCGATTAAGCGCAGTCCCAATACGCTGCGAGCGATAGCTGAAAAGTTACGGCCGAAAAACTCACGATTTTCGTCGTAATTTCTCTGCTGCTGGTCCTACCCTATTTTTGATGTGTTTTCCGAGTTCCTGGGAGTCGAATTACTCTAGAGATGGTCATACAAATCGATTCCGAGACGAGAAATTTTCGGCTCGAAAAATGACCAAAAAAGTAAGGCTTACCCCTTTGGATTTTTGGCCAAAATTTCGACGACTTTGAAAAGTGCTGCAATTAATTTTGTGAGGCACTTTTCCAACGTGATTTTGCGAGAGGAATCGATTAAGCGCAGTCCCAATACGCTGCGAGCGATAGCTGAAAAGTTACGGCCGAAAAACTCATGAATTTCGTCGTCATTTCTCTGCTGCTGGTCCTACCCTATTTTTGATGTGTTTTCTGAGTTCCTGGGGGTCAAATTACTCTAGAGATGGTCATACAAATCGATTCCGAGACGAAAAATTTTCGTCTCGAAAAATGACCAAAAAAGTCAGGCTTACCCCTTTGGATTTTTGGCCAAAATTTCGACGACTTTGGAAAGTGCTGCGATTCCTTTTGTGAGGCACTATTTCGACGTGATTTTGCGAGAGGAATCGATTAAGCGCAGTCCCAATACGCTGCGAGCGATAGTTGAAAAGTTACGGCCGAAAAACTCAAGATTTTTGTCGTAATTTCTCTGCTGCTGGTCCCACCCTATTTTTGATGTGTTTTTTGAGTTCCAGGGAGTCGAATTACTCCAGAGATGGTCATACAAATCGATTCCGAGACGAGAAATTTTCGTCTCGAAAAACGACCAAAAAAGTAAGGCTTACCCCTTTGGATTTTTGGCCAAAATTTCGACGACTTTGAAAAGTGCTGCAATTAATTTTGTGAGGCACTATTCCAACGTGATTTTGCGAGAGGAATCGATTAAGCGCAGTCCCAATACGCTGCGAGCGATAGCTGAAAAGTTACGGCCGAAAAACTCATGAATTTCGTCGTCATTTCTCTGCTGCTGGTCCTACCCTTTTTTTGATGTGTTTTCTGAGTTCCTGGGGGTCGAATTACTCTGGAGATGGTCATACAAATCGATTCCGAGACGAGAAATTTTCGGCTCGAAAAATGTCCAAAAAACTAAGCCTTACCCCTTTGGATTTTTGGCCAAAATTTCGACGACTGTGAACAGTGCTGCAATCAATACTTCACGACAGTAATCCGACGTGAAATCAATCAAGCGCAGTCCCAATACGCTGCGAGCAACGGATCAAAAGTTACAGCTGAAAAACTAAATGGCCTCATAATCATTTCTCTGCAGTTGGTCTTACGCTCTTTTTGACGATTAGTTCGCGTTCCTGGGGTTCCAATCAGTCTAGATAGGGTCCTCCTATTTGATTTCATGACGTGTGATTTTTCGCGGAAAAGAAGCAAGTGTACTCATTCCGGATATTCGTGGAAATGGTAGCGACATTGACGAATTCTGGACCTGATTCATCGATACGCTATATCGACGTCGTTTTGCGAGAGGAATCGACCGCGCAGAAAAACGTGTGAGGTTCTTCGTAATTTTCCAGCTGTTGATTTTATGCTGTCTAAGATGACTTTGTTAACTTCACAACGTATAATTAGCCTTCAAATAATAATATTTACCGATTTCATGACGAACTGCTTTTTGCTGGAGTACAAAATATTTTCACTGCTAATTTTTCTTGTATTTGAAAAAATGTCGCAAGTAAAAGTTATCGGTAGTCTGAAATGCTCAAAAAAGGAATGAATTCAAGGAAGTTACAATCACACAACTATCGAATACATATGTATATATTTTCATTCAAAGTTCATGTGTAGGTACAGCATATTGTTCATTTTCAAATATTCAAAAATCTTGTAGTTATGCGTTGTGTCCCGAAGCTCTCCTTCGGTCACCTGTGCTAACGGCCCGCGTATTTCTGAGCTCCATGTACGTCTGAAACGAAAAAATGAGAAAATGTCCTTCTCAGTGATAAAATAGCTATCGTTCAACATAAGGATTGAAAAAATATTCCACAGTACACTTCGTGATCTGTTTGGCCTTATAGGTTGATATTTAAAACTTAATCCAAACAAAAAGAACTTATTGCAAAAACCTCATGCAATACTTCAGATAATCATATAAATAATGTCTGCAAAAATTGAACCAAATTGGACAGGTTGTATTCGATATTTTTTTGTCAGTCACCGTGAACTACACATTCCGAGAAAAACTATTGTGTATATATGTCTATTGTTCTACAAAATTTTTCAATTCTCGTCAAAACCAATTCTAATCAGTCGTAATGCGAAAAAAATTCGTCTGTTCACTTTACCAGGGGGCTTGAATTTATACGGACATGTTCATATGACTAACCATAACATGTATGACATATTCAATTTGACTTCTAGCCCGCAAACAAATAACTCTGTGAATTTAGTATCACCACCGTAAGTTATACATTTTCTTGCTTAACAATAATTGCAGAGAATGATGCTCCGATTTCTATCGTGTAATCACTGCTATTAGCCTTCAGTTTTTTTTTCTTGCCGACGCTCTAGTGCCGGCTTCATATAATTTCCTTGAATAGCACTTTTGCCGGTAATATCTTCTTTCCTCCACGTCTGCCACTGTCTCCAACACTTTTTCTATTCGGGCATGTTACTTTCGGTATAATTGAATTACACAAAACTTCTCACCGACTATTTCATTATGGAATAAACAAAACGATGTGCACTAAGCTGCAGCGCTTTGTACGAACTACTGTACGTCGGTTGATTTCCGGAATTGTTGGTACAATCTGGGTTTCAAGTATTTTATAAAGCACAAGCTTTGAGTAAGCGAAAAAAATCTATTTTTCTATTAATTTCAGGATGGCCTAACCCGTTAATTTAACGCAATCTCATAAGACGAATCGATTGCACGTAGTTTAAAGTCGATGTGAACTGCGGATCAAAAATTGCAGTCGAAAAACGAAAAAGTTTTTTATATTCTCTTTATATTTTTTCACATGCTGGTCTTTCTAATTGTCGATGGTCTTTTTCGGATTCCAGAAGGTCCAAAAAGTGGGAAAAAGACTTTTCTCCTTTGTAAGAAATTCAATTAACGAATTGAAACACGCAACGACTTATAATCGTTTTGCAAGTTATTCATCGCTAATTCCGCGTTCTTCACAATTGATCACTTGTTTCAATCCAATTTTTTCACGTCAATCCTTCAATCAGTGGACATCATCGTCCAGTGTGATTTATTTCGGTCTTAATGTAAATTTATAAGTGTCCTGACGCATTATTCCACCAGTAACATGCCATTTCATTTAAGTCATATGTAGCGAAACAATTTTTTGCGAAATTTGCTTGTTCCTAAGTATTACATTCACGGTTGGAGGTTATCTAATCTTTGGTTGTCCATCTTATGTGCTGTATATGGTGTCCCGAGGAAAATAAATGAAAATGGCAGCGTAAGTCGTTTTGTATAAATTTTTTCCATAATCTCTTTATTAGAATTTACAACAGTCCGTATTGCATTATGCACCCTCAATGGAATCCGTTCAGAAGTATAATAATCAAGTACAAGAACTAATTTTGCTTAGTCAATAACATGCTAAAAAAAGAATATTTCTGTGTAATTGATCAGGGATTTTCATAATTCGTAGCAATAAAGAAAAGATCAAGGCTAACCCGAAGGAAAAAGAAAATGACGATAAAACTAATAACCTCGAAGATTCTGAAGAATCAAACGAGCAAGAAGAAAAGACAATAGTTCATCATGACTTCGGCAAACGTTGGCACAACTTCCGAATGTTAGGTCCATCTTCTGCTATCCTTCGAGGATCATGGGCAATGACTCATCCCCGGTTCAAGCCAAGGAGTCGTGGAAATCAAGGCGCTCCATGTTCCGTAGTGGCCATTGTGTTTGGACAATTGTTCGAGCCGAAGGACTGGACAAAATACTTGGTTGACAGCGTCCTGGAGTTTGGTGACAAATTGTTCCTGATGAGCGCAACCAGGAACCGTGTTGTCCCGGGAGTGTACATGACCGTCAATCTTGTCTATCCGGAGTTTTTCGTCGGTGATTACAAATGTACAATTTGTACGGAGGGCAGCAGCGTATACGGTAACCTCTTCAGCGAAAGCGTGGGCTGCCCGGACTTCACCGATGGCCTGCAGCGATTCTTCAAGACTAACGATGCCGGCGTGGTAACGACGCAAGGTCAATCGGTGGCAATGTGGCGCAATAGAGGCTCCGGGTTCTTCTACTTCGATCCTTCAGAGCGAGGGGACGACGGGAGGAAGCTTAAATCGGGTACTGCATGTCTGATGTACTTCAAGTGCATGAACGACATGCGTGAGTTATTCTTGAGCAACACGGAGAAGAAGTTCGACTCCCGTTACTGCATCGCAAAGATAACAATCCTTCGAATTACGCCCATCCAGAGATGCGGCTTTGATTCGTTGGGTAGCGGTGAATGCGTCGCACAGATCTCGGGCATCGTGCCCAACAAAAAAGTGCTGAAAGCGATCAACCCCTTGGAGATAGAAGACGGGAAGCCGGGCTGTGCGACGGCCGGTGCTCAGGAGTCTAAACCAGCCGTATCGGCAGATATGAAAGTGCAAAAGGAACCGCTTTCGATTACGATATCAAACTACAGCATAGGAGAAAAATTCGCCGCCGAGCCTCTCTGTGACCGTAACAATTTCGACACCGGTTACGGCTACTACGATATGCACGTCAACGTGCCGTCCACGTTTAAGGAGCTGCCAGGGGATATGGCCATACTGCATGGCTGGACACACGAAGGGTTTGACATCTATAAAAGCAAGGGGGCCCAGAATGTTGCGAATTGCGTAATGGCGATCGGCATGAAGAAGGTACACGCGGTCAGGTCGTGGCTGAGGCCAAGACTGGACGAGATTCTTGCGCTGGGAGACAGCGTTTACGCTGAAGTGAAGGCGGAGAAACCGAGCATAAAGTCAATGACTGCGAGCGACATGAACGACACGAAGTTTAAGATTGAGAACAAGAAGCTGATCGTTGATGTGGACCTTGTGACCGTAGTCGGAACGATCAGTTCCAAGGTTCCCTCAGTTCTGAACCTCAGACAGGCGTTGGAAGAATTTTTCCTCGTAAATAAAGAAGGTGTGTTGGAGTGCACGTCGATGGCTGTGGCAGTGTGGACTCAGGATGATTACTACTACACGTTTGACCCTCGACAATGCGGTCCACTCGGGGTGCGGATCGTGGAAGAGAAGGGAAAGGGCGGAAAGGGAGGTAAGAGCAAAGCTGCGGTAGGTTCGAGCGAAAAAAAGATAATCGGAAAGTGCTGTGTGATACGATTTCCGGATCTTGACTCTCTGGTTGGACTGTTTCTGAAGAACATTGACCCAGCTAAGAAAAACGATCGGTTTACCTTGCGGCACGTAATCGTGGTTGAGGATCTGCCCGGTCTGCGTACGTGGAACGACTTTGCTCCGGGGGGACTCGGGAAGTGGGTCCTACAGGGATCAATTACCAACGAGGACGAGTCCCTGGAGGAGGAGAGTGCTGGTCGGCAAGGCCTGGCGATTCCAGTTGTCGCTTTAGTCAACGCTAAAGAAACGCCGCCTACAAAATGGACAATGGAAACGGTTGACGAAGCGATACGCGATGGAGATGCCTACTATAACTGGTGTCAGGAGCTCATACAGTCCGACGACGAGGAAAGGAAGTTCCTCGTTACCGATCTCCGGAAGGATTTTTACATGAAGAACAGGAAGATCAAGGTAGAGTACGAGGACTGTACGATCGTTGGTAATCTAAAGGCTCCAGAGAATGGCGAACAGCTGAACCTTTTGCGAGGAATAACACAATTCTTCAATACCCAACAATACGGCGTGGTTCAGGTGAAGGACCTGAATATTGCTGTATGGAAGTACGAAGAAGAGATGAAGGATAAATCCAAGGAAACTTCGTACTACTACTTCGATTCGAACGCCAGGGGTAAGATGGGACAGCGAAATTTCGAGGGTGAAGAAAGCGAGCCTGTATCTTGTGTGATACGCACACTGGAATTACCTCTGCTGGCCAAGTACATTGAAGAAAATATTAATCCAGATGCTGAAGGATTCACTGACGAGTTCATGATACACGACATAAAAGTTGTTTCGATAGGGCAACCTATGACCGAAGACGAGATGGAGAAGGATAAGCAAACTCCAATCAAGCCGGATCTAAATCAATACACGGCTATGGGTGACACGGGTGCTTGTCTCAACGGAAGCATTAACCAGGGCAATGAAGTAATGTTCAAGCACCAAACACGAAACAAGCAACAAGCTGGAACGGCACTGGTTACCCTGGCGATGACAAAATTGTACAATCCGCATCTGTGGTACAGAGAAGTAGTTGACGAGGTACTCAAGATCGGTAACAAGCTGACCTTCGAAAGTCTGGAGAACCTTCCAGAGCCCGAAGAGGAGGAGGAAACGCCTCGAGACTATCTCCTTACGAACGAGGTGAACGACGAGTTCTACATAGGTGTTAATCACATAAGCATAGGCTTGGACGAGGAAACTGTTTCGGGAAAGCCATCGGAATTAGCCAAGTCCTTGGAGGAATTTTTCGAAGAACAGACGCACGGTGTTTTTAATTGCGGTACGGTGATAATGCCCGTCTGGAAGGAGGGTTATGTTTTCTTCACGATGGATCCCAAGGGGAGGGACAATCGCGGCGAGCCTAAGGAGAAGGATGGTACAGCTGCTGTAATGTGGTTCATGAACACCGCAGCCCTGGCCAGTAGCATACAATCGTCGATTGAAAAATCGGACGAAAACTTCACGATTGACACCGTCACCATCGAAAATGAGTACGAGACTCGAGTAGCGGAGGGAGAACGTCTGCAGAGGACAACTTCGACCGAAGAACTATGGCACAACTTTCCAAAGTTGTCAGAAGGTGTTTGGGGCCTATCGGGAACGGTGACGATGAGCGATGAGAAATTCAAGGAAGAAAATCGGAACAATCAGTCAGCAGCTGTCGCCGTGATGTCCGTGGTATTCTCTAAGGTTTATCAACCCCGATTCTGGAAGCCTCAGGTCCTCGACGAGGTAATTATCACCGGGGACAAGTTGCACTCAAAGTGCATGGAGAGGCTGGGTCGGGACGGAAGTCCGAAGGTGAACGAAGTAATCACAGAATTCTTCCTGTCAAATCGACGGATTGACATCACTGTCAAGGACTGCGTTCAGGCTGGTGATCTTGCCGGGAAACCACCGAAAATGCAGAACCTCCAGGCTGGAATCGACAAATTCTTCGACGGAAATGATTCCGGGGTGATTTCATCCCGTGGGATCGATACGGCGATATGGAAGTTCAAGGACTTTTACTACTGTGTAATTCCAAAATCCTCAGACGGCGAAGATATTTCAGGCACGCCACGAGTCCTTCGATTTTCAAACACCCAACTGCTTGTGGAGAATTTGTTATCAAGCCTGGGCAGCGAGGGAGACTACGAAATAAGTGGGGTCGAAATCGTCGACTGGAACAGACTTCCACCCTGGAAGTTTGACCCCAGCCTCAGCGTTCGTCCCGCGAATTTACCACCGTTGAATGCCTACCAACGAATGAGCGGCGCACGTGCCATTTTACGCGGCACGTCGCACCAGGCTTCCGAGATATTCCCGGTCGTTATACGGAACAGACAAACCGCCGCGAACTGCGTCGTGGCTCTGGGCCTATCGGTGGTAAAGAGCCCGATAACGTGGACGAAGAAATCACTCGACGAGATTCTGGTGGTGGGCAGTAACGTGCACAAAGAAACTATGAAGGCTAGACCAACCCGGATGAAGATCAAGCCGGAAGATGTGATCAGGGTCTTTTACGTCGGTGTGAACATCCTCACCGCTGACGTAGAGGGCGGGACACTGACTGGGCAGGTAGCACCGGAGCCGCCAAAGCCCGAAGAGAAGGGTAAGGGCAAGGGTAAGAAGGCAGCAAAACCGAAGAAAGACAAGGGCGGTAAAAAAGGCAAGAAAGGAGTTACGAAACGAGAACCACCGCCTCCACCACCGATAGTAATGCTCGAAGAAGGGCTACCGAAGTTCTTTGAAAAGAATCGGGCTGGTGTGCTGGTGGCCGGAAGATACATGGTCGCGATCTGGATAGATTTAGGGGTGTACTTCATCTACGATCCGAGATCGAGAGACGACCATGGACTGCAGACAGATTCCGGAACCGCCTGCGTAATGTGGTTCGCCTGCATCGAGCCCCTCTACGACGTTATAATGGCAAATCTCGACGAGAAGGAGAAATACGGAGAGTATTCGATCGACAGGGTGATCATCAAGACGACCCTAATCAAGCCTTTGCCGTGCCCGGCTGGATTCCGTCCAGTTCAAGATTGCACCGCTCCGCCGATCCCTGTTTCCCCGGTAAAGAAGCTGACGACCTTAGACGTGGAAACTCTTTCGGAATACCTTTACATCGACGACGAACTGAGTGTTCTTAGTGGGATCGGTCATCTCAACGACCGCAGCTTCGCAGTGACGACTCGAGGACTTCAGAGCACTGCGGTCGCCGCAGTCGCGATTGTCGTCGGATTGCTCCACGTGCCCTCGACTTGGACGCCGGATTTGCTCAGGGCAATAATGGTGTACGGGGACCAGCTGCACGCCGACAGTGTCCGCGTCTTTAGACCCGGCGCTCGCGTCCTCTCACCGAGTGAATTGCTCACTGTGTTCATTGTCGGTGATTTTAGAGCCAACATAAACATCCACCATCACACAGTGGCTGGCCTGCTCCACGTCTACGACCTTACAGAGGGATTAACCCTCTTTTTTAGGAATAACTGTTCCGGCATACTGCATCTCCCGAATGTGGCTGTCGCCGTGATGCAGCACTATGGAAAGTTCTACCTCGTCGAGCCGTTCTCCAGGGATGAAGCCGGCAGAGCAAGCCCGGATGGGCAATCGTGCGTTATTAAGTGCGAAACAATATCGAGGATGGCTAAAATATTTGTATCCAATTGCAATTACAAAAAACCCACTGTGTACACTATAAATGCTGTTAATGTACTCAGCCTGCACTTTTTCTCAGACGCCAAAAACGAATGTCCACCACCATGTATTAAATAAACTACAAGCGTGAATTTGTATTCTTCATCAATTTTGTAAATACTAATAAATGCTGCAGTGTGTTATCGAAGCCGAATCATGTCTTCACTCTTATTTCATCCCCGCATAAACACTATTAGTGCACGACTGCGAATTAATTATTCAATTTTTGGACAAATGTTTTAGATCCGAAAACGTTTTTAACTTATTTAACAAGATAAGCAATGGTACAAAACTAAGACGTTTACACGCTCAAAATTTTTATTCAGTCTTTGGATCATGATCGTCACTCCTTCGTTAACGAGCGCTATCCGTCATGGCAGAAAATAACGTCAAAAACACTTTTGCTATGATTTTCCCTCCGAGTAAAGATAAAAAATCGTCAATTTAACGAGAAAAATTCACACGTAAGTGTACACGTGTATTGCGTACATGTCAGAGTCTAAATTAAAATTGATTCACCGAAAATAATTCCTAGCGTTAAAATTTTTAGTTGAAAGATTAACGATGCTGAAATGGTTTGAAGTAAATTATATTACATAACGGACTGTTAAACTACATTCTCAAATTGCTAATTTTTATTTATAGTTTTATGACACAAATCACTTTTAGCATCTATATGAGTAGGAGTACATGCTATACGAGAATGAATTTGTTTGATACAGATCACTTATTAGTGTAAATACAATATTTCAGTTACACGCTATAAACTAGATACTTAGAAAACACTGTACAATGCAGCTGAACTGTCAGATACTTTACATATAATACAAGCACTCTTGGGAATGAGACATAGCCAAGCGACGAACAAATCGTTGAATTTTAATTGTTTAATTGTACCTCTGGTAGTACTAAATCCGGAGTTTTTCCCGTTAATGAGCAGATGCACTACCCCATAGACCAATGCTCGAGGCTGGATGCCTGAGTATCGAAATGAAAAGAATAAAAAGAGAAAAAAAATTGATAGAACGATTGTACACATAGCACGTAGTTCATGGCAAATAAACATATGTCCTTATTTGCCGTTGAATATTCGTGTCTATACACGTATATAAAAGTGGAAGACTAATAAAGAAAGTTAAAATCATGAATATAAGTACACACAACGCTAAAGTAAACTAAGAATATGATTATCAAGACTTTTTTTCGCTTTGTCTCTTTTTGCTCCGTTAGTTTTACAACAGTAATACGTATGTACAATGCATTTGCATTTATCGTGGAAGCCTTTTCGTCACAATATTGACTGTTGTAGATTCATCATAACAATACGGTATAACTAAAAGCCGGATACGTTAAGCTGCCTGAATCGGTTTTTAAAATCATCAATTCAGTATACAGAGTAATAAATCTCCAAATGAAAGTAAATATTGGCACATGTTGAACCCTGCTTCGGCGATAAGACGCTACATTTATCAATTAATTTTACATTAACATTTAACCCATTTCTATAATTATTATCAGTGTATTTGGCTGCCTCTAACGTTATACACAATTTACAAATTGCGATAAAAACTAATTAGACAACGCTAATCGAAATGCGATAGGTTTCACGATGATTATATAATTGAACCGTTTAACTCGATAACAAATTGCTGAAAAGCCGTTCTGGTTTCGTCTCATTCCTTAAAAGTGTAAAATTGCAAATTGTGGCACAGGTAGGTATGATTTGTATTCGTGTATGTCAAATTATCAGCTCTTTTTATATTATATGGGTATAGTATACAGGGATCCGGCCCAGTTCTCCTACCCGCGCCACAAAGCATATTACAGAAGGTGTCAATAGAATACATTATACAATTTTATAGTCTTTTCTTGTTGTGTCTGTCATTATTATTTTAATTATATAATATGTATATAACAATCCGTTAGATTGTTTCTTTTTTTGTTTGTTTATTTACTTTATCTTTGTATCCAATCACGACACGTTATCATTTAATCCTTTCGTCGACTACGCGGGTTTTACTGCTATTGTCAAACGTAATATTATATAATCTGAAGCCACGATAATGTTGGATCAGTATTAACAAGATACATCTCTCCAACACTATGTTAGACAATGCGGTTTTCGTCTCGGCGATATTTCAACTCGCAATTCTTATATTTACGACACTAGAGCATGAACTCTGGTTTCAGATATTGAAGTGTGCACTTCTTCTGTCTTTCCAAGTTATCTCTTAATTATCACCCCGAAAAACTAAATTAGCGAAAAATTATTTGAAACAGATTTTAGATCATTCATTTTCTTTTTATTGTTGGATTTACTTATTTTTATTGCTATTATTATTTCATTTTTGCAACACAAGCTCAGAAAATTGCACACCTCAGGAATACATACGGCAGCGGCCGACAGAGAATGCCATTGGATCAAAATAATTACTGTAAAAATATCTATTACTGATATATAATGTTGGCATGATGTTCTTATGGCACGTTTAGAATGTTATTCTCGGCGTTTACGTGGTCTTGCAGCAACGTATACATGTTAATAATTATTACAAGTATGGATTCAGTCATGAATTTCGACGAGTTTTTTTTTCTTTTGTTCGTTAGCTTAAATACATCGATGAATCGTTTTCTATTGTGTACAGCGTGATATACAATTTTTTCGTCCCTCTTTTTTTTTTTTTTTTTACTTAATAATTCCTCCATTGCACTTTCCCATCTTGACAATAAATGCACCTTAAAATATATATCATGTATGTATGTACACAAGCAGCTGTTTGTATAAACATAAATATTCATTCAAACAATTGTGTAAAATCTCTATTGCATTCTGTTCACTTTTTTCTTCCCTCCTTTTACACTTTTCTTATTCGCAGTGGCGGAAAAAAATTTAAGTTGCACCAAAAACCATGTACAAAAAAGAAAAAAATCAACGACTAATGATTACGTAACGAATTTTCATTAAAGGAGGCTATTATTCCTTACATATATTTAACCTTGGGTTTTCTTTTCTTTTCCTTCATACACTACAGTACAGTAGAGGCTCAACAAAATTGAAATACAAAGAAAAAACTATTTTCTGCAACATTGTTAACAATTAACAAATACGAAAGGTGCTTTCTGAGTTACAAACATGAAAAAGTACAATATTTAGTCGGCGATAGTAGATATGCAATAAAGTACAACCAGGGATATGAATGCAAGAAATGAGAAATAGTCATGATTTGGTTATGAATTAGAATAGAACGGAGAAGATTAATCAACAAGATGAAGGGAATGATCTAAATAGTCGGCATGCATTTAACAGAAAAATAGGTACTCGATTTTAGTAATTGAGAAGAGTAAAATTGAAAAACAAAAGAATGTATTACATGATTGGTGGAAGATGATCAATGGAACAACCCGTTCATCGGTCGAAATTCGTACGAGCTCTATCAGTACTGTATAGGTAAATAATAATTACTTATTGCACCCTTAAAGGAATTCAAATTTAACATTTATAATGTACAAACTGTCATTAAAATTCTATCAAGGAGAACGAAACAGAATAATATTTCACAGACAATGCGTATCAAGGTGTCAGAGATATATGTAACTATATGTACATAAATTTGTATAAAACCTATAACTGAAATTCTAAGAGAAGCGGATTTAAAAACTACTAACGTATGTATAAAGTTATTGAGAATCTGGTACTGAACTGTTTTAGATAATTGTGTGTGTACCAGTGATGTAATAATTTTATAATTTTCATTAAGCTACACACGATCGATAATTAAAGTACTATACCAAATAAATCGAACATTTAAAATATATTCTAAACATCATAACATGGATGAACAAACCGCAGTAGTAATAAAATCATTTTACATGTTATTGCGATAATAATTGTTAAAAACAAATTTTATTTTTCTTCCTCTTCACACTCGTTTGAAATAAAAAAATAAAATAAAATAAAATAGTAGAGTGTATCATTGATATCATAAAATCTTTCTTTCATTATCTTTCATGTAAAAATGCAAAAGCCTTGAGAATCCTAAGATGGAAAGTTTGGATCTCCAATCTTTCGTTAAAGGAAATATCTCTCTGACACCTCTGTATTGTGAGAAATGTTCATTGCACTGCTGAACGAAGATGAAAAACAGAAAATTCCTCTCACACTTGTACATTGTCAGTGACACTTTAAGAGAAAACAAAAAATTGCAAAGAAATGTTACAGAAGTTACTGTTCGATCGTCGAATACAGACGAATTCGTTAAATAACGTAACATTACGAACGAAAGAGGTACATTTGTTGGAAATTCAAGACAATTTCATAATTTGCTTTCAGGGAATTTTCTTATTATTTGAAAATACCCGAGACCTTGTTTCGAATGCTATCAAAAAGCGGAATAATCTCTGTATCATAAGATGATTGTGTTAAGAATTAGAATGAAAGATGTTCTGAATTAATACACAAAATCACCGATTCGTTAGATAAATTGTCAATATTTATCTAGATATGGCCCATAATATTATGCTACGGAGATCCACGGATAGATTTGGTGAACAAAACGGGTAAATTCGACAAAACCCAAAAAGAAAAAAAAAAAAAGAAAAACTTACAACATCGGTAAGACATCTGCCAATTATATAGCTATTATCGTCAAGTTGAAGGGGGATGGGAGATGGTAAGAAAGGGGGGTGATTGATATTCTAAAACAGCCTTAAATTAACGACTTCGCACTAAAGAGATCTTATGCTAATTAATCAATTGTATAGACTTTTAAAAAAATAACAAATTACATACAGAAGATAGATATTTTGACACAATGACGTTGAATAAATGAATGATAAACGCTATTTACTTAATTAATTAATTATTTTCTTCTTTTATCTATGTGTTTTCTCTTGTGATATAATTATTTATAGAATATAGTACCTGGCACAGGAACATGACATGTCAGTCATTGGCATCACAACGTAACAAGGACTACGAGCTGCAGTATACGCACTTCACACTACACTTCAAGTCTTTCATCATCAATGCAGTTGAATATCGAGCGATTAACTACAGCCAGACACTTGGTCCTGAGTATTTCTGCATCATTTTCATCATTACATTGTTCATATGTGTGTGTTTGGTTGTTTTAGACACTGTCTTTACAAGTGGATATTTGCAAAAGGCTGGATAACTATAAGTGTTTCAAAACTATATTGGACACATTTTTCCAAATAATTATTCGTCATCATGTTTTTTTCCAACTTACTATTCATTTACTTTAAAATGTTCCAAAAAATTGGGGTCAAAGTGCCGTCAGAATCGAGTAGAAAAAAATATGTCACAGGCGTAATTTTGCAATAAACAAGAAGTGAAATTTCCTAATTCATAGGCTGAAAGAAAAATGGACTAGGTCGATTAGTACTTTTTCATATCTAGCATGCCAGAAGTTCAATTTAACCTTTAGACCACCGGTGATTTTAATGTAGTATATTCAACCCTATGCCCGTTAGCAAAAGCAAGAAGGTAATCGCGGAAAGCAAAGAAGTCGTAAGTATTTTGAGGAAAAAAACAGGCTAGTTTCAAACGTTACGATTATCCAGTCTTTCTGAACTTAAACGTAGTTGAACCCCGATGACACCGAATATTATAGTTTTGTCACTTGGGGCTGCCCAGGGCTACGTGACACTGATAGCAGGATTGGATGGGCCCGAGGGGGCAGGTCCCACATCACTTTTTATACACTGTCCTGTCAGTTGGTTCACACTGAGCGGATTGTTGATGTCATGGGGATTGGTGCCGACCGGGTTCCGATGAGGAGGCGCTGGTTGTGCTTGAATCTGAGGCAAAGGTGGAGGAGGCACCGGAGGTGTTAAGGGACACGGACAGGGGCTGGCTAAGCTCGAAGGCGAAGGCAATACCAGCGACGGGCTGGCCAGACTAGAAAGAGCCGAAAGTCCTCCAGGACTGCTCAGTGACTCATCTTCCTCAGGAGTGCCTGCCTCCCCTACGCTGCCCAGGTTGTCCTCCGAATGATCGTCATCTCCGTCCCCATCTCCGTCACCGTCGCCGTCGCCATCTCCTCCCTCCCCCATATACCTGATACATTTCTTCTTACGTCTGGAATGAATGAGTGACTGGTTACTCGTCGAATAATTGATTTTTTGCTGTTAACAGCTAATATTGTATACGTAAGTTTGAAATATATGTATATTCATATTACATAACTAAAATAAAACATCATGCTCACTCGTCGTTGTTATAAAAACTGGTATTACATGTGAAATTTGACATTACAAGATACTATGTATGTATAAGATGCTTTTTACTAACAAAAGGATACAGAAAAGTTTCAAATTCCTTCGTATCCGATTATTATGCATGTATAATACATCAAAGCTTTAACTTTCGTCGCGATGCAATAAATGAATTTGTATATATATGTACAATATATACATATACATACATACATATATATGAGACTTTCTTCGTAAACTTGTAATACAAGCTTTGTATATAATTGAACACACGTCGCAGAAAATGTCATGCTCAAAAGTTAAAAATCGAACAAGCATAACGTATAAAATACACATTGAAGAAAAAATTAATCGAAGGAACTAATCAGCCTGCAATAAGTCTCGCCATGTATCTAGAACAATTTTGCTGTAAAGTATGCGACTGTCATTTTAAGTAGTGCCAATTGGTAAATTGAGCATTCCGAAACTCTGATTGTCATTGTCTTATTCTATCCTCAATCCTTTTATTGCAGACTACAAGTTTTATTAAAAAAATTATTACAGGATTGGCGTATATCAATGAATTGGATTATTTGGATAAATATTTTGCATAGCAAAGCAATAAACTACCGTCAAAGTGAGATCTATTTGTCAGCTTTATAAATGGTAGATGTGATAATTGTGGGAGAGGATAAGTTTTTGTAACAGATCAAAAACTCAAGTAGCTATATGCTATGTTTTTATTAGGACTGATTTGTTTTGTAAAATTCAACCTGTGCGATAAACTTTTCTTTTCTCAAAAAAGGGGATCAAAAGATTTAAAAGAAGGAGTAATGAGATGAAGACAATAGACTGACTATAGCGGTTTCTTATCTTTGCCATGCATACTTAACAATAAAAACTGAAATAGAAGAAATACTACTGCAAATTTTCAAGACATATTAAGTGAAAGCAGGAATCGAACCTGCCGGTATTTTAGCACTCCAGTCGAGACATTTACCGCTCTGCCATTGGCTCTCATTATTTACCTCTTAGCTAAATTTATTAGTTATTATTATTGAAAAACGATTATATAGTTGAAATATCATAGAATACATATAGTAGTTGTTACACACACATTGAACGTGAAAAATTGAGTATTACCTAGGCATATAGATAGTATGGCACACAAGTTCCACGTGACTGTAATTATTGCATGAATATTCAAAACAATACGCACGCTATATTAAAATTAAGAAAATTAAGTAAAGAAAAAAAATTATATTATTAGAGACTAAATACACATATGTATACAACACAACATTTGTAATTATATATGAATTGCCATGCTAAATTAGAATTATAAATCTATATCAACGACTTGAACCGAAACTGTTATAACATATTATACAAATTATAGCCATGCTAAGGGTGACATCGAATAATGTGTAACGAAAGAAGGATAAAATAATAACAATAATAAGCTGTAAAGAGCCACAACAATGAGAAACAATGCGAGCATTAGGACTTAACTCTGCCGCCCACTATGTTATCAGCTCTGCCTTTTGGACGTCTTTTCTTTACCCATTATCTTCATAAGCTCCAAATCGAGACAAATAGATATTCACTTTCATTAAATTTTTTCAAATCTTCAACCAACAGCTTTACGATTGAAATATCTATAAAGACTTGATACTCCGTTCAATGCTTAAGATTACAATGAAATTACTGAATCCCGACTACAAACATTACAAAATGCGATAGCCACGCGTGTCTCCAATTTTGCATCGCCTACGCAAGGAGAAAAGCTGAGTAACTCAGGTTGAAAAATTTGGATATAGTGCGAATAAAGGCAAGTTTGAAAGCTGATGAACAAAGTAAGTGCTAGTTAGTCCATAGGTTTAAGTCGGGACTGACCACTGTTTAAGAAGAAGTGTTGCAGTAGAAGGGAGGCGATAGGCTTGACTAGAGATTAACATAAGTGGGTTCCTGCTGAGGCGAGGAGGCATTGGAGGCGGTATTAGTGTTTGAAGGGGCGGAAGATACCCCGACTGTACCACCGCCGCCTCCAGCCCCGACCCCGGCCCCTGCGCTACTTCCCACACCATGATGTATTATGCTCGCGTGGATGCCCATCCCTGCTCCATGCTCCACTGGGCTGCCAAAACCAACCACCAGCCATTAAAGGGGCGCTCGTTCAACATCTTAATCCCACGTGTTAAACTTCATACCATTTTCATCACGCATACACATGTACTAAATTTATCCAAATGTTCGTCGGATACACTGAATCACATTTTTGTTTTCATGTTTGCTTTTTTCAAACAGTCTATCAACGAACACAGGTAAATTATTTCACTAATCAGAAAATATGTCTCCCAAGTATCTATTTACAGACGTTCTTTTTGCCTGCTTTCAAAATCAAAGCTCATAGTGTATTCAGCTTACAATGTTGATGTATCGTAAAAGTACCACTTCTCGATACCTAAGAACGTCTGACATACCTTATAATTATCTAATTGCCAGCAAGGAGTTTTCAATGATTTTGTTTAATTAAGGCTAATTAATCATTCGTGTACAATGAAAAACGATAAAATGGTGGAGAAGTTCAAACTGAAACATTGCAATTTTACAAGTACATTGAAATTCATTGCATAAACTGTTTATTTCTACAGTAATGATGCGTCAAAATTTTTCTCACTTCACGTACAGCATATACAAGGGGGAACGTTTATCCAAGTACAAAAAATAAAATCAATACAGATGTTCGCTAGTTCAAAGGATGTTGAAAAATTATAAAACTACGTGCAGATTTTGTTAATCGAGTATCACATGAATTATCACAATTTTGTTGTGTTTGGAAAAGATTCGTTGTCACCATAAATGCAATAATGGGATTGATTTCGCCCCTTTAATGAGGTTCCATGACATTCACAAACCCAGTCGTAGGAGTTAGGGGCATTTATCGGGATATTCTATAGTACAGAAGTTAGTGGAGCTAGACAGGTGGTATGATCGCAATACTACTGTGTGTGGATTCTAGAAGAGTTATTTACAAGCAGCATAGGTACTATATCATAAATAGTCCATTACTGGATAAAAAATGCATTCGTACGTTGGAAGACACATTTTCTGACAATATTTTCATTACCACTTTATTTTCTGTTCGTAAGTATTAAAATTATTCGTATAAGTATGGAGTATACGAAATGCAAAGGCTATAAATTGTAGTTTTCGTGATAGTAACATGGAAAGGGTCAAGGAAAAATGTTATTTCTGTCAAACGTAATTATATTGCAATCATATTGTCACCTTACGATAAAAACCTGTTTCTTTGTTAGACTCGTTAAATAATTACGATGTTTCACAGTCGAGTATTTACAGTTATACAGAGAGACTATATGGTGAATTACGTGGTACAAATATTTCAAAATGACCATCGACAGTAGGTGCAACAAGATAATTTCAAGGTGCTCGCAGTTAGAAGCTTTCCAAAAAAGTCAAATGTTAACTATACAAGTTACAACATTCCAAAAGCTCTCCTTTACCCTTTTCCATTAAATTATATTCATATATACACACATGAATCAACTAACGAGTGTAGTCAAGGCTGAAATTCAGTGAAGAATCATCATCATCATCATCACCATCATCTTTAGCTTTAGAAACCGTAAACACCACGCACCTATATTAGTAGTATGACTAAGTATAATAAAGTAATAGTACGAAAGACATACCTGCAAGGTTTACACCATTGACTTTGTTGGTCTAGTCCGTACCTGGCACGACATTTCTTCATGTTATTACCTGAGGATTAATAAATAAGACATTAGCACAAGGTCTAGAAATTATAGCAATTAAACAACAGGCATATTTACTAAATTTACTATCAAGAAAAAAAAAACATAATTAGGAACTTTTGCAGTGATATTGTGGCCTGATCGATAGAAACAAAAACAGGTGAAAGAAGCTCTGAAGAATTTTTATGCACATTGGTCTTGGATGGACAGACTACCGATTGCTAAATGTGCAAAAATAACATGTTATATTGAAAATGTAACGTTGGCTCTCCAAAATAAAACTAAATTGTGATGTCATCTTATAGTGCATATGATACTTCAGTAGAGTAAAAAAACCTGTGTACATTGTGTATTTCCATCCAAAAGTTTGTCTATTTCTAATTACATCTTTGTTATGAGTGTTTTATCATTTAAACGTTTTGCGAATCAAGTGCAACTTTTTTGTATTGATAAAATGGAATAAAAGTGAATAAAGTTGGTTTCAATTCTATAATATTCATTGATTTCGCTGAGTGGAAAAAATTGAGAAAAACTGATTTTGTTAAAATGTTATTATACTTTGCTTGGAATAATGAATAATTGGAAAATTTTAAAACTACCTGCAATTATTGTCTCAGTGAATTGAATGACAAGAAATTTGAAAATAAATGAAATGCAGTATTGAAAATTTGGGCAACTCGGACTTGGCAACATAAATTGATACGTTGCAATAAAATTATTTTGTTGCAAGCTCTACGATCAGGTACGTTAAAAGAATTCTGAGGCAAGCGATAATAATATATGATAAGTACGTCATGCAGTACTTTTAAGAGCATAAAAAGACAAGATAACTACGTTTTCTTTTTTGGCAAGTGCGTCACAAGCTTTAGGCATTAAACTGAATAAATATACAAATATATATATATATGTGTATATATACATATGTGTATATCTATATATATATATATGCATATATATAAGCTTGTAGGCGTTTAAAACGAATTAAAATGGGTTTTAGGTACTTGGATATGTAATTAGAAATAATAACAAAAAATTAAGGATCAGGCAACATTGAAACGATCAAAGGAAAAAAAAATGTATAATTGAAATTGAACAGGAGAAAAATGACTTGTGAGAAAAATTAAACATTTAGGATTGTCTGATTGCGGAGTATAAGGTCCCTGTAAAAATGCAAGATGGCCAGCGTCCCCAAAGTTGTATACGTAATCAACATATGTATATATATATCCATATTATATATATCCATGTATACGCATATATCCATGAATTCATACAATATATAAAAATATTTTATGTATATAAATTGACATACATATATATATATATTTATATATACATAAATGTGTGCATATGTATTTGTTGATATACGTATACACATACATACGTATACATTATGTGATATATGATATTGTCCCAAAACCCCGAAATGGGGGAAACATGCAACATAATGTAGTATGATAGTAATAATAATAATAATGATAATAATAATAATATAGTATGTAATAATATATGTAATAATGGGGGGATTGTAAGAATGTGTGGAGTGAGGCATGTGGGTACCTCCAGGATCACTGTTTGTGTCTTGTTTGCGCTTCCTCTTCTTAGTTCGGTTGGTATTTGCGCGGGAAGACCAGTCAGGGTAAAGCTGCATGTGCAACTGTCTCTCCCGTCGTGCCAACTCATAATACTTGGCCTGTTCCTCTCGCCCTAGCGCGTGCCACTACCGAGAGAGAACCAAACACTTTTGTAATATTGTACAAGAACCGTGGCTAAACAATTATGTAGGTAATGTCATCAAGGAAATATCTATGCTACTGCCGCCACCCTGTATGTTGTTGTTGTTGCAATTTACTCAAGTTAGAGATCATGTAGGACAGAATCATCTATATTCAATATTTCAGTAACATTGGGGTCCCTACTTTCCGTTTAAAGTGCTAGAAGAACAGCCTAGTTGCCCCCCTCGGTTGCACCGCTTTAGTTTATCATCTGATCGGTACCTATAATTACAGGGTGTCTGATAGGGGTTTCGAACAGGTTTAAAAGAATTCATAACTTATCAGCAAATCTCATTACTAACGTCTCACTGGTCATTTTGTTGCAAACAAAGTTAACTGTGGATATTCCATTCTTACGTCAAGGAAAAATTGAGAGAGGAAAATTCTTTCAATAACATTGGTCAAGGAAATTCAACGACGATGAAGATACCTCTGAAAAGTAACAAGGACAGATCAGAGGTGGAAAGTAGATTGTGAGAAAAGATATTACAATTATTATCATTGAAGCGAATAAAAACAGAGAGAAATGAAACACGAATAATTTAACAAATATGTACACATTCATCAGGAACAAAAAATGCAGATCCAAAATACTTCTCACTGTGTAACATGTAATGCGCAATTACACCACGTGTTACAGGTATGATGTGAATTTATAATTTGTACTAGAGTTTTAATCCACAGAAAACATATTTGACCAATAACGTAGCCGGTAAGATAATGAAATATAAAACAAAATATGAAACAAGAAAAAAAAAAAACAAAAAAAACAACAGTGATTAAATTGATGAGGAGTGAATTCGACGCTACACCCTTTACTAGACCTACCTACCAGACATCCTGTACAGACTTTGAGACGAATACCGCTTTAGGGAGTTGGCCAGATAATGCATATTCGCAAAGTCCGTTTCTGCTGCCACATTCCACAATCCCCACAGACAATCCAAAAATAGCAATTTGCTCAGAGAATTATACAGAATTATTAAAATAAATGAAAAAACAAAAAAACGCACAAAGACTTTGATCGTTTCAATCAATCAACCAATAGGTAGTATTAATTATTATAATGATTAATAGGGCCTGCTGTTCTAGCACTGGAAAGTGGTACCTCCGGTGGGATCTGCGGAGCGCTCTTTCTTCCTCTTCTTCTTCTTGCTTCCATATCCGTAGTTATCCCTCGCGCTCCAGCCAGGGTAGCGCTGTTGGTGAAGATGGCGCTCCTGTCTGGCAGCCTCATAATACCTCGCCTGCTCCTCCCGACTTAGCGAGTGCCACTGCGTATCATATCCCCTTTTTGTTATCTTCTCTACTCCATTTTTTTTATTCTAATGTTTCGTTTCTGCTGCTTTATTTATTTATTTATTTTTTTTTTTTTTTGTCATAAACTCTCTAGTACCATTTTCTGTTCACGTACGCCATCAAAACACAAAATAATATTTCCCTCCCACCCAGGCTTTTCGTCGTACGTGTACGTGATACGTAATATTCATTCCATAGATCCCACCTACAATGCTCTATATATTATTGATTCAATGAAAATAGTATTTAGTAGTATATAGTTTACCAAATGTGTACGGGTATACAAAATACAAAAATGAAAAAAAAAATATCAAGTGTTACGATAGATGAAGAAAGAGGCATGCAAACCTGGAGTAAATATATATATATATACAACTATGTTACTGTTATTCGTGTGGTTTATTGTATCGAGATTTTGCAATCGATGTCCAATTATTTTTGCTTGTTAGCTGGTAATTTTTAGTTGTTGGCGAAAAAAGAACTATTTCTAATACGGTGCAACAAAATCTCGACTCTCAATACCGATTGACTGTCTTGTGGTATCCGAACGCACATCGTGAGGTCTGAGGAATAAACTAACAGATCTGAGTATTGAAGCGGTCTTTACAGTTACCTCAAATCTCTGATGTGAATTCGGTTGGCTGATTTATCAACCAAAAAAAACCATCATCGTTAATCATTACTCACTCGTCTTCCCAATATTTGATTAATAGCAGCGCTCTCCTTTAACGTACACTCGGCTACAACCTTCGCCCTCATCTCCTTCATGTAGAGCATGAATGCGTTGAGTGGTTTTTTTATATGAGGTTTCTTTTTATCTGATGGTTAGATGAAACAAAGATAAATTTTTTTATGATCATAATTCAATTGATTACATACACTTTATTGAAGGAAGTGTGATGCGACATAGAAATTTCATTGCAGATTATCTCACCTTGATTATTTTGCTGACCCGTATCTTGATTTTTTGTGTTATCTGATGCTAACGATGTTGAATTTTTCTGATCTATCGTAGACCTAGAATCAAAAAAGAAACGAAAAATAACTAAAATGAAAGTGCTAAAACAAAATATGAACACAATATTTGGCACAATGTACGATACACAGTATCCAAGCACTCAAAATTTACCGTTTAAAATAGCTTTGTTTGTTAGTATCGCTTAACAAAGTGTCGTTTTTCATAGACTGTGACGACGATACGACTGTGGAATTCTGCGTGCTATGCAATTGGTCAGTTATACTAGGTACAGGATTATCAAAGAATGGTTGCGGCATCGACAATGGATTTCTGATAAAATTCTGAGGTCCGGCGGTATTCCAGCTCATGTGTTGCCACATTCTATGCCTCGCTTCGACCATAGCCAGTAGCTGCATAAAATTAGGCTGGGTATTAAAGGAAGACGGAGGTGCAACGTTTCTTGGTAAAGTCATATTTGACATTTGAACTAGACTGCTCATGTACAGCGCCGTTAACACTTTATGATCGGTTGTCGGTGAGTTGATGTTCGCTGACTTTACCGCCTCTTGAAATATTCTCATGTTGTCATCGTCGAGTTGCTCTTCGTCACCCTCGGGTTCAGCCTCCTCGACTTCCTCCTCCTTAGCCGCAGTTCTTACTTCTTCGTCGATGACTTTCTCCCTTGTCTTGACACTGTTGTAATTGTTGTTTTTAATGAAGGAAGATTCGTCGACCCCCTCATACGCTCCACTATCCTTCTTTATCACTAAATTTAATGGCTCTAAACATTCGGGCTCCATATCGCCATATGCAAAATTATAAATTACGTATGTGTGTATTTCCTTTTTATTCTCATTTATGCAGGTATATATTATCGACAGGGTCTGACAGACTCGTTATTTATTTCTCACTCCATTAACGATATTTTCATTTCGTTGTGGGTCTTCTTCTATTTATTCCCTCTTCGTGTCTGTTGATATTCACGTTTCAAGATCGACGTTGAAAAGCGTAGCAATGCAATGTGAAACCACGCTACACCTAAATATCCATTTACATAGCACCCCCGGTATTATTGTATCCATATACTATATTTTAAGCGTGTATAATAATCACCCCCTTTTCAATATTGCTGCTGGTAATAACTCTCTACTACCTCCTCTTCATCCCCCCCTTCGCCTCGTCAATGACCGCGAACGTACGATTGATTATTTGCTGTATACGAGGACCGTCGTCTCGTTGCACACGGCACACGGTCGTCATTGCAATTCATGGAGCTCTCTCTCTCTCTCTCTCTCTCAATCTCTCTCTTTCCCTACGACTACATTGTTGTAGTGGTGTATAGTACCCTATCAATGTATAATTCGCGCAAGGGGGTGAAAATGGCATTTTTTTTTGGCGGGACGCGGGCGGCGCTACAGTCGCCCGACGCAAAACAACCACTACCGTCACCATCCACCACCCTTCTTCTTCTTCAAGCGCCGACGCGCGAATTTACCCGACGACTGCGACGACAACGACGGAGACTCATTATTTATTACATTCTCATCTCGGATCAAAAATCACCCCACCCTTTCTCTCCGTTAACTCAATTCCGATCCTAATACACCCTACTTTCCCGTATCGCGAGAACCAAAACGACGACGACGACGACGACGATGACGATGACGACAACGGTTCACGATTTACAAAACCCGATTGTTGTTGTTATTATTATCCCATTCGTTATTGTTATTATTTCATATTGTTATTTTTATCATTATCGATAACTATTCAGCCGGCGGGGATTTTATGATGATCCCGTTGAAATTTATAAGAGTTTATCGATCGGCACACCCGCCGCAAGTTTAACCGTACTTCGGGACATGAAGAGAGCTGTTGCAAAGAGGCAATAGTTGCAATCAAGCAAAAACTTCTGTACTCTCCCTGGTTGTCGACCTTAGTTTAGAGGTCCACTGCCCCCCCCCCCCCCCCCCCAGATCCGCTTCCTTATCTTTCTCTGTTTCCCTACAGAGGATTCTTTACTCTCCCCGTTTTTCGACCTTTATTTAGAGGTACCTAAGTTTGTTTTTTTTTCTATTCCCTCATCAAATCCTCTCCCCTATTTGTCTCTATTTTTTTTTTTTTTTTCGGAGGACCACATAACCGGCGCGGGACGTACAACGGAATGCAGCGTCAGGTTATATCGGCGAGACCCGCAAGTAAAATTATGCTGGGGAAACCAGGTACTAATGTAAATTAGAAATCTGTTAAGAGGGTAGTAATGATCAATAAACGCGAACCCCCCCAAAGTCGTCTATTTCAGCGCAGACGCCCTGTGTGTCCTATAGAAAGGTACATACGTAGGTACGTACGTACGTACGTACGTACGTAGATACATACATCCACAAACGAATACATACGCCGCAGTGGCAACAGTAGCAGCAGCAGCAGCAGCAGCAGCACTACCCCCCTGATGCCCATTCCGCGGATGTGTCTCTTTCCTTTCCTACCTACGACCCCCTCTCTATCAGTCTATCTGTCCATCTGTCTCTGTGTGTTGTCTTTGTGTGCCTGTATAGTCCTATATGGATATTCCGAGGACACCACCCCACCCTGAGCTCGTTTAATGTCGCCCCGTCTCTCTTTCTCCGTAACGTGCGCGCGTTACTCAACTCTGAAAACCGTTCAGCGTTAACGCGGTGTGGCGGTGGCGACGTCACGACGAACCTCTGTCTATGCCAGGCTGACGGAGGAGGGGTGGGCTTCGAATGATATAAGGGTAGTTTTGCGGGAGGTGCTACCCCCGGCGGATACCAACGAAACTATTTTACCCAATGCAGCACGGCCGCTACAACACGAACCACCACCGTATCTCTCCCCCGATAAATGCCTTACGAGCTTCCTTATCATTCGTTGATTCCACCCTGTCATTCAAGGATATCCGTCTTCACGCGATTATCGAAAGAGACAGGATGTTGGTGGTAATATTTTTTATCGACTATTGAACACCATACCTCTAAGGTATAGCCTTTCGAATAGATATCCAATTTTCTCACAATCGGTAATAAATAATATTTATTTATTCGTTACTGCAGAGACTATGTTGATGTGGATGAAAGAGCACTTCATCTACCACCAGTATATCATCGAACCTTTACCGCGCGATATATTTTATTTAATGTTTATTTGTGACCATTGCGGCGCAGCAGATGCAGAACAATTATCGGTAAATCGTTTGGCGAAAGAAGAAAGAAAAAACCCGACTAAACCTCACCTGTGATTGTGATCCAAGGTAGAATGGTCCGGCTTCGGGGCAGAAGAGACCAGCGGATGCGAGGCCAACGCGTGTGCGTGCGGACTGAGTCCAGGATGCGGAGGCATGAGGCCAGTTGGTGAAAATCTGTACAGCTCGCTGAAAAATTCACACGGTTTATGTTATATACTTGCAAGTTGACTAATCGAATCTAATAAACATCCAAAGATTTTACAGCAATCTGCAATATGATTTCTGCGAAGGTAATATTTCGGTGAAATGAACTAGTCACCGGTGTTATAAGAGCATAATGAAAAAAAGTGTGAAGAAATTCAGAAACTTGATCGGACATAATTTTCGCCCCTCTCTAAACTTCTCTTAGTCTTTCAATACGAACCTTGGTAAGCTTGAACTGGTGATCGGTAATCCCGTTGGATAGGGACTCCGAAATCCAGCGCTGGCAGGAGATATGGGATACATGCTCGGGGTGTGCCTGTAAAATGAATTATTTTTTATTTCTATTTAGAATCGAGCAATGAAAAGCACGGGGGCAAACACATAGCGTATACAGAGTTAAAAACACGAAGAAAACGAGGAATCAAAATTCGTACCGTAGAAAATTAGAACGCGTGAGTGAGGGGAAAAAGGACGAAGGTAAGAGGAAAAAGGAAAAGAAAACGGAAAGAGAGCGTAATCGGGCGTGGAAAATCTCAATTTGGGGCGGGTCGGCCAGAAGGCAAATAACGAGCAGGGAAAAACCGGAGGCGATCTAAGAGAGGCTGAGGACTGGCGAAGGGGGCCGGAGACGAGTGAACGAGGGTGTATTTGACCTAATAGACCGGAACCAAGAGGATGACCACCATCGCCACGACCGTCAGCCGCCCCAACCGACGTCGACCCTTCTTCGCGCCACTTGGGCTCAGATTTTCTTGAGAAACAAGACTAGAATCCGTACAACAACGATCCCATGGGAATACCACTTGGACGAATTAACCTCACGCTATATAGAATAGACGGGACGGCTACACGTGTCTGCTGTTGTACGCCAAAGACGGTAGTTGCGATGAACGAAAACCGCCTACGGCGCACGAGGGTTCGTCAAAAATGGAAACTCACTTAAGCACTGCTTAAATCTCGGTATCCATATTTAAATATTCATCACACGCGTGAGAATTCGGAGGAAGTATGCGATCACAAAGATTCGCGATCCGAAGATACAGGATTTGAAAAACTTGTATAATTAAAAATAGATGAAAACAAAAGCAGGTTGTAATGAAACGCTGTTAATATTAAAGGAGCAATGTAAAACAACATAACTATATAGGAGTTATATGATAATTGGTTACTTCTTTGGGTGCTATAATTAGGTTTCATATGGAAAATTGTCGCGATCTACTTTTTTCGAAAGAAAAAACTATGTATCAACATGTTTTTTTCTGGCTCGCAATTTCGAATTTTTCCAAAAATTTTGACCGATTTAAATAAAACCGCTAGAACAAATTGTTTAATAATTATCGCTGATCAGACAGCGCGTTCGAAGTATACAGCTAGAAACCGCGAGAATCCCTATTATTTTTCGGATGAGTAACATCTAGTTTGTGAAAAACATTGAAACAACGGGAGGCAAGGAAACGGCACGCGACTAAGTGTCACCCAAAGAACTGTTACATGATGAAATATAACGTCGAGGTTCATTCGGGTTTAGCCAAACTTAAAGAAGCAACACAAAAAGGGATGCTTGTGGTAAATGAACTACTGTACTCACCAGGATGCGGCGACTTGCGTCATTTCCGGACTGAGCATCGGGTATGAGTATTGGCCAGTCGGAAAGGGGTATATCGGCGCCCTCGCCAGACCTGAAACATGAATCAAAAGATTTTTCTATCGCTCGACGATTTCCGTACGATAATAAGTACAATAAAAAATTACAATATGAAAAAAAGTTATACGAGAGGCAAGAGTTAGTAGTGTAGTAATCAGGGTAAAACGTGGATCGTGGATGTTGAGGCGGTGTTCTTTTTGATCAAGCTAATGTCCAACGTGTCACCAGGAGTGCTTTTTCCGATAATACATGACTGAGATAGAAAAACGCGGACGGAGGCATCGAAGGATACTAGAAACAGGGTTAGGTACAGAAGAACGGATGTGATTCGACCTGCCCGAATAGAAATTTCCATCAGGCTTATACCATGATCAGGTACACATCGGGCTACCTGATCAGGGCCTGACTAGAAATACTACGTGCCGTTCTATAATGCTCTGATCATGGTTTGTTCATGGACGATGGTCAGACCCTGATCAGGCGTTGATCAAAATTGGATCAGGGTCTCATCGGGTGTACATCAGGGCAGGTTGAGGCACTAACTGATCAGACTCGGAGAACGATTGTTCAGATTTATTCATGTTTGAAATAACGTCACAAATTATTGTTTAGTTTTATTAATGATGCCTACATGTAGCCTACATGAGCATCTAGAAAAATGATAAACTGCGAAATGACATTTCGTACGATTTTACAAGAAGGTCAAGGGTCGGATCAGGTGCACCGTAGTAGAGTTTTCCTGACCTGAGCCTGCTCAGAACCAGATCAGAAATGGCCTGATCAAATTTCTACTCGGGTGCAGTCCTGATCGCTACCAATTGCCCAATAATTGTCAATTAATTGCGCAGTACCTTCAGGATCAGTGGGTACGTAGTATGTCCACCATGTATACAGTATACGTTGTAGAGCAAAGGGTGTGGCAAGCTGCGGGGCTTGGTCAACGATCTAAGCTTGACTTTAATGTTTGCTCGTCGAGTACACGTGTATTTTTATACACCTATGTACATACATACAATGCGCAACTAAATTCGAGTAACGTACACGTTTTATATTACACAAACGGACACGTAACATAGTAAATAAAGGTACGCGTACGTCGTGACTCGACATTTTTTTCTGCTTTCTTTTTTTTCCTTTCAAATCTCGTTTTGTCAAAATACGACGCGAGGGGCGGCAGAGCTGTTTAATATCGTGAATGAATTCCGAAATATGTACCCGGAGGGTCGGACCGCGAAACGTTTATTATAATCTGACGGTAATTTATTTGGAGTTGTAATCAGGCTGGTTTACTGGCACCGTTGGTGTTGCCGCGGCATCTTCTTCAGCACGTGCGTGAAAATGCACCGCAGCACGCGATACGCCGAGTCAGCGTCGCCTGCGCTCTGGAAGGCGTTCGTCCATCCGTCCGTTCGTTCATTCGTCTCAGGATTTCCGACTGCTCGTTAGCGAGGCACCAGACACACAGAAAATTGGAAAAAGACCGAGCGAGCGAGCGAACGAACGACTGGAGCCGGCTGAGACCGTAATTACGTCGTTGCCGTTGCGGTCCGAAAAAAAGGAAACAATAAACCCCACGCCTGCCTGCACGACGTCGGTTTTAGTCAAGACCGTGTATTTATTTATTTTTCATTCCGTTCCTTTTTTCCTTTCTCTTCTTCCTCCGTCCAATTGAGTGCGGAAAACGTTTATTATCTAACCACGCGATGATTGAGATCTATCCCGACGTGTAATCCGACATTCTATACTAACGAAAGGTGAATAAATAGATGAAAACCTAGGGGGATGAATTACAGAAGGGCAAACCTAAAGATAAATCAATTTTTCAAAGTGGGCACGTCGGAAATTTTTTAATCCCAGGAAAAACGAATCTTCTCAATAGATTACAATTCGTTACCGTACCGAAAACTGTTTGCAACAAAACAAAATCCTCAGATATTAGGTATAAAGCGAGAGAAAGAAACGAGGAGGCAAATAAATAAATAAAAAAAATTTTAAAAAAATAAAAAAAAAAAACGGGGAATGGAACCAACATCACAGACCACGCGATCGAGAGGGGCGCGTGCCTTTCGCAAGAAGAACAGCGACGCGCGATTGTAGGGCTCGAATGTATAAAGTAAGTGTGAAGGGGACGCGGATCGCCCGAAACGACTGACGATGCTAATAAGGCTCAGCAGGTTCTAAACGAACGATCCGGGGCGACCGATACGGCCACGACGCGGTTCTCCGTAATTATCGACGTCGCGACGTAACGAGGCGTCTCTTTCTGACGGAGCGACGGACGGACGGACTTACGGACGGACCGACAACGGGGGCGGCGAGCTTTTAGTTCCCGATTTTGTAACTGTAAACCGCCCCTCAATACCCGCGGCTCCCCACTCGGCCAACACACGAGCACGTGTTTCGTACGTGCGTGTTTAGTTTGAACGCGGAATAAAATACTCAGCTCGACACACGTCCACGTATGCACCACCTACGGGGTTTTAATGGCAGACTCCGGTGAACAGGACTCTCTCTCTCTCTCTCTCTCTCGCTCTCTCTACTCCAATTTTCCACCCCTATAAAATTGCGACGTAGTGAATATAATTTTACCCGGTTTACGTACAGGTATATTAATTCCGCCGCTCGGTCGACTGCACACGATTTATCTCTGCAGGATGCGGAGCATTTCCGTTTCTCATATTAGGCTTATTTCCTGAGAATCATGCCGCAAGGGTAAATATTTTTTCTCACTTGTCTCTCGATTGCAAATTTTCACCAATCGGTCATTGACATCGATTATATCAACCCAGAATACAGACAATGAGAGAGGTATACTATTTCCGTTTTCAAATCAGGGTGTAATGCATCCGAAGGGGTGCATGTACAGTCCCCGACGGTCTAGATATACCTATAAGGGACTTCGGGTGGTTGTTCGTGAATAAAAGAGTAATTTTCCGGGTGGTGAGACGTCGATAATGGGGTTGCAGACTGCCGAGTCGACTGGAAAATGATTAAGCACACATGACGGAGCTCGCGGACTCGCCAGGATATTGCTGTACGGCCCCCTTTCCACCCCCTCGCCATCCCGCCCCCGATTTCCACTTTCCGCTGGTTCACTCCCCTCCCCCTTCCCCCGCCTTCATTCTCCTCGAGTTGCTTCGCCGCGGATAACTGCGACTAGGCCCAATTCCAATCTCAGAGCGAGCCTCGAGCTCCCCGCAGAATCAATCCTATCTTCCAACCGTACCCTCGATCCTAACCCGATCAACGATCGCCCTAACCGCTCTATTCACTCCCGCTGCGAACTACTCAGGACCTATATATCCGTGCAAAGAAATTAACGAGCACGTTGCGTTAACCGCAATACTCTCGCAGCATATTTATTGCAGGGGAAACCGTTTTGCAAAGGCTGTTCGAATCTTGCGAATTTTCTCCTATATTCCATTTAGTTTTTCTTTGAATTCTACCGATTTCATATCTCATGTGAATGTCATCATCGAAGAACGGAGGTACACGGAATGCAGGGGTAAAGCTAGACAGCTAAAATCCCGCATGGTCTAGTTCAAGCAGTGCAAGCTGGTACTGGATAGCGTTTCGACCTGCAAGGTGGTACGAGCTACGCATTAAACCCTGGGTTAAAACCGCCAGAGTCACCCTCGAAAACCGATTCATTAATCAGTCACCACGGTTAGCAACAAAGCGACCCGCGATGTCGTCACCTTATAGAGCCGTATCTAACACGAAAGCACAGCGATTGGAGCATCAGATGAGGATAGAAATGAGCTCTGTTCCTCTATAAGTATACCTCTTGTTATCGTTCCTCGCAATTTGATTGACGATGGATACAGAAATACTAACCCTGCACATCTGGTTCGTGTAATGGGTCAGACCATAGTGTAAGGAAACAAGGTGTGCTCTAAACGGAGATCCGCAGTAGCAAAGTCACGTGATAGCCCCCCACATGACGTCACGAGAATTAAAGTTAAATACAAGTGACGTTATGTGAAGCACACATTCCCAATGGCCGAAGCAATAATGGATGCGCAAGAACACACCTTGTTTCCTTACACCATGGGTCAAACCATTAACTACTACTACTACTACTACTACTACTACTACTACTAGCGCTGAAAGAAATTTTCCATGAGAAAGAAGCTTCCTGATTATCTGACCCCGGATTCACTCACAATCAGACAAGATAAAGATGGGGAAAAATATAATTCTTGCTTGACGCCGGTGATCGGGTTATCCGCGCCGACGGCTGTGGGAAGGGGATGAATCCGAGCGCGGGGCAAAGGCGGCGACATGAGACGCAGAAGCCCCTTGACCCGGCGTCGAAGGGAGGCTGTATGCCTGGCTGATTAGCCTAATGGTGAGTTCTCCTCTTATTCTCGTACTCGACGCCAGTTCGCGAGTCAGAAGGGTCTTCCCAAGCTCCAAGCCCCGACCCTCGGACCCAGAGCCGTCCCTGCAGCCTCTCAACGACCCCACAGAAGCTGCTTGGCCGCGTCTCTCGAGCGTCGACTCGACGCGACTCGACTTGACTCGAGAGAAATATTCTTCCAATTATTCGCTTAAAAATGTAAATATTTACCCCCACCCGCCACGGGCGTTCCGCCCAACGTGGCTGGACCGGGATCCACCTGCGACCTCACAATCACGTCATTCATTTCAAGCCGCTAAATACCGACTCACCCTCGACACGGATACGAGAGTTTGATATTCGCGATGTACGTGCTAATATGTATAAAACGGAAATTCTACGTTTGAAACTGTTGCTGAACACATGATGGTCCGTTATAGCAATACTTATCTACAATTAGTTTCGTAGATAAGTTTTGTAGATATAGTTATACCTAGAGATTTGATAATCAAAGTGGGATTCGATGTAGCCACTGGTTCATTATTATCAATTTCTGTACAATTGATTCGAGGCATGTGAACCTCTACCTTCATGATTATACCCGTACCCACCTTTCGTCAAACAATTTATTTCACTATGTCTAGGCAAGATAATGAGTTGCGATGCACAATTGATTGTTTAGAGACGATTAATTGACTATAATACCTAGGTGATAAGGTATAATGCAAGAAAGTAGTTTTAAGTATATCCATCGATAACTGTATTCGTTGCAATAATAAAGAAGAACCCTTACATCGATACAATGTCACAACCGAACCTTTCTATTTCTTTCCTTTTCCTTCTACAAAGCATCAATTATTATAATATCTGAGAACAGCAGAAGTCTTTCGGTAACTTCCGAGGAAGGACAATTTGAGCTTCGTCAGGTTAAGGAGTTCCATTAATAGTCTATACAGCAAGTGTTGTATCAACATCCGATCCGAGTCGACAAATGAATTTCCCTTACGAAAACTTTGCCACAGTTACGTATAACAACAAGTTGTTAACTAGTTTATATAGGTTGGCAGTGAAAGTTTCGCGGGAAACGTCGCTTAGCATCCCCGTTGTACTGAAAAAAGGAAAAGTGGTGAATTCGACTATAAATGTCTCAAGGAAGTGGGACTGTCAGGATGATGTTACGGAATGTAACTGACGCTATTCCAAATCTATGCAAGCTAATGCGAGTGTAGTATCGGGACCATGTTGCACGACGCGATGAGAAGGAAAAAGTAATGCAAGCACCGACCTAGCTGCAAGTGCTGTGAGTTGTGAGAGGGTGCAGGTGGTGTGACGGCGCTTGTTAGTATGGTTGATTGTGTTTTCTGGGTGGGTATAGGCGGGGGGGCTGCTGACCTGTGGAGGCTGCTGCGGCAAGGAGTCGTTTCCAGTGCGTGGGGTGTGTGGATGGGCCGTGTGGTGGCCAATACTCACCGGCCGCGGCCGCTTTGCTCACGTCCAGCGTGCCGTAGGGTGGAATCCCCATGTGTGCCGGGGGTGGCTGAGACAGGTGATCACCGTTAGGGCAAAAGAAGGGTAGACCACTCGGGTGAGTGCCGGCCAGGCCCATCTTGCTCGCCTGAAACAGAACAGCGGAATGCTGGGTTAGTCACTGAAAGCTTGGCAAAGATGGTTTAATTAGTTTGTGCCATTTATACACGATAATTCACATTCGCATTACCGAGAGCTTCGCGAACCGAAAATATCATTGAGGAATTGGCTTTTGATCGTCTCGTGATCCATTCTCATAACCAATATGTATATACAATTTCAATTACAACGTATAATTTATTCTACCCCTCATGATTTCTCATCGTTGAATGATTGACCTGTGAATAAGAGGTTTGAATGTTCTCCAGATAATACCGAGGGTATCGTGATTCAAGGATTCTAAGAAGACGAAGAGAGAGGAAATTCGGGGAGTGGATTTTTCAAGGAATATTGTTCACCGTCGTTTCGAACCACTGTTGCGTACTGGGAAAATTGAACTTTGATACATAGAAACGAACGAACGATTGCAGCAGGTATAAAGCGAGATATTTATCAACCGGGGCGGAATACAGAAGCGACCGAAGAATATTCCCCTCCTGATCCTCCTCCTCCTCCTCCTCCTCCTTCTCAGAGAGAGCTACTTGTTCAGATTGAAGGACTAATTTTACATTTTTCCCTCTCAGTCCCGTTTTCTCCGCATTGAAAATTCTTTATTCGTATGCCAGTAGGCGTAAAGGCAGTGGGCTAAAATTAGCCGAGCCGATGTTTTTCAATCGAAACAGGAGGGAGGAAGAAGGCTGCGCTCTCCTCGCTCGGTCGAGCGATTGAGGCGCGGCTACAGAGAGAGAAGAGACTGACTGAAGGTGGTCGATGGGTGGAGTGGTTTCGCCCTAATCAACCGGTGCTTACCACGAGGACTGCGGTATCGCGGATTGATCTCACCGCGAGTAAGAGGCCAGGATCAAAGGGCTCGCTCTCCATCCACATAAGAACCCGAGAGAGTAGCTTGGTGGCTTCCTCGGGAGTACAGGACTCCTCCTCGGAACGGGACGGCGACTCGTCTTCGTCCTCAGAATTTTCGCTTCGTTCTTTGTCGAATTTCCGTTCCTCGATCCCGGGGTCGGCCTCTTCGACGTTGTTCGCCTCGTATTCAGGCTCGACTTCCTTCTTGACTACAGGCTCGAGGCTTTCGACGGGTGGTGGAGCTTCGTCGAGGATCCAGGCCGCGACGTCCGCGTCGTCCACGTCGAGTCCGACGTCGCGAGCGAGACCCCGAAGCTCGTCGAGTAGCATCCGGTCCTCGTTGTGTTCGAGGATGGAGTGCAGCCGCGAAGAAAGCCAAGGCGGAGGACCCGGAGGACCGGAGACGGGGCCGCGAGAAGCTTCCGGTTCACCACGGAGAGCCGACCAGCTCCGTGCGAAGGTTTCCGGCCGGACGTTGAGCCAGGCGCGATGCAGCCCTACGAAGGCCTCCTTCAGGGTAAACTTCTTCACGTGTCCAACGAGCCCGAGTTCCGTGGCCCCCCGTCGAATATCGACGATGCCGCTGGCCAGCAATCCGCCCGCCAGGCGAACTCGAAGCTCGTTCGTGACGAGCCGAGGCTCCAGGATATCGCCGGGAACGATGACGAGACGGACGAGACCGTCGGAGGTAACGCATTCCGTTTCCGGTGGCAGGTAGTCGGCGCTTTCTGCAACTAGCACAGCCCCATCGGGGTGCATGGCGGCAGCTGCCGGTGCGAATTCGTGGTGAAACCACCAGAGGAAGAGGTCGACGGTCAATGAACCGCGGCCCCCGCCGGCATAAACGACAGGCTGAGTGATCATGTTGACCCGCCATAAACACCGCGGCCTCCAGTGCCTCCCGGCTACCAGAAGTCGCGTTCGATGTCGACCCTCTTGGTCCGCGGCGCCGACGACCCAGACTCTCTCTCCCCGGGGTGAACGCCGTCCAGGCAGAGCCTTCCAGTCGACGTGACACACGTGTGCGATGTAGACGCGCCCGGGCTCGAACTCCTTCAAGGTCGAGCGGAGTGTTTCAAGGACGCTCGGGGGGCTGGAGACGGTGGAGGTGGAGGTGGAGGCGGCGGAGCCGGAACCGGAAGCGTTGGGGGACTGGGACGACGACTCGTCTTGGGTGGGTTCAGGGGGCTCTGGTACCGGGAAGCCGTGGCGCTCCTGCCACTTCCGGATCCAGTTCGGGGTTATTAAGTCGACGAGATCGCGCGTCGCTCCGGCGCTTCGCGCGAGACCCAGCGCCTTCCGGCGCAGACGATCCGGCCCAGGCACTCCCTTCGTCGTCGTCGCCGACGTCGGGGAGTCGGACCTGCCCCGTCGGCACTTTTCGACCCAGCGCGCCAGGGCGCTCTCGAGACCCTCGGCGTCCAGGGGTTCGCGCAGGCGCGCCGCGCCTCGGCATCGACCCTCTCGCAGCTGCCGCCTCGGAGCCGCGGCGTCCTTCTCAGGCGGTATCTCCGGGCCGCCACTGCAGCTCTGCTGCATGAACACTCCACCCCGCACTCGACGCGCTCCTCTCCTCGCCACTCTGGCACGCACACTTTTTACCCCCCGTAGCGACATCGCGACTCCTCGAAGAGGACTCCGCACGCACGACCCGACCTTGCCGGTTCCGTCGACGCTGCTGCTCACGGTGCTACGGGCGCTACCGATGCTCCGGCGGCTGCTGCATCAGGCGAGCCGTCCCGCGACCGAGAGGTGACTGAGCGGCTGCGACGCAACCGTCAAAGGCCCGACCGGGAACCGGAGGGCTTTGATGTTCCGCCGCCCATCGCGCACAAAGCGAAAGCGACCGAGGAGCGTGGGGATCTCTCGGTATCTCTCTCGGTATCTCTCTCACCTCTCTCTCTCTCTCTCTCTCTCTCTCTCTCTCTCTCTGTCTCCCTCTATCGCCTCTCTCTCTCTCGCAACCCCAACGCGACCCTCCAACCCGCCAACGCGACGACCTGATAGTATGTCGCGCGCGAAAGTTGGCTGAATTGATGTCGAGTTGAAACCGAAACGCAAGTCCCGAAATTGACGGCGTTTTTATTCACGTGTTATAACCGACACGCCGCTATTCACGAATTATAACAGCCGGAAGTGAAGCCTCGTATCGCCCTTGGCTAATCCGCTTAGGTATTCGGAAGCTTGTCGAGACTTTGGTGAAATATCAACAGACGGAGCTGGTAGGTGGCGTCGTCGACCCTAAAAACGTGACGTTTGTTGAAATAAGAAAAAACGCCATCAACCAATTCTTTTTTTTTTTTCCTTCTAATCAGCAGAACGAATTCGAAACCAATCTCTAATTGCGTTTACCGATTAGAAAACAGTACAAGGCTGACAACGAAGACTAGAATATAAAACTGTGGAAGCCACAGTGATTATACAAATGGAAGACAAATTGCACATTACTGAATACATGGATTTGTTTCATCAATCTCATGACAAGCAGACATGAAATAGGAAAGAACAAGCTCCAAAGTTTTTCGCGGTACATATTCATTGTCGTTAATCGAGAGCATTCTTCCTTTCTTCTGTTTGTAATGAAAAATGTATTCAATATGAATTGTTATTGGTGGCTGTACCGCAGATTACGCACGCAAGTTATGCAATGATTAATGCGCAGGTGTGTAATGAATTCACCCACATCAAAGCCCGACGTGTGACAACCTTTGTGGTCTGTTGCCTGCCGGGTGCAGCGCAGTGATTAACGTTTATCGAAACGAATTATGCAAGCTGGTGTAGACGACGCGGATTGGTGCCACCGCGTACACAAGCGTGGAATAACTAACTCGATAGTAATCCAAACCGTAAGATTGTTTCTCTAAACTGAAACTACGTAACCTTGGAAGTTGACTCGCGGTATGATATCGGCCAGTAGTAGCTTCCTGTACAGGATCAGACACGGATGAAAAAAGTAATGTGAGAAAACAGATCGCCCTGAAAAATTTAGACGTTCACGACAAAAGCTTCTTTTTATCAAAAGTAAGAACCGTGCTTCTAGGAAACATAAACATAAAAGTAAAGTAACATAATTTTATGTTTTTTATTTTTGCAGATATGTACTGCAAAATTGAAATGAAATATTCTCTTCTCTGTATTTCATCTTTGACAGATAACCAAAAATGTTGTTTCTGCGCACCAAAGAACGAGAGAATCTACCATTGGCAATGAAGTAGTCCACTGAATTAACGAATTACTTGAACTTGGCATGTTGCACTTGAATAAACGAATTTCGATGGTAGATGTGTTTTTTTCCTATTCCTTGTTTATAATTGAAGTAGAATAAGAGTGAATTTATCTAGAAATCTCCGGGCAGAAATATTCTGCAGAAAAGAAATAGAATTTAAAGAAAGAAAAAAAAAACCAAAAAAGAACCGTACCGCCGACAGAAGCTGCCCGTCAGTTCTATACGGACGGTTAAGAGATGGCGGAATGGATAGTTTACCGAATCAGTGGTAGGTAATAACTTATTCAAGATTTCGAACCGGCGGCTACTTAGCAAATAGCTCGGCTCTCTCGACTTCCGAGTAAATAGATCGAGATAAACGAATGGCCTGTATCGAATAAGAGATTGCCTGCCGCGCGCCCTCCCGCAGCACGGGTTCTCCTCTTTTACGCGATTCGTTACCACGGAATAATGGGAGTGGGAAGTCTTTGGACGGCGGCGCAGCGTTTTTTTTTTTTTTTTTTTTTTTTTTTGAGGCAGTCATGAATGAGGAGATGCCGTTTACTGCAGCGATGTATAAGAGGCAGAAGCGTGCAGCAGCCTAAAGGCGAGCATCAAGCTTGGATGCGAGATCGAAGCGGAGTGAGGAGGGAGGGAATCTAAAAATGTCTGGAAATTGGCTTTCTCGGTCGTGACGCACCACCTGCCTTATACACCTTATATCTACGGTAAAGCACAGCCAGCGAGGGGCACGGTGGAAGTGCATGAATTATTCGAAATACATTAATCCGACGGCTTCCAGTGGAGTTCCTCCATTTTCCTACCCGTGCAGGCGGGGGATGAGGGCGTTGAATGGAGCCAGTGCTCGGTGTACCCGGGGGCGGTGGTGGCCAACCCCGAGCTCAGTTGCCGGGGCAACGTGGGAGCCAGAGGAGGTGGAGGAGGCGGCCAACCGGGGGGTGGCAGTGCTCAACGGCGAGGGTGGAATGAGGCGCGGAAACGGAGATGGGGAGGATGCGGGAAGGTGTGCGACCGACGAACGAACGAACGAACGAACGAACGAACGAACGAACGACGGACAGGCGAGTTGAAGCTCACAATCAGTCTCTATGATGGCTCGAATTATCAAACGATACACGAGGACGCTCAAGCTTGAGAAGATGGGCTAAGGATGAGGGTGGGGAGAGGGAGAGGGAAAGGGAAAGGGGACGACGAGTCGGGCGAGCCAAAGGATACGCTAAATATTCGATATCCCACGGCGGCAACTCTTGTATACACACACGATGCACAGAAGAGACACAGTCAAAGTTTAAAGCCAGGCGAACGTGATGTACAGTCATTGTATACTTGTGTGTATATACATATATATATATATATATATATATATATATTTGAGATATGTTGATTCAGACATTTATAAATATATACACGTCAACGTCGAAAACCTACTAAGATACCCCGTTAAGTAATTTTTTTTTCTGATAACGAATCGCGATTTAAATTATGTCTATTTTTCAGTTTCTAGATAAAGGGGTTGGCTGTGTTCTTCTCCGTTGAGAAGATCAGTTTGCAATTCGAGCCACGCATTATACAGGGTGCAAGTGTAATTTATAGCCTCCCCTTACGATCGGTTGATTCGTTTGATGTTGCCCCAAATCAATATGGACTATGTATACATGGGTGTACATATATAGCCATGCAACATTTTGTATACATAAATATGTCCGTAAACGTATGTGTACACGGCTGGAAGGTAGGGCGTTAAAAACCGGTGAAAAGTGTACAGAAGTGAAAGTACCTTGATTCGTTTTTCGGAACGTTTCATTTTATCGAAGAGACAATTCGAGAGGGGACGAAACGTTTTCTCTGATCGTCCACGTCTCTCCTGTTCCCAGTCCAAATTCGAGGCGACATCAAACGTGCAACGCGTGTCTGACAGCTCCTACCGATTCTTTTTTTCCAGTTTCCCAGAAGTAGGCACGCTTCTGCGAAAATTCCTGCGATTCGCGACATGGAAACTGTGTCATTGACGCGATAAAAGGGAACACACAGAGGGGTTCGAGCGCAACAAGGCGTGCAACACCTACGCGTGTAGCACGCACATATGTATATCCAAGGCTCGCGAAATAACGCTGAGATAAAAAAGGAAATAAAATATATTCAAAATATCACGGTTGAATGATTCGCGACTGTTGAGTAAGAGGGAACAACGGCACATAACTGGGTGTGCTGCATGTGCTCCAAAGGAGAAGAAGAAACTCGCACGACAAAGCGATTCGTAAGTTTTCTTGAATCGTTACACGTACAGGTATACAAAGCACGTAACCCCGTTTCAAGCGAGTTGGTATAACCCTTGAATCTCTCACCTCCGTAAATAGCACGAGGAAATAAGATGAAACGAGAAGACATGACCTCAGAGAGTTTCGATAATTGCCAGTTATCCGAGGATATCTACCCAAAGAGAGTCGTTAGAGGAAAGAAGTAGAAGTGAAAAAAAAAGAGAAATAATACAAATCGATCGAGTTCCATTCGCATACCCATATAATAGGGACTTTAATTTGCTGGCAATTTGACCCGGTGAAAGGATTGGCTGCTAAATATTATCGCCTTTCAGAGCTGTTACACACCTGAAAAGGTAAAGTCCCGACAGGCACTACTCGACAACTGGGTTAAAGAGTTGTATGTACATGCTGCATTTAGTTTAAGGCATGGGTTTGCAAGACAAGCACGCTCTCGCCCCAAGTTTCAAGGAACAAGAGTGCGAGACGCAACCCGTCGCTAAAGGGCCACAGCACCGAGTTATTGATTAGATTTTCAACTTGTTCGCACTTCGCCCCTTCGCGGCCGACCCCTTAAAAGCTCGAATTGGGTCGTTGCACAAGTTTTAAAAATGCTAAGGAGATACTCCTCTGATCTGCATGAACGAAAGTTGAAACCTTTTCCTACCTGAACCTGCGTCAGCTATCAGGTGGTCTTGATTACGGAAATACTTCCGGCAGCCCACCCAAGATGAGAGCAGTGGTTCTCTGTTGTACTAAAAATTTATGTATTTTTGTAATCATTAAAATTCTCTTCGTCAAAATTTGCTGGGTTTCAAGTAGCGCAAAAAGCTTTCAACACAACCGAGGACAGATGGCACCGCTAGCGAGGTGGAGTGACGTCATACGACAGTAGCCAATCGACGCGCGTGTGTCTAAAATTGAAATTCAACTCCATCGGAACAGCGATTTAAATTTTTGTCTTGTTACTTTGATGAAAGATACGTGAGTTCGACTCTCCGTTCTTATCTAACAGGGTCACTGGAGTTGCTCTCTTTGCAAATCATTAGCGTTAATATACATAACGAAAGTGGGACGAATCCCATGTGTGAGGATGAGGATGAGGATAAACGGAGGGGGTGGCGATACGCGGAGTGTTATCGACGACGGACGGACCGTACCGGAGGCTGTGCAGGACATGGCGTACCTGCAGGAGAGGGCCGGTTGAGGGCCGCGGCGGCCAATCCGAAGGAATCGTCGCCATGGCAACCGGCGCCTGCGTCCACGGGGTGCACGCTCTACTTTTGCCGAAGACTCACGCCCCCGCGCCACCGCTTCAACGATGGTTATGCCGCCCAAGTGTCGAGCACTACGAGAAAATCCCGTCGTCCACTGTGCTTCGAGCTACTTTGCTTCATAAACATCAAACGTAGCCCGATATTTTCTGGTAGATTGTATAACGACACTGAGCGCCAACTTCTCGTCTCAAAATAATCTTTTAGCGTTTCTCAATGTACGAGATTTTTTCTTTTAATCGTTGTTTCGAATAGACCGCACAACGTTGATGTAATTTTTCTCGATGTTCTGTTTCTTTCAATATTTTAAGATTGGATGCTTTTGGCTTGCCGCAACACTGAGTGTATCTACTTAAGGAAAAAAGGCACGAGTGTAACATTGAGCGGTCAAAAACCCACGAGAGCTCTCTCTCTGGCACCCCGAGATATATTTCTTGGAGGAAAAGTGGGTCTCGAGGTTGGTGAACATCCGGGAATTTCGTCGGCGACACTCGTCGGCGACAAGTTTTGGAAGGGCGGGAGAGAGAGATTCCGGAGGGGTGAAAAATGTAAGAAGAATAGAAGCGCTTTAAGAAGAGTGGGTGAGTATGAAAAAGCAAGAAAAGGCTCTGCAGGCACGTGGCTCCTCACGCTTCAACCACTCGAATATAATAACAACAAGAATAATGATACTGAAGAAAAAGGCAGAGCCCAAGAATGGCCTGGTGGAGTCGTCGAGGTATGGGGGCGAGAAACAAGTTGAAAATAAGACGGAAAAAAAAGAAGAAGAAGAATAAAGAAGTCGAGAAGTTCCTCTTCCTCGACATCCGAATCTCCTTTTCCGCCACACTTCTTCTCCGTCTACTTCTTGCTTAGAACTATTCTCCCGAAGCGTCGCGGCGACAGCCGGCGCTAACGGCTCAACATACAGACGACGACCCAGGTCCTCGGCATAGCGTATTGTTTATTTCGAAAGCCTTTGAACAATTGAACGGGGCACCGCCGCGCCCTCGCTCTAACCGAAGGCCCGAGGGTGGACTGCCAAACCCAGCAGCCGACCACCCCCCGACCCTCCCAAACTTCCTGACGTTGGTGCTGCGTAATTACGTATTACTGTTACGGGGGAAAGTCCATGCCTACATTCGAGGTACAGCAGCAGTTGTGACAAGGCGCACACGCACACGCGCCCTGGCCAACGAGATCCAAAACGTCGACTATGAACCAGCTAGACACAGACCTAGGCTCCTATGCGAGTTCACAACAGCTGCCGACTGGTGCTGTATCGTTTGAAAATCATTTCACTTAAAATAAGGGGTGTGAATTTGGTCAGATTTCCGAATCTTTTATTTTATATTCAGCATTTTGTATCTTACCGTCAGAGGTGGCTAGCATTTCTGGATTGAAGAATCGTAGCATGAGCATTGAGGCACGGAGGGTCGTCGCGAGGTGCTTTCGTTGGTTCGCTGGTTCGTTTTCCACGAGGTATGTGTACCTAGTAACGACTTATTCAAGACGCTTTTGATCTCGCGTATCTCGACTACAAAAATATCCTTTTAAAGTAAGCGGATGCACGGAGGTGGTGGGTGTTGGTTGTCGGTGTGTGTGTGTGACGCCGAAGGGTGTGTACGGCCTATTTAATATACAAAACCTATTTTCGGTGAGCGGTTCAGCCGGTGGTGACGATGGTGATGGTGGCATGGCGGTGGCGGCTTTTCCGCCGATAGGCTTGAGCAGTGTGCGTAGCAAAAATGGCATCAAAGGCGGGGATAGCGACGCGGTGACTCTGCGCGACGCCGATGCCTCCGTAGGGATACATAGGTGGTACAAAGATTATGTTGCCGCTGACTGATCGTGAGCGAGAAGCAAGTTTTTCCTCCAACCATTGGGTCTTCTCTTTTCCATGACGTTCGCCTTATACACTTTTCCGCGGAATAAAAACTTCCTCGGCTATTTTGTTTTATAAACAGCCAGTCTCAGATGCGTGAAACATCGTCCTCGTCGATGTCGACATCGGGGCAGACGTCGACCGAGCTGCTGCAAAGCTGACATCTACCGGCATTGCCCTGTATACTAAAATCAGGGAGGAACGAGCCTCCAGCCGCTGTTTGATGTGAAAAATTTTTATACACACAATTCCACCTGCGGGTCAAAGTTCATCATCCGTTAAAACGCCAGTCCAAGTCAATCGCGCAGCAATTTTTCACCCGCGCTACTGTTGTAACGCCCGTTCCCGTTTTGGTCCATGGACACCGCATACGTTAGAAACACCAAACCAATCAGACCTGACGTCCCTTAATTAAACCCAGAATTCGTTGGATGACCCGAGGTGAAAATTTCCAATTGAAAACTTGTTTTCTCTTGATCCCGCAACGGGAGTTCCGAAACTCCAACCAACTTTGGGGCCGGAATTTTAGATGACTGATATTTTATTCGCAATATTCTCTCTCTCTCTCTCTCTCTCTCTCTCTCTCTCTCTCTCTCTGTTTCGCCACCCCGTAAATTTTCGTATAAGAACACCGATTCCCGGGAACCTCGACGCCTCCTCGAGCTCAGCTTAGTTCAGCTCAGCCCGGCTCAGCTCAGCTCGGCATCAGTGCGGCAGGGTGAGTATAGAGGTGGTACTTTATCCACTCAACGACCTAATCTTCTATGGCTTCAGTGTTTCCTGCGTGTCGACGCGGTCGTTTGCCACTCGACGATCTAATAGCTTCAACTTTACTTCCGTTCTCAACGGCGGTTAGGTGTACTGCAGCTATACGAGGAGCTCTGCATGAACAACTCGAGAAGAAACGTCACGGTAAAAAATGTCCCGGTTTGATTATTCGCAGCATCCTTATTTTGGTCGAAATCGCTCGTTCGTTTGCAGACCGAAAGAAAACCTGCGCATATCCGTAAGTGATTTTGTGTTTGTGTGTACAAGAAGCGTGACCTTTGAGGTGAGAGAATTTACAGGACAACGACCCGAAGGTTGCGGTTTCGAGTTTGCAGCACGATGAAATTTTCTTTTTTGCCCATGTTTTTCGTTTGCATTTTTTTTCTTTCTATATCTCTCTCTCCCACTCTTTCTCGGGTTCTTTTTTATCGTCGAGAAGGACAAGAGAATGCACTCGAATCGCCAGCCTCCGGTGCAGCGTTACAGTCGGAACTTTAATGGGTCTTGAAGCCGACACATGACCCGCGGACCATAGCGCCAGCGAGGCTCGCTTATCTCCGTGCGATAAATTTCCGCACCGTTGGCACAGCTACTCGAGCTTCTCTAAACTTCCGGGTTTACGTCTCGAATCAATTCCATCCTTTTTCATCGCTCTTTTTATCCATTTCAACTTCCTTTCCACTTCACAAGATTAAACCTCACTGCACTCGTTCACAAAGATCTTAGAATTTTATTGTTAAGGCCTTGATATAGAAGTTTATACCTACCACAGTTTCCCCATTTTTTTTTCTTTGTTTTTCACTTAATTCTATATCACCGCGTTAAATAATCACGGTCAATTGAATGAGGCGAAAAAAAAAAAAATACGAAAAAAACTTTCGCACTTAGGTAAAAGTTACGTGGTTGTATACAATTATTTTATTTCACTGTATTGTTCAATTTTTCCTTTCTCTGTCAGGAGATAAAGAGAGATAGGAATTGTGATAAACGAGGCCGTTAATTATATCAGAGGTAATTAATTTTCCATCCCCGTTTTGGCATTTCACTCGCACCTAAAACTGAAGAGAGAAAGAGAGATAGAGAATGAAAGGAGATAATCGCGCGTATGCACTCGGTGGGAAGAAGAAGCAGCCTAGTGCGTCGGAGATTTGCGTGCGTCGTTCTACCGGTAGCATTTTTATCAGGACATCGAGTGTTGTCGGGGATGACGAAAGCCGAAGAGGAGAAGTAGAAGGAGAACAAGGACGAGGGCGGCTGTCGGCAGGATCAAAGGGCGGCGCTCGTGCTAGACGACTGCTGCGTCGAGCGAGGAAAACCAGGGGGGGGGGGGGGGGCGGGAGAGGAGAACGATGGATAACGTATACGTCGCGAGGGATGGATGGGTGGATGGATGGACGGATATCCACGGAGGGAAGAAGCGGACCGGCGTACATCCCGTATACATGCATACAAATACGGGTCCACGTTCTGCGAGGGAAGGAAGGCATTCGCGCGAGTTTGAGGAACGCGGGAAGGAGAGGCGAGAACGAGGAAATCTGATTTACACCCCACTTGGCCTCGCGACCCTCCTGCACCTTCTTCTTATTCTTCTCCTTCTTCTTCTTCCCCCTCCACAACAACCCCGGGGGTTCGAAACCTCCGTCTCCAGCGTGACATCGACTTTGGCACACTGCGCAGAACGCATACTGAACAGAAAGGGCGAAGTTCCTCGATCTGTAGTCACACACACGGACGTTATACCACCTGCATACCTAGTCGTGTAGTTTACACGACGTTTTTTCCGATTGTAATAAACTTTTTGCTTCCCTTGTTTCTGCAGGGACATTCTTAAGGAAGACGAGAACGAAGAAACGGCATTTTTCCTCGTGAATACCCACGTCTGCACGTAGAGTGTGTCTCGCGTAGACGTATTCGACATTTGTTTGTCCTCATGTTCGCGGAATGATGAAACTGAGAGATAGATAGACAGAAAGAGCGAGAGACAGAGAGAGAGAGAGAGAGAGAGATACGATCGAGTTCAAGAACAGAGAGGGCTGGGTTGGAGAACAATTCCGAGGAATCAATTTCACCCCTGCACGATGATAAGGGATGTAGGTATATATATAGGCAGGAGGATCTTCTTCACTCGAGGCAAAGGGGGAAGGGAGGGGAGGGGTGCGGGCTTGAAGGGATGTTGAGTACAGGTACGCGCGATGTTCATGTGTATTTACTAAAGTGCCCTTTGACACCGTAGATCCGGAGGCTCAGGCCTACTGGCTATTAACAGACTGCCCAACACTCAGCGAGGAAGGAAGACGCGAATATTCAACCCGACGAGGACAAGGATATGCGGTGACACATACCTATTATACATAGCTACATACATGATGGTTACGCTGCCTGATGCCTAAGCTTGTATAAACTAACTAAAGATCGACGTTGGTCGGTAAACATTAAAAGCGATGTTCGACAAAATTATAGACTCACTCTTCGTCGTCATCCATTGTTTTACACGTGCCATATGTAATTGCCCGATATTAAATCTCCATCGAAGGTATGTGGGGCGATTCATTCGCACCGTTACGGGCACTGCGGCCACACGTTATGGGTGTGGAACCAGCCTCGCGACGATTGCTCGCTCCATATTGGTGCACACAGGTGGGATTGGCATAACGGAGAACGTGCGTGGCAGGTAAGCGAGTATTAATTTTACATGCACTTTGAGCAAAGAAAGTATACTGGTACCTACTTATCTATCTACCTAGCTGCAGGGAAAAAGCACGCGGGCTGTTTCGCCCGGATGAAATTTTGCCGAGAGTTAATCGGATTCTTTGACTTTTGACTTACGGTTGCACGGATGTAGGTACATACCTATATGTATAAGAGCGAGATGAACCTAAAAGGGTAATGCAGAGTGCACGACTGCCTCGAGGTTTGCAGTCCAGTTTAAGATAAGTTTTCTATTACATAAATTGTATTATCCATCCTTGTGGCCCGGCGCTCTATCTGCAGTATAACGACAAAACTGAGAGGGGTTGTAAAAACTCGATTAGAAAATTTTCACAGGGTAAGATAAAAGCGCGCTACGGTGGGAAAGAGAGAGCCGTTAACACGTCGAGCAACGTGAAGATTGTTACCGGGCTGGAAATGAGGCGCGGGACGTGCGGACGTGACATCGCCAAGAGGAGTTAATTGCAAACGACGCGATAGTATGTACCTCCCTAAATTACGACGCAAACTAGCTAGAGACTTTGACACCCCTTTGCCTCCTTCTTCTACCTTTTCTCTCATCGTCTGCATCACTCCGTCACTCTCTCTCTCTCTCTCTCTCTTTCTCTCTCTCTCTCTCTCTCTCTCTCTCTCTCTCTCTCTCTCTGATAAAACACCGTCATTTACACACACACACACACACACACACACACAGGAAAATACCGAGGTGAGGTGGACGTGATGCACTTGAATTTCTCGTCTCTCCGAACAACCTTCGTGTTTCAAGCTTTCGTATCTATAGATTCTTGAAGTGTACTGAGAAGACTGACATGAAATATCTATAACTTTTCTATAAATAACTTCTTCTACTTAGACGTGTAAACAAACTAGATTATACCTTACATTCGATACGACTTTTTAAACCGTTATTTCATCAAGTTTTTGAATAAACCCTTTTTCGACTTGGTTCGACAATCCTCACATCCTTTGACTTCAACGACTTAGCAAAACACAAGGTTGGATATCCCAACCAAAGAAGTTTCAGGTTTCACGGATTGAAAAGTAAAAAATTCTCATGACGATAAGACACATCAAAACGATACCTAATTGGTTGGTGGTACGGTCAAACGAATAATCAATATTGAAAGAAAAAATGCCAAAAAATGTGTTGCACTTCAAAGTTTATACACACGGCGATTATAGTCGGTCGTTATATGAAGCAGCGTATTATCAACTACAGTAATATATTATATATCGGGGGGAAGGGGGGGTCGAAAGCTGTGCGCAACACGTATCATTGTGTCGAATCTGGTGACAAAGAGATCAGCGATAGGATCAGTCCACGTGTCTCTCCGGGACCCCCTATTTTCCGGGACTGTGCCGTTCGTCTGTTCGCTCGTTCGTTCATTCATTAATTCGGCAAACAGCGAGATCGTTGAGCCCCAGCCAGGGATGCAGGCAGGGTCTCCATCCGAGAGAGCGCATGTATATGTAATTCTGCAGCATCCGCCGCATGTCGCTGCCATACAGCGGCGATATACGCGTACGATATAACTCTGCTGATACGATCGTCCGAGCTAAGTGATCTTGCCAAATTACATGTTATTACCGACGCGTTATTAGTCGGGTAATAACCGGTGAGAGTTGGGGCGCATACGCTTTCTTCATTTACATTAACCCTCTCCTGCATCGCTGATTGCCAGGTGGAGCAATACTCCGATCATTCAGTGGACCAGATCTCGACTTGGTGATAAAAACGCTCTCGTTTTTTACATCGTGTGCAAACTATATCGTGCGGAAAAGCCTGATGACACGCCGGAGAAACTCGGACCTTTTTTATGTGTTTCTTTTATTTTTATTTTTCGCTGTTGTTGGTTATTCTCTCGTTTTCAATCTGTGTATTATATTAATTCGTGGGATCAAATATCTGCCAAATTAATTTTTACTCTGTTGAAATTTCTAATAATATATGCGCGCATTTAAACATCAAGTTCGGTACGTTTGGTGAAGATTATTTCATTGATAGGTTTGTACTCTAAAAGAGTTCCAAAATACGCCTTCGTCGTTGCAATTGTGGCCATTTTGGTTCGATCCTTCGGAGTCTTTGCGATACCCACGGCTTCTTGTTTTCTTTCCTCGAAAATGCAAATTTGGTAATTCAGGTGCCGCAGTGGAACGCCGCTTTGCATTCGAAACGACAGCGACAACGAGCCCTCACAAAATTGATTTTTCGGCAATAACATCTTCCGAGAAGATCCCCGGGCAGCCGGATGAGAAAGAGCGAGCAACGACCGCCTGACAAACGATAAATCTAAATACGTCCGAGATGCCGCTGCTGCAGGCCGCTTCTTTCGTTTGAAAGCGACAATTAGCACCGCGTGCTTTCGCTTCTCGTCTTTTATTTCTCCCTCTTTTCTTATTCTTCGTCGGAATCAATTACGTTTATCGCCACGATTTATTACACCGCCTATACAGTTAGTGTCACACATTTTCGTTTGCTCCTCTCCGACCGATCGCCTCTTACGTTCAGCGTCAAGGGATCACCGCAAGCGGTGTGCACATCTCTCTCTCTATATATATATATATGTATGTATGTATGTATATGCTCTAAGATCGTGGATTTATCTTGTACTCGTTACCGAGAGATAATTGATTCGAAAGAAGTTTACTTTCCACAACTCGTTTGTCCAAAAAAAAAAAAAAAAAATTAGAGAATTAAATCAAGTTTTAGCTAATTAAAAGGAAAAGAAAAAGAAGAATAAGATGAAAAATAAAAATAAAAGGAAAGGGTTAAACTCCCAGGATTTCTTTTCCAACCCTAGCTAGTTTGGATATAAAATAAACATTGCACCGCTGAGATTACACCGTGTAGTCGTCGTCGAGGACGGGGAGGAAAGAGGAAGAAAAGTTTGAGACGGATAAAGAAGGAAAGAAAGAAGGAAAGAAAGAGCGATACATCTATTTCGAAACGTTATTTACATTCCTTCGTATTCTCGCGACGATCAAAAATATCCTTGACTTCCGGTGTTGGTTGAGCAGAGGCTGAAAAGCGGCGGGCGATGCGATGCGATGCGATGCGACGCGATATAACCTGAACGCGTAGGATAACGCGTACGAGAAAGGCTGCACTATCAGCATACCCATCTCCATGTATGTACTTTCAGCCGCACCCCCCAAGAGAGAGAGAGAGAGAGAGAGAGGAAGTTGGGTGGGAGCCGGATAGCCGATGTGTGTATACCTATATATATAAACGAAAATGTGAAACACACACACACATATATACATATATGTATATATATATGTCCACTCGTCGTTCTTTAGTCAAAAACCCCCCGCCCCCGACCCCGTTTCAATCGAAACTTCAAACGGTGCAGCATGGGATCATGATTGGAACGGACCGGCGCGGCCCCGGCTAAGCAGCAGCAGCAGCAACAGCAAAAGCAGCAGCAGCAAGGGATGACGTCGTCGCCGAGGGGAGGGGTGGGGCTTCGGGGTGTATTTTGAGGGTGGCCGAGGGCGGTTCTCCTCCTCGCAGCCACCCCCGAACCCCCGACTCCAACTCATGATGAAATTCCTAGCATTCAATCGCAGTGTAACGGCCGCGCCGACGACCCGCCTACGAATATCGCGGCCCCCGGTGGCCTCTGGGCTCTGGGTTCTGGGTTCTGGGTTCTGGCCTCTGGGTTCCGCCGCTCGGACGGGCCTCGCCGTCAGCCAGCGTTGGAATTCAAATACGTTCCAGGAGATTGGAAAATACGGTCGATCCTTACCCGATACACCGACCCACCCCCGCGTAAATACCTGCTCGGCTTCGACCTCGGCGAGCGAGCCGAAGAACGTAATATCGGAGAGAGGAACGCGAGAAGCTCGCGCAACGACGAACGCCCAACTTCGGACCTTCGATTTATTCACCCCGACTATGTACCTACTTCCTTTGCTCGATCTATACTTCTATAGGGTGGCTTCTGCCGTTTGACCACCATCGCCGCGATGATCGCGAAATGAGGAAAAAAGTATTAAAAGAGATTATCGCGATTTTACTAAAGTGGTAATAAAGATCTTATATACCGCTCTTCAAACATTTTGGGACTTGAAGGATTTGCTTGAAAACTTACGTCGAACATGCGAGCCTCTATAACATAGAATATGATTTCAAAAAATCATTTTGCAACGATCTCGAGAGAAAACTTTAGTCACATAATATTCTATACTTGGTTCGATCGGTAAAATTTACCCTGAACATTTTTTTAATCTTATTCTGTAGGTATATAAATCATCCTGTGTATACAGGAGTTCACCTCGAGTCACGAAGAAGGAGACTTCGTCTTGTGAAGATGGATAGAAAGAAAAAAGATGACAGGCGTGTATGTGTGTGTGTGTGTGTGTATGTATGTGTTAAAAATTCACTAACAAACGATTAACGACGCTTGATTTTCCGTACTCATACCTTTCATCTTTTCGGTTAAAGATTTTTTTTTTCTCTGGTAAAAGATTCATCGATACCAAAACGTGCATCTCTGACATACACTTGTACCAGCAACCATACCTCATATATTATATACATATACATATACATCTGTGTGTGTATACACATTGATAAATACCCCTTGATTTGCCGTCTGCAGAGAGAAGCAGAAGATTCATGTTTATCCAATCGACAAATCACAAAAATCATTAAGAATCTGTATACATACAGAAACTTGATAACCCAATACGCATACCAAAGATTCGTCATGCTTGTTGTATGAATATATCGTTATACTCATATTATACCCGCGAATTTATCGTATCGAAGACGTACTGCGGTAGTTCAGACGTATCACGTTTAAACGATCAAAGTAATGTAGATGCGGAAGAATTACGAAACAAAGACTGAATATCTACATGGTTCAGGTTTATCAAATAGTAGGTATAGGTCGCAACGTTATCGAAAAAAAAAACATTCATCTTATCAAATATTAATGTCATGAAATTTTTACACAATTCATTTACGCATAAAATCTGCTATTATTCGTTGAAATTGGACCAACCATTTGATCTTGGTATATATTGCAAAACTTGCACTAATCACTAAAGTGGTTCGATGAAAGTTCATAGATTCCATTCTTTTTTTATCTACCGAGAGAATAATTTTCTGATAAAGCTCATCGGATCCTTATCCACTTATTAATTTCAAGCATCCTGCTCCTAATATTTACCGTTAAAATCGCATCTCTGAATTATGTATGATCCTCTAAGCAAACTTAGCAGCTCCTGTTTGGCGAAAACGGGCACCTTGGCTTTGGCAATGAATCGCAAAAGCAAAACGTTCTAGATAGAGAAGGTATCTATCAGCGTGTGGAGTATGGTTAGGTAGATCTGGTCGAGACAGAGGAGGTTAAACTTTCGGAACTAAAGAGAAGCGGCGAACGTCGGGGTTGCAGGATTGGAAGGGTGAGAACCAGGCAGAGACAGAGAGAGAGAGAGAGAGAGAGAGGCAGCCGGTTGCCTGTATTAAACTCGAGTTGACGTATCCCCGGCAGGTTTGCGATTAGTGCACCAAGTTTCCTGGACGTGACAAATGGAAATGGCCTCGGCGTTTGGCCGAGCGGCAGGCGTATTACGAAACGCTTCGTACCTTCGTTCGAGGGCAGGTACAGCCTAATTACCTACCCGAGCCCAGGGGCAGGCAGGGTAAGTCTCACCAGCCTCGCCGCGGTTCTGTCGTTGACACCAAAGCCTTAACCCCACGTCTCCGTCAAACTTTCGGCATGGTGTGGTGGTGGTGGTGGTGGTGGTGGGGCGTCGCACCGTGGACGCCGTCGTCGTTCCCATTCGTTTCACACAACTTCGTTAGCAAACCTGTGCATGTGTGCGTGTATAATAATTTGCTCGATACGACGGTGATACTGAATGGATTGAAAGACTGTAGAAACCTCGATGAATTTTCCGAAATCGAAGCCAGGCCGTGATTTTATCCATTTCTATTCATCATCCTGTGAAGTTTGACAATTCACGAGCTTTTATAATCCTAGATGAACTCTCGTCGTAAAGTTATAACTTTGAATTATATATTTTTACCGCGCCACTGATTTCGCCTAATCGTATCTACATTTGAAAGCCCAAGTTTCGATTTCCCGATGAGCCTGTACGATATATCGCACGGAGCCGATTTAGGCACATCAAGTCTTTAAAATATTTCTCCCCCTAGTTCTTATTCGCGTTTTCGAGAAAAGCTTGCGGATTGTACGAGGATTTGCGTATTTCGTATTGCATGCACACACAGCGCGTTACACCCACGCTGCCTCCCGCTCTCTCCTGGTCGGATGGAAAACCTTACAAATATTAAGAGCAGCCCCTCGCCAACCGGCTTCAGGGGTTATTTTCTCCACCTCCCGATTTTCTCCGCCTGCCCCCGTCCACCTATTTCCTCGAGGACACAGTCGACCCCACGTTGCGGAAACCTCGCGAGAGCCGATTTATTTTTATCTCTGGCTTCGGGAGGTAAAATATTTTTCCCCTCCTCCTCCTTCTGTTGTTTTTTTATTCTTTTTTTTTTTTATACTTATGCACATCCATTCCACTTTATTTCGTACCTTTTCACCACATGCTCTCCCTTATGGTACCTTCCCATTTTCCGCGTAACGATTGATTGACTGATTCGAGTAATCAAAACCCACGCATATTATTAAAGGTGGAATAGATTTGTACTCAATATGTCAAGAAATTTGCGAATATTTAACCATCAGTCTCTTTGAATCGAAAATTACTTTTGTGTGTGTGTGTGTGTGTCTTTGCCGAGCAGTTAACGGCGACTAACTGACTGGTTGGCTGGTTACAGCCAGGAAAACCCGGACTGTTTTTGTTTAGCTACTAATGAGCGAGACTCTAAGGCGGTATAGCAATGCACATTACCAACACCCTGCAATCCAACCCACCATCTGTAAGGACTTTGGCGCGAGAATTTCTCCGAGTGCTCAAGTGTCGAGGGAATTCGAACGCTCGAATTAGCAAAGCGCAATGCTGTGCACACATATGCACAGTGAGACATGGTACTGTTGAGTACGTATAGCTACGAAAACAGGTTTAACCGCACAGATTACATGAGCGAGTTCAGAGCAATAACTTCGTTGAGCTGAAGAAAAGTGTTCGATGAAACGAAGAAAGGCTTGGATTAATAAAACAGCCGCAGGTGTTTCCACATTAAATTTTTCCAATCTGCAGACGTATGTACATATCTTGATTTGACACGTTAGTCGACCGTGAAGATAATCGTACAAGGGTCCAGATCTACTCATCATGATGACGATGAGGTTGCGATGGATTAAGAGCGACGCCGAAGAGGTAAAATGAAGAAGGACCATCATAGTCACGGAGTCGGACACACAATGGCGAACCTCAGAGGCGGACAAAAGGACACACATACGCGAGGCGGTGAGATGGATGGAACTACGTTCGAGGCCAGCGCTTTTATTCACGTTTGCGTATATTTTCGCTCTGCTTTTAGTATATTGGGAGGATGGCTTCTCATTCCCGTTTCTGGAGGGACATTTCACAGGGGACCGCATCATCACACAACCCCAGTCTCCGAATTCGGTCTCTATACTGGGACAGAGGATGCCAATGGACGGACAAAGTTACACCCCGTCCTGACAACCCGACCAACTCGACTCAACTCGACCCAAGAGTTTCTGCCCTTCTTCCTGATCTCGCGGGTTCACCCTCTTTCCGTCAAAAATAGCGAACGACCCAAGAACTGTTGCGAGCACAAGGACCGTCTCTTGCCTTTATTACACCGTTATGTAGTGTGCGTATATAACACAAAATCGCCTGGTCAACAAGAGCCGAGTCTTCATCCTATCCTTCGACAAATCTGACGATAATACCCATGGATTAGGCGCAGGCACCGAACCACCCTTATTTGCGGAATCCGCAGCATGTTTGAGGTAAACATATTTGACAAATGAATAGAAACAGTTTCGTTCCTTTTTTTTCCATCCTGAAGTACGAAGAGTATCGAAATTTGTACGTTGACAGGGTGTCTTTATTTTCTTCAAACACTGTCTTCCGTTGTCCTAATATCAATGATTTTCCTCTCATTTTCCACCCGCTTGACAGGAAATTGTTATTTGGGAATCGATGGTAGTGGGTGTCTGACGTTCGGGTTGTAACGGACATAGAAGAATGGTCGTTAGCGATAGATCTGTGTGACCTTTGGCGTGGCCACTTCCGGTCTCAAAAGAGCACCCTAACGCCTTCACCGTCAGCTTCCGTCAAGCTCCTTTAATTCGCTGATTAGGCACGAAGACCATAACAAGGACCGGAAGACGATCGGACTCCATTTTTCACCCCACGTCCTTCACTGCCGCGAGCATCTCTCCATTGTGTCCCATCGATGGATGTCTGTGTGCTCAACACAGAAACTGATGGCGTTTCGAATGTGTAACAATGCATACTGTACACCTTATATTGATACAGAAAACTCCAAGATTGTTACTAAGGAGTATGGCGAAAGGTTGATGATTAAATAAAGATTGACAAAAAATAAATAAAAGTAAGATGGAACGAAAGAAATATGCCGAAAAAAGCAAAATAATTCGACAAGCTAACGAATGAATCGGCGTTTCAATTTCATTAAATACACATACACATACACTGATTGTATAAATATGTTGTACTATCATTTAAAGCTACAGTTAATTGGCCCACTATTTATACACCTCAATGCATACAATGTACCCAGGTATTAGTATTCGTAAAAAACAGAATAAAAATTGTATGAAAAAGCATCAACGAGAATCGCTGGTTTTAACGGGTACTAATATAATATTTACTTATTTATTTGCAAGGTGATTTTATCCCTTCGTCATAAATTCTGCATAAAATATCTTTCATCCATTCATTAGCGTGATTTCCCTCTCACTCCCTCTCTCTTTCTCTCTCTCTCTCGTTGAAACTCTTTTATTACGACGATTATGAGCCTTCGTGGCCAACTGCAGCAGTCCTGCGGAGCTGAATTAGAGCAGGCAGAGTATAGAAGTAGAGAGTAGGAATGACGAGCGAGTTTCCCGCTGAATAATGATGATTATAAACGGTTAATTTAATTACCAAATGCCGAGAGTACCACTAAAGCGGTGTATGAATGCCGGAGCCAACTGAATCCGCAGCTGCATTCACGCGGGCACCATTCCTTTTACATTTGATTCTGCTTCTGGTGCAGCTTTTGGTTTTGAAAACGCACTTAGAACGTCGTGGTTGTAGTTTCCATAGACGTTAGCAGAGAGACACAGGGAACGTATGCACGAAATGCAGAGCCAAGTGTACTTCCATGGTTAAAACGATCCCCGTGATTTCATCATCCAGCGGTAAATTCTACGAGAGTGCGATATTGTTCATACATGCAGCGAGAAGTAAGAGTGGAGTTAGGCGAGTGGCCCCGAACCCTCGGTCCTGGTGGCTGCCGCTAGTTACAGGGTGACAAAAAGGGAAGAGTATAATGTCGCGAAAGCCGTAATTTCGCCATTATGCTGCCGAGACAAAAATGCGTCGGCCATGCTCCTGACGACTGCGAGGCGGGGGCGAGGTGGAGTTTCTTTTTCTTCTTCTCCTCGCCCCTCGCGGCGCTAGTTTTTCCTTCTCTCCTCCTCTTTATACCTTCAATTTTTTATTTTCAAATACTTTTTTCTCTCCTCCTTTATTCCTTCTTTTAGCTATATACGCCCCGCAGCGAGGAGTCATACCCGCGGCTGCCTGCCTGCCTGGCTGGCTGGCTGGCTGGCTGGCCCATTAAAAAGTTGCAATTAGCATTTAAAATATAAACCTGAGCAAGCGCGGTAGGAGAGACAAAGAGTGAAATGTCTAATGAAAAGACCTTTTAGATTGGCTAAATGCCTTTCATTGGCGTTGCTGCTGCTGCTGCTGCTACTGCAAAGCTGTGGTTTAAATGAACGTCTCCGCTGATTGGCCATTCGCATCCTATCCAAAATCTCGCTCCGCGTTCTCATCGTTCTCGTCCTTCTCCTCGTCTGCTCCTTTATTTTTCCAAGATTCATCATAACAGCATCGTATTGACGATGCATATTATAATCGAAAAACAAGAAGTGAAAAACGATATATTTAATATTGTATATATACGTTTTTAAAATTTTTCTATACACATGAAACGAATCATCACCAATCATGATGATGTACCTTTATTCCTTTTATTAATGGTATATCAATTGATAGTGGAAAAATGCATGGAAATGTAGAGTATGCGAGTGGTGTACGGAATGCGAATAAAGTAAAAGACTGGGAGATGACTCGCGTTCGAGAAGAGAGGATTCCTTGATATTTTACAGTCGGATGCATCTATTGTCCGCGTTGCTGGCTCAGCTTCAGCCTCTGGCTCTCGTGATGCGCGCGGCAGCCCCAATTATGGGCCTGGGATGCTCTCTCCTGGCGCGCGTTAGTCGCGGTGACACGCGACGACGAGAATCCGAGGAGCAGGAGGATAGAAAATGAGAGAAGGGGGATGGGAGAGGAGAGCCGGTATCCTCCCAGCATCTCGAGCATCTTTCAGTAGAATTTTAATTACAATCGTAATTATTCGAAGAAAGTTTTGCTCGAATGCAACAAACTAACAATCCCCCAACGGCGCGTCGAGTAGATGCAAACGACGACGACGACGTTAAAGCGTGTGCGCTTGGTAAAATTTTCACAAAATGAATAATGTAAAATAAAACATGGAGGAAGAGGAAAGAGAGGAGGAAAAAAAAAAAGGAAACGGAGAAGAATAAATTGAAATACGTCAGGTACCTAACGTGTAAGATCCAATTCCACGTAATGACAAGGGTACTACAGGGGTGTTTCCCTTTTCTCAAATCTCATTACTGCCCGGGCAAAGTGGATGTCAACGGGAAAAAAAGGAGAAAGAAGCAGCGAGGGACCATCGAGGACAGAGGGAGAAAAAACGAAGAAACATGTAAAGAAAACGCACAACGAATTATTATTCAACTTTATTCCGAATCAAAGAAGCATTGCATCGAGAACAGTTCGAAAAAAAAAATGAAAATCTTTTATTTCGCTCGGAGAAAAATATGTGACTTATGAGTGGTTGTATAGATCCCCAATTGATTAATACTCCGAACGAAGCGAATATATTACTATTATTACCAGTATTTAACCATTTTTTAAAATTTGAATAATTTTCGATTACTTGTCCTGAGATCAACTTAACCGCGAAAACGATTTTCAAAAATTTTTTTCTCCTCACCAGAGCAACAAACTAACCTTTATTTTACTCCAGACACAAGGCAAGTTCCCTGGGGAGTTGTTAGGTGTGAGGTTGTAAACCCTTGGTCATAAAAGCATGTAATTGTCGGATAGATTTTTCGATGGTTTATAACATGGTTCCATTAGAGACACGACAAAGAAGCAAGTTGGCAGTTGCAAGATGCAACTAGCAGCACGTGATGAATTCACGAGATAGGTGGTGGTGTAGTACACCTTAGGATGATGAACATCAGCAGGGGCAGGGGACGACCGACTACTACAGGAACACCGTGGTGGCGGAGTTTCATTCATAAATAGGAAAACTGTCGAGATAGTGCGAAGAAGCAAAGGAGGGGATAGAGAAATAGAAGGTCTTTCATAGATGTAGAAGCCCCGGCGGAGAGGTCCTCGACGACAATCAACCATAACATGTCGGTTCATAAGAGGTGAGCCATTAGGTCCGCCGCTCGCTCGTTCGCTCGCTCGCTCATTCGGTCAGCATCTCAGCGACCCTCGGCGAGCCAGCTATCTACTAAGTGGTTACAACTACTTTATAAGTGACGTGCTAACGAAGTGTGTAACAGCCTGTAAATAAGGAACCTGTAATTACGGGCGGTCTGCCGCGGACGCGAAGAAGGCCACCCACCGGAGGAAGAGGAAGAGAAGCCGAGGAGAAGGAGGTGGAGGTGGAGGAGGAGTGCAGCAAGTGTGGTCGGTATGCGTGCGTGTGTGTGGTTTGTTCGCACCATACTGTCACTGGGCAACGAGGAGCTCGGCATCAGCAGGAGCAGCAGCCCGTTCGTTCGGACTAACTAACAACCTCCTCCAACCGGCTTGCACGGCTCGCCACTGCAGGCAGAACCGGCGCCTTGATCTTGCCGACAAACAAAACTCAACGGGGGATGATAATCACAGTCACGCGGATACCGCGGTAGTAGCCGCTACCAAAAACGACGAAAACCCAGACCGTCAGGACCACCGGGACCTGATAATCGTCGGCCAGGACCGCGCCCCGCCCACCACCACGGTTCTTCCCTCAATTTTGACTATAATTCGGTACCGTTCCCAAACTTTCAACGCGGCACGATGACCGCTAACTAGCCTTGAAAGCAAAGAAAAAAAAAAAAAAAAAAAACACCACACAACCCGGAGTATTTTGTTTCCTGAATTCCTTACGGTCACCCAACTCGTCATATCTTCTCGATTTTGGATGTATCCCTTCCCCACAACTCTAGGGACGGAATCCATACTCCCAATTTAGGTATATCCCGAGTAGCCGGATCACGGGGGCGTACCTCAAAGTTTGCGCAACATATAATGCACGGTGTGTATTTACTTATTGACTATACACCGTGCGCCTGATGTTTGCGATTCCCATGTTGTTTGCTCTGGCTGAGCGAGAAATCGGGCCTCTGGACACGGTATACACACATGCGTGCTCCGCTGGTACGTAGGTAGGTAGAGGAGGAGGTGGTGCGTGTACTGGTTGTGTAGCATGCCGTATATGCGATGCACGCAGCGCGCCTTCTTCGAGGAGGTAGAGGAGGAAGAAGAAGAAGCGGAGGACGAGCCTTCGGCACGTTACGTGCCCGGGGTGGGAGCACCGCTGTCAACGCTTACCTAATAACCGTTATTACATATGACAATCAATTTCCCAGTTTACCCTCGGCAGTACTTAATGCGTGGTTACGGCCCCCGCTGGCAGGCGGCTACACACTCGACGGTATACTATATACCTACCGTTACCTACACGTATGTCGGTGGGCTGGAGGAAACACCGCAGGAGAGGAGAACCAGTTGAGACAACGGACCTTGTCAACGTAACCTCCATCACCTCCGTGGAATGATACCATATACACACAGAAATTAGACAAAAAGTTCCGGTATTGTCTAATTATCCCGAAAAGCTCAACAACGAGTTGTTTTCGGAATCTTGGAGATTTTCCCGACACTGTGCACCATTTTATGGGTAGTTGTTTCTTTTCGTAGGGTGAATGAAAGGAATGATATAACTTTAAAACAGCCGTCCGTCCCCTGTCTTTTTTACTGGGCACCTTTTCTCATCATCAGACTTACGTACGTACGTACGTACGGTCCGTCGTTCGGACAAGCAATATAAGGTATGTAGAACACGGTCGATTACGACGTGACAGTAAAGCCCCCGTGTCACCCCACGTGTCCTCCCGTATGTCACAGGGGCTGTCAAACAATGGGGATAGGACATCGCATGCATGCAGGTAGGATTATGCCGTGGAACCCCTTTTCCCGTCGGCGGTAGTGCTGATCCCGTATGAACATACGCGAGCGTACGGATCGAGGAGGGTGCGTATCGCATCGCGTAACGGGAAAAGGAGGGCGGGAAAGGGAAGGGAAGGGAATACGCAATGTTAAAAGGACAGACAAAAGTGTAACTGCATTGTCAAATAGAAAAATCCCCTACGGGACGTCGATGGCACAATAATGGGACAGATTATAATCTTGTCTGCTCTTCACTGCGGGGACTTCATCGCTGATGCAGGGGGCCTGAACACCGCGTGTATATATCCAGGCCGCCAAAAACCCTCGTAGCTCGATCCATGCATGGAGAGAGAGAGAGAGAAAGTTGGTTAAACTCGTGTTGCAGTGGACTGCTGATACTGCTGCTGGTGATGCACGCGGCCACGACTATATCGATGTAGTAGGCATACTATCTTGTCCAACTATTGACGGACATGCCTGCTTACCAACCGGGGCATGACATGCCATAGCCTAATTAAGTAGGCATAATGGATCCAACAGTTGTGTGCATTGTGCAACCAGCCTCTCCCCACCCCTGGGCTGCGACGGTACTCGCCCATTTCACCCTGCGACGTCCAGGGAGTGTAATACCACGTAATATAATAAATTGGCTGTTTCATTCTTGTAGTTTTTTTCTTTCTTTCTTTCATATGGAGGAAATCCTTGGCGAAACGCTAAATGGTTTTTCACGTGAATTAACAAACTTCAATAAAGCAGATAGAAGGTAAACGACTTCAGGGGAAATTTACACTTGCACCGGGTATCGATGACTGAGAGTCCAGGAATATTCTTGGAAACTTTAGGTCGGTGGCGAACGCAGTGAAGTTCGGGGGCTAGAGTTTGAATCTGGTGTGGAGAACGAACGAAGAGTAGAAGTAGGAGCAGGAGCAGGAGACGGAAGGTGGGGTGGTTCTCTCTTTCCAGCTCGGCGGAGCCAATTCAGACCCGGAATTTATCGTATCAATTTCTGCTCCGTGGAGTGGCAAAGAGCTCGCTCGCTCTGGTGTATTAGCACCAGCGTTGCCTCCACTTCGGCCGGGAACGAACCGAACACATTCGCGAGCGAACGCCGTTGTTGGTAATACGACGGTGCGCGGAGTGCCCTGTATACAACGGGGTGGGAAGGGTCGACGTATTGTTAGCCGGGCACGACCCCCGTCGTCTGGCTTGTATAGAACGTCATGGAGCCTCATTCGGGTGCATTTTAACCTCAATTACGCGAAAAAGATCATCGCCTTACTCATCGAGTGGTTTTTCATCGCTCCGTAAGAGAGGGTAGCCCAAATCTGTCATTGCTGGCTCGAGCAGCCGCGTCAATGACAAGCTCCTTACTCACCCACCCCAAATCTCACTTTTTCTCTCATGATTTGACTTCGGCTATTTAATTCCCAAGAAATCAGCGCTTTTCACCACTGGAGACAGTCCACGGAACATGGTATAGTCGGTGGGGTGGGCGGGGGTGAAGATAGGTTGGTTTGGGGACCTCTCCAGGCTTCCTGGAGCAAATGATGTGAAAGAGAGAGAAACAAAAAGAGAGAGAGAGAGAGAGAGAGAGAGAGAGAGAGAGACGGTGTGGATATCCAGTGAACCGGAGACCGGTCGCATTGATCTTCGGACAAAAAACAATTGTCAAAAAAAATAAAAAAATAAAAAAAAAATAGCTGCTCCTCTCACCAGATATCGCCATTTCCTTCTCTTCGTGCCGTTCTCCGCCGCTAGTGCCAAAATATCAATGAAGAATGGGGTAGAGTATAGTTTACATACCGTGACTCACCCAAAAGCCACAGGATATCTACGTGTATAAAAATAACCACAAGAGAATACTCTCGACGATATTTTGTTTCTTTTCTCTTCTTTTTGGTCTCAAATTTTGAGGCAAAAATGACTCGATACATACATACACATATAGCCGACAAAAAAGGAAAGACAAGTCATACCTACACGTGCCATGCACACGGGTCAAGTCGGTTTGTTGGACTTTCAGCGACTAACGGAGACACCGTTTGATCTCAGATGCAGTTTTATTTTCCCTCTATTTATTCCTTTGGTGGACATGATTGAGAAAAATCTGGCCCAGTACAGGGTAAACGTTGTCAATCAAAAGAAAATCAGAGAAGTCTGTTTGTGTTACAACCTTACCCTCAAAGTTGGACAGGTTAGAGATACTCACACGTATGCGTATAACATGTATTCGAATACACACACACGCTACAGACGGAGAGAACAAATCGAAAAGTGAAAAGCTGCTGAAGAAATTGAGGTTGGATGAAAAAAGGACGAGAGGTTAGTGGGGCTGGAGGAGGCTGGGAAGTCAATGAACGCACTTTGTCCCTCTGCAGACAATAAACTTTTCAAGTTCCATATAACCGCGGCCCTCCTCCTCCGCCGTCCAGCTTCCCAATTGAAACGAATATGGTAGAGCACATCAGGCAGCAGAGGTGCTTTTGGTTTCCGGCGGAACGAACGAACGACCGAGCCGAGCATGTGTGTTATGTACTCGAAATTCTGATAATTCGAGACCACGCTGCCAGAGTGCCGCGTATATGTTAGGTATGCGTTATTTCCGTGTGTCCCCGGAGTATGCTGAATATTCATACACGCGCCGATAACTCCGAATGTAACTGCACGCGTGTGCGTGTCAAGCCTCGAGTGTATACCCGACTCCAAAAAGGGTCGTTGTGGGCCTCAAGTGGTCCTCCGCGCAGTCGATGGCTCGTTCCGTTCCGTTTCGTTCCGTACCTTCACCGCGTCTCGATTGGACAGGGTTGTTATTCCCGTTGTTTTCGTTGCTTCCCTTTCCAACCCCCCACCCGTCGTATTCCTCCTTCAATTTTCTTTTGTATATAACATTTTTAAGGCACTGGTAGCACGCGTTTCATCACCGCGCTAATTCTCGTTCATGAAAAAATCCAATCATAGTTACGAAGTTACTGTGAAGATCGACATCAATCCAGCTTCTAAAATTTTAAAGACCAAAATCGACTTCGATTCCTGTTCGCATTCACCACCGTGTATATGGAACAGCGTTTCTACAAATTCCCAGACCCGGTTGTTCGGCATTCGATCCTGATCCTGTTGGTCGATTTTTGCTTGGAGGACAGTTGAATTTCCGTCCCCAAGTTATTCAAATTCGCTGCTGCTCGACCGCGAGTTAGCCTTGCGGTTCTCGATGCGAGGTGGATAATACGTGTAGAAGAAATGTGGGTGTATCCTTGACCATAGCGTCCTTTTTATGTGGGCAGGTAGGTAGGTACCTACCTACATATATGTATAAGCCGGTGGTTTTCAGATTGAAAAGGTGGTGGTCGCAGATAGTCAGCGAAGCGGACGTTCCTTCGCGTATACCTACTTGCTGTTTAATTTCCCACTGTTACAGGCGGGATTTTTTCTCCTTTTACACAAGTCCACTTCCCTTCTTCTTTCTCCCAACAAATTCTAATCCGCAAGTTGCACGCCGACCGCCGAAAAAAGCCGCATTGAAACGGTCACGCTAACCTCCAACTCGAAGAAAATAATACCTATACTTCTCGTAACCTGTTGCCACCACCACCACCACCACCACCACCACCACCACCACCATCGCCATCACGATCACGCGAAAGGTTGAATCGAGTTGAATTACAAGGTGGATGTGGGTACGGGTGTGCCTGCCCAACACCTAAGTATGGGAATTTTCGACAAAAGAAATCGTAAACGTCGAGATATTCTCCCTCTAACGAGGTGCAATTTCGGCAGAACAAGGCACGTTCAACGTTTCACAAGTCTCAGTCTGAGATCCGTTCAGGATTCAAGACTCTTATATATTCTACCGTGCTGATATACGTTCGTAGGTATAATCGTATGGCTGCAAATTTCGAGGTACGTAAGTATTTTTATTTCTTCTTTCCCTTGTTCTCCTCAAACGATCAACTCCCTGCTGCTGCTGCTGCTGGTGCTGCTGCTTTACCTAGGGCATGGTAATCGTTAGGTGGAATTGGTTGGTGGAAACGAAATTGGTATAGAAGGAAAAACAAAGGGGAGGAAAAGAGACGGGAGGTGGAGGGGGGGGGGGGGGGCGGCGTAGGTGTGCTGCCAAGTGCGACGACGTTCTTCTCGCTACGAGCTAATGCAGCAGCCGCGGTGAAATATTCATCAGACTTCCAGAGCCGGGAACCGTCGAGGCCCACCCTTTATATCTGGTAATTACCCTTTTCTCTCTCGTTCTCCCTCTCTCGCTCGCTCTCTCCCCCGCTTCTCTTTCCTCTGCTCTCCGGCTCTCTCGTCACCCTCTCGCAGCCTCGCAACCTCGCAGCCTCGCTGCCGCCTTCCTGGTTCCGCCCGTTTTCCGGAACGCGTGTATATATATATATGTATATTCACACACGCACGCACGCGCACACACACACACACACACACACACAAGTCTTCCTCACTCGCCATTCCCGTGCGTCCTCGTCGAAGCTCGCCGCCATTTCCAATATCCCCGTTAATCCGTATAACTCGACATTCTCCTCCACACCGTAAAATCCAATGTCGAGATAATTTCGGACGTACGGACGGACGGGGTGCAATGATTAATTGATTATCAATTCAAGGCGTTGCGTTCGCCAGTTTCTGCAGAACTTTTTAAACATTTCACACGCAGTTACGGCAGTGCTCTGATGCACACGCGGTGTAATCAAGTATATAAAGGGATACAGAAGGAGAGGAGAGGAGAGGAGAGGAGAGGAAAGGAGGTACGGATGGGTGAAAAGATAGAAAGACAGGGGTATAGAGAGAAAGATAGGGAGTAAGAGAGAGAAAAAGAGAGAGAGAGAGAGAGAGAGAGAGAGAGAGAATCTGTAGTACGCCCGCTATCGGAGGCGGGTTTAAATATTTATACGCTAATGTCTATGCATCGGCAGACATCAAAGCAAGCCCCAGGCCTCCTGCATAGTTGATAAAAATAAATTTTACCCGATATACCCCCGCCACCCAGCCTCCTTCACCGAACCCACCCACCCACCCACCTACTTCTTCTTTCGCGGGGCTGTTTCGCACTCGTGTACGTAAAGAAATATCGTTTGTTACCCTTCTTCTCCCGTAGATCCTTCAAAACCAACAGCGTTGTCAAGGATGACACGCAGGTGAAAAATCACCCCGAGAGGGGGGAGGGGGTTAACATCTTGGAAAAGTTGAATTATATCTTTTCTTTGATACCCTTTTTTTTCAACCATCTTTCAAACCAATGCATTCCAACAAAGTTTCCTACGAGTCGACTTACGCACGCCAGAACAAAAAGAATTAAAGGAGGAAGGGGGGAGAAAAAAAAGAAGATAGAAGAAAGTAAAATAAAACAAGAGTAGAAAAAAGAATGACACACACACGCGGTTTGTTTGCCCTGGGTAAACTTGGGAAAAGAAGAAGAAATCTTCGGGGCGACGAGACGTTAAAGCAAACACGAAGTCACACACGACGACGTCGACGACGACGACGACGACGACGAAGACGAGAGAGAACTCGTGAGGAGTAGCTCACCTCGTATACCCATCCTCGTGTTTCAGCTTTTTTTTTTTATCATTCGCTTCAGGAAGGGGGTTTTCTATTATATCCTTTTTCCCGCATTTACATCGTGAAATCGTTGAATTCGCGGCGATCGGTTTGAACGGAAAAAATCATTCAAGGTACCCATAACTGCTCTACAATATCAACTTATTTACGCGATTCAAAGTTGAAAAATTTTAATCTCATTATTGCGATACGTTCGTGAGCGAAAGGGAAATGATGTGTGGCAAAAAAAAAAAAAAAAAAAAAAGAAATGGTGCATACGAATCTGAATATGGTACCCTATATATTGTGCAGTTTATATAAAATACGTTACACGGCACGTCATACAACGATCATCCTCCAAGCAACCCTTTTCTTTTTTTTTTTTTACACGTACATTGTACCTTTGTCGGAGGCGCATGAACGACAAACGACTTTTGATCGTATTTTAATAAAACAACAAAGAGGGAACGCACCCCCGTACATATACTGTATAATCTGTACAGAGGTAGGTATCTGGATATATGTATATACGACGACGCGTTTATACATTATTAATATGTATAGGCATGTGTATACGTACATCAAGTGTTCGTATAGCTTTTTTGCAAGCTGCAATATACCTACAATATATATACCGACACTTGAATTACACGACGACGCGGGACAATTTTGCACGCTCTTTTCTACGGTCTTTCATTATAATTATTTATTCATTCATTCTTTCTTCTCCTTCCTTTTGTCATTTGGCATGCATTTGTTTGTTTCAATCTCATCCTATCCACCACAGATCGGTTCAACAAATTTTGCCTAAATGTTGAGCTTTTGAAAAACTGTAAGTCAGGATTAGACAAATCAAGACGAGATATTGAGTTATATAAAAGTAACGAGGAGGCAAATGGAGGATCAACTTTGCCGGGGTCTCTGAATCTTCGACATATTCTTCCGTCTATGACAATTTAGCATTAATTGTAAGAGCTGCATAGGTATAAAACAGTAATAAAAGCACGGCAGTATAACGCGAGCGTGGACGAAACCGCATTAAGAGTATAGGAAGAAAGGGATTGCCCATACGGATTACCCGGGAAACATCGATCAATCTCGGTGATCGACGGCGGATTAACAATCTGAGATAATATTGTGCCTGTCCGTCGGTCGGTCGGTCGGTCGCGCATTGCTCGCGTCATTGCAAGTACACACGTGCATAATGTGCCTGTACTATATATATGTATATATATACACACACACACACACGTGTATATATGTATATTATACGTACCATGGTCACAGCTTGTTATATTGATACACAGGCTGCGTGGGCCTACCGATATAACACAGTCCCCGTTTAAGATAACGCCGTGTGACACGGGACGCGGGTTGCTTACACGCCGAGGAGGAGGAAGAAGTAGTGAAAATAAAGAAATTTCTACAAGACAGATTCCGAAATACGACGACGAGTCTTGCTGCGTCTCAGGTTTATAAAATGCATAATGAAAATAGGAAGTTGTGTCGTCGTTCTTCTCCTCATCCCCCTCCTCCAAAAAGTCAGGGTGAATCTTGACAATGGGTGGGATATGGGTTACGGTATACATACACGTGTATATATACGTATGTGTATACAGTATACTATACATACATATATCTGACCACGAATTCCCCGGTCGACTGGCGTTATCGTGGTTGGATGGCTTCCCGGTCTTACGACGCCGGACAATGTCCGTCCACCATCACCTCAACCCTGGCTCCCGATTCGATCCCCCCATGATGGTAGTCGTGATGGTCGTCGTAGTCGTCCAAATCTCCGTAGGAGTCTCCCCTCGCTTATCTGCTCGCTCCTCCAGCGCAGCGATGGTGTCGTCTCTTCGATATTTCTGGCTCTTTCTTCGCTTCATCGGTGCACAGCACCTAGACGGCTACACACAGTGAGCGTTGGCCCTAAACTCCAGGGACAGACCACCAACTTTCGGCGACGTTCTCTCTTCGTTGGCTCGCTCACTTTCTCTCCACCTCCCGAACGAACGAACGAACGAACGAACGAACGAACGTCCAAATATTTACCCTCGATTTATCCACCTTAGCTAAGCCCTCTATTCACAAGAGGATCTCCCCGGATGGCTAGTACATAATACGCCATTATTATATCCGGCCACGGTCCATTTCACGCAAGGGATTCTGACATTTCTCCTTCCTACCTTTTCCTCCTACCTACTCCCTAGGATCCACCTTTTCTTTTCTCGTTTGTTTGTGTGTTAGTTTGTTTGTTTGTTTGTTTGCCCTTTCTTTCTTCTCATTCTCGACTATACCTACGCAGCACAGCTCTTCTACTTTTCTGACAGACTCTACCGCTATACCTAGCTGTTTTGTATTGTGTGGCATTTTGCACACGGAGAATGCAGATCCTCAGAAATTACTATGAATATAATATAAGAGTGTAACGGAATGATGAACCTTGAAATTACTACCTTCAGTACCCTCAACTCGGGTTCGCCTCTATATGTATAATACAAACGCGAAAAACCCATCATTCCGCACAATTGCGTCAGTTGTATGAAAACCGTGAAAATTCGCTATCGAAAGAAGTTCAACGCTTCATTACACTTCAGGCTTTCCTCAAAATTTTTCAGACCATTTTGAAACGAGTAAGGTTTAGCATCGACCAGGATACTCGACCGATGGGCATGGCTTATCTGGTAACGCCAACTCCTGATGCTGTGGTTCGACGAAGCGGCAGCAGCAGCAGCAACTATCAGTCCACCTTGTCACTGATTTATTTGCGTTCGAACCGTCCTGTGTGTATCCCAATCAATCATTCCAGGCAAACAGGCAGCGGGGGAAACAAGCATGGCTTCCCTACACGGCCCTTATCGTCTCACAACCCCCCCGCCCTTCTCATGATTCCTCCCACCCATCGCCACCCGTCAGCAGTCACTGCAGTGACGGTGTTACGGTAACGGAATATTTACCAAACACCGTTGATAACATTGGCAGAGTACGACACCGTTGTATATCAAGTCAAACATGTCATTCAATATCACCTGCGACGGTTTAAACCTACAGCAGAAGAGCTGGCGTCGTTCATATTGTATAATACGTGTCACACGATTTTCATAAAATTCGTTATTGAATATAGAAATAGGCCCTGTGGTATCTATAAAAATAGGGGGGGAAGAAGATTCTTGATTCGTAATCTACTATCATTTTCTTCGAACTCGGATATAATCACCCCCGATTTTACAGGGTATATATATATAGTCTTATCCTTCGTATTTCACATCACATTGTAGGTACTATATGTGGATATAATAATTAGCGCACGATCATAATCATCATTCGTTTGAGGTACTGCTCGCTGAAGGGTGAATGCGAAATGGTAGACATCGTGTGAGGTAGGTAGGTAGGTAGGTAGGTACCGTAGGTGAGTAATTTTCTAGGCGGAATAACTCGATAGCAATGATGAAATATGTACGATTCAAGTGGCACGATACGATTCTATCTACTATAGGGGTGCATCTCGAGAAATGACGGACGAGCGTGACGGACTGCGCTGCACGATTTTATTCAGATTTGAGGGAAAACACGCGACCTAAGACTTCCCATGTCGGTGGATTTACTGCGTATCAGACTTCCGGGAAGAATTCAATCGGAAGTGTTTCTCAATTTTTTTTTTCTTCGTTTTTGTTTGATTGATTGATTCGAAACCCGAAACGATATCACATGCAGCTGAATGGAGACTAAACATATCGTAGGAGTACGCAGAGCTTGATTAAAAAGAAAATGACAGAATAAGAACAAAGGAAAAGGAATTCGTTGTTTGGCGGATTAATAAGGGGGGGATGATCTCCGCGACGAGCGTTAAGCCCGGGCGGTGATATTTAATCTCTGTTAATATGAGATCGAACGACTGCCTACTCGGCATTTTGCTGACTTCTGCAACGTAGCTCCTTATCCTTATCCTCCACCACGTCCCCTATATTATACGTGCGCCTTCGGCTTCTCATTAAACCGCAAAAATTATCCTTCAATCTTTTACGGGAACGAGAAAAGATTGAGGAAAAGAAAGAGACTAGAATTATTATTCGACTGAGTAAATTGGTAAGAAGAAAAGTTTGGAATAGTTTCAAAATATGATAAGCAACATTTTTCTTATTCATTTTTTTGTTTAACGAACATTTAGTATCACTTTTTCCATTACTTTGTTCAAGTTTTTATTTATCACTCTTTTTCGATATTTAACAGATATTAACAAAAGTACAAAATTGGATTCTTTACCACAAGTGGTAAAGGAATCGGTGTACGTTAGAGAAATAAGAAATTAAACCACCGGAAGATAGATAAATCGATTGGTTATTTGCTCGAATGAAATCGCATTAGGTTTCCGAAATTCGATAAGGAATAAAAGACGAGAGAGAAAAGAGAGAGGAAAGAGAGAGAGAAAAAGAGAGAGGTAAACGGGAGATCAGATAGGGAGAAGGAGAAAATATACAACACACGAAATGCGCAAAGACCCAGGACGAGGAGGAGGCAGCAGGAAGCGATAACTTAGTTAGGGGAGACTGACGACGAAGAGAGAAAGGAGAAAGAAAAAGGAGGCAAAGGCCCGCGCAGGGCGCGTCGCTAAACCAGATAGAGGAATTTCAGCTATTTTCTGCCATTTGTTCCTTCGTGCGACGATCCTCTCCGTCTGATCTCAGTTCGTCGAACAGATTGTGAAGAAAGAAAACACAAAAAAAAAAATACGCCCTCACCCCACTCCTCTCAAAATTCTCCCAAAGATACGGAGAAATAAAGAGTCATGATAAATCAAATCAATCATGGTTCATTGGATCTACGCTATACGTATAAAAGAAATTGTAATTTTATAAGAGACTAACAATAAAAGTATTTCCCAACAGGTTTCATCGCCAAATTGTATTTTTATATATATATGTATATATTAGGGTGACATAGTTTTTGATGTTTTAAGAGCCCACACCAAAGGACAGTTAAAAAAAAAAATTTTAAGAGGTCGCTCCACATTTTTTAAAACGTCAGAATTCGTCAAAAATTGATTTTTTTTTTAAATTTTTTTTCTCGTTACGGTATAATTTGATAGACAAAAAAAAAAAAATAAGTTTCCGAAAGTTTCAGTTCAAAATTTGAATTTTGAAAGGTCGCTCATAATTTTTTTTCAAATTTTTGGTGCATTTCTTTAGATCTTTTCGAGCGACCTTTTAATATTCATATTAAAATTTCATAACTTTTTTTTCTTTAATTTAGTAAAAAAGAATCGATAACAATACACCACGACATGAATTAAAAATCAAACAAAATACTGAAAATATAATTTTTTTTTTAATATAATTTTTTGACGGTTTTTGACATTTTTAAAAATTTGGAGCGACCTCTTAAATTATTTTTTTTGAGCTGTCCTTTGGAGTGGAATCTTAAAACATCAAAAACTAACATTTTGTGACACGAGACTCAGAAAAAAAAAAATAAAAAATAGAAATAGTCGGTTCTTTCGCGCCACCCTAGTATATATATTGTAATATATATGTCATACATGTAATTTTCATACTAAACTTGAACGATGAAAGAATTCTGAGCTATAAATGAGGGTCGATTCGTGCCCCGAGATTTGATTACAACTTGCACGTGTGTACAGGGCGAAGGTTGGATGGTAAAAATAAAAGAGAGTGGTAAATTGAGATGTTTTGCGGGCGTAGGTGGGTACCTAATACGCAAGCCTCTTATGCCCACGAGGAACGCCTCGCTCATGCACGACGACCGAGAAGCGATGAATTTTTCATACACATTCCCCGTAGGTACTTATACGTGGCTGCGAGTAGCCACGCTCTTATGGTAGGTACCTACGAACCTTAAGACCTAGCGCAGGTACGAGGTACAGTTCGATTCCCGTTCCTAACCACAAGGGCGACCGCCGACTCCTCCTCCGAGGTTGACACAAGCCGAGTTTATGCAATCTGCTGCATGATTTACCCATATTGCAGTTCCGGAATTACTCCGTAATTATTGCACAACACGCAACGGGGCACAGCGGCTTGGAATCAATGCCCGGTTTCAAGTGTACGAGGAAAAAATAAACGTATAAAAAAATTCCAGAACTTCCATGCCGTTAGCTGGTTTAATGCTCTTATGAGAGACTTATTCTCTCCTCAGATTTTCTTCAAAGTCTAATTGTAAGCCGTTCCGAGTTCAGCAAAGCGAAAGCAAATGAAGAAAGTTTTAACCAAATCTGTCGATGGATATTCGAGATATTGTTGGATAAAAAAGATTACAATTTTTGCAACATACAACTGGAAATGCAATCAGATTTAGAATCAGATTGAGACAAAAAATTATGAATATTTGTAAATTTATTTTCTATTCGTTAAATAAATAATCTCAAATTGAAAACAATGGAAGTGAGAAAAGTCTGCAGGGTTTGAGAATAAAGAGAATAGAAGAAAATCGTAGTAGGTAAATAGTTGAATAGTATAGAGGTGGAATTGGAAGACCGCGAGCGGCGTAAACCGGACTTAAGGAAGCGGCACGGCGACGAGGTGCCCGGGCCTCCATCTCCTCCTCGGCGACACATAACTAATGCAAAACTCCGGGGTCGCGGTTTATACGACATTCTGAGCCGGGCGTCGCTTCTCTACGCCCGACTGTCGCGTCGCGCACTCATCCTCGGGGGGGACGACGACGACGATGACGACGACGAAGACGAAGAAGAGAGATATGCGAAGTGTGTTAGTATCTTTCACCAACACACGTGACAACGAAGTGCCAGACCTTGCAACGTGCGGTATGCACCAGACGGTGAAATCCGTGCCTCTGCGCCATCAAGTATGCATCGCGCCATTATTCGCGAAAACTGTGAGTGTATAATAACGAGCAAAATCATTGAAGACCAATTTCCTCTATTGGTTGTAACTACGGAGGGTAGAGGTAAGGAGAATTATCTCCGTGTATAGAAAGTGTCGATGATATAGAACACAATTAGGATGGGGTTGCTCGAGCAGAATTTTCACATACTTCATGTATAATCGCCAAGTTCAGATTGAACCCTGATTGAAGCTGAAGTTAGAAACGTTACCGTAACGAAACATCACGTAAAAACTCAATAACTACTGTGCAATTTCTGAATGACTTCAAAGGAATTGGCTTTTAAAAATATGACGATGTTTTCTTTATCATGGATTATCGAATTTCAGATGATCCTTAAAGTGCGAAGTGACGAGTTTTCCTAAACATGCATTGTCAGAGTAAAGTTCCTAACTTCATCCACATGATAGCATATAAGCACCATTTCGGTGACTCGTTAAATCACTATCCATCGCTTTTGGTTGCTACTTGTCTTTACGTCCACTCTTGATGGTTCTAACCAATTAGCAAAAACGACCGACTGACTCTTTTCTAAACAATAGTTACTCGAATTAAACGTGTACGTATATCCGTAGAGTAATAAGTGAATTTCCGCGGTTTAGATAACCGCGCAGATGATTTTCGCGAACGTTAGCAGTCTGCAGAGTCTGCGAGTCATGAAAGCGGCTTTCGTCGTTGGTCCCGCAAGCCTCTCAGCCTTAGTGGGCGAGGAATTGGCAATAGGAAGGTATTAGCGTTCGGGGGGGATAAAGAAGCTGCGTATGTTGTACGGGTTTGTTGTACACGCCGAAGAGAAACGAGAGGTAGCAATCGTCTGGCGATGCTGCGCAAAGTAGTAAGTTCGCAAAGCATTTAACGGATAAAAGAGATGAGAGAAAGGGAAGGTGAAAGTTGCAAATTTGGTATGCAACGTGCAACGAGTGATGCATTTTTGTTGCACATTTCGCATATTAATCCGACACTCCGAATAGCTCAGCCTCAACTCTTGAAAAATGAATTGGACTGTAGCTAGCTCCGAGTTCTACGTTCTTTGATTCGCTGATTTTATAATCTACGGAATGAAAATTCACTAAACAAGTCAAATTCACAAAACCAAAAGAAAAAAAAAACAAAAACAAACAGCTTGCAGGTATCCATCTAACATGCGAGTGCATATGGCGATTGGTACGATCAATTGATAGGTACGTAAGGTTGGCAGTACGATGTTGTTGGTAAGCAACACGAACTAGTACACCGTTGTTAACTGCTGTCCGCATGAGTCGATGAAAGTAAGGGTCCTCCGAAACGGTGACGGGGAACGCAAATACTCGCGCATATATATATACCCACGTAGTAGGTATAACGCAAGGAGTGATCGAGTGGCGTTTGTCCGATGACCTCACAGAAATGAAGTCTCTCTCTCTCTCATTGCACACGAATTACACATTCGTGTACAATATTCTGGACCGAAGAACCCACAGTGAGTTTGAAAAGGGAAAATAAAGCCAGAGAGAGAGAGAGAGTGAGAGAGAGAGAAAAGAAGAGTGGAAATCCGAGCAACCTGCAGCCGCCGTCCGAGGAAGGAACGAATCGAGATCAAGAGGCACTTGAAATCCGGCCGCCCGGCACTTTGCGGAGAAGAGAGAGAGAGAGAGAGAGAGACAGCTTTTGCGGCTGTTGTATGGCAGCAGCAGCAGAATGTTATAGGTACGTGTGTCGAAGGTACAGAAATATAAGGACGGGATCATGGGGGAGGGAGGGAAGGGGTGGTAGTTATACCTAACAAGGGGGAGGTGAGGAGATCCCGGCGGTCAGACGAACGATCGTCGATTTGTAGGTACCGTTGATGCGACGAAGCGTGCAGCCGCAGTGGAACCGTGAAAATCATGCTTTAAACGAAGGTTCGAGGCATATATACATATACATATACATAAAAATATATATATAAATGTATGTATGGAAAAATCCTCGAAAGAAAATAATAATCCCCGGTACCGATCATTAAATTGTTCCGGCGGTGGTTAACACTAGGAGGAGCGTGCGCCGAGGAGGGTAGGTATGTGCTGCCGCTTCCCTTCCCTGATTGGTCAATTAACGAGTGCATTAGAAAATAACGAGGCTTTACTACCCCTGCAGTAGTATGTATCCCGGCTGGAAAACATTCTCCTCAAAAACCACCGCGCTTTTATACACCCTTTCCGAAATTCTTCTTTTTTACACGCGTGATTTACGTATAGGTATAGGTACACGTAATATATATATATATATATATAGTATATGCAGTCGTTTTAATCACTCGACGTACGTTAATTAACCGCGTATAAATTCCTCCAGCGGTAATTACTTCCGCAGAAGCTGGTATACATATATACGGTGTAGAAAAGTGTTTTTGAAATTTTTCAGAATACCTAAACGTAGGTATGTACATATAATATGACGTACTGCAGCAGCCTTATGATCCCCCCCCCCCCCCCCGACCGCCCCACATACGTCCGTTTCATAGGTAAAAGCATTTGCAGAATAAGAAATCCTTACATAGCGCAACTTAAAAATCTTTTGAGACTTTCAGCTTTCCCCGGAGGTGAGATTGGGTGGAATATTTTTCAGGGTGAAGAAGATAGAACAGCAAACGTCTACGGTACAGTTACGGCGTGAGAGATCGAATATATAAGTTTTTCAAAATACGCGTATGAGCGGAATTTCATGCATGGTATTTCGAGTGAACGTAACGATGAAGGAAAAAGAAACAGTCAAAAAGAGTTTCGCTTATAATGCCTACCCCTGATCCATTCAATAAGTAAGTAAAATTCTGCGACTGTTTTCAGTACCTCGGTGTGCTTTTTTCTACACCCTAAACGACCGGCGATGTAGGTAGTACATAATGCAATGTACGTATATACATACAATGTACATACATAATAGCTTAATGTTATATATCTATCCGTTCGTTACAGGTATACGCGGCGGGTGTATACCGTTGGTCAATAATGAATCTGATAATAATTACACGACGCGACAGTACGTTAATCTTTGATTGTATTCTCGCGTGTCAATTTTAATTAAGCGCTTAACCTATGATCTTGTACAAGGTGGGCTTTACACGTATACACGTTATATATATATATATATATATATATATATATATATATATATATAATATACAGCTACGTCCGACATCGTGTCCTGCCTACCTGCCAGCCTGCGACAGTTTTCTGAAATATTAGTCGCAGAGCAATTTTGAGTCACGCTTAATTACAACCCTTCATCGTCGGGCGATGCGATGCGATGCGATGCGACGCGATCGTTAATAAACCGTCAACCCGTTTCATTCTATGTACTTATAAGTAAGTAAGTACATACAAAATATCCATACACATATAATATGCGAAACTCACGAAACGCGTTTATTAATATCCCCCAAACTACCCCCACCACTTCGAGCTTCGATTCTACTTCATTATTCTTTCAAAATGCGTTCCATTCCTTGCAAAAAATTTGAATAATACATTATTAATAAATTGTCAAAAATAAAGTTTCGAAAGTGGATGTGCCGACTTATCGAGCCTGCAAAAATTCGACGCTAGGCGCGACGTTCGTTCTTTGACATCCTCGGATTTCAATTGAATTGCACACGTGTTTGAGCCGGGCGTTGGATCTATCGAATTCAGCTTCCCACTCTCCGAATTTCTTTTATCTTTTTCATACCTCCCCACACGATTCACGCGTTATAAAAATTCACGTATGGGCATGCGAAGAGGACACGTAACACGTAAAAGGCTCACCGATAAAAGGTGCGTTCCTCCTTTAGGATACAGTATCCAAACCCGGAGCCATAAATCGAGTGTGTGTGTGTAACCTTCAAGGTTGTAGGTCCAATTCTTATCTGAAACTGGTCGGTGCTTGATGGTGGCCAGTGGTCAACGGTGGTTGAATCCGAGTGAGAGACGAAGAGAAGTGAGAAAGAGAGAGATATAAGACGCTAATCTGTAATTGGTGATTTGAATGGTTTCGAAGTGAAGAAGAAAGTGAAAAAAAAGGAAACAAAGTTCTCCTACTTTTGTCGAAACGGAATTTTTTTTTTTTTTTTTGTTTTTCTCTTTTTCTTTCTCTTTCTTTGCTCGTTATGCACGTGTGTTTTATTTCCCTGCTACTTCGCATTTGGCCGTTTGATTTTCTCTAGGTATATACATGCAGACCTGCTGCCTCGTCTTTCCTTCTCTGCTGCTCTTCGCCTCTTTGCGGACGAATGCTGATGAATCGAGAGGCAGAAGCGGAGCCGAGGCTTGTCTCTCCCTCTCTCTCTCTCTCTCTCTCACTCTCTCTCTCTCTCTTTTTCTATGCTCGCGTCGATTGTACAGACCGAGGTGCCTGAGCCACCCGCTTCTCTGCCTCCACCTAAAACCCACCTCCTTCCCCTCCTCGTCCTCGTCCTCGTCCTCCCTCCTCCTCATATACCTGCCTACCTGCTGCTTCGCTCGGTCGGCTCGGCTCGGCCTGACTTGGCTGACTGCCTACCCACCGAGGCTGCCGCTGTTGCATTAGCATACATCCCAACCGTGCCGAATTTATTTCAAAGTACCTTCCACTTGAGATTATTTTAAATTACTAATCACCCGAGCGTAACACCGAGCATCCTTCTCATTCTCCTTCTCCGTAACTTTCATCTTATCCGTAAGGTACGTATCCAGCTCGTTCTGTGTGGGTGTGTATTTTTTTTTCTTTTCTCAAAACTTGACTTACCTGTAACAGAAAATTAAGGAATACAAGGTTAACAAATTATTTTCCAAACGTCTAAAAAGCTTATTTATACTATATACATGCAGTTGGTAACTCTCGACAAAAAAAAAAAAATAAGATGAAGAGTAAGAAACGTACAAAAATAGACTACACAAAATGGAACGAAATGACAAGGAAGAAAAAAAAAAAAAAAAATGACAATTTCGACCAGTTGCGTCAAGAATTTATCGAAACCTGTAGATGAGGGAGGATTGGCGAAGAGGTAGTCGTCGAACGCGGCGGAAGAAAGAGCATATCGACGATCCATAAATACATATATATTGTAAATTTAGAGGGTAAGCCCGGCACTCCGCGACACGCAGAGCGGTCGGAATAAGGGAGGAGGGAGATGAGTTTGCAGATACAGGTTGCTGTGGAAATAGAAACACACAAGAGCAGCAGGAGGAGGCGAAGCTGCTCCCGGTGTCCGGCAGGCGGGCACGTTGGTGCGGTGTGCAAGACAGAAAATTATACGGCTTGTACGTAGTACGATACACACGTGTATGTTTGTGTGTAAGTATGTCTATGTAAGTACGTCGAGTGGCGAGGAGAGAAGAGAAGCAGGAGGAGGGACGGACGGACGGACGGCTGTCCTCTTCTCCCGACTCTTTTGCCCTCCAAACGGAATACTCGATCGCGATTAAACATAGATTGAGAAAGGGAACGAGAGAGAAAGAGAGAGAGAGAGAGACGCACACAGAGAAAAAATTCATACACGCACACAGGACGCCTCCTACGCTCACTTTAATTTTACTTTGCCCGTCCTTTCTCGTCTCGACTCGACTCTACTCCTCTTTTACATCCCTTCATCTCCCCCGTCCACCTTCCATCCCTCATCTCGCACTCTGCACTCGGTCCACCAGTCGAATGGCATTTCCGCCGCTACCACTCGCTCGCCAATTCATCCATCCGCCTGCCTTTTCATTTATCAACCAAGCATCGCATACAACGTATAGCCGAGAACGCAATTATGTCATTCGCATTGAATTTGGTTTTTAGTAGGTACGTACTTCACACACCTGCGTCGCAGCCATGTCCACGGATGAGGATGATAAGTAGTAGTAAAAAAAAAAAGAAAAGGAGAAAATCCTTGCACGATCAACATCCCTGCAACATCGAGCAAGAGCTCGTTAGTCCGAGGTTAATTTTTGGACAATAGGATTTTGGGTTTGATGGCATAGAATTAGGACGCCGTTGCTTCGCGTCCATCCCACGTCCGTTGGGATACGACGATGAAGAAGCGTGGAGACCACAGCGTGAGGAAGGCTCGACGCCTCCGAGGCCATCAGGAATCAATCCGTTCTATAGCCGGCTTATAGAGTCTCCAGGGAGGAGAAAACGGAGGATGAGAAGACGGAGGATCAGATGAAGGAGGAGAAACTTTACGGAGCTTTTCTCTAATGGAACCGTTTAGGCGAAGCGTTGAAAGTGGCTTAGTTTTAAAAGCTCCGTTGAGAAATCCCAACGACTAGACTGACTGATTCAGTCACTCACGATCAGTCGAAAAGAAATGCTGTTTCTGATGCAAACTAAAAGGGACACCTACTCGTTCTTGGCTGTTGAATGCAGCCGTTGCAGAGATCAGTAACCGTTGGGATACAAAATAAGATGTACACCACCTCTGATTGCAAGATGTTTTATTTAACCACTGATCAGGCCCAATCGGGGACTGAATCTTTTATAGATTCCGTCCTGATGCGTAGACAGAAAAGACGAGTATGAGGACGCCACACGCGAGGATTGTCGGGTGTTGTGTGAGAGAGGGAATGAAGCGCAAGTCGCGCTTCGAGAAAGACAACATCTTCAATAATATATCAAGTTCGACTGAGGCCAAGGATAACTTAAAGCAGCGACAGTCGTGTCGAGTGACTCAATTTGTATATACGCAAACACACGTTGCGTTGTCCGCTGTAATGTATAGGAGGAAAGGACAAGAGTCGCAGGTGCTTGTCATTTATCGTCACCCGCATGATCCCGTGAAAACGGTACGAGAAAAGGACCAATTACCCAGCACCGATACGCATCGAGAAAACATTCCGTTCTCGTTTTTAAGGTTCAGGGTATAAGAGAGTCCCTCGTCTACAGGTTCTTCTTGCCTCCTCAAGTTATAAGCGGAGAATAGAGTAAAGAGAGAAAGAGAGTCCAAAGAAGCTATTGAGCATTGTCGAAGAATTTCACCGGCACGAGAAGAAGCAAGAGTTTCCTGCAGTGCTGATCATTGTCATATATATATATATATATATATACATATGTATGTATGTATGTATGTATGAGATATACGTACACGTATGCGTACGGAAACGCAGTTAGAATGCAAGACGAACCCAAAGAATCGCATCCCACGGATGCCGTGGTTACAGTCCTGGAGAAGCGGAGAAACGAAATGAAAAAAGGAGGGGTAAAGGAATAGAGAAATCTGGCTGAGAGAAGAAGAAGAGAGAGGTAGGTAGGTGAAAAAAAAACCAACAACGAACGGGGAGAAGCAGCCGAGGCAACGAGACAGTGATAATAACGTAATCTCACGGGTCATTCTCCAGACGGACAGACAGCGTTAGGAACCACATTTTTCAAGTCATGCCTGTTAATGCGGTGAACAAGGGGCTGACTTCGTGCCATTCATTGGCGTAGGTATTCGAAAATCCACTTGGCCCCACTCCCTGCGTCTCCACCTGAGCTCGGAAGAACCTGATGTTTCCACCGTAAGTTTCTCCCTGAGTCTTCTCCTCGTTTCTCGCTTACATGTGCCTAGCCAACACATCTGTCCTCGAATATTGGCCAAGTTCCAAGACAGTAGCTGCTGCACCGGTAGAAAGCGTTCAATTTGCGACCGAATTCAAGGTCGGCAGTTTCTGGTCTTGTTCGTTGCACCAATACTGGAGGATCTTTCCAAAAAAAAAAAAATTGTTTAATCTGTCTGGTCTCTCTTGTACAAATGACAGCAGTCAAGAAGGATCGCTTAAGAGATGGCTCGGGAATATATAAAAGATCCGACGTGTCTTGGTATCAATTAAGAAGATGGAGTGATGATTGTGATGAAGATAGGAATTTCTTATTGCGGGAACGGTAGCGAACTCATTTATTTTCCCCACGGAATAATTCCTCGTGTTGATAAAACTAGCGATGAATAGGTTATAATCTTATCGAGAATACTTGGAGAAGAATAAAAATACGCAAACTATTATTAGCTATAAAGCTACCCCGCAAACTAGCCACACTTCCAATTATAACTCCTTCTCAATTTTTGTTTAATCCGTTAATCACATGTGACGGAGCTTCGTCCGTAGCCGAAACATACTCCTAAAACACCATGATGTAAAGAACACAGAATCCAGAGATATCCATCGTGATACCCGGGAATAAGTTTCACACTTAAAGAAAGTGTTTCCTAAAGTACAAGTAACGAACTACCGCATGGCCGTCGGCCGGTAACTCAGACCGAGAATTCCGTAAGAATACGAAAAGTATGGGAAGAAAGACTTGAGACGGGTGTTTATTATAATACCATAGCGATGATGAGTGAAATTATAAACCGTTCATCCCGCCGCCGGTCTTCGCGTCTTATCCTCGGTTTCATTTGCTTATTCATTTATTTATTCATCACGTTGTTTTTTCCCCTCCCCCCGTTCACTCTCCGTTCGACGCAACGCGCACGCGATTTTCGGTGGCACCTTCTTTTCAAGTGCTGCCAAGACCCGCCGGCGTGATACGCCATTGGCATCAGGGGTCTGGTCTTGGCGCGGTCCGTTCGTTCAGGTGATTACGCTGTCGCTCCGGGCCAAGTCTCTCTTTCTCGGCCCTGGGACCACCTCCTCCACTGCCACCTTCCTCGTGTCCTCAAACGGGAGAGGAAAAGAGATCCTGACAACGGACCGCTGGAGCAAAGGAGAACGAAGAGAGAAAAATAGAAGAAGGAGAGAATTAAGGGATAGCGAGGAAGGTGGGGCTCATCTCGCTCGAAAGTCGAATCAGGTTGGTCACGGAACAAGAAGGGGGGCGAGAAGGAGGAGGAGAAGGAGGAGGAGAAGGAGGGTCGTCCCTCAGTCATCGGACCGTCCGATGTATTATTTCTCTTCTCCACCTTTAATCAGGTGTTAAAATACAAGGGTCATCCTGCACAACCCCCCGCGTGCGGTATCATTTCTTCCATTCTTCACGCTGTGGTTAATCAAAATTGACTGTACGAAATGAAAACAAAGAAACCAAGATGAATAAAAGAAGGGAAAATCATCAGACACTCAACCACCGATGTAAAAATGGTCAGAGCCTATTCCCTATGCATCAAAGAATGGCGACCCAGTGAAAACTGAACTTATCATTTTTTCACTTTGACTTGGAGTCGTACAATGACTTTTCCTCTTTTCTGAACACATCTAAACAAGAAGGTGAAAAAGCATCTAACGAATCATAGAGGAATGCGGAGACATGATGTAGGATTATGAGCCAACAGCTACTACTGTTCTGAATTTATGGATCTCTATCGGAAAAGAGTTCCCCGATAACTCGCGTGACTTGATCAACGGAACGTGCGCCCTCGCTGTACTCGCTCGTTCACTCACTCACTCACTCACTCACTCACTCACTCACCCACTCACTCAGTCATTCACTAGCCAGCTAGCAGCTACTACTCGCGCGCATTCGCGCGCCGCTCGGTGTGTTAATTAGTTAAGGTTGTTGGTAGGGACTAAATTACACCTCGGCAGCTACTCAAAGGAAGCAATTACTGGTGTGCAACCGGAGGGGAGTCCCAACTTCGTTCCTGACTTGCTTCGTTCTCCTCTCTTCTCTTCTCCTCTACTCTTCTCTCATCTCATCTCCTCTTCGTTCCTCTTCTGTTCCTGCCCCGCTGGTTCTGCTTCTGCTTCTCGCGTCGTTGGCACCGACTGAATGGATGGATGGATGGATGGATGGATGGATGGTACGACGGCGTCGTTCAGACTTGGTTCACGGTATCCTTCGACGCTCACTCAACTACCCATCGTTCGCTCGTTGACTCGCACTACACGCGACCAACTCGCGCTTGCTTCTTGGTACGCCCCCCTCTACCTCTAGGCAACGACTCGCACGCAGGTCCCTTTCCAAATGTACCCATCGCAACTCGATCCTCTTCTACTTTTATTTCCAAACGCCGACAAATTCCACTCACCGAATTATTAATCATCGATCAATTTCACATGTCGGGATTATAAAAGCTGAATTTAATTACTACGCCGATTGTGCGAAGGGATAAGCTCGTCTCTACCTATCTACTACTTCTTCACCGTTCACCGTTCACGGTCGATGACGAGTGATAAGCGGGCAGCAGCTCTCCGATACACGCTGATGATAATTTAATAACAACGCTTTAATCACGATCGCAAAGTCGAGTGTACTAGCGGCGACCGCAGGCCAAGATGACAAGTCAGCAATATTTCCTAGACCGTATCTCCACCCCCGACATTCCTTCCACATCCTGCAGCATCGGTCAATCGTTGTTCGGTCAGCAGGCCGCTCTCGGTAATTTGGAAGTAATAAAGTCGCGATAAAGCGATAACGACACCTCGGAAACCCCAAAACTCAACTCGAGGCGGCGTTGATCTAACGAGGTGATCGCGTGACAGCTAAATTCCAACGTCAAAACTTTCTACCCCGTCGAAAAGAAGGAAATAAAGGGAAAGAAGAAAAAAAAAAGTGCACGTGAGTTTATACCAAATGCACGATAACGATACTGCTGCACCGTAAGTAGAAAAGTCAAAAAAATTTGCAAAAATTATAATAACATTCCGTCTCTTATAGCGATGAAGCTTCTGATTGCAATTGGTACGAGAGGAAGATGAGAAATATCCGAGGATTTATTAGACGTCCTCGGATTGAAGTCCAGCCAAGTACTTCTGGTCGGAGTAACTCAACCCTCACCGCGGGCCACCACGACTCACCAATCAGTCAGCCAGTCAGTCAGTCAGTGATTTAGTCAGTCTTCTTTCCTCCGGAGTCTTGTATCCCGAGAGTAAACCGAAGTGGGCTACTCTGTTTTCATCGAGCACCGATTCCTCCCCCCCCCCCCCCCCCCATGGCAATCTTTTCGCACTGCTCGAATAGGTACGCGGTATAAAGAGAACCCTCCTCCGTATTTGGCGCAATGCTTTCATGCTTAATTCATAATTGTACACTCTACCGTGAAGCCTCTGACTGTTGATTGAAGATTACAGTTATTCCCGTTCCGTATCTTCCTCTCTGCCAATCATTACCGTATCTACACTCTCGCCACCTCCTCCTCCTCCTACCCTTATGTACTTCTTCATCTTCCCTTCTCCACAGATATGTACCCGTATTATTTACTTCTGTTACACGTGCCCTGAGCTCGCTGGATTTCTTGGTGACCACTTCTCCAAGGTTACCGAAATTTCGTAAAGATAGAGGTTGAATTCAGATTATTTGAGAAAATATTTGATTTTTGTACACTAGTGGATAAAAAAAAAACACGAGACTTTACTATATTGTGTGTAGTTAAAGAGAACTTTGCTCTATATCGCAGAAATTCAAATGAAAACAACCTGGGGTACAGTCTAGTTTGCAAACAGTGGTAAAATACTCTCTCTCTCTCTCTCTCTCTCTCTCTCGCTCTCTTTGTCTTCAGCATTGTTTGAGTGTAGCTGAACGACAGAGAGAGAGAGCTACAAAAGATGGCGGTTGTTACGGGAGATCCGATCTCGTCGTCGCAGTTCGAGTAACTCGGATCCTGAGCGATTCTTGAGGGATGAAAGCATCACTTTGGCAAGGGCCGGTGCTCAGAAAGTAACGGCTATACAGGTTGGCCGTCAATCGAGCACAGCGAGGGTCGAAGCACAAGGAGTCATCCGTCGTTTCTGACGGAGAGCTTCTTAGCTTCCTCGCAGTTTAAGAATTTCGAAGGACGAGGTCCTCGTGCCCCATGCGGTGTACCCGACTCGGCGACGTCGACCAGCAGGACCTTGGCTCGCCTAAGACGTCGTATTTCCAGGAAGGGGACCGCCTCCGAGAGGTTCAAAAATCACAGAGCCTCTTTCTGGCCTACGATTTACACAATGCGAACCGAACTCCCTCCTCCTCCTCCTTCTTCTTCCTTTTTCCAACTCGGTCGGACCTCTCTCTTTCTGTCTCCCACTTTTCAACTCTTCGTCCTTCGAAATGAACGAAAGCCAGACGAACGACCCCTGTGCAACGGGGCGCTAGCAAACTCGTCTGCCAAGAACAATTGATTACGTATATGTCCGCTCCTCGAATTGTTCAGTGAGGTTTTACATGGACTCGATATAACGTGGATGCAGGGTGTACAGCCGAAAATAAAATTTTGAATGAGAAAGAGAGAGAGAGAGAGAGAGAGAAAGACAGATCTGCGAATTAAAGCACATCCAAGTTACAACCGCCACTAATTCAACGAGCTTTTGGTTATTTATTTAAAGATTTTTGCTGACAGAAGCAGCATCAGCAGCAGCAGGCGTTTTAATTGGAGGAGCCCAAACGCCGTTAAGGTCCTTAAATTAATTATCATAGCCAAAAAACTGACGAAATATATCGATCCAGAAAAGCAGGCAGAGGTAGATATACATAAACACACACACACACATACACACACCTACACATCCATGTAGCGGCGGTAATCTCGTTACACGCGAACGGGGATGATGATTGAGTTTATCACCACACGTAAGAGAGCATAAACGAAACTGATTGAAAGTCGAGTCATTCATTCGTCGTTGCAAGGCGAAAAGTTGCGGTGTGTAACACGAGGAACGATGAAATAGTGCTCGCAATCGGCAACATCTGACCTCAAACACACATACCAACACCGTAAAATGACAAGTTTCAGAGCAGATCGTTTCGTTTCGTTTCGTTTCGTTTCGTTTCGTTTCGGAAAATGCAGCTTAGCGCTGATGACTTGGCGTGTTTGCCGATGAAAATCGCTAGGACCCGGCTGTTACGCTGTACCAACTATTCGCAGCTGTATGCAGCAGGTCGACGTTTCACCGTGGCAGCAGCAGCAGCATTTTTAATATATCCTCTGGCAGTGTTTGCACGTCTGTCATTTGAAACCTCGCCTCGCTTCGTCTCTTCTCTCCATCCTTCTCCGGCTGGGCTTAGAAGGATAGGATAGGAGGACAGCCCCCGACTAGAGCGACTCTCTTTTTTACATATCTCGCGTTTTCGTGGCGTGCGGCAGCACAATGGCACGAGAGAAAAAGGGGATGAGAAGGCGTTCGCCTCTGGCCGGTCGGTGCAGCAGCCAGCAGCAGCAGCAGTAGCCGCAATGGTGTGATAGGCGTGTGTAAGGCACACCCGTCTGTGTATGCGGGGGGGGGGGGGGGGGGGGGGGGGTGAATATAAAGGGTAGGACTTCCGGGCATAATCCGGCGTCGTTCCAGAGAAGCGCCGGGAGTCGCGTTAGAACAAATCAACCTCAACGCCGATCCCACTTCTTCTTCTCACTCTCCTCGCCTCGCCTCCTATTGTCAAAGTGTGGGACATCAGCCCAAGGCTACGTTACTCCGATTGGGGGTACCAAAGACGCTGTAAGCGTTCTGCACACACCGATACACAGACACACACACACATACGTACAAAAATACTATAATAATGCACGGAATACTCGCTGAACGCTAGATTCTCATCAGAGCGAATTTTAATTAACCACCACCCCTGCAGCAGCAGATATAACTCCATTCGACTGTCTATATTTTCTATGGTTAAGACTTAATTATTCAAGAAACATTTTTTGACTGCAAGTGTATCAAGGAATAAAGAATAAATGAAAACCTAACCACGTGTTTCACTTTATTCAAAATCATCTGTCCAGGTGACGAATTCCACTTATCTATTAAGCAAAAAATTTTCAGATACTGACTTAATAAGATTATTTGACTTATAGCTTTGTAATAAAAACTGTAAAAGTCGATCTTATAAAATCGTTTTCGTGTTTCACAATTTAATTCAGATATACGATGGCTTGAAAATTTTTACTCGTACTCATATCTGTCCATCTCTCTGGTGGTGTACATCGAACATGAATCCGACCTTCTCTCCAGCCAGCCAAGTATTACGATAAACAAGAAAGTCCTACAATAACTTTGATTAGATACGACGGTAACTTTGTTCCTAAACCGTGAAAAAGTTTGTCTCGTCACACCTGAATCACCCTGTACATCGAGTTTCGGAATAGAAAAAGAGAAATTGAAGAGGACTCGAGGGATGGGAGGGGAGAGCAAACAGACAGATAGGCAAACGCATGACTGTCACGTCGAGACGAGCGTTGAACGACGGTATTTTCCGTCGTTTTGTTACTCCCGGGTAACTCCGACGATGGGTGATGGTGATGGCGATGGCGATGGCGATGCCGATGCGTGTGTGGCAACGGCAACGGGAAACGGGAACAGTGCAAGCAACGAAGAGAGGAGAGCTAGCTGCAGCGTCTCGTCTCGAAGCCTGCAGCCAGCCAGCCAGCCAGCAAGCAAGCAAGCAAGCAAGCAAGCAGGCAGGCAGACCTCGGCGACGTGGGGTCGGTTGTGTTTTATTTACTCAAGACCAGTAGCGAGCGAGGAGCAGGTAGAATTCCACCGGTGGAATCTTAATAAGGGTGGGCAGAGGTTCTCCTCTCCTCGCCTTACGGTCGTTCGTTCTTTAGTTTGGTTTTTAGCCTCTCTTCTCGTTTCCCCCCCTTTCTCTCTTCAACTTTTATAATACCCCGAAAAAGATTATCGAACGGAAGTCTCATCTCGTGTGACCATCCAGTAATTAAAGGAGATTTGTATTCACCCCCGATATAATTATAACGTCGACTTACATGTTTTATTATAACAGATATCCTCTTTTTGCATCGGTACACCAGTTAGTGTTACGTTATGCTAAATCCTTGTCAGCATAATGCACAACATACGATTTTATAAACAACATAGCAAAATATGATTAATAGGCGGAAAAGTTCCAAGAGAAACACAACATCAATATGTACTGAATTTTGTGATTTAATTAATACAAATCGTTTTAAATTTCATACCAATTAATATATAAGATTAGACGTTGGTTGTATGTACGTGTTATATACCTATAGGTATGCCAACACAGAAGTTTGTCAAGTTTTTCTTCAACTTGATATATGATTAAGTATAAAGAGAAATATAGTCTGTACCTATTTCAGGATCTCGGACACGCCCATGTAAAATCACCGATGAATGAATAGACGTCTGTGGTACATATATATATACATATATACATATATATATGTATATACGTTATGTATGTGAAGAAGCAGCATCAACATAATTATAATGCATGAAACGTTGGCAGACCCTAGACGAAACGTACTATTACGTGAATATAATATAACAGGTATACGTATAAGTGTATAAGTATTATATCTAAAGGTGTACATAGAAACTTATTGGTAAAAGTTGAGACGAAGAGAGATGAAAATAAAGAAAAAAGAAAAGGTGGACCTAAGAGCGAGAGAAAGAAAGAGAAAGAGAGACGATAAAAGAAACAATGCAAATGAAAGACTAAACAAAAAAGGAAGATTTTTTACCTCCATTAGCTACGCGGTACCGGAAGTATACGCGACGTAATCAAGGACTAGAGAATGTGTTTAGACTGGTGTTGATTTGCAGGTTAGAAATACCGTCAAAGATACACGGGACGACGACGATTTTCGATTATCACAGAATCAACGGTTGAGTTGTTACGTGAAGAGAAGCAAGATAAAAGCAAAAAAAAAAAAAAAAAGTAAAAAAACGACAGCATCCAATCGTACGAACCACGATTTCGAGTCACTTATAAAAACTTTCGAAGTTATGACGCACCGCACATCAATACTCACAAGTGCAGCGGGTGAAAAACGATTCGCTAGAGTGGGAAATTCGGCGCATAGACGCAAAGGGTTGATTTTGATGGCGATGGTCAAAAAGAGTCTTGGGGGTGGGTATGTAGATATATTGCATTGGTGCATGCACAGTAGGTTACACACGGAGAAGATATAAGCACTGAAGAGGACGTCGAGGACGTCGAGGACGTCCGTGGTTTCGATGTGCGGTTCTCAGTTAGCCGGATGGTGAAATTATTGCACGCCATTATGTGTACCAACGATAATCCACAGTACCTACACATGTTACAGGCCGCGGCACAGCGCAACGTCGAAGGGACGAAGGGATGATGAAGGGCCGAATTTCATCCCGCACACGCGGAGAGTCAAGTGCTAGGGTAACGGGTCCGTGAAAATTTTTCGAGTATTAGTATGAATATGACGAAGAGGGCGATGCCCCCGCATCTCGTGGCTATCCCTATCCTATCCAATGTATGTATGTACATAAATTCTGCGGCATATCATCAGGCAGTGAGTGAGGGGGGGTATGATCATTGGATTTTTCGTAAGCCCGTTACGCAGGCTCGTCAGAGAGCATTCTACCGAGTGGGTAAAACTCCCCGCATACCAACCACGTAACATAAATGCGTGAGATGGAAAGCCGAAGCTTTTTACAAAGAGGGATGATGATGATGATGACGATGATGACGAGGGAGAAGTACCACAGCTAGGGCTGGATATATAGTATATGTGTAGAAGCAATGAACAGAACCGCTAAAAGGGATTATAATTCGCATGCTTTAAACCTCCCGTTCCACTCTCATCTCTCCTTACTTTACTCGTCGTAGATGTCTAAGCCTCTCGTAATTGTCGTTCCACTTCCTGCGAGCTCCCACGAGATGGTACTACTGCAGTTATCGTACGTACATATATATATATATACCTACATATAATACAGGGTGAAATACGTGCCAACGAGAAACTCACGCGTGTCCTTGTTTTACACGTCGCGCGTTGTATGATATGCACGACGTAAACAACAATTCGCGCATGTTACGTACGTAATTACACGTCTACATACGCGTAGGTATAAGTTGAAAAAAATTGAAAAAAACAACAACAAAAAACAACCAACTCATATAACCGCGTACATAAGAGGCGCACGCATGTGGGTAGGTACATAGATTTGTAAACCCCATCATCGCGGCAGCATCGCCATCGCCATCGCCATCGCCGGAGAGCCGATAACGCTCCACTTGGTTCGGAAGCCCCTTTAGCGTGGGGCGCAAGCAAGCAAGCAGGCTGGCAGGCAGTCAGCCACCCTTGTTATAGGTACGTTGGTTGGTACCCGGGGGTTCTCCTCCTATTTCTCTTCTCTTCTCTTCTCTTATCCCCGTTTCTCTTCCTCTCTCATCGTCACCGACTGATTCGTCCCCCATGCCACTGTAGAATAACGCAACGAAACGAAACGAAACGAAACGAAAGGCAATGCAGTCCTTCTCCGCCCTTCTGCCCTCCCCTCCTGGGTTCAAACCTCGGCTGAAGCGGTGAATTATGTTTATATTACGATATTAATAGCGGATAATAATGCCCCACACCCTCGACCCTTGTACACCCTGCAGCCTGGTGCATGGTGCATGGTTCGTGCATCGACGGCGCGTGATGGTGATCATAGTGGTGGTGGGGCAGGTTGTTTGCCGGTGGTTGTTTACCACGGTGGGTATATATGTATATAGTAAACGCAGGTGATTTTCTCACCCTCCCCGGTTTCCTCCCTGCGCAGCCTGAGTGGCTGGCAGCAGCGTGTATAGGTATGCCTACGCAGACAACGGCTTCGGTGCATTTAGAGGAACGAAAAATGTATAACCGCTAATTGACGAGAGGTAGGTAAGCGGTTGAAAGAAAAAAATCAGAGGCTTACACCTATATAAGGCTTTTTCTTGTCTAAACTCAGCCTATGTATGCAAATATGAACCAACTTGTAAGTTACACACCTAAGATACATTTGTTTTTGCATTTAAGTAGCTGATTATTTTGCGAGTTGAAGGGAAGAAAGAAAGAAAAAGTGTGTAAAAGAGAGAGAGAGAGAGAGAGAGAGAGAGAGAGAGAGATAAAAATTAGTATTAGGAGAGAACCAGCGTTAAGGAATGATTTACTTGAATACAAGTGTGAAAAGAAGCATGAAGTTGGATGCGTATGTAAGAAATAAATAGAGGAAAGAGACAGAGACTGTAAAAAAAGAGCAGAAAAAACGAAATGAAAAAAAAAAAACAAAAAGAAAAAGAAATGGTCGACTCTTCGCGATCGCAGCTGGTGATAAACGTTCTTTAATTTTGTATATTTGGAAGCGTGACCGCGTACGCCCGTGGTTCAATTACCTACCTACTACGGCGTCGAGAGAAAGAAAGAAAGAAAGAAAGAAAGAGAGAAGGAGAGAGAGAGAGAAAAAATTAATGAATAAGAATGGAGGAGCCGGAGCGAACAAGCGAGAAAAAGAGCGAGAGAGAGAGAGAGAAAGAGAACGAGAACGGAGATGAAGGAGAGAATAAAATGAAATAAAATAAAATAGCTGAGAAAAAAGATGCCGGACCGGTTCTTGTGTCAAGAACCTCGTTGGTTCGGAACTGCGTTCGCGCCTCGAACCTTTGATCCGGCGTCTTGTTACAATTTCGAAATTTCAGACCCCGCTAATTTTGTTAGAAAACACTTTCAGAACCCAGTCGTTCGCTCGCTATACCTAACCTCTCTTCGAGTTTTATCAACCGCGTCAGAAACGACTGTTTATATAAATTCCCGTCACCCGTTGTGTATCACACACGCACATACACATGCATAGACATATATACATATTATACGTACAAGCGATAAATTAATTTCCTAGAAAAGTAAAGAAAACGAAAGCGATGCTGAAAAACGTCGACACGGAGATTTTTCTTATTTTATTTTCTTTTGTTTCGTTTTTCACTTTTTCTTATCACAATGCTTCAGGGTATTATGGATTGTAAATACGAAGAAGACGAAGAAACGTACAATGAAAAAAGAACGTTGAAACTGAGAATCGTAAAGCTAAAGTGTAGAGGAAAAAGTGAAAAGAAACAGAGGAGAGAAAACAGTTGAAAATAACACAAGCCAATCCCTTTCCAAGATTGGCTCTCTGCGTAAGGATAATCGCATAGCTGCAACAGCCTCACGGCCAATACTCCCAAGAATCGGGACCGCGGTCTCTCTTCATCGACATCATCATCGCAGCAGCAATTCCCTAACCCGCATCTCGTTCTATCAAATCGTACAATTAGCACGTCGTTTGGTGGATGGTATATGGGGGCAGTAAAATTATAAACTGGGACTCTCGTCTTCGTTCTTTTCTGTCTTTCGATCTGCCCGTTCCATGGTATGGCTCGTTCGCATTTTCGTAGGAACGTCGTTCTTCTAAAAGAAGAGAGAAGAGAGAAGAGAGAAGAAACGACGATCCGACCCGGCGTCACTTCCGGCCGCCGAAGCACACGCCCTAATCAAGTCAAATCGTAAGAGGATATCAATGAAATAACCAAGACGAAATATGACTCGTAACAATCAATTACGATCAAAGCCTCATCCTGAATGCCGACATTCCATTGACTCGCAATTCTGACCCAACTTCCGGCACGCTTTGAAGGCCCAGGTGCGGCCTTGAGATTTCACCGCGCAAGGATGCCTCGATTTTACTATAGTCTGTGTACAGTCACGAGGTAACGTTTGGAATATATAAACTCTTGAGAAATTACAATAGAGCCGATAGTTCGTTTGCAACTACCAACCTGACCCGAAATCAGAATCAAAAAAAGGGGCAACTTTTTTTTTAGAAGGGGGGGGGGGGGGGGTCGAGGGTCGAAAATCGAAAAGATCAATTCAGTACCGCGTATAATTAGGTAAGAAAAAGAGAAGACAGAATTGGAAAAAAAAACTGCCCGCATGATTAAGCTGAAGCAGGTAACGATCCAATGACACTCGTGCCAACACAACGGTTATAAAAAATGAATCACTCCGGAGTTGAATCAACTTGGATAGAATCTTTTTCGGCATAGGTTATAATTTAGTTGAACAGATAGATGTAAAGAAACAACCTGCAGTAAATCATTTCATTAACGACAACGAATATAGATATGTTAGTATAATGCTTGTGAGTTTCGTTTTTGTGGTATATAAAAATTTTGTATTACAATCAATGGTCGCGTAGACCGGAAATGAATCACCGAATGCCATTTTCGAAACTCTCGTTGGTGCTTCTTCTCCTTCTTCTTTTTCTTCTTCTTCAGCTTCTTCTAGAATCGTTCAAACCCAGTCTCGAACTATTAAAATTCCAGAAGCGACGCCAAGTCAGCGGCTCCCACCTCCGCCACCGCCTCCTCCTCCTCCTCCTTAACCAGAAGGAAGTGCTGTCGCAGGTATATACGTAAGACGGTTATAGACACAGTATTCGAGTGAAAAATCCAACGACAGACCTGGACGATGCGATGCACAGAAATACAGACCACGGAGCAGCGGACCGAGTATATCGCTCTGTGGGTGCATCGTCGCAGGTAAACGAGGAGGCGACACCTTGTGAAACGTGAGAAAGCAGTGAGAAGTTACAGTCAGAAAAGCCCGTGTTATGGACGTTGACCAGCAGCAGCAGCAGCAGCAGCAGCAGGAGCAGCAACGACGAAACGAGACGAAACTAAACGAACGACATAAAGTACCTACCTAACCTAAACGTTTAAAAGAGAAGAAAGATTTTTTTCTTTTTTTCTTAAACTATGTACGTGAACGCATAGAGATGACGTCCGGCGCACAAAGACCTCGGGGACGAAACGTATATTTCACCGTCTCACACAGTTTTCTGTATAATATCCAGCATTAGGGACGAGCCTTGCAAGGGACAATTTTTTCCCCATTGCATTCATTCGTGTTAAAAGACGACGAGACACATTACCAAATGCCTGCAGGGGCCGTATCTAAAATGCAAAACGATATTTCGTTACCACATAGTGTAGTATAGTATATAGTATAGTGTAGTGTAGTATTAGACGCTGAGTTGGCCTTATTCTCTTGAAAGATCATCACGGACCTGGAACATCATCGTAGTGTCCATAACGGAATTCGACGAGCCAAGGATTCAGTAGGTTGGTCGCTCAAAAATCGATAATTTTTCGTTCACTTTATTACGAGATAATCCCACTTCGAGTACAAAAACGATTAATATTTCACCGACTAGTTGGCGAAACAAAAAAAAAAAAAAAAAAAAAAAAATCTTACTGTAAAGATTAAAATCTAACTCATCTATCAGAATTTTCTCCACGATAAAATAATATTAAATATACATTGTCAAAATTTTATTCTGGCATACGAATAAATCATGTAATTCAATGTGAAAACTCAGTATCTGTACTGAGTTAATGTTCAGATTTCCAAAAAGTATAAATTTTCAACGAATCATCCACCTTCGAGTTCTCCCTAATCGTAAAAAGTATCGAAAAATCGATGACCAATGTGATACACCAAAGTGGCAAAAGCTATAATCTCAGATCTTTCTTGAGTGGGCAAAATCGTTCCGTCACGTGTAAAGAGCGCTGTATACGGAGGCATTTTGCCGTGCGACAAAACAACCCATGGCTGATACCACAGCTGGTCTAGCAACCACATCCATGCAGGTTTACCCGCGATACAAGGAGAGAGGAAGAGAAAAAAAAAGAGAAAGATAAAGATAAAGATAAAGAGGGAGAGGAAACGGGAGCGGGAGAGAGAGAGAGAGAAAGAGAGATAGAGATAGAGCGAGATAGAATGTATCTGGCACTCCACATCTCTTCTCGCGACGTTCTCCCTAAGCGATGCCGCGCGTCGCGGCGGCGGTGGCGATGCTAAGCTAAGCGAAGCCCTCGCTCTTTGATCTTCTGCTTCCTATATATAAACACCCGATGAGAGCACCGAACCGAAAGAGTGGGAGAGAGAGAGAGAGTAAGAGGCAGGGGGGGGGGGGGGGGGGGCGAACGGGAGCAGAACACCGTATCGCTATGATCTAGTCCTGAATCATCCACCGCGATATGTCCGTAGGCGCATGGTTGAAAAAACTGTTATATATATATATATACGAGAGCGATTAAAAACCGAGTCAAAGATGCAAAAATGATTACCCATACTGCCACGAATGAATTTGTAAGTGAAGACGAGTATACTTTTGATGTTAGAACGAGAGACTTGATTCTTTCCAATTAATCTTCTTCCAAACGCTTAAATCGGAAAATCGCAAAGTTCTTAAAATTCGTGAACATCGCAGCACGCAGTGTGAAAAACAACAGATCACGCGCGGTATAGGTTATACTTGGAGAGATTTTTGTCAGTTGTAATCTGTAGAAAAATTAAGGTAAAATTCATAAACCGTATACCTAACGCGTTGTAAAATCAACGATAAATCGATTGCAGCGATATAAAATTATCCTACATTTAAAAGACTTTTAACAAAGTATTTCGATACGAAGAAGTGTAATTTCCCTCCCGTCATCTCTCTCTCTCTCTCTATTTCTACTTCTTTCTCGCTTTCTCTCCTCACCGCACCCAACGTCAGTACGCACGCACACGCACACAAACACAAACACATGAGTATAAAATACCGTACTTTACATTGTGTCATATATGTACCTGTGGCTGTAGGGTGGGCAGGGGGCGAAGGCTAACGAGTGAGACTTGGAACATAAAGTATTGAACGAAAGCTAGGCGGGGCCCGTCGTCGTGGAGCAGAGCGAAGCACCAGCACCAGCAGCAGCACCAGCAGCAGCACCAGCAGCAACACCGTCTAGAGGTATTCGACCAGCCGCTTACCAAATGCACACCGCGAGCGTAATACCTAGCCGTGATCAGGATATGAACAGCCATGCCCGTATGTATCCACGTATATGACAGGCGTTATACCTAAATTATACGAACGTATGTATATACATTATACATTATATACCACCGAATGTATGTATCACGTATGTATGTATGTATACATAGTTAAGGTATGCCAAGATGGATTATTATTATTATTTATTGGTCGACGATGACAATAGTCCAACGATTGCCTACTAGTTATACATATAATACGACACATATATGTAATACGGAGACTGCAAGTAGATATGTCTATAGATATCAAGTGCAGTTAAAAAATACCGGAAAAATTTTAACATGCGTTACCAGCTGCCTAAGACGGATATCTGTAATATTAATACCCTGTTTCAAAGGGTTGTAAAAAGGGAATAAGAAAAAGAAATCACATAAACTGTGATTTTCGTTATTAAAAATATACGTTTTATAAAACAATGAGACCCACGAATAAACCTTGATCATTCGATTCTTCGTTTTTGTCCAAATTTCTGAATTCTCTTTACTTTTTTCCTTCTCTATTTTGCACAAGATCAATTTTCATACAAATAAATCAATAGTTGAGTTACACGCGCTTTAACGAGACAAGATGACCAGAAAATTAGAAAACGGAAAGAATAAATTATAAGGTAATAAAAAATAACAACAAAAAAACACCGTGGTTTTAGGTATGTCCGAAAACGAGTGTTAAAGAAAATTTAACGACATTCCCCTCTTCGCATATGAAGTTTAGCTGGCAGTGACGTTTATTACAATACACGGTCGCCTACTGCAGGCAGCAGAAGCAAAGGGGCACTTGCTTCGAAATATTTCTAGAGAAATATCTGTACACGCAAGCTAAGATTATGACGGTCTCTCTATATACATATAGTATATATTCTGAAAAACCGTATATAAATATAATACCTACGCCATATGCACATGCAATTTCAGAAGAAATTTTCAACGAAACAAAAATATACTTTTATTTTCAAACAGCAAATAACAACCGCTTTTCTCATATCGTGATGAAATTTACCATAAAAATTCTTCATTCGTCCGTAACAAGACGTATTATATATTATTACATAATATATAATTCAGTTACAGCTGATAGATGAGTTTATATTACCGACTCGGAGTAGTGAAAAGCAGCGATTAGCCGATCGACGAGTGTGCAGGAGATCTTACCTAACATACCCCACGAGCACAACCCCAACCCGTTGGGATTTCGGATTAATGTCGACAGGGTTATGATTTTGACATTGAGTAGACATAACTCGAAACGGGGTCGCGCCCCAACCCCTATAGATATTAAACCCACATGTTGATGTACCTACACTTCGCACATGACCGAGGTAGATAGTCTAACAGAGCATATACATATATATATATATATCTGATCTATACACATCGGCACACCCATAGACCACCCATAGATATATGCACGAGTATCTAACCCCGACGCCACAAAGTGTGGGACTGAATATCATGGGGAGAGTCGCATAACCGGGAAAATATGAATGTTACACGGTTAGCTGGGTAGTCAAAGTAGATATATAAACACACACACGTAATATATATGGTGGGTAGTTTGAAGAGTGGAGGAAAGCATCAGAGCCCTCCTCTCCTCTCCTCGCCTCGCCTCCTTTCAGCTCGGCACTTGTAACCGATTACCTCGCAATTATGGCCCATATTGTTATGTTAATAATTCGACCTGCAACCCCAGGGTGTGAACAGGGGTGTGTGCTTTCCGTGGGGGGAGGGAGGGGATGACGTTATAATATTTCAACACCGCAACTTTGGGGTTGCACGGTCAATTGATAAATCATTTTATCCGTTACACAACATATACGTTGTATTTATCTTATTGTATAGATATGTGACGATATATACATACATATTTATTACTTATATAAATGGAATAACGTGACAGGTTAAACCCTACAAGATGTACTGACAAAATATATGTGAAAAGTAATATAGAAAGCATCGATGAAATATCACCAATTTTTTTTTTTTTTTTTATAATTTCTATGAATATAATTAATTTTTCATTTCTTTTCTTTAAATCATTAGAAGCAAATGAATAAACTCTTTTACTTTTTTGTTCATTTTGATTTTTTCTTTGACAAGATATCTGCGTCTCGCTTTGTGAACAACGACGAACATAGAAGGAAGCGCGCGGACGTAGAGAGAAATGAAAGTGAAAAATGAGAAGGAAAAGTAGACGAAAAAAGTAACAAGCGGACGGTTGGACTAATTAATGAAATTGTGGTGGGTGGTTAATTGAGGTAAGCCGCAAGCAGACCTGTAACGTGTGTAAATATCAGTGTCGGCGGTGAGCGCGTGCGGATAGAATAGAACAGAATAGAATAGAATAGAATATAGAACGGAATAGGTGGGTGCGGAATGGACAACCGCACGCAATAATTGATGGGGTGCAAATGGGGTCGAGCACGGCGCTCCTATAACAGCCCGGATTACCAGAGATACGTGTTATATTTATTTAATACACCATGGGAGTGAAGTGTGAGGGAGAGAGAGGGAGAGAGAGGGAGAGAGAGAGAGCCAACCCCGACCGCGATCATCGCTGCGGCACGAGCTCACCCCATGGAATCATATATAACCCCATATCGGTTATTATTTCTTTCTCGCATGAGCGTCGCCTGACAATGGTATCAGGTTAATATTCCCATAATACGTACCCGTAGACCTGCTGCAGCATAATTTTCTATGCCTGTACCTAGAACCACCCCGTACACCAACCCTTCGATTCTATTTAGTATTATGTATACGAGGCTTTTCGCCGGAACCCCAAACGTTTAGAAATCGTTTAGGATTATTTTCTGCATATAGCCGTGTAATATGGATACCTAAGCGGTCAGAATTTTGTTTGTTCCTTTTCTCTTTATTTTCTTATTCCTTCGATTCAACGCTCGAGTAATTTAGCCGCGTGGTGTGGTATAATATTAGTATCTTTTTTTTTTTTTTTTTTTCATTTCCCTTCCTTTCTTTTCAATAACAGAAGGGTGGGAAGGTTAATCTAAGCTTGGATTTATACTCGTTTCTCTAAAGCCATCTAATAATCTATCTCCATTTGTTTATCTACATACGAAGTATGATAATGAAAATTATGTCAATAAGTAGGTTGTACCTCGATATCTTATTATTCTTTTTCCATATGCTCACCATTATTAATCTTGTAATTTTAGCGATAATTTAATAATTGACATTGAGAATAAAATTATACTTTGTAAACTGAGCAAATGGATGAATAATTAAATATTATACATAAAACAGCGAGAAGTCACGTCATTAAACTCTCATAAACAGTTGTCGCATTTATGAAAAAATGGTAGGCAACAAACCTGCCTGAACCATTGCCGTCAAATGCGTGCATAGAACACCCTGAGTACACCAATAAGAATTAATTATAATCGAAGTAGTTATTGCAGGCATCTGTGCAGTACCAACGCACACGGGTGCAGTTTAATATAATAAGGCCTCGGGTCCTTATCGAGCGATGCGAGTAGACGAAAAGGAGAAAACGGTAAAAAAAAAAGAAGAAAGGAAAATTAACCCAAAGAGAAAGAAAGAAAGAAAGAGGGGGGGGGGGATGATAATTGGCCCCTTATAACGTTACGCGGCAAACTGCTGCTGTTGCTGCACTCGGTTGCTCGAGGAAATTGACGCAGCAGGGTAAAGGAGCCTGCACCAGCACCACCAGCAGCAGCAACCCGACGACGATGATGCCGTAAATAATTTCTCAGCTGCACCTTATCTTCCTGCACCTTGTAGGATTATAGTTAAGAAGAGAGAAAGGAAGGGTACAAACGTTAATCGACGATTATCGTATAGACGCGACGAAGGTGTAAGAGAGGAATTTAGGCGTTGTGTTCATCACATCAACAATGCGCCCATGTGCATATAAAGAAGAAAAAAGAAAAATCGGCGAGGGGGGGGGAGGAGGGAGGAGGGAGGGAAACACAGGTAGGATGGTGGCAGGCATGGCACGGTATATTGTTCATAAATTAAATACATAAAACCGTCGCAAGACGGCTCGTTTGATCCAAGATAGAGGATATTATCATATGTATATGACTCTGTGTCTCTCTGTGCCTGCGTGAAAGTTTATATATATATATATATATATATATATATATATATATTTACATTGTGCATGGTTGGTTCTGCAGCGTACAGAGTCATTGTGGACATCCATATACACATGTGAAGAGTGAAGGTGTGAGATAACGCTTACTGACGCCTTATAACATTACGCCGCAGTGATTAAGCCGCATTAAATAGTCTAGCGTGATAATGGCACACATAACGAGAGAGGGAGAGAGAGAGAAAGAGAGCTCCACTCTGTGATATTGTGTCGTTTTCAATTTCATGCCTTTGTTACACACGTGTTGAAATGTAAAGAAAGACAAACTCGAGAACGGAGAAGAGATGACATGGAAAAGCTCGAACGAGTCAAAAGGATCAAGTCCAGAACCTGTGATCTATAATTCAATTGTTATAATTGCGAAAGTAAAATTGTGCCGTATAAATTTTACGCAATTTTTGTTTATCTATTTTTTTTTTATATATATATATATATATTTGATCAGTTTCTATACTCATTATAAATCTAAGAAATGTACCAAGTTCCGTATTGCAGGTAATTTCATTCGCGATCTAGTTGATACAGTCAAGCTTCCAGTATCCCAATATCGACTAGTTTTTATTATTATTATTATTCACAAAAACGACGTCAATTCAAAATTTTCCCTACTGCGGGAGAAAAAAAATCAAAATAAAAGTATCCAAGACGAACGAGAATGCTGAATAAAAAATGCGAAAAAGCGACTATGCCTGAATATATTATACATATATGTATATATACATACATGTATACATATGTATATACCTGTATTCGGTAATCATTGAGCAGGAATTACAGGAAGCTTATAACGATGATGTAAAAAGGTTCGAAAAATTGTACGATAGGTCCATGTAAATTGATGTATTAATCGTCGACGCGGTTTAATGGTTTGGTTTGTTAACGAGTAACGCGTCACTGCGAGGCACGTGACACGTGTCGTCGACGTCGAGAGGAGCGCAACAACGCTGCGATCATGTAGCATGCACCAGGAGGTCGTCAGCGAGACGGCGTTGCACGGACAGCCGCCTTTCTTTTCTTTTTCTTATTTTTTTTTGTCTTTATTTTTCTTTTCCCCTTTTTCTCCCTTTTTTCTCTCCATCGGCCTGCACAGTGTATGACGTATACATACCTACATATATATATATACATATATATTGTACTACATACAACAACACTCGGTCTATCCCTACAATGACGTACCACAACGCGTTGAGAACCACTGTCGGTTGTGGCACGTCCGGTGGGGAGAGGAAAACCAGGGCTGTCAACCAAAAACCCTGAAAAACCAACGGCGCCCCTCTTGGGCTTGGGAAAAAAAAAAGAAAAAAATCAAAAAATCACAAGCACAATTCACGTAAAATAATTCTACTTATGCATTCCTTAAATATTTTCAACTGCCGTGTAAGAGTAAAGCTAAATTCCCCCTTAATCCAATATTATTTATACCTACATACTAATCGTAAATTCGTTCCGCTCTCGCGAATCAACGCCGTCGTTTACAGAAAGGGCGCTCAGGGCTCCAATCATCAACCATCAACCCCTGCGCAGACTCTGTCCTCTCGAAATCCCACATGCAGGACGTACAACACCCGATAGGGGTATCCGATTTAATGAACAATCTATAGTCGAGGCACGATTATATTATATAGCAGGCAGGTAGAGGACTGAGAGATGTATTCACGATATATTATACATACATTACATACACACAGACCGCGAAGGGGAAATAAACGGAGGATCCTTCCTCCCCCTCACAGGAAGAAAATAAATTACCGCTGAATTGTTTCGAATAAATGAAAAGAAGGGAGGAGTATGTTCTTTTTGTTTTTTTCTTACCACTGTTTAGAATTCCTTTTTTTTTTCAATCAGAATATAAAATTGAAAAAAAAAAAAATCTTTTTCAAATATATTTTATCCCTCTGTACCTACTAAATTCAATACCTCAACACTTGTGATTGCTATTTATACTGTAGCATGATCAAACAAAGTTTGTTTATATAAAAATTGTATGAAAAACGACAAAAAAAAAAAAAAAAATGAAAAAAAATGAAAAACTACAAGGAACAAAAACGGGGGCCCTGGTTCTCCGATCTGGTTCTTCGTCCCTGTGAACGAAGTTCGGAGTGGGAGTTGGTGGCGAAAGAGGGGGGGGGGGGGGGGGGGGGGGGAGGCGGCAGCGGTCGGGGTGAATAGTGGAAGGGAAAACGAGCAAGAAGAACGGGAGAGGAGCGAGGCTGGTAGATCATGTCGCGGGGTACAGGGGCACGCGGGGGACAAGCATCGTCGCGGTAACGAGGATAGGAACCGCCGCGCCGCGCCGTCGACCCGTTCTCGACGCTCGGCGCGTTGCACATTCACTTACACGTCCACGTCCTCAGACACGGACGGCACCCACGGCCCGGTCCCCGATCTGCTCTCCTCTCCTCTCTTCTCCTCTCTTCTCTTCTCCTCTCCTCTCCTCTTCGCTTCTCTTCTCCTCACCGCTCCTCACCGCCTTCTTCCTCTTCTCGTCTGTGCGCCTCCGACCAACGCACCACCTCCTTACAATGTTGCCGCTTTGCGCTTCGCGCCCGCGGTACCCCGGATTACATGCTCGGACAAGCAGTCGCGGGGCCTCTTCGAGGAGATAAAAAGGATTGGACGGGGGGAGGGGGAGAAGAGGAGGTGGAAAATTGGAGGTATCGAATTTATGTACTTTTTCGCGGAGAAGTCCGGTTTTCTATACCCTGTCGCAACACCCGATCCCTTAACGAGGTTGAAGTCATCAGTAACGTTATTGTATCGAAAAGTTGAAACAAAAACTACTATTTTGAACCTTTGGTATACCTGAAGAAGAAGTTGAATTAATAAAATCTAAGTTTGTTGATGCTGTACTAACAGTTTACTAAATTTCAAGTGATCCTAAAGTTGCAAAATAACGAATTTATCCAAGTAGGTATGCATTATTACATTAACGTTACATCCCTTAAGGGGGTGCTTTGGTCGATTTCCACGATGTCGTGTGTAGATCGAAATATCGATGTTCCCAGGTATCTAAACCGTGAAAAAACGCTCAGCAGCACCATTCTGTACATAATTTTGAAAAAAAATACTTCAATGAATTTTTATCTCAGGCAGAAATAAAGAGACGGTATGAACTCTACGAATTGACTATTGCGATTTCGTTGAATCCAGGCAATTTCATTATTTCTATCTCAAATGAAAGTTTATTGGAGTATTTTCGATCAGAATTGAGTTTAGAATCGGGCTGTTACGCTCTTTTCGACGATCGAGATACGTCAACTTCGATATTTGGAAGCGTATTCGACTATGTCGGAATCGAACAAGGCACCTCCGCAATACATTCGATTGCGAGTCAAATTTTGGAGTGAAAAAATTCAAGATTTTTGCCAAGATGTTGTATGTGATTGAATAATTTTTCCTCCCTTTTTCCGAAGTATATATATATATAGATAACACTTTCGAAATGACTACTAAATTAGTCGTTTGTACAGATAGTAAATATAAGTATCGTGATATTAAATATTTCATATGAATTCTACAATCCAAATCAAATCTCGGAACATACGTAGAAACAATTAAGACAGAAATTTGTTTAATCTAACCAATTAAATTTTGATTCGGAATTGAACGAAATTTAATTTTTTTAATCGTAAAAAATTGTGCCAACTTTATTTCGATTTTAATTCCTCCATTTACTTTTATTCTGTATAAAATGAACGTTTCATTCCTGTTATTATTCATAATTGTTTTTACTCTATAAAAAACTCGATTTCAGTAAGGATGATTTTTGGGATACTTAAGACAAAATCTATAATCTGACACTAACGTAAAGTTGTTCGACGTTTTTTGACTTGATTCTTACATAAAAATTATTTATCCCCGTTCGCTGTACATCTAATATTTGTGATTTTTGATATTTGCCGATACTTTTCTTCCAATTTTCTCAATTGTCGATAATTCAACAAGTGATTATAGTCGGCGCGAGAAAATATTTGTATATAATATCTAAGCCTGTTATATTATATAGAATATATAAGGTATTGAAAAAGCACGGTAAGTTCGCGTGCATCACGCGCTCGCTTCGTTCGCTTCGCTTCGCCACGCGTTTTATCTCCTTAGTTGTTAACATCCGCACACAGTTTGCAGACCGTCATGTTTACACGATCAACAGGCTAAACATCTTAATCGTTAATCGTACGTGACACAGACATTCGTCGCGACGCGACTCGTGATTACGTCTTTCATACAATTATTCAACTACGATATACGCCGATTGCTACCTAATTAAAACCAGCCTATATTTAATATCATCATTTTTATACATTACATAAATTTACAATTTGCAACAAGCACAATTCTTAACGGATAAAATCTTCCAGGATGCATATATATATATGTATTTATATTATATATAATATATATGTATGTATATATGTATAACCGTGAATGTAGGCCTCTGCGGGGTCGCCATGGTAACTCGATATCCATATTTCTCTCCACCCTCCGTCAGAATTTCTCCCCCTCTTTCTCTTTGTTTCACGCTCTGCGCGCAAACTCCAACGTGTATGCACATATATATATTTATATATATATATATATATATATATATATATATATATATATATATATATATATATATATATATATATATATAATATAACAGCTATGTACAATCTACGGATGTAAATAGCCATACACCCGACTAGTGAGTCTGACGGTGAAACGCGCCATTACGAACCTTACAGCATGACAAATTTTATATTTTCAAATTAACAGTTTACCTACGCAATCATCAAGAAAATTATTTTACATTCTATATTTCCAGACAAGATGAAGATATTTTTTTTCTCAATTAATTCTCACGGTTTCTTTTTACGCATACGAATAAACACAAAAAAAAAAAAATCGTTAACCAATCGTATGAAATTCTCCGTTTTCATTCGTGACCACGTTTCTTTCTCGTTCTTTTTTTTTCTGCTTTGCTTTTCTTTTTGTGCGACACACGTATCATCCATCAGAAAGGTGGATAGAACGTATATCGAAGGATATATATGATTCTAAGAGGCAACAAACTACGGGGCGTCAATTTCTTCGTTGAGAAAAGGAGACGAAGGGAATAGAAAACACGAAAAGAGAGAGAGAGAGAGAGAGAGAGAGAGAGTAAAGAGAGAATGGGCCCGATCTCTCAGTGTCTGCAAGGGATCAGAGATGCGGGAGGAGCCAAAATACAATATTTATGTTTATGCCGCGGCGTGTTGAGGCTCGGTATTTAAGTTGTGTAAATCCAATATAAACGCCAAACGTGTAATAAATAACAACGTCGGTTCGACGGTCGGCCGGTCGGACGATCGTTGCGGCCGTGGCTACAGCATGCAGAGCTTTTTCGAGGAACGGGAACGTCGTTCACTCCGGGAACCTATAAGGGGTCCCAAAACCCAGGCGTTATACCTGTAAGGCCCGCGCACATATCCAGCATCCAGCATCCCCCTCTCCCCCCCTTTCCTCCCTCTCTCCAATAAGTCCCGAGGGCCTTGCACCTCGTTCTCGCTCCATCTCCGTCTCTCTTCCTTATCCTCTTCCTCGTCCTGCCCTTCTTTGCCGAACACGACCACGTGCACACGGATGCGTGTACACAAGTGTAAGAAAATCCGAGGCGAGGCGAGGCGAGACGAGACGAGACGAGACGAGGCGAGAGATTACCGGATAATTTTTTAAACCCCGAGAGTAACGGGACACCGCGTCATTATTTTATCCTCGTAAAAGATTTTTTTTTTAGTATACAGGTACCTACGTGAAAACTGTATTACATGCATAACGAGCCGATAAAATGAACGGCCGAAATTTGAAGCTTTGCAAAAATTCTGAACCAAGCAATTAAGGTAGGTGAAAAAATTGTTTTTACATACGTTCAAAGAAATTTTTTTAATATAATTTATCCTAAGGATAATTTACGAAAAGATTGCTTCTCGGGATTCGAAACATTCGAATAACTTCTGAGGAGATGGATATCTTTTTTTTTCTCTGTCAAATTTCTAGACAACTTTGTACCTCGGACGATTTCAAAATTCCAAGCTTTCCCTTCAAAGTTGAAAATTTTTGTGTAAAACTTCGTGTTTAAAAGTCTTTAATGGCTAAGCAAAATTCAACTTGACGGAAAAAATTCTTAAATCATTCAACTCATGCATCAACTCTATACAATTCCGTTCAAATTCAACTCGAATAGAAAAGAAATATCATGTAAGTATACAAAAAAAAAATTTAAAAAAAAATCAATTTAAACCAATGTCTTTTCTAAACAAAGAAAAAAAAAAAAAAAAAGACAACAACAAACAAACTAACAACTTGTTACCTCAAAAAACTCACATCCAACTCTCTTCTGCATGATAGCAAAACTAATAATAATCTCATTATCCTCCATGACCAAATTAAAAATCCCCCGACACGTATCCAGATTATCCAGATTTTCCACGTGCGTGGGCATCCGGTTTATACACACATTACTGTATCCCGCAGAGATCGCGAGGTACGTACAAGGCAATGGTTCCGCTGCACTTTGCGCGCTCCGGCAAAACCTGGCTTCTCATCCCCCCCTCCCTCTCACTGTAATGGTTAACGCTTCTTCCGGGCATGAATGATGCCTGTATATTCGACTGCAGGCGTCTCGTCGTCGAGTGCGCAATATTAATGCCCGCAACCAACACGTAGGTATTCACTACTACTACTACACCCCTGTTGCAGGGTGTTTTGCGGTGTGTGTGTGTGTGTGTGTGTGTGTGTGTGTGTGTGTGTGTGTAGGTATTATATAGACGACGAAGCTGCTGCTTATACCCTGCAGACGCAGGGGCGTTCACTGCGGGCAGGTGCGCTATGCGGCAGGACCGATTAGACTCGAGAGAGGAGGGCTGGGAGGGGTAGGGGGGTGCAGCATGGGGTGCAGGCTGCTGCAGGGTTATAGCCCATATAATTGCGGCGATTCGTTAAACCTCGGGGAACCGTTTAGTTACATGGAAAATTTCCGGTCAGCTAGACTTTAAACCGCAATTCTATTAAACGACGCGATCCCCCCTCCCCCGGATGGACGATGCATCGGTGCTTATAACACAGAACCACCTCCTATGCATGACCGCAGTATCGATATATAATATGTAATAACACCCCGTAATAAATATATGGGATCCATAGCCGTGCGCGGTCGAGTCGAGACTTCCACCGCCTGTGTACCTATGTATACTCGTATTATTATATAATAATATGAAATTTCAATTAATTTCTATTATAATCGACACCGTGCAGCTGTAAGTATTGTAATTATTAATCGAGAGTCTACATAATGCGTTATAATAATATCGAACTTTTCAAGGTCCGACAACATCCCCTTAATATTATAGATTACAAAAATATTGCTGGATGCAGGTTGTATAACTAAAAACCAAAAAAAAATAAAGTACCTGTGTAAAGATCACGTGTCACACTCAATCTCGAATAAATATATCCGAAGTACTATATATACCTTCCAACCGTAATAAAATCGAAGATAGAATATAACGTGAATATATGCATATGTAAAAAGTGGTAAAAACGAGAAGAACGAGAACACTCAAAACGGTGATCAGAAGATCAGAGTGTCGCTCTGTCTGTAGATATACGACGATACGACGTCTACCTACACATTTGATATCTGAAAAAAAAAAAGTGTCGGGGGTTGAATTTGATGAGATGGAGAACAATCGAAAGGGGATAAAAGAACATGCTATAGGTATTATTAGTGCGCACGTCTCCTCGTCGCGTCAATATCGTACAAGGTACCTAACAATGAGTAGTTCGCACATGAGTAAAGTGGACGTAACAAGGGTCTCAATACTTCTATACTCCGCTCTCTCTCTCTCTCTCTCTCTCTCTCTGCACATTTCTCACATTATCTTTCCGCAACCGAAGAGAATATTGTTCTTGTGAGTAGGCGACAATTATATCCCCACTAATGGTCTCGGTATCACCGACACCATCGTGGATGGTAGTGGATATCCACCAGTCCATGCGTACCCCCCACGACGCGAGGTAGCGTTTATGGTACCCATGCAGAACGGCTTCCACCTAACGCACAACAAGGCAGCAGAGTAAGTAAGGAATGAATGAAGGAAGGAAGGAAGGAAGGAAGAAGCACTGTCCCTCGTCATTCGAGGATAATAAGGAAGAAGCGAGGGCGCAGAGATGAGATGGTGAGAGAAGAGAGAAGAGAGAATACTCTAAAGACCGACTTTACACAAGAGGATAAAAGGATGCGTGTAGTACCGCGGTTATACGATGCTTTTAAACGACGAACGAACCTCGCTGCTGGATCGTTCGACGCATTACAAAACGAGAGAGGCCGGTATCATCTATCTGCGGAGAGGAGGGGAGTTGAAGAAGAATACAACATGTATTTAGAGAAAATGCAGGAATGTAGCAAAGAGGGGGGAAGGGGGACGGAAAGCGAAAAGAGAGGCATTATCTAAATGCGCGACACTCTTCGGTTACACACGCTACACACCCCCCCCCCCCCCCCTCCACCGTCGTTTTTGCACCGTTCTTTTTCTCTTTTCCTATACACATCCATTCCATCTTTAATCTTTAATATATAATACATCCATATAAAGATATTTTTCTAATACGATGCGCAACTTTGGATTCCTTGGTTATACCGACGGTAGAATTTCCAACTTGTGTTAAAGGATGAAACAGTACATGGATAGAAAAATATTAGTAAATTTTATATCTTCTGTGGTGAATATAATATATGGACGGTACTTTTTTTTCGAATTAAATTAACAGCCATTGCGACAAGATTTACGAAACCGATCGATAGGTAGATCTACCGCAATCGATGTAGATTTGAGTCGAAAAAAGTTCGGTACATATATTTACGCGACAATCTGTATGAAGTGTGAATAAAATATTTTTCCTCGCTTCATCGAGAGTACTTACTATAGTCTCGTTTAGACGTTGTTTTTTGCACGTGATATACGGCGGGCCAAAAGTGATAGCTGCTTGTGAGCCGAGCTTAACTAACCTCTCACAATGCTTAAGACGCGGACTCATCGAAGGTTCGTCAGGGGATTATTTTTCATGGTGGTGCATGAGAGTTCGACACGAAGGTCGTAACCGTGTTACGAAAAACGTAATAACCCGCGTACTAAGCCTAAAAAATGTTGAAATAATTTCTTCCTTATTGTCCTTACAATTAGTGTTAAAAACGATGGATTGTTACGACTTAAGTGACCTGATAGATTTTTCAGCAAGCTTTTAAAACGGCAAAGATTACGGTTTATCGTCATAGTGTAAAGAAATTGAACTTGGAAGTTGAAAGAAGAATCTAAGAAGAAGATGATGAAGAGCAGCGAGGCGAAGCAAACCAAGGCTAAAGGCGATTCGAGAATCGAGAAAGACTGTTGCCCGCGTGGTTGTTAGTAAAAGTTGAAGGATGCGTATAAGTATAGCTAAAAAGGCAGTCGGAGAGGCAGCGCGCGCGCGCGCGCGCGCTAACGGCGCAATGCGCATCGCAGAGCGAACTCGAAGAGGCATCATCGTCCGAGAATTGCCAGAGGGCGCTAATGTAACGAGGCATGTAACGAAGAAAAAGGCATCATGCTCGCTTGCAGCGTTACGGAACCACCAGCAACCCCACCGTCATCATCATCATCATCACGGACATCACGGTTCGTAAGCCAACTTCTTCGGGTACACTATAATGTAAACGTGTTCCTATGATACCGTGTATTATATACTATAGTCAAAATATATCCACACCGTCGATGATATAGCGTTGCAACGTGTTGTTCAAAAATTATTCACGTCTCTTATTATGGGGTTATGCGATGGTGTATAATGATCAGATAACGATGCTGTCGAAGATAATTCGTGTAATAGTTATTTTTCAAAATTCTAATGAAATTCGAAAATTCTTTATATCGGCAAAATTTCAACTTGTATAATAAAAATCAGTATTTACTTAAATTTTAATGAAGAAAAAAGGACTCATATTTTGTAAAATCAATACACTTCAATGTCGTTTGAAATTCAGAGAAAAGTCTTGGATGTTTCGACACCCGATTCAGATTCGGCTGCATGATTGATATCAGCGATGACCACTAGGCTAAAAATAATCTATGCATCGATTAATCGACTCCAAAAAAATAATCAAACACATTGTGATTGAATCGGTAGAAATTAATTGCTTGATCGATTACTTCGTATTTTTTTTATATTCATTTTTTATTTAAAAGTGCCCATGAAACCAAAATTTCATAAATTTCCGTACGCAGTCTTAATAGCACAAAAGTTTTTTGATAATCTACACTTTCATTCAAAATATTTGTCAATATCAGATGAAAATATTCATTCATCTTTCACTTACTATATCAAACAGATGCGCTTAATGAGTAAGACAATGACAATAATAATTGATACTTTAATCACATGAATTGAATTGTATAGCAACGTTCATAGAAGTGATAAAAACCAAAAACAGATTGTGAAGAAAAATAATCGAGTTTGAAAATTAATCAATAACACTCGATTAATAGGGAAAAAAAAAAAAAAAAAAAAAAAACAATCGATCCAATAAAAAATCGATTATTTTTGTCATACGTATGTCACAGGATGTCCAAAGACATATCGATATATATATATATATAGGTATGTTGGTCTAGTCCGCCGGAAAAGGCGCTTAAATCGTTTTTTCTAACGGGTATTTAATGAATGATCAGACGATGGCGGAGAATGAATAACGAGAAACTTGTAAGGTAAAAGTGTGCCTGACCAGACCATGGATTGGCTACGGCTACGACCACGACTACGACTACGGCTACGACTACGGGGATAAGGTGCACCACACCCCGTAGTCGCGATGGTCGGTTGTTTTAATTAACGCCACGGAAGGCTAGACAGGATTTCGAATGGTGCGCGTGGCGTGGGTGCCGGGTGGGTATAATGCTGGTTGCGTTCGCCTTCCGACCGACGCGAAGAACTAGCTGCTGTTGGATGGAGATGCTGCTGCATGCTGCTGCATGCTGCTCCAAAGGGAGCCCTCTTCTCTCTCGCTTCTCTCGCTTCTCTCGCTTCTCTCGTTCGTGCGAGATACAACTCGAGAAGAGAGATACACAGAGAGAAGAACGAACGAACGAACGCTCGGCGATAACAACGATACCGTTGTCTCGCGCAGCTGTTGCCACCGACCTCCCGTTGTCGGTCGTATCTCTCGCTTCATTTTTTTATTTTTTTATTTCCTCTCTCTCTCTGTCTCTCTCTTTTTCTCTGATTTCAGTCGCCTCGAAGAAAGATTTTGTCGCGCACAAGCCTCGTCATCGTCGTTGATAATAATTAAAACCGAAAAAAACTGTATCGAAATTCGTTAATTTTAAGTACTTCGGAAGAGAAAATAATGAAGAGAAGATTGAAAAAAAAAAAAAAAAAGAAACTCTCAATTTACCTGCTATCAAGTATAAGCGAATAAAGAATGCAACGAATGAAGCTTGTTGATAACTATTTTTGGGAAACGATGGCGTTCTTGCCCCCCTCCCCAGCTCCCCTTTTCATCTTCTACTTTAATATATATATATGTATGTATATTATAGGCATTTAAAATTGTCTCGTTTAATACAGAAGTTAGTTTTTCCATCTTTGCCTCATACACTCACTACTACTGACATGCATAAACAGCATCGCTATTAAATCAAAGAAGATTCCGACTAATTATTATCGTACCGCGGACTCGCTCGATTTTTGTTTTAATTAACATGCGTGCGTGTGTGCGTATATAAATTAAACGCGAAATGATAAAAGTGTAATTTCATTGAAATATATATATATAATTTTACATTTTATCAAGGTTATTATTCATATTTATTATTGTTATACTGGTACATCATATCACGCGGGGTCGGAGAAGAGAGATTATAGAACTATGCCAAGATGTGATGATAATAATAATAATAATAGTAATGATCAAGGAATAATGCGAAGATCAGAAAGTTATATACAACGTAACCCATTGAACCGATCAACAAGATATTTCTTGCATAAAACCGCTAACCACCACGTTAGATGGGAAATAAACATATACATATTTCACTTCCGGTATCAAACAACAGGAAAATAAAAAAAAAAAAACCGTCGGTTGTCGATAAATTGTAGTCAATAATTTAAGATTCTACCTGTATAGGATAATACACTTATAATAATGTCATATAATGTGATAACACGATAAGCGTAATGATGAAACTCTTCTGTGAATTAACCCCTCCTCCCACAATGTGGAAGACTGAACGAGGGTAAAGGAACAAAAAATAAGAAAAAGAAAAAGGAAACGAAAATGGAAAAAAGATGTAAAATTAATTAGCTAATGAATGAATTGAATAAAATCACTCGACAAAAAAAAAAAAAAGCATGGACACGCGTGTTGTTTATACCTATATGGATGTATAACTATATACCTATATGTATACGTGTATGCTATACATCTAACTCGTTCGTTTGACTTATGACGCGACGAAATTACTCTTCCTTCCCGCGGTCATGCAGCATGCGCGCCCAGCATATTATTCATTAGGTGTAAACGTCGGACAAACACAGAGACACAGACTCATACAGATGCAAATGCAAACTTGAAACGCATTTTATCGTGTATAAATGACACTGCATTCACACACTCGTACGTTCTATTATAGGTACATACATTATAACATATAATAACTACGACGAAGGATTATAATATTATTATAACGAATCCGTATGTACCTACTTTCTTAATTTCCAACCCTACGCGCTTTGTTTTAGGTATTCGCTATTTGGAAGAATGCCAGAGCATCATAAAATAAGCTCTAGACACGTGACGTAAAATCATTATTAATTCTACAATTATTGTTTCGCTTTGTTGTTTTGTTATTTGCATTTCTTTTTTTCTTTCTCCTTTGAATACAAAAAGTCTTTTATATATATACATACATATCCATTAGGATGAGCCAAAAAAAAGAAAAAAAAAAAAAAGACTAAAACTAAAAACTGTTAAAAACTAGTAAACTTTTTTTTTTCTCACCCTAATATGCATATATATTCAATTACCCGTCACGCATAAGTTAAGATATTTAGATAAATCTCTACTTCATCTTTCTTTGCGTTCTAATTTTCTTCCTTTTTGTAATTGCTATTGTTGTTGTTGTTGTTGTTTGTTTGTTTGTTTTTTTTTTTTTCCTTTTCAATCATCGTATTTTTTTTCATCCCCCCGTTTTTATTCTTCGCGTTCTTGTCTTGTCATCGTTGTTGTTGTTGTCGTCGTTGCATTAGTTTCTTTCTCATCCACCACCACCCCCCCCCCTCCCCTCCCGCCCCTCGCCGATGCTTTTTCCTGACGGCGTGGTTATAATAGCGCCGCTTACCCGCTATTACCACGCCGGGCACGACGGGCACGCTGGACACGCCTCTCTCATCGCTGGCAACCACCGCAATGCCCCGGGTACCTCCGCCGCGGCATTTACCGTCCTTCCACCACCCCCCCCCCCCCCCCCCCCCCACCCCTCCGTCCCCCGCACCACCCTGCCCGCAAGGCTGAACCGGAGGCAACCCTAACCCTGGGGGCCCCCCGGTCGACGAAGTTCCGCGGCACCTCGACAGGGTGCGGTTACGGCGTTTCGTTTCTCGCGATCGATAGCCTCGCGATTTTCTACACTTCGCTATGCGACCCGACACCTTGCGAAAAGGAAATGGGAGTGAGAAATTTTTTTTTTATTAATCAATCCCCCCCCCCCCCCCCTCACACACACCCCCTTCTTAAATAGTTTTTCGAAATATCTTCTTTTGGGTATCGACGTTTCATATATATGTACTCCTCTAACAGTTTAACGTTTTTTTGTTATTTTTACAATTATAATAAACGATTCGAAAATTATAATCAAATTCCTTCGATAAATTATCTTTTTCTTTTCCGTAAACTCATGCCCCCCCCCCCCCCCCCCCCGCCGCGATCCTACGTTAGTCTTGTATCTTTGATTCAAGCATATTGTATATTTTTCTAACAGAATAAACTGATGTTATTGTTATTGTTGTTTTTGATCATCGGATAGCTCTTGCCTCGATAAATGAGTATAAATCCTTTCATAAATATGCGGCTAATGGTTCCGAACGCGCCTTTAATCTGACGTTAGCCGTCGTCGTCGTCGTAGTCGTAGTCTCACCTCTCTTTCTCTCCTTCATTCTTTCTTTCTTTCTTTCTTTCTTTCTTGCTTTCTTTCTTTCTCTTTGGCACGGTCCTCTCTCTCTCTCTCTCTCTTTATCCGACTATACACACGCGTCTTTCTCTCGGCTCGCGGGCTTGCATGTAGAATAAACCCTGTGATGCAGGCTGCAGGCTGCAAGTCAGCCAGCCAACCAGCCAACCAGCCAACCAGCCAGCCAAGGCTGGACTTGCTTTTGCTTACCTCGGTTGTGAGACGTGTAGTGGCTGCTGCTGTTGCTGCTGCTGCTGCTGCTGCTGCACAATTACACACACAGCCGCACAGCACAGAGCTCAGATAAACGCACACAATTTCTCAACCGGAGGGACTAACTTCTCTCGACTAATAGCTTACCGCCTCGCTATTTCTATTACAAACAAGAATACAACCCCACCTGCATTATATACATATTATACATGCATATATATATATATATATATACATATAAATATACATATATATATTACCTGTTGCAATACATAAGCCTGTATGTAATATATATACCTCGATGGCTAACCAATCCTTCGCCTACCCTTAATCTTGTTTTTCGCGTTGTGTTGTCACATCGCTTCGCACCGCATGCATTATATATTATATATAATTCCTGGATGAAATATTAGGCTTCATATAAAAGTACACTTAGTTAATATAATAATATATTAGCCTCTTGCCGAGCCAAATCATATTTTAATGAATTTTCATTACATATCAAATTTCATTTTCTCCTTCTTTTGACTTTCTTCAACTCATATATATATATCAAAAAAAACTCATGAAAAAAAACCACCAATATATATATATATATATATATTGGTGGTTTTTTTTTTTAAATTATATTCCAAGAAATTAAATTCAAATAAATTTATCCGCGGACCGGCGATTTTCAATTTTCAATAACTATATTATACGCATATACTTCAGGTTAAAGAGAACAAGATTGTTGTTTATTTTTTACTTGTTGTTTTCTTTTATTTTTTTTTTTTTTTTTGTTCTTTTCGTTTGAAAATAATTTTGAAACCCTCTATACGATATTATATATATACAAATAGAATAGGTACATACCAGCTTATACAGTGTGTAAATACATACAAGATAGATACGTGGAGAATCCGGCACGGAAATTTACAACCTGCACTTCCGGTATGTGATGTACATACATGTACCTACCTATAGGTATAAAGATTCCGTGATACTTCGTCAAGCCAGTAGATAAACTGTGTACGGATAATGTATGTATGTACACACGGATATACGACCAAATACGACGCGCATTCCGTTCGATATTCGTTTAACTTGTATATGTACTCGTAAATACATATATACATTCAATCAGATCCCAACTAATCACAATGTAAAGAGAGAGAGAGAGAAACATAATAATATAATATACGAATCTCGATTTAACTGAATTGATTCAAACCTTCTTTTCTTTTTCTCTTTTACATTACCAAAAACTTTGCAGTTTCTTTATTTTTTGTATCAATTACTATTCAAGAATCACGACTTGAACATATTACGACCGGCGATATGATAAATTCTTCGCAGAATCAGGTGGGACGATAATTGTTCCTTGCAAAAAGTAACAAGAAAGAAAGAAAGAAAAAAAAAAAAAAAAAAAGGAAAATTAGATACATATTTATTATATTTATACGAGCCGCAGTTTTATAAATCATTCAACTGCAGTGTTCGTAGTGAGAAGGAGGATATCGAGTATGTATTATTGCATAGTGGTGGCAAAAGATCAATATAATTGATAAGAAATGTTTGTCATGCGGATCCGTTGTGCGCGGTTCAATGTCATCGCCGTCGGTTTACGGTACTACACACACACACATATATATATATATATATATATATATATATATATAGGTAGATAATTATGTATATATCATCAAGTGAATGTATAAGAATATTTGTTTAGAAAAATAAAAGACAAATAATTAAAACGAAGAAAAAAAAAACCCCAGTCGTGTTAAAAAAAAAAAAAAAAAAAAAAAGTAACCACTCTCATTTGAAATCATCGCGTCATGCACGTGCGGGACAGTTAATATTATATTTCATTGACAAGAGTTTTACAAAAATTATACACACCGTTCGCGGAAGTATAAACGATTATTAATAATCATATCCACCGTACTCCGTACAAGTTAATATGATAAATTATCTTTGACAGAGGAGTAAAAAAAAAAAAAAGAAAAGAGAGAGAGAATCCGAAATCTCAAGTGAATGCATGAAAACCAAGGCAATATTCCTCCCGGCACGGCGCGGCGGTGTTGTGTCACATAATATAATTGAACGTCTGGATATATAACATAATTATTTATCGAATGTTGAATTCTCTCTCGGATTAAATGCGAGCAGTGGCCTCTTGCATATATAACGTATATCGGCGATAATTACTGACCCCTTTGTGATAAACTCGGTTGGTCATTACTGCTAGTTCAGAAAGGCCGTTGTCAAAATCATCGCGTATGCGTTATTATTTATGTCATAATTATACGCATGATTATAAAACGTGGGGAAAATTTCTGAGACAAATGCAAAAACGACGAACAGAGAAGCGGAGAATAGAAAAAGATTTAATAATATGAGAATGCGAATCAGAATAGGAGGAGGAATAGGTTGAGTTAAGGTGGTGTAGGTCCCTCCCCACCGATTTCAATTAACCTGTCGCTCCGAGCGAGCGACGAGAGTTGTTTTAGGGAAGATGAGGAAAAAAAAAAAAACATTACACAGCTAAGAATGAACATGCAATAAATTCGGAGTCAGTTTAGGACGAGAGAACCGATGCGCTTCGCATTCTCTTCTGCATTATTTTCTTCAGCTTGACTTCGATTTCATCTATTTAATAAAAAGCGACGCGCAATGACTCAAGAGAAGACAAGAATTTTTTGCACGATCTAACAAAGTGAAGAAATCAAAAAATAAAACCAAGTAAATAAATATACAGAATCGATTGATCGACGCACTTTTATTTCTTATTGACTTAGTTCGTTCTTATCACACGTTTTTTGAATTCCACGTTATCCAATTGCTCGTTTGCATCAAATTTCTTTTAGTTTCTCTAATTCCTTAGTCTTTAATCATTTTGCATCAAAATTTGTTCGTACTTCGTGTATTCAAATAATCGCAATCGTGGATGATAAGTCGATATTATATATTAATTTCAGTACAACCTCCCCCCCCCCCTCCCTCTCTTCCCTCCCTTCCCTCCTTTCCACTGAATTAGATCATCCGAAATCGTGTAGGTACTTATTATATAGTCGAATTAATAACGACGACGACGACGACGACGACGACGACGACGACGATGTCTGATATCGTCGCAGGAACAATAGAGAAACAATAGGTTAGTGCGTGTTCGTTCAACCCTAAAGTACGTCTTCCGTTCCGATGCCATGCGAAAGACAAAGCTTTGCTGGTTCGCTCTCGTTCTCATCGTTCGCGAACCCCTTCCTTCCTTCCTTACTTCCTTCCTTGGTCCCAATAACGCCAGTGTTATGGTAGCAAGAGAGAAAAGAAAGAAGAAGAATTTGCAAAGAAAAAAAAGAACCCCCAACCCCTTTCCCTCTCAACGTCAAAAACGACCTACGTAAAGTGCAAGATCTCGTTTCCATCTCCTATACACATATATATATATATATACAGGACAAAAACAGAGTAGGTATATAAAAAATAAAAAAAAAAACAGTGAATTTCAATCGTGAGGTGAAACAAAAAAGAAAAAAACATTTTTTTCCAAAATTTAAAAACAAATAAATAAATCAAAGGACGCCAAACTTCGGGAGTTCACTGTGTGTATAATAATAATAATAATAATAATAATGTGAGCCACCGTGAGTGAAAAGCTGCGGTGTGTTCTCGACACTAAAACGTCGCGACGATGAGATGACGGCCATGTTTTTTTAGAAGGCATTTATTATATGTATGTATATACAGGTATATACCTATGCACCTATATATATATATATATTATATTGTTTTGAATTAAGAACGTGTGGGCATAACGCAACGCGATGGCTGGTCTGTGTTTCAATACCAGGTACGAATATACGTAGGTATATACGTATTATTAGGTATGCATGTATGTACCAACGAAGGTTTCGGATTTCACTTGCCCGTTCGCTCATATAACTCGAGATGCATCCACGTTATACGCGCTGTTTCTTCTTCATCCCCCTCCCCCCCCCACCCCTGCCCCTCCTTTTTCTCCCCCGTGTATTTTTTCATCATCACCATAGTCGCCGTAGTCGTTTTAAATCGTTAAATAAGAACCGTTTAGAGAAAACAATGAAGAACCAACAAGAAGAGGAAATAAAACCGAAAATTGTTTCTTAACTTGACTATTTCATTTCTAGCTCTCAATTTTGTCTTCTCTTGTAAGGAAAATTTCACGCTACTTCCATACAGATTATAATGTATTTATAATATAATAATAATAATAATAATAATAATAATAATAATAATATACAGGATAAACTATAAAGTACCGATACGCGATACTGAAATGGAACTGGTGAAAAAAATTCGTCAAGACCCTAAACAGGAACAATCCTAATGTATAATGTATAATATATGTCTATATGTATACGTATAAGGAAAGAGAAAAAAAAAAAAAGAAGAAGATGAAGAAGAAGAAGAAGAAAGTCACCCTGCGAATGGCGGCAGTCTGCAGCATCGCGTGTTCATGCAAAGGGCGAATCGAAACCTTAACGCCGATCCGGACCATCTGCATCAGCAGCGGGCGACGAACGGCTAGTTCATCAACTGCGAGGAGGAGCTGCACAGCAGACTCTGCCGATGCCGTCCTTTCTCTCTCTTTCTTTCTTCCTTCTTCTTTTTCTCTTTCTCGCTCTCTCTTTCTTTCTTTCCTTCCTCGTACCAACGACTAACACCGAACTGCCGGCGGTCCGATGGACTCATTAATTATCGTATTCGCGAAACTAATTATTATACATCATCACCGCTCAGTCGTTACATTTCAGAGTTGATGTTCGTATAATTGTATAATAGGTACACATAGTGAGTAAGTATGTTGCCAGAAATTCAGATAGCAAAATAAACGAAATATAAGAAACAAATAAAAAAAAAAAAAAAAAAAACCTGCTACCGACACAAAAATATTCTCTCTCTCTCTGAAATCACGTGCAATTTTTCGTGAAATTCGGTGATTCCTTACTGTTTTATTACAATTATGATTATTATTTAACGAAGGTATTAAGTTATATTGAGGACAAGTACAATTTTCTTTTTGTTCTTGTTTTTGTATTTTCACTTTAAATACTTTTCAATAATCATCAGGTTAAATCGCATCGTAGTTTTTTACCGGTTACTTACCAACCTACGCGTTTCTCGTTAGAGTTGAGGTTAGAAAATTTTTTATGAAAAATCTCAGACGATTATAATGAGCAATCCAATATTTCGTGATAATTGAATATTTACCAAATGCTTTCATACAGAGTATATAGACAGTAGACACCCAGTGATTTTCATTTACATACAGCGAGAGTGCGTTATGTACAAGAATCGAAGATTTGTTGCTATTTAATTAACAAAATATTAAAGGCGACTCACCATAGAGACGGGGATGTGTCCTCCAGCGCCGTTTGGGTAAGAGTATGGTGATACGAGGTAGCCCATGTTGAACGATGAGGTATGTGGGGTAGGGTCCACCTTTCCTGCGCGCCACCGAAAAAAAACATAACGAGACAAGAGAAAACGGATTAGACGAGTCGTCAACGATTTTGCTTAAAAATTAAACAGCTTATATATTATTATACATACACATTATAATAATATATGTAAGAGAATAAAAACAAGTACAAGAGCAAGAAAATTGGACGCCGATTTTCATTATCGATGTTCTTCTGACGCCTTGAAAAAATAACGACCATCCACTTTAGGTGACGAACATATAGTTCGTCTTTCTTTCTTTCTTTCTTTCTTTCTTTCTTCTTCCTTTTTTTTTTTTTTTTACGAAGAGTATAAATTGAAGCAAAGAACAGCGCAAGACTACGTTACATTTCAGAAACTAACCATAGAAATCACGTTCTCAGCGTACCGTTTTTGCACAGCAAGGATTTTTATTACCTATATAAGCCCAGTGTTTCGTTGAACTGGGTAATGCATCCGGTCCGCAAGGTTCTGCCAACCATGATTGTATAATAACACGAGGTGCAGGTATCGAAGCGCAAGGTGTATAATGACGGTGAAAAAGATAATTATCTCAACCCTTTTATTCGTTTCAAAGCAGGTGAAGAAAGAACGAGTGCCCATAAAGTATATCTCTAATAAATAACATTTCGCCCCGAGTTAGCTCTCCAAGTTTCTCTCAACTTTTCTGTAATTATTATTCACCAAAGAAAAATTAAAAAAAAGTATTTTAACTTTTTATTATTATTTTATCGATATGCAATGAGAAATCTGTAAAAATTTTATTCAATCATCGACGCTTTTTATTTATAGACATATTCGCAAGTTCATTTCACAGATTGTATATCCTTACTGAAATTTCCGTACTTAAGAGAGTGATAGAAAAAAAAAAAAAAAAAAATCATTTCGCAATTTTCTGGCCTGCACCGTTACCAAAAATATATTTTCGCAATTCTAAACAACAACATCTCGAAAACGTCCTCGTCGTCGTCGTCGTCGTCGTCGTCGTCGTCTACTCCGATTCTCGTATACCCACCGGGGACGACGATCTCGTTATTCCTCACTTGGTTCTAAATACATTGAAAATCGTATATACCAATGCGCATTATAGATATACGCGGGTATGTCTATCCATGCCAAGCCTCGTCTCATTGTCAGCCAATTAGGATTTCAACGCGACGATGCGATGCGATGTCGAGTCCGGCACGCGGCGTTTTCCCCTCCTTCCCTTCTCCACCCCCCCCCCCTTGCCGTTCTCTTCCCCTTTACTTTAGTACAGCCGCTTTATATCTACGTTCAGTTTCTTAATCGTCGCCGGTTCTCCTTTTCGCATTTCAACGAAACACATCAGTTTTTTATTGCAATACATATTTATACATATATATATATATATATATATATATATATCTCACGAGAGTTTAATAAACTGCGAAACAACGTGAGCGATTTTCCGAGCAAAGAACCTGAAAGCTTCCTCACAAGTTGCGAAGATCAAATGCAAAAATCATCGAGAATCGCGGTCGTTAAAAAAGATGAATAAAAGGCAAAAATTAAAAATTAAAATAAATAAATACAAAAATAAAAATTTAAAAACAAACTCTTCAAAAAAAAACAAATCGTAAAAATATTAACCGATAAAATAAAGTAAAAACTGTTATATATTTCCTCGGTTATATAATATGTGATAATCATCTTTCACTGTATCTTCTTTGCCTCCCTTATAAATTTCAATCAATATATACTATTCCACTCTCATCTCATTCGCTCATTTCCTTAAAATACTTTCTCCCACCGATCAGCGATATATATATATATATATCATAGCTATACATGTATAAGCTTTACCCACGCAAACATAACTTACCCTAAAATATCTATTTCAACCCTCGCAGCAAAATTCTTGGCTTGTATAACTCTGCCGTCGTCGCGGCTAAGCCCATAAGACCGTTGAATGGATATCGTCTCGCGAATTTCCTTCTCCCTCCCTCCCTCCCAGAGCTCTCTTCTCTCTCTCTTTTTCTCTCTCTCTGCATTATTTTTTCCTCTCATTCGCACCAACTCGCTCACCAAGCGGAGAATTTCGCCAGTCGCTTCGCCGCATCTCCGATTCGAAATAGTTATTTTCGCGCCATCTTTAAGCGCTTCGTACATGCATACCTATATATACACATTGGGATGTTTCATATTCAACTTTTGTTTTTCTTAAGGTGCCACTCAAAAAATTTGCGAAATTGTTTGGCGTAGTTTGCTGTTGATTGATGAACGATTAATTGGACCACGAGTGGTATGTTAATAAAAAAAAAAAAGAAAAAAAAAAAGTTAAAAAATATCGAACCACCCTAATATACATATATACCTAAATAATATCAATACCCAGCGTATAGGTATAAAATAGATATCGTGTACATATGGAATTCAATATAAAATGCGCCTAGGTTTCTATTTATACTCTCAGTCTCTCTCTTTTTCTCGTTTCGTCCCGCACCCCCATATTCTAAACGGCTAAAGTTTCCGTCTCCTTACTGCAGCCCTCTGAAACACCCTCCGAAGTTCTCCTCCTCCTCCTCCGACGACGACTCCTCGATGAGTATAATATAAGCGAAGGCGACCTGCACGGTCTGCATGTGTATCGCGTGGGTGTAAACAGCCTCCCCCCCCCCCCCCCCCGCGCCCCTCACCAATCGCGCCCTTCGCGCCGTCAACGTTCCCTGGGCCCTTGGCATCATCCTCGTCGACGTCGACCCGACTGTAATACGCGGCAACCCCCGAAGGAAAGCCCCCCACCTGCACATCGGGCGGACAGCAAGCAGCGCACAACTGCAAACACAAACTTTGAGCTTTGCTCTCCTCTGAGTTTGTTTACTTCTCCGTCTTGTTGGAATAATACTCGGATGGTAATAATAGATATATATATACATTTCTCTCTTTCTCTCTCTCTATTTCTCGCCTGTATTTCTATGTGTGGTTCTAACAGATTCTTTTTTTTTTCCTTTTTCCACCGCACAAAGGGTTGAATTTTCGAGACAAGTATCGCGTCGACGGTTTTACAGTTCGAGTAGTTTTTACGTTATAATTCGCTAGTTTCAAGTCCATCGATTTCTTCTTCTTCTTCTTCTTCTCCTAATCTTCGATGCAATTTTTCACGAAAATCGGTAACATATAAAACCCCTTTCTTATTATTTTCGAAGGCAATAACCGCTTCGAAGTATGAAATTTTTTACACTTAGTAAAAAATGTGATCAAGATACGGGATGAAAAAAAAAATTCAACAAAACGTTGACGCGTTTCAACTCCGCAGCAAAGTATAGTACTTCGCGAAAAAGTTTCGTCAGAATATTGACTAGAGATTCAATTTCCGTACAATATTTAACACGTACAAACGAATAAGAGCATTTACTTCATCCTCAAAAAAAAAATAAAGCACCATTCCAAAAAATTTATAACAAGGATCATGTAAAATGTGCAAACTGTTGTACGTACAAAAATACACACGAATCGGCAATGCGTTATACGTGTAACAATATACCTACGCTTAAGGGGGAGGAATCTGGTTCTCGTAATAAATTTTGGCAAAGGAGTGCAATCAGAGAGCTGACGACGAGTCGAATAAGAAGGAGGGGGAGGAGGAGGAGGAAGAAGAAGAAGAAGAAGAAGAAGAAGAAGGGCAGGGCGTTAAGGCTATAATGGACAAGCTAGTGTGTACACCTTGTTGTCGGCTGGTAAATTACTATAATTGTGAAGTTCCGGTGATTTTTAGATTAGCTCTGGTCCATCAACCCACCACCACCGTCGCCTTCAGCCAACCTGCAGCATCCTACGTCGGGTTTAGCAGTGCGAAGGAGGGAGAAAGGGAGGAAGAGAGGGAGGGAGGGAGGGAGAAGACCCCGAGGTTCTCAAGCCCATCTCACAGGTATAATGCTGCACGAATATATGGCGATTGCCTATATATAAGTATACCTGCCGAAGCGGTGCAGCAGGGCCGTCCCAAGGAATGAGGAGGAACCACTTTTCGTGAGGAAAAGAAAAAAGCAATACGAAAAAACAACCAATATAAAGAAACAAAGAAAAACGACATCACGGGATTGAAGATAGGAGATGAGGTAACGATTCTTCAATTGGGTCAAGGGAAGCTGGTGAACAAAGATTGAAATTTTAACAAGAAATTTCACGATCTAACCTGACTTGATAAATATAAGTATATTATTACAACCAACTTATTATGTTTTCTATAAATTCCATAAACTTTACTGATTTGCTAATTTTTCCTCTTTGTTTCCAAAGTTTATTCAATCTCTTCTGTTACAATATTAAATGGTATAAAATACTCGTATCTGTGATAGGTAGCGCTAGAAAAATAAGAAAAGGATATTTTTTTCTCATCGTCAGCTTTTCTAGCTATATGTATACATATATACATATGTGTGTGTTTATAGCTTGATACGGTAACAATGAAATTAGTCTCGTTTTTACGATCCTGGTAAGAAGAAATGGATTCGATCGGACCGTCCTTTCGCATTGTCTTCCGGGTCACCACAGGTACCTACACCACGTCCGGATCCCTTCGGAAATGAGTTGAAAAATTCTTTTTTTACTATCCTGAAGGAGTGGACAACGACCAAGACGAAAGAATCAGAGAAGATGTCAAATCGAATAATTTACACTTATACCTATGTGCCATAATTTTTTCAAACAATAGTTTCTTTATATATTAATAAAAGAATATGTACCAAGAGATAAAAAAAAAGTGATCATCAAATTTCAAATATCAATATCGAATCATCGAGTTTAGAAAGATCAACAATAATCACCCTGCGTCCTGTAATTAAAAGAATCGCGGGTTGCGCGTCACCGAACAGAAAAAATAAAAATATCTGAAACGAATGCAAAAAAAAAAACGCTGCCGGATCAGGTTATAGACATGAGCTGGTTACATGGTATAACAGGTGAACAGCGGTTCAAAGTTCACTGACACACACACACACAGCGTGCTTGACAGCTATTGCCCTGCTCTTGAGAAGGGGCAAAAAAGGTGGGGGGGGGGGGGGGGGGGGGGGGGGGGGATGAGTATGAAAAACAGAAATTCTGCTCACGGTTTTCAAGAGCTACAGTATATATTTGCTGTAAGTTTAACCTCTTCTCTGTCTTTCGGAGGATTATCCATGACCAAAAAAAGTAATAAAGAAAAATTCCTAACTCTGAATAGACGACAGAATATTTCTGAGAGAAGAAAAATTTATTTTAGAATCAGAATTGAATATCCTTGATGAAAATGACGAAAATTTTTAGTTCAATACGTATAAACAATTGGTTTTTATATGGTTGTTTTTTTTTTTTTTTTTTTTCTTTTCTAATTTATTTTTCTTCCTTTTTTTCATCAAGGAAAATTTGAATCAATTATACGACAGTGCGGATTTTAAAACAAACTACTGTGGTAACAATGCGTGAGATTAGCCACACCAAAGTGCATATAGTTGTGTATTGTATATGTAGTAAGAAGTGAACCAGCGATGTTCAATCGACACTTGTGCAACATTTGTAATTTTAGGCAGACGAGAATTTGACCATCGTTTTTTTACAATGCACAGAGATCCGATTTAACTCCAGCGTTCTTTGGATATCCTTAGAAAATCCAAACCCGCCGCCGCATGTTTGTAAGAAGAAAACTAAACGAACAAACTATAGTGTTGGAAAGAGACTTTCGCATAGAATGAGAATGAGAATGAGAATGAGAATAAGGAGAGAGTCGATGTGCAGGCAACCAGACATCGTCTCTCCGAGAGGCGAGAGTCGGGAAAGGAGGCGGCGGAGGCGGAGAAGCCGATCCTGAGTCTCGGCCGAGGCTCGTATGCCGTAACAAGAGAAGCCCCCAAGACTACGGACAATGGGTGCCTTGCTGCTGCTGCTGCTGCTGCTGCTGCTGCTGCTGCTGCTGCTGCTGCTGCCGTCGCGACTCTCGAGGCGCGGGAGAGAAAGAGAGAGAGAGAATACCGATGCGTTACTACAGTATACGAAGAGAGAGGTCCAGATGTAAATAATTTACAGAGGGTAGGTGGATGAACAGATAGCAAAAGGATACCTGGTTGAATATTATGAGGCCCAAGTTCTAGTAAGGTTAACGTAACGAAATGTTAGAGAGAGAAAAATCATTATTGATCAATATTAGAAGAATGAATTTGAAGAATAGTCGGTTTTTTTTTTTTTTTTTTTTTTTTCTTCAAGAAGAGAATGTTTCGTTTTGTTTATAGCATCGTTTACTAAATTTCAAAAATTCTTGAGGATCCGAAGTATCGATTTTTTTTTTTTTATACCTAGTAACGTTACGAACTTTATTCTGATGTTGAATTTGGAGCCAACCGATGATTATTATGATGATGATGATGATGATGGCTGTAGTTGGTGAAAATGATCGTTGCAGTATTTCAAGTAGACATTTGAAGGGGAGGAGGACCGTTCGCCGTGATCGACTATTCATACTTTTAAACAACCTCCTTATAATAGCGTAAAATTGAAAAATAAAGAAAACTGAAGAAACTGTAAATTTAAATAGTTGACCATGATTACGGTGTGGCGGATAAACGATCGCACGATTCTCTTTACATAGGAATTTCTATTCTTCCGATCTTCAGAATTCAAAAATATTCAGAGAGAATATGAGTATACAAACAAAAATCTGGATGGTGTGTTACTGAAAAACGAAGGTTATCCGATCAGTTCCACATCATTACAAACGAGTGCAATTACGTGTGCCCTATTTCTCGAGCAATTTAGTATATTATATCCATATATATATATATATATATATATATATATACCTAACCAACGAAACTCCTTATCGCCACACTTTTCGCAACCCGATAGAAAGTGAGAAGAGTAAGAGTAAGACTATAAGAATAAGAAGGTGAAGAGAACAAGAAAAGGCAGCCTCGGTTCACCGCGACAACAAGTCCAAGTCCAAGTCCAAGTCCGAGAGACGGAGGACGGAAAAGGGAGAGCATGAAAGAAGAAGGGGGGGGGGGGGAGGCAGAAGCAGAGGGACGGAATGGACGCAATTCTTGGGCTCGTATCTCGCCGGTAGTGGGATGGTATGGCATGGTATGGCATGGTATGGTATGGTGGTTGCCTGGCCGCGTGTAACTGCAGCGACGCGTCGTCGTCGTCGCCGTCGTCGTTGGTTATAGGCTAGACGGTTGTTGGCGCGGATGCCGGTTCGCCCGACCTTCTCTCTTCGCTCGCTCCGCTCGCTCCCTCGCGAGACACACGCGACGCTTAAAGAGAGAGAGAGAGAGAGAGAGAGAGAGAGAGAGAGAGAGGACCCGACGTTACGGCAACGCCGCGAAGGAAGAAAGCGCAGAGGCCTTGCTTGCGCGCCGGATCCCCCGACTACTACTACTACTACCACTTCTTCTTCTTCTTCTTCTTCTTCTTCTATTGCTCTTTCAACTTCGTTCGAAAATCCATGCGGTCCCAGGGGACCCCCAGCAAAGATGCAAATACGCACCGATATAGAAACGATTTGAGAAAATCGCGAAAATATTAAGAATAAAGAGACTCGGTAGAGAGTATCGAGTTCAAGCTCCAGTCGGTATTCAAGCATATCATACTTCACGCATGCCTGACGATTTTTATTTTCAATTATTTCTTTCTTGTGCATTTTTTTTTTTTTTTTTTTTTTTTTTTAACTTGTTCTCTTTTACTGGAATGAATTTTAATACGTATATCAGATGCAGCGAGATATTTTTTATCCGATGTATCGTTGCATTATAACTTTTGATTTTCATTCCACGCGTGTATACTTAATCGCAGTGTGAACAAGTTTCTCACTGTTTTCTTTTTTTTTTTTTTTTTCCCTCTCTGCACCGTTCTCTCTCGCCTTGTCATAACCTCTCTGCTGCAGAGGCTGTAGTAAAACCAGCAGAATTTATGACACGTATAGAACGAAACACACTTTTAAAAGCATAAAAAACTTTCGTGCATTTATAACGCGGTATGGACACGCACACACACATAATATACAGTAGTTTATATATATACACACATATATATATATATATATATATATCCATCCATGCGTGCATAGCGCTGCACTGTATAAGTCCGGTATAGGTGGGTAGGCAGGTAGTAAGTTATAAGTGACGTCATCGTATCGAAGGAGTGAAGCAACCAGTCAACGCGTCGCGAGTGATCGAGTGAGTGCGTGAGCGAGTGAGTGAATGAGTGAGTGAGACGTACACAGAGTGATTAATGTAAGTGGCGAAAACGGTAACACTTGCCGATAAATATCTATTTTCATTCTATCTTCAAGTTTTTTTCTTTTTTGCTTATTTTTATTCGTAATATGTATATATATATGTACATGTGAAACTTTATCACGAGACACAAGTGTCATGAGTTCCGGCACAAAGTTGGTCAATGAACTGGAAAACGATGGTGTTACGTATACCTTATACTGCACTTACCGTACCCGCAAAAAAATCATCAACATTATTGTCTAGTAACTTTTTAATTTTATAATTAATATAAAATCTCAATATTATGTTGAGTTAAAATTTCGGGTCCGAAATGGATTTCAGAGAAAATAAAATGATCGGCAAAGTATGCAACGATCGTTACGTAGACGTAAAAAACCACGAGTTCTTGGTGGACCTCCAAAGTATGACTGCACAGGCGTTTAAATTCCACCTCGTTCAAACGCGTCGATTCTCATTCGCTCTTTCTCATTTTCTCACTTTCTCTCGCCCGATAAGATTAGCGGCGAATTCCTCCTGCATTTCAGCGAAGCCTGCAAGCCCCCCCCCCCCCCCCCACCGCCCAACGCTCATCTCTCGCCGTTCCTCGGCTGCTTTAGCCTCCCGATGATGAAAGTGGATGAGGTGGAAAGAAGAAGGAAAAGAAGAATTTCAGCACCTCCTCAATGCGGTGTCTTTCCTCTTCCTTTTCTTTTTTTTTTTTTCTTCAACGAGATCAATTGGACTACTTGAACTCCCTCTTCTTCTCTCGTCTCTCGTTATATTGCCCATTATATCGCATACGTATACGTATTCAATCTACGTACGCAAACACAAACGCTGCGAGAAGAGGTATAATGATCATAATAATAATAATCTTACTGCGAAGAGGAATCAGAAATAATGGATTAAATTTTTGCCGCTGACTAATTATAGGGCTGAGTTATTATCGCCAGCTTTTCTTTTACACGAAAAGGACGAAGAGAAAATAATAATAAGATGAACAATAATTCAGCAACTTCTCGACACTTTTCTTACTTCTTACGCATGATTCTATATATAAAAGATAAAATTTAGTAAAAAAAAATTAAAATAAAATACATCTAACGGGTATAAAACGTTATGGATTCTTCATCGATGATTTCCTTCTTCTTTTCTCAGCTTCGTAACAATGTAACGACTTTTACGTTTGGTAGAATGTCACCTCGGTATAAATATATATATATTAAATAAAGCAAAAAGAAGAGTGTGGGAAAAGAAAACAAAAATTTCCGATAAAATTTTCTCTTCTCCTATACGTGTAATATATACGCGAAGCCCGCGTGTAGATACGTAGAACGTCAAAGAGAGGAAAGAAGTGAGAGGATTCCATGCGCGGGTGACTTAACGAAGCAATTTCAATTCATGCATACCGCCACGCGAAGACTCGAATGTTTCCAACCAACCAGTAACGACACATCGACGAAGAAGAAGAAGAAGAAGAAGAAGAATAAAAAGGAGAAGTTAAAACGAGAGAGAACCAAGGACGAGACTGGCGGCGTGTCTTCTTCGTCTTCTTCGACGTCGGTATTTACGATGGTCTACCGTGTTACACACGTGCTCAGTGACACCATGAGCAGCAGAAGAGGATCGAAACGAAAGAGACACTTGAAAGATACGGTAGGAAAAGGGAAAAGTAGTGGGAGAAGATGAACAGGAGGAGAAAAAAAAAAAAAAAAAAAAAAAATAGAAGCGTAAACGCGACATGCAACCGTGTAATAATGTATAAGTGATAAAAACGTGTCGTAGAACAAGAAAATTTGTGTGAAAGAAAAATATGAGATTAATAGAGAAAAGAAGAAAAAAAAAACACACACACACACACACACACACACACACACACACAGCAAAGAAAGATGGATGTAAAACCCTATGTACGTACAAACGAAGCGCGACATGATCCGTTTCACTTGTCGTTCCTGGAATTCTCTATGGCATATCCAGTACATAACCTGTGCACATGAGGTATATACATATCCATATACATACTATATACGTGTGCGTATATGTATCTCCGCATATAAAAGAGATACTATCGCAGCTTGTTATGTTATGTTAATCCCCGCATGGTCGATAAGAGCAACCCTCCCCCGCTTTCCCAATTCCGTACACCGCTGCACAAGGCAGAGGTTAATACGCGTCATCACGTGTGTAATTTTCGATTACCGTCATTGTCATGATTATTATTTTTATTGCTATTAGTATATAGAGACAATTACCAATTTTTTCTATATCCTGCAATATCTTCATTTACATATATGACAATTTTTACTGTAGCATCGTGTAAAATCATTTACGAGACTGAAGTTAGTTTGTAACGTTAACGCATCGAAACGTTGAAACAAAAATTCTTATTATGTATCTTTATAATAACCGAAGAATTTAAATATTCCAAAACGTGAGTTTGCTGAATTTTTATTAACCGTTTACACTAAATTTCATGTAATCCTAAATATCAACAACGTTGCAAAATAATGACTTTTTACAAAAGATACAGCATTACAATAGCGTTAAAAACTTCAGTCTGGATGTATATAATTTCTCTTCTGCGCGTAAGTTCATTTTCAACATTTGTAATAAAAATTGTTAGAACAAAAAATAACGAAAGAGAACAACAACAACAACAATAATAATAATCACGAGACACAACTTCGAGAGAGAGAGAGAGAGAATTGTTATTATAATTTCTTAGGAAAAATTCGAAACCTCTTTCAAAATACATTACAACAACCACGGTTTAGTAGGCAGTGAATTATTTCCTCCGAGTGATTATTATACGGTATAAGGTAGCCGCCAGCTAGCGGATACAATACGTTAGGTATATATGTATATTACATTAGGTTTATGTAGGGTTGTAATATTAATTTGGGCAAATTAATTAATGAAATACTTAATTAATTAAAAACTCTACGGAACCGAGCGCCGAGTGCGACCGACCCACGGCTACAGGCTTCGAGGAACGTGTTGCGAGTGGTCAAACAAAACTGGACAAGTATACGACGTGGCCGTGGGTGAGAAGAGAGAACATTACAAGCTTGGAGCTCTCTTGGGTTCCGAGGATCCTCCCGATTTGTTCTCTTCAACCTCGGACCTCCCCCGTCGTCGTCGTCTCGCGAAGAGGTTTCAAACGACGATTTTTCCAACTTCGATATATATATCTTATGCCATAGATTCTTGTAGCGAATAAGAATTGAAAGAGGTAGAAAAGAAGGTGATAAAGTTGGACCAAAAAATGATGGAGGTGTAATAACCAAACGAAGGATGAGACGAATTGTACAGTCTGATGTTTCGCCCGTCCGTCCGAACCGTCAAGTTACATACCTAAACGGCTTTGAGCAGCAAACCCTACGAGAGAAGGAGAAGGAGGAGGAGGAGGAGGAGGAGGAGGAGGAGGAAAGAAGAGACGAAACGAGAGAGCGAAGAGAGGATCGAGGGGGCAGAGCTCACGCAGTTTCGAAAGCCCCACAGAGCACAGACTGGGTCTGCTCTAAACAAAGAGCTTTATGGCCATATTTATAGTTGTCGTAAAACACTACACAGATTGCTAACCTCGCTCAACGGACGCGGCTCCCCGATCCCGACCGACCACGACGCTGCTTGTGGCGATAGTGCTGCCGTCATGGTGATGGTGGTGGTGGTTCCCTACGCCCTCTCGCTCCTTCTCTCCTTTTCTCATTCCTCGCGCCCCCGAAACCGTTCTTAGCTTCTCGGTCCTCCTCATCCCTCCCTCCCTCCCTTTTCCGTTATCTCTATTTTTATTTTTATCTCGTTTCACCCCACCATTATCCTGCCTGTCCTCTTTGCACGATCGACAATCCTTGATATTCCTATTCGTTTTACAGGCTCTATCACCATCACGTGTGAAGTACAATTATTACGGTACGATACGAAAAAAAAAAATATATAACTTGTCATTTAGTCAAATCATGTGAACAATTTCATCCGCGGAAACGTCACACGGATTACACTGCAAAGAGTATATATTTTCATCTACTAATGACGATGAGTTTATTATACTTTGTGGTATATCAGGACATATAACATCGTGACGACGAATAAACGTCTATTCAGTAATAAGAGATTAAGCTCATTTTCGATTTCCCGTTCTTATTCCTTTTGACTACATACTTGATTCGTTCGGAACCTATTCGGTTCAACGTGCACTCGTTGAACTCGATCTTTGTATACCTCATTCTCTCTTCACCTTAAATTACTCATACATTCAATAGACGGTATTCAATATTTGAAGATAAAAATGATAACGTATATATATATGCACAAATCCTATGCATCATTCCTGAATTTTGTAATATGCTTTGAAATAAGTTTTTACTTCAAGCCGCAAGCCTGCAGCACGATCAATTCATAATAATGTATATAAGTAAATTACAAGCATGAAAAGAACGAGACAAGAGAGAACAGAAAACAACAAAAATAAACGCAAGATAACGAAACGACAAACGACAATACCGAGAAACAAAATCTGTGCAAAGAAAACGAAAATGAAGAATCCTAATAAGACGACGATAGTAAATGATGATAAAAGAAAAGGACAACATGGAGCAATGAGACGCACGCACGTAGGTAACCCGTTATAGTGCCGGAATGGTAAATATTGGCCTGACGACAAGTCTTCGTGTCGTACAAGCAGTAGTAATAGTAGTAGTAGTAGTAGTAGTAGTAGTAGTAGTATTGGTCGTGTGAAATTGTTTGAACGAGGCGTTTCCTAAGTACAACTTATAATGGACCATACCATGAAACGAACGAGAGAAGACACGAACGAAGGTACGAACAAACGCAAGAAAGAAATAAAGAATAATGCAAAGCAACGACAAGTGCAGTAGTACAAGGTGTACACCTTACAATGTCATCATCTTTTACAATTTCTGTATACGAAAAAACACCCTAGGCAAACACGTGTGTTGAGTGACAGAAGAAAGAAAGAAAGAATATACACGCCGTTTGAACAATTAAAAGTATTACATTGGTACAATGTTCTTCTCCGAAAAGCTCCCGACAATATTTTCGCGGTACTATTTCCATTCTATCAATCGTAAATTGCGAATTTGCCTACAGTCTTGCCGGTAATTTCTAAAAAGATGAAAAACCCTGGCAAGCACTTGACATTGCTGAACGGATAAGAGAAGGTATGGCGGAACCGGTCGGTTCAAATGCGCATAATATCTACATCTACGCCCTGCGCTGTACACCTGCATGTTGTCGCATTGATGAATCAAGTAAAAACGTTTAGGAATGAGTAGGCGAGGCGAGTCATAACACCTCGCTAACCCCGAAACGAAGGCGAGACGTTGGGACCGGGGGTAAAACTCGCCCTGTCGGAAATTTTCTCGGAAAAGCATTTTACCAAAAGAAATTTGTTTAACCAGTTATAAAGGAAGGTGCAGCAGCAGCAGCAGCAGCATCAGAAGCACCAGCAGCGTCACCTTCACCGTCGTCACCCCAGTGGCAAGGTGTGTTGCGGGGGCGAAAAGAAGAAGAAGAAGAGGAAGAAGCAGAAGAAGAAGAAGGGATCTTGGGCAAGCTCTCTCTTGTGCCTCGCTCCCCGCAATCTTTCTCTCTCGCTCTCCTCCAAATATAAGAAGAAGTGCAGCAGGTAGCCTCGTTAGCGGGCAGGTAGGCAGAGAGGCAGGCAAGCAAGCAAGCAGGCAGGCAGGCAGGCAGGCAGGGCGCAGGTAAAGGTAGGTGTATACACAATACTGGCTGCACGTTGCAGTGGTGGAAGAGAAGTAAGTGCAGCAGAGCGCGGGATCCCGGAGAGTCTGTCCGTCTGCGTCTCTGGCCCACAAGACATACCGGGTGATCGTTTTTGATATCGTTATATCGCACTCTCGGGGGTCAAACGAAGCTGTTGAAATTTTACCAAAAGAATATTTCCGTCGTACAACAGAGTTTCGTCGAGATCATTTGGAACTTGGAAAAATCTTGAACCGAGCGAAGGATCGCACCGGAGGCAGCATAAAGGTATATATACCGTGAAATCCTGTCTCTGGAGAATAGAAAAGATAGAAAGAGGAGGACAGTGGTCGAGAAAAGTGAGAAGAGCGGGCACCGACTGCGAGAAAACAGGCTCGGTTGGGTGCCATGTGGATCGACGGTACGGAAGGGGGGCAAAGCCGTGTCTCCTGCGGAGAGGAAGAGAAGAGAAGAGAAGAGAAAAGAGAAGGCATGGCGGGCGGTAGGTGTAACCTAGGCATACCAAAAGAAGACGACTTAGGAGAAGAAGTCTGTCTGTCTGTCTGTCTGTCTGTCTGTCTGGTGGTGTGATGCTTTTTGCCTCTCCATTTACACGTCGCAGTGAAAAACAGCCAAAGTCTTATACAAAACTGAACGAACTAACAATAAAAAGAGAACGAACGATGCTGCAGGAATCCCGGACTAAACTAAACTGTACCGATGTTGAAAAGCAGTTTGTCGATTGTGTGTCTCTTTGCTGGACTACGGCGTAGCGTCCAACGACGCTATAGTAGGTTGCCTAAATGACTCGGGGCTATCTAGCGGGAATACGACGCGCCTCCTACACCCGATGAGAGAGGGGTATTGTGGGGGGAGGGGGGCTCGCCGTCGTCAATTACTCGACAACGCAACGAGATATCATTGCCGCTCATTGTTATGTCGTCTCGACGGTCGGTTTAACGTGAAACGAAGTCAATCCATCTCCGCCTTGCGTTTCGTAATGCGTTCTTCAAGACGACCGGGGTAATCCCGGTGATACGATTTCAAATCCATTTTTGTCATTTCAAATTCCAATACCAATGTATTCCTGTCAATTATGGAGACAACGTTAATTATATCGATGATGTTGATAACGAATCTTGCAGCAGAAAACCACCCCACGGGAGAGAAGTTCAGTACCGACGGAACTGATACGCAGGGAGACAAATGTATTGTACGGTACTATTGTAGACGGGGTAAAACGTGATGTTGGTACTTTATACCGATTGGCGGGAAGGCTGAGAAGGAGATAAATGAAGAAGAGCGCAAAAAGCTGGACTCACCGTAAACGGGGCTGAGGTCCGACCTGGCCGTCGTCTTTCCCGTCGAGTAGCTGCCTCCGGGAAGTGATCCTTTTTCCTGTAACACAGATTATACGGGGTGTGGTGATTTCTGTTACACCTGTGTCCGACGATGACGGGTAATGCCTACTTCCCGTCCTCGTTTACGTTAAAACAAGGCATAACAAGGCGATGTCTGCTCGTCGTCGAGCAAACGCCGATCGCCGATCTTTTACCTCTTTTTCTTTATTTATCTCGTCTCTTATTTTACTGTCATAATTCTTGATTGTCGTTTCTGCACGTGTTTGTTTGTTTGATTTTAACGTAGACCCGCTATAACCAATAACGCGTGAATGGATTCGAGGATATTATTCGGGGCGTCCGTCGTTTGAACATAGACTTCTTGAGACGGACACTTACTTCACCGTAGAGTCTGGCTTTTAAGACGATAATGCCAGGTTTTCTCCGCAGGCAAATATTATTGGGTATACGTACCTCCACACCATCCGTTTGTTATGCGAGTTTGCGTTAGATCTCATTAGCAACGTCGAATTATAACTTTCTAGTCACGATTTCAACTCACAGGCGTCAATTCGAAATAATCTTCAGACAAGGTGTTAGATTAAAAAAATGACTGTGATATATACCTTCGTCACAATGTAGAAATCAATCTTACAAAATTTCAAAGAATTCAAACCACATCGTACAGAAACAAATCGATATTTTAATAACCCACAACACCCGGTCACGAAGGAGCGTGATGTAATAAAAGTGGACACATTTCACGCGTGGATGAAGCAAAAAAAAAAAAAAAAAAAACCAGAACGAACGAGGTTCAAGTTCACAACAACGATGAGTTTCATGCAGACGAAAGGTCTTCCGATTATTTGAAATTCGATAAACTTAACGTATCGTATAAAAAGCTAACACACTTTGAAGTTGCATAAGAGATATTCGTTTGTTTCGTTGGATTTGAACGCAACCAACTTGAACCTCGTGCGAATCGGGCGTATAGTCCGAAGTTGGCAACAACGAAGCCCGCGTTTTCTATAGCTAGATTAGGTTTTGTTTTATCACGATGAAAAGCGAGCACTCTGAAGTTGCATGAGAGAGATTCATTTGTTCAGTTGCGTTTGAACGCAACCAACTTGAACTCGTGCGAATCAAGAAGAAGAAGAAGAACAAGCAAGTCCCGCGTTTTTTATACTAGATTATGTTTTGTTTTATTATCGAGCACTAACCTCCGACTCCGTGAGATCGATGAGGGAGCTCTTCTCCTCGGTGAGGTTCTCCGAGGATCGTTTCTCGTCCTCGCCCTCATCCTTGAAAACTTTGACCTCGTCCTCGCTTCCGAGATCATCGCCACCGCCGCTGCTGCTGACGTGCGGCATTATTGCGCTCGGCTTGCGGATTAGCTCGAGCCTCCGATCGGCCGATCTTCGAGTGTCTTTTTTTCCGTCCTCTCGTTATCGGCGTCGGCTTCGGGAGGCGAGAGTCCGGCTTTGTCTCGGCGTTTCGCCGAACTCACTCTGCCCGCCTCCGCTTCCTTATTTTCCCGTGAAGAGAGAATACGCGACGGAAGTAGCACGATTATTAACCGACACCACTGCTCTCTCCGAGGGATAGCAAACCGAAATAAACAAAACAAAACAGGAAACAAAACAGGATCACCACACACTTTGTATTAATGCGCCAATTCTTGCGCATATATCGAATCAATATCCTTCCTCCTCTCGTTATCTTCTTCTTTTTCTTTTTCTTTTTCTTCTTCTTCTTCTTCACACTTCACACTCCCGCAACATTATTCGCGAAAAATCACATACGCGAGTATTTTATGAGATGAAGAGATTAACGGAAAAAACCAAAAGAATTAAAATTAAAATTGACGAAAAACTTATCGGTCACAACTCGTCTTCTCCCGCGTCCTCTCTGCATTTGTTTTTCTTTTCGTTTACAAACTCGTTCCACGACAAATTTCCTTCTTACTTTTTTACTTATTCATTTTTATCTATCAAAAACAAAACTACGTTGTACAAGAGACGCCGACGATGATGATGATGATGACGATTACACACAGGCACACGCGGGCACAGAATAATTAATTATTCACAGTGTTAAAACAGGTCGGTAGACAGACGATGCACCGGAGCGATGGGGGGGGGGGGGGGGGGGGGCAGTCATCAACAACAACAACGACTACGACGAGAGATAGAAATAAGGGAAGAATAAAGAACTGAGAAAGAAAAGAAAATGAAAACCGACCGTTCGAAATTCATTAAGAAACTTGTCAACTGGTTTGTTATTGTTGTTGTCGTTGTTATTAAAATAATAATAATTATTATTGTTATTGTAACGATTATTATCAGTGCAACTGCCGCGTTAAATCCAGTTTACTCAACGAGCGTGTTCGCGCACTGCACACGTGTGCATGTACACATGCAATTTACTATTTTATATTATATATACACAGGGGACTTGTACACACACACACACACATACAACTCTATATACATACATGTATATATTGTGATACGTGGGCGAGTGTATATGTATATACGTATATATACATATGCATGGGTGGGCGTATGTATGTGTTTTTGTTCGTGTGCGTGTGGGTGGTGTCGAGTGTGCGTGTGTAAGTGTTTTTACACGCGAGCATGGAGCGCGCAGCGCCTAAAAACTGCACCACCGCGTGGCGGCCGCGTAGAGTGATCGAGGAGCAGCAGCAGCGGGTGATCGTGGTGTAGAATAATAACGGGGTTAATAAACACGCGGACGGCCATCATACCACCGCGATATATGTAAACACCGACGTGTTTAGACGGCCCCAAGTACGCTTGATGGCTGCTCGGTGCTAACTGCGAGGCTGCCGAGACGGCGGCGCGCACGGAGCTCGAGGTTCGGCGGGCGGCTCCGACTCTCGGCCAATCGCGGCGAGCCTCTCGACGCCTCGGCTTCCCTTCCTCGACCTAACCAGTGATGGCAGTCAGCGGACCGACGACGCCCGAACAACGCCGGAAACACACGAGCGCTGCGCCCTCGCCTCGCTCTACACGCCGACACTCTCTCGTCGCCTCTCGATACGAGTACGAAACGAAACCACGCACCGCGGCGGATTCTTATTACTTCTATTACTTCTACTCCTTATATTCCTTATACTCCACCTCGCTCGCTTCGCTCTCTCTTCGCGCGACGAGCGAGAATCCTGCGACACACGCCTCCCGGAGTGACCCTGGATCAACCTGGATTATAGGACTATGCCAACGAATTTATCGACGATGGATAGTCGCCTAGCTTTCTTTGCCTAGCTTGTGATTGATTTTTCTGAAAATCTTCACCTCACCGTCCTTGTCGTTGACCATTGAACAATCAAAGTCTACAAGTTCCACTTGCGACTATACGAATCGTAGTTTACGGTGCGAAGCAACTAGGAACAACAGAAGCGGGATGTTTGACTTGGATTGTTCCGAGAAGAGGACTGTTTGGGGAAATTTGTATCGAGCTTGTGTTAGGTAGGTAGCCCGAGCAGGGCCTCTGCACCCTGCCACGTCGAGATGAGATATGAGGCGGTGGGACCGACGCCCGGCTCCTCAGCCACGAAACTAATGACTGCGTGATAGGTGCCTCTGCCTATAGATCGTGAACCGAGGAGAGAGAACCCGTCGGCCGTTTCGGGCCCGCCCCCCTCCTCGAGCTCCGCGCCATCATCGAGGTTTCGTATACCTATACCTCTACAACACCCGGGGTCCATACATACCTACGTGAGTACGGACTCACGGAGTCCCTATACGCGATTCTATAGCTGCCCCGCGATCCGAGGTGCTTGCATACAACACACCGGCTCGGGAGAGCTCATATACGCGCCTTTCGGAGTAAACGAGATCCTCCGAGGCTCCGAAGACCGGCCGTACTTTACGATGCAGTTTACCTCGTTTACGCCGGCAGGCTCAGGCCTCGCGCGGGCCCCGTTCAATTAGCTTCCTTTTTTGTCTTTTGGGCCGCCTCCTTGTATCGAACCCTACTCGGAGGACCTCGCATCTCCGAAAGGCGCGAAAATAAGCCCGTGTTTTTCCGAGGGGTGGGGGTGGGGGAGGAATTACGTATGCATGCGCAGTTGTCGATCGACGAAACTTCACTCTCCTCCTCTTCCTACCCCCGTGATCCCGACAGCCTTGGTCGACGATCGGAATTAAGAAACGGGATTATAGAAACGGGAGCCTCGCAGGGAACAATGCCAGACCACTGAGATTTCGGTGATTCAGAGAACAACGGAGCCACCACCACCAGCCTTTGAGAAATCTTTGGCAATACGATCTTTTGACCCGGCCCGGCGTTCCTGGAAACCCTTCTTGACTGAGTCTCGACTTACCCACAGCTCCCACGTACATAATACATCCGTACCATATACCCGAACCTTTCTACCCAACCCAACCCACTCCTCTCGGAGCGATAGAAGCTATACACCGGCTAACCAAATATTAGTTTCCTATACTAATCATAGATTATTATTTCTATTAGACGTATATCGTAAACTTGCATCTTTTTTACTTCACCTTGTGCAGATAAGGAATTTACGAATCTGTCCTCCACGGTCGAGTCGAAATGAAAACAAACATTGCGTGACAATAATGTATCAAGTTCGATAATTTATTCGTCCCGGGGTCAGTGCCGCAGCACAACTTGGAGTTCATGCCCTGGCCGCCGCTCACTTGAGGTTTAAGGTGGAAGGTAGAAGGTGCGTTGCGACAGTCACGCGATCCTTTTCAACTGCATGATGTAGCAGGGGCAAGAAAAACAGATTCCCTTTCCCTTTTCACACTTAACGATTTTCACAAAAAAAAAAATAAAAAACAACTCCATCGTTAACCATTAACAGCGCGAGAATCACATGCAATATGCATGTATCTTTATATATATATATATATATATATATATATATATATATATATATATATATATATATATATATTTTATTTTGCTGAAGCTGAAGCAAAGTATATAAATAACGCTAATGAGTTGGTGTTAAAATTTCATCGTATCGGCTCGCGATCTTCGTTACGGTTATGTGTTCGCGATAATGCAATGCAATCGACTATCTAAGGAGAACAGGTATCACATTTGACGATGAGTATCCATTAGTAACTCAGTCGTTAATCCTCGAACGATATTATCCGTCCAGTTATCGAATTTTCTAGATATACCTTTATGTATATTTATAGATATAATACGATTCATGCGCAATATGTGTATCTAATATTCATGTATGTATTGTACGTTTCATCACGTACTCTGAGCACAAATTTAATTATCAAGTGGCATAATGTTACGCACTAAAATTTTTCCCATTCTGTAACGCGTGCAGTGAAAGTGCAGAATTACACGACGTATATTGTTAAGATACCTAATTACTTTAAGTGTCGCACATAAGTACCAAGCTTAAGTTGAATGAAAAATGTAAACGCGGCTTGAGGGCGCTAGCTGCTCCTGCTGCGTCTTCCGGTACAAAGAAACAGAAATCAGTCAGCTAGCAAGTATGGTGAAATTTTCAAAGAAAGTGTATCCAATATAATCCTGCATGTACTTGCTAAATCCGTCAGTAAAATTATTCCTAAATGTATGTTAAATTGTTAAGCTTCGATACAAGTATAAATACTCCTAAGAAAGGCCCCTTTTGTACTTTTGTTATCCTCTTCAGTTCTTATTAACAATAACTCAAATAAATAAGAGATTTAAACCAGACTGAAATTCAATATATGTATACCCACTTCCAACCAAAAAAAGAAATATTACAACAGGTTATGGGCCCAGACATAACCAAGGGTATACATATGAACTGAAATAAAAGAGGATAACAAACGTCTGGAAAACAATCGAGTCATGGATACAGTCAGATCTCAACTGGAAAATCTCGCAGAGGACAGTCAGGGAGAAGTCAACTACGAGTCATGGAGGTTCAAGCTGAACCTAACCTTAAAGACTAAGGATCTTTTTCAAGTCGCAACGGGTGCTGAGGTTAAACCGCAGGGACCAGATACTGAAGCAAGCGTCAAGGCCTGGATGAAGAAAGACATTGAAGCTCAAACACTTATAGGTTTAAATGTAAGTAGCGATATAGCAAAGAAAATCTGTAACTGTACGACTGCGAGGCTGATGCTCGAAAAGTTAGAAACTCTATATGAGAAAAAGTCAGATATTACTATTGAAAACTTACAAAGGCTATTCTTTAGTTATAAATATAATGAGAGCAAATCCGTAATTGAAAATTGCATGAAAATTCAGCAATATGCAGACAGATTAAAAGCCGGAGGCGAAGAAATTAAGGAAGGGTGGATTATATCGCGAATTCTGAATATGTTGCCACCTAGATTATATCATTTCAGAACCTCTTGGGATTGCATGAGTAGTACAGACAAAAATCTAAACAAACTTTTTGAATTTTTGCGTCTAGAAGAAGACAGACTAAATGAAAGTAAAGGCGAAAGCCATAATTCTCGAAACGCTCTTATATCAAAACAGTCAGGAAAAGATTATAAACCGCCGAGTCAGAAAATTGAATGTTTCAAGTGTGGAAAGGCAGGTCATTTAAAGAAAGATTGTCGAGGTAGGCCATGTGAAAAGTATTTAGACTATTGTAAGAAAAACTATGGCTGTAATATTTGTAAGAAAAAGGGTCATTTTGCAAAGGATTGTTGGAACAACAAAGAAAAGAATGAAAAGTCTGATAAAGAAGAGTCCACAAAAGGTAAAAGTGATAGACGAGCATTTATAACAATAAGCCTATCAGCTGCAAATGTAAATCACATAAATTCTTTACCAAATTGTAGTGATTTATGGTACCAAGACTGTGCTGCGACACAGCACATGACGTCTCATATGGAATGGATGAGTGATTATGTAAAACTCGAAAAGCCTGTAATGGTCGTGATCGGTGACGCAACCCAAATTGAAGGGATAGGCATAGGGAATGTTAAGTTAGAAGCATTCGACGGTGAGCGTTGGTGTAAAATTGAGCTAAAGGATGTACTACACACACCAAAGATGCCTTTCAATTTATTGTCTGTTACTAAAATATTAGATAAGGGTTACATTCAAACTGCAGATGCAAAAAACTCCTATTTCATGACTAAAAATGAAAATGAGATTGTCGCCATAGCAAATAGGGAAGGAAATTTATTCAAAATGATGTTTCGTATGGATAGGTCAGAAAGTACAAAGAGTGAGTCAGTTCGTTCAGACAGTTGTCTAGTCAGTATTTCTATAAAGCAGTGGCACGAACGAATGGCGCACCAAAACATTAAGTATATTAAAAACGTATTAGATAAAAAGGGTATTAAATATATCAACGACTGGGAAGAGTATGTTTGCGAAGGATGTGCTTACGGGAAGCAACACAGGGTGTCTCATCCGAAAAATAGTAAAGTAGCCTCACGACCGCTGGATCTGATACACGTAGACTTAGGTGAGATAGAAACTAGATCTTTAGGAGGAGCGAAATATTTTCTTCTTCTAAAAGATGACTTTACACATTACCGAACAGTTTATTTTCTCAAAACCAAAGACGAGGCAGTTACAAAATTAGACATATTCCTAAAAATGGTGCAAAACCAATTTGACAGAAAAGTTAAGACTCTCAGGTCAGACAATGGCACGGAGATTAAAAATTGTGATACTAAGAAACTATTAGACAATCTAGGAGTTCTTCATAGCAAGACTAATACATATACGCCAGAACAAAATGGTCGAATCGAACGTGAAATGCGTACAATCGTAGAGGCAGCTAGAACTGCGATACAATCGAAAGGTTTAGATGAAAATTTGTGGGCCGAAGCAATAAATTACGCAGTATTTACAATTAATCAGACTGGTACAAGCTCACAAAAGAATAAAACACCAGCCGAACTGTGGTTTGGACGCACAATAGACATAAGTAAGCTAAGAATCTTTGGATGTGACTGTTACGTTTTGTTACCAAAGCATAAACAAACAAAAATCGGTAAAAAGTCGATAAAAGGTATATTTGTAGGTTACGATTTAGATTCACCGAGTTACAGAATCTATGTCAAAGATAAAAATGATGTGATAAGCTCTGAAAATGTAATTTTTGATGAAAAATTTAAGTCAAATCAAAGTCTAACCGAAATGCAGATGCCTCTAAATGAAAACGAAAATGAAAATATTGAAATTGAGTCAGTAGATTCGGAATATGATACACCTGACAATGACACTTCAGATGAAAGCCAAAACTCCGAAATAGTTGAAGCTGAAAATCAAAATGAGGGTGTAAAGTTAAGAAATCGTAACGAGTTAAGAATGCCCAGAAAATTTGCCGAGTATGAGACAGGCTGGATAAATAGCGCAAACAATTGTGCAATGATAGGTGAAGTAGAAGATATATCCGTATCTGAAGCACTGAAAGATAAAAATTGGTACAAAGCAATGCAAAATGAATTCGAGTCTCTAGTCAAAATGAATACTTGGAAATTAGTAGAACTACCGAAAGATGCTAAACCATTATCCTGCCGTTGGGTTTTACGTCAAAAATCCGATGGTACAGAGAAAGCTAGATTAGTAGCGCGAGGATTTGAACAGGAAAAGGGTATAGATTATTTTGAAACGTTTAGTCCTGTTGCTCGTCATGCATCTATTCGATTGTTGCTAAGTCTTGCCGCGTCAAACAAAATGAAGCTAATGACATTCGATGTTAGAACAGCCTTCTTACACGGTGAATTAGAAGAAAATATATATATGTATCAACCTGAAGGATTTGATGATGATTCAGGACGCGTTTGTAAGCTCATTAAGAGTCTGTATGGTCTGAAGCAATCACCTAAAAATTGGAATGAGAAAATCTCATCGTACTTAAAAACATTTGGATTAGAAAATACTGAAGATGATCCGTGTGTATATTATAATAAAGACAGAACCGTCATTATGATCTTATTTGTTGATGACGGAATAATTGCTGGAAAAGATGAATCTAAACTAGTACAAATATTGAGAAAAGTGAATCAAAAGTTTGAGATCACATTTAATACTGCTACAAGCAATCGTCTGTCATATTTAGGGATGAATATTGAAGTAAATTCAAATGGCATTTTCGTAAACCAAGTCCAGTACACTGAGAAAATTATCAAAAGATTCAACCTTGAAAACTCTAGTCCTGTATCCACACCGATGGAACGTGGTATGATAACTGACGAAGGAAAATTTGTAAACGATCAACCACTTGATAAACTAAATCCATATCGTGAAGCCATAGGTAGCTTACTTTATTTAGCTACAATTAGCCGTCCAGATATTAGCTTTGCAGTGAACTATCTTAGTAGACAGATGAGTAAACCGATGACGAGTCATTGGAGAATGGTAAAACGTGTGTTTCAATATTTAAATGGCACAACGAATTTTGGAATCTTCTTTAACGGAGATGATAACGTAATAGCCTATACTGACTCAGATTATGGAGGAGATCCAGTGACTGGAAAGTCAACAAGTGGTGTGCTTATTTTGAGAGGAGGCCCTATTGTATGGCACACACAGAAGCAACGCCATGTAGCAAATTCTACAGCCGAGGCTGAATATCGAGCAGCAGTATCATCTATTGATGACATTTGCTGGATACGACGTTTAGGTAGCGAGCTAGGCATTACAAATCTAAATGAACCCACAACTTTATACGTTGATAACAGATCAGCTATCTGTATGTTGCAAAACACCCATGAAGGGAGAATTACAAAAGGAAAGAAACACATAGACATCTCACGTAAGTTCATTCAAGAACATTTAGAATCTACTATTACCTTAAAACATGTAAAGAGTAACGAACAAATAGCCGATATTTTAACAAAACCTTTACCCTATGTAAGTTTCAAACTATTACGAAGTAAAGTAATTAAGGAGGAGTGTTAAGATACCTAATTACTTTAAGTGTCGCACATAAGTACCAAGCTTAAGTTGAATGAAAAATGTAAACGCGGCTTGAGGGCGCTAGCTGCTCCTGCTGCGTCTTCCGGTACAAAGAAACAGAAATCAGTCAGCTAGCAAGTATGGTGAAATTTTCAAAGAAAGTGTATCCAATATAATCCTGCATGTACTTGCTAAATCCGTCAGTAAAATTATTCCTAAATGTATGTTAAATTGTTAAGCTTCGATACAAGTATAAATACTCCTAAGAAAGGCCCCTTTTGTACTTTTGTTATCCTCTTCAGTTCTTATTAACAATAACTCAAATAAATAAGAGATTTAAACCAGACTGAAATTCAATATATGTATACCCACTTCCAACCAAAAAAAGAAATATTACAACATATATTCAGCTGCATCATTTGAAATATACAAAATTCAGAATCACGCACATCCTGTAAAAGTTACACGTTCATTTTATACCCCTTTATTTTCATATTTATTCCTCGTATCTTGGACGTCAAAACCTGCAGCCTAACGGCAGGTTAAAATTTCGTAACGCATTTCTAAACCCGCGAGTTCACCTAATCGGTGGACAGGTGTGTGTAAGTCCACCGTCATATCAATTACAACCCCGCGTAGATGATTCCATGTATACCCTGTCCGTGCATGATCGTATGTAATTTCACGCCTTCGATATATATAGACGCAATAATAGACTCGCGGGTCATGGTCAGAGTTTGAGATGTCATTCACTGACTCACTCTACACGCCATATCACGCAAGTCAGGAGACGAGGAGATAAGACGTAGTATGTAGGTGCCTCCTTTGGGTTCCTCGCGGTGTTAGGTGACAACTATGCACGCTCGTGTGTCAGTGAATTCAATCCGTTAATCCCGTCACGTCGAATCACGCGTTTTACCATTCGTAGATCACGGCCTTCGGCCTTTAAAATTATTGCGCAGATATTCCTCTAAAACGGTAGTGAGGAAAAAATTGGTCGGATTTTCAATCTATAGATGAAATTAAAGCAAACCAGACGTTATCGGGTTTTCACTGCGAAACCGGATCGACATTGCGAGCTGAAAAGCTCGGCGAATTATCTGCGCGATGGAATTAACGCTCTCTTAAATTTTCGATGACGAGTTGGGGATTAGGGCTGGTAATTTCCGATTAGTGTTTTTCTGCTTTTTAGATTTTTAGATTAGATATGCAGGCCGACACATTTGTGTAAATGTGTATCAATATTATATACGGAGAAGTCAAGATTGAAAAGCGATACCTGACCGAAATGAGCTCGCTGCTGATGCCAGCATCACTGTCATCGTTATAACATGCATGCCTACCTTATACGTTTGATAATATTTCGTAACTTATGTACATACCGCTTGACGGCTGAACAATAATCAAACGATCATTATAAGAGAATTCCGATAACAGCTATCGTTGTCACTTGTCGGACGCCTGAATAATGCGTATAATTCACCTGTCGCGGAAATCTTATATTGCATCGAATATTACACGCGATTAAATACCGCCGAAAACTCTGCATCACTTTGATCTTCTCATTCGACAACAGACTGAAGACTATCCTTCTTACGTTTAACGGCTGACCGAATCCTTGGAAAGCAACCAAGTCGTGTAATGAAAGATGAGAAACACGAACGAAAAGGAAATAGATATATTGATGAAAAACAAACGACAATTTATTTTTCTTCACAGGTAAAAATCGACATCGTTGTAGAATCAGACAAAATTACTGAAAATGTAACACTGCTACATTTATAAATCGAATACTCTAATAATTATAATTAATGTATAAACGTGGGCTAGTAGAATAAACGAAATAAAAATCATAAGTCGCAAATACACGCGAGTGGTTAAAGATAGAAAAAATTATTTTCTCCTTCATCATCGACACGTTATTAATGATCATATCCGATGTTCAATATCATAAATTACTCGTAGCCGAACAACTGTCCGACTACTTTGCAGATTGCGGGGGTCTGGATTAAAAAATATTTTAGAAATCAGAGGTGTTTGTTTCGCTTGTAAAGATTGCAATAATATGTTATAGAATCCAATTGAAACGAATTACTTATTCTCGGATCATTTGTACCTATGTATCACAAATGATTGTGAAGTTACTGCATTAGGTCAACGTGAGTAAATCGCTATATGCAATACAAACAAAAAAATTGGAACTCCGTTTGGCTGTACTTGTAAAACCTTTGCTGTTGTAATGAAAATTTTTTATTCAACAGCTAAAATCTTGCTATAACTATATTAGCATCAAAATTTGTTGGTCCAGTGAATTTTTTTTCCGTATGCCGGTAATCTGATGAAATTAAGGTTCGAACACCGATCATTCACTTGCAATGCAGCGCCATCCTGTCTACCTCTGACATCTGTTGGGCCACAATAGCACCATATTTCACGGGTAACCAAGTCTCTCGACAACTGACAATGAATATACACACGCGTGCCTTCATTACCAGCTGAGGTCAATTTCACGAGTATTGCGATGCTTTTTATCAATGCATATTTATATAATGAGTATAACTTACCTCGTTGGGATTAGAATTATGTTTTTTTTTCGTCAGATTTACGCGCTTCTGTTTTACCGACGAAATAGACATTCAGATTTTAATTTCCCGCGTTTCAAAATGATCCGTTGATCGAAGACTGGCTGAGTATTTAAATCTGTGGTTTAAACTTCTTAATAAAATATGTTTGTGACGTATTTTTAATATGGCCACCATGACACGCTTGGAATTTTATTTATGCTGCTAGATGATTTCCATCACTCCCCATGGGTCGAACGCTAGTTCACGCTAATCAAAATTGCAGCAAGAACAGCTAAGTTATAAGTTTTCTTTCAACGAATGTCTAAGCACCGAGAATTCAGCTTGTTGAATTCCATCATAACCATGCAACACGCGTTGCGTATGGTTTTCAATCAGAATGCGCTCTTTCGTCGCCTACCCAGCTTGCGTCTTATGGACTGCATTCTTGGCGTGCGCACATTTTCTCGACGCAATTCCTTGAATCCATACTGGCAGGACGAGACCGTTTCACCGAAACAGTCTTCATTCCTTTTGGAAGACGGGGCGTGACTTTCGCACCTGAAACACAAAACAGTGAAGTTTACTTGAAACGTTGCAGATGCCTGTGATCGTAGAAAGTTTTGATGAACCGAATTACTCTTTGTCAAGTTCCCGGTTCCTCATGGCGACGTCGAAAAGAGCGTCGATCAGCTCTTCCGAAAACCCAGTATTCTTCTGTCCGTACTCCGTCAAGACACCGAGCGTTATTTGGGTCGGGATCGTCTTCTTCAATTCGAGCATCGCCCTCAGGTATCTGGGAACCACCCGGCTTCTGAAGATCCGGTGGGACGTCACCCACTCCAAGTGGGCAACGAACTCAGCCTGCTTCAGCAACCTACGAATGTAGCCCTAGTCGCACAGGAATTTCAAAATTTACATGCATTAGCCGAGTCATTTCCCGACCTCTCGCACAGATATATAACTCATGGTCAAGTGCAATCTGGATCGGGTTGCTGGTTGCTCTCTACCTGTTTTCAGGTAGGTCCGTCATTCTCGAATAACACTGCAGGGCCATGCTAACACTAAAAGAGTTTTAAAGGTCATTAAATTACCTCCTTCAAGATTCCCTGGATATCGCTGACGGCCAGACCGATCATGAGATTCATCAGCACAATACTGGCAAGCATTACGAACATGAGGAAAACTATCCTCCCGACAAAAGGGAGAACGACGTTTGTCCCCGGTTTATCATCGATCGTCTCCACGAGTTCGTCAAAGTTGTATTCTCCGGTCATCATGACCATGGTCTTGATCACGGCCTTCCAGGAATGGGTGAACTGTCCTCCGTCGCAGAACAGGAGCGAGAAGCTTAGAGCAAAACCAATGATGAGCCACACGAAGGCTATGAGCACCTTGAAGACGTTTTTCAGTACAGTCGAGAACATGAGCGTGTAGTATCCCAAGGTTGGAAATCTACCGACGAGAAGCATCATCTGGATCCAGGCGATGAGTACGGCCACGCTGACGAACTGCAGGATCCACTGACGAAAGTTTCCTCTCTCAACTTGGTTCAGTGTTTTATGGGTTGATTTCATCATGTCCGGATAGTACTCCCCAGTAATCGCCACTGCGATCGAGATGGTCACACAGATGGCTGACAGCCAGGTTTCGAACTGCCTCGTATAGTGCCTGAAGAAGAGAAGGGAAGAAAATGATTCGGTCGTTCAAATGACTTGGACGAATATTAGCGAGGAGCCTAATAATCACCTCGGCACTATGAGCAGCTGGAGTAGATTGTGGCCAAGAATGATACACGCGCAGAAGATGAGGATTCTGCCTGCAGGTATCGCGACGTTCAAGACTTGCTGAAGGATGATCATCGCGTAGCACGACAAGGAGAGTACGAAGAACACGTGGATGATTACAAGGAGGAAAAAGAATGGACGAAGCCGGAACCACTTAATTCCAAGAAAAGCTTCGATCAGCGGGTGCTGGAGGATCGTCATCTGCTCGATGCTTGGCACAGCTCCAATCAGAGCAGAAACCACCGCCATCTGGAGTTCGCCTCGGGGTGCCAGCGGCTTGAAGTCCAGGACGACTTGCTGAAACGTGAACATCAGTTTTGTTGGAGATCAGTGCCGACGAAGAGGGCTGGACACCAGCGTGTGCTTACGTTTACGTTTTTGTCCGTCGCCCGCACCAGCGAGTCTAGAATGTTCGTGATAAAAGTGATCGGTCGGGCGATGTTTTCGAATATGGCGTCGATCACCGTCACACCTGTCTTTGTCTCGGAGGCCAAATTACCACCGTTGTCGACCAGGACCCGAATGGATGTAAGGTGACCTTGGTAGGCTGCCGCGTGAAGTGGAGTACGTCCAATCTACGTGAAGCAATCTTCAGGTGAAACTGGATTGCGACCTCTTACCGGCAACTTGGAACTCAAAACCATACTGACCTCATCCTGGACATCGACGAACGAGGAGTCCATGTACGACAGCAGGATCCGTAAGATGTCGTGGAACCCGGCGCTGGCCGCAATGTGGAGCGGGGTGATTCCTGTTCCAATACATCGAGCCGTGGGCCAGGCACCACCCTCGAGAAGTCGCTTCGTCGCTTTGCAGCTCCCCAGGGTCACGGCATGATGAAGCGCCGTTGTGCCTTGGTCGAGAGGAAGAGGTGAACCAATTGCGATTGAACCACCACCAACAGAAACGGGATCGAGACTCACCTGTGTCCGGGTGGACGATATTGACGGACGCTGAGGCGGACACGAGGGCATCGACGATCCTCTCGAACCGTGACATATCCATCTGGTCACTCGGGTCCACCGTAACGGCGGCCAGATGCAAGGGCGTCACTCCCCGTTGGTCCCGGGCATCCGGATTTGCCCCGGCGTCCAGCAGGAGGTTTACTATGTCAACGTGTCCAGCTTTGACCGCCTGGTGAAGCGCCGTTCTTCCCCAACATTCCGGTAGTGGTAGCTAAGGATTTGGATCGATTTGAAACAAAAAAAAAAAAGAACCAAAACTTGACTCGACTTCTTAGACACTTAGTGATTTTTATGATTACATTTTGTCCGACATCGCAGTTTGGCCAGGAGTTTATGGCGATGGCACTGTAGGGTTCATCCTTGGGCAGGAATCTGACTTCGAATCGGTTTTCAATGGCAGCTCCTCGCTCCAAAAGCCACCTGACGACGTCGACGTGATTTTGCTGAGCGGCTAGGTGAAGCGCACACCTTCCTAACTTGTCGGTGGCGTCAAGGTCCGCATTCGAGACTTCAAGTCGCTGGAGGATGCTGAGGTATCCTTGCCATGCTGCGAGGTGGACGAGAGTAACTTGGAGAGAACCGCAAGGCTCGACGAAACTTCGGTGATCGTTTGCGTTGCTGGACTCGAGGATTTGCTCCGCTTGTCTTACTTCGCCGATCTCGACGAGCGTTATGAGCTCAAGCTTCGTCGCCGGGGCCAGGCAGACCGTCATCTTGACCAGATTTCACCCCTGCTTGGAGCGATGAAAGACCGTGAAGAGAGAAGCGATTCTTAGGTACTCCGACTGTAATCCCTGGAGTATGAAACCCAACTAATCCCCAACACCCACGACGAACGAAAGAACACCACTAACAATTTCCACTTCCATTATTTATTCGAGGATGTGGTTACCAGAGGAAGTCATTTAGCTGTTTGCAATGTCACCACTCGGTGCGCTAATAACTCCTAATTAATTCTCGTGTACCATATCGCTCTGCGGTATATCGGTTTATATAGTAACGACGAAATCTTGGTTTAAGCACTGATTTCGTTCAAGTCGGATTTTCCTCTGGCATTGAGCTTAGCCCCAGGTTTTGAACTGTTACATTGAACGTCGGTCAAAGTCCCGAAATTCACTCGAGTCAGTCTTAATTTCTCTTCATTACTGGCAGTGGTCTGGAAATTATTTTATATATATCGTATCAGAGATCATAGAGCATATATAATCAATTTCTTTTAGCTTTCTCCTTGTGCTAGGCACAAAATTCATACAACACAGTGAGAATGGATGAAGGAAATCATAGGCTGCTTACGCGAACGTAGACATGGTTTACGACAGGAGTATTAGAGGCTGACCAAAACTTTCCAGCCTACGCCTCGATGATTTACGTCTTCGACCTTGTCTCAATCAATCAATATCAGATCCAGCCGAGCTTCTTCCAGCGTCCGAGATTGTTACCCATTCTTTTTCTCTCCTTTCCTTCTGCTCTTTTATTCCTTCAATCTTCTGTATCAAAGTAGTAGACCCCATTCACCGCAGATCATTGTCGAATTTAAATGCGACGATATACTTTATGCGTAGTTCGATTATACAAGTTATTGACCTACAGTCGGAAAGAAGATCGAATGAATTGATTTCTCAGAGAATAAAAGAAAATAATTTCGAATAGATAAGACTAACAACAATATAAGTGTACCCGTGGCTTAGGAAGCTTTTGTGCGGTCGGCTCTTTCGAGGATTATCTTGACCTTCCTTTAAGCTTCTATGACAATCAATCCCAGCTTCACAATAGATTGGAGCGAAAACCATCCTTTCGAACAAAGTCTTGACCCCAAAAAATTGGGGCAAAGTGTTCGGGCTCTCTGCAACTAGTTGGGGCATTTTGAGATAAAGTGCTTGTTGCATCGATTCTAGAAACATTGCGATCGGCCGGATGACAAGAGGGCCAAAATACTAACCGATTACATCAGCGTTTGCGGTGAGCTCACCCAGAGCCGGGCTGCGATCGGCTCGAGTGGCTGCTTGAACGGATCGGACGCAATACATTATAAAGCTGAACGTAACGCGTTGCGGGACGCAAGAAGCAGGACGGAAGGCCAGAGAAGGGGAAACCCGGCGACCGGGACCAGACGCGATCTAGTGAGCGGTTGACCACGCCGAAGAACGCTTCCCAGACTTCAGAGACGATTCGTTTGTAGCCGTTGAGAGCCACGCTCACGCCCAGCTAACCTGCATCATGCCGAACTGCCCGAAGTGCGAAAAGCCGGTATACTTCGGTGAGTATTCTGCTTTCACTGCTTTCTTATCTTGGATTAGATTTTCCCCATCTTTCTTCTACACCCTGTGAACCACACTTTAAACGCTAGATTTTTAGCTGGAAAGAAGGCTGAACAAGGGCGTGTCGATTTGTATCTACACTGCGTGAGATCGTATCAATTGAAAATTGTTTCTCATACTGGGGGTAAAAAAAAAAAAAAATATACGACTCGATTGATGATAACAAAGTTTGATAATGTGGGGAAAAAAATAAGAGCTGCGGTAGCTGCGGTTAACCGGTCGACACAATTTAATGAATGCATATAATTCAGGATAATTGCACGCTCTCTTAACGCTCTCAGTATTCCTAGTTTATTCCCGTTTCATTCTCTCATGTTGTTGGTTTTAATCTTGATGGAAAATCGGTTTGCATGTTGATATGCTACTGAGTTCAATCAATCACAAATTAAGCCTTAGTTTGAACAGTGTCGCGTATCTTAGCACCGTGACTACAATTTTCGCTACGTTTCAATGGCAATCATCTAGAGATTCCCGCGTCACTTTTATTTACAACTCTGCCGTAATGAGCGCCGAGCCGCGGTGTGTATACGGGTGGACGCCTCTGTGTTTAATTATAATTATCGTTATAAATGTGTACGCGTCAACGCGTGAATACATCAGCTAAGCACAAAAGAATGGGATGCCGGATGTCTGAGCTACGTATCGCAGTGCAGAACCGGATGCGGGAAATCTTGAGGGATATCCGTGAAAAAATTACGAATATTTTAGAAGAAGAATTTGCGTTTCATCGACTGGACGTGATGCTATTAAATATATTTCTTGCCAACATGACCGGCGATTCCATTCCGCGTCTCTCTTGGTCAGCGATTTTCGGCAAACGTTGTAAAAAAATGACGGAATCGCGAGCGTCGGCGGTTTACTTGCAACGCAACGCGATCCGGGACGAAAAAAAGAAAGAAAATTTGCAAATACTACAATTTTGCAAGAATGCATGACAGAAAACATCCACAACTTCGTTGAAACGTAATTAGTGCAACGAGTGGAATGCGTTTCTGCGAACAAAGTCGAAGGGAAACGTCCTTGCGGAAACGTGTTGTGTGTCAGCCGATATGGTGGAACTGTGTCAAGGCATTGTTATCGCCACTATTATTCCTCGATAACGTGCCTTTCGAGCTGTATTTTAATTAGCGATGATCTCAGTTATGCGTAAGAAGGAAGGCACACATACCTACTTGGCGTCCAGCTCTCGACCCACGTTCTCTTTTACTCTCCTCGTGTAGCTTGGTTAAAAAATCGATGCGATTCTCGTTGAGTTTTTTACCGAATCCAAGCAAGCGCGCAATTACGCATGCACCGGTCGTTTAAAATTATGCGGACGGATGAATCACGCGGATCTAACCGTGACCTCATCTTCTCAACCTTCGAGCACTTTCTCTATACACGCTTCGAGTTATATGTCGGTTACAACTGCACCTGAGTACACAAAGCTGCAATACAGGTGTGAAAACACGAACGACAAGCAGTTCGAAGTCGGATGTTAATTGCATACGTGGTTGAGAAAAAAGAACTTCATACCTTTCTCCCATATACCGATGGGCGCGTTATTCAATTTGTCTCTTTAATCCGCCAGTGATCGATCACGAGACTAAATTCGAAAAGCTGACGATGTATCGTATCGATTTATATCAGTAACCTTTGACTTGATAATCATATCGTCGAAATGTGATGTTTTTGCAATGTACTTGAGTTTGACTTCTCCAAAAGATTAATTAACCATCGATTCCCCCTCCGTGAGGACGACGGTGAAAGCAATGATTACGACCATGCGAGAGGAAGTGACTCTGCACGTGGATCGGTTGCACGACGAGCGTTTTGAGATAACATTGTAGATACAGCATTTAACGCTACGACTCAAACACACGATTCTCCGTATTTCTGTGATGCACAGTGTAAGTATTTACACCGTGAATGAAATAACAGAAAAAGAGTGAAAAAGAAGCTAATGAAAAATCGTAGAAAGTTACGCGAGCTGACGCTCCGTTGGAGTCGACGGATATTCGCGTGAGCCGTGAGCGTATAAAATTTATTGTTAGGTAGCGAGTAATCGTTGAAAAATTTCAGTCGTCAGCTGCACGGTTAAGCAGGAAACTATGTTGTTACGGCAATAAATGGCACTGAACGTAATTGGGAGGCTTATCGCCTAGGTATATTGTTTGTTTTTCCGTATAATCGGTATCGCGTTATATTATCAGCTTACGACACATTTCGTAGTAGGTATTCGATAAACCTTCATACACCGTCACAGTGAAATAATCTCCAAGTTGTTGACGGATAAGGTATTTATAAGCTTTTAGAAATTTGTAATCTGCAGCTGAGCTATCGTTTATTTCTCGATGGTTTCAAACTCCCCAAAATTAGCTCAAAATCTTCTACACAAAGGATTTTCATTACCATATCAATGTGGCCTCATACTTCTGGCCTCATAATTATACGACTCTTGCTCCGGGTAAAAGAGGCGCACTTTTGGATCACGTTATAGACGGTTCGGTACCTCGTGCATACCGACGCATGCAGTACATCGGAGTCTTTTGATAAAAACCCGTCTACCTCGTGAATAGAGCCCAGCTCTGTTGCGGAGTCGTCGACGAGTGACGCTGAAAGCGTCGTGCGTCTCACGCACCCGCGATGCATACGTGGGCGTACCTATAGGAACTAATGTATCCATACGTGGAAGCGCACCTACGCGGTGACCGAAAAGAATCTATGAGCCAATCGCAGTCTCACCGAGTCACAGACCGAATTGATTACTGGATCAGTTTCCCTCTCGACATGAAATATACAAACGTAGCTAAGAATTGGAGCCTCGGTCGAGTACTTGGTAACGCATTGAAATCATGAAACAGTAGACCCTGAAGAAAAAGTAGCTTATAGGCGGAAATCAGGGGATTAAAATTCGGGAATGAAAAGTTAGAATAATTGCGGTATTGCGGTCTTCTGGTTTTACCCACCGAGTATCCGGACCCGTCAGTCGGGTGTGGCGATATGGATGTACAGTACACTCGACGGCGTTGAATCTCTCGGTAAATCCTTGAAGGGGGGTGAAGCGAAGGGCGAATCCCAAGTAGCTGCGCACGTTTCGTGCTTGTCTAATGAACCGCGAGGATTGCCGATGGCAGCATTGGAGTCGCTGAGGAGCTTGCAGCGAGTCGGTCGAAAGCTCGTCGGGACTCAGGAGCGGAATGAATTTGGCAAGGTGTACGCGGTGCGCGAATTCATACACAGGCGCGAAACCATAGGGTTTAGGGGGAAGGTTGCGTACACGGAGCGGCATTCCGACATCGCAGTCGCCCACTGTACAACAATGAAGCTTCCATCCGCCTGCGAGGACAACAACAAAGCTCTTCTGCCCGCTCCGACGGCCTTCTTCTCTGCCTAGGTAATAACAAGAAGAGCGAGCCGGGCAGGCGCCCGGAGATGAGAGCGACAGGTTTGTTTGCGGCGAAATGGCAATGAAAGTGGGGTTGCCCAGCCTCCGTCACTCTCCTCCTCATCCCTTCGGCCCGCGCTCTTTACATCTCTCGGTCTCGAGAGCGACTTGGATGATTCTGGTTTACATAACGCGGATTTGTTACGCTGATGGACCTGGAGATGAGAGCCACTACCCAATCGCAGCCTGCGAATTGTTCGCGCTAATAATTAACCCTCGAGGATTTGGATACGCTGTTTAAGGTCATGTAGTATTCTTACCGTTACCGACCGAGCAAACTCGCCCGTTTGCTTTTTATATTAATTAAACGAACGAACGGATAGGGTTCAAATTCTACGGTGCATCGCTTTTTGGTGGCGAAATTCAGGAAAGCTGAGTACCACATGACCATAAGGATTGCGGGTCCGAATCTCGAAACGTCAAATGATCCACTGTCGATACAGGTCTTAGGGCGAATTAACCGGATCGCTCGCACAAATTTCTTGCGATCATTTGGACAAATAAGATTCAGCGTAACAGCTGCGAATTTGAGTACAGACGTTGATCTGCACCAAATTTATATCGGCGCAGTGTACTCGACGCTCTACTGTGGATTGATGAATTAGTGCTGTTGAGAAACAAAGGCATTGGCTGTTACGGCTGCCGATATCTACTCATGATTGCCACGATGCAATAATTCAAGTAACTAATACGAGTAGCGTCGCGTAATAAACATCTCTATTTAATACGATATCGCAAACTCATCTGGGATGATGGATGCATGCGTCGCGGATTCTTTCACCAGAACAAAACACCCGGTTCCACAATGCGCTGTTTTGCGAGCTCCGAGTTCGCTCCCCGCGGACATCGCCGAGTTCACACCGCGAGTGAAAAGGAGTTTTTTAGCAGAAAGAAAGCTCCGGGACCCAAGGGGTGCCTGATGTCTTCTTGAAATTCGTAATTAGAAAATTGCTAATGCCTCGGCTCGGTTGCATTCTGTGACAGCTGCTGTGGAGGTGCAGTGGCATCGATTTATTCATTTCTCTTGGTTCCAAAGCGGCTGCGGGTCGTCGTCTCGGATTTTTATGCTCATTCCTCCCCCTTTTACAACCCGTTGGCTTTTCTTTTGTTCCTGTTTTCCACGACGCGTATATGCGGTATAAAGTCTCCATGCTTCTCTGTTTTTGCGCAGCGGAACGAAAAACATCCCTGGGAAAGGACTGGCACAGCGCATGTTTGAGATGCGAAAAGTGCAACAAGACTTTGACCCCTGGCAGCCACGCCGAGCATGAGGGTAAACCATACTGCAATCAGCCTTGTTACGCCGCATTATTCGGCCCCGGAGGTGAGACACTTTTTGATTCTTCAATTCAATATCTGCGAACAAACAGAACTGGAATTATTTATAAATACCACAAGTAGACGTGAATTTCATCAAGTTTCATGCATTTATTTATTTCACTTCTTCATTTTGGTTCACATTTAACTCGTAGAAATTAATTACAATTATCAACTCTCATATTATCTGAAAGTTGGAAAACTGATAAAATCCCTCTATGATAATTACAGGCTTTGGTCGAGGCGGTGCTGAGAGTTATGTTTACAAGAAGTAAACGCATTTTACATTTGAGGGTGGAGGCGATCTACATTCCAAAAGAAACGTTCCAACCGCAATAACGCCAGTAATAACCGTATATGTAAAAAATACATCAATATAGCCTTCACTATCTATGTCATAAACATAATGTACCTAATTATATATCGTTGATATGAAGTATCTTCAACTATAAGCGTATAAAATAATAATTATCTTGTAATTACACATACATATAACGTTGCAATAGATATCGCACAAAGTTCAAGCGTAATGCAGTTATTAGAACAGAATAAGATTAGAAAAAAATCACATGACAAAGTTCGCATTCAATGATTATGCAGACTAATAAATACATCGTCATGACTCGTAAGTGATTATAACTCAATACCTCGTTACCTATTCGTAACAATCGGACATCATTTACGATTTATCTCAGGTTCATATATTCATCCCGTGTACTCTGAATCGTTTTTCAGTTGCGTATTTTGAATTTGTCGACTGAGCAACTCTAGCAATATATTAATTATCAATCTTGCATTACGGAACAAGTCGATGCGTTAACTGATCAAGATAAAACGCAACTTTCCATTCGCCGGAAATCTTCGACGTTGCTTGTCTTCGGTCAGTAAGTGACGATCAATGTAGTTGCTTTACCCGCAGTCGATAAGTTAGCAACGGTAGATAAGTTTCAATGTTGTGAAAGCCACGGTCGGTATACGGTTTGAAGCTGAGGCAGATTTCGCGACTGTCTTACAGAATGTGTGCATTTTTTCGTTCACGTATTTGTCACTTCGTAACACGATATGAAGAAAGAAAAACATCTCGATTGCGAAACAGAGTCGAGGGGCAGGTGAATGGGCTTATTAATGCTCGCCTTAATAGGCGGGAAGAATACGAATAAGGGAATTCGAGATCACGATAGGCGCATAAATAATCCAGTAAAGATAGTGCATAAAAGTAAGCGAACATCGTTATGCTCCAGATGCGTCGCAGTCCAGTTTACGCATTTGTGTATAAGCTTCGCTCATAAAGAGCACTGCACCCACACGAATACAGATCTGAGATATAAAACATCGACGATGGTTTGACACCCATCGTACAAATCGGACTGGTTTCGTTAAAAGTTGACGCGGTAAATAAATAACTGTTGATACAACACGATCAGTGGAAATTCCGCAAGTCAACCGCAAGTCGAAACCGTCTTACAACACTAAGAGTCTCTGACCGCGGTCGAGTTGAGCCAAATTCAATGATTATATCTCGTTTGTTTCTTCAACTCTATTACTCGAACTTTAAATTACATTATTAATAAAAAACTGTATACAAATATCGCCCTCACACTGGTCGATTCCTATACCAATATTCATTGATCGGTAATTCGGATCGTAAATGGCCAAAAGTTTCTGTCTCCTCTATGGATACAGAAAAAAGACTTCGGCTTCGAAACGGAATGAAATGAAATTATGTATTAAAAAAAAGAAGCGCATTCGCGACAGCGCGTATTAGAAATCGCTCCAGATCCTGACGGCAGTCGAGAACAAGATAAATATCTGTACTACAAGTATATTTTTAATCAGAATGGAACGGTGCAATTATACACGCAAGGTGAGAAGATACGCTCTCGCGAATAAACGCGTCGCGTATAATTCGATCTGATGAAAAGGCCTGCAGCTGGGCGAAAAATCGTCCCGGTTCGGTTGTACAGCTCAGCTGCTGCATGGCGGGAGGCAATTGCAGCCTCATCATCGCTGCGAGTTATAGCTAGACGACCCAATTACCGGCCCTTGGAGTAGCCGCACAAGAGTAATGCTCCAAATGAAAAATAGAACCGAAATTCATTGTCTCCTAATTGAAAAGGGTTCGATGACCGAAAATTCGGCCTCCCATAGTTGAAAATGGGCCTTATTTACCAAACTGTTGTAATGGGTCGTCGGCTGAAAGTCTTGCTTTCATTCGAATTCTCCGTCGATCAATTTTCCTCGGTTAATTTTCTTCGTTGGGGGCAATGAGATATCGCGCGATAAAGCAGGTTAGATCTGGAAGTGTGCCGATTCCTATTAACCGAAATTTCACCGCGTGATATTCCGAGTCCGCGACGCGTTTTTACACTTTTTTCCGTGACTCGGATTGCTTGTAAGAAACGAGTGGAGAAAAAAAAAAAAAAAGAAGAAAATGTGAGTAAGTATCATAAAATCGTTTACAAACGTTTAATTAAGAAATCTGAGCTACGATCGCGTTACGCAAACTTGAAAGTATATAATACACAGAGAAAGGATATATAAACTTCATATTTATTTAAAAAGGATTTACAGAGTTTTCATTTTTTGGGTATATTTTTTTTTTTTCTCTCTTTTTCATTTCTTCTGTTTTCTTTTAATAATTTTTTCAATTCTTCGTGAGTCGACAGCGAGACATAGACAAGAGTGGCGCGAGTGGAACGACGAGTTCGGAGGTTTTAGGTTGAGGGCTTATTCATATCACACACGCATGCATGTACACATAATCGCACCCGCGGAAAAAACACACGCACACCGAATTATGAGAGTCGGACGATATCAATTCGTTAATTATAAGTTCTAGAAAACAATACAACACAACGATAAATTTATTGTACAAAAGTATACTATATATATATATATATATATATATATATATATATATATATCAATTAAACTATTAATTATATATATAATTAATAGTTTAATTGATTTAATTTTTCACCCTATACGTATATAATTGCAAGTATGTTTATATGCAGATTCAAATAATTCAAATACGAATCCTAGCGGTGCACTTTCCGGTCGCAATAGTTGATTTGAAAGTTTTTCTCGTAATCTTTTCACCGTTGTTGAAATTCTCATAGCTCTCGTTGACGAGAAATGTTCCAATAGAATTCTGAATCGGCGTTGTACATTTACACAATCGCGTTTTCGATCTGACAGTAACCAATCAATATTTCTATGCATATACATGTGTATTAGAGAGGTGACTTTCCATTTCATAATTCTATACATAATTCTCTAAATCGTTATATTTCTCTTTCTTTCTTGTTTCGTTTTATTTTCTATTTTTTTTATATAATTTTTATTCATTTATTAAAATTTTTATTTTATTTGCATTATTATAGTGGGCTGTATATATAATATATAAAGTATTACCGTTATATTGCTTTGTTCTGTTTTTCCTTCCTTTTTGTTGGTTGTTTGTTTGTTTTCGTTTTTTTTTTTTTTAGTGTTCTTTGGCAAAACTTATTACACATAGGTTATCATCGTATGTAATTAATAAATAATAAAAGTATTAAATAATAATAGTAATAATTGTTATGGTAATAATAATAATAATAGTAATAATAATAATAATAATAATGAAAAAAAATAATAATGTTCGTAAAGTCGTTTTAACAATGAAAGGTACGTACATTTGTAGATAGATCGTAGTAAACAATAGTAATGGTCGTATTTAAATTATGGGTGAAATATGCACGTATAAGATCATAATTAAATATACTAATTTGATAATAATAATTATTATTACAGGTCGCGATCAGATTCCCTTTTCTCGTAGATCGCGGATGTCAAACGTGACACGAAATAGTTATCCGATTCTATCATCGAATTATTGGTGAATACGTTATTACTGTTACTAATATTCAAGTTTTTGGGTTTCTTTCCGATTTTCGTCGAACATTCATCGGGTGAATTTAGAAGAATAATAATAATTATTATTACAATTACCGTGAATTGAATTTGCAAGATCGTTATTTTGACATTTCATCAAGTGCACTATTATACTATATTATATTATATTATATTATGTTATATTATATATACCTGTAAAGTATATGTATATACATATATTTATACAAATATATTGATATATACTTATGTCAATTTATGTTACATTATATTATATGTATAGAGGTTGATTTTCACTAGTTACAATTTATATAATCTATCTTACATAGGTGGTGATATATTATAATGTATGTATATATATATATATGTATATGTATATACATATATATAACTACTAGTTTACAGAAAATAAAATGTAATTATCGTACAGTAATAATATTATGTATAAGTATTTATATAATATTATGATTAAGAAGGTGAAAATTAGAACGATGATCACATACAGTTTACGTCATTTAGCATACCTACGAGTGTATAGTTATATACTTTCTTTTCGTTTCATTTCGGAAGAAAAATTCTGGTGTGCTTTTCCGCCCCTGTATATGGAAACCGGGAGACTATAAAGGCGATTCCGCGCCGAGACACGGCGACCATTTCCGACTAACGTATCGAAAATAGGGGTGAAAAAAGGGTTGGTCAAAATTCTTTCAGAGATCTACGATATGGAAGAAAAATATGGTAACACGCGCGAGGTATAATCTTTACGAATATACTATACGTTAATGGAGAACGATATATAACGATCATCGAGTCGCGATAATTTTAGCCTTGTTCCTTTTTCTTTAGTTTCTTGCTGTCGCAGTCGTTATTTTTTATTTATTTGTTATTATTATTATTATTATTATTATTATTATTATTATTTTTATTTCAAATCAAACGAAAATCGGTTTAGACACAGGATTTATATATTTCTATGACAATAATAAAAACACGGTGACGTACCATCTATTATATATATACCTATATACATGTACATAATGTACAGGTGCTGTCAAAGAGTTGAAATTTAATAGATTTTTAATACACTAATTGTTATGATGATGATGATTATTATTACTATTACTATTAGTATTATTATTATTATTATTATTATTATTATTATTATCATTTTTCTCTTCGATTTGCGAATTTTTCATCTGCAGGTGTTATATCGCTTAACAGCTTTATCTCAGCTGTTAGTTGACATAAACTGTCTTCCTTGCGAAAGAAAAATAATCCATTTATTCTTATACAATTCACGCTATTCATACAATTTTTTTTTTATGTATGCATATATAGGTACATTTATGTGTATATTGTAATATTGAAAAACGTCGTGCATGCATCACCGTGTATAATAAATTTTATTTACAACAATTATTTGTGATATAATCGTGATGATAACATATACAAAGAGTTCTGCTTGAAAGGACTTGCTCGTAGCGTGCGCGCGACTCAACTTGCTTAATTCTGATTGGCTGACAATCGGGCTCGCAGTCTGAAGCAAACCTTCGCTAGAAAGAACAAATTCCCTAGAATCGACTAGCTGATAAGTGGCAATCAGCCATAACCTCTCGCCTATTAATAAGCGCCGTTTCACGGCAACGTCACGATCTGGTAACATTTTGAAAAAGTTGGCTACGCTGATAAACTAGAGGAGTTGAAATTTTCGAGGAGATCCTTTTAAGAATAACTCTTCGTATATTTATACGTGTGTATATGTCTTTATATAGTAACCTGCACAGATAAGTATAATATAAAAATAATAATATAGTTGTAATAATAAGGATAGCGTAATTAAAGTCGCTGTAAACTCTGCCTGTCGAACACGACGTCGTGGTCTTTGGTTTCTACAAAATATATGTATATATATTCATGTATATATAATATATTCTTAAAAGTACGATAATAAGGACGAATAGATGAAATTACGACAAAAATGTGTCGTTTAATAATTTGAACGGAGAAGAAAATTTAAAAAGAAAGAAACAAAATTGTTATAAAATAAAAATAAATAAATCTCAAATCAAACCGCGATTATTATAATTAATTATAGATATCATACAAATAACAAAAGACTACCTGGGTATAAGTAGTACGTGCCAAGGAGATGGTGTAATAATTACATCTGCGCATGTTAACGCGACTTATTTAAATTATAATTTAGTACAATAATAATCATAATGATAATCATAATCATAGTCATAATAAGGATACGACGTGTCTCAGTGTGTATAAATAATTTCGGTGTGATTGAAAAAATGATTGCATAAAAATTACGCTATTTATCATAGGAATTAATGATTAATCATTAAAATCATTAATTAGGGATAAAAATTAAACTATCTAAAAGCTGCAGCAACTGCTCGCCGGTCACCCGAATATACTTGTGTATATGCATAACGCTGTTCTTTCACCAATTGAATTTCATATCGGCTCGTCTTTCGCCCCGATTCGCACATTATATACATATATACTACATATGACAGACGCATGTCACGTGCAACATTGCAATATTAGAAAAGGAAATATTTCACTGAAGGCGAAATTGATCATTCTCCCGATGATTATTCAAGTTCAATTATACAATTATCTTCAATGCGATACTTTCACTCATCAGAGTGGGTAACCACCTGTATACATATATTACTGTATACAGGGAAAGGATTATATTTGGTATATGTATCTACAATTGCTCCGCGTGTTGTGATAATTAGATAACAGTGCATCTCATGGTATGTTGTAGTTGAACCGCGAAACTCGTCATAATAGTGTTATTAACCAGATATACTATATCCGTAGAATAAGAGATCAGTGGTCATGATTTCCCTCTTTCATTTTACACCCTCCGCATGTGAAAAATTCGGCAAGTCCCTCGTCGGCGTTCTCTCCCCCCGTTATGATATGGCGTCAGTTCACTAATCGAATACTGCACTCTATAATCGTCACCGTGATAATGATAACGAACGAGGATTTTCAACCGAGGTACAAATCCGTGGGCGTCGCGATCGGATGCTCGGGTTTTACGCAGGCGCTTCCGGTCGGTGAAGCTGCGCTGGCGCCGCTACTCGCCCTGGTTGCTGCCAACGGCGAACGGCTGGCTACTTCTGCGCTGCTATCCGAACCCGCGTTGTGGTTGTGGTTGTGGCTGTGGTTGTGGTTGTGATTGTTGTTGTTGCCATTGTTGTTGTGGTTGTTGTTATTACCGCACCCGACACCGATGCCCACCCCACTTCCGCCTCCCTGTTGCGTAGTGTTGTGGGAAGACGCCAGCGTGTCCCCATTGCAGTAGTAATACGTCGAATCTAAGCAACGCGAGATAAGAGGGAAAAAAATTAGCCTTAAGGGTCGGTTGATCGTCGAGACTTATTTCTCGGCGAATTGCCGCCTTTGAAACCTGTACTTGACGCAGAAAATCGGAATCTACCGTACGAATTTAATGGGAAAAGTAATAGATAATGAGGTTCGAAAAGCGGCCCTTCCGAGAGTTACAAGTCTTCGGGTAAATACGCGCCTTCGTATATCGGCACACTGAATAACGTCAATGTCGCAATATCGTGTGAAATTTTCACGACATTTCGCTCCGTTATACAGAGTGTCTCAGCTGTAGGTAGGTACGATACAGGAGTGACTATTACATAAGCATCGAGAGCACACAGTAGGAGTTTTATCGAAAACTTATATAGGCAAGTGTGAAATTAATATCCCGGAGCTGGACAATTAACAACAGCAGACTGTTTTAAATAGGATGAATAAAAGACGACTCTTGGATCTACCTGATCTAATCGGTACTCATACTCACTGTTTACTTACTGAGCAACCCGCTTGTCGCCGTCCCGTACCCGTATCCGCTGTAAGGTGCACTCGAGTACTGAGAGTACGCCGCACTGTAGGCGTAGTCACCACCGCCTGTTGATAGAGAGATAAAAAAAAAGACGGTCAGCAAATGATTTATTCATTGTGAAGCAAGGCGCCATTATACTCCTTTCCTCAAACTGGTCACCAGGGTCACTTCTGCATGGCTGGAGTCACCTTTGCATCCTCTGGACTTATTGACGAGCTCAAGTGACTTTACACGAGACTTTTTTCTTTTTTTTTTTTTGTTTTTGTATAGAGAAAGCGCGGGTCTCTTGGAAGCTCGTGACCAGTCGGTCACTTCGGAACATCGCTGAAGCGGAAAGTACGGTCTTTGCCGACTATCGAAGTGCAGGAGGGTACTCACCGGTGGCGTAGTGTCCGAAGCTGGGTAACATGCCGGAGTATGGCGGTATAGCCGACGATACCTGGGACTGGGAAACTGGTGGCTGAAGGACCGTCAGTCCCGGGTCACCTCCGGGGGTGTTGGGGGCGGCAGGGGCAGCGTTAGCCTCGCTGTGGAGCGATATCGGCGGACTCTGCTCGCCCCCACCCGCCCCAACGACAACGTACGGCACTGCGACGGCACCGTTCTCTCCTACGCCATGCACAACACAACACGACATTCGAATCAAGCACAAGCCAATTGGAAAAAATAATAACGGAACGTAAATTAAATGAAACACTTTGCGGTCTCTATAGTGCAGGTTCCGATCGCACCGCCGGGTGGTCCAAGGTTTTTTCTTCGACAATTTTCTACGAGTTCCTGTGACGATCTTCGACCAACTGGCGGTGTTATCGAAGTTTTTGCATCAGGGTTGTTTTTTCGACGTCGATTTCGCCGCGTTCTCAGTGACACGCAGAGTCGACTTGTAACCGCGAATTTTTCTACATATTTAAACGTGAACGTGAACTCACCTGTGGTATGGTAAGGCGACATGTTAGCCGGGTCCAGAGTTTGGCTTAATTTAAGTTCCTGCATCGTCAACGGGGCGAGGGGCGTCAAGGTACCACCTGCTTTCGAAAAATCCCCCAAGGTTTTTCCCCGTTTAGTCATCCCTCAAAAATGTTCATTGAGCAGTTCGCGTTACCGACGTCGATGATTGACCTCGCCTTGCCTTTACTCGTTCTTTATTTTTCTCAATTTTATTTCACCCCACAAACGGGAGAGCGAGTTACTTTCGCCGATTTGCGAAAACCCCGAAAGGGTTTTTGATAGCTTCCGACGTCAGGACTGAGGGTTGTTGTTGCACGTGGTCCCCTCGAATGGGGTTCGATTCGGCCACCCCAACCCATGGTTAGGTTATTATTCTCCGATCTCTGGCACAGTGCAAGAGTCATGTGTCTGAGTGACATTTGACGCAATCCATTATCGAAAGTTATTGTTGTACAGTTCGGTACGGAGGAAATACACGCGTGATTCAAGGCGAGGTGGAAATGTTTAGCGACGTCGATCGCGCGGTTTTTTCACGACTAGAAATACTACGCTTTTCTCTCCAATTTTCAGGAATGATAATCAGCCAAATTTCGAGATTTCCATGGTCCCAACCACCGCGAACCCGTCCTTTAACCCCTGCCTGCCACCGCCATCATGCATCGTTTAGAAACACGCAATAACATATAGCATAAACACAAAAAGCCATAGCGAAACGTCGTTGCATCTATAGATTTACTCGTGTTTGATAAAAGAGTAAAAAAGCTCACATACACTAAAGCAATACTACTACACCTACGTAAATTATATACAGTGAAAAACAGACGTGCACTTTTCGCAATCATTGCACAGCCGGGAATCGGCGAGCAGTGACGAGGAGCAAAGGTGCAATATATAATATGTATAATCAAGAGGCAGAGCAGAGTGCAGAATATATAGAAGGAGATAAACACGATATGAAAAAGGTAGCGATAGGGGAAGAAAAAGCTAAGGCCAAACAGAGGGTGAAGCTCACCTATGGTACCCCCTATGGGCGGGGTATAAAGATGGGGTGTCTGCGCCTGCGTCATCGTTCCGATGGAGCCGAGGGAGTCGTAGAGTTCGGTGGAGGTGGCCACGGCGGACCCGGGGAATCCCCCGTGTTCGTAGTACCCCGGAGCACCGCCGCCACCCCCGTTCGCCCCACCGCCCCCGCCGCCGCCCCCTCCTCCACCTCCTCCGCCTCCTCCTCCGCCGCCGCCAAGTTCACTGAGGAGCTTATGCTCGTCCTTGATACTCCATTTACTCGACCATAGCTGCGTCAAAGAGGAACAAAGAAAGGGGGATGAAACAACATTGAACAATCGTGGCTTGACCGTGACGAAGAAAATGCAGCAGAAAGCTCGATTGCTTCCCTCATCTTTGAACTGATGGTAGAACCAATGGTCGACTTACGTTGGAGTAGAGCTGATCTCCGTTGTAGCTATTTCGTTGTCTCTTCAAGTCGTCCTCAGGGTGATCGCTCAGGTCGCGATTATCGTCTGCGGACAGATAAAGCGGGGGTGTAACGGTACAGAGAGATACAAATAATAGGCCGTTCCGTGGGTATTATATGGGTAAAAAGCTCGAGGCCGAGCGGTGCAGCATCTCAAGTACAGAGAAGGCATGCAGGCAGGACGTGCCTATTATACCTCGGACATATTTGCCGTCGCCGCTACACAGCCGCCCGCTCCGCATCCGGGAAAAAGATTTACTACACATCTATCGCATATTTATTATATATCGTGGTTTACGATGAGAAAATGACGCCTCCCTCGCGCTCGGTAAATGTTTTACACCAAACTAAGCCCCCGTTAAACACGCCACGAATAGTTATAATGTTGAGATTCTACTCGCTTCATCGATGCCGGAACTATCCATACGTTTTTTTTTTTTTCATTCTATCTCCGATGTGCTTTTTTGCGCCTGGCCTCTATCGCAGGTAGGGTCGTTAACTGTTATGACGCCCCCCATCCACGGACTGAAGAATTTCCAGGATGCGATTGAAAGACTCGTTTTCGTTCCATTGAAAGATCGATCCTGGTTTCGATTGCCGGAATACCATTTTTTTCCTTTTTTTTTTTTTTCTTGTATTCAAACATTCGGCGATTCTAGAAGAGTAAAATATGATTTCAATGTCCCCTGGTGCTTTACTCGGTAATCCCAAAGCTATCGAATGTTCAGCAATTTTCTCGAACCTGTTCTTCGGCCGTATCGATGTAGGTACATTGTATTTATCTTTTTTACTACGTAGCGCAATCTTACATGCCCACATACCTGAAACACAGGTGTATAGTTATACTGTTTCACGGAACGGTCTTGGATCGAGTACAGTGACACTTATCGATTTCGCCAAGAGCAGCGTTCACCCCGGATTGTTCTGTAAAATGAGCGAACGATGCCAAGTTCGAGTCGGTGGATTTCTAGCGTCGAATACAGGGCGATTCAGGTCTAATTAGAAGGAAAACTTGCCTGTAAGCGGCGGTAAACTTTCTAGTTCAAACCGGTGAGTTCTATAATTTGAGAAAACTTGAATCCACTCCAAGAGCGCATAAATTTATCCAAACGGAAATTTTTGCCCGGTAGATTCGAACGACGATATATGTATGTATATGAATTTCCGTAACGGCCCTGTATGGCAGGTAGATGTACGTCACCTGGGCGACAGGTAAAGACACAAATCAAACGTGGGATTTAAATTGAATCTGTCGAGTCGTCGGATCGAGCAAGTTGCGCACGTGCCTGGATGGCAGCGGCATCGCCGGTGCAGCATCGCCGCGGGCATTGATGGATATAGAGAAACAATTTCGACTCCATTATACGTCCACACATCTTTATTATCAGCGAGTGCAGCCTACATCCGACGACGAACAACGCCGGCTCTCGGGGCTGCTCGGGGTTCGTTTGGGAATACAGTGGATCCGAGGGGCGGGGGGCTCGAGTATCTCGAATAATTAAATGACCGGTCCGTCGGGGCCCGGGGTCCGGGGATGAGCGTCGAGCAGAGGGCTCGTTAAATCCCGTCCACCCTGTCAAGTCGCTCCATAGCCGCGATTGTCCACCGGGTCGTCGGCTGCGTGTGCGTTCGCCGGCCTCACACGCATGGATTTTACACCATCGCCTGGCCAAAGTTCGCCGACACAACCCCCGTGTTTTACACCGCTGCCACGCTGCCACTACCACTCAGAAACCCGCTGCTGATGGCGGCAGTAGGTACGGGATTCACCCTGGGTCGGGATGACCGCCATAAAATCCGTTTTCGAGTTAAAATCCAACCCGTCGCCCCAGGCGGACCGGCCAGCTGACCGACCGACGGTCGTTGAATTTCGACTTTACGATTGAATCGTTTGGATTAATTGTCGTTGTAATTGAACGCGCATTCGCCCCTTCTTTCTTTTTTCGCTTTCCTCTCGAGAAGCTGGGGGTGGTTTTGGACGAGGACAAATTCCTGCACGATCGAGGTCCGAGATATCTGCTTTTGTATTTCACGGTCAACGGATCGGTAGGTACGATAAATTAAAGAAGTTGAGGAAAACAAGGCTCTTCAGGGTCACGACGTTGCACCTTTGACACTGTGAGCGGATACGTCGAAGCGCTTCTCCTCCTACTTCTGGTAAGTATCCGTTGTCCGGATGACGACGGGGGTTAGAAATAAGGAAAAATCGAGGGTATCCGGAAAAGAAACTAGCGAGGCCAGAGGTATAAGGCAGAAAAGTTAACGTCTCCTTGAAAGGAGCGGTAAATTGAATAATTCGATCATAGGTTTGAAAGGGCCCCGGGAGTTTCCCATGCGTTATTCGAAAGCAATTGAGTCAATGTCGAGCGATACAATACAAGGGTAATAATGGACTTTGGGATGAATCCGGCCCCCGACTACGTACCCACCCCTCGACCACTGTAATATACCAACGTCAACGTGTTGGTCCGACACGCACACGCTCTCGAAATACCCTGACAGGACAAAATCTCACCCGTGAAGGGACGGGGCAGATGTACTAAAAACATTGATTCGACTTTCAAATATGGACCACAAATCAACTCAATTATATTCTACTATTTAATCAATTTAACACCGATATTATTCTCCCTCATCTGCACAATTATCAGTAAATATATATATATATATAATATAAATAATATATCTATAATAGAAATTATATAATACCTTTCATCTGGAGTTTGCTATACGTTTTCGGAAAAAATCCGTTTTCAGTGCAAAGTAGGTACCTACATAATTGATTTGCATGTGATCAAAGGCTTAAGAAATTCCGCACATACATATAATATAAGCAGAATAATCTCAGTGACGTTCAAGGGACGTTAAAAGATAACCGTGTGCAATATATGTGCCTCGAGGGCGTCGCTGGGGATTTTATCCAAATATGAAAACGACGACACCGCGACGACGATGACGCAGGCGTCGACTCTGATGAGCGCTAATGCACCCACCGTCCGTTTGAATTAGAACCGACCGCGGTCTTTGAAGTTTATAATCCGATACGCTCGCCCCGACGCTCGTCACCAGGGCATTGAGTGCTTTCGCCGCAGAACCTACTCGCCACTTTGCAGTCGCCTGGGTGTAATCGAGTTCCTCTCTTCGACTCAGAACTACGTATACAAGGCGCCACTGTTGTTATAGCAATTTTTGTTCTATCTTGCGTATTCATTTGTTTTTTTTTGTTTTTTTAAATTCTTTCGATTGTCCAACATCTGCTGAGAAATTGAAGAGAAATAAAATTCTGTGCAGAAAAAAAAAAAAAAAAAAAAAAAAAATTGGAGAAGGGAAGAACCCTGAAGTCGACCGCCTGGAGTATTCGATACGGTTTTGCAGGGGCGGATGAGCGGGGCGCCGGGGCCCGGAGTCCACCTCCTTCGTCGTCCTGCACGTGTCAGAAATATTTCAAACGCGTTATACTCACGCCACGTGACGTAGGAATGAATGGCGGCACGTGCGTCGGGCCCGTTGACATTTGACCGATAGCCCGGCGGGCCGAGCGCGAATTAGAAATTCGTGTCGATAATCGCACACACCTATACCTATGTATAACGCCACAAACGCCATCGTCGACATCGCTGTTGCGAAACAAAGCCCGATTATTACCGCACTACGGTCTTTTTACCCGGAATAATACGCCATTGTTGCAGTTATATAGTCGAACCTCTTCCTCCCTCTCGATTCACCCCCCCCCCCCCCCCCCCGCCCCTCCCCTCTTTCCTTCTCAACGTCTCTTTGTCGCTTTTTGCTTTCTCGTCTTTTCGCGCTTGCGTAAGTCACTTTTACAGACCTCACTCACACTCTCTCTTCGTTCCCGTTGTTATAGATTTAATTTGTATCAGAGCAACGAGCTCCTCGGTCTGCAAACCCCTTGACATCCGCCTCCGCCTACCGTTAGACACTCTATTACCAAAAGTTTGCAACAAAGTACGGCTGTATAATAACCGCCTTGTTTCTGGCGAAAAGCATTGTTTTCTCTACTGATGATTGCGACAAAAGTTGCATAGTAGCGCAAGAGTCGACTCTACAAACGGATACATCTGATTTCGCTTGAGATTGTTGAAGATTTCAAGAATACAATAAAGTGAAGCTTTTTTACGTGTTCGGAGCTTGGCCATGTCTCATAACATAAAAGGACGCTTGAAATTCTCTACCCTGCATGCAGCAAAGAGCACAATAAATTTGTCTTACCATCGTCGGTGCGTTTCCGCTTTATGCTATTTCCATTGGGGTCCTGATGGTGAGCTGGGATGCCGAGGATGCCGCTGATGCTGTAGGCGTTGGGGGCAGTGGCGGCAGGGTGTCCGGCAGCATTGGCCGGGGCGTGGGTGATGACGGATACAGAACCGCCAGACCCAGGTTGACCCTGAGGTTGTCCTTGCTGCTGGGCCTGCTGCTGTTGGTGGGCGTGTTTCGCCTTCTCGGCGGCCTTGTTCCTCACGATTCTGGAAAAGAATAACCAGAAAAAGAATTGCGATTAGTAAAAAATCAGCGAAGAGATATACGATAGAAGAAAAAAGGCCGCACGCAGCGATTGACTACCGAAAGTCAAAAACCAGAGCGGCATGGCGGTGGCTACTCATTGTTTTCACCGGTCGAGTGGATCCTCGGTTATCGAGTGATTAATTACGATTAGGAGGGTCGCTCTCGTAGGCGGTCCCGGTTTCTGCCGACGTATGCAACACGTACATTATATGTTATTATAGGTCCTTCTGGGCGGGTTAATGTCGGGACGGACGGTACCGTGGCTGTGTGATACACCCATGCATGGATGGATGGATGGATGGATGGATGGATGGATGGATGGACGCAGACGAGGAACCCGGGATGACTCGCGTTTTGCCACGCGTCGAAACACCGCGTGGTGCCAGGTCCGGTTGGCTCCAGCAAATTCACCGTGCTACATCATCCCTCTGCCCCTTTCCTCTCTTCGTGCGATACACGTCACGATACCTAGACGTCTACTTACGCACGTGTATTGTGCATCCGCATCGATCTCGCATCGTGTACAACACTCCGATACCGTAGCGTAGGTACCCGGGGAACCTTTACATACAGCTCGACAACTACTAGACGTCCGCATCGATTAGCCAGCCAATATTACAGCTTGTATTACTTGCTAGTTTGCCCTTGGTATCAGATTGTACTTATCATTTCTCATCCCCTCGGGATTGTCACACTTTTTTCTCGACTCCCTGTCGACTGCCGCCTCATACAATTTGCCGCGAATAGTTCATCGGTGAAGATAAGCTAGTTTAAAGTGTCTTTCGACACCTTAAAACCATCTAAACATTGGATATGGAATTAACTTATTATTTTTCTTATCGATCAGATTGGTGGAAATAATATGTATATGATTTCAATGAAAAGTACCCTTATCTACTTCCTTCATCCCCAGCTACCATACGCTGGTGTGATACCATCGCTTGGTAACATAATTGCCCGAGGCTCACACCCAATACGGAATTTCGATTAGTTTAATCTCGATCTCGATCTCAGGAGGTACTCCGTGACCAGCCGATGGGTTCTGCATGGTTCTGCGTGGTGAAGTAAATTCAGGGGTTGGGTTTCGGCTCGGGGGCGACGCAGTGATCAATCAGGCGACACCTGTTGCCCGGCAGCTCTGGAAGTCGGGTGGATACCTCGACCTCCGCTAACTCGGGGTGATTAGACCCGATTCTCGCGTCTAGGTCCGCCCCTCGCCCCCGCAGCTCCAGTAGCCACGAGTCCAGACGATTTTGAAATCGGTCTACGTCGGTAATCACCGCGGTGTCTTCTTTGCGTTACACTCGACCCTCGGCTCCTGCATGCCCGATTGGCTTCGATTTAACAAAATTGCGATGCCCTCAGTGATCGTGGCTCGGGCGCCACTTGAGTCTTGCGTTATTGGAGCGCTGCAGGTGCTCCAGGTTCTGTGGATACATATGGCACGTGACGTAAGGACACGAGGATTCGAGAGGCGGGCAAACAACGCCAAACTCTGGCATTGCTTTTTAATTACCTTACGCGATAATGAAGATCTGCACCTCGAGATTGATCAGGAAGATTTTATGAAATACGTACGAGTCTAAATTCTTTCGTTTCGTACTGTTTCATCCGAACGACATCGAATTTAAATTCCATCTATTCGTTTTTTCTTCACGACGATCCCAAATCTTGGAATAAATTTCACAGAATTTTACAGCTTTACAGTTATCTTTAGACATAGATTTCCGTTTTTTTTTTGTTTTTTTTCATCCTATGTAGAAAATCTGGAAGCTCTGAGCGTTTTCCTGATCCCATAAATATTCAGGTCAACTCAACATATCGAATTTACGTTTTCCATCAAATAAACCACCCTTCCCACGAATGCAACACCCAGACACAAACTTGAGAGTAAAGGATAAATTTAGGGAAGCGGTGCAACGCCGCCAGGTTGAGGATATGTTAGAGGCAGGAACGGTGGTCGTAGGACGCAGAGATTCGAAGGAGGCGCAGCCGGGGGTCGGGGGAGGAAAGGTGGGGTAGAATTATGGGGGTAGCGAGGCGAGGCGCCACGTGGGTGGAAGCTATGCCTCCCTTGGCGCCGGACGATCGCTCCCTAACGGCCACTCGACGACTAAACTACCCCGAGTCCTCCTTCTCCACCCCCACCCCTGCCGACGTCGCCGTTCCTGCGTCTTAACTCGAGTGTCTCGTGGCTCTCGCGGAGAAGAATAAGAGCGAGAAAAACTAGGAAAGGAGGATAAAGAACAAGGAGATAAGCAGAGAATTGTAACATTAGGTACCTATAGTAAGTACAAGTCGGTAAAAAAAAGTTCTTCGTTCAGTGAGAGCCAAGTACAAAAGAAGGAGAAATTGATTAGAAAAAAGATGGGCTTTTCACCGGAGTGGATTCTCATATTATCGATTCACCTGAAACTGTAGGCGACATTAAAAGAGTCGGAAACTCGTTTGCATCGTCTGAAATTATTGGAGGTGTGATGAAAAAAAAATTTTTTTTTTTTTTTTACTTGAAATAGGAATAAAATTATCTTGCGCATATGCGTGACCGATAAAACGAGTTATTTCGAGCAAATCTTGTTCAAAGGAGGCGCCCTCTTTGAAAAGTTGTCATAATTCAAGTTTTACACGAAAGCAGATATCACGGGAGCATTATCAGCGAATAAAAGAAGGAGAAATCGGGAGTCGGAGTGGAACAGCGTTACCGGTACCTATGGGTATTAGGGATGTGGATAACGTTTGAGTTTCGGAACTTGTATATGGCGGGGGAAAATGAGACGAAGAGGAGGAAAGCAAGCAGGGGCTCCGGTCTGGAACCGCAAACTTTAACGTCGGCATTACTTTTATGCGCAACTTTATGCCAAGTATCCCATCAAATATATGACCCAGGTCTTCTACATTCCGAGTGGTGGGTATGGAGAGAAGTGGTGGTTATCTACATACCTATACCTACCTCTCTTCTACCTTATACATGCTTGTGCAGGTATACATTCGCGAATCCAGACCCATAGCCAGCTGTACCGACCAACGGGAGGCTACCCATATCTACTGGGCTAAATTATTGCAAATAAAACTTTATACACACGAATTGCCCCCGCCTACCTCTGCGGCTCAGTTCAGCTCATCGTCAGCTCAGCTCAGCTCAGCTCTGGCGCAAACTTTATTGCGTTACGCAGCGTGTCTTCCAGTGGAAGTTGTACAAACGGAACATATTCACCCCCCCCCCCCCCCCCCCTCCCAGCGTGGAAATTACCAGCGAAAAAATATCGCCTAAAATTTTGATTGTCCACGAGTTTGGAACACCTGGTTATAAGGTGTTGTCAAATTCATGCTTCACACTTCGGGACGGAGCTATTACGAGTGGTATTAGGAGTATTACCGTAAGAGGCGGCGTCCTGCAGCACTCGAGAACGGATTACAAGGGATTTCGGTATCCCCCACTCAGTTTGGCTGAGCCCCGGTGCACCGGGAAACGGCAAAGTCAAGAGGGTCGCGTTCCGGTGCAGCAGCCGCACAATACTCGGGAGTCACACTGTACCTATACGGATATATCTACTCAGGCATTGTGTGCACCGGCGTTTCACAATGCTCTAGCTGCAAGACTGGGTTGTACATGTATACATGTACGTATAATACCTAGGCGAGTAGGCAACGTTACGGTGTATCAATTCATCTACTTGTGTACTACACACACGCTCTGCAGTATATATGCCCCTGTACGACGCGATGGTTGTGTAGAACTACACATGGACACTCAGAAACCACCGTGTCGGGTCTCTCACTGTGTTACTTTTTACCCCATGCGGTAATTCGGATTTTCCTGTAATCAACGCGGATGCTTTTGTATTTACCCTCTGTGAGGGTAAAAAGAAAAGCGGTACGACAAGCAAAGTACGAACGTTTAGGAAACAAGATGGAAAATCGAAATGCCTGGTCTAGTTGTGCATCTTTGCAAAAGTCTCGAAACTTCAGCAATTATTTTTCACTATTATATACCAGTCATAGTATATCCCAGTGAAAATTACTAATAACAATGAACCGGTTTATCCTGAAACAGTACAAGCAGGTAATACGTATGACATGGTAATCGAGTATCGTGAATAATTTGTCGATGCAGCAGCAACGCCATCGAGGATTGGGCTGGCTGGTTGTTGGATGTGGACAACAAAGCACGAAGTGGACGGTATTCGAGGACGAAGAGCACCCCTGGTGGCCGAGGCATTTCGTCATTTTGATGAACTGCCGTGTGTATAGTGTACGGTAGCAGCGTGGAGTGCATTATATTATACGTACACCTATCTCGGCGTGGCGTATATACCTGAATCGCATTGTCAAAGAGGAGCAGCTGCCGCATCCCGATCCCCGAGCAGCATTTACCCGCGATGTTCAGCGGGGCTGCTGGTACGCAGTGAGAGACGACTATATTAACCGAGTATCCCTGACGCGACGTCCCGGCGCACCGTCGGCTCGGATGCTGTGCACGCCGGCGTCGAGAGGACGGCGTGTTTGTTTGCGTTGTGTCCCCGTCTGCACAAAGGGCCCAGGGGGCCCCCCGGAATACACCGGCGAGTCAACAGCCACGAGGACGCTTTTCCCGCTCGCAGTCCCATCCAGTTCACCCGATTTACGATGTATCATTCCACGCTGCATGCCTGCCCCCCCCCCCCCCCCCTTTAACCCTCCACGGGGGGCACCCTCCTCATGGGAAGCATGCCAAGTTAGTTTTACACCTCCGAAGTCGAGGCAAGGCTTCTGATCATTCGTTAGATTGCTTGTGTTTCTTTTTTCTTTGTAATCAGCGGATTGATTTGATCCTCTTTCTGAAAGGTGTATTATTTTTTGGTTGAAACTTCGACATAAATTCAAATTCTACTTAACCTGAATCGAAACGCGTCGGAAAGCTGCATTTTTAGGGGAGCATTTTTTTTTCTCGTGTTTAGCAGTTTAACCGGATATCCGAAACAGTTGAGTATGCGTATAGAAGGTTTCTTTGGTTTCCTCGGATCGGTCCTCAAACCTCAGATTCTTGATTTCAAAGCGTCGCTGAGAAACGACTCGGTTCCCGTGTTTCGGGGTCCTCGAAGACCGCAGAGGCCACCGAGTAAAAGGTCAGCGGAAGTGAGGGTCGCCGAGTGGGCGTACCTACGTATCACGATATCATCACCCGAAACTTTGATCACAGTGTGGACCCAGCATGGATGGGTAGCGGGAATCCGCGGCAGCATCGTCGAGTCAAAATGGAATTTAGCGAGGTAGGATTTTCGCGAAGCTGTGGAGAAGGGTCCCCGTATTAGGGCGAGCTTCCGGTCCCGTCGGGGCTCCGTCTGTCCTCTGACGTCTCCAGGGCAACGGCGGCCCTCCTCCCGATTTCCAGGTCCGCTCTCTCGGATCCTCCGAGTGTAAGAGAGCCGAAGGGATCCGCCGCCGCCGCCTCCAACGGCGCGTAATTGTAACTTCGTTTGAGGCTAATTTCGGGCTGGAGGGTATGATGAAACGCGGTAATAATTGCGTTATTCAGACAAAGGGCCGTTATGGATACGCGCCGGTGGTAACCGCCCTCACCCTCCATCGGGTAGGGATCCTCAGCCGCCGTCGACGTTCCCGCGTTTGGCGAATAAGGGAGGAGGGTTACACTCCGCAAATATGGCCGCTTTAACGTACCTCCGCACCCAGGAACCATATTGTCTCTCTATGCCGTATATTGTAAAACAAAATTATGTCCCTCGCCGTCGTGTCTACCCGCCCGAGGCAAATGGCGACCCTTCCACCATCCCCATCCCCATCCTCATCCTCATCCTCATCCCTCTCCACTACACCTACACCCTCCTCGTCTCGTAGGTCTGCCCGAATACCCGGCTCACGTAAATCTCGTTACTCCAAAAACCCTCTTTGTCATTTCCACGAGTCGAACGACCGGGATACTCTGCAATTGCACAGTCAACGCTTGTGCCGATCTCAAGGGTTCGTTCCATTGATCATTTAGAAAAGTTTTTTTTTTTTTTTTTTTCGCTTTTCGCACTTGTGAATTTCTCTGCACCAAGCGGGGTAGTAATTCTACTTTAACGCACCGCGATCATCTACCCTATCAAAAACGCTTACGTGGTGCAGAGAATCGGACGAAGATATACGTACCCAGTTGGTACACCTGTCGCGATAGTCGGTGGAGTGTATTTCCTCGGGTTATTTATGTAGGTGTAATTTAATAATCGCGAGATGAGGAGGGTAGATAGGAATATGTGGGTTCGAGCAGAGCGGAGGTCGAGTAAGTGGCACAAAAGTGGCCTCGACGTCGGCGTCGGCGTCGGCGTCGGCGTGGCCGTTCCTCGTTGCGCGGGGCCATATGGCTGCGCGGGAGTTTTCGCAGGGGTGCGAAATGACATGGAAGTAATGGACCCGCCCTTATTGTGCATCCGGCAGATTGACCCGTCAGATAGAGTCGAGAGTCCCGCTCCGGGTATCCACACCGAGAAAAATCTACGCGATGACGGATTGATACAATTCCCGAGAGCGAGATTTCGCTCGACAGATTTTCTACCAACTGTTACGCCTCTCGCTCGACTTCCTTCAGTTCGACCCGACGCCACCTCTGGCTTCGACGATCGTTCTCCCGCTCCGTTGGCCTTCCAACTACGTACCTACTCCGAACACCTTCTGGGTACACGGTGTCAACATTTTCGCATGGTTTCCGACCTCCGTTCCAGTGTCGAGAACCAATGTCGACTTCCGGAGTAGGTATCGCGCGCTATTTTCCGATCATTCCATTGGAAGCGGCATTACTTTACAGAAAACTAGCCGTTTCTAGGTAGGAAACCGAGGTCGTTGCCACCAGGGTGACATTCTCTGCCAAACGATTGACCATTATATCTAGTACAGATTTTCGAAGAACGAGAAATAATTCATGTTAATTTCGAAGTGCGGTAATATTTTCATATAAATTCGAAGAAACTAGGAATAGAAAGAGAGTAGAAGCTCGTTACTTGCAGTTTCCACGTAGACTTCAATGTGCCTAGTTTTCTCAGGACGAAAGATTTCCAAGAATTCTGTCAGCTCTGACGTTATCCGATTTTCTGCTTTTTGTTTCACGATGCTCGTACGTTGAGATTCCGTTGGGACAGCGAACGGATAGAGTCTCATCTTTCTATAGAGGTTTTGTTGCCCAAGATATGGTAATAAATTATTCGTACAAGATCTACGATCGATTTACAGTTCCCGTAAATCTGACCATCCTGACTGTGAAAAAATAATCTAACAAAGCTTGTTAAAGACGATTTCGATGCTAGACTAGATATTGTTCAAGTGTTAATTAGACTCCAGTACTTAACGATGATATAATTTCCGATCTAAAATTGACCGCTAACTCTCCAAGTAAATAAGAATCCTGAGTATAAATGTTCCCAGTTTTCATAATGGAACAATGCGGACCATCGCTTCGTCCCAAAAGTTCGCCAGTGCTTTCGGCAAGGTTTCAAAGAAGCGAAATTGAACCGATCGTTGGAAAAAAAACGGGAAAAGGAAAAGCAGCAACGAAAATGCGGTAGTGAGTTGTGTAGGTAAGGGGGATGTGGCAGGACGGGGGATTTTCAGGAGGAAATATTGATAGGCTTGGCTTTGGCTGCGGAGTCACGGTTGAGCAGGCGGTTGGTTCTCCGCCGAGGTGCCTATATCTTACGGTTTCCTCGACGAGCACTACTTTACTTGTGTCGCACACTCACACCCCCATAACCTGTAGGTAAGCCGAGTATAGTAAGGAATACGACTTGCGCACACGATCGCACGCACGGCGGCACACCTACGTGCATGGAAGGAGCGAGTGGAGCTCACGGCAGACTCTTAGGCGCGGATCGATAGGCACCGAGCAGGCTTGCCCAAGGTTCTCCTGCACGCTCCATCCACCCATCCACCCATCCACCCATCCAGCCAGGCAGAGAGAGTCCAGCCGCCTCCTCCTCGCGCCTATCCAGCCGCACCACTTTGCGGAATCCACGAAACCCGCAACCCCAGCAGCAGCAGGATCGCAGAAAGCCTTTTCCCCGGCTTCCTGTTGGTCCAGATACGTATTTATCACCCTTACGGTCGGCCAGCATCCTCGTCCTTGGCCTTAATCCCGGTGGTCCAGGCCGCTTTTCTCGAGAGCAAAGCACCACACCAACCGCGAGACGCGGCGACATAGAGAGCTTCGGTCGGTTCACAGGCGTGAAATCGGCGAGGATTGGAAAGGGATCCGTGAGATCTCGATTCGTCGCAGAGTCGCAAAAACAAATTCGTGTCTTCTGCCTTGTACAAAATGGCCGGGAATTTTTTGCTCTCAGTTATTCACCGCCGATGGCTGAGGATCGTTTTCCTGTAGGTACCTACTCACTGAGCTCAGCTCCGACTAATTGCCTTCCTCGCTCTCGCCTTATCCCCCTTTTTCACTCTCTCTCCCCTTCTCTCTCGGTCTCGCTCTCTTTTTCTCTCCTTTTCCGCTCCATCGAAGCCTCGTGGTTCTCGGTCAATCGGCGAAGACCTTCGTTGACCTACGTGCGACAAAACACAGGGCTAACCGGGGCGATAGTTTGTCAGGAACGGAAGGGATTGATCGAGTTTTGATTGTAGATTGCTTCGAGTTTTGTTCGAATGTGTTTTTGTCCGTAACTGCAGGACACTCTTGTCACTTTCTCCTCCGTCATGAGATCGCTTTAATTTTTCCTTACTGCATCACTTCGCGTTTTAAAATAACCGACGAGTAACTGTATAACAGAGAGTTCGCCAAGACACTTGAGTAGAGAAGCGCGTCACATCCGGAAAAAGATGAGAAGAGGGGGATAAAAATAAGAAGAAAGACCGAACGGAGAACGAGAAAAAGAAATATGCAAGAGAAATGATCGTCTGATATAAGTAAAATAATGGTCGAGTGGCTCTTTGCGAAAATAACATCCACGATATATTTCATCCCTAAACAGAAGAACGGAGGTAAATATGTCGCGTGATGGTCGGTTTTGGGGTGATAAATCCTGAACGAGGAACAAAAGGATAGCCGGAATTGCCCGGACGTCGTGGCGATTGAAAAATTCTCGCTCGGTTCCCGCGTCCGCGTTTCATCTGTGTTGGAAGATCGTTAGCGGATCTCGTGTCTGTCTAGGTATATTTATAAATTGCTTTGAATGTTCACATTATGTGCGAGCTCGATTTGTACATAATTTTTTGTTCCGCTGCTCCGCAACGTTTGAGAGGGCTGGTATACAAGCCGGTATACCTTCCCACCCGCAGAGGTTTCTCCTCTCTATAGAAGGACTCGAGGCGAGTTTTTCCGAGCGATCTACTCGCCAGATTCAGATCAATACCCGACATCTGGGCTCTCGGATCGCGCGGGGCCGAAGAGGACAAGGAGCAAGTAGGAGGAGGAGGAGGATAAGGATGAGGTGGCGAGGTGGAGGTGGAGGCCTCGCTCGAGCAACAAGCCACAGCGGCACACCCTTGGCTGCAATCCTAGGAATACGAAACCACCGTTTTCCGTCGCGGCGGTATAACTTGATGCTCGTTGGTTTAAGGTGGCTCTTTACAAACTCGAAATTCAAATTTGAAATTTGGCTTTGTGATTTAAATTTGATTAAATATTGCCTACAAATGAAAAGGGAATTCTGGTTCAATCCACGACTGAAAGAAAAGCAACAAGACTGTAAAAATGACTTCATGAATAGGAAAAACTTCACGCGATATTAACTTGACGGTCCCAGAAACTTGGACTTGAAGTAAAACAATACTATCATGACTCCGTATTACTTTGCATGATTTCACGTGACTTATGACGACTGTACTGCACGCGTCAATCTGAATTAAAAGATCATTGGATAATAATTCTGACTAATGAGAGCAACACTTTAGGTGGTTGAAACGACAACTCGTTCTGTTTACAAAATGTCGTTTATTCGATATTATACAGCCGTTATCGATAACACCGTCGCTTCGGCATATGTCGAGACTAATCACTCGAGTGTTTGGATCGAGGTTAAGGCACTCGAGATCGCTGATCACTAACGACGAAACGACTGTACCGTCAGATTGACGAGATTCGAAACATTATCTTGACGAAAAAGTTTCCTGAAAATTCCTCCATGAAATCTATATCTTAATCATTGATCCTATTGATCCGCGGTACAAGACGGGTGATGGAAAGAAAAAAACGATCCATGCCTCAAAATTATTGTTATTCAGACGACCAACATGTCGTTTTTCAAGTCATTTCCCTTGTACAACATTCCAACACGATTATCAGCCCCTTATCGACCGATTGCCATCACTTTGCGCATGATGCACATACACGTCGCTGATTGTATTTCTTCACCCTCCCCCCCTGCCGATTTTTCCGATACCGCCATTCAGCGGTACAAAGTAGAACCAGAGACTTCTGCAGGACGACAAACAGAAGCGTAGAACGACTACCGCGTGGATTCCCGAGGGCTGGTTGACCTTTTGGAGAAGCGCGGCAGGTCCGTCGAGGGAATTGGGGGATTAATTCAAGTGTTTTTGGCCCCCAGGGGTCCGCGGCTGAGGGGGGCGAAGCGGGCCGATCGACGGAGCCACCACGTGCCCGGCTGTTCCCGGCGCAGAAACGGGAACTCGGGGGTGGATGCGGCGCCCCCAGGGGAGGGCATTACGGCGTATCAGCACCGCACAAACCCGAGATCGGGTGGAAAGGGGGAGGGGGAGGCGCCCCTCTTCTTACGCTCCCCCGACACTCGAATTATAGTCGAATGCTCGACTCGAACACACCCGATTTTGCAACCCCCGAGTTTCCTTGCCCCCGTCACCTCGCCCAGAAGCTCATCGTTGATCTGCTCACATATGTCCCGAGATTTAATCAGCCGGTACTTCAGTCGGCTTTATCTCCTGCTTATCTACAACCCCGGATCCCCTCGTCCCGCAACACTCAACCCCCCTTCACCACCCCCCTGCGTTCTTCGTGGGTGCTAATGAAATTGAGTGTAACCCGTATCGAATTCGCTACAAGTGGAATCCGCTAACGCGATCAACTAGTGTTAATGGTACCTCACGCAAATTAGTTTGTTAGATGTGTACGAAGGTTGAATTTAGCTGTTATGCCGTGTATATATAATAATATGTATATAGATGCATTAGCTGAAGGGGTTTCTATAAGTGTGACCGTTTTTAATTCACTTTTCTATGCGACTCAGATTCGCTGTGTGATAGAGACAAAGGAAAAAAATTGTACGCATTTCCCGAAAAGGAGAGGAATTCACGCGTTTTTTTGGTTAAAGCGTTTAGGTCTGACGGAAAAACTAGAATAAAAAACAAAAGAGAATTTGATCAGCGCAAATTTTTGGCGGTAGATTTTCAAGTTTCAAATTTTCGAAGTACCTATAAATGACGTTTATATATAATATAATAAAAGTATATCTTTACACCCATATTTACTCTCTTAAGTGGAATTTTTTACCCTAAAACAGTTGTTGAAAACTTCCAAGGATCTCGTCGAAAGTGAAAACATTGATCATATACATATAAAGCTTGACGAGTAAAAGGAATCATATTCCTCTGCAGAATCTGTAGGTACTAAACTTTGGTAGTGACTGATTATTATTTTTTTTTTTTTTTTTTTCAACTCACCGGTTGATCGACGAGACGGAGGGAACATTGTCCTGGGAGCAGATGCCTTCAGCTAGGAGCCTGTCCCGTATCTCCCACGCGAACATCGTCGGGTTGTCCCTCTTGTAGTTGGCAATAGCGTCGACGACCGGCGGCGTCGCTACCTTAGGTTTCGAGCCACCTATCACGCCGGCTTTGAAGCTTCCGGTTTCGTAGTACCTGCGGGGTGAACGAGCGTGCGTAAATGGAATCGTCTCGTAAAAATGAATGAGTAGGAAAAAAATCAAAAAAAAAAAAAAAAAAAAAAAAAAGACGCCAATCCAAAATTTCACTCTTACGCAACAACCACGTCCGAGAAACGGACTCAACAGCATCGACTAGCCTGTAGGCATAGAATACTTGCAATCGGACCCCCCGCCGAAACCTAGTCGGCGTCCGATCTTATCAACGCGGGGTGGCCGTGTTCTGAACGAGCCCTTTGTGCCTAATTAGTTAAATAATATCTTCGCTCGTACTTAGATTCAATTACGCAGAGCCCGCAATAATGGTTCGGTTGTGGCCCGGACCCGGTTTCAGGTCCTGATTGATGCCGGTCCCGCCGCCGCCGCCGCCTTCTCTAATTCTCATCCATGGACAGTTTTCCACGTGTATATATATATATATATATATAATGCGACAGAGATTCTGTGTTTATCTGCAGGTAAAATTTTCCGATTTTCCCCATGGAATTTCATCTCATTCGTTCGTATAGGTGGAAAGAGAAAAGAAAAAACGATAGCAAATGACGACAAAAATAAAGAAAGAAAGAAAAAACCTAACATAAAAGAAGCACTCCAAAGGGGTAAAAATTTGATCGAATTTTTTCCATAAAAATCGCATAAAAATTCAGCCTTGTTGTTCAAGGCGGGTCCGGACCAAGAATAGTCTATATAGGCGTCGTTCTGCACTGTATGTGCGATTAGGGTTATACGATTATGACCCTCCACATCCCCGGCTTGAGTCGAGGGTAGAAAAAAGGAAAAATTTCACCCGCGAACACATGGCGTCGTATTATATTCTCGACGGGTGTATAATATAGCGTGTGGGTGTTTGTTATACATACCTACATATATGTATACATATATGTATATTTACAACATACTTTCTCTATTATTATTCGCGATATCCTCCCTCGTGCACACACCTTTTTCCATAGTTGATTTACTCTTCTCGTTTTCACAAATCGACCGAAATTCGCTTATAGGCGAACACGTGTGTTGTGCTGCATTGGATAATGGGGTAACGTTTCGAAATGCGTTGTGAACTCGAAATTGTAATGGTGGAAAAACAGGCGGGTTCATAAAACTATCAACCGTGTATTTACTGTTTTTTTTTTCCTCAATATCAACTATTTCAAAAAATGGACATTCGAATAACAGAATAATTTAATTGTTTAAAACTTAGGTACATCGACTCCTACTCTTCGAATGTGAAATGAGATTGCCGGGTACAAAGAGAAAAATAAAGTTAGAAAAAAAAAAAAACAGCAACAACAAAAACAACCCCGCGACGACGAAAAAATGGCGAAGGGCTCGCTAGAGGCGGAGGGGAAATACCGGAAGGAAGGCCCCAGGCGGTGCCCGATGCGGTTTTCGTGTTTTTTCGTCCCGGGTATAACCGGCCTCGTGCCCGTTTGATGGACCCCCGGAATTGGCGACGATTCCGGACCGCACGCTAGAAACCTCTCACAATAACCTATCCTAATGCATACATGACAGAATTGCTACCCAAGTGAGCGCATAAATCTAACCAGGCGTACAAACTTTCGGACACAATGTTCGTCACTCGTGTTATATATTGTTTGTTTATTAATTATATATATTTTTTTTCTTGCAAATTTTAGAGTTAAATTGAACCAAAAATAATCCCTAATACTGCGTACTTCGAAAGTGATCGATAGTTTGTAAAAGAAAGTATCAGTCACTGTTTTTTTTTTTTTTTTTCTTGGTATTCATTATCGACGCATTTGTAAGCGATGATGGTTTTTTTTTTCAGAAACCAAGAAGGCGAATACCGAAATTATGCTCAAGATTTTAATTACAGATCTCTGTACTGAAATCGTTTAAAAATGGTAGAAAGTCTAGTAGATTATTTTTATTCCACTGCGGGAATTAGGGTCGTTTGTTTTACTGTGAGAACTAATTTTTACAAATGGGCTAAAACCGTTTTTCGTTAACAGTCAATTCAAAGTTTCTCTTTATTGATCGCAATCGGTATGATAAGCACCTTGTTTATAACATTAGTCTATTACTTCTTGCGTAATTAGAAAGTTTCTCGTATTAGCTTACCGATACCCAGATTCACAATATACACAAGGTGCAACTACCTCGCGATGAAATGACTAAAAAGTATTGATTCTCGACTCGGCAACTTCCTTAAACACGTTGGTTCACCGTCTCGTCGACGGATCTGTGAATAGGTATATAGCTACGACTGCATTCGATGCGCACGACGCAGTATTGAACAGAAAAATATTCGCCGTTATACGCGACCCTCGAGTAGTTCAATCGCCTTCCTCCATTCCTCCAGCTTCCGGTCGCGCCAGCTTCCTTCCCGCAGGAGACGGGGGGGTCGTTTATACTTTCGCCTGCGCACCCCTCGACCGCGACGCATCACGAATCCCGAATTTTCCGTAGTGCTTAGATCGAAATTGGCGAGACACGTAAGAACGAGAACGAGACGAAAAGTGAATCGATGCTTGAACGAAACACTCGTGGAATGAAAAGCCGAGCTACTCACCTCGACAGTATCTTCGAAACGCAGCCGTGAGATACCCTGAGTTGTCTGCTGATATCGCAAGGCCTGACGCCGCTGTGAGCCAACTCGACGATTCTTTGCCTCACGACGTCCGGCAAAGGTCTTCCGTTAACGAAAACGCCCCCAAGTTGATTTACTCCACCATGGCCTGAAAACAGAAAAGAAAAAACAACGATTAGAATTGAAAGTCTTTTTTTTCATGCACGATAGTATCGATCTGAAATCAATCGCGGTGTAAAGAAAAACGAGCCGATTCTACCCAATTTTTCCTACCATTTTTTAACTTAAGTATAATGTACGTAGATATGTGATCAATTTTTTTGTCCGACGATATCTCGAGATCAAGTCACCAGATTTCAACGATTTTCATCTCAATCGACACGGTTTTTCCAAACTTAGAACTGATTTTTTTTAATTATTTGAATATCAAAGTTCCGAAAAACCAAATAGAAATGATGGATGAATGGATTCGAATGAAAATTGTCACCGTAAGGTTTTTCGGGTCGCCAATAACTAATCCCACTTCCAAATTTTGTAATGTTGTATCGATTATAGTGGTTTAAAATAAAAAAAAAATCGTCATAGATTCATGTAATACGGTATCCGATGACTTTAAAATCGTTAATCACAAATCTAAACTTATAGTTCGAAATTCGGATTGAATATTATTCTTTATTTTCTCTATGAATTTAAAACCTGCAGTGTAAAAACGTAAAGTTCTTCGACTATCTCATGGCCAGTCTAAAGCCGCTTGTTCCCTGCAAAATTGCATACTTCGAAAGAGCGTCAATGATTTCAATTTACTCAGCGTAACTCGGTTCGGATTCGCTACGGAATGAATTTCAGCGAAGCGTCAATTTCATGGCTGCCTTGTCGGAAAACAGTATCTCGAACAAACTTCTCTCCAAGAGAGAGAGAGAGAGAGAGAGGAACAGAAAGAGAAAAAGAGACGTACGTGGAAAGAAACATAGAGTCGTAACAACATCGTCGACAGAGACCAGGGTACGAGATAATTCTATTAGCAGTAGGGGTGGTTCTTCGGGGTTGTTGTCGCGGGGTGGCTGATCATTTGATCATTGGTGCGCTGGCCCGAAAGCAGAGACATATGTCGCCGAGGCCTTTTCGCACGTGTTAAGGTGCCTTGCAGCCCTGCCATGCACGGCATGGGCGAAAACTTCCATTATAATATTAGGCCACTGGCCGGACCGGGTTATGAGTCAATTTATTGACGTACCAACGGTATATAATCTCATAACGAACCGCCAGGCTCTCTTTCTCTCTTATTCTCTCTGTTCGCCACCCGGGGTAGCCAGATGTCGTCGTCTCAATTCGCAGGACTCGAGGCTGCTTTTCATCGACGCGACTCGATCGAGGAATTAGATCGTGTTTTAATTTTCTAATGAAGGATGAAAAATTTAATGGAAAGAAATTAAGAAGGTTGAAGGTAGAGAAGTGCAAACAGATAACCGAAATCTTGCAACTCTCGATGCAACGATTTGAACGGTGCAGGAAATGGATCAAAAGTGACAAACGTCAATTCGACGTTGTTCATTTCTGAAGAACATGAAGAATTTCTCGCTGCAATTACGAAATGGGTTAAAAATTAGAACGGTGAAAATGAATGAAAATATTTCACAGCCTGGGAATCTAACTTCGATCAACGCGATGTTGCGAATGGAATACTAATGACGCCTGCAACTTGCAGTGATAAATAACGTCGGTCTCTAATAAGCGACAAAAACGATTTCACCCCGCTGCAGAAATAAGAGAAGGCATATATGGGCAGGAAGATGGGTTCGCACGTGTAAGCGTACACACACGCGTATAATCCGCGTTTTTTCCGCCGCTCATTTTCCCCGATCGATCGGCGAACTGAGAAGGAAGAAACAATGAGGATATTCGGAGAGAAAGCAGCAGACAGATATACGCGTTGCGGGTAAGCGCGATGAACGGTCGTTATCGAAATCGGACTGCAGCCTGCACGGCTCCCGACTTCCGGTCGCAAATCAATTGCTATCCGCGTTTATGGTTGCGCCCCGCGGCGCGGCAACGGGGAATCGAAATCGCGGTTATACGCAAAAAGCTCCGCTGTGAGCTGGACACTCTGGGATTTCCTACGCCGGTCGTTCTCTCCGACCATCAGCGACCATCGCCCGACTTCCGATTGCCCTGCTCTTCACCCTGCAGGCTTGACTTCATTTTTCTTCTTCGCAATTCGTTCATATATATAGATATTTTGGATGGGGGTAAGAATATAGAAGGATCAAAGAACTGGAGGGCTTCTAAAGAAGCGAAAGCACAATTTGTAGAATTTAAAAATGCGGAAAGTAGAAGTGGAGTGGAGAAGTCAAAGAAAGAAACATGGAATGCCGGACTGTAGAATCGTCAGAATCCCTCTCGATAATATATAATCGTATACAGATTTCGACTTTCTATATTTACAATTTTCTACACCTGAAATTTCCACATTTTTGAATTTTATGTTCAAGATTTTCACATCTGTGAAAATTGAAATTGATAATTCTATTTTTTTCTTTGATTTCGAAAACGTTGCTCCGACGTACTTAAAAAAAAGCCTTGCGAACGTGAAACATCAGGATTGAAACAATTTCTTCGAACGAGTTAATATTTCTTTTGCTTCAAGGACTAGACGCATAATTTGCACGGAGTGTAAAATCGAATCGAATCGCATATATACAGGCATATCCATCCGCATGCAAGGTGAATGCATAATGAAAAGTTGAAGGCACGCGCGTTCACGCAGATCTCAAATCACCGGGGTAAAGGAATACTCATGCGTCGCGACTTGTGTCACTAGAGGAGAAGACGGAGTATCGAATACTGCGGGAATATCCTGGAGGTGATATTCGATACTTTTGCGAGCGTGTGTGTGAGTGTGTCCGTATTTTCTTTATACTCCGCGTCGTTTCCTGTCGCGATAGATAGGTGGACCTCTGTTATTCCGTTCGCCAATTCACATCGAGATAAATCTTGGCGAAAAATAATTTAAGATTGAAGAAAAATATTGATATTATATTAAAACTACGAAACACGTGAAAAATTCTTTGAAATGTTTAAAGCATTTCTTGGTCACAAGTTTCTTTAATCTTAATTCATATGATAAAAGATTAATCACACCGATTTAGGAAATCATTGATACTTGTTTGCGTGTGTAAATGTAATTATATCTGACAGCGATAACAAGATAAAAAGTCTATTCAACGGATAATCGAAGTATGCAACAATAAACAATGTCTTGAAAAAAATTCACATCCGTCGGAGTATTGCATCCGTGTAAAATATGCGCGACGATCGAGCAGACATTTTTCTTATTTTTATAGATTGAAGCTGCGAAATGTGCGAATTTAATAATCTTGGACTTTAATTAACAAATCGGATCTGCACCGTTAACATAACAAGAAAATTAGGAATATGAAAAAACGGTAATAACGCATGACAGATAAAACGAGTGTGAGAAAAAAATCTCTTACTTTTCCTGTAATTTGATTAAATTTTTTTCTGTTTTATACTCTGTTGTCTCCAAAGAATAGAAATGCGAATTTTTGCAGCTTGCAAATATTCTGTACTCGATTGTTACGTTATACGTTTCAAAGTGGACGGACCGTCGATTGGCGAAGCGACGGCTCGACGACGCGGTCAGAATTTGCAACAGTAAAATATAAATGACGTGAATAAACAATATTTGTATCATTAACAGCAGTAGTAACGTATTAAAAAGCAGTAGTAGCGTGTTAACAAGCTTAATTAATTCTTCAATTATATTTTTATGCATAAAATAAATATTTTTCACATCAGTCCCGCTGTTCTATCATAAATTCGCAATACCCACTTATAAACAGTACTTTGACGCGAATTATCATCACAGGAAACAAACTATTTAACAATTGGCTAGATCGAACATAAACTTTTACGGTATATATTAAAATCCGATGTATACAAATAGCATAACACAATAGAAACTTTCCAAAGCGCTCCAGGGTCCAGCGTGCAAAAGATTGGAAAATCAAAACGCGTCGCACAATCTTTTGAAATGAAAGTAAAAAGAATCAGTTATCGTTAACGCCAGAATAAAATTAATGGAATCAAAGAAAAAAATTCTAACAACCATTGACACTCATCCTAAATAAAAAAAACCGTTTCACCGTCGCTACCGAATTTAACAACCGCACGTTTATCACTGTGATGCAGAATTTGCAGCACTTCCCGAAGTCACGCGGCGCAGGATTAGAATTTTATTAGAAACCGATGCAGCGCGACGACTCCTTGGTAAAATTGTAAAAAAATCATCATTTTCTATAGAAATGATGACGTAATATCGTCTCCCTTACAGGTATAATATTCCATCATGTTTTGATTGTATCGATAGGCGGTGCTCAGGTCCATGGCGCCTGTTTCGAGCACCTGGTCGAGCTCCGTTCCCTCTGACTCCGGGGCTTTTTGCTTTCCGGGTCACTCTGAATCGCCTCCCGCGCACCAATTGTCAGGACGTGAAAAGCCGAGGCCGGTGATCTCGGTTCGGCGGGTACGGATGAAATCCTCGTTGATTTTTCACGGAAAGAAACCGTCGGGTTTCGCACAATGAACGTCGTCAAGAAATCCTTTGTCGAGTACCGCGGGTGGCTCTTCGAGACCGCTGCGGCGGCCCGGCGGCCCCTTCATCCCGGGGCCCAGGGCGACTCTCCGACCCCGAGGATGAAAAGGGAATGAAAATGAAAATGAAAATGAAAATGAAAATGAAAATTGAAAATTGAAAATTGGAAAATGAAAAATCGCTCGTCCTTTTCACTCCGGCTATTCGGTTTCCATTTCGCTGCACCCGCGACACCAGGTTACACGTCCGAAAATCCAACCCCGCACCACAATTTTACCCGATAATTCGCACTTCACTGCCGCACCGATTCCGCTTTTCCCCAAAGAAATTCTATATATCCTGCACTGTGTGGACGACCTAATCGCAAAAACCGGGGGCGCGGACGGAGCGACGAGGCGGCTGCTCGCGGGCAGCGTGGCACGTGTGATTTTGACTTCTAGACCGCGAGAGAGAGCGCCGTTCTCTCCTCCTCGCTCTCGTCCAACGCTCCGCCCCCCAACCCCTAGTCCAGGATCCAGCATCGCGACGCCGGGCGCCGATTCGACCGGAGGCAACGTCACGTGGCCGAAAGGGGCGGGACGAGCTTCGGGGTTGCTACGACGACGCTCCGCGACGCTCTCTCCGCACCACCGAACGATCTGACTCGATTACGACGGGATCGCGGGGCAAAGATTCCGGCAAATAAACGCGACGATTTTGAACTCGGATTCACGTTCGCGCCGAGCTTTTGTTATTGCCGTATCAAAACAGTAGATATCGATTATTCCCGTTGGTTAATTCTCGCATGCACGTGGAATGCTTGCTTTTTCAATTCGCTTTTCAATCGACGCTTTTCAAAGTTCGATATTTTTGCCAAGGTGAGCACAAATTTTTCGAAAAAAAGTTTCATGTCATTTGCAAGTTTTCCAGGACCTAAAATCTAGTTTTCCCCGAACATTTTCCCAGTTCTAGTAAGTTACTAAAACCTAAATCGTTCAGCTTATTTACTCTGTCATATTCGGTTAAAATTCAATTCGAATTGAGGAAAAAGTGACAATTTTAGTTTTTTCCATCACCAAATTAAAAATCCCCTGACAATTCAGGGTTTTACAGATTTTACAGGTGTGAGGCCACCCTGTTTGCCGATCAGTATATGGATGTTACGTGCTTTTAGAAAAGAAGATCGAACACTCACTATCAATGGTTTCTCAAATTTCATGCAGTTATTGCGACACTGCAAGGGATTTTGGAAAAGTCACTCGTATGAGAAAATTTCAGGCTTTGTGTATCGAAATTGGAGCAGCTCACAATTCGAATTCTGTGAAATCTCAAAGATTCCATCATTTGTAACGATTGGACTTAATATAATAAGTAACTCGTAAATTTTACAGATTAAAAATAAAAATAACTCCAAAACCATTTGATTCTAGGTCTTCAGGTTCACTTTCTGTATCGAAAAAGTAATAAATTAAATTGAAATCCGCTACGGAATCAAAAACTCCCAGTACATTCGAAATCTGCAAGATACAGGGTGATTCAGAACTAAGTGACGAAACTGATGGGAGTAATAAAAATGGTCGAGCTGAGTAAATTAACCTAAAGCAAAACACGACCGGTCAAAAAATCGTCTTGTAACGACTGGCTTTGATAATAAAATTTGATATTCCAATACGTCCGTTATAAATTCTTAAATTTGAAACCGTGATCCATTACCATCGCGCGTCCTCGTTGTTTCGTTTGTCAAAAATTCAACGTCAAAAATATTTTCGTTTCATAAAATTCGTGAATTCGAAAGCGTTATGTTTCGCACGAGCAGTCGAGCGCGCTCACCAACAAGAAACGAATAAAATGAAATACAAAAATTTCAAACGAAAGTATTTCCAATATAAAGTATTATCTCAAAAACCAGTCGTTGCAACCAGATTTTTCAAACAATCGTATCTCGTGAACGCGACTTCGGATACGACATATTCCCCGTGTTAATTAACTCAGCTCGACCTCTCTTTTACCCTAATAAGTTTGGTCACTTGCTTCTGTTACACTCTGTATCCAAGCATATTTTCCAGTCTACGAAATGACGTTTTTTGCAAGTCGACAATCCAAGAATGCGAACATAGTCGATCGTCGCGAGGCTAATCAGCGAAATACTGCCACGATTACACGTCCCCTAGCTTATGAGGTATGATACTAACAATAAAGGCGGATCGGCACCTCGATGAGGGGGAGGTGAGGTGGTGAGAGGAGAGGAGAGGAGAGGAGAGATCACCCCGATCGCCCGGAAGGTGCGGTCAGCCTCGGTGGGATCGTCACCGAGCCGCGAATCTCACACGGACCGGCTTACATTCGAGTGTGACACCCCCGCCGCCCCCGCTCTCTTTCACTTTTTCTTTCATTCTTTACAGTTGCGCTCTATACTTAAACACCTACGTGGCATCCAGTATACGGAATTAGTTTCGCGTTGACACTAGACACTCGAGGGCTAAGGGGCGACAGGTGCAGCCTGCATTCATCGTCGTGGTTCTCGTTGTGTGTTGCATGTGTTGTTGTGTATGTGTTATATCTACATCTTTCCGTCTTCCTGCAGCGCAACGTTAAGGAATCACGGCACCTTTGTACAGGCACGATGTTCATGACACGTGTGTTCATGTGGTCATGTGATGCACTATATACACTCTTATACCTTCATCACGTCTATTGGCCGGTGTTTCTGCATATGGATACGTATACAACGCAGATAATATATCACCGGCACCAAAGCGTGACGTAAGACAAGAACGACAAAGAATTATACCTAAAACTATTTCACCGAGCATAGAGATTTTCATGATTATAACGTTGGTAACTGATAATTATTTAATAAATAGGATAGTAGTGTTTTTTTTTTTGGATGATTTGTGCAAATACTCAATTCGTATTAATATCGATGAGTACAACGGTGTAAAGTACTTGTTACAATTCAAACAAGAAAATAAAAATTTTCATCCTATCCATTTTCCAAATGAGAAATAATTGAAAAAATGGATGACAAAACAATCGGTTGGTTGAAAAAAATAAATCAATAATCTCTCATCGCTAGACAAATAATAATAATAATAATAATAATAATAATAGTAAAAGCAACCAGACCAGCCTCTATGGAATAACGATAAGGAGAGTAAAAAATCTGGGGAGAACTTTTAGCCTAGCGCACATCGTTTGTCATAATTCCGTTTATAATCCGGTTATAAAAGGAGCGAGATTTTTAGTTTGGCATATAATTTGCGGAAACGAACGAGGAGCTCAGTCCCCGTTGACGTGCAATATGTCCGTAACATGATTGCACCGAGGAGCAGCGAGTGCAGCAGGGCTGAGAAGGTCGCTCGGGTGCAGGGTTATCGCCGCAGCTCGTATAGAAACACGCAAATCGGGGTGCCGGGGGTCGAGGTGAGGGGGGCAGGAAGGGGGCAGCGCCAGATGCAGATGAGCCGGCCCGCCGCGGGGTGCATCGATCACGAGTGCACCGGGACACGTAATCAGTGCACGTCCGGGTCTCGGGGGTGGCTCGTCCTCCTCGTGATCTCCGCCGAGTACCGCAGCATCAATCATGCCATTTTTTATTTCTACTTTCCTTTTTATTCTGTTCTATTTATTTACTTTTTTTCCTTCTTCTTTCTTTCAGAGTTTGCGCGGGAGTCCCGACGAATTTTCAAATTTCTTATTTTCTCGATGTATTTTATTTTAACTGTATTTTAAGGGGCTGAGAATTAAGTATTTTTACATATAATGTGGAAGACAGTGTACCATGCTAGATGAGAAAAGAAAAATCTACAATCGGTGCAATGTATTATATCAAGAGAAAAAGAGAGAGAGAGAGAGGAAGAGCAATTTATTTTTTCAGTATCAAGTCGGATGTGTCTAACTAGTTTGCGATCCTGGGGTTCGTAGAGGATAGGGGGCCGGCAGGGGCACGAGGAAATAAGAGGCCTTTTCCCAAGATTAACGATACTTTAGTGCTGTTTTAAAGAGGCCAGAGTCCCTCCCCTCCCCACCCCCTCCCCTTCTTTCTCGTTCTCCTACTTCGTTTCCTCCTGCTTTTCCGAGTCCCGCGAATTTCTTAAATATATATATATATATACCTATATAGACCGTACCGTGTGTAAATGTATACTTGTACACGTATACACTGGTGGCGAAGTTGTATGCACGGGTTGCTCTCTGCGGGATAAACCCTATTTCGTTATTTTATACACCCCCGCCGACACCGCCGAGCTGCGTTCCTCGCAGGAGAAGAAGAAGAAGAAGAAGAAGAAGTAGAAGGGGGAGGAAAAAGAAAAGCACGGCAATCGTCGAGAGTTGAAAGCAGGGCATTTTATGATGACTACAGAAGTGGTCGCGGGATATCGCTCGACCCGGACCATCGCGGTACGTACAGCAGTCTTGGTGCCAGGGTCTGCAGGGGTGGGGTTTCAAGAAAAGGAAACTTCCCCCGTGGCGGCGGTCGCGAGAGAGAAAGAGAGAATGAGAGAGTGGGAGGGAGGGATGAGGGGGTGGATGTTCGGTTAGGGGGGCTGGGACTTGGCCCGGGGAGAAAGAGAGGGACTTGAATTGATTGCTTTCATTACGCAAAAAAGTCTCCCCTTACTTGACTCGGTATTTTTAACTTCGCGGCTCCCGACGGCTGGCGGTGGTGGCGAATAAGTAAGCGCGCTATTTACATCAGAGATCTCGATAAGTTATCGCTTGTCGACCTTATGTATACCCACTATAGGTAGGCATACGTGGTACATCCATACCTACCCCATTTCACTACACCTGAAAATCGAATATCAGCATCGATCATCAAACTATAATACGATGCCGGGCATTTTATTCTCCACGGGGTCGAAAACAATGAGCCATTAGCTGTCTATTAACCCTCATGCACAGAGCAACGCGGAGTGATCATTTGCGCCAGGGTAAAATAAAAAACAGAAATAAAAAAAAAAAAAAAAAAAAACAACTCGGCGAGGCGATGTATCGAGGTTTCGGGTTGACGGTGCGCCCCGCGGGAAATGCTAAATGTCAAACACACCCCCGGAGTTCTTACCCGGGGGACGTAAAGGGCACAAGATCGTAATATTATTAGGCTCTATCCATCACGAGCTTATTTATACCGAATAAGCTTCCACGTATATTACATATGTATGTATATACACATGTACACACACACACACACGCACGCGTATCCGCACCTTTGAGCCTCGGTGAAACGATGTCGAAGGTGACGACGACTCGTAGTATTATTTCTCTCTATTCTTCCCCCCTTTTTCTCTCTATTCATCCAAATTATAGTCAAAGTAAACAGCGAAGTTTGCTAGAGACTTTGTCGCCCCGCTTGCTTAGCGTACACGAAGCAAACATAAACTCACCATCGAGTGTTGTTGTCACTGTTCGGCCTGTCGTAATGTCATCGAGTCATTGTAAACACGTCGTATGTTTCGCGGGTAACGCGTTACGCGTCGTCTCTCGTCCAAGGGAATATATTATTCTCCCCTCGTCAAGTTCGTGCGCCAGTAAACCAATCGACCTGAGAGTTTCGTTGGTCGAGCAGCGTCTTTTTATTTTTCCTACCCTTTTTTCCCGGGGACGAAAAATTCCTAACCGGGTAAAATTATAATACAAAGGACGATAATCTACGCGGGGTAAAATTTCCGCAATAAACTTATCGCATAACCCGTAACCCTATAATCATGCGCCACTTACTCAACAGGAATATTTCTTCTCCTTCATTGGGATGCTGCGACTGCTTCTGCCAGCTTTGATCATCGGCCCAGCAGTTGGTCGCGTGCTGAATGACGACTGACATATCGTTAAGGATCACCTTTTAATCGCAGCCGCCGATACAGAACCCCACTAAATTCACTCGTTTAGTCGTTAACGTAACCGCGGAGACCGATTAACGACCCGCTAAATAAACTCCGTACACATCCCTCGCTCACCGCACGCACAAGTGATTTTTTACCACCAACAAGTGTCCCGATTCTGTGTGCGTGCAACACGGTTTGGCAGGTACTCGTAAATCGCTCGTCCCGTCGCGGTACTTGGCTCATGACTGGAGCTTGGACAGGTGTCCTTCCCCCCTCCATCCCTCGACGTCACCCTCTCTCGCTCTCAATGAAATTCTCTCTCGCTCTCGATGTACGCTCAAAGTTTGTTTTGATTTCACTCCGATTCCATTCCCTCCGGATCGTCGAGTCAAATGTCAGAGGTGCACGGAGAGTGAGCGGGTAAATCGCGTAACCGGGATGAATGAACGCTGTTGACGTTGTGATTGGACGGTGTTTCTCCGTTTGAACGACAAGCCTACTTCCTACTTCCCGCTTCGGGTGATCCTGAATGAAATTGTCTTTTCGGCGAGGATGACGGAATAATTGAAGGGTCGCAGGCTCGAGGTTATCGACTTTCCACCCCGTAAAAACAACGCGTATGCCTAGTAGGAACCCTCTACATCGGGGATGCAGGGCATTAAGGGTTGGCCGGCTTGAGTGGATTGTCGCTGCGGTCTCGCCGGCTCGGTTCGGCCGCGTCGCGTCGCGACTCGCGGCGAGGCTGCTGCGGCACGTGCTGGCGCGTGGCTGAAGGGGGTGCTTATGATCTATGCCCCGTCACCGTGCCCATATATATGGAAATAGTTGCTTCGTCGTCCAAAAATACCCCCTTTAACGTCTTGCCGGCGACGTGAAAGTTTCATTGAGTTTCCCCGAAGAGTCGATGGGGGGGGGGGGGGGGGGGGCTCGGTGTGTGTGCCGGAGCCTTTTAAAAATCCGCTCCGCACTGCACGCTTCGCCTCGAAGTGAATGCCGAGAGAGAAGGAGAGAGAGAGAGAAAGAGAGGGAGAGAGAGAAGCGGTGACGGGGAGAAGGAGAGAACGGATCGGACTCTCTTTGTGCGGGTTTTTCGCTTGCGCCGACCTCGATCAATCGTGAAAACGGCGAAGAGGATTCGCCCCATTTTTTCCCCCCACTGATCGGCAACGTTTTGCCAGTTTTCTTTAGCGAAAGAGGGTCGAGAATCTTGATAAGACATCGGATTATAGACTTGTGTAATTTTTGGATTGTTTTCGGTCGTGTCGTGTCGGACTGGAAGGTGGCTATGTAATCTCGAAAATAAGGAAAGACGGAAGGAAGGAAGGAAGGAAGGAAGGAAGGAAGGAAAGTCCTTCGAGATGCCGCAGCGCCCGGGGGGCGGTACATATTTCACGCTCGGTGGTTTCATCTCGCGGAAAGAGAGACAATCTGAACCAGGATGGATACATCATCGCCGTGACGCGGCGTATAATAACCGGTGGTCCACCACCACCGCCGTCGTCACCGCCGCCGTCGTCGTCGTCGACGGGCTTGAAAAATCCTCCTTATTTATCCATATCCTCGACGTTACATCGGGGGCCGAGGCGACGGCGCCGCGGCGAGAAATCGCGGAAATCGAACATCGCGAGGCCTACGCGACTAACGGCGGTAATGTATTCTGGGTACGCGGAGCGCCGCAGGGTGCGGAGGTGACGGCGAGAATAAGAGCCGGCGAAGAACAAGAAGACGCGGAGGCGGAGGCTGAGGAGCTATTTGTCACGTGACAAACGAGCCTCGAGCGACGCCGGGCGTCGTGGGTGGCTCGAGGCTCCGAGGCATCGGGATCGACGGGCACCTCGCGCTCCCGAGGAGGAGGACGACTCGAGGAACCGAACCCAGAGACCCGTGTCGACGGCTGCGGGAGCCGGAGGAGAAATCAAAGAGCTGCATCGGCCCGCACACGTGACTCTCCGATCACTCATTTCGGTAGTTTCAACTTTGTTCCCCGTTAGCCCTCCTCCTCCTCCTCCTACTCCTCCTCGGCCATCCTCCACGTGTGTGAATTGCAACACCGTCCTCGTATAACTATAGGTATGTATAAGTATACATGTAAATACGGGGTGGGCCAAAAAAAAAGAAAAAAACGGGGCCGATTTGAAACGTGAAGAAAATCCGAACGCGTTGACCGATTTTCGAAAACTTTATTTTGCTTGAAATTAGAAGAATGAATCCTTTTCAGTCTCCCAGCGACTTTTTTAAGACCTGATTATCAGCTTGCGTGTATCTAAAAAACGAATAAATATTTTCCAAATTTTCAACCGCGAAATGAAAGATTCGTTCTTTTCTGTTCGAGACAAAAGAAAAATAAGTTTTCAAAAATCGTTCAACACATTCGGATTTTATTCACGTTTTAAATTCGTCCCGTTTTTTGCTTTTCAGCCCACCCTGTACGTACCTACATTGTACATGTGTACGCATGTATGCTCAGTGTCGGATGCGTGCTTCTCGTTTCCTGGGAGCTTTTTAAACGAGCCCGAACTCATGGACCGCGAAGAGTGACACATTGCACCTCGTTTCGGTGCGGGACAATATTTATCAAAAATGAATTATCGCGCGAGTGGCGTTGCAACGCGGTGCATCTAGGTGCGCAGCATTGCTTTATATAGTTCCGCCGCTCGGATCACGGGATACAAATGCCGTTAAGTCGCATTTCGAAAACAGCTTGTGTGAAAAAATCTCTGCAACTCAACCCAGGCACTTCTCAAGTTATAAGTCATAAGCGGACTATTTGAGGCTATCTTTTTATTAAAAATAATTATTATACATAAAAAAATTGACACTTTCTAGTTTGTGACTGTAAGCGGAAAATCTAGTCGGTAGATACAATATGTTACTATATATATATTCTTTTTCGATACAGTTACTCGTGCTATACTTTTACCCAAATTTTGCAATAACTTCATGTAGACAGATCGTTCCCTATAGCTATTAAAAAATTTAATCTTAACATCAATAATAATCATTCTATACAATAATAGTTATTCGTGCCAGGTTTTACTGTAAAATTGCTTTTGTAATTTGAAACTATTTTACCATAACTTGCCTTGTAACAATAACAAATTGAAATTTCATTCAGTCAGCATGCCTTTTGAGTAAATAAAAGGGGGTGTCACAGACCATCTTTGATTGACTCTTACGTTTCTGCGTCCATCTTTCACCCCAGGTACCCACTACGAGTCCATCATTTTCTCGACCACATGCACGTACATAAGCAATCTCCCCAATCCAGTTTTCTATGACACTGTGCAGGGATCGGTCGTATACAAAGCGCGGTCGTATATAGACGGATTCCATCCGCAGGGCGATGCGAAAATGCATTTCGGTGAGCCCAAACGAGCGACGGTATAAGGGGTGGGGGAGGGGGTTGGGTACGGTGCTCTTGGATTTCGATGTGACCGGGAAACACATAATGTCTAATGGGGGTGATTGTGCTCGCCTTCCGTGACGGATCAATCTGCCACCCCCGGCCGCACCAAGCTCTGTCCCTCTCTCTCTCTCTCTCTCTCTCTCTCTCTCCCTCCCTCCCTCTCACTCTCGGCAGCTACCCCTACAGGACACCCAACAACTGAGCCGAAACCCAGGCGCGAACTCGAGCGAACAACGATCATATACAACGATTTTATACGTTAATACAGATCGGACCGGTGATGTGGCTGCGAAATGAGGCTGCAGAAAGACCAGAAGTCGTCCACGCATAAACGCACTTAAGGCCACTGCAAAGTATTATCGTCGAATTATTATTAAGCGTCGTCAAGCGCCGATTTTCGCCGGATTACACGGGGGTGGAACTGTGGCTTGGGTCTGATCCCCGCTCTCAATTCCGCGGAGATTTATTGCCCCAAATTTTTGATTACACTGCACCCGGCGGCGGCGGCGGCGGTGGTAGCCGTTATAATCCCGCCGCTGGCTTAACCGCTTGATTCAGTCTAATCGCCTCGCGTCCCTCCGCACGTTTTCGACTCTCTAATTTGAACTCTTTGAGTTTTTTTCCCGTCGGGGTATCGTTCGAGCAATTATGCAGGATCCCGTTCCGCTAATCGGCAGATCGGTTTGCGCGGATTACACATAATCGCAGGGGATGAAAGCGCGGAGAATGTGAAAAATTCGCGAGTGCCTCGTGGGATGAAATTTTTGTACGTGTGGTGGAGTAAAAAATCCGTCAAGTTGGACTCTTCGTTTAATTCTTAGCACTGAAATTTCCCCCCCATGAAAATATGAATAACAGGAAATACCGAGACGGTCATTCTGGTCTTCTATACGTAGAGACGGCGGATGGCGCATGATTACCCGAGGCCATGCAGACAAATAGAGAAGCAATAAAACGTGTGTCATAAACGACTGGAAGATTTATGCGAGCGTGAATATTTCTCTATTTCTGTTTCCTCAAGTTTATATTAATTATCATTACTGTTCGTTTCTGTTTGTTGTTGCGGTTTTTTCCCTCTTTCTATTCTCTTTTTTATTTCTCTACTTCTTTCTGCCTCCTCCCGCTTCTATTTGTCCGGTCAATAAATTAACAAGAACATGTATAATAATAAATTGCGTTAGCGAGATCGTGCGAGAGCCGAAGGGAAGTATAACGTGTTATATGGTCATGTGTGCAGCAGCATTACACCAGTTCGAAAGATGTAGCGGTTGACATCCTTGCTCAATGAACGAGGCATCGGGAGAAAAAGAGAGAGGAGAGGAAGAGCGAGAAGGAGAGCGGGAGAGGAGGAGAGCTGGTGAGAGAGACGGGAGATCCTGAGGCACTTCCGACGCACGGCGTTAGGTGGCAGCAGATATTCGTCAGAAGAGAAGTAGAAGCAGCGATGTACCACGGATGTTGTGCGACTTTGTCGGAAACGTAGATCCTCGTTACCCGAGTCACGAGGTATTCGCTATGTACCAACGAAAATCAACCCGATTATCATCAACCTGCCGCCATTGATGCGGACCAAAGAATCTTATTTTGAATTTTCGGCGATAAAATAGCAGCAACAAAATCTTGGGAACAATTATCAAAAATCAAAGAAAATAATCAAAAGCGATGAACAGGCTGTAAAAATACCGACGCAAGTCACGTTAAAAAACAAGAAAGACGTGGACGATAAATACAGTAACTCCGATACTGTCGATCGTTTCACCATAATATCAATTCTGCTACAGGGTTCTACTTTTCATGACTGAAGCGCAACGGAAGACGCGTCAACGGAAAGGAGAAGTGAGTAAACGTTGGAAGTGGTTTCTGAATTTTTTCCCTCAGACTAGGGGGGAACAATTTAGCGGATGATCACCGGAAGAGGGAGGGATAAAAAGCTGGAGGTATCGAGAATGAAAAGCATAACGCGGTAAGAACGAGCCGAAGTGTCTTTATAAGGAATCGAAGCGACGCGACGTCGAGATGCAGTCGTTGAATGTAGTCGAATGGCGCACGGCATGCAGTGGGCACAACAGTCTCTCTTATGCATAGCTCGAGTCGAAGCCGTTCTTGGCGCAGCAGCGCAGCAGCGCAGCTCAGCTTGGCGCAGAAAGTGCATTAGGTAAGGCGGTGATTATCTCGTTGTAGTACAGCGTTCGCCGCATTAGCATTACTATCAGTCGAAACCTCTCCCTGAGCGCTGCAGCAACGCATGTCGCATTACGCAACTCCCGCGCTCACACACACACACACACACACATGTGCGCACATTGCGCACGTTACAAAACACCGACTAACTCTCCCAAGTGTGCCGCAGTAGGTAGCCGAGCTACGAGATTTATCGAGACATTCCTCGCTGAATTAGGTTTCAGCGCAGCTTTCGTCGCAAGCTGCGAATCCTTGCGTTGTCTTTGCGAAGACCATGGAGGCGGCGCAACTTTTCCCCGTAAACACGATGTTTCCTTTTCTCCATCCCGTGGAGACCGCACGCCGAGGTTGCGGGGACCAGGACTTGCGGATCCAAAGCTGCACGTGTGACGCAGCCGCACATATCCAGCGGCTCGTGACCGGGAGCGAAAAGCGCGCGTCCCTGATCGACGGGCACTTTAGCACTCTTTAGCGCAGTCTTGCGGTCGGACGAAGGCCGATAATTGGGTTCCTCGAGGTCGGGCGAGTGTGCGGTACGTGCAGAGGAGCACCCCACACGTCGAGCGTCGAAATCGAGCTCGGCACCTTCCGCTGGTAGCGCTTTTCAAGCCGCACAAGCTCGCCGTCAAACCGCAAAAGGCGCGCAAAAATCGCGCAATTTGGGATAGACGGGCCTCCTGACGTCACACGTGAATCGGACGACCGGATCACCAGGGTGAGTCATTCGGTCGGAATAGCATCGCGGCAGCAGAGAGCGACTCGCAGCGGGCCTCGCAAATCGTTTCCTGCCGGCTTCTGCCGTCGAGGCAATTACCGCAGGTAGGATACGCGTGTCTGTGACTCACGGGCGTGCGTGGTGAACACTCACACCGAATCCTTGTGTACATAGGTTGTTCGGTACGAACTCGCGCTTTCGGTCGAGCCTAACCTGCCTTTGTGGTTGACTGCTCGACTGTTCGACCGAGGCCTCGTCGTCAGACGCCGATGATAAACTCCCGGGCGCACCTCTCGCCTCGCCGATACTTGCCTCAAGGTCCGTCAGAATATAGACAGAAGGCAGATCCAGATGAGCGCGTGTCTCTCTCGATCCTCATCCTCATCCCGCGGCACAGACCAAAATCAACTTTCCCCAGGATTTCGAGGACGCGGATTAATTAACGTCAATTTCAATGATAATCACCGTCGAGTCTATACAACTTAATGAGCTGCGCATGTCGATCTAAATTTCTGCCCGCCGCCCCCCCCCCCCCCCCCCCTCCATCGCGGGCATTCCATCCGTCGCTTTTTTTGCATTTTATGCCTACATCGTTTATTTTCACTTACACCTCTCGCGATCCGCGATGAAAACGAAACTCGTCTATACGCGCGGGAGTGAAAAAGTCGCGGCACGAGGCTCGAGATCCTTAAGATCGACGCCGATAAATCATACCGCGACTGCCGCACGGCTCGCGGCGAAAAAGCTGCGGCACGCCTCGTCCTGTAGCAGATCTGCGATTTTATAAACTTGGAACGGATGCGCCGACGACCCGCGGCGATACCGAGTCGGCCGGAAGTCGCCGGCTCTCCCCGTGAGAATCGGTTATCTAATTTTCGGAAGGCGGATGAGGAAAGTTCGGCCGACGGAGCGCCGGGGTGCCGCCGTTGGAAGTTTGGTCCTTGCGGCGACCGAGCGGCTCGACCGTTTTTCTGTCAATCTCCCGTGATCCCTGTAATTTCCTGTCTAGAGAACCGCGCTGCGGCTTAATGTTCCATTGTCTCAGCACGCTCCCGCCCGCCGTACACACCGTAGACTACCTTTGCACCCTCCACCTCGGTGCCTTCCGAGGAAACCGAGGATGAACGCTGTGCTTCTCCCCCTTTGACTCCCACTATTTTAACTACGCGCCGCTGCCAGAGATTCTCAGTCGACCGTTTCCCAGTTGTTCTCATTTTTGTATCGAGGTGGTTTTTTAGTTTTAACTTTTTTAATTTTTTTTTTTTCTGTTTCATTTTGTTTTATTCGTTCCAGGGAAGGTTCTAACGATTCACAGACGCATCTGGACCAACTTTGAGTTACAGCATCTTTGGTTGAATGGCATTGTAGGTACGAGTAGTTCAGCGCACACGGGTTAACCGGTTGGCTTTGTGTTGTAATGGGCGGATAAAAAAAAGCGGCGGGAAGATTAACGCCGCTAGAGAAGGGTTCCGGGAAAAGCGTAGGGAATAAAATTCAAATTTCTGTCACGGTCGATGAAAGGAGCGGGCCGATCTGGCTCGCGTCGATCGCGGGATCGAAATCACCGGTAGCCCTGGTCTAATCTAATAACGAGGCGCGAGTCGAGTGGAGTTGAAAGCGCGGAGATTAACCCATGAAAGCGGGCCGCGGTTGCAGTCGTAATTGCCTCGAAACCGGGGCCGGGGCTCGTCCTGCGGGAGACTCGAAGGGCAAAAAACGCGCTCGCCGCCAGAAATCCCAGAAAGACCCGCGATCTCTACGGCATTGTGGCTCTCGGAGATCGGTCGCACGATAGACCCGGTCAAGGACGTGGAGTTCGTTCCCAGAGCGGGTCGTCTTCGCGTTTTCGCACCACCAGGGAAAAACCGACGGCATGGAGCTGATTGGACATTCTCACGCCGGTCGCGGAACGTCGGGGCTAATTTCGTTTTTCACTCGACACCCTCGGGCTCCGGGGGTCGAAGGTTCGACTTCGCCGCTTCACCGAGGCGAGGCACTTTCACCGCGCAGGTGATTCGTACCTACATTATGTGTGTTGAATCACGGAGCGTAAACCATCCTCGATGAGCGTTGCGTTGCGGAGGCTCCTCGTCGAGCCAGTAAGTCAAGGGGGACACAACGGACAATGGGGGCCGCGGGAGCAAACACAAGGACGCTCCCACGTCGAGCTCCTCCCGATCCCACCGCGTCAACCTGCGGATCTCAGACCGAATCGTGCCAGCTAACTCGAGAATCATGATAGAACCAAAACGCAGACGAGGCTTGCTGTGAGGATGGAAATGGAACAGGACGTTTTCATTGTCGTCTCCGCTTCGATTTCGATTACCCTTAATTTTAATTCTTCCAAATCGACTCTATTTCGAACAACCAAAAAAGACGGAAAGCTCGCAACCTTTTTTCCCAAATCCACTTTCCAAAATCGCGTCAAGGGTGGTCGAGATTCGTCCTTGACGGAGGAATAGCTGTGGGAGGAAAGTTGAGCCTGTTCGGTAGAATCCTTTGACGAAGAAATACGGTAATATAAGCAAGACTGTTAAAGTTTCTTCACCCGGAATGGATGAATAAAGGCTGACTATACTGAGTGAGGTTTTCGACGAGCGTATTTACGCAAATTACCGACTCACGAATACCGCACCTGCTCCGAAGATCCTTGTGAAGGATTCGTGCGGAGCTACATTCCGGGAAATCCTTTCCTCGCTCTTTTTTTCCCTCGTTTTCTCTGTATTGTTATTCATCTGCGGATAATTTGCACTCCGAGTAAATAATTGAAGGTAGAGCTTATACCGCTAATTAAAACTTGAAGCCTTGCCGTTCGCTCGCTTTTTTTTGGTCCAACGTATATTTCAACGATCCAAGCAAGATTAATCTCTCACAAACTCTGGTCCCAAGTGTAACCAGAAAGTGAAAAATGCACGAGCCGCCGAGGAGACTAGCCCGCGTTCATTTCGTTTTCCCCTGCGCCGGATGAATTCCAGGTTCCACTGGGTGACCACACTTCCGGTGCTACAGTGCGCGAGCGCACAGACGATTCCTACGTGCGAGACACGCCTGCATCGGGTTCTTTCCCGTGTATTATCGCCGTAAACCAACAAAATTCTTTTCCCTACGTTCGAGTATCGCTTGCGTCTCACCCGAGTTCGCCGACATTATCCTTAAAAGGAGACGCCATGCAAATATTCTCCTGCAATTTGATCGACGGAAAAAATAAAACTCGGTGTGTCCAGGTGTTTTTAAGAACAGACTCCCAAACGCCAAAATCGGAGATTAATAAATCCCATGAATTCCTCAATACGAGGTTCGATCGAATATAATATTACGTGGACGAACACACAATGACAGACCGCGACCGCATGTGTATCATAGAAAGATACGGGTGTAAAATGTGGGTCGCGTGCACGGGCGGAGTGTAGGTATTACCTGGGTAAGTATACGGCGAACGAACGCAAGCGAGGCACCGGATTCCGAGAGGAAGGAAGGGGATCGCATCGAGCAACGGTCCTGGAGCTGCAGCGGCGGTCCGGTGGCTTGTTAGAACTCGGGCTACATATCTACATACGTTTCATACCGTTTTACGGTACCGAACGACGCGACGTCGCGTTTCATTTCTCCATGCAGCCTCGGCTGTCCGCGACTATTTTTTATTGGTCAAGTATACCAAGTACCAAGGTACTTCGGAATCCGGACCCCTTGAATAATTCTACTTGCGGCACTTTAGAACGACGACGTTGGATTGTTCCACCGGAAAAGTGCGATTCGAGATCATCGTCGAAGGAGGAGGAAGGTGGAAAACTCGCGGTTTCGAGACGGATCGGGATCCTGAAATTCCTCTTTTCGATACACGCGAGCTTCTACGAGTTACGACCACACGGAACATGCTAAACACCTCCTTCGGCTAACCAGCTGAATTCATTCACACCGTCGCGGTTATCTACCTTCGGATATAAACGAACGAGAAATAAGGCGGAAAATTACCGCGCAATCTATCTTCTCAGTCGGTTGAATATAAAGTCATTAACTATCGCGTCGAGAATCCTGCACGGTGGTCGGATGGATCTACGGATTTATATGTATACAAACTATCGCAAAGACTTTTCACTCCTTTATTCTTGTACGAATCGTTTACTTTTTTCTCACAGAGTTTTAATCACTCGAAGGATGTCGATTTTTTTACTATCGTAGTCCAATTCATAATTGTTCATAAAAACAGTACCAAGTCCTTAAGGTGTTACACACATAAAACTAAATGAAAAATATTAAAACAACTGGTTGATAACGACGTCTAAATATTTCCTCAACTCCTCCAGGTTCTACGACAATTTTTTTTTTTCAGTATTTATCAAAAATTTTCCAATGGCACCTTAAAAAAAAAAAAGAAGGTGAAAAAATAACTGGGATCAGCCGGTGGCGGAAGAAGTGCGATTAGACGAATCGAGCGCATGGATGCGGAGTGAAGTGATCCGGCGTGAGGCTAGCCGGGCGGATCAGGAGCGGGCGTATCTACTGCATAGGATCCAGAATCACGGCTCGTTTCGTTCGGCCGATTCCCGTTGCAAGCTCTCGCCTCGCCGCAGGCGATATCGCTAATAATAATACTGCCGACCATCGCGGTAGACACAATAAGCGCTTATTGTGTGAGTGACTCAATGCAGCCTGCAGATCCGACCGAATAGACCGTCATTAAGGTTTTACTGTTTTTCTGCCTCACGATCTCTATCGTCTCTCTAACTGCGTTACGGTTATCTCGCCTATATATTCGCGCGTGTATTTCATTGGTAATCGCCATTCCTCGAGGACACTATTCCGCGTGCTGCCGATGTTTCTTGTCACAGATCCTGCCATTTGTACAGCTAATCACCTGCCCGTTAATCGATTTCCCCTCCGCAGTTTGTCTTTATTAGTATTTTACCTACGTGTAACGCACTGTGTCTTACATATCGCAATTATTCTCCGTCGAAGGCTATCGTTTCGTTTTTATTTTCTTATTCTTTCGTCCTTCTCACTTTACGGATTTTCTCCTCGTTAATCTGTTACAGGTATACTATATCGCTTCCATAATTTATCGCAGTATCTGCTTCGATTCTCCAAGGCGGTTGTGAAAATACTGCTATTAAAAATTTTAACTGCTCCTCCCCCCCCCCCCCCCCCCCCCCATCGAAAGTCGGTGCGGGCAATTCACAATTATTACCCGATACAAACTTTTATTCAACGATTATCATTCTCGTCACTTTTTAAGCTACTACAAGTATACCGTTTTCTATAATTTCGACACCTATTATTTAATCTGAAACCACCTATCGCGACGATATCCTCAACCAAATTGCTCTTCCAAATTTCTTCCAAGAACAAAAATATCCCCCCCCCCCCCCCCTGAAAAGGGAAAGCCAAGAAGGACTTGGTGTCCACCTGACCTGGGTCAAGACCCAAGAGGAGTGAGGCGAGGTTCCTGGCGCCGGTCGTGGACACCTGTCGCGGGCGTTGGCCGCACGATCGCCCAGGAAGAAGAGCTGGAACCTCTCTCGGCGAGCTCCGACCGAGTGGCTTGCCGAGGTCAATGGTCCTCCCGGGTTCCCCCGTTTACCCCGGGGCAAGGACGCCCATGATATCCTCGGCTCTGATCACCGGCCGGAATGCATCCTTCGCGGAAGGAGAAGGACGCCCGAAACGATTCCGGACTTTTCCCGCATTCTTCTTGAATACGCATTGAGCACGAACGAGGAATTCGATACCTTTCGACCGCACCGAAAAACGTACCGCAACTTCTGGCCGTAGGTGCGATTATACGACGTAACGTTGCTGGCGAGACGGGATCGGTAATTCGCAGCGTGCGGATTGGCAGTCCACTAAGTGACTGACTGACTGACTGACTGACGGAGAGGCCGAGATCCAGACCGAGATGCTGCAGAAGACAAGACCGGGACTTGGACCAGGGCTGCTGCTGGGACTCGATGGATGCCGAGTTAATTCATCCAATCGGAGCCAGTCAACCGCGAAAGAAATCTTTCCGCTTGCTTGCATCGTCGAAGGTGCTAAGCGGACCGTTTATGCTAATTTTATGGATAAATTATTGTTTACAAAACGGAAAATTATAAGCCCCACTACTATGGCTAAGCGATCCTCGCAGTCTTTGTATTATCCTACAATCATTTCATTATTTTCACTTCAATTCTATGTTCGATTGAACGCTGCTTGGCCCGGCTTCGGCGCAAGTGTCTAACCGGTTTGTCGTATCTTGATCCTTTTTATTTCCCGATTGACAAATTTTCGGCTTAGAAATTCGCGAATTCGAGTATTCACTGCGTTTGATATAAAGTGGTTGTAGAAAAATTGAGTGAATTTCTGTTTTTTTTCTGTAATTGTTCCTGTTTACTTTTTAGTCTAACATTATACCGGGTGACTAATTATCAGGTGAAAATAATTTGAGAAGGTCAAGGCCTGCGAATAAATGGATTTTTCGAAAACCTGTAAAGTCAACTCTCGAGTTACAAATATACGGAACAATGCTCGACCCCCGAGAGCAGATCTTGTTTCTGAAAACTTGTAGTCCCTTCAACTTGCGACAAAAACTTGGTCCGAGGTCGGTCCGTGCCTTCGAAGGAGAAGGAAGGGTCCCACGGAATCGAATACGCACTTTTTCCGACGACTCGTAACCACAGCTCGAAGTACCATCGCCTGCGGGATGAATATGCCGGCTCCCAGGGGGAGCGGGAAGAAGAGCAAAGATGAGCCGAGATGAGAAGGAGGAGGATGAGGAGGAGGAGGAGGAGGAGGATATCGGGCAGCTAATCAACACGGAAGTGTTCCGCGAAGGAGTTCCCATGGTTGCGACGACGAGGCAATAGACTGTAACCGCAGAACCGGGGAGGGACTTGGTCGATTGCTCTAGTAGAAGAAGAATAAGAAGAGGGGTACGAAAGGGGGGCGATGATCGTCTCATTGCGAGCGTCGCGACGCAGCGTGAGATCTTTTTCGTCGAGTGATCATCGCCCTTCGCTAAACGACTGCGGACAGCGGCCCCGAGGCGGTCCTGACAGTAATCATTCACTCCGTCGTTTGTACAGCACAGCTGTTATAATATTTCCATTCAGTTTTCGCCTCGTTCTTGGCATCGCAATTACAAAAAGACATTGAATTCCCTAAATCTCTGCCACAGTTTATACGAGTCTTCTTAAATTTATCAAATCGAAACAAGTAGTATAGAAAAATTTATAAACCCCGACGATGGGCCTTACTTTTTGTTTTTTTTATTCTCTGGTAAATCGAAAGCAAGTGAAGAAGAAAAAAATTAATAATAAATCTCTTCTTCGATTAGCAACGAACCTTTTTCACCGAGTGCGGAACCAACGATTGCGCCGGAGGGGCTGACCACCTGTTAGCATGGGACGATGGGCGATGGGGCATAAGATGGGCTATTCACTTGGGCCCGTTTGCCCGAGGAGCGAACCGGAGTACGGCAGTAAAATAGCATTGATATTCCCGTGGAGGATCGGGAGTTCGTCGAGGCGTCCGACGTCCATGTGCCGATGGTGAATAGGCGAGGAGGCACGGCACCGAGGAGTAGTGAATACCCACAAGACTCGACTTGGTTGGTCTCCTTATTAGACGCGGGGCGAGGGGGGAAGATTACACCGGAGGTTGTAAAATGATTACCGGGATGGCCGGGAATCATCCTCCGGGACCCGGACCGGAGCGGCACCGAGACGTCGAGATAGAAATCGCTCAGGCCTCGCCGGGCCACTTTTACCGATCTCGATTTTCGATACGAACCGATATCCGTCGCGCATCTCAAGATCCTCCGCCTCCGCCTCCGGATTATTCCCGCCTGCCCGCCTAAGTGTAGGAAGCAAAACTGTCGTCGGCTTATCTCGCTCGTTCAGCTTCTTCCTGCACTTTTCACCTTGCGGTGTATCTTCACCCACCTTTTTACCCGACGTCGCGCCTCCGGCTGCTTTTGCGATCACCCTTCGCTATTTCACAACCACGATCAACATATCAAGTGTAATTTTTCACTCCTGACGCAGCTGTAATGTTAACTTATTCGATCTGAATAGCGGGACAAAAGTGGCATATTATTCCCTCTCAACTTTTTTCCCTGCATCTACGGGAAAAATAGCACATTTCTCCCGCATGTGTGGATATATGAGACTGCATTGTTCGGATTTTCTTTCATCTACTTTTCTTTTCAAATCAAAAATGTGGCCAGAATTGAGTCGTCAATAAAAGTCGATTATTCCCTTGTTACATAATGTATTATTATCAAAATTATAACTCTTGTATCAGTTCCCTTAAAAAAAAAGCAAACACAAAGGTATCACAAATATACAAGCGAAAATCGGTCTACTTTTACCGATTCTCATAATCTTTTCTACGCCTGTGATTATTCGTTTATTTATTATTTTCCATATATCTTTTGGTACTGAATTCCGTGAGCAGAGTTCTTCCGAGTAGCAGTAATACGAGTAACGTCGTCGTCAAGACGAGTCGAAACAAGGAGGGCTGTAATTACGGGTGTTTACAGCGGGATCTGCGCAGCTCTGCCAGTTTGTAAATAAATGTTGGGCTTCGGTTGAAGCGCCCGATGCCGCTGTGTTAATACCTACGCAGCTTCCATTGTTTCGTGTTATCGATCCTTGAGATCTGTCTAAAGTCGAACCTTGAAATCGGACGCCACTGTATACATACACACACATATATATATATAATGTACGAGCTGCAAGGACATAGCGACGTCACTTTTCTCGCTAAACAATTATAACTTTGTAACGCGTCTAAATAACAACCTTCTCAATCTATTCGGCTGTCTGCCGTACCTCGAGACACCGGAAGACGCAGATACCTACCTCAGTAATCGTCGTGACGATGTAAATCGAAACTAGTAGACGTCCAATTTCACGCATCAAATTTACACTTAGCAATTAATCCGTGTATAGATTTTCTGCATTGAAATTCTGATAAAGAAATGCACAGATTTTAGAAAATTTCAATTACTTGTTAAAATTTGCCTTTAAAGTTTCCAACATTTCTGAGCATGATCGATTCCAGCTGATAATTTTATAAATGTTGAATAAAAAAATTTCAAAATACACACTTGCCCCAATTGATAACATGAGAATAAGATGACAGTTGGCAAATGACGGGTGAAAATTTTGCGCGACAAGTTTGAACCAATCTTCACGCCTTGGATCTGAATTATGACTGCGGTGTATAAGAAGGGCGATAATAACCTGTAATGCTAATGTATAACGACAATCGAGTGGATAGATAACTGCGCTGTTCAGGGAGCTCCAAGTTGTGAATGTAGCGTTCGCGTGGAGGCAACGAAGCATGGCGGGAGTAGTTCGCATCAAGCTGCTATGCCGCCTCTTACACGAGCAGGTATCTACCTACCTACCGCTCGCAGGTTCAGGTAATATCATTATTTCAAGCTAAATAATAATTGAACAATTTTAACCGTTTAACCGTCGGTCAGGGTGACCGACACGAGCCGCTTTGTGCACCTCCTACCGGGCCGCGTTATACCTGCTGCAATTAGCACGGTGATGTGGTCGCGGGATAATAATCAGTGCAAAAAACGCGTGTTTCGTCGAAGATGGTCAGGCATTAGATGGTTTTCGTTACAATTTTGGTGGTTGGAACGAATTTTGGCAGCTGGAAAACGGGACAGGTAAAGTCAGGATAGATGGATAGATGGATAGAATTTCATTCAATATGTCGTGGCCTCAATATGGGTCAAAGGGCAATGAAAGAATACAAGTAAGGTAAAAGTGGGCTGAAATTGAAATCCAGAAGATGAAGAGAATGGAAATAAAGAAATGGATAGAACATAGATATAAAAAAAACCAACACGAAAGTACAAGAAAGTGAAACTGCTTCAGCTTGCACTCAATTGAGGCAAGAAAGCTATTTTCCTATTTCAAACATGTGTTTTTCCTTGCTAATTCCGATTCGATGTAACTTTGGAAATTACGGGTTTTGAGATCGGTGTTTATACACGATCGTCTGATGTATGGATTCAGCATTCCGGAATGAGTGACTCCTAAATTCACATCATCGTATCCGTGCTTTATATTTTTTTAAATTTTGACTTCATACAAAATATCGTTGTTCTCAAAAACGTCAAAGTAGGGACCAAGTTTCATGCGAATCAGATAACTTTTCACGCTTTACATTTATCACTTCAATAATCTGAGTGCCAAAATTTTTATTTCGTATACGTGTATCAGAGACATATAAATTTTTTCTTTGGTCCCGTTTTTGAAATTTCCCAAGAAAAATTCAACGCCGTTTTTAAAGTCTGCGCATCGTCTCGAGCCTCTCGCCCATCTCCAAAAACTATTTGCGGAACCGGCTGCGTGACAACCTGTTATCCGAAAACCGCACACCGCCAGGGTTGTTTTGTATTAACGGCGTTTCAGCCCGCAGAGAGTGGCGTCGGCGACGTGTAGCTGATGCTGATCCTGATGCTGATGCTGATGCTGATGCTGATGCTGATGCTGATGCCGTTCGCTACCTGTGCAGCCTACGTCGAACACCAGACTGCGAGCGCGGTTGCGGCCGCGGTGCGACCAGACCGCAGTCATTATCCACGTCCGGTCAATCGCTTTTCGATCCTCGACACCGACTCGTCTCTTTCGGCCCGCGGATTCAGACATTGTACCAACTTTCAGCCCTCGTTTCTCGCCTTAATTTCAACCAGTGCAAGTTCAGTTACTCAACAAAAGTTCGTCCACAGTTGAGCTCCGCGACTCTTGATACAATTATTGTCTTCTGAAGCCAGTACTGAAGAGCCACAATAAATCGTGAACCAAGGCAAAGACAAAGCCTCGTACGCGTAGGAATTTCGCGGCGGAAGTGAATTTTTATTTCATTTTGTAAACTCTTTACCAGTTTCGCGTGGTTATCTTTTTTGCCTGAAGAAATCCGCCACCTCGAAACCTCTGGTTTTATGTTTTCATTGGATTCGCTCGTTCTTCCAAGACTGACGTAATCACCTTGAAATTGTTCATCGCCGGAAGTTCGCTGCCCGTATTTAGAGTGCGTATAATAATATCTGTCAGCGCCTTGTAACTAAAATGTGATCGCATGTTCTGTATATACCTCATCTCTGCTATACATAATGAATTAAACAATATGAGTACGGATAATTTTCTCGGCAGTGTGAATCGACGCAACCCGTTGGTGAAGGTGAAAATTTTTGGCTGAAGGATCGTTGACCCGGCCGATTCATCACGAAGAGCACCTGTTACGCCGTAGAACCGCGGCTTTGCTGGAGGTCGCATTAGCTGGACGCTGGGCGTGGATTAACACGTCAACCGGACAATGGCCGGCGGTCCTAACGCGTCATTGTTACCGGCAGGTAGAGGTGCACGGCATGCCATGCATGTGCGGAGACAACAACGCGCAACGGCCCGGTAGAAGGTGGACAATGAGCTCCGGTGTTCTGCCCGAGTCCAGAACCCCCCGGAAAGACGCCGATGCTGTGCCTTCGCGTCTGTGTGAGTGACCCAAGAGCCGACGTGACGCCCCAAGTGAGAAGATCTGAGTATCTGGTGAGTTTGTTCCGTTTCCACTCTGGATTGAGGTCATTTTTCCATGTAGAAGTTGCTCGTTCCTATTTTTTATCGAAAATTTCTGGGCTCATCCCCTAGCGAGTCAATTTCGCCGGACACACCCTGTAGAGAATGCACTCTGCACGGTGGTGTTGGGTGGAAAGGCGGGCAGCATGTACTCAGCGCTGCAAGGCGTCTATGACCGGTCTATAAATCGAATAAATCTTAAAACGATAAAACGATCGGTGTTTTGCCGGGCAACAAACAGGTTACTAATGCACCAGGATCCAATCACTGCCCGGTGTTCATATGTGTTCCAACTTTTCCGACTCGTTGGGTCATTTTTGTTTTTCTTCTTCTTCTTTTTCTGCTCTTGCTTCGGTATACTTCAGCCTTTTTTCGCTCTCCTCATCCTTCCTTTATTTCTGCAGGAGCCTCGCTGGAGCACCATATCATGTATACATACACTCTGCACTGCAATGTGCTACAGTGAGTAACAACCGTCTTATACCAGCGAGTGCACGGACTCGTGTGCAGCCCTCAGATTGAACCTATGTAGGTATATAGGTACGTGGGCACACACCTTCCAGGCCGACACAGGACTGCCTACTTCGTAATTTGTTTGAGTGAGCCAACGAGCCCGCGTTGTCTCTCAGTTGGCAGGCTACACTTCCTGATCACCATGAGCTTGATAATAATTTATTTGTAATTATTTATAGGCAACTAGTCCAGCGGTGGGCACTTCTTGCGATTGCGTGCAGCTCTGCCTATAATACAACCCGTTAACAACCAACCCATGAAACAGGAGGACAATGACCATCGTCGAACCTTGTCGACTTCATATACATTCTCAAACCGATGTTTCGTTCAGATATTTTTTCACCTACCGGTCAAGGTTTCATCTCACAAGAAGACTCCAAGTCCTTTTGGTCAGACCACGATCAGTGATGGGGATTGCGTCGAGAAAAGATACCGAGATTTCGATGGGACCAAAGCTGCAGGGAACAGCTTCGCACAATTAGGATTAATGGAAAGCTTCGGATGACATCGACTGATCATTCAAAATTACCAAGATCACCAAGGAAGCTATCCGCATATATATCTACTCAGCTTATAGAATCGACTGTAAATGTTTTCTATGATACCAACTGCAGGTGAAATCGATGGATCTTTCGCTGAAGCGCGAGGAGAGACCCATTCCAATCGGTTCATGGCGTGATCTATCGCCATCTTGACGTGTTAATTAGGCACTCGTGTCTCGCGTTGATCTTGAGAGTTCGATCCTGTGTATCGAAGAAGCGAGACGGCCGCAGGACTGGATTCTCGATTCTGCGAGTCCGGGGTCTTCGAGTTCGCAGCATCGAGACGCGGCCCTCGATCCGGGGCGTGGGCGTATCGCGGTTCTCGCATGTGCAACAGCGACGTACATGAGCACGGGGTTCGTGCATGCAGACCGCGGAAGCACCGGATTACAACCATACCTAACATCGTACTATCAGGCTGGAGCTGTCATCCCCGTTAAAAGTCAAAGCAGTTATGCAAATAGGGCCAAAGACTCGGTACTACTTTATACTATCAACCCCGAAGGGTAGGCAGAGTGCACACCGAGCTTTACCGATCCAGTTGGATCCAACGGTGACCCCTTGATCTTTTTTCGAGGAAAATTCGAACGGTTCATCGCTTCGACAGACTTCACATGTACTATATCACTCTGTCTCTTTTCCCCTTTCTATACCTTTTAGTCCTGCAGGCCAGGTGGAGGGCAGATAAGATCTGAAATAATTGTCGAGGCATATGATTGTTTGAAATCGAGTTATTAAATCGCCGCTTTACGGTTAGGTATACAGGCATATACTGTATCAGCGCATAATACCCGCCTGTATCTCGGATCCTATCCCGCCCCTGCGAACGGGCAAGGGAAGGTCAAAAGGTCAGTCTGGCTACCGATACCAACTAACCAACAACTTTCATTTCGCAATGGTCGCCGTCCGCCCGCCTGCCGTTACAGGCCGATCGATTGTTGCACGTTATACATACCTGCACACACGTGTAATCACTGACATACGATATCGTTTGCAGTATCAACGATAAATGGCGAAGGTAATTGCGCCTAATTGCACATGCCGAGGAGACGGGAAAAACTGGAATGAAATCAGGAACAGAATCGGATCTTCTACCCCGTTCGTCCGGAGATTAGCGAGAGGGTCTTGTGACCGGATACAATTTAACGTATAAACCGATCGCGTATCATACCGGGTGAATAGACGGATGCATACGTAGAGGAATATGGGCAGATGAATTGTAATTCGCGGTTTCCCCACCATCGTATTATCGCAGGCACGAGTCAGCATACGTCAAGCCGTGCAGCCTGCTGCGGATCGGCGCAGGGTCGACCGGTCACGATACCCTGGATAAGTAATGATAGCCTGCCCTCGCCTCGTAATCAGTCCTCCATCTTAATTTATGTTTGCCCCTGCCGGGGGGTCTTCCCTTTTTTTATTCCCTGCTGGCCCCTCTTACGGCATCCCACTCTCCTGCCTCAGGCTCTCTTCCCGTTCATCTCCTCCTTCTCGGGACTATCGTCAAACCGATATTTGTTTCAATCGAAAGCGACGTAGACGATAAGTACGATTCAGAAAAGAAGAATATTCGAAGCTGCAATATATTTCTCTTTTGTTGTCGAGGGTAGCCGTAAAACAAATTCCTGTTCAACGTAAACGAGTGTAACACGTTGGAACCGCACATGCAACGATCGTAGCTGCGATCGTTTGAGCCCGGTTTAATGCATGGCGACATAGTGCAAGGGTTGAATACTGCGGGACAGAATGGTCTACAACTTGTAGCCTCGTTACGGTAACGGCGTCATGCACCGTTGCTGTTTCGGTCGACGGAGCTGCACTGCAAACAAACCCCCGTCCAAACCTCTGCACTGTTACAGGATTCAGCATCACGCTCCGTCGACTTCTTTTATGGTTTCCATGTTACGACGATTAGATCGCCATCGTCGGAATCATCGATCCTGACGTTTGTTTTATCGTCGAAGTTTAAAAAGGTGAAGACGAGAATGAAATTCGTCTGCAACCTGCTGTTCCGAACGCGTTCCCAGATGGCGAGATGGGCCGGTTCTCGGTCGTAGGTGGGTAAATCTATGGGGCAAGGGTCGGTCCCGCCGAGTGGCGAGCTGCCGTCCCCATAACCACTACTCACGAGCTAATTGCCGCGCGTGTCGAGGAGCGTAGCTACCGACACCCGCCTTTCCCCATTCTTCGTTTCTAAAGAACGACCGTTAAGCCTCCACCTTGTAATGAGGGATTCCAACCATTCGGCAGCCGTTCGATCCCGTTTAATTAACACCTTGTCAACAGGTGTCGTCTTGGAAGCCAAGCACCGGTCAGCCAGTGGAAACCGTGTCCAATCGGGGAATTAACTTATGCTCGTTATACGCTATTATCGAGGAAGTCGCGATGCTGAAAAACCGCATTTTCATATACCATTAGAAATTTTTCCAGTTATTTGGATATCCAACCAATCTAAAAACTCTTCCGTCCGGATGAGAGCTGGTAGAGAGATGAGCTTGAGTTGACTGATGGGCGTTTGTTACTGGATTTTTAAGCACCGGTTTTAACTTCCCTGCAATCTCGACGCTTCGCGATTTACCTTGCGAATAATATGTGCACTGTAAACGGCGTGCGTCGTCTGTGGCAGTGTTCAGAGCACCTTGGCTCGGCCAGTGCTATGCATCCACCGCCTGTCCGTTGCCCGCTACTTTCTCTACGGCATCTAGAGTAGCTCCGCTCTGCATTATTATCTGTCTACGATCTGCTATCAGTCTTTGGTATTTTTTACATGCTCTCATCGCTGGTGTGGTATGCACGTAGGTAGGATACACACATAACAGGATACCCATTATACACGCTGTCCTCGGCAGTCTCTCACTGGGCTGCATTACACGAGCATGCGCTGCACGATGTGGAAATTCAATTTGACGCTGTTAGCGAGGGATCGCAATTAAGGTGTGATAAATTTTTTTTCTTATCATCTTTCGAATCAATTCATCGAGAAGAAATTCAAGTGGGAGAGGAACAAGTGAAAGTGATGGATGGGCTCGTCTTTGACGCAATATTTCAGATACGAAAGGACGAAAAGTAGCGATTGCCCAATTGGAACGCGAACCACGTCCACGATCCATCTGACTTCGTATCCTTGGTAATCCGCAGCGACCGCGTGCGGCAGACGGACGCGCATGCGGATAATCCAAGCCAAGGAAGGAAGGCACGTTATGCGATCATCTTGAGAGACGGGCGCGAGCCGGGAGATCTATTAAAATAATAAATTGAAATAACTGGAATAACTGCGGTTGAGTATTGCAGAAGAAGCAGCTCTCGGTAATATGTATGATAATAATTGCGCGTTGTAGCAGAACTCGAGCAGCGTATTATTTTACAGGTAGGCAGAGATCCGGCGTTAATGCCGACATAGATGATCATGTATTACCTACTATCACTATCCCGCATACCTTACCGCTATGCATCCTCCACCCGTGCAGTCAACGCGCCCGCGACGTCCATGCAACGGCCTTCAGCCATTTTCATCTCCTGTTCAGGTTTCATCGTCGAGATTTCTTTTTCGCCGAGATTGATTTTTCCTCGACTACTTCGAGGACAGGCTCTCGAACCATGTGGGGCAACTAACGCTCCCCGATGTTACAACGCGGCACAACCGGCGTTCGGTCGTAACCCGATCGTCAATCACGCCCACGCGCCAGCTCAGCGCCAATCGGCAGTTGCAAACGGGGTACCCTGGCTCTGCTTTTCTCCGACTAATCGCCATCGCGCTTAACCAACAAAAACCAGTGGGACTCGGAGTGGAAAAAAGCAACGGACATGTTCTCGTCACATCCCAGACTTATATTATGCATATATAGGAGTAAATTGGAGGATATTTTGCTCTTCGCCCAGAGGCGATATGGGAGTCATGCAACGAGTGTGATGCAGCCGCGTCGGTTCTGCATTAGATCCACATAGGCATGAGGCGATGTTCGTTGATGATACCGTTGCAAAGGAGAGAGCCACACCCCTGGGACAGCGCGAAGAGCGGACCCAAGAACCTGGTACGCCAACACCTAACCGTTCATACAGATGCGCGCAGTTATACGTGTTCTCACTATATTGCTACTTATACTCTCTACATATCCTATAACAGCTATACCTGCTCCGGCTCCACGGGTTGGTAACTTGTTCAATTTGTTCTGATGCAGTCCAGCCTGCGAGCTGAGACCGCGTTTCCTAGTCGCTGAATTACCCCGATCAATTATATCAGCGACCTCGAAAAGCTCAAGATCAAAGGGGTCGTTTCTTTTTCACGTCTTATTGACGCCTCAAACTTTAAATTCATCTTCACTAATTGGTGATCATTAAATTGCGAATTCTGAATCATTTGCGTAGATGTAAGCCGTTTTTTCTAACTCTTGATGGGTAAGTTGGGCAAATTGTCACAGAATAATTGTTTTTCATCTTAATGGATTTGTGTTTAACAAAATCAATGACCCGACGATTTGTTGACCCTCGAGGAGGAGGTGAATTTTTGTGTGAACCGAAGTCAGTTACCGTTCGATCCGGTGTTCGGAAGATATTGGAACAGGGGTCTAGGAGTGCTCTGGGAGTTGTTCTCGACGGTAGGCGAGATACTGAAAGTCCGTAGGTCCGCACCCACACAACGGGCCTGCGGCCCCGCCGCATCCGTACCTATGTAGTCACGGGCGTCCTTTTGCGAACGGTATAGCGGGGCCTGAAGGGCGAATGGCGATTGGCTGAATTTCCCGGGGTGAAAAACCGCGAGGACGAGGACGAGGACGAGGATGAGGACGCAGGTCCGTTAACGATAATCTCGGCGATAACGCGCGCCGGTTATCGCGGAAATGAGGATGCCGGAGGCTCAGTATCGGTCGGACCTCGTCCTTCGTCCTCATATCGTGCGCTCCGGGCTCGCCGGGGTTGTCATTAAACCAGTTTACCGCGCGACTGACTATTTATTTATAAACACATACGGACGCTGGATACCCACGTGCAGGAGAATCGTCAAGGGGAGATGCGCAACGCACGCATGCACGCCGAAAGAACGAGCTCCTGACACTTCTCATCTCTGACCCTGACGTAAACAATTTTCGAATGTAAATATACCCCGGCGAGATACCTTGGCTCTCTAAAGATGCTCATTCTCGCACCACGTCACTCTCCCCCGGGTTCCTCACACCTCGTTCACCCTTCAACCCGGGTAATTACGCCTCACCGTCTTTCTCTGCTGCGCCCGAGTTTCAGACTTTCAGAGTGCGAGATCGTTTGACCCCTAACTTGTTAAGTCGACTCTTCCCTCCTCGCCTCGGGGGCCTCGGAAAAAACACTATACCTACCGACGAAGTCGCAACAATTCCGAGGGAGGTGGTCTGCCCGAACCCCCGTTCGAGATTGTTCGGTTTTTGGACATTGGCAAGAAAAGAGAAACTAAGAAATGATGCAGATTTTACTCACCGTCCTGGTTCATCCCGTGGCTCCCGTCATCTGTGGCAAAGCAGAAAAAGAGGGACATTAGAATCTGGGTTGGTAGACGCAATCGGTGCAACGTCGTGCATTGTGGCGTTGGACAAGGTAATACCTTTATTTGCCAGGCCTGTGTGTTGCAGGCACGAACGGTCGAGCCTATTTGTACCGCGAGCTGCTATCGCTGGATCGTGAGTCTTCCTTTATTCAACCCCATAAATTACGAGGCTATCTTGAAGTGCCTTCGCATATAAATACACGGGGAGGGGGAGGAGGAGGAATATACACGTCGGAATGTGAAGCCTTGCATTGCACTCACCGGCGTCCACGCGCACGACGTATCACCGCAGGTAAAAAAGAGGAACAAAAAAATCAATCTCAAGGTAGGTAAAATTGATATACACGTTGATCATTACACGCGCCCGATCGCGTGACCAAAATGTCCGAAACCCTGCCGCGCCATGCAGTTGCGCAAAATATCGCGGGGTAAAAGTCGTGCAAAAAGAGCATCCAAGGTAAAGTAGCGGTTTTCGAGTCCAGACTGGCCTCTCTCACTCACTCGGTGTGGGCCAACCGATCACGAGTACCTACTGGGTGATTCACTGGTCACTGCGCGATTATTACAATTCTTCGACTCAAGTCTGCGAGCACGAAGTGACTTTGGAGCGTTTGTCGAAACTCCGAGTCGCGTGTATACCTAAGGTGCTGACAAACTGTTGAACGAGGTAAAAAGCGCCGCTAGCCGGGCAGCGTCGAGCAGGACGAATCGGTTTTACGCAGGTATAACACCGCGATCAGAGTACAGCTGGGATCGGAAGTCGATTGAGTAACATGGTCATAAAAAATCTCTTAAAACCCGTTTAATTAGCCGGATTAGGCGACGTCACTCGGTCAAAAAATTACCCACAACAGAGGGAATAACGACAAAAATCGTACCCCGAGCCAATCATCGCCTGCCTTAAACAATTCCGCTATCACGCGATCTTACCGGTTTCAGCGCAGCCTGAATACCTGCTAGTGCAGGATCACGTGTCCCAGATGGGCGCGCGTATGCTAATATTTCCAGTTTCGATTTTTTCAGCACCATCGGTTAAAGTTCCCGGCACCCGACGATTCCCCGATCCTTCAACTTTGACGGATCGAATCCAGCGCGTGGAACTCGACGTGTCGATGATGATGGGACGGTTTGTTGTTCGGAGAAAAACGGCGCTCTCGTCAGCCGATCGTGACAAGGACGAAGACGAGGACGAGGACGACGCGACACCCCTTCCCTTCGTCGATTTTAAAACCATCTTGGTTAATTCGGCGTGATATGGAGGCATTCGAATTGATCCTACGGAGAGACAGTTCCATTTGTATACCAGGTTTATCGAGGCCTAGAGATCGGATAGCGCGGCATCTCGTGATACCGGGAGGCAGTTACATATTGGGCGTATTAACGAGGGAACAGCAAAGTCAGGGCCCAGAGTCATCGGCGATCGGCGGGGCGCGTTTCGTCCATCGTCCGCACGCTCCTTCCTCTGGATCCTCTCGATCCTCTCGATCCTCTCGGTCGCTTTGCGGTCCATCGTCCGTCTGACGCGCTTTGTCAAATACTTGATATCATTAGATTTAACGACCCAGACTCGTGCAGTGTCACTGGCTCCCGGCCCCCGCGGCTCCTTTCATCTCGTTCGCCCCCCCGCACCTACTTACCGCTTACTTACCTACTTGGTTATTTGCTTAATACACGCCGTCGTCCACCACATCACCCCCGGCACTTGAGGCTTGCTCACCTACGCGCCGCAACAGCTGCTTGTTTGTTCCCGAATCGTATACGAGTGTCTGTGTACAGTGCGAGAAAACAGTGCCGGTAACTGCCGATCGAAAAATATATACCCGCTCGAACTCGATCTCTCGGTAGTAGAAACGCGATCGAAACAGCGGGACCACGGCAGTGTCTCTGTTCAAAGAAATCTTCCCGCCAGCTCCTCCCTGCATCTCGTACAGTCATGCTCAGCGCTGATCATTAGAGAAACTCCGGTACAGTAACGACAAGCGGTAATTAATATCGCATCGTAAAACGCTTTCGCTTCACCTCCACTGTTTCGAATTCAACCCCCTTCCCTGTGTCCCTCCTACACTAACAGGTGCAAATATATACATATAAATGATCTAGGTAGCTCGATTTTTTTTACGCAAAATTTTCTGCGCCCACGTCCAGCCGATTTTCCTGGCTCTTTCGGGCTAATCGGTTGTACCGATATGAACGCGTTACATCCTAGCGCGGCTGGGTAATCGTCGGTTTCTGGTCATGTATGGATCGTATAAGGTTACGGGTGGGTATATATAATACTGCGGTTGAATTACGAGGCGATCGGTGCAATGTATCGACGTGTATGGCGGTTTAATCGACGATGAAAAAGCCGCGTTCCGACACCTCGTGTCTTTTTGCAACGGAATGCCAGCTCCAGCTCGCAAACGCGCGAATAATGCTGGCAAGAAGCGTTCGCCGACCAATTACCGCGAAAAGAGGCGCTCCGACAGACGACCGAATGACTTCCTATTTCAACACCCGACTATGTCGTATACTATTACTGGCTCTGGTGATGTTTTTATTTATAGTAAAAAAATGGATTCGAAAGAAGAAACATACGTTTTTTCTCGGAGTCCTCATTCATACCTCCAGGTGTTGCATTGCCTGAGGCATGGTGGTGGTGCATTCCCAGGGAGTCCTGAGGGTGCGGGTGAATCGACGCCAGCGCTGAGTCCCCAAGGTGGAGCCCCCCGTGCTGCGTCGCGTGTGAGGGCAGCTCCATGCTGATCATAGCCGTGCACCGAGGTCCTGGTACCGCTTCGTCCTTCCTCTGCCTCCGAGGCTCTGCTCCAACGCCGACGTGCAGCGGATCCTGAAACCATGAGATTAGATGGGCGCTGGGTTTCGGGAAATCGGGAAATTCTTACGATCGATCCTTCGAACGCGTGTATTATTATATAGAAATTTGGGGGAACGGTATTACACGATCAATGAAGGTTAGAAATTGCTCAAGACCGATCATTCGAGAAATGAAAGATGCGTGCTTCGATGCTAATAAAGACTGTATCCGTAGCGACTAATTTGCAACGGAATGAATGAATTCCTGTCCCACTCAGCGTGGTGATCGTTATAACATTCCACGATCCGATCACGAAACTGCGTGCCCGTATGTATCGAGTTGAAGAACCTGCGAGTCAATTACCTTATCTGTCAGTACCGAGGATATTATGAGGATAGAGGAAGAGAGAGAGAGAGAGAGAGAGAGAGAGCCCAAACAAGGCTGCTGCTGCACGTGTGCAGTACCTACGCAGTTCGAGATCAGATCCACACACGCGCGAGTTTTGGTGTAGTTGAGGAATGGATAGGTTGTACATCGAGTGGCGAGAATAAAAGCATAATAAAAAGTGGAGCGTGTGAGGTGGCGGCGGCGGCGGTGGCGTCGGGGGGAGATGAACGAAGGATCGAGGAGTTGCTCCGGGTTTTAAGAATTGGTTCTCGTGTCCCTGGCCGTCCCGCGGCGGTGGTCACGTCTTCTTACACTGATAGAGTGTGCATGCCGCGACTGGGCATCACTCTTACCAACACATTTCGAGGGGCCCAGTGTGGTGTGGTGGATGGCATGGCATGGGATGGCATGGTCAAACCCCGCTCGGAGCTCTAAAAATAAAACCTGGTGGTCCACGTTCCGGAATTGCCTGTGCTACGCTTTTTGTGGTCAAAAGTAGATGATTTCTTAGCCCCTTTCTACGTAATGGTTTACCGTGCAGGCTCACCGTTTCTTTTTTCTTCCCCACTTTTCTTGCTTCTTCTTCTCTTCCTTCGACCTACAGTTTTTTCCTTTTTCACTACTACCGTACCACCTCATATTCCGCCTTCGGCTCCTCCGACTACCGCCGATGAATGAACGGATGAATGAAGTGTAATTGCGTTCCTACCGTGCTGCAGGGCCGCCGTCAAATCCCGTCGGATCGCACCCGGTGTAGCGTGTGCGGTGTTCGAAGTACATGCAAGAAAACTCAAGCTTGGTACCAGGGACTTGCGGCCCAACGAATGAAAGGCCGAAGCTTCTGGTGTCGGCTCGACGCTCTCCTCTTCTTTTTCGCCCTCCTTCTCTTGTACGTCTCGTTCTTCGTCAAACGAGATGAGAGAGGATGGAATTACTTTCGAGACGTTTTCTTCTCGTCCGGGGGAGGGTAAAATCGGGCGATATTGGTACGGAGTTGATATTTTCATCTCGAGCCTGAGAGTCGAGAGAGAAAGATGGGGAAATCGACGGGGGAAGAAAGAGAAAGAGAGTGAGAGAAAGAGAGACGGTGATAACAACAAAGAAATGAGAGGCCTCAAGCGGACGGATGGAGCGGCTATATAAATCAGGTGGAAAGTAACTGTTTCACTTTTTCTTTGGGTTAGCCCGCCGTCGTCGCCCCCGCCTAGTTTCAACGCCATTATATTCCGCGCGCGGTAATCTAGTACGAGTACCTATACGTGCAGGCCCCGAGTATAATAGATCCAGTCAAAGTGCTATATTTCGCTGGTAAATTCCTGCGTTGCCTTTCTTCTGCTCTTTCTTCAGCCGTACCTACTACCTGCAAGTCCATCTTGCGTCCAGGGTATCTTTTACACAACTTTTATTTCCTGGTAAGAAACCGGGGCCAATTACACGCGACTAGCGAAACCCGCCTGCGTTCCCGTATTTTCATTTCACTCCTCTCTCTCTCTCTCTTTCTCTCTCGCTCTCGCTCTCTTCTTCGTCCCGCAACTGGCGCGGATATACCGCGAATCGAGCCCGTTCAAAATATTCAATTTGCGCTAGTCCGAGGATCATAAGCAAAGAGCGAAATGGTCCGAGAATTGTTTAGAAAATTGGCTATAGTATTGAGTGGGTCGTAACCGGCGTGGATGCACCTTCTACTCTCGTTGGAATTTCACTCAGAGAAGAAGTAGGAGTGTAGATCAGCGGAGTCTAGCAGCAGACTCGCTGGGCCATTCTTGGTTTATACGACGGCTCCGTATCCTAATGGACGCGAGCTGGGCGGAGAACGCAATGCGTAAACGCCGGAGATATTGGCTCGTAAGTCTTGAGCAAAGTTCGAGCATTACTGCACCCGCCGATGCACCATCCGTTGATTTTCCTTGCCTACTCGCGTCGTAACCCCGTGTGCGTTGGACATTGCACATATTACGCGGAGGTATTACCTCCGACCGATGTACCTACCTACCTACCTACTACCTACTACCTACTACCTACTGCCTACCTACCTCGGCTTTGCCGGCTAACTCGACCAAGCGAGCGAAAGATTGCCGTGGGAGTTTGTTTGCACCGGGGTGCCAGGCATCGCTTAACCGTTGTTTACGGGCCGTCAACCACTTTGTACCTCACTAACTACCTTCTTCTCATCCTACCTCGTCACCCACCCTTCTCGACCTTCCTCTTTGCTACGGTCACTCAACGCTAGAAGAAGATGCTCCGGCAAAAGGAGCCTTCTTATTCGAATTTAGCGCCTACATTTTACCCTAACAAGGTTCGTGTAAACCTGCTTCGAAGGAAACTGAACTTTGAAATCCTACGTTGACCCTCCTACTCCGAAAACTTGAAGAACCAAAGCCTACCTTGTCGCTCTCGGTAGACGACTGAATCTATTTTGTTACGCTATTCAATCTACAGCTACTCTATTGGATATGAAACTACTCCGCCATAGATATATTATTACAGCAGCATTCAAGTGCTGACAATGAGTAATCCAAGGGCCATTTCGACACACTTTTAATAAGTTTCGATAACGTTTGGTAATTAAGTATTGCAGTTCAACTGTATTTAATCAACGTTTTTACGAATACCAAAACCGTTTCAACTGATACAGGAAATACGATTGAACGCATGTGCAAACCAATTCCTATTTATTGGGATTTTAATTTTATTTCATACTTTACGATTTTCAGGCATACGTAGGCACTAAATTTCTCTTGATACTCAGGTGTCAGCTTATCAGGTCGACACCTGGATGAATTGATTGACTCTTGACTTCCTCATCCGGTTCCTCGTCGCAATCCGAAACCGTACGATTTAAGGGTGAGAAGGAGTCGTTGTGAGTCAGAGAAGACGAGCAAAGTAATGGAGGCGGATGATCCGTGGGATATGTACAACGGAATTGTACCTATAATGCAATGGTTCGAGGAGGGGTTCAACAATGCGTGACAATATATTCAAATTGACGGAACAGCGGGAGATGGAAGTAGAAGCGTAACACGGAAGAGGCTGCAATATAGCAGGTTCAGGACGAGGAGGGCAGGTTCTGCCATACATTATGCAACTTCTTGGTTCGTAAACGAAGACCTATGCGAGGAATTCGAAGAAGCGTTCGAACGGCACCCACCCCCTCCCCAATTACCCCCGAGTAAAAAGGAACAAGAGTGGTATACATGTATATTTACACTTTGCTATTAACCTATTCTTCTCGCTTCCTGCACCTCTTGCCTCCTGATCTTTACGCAGAAACCTATGAAACTGCACGGCAACACGTAATTCGTTCGTATATTTTGCGGCTCGATACCGAGGCTTCTTTGTTCGCGGTTTTATACTTTCTTACTTTTCTTCTCCAGCCAGATTCCATGCTCTTCTCTTCCGTTGACACGCACCATGCTAATTCCTGCATGCACGGCTATCTGTCGATCTACTCAATGCTGCGAGAAAAGGAACGCAACGGCAATTACCAATTTACGCAACGGACTCGAGTTGCTTGCTGAGACTGATACATTATTTGTTCGCGAGATTTTCCCCAATTTCATTTCTCCCTCTTATTATTCGCCAAATTTTTATTCATCGATTCTCCGCACCCCGTGGAAAACAATTATTTTTCACGGCAAGACGAATTCTCTTCTCTACCTTCATTTTTACTCCCTGCCTCAGTACTTATCCACTTACTTATACCGTGCCACTTAATTACACAATATTTATACATATGTTATTTACAGAGTGGTGTTGGATCGTGTCCTGAGCCAGGCGCAAACGGATATCCCAGCCTTCGTTGTCGCCGTGGTGAACACGGAGTGGAGGTATGTGTCACTTCGCAAGGTAGGTATGATTCTGATCTGCACGGGAAGGCGAAGCCGCGCTATTACTCAAACGCATGACACACGCGTTATGTATTAGCGCACCGAACGGTGCGGTACGCGTTGATACCTATTTCAATGTGCACTGTACGATACTAGCCCCCGTATAATCTATGGATTAATAAAGAAAAATCGGCACGGTAGCTAGTAGAGCATGGCGACGGGACAGGACGACGCGACGCGGCCTACGTACGATCCTAAGTCTCGACTCTCAAGGTACTACGCACGCATGGCTCTGCGACTTGTCGAGCTTTCTACCTGTCAATCCGGCAATCTTTCTGCATCTACTTGTCCCTCGTTCGCCAATTTTCATCACAGTATCAAACCCATCTTGGTTGATCATGGCTGAAATTCTTCACCAGGTCTGAGAGACGTTCGCTTCCTGCAGCCTGCGTCGTTGGATCATAAAGTCTAGGAGCGAGCTGAGTGACAAGTTCGCATGTGCGGATGGGTACGTAGGTATGATTGGTGAGTTCTGGCACCAGCAATCCTGGTTAAATTCGACGTACACAATTCCCAGTTGAAAGTTTTTCCTCGTAACTTTTACAGCTTAATTCGTGAGTACGACCGTGAGAGTTTTCGAAAACGCACTTTATTTGGATCGTCCTATGTGATTAACTGCTATTAGATAGAGACTCTTTTTTGCAACTGGTGGAATAAGAAGTAGACGGAGGAGGTTCTAGTGATTTGCGCTGGTTATTCTGTGCTCGTAATCGGTACAGGGCATCCTCAACTGCCCATAAAGATGGTGGTGTGAGGATTGAAACAAACGATCGGCATGGTCGTCTAGACGCCACGGATATTATGCTCCAGATGCAGAGATGTATACCTATAACGCCTGTATACCTGATGAATTACGACTGCGGAGAAGCGGTGTTGCAAAAAACAATTATTCACACGGAACGGCGCCGCGCCGATTTTACCCGGACCGGAAGATCGGCTACAGAATTGTCGATACGATCGGTTATGGATCGGCTGAACAGATCGTCCCAGAAGTTGAGGGAACATCGCGCTTCCGCAGCTTCGAGATTCAGCTTCCTCGGATTAAATTATTCCGGCTAACGGTAGGTCGGATTGATTCGGTGCTGTGATCAATCGGACCCGGGCGTGTAGTATCATCAACGAGTACAGTTACGGGCTTACAATACACTCAAGAAATCGGCGTGATTCTCGAAATATTCTCCGGTGACAGTGTACCTGTGTATAATAAATTGATTCGACGAAGCCACGGCACGGATTTCCATCGCCTAACTCTGTGATCCAACGCAGTCCTGAATGAAGGCGAAACAGGACCTTATAGATGTCATATTTTCCAACCTTGGCCCGGTTCGAGGATCGCGGTAGCCGTGCCGTGGATTCTTGGCTTGGCTATCAGAACGTGGCTGTCGGACCGATTACCGGTGGAACGAGATGTTTTTCGTACGGCTCGATCGATCAACGAGTGATCGAGTTTTGTATTCCGCATCGTGACCACGATGCCCCTGTTTAGAGGAAGCTGGTAGCATCAACCTAGATGTGATGTACAGGTAAATATATACAGGTGATGATGATGATGATGATGATCATGAGTCGTTCACGACGTGATCTCGCTAGTGATCGTGAAAAAGAAGGTGAAAAATGTGGAAGAGGGGAAAGTCCGACTGGCTCGATCGAAAATATGGATCGATTTATACGCCTGCAGGTTGCCGTTCGCGTAGCGTTGTTCTGGTTCTGGCATATTATTGTGATACCAACACAATAAATCTGGAGTATTGACACACTTTGCTCGCATTCCAAATTTTTCGACGATATTCTCTTTCATGGGTTATACATAATATTGTAACGGTACAGGTAGGCACAGGTATGAGTGCGCACCGGCTTGGAATGGTCGTTGATAAATCTGTCCGATGATGTGAGCCGGCCAACACGGTCGTCTCGCGGCGAGCTTTTTATCATTCGATTTACAAAGCCTCCCGACTCGCGGCAACAATAACAATGCGGCTTGATCGGGCACGATCAGGTGTATAATCGACGTTTCCTCGGTAGTGGTGAAACACCGTAACACACTCGACGCCCAACGACGAACAAGAATTTCTTTTACTTCTTAACCACCTAGCGTATGTAGCACCAGGACCGAGGCGTGCCGCCGATCAAAAACCTCATCGAGAGAAAATCACGAAGAGTATTGCGACGAAAATTTTTGAAGCGAACGGCGGTCAATTCAGATCCCTTTTCTCACCCCCGAGTCGAGTGAGAAGCTCGATGCCAGAGTGAAAAGGGAAGAGTCTTACATGAGGTCAATATTCGACACGGTCGCAGTCTTGCGACTGACGCGTGGCTCGGTCACTGGTCAAGCGATCAATCGAGGAGAGCCAGGCCGGGTAGCAAAGTGGAAAGAATGGAAATACGAGAGAGTGCAGAGACTGGGAAAAAGGAGGAGAGGGAGGGAGGAACGGATCAGGAACACAGAGACAGAGAAGGACCGGCGTGTACAATTGATTGGTCCTGGAACATCCTGCCCCGCATCTATGGGAAAGTCGAGTGAGACTTTTTGCCGGTGACTCTAAACCAAGGGCCGCGAGTTCTCCCTCCCTCCCTCCCTCCCTCTTCATTCTTCATCTCGGTCTCTTTCTCCGACGAAATAAGACTGTCGAAGAACGAAAAGTGCCTCATTCATTGAATCGCTGCTGTTGCCCGCCCGCCGGCGAACTGGAGCAAACCGCACTCTAACTGCCAATGGTCTAATTTTGCTTCTCATATCCAAGTTCATCCACGTTTTCGTTGATAACCTTGCGCGAGCAGGTTGACGGCTACACGCTCGGCAGAGATACCAGGTGCCATGTCGGACGGTGGAATAAACTTGCCCTGTGCTTCGACACGTAACGGTGATGACCTTGGCCGATGGTGGGTGGTACGGGAAGTCGACAAGGTTTTTATCGCCGCTGACTACTCCGTTACCACGCGTTTCGACCCAACTACTCAGGCCTACTCATTCGGACGAACGACTTTATGTATCACCTTCGGTCGGATTGTTCCGCGGTATAAGTAAATAAATTTACAAAAAAAAAAAAAAAAAATAACTTTTAGCAAGAATGAAAATCGGTACCAGTCTTGTCATCAATTTTCATGGAGTGAAACGAGTCGAGCACCACGATTATGCCCGACTGGAGTTGGTGACCATCGCAATAATTGCAATCTAATTCTGATGTTAGTAACTAGAAATAAAAGTTGTTTAGGTTCTTACAGTCTTTGAGACTCATCTCTTGCTGGGTGGCAATAATTGAAAGACAAGCGATGAAAATTTATTGAAACGAAACTGATCATTGAGATATAATATTGATTGGCTTAAATACAACATCCGTCTTCTCCGAACATTCGTGGAACATCTATAAAATACTCGGGACTAGGGAAACATTTTTACAAACAAAAAAAAATCGTATCGTCCGCGTAATATTGCGAAAGACTCGATGACAGTCATAGTTTCACTCTCGCCAAACTCGAGCGTTTGTTTAACGCGTTTAGATGGCTGGTAGGCATGGTTTGTACGCGGCACAGATATACGCGGAGCTGCGGGTTCCCATCAGGCCGGATGCTCCCAGCGGACGTCAAATTCCTTTCAGGTTTTTATACCTCCGTTTTTTACTATTTCTTTTATTCTAGCTCTCGCTCTCGCTCCGCGGCTCTCTCTCTCATTTCTATTTGACTCGTTTCCGTTGTCGCGGTCGCCGGTTTGTTCGAAAGAAAATTAGGCTGCCTCTGCGACATCGAGGATCTTCCGTGCGATACCGGGGACTGCGAATCGAAGACGTTGAACTCGGGGATGGCCGTTCGAACCTGGAACCTCAGGGACTCCCGGGGTCCTCGATCAGGCTTGAAGCGACTGCAATTACCCGTAATCGGGCCTTCACAGCGCCACTCAGCGACTTATAACTCGACGACAAACTGCATTGGTGGCTCTGTTTTGTGGCCGGTTTCCGTCGTAAATATGAGCTAACGTGTAACGCGGTATGGAGAACGTGTTACGCGCACAATGCACGCGCTCGCCTCCCTGACTCGGCGCTGAAGATTCGATCTGATTCGATTCGATTCGATTCGATTCGATCTACCGATATCACCCGAAGCTCGCAAATAATGATTGTTAAACAAGGGGACCGATCGTGCGTGCTAAACAACGCCCGGTCTCACCTCGTTAAAGTCGAGGCGCGACAAGCGAAACGAACTTTTCAAGTCACCAGCGTCCGAGAGAATCCGCCTTGTCTTAAACATTTATTACACACCCGCGAAGAACGTTTTACGAGGCCACGGCTCGCCCACCCCAAGGACGACAGATAACGTCTTACCATCTTTTCTACATTTTTTTACTAGCTACTCTTGCTCAATTCAATTTATGAACCTGCGTTTTTACCACTCAATATATTTTCGTTTCGTCATATGCTGCAAGGCTGCAGGCACCGTGAAATAATACCAAATTATTGTAAGTTTCTTTCAGGGAAATCCTTGCTGGAATTTAGATTTCAAAAAGTTACGTTATGCGTACCAACTTTCTGTGAAAATCGTTAAAATTCTTAAACCACAGTCCCAGAATTAGTTTTTAACTCCAAATATATCTCTGTACAAGTTATTTCCCTGTAAAATATTGTAGTACTTGCGATTTTCTCTCATTCTGTCTTCCGACATTGCGATATGAAAATATTCAATAAACATCCCAGAAAAATTTCTCGATATGTAATAAGTGTCGTACCTACATAGTCATAGGTACAGTGTATCCGAGATGCTTTTTGTGTGTCCGCTTCTGAATGTATTGTATTTCATAAGAAAAGGCTATGGTAGGTGAATAAATATTGTGAAAAAAGCGCGAAATCCCTGGCTGCATTCGCGGCAACAAAGAAACTCGATTAATGCACACATGCGCGCGGTCAATTCGCCTTGCGTAGGACCAGCGTTAGGATCTCTCGGTGAAATCTTGCCAGTCACGAAGACGAGAGTCGAGTCGAGACGAAGCGAGGCGGACGGGTGTTGCTCTTCTTCGTAATGCCCAGCATGCCGAAGGGCCGGTCGGTGCGGCTATTAGTTGCTCGCATTATTACAACCTGCGATTCCAATTAGTTAGGTTTGATACGGCGAGAGGGAAGGCGATGCGGCGCATCCTACGCCTCTGCCGTGTAATTGCAGTATATGTACAGAGATTAGACACGAATCGGGTCTGCGGAGTGTGCGTTGGCAATCGGTCGGTATCCACCTCCGATTCCGAAGTGAACAGCTCGCATCTCGCTCAACGCGCTTCAATTCCGGAGATGAGATGAACGCGGCTCGTTGCCAGGCCGCATCCTCCAGTCTCCGTTGAACCGGCCGTGTGTAATGAAATTATGAACCCACCTGTACGAGCAATCGGCGATTTACCGTCGTTCAATTATTGCAAAATCACCATCAACTCACGGCGGGTGCCGTGCACTTATTCGCGTGGCTTCCTTCACGGAGGCTTGAAGTGCTCCCGATGCCAGGCGAACTGTTTCAGAAGCGTACGTACCGGGTTTATTGGTCGATAATTTGATTCCCTCCATTCCTCACCGCTTTAATGGAAATGCCGAAGATTCCTCGCCGCGTAAATCGATCGCTCACTCATGCAGTTGATGATGACTGACGATGAGCTTTGATTAACTGCATCGATGCGAGCTGCTTCGATACTGTCAACGTTTATCCTACTCGAGTTACCCTCGTCCTTCGATTCAAGGAAAATGTAAATTATCACTAGCGTAAATGGTTGCCAGGAAGAATAATAAACGACAAGGTAACGATATTCCGGCCGGTTTCTCGAGCCCAAGTTCGTGCGCTCTTATCAGTAGCTTTGCCTTCACCTTGCAGAGCCCGAGAGTGGGCAGAGGAGGAATCCTCATGCATATAGTCGCCGGTTGCACCTGTTCCACGCACTTTGACTTTATTACGTACAATATCTATATATCCTAGATCTATATACATACTAATAGCTAAGTTTACGACTTATAAGCGGACTATAACTCGATTTATGACTTAGTGAAAATTTCCAACCGAGCTGCCACTGCGCCGAGTAATTACAATGGGCTTTAATGGCCTAACAACTATCCCGATCAACTGACTCAGGCCTCACTCAGTCTGCGATCACTCCCGAGCCTCCGGGTATCGCGAATAATTTTCAATTAATACTCACGGACGAAACCCACGGCCGTTATTCCTACCCACGTGAACATTGTCTCAGTCGTAAATATGCGGCATATATTCCTCGCTACCTCGTCTGACGAATATAACCTGTATCTATGTAACAATGCTCTTACGGTTGCGTTCATCTCAGTTTCAACAATCCCTTTTTCGACAGCCAACCAAAGCTCAGCTATCACACAAGCAAAAAAAAAAAAAAAAAGTACTCTAACGTATTTATCGACGACACTTCTGAAGTGAAATACGCGTTCAAGAATTGCTTCGCACTGATTGCGCATACGTTACTCGAATCCGGAAGACGAAGGATCCTGATTGATACGTTCAGACGAATCGTGTTCTTTCATTTCGCATGCAGAAACGCGTCGACAAAGTGTCCTGCAAAAATTCTCGCGACGGAATTAAAATTTAAGCGCGGGAAAGTTGCGCAGCTGCGCAGGAGCTAATGTGTCAGGATAACGCGTCCTATAAATAGAATCCGGGAGCACGGCTCTAGTGCTGATCTTCGGGTCCATGCAGCCGAGTGCATGCGGCCGGTTCGCGCGTCCGCAGGTATAACTGTATAACTCGGTGCAATGCCACTATGCAATTAACCGTCGAACGAGCTCCGCAGTCTCCGCTCTCGATGCCGACAAACTAAACGGGACGACCGCACCCGCGCCTCGCGTCTTTTTTAAACTCTTTTTCGATATTTCTTGGCCCATTTTCTTCTCCGGCGCGCGGATACATCCAACGTCATAAATAAAATATCCGTCTCAGTTACAGCTACGGCATCTTAACTAGTCACAGGAATATCAATCGACAAAGTAACTCGAAAAAAAAATTAACAGGAACGCGAGACAAATGAAACCCCATTCATCCCATAGACACGTCAACAAACTGCATACAACACAGACGGTGTTCCGTCACCTTAAGATCTTTTGGTCTTACGAAGTTTTGTCCCATGATAATATTGCAGGGATTATTAATATAAAAATATTCCGCTATTATCACACGCAATCTTATTTCTTCCCGCTCCGAGTTTTCTATCCTTGTTTGTACCCTAGTACGTTCAATCGCTGATGGGCATCGCAGTTTTATCTTGGCGGAATAATCGTCGGCTGGATAGAAGGACACCTACCCATAGGGAGGGAGCATGTCTGGTGAAATTTCTCTAGGGCCGACTACCACCTGACGCTCAAGCAACTGCCTCGGAAGTAGCAGTTGTCTTAAACGCGTAGTTGCAGCGCTGCGCGTCCCGTTTCGAAAAGGGTGGCTCGCCCTTCGCCTCGCGGCACCCGCCGAGGGCAGATGCTACCGTATAACGTTCGGCTATTAGAAGAAACGAAGGAACTTCTTTAGGGGGCTCAACGCCGACTACCCCCATCGGCCGCGACGGCGGGAGGGAAGATTCTTTGTTCCTTTACCCGTTTTTCACTATTACTTCGGAATTGCTGGTATTTTTAAAAGGCAGAAACAGAATCGCAAGAATAGAATGACAGATCAAAAAAGAACGAAGGAAATATAGCCGGATTACTACATTTTCAGAGATGGATTTTTCGAGATCCGAGCACGTAAGTAACGGTCTTTCAATCGGATTCAGTTAATTATTGTTCTCCGGCCTTTTTCCCTCTGTCATCGCTTAAGCTACGTATAGATACTCTATTTAACGGTGTTCGTTGATTTTAATTTCTTCTTCGCAGATCGATTCGCTTCCAGTAACTGTAACGTACCGTAGGTAATCCAATATGCATATCTCTGACCGTATCTATCGGGACATGGGTAATTATGTCCAATCTTGAAATATTATAAATAAACCAATCAGAACTGAAAGAAATCTGAAATTTTAACAATTGCAAGAAGACTGTTAAAATTCTCAGAGTACAAACCATCGCAATGCAAATCGATCCACGCTTGTCGAATTCTTGTCATTAATAACATTGATATTCTCGTTACTCTTTCATCGATAAAATTGAGTAACACAAAAAATGGTGTGCAACGATAAGATTTATAACAACGAAGAAGTGAAAAAGACAAAAAAAACCGAGTATGGTGATCGAAGGAAGTAGGGAGTGTGAGTCGAGAAGGCGATGCAGAGTTGCAGTGTAATGTAGAATCAGGCAAGTTGCACGCAGAGGCAAGGCGATGCAGGCTAGAAGAAACATGGGCATAGGTGTGCCTACGAGAGGCACACTAACACACGCACACAGGGCTCGAAGTCGATATTTGCCCGTTCATTATTGCCCGGATAGAGTTGATAGGTGCACAGACACCACACAAGACCGAGGAACGCGATCGCAAGGGGGATATATTTTTACTGAGCTATACTGCATCGCGGCTGTAATTGGCGAATGTAAACACAGTAGTGGCGTGCGGGCCCCGTGCCTAGGCACTATCCGAGCAGTGTAACCCACCTGTAACCATGCGCCCAGTGCGCCTAACCCATATAATCGGCAAGCCAGCCTAGGCTGGCCCAGGTTCAGGCCGTATGGAGAGATAGACGGGTAGGCAGGAAGGCGAGACACGCGATCGTCGCAAGACGCAAGACGCAAGACACTGAGGCATGCAAAAGCGCGGTTACTTACCTAGGATGTGTGCCCGGCGATTTACCGTCGAGATCTGCGATTCCCGGAGGTCCAACTTCCGCTGGAAGCGTCGGGGCCCGAGTTTCCCAAGCGTTCAAATCTCCAAGGATCGCTGCAGGCCGCCCGGATCGTCGGATCAATCGATAGATCCTCCCCCGCGATCGGCACTCCCGCGCTATCGCGTATCCCTCGACACTTCCCAACACCGTTATCTCATATCCGTTTACTTCGGGACGTTTGTACGTTTTCTTCACTTGCGCTGACCGGCCTTGTCGCAGAGTTGTACCGAAGTTCACACTGACCCGCTTGGAATTATCGCGCACTAATTATTCCCCATATTTCCAATAGCATACATATTTTTCCACTTAAATACTCCGGTCCGTGGCTTCATCCGCCGATCGGCGAACGATCGGTAACGAAACTGAGAACGTGGTGCTTGAATATTGGCGGGAAAACAGGAGCCGTAAAACTCGTCCACGACTGCGCAGCACTTCTCCGCAAATAAGGGTTGAGTAAGGGATCGAGATGCGCGGGTGTTCCGAACCGGTCGTTGATCACTGAGTGAATCCTTCCGGATCGGTGATCACTGGAGTTTTCCCTCAGTCGGATGTGTGTCACAGTCGAAGAGTCTGATCCTCTCTCTCCTTCTCTCTCCCTCACCCTCTCTATATATCTCTCTCTCTCTCTCTCTCTCTCTCTCTATCTTCTATCTTTCGCGCACTTTCGTCGCAGCCTCCCGAAGGACGAGGTAAAAATCGAATGAAAGGAATCGATCTGTCGTCGGCTGCTGCAGCGGATCGCGGTGCGACGTAGCAACCCAACGCAACGCGGGCGTAGTAAAACGCGTAGCGTAACGAGACCGTAGTCGGCGAGAGTCCGTGAGAGTATCACCTAGGCTTGCGTACCTCTTGAAGCGTGCAGCGGGAGGCGTGCTGTCCTGGACTGGACTAGTCGGCGGACGGCGGACGTCGGGGCCCGCGGAGGGAGTGCTCGGTCTCGCCTCGGTCCCCCTCCTCAGGTTCCTGACGCTTGTACCTTCGTCCCGGAGCTGTCTTTGCTGCTCGCGCTTCGCGCTCCTGGGCCCCAGGGGTAAGGGGTGTGGGGCTAAGGCAGGGGGAGGGCGAGGGGGAGAGATCGGCGTGGTGGGGGCGGGGGGAGGGGGGCATGAGGCCCCGGCCGCCCCTCCGTCCGGTCGGCTACTCCTTCCGCCCCCGTGACCGGAACGAACGAACTAACTCCGAATCGTCGAGATCGGAGTCCCGATCATCCGAGCTGTCTACAACCCCGGAGAGACAGGTGCCCGACCCTTTCATGGGGGACAAATCGGCTTTTTTCTTTCCGGAGGGTCGATGACCTCCGATATTAGAGAGTCCGTGACGTTCTGGACGAGGTTCAGAAGCTGGCGGTATCGGTGATGCTCGTTTATATGTCGATTTCTTTTTGTCTTGTTGCCGATTTTCTAACGTCTCACTTTTTGAGGGAGGATGGTGATAATGAATATGGAGAAGATGGGGATAGAATGATCGGTAGTGAAACGTTTCTAGTTGTATAAGTGTGTAGACGGGTTTCGGAAACGAAATTCGTTGCCGCGTTGTTGAGGAAATAAAAGAAACCGATGAGAAGAAAGGAAAAAAAATAGTCAAACAAACAGATTACCAGGTACCCCCGACAAAAAAAAAGGAGAACGAATTAAAATGAAACACAATTTTCCACAAGAGGTGTTGTTGCGACGGGTGGGTGTAGAGAAAGGATCTGGAAACTATATGGGAGAGGCGGTGAGGGGAATGAAAGAGTGAAGTGAGAAATAACGAATCGGCAGTCATTAGTCGTTCACAAATCCCTTGTGAACCGCTTAAACGTTCGCGCCAATACCGTTACAGGTGGAACGACGAGCGGAAGCACGGTTCTTGATCAAGAAACACCCCGTGGCTTTTCCCCTACTGCCTGCACGCCGTGCTTATGGCGGTGCAATGGTCCGCTTCTCTCCCTCCGGCGTAATCGACGTCATTTAAATTCGACTCTTTGCATAAACCTTGTAGGTGTAGGTAGACAAGGCTCGATCGTTCCGAAAACCTTTATCATTCATGTGAGCTTCGGTAACTCGGGGGGACTCGATTCGCACTCTCCTCGTTGGGTTTTTCGAAATTAAAATTGTTCCATCGCTGCTTCGTCCGCGGTCAACGATTATCTACTAATTAATTCATCGCTCCGGCTCGAATACCGTGACATTATCATACCGTTTGTTTGCTTATTACCAACAATTTTATATCCTTATCCATTCATTTCCCACGCTCAGTCGGTCTCGTGCTGAGCTTTTGAGGCTAGGCTCCCAGACACAATGCTCTTTTCCCTTTTTACCGAATATGTAAATCACCGACTTCCTAAATCGATGCAGAAATTCTATTTTCATTACATCTGCAATCTTGCTATTATGCGAATTACACAAGGTTATGCAGAATATTGTCAAGTGAATTTTTTTAACTCGAAAGAGCAGCGTTCGTTAGACACTAACGCCAAACTTTCTATGCGTCACTACGACTCGTAGTCACGGGCTTACAAAACGCAGTTTCGTCACAAGCGGCAGCAAGTTATCACCACGAAAAACGTCTGACGTCGATGCATGCAAATATCTACATGTTGAATGAGCAGACAAGTCGCAACGACGAGAGCAAAAGTTAGGCACCGGCATATCATTTTTAGCAATCAAACCAATCCTTATCACTGGTAACTTCTCTGTTCTTGTTCCTCGTTAGGTATTTGTTTCAATTTTTGGTATTCTCATCAATTGCAATGATTCAGAAAGTGCGGTGACCACATGAAACTTTTTATATGAGGGGCGGGGTTGAAATTCCGAATTTGAAAAGTTTCGAAAACCCCAAATTCCGAATATTATGTGACGAAACTGGAAGTTAAGAAATAGTACTTTTACAACAGAGTTTCGAATTGTTGGAAACCATCGACGGCTCAAAGTTCCGCAAAATTCTGAAAGAGCGTAACTCTAACAAGTCAAAGTTCAAAAAGGGCGAGGATGAGAAAATTTAAATATCTGAAACATCGAAATTCCGAATGATCGACGATTTTCAGTTCCATGAATTTCCGGCTTGGTGAAATTTCACTACTTTAATCTTTCTTTGCTTCGGATTTTCGATATTTTTACGTTCGGAATCTTGGTCATTTTGATTTTCGGTTTTCTCATTTTTTGCATTCACTCGTCAAGCAAACTACGCTGTATGAGAATATTTTAACGTTCGAAATTTTGCTCTATTGTAACTTGAATTTTCGGAATCTTGCATTTCGGAATTTTGAGCCGTCGGGTTTCCAGCCCTTCAAAACTTTACTGTTACGTTTAATTTCTTTACTCCAAGTTTCCCCATCAAATAACTCGGAATTAGATACTTTCAGAACTGTTCAAATTCGAAAATTCAACCCCGCCTCGTACAATATGAATGTGACAATAAAAAATATCAAAGTATTGATGCTTGAACGATTGTTTAATCTTGAATGCAGAGATTCGATGATGGTCGATTACTTTTTTAAATCCTAATGCAGGTTGGCTCCCCTTCGCGCGTGGGCTAGCCAGTCATTAACCCTTGACGAAGAGCGATTACCACGTATAGGCATGCAGGACTGCAGGGACAACGAACGAGGCGAGCGGATGTCGAGGGGCGGTTGTTCCTACCTCGCACTTTGCTCGGGGGGCGAGGAACGACGACGACGACTGTCGACAGGCCGAGTGGGAAACAGGTGTTACAGCTGTACAACAAGTGCATCGGCTGCATTCGAATATCGGTAGACACATGGGCAGCGTCAAACGCGGGGCTATTTAACTGAAACGAAACGAGAACACGCCGCGCCCTCCTCTCGAGCCGTTGACCGGTAACCGAGTGCAACGGCTCGAGCCACGCGTCTCCAAGAACCAGGAAACGAGGAAGAGGAGCTTTGGATGAAATGGAATGCTCGCAGATTCGGCAGTCAGGAATCGAACTCGTGATGAAAAAACGCTTCCACAGGGTTCGATCCTAAAGATCGAAATTTTCTGTGCCAAGGTTACACACCTCGTATGGCAAGGTGTTCCAAAAAGTGTATATGTACAAAGAAGTTCGCCCATCGCCTCGTCACCTTGACAACCGAATTTCGTCGGGGGGTTAAAAAGTGCGGGAAAGACCGCGTGTCCGATACCATCAGCTGGTCTTCGTTGGCGGGAAAGAAACTCGCCGTTGGATCGAGGGCCCCTCCGGTTCCCCTCAGCTAGCACATGGCCCTTAAACTCCCGGGCTAGTTCTTCGACTTCCGAAGACTCGAGGACGAGGGGACGATCAGCCGCTTCTCCAAGACACGCACGCGCTTCCTAAGGGGAGGGTTCGTTCGCCTAATGGACGATACCAACGGACGCCAGGAGTCAACGGCTTTGGCACCTGACGCCATCCGCGTCCTCCTCCTCCTTTCTTCCCTCGAGTCTGTCTACTGAAGACTTACTTACTTGCGCGTGCTTTGAACGACGTTTACCAAGCATTGCAGATACCACGTGCACCGTGTGTATCAAATTTGACTCTCTATCCAGCTCAACTCGAAGAAGGATCTCAATGAACCGGTAGACGAAGACAACCACCAGCCGGTGGCACTGGCACTGTTTCCAATCCCGAAAGGTGATACCGAAGAGATGGAAAATCCGATTCATCCAGTTTCCTGTCGAGCATCACAGCCGTCGCATTTCGCGGTGATGAACTGTTCTTCTAGAGTTTCTTCCGCGCGCTAATAGCGGTCGTTACGTTTTAATTGCAGGGCCAGGAGCGGCTTGCGGTGCGTTTGTGGAAGGCGAAGAGCGAAGGTATCGGAGCCGATATCCATTACAGCGCAAAGTCAACTCGAAGCCGCGGCGTTTAGATACAAAGTGGTTCGTGGTGACCGGAGGCAACCATTAGCCGAGACCAGAGTGACGAGCTTGGCTCTCGATTGCGTTTCCAGTGTCCCCGTGGGGCGGGGGCGCCGCGCTTTGGTTCCCCGGGGTGTTCTTCGCTCCAGTCGAGCCTCGGGCGCACGTTCAGCCGCCGAGTGTGGTCCAACAGGCAAGGAGCCGAGGCGTGGAGCGTGGCGAGCGAAGCGCCCGGAGCAACGGGCGTCGTTTACCGGAGCGATTAGCCGCGGCACGGTAGGGGAACCGACTGGATCCTGCGGGGCGACGTCGTGACGGCGAAAACGTCGCGGCGCGCGTTCGCTAATCGAGACAGACGAGGCGGCGGCACCCGGCGTCCTAGCCTCCGGCAAGGCTGTAGCAAAGCCGAGTCTTGCACTAGCCTCCGGTCTAGCCGACTCCTAGCGCCGTGCGATCACAAGCGTGCGTTCGGCGTGCAGAGCGTCCTGGTATCCTTCGTTTCGAAAGAGCTTCTTCTTCCGGTTTCTCGTTGTGAACCCGAAGAGCGAACGCATCTGTACCGCAGCAGAAACTTGACCGTCTTATACTGACTCATTTATTGTTGTACAACTACAGCTGCAGCAACAACAGCTTTAATCGCTTCTTCTTCTTCTTCTTTTTCTTCTTGGTCGTCGGAGATGAGGGTAAAAAAGTATGGAAACAGGCCTAGGGTAAACCCTTTCGACGAGGGCGTCGTAGGAGGTAGATCATCATCGGCCGATGCGCCGGCACCCGAGGTGGACCGTTGGCTGGTTATTGTTTGAACGCCTTCATCGGCCCTGCCGGCGTCGGCAACTCGGTCCGTAAAGGCCACGCCGCGTTAAAACGACTCAACCTGCACTCTCCACGGTGCATCCCCCGATGCCCAGAGGCGGCTCGTCTGTCCCGGTTGTATATTCTCCGTCTTTCTCCCTGGAAGTAATGAGAAAATAATAGGAGATTACACACCCCGCCGGAGCGTGGCTGTCGACCGTTTGACTCGATGCATGTTCGATGCCTGTTGCTCTTCATGATCGGCCTGTACCTCGGGTGCAGGTACAAAAAGCACCAAGGCTTCGAGATTAAATACCAGTGCAGGTCTTCGTTTTCCAACAAGTCAGGTCAAATCACACCACTCAATTCAATTTCGGATATAGCAAGAAAGTCATGATCCGGAGACGGCAAGTCGAACGATTGGAATTGGAAAACGGGCCCGCTGATCAGTCGGTGGTTAATTTTAAATCCCACGGACCGTGAGACCGAATATCAGGAAGATGAAGACCGTCCCAGAATCGACGATGAATGAAATTTGTTCGGTCTTTTAGTCGTTTAGTCAACGTCCGTTTCCGCGACCATTTGAAAGATTAAACATCAGGATGGAATATCCTCCATGTGCGGCCGCGTTGATGACGGTATGAAAATCCAACGGATTGGAATCAGAATGAGAAGTTGGTCGCGTGGAGAGGATCATCGGTGAACCAAGGATCTGGCGCAGTGTAGGCTTTGTGGCGCGTGGCAGTTTCTCGGGGTCGTGAGGTTTGGGCCCGGCCGGCGGGCCGGCGTTGGCCTGAGCCGAGAGAGGGCAGAGAGGGCGAGAGGGCAGCAGAGAGTAGCATCTAGCAGCCAGAGCCGGGTGATTACGTCGCCTGTCGGCGCGGAACAGTCTCCTCCCAGGCGCGTCGCCCACCGACTTCCCATTGGCTATCCTCCTGGGCTGCGAGGAGGCGAAGTGAGGAGAGGCGAGGAGAGACAAGGTGAGGCAACGAGAGACAAGCCAAGGCAAAGAAACCCGAGGCCCCGCAGCCGCGGGCCCAACGGCCGCCACGCTCACGGGGGGCCGCCGATCTCTCCTCGCGTCGATTAACCCCGGCTTCTTCAACCCCCGCGGACGTTGCCAGCTGACTTTGGGCCAGTCGAGGATGCACCGAGAACTACCCTTCGTTTCTTCGCTTTTCTTCCTTCTTTTTTTCTTTGTTCTTTGTTCTTTGTTCCTTGCTTTTAACAACGAGAAAACGACGCGCTCGTCAACCTTGATTTGCTCGCTATATCTACGACAATCCGACTACAAACACATCTAGACCATTAAATTAATCAGGAATAGGTATACCATATTTTTTAGGTTGAATCAACCATAAAATTGGGTTGAGGACGTTCCCATGATCGATGCCGATTGTTTGTTTTACGCTTTAGATGTAGCTATCATTTTTTATCAATCTCTCTCTGTCTCTCTCTCTCTCTCTCTCTATTTCTACCTAGTTCTCTAAGTATCTGTGTGCAGTGTCAATAATTGTGCCTATGAAGCCAATACTCACATTCGTGAGTATCAAAGCTACCTGGACTTGAAAACGCGTCACCTTTTTTTACTGTCCTGATGGTCAACCCGACCAAATTCAATCGCAATTCGAATTATCTGTTAAAAATTTATCCTTCTTTCGAATATACACATTCGTTTCATATTCAGCACTCGAATGATCCGGTAGATTTCAGAGCTTTTCGTTATTCTTCGCATACAAATTTCAAATACATCGAATCACATTGGTGCTGAAAAACAAACCGTGAGTAATCCAACCACTGCAGACGGTCACGACACGTCAATTTTTCATTCCCGTGCAAAAGAATTAATATAAATTTTTGTACGGGTACACGTTGAACTGTAAAATTAACGAGCACAGCCTCACCAGTTCGACACATACATACATCAGGAGAATCGATTGGTTTTAGGATTAAGAACGGAGGAGGTTCGGTGACAGGCGATTGGTGTATTACAGCCCGATCATTTGCATAACACTTTATTCGTAAGGTGGGTGGGAGTTTCTCAATATCATCGTACGTATCGAACACTTGAACAAACCGCAATCGTCTGTGTGCATAGCGAGTATGTATGCAATGGTAGGATTCGAAGGACCGAATTATTGCGGCGGCAAACCTGACGTTTTGTATATATATATATATACATACACACATATATACTTCTCTTATTAGGGAAACCTCGACAGTTACGTAAAGTGTCAATGACTCACCCGCGCGGAGTTACTCCTACAGATTGCAAAACTATTTTCACCAATTTCTCAACGGAAAAAAAAGAGAAGTAAATACAAGAAAACAAGAGACAAAGGCAAAAGTAAAAAGAAGAAAAGGTAAAAAATCTATGCTAAACTTCGACAGCTGTTGCAGGGTGAATTGCTTTTTTTACCATCCTAGTATGACTTGGCTCGGTGGGTTGAAACCGAATTGATAAACCGAGTAGTATGTATATACCTAATATAAACAGGTTTTTAAATCTTAAATCAACCGATTTTCGCCCCTCAGTGAACACGGCTTGAGCTGAATCTGCCATGGCTAGAAATAGGCTAAATACGCACCGGAGACTGCAGTATTGATCAGTGATCACTGGCCAGTGACCACAATCCTCGAGGTAAACAGTGATTATCCGCAGGTGGTGATACAAATGGGATATTGACGGAGAGCTATTAGCGGCTTGTCTCAATTACAGATTTGCGCAGCAACAGTCTATGGTCCATTGGGTATTCACTGTTATGATAGACTATTCGGATTACGGTTTATACACCGGCCGTCCGATAATTCTCACAATTTCTCATCGAAAAACAGTGGAGACGTCCAATCGTGAGAAAAGTGCAAAGTCAATGGTCGCCAATACCCAAGCTGGCACCTGTGCGACCGAAGAAGAGCTGCAACAAGTAGCTTGCTCGAAGACTGAACATCGTTCATACGCGTCGTGGATATAATTACGCGAGTACTCGAGGAGGAGCAGCGGTCGGTCCGGGGGCGTTAGAGAACACCTGGATGCACCTGTCTCTTCGACTCTGGCAGTCAGCTCGAGCCGCCGTCACTGCCAGGTCGCTCAACCATGACTCGGCACTCCACTTCCAGGTAAACGACACACAGCCCAAGAGTCCAAGAGACGATGCAGCGACAGATACGGGCTGCATCAGAGAACACCGAGAGTCTCGGCTCATCATCTCGCCGAATGGCCGTTACGCTTTTCTTGTCGCCGGACGGGACCGACGACGAAAGGAAACATCGAGAGACTCTGATCAAGCATCGATATTGTCATCATGGTGAACACCACTGACGAATATTCTCATAGAATCAGGGAGGGAACAGAGCTGTCCGCAAATTAATGTCTCCAATGATTCTTGGGACCTAAAAAGTGTGACGCACGGTTTTCTTTCGCATCGCAGCTACGTAAAACCAACAATCATCCAACGATCACATGGTGATTCGTTCTGGATCTTGACGCGAATTGATCAGAGCGAAAGATTTTTTTTCCTCTCTTTTCTTTTTCTTGTTTTTTTTTTTATCTCTTACACGTTGCCGAAACCTTCCGCGAATAAGATGAAGACTGTCTATGACTAGAGTATAATATATTCTTTGCATGACTTTCTAGGGGGTGGTTACGGTGTGTATATGTATTTGAGCACCTAATCGCTCGTGGACCGGCTTTTAAGCGTCGATTCAACAACAGCCGGAAGCGATTCGTAACAGAATAGTCCGCGGGGCAGTGTAACGGAGAAGCAAAAACTGGCACCAGGTTAGAAATAAAAAGTCGACGCTCCTCTTCACGTTCAGTTACGAAACTGATCGTATACCCGCATTTTCTGAATCCTCGAAGCACGGAGCAAAAATTCACTCGACTAGTCTCGAGTCGAACGAACCATTTCGACTAATATCTGCACGAAGATGTATAGGGAGGTACTTATATCGGGTCGATACTGAGGAAGAAAATAACGAGAGAAAAATGGGTGAAACGCATTTTGCACGAGAGCGGAAAAAATGAGGGCAAAAAAATCGGCCGCGTTGTTTACCGGTCTGCCTGCCGGGGGCAAGGCAGCGGGAATAACGGCACCACAGCCGGGGCCGGGACGAGCTTATGCTAATGTTTAGCCTCCGAGACACAATTCGCGACGAGGATGCAAGGCTATACGTGCAGCGTTCGCGTGACGGGCAGCGGGTGCCTCGTAGATCATGCGGTTGCCGCTAACCGCTCGATTAATCAATTTCCGCACGCGGAAAGCCGATCGCCTGGAGCGGGTTGATCCGTTTTTGGAAAAGTCACTGATCCTCCGAATAGATTCAGGCTTCGGCGCTACAGCGTCGAGCGTCGAGCTCCGTTGGTCTAGTTTTTTTACGTCTTTGGATTCATTCATCGATTCGGCCGCTAAGTAAACCGGTTCAGAACGTAACTCCGGTAGCCCAAAACACCCGGTGATCCAGCCTCTCGTCTCGATTTCGGTTTCACTTCGATCCTAGCGCCGCGTTTCAATTTCCACCAACTTCCCTGCAACCCCTTTTCACCGCCCTACGGAAGGTCTCACTCTCGAGTTTGAGGCTCTGCTGACTGAGGTAGGGAATGATTATTATTAATGTTGGAAAAGTGATGCGATCGGTACGGAAGGGATAAATCCTGAACGAGATTACTGGATGCTTGAAGCAATTACCTTCGATACACACCGAATATGTTTTGCGGCGGTCATTTGGAGATGATCGAGCCGACGGAGGATCTGAGAATAAATAAATATCTGTATTAGAGATCCAAGGTAATATTGAACAGGAATATTACACGGTGCACAATGTAATAAACCCATTCCAACGCAGGTAAGAAAAAATAAAAAGAGAACCCAGCCGGGTTGTTTGACGTGTGAATTTTTCGACCGCGATCATCAAACCTTATTACCTTGATCAGCTGCCGAACGGTGGCTGTCGATACCGATTTCCTATACCCACACCTGCGGACGGTTTGGATGGACCAAGGCGCGTTTTCGGGCTAAGACCGATACTCGGACCGGCGGTTTCGGAGGATTATATCGTCCGACGCACACGCGCACCGCGAGATTTGCGGTTTCGAAAAAATAATGAGGCGGGGCTTCCGATCGTCTGTGGCCACCGTCTTTCATCCAGATCTCTGGCTGCGGCTGTAGCTTTCGGTTCACCCATATACCCACCGAACGGTGTTCATTTACACATGTAAACGATAACTGGGACCTGGCATGGGATCGGTTCGGAGATGGATTAAATTGGGAAAGATTCCTGCGAGGTGAACTCAAGAGGATCGGAGTCACGTGCAGCCTCAGTGGGACCGGAAACATGTCGCGTAAAGACAAACGCGATCGAGTTAGTTTTAGCCAATAACACGCCGGGCTTGAATTCGTTTCGAAAAATGATCTCTGAGTGACTTGAACTTGGTCTTTGATCCAACCTTTTGTCGCAACGATAAATCCACGATCCGCGATCTTTCGATTTTGGAACTTTCTGGGCTGCGGGATAACCGGCGCCGATCGAAAATTTGCCCGTTCAAGATCCCGTGTGCAACAGTAGCGAACGTTGAACGAGTCAAGTTTTTAGCCGATGGAAAGGCGGTCCACGTAGCAACGCGGCTGAACGCCTTCCCGCAGTCTGATCTCGGCAATCTCGAGGTCTCAACACTTTCTTACGCGCATTCCGAATCTCCAGGATCCCCCGAGTCTCAAGCTTGCGTCGAGTTTATCGGCTAACTACAAGTGTCTGGTGTCGAGTACAGGCACTGCTCACGTTTTGCCCGAAGAAACCGATCGACGAACACCTGCATTCGGCTCCGAATTTCGAACTTTAGATTTCAAAACGAAATTACGTCCCAAAATACGATGGGCGAAATTTGCTATTCAAATCACAGCTAGCTGCTTGAATATTTTTTTTCTTTTTCCTACTTCCTTTGGTCATTTCAAAGAAAGTACGCGTCATAGCCAAAACCACGACATTACGCGTGTGTGTGCGAAACGAGAGCGTCAAGAATAAGCGCCGCGTGCACGTAATTCGTGAATCAGAGCTGAACTATCGTCTCTATCAGTGCGAGAGAGCCCTACTTGTCATGCAGATTGAATATTCCACGAGATTCTCGTTCTTCCGACTCTTTCACCAACAGAATTCAAAATTCTCATTCCTCCTCATAACAAGTCTTCCAAGATTTATATTCCCCACGAAGGATTTCCTCAGAATTCTCTGTCAAGTTTGAATGAAAATTAAATAAAAATTAAATCAAAAACTGAAATACTAAAATACTTTGCATGTTTCTCAGAAAAATCACGAATTCCAATGAACAAATTTTCAACCGAGCATCGAGGATCAGCGGAATCTCCGCGGCCTGAGTTTTGACCGAGGCTGGTGGCCAGGAGGCTGTGAGGCTGTGGGTTGCATGTTTGTAATTTGGCTTGTGTTACGGGTTGTCCGGGTGGCTGCAGGACGTGATAGCTCACTCGGTGCAAGTCCAAGTCCGCCCTCCGTGCAACTGCGGGCATAGCTGGGCACGAACACCGATGCAGAGGCGAGTCGATCCGGCTGGTGGAATCGTACGTGGAGTAGAACTGCGTTGTCTGTCCGTCTACGATAGAAGTCCGAGTGAAAGCTAGGTGTGGAATAAGAGGCGTGACAAATTGCAGAATTGGGTCATCTATGCGAAACGTTGCGCCGCTGGAACGGCGACAGTAGTACAGAGGCTTATCGCCGACGGCGTGGGGGATTCGCTCGTGATCGATGATGATAATAACGCCGTTACAGGGGTTAATGACATCGATAAAGCTTTTGCCGGTTTTCATCGATTTCCAACGCGGTAGATCTTCGAGTGTGAATGAAATTTTTATGCCGATCCTTAAAAATTGGACAGCGTCGATTAGAATAATCCCCGGGTTTGTAATTTGATGATAATTAGTGTCACGCACCACGGTGATGATGAAGTGAAGGTTACAGAAAGACCGTCACTCAAGTTTTTTAAGGGAAATACCAACTACTATGAAATTGTCTGAAACATCCGCTCATTGTTTGTTTGTCGATTATTTTTGTCACCAACAGATTTAGTCAACGGGCTCTGATCGCGGTTCTTGGAACAAAGTCACCTCAGCATTTCCGACAGTCTATGCGGTACTTGGAACTTTCGAAGAACCTGCGATTGAGCTTTCTTTTTTTTTTTTTTTTTTACAAGAAATAAGATCGCGATGGACTTTATTTTTCGATTCAAAATGGCCGCAGAGCGAAGTGAAAAAGGAGCTTGCGTTCGTTCGGTTGAAATAACGAGTTAACGGTAAGCAGTGAGCAAGAAACGAGAACCAGAGGATAGGCAGACCTCAGACCATGCGGATAGTAAATGCAGGAAAAATCAGGTGGCACACAATGGGGCTAAGAATTTTTTCGCCTCACTTCCGCCGCGAGGTTTCCTTATACCGTACTTATAACCATACCTATACCTATACCTATACCTTCAATTTGTCGTTCGATTTCTCTTCGCGGCATTGAGCCACTAGATACGGCTCCGTTTTTGCCGGTGCAACAGGCGGTTCGATCGAATATGCAGCGGCTGAACGACTCTTTGCCTTCATGTCAGGCTGCGAAGTCGTAGATCTACGATTGAGCAAGGTGCAGAAAGAAAGTGCTTTTGGCCCTTGGAGACGGATCGAAACCGCGCGCGTGGTTTTCAAAACCGGTGGTCGAGGAACGTGTAATTCCGCCCTGTCGAGGAGGCACCTACTCGAGTTTAACTCTGAACCGAGCGAATGGCGAACCATTGTGCGGGTAAGGCCTCTGCACGCCAGTATCATAGACAAAGCGTAGGATTATTTTTCGTCCCGTCAAAGGAAGAGTGACTGCATTGTGCTCGGAGTAACAATGGTTTCGCTTTTTGTACCCGGCCTTGTTCGTGTTACACTTGTTTGACTTGTCTTATATAGGTAGAAGCGCTACTTCCACCTCTGCCCGTAATCCCAGTCCCTCCGACAACGAGCGCCTCTTCTGCCCGTCTCCGATGACCCGGGGATCTCGATCACGACTAAGTTTATATCGAATTTTATCAGACAGCGAATCCCCGTGAGGTCGTTACTCGTCAGAGACACGCGGTACGTCCACGAACCTCCCAACCTGTCCTCGTGTGCTCATCGTCAGTCTTTTCGCGGAACGCGAAAAACCTCGGACTGTATCGTACCTGTAGCTGAGAGCGTGATTCTTAAAAAACAGCGAAAGCGCGAAAAGAAATTACGATTTTTAGTTCATTCAAATTCCCCCAATTAATTGGACTCTCGTTATGGTTGATTCTGTACCGAACGACATCCGATCATTTCACAAGAAATTATAACGAGATAATTGATTCCACTATTTCTTTTCGTGAAATCGACTCAATAATCAACGAGTACTGAGTCGTAAGAACATTGAGCAATCTGACAAGTAGCTTGATTCAATTATGAAAATCTAGCCGAATGATCTGTTGCGATTTATTTCCGATCGTGAAGACACGAAGCTGCGCGCAACGATCCCAACTGCTCAAATGGTCCTCAACTTTTTAGGTGACATTCTCAGGCGAAGGATGGTAATTTTGAGGAATAATCTTTGGGGAAAGAATATCGGGTCTCGAGGTTAATTCAGAGCCAACTGTGAATCCGATTCCCATTTCCCGGTGGCAGCAGCGCGAGTCCCGTTGTGTGTCAAATGTGAAATGAGGGCTCGTTTCGGTGTATCCGCGTTACAGCCGCTTCCTTGTGGGGGGATAATATCATCCGTACACGCGGTCCCATCTAAGCCTAACAAAAGAAGACGATCGGTAGCAACGTTCTCCACAACCTAGGTGGGCATGCTGGTAATATAAATTTATTAATTTCACGGGTTCCCTTATTTTTCGAAGGGGGTGGCCCGCCTTTCTCGGGGATGAGTCGAGCCTCTCCTCGCCACTCGAATCGCTCCGTAACCGGCGGACGGCGGTGACGTAGCTTGTTCAGGCGGAACCCCCTGCATCGACCCGTACCGAATCACGGCTTCCTGCCCCGCTGCGGTACCAAGCCACGTCCTCAAGCTCCAATCCTCGCCAGTCGCCTACCACCACATCCAACAGCAGCGCGACTTTTCCGAATCGGCAAAATCACGACAATCGTCAGCCAAAACTCGAGGGCTTCAAGGTTTGGACTTGGAAGTTCCCTTGACGCGTTAAGGACGCGAAATGTCGACGATGGGATGATTTTAACGCGTTGGAAAATCGTGGAGGTACCGATCGATCGCGGGGTCGAGGAATGGATCATTTGGTTCGATAACCGAGCCGTGGAGGCTGGAGGCTAGGATACGGGTGACGAGGCGATAATGGTGGACTCGATGGTCTAGGCACGTCGGTGCACAGGGTCGATAAGATCTTGGATCAACTCCGGGGGACCTCGGGGGCACCGGGTCGACTTGTGAATTGGACTGTAGTAGGTGTGAATGCGGAGCCGGCGGACAATGAGAGTCGTCGGAATCCCTGGGCCTCCAGGGAGTGACGGAGGGCGCGCGCAGCCCACGTTGTCCCTGCATCTCATTCTTCTCCTATCAGGCTGCTCTCGCCCGGCCAAAAGACAAACGCACAATGCCGCCGCCGACCCCCGACGTCAAGACGGATGGATCCTCTTGTTCGCGGGGTGCCCCGCGAATGCCGAAGAGCTCCTCAACATCGCGACTTATCCAACGTTGTGTCTCCGAGATAAACAGCCCCGATTACGTCCGCGGTGAAGACCCGAGTCGTTTGATACTCGCGCCTCGATTTCAGACATCGTTTCAGACGCCCTTGCAACCAACCTCTCGACGACGACGCTTCTGCTCCGTTACAAGCGTGACGCAAAGTGTCCTCGGATACCTCTACGGTTGACCACGGCGTTGTAGAAAGCCGCGCAAAGTTCTATGGCACGTGGGGGAAAGGCGGATTGACAGCGTTTCGAAGAAAGGACGGCAGTCGCCCCCAGGATGTTGGAATGATACACATTACCGGACTGTCATTACGTACCTACACTGGCTTGTAACTTTAGCCGGAAGAAGCCACCTCCCCCGCTTACGATCGTCCAGCCTACACGACGCATGAACGTTGCGCTTTCCTTCGCCTGAAACGCGCTCGTATTTTCCTCGTTTTCCTCGATACGACGACGTCCAACGTCTTCGGACTTCACCAAAAGAAATGAAAGGTGCAAAATGCAACGAAACGTTGGTCAGAAGACGATCCTCTAGTATCCCCAGGCCTGAATTTAGAGTTCAGGGCAATGCGGGGGGGCGGACGAATCGGTGAACCGGAAGTGCGGGCGGTTGGTCACGGACCGGAGAGCTCGGTCGACATGTTGGTCCGAAAACGCGCGGGATCGGCCGTCTGCATCACGGAGGTGATTACGGTCTGCAGCAACGGCGTCCAGCGCTGTGATATAACGAAAAATAAATGTATCGTCGCAGCAATGCTCTTTGCGCAACGCATAACGAGTCTCTCCCGCCTCTGAACTGCATCCACGAGCATATATGCACGTGTAATCTGGGCTATAAAAAGAGAGCGTTGATCGGCCGATTCGCGCAGTTTGAAACCGACATTTGCCGCAAGGATGCAGACTCTTCGGATCCTTCGCCGCGAACTCAGCATCCTCGTGATCCTGACGACCGTTCTGATCCTACGGAGCGACGCCCAAGCGCGCGGCGTCCTAAAAGGTAAGCGAAAGGACGAAGAGGATCTGGTTTACACTGCAGAATTCTAACCACCGTCTTACGCAGACGCCGCCATCCGAGCCGCCCTCGATACCATTTCCGCCGGAAAACTGCCCCTCAGTGACGATCGCCTCGTCCAATTGATACAGCAATACGTCCGACGCGTCGTCGCCGCTCAGGCTGATGGTCAACCGTCGGACGGAATCGAGCTTGCTGCCAGACTTGCACAGGAAGCTGTGTCCCAGGTTACCGCCGCCTACGCTGCGGCCATATTTCAATCTACGACGGCTCAGGAGGCGCAGCAACTCTTCGCCAGATTTCAAGACACCGTTGACAGGATCGTACAGTTCGCAAAGAGCGGTGACTTTGGGATTACCGGTTTCGATCGGCCCAACGATCGAGGAAATGAGCGCCGGTTCAATTCTTAGATTAGAGAAGTGACTTTTCGTCACTTCGGGTGATACACATAGGTGAGATGTTCTAGGAAGCATGAATTTATATGCTTAGATAAGAATTCCTACGCGTAGGCTGTGTGCATCTTAATTGCGATTAAAATTTCACCACCGTATTTCGGTGGCTGTGAAATTGATTCACAATTTTTTGCCAAATTATGCTTAATAAATGAATTGCAAGCTTCTTGAAGTTCTTGAGCCCAGTTTGATTTATCGATTTTATATATTTATTTACCTCAAGTTTGTCTCACGATTCCTTCTTACCTAATATGGAAATTAAATATTCAAACAAATTGATAATGAAATCAATACTTGATGAAAATTTATCGAAAATTCTTCTATTTAACACATGAGAAATAAGTCTCATAAAATCCTCCACAATTTCAGGTACATATTAATAAATTATAAAGTATTTGTATTCTGTGCATCAATTTTTGTTTCTGTAGAAAACAATACGATTATTTAAAAATAATTATATACGCCAACCTGTTCGGCCTGCCTGCTACATTACGGATATGTATTTGTGCGTGAGTCTCAGTTTTTATTCGGAGATTTGAAAGCGACGGTCATACAATTTCTATGGATGTCCGAAAAGTGTAAATTACTTTGCTTCGCGTGCATGTATAATTTATACATACATACATATACGGTCAGCAGCAGCAACAGCAACAGCGACGTGCGGGAGTTGATAATCTAGCGATGTAGGATGGAGAATCTCCTCCCGGAGTGACCGGAACTGCGCCTATGCTCGCGCCGGAAGTACCGCTGCCACATGTAGTAATATAAATTGTAATGCCCTTACGGTGTGTTCTTCTAATTTTTCTCTCTCTCTCTCCCTCTCTCACTCTCTTCTTTTTTGCTTCTCCCTGCTTTGTTTTGCTTTGTGTTGTTTGCTTCGGTTTTGTCTCCCCTTTTTCCCTTCTCCCCCTGTTCGTTTTCCTATTGCCCGTCCCTCTCCTCACCGCCCGCGTACACGACTCTCTGAAATTTGCATTTAAAATACCGGAATCTACCATTGTTGTGGAAATTGCCAAATTTATTTTTAATATGCTAATATAATTAATGTATGTACCAGCTGCTGTTTTATTTATTATTATACGTATAATGTTACGTTTTTAATTTATATTTTATTATACTTATAACCTACTCTGTATTATATATATATATATGTACGTATAATCATGTACTTGTAATATACTTGCCATCGTGATACGATTAATTCAATATTTTAGCGGCTTTGTTTCCCGATTTTGGTTATTTTTTTACCGATTTACCTACACATTTATTTATATAATAATTAAATCACTCCGGTGTTTAGTGAAAACTTTGCCCGTGATTATAAATATAACAATAACTATGTCCTTGTCACAGTTTGGCGCTTTTTTTATTAAACATTCGGTCTTGCCGCGAGATTTTAACCATGCTTATATTACCATTGTTACAGTAGCGGCTCAGCTGATTTCTAAATCGTCGTGCTAGTTTTATGTACTCGTATATATTACATATCTTTCGGATAAATAGAAACGTCCTTCTACCAGCAATTAAAATTTATTTATCTCCCTATTATAGTCATTTACGCTTTATACCATAAAACAAAAGAAACACGCTGCGGTTTAAACTACTCAAATAATTGAATTAAATAAACCATTCGTTAGATGATTAAATATAGGAACAATCGTTGAACCGACTACAAGAATATCTCATGCATCTGAAGCGAAGAAAACCGTAATCAATTATCATTTCTTTGGTTTTCCTACGGATTTCCCTTACATTTTACGTCAGTTCGAGTATGGGATTAATCGAATAAAGCCGGCAATATCGATTCCGCAAAAAATGAAGAATTCTCGTTCTGATAAACGTAAAGGTTGACGCCGGGGTCCAGGACCCCTGCCCCTGGTATATGGACGTATAGATCTATACCAGTGCCGCAGAGTATCCGGCGTGTATTTTGCTTTTGTTTGTTCGCTATACACGTACAATAAACATGGGTGGCTATCGAGCACGGCTACCGCATCTCCGCTACCGTTGCCTGCAACTTGCAAGCCGGCTAGCATCGCTGCCTCCCTCGAAGAAAACAATGCCGCATTGTCCCCCAGGTCGGGAGGCAGGCAGGCAGGCAGGCAGACGCCGCGACTTTAACCACCACCTCAAGAGATTAAGCCACATGGTAGATCCTATTTGCTGTTTTTGGCTTTTATTCCCATCCTTCCAGAGCACCGGCCACGACGGATCATTTTTTCCCTATCGTTGTACCTGCCGGTATCCGTTAATCGTTGAATGTTGCCTGATAATCGAAAAAAATCGAAAAAGGACAAATTGATACCGAAGCTTGGAGATGGGATGCAAAAATTCGCGCCTCACGGCCATCCAGGTTCGACCTCGGACATGGAAGGGGTTGGAACCGCATTCCGAGGGCATAACTCAAACGCGGATCCTCCGAGCACGAGCCTCGAAGACGGGTCACGACGCCACGTGTGCGGCCACCGCCGGACAGCGACGTCCTAGAAGCCTAGATTCAACCACACCCTTCCTCTTCGAACGCTCCTGCATCCAGCTTTATCCCGAAGTGAAATAAATTGGCGATGCCGTGCTGTCTTGAATGTCCCGAAGGTTCAGGAGTGGAATCAGTTCCGATCAACAAAGACATTGTGAATTTCCATGCTTGGAAGCTGACGGTATCCGGAGCAGAGAATCGTATTCACATCGTCTATCCGGTAAATAAAAATTTTCGGAAAAGACACAGCCGACAAATTCACGGCATGCTTGAGATTCAAGATCAGAGACTTCCAGGCGATGGAGATAATCAGGATATCCATCAGGTGTGTGGAGTACGGATAAAAATTCTAGCTACGCGGATGTCGGCGTCTGTTGAACCTCGAGGCTTCTCGCGACCCTGTCACGTATAGCGATAATTAATTATCACACGGAAGCCGCAGCCAGTCTGCCGGAGAACTCAAGTTCCATCAAGTTTGCGGCGGAGCTCTCGAGCTACGTGTATTGCTCTGTGAGCGGACGCCGGGAAACCAGCGATGATCCGGATGATCTGGATGCCGAGGACTCAAGCCACCTGCCTTGTACCATGCCACTTTCTGCAGCCGCCACGATTCTCCTTGTGGGAATCCTCCGCCGTGCGGTCGGGGAATTCCACAATCCTTTGGCTTCATAATCCTCGCTGATTGATCTAATCGTACTCGCGAAATTGTTCAGGAGTTTGAAATAATCGGGTGGATTTATAGAACTGATATGATTAGGTACTGAGAATACAGTTTTCGAGTTATTCATCATAAAAGTTTACTTTTCTAAAACCTTTCTAAGTACCAACTTGTATAGTTTCAGACAATTGAAGACCAAAGGATTTTAAAGTTTTGGTGACATCCTGATTACGGACAAGGATTCAACGATGAGCTGAAAGAGAGCGGCAGCTTCTGTTATTCCGAAGAGCCCGACCTTCTGATACCGTAATTAATTCTTAGGATTCTGGTCCGAATGAGGCCTTCGGCGCGTGTCTGAGATATCTGGCGTGTCGGGTCTTGTTGTAGTGGTAAATTAACGAGTGAAATTATCGCGCGACGGACAGCGGTAGGTACCAGCTGGGAACGGAGTGTGACGACGGTGCGCGTGTGTCTCTTCTCGTTCCTGTGTTTACGACGGCGTGGGCGGTGCGCGTGGCACGCGGACCCGAGTCCCGGATCGTTTGGTTCCCCGGAAGGCACCTCTTCTTCTTCTTTTTCTTCTGCTTCTCCTCCTTCTCCTTCTCCTTCTTCTTCTTCTTCTTCTTATTCCTCAATCCCCTCCTCCGTCTTCCTCCCGTCCGCCTTCCTTACCTCGCCGACTCCTCTTCCTGCGAAGAGGAACTGCGGGTCAGAGCCTTCGGGCCACGAATACGTGGAGCGAACACGACGGAGACGAGTGTACGACGCCCGGAGACGGCCAAGACGCCGTACGAGGACGCCGTGGCTCGTGCCCAGATCCAGTGGCGTAGCCGCTTTTCATCCCTGACTGATCTGGGCCCGTTGATTTTTATTCGAAAGTGCAGGTCCGTCTTCATCTCAGCAACTCAAACCTCAGGGTCGCTAAAGTATTCCGATATATATAATACGTAATACGAGATTGTTTCTTTCTCCATGGTCCTGTAATCTTGGTCCGAAAAGGAGCCAATTCTGAAGTCTGTACGTGAACATGTGACGGTATTCCTTTCACAGGTAGCAAACAATCATCACACAGTTATAATATCCACATTGTGTCTACCGAAGTAGAAGAGAAACCTGCGAAACCAGATGAGCATCATCAAAGTCCTGGAATATTAAGAATGGGGTCGAACTTGGACTTGGTCGATAACAAACGTCAAAAATGGTCGACGCGACGAGTGTCGTAACGCTGTGCGGAGTGTCTCGAGGTTCTTATGACTACCTGTTGGAGGTGTTGCTTCGGAACCTGAATTCCGTACAAGGAGAACGAGACGAGAGGTTTAGAATTTGTTTGGCACGATGATGGAAGTGCGGGTGTGGATGAGGATGGTTTTTGATTTTGGAAGGTCGGTTTGCACGGAGTGCGACGCCGATGTGTTGATAATGAGAAGCGGCCCGGCATCGAGCGAAACGAAGTAGCCTAGCTTATGGTCGGCTGGTGCCCGCGGAGCATAACAGTTCGCGGAGCATAACGCCACGAGCCATCATATCCTCAGCGGGCCGCCCGCGCGCCGTTCTATTCGTACGAAACACGCACTCACGCACGTATTCGCTGAATGCATGGAAACGAGGCAGGCACAGGTAGAGTCTGCTTCTATCGCGCGGCACACATCGCGCGTGCATATCCCGCGCCGTTGTGGACCTCGTCGAGGGTAAGGGCGACTTCCGCGAGCCAGATCGTCGGCGATACCACTGGGAGTAGAGTCTGGTCATTGTCCACTGTCCACCGAGGCAGGAAGCTGCCCCGGAGACGAGAGATTTTTAACGGATAATCGTTGCGAAAGCTCTGCTTTCCTCTCCCCTTCCGCCGCGCCATTGTCTGGAAGAATATTACTCGCCGCCGTCCGGTCGGTTCCAGGTGTAGCGAAACTTAATTGCGCCGCCGATAACAACCCGCGGAACCTCGGACACGGACCGAGAGTTGGGCAACCGTAATCGCAATCCACTTGTCATAATCCCGGATGTCACTCGCGACTCGTCGTTGGAAACGAATTTCCTATTTATAACACCGTGACACATCACGCCTTGCGTCGTACTTCATACTCGGCTGCGATTTTTCTTCGAGCTACTAGTTCTCGTCACTTCCATCGCCAAACTTTGCCCGGTATTCGCATTTCGATCCAGTAATCGATTTCTGTTTTATCTATCTTCGATTACCAGGATCATAAGATCCTTATTTCATGTTTGAGGATGGACTGAGGGGGCGAAATCTCTTGGCCGTTGCGGAATGGCGGAATAAGGGGGGGAACACCTGACCGGATACGGGTCGTCACAGTGAGTGCCTACGAAGTCCTTCCGTCCATCCTTTCCTCGGAGGGGTTGAACATTCGTTGTCTTCTTCGGGGTTTTCCTCGACCTTTTTACCATCATGGTTATCTGGTACCCGGGGCGGATTCGGAACATACTTTTGAAAAAGTTACTCTGATTGGACTCCCGGATCAAAACCTGCAAGAGTTTGTCGATCCTTCTCCATCCAACCATTTTCAAAGCAAAATGTTGACTTGTTCCATTCGCTCCAGTTTACCGCGATCCTTATATAAGGAGACGGAGTGTAAAAGTATAACTGAGATATTCCGACCGGTCGAAGGACCGCGAGGGCTTCTGCATGCGGATATGAATACCGTAGGTACCTACTCCGGGAGTATGACTTAATGTCGCAATATCTAAACAACTGTATTATCAGCATGCAGCAGCGAAGGTCCGCATAATGTGAAATTTGTATATAATGGTGCTATGTACATATGCAGGTTTAAATATATGTATAATATGATGCGAGGGAATGTCGATATCGTAAGGCATAAGCCAATATGGCCCCGAACAATTGTATGGAAATATAGCCATCGCGCCTGCACGCTGTTCTGCAGCCGCTCCACCTATACCTATACCTATTGGTCTATGAATGAAGACACTTTCATTTATGAAACTTGCAGACATGATAATGTAACCGGCGGCCTGTGCCCGTCCACCGGACACGGGCTTTGTAACATCCTGCTATTACGCGTCGTCCTTAGTCTCTGTACCCCCAGTTATCGGTTCGCCTTCCTATCCAAAAAGATAGAATCACGCCCTTGACATTGACAGACAGGGTGGCGACAATTTTCCTCAAATAAAATTCCCCGACTTTTTGCGTAAAAAAAATCAGAATTCCCCCTGACGTTTTCCCACGAAACTCAGGTAATATTGGCCAGCTTTTATAACCAAAAGCTCCAGCAGTCGTGCACATTGAATACATAAATTTGGATCTAAAAAACACATTGCAGTGCTTCGTTTCACACGAATAATAAACGAAATTGAACGATACCATTTCCAAAAGTTAATTTTTTAACTGAATTTACGAAGCATGGCTGAAGTTTGAAAATGATTCATAAAAAAATATCAGTTTTTCTTTTTTCTTTTCCTTTTCCCGACATACGAAATTCCCTGACAATTACATGTATATTCCCAGTTTTCTCAGTCTGTCGCCACCCTGAGTCAGAGTCGGAACATTTTTTATGCACCTTTGGTTCGACCAGGGCAGGATTTTCCTGCCGATCAGGAATGGCCGGCAACATCGTTCGCGAGCATGCGAGGATAGGCGTCGGCCACACCGCACAGGAAATCTCAGACGCACCCACCGAAACACCCGCCGACTCGTCTGAGCCCCCCAGACTCGATTTAATGTTTCGTTTCCTCTAGATATATGCGGCTCATGCGTTACCGGCTGTTTATGTGCATGGCAGGGACTACTGCTATGATTCTAGAAAAGTAGAGACGCGTAAACGTCGACGTATACGTAATACACGCCGGCCTACGTCCGCCGACGTTATACGGGAGGGACAACCCGAAATTATACACCTAAATGCACCGTATAAGCACTGCTTCTACTTATAACCTGCACATTTCAAACGCCCTTCGCTCTCCGGTTCAGTCCAGTCCTTGGCTGCCGATCCCACGATAAACGGATTTAGGAAGGTGAAAGAGTCGCATTTTTTTACTCCTAGCCACTCGTATTACGCTATGCGATGTTTTTATCAACCCCTCAGATTTACAGTCCCAATTTTAATTCTGGACTGAGAATTTCTTTCAGGTTTAGAAGATCGAGGCGGGGTGACGAATCCCGGGTTAAGTTTTTAGTCAGCGTTGATACAGTTTAAAAAAATGGGTTTTCCTCGTGGAAGCCTTCTCTATCATCCCCTTGTACAGGTTGTAAATAGTATTTCCTTCGTCCGCAGAGCACCTTGCCATTCTACAGGGTATGGCCTTGGTCCAGGGGTTGCATATTCATTTTTCCGGTTGGTTCTTACGCTGGACGGGGGTTTGTGGGTGACATACGCGCAGGCTGTATGCATACATATATGCGTAGGAGTAATGAGGGACTCCGAGGACCGCCGGGGTCTGTACATATGTATGAGGTTTTACAATTCGAGTGAGGTTCTGCCTCGGCGCCCCTGCGCCCGTGTTTCATTTTATTTCATTTGTTGCGATACCGTTTTTTCACCATTTTTATGCACAAAATTAACGAGAGCCGCAAATTACTCGAAATTGCAGCCCCGCGTCATTACTGACCAACCTAACGAGCCAGAAACTAACAACTTATGGAATATCGGAATAAAATGGATCCCCGCTCTCGATCCGCGAGCAACTAGCTACTCTGGAGTTTTGTTCAAAACATGCCCTGCCTATGCTCTTCTCTCTACGAACAAAGGAATCCAAACACAAAAAGAAAATAAGTTGAAATGCACCTCGTTTTCGATTATAGGCTGAGCAATATAGCGCCGGAGAGACAATAACAATCGACTGATCGCCTAAGATTAATTACCCGAACCTGAAGGCACGGAAAAGTTGCTGCAAACTCCCCGGCATCTAATTTGTAAAAATAAATTAGTTTGGGCTGAAAAATTGGATAAACAAAGTCTTTTATAGTTAAATACGACTGACTGAAGCAACGATTTCCGCCATGTTGGACCTCAACGCCCCGATCACGTGACTTCTTTCGACGGTCAAATGCTGGCGGTCTGAAACTGCATAAGTGATTTGTGATTACCATACACACGCAGACGTGCAACAAGTTTGGTCTTCTGCTATTTCTAGGTGCTCCAGATCGCGTCGACAGCCCGCAACGCGACGGGGAAAAGAAGGCGTATTGTATCCGAGAAGAGTTGGGGGCTGGAGGAATTATAAAGAGGGGGGAAAGAGAGATGATAGAATATAGAGGACGGGATGGGAGAGGAGAGGAGAGAAGAGGAGAGGAGAATATAGAAACGCCGCTTGCGCATTAAAGCGCAATTAGCTGCGGCCCGCGAGCACGCTGATGCCCGGAAGCGATAGACTCGACGTGCGCGTGCCGAGAACTAAGTAACGTAACTAACTTATATGTAAGTAAGCAACGTAGGTACATATTCAGGTATGAGTAACTCGCGGGCGAGGAACGGCCAAGTCGTTACGTGTATTTCAGAATCGAGGCAATTCTCTGCTATATAGAAATTTAATAGGGTGTTTTTCGAGAAATCTGCAAAGTAGTAGGGTTTCGGCTAGGATCTCCGAGTCTGTAGGACTCGGCCAAAAACGCAGAGGGAGAACATTTTTCAAGCGAAAAATGATGCACGGCATGAATTGTTGTCGGTTAGAAAAACGATGTACAATACGGATTGTTTCTACACCCCTCTCGAGTACTTATATCCAGGATAAATTTCAACGAGTGGCAACTCCAGTCGACTTGGAAAACAAGCTTTTGATAAAAAAAAAGAAGTCATGATCGGCGCGCAGAACCCATGACATGCAAATTTGAAGTGACATCAGCTGCGGGGTAACTGAGTCACTAAATATTAGAATTTCCGAGGATGAGCGCAACTTGCAGAAAGGTGATCGCTGAAAAGCCAGGCTATAGCCTGAGTTACGGGGGTCGTAAATAGACGGGGAGAGAGAGAAACAGAGACTCTTCAACAAAGGAGTCAAGTGTTGCGTGAAATTTTCAGCAGCGGGAGTAACGCGACGGAATATATGTGAAACGGCGTGTCGGATTTACAGGAGATATAAAATATCGCGGCTTGTTTGAACTCCGGAACACCGCGAGCCGTGTTTCAGGTATAGACAGGCAAGGGCATAAAATCACCACAAATCGATCAACGTAAAACCTCCAACGACTTTCTCGGTTTATGCCCCGTTCCGATGTGCTGCGCTGCGCCGGACTGCGCTTCACCTTCCATCGGCATCGAGACGCTCTCGATGACGGTTCGATACTCGAAGGCTAGGCAATTCGCTAACCGATAATTGAGCAGTTACCCACAAGAAGGAATATAACCCCTGACAAGAAAGGGGAACAGAAAGAGCAAAAGAGCAAAGGCCAGCCAGTTTTAGATTCCTTTTGCTACACATACTGTGGAGCGGAATTCCTCAAATTACCCATTTTGTTGCTCTTCTTTTTCTTTTTTCTTTTCTTTTAAAATTCCCTCTCAAAAGAACCGACGGGCAAAAAATTTTCTGCACCATAGCGTAGAATTAAACGTGTTAAAAAGTCTACACATATAATCATACACGATGAACAGTATGTCAGAGAATTGCTTTACATGTAGATTCGAAGTTCGTAAAAACGAGTTCGATAATTGCAGCTGAAAATTTGTTACACGCTAAGAATGTAACAAAGAAATTATTTACAACAATTTAGAATGATAATGTATTTCGTGTATAAATTAATGGGTATGTATAAGTATTGCAGGTAAAAATCAAATCAAACGATCAATCCTACGTTATACGGATAAATTATACTGCGGTAAAAAATCCCGTTCTTAAGTGTCGATTCACTTCCTCTGTACGAGCGATAGGAAATCTTCAAAATTTTGACCACCTCAGATCGATGCGTACCTTACTAGTCGCTGCTCTCCGTCTCTGAAGTATAACCGTTCACAAAACTGTTTAAGTTCAATTATCTCCGGCCACATGACCCGTCAACGGTTTATTAAAACTTCTGAATCACTGCTGGCGTGCAGTGCATACCTAAAAGTACTCATATCGTTCAGGGTTCTCAATATTCGGATATAAATAATTTTTAGCGTTAAAATTCAAACTTCTGATTGAACTTAAGGGTCCGTAGTCTATTGAGAAAAATAAGACGCTGAATGAGCTTCGTAATAAAGTTCTAACTGGAGATGAAAAAAATAGACCATTAGCGAGATCGCATCCTTTCTTCTCGTTCGCCCTCGGGTCAAAAATTTTAATAAACCGTTCCGAAAGAACGTGATCTCGTAGCAATCTGATCGGTGAAGCTATAATGATACTATTTCGAATTTGAAGAAGCGTTGATCGCGCCCGAAAATCTTTTTGATCGAGAGGCCGATAGTCGGGAGGCGGAGAAACGTCCGTATTTAACTACATATAACTATAATGACCACTCATCCGGAAGTGTAATTAGGAAAGGAAGCATCGCTCGCCAGCCGCCGCTCCTTAATTGTACTTCCGTTATGAATAATTATATCATCATCCTCCTCCTCCTCCTCCTCCTTCTCCTCGTCGAAAGTCGAGACACAAGGAGGTGGGTTTGTAGGTGTGAGGCAGGTAAAACCACCGTCGGTTTAAAGAATTTTATTAATTAAAGCAAATAAAAAAAAAAACTGCTAAGCATAATACATATGCGGTATTCACTGCAGTATAACAAGTATGGATGAAATCTTTGCCGTACTTTTTAAAAGCGAGAAATCCCAACGACCGGTTACGTATAAGTTTAACGTCTACGAAAGGAAGCTCGTAAATTATGCCAAATTTTATAACTTCCGATAAGAGTTGGCCAGATGTATCGCGTAAGTTTGTACGTATTTTATTTTTTTCTGCGTCGACGGTTTCAAATCAATTATACGAGTGGTGTGCCACACAGCGACAATCATTCTACGGCGGCACATAAACAGCCCAGTGATAATCGAGAATCCTTACTGACTCCCCCGGTAAAAGTAGTCCGCGAAATGATTGTTAAGGTGGCGCCACATACTAGACGAATTATTTGAGGATTTTATCACAAGTTATTAGCAGGGCTTAAAAATACAGACTACAGGGGTAGAAATAATCGTAAGGCAAAATGTTGTAGATATGTATGGTGTATTGAATCAGTTATCTCCTGCACATAATTATTTTATACTGTATTTATATATTATATTGCATATACAGAATTATATTTTTTTTTAAATACAAAATACAAAGTAATGTTTAAAAACTAGTAATATCATCTCCTCACCCTAATGGAACGGCAATTATTCTATTCTTATACTATACACAGACTATAAAATTATTGTTTTTATATTGCTAACTAATAGAGAGACAATTATGATCGTGCATCTTTCTTTGAATAAGATAATAAATCACAATATCCTGGCCGCTTCAAATTTTTTTCTTCTCTCTTTCTCTTTTCCTTTCTCTTGGTTCTCGAAGTGATAACAATTTCACATACTATTGGGGGGCATATGAACGCACATACCGACAATCATTAAAAGGGCGGAAAAGAATTGAAAAAATAAAAACGTGTATATTTTAAAATGATTTTAGTAATCTAAAATATTTTCAAAACTACGTGAAACGTGGAGAAATTTTTTCTTCAGTTGTCTTGCACGGAATGTATAATAGACAAATATTTCGAAATCGCGCGTAATCCTCGTATACAAAACTGACGATATGATTTCCCGATTCTTTCTTACAGCTATATTGCTTGTAAAAAGTGGATTCTTCGGGATATATAATTCTTATACGTATACAACCGGCAACTAAATGAGACAGTTCGATTCTGTATTTGACGCTGGTAGCTGCACCGTTTCGTCACCGTCGGATGCGAGAGCGAGGACCTCCTCGCATACGCGTTTGTAAACCCAGGCGTCGCCCTTCAACCTTTTACGCCTGATGCCGACGAGCGGTTTCGCATCCGAGAGCCCGTCGACCAGGCAAACTTCGAGCTCGAAGGAACAGGCGCTTCGTGATGAAAACGGCCGCGCGTTGTCCTTTCCGGTCTTCGTCTCAGGCTTGCAGCTTATCGATTCGGTTTCCCCGAGCAGAACGAACCTGGAAAAGACAAGATCAGTCTTAACGAACGTCAATCACGGGTTTCTAGGTCTCGAAAATCAGCCGCTCACCCTTTCTGCCTGCACGAAATCCCCTTGCGATGAAGCGCTCGTCGCAGCTGGGCCAGAACTTGCTTCGGACAGTCGCTGGACGTTGAGGAAATGTTGCACAACCCCTAAATTAAGACCGTTCTTTGTGTCAGTATTAATTTACATTTTATAGAATTTTCTAAACGAGGAATAATCACCTTTCCAGAGAGTAGCACCGGCTGATCAGGATCCGTGTTTTCGTTCTTCGCCCGACGTTTCGGCGTGAGCACATGCCTAACGCGGTTTAGACCTCGTTCAAAACCGAGCATGACTTTCCTCGCACTGCCGGGTGTCGAGGATAGAGCACCTTTAAAGTCTGTTGCCTGCGGTGTCTTTGGCGTTTCGGGATTTTTTTCCTTATCGGTAGATTTTTTCGTAGGTACTTAAACCGAACGAAAAATATAATTGTGACGCGATAAACTATGCGTTATTGATAAAAATCCGTTAATCTTTGTTCGTCTCCTAATCGGGAAGGACGGCACTAAGGTCCAGGACGACTGTGAGGACGAATTAATGTTAACGTCTGGACTGTTCATCTTGAGGCAAGGGGGAGCTGGTTAGGGAGGGAAGAAAGAGGCTCTGCGGAAACGGGGATTCTTTACTTTAAATTGTGTTTGTTTGGAAGTTTGGGCACTGCTGTGGTAATTATCCGACCAAAGTCCCCTGCGACTCGGCAACTGTGACCAAGTAATATTTTAAACTCTTGGTACAAACTTGTAGGAACTTTGCGCGCTAAACTTTATCACCTGTGCCTACAAACTGAACTTCAACCCTTCGCCAAAACTTTCAGACCAATTTAAATTCGAATTCGTACACAAATATCAACAGATATTTCTATGTTTCTTCAACTCTGTTATAAAAATTTACGGGTAAAAATTTTAATTAGCGCAACACTCACTCGGCGATGCTGCTTCGTCCTCATCCTTACTTCTTAATCTCTTGCGAACGGGAATATTCGGCTCAGTAAAGTCATTTTCGGTGTTCTTACCTGCGTAAAAAATCGAAAGCTGGATCACAGCTGATAACTTGGACAAATTACAAAACATACTTAACAAAGATGCAACTGACGCTGATCACCTACCGGTTTCCAAAGGCTTTTGTAACATGGTGTAAGTCGTGTCAATGACCGGGGATTTACAAAGCATCCGATTTCCCGGCGATTGATCCAATTTTGTTATGAAATTTGACATGTTTCGATCTGCCTTGGGTGTACTTTCAACATTCTAAAATTAACCAGGAGGATTATTATACTCGGGATTATTGCTTTTGCCTTTTCTTGCTTCTTTGAAATACTTTCTTGAATTAAATACAAGTGCCTTACCAATTTGCCTCTGAAATGGTTCCTAGATGCAGAGGATAATCTCAAAGGAAGTCCACGCAATTTCCTATCAAGTAAAAGTAAATAAGTTGCAGTTCGATAGTCAACTCTGCTGCCTTCCAGCAATTCTTGCCATATGTCTTCTCTGTCCTCATTACATATTGCAGACATAGTGACCAGCACTTCTTCGTCCTTTTCAAACTGCAAATAAAAGTTTCCAGGTCAAATGCAATGGTCGATAATTTTCAAAACCTGGAAGTTTATACCAATGGTAATAAATTTTAACCCACTAACATTGGTCTTCTTTTTGAATGCAACGGGGTTTAAAAATCCTGCAGTTATCCAGGGATGATTGCACAGTTCTCGAATAGTTATACGCTTCTTTGGATCCGTTTGTAACATAGACCGTATAAGTTTCTTACTACTGCATGAGAGCCAGCTTGGTTCATCGTACTTTCCACTCTGAAATGAGATGTACAACATAAAATATCAGCCAGCAAAATGATAATTTGATTCCGCGAATACCTACGAGAATTTTTCTATACAAGTTTTCAATACTGCTGTCGTCGAACGGTAGAAAACCGCACAGTAAGGCATAAAGAAGCACGCCCATGCTCCAAATGTCTACTTCTGAACCTGAACAAAAACATGACGTGTATTAATTAGACTTTTTCTACCAATAAGACAGATAGATAACTTATTTCTACTTCAAAGTTGCATCCAGTCAGACATATTAACCAGCACATAAATATCAAAACTGTTGATTACTTACCTAAATATTTTGCACCCAGAACAAGCTCAGGAGCTGCGTAAGTTGGAGAACCACATGACGTGTATAGATGAGCCTGCATCCCACCTTTTGGTTTTGCACACAGACCAAAATCGATCAGTTTCAAGTTCTGCTGTTTGTCCAATAAAACATTTTCCTGATCATTGCAAAAATACACAAATTTTTAAAAACTGACGTCACTTTCATAGGTACATACATGTATGATGTTATTTCTTATTGAAATTATAGTTTCCAAATCGTTTGTTAACTTACTGGTTTCAAATCTCTGTGAGCATATCCCAAGCTGTGTAGATAAGCAACTGCGGAAACAATTTGGCGAAAGAATTTCCGCGACTCTGTTTCGGTGAGGCGGTTCTTCTCGACTAAAATTAAGAATAAAGCATTTGCTTAAAACAATAATTTTTCTATGAAAAACCAAGAACTAAAACGTGAAAATTGTTGATATCGAACCTATGTGATCAAACAACTCGCCACCCGAGCAATACTCGATTATCATAAAGTAATGAGACTCAGTTTCGATCACTTGGTACAGCTTACAGACGTGTTGATGAGCCAATGTCTTCAGAGCTTCCACCTCCATCTGAACCCTGGGTAAATCATCCTGCAAATGAATATTCAACTTTACATTACACGCAGTGCGACGCCAAGTATAAGTATTTTTGTTTGAGATGATACGAGGTTAAGAGGCACAGTTTTGAGGGAAGCTTGAATGAAGTAGAGCGAATAATATTGAGTTACGATCTTACACCCAGAGCGTTTTTTTCCATAATTTTGATGGCAACTTTTTCACCTGTTGCTACGTGCGTGCCGAGCTTAACTTTGGCGAATCCACCACAGCCGATCGTCTTCTCAACCTCGTAGAGCCCCTTGAGAGCCGCATATCGCACCATTATACAGAATTATCTTGTAAATCGTGCTCGTTATTGGAATTCCGAACGAAACGTATCGGCTACAATTTGTATGTATTTAACCTCCAGAATATTTGAATCGCCAATTCTGTAACGTAAACAATTTCTGACAGCCAATCGGTTCACGGCGCTCCAGCCATAGAGATAGAAACACACAGAGTGGGCAAGATGCAGAGGAAAGGTCCTGGGGTAGAAAGAGAGAGAAAATCGAGGATTGTACCCCTGTTTATCTCTTGCATACGCATCGTTTACGAATTGCGCATGAAGAGAATCAGAATGATAACTTTAAAAACAAATTCTTACGTTAAATGCATTGTTGTAAAATTCATACGTAGATATTCCGATTTTCTCTCTCTTACCAGCATCCATATTTTAGTGTTTCAAATTTCCCGCCAGATGACAGCGCACTCGAAAATGGTGTTGACCGTCTCCATGGAAACGGGAATAGCGCGTGTAAACATCAAACACCAAACACCAAATCAATGTTTCGAGGGGTTATACGGAGCATGAACGTGTTCTATTCCTCATAGATGATGGTTCGAATGAATTGGGAACGAGTATTGTCCGTCAAGGCAGCTGCCTTGACGGACGAAGAGATTGAGGATTTATTCCCCATGGTGGTGAGCTGCGATATTGAGAACGTTGAGAATATTCATAACCTAAAAGCCCTGATGAAACTATCTCAAGAAATGCTGCAGCACAAAGACAATCAGGTAGTTATTATTTGATTAACTTTTTGAAAGTCGCCATGCTTTTGTTACATGCAATTGATTACTATAGGTCGAGTCTTTGCTGCTAGAATGCGACGAATTGAAAGGCAAAATTTCAGCAATGAGTTCCAAGACCGGGTCGGCATCAAAAAGAAAAAAAAGTAAGGGACAGAAATGTTCATCCAGAATTTAGCTACACGTATAATCCAGCATCGCTCAATGATCCATTTGTTTTTGATACGTAGGTCTTGCCTCAGACTTGGTCAATGACGATGGAGATAGCGCTGTGTCCTCCGGGAGTGGCCTTGCCAGAGACAGAAATCAGAAGATTGCTACTCTCATGTCTGAACTTGAGGTATCTAATTCTTTCCTAAATTTATAGTCATCGTATAAATTGTGAGTCGTCCTATTTGCTAATATATGATTAATTTATTCACTGTACAGAACATAGAAACTGAAAATTTTACATTAAAAGAAAAGTTGAGATTAATCAAAGAAGAAATGGAGGATTCAACGGTGCAAATGAATCAGATGACTGACAAGCTGAGATCTCTGAAGGAACAGAATACGCTGTACAAAGGTACAACAGTTTTGAGTGAAGTTTACTACTCATTACAATGGTTCAATTACTAGCATTGACCGACTGTTATGGATAATCAACATTCATGCTTTTATTCTTCATTCGTAGAAAAATTAGTAGAACGTGAAAGAGAAAACAAAGCTCTGATGAGTCAAGTAAAGGCTATGACCGCACAGCAATTAGATAGAGATAATGTTATAGATGAATTTAGTACAGCTATCGATGCTCGGGTCACTGAGTGGAAGGTAAAAATCTTTGCATCTCTGATTTCAATTTACAGAATACCGTTATGAATCAGAAATTTAAATTTCAGTTAATACTCGATGAAAAAGATGCTGAAATAACTGCGCTGAGAGAAAATCTCTCACAGTCGATGATCCATTCGTTAACATCCGTCAGGGATGAGAATAAGTCACAAGTTGTTCACCTAAACGAAATTATCAAACAACGAGACCAAGCGATAGAAGAATTACAGACTAAACTCACTGAGGCAGTGACAGAGATGAACGAAAGCACCATTCTTATAGAAAAATTGAAAGCAGACGCGCAGAGGTGCTTATGTGAACGAATATATCTGGATCCATATGTTTCACATTTCATCCAAACCTTGTACTAATTTTCAATTCATCTAGGTTTGAAAAGAGCAGCAGACGGAAGGAGCAGCGAAATCTATTGAAAAAAATTCAAGAATCCAATGATAAAATAACAAACCTACAAAACGTTTTAGCGCAGACAGAAAACGATGCTGAAATAAAGAGTAAAGAGGTAAGAAACCATCTGTCTTTCCACAGAACAATTTCTTGAGCTGCAATTTTTCTGTTCAGCTATGTGAGGCGTTGGTAATGTTAAAGCGTTATGAGAATAGTGAATACGGTCTAGCCGAAGCGACCAATGAATTAAGGAGTTTGAAATCCCAACTGCAACAAAAAGAAGACCATATTGAGGACCTAATTACTATTATAAATAAAATGGAAGCGCTAAGTTCTCAACAAGAAATGAAGATACTTGCTTTATGGTAAGCAGCATTAATTTGCCAGTAATAACATATCGTACAGTTTTGTTTTTACAAATCAAATTTTACAGTGAGAAATTAGAACTACCACCTGATGAAACGATTCCTGTAGATGGGATTATAGCAAGACATACAGAGGAGGTGCGAAAGGCTGAAAATATAAAATTAGAAAATGAAATTTTGAAAAAAGAAAACATAGAGCTCAAGTCTGATGTGAGTTCACCTCCCTTGTATTGATTCTCATGAATCATCAAGCAATCTGAATTGTTGCTCATTAATAATAAATTCTTTTCGAATCATTCTAACAGGTAAGAGCATTAAAATACAAACTGAAGGCTTTAGCAGTGAAAATTGTTCCACGTGCAAATACTGTCGAGAGTCAATCTGATCTCGTAGTAACTACTCCAATGAAAATGTCAAAGGGAAACTACGACTGGCTTATGGAAAGAGAGGCAATTGCACAACGGCATATGAATGAGATTGAGGAGATTAAAAGTAATGTACGGATAGTCGTTGAGGAAAACGAAGCTCTGAGAAAGGGGATGCACGAAATACTGGACAGTGTGCATAAGCAAGACGGTAATTTTTACAGCTTTGACATTATCTCAGAACCTGATAATTTAACAAACCAACTGTTGTCCTATGTAATGAAATTTCAATCCAAAACCAGGATCTTGCGCGGTCGAAATTCAGTCTGAAACCTTGGAACAACTTTTGGAAGCACTCGATGTGAGGCATTTGGCTGGCTGGTACCATCCTGCTATGAGATTGCAGAGTCGTCTAAACACGATACAAGGTAGCAATAGCGAGCTTCGAGCGCAGCTAAGACAAATTAGGTGGGAATCGAAAAAGATCGGATAAGAAAAGGTGTCTATTGTAATAATCCATTTTAATTACAGGTCAGAGCTGCAAAAAAAAGATGAAATATTAAGACAGATTGCGCTTAACGATCCGTTAAAAAAAACAACGACATCAGACTCGATCTCTGAGACTGGTGAGGTGAAGCCCCGTCGATCCTTGGGAGCTATAGATGTGCAGGATTCGTGCGAAAATGAAAAGTCCGAATGGCAAATAGAGAGGACCACTCTCTATGAAGAGAAAAATGAGCTGGAAGATACGATTATGAGGTTGGAAGTTCACTTAGAAGAGTACGAAAAGAACTGGCAAGTTTTGGAATCAGGCGAAGAGGAGATTAAGAAAGCGTTCGTAAAAATGTGTAAGGAAAGTGCTGAACACGCTGTACAGACAATCGTTATAAACCGGAAATGTAAAATTCTCGAAGAGTTGCTCAGCAGAGAGTCAACCAAATCTTACAACAGTCAGAAAGAGTTCATCGCGAGGGAAAATGAGCTGAGGAAAAGACTTGCGGATCTAGAAAAGACTAATAAGATTCTTGACGCACGAATCAGTACTCTTCAGAGTAACTTGTCTAATTCTGTTAGCTCAGTGGAGTTCAACGAAGTGAAAGAAAAATACAACGAAGCATGTATTCGATTGAGAATGATGCTTGAGGAGAGGAGAGTCTATACAGAGAACATGAAAGATTCGGCACTCCATAGTGAAGCGAAATCCGAAATTCAAGGAGGTGAGGACCCCGTCAAAAACTCGGAAGGTGAATATAGTGGTAATGAGAGCGACGTTGACCTGGAAACACAACCTGATCATGCTCCACGAACTAATCATGTTACCAAATTATATGAAATTGCACAAAATCAATTAGCAAAATACAAAGCTGAAGTTACTCAATTTTCAAAGCTGAATTTTGAGCTACAGGAGGAAATAGTGGGGCTACATAAACAATTGTCAAAGTACGTTCGAAGTGATCGCCAACCAGACGAGATAAGGATTTGTGAATTGCAGGAAAAAGTCATGTCTCTACAAGTTGAGAATGAAAATGCCGAAAGAAGAGCAAAAATTGCAGACGAAGAAGCGCAGATGCACGCAGCTCAGAATTTTCTAAGAACTTTTGAAATGGATAGTATGAGGCATCAACTACTTGATCTTCAGTCAGTCAGTGAAGACAAGGAAATTATCGCCAAGCTTGGCTTCGAATTGACAAATTGTAAAATTCTCGAGGCTGAAACAAGCAAGCGAAATATCTTACTCCAGAATGAAATTTCCCATCTTCAAGATGTGAATGATAAATTAAAGCAAGAGACTGAGGACTCTCATGCAAGTGTCAGGAATTGCCAAAAGCAGTGTGATGTCCGTTGCAGGTAAATTGATTAAGCGAATGAAAGATAAGCATGTAATTGCACATAATTTCTTTGATAAAATTTTTTTTCCCAGGAGCTACTTAGACGTGATAGAATTTCTACAACGTCAGTACGCTGGCTCGACGTCGTTAGCTGCATTGGAGCGGTTTGAGTCAGTTTTGAAAAAATCGAAAGACGACCAGCTGGCTATTGACAAGTTACTGAAAGAGGCTTCGACGAACGCTGACAATATTCGGGCACAACAGGATGTCCTTGCTGGGCGCTTACAGGTCGTTGAACAACTCAAGAACATACTAGAAGAGCGAATTGGAAACCCAGACGTGCAGAATATAATACACCGTTTTTCGGAGAGCTCACAGTCGAAGCTTGGGGTAAGCAGATACCGCAGTATCAGGCCGTGTCTTCTTTGATCCAAACAAAACGTTTTTAGATTTATTTTTGCCATGTTATCAGGAGCTGAGATACAAGCGGCAAATAAACCAGCTCGAAAATGAACTGCAAATAGTCAAGAGCAGAGTCACATCTCAGGAGATTTTGATAAACGCTATGGAATCCGAAATGATTTTCATGCAAAAAATCTGGAGTAGATCGTCTAAAAACGGTGAAGGAAGTAGCAATCAAAATCCAGAGATAGACATCGTCGATGTAGACGTGGATGATGTAGATGTAGAAACGGTTTCGATTGCTGTACAAACACGCGTAGAGACCCGTTCCGTCGAGACGCAAGTTCACCGCGATCAGCAATCAGTTTCAATTTCCAGTGTCAGGCACGAGTCCCGCGAAGTTCAGCCAACTAATCACGATTCTCAAATAGCTCTGAACGAGAGACTGAATCAAGCGTTATCCCTGGCCTCAGAGCGATCTGCTTTGCTTGTGAAGTATGAGTTGGAAATTGCAGAGTATCAAGAAAAGATAGCCACTCTGAATGGGCAACTTGCTGAAAAAAATTCTCTGCTCAGTAGTGTAACAGAAAAAACTGAAGAACCTGAAAACTTCAAACCAAGTGTTGCAGACATTGAAACCTCCGATAAAGTAGTCCTGAGATCGACAGTCAACAGTTTGCAAAAAATTATTACTCAAAAGGAAGAAACGATTCTCAGGTACCAAAATTTGTTGAAGGAAGACAGAGATGAGCACAGCAAAGCAGCCGCTCGCTTACAGGAGGAAATCAAGAGTCTTCAGGCTCGAGTAGCTGCAATGCAGCAACAGGTGAATCAAAAGTATGACGCTGTAGTTTTATAACGATGAAACGAAGAGAGTCGATTTTTCTTCTGCTAATACTTAATATGCACTCCTGTCAGAATAAACGACTACATTCATTTGCCCGAAGCCTTGCCAGTTAGAGAAAAAGCGCATAAAGATAGAAACAAAAATATCGACCTGGAAGAAGAAGCTGAGAAATTGAACGAACGTGTTTCTACGCTAGAGGCTGATTTGAGTATAGCTAAGGAGTTGGGAGAACGATGGCATCGACTTGCTGAAGAGAGATTGAAGCATATGGACCACATGAGAGGAAGGTATCGTATTTTTTTATCAATTCCCAATGTAGTTAAAAGCGGGCTTTCCCCTTGATCCCTACACGCGGTATCCCATTTCTTTGATACAGGCTGGACGAACAGCACAAAACTGAGCTGGAGAGCTACAGAATGGAGCGCGACAAATGGCAACTTGAGGCTGATACACTGAGGCAACAATTATCTGACAACAGAGTACAGCTTGCTAAGGGAAACAGCTTGTTATCTAAAGAACTGCAAGAAAGGGATAATCGAATTCACGAGCTTGACATAGCTTATCAAGAGCTGCAGGTAATAGACGATGTTTTTTAAAATGCTTACTTAGTAAATAATATCAACGTGTCCGAGCGTATATTTTTTTTTGTAAAGAATGAGATGGAAATCGCTGAGAGGAACACAGTTTCGCGACAAACGGTAGCTCACGATTCTAAGATGCAGGAGATCACTAATAATATTGGAAGAGCTCAGTCCAACCAGTTGCAATCTCAGCTGGATCTTGCCCGTAAGCAACTACAGGCCCTGGCGGAAAAAGAAAAGAATTACAAGAGTCAGATCGTCGATCTCAAACAGCAGCTGAGTCGGAGGTACGAAGCTAATTCTCTGCGGGGTTAAAAACTTCCTCTGTGCCAAAATTGTTGCACTGTCTCATTAAGTAAATCCCCAGGTACATGGCAGCTAAAACCCACGAACAAAGAACCTCTCAGCGTGAAATACAACTTGAAAGAAAAGCGAGAGGATTAGAGGAAGAGTTGCATACGCTCAAGCTTCAATTGGAAAGAGAAAAGTTCACGCAGGAAAATAAGAAACTCAAAGTATACTTCACTCGAGTTAAATATTGCGCAACTTGAGCGGCGGGAAACCTTAATGCGACAAAAAATTTGCATTCAGAAATACTGTAAATCATTCTCAAAATCCGGTATTTGTACGTGTCAAGGGTTTCCGATCCCGAGAGTTTGCTCAGAATCATTAAATCATAATCTACGTTAAATTTTTGCACCTACATCGTTGTAGCTTTGATGTAATTCAATGTTTCCTTTCCTTTAAAATGCCAACAGACAGCGGAGGAACTAGCATTGTGGGACAAGCAAAAACGGTGGCAACAAACGGCCGAGAAGTTCAAGGAAAAATTGAAGGAAAAGACAGAGGAGTACAAAAAGCTGCAAGCGAATCACGAGAAGCTCAGAGCAGTGGTGTCCTACATGGAGCGTGAAAAATGGTACCTACGAAGTAAGTTGAGGTGCGAAAACGGTTGCCTCATTGGTAGCTTGTCCGCAAGACCTGGAACGTTGAACCACACGGATATCCTGGAAGATCTTCAGCACGAATGCCACACTCTGAGAAGCAGAGTCCGAGAACTAACCGATCGTCTTGAGAGCGCGGACACTTCGCAGCTAATTTTACAGATCGAGGCCCAAAGACGGCAAATTTCGTCTTTGGAAGCCGTGACCAAGGTATTTACTTTATAACTGACATTCATTTTGTTCACCTATTCACTCTTCATTTCAATCTATCAGGGAAACGAGTATGTCGTCGACCAATTGGAGAGACTTGAGGCGACAAAAGACGTCCTGGAGAAGAACAATCTGAAGTTAGAAAGCGAGAACTTGGAGCTGCGTCTAGAGATCGAACGTATCGTTCTTGATACCCCGAGATTGAGGGAAAAGGTTGAGCATTTAGAAAAGTAAGTCCCTCCGTCCGAATTGCTACCGTGAATGGACAGTAGACTGTATCAAAAAAATTGACTCTTTTTTTTTTTTTTTTAATATACTGAAAATATTGTTCAGGATACCGAAAAAAGGCGCCTGTCAAAATGGGAGCTCTTAATTTTAGTACTAAGAAGTGCCTCATCGCGATTTTCTATTTTCCATAAGAATAACATGGCAAAAATGGTTCCTGCTCCTTGCGATTTTTATAACTAGATAACGACGCGTCGTACAGAAAATTCATAAACATGTTTTTGTAGGAAATTGAACGTTCTACAAAAAAGGTCTCTTGTCATTTTACTATAAATCTACTCCTTCAAAGGTTATTTGAGGTCAAACATCAGCAAAGGACCTCAAATAACTTTTGAAGGAGTAGATTTATCGTAAAATGACAAGAGACCTTTTTTGTAGAACGTTCAATTTCCTACAAAAACATGTTTATGAATTTTCTGTACGACGCGTCGTTATCTAGTTATAAAAATCGCAAGGAGCAAGAACAATTTTTGCCATGTTATTCTTATGGAAAGTAGAAAATCGCGATGAGGCACTTCTTCGTAATAAAATTAAGAGCTCCCATTTTGACAGGCGTCTTTTTTCGGTATCCTGAACAATATTTTCAGTATATTTTTCAAAAAAAAAAATATTCAATTTTTTTAATACAGTCCAATGGACAGTGTATATATAAATTGCAATCTTATTTCTGATTCGCCAGATACGTGGAGCTACTGAAAGTAGAAAAATCTTCCGAGTCGTCGCCGCGTTTATTTGCAAAGGAATCTCAAGAGCACGGAAAAAAATCAATCGCCGAGCTCGAGAAAACCGTTTTTACTTTGAAGAGGGTAATCGAGAAGCTCCAAGCGGAGAACAAGCGTTTAAAAGTAATCGCGAAAAAGAATCCCCACCCGCAGTCAATGGTAATAACATAATAATTAGCTCACAAGATATCCCTGAGCGATATTTCGATTAGGGCGATAGTCAGCGGCAGTAAAATATTTCTTTCTTTTATTAATCAGGCAAGGCCAAACAGCGGCGGAAGCACTTCGTCCCTTCACGTGCAGTACGAAAGAGCGCAGCAGCGCGTTGTTGCCCTAGAAACTGACCTCCAATTAGCCGAGCAAAGAATAGCGATGCTTGAAAATTCGCGGAAGGAAGAGGACAACGCGGGAGAGATTGGCGTTCTGAGACAGCAACTGGCGCACAAATCGGAACTGCTTGACAAAGTTAAACAGTTACTGACCAGAGCTGCTATTAACGAAAAATCTTTGCGGCAAAAGGTGCGTTGGAAAATTTAAAGAGTAGCTAAAACAAAGCGTAAATACTATGTCTTTCAGATCCAAATGCTCGAGGCTAAACAATCCTTGGAAACCATACCAGAGTGCTACGTATCGCCGCCTACTACGGATGACTGAAAGTGTGTTTAATTAACTAATTGAGGATGAACATATGAGCTTGGACTTGCCGTCGACGATCATGTGTGTGTTCTCCTTTTTAATTTTATCTAGTCTTAAGGATAAGTAACGAATTAACGAAGCAAGGCGCCGATATTTATTACACACATTTAAAACTTGCCGAAACAGAACATAGTAATTTGTAACGCGAATCACCGCACGAATATACGCACGTGAAACCTTGAAGATAGCCAAGTATTTCTACATCTATGGGAAGTCTGTATGAAAATGTGAAAAGGTAATTTTTCTTTTTAAAAGGGGAAAAAAAGTGAAAGTTGAAATTCCCGAGAGAAATTCTTCAACAGGTTTCAAAGACCCGAGACGACGTGAAGCGCGATTCGCGCGCAATCGGTATCTGCGATAATAAAGTGCCGATATGGATGAAAGATGAGACCGTTGTGGATGGGATATTATTTATTAATTCGTACGGTTATCAAAGAGGCCCGAACTGCGGTAAAGATTGTCAAGTTGTCAAGTTGTCAAGTATTACGTATCTGCGTTACGTACATGTATGTATGTACAAGATAGAGATACGAATATGTTGGACGCATTACGAAATCCGGTGAAGGTCACGACCCTGCATAAACTTCAGGTCGAGATAACGCTTTGTGTGTTAATACAATATATATTGCGTGCGCCAGCCGACGATAAGGGGGCCCGCGCGTTACTACGAAACACAGTATTTGACGAGCATGGCTGCAAGTAAGTTCTGTTCGCGTCTCCGCAACGCTACGAGATTGTCAATAAAAAATTCAGGCAGCATTTTCCCCGCCGCTGCCGCCACCGCCGTCGCTCCAGCAATAAACCGTCATGCAATCGGAAGAACGCATTTCACCTACGCACCGGAATCTCCGCCAGCGAATTCCGGTAACCTACGAATATGACCAAAATAATTCGGAAGACACCTTGTTGTTATTGTTGTTGTTTTTTTCTCTTTATTTTAAATTAATTTTAAAGAAGAGAAAATATAAGAAAAAAACAGAAGCGTCGATCGAGTGATGTGTGTTACAACATGCGATCCATGCTCTGGTACCAGTTCGTGGTTTCTTCGTCATTTTACTTCTCTATTTTTATTTTATTTCTTTCCTTTCTTTTTCTTTTCGTCTCTCATACGAGAAGTTGAACGAGGTCGTTGGCTATCCGCGGGGCTACTCGATATACAGGACTTTACTTAAGGTCTTTCATTATATACCAGATTTGCGAAGGATATATGTTATACTTATATTTACCGATTCGCAATTAACGCTTGTCGGCATGTTGGAACGAAAAAAAAAAAGAAACATGATAATAATAATACATTAATGCTCATTCTCGCACGCTCAAACTTCAACTTATCACATGGTCGCAAATTATTGCGATATTTTTATCATATGTACCCGTGAATTGAAGATAGAGATTCTGTTACCAATTTCTCTTTCTATCTGCGAAAGGAATTACCTTGCATCGTTGAGAAATTCTTGATCGTTTACATGATTACATACCTATATGTATACTATGTACGTATACGTGTACACAGGTGCTACGCAAGAGATGAACATGTTCAAAGCAATAAACAACGGCCTTGCACTCAGCATGGAAGCGGACGAATCGGCAGGTAATATATCACTTTCACACACACTACCTCGCTAATTGTAAAATTCGACGATTTATGCGTAAACGTAACGATTTACTCGGCTGCAAAGTAAGTCAAATTTCTTTTGTCATTATCCAAAAAACAGATTTCGTGAAGCGTGTATAATGTAGGGTAATAAGATGATCTACTAATTCGGGTTATTAATATTCTATCAGAAGTCACAAGTAAGAGACTGTAAATTCTTTTCTTTCATTTTTTCTACGTTTACTCAAATTTACGTACCTAATATATAACTAGTATGGACGCAAAAGTCGTTCCAACTTTACCTCAAAGAATAATTCTTATCTTATCGTCATTTTTACAACATTCTAGGTACAGGAGGTACACGAATTTCTATCTTTACCTTCTAGTTTGTGTTTTTTTCTATCTCCCCTGACGTCGCGATAACGACATATAATTTACGTTGAAGAAAGAGAAATGAATTACGAAATAAAAATTAATACACCGCACACCTTATGTCATCTACGCTTATAACAGTATTCTTCGGAGAGGACGTGGCCTTCGGCGGTGTCTTCAGGTGCTCGATGGGTCTTCAGGAACGCTTTGGAAAAGAACGAGTATTCAATACGCCGCTTTGCGAGCAGGGGATCGTCGGTTTCGGGATCGGCATCGCGAACATGGGAACGACCGCAATTGCGGAAATACAATTCGCGGACTACATTTTCCCCGCCTTCGATCAGGTAGTAAAGAAAAACTTGCCGCGGTCTCCCGTGATTCTAAAGTCGAAGAAAATTTACAGGAAGAAAAAAAGAGAATTAAATCAAATTAAAAAACACAAAAATCATTTTCACTTCCAAGCTCGTCAACGAGGCTGCCAAAATGCGGTACCGCAGCGGCGGAGACTACGATTGCGGAAAATTGACCGTCAGGGCACCCTGCGGAGCCGTCGGTCACGGCGGTCTCTACCATTCTCAATCACCCGAAGCCTATTTCGCTCACACTCCAGGCCTCAAGGTCAGTCCAAATCGGATCTTCGTAGAGAAAAAAACGATTTTCATTGAAGAATATTTAAAGCATCGATCAAGCAAGTGGTAACTAAACTGCTGACCGAATTTTCTGTCGCCCAGCTGTTTCAGTTCATTTTATTCCATTCATCCGATCTGGGTATTGCAAGAACAATAAGAACCTAACGAATTTCGCACCCCACTTTCGCAAATTAAAATCTTGTCCCAGCTTCTTTGTTTCTAAGCATTGCGGCTCTCGACTTTAGGTATAATAATAATAATAACAATAACAACGAGACGTGACTTGAGATTAAAACAAAGGAAAAAAGCACGCAATCTTTTACCCTTTTTTTACGTGTCACTCTTATTTTCAATCAACAACATCTTCTTCGAGTCTTCTTCTTTCTCAAATGTTGCAAATTGTCTCCAGGTTGTGGTGCCCCGTGGACCAATAAAGGCGAAGGGTTTGCTGATGAGTTGCGTGGCAGAGCCTGACCCCTGCATAATATTTGAGCCAAAAATTCTTTATCGTGCCGCCGTTGAGGAGGTTCCAATCGGTGGATACGTTACTGAAATCGGCAAGGCGGAAATCGTGAAAAAAGGTCAGCCGCTTTCCCCGCATCTCTCATTTCAATTCAACCATCATCGTGAAGTTTCCCTGTAATATAAAAAGAAGAAGAAGAAGGAAACTTACTCATACATTCTTCTTCCTTTCTCGATTTTCCTCATTCTTCAGGCACCGACGTAACTCTAGTCGGCTGGGGAACTCAGGTTCACGTTCTGATCGAAGTTGCGAATCTCGTCGAGGAGAAGCTCGGAGTTTCCTGCGAGGTGATTGACCTCGTTACAATCCTCCCATGGGACGTGGATACCGTTTCTCAGGTGATATTAATTCTCGGTTCAAATCGTCGAGTATCGAGATGTGCATATTAATTTATCAATGCTATCTTTATGCACTGGGGTCCCCTTAAATTACCAAAATACTCAACTTACATAACAACTACTTTTCAGTCGGTGAAAAAAACCGGACGACTAATCATCGCGCACGAAGCGCCGCTCACTTGCGGATTTGGAAGCGAAATAGCAGCTACTATTCAGGTAAACTTTAATTTAAAAGGAGGACCTGACTTTTGTCGTCTGAATTAAATATTTTCCTTTGTGAAATTTTTGCCGCGTTTCGATTGCGGCTATAATTGTTGAAATGTTGAATTTCTCTTTTGCACACGATCGTTATAATGAAACTTTCGATATTCTATAGTTATACGCAATGCTAATCACCGTTGCGATGTAGATAGAGCGAGATAAAAAAAGGATCTAATATACACGGGCAATCGGCCAGGAAGAGCGAACAGACCTTCTAATTCTAATCCTTTCATTTCCTAATTGCTCGGCGACTCGGCGTAGCTTTTGTCCCGGAATTGGAGTTACGATATCGTAATCACCGAATACGAATTGACACGTGGATTAAATATAAACCGGGTGAAAGGATCTCGGAGGAAGAACCGATCCCTACAAATTTTTCCGATTAATACAAAGCGTTTCGCGACGTAACCGCGAGAATTTAATGACGTTTTAGGCGTGTTACATTGTTTTCTTACGTCAGTATGAGTCACGTATCGAGGGAGTAAACGGCACGATGCCTTAATCAGAGTTTTGACGGTAACAAAGAAATATTTGTAAATACAAAACGAGTATCGCATCAGCAAAAAAGCTTGGGGCTTCTACTAGCCTCCTTATTTTCAACAAAAATATTATACAAATTGTGGCAGGAATTTCTGTCATCGAGAAAGTAATAACAATTTTATACGCACACCTAACTTGTGAGTAAAAATAATGTGATGCACAGGAATCGTGTTTCTTGAGCCTGGAAGCGCCGATACAACGAGTCACAGGATGGGACACCCCGTTTCCTCACATTTTCGAGCCGTTTTATCTCCCCGATAAATGGCGGTGCTTCGAGGCCGTAAAGAACATCGTCAAGTACTGATTTACTCGACTCCAGGCCGCCAAATCGTCGCACCGGACTCATCCTCTTTCAAAGGACTACATGGAAGTGGAATAAGAAATAGGTTGGCCTGTTATCCTAACTGAAATTATAACAAAGATTTTATTACACACATTGCAAAACAAAGGCTGTACTTTGTTGTGCAATTTTCTTATTTTCACCTATCTCGCATGCACATCGCAATACAGTATCCTGAAAATTCAAAGCTCCAAAAATTTCTCCAACGCTCCTCCCGATAGGGAAATCCTTTTATTATCCTGTAACGTGTGTGGGTGAAACCTTGAATAGCCTGAGTAAGGGGGATGAAAATTTTTGAAAGTATACACGGACGTTGAGACGCGGCGCAATCCGGTTTTCCTTAATTACTCCCGCCGGGTAAATACATGGATTTAGGTAGAAATGTGTACGTGTGTAGGTAAGCAGTCGGTGACAAAAGTCAATGATTCGAAAGGACGTCCTTGCCGCTCGGGCGCTGCTGCATGATCTATAACTGCACGTCGGCTTCTACACAGGCATTATCATAAAGTCTGAAAGTCTGCGGGGTAAACGCGCGATTCTCTCTCACCAATGTAGAATAAGGAACCTAGAAATGAGAAAATCAAGTTTCTTTTAAGTTGAGTTTAAATTCAATGAAACGATTCGGAATTAAAATATTGTAATGTAATGTGTACCTTATACGTACGTCGGATCTAGAACTGCAATTTATCACTTTATTCATTTCCTTCCATTTCACGACTCCGATCCCGTACGAGATACGATAATAATATAACGATAAGAAGAAAGTGGGAGAAATAAACGTGCTGGAGACGCTTGTCAGCTTTTGGCTAATCGAGAATCTAAAACGATGATCTAATCTTCGGAGATATGCGATCTCCGTGCGGTCGATATGAATCTATCATGATGATTTTACACCTAGGAAACGGGACGAGAAAACAACGATAATTCATTTAATCGGTCATTTGATTACGAATAACGGTGATCAACGCCGATGGTGAAAAATACTCGAGTCAATTCGTCGGGAATCCTATCGGAAAGCGACTTTTTCGGGATTAAGGGGTTGCCCTGGTCGATTTCGAGGTTCACATACATTGATACATATCTCCAGATATCGAAGTCCACGTGTCTTAAACGCAAAAAGAGGCTTAACAGGCCCATTCTATACACACAATTCTAATTATAATAAATTTTCATTGCATGAAATGACACGAAAACTACGAAATCGCAATAGTAAATTCATAGTTATCGTCCCATTTCTTTGTTTCTACATCAAACAACTTTTTGCTCAGAACTATGTACAAAATGGGCCTGTTAAGCCCTTTTTGCGTTTGAAACCTGAAAATATGTACGATAACGTTAAAATCGACCAGGGCACCCTCGTAACGAATAAAGTCAATTTGTTGCAAGAAGGCAATGAAGCAGGCAGAACCAGAGCACAAGCATAGGCGGCATAGACGCGAAAATATTCGCTTTCGCAACGCAACGCCCCGGAGCGGCAAAAACCTCATCACACCATTGGTCTGAAAACAACGTAGGTACACAGAGGTTGTATTGTGAACTTACCCATACATGCGTTCTTACACGTATGCAGGCCGAGTGAGACTCGAGACCAGGTGTGGACGTGTAATTCACCGACTCTTACGGGGCTACCTACTGACCATGGCCCAATTCCGTCGGTCAGCCGGCCTGAATTACCGCCTGTCCAAATTAACGACTTGTGTACGCGATCTCAGACGATCAGTCTACTGATCCTTAAAAGCCCTCTTGACGTATCAAGGAAGTGCCCGAGTCCGTAACGTCTGCGTCGTCGTTCGTCCGATGCATGTAAATAGGTGTATCCTGGTGAAAATGGTTTCTACCAATTTTTAGGATAATTGGAATATTTTCCTGTAACTCATCTCTTTTCTATATATAGGTATAAGAAAAATTCCCGACATGCGTAACGTAGAACAATTCTATTGAGAGGACTGACGTCGAATTTGTATCAATATTCACGTTTTAAAAATAACATAAATAAAACAATTGGCGGTGTTAAAATTGAACAATAATGGAAGAATTTTTGTGCTTAATTTGGAACTTTAAGGGCAGACAGTGTTAGCTGATTGATGTGAAAAAATATTTCATCAAAGTCTGCACCGGATTTTTTTTTACAACGAGCTGCAAAGTGATTTCGAGATTTGTGCTCGATGTGTTCCTTTGCAACATCGTTTACTGTCAAATTGCACCGATCTAAATTGACGATATCGAAAAAGCAAGCGTGTAACGCATGTACGTACCTATATACCTACAAAATATATTATACATAGCTATATTCTAACGATGAGGAAAGCTGATCCGTCTGACTTCCGAAGGACGTGAACTTTAAGACGTCCCGGATAGAACGTCGCTGAATGTAGGCATTAAGCGTCTACACCTGAACCGGCTGTACCCGATGCGCACACACAGATGCTGATGAGGAACCCGTTCTTGGAGTCCGCGAACTTCGATGCAGTATCCGCGACAACCGGAGTCGGGAATTAATTAAAAATAGAAAATAGATGTGTAATAAACGGGTCTCTTACCCCTGGAGGCGAAGAGCGTTTGAACCCGAGATTTTGCTTTCCCCATTTTATGCGGGAATGCATTCCTTCTGCATGTCGAAGAAGCTAGGAAACGCGCTAAAGTCACCCAGGATTTTTCAGGTTTATCATTTGACTACTGAAAAATTATCTCTCCGACTCTCCAATGGACGGTTAACGATCTACGCGACGTATAATAATCGATAATTTACTCATAAAACAGTGGGGCTTTGGGAAACACGTTGGTATATAACAACATGGCGAAATAGTTAATAGTAGACTGAAATATGTAACGCATGTCCATTACGCCTTGGCTCTCACAATCAGTGTTACGAACAATTTTATACACCCTCGAAAAAAACCGGATAAAAATTTTTCTCCGAAGTCTAAATCCGGGCTTTAAATATTCGGAAAAGAAATCCCAAACGGTTTCTGGGAGGAAACTCGGGGAATTTCTTACAGCAGGGAAAAGTGAAGGAGTTTTGAAAATAAGACTGGAATTTCGAATCTATCGAAGAAATAAACTCGTTCTTGTATTCAAAGTAGAATATTTCGATTTTGAGGAAAAAAAATTGTACTTAAAATTTTGTATCATCACTCTACTTCGTACATTCAATATAATACGAAACTTTCTTTTGTTTTTTTCTTAAGAAAAGTCGCAGGGAATTGTTTAAAAATTGATAATTAGATACTAAGATATTTATGAGGTATAAATTTTATACTGAAGGTATTAGTATTGACGTGTAAAAAAATTTGAAAACGAAAAATGCTATTTTCAGGCTAGATTACTTGCCAAATTTCAAAAACCGTTTACGATCCCTGGTAACGCACCGCGGTCTGAAATCAGAGCATGACTATGATAAAGCTGTAACTCGGCGGCGAAAACAGCGGTGAAAAATCTCAAGTTGGCAAATAAGCATAATATATCGATTAACGCGGCATAATCGTACAGTCGACTGATAAGCGGGCGGAGCAATTGAGTAAAAATCAGTTTCACATATGGGTCGATCAGGTATCACCGTAATCCATTCACCACTTTGACGTATGGATTATACGGCTGCGCATGCATTACGCCAGACGATGCAGGCCTATATACATGATAAAAATAAAAAGTGAAGCAAAGCAAAGCAAAGTAAAGTAAAGTAAAGTAAAGCAAAGGTGTAGGAAGGCCTGGAGCGCAAAAGCTGCCCGCGTGTGTGTATCCTGCGCAGATATGCGCGTATTTTGTAATTTGAAAGGGAAACCACATTCTTTCTCTGCGTATTATGATACCGCGCGTCGCGTGAAAGTTGGCAACAGTGCACCGTGCAGGATCTGCGCTGTATAAATACGTGTGTACCTCAACACCTGCACCACCTATGCGAACTCGCTCTCCCTAGAATCGGCAGGGAGCCAATCTCCGTGGCGTTGAGCCGAGCTAAGCTCTTTGCGAGCTCTTTCCGAGCTCTACCTACCTATATCGAAGGTCGACCGGTTCATGTTTATTAGACGATTTTTCCGCCGATAGTAACGGGCTTTGTGCGCCGCTGTCGCTGCCATATGTCAGAGGCGGACGCGACGCCTCGCACTTTCACCGAATTTTTGACACCGCCCGATTTACACATCCGGTGCACCGAACCACCCCCCAAATTTCTGACCCTCTGCGCCCTCGGACCAGGTCCACCCTCGTCTTCCCCGAGGCTGCACGTCATTCGGACTCTCGGTATGCAACAGGTAGAAAGTGCAACGTTTACTGCACGTTCTGCACCCGCGCGTCGTACCCTGCGTGCACCTTAAACAGCCTCCGGGACGCATATAATCCCCGATTTCTCCCCGCAAACGCGTTTGTCGCACCTTTTGCGCCCGTCTATGAGGTGGACGCCTTATACATGCACAAACTGCTCTTATTTCTTGTACAGTTTCCCTCAAATTCGATCTGCTGTCGATTATTGCGATGTATGGTAAACCTGAAAAACCTGGAAATGTCAGGGGATTTTTAATTTGGTCATAGAATATACTGAAAATATCAGTGGGAATTATAAAAATGATTTGTTTGGGGTAACAAATGTCACGGAATTTTTTTTTTCTCAACATTTAGTGATCAGCCTGTTTTAGTTCGATTATCGATTAATTACCATTAATTACCGAAAGTAGAAAATTGAATTGTGCTCGGTATTTTGCCCTTCGCGAATCCGTTATCTGCACCGATTATTATCGATGCAGGTATCGCTGATTTTAGCTTGCGCTGCGTTGTACAATCTGGCTGTTATCGCTTCTCGGCACCTTATCAATCTGCAAACTGCTAATAATGTCAAGCGAGTCACAGCCGCGCGATTCCAGGTATTTTCAATACATAATAACAAGGGCAAAACGAAAAAAGAACCGCGATCGCGTTTAGGAGTTATCAATCGCCCAGCGCCTGTAAACGCAAAAGCTATTTTCCTTGCTGGACGATGAATTGTTTCTAATAATCAAAGCCTAACTGCGATTCGCTGCACGCGAGATCGTAAGTTTTCCCGATACATACATGCAAAAAAAAAATAAAAAATATAAATTATTGAATTCGCCAAATACAGCAGAAAAAATGTTTTCTTAATTGAAGTGAATTTGGTTTCACTTGACAACACGAATTACTGTTTTAACCACGTTTTTTTCTGGATCAAATGACATTATTTTGAGTTGAAATATGAGTGGCGTATGCAACAAGTGAAGTCTGGACACACGTTTCAAAAGACCGTAACTCAAAGTAACGAAACCTTATGGGAAAAGGTGTATTTTTTAATGACAAAAATTTAATTTAAAAAAAATCAGTTTGGGACTTTTTACATTACGAGGGCAGATATGTATATCGATGAAAAATTTGTAGCGACCTGTAGGCCACGGGCGTTAGCCGATGTAATATGTAACGCTTGATACATGTAATATAACCCAGATTCAGTGACATTTAACGATTCTGTGTACCACTTACGTGATACCGTATACGACCAGACGGAGTTGACCCGTCGCGGTGGCCGATCATGCCCGGCTTATTCCACTGCCGGAGCTGATTGTGAGATGGCATTAATTCCGAATTTGAAAAGTTCCCAAAGCACCAAATTTTGAATTTTTTTGTGGCCAAATTCAAAGCGGAGAAATCAAAGTTTCAGGAAACAGCAAAGCTTCGGTTGGTCGGAAACTCGACGCTCAAAGCTCCGAAAGGACGAAATCTGAAAGTCAAAGTTCCGGAAATGCGAAAATGAGAAAATTTAAAAGTCTGAAACATCGAAGTTTCGAAGATTTTCAGTTCCGTGAATTTCTGACTTGATGAAATTTCATCTTTCTTCGTTTTGGATTTTCGATATTTGTGCGTTCTGAATGCTTGTCATTCTGGTTTTCGGTTTTTCTGATCTTTCACTTCCACCCATTGAGTAAACTCCGCTGTATGAGCATATTTTAATTTCCGGAATTTTAGTCTATCGTAACTTGATTTTTTTCGAAATTTTATTGTTTCGTAAAAGTTTTCTTTCTTTACTTCAAGTTTCGTCACCAAATAATTCGGAATTATACACTTTCGGAACTTTTCAAATTCGGAACTTGAATCCCACCCCGGAACGGCAACCGAGCGAAGCAATCGTTCCTAGAATTTCCCTCTATTTCCGTTTTTCCGGAAACGAGATTTTCAGAGGTAGAGATTTTCATTGTAGAAAATAAACCAGAGACTCCTCGACCAACTTTGCCCAAAACCCGATCAGAGTTCTAAGTTGAACGACGTCCAAACCAGGGACCAAATTTCATCCAAATCCTACATCCATTTCCCACTTATTATCGGTTAAAAAAAAAAGGTTTTCATCGAATGCAATCACAAACCTCGCAAACCTTCTAATAGCCAGAAAGAACCGCATCGATTCGGATCAAAATCCGTTGACTTGTCCTCAACATATGTTACTCCAGCAAGAAAAAATTCTCTCAAAAACCCCAAAATCTCATTTTCCTAGTGATTCCAGCCGCTTCCCTTCTTTCGAATACAAGTAACCAGAGGGTGAAAAAAAACTCTCTAAATACTTTCCTACCTTACCTTACCTTATCAGAGTTTTCCTTGTTCTTTCAGTTGACAATCGTGATCACATCACCACGACATGATGCAGTCGTACCTTCCGTTCCCCGTTTCTTCCATATGTAAAAAACACACATACCTACCCTTTGCTCCGCAAGGCTTATTTACGCGACCCTCGTCGAGCTGGTAAGGTCGTGGAAATATTTATCGATGGAACGAAAGAAGAGGAGAATGAGGATGAGGAGGAGGAGGAGGAGGAGGCGAGGCGCTGGGTTCAAAGTTCAAGGTTCCCAGACGAGGGCGACCTGGTCGTCGGTTTGTGAAAAGTTTGACGGGCCCGTAATTAGCTTGTATCGATCCATCAAAGACGGCGCCAATCACCGCATGTGCCTTACTCTGTGAGTAACTTTTCTTCTTTTTTAAATTTCCATTAGTCGGTGAACCGCAACGATCATTCAACAGACCGGAAAATCGGTATGCTTTTGTAAAATGTGACACAGGCGTGCTGTGCAGGCTTATAAATGGAACCACATGATACGCGGACTTTATCTTTCAACGAGATTATCGTAATATCAAATTCTTTATATACAGAAAGCTAAGCAGCCGCCATATTACCCCAGTTCATATATACTTCGATTCCTGCAGATGCTACTTTACTCACGCTGTGTCGGAATTTAGAAATTTTCTGCACTCCATTCGCAGCCATATACATATAATACACATTATCAAAATGCATATGGAATTAGTTTTGTTTTCCCAGCAAGAAAAAATACGGAGGAATGAAAAAGAAATCTCTCTCTCTCTCTCTCTCTCTCTCTCTCTTTCCATTTATTTTTCATCTAAATATTTGCATCCCACTTACCATGCACGGCTGCATTGTGGATATTGCGAAATGCTCATACGTATAAGTACTTATATGCGTATGTGAGATAGTCCGACTGCTATTTCCTACAACGCAAAGGAGAGCAAAATACGTCTATGAGAAGCGCAGCTTGCGCGTTTGTACAGCTGAGGATGAGAAAAAACTGTTGTTCAACTCGTTCCGCGTCCCTTTTCATGTAAACATACCAATGCATAGCGCAGATGCGGGTATTGGTTTAAAGTTGACGACGTTAATTAAAGTCGTGGAACATTCGATCCGTGACTTGAACTAGAACTTATCTGTCTCGCTTGTCCGGCATTCGCAATCGCATATTTGAAATACAGAAGGAAGCTACGCATGCCTGTTTGTCTCGGGTCTTAACATAACAGGAAACTGCAATTTCCACCCATAATATATTCATTAAATAAAAATTAGACATTCCACGAATTATACTTGCATCATGGTATTTTAAGTGTAGAATATTGTCCATTAAATAACAATCAAGAAGTTCTGACCTAAATCTATATGTCACCCTTGTCATGCAGAGTATGCATGTGCATTATTAATGTATTTAAAATATTTATACACGGTGTTCAAGCTATTATGGGACCGATAAGAAGGTACAGAAGAAATACGAAAAGAAAACAGACGATATGAAAGAAAATATTAGACGATCGCTGGACATTTCGACAACCTTTGTAATCATCTATCCATCGGTATCCATCGCAGAGAATGCATTGTATGTGTCAGGCACGTAGAAGACAAAGAGTTTCGACGAATGAGCATGTGAATAGGTAACAACCGATAAAATTTCATTATTTACATAATTATTCCGAAATCCGACAGTTCATAGACGTGATGCTTGTTGTTACAAGCAATTCGGACTGATTGTGGAATAAAAATGTGGAAAAATCCACGCCATAAAAATATCTTTTTGTAAATTAGTTTTCTGAGTTTCGGTTTTCGAAGATATTGAAATTCTGGGATGTTAGAAAAATCTCTCACGTGTTTGAGTATTCGATATTATGGCAAGCATCCTCGAACACCGATCAGATTTCGAAAAATCGTATATCTATAATGACTGAAAATAATTCCCCATTTTCCATCATGGTACCCGATGCAAAGTTCGTTTAGGTCAAAATAAAGATTCTGTAAAAAGATGAGAGAAGATCGTGCTCGTCTGATTTGTCACTTTGTTTTTCTAATTTTTTTTTAATTCGTGAAGAAACACGTCGTAGCATTTCGATTATCATCTATCCTAACATTTACATTCAACCCAAACATCACAATCCATAACACAACGATGTATTAAGAATTAACCGCAACTAGTATTTCCCTGAATTAAAAATTCATTATCCCAAATTAAGTTCTAACTCTTTTACAAGATCTAACCAATAATGGAAAAGTCGTCAGAGATACACTTCTCAAACTTCTTTGCAAAACAGAAATTGACATAACGATTAACATAAGCAATAAAAGCAAAAAGCTTCACTTTATTCACGTGATTTTTCACAAAAACCCGGCTCCTCAGCGTTCAGAAGTCAAACCCAAGGGACTCGGGTACGCGGAAGAAAGCGTCGCGACGCCTCCGTCGCGTTGGGGTTAAGTCGGCGTCGCCGAGGGCGACTAGAAGGAGCGTCGGGGGGGGGGGGGGGGGGGGGGCGGAACGACGACGCCTCGCGTCGTTTAGTCGAGCGACGCTGGCCGCCTGGCGGTTGAAGTTGAACCGGCGACGTCGCGAGTTTCTGCTCTCTGCGCTGATCTCGTCCCAGTGCGGCTCCACTTCTGTCTTGTGCGTGTGGCTTGTGCCGGTGCTAACGAACAAACCGAATCACCTGTATTCCCGTCGCCCGGTTCTCCATCCGCCTACCGCCTTCTCGCCTCACGATTAGACGCAACTCGAGGGTGTCCTGCCGCAACCCCTTTTAAAATCCTGCACCCCTGTTGTACTATACGTACAGCATCCGAACGCCGTCGAGATTCCAATTAAGCCCTGGATAACTATAATTTTATTATATCATACACTTGATTGATTTTAAAGCTGTTATATATAGGTATATTCCTGTTTTCATTTTCTTTTTTACACTTGTGTTTTAAAATCGTTTTTGAACATTGTTGGAGTAGCTTTTGTACAGAAAGTGTTGAGTAATCTTATTAAAAATCGAGGATTATTCATCGTCGAGTATTTGAAATTGGGGTAAAATCAGGTTGACGTTGGAAGTAACGGAATCGTGGTTAATAAGGTTTGTTGCGATTATTTTAACAAAATGGCAGCGTCATCCTCGTCGCTTGTGACCAGCAGCGGTACGACAATGACAAGTACGATAAGCGCGATAAGTGAGGACGCGGAGTATCGTGATGATGATCTGGATGGTGCGGCTTCAACGGGGCGGGGAAACCGTCATGAAGAGTGTACGGAAACCGTGCGGAACCGCCAGGAAGACTCCGAGGAGAAGCTGGAGCAGGATGCCAAGGAGAAGAAGGAGGAGGAGGAGGAGAAGGAGGCCAGGAGGACGACGAAGACCTCGTCCAGGAAGACCGATCTGTTCATCTCCGAGGCTCTGCCGCTGATGCAGGTAAGGTTATGTAACCCGGCATTGCGCCGCGTGGTTCTCCCCTGATGTATACGACATGCACATGCGCTTGGATCCTTCTCCGAGCTAGATGGAAAGGAGGTTCGCCTCGAGCTGTATCGACGCAATATGGAAGTGGTGGACACCCACGCCCTTCCAACGCTTGCAATTCGCCTTTAGATCTAAGCAAATATGCTCATACATGTAATGCGTTTCATACTTTTTAGGCACGCCGAGGGGTTTAATGTTTCAAAAGATTTCCAAAGATTACGATTCAGTTTCACAAGATTTTTCAAAGGATTGTGAAGACAGACTTGACGATCAGATATTGATTGAAAAGATTTTAAAATATATCGTCAAATTTCAGATGATTTTACTGAATGTGTTGGATTTCAATGATTTGAAACGACTTGAAATGATTCACGGAAAGGTGTATCCACACCGGATTTCAATAGTGATTAACCCCTCGAGGCAGGCTTAATATATTAGCGTTGAAGCAGCTTCTGTAGAGTCTGAAGCTTATCGCGAAAGCCTTCATCGAATGAATCATTGTTTGCCGACTTTGATCAAGGAAAGAATACGACGAGCTGTAAACGAGATGTCGTTCTTGCGGCTAATATTTTCTCAACACTCGAAATTATCACTGTCAGCGGTGCTTAACGATGAGTCGTTTGTTATGCTTGGAGTAGGTATAAATACATAAAAACACACATGCATATATATAAAGTACCGGTGTTTTCACCTACAAGCATGGCTTTAACGACGAAGATAGAATTTTTTTTTAAATCTCCTTCGGTGTTTTTCCACCTTTCTTCTCTATACAGAATCGACCCTCGTCTCTCCGTTTGTTTTCGTCATTCCGAGTATCCGAGCAGTCCGAAAGTTGATAATATATATATATCCATGCGAGGTCAGACCGGGATGACTTCTTGCTTCCTCTGGCAACGATGGTCAACAGTCCGTGCATAACTAGCTTCTCATACCTACTCTCCAAATTGACAGTCTAAAATTAGCCTCTTCGAGACGCACAAACACACGGATGCCCACATCGTCACTCGTGGCTCAGGGTGTGTCGGATCTAAGATGAAGGAAGTTTGTACGTCACGCCTCGCAGAAGAAGAATAGAAAGGGTAAAATCAACCTCGTTACCTTCGTCCAGAAGGTTGTTTCCATCTCTTTTCCTCAGGTCAGATTATATCCACCCCTCTGCAGACACGCGAATAATTGGGGTACCATTGAAGGGTGTAACGAGACGTCGGCGCCGCGACGCCACGCGTCGTCCAAACATTTTAGCGTCCACTAACGAGCCACGTTGCTATAACGAGTTGCTGAAACACCTCTATTACAAAGTGGCCAAAAAATTAAGCGAAATTTTGGAAAGTTCGTTGAATATAAAAATTGTCCACTTTTCACACTTTCATCTCGATTACGCCATATGCATTAGGAATGATAACGTGACGCGTTGATTTTCAGACATACCTATAACCGACTCGGATGTCGTAAATACACGCGACGATAATTAGTCTTCTTTCAGTAAATATTGGGTATATATATATATCTTTAAACGTCGACGTATATCGTAACCCAACGATGTCTTGCGCAACAGGTATAACCTGTAACATAATTTACACTTTACATACCGTACGTGCATTATCAACGACAGCTGTCGCTAATTCGACTCTGCCAAGTAATAAAAGGAAGAAAGAAGAAGAAAAGAAGAAAAAAAAAAAAAACGCAAGCAAAATCGACGACAATTTTTTCACAGGTGTCGAATTACTCGTACAATTTTGCTTAATTGAGGCTCGCGATATGAAGATTTATTTCTATGATAGTTTTGAGCCAAGCATAGGGAGGGGGAGGGAGAAACTCTAGGTCACGGCTCTCTCTCTCTCTCCCTGCTTTTAAATTTGGACCGTTTCTCGGCACTCGGGTAGAATGAATCGCGCGAAACCTCCTCTCCTCTCCTCTCCTCACTTCTAGTTCGAAGGTACCTAAGTATAGATTCGCAAAATAATGGAGTCGCTCTTCGACGCCTGTTTTATGATTTTGTCACTAGCCACCTGTTGCGCTTTCATTGTCAGCATACATATATGCACGTAACCGTTATAATTATCCTGTGCAAAAGTTAAAGGTAAATTGCATAAATAGAGGTAGAAAAAAAAAAAAAATAAAAAAAAAAATAACAAAACATTGGACAATATGAAACGAATTTAAATTTTAATAATTCAATAATTCCAGCGGCAGCTGTTACGTAATTTACACCGAAACGTTTTTCATGTGTATTTATTTTGTTAACTCGCATTTGTTGTTAATAATCTCGATTCTTCTCGTGCGGCTGAACGTCGTCGGTTGGATTTAGAATCCGAACTACGTCGTCCCCGCATCTTGTTTTTTTTTCTTCTCTCTCTCTTTCCCTCTTACTTCTTTCCTTTCAAGGCTGCAACGTACCGGCAACAGCTTCGTCGTGTGTGTGTGTTGAAGATTTTGACAAATATTTGAACAACCCAACGTTCCACGTTTCACGTTTGAATTATTTTCACCTGAATACTTAAACATGTGTGTACTTATTTTCCCGTTTTATCCCCGCCCTGCACTTCCCCCCCGAAAGGCGGAGGGGGGGGGGGGGGGGGGGATTGTAAATAAATAAGAGATGAAGATGATAATGATAAAAACCAGTTCAACAACAGAGGACGAAGACCCGATCGCAATTATTGCGAAATCGGCATCACTTGTCGATTAAATTCCTCGTAATAATAAGTTTTAAATATTAAGAAGACGAAGAAAATGTGTAGATGTATATATTATACGAATTTCATCCGAAGTAGGCACATCGCGCTTCATTATCGTAGAATAATTATTTATCGGCCGCAGGCTTCTGCGGTCACTCGAATCTACAATTCGATATATTCGATACACGAATCCAATTGAGTGTGCGCCTAAAGCACCGAATTTTCGAAAAATCCTTTAAAGCAATTAAGAACATTGACAAAACGCATTCCAGACTTTGTTATAGCGACATTTTTTCCCCAATTTCGCCATTATCTTTGTCTATAGTTCGATTTTCGTTTCGCGTTAACGTATCGTTTGCAATAAATCGTCAGATCGACGTATAGATATAATCTCCTGTATTTATATTCATAATTTTCACTCAATCGCGTTCTTCTATTTTCTCGAATTATCGCTTATATTCTTGAATTTAAAAAAACTTCATTTCCACCCGCATTCCGAATCGCGTATCTTATATACACGATGTGTTCGTTGCATATAGACTTGCACATTAAACGTATGCACCAGGTGTGCACACACTTGAGGAAATGTTACGAAACTTCTACATACACTGCGCATACTTGACATGAATATATATATATATATATATATATATATATATATGTATATATGGGGCATTCCACGTCAAACCAACGGTTCATCGGCCTGACCTCCTGAGATTCTGATGACCGATGGATTTTTGTTTTTTATTTAGGGAAATTGCGTAATTACGCTGAATAAATGACGTATTTTATTCAAAGTTCCTGTTAAATGCGTTTTGATTATTTTTATTCGAATTGAGCCTCTTTTTCTTCGCTTTACTCTTGAAACAAAAAGAAAGTCGAATTTCACCGTAACCGAGATTTATTTTTTTACTACAAGTAACCACCGTTAAACGTATATTCGAAGAAAAAATTCTCTTTTTTTTTTTTTTTTTTTTGCTTCTATGAAAAAAAAAAGTTGATAAAGAAAAAAAATATTCAGCATTCTCATCCCGTTTTTCAACCATCACGTAAAAATGTATTTTCAAGTCCCTGATTTAACAATTTTTATCAAATCACGCAGGCAGTTGCAGTGGGAAAACGTCTTTATCAGAGGCTGAGATTAACGTTTATACATACAACACGTCACGTATTATACACGGTGTATTAAACATTTGATGGGTGGGGGGGGGGGGGGGGGGGGGGGGGGCAGGGCAAATAAAAAATGAAACAATTTCACCGTACATATAACATAATTATTATGAAACATGAAAAATAAGCGTAGACAGTACCTATTTAATTACGTATAGCTGTAATACATTTTTTTTTTTTTTTGTTTTCCACGATATTACACCGTGTAATATGGTGGATTAATATTATTATTCGCAACTTGCAGTTTGTTTATTATAATGTCGGTAGGAACAGGAAACTGTATCCGTGCTCGTTTAATTTTATCATCGTCGTATATTAACAAGCGGAACAGAATTTGATTCTTCCTGCTCTTTGTGTTGCAAAGACTAGAAAAAGACAAAAACAAAACGAACGAAAAATGGTGTTGCGTAGTTTTTACCTCTTCTTTTCTTTTTTTAATGTTTTTGTCGTCGTTTGTTTGTTTCAATACACAGCAAATTCTTTTTTTTATTTTCTTTCCCTTTGGTGCATTTTTTTTCTTTTCTCTCTCTTTCCTCGCGTGCAAAATTTGCTTTTATTTTCTTCTACTTCGTTGTTTTTGTTTTTATACAAACCTTGTGTTTTATCGGTTCACACATCTTTCCGCGCACATCGCGATGACTTAGTGAAATTTACTTGAGATTATTAGAAGAGTGAAGAGTATATATATATATATATATATATTATACAGTGTGTGTATAGTTATGTGTATAGGTATGCAGGAATTTGTATACGACTGTGACGCGTTACACTGTCAAGCTGATGCTAATCTAATATTAATCGAGGAAAAGGTCACGCGGAAGCGCGCGATTTTCATCATACGCGGTTATGTCTTCCCAATACTGTGCAAGGATTCGTTGTGTAAATTCTATACACTTATACCTAAGCAAATTGAAAGAAAGAAGAAGAAAAAAAGATGTACGTTTAAAATAAGAGGACTTTATAGAGGCTATAATGGCCTTTGAACAACTCTACCTATACCTATAATTATTTGCTTAACAGCAAATGAAGTAAAGGATCGAAAAACAAACGAATAAATTAAACAGATCAACGCCAGATTTATTTTAATACTGGATTTAATTTATTCAACGATCTTATATCGCGAGTATTTAAAAATAAGAATAATAATAATATTTGTCATTTTTTATAAGAATTTTGTTGCTTTTTTTTTTCCCAGTATTGTTGTACAATTATTACTGCAGGACTAATGAAATCTAAATCGAAACAACACTTCCGTTTTTAGTTAATTTCTTCTCTTTATTTTTATATGAATATTACAATTATTTTATTAATTTATTTTTATGTGCAGTTTAATTTTTAAAGAATGTTTTTGCGAACACGCACTCTTGTTTTATATATCAGCGAATGTAGAGGCCGTATTACACATATTATAAACAGTGAAAAATAATTTAATGTGCCTCTACTTAAGACTATATCATCAAACCGCGACGTGAAATATATGATATAAAGCGAAAAATATCATATAAGGTATTTATTTGCTCAGACTTTGTCGAGATGTATGGGTCAAGCTGGAGATAAGTTGATTAAATGAATTTTGACTCGGTTAATTATAACCGACGTTGGTGTATACATATATATATACATACCTACGTACATACTTAATCCACACCCACATAAAAATAATAACATGGACGTATGCGCACATTTTATATTAGATAATTAGGGTTCTAATATTTTATTCTTGGAAATTTTTTACTCATCGTCAGATTAAATAATCACCCACACATATCGCGTTCTGCCATCATCACGGGCCTATATTTATAGGCACTAGATCAATTTATATTCAACAATTTGTACGATTGTTACGAAATTTTTGGGCCCCCTGGGGGTGGGGCACTCGGTCGACGTATTCCTTGTTTAAATTGTTTGCGTGTATCCTGTTATTTTTGTTATTTGTTTATTTATTTTTTTTGTTTCCTACTCGTTTTCACCAGTTTTTAATCGTTTTTCGATAAATTATCGGCACTGCATCGTGTTTTTTTCATTCAATCTCTTAATTTTTCATTTTTTCCTGGTATTGTATAATACTTTTGGATATCAATGTCAACGTATCAAACTAGAAATAATTATTTGATTAATAAATATCCATAATCCAACGGGCTGATTGCAAATGCGATAAAGTTAGTATTTTCTTTTTGTTAAACTCGGTTATATTGAAACGATCTTACGTTACGTAAGTAAGTTCTTTATGATTTTCACGATTTGTGATTATAGGCACACCTACTTCTTGATCAAGCCTTCCGTAAGTGTTCGATATACACGAGGTCTGTCTGTACAATAATATATATATATATATATATATATATATATATATACACCTGATTACGTTATGCTTGTAGACAAATTTATGTGTAACGTTCAAAGCTGCAAACAAGAGACAGAGAGAGAAAGAAAAAAGAGACGAAAGTGCGTTGAAATTTTTATATTCAATATAGAATCTCGTTCGCTATAAAACATCAGCTATTATATCATGTATACTATATTATGTGTTAAACGAACAAATTTTTTGTCGGCAAGGTCGAGAAGCTGGCCGGCTGTGAGATCAGACGCGTACTTTTAATACAAAGGAGTCTCTCTCGGTGAAGAAATAATTATTATTGATAATAAATGATAGAACGTCACGGAGTCTGAGATGCTAATGAAAAACGGAATAAAAGGAAAGAAAGAGAGAGAGAGGGAGAGAGAGAGAGAGAGAGAGAGAGAGAGAGAGAGAAACAAACACACTTCGACGATTCTGTTTTCTTATTTGTTTAAACGATGTGCGAGAAAAAACCGGATCGTTAATTTTATCGAAGCGTGCGTGTATTGATACGGATTGCTAATGAGACTGTATAATGACAATAATTGTCATCTTAACGTTGCGCTGCACCGAATATTAATATCGAGGAGAAGTGAAAGAGAGGAAAAAAAATTCTGACGTCAAACCCGGAGTTTCAAAAAAAAAAAAACTTAAAAAAAAAAAAAAAAAAGCAGAATACGCGTATAACATGCAGCGTGTAAAATCTTCTAAAGTTTAACAAATTTCGTCACACTTTTTTGTCAAATTTTTTCACACGCTTGAACGATCGATCGTTCGATCTTCTAATTAGAGGTGACAGATATTGAATTAAAATCGAACTCACCTGTAAAATACGAAGCTACGTGACTCGGCAACCTTCGTGACTTTGCGAAATTGCATATTTATAGTATCCGCACACCGCACACAACACGCTTATAATGTGGTTACGTATCACGTGTTGGTATTACAGCCGTATAAAATTAACGGTAAATCAATCCTCGACTTTTGCTTTCTGCCAGTTTTTTTTTTTTTTTTTTTTTTTTTTTTTTTCCCCCTCCTTTGGAAACACTTTTTGTTGGAAAGGTGTCGAAAAAAAAAAAAATTGATACAAATCACTGTACAAAAGATCGATCTTATTGATAATTTCTATTCAATTATTATAATATTATGCAGTATTGAAAATCCAATTTACGATGAGAAACTTAACAATGTATGGTTGTTATATAATAAAAAAATAATAAGTATTACAAATTTGTTGAATTCCTTTTTTTTTTCTTTTTTTTTTTTTTTTCCCCCCCTCCTTTGGAAACACTTTTTGTTGGAAAGGTGTCGAAAAAAAAAAAAATTGATACAAATCACTGTACAAAAGATCGATCTTATTGATAATTTCTATTCAATTATTATAATATTATGCAGTATTGAAAATCCAATTTACGATTAGAAACTTAACAATGTATGGTTGTTATATAATAAAAAAATAATAAGTATTACAAATTTGTTGAATTCCTTTTTTTTTCTTTGTTTTTTCTTTTTTTTTTTCTCATCGGTGCAGGGAAACTTGGGAACTGCGGGCCAATTTTTTTCTTTTGTTTGTATTTTTGAATTGATTTCGTTTGTTCTGTTCATTCTTTAGCCAAACAATCGTTATACCAATAAATATACATATAACGATAATCGCTAAAATTTGTGCATCTTGCGGGCATTTGTCGAATACCATCCTATCTGCGTCGTCGTGCGCTTGTGGCTCAATTCGGAGATAACCTCTTTTGCGTTAATTACTCACGCAATGATTATATATATATATAGATATACATATGTATATAAGTGATTCCCGCTTATTATGCGCTACCTATCTTACTAATGATATCACGTCTGATGCATTGATCTCTGCTGCAGCGGTCATCTCTCCAAAGTTTATCATCATTTCCAATCCAAATCCGTCTTGATTCCTATTTTTTTCTTTATTTCTCTCTATCTCTCTCTCTCTCTCTCTCTCTCTCTTTATTGCACTCCCTATATAATTGTAAATCTTTATCTTATACCATTTCTATGAAGAAAATAAAAGTATCTATCTTCTTTTCTGTTATCTACAGCTACACCTCGTAAAATTATATAACTACACGATGCAGTAATACGCGAAATTATTTATGGCGTAACAAAAAGAAAAAAAAAAAAAAAAAAAAAAAAGAAAATGTGTGACAAATTCGCAAGTATATCCGATTCTCTTCAGATTCTTCTTCTTCTTTTTTTTTCAATCTTTCCTCCGATCATCTCCAGTTTTTTTGGTAAATAAAGCGAATTCGCTGGCTGATATTGTATATATATATATATATATATATATAAATATATAATCACTTCGCATCCTTGTTAGGTACTATATATGTATGTATATATACCTGTTTCTCGTTTAACTTCTATATATTTACCGATTGTCAGGCGGACCTTACTGCAGAGGAGGCAGATTTATAAGAGAGCCGTAGAAAGGAAAGGCCTTGATATTTCGTGCGTATAACAAGAACAACTCTTGGTGAACATAACCCGCGTGTCTCTGCCGACACTTGTTAATTCATATGTGTGTGTGTGTTTGTGTGTGTAATTTGTATACCGTATAGGCGACATTATATGCAGTCTGTGCTGCTGCTGCCGCGCACACAAGGGGAAAACCAATGGCCAATGATCGTTAAACCGGCAAGGCCAACTCGACCAACTAGCCTGCAACCCGACCCAACCCAACCCAAACCCATCATGGGAGAATTAACGTTTCAAAGTGTTTCGATCCCGGGAGAGACGCTTGCGACTTTGAGAAACTGGAGAAAGGAGGGAAAAAACAAGTCCGGTCAGAACTGGTTACCAATTAATTCTTCACCCTCTTTTTTCAACCATGGAAAATGGCTATCTGAAAGGGTCGTCTTCTTCTTCGTCTTCGTCTGTACAGTTCAAAGATTCGATGTAGAATATTGATTTTCATTTTCGATCTACATTTTCACGTGAATATATAGGTATGTACATATAATGGATCATACGTTCGACAAGCAATTTCGACACACCCAACCCAACGGAGAATAAAACTGAATCCATTGCACCTGAATTGAACTTTTTTTTTTTTTTTTTTTTTTTTTTTTTACCTTCCATTATTGACACTCTCGAGTTTTCTTTTTTCAATCTTCTGTTTATCACCGTTTATACCAAACATACGGCTGTCTGTTATTGTTGTACGATTTAATAATATCATACGAGATAGATATTGATCTGATCGTCGATCAAACTGGCCCGTAGATACTGACTTGCGATATTCTTTCGCAATGTGAAACAACGTTTTGCTTTCATTTCACATATTTTCATATATGTCTCTTGTGTACATAAATTATATACAGTTACGAAATTCTCTTATCTTATCATCTTGGCGCGCGGGTTTCGTTTTAAATAAATGTATGTACAACGAACGACAAAGTTATACGTTGTATACGTATAGGTAATAATATTAATAATAATAATAACAATAACAATAACAATAACAATAATAAGAAAGAAGATGAAGAAAAATAAAAGAAAACAACTGAAACTGAAAGGTCTCGCGGTGAAAAATTTCCCACCTTTTTTTTTCTATTCACCTAGCAAAGAGAGATCAAAGAAGAAGAAGAAGAAGAAGAAGAAGAAAAGACATCGTCGTAATTAATTCGGCCGTAACACACGCACGCATAAAAAAAAAAGAAAAAAAAAGTTAATGAATAATCAATTGGAATAATTAGTTGAAAATACCTGTTACATATGAGGAATTCCACAGGTTTTCAGCAAGGTCAAAACCCTCACTATTTTTCAGAGTCCTGCAATATTTTTATTATCAAAAGGTACCTACTAGGAGTGTCCGTGATTTTTTTTCAGATTTTTTTTATGAGTCCTGCTCCAGATATCTCAATTTTTGAAAAATGAGAATCAGTTTTTAACTAGATGCACCTTAAAAACTATGGCACAGGAAAAAAAAATTATGGAACAAAATATTTTTGATTTTGAATGAACTTTTGACTTCAATAAAAAAAAAATTTTTTCGTACAAAAATCCTATAATAAATGAAAAAATCGATTTTCAAAAAGTATGTGTATTATATGTATGTAAATTTTTCTGAATTTTCTGTTGTTAGTGTGGACATACAGAAAAAATTGGCATCATGGGCCGCGAACTGGTTTAGAAGATACGGGCTGATTTGCATTTTTTTAAATTTTTTATATCGATATGAATTGGATGATTAATTAGATGATTAATTGGGAGAAACTTTGAATTTCACATAAAAAAATACATCAAACTTTTTTGTATGTTATAAGATTGATTTTTTCAAATTTTCAAATTTCTCAAATTGCAAGTTCATCGGAAATCACGATAAATATTCGAATCATCAGTGACGGATTAAATTGATCGGTGATTCAAATATCTATTGACCAAAGTGATTGCTAAGTGCTTACGAAAAAAATCGTTGACCGGCCTAATAATTTTGGTCGAGGAGAATTTTTTGTCAAATTATTTATTATGGCATCGGGTTCGGGCACGAATCAATCGTTACACGTTTTTTTCGTAAGCAAATGTAATGCCTGTGCCATAGTTTTTAAGATACATCAAGTTAAAAACTGATTCTCATTTTTCAAAAATTGAGATATCTGGAGCAGGACTCATAAAAAAAATCTGAAAAAAATCACAGACACTCCTAGTAGGTACCTTTTGATAATAAAAATATTGCAGGACTCTGAAAAATAGTGAGAGTTTTGACCTTGCTGAAAACCTGTGGAATTCCTCATATACATTTTGTAATTTACAGAATTTTTTTTTATGGAATTTCAATTTCTCTTGCAACCGATGATAGTAATAACGATGGATTTGTTTACTCTACCGAATATGGTGGAGGAATTTTTTTTCGATTCAAACAATTGTCATTTGATTGTAAAAAAAAAAAAAAAGAAGAAAGAATGAAAAGAAGTGATCGGAACAACAATTTCGTTTATAGTGAGTTTTGCTCGTTGCGTCTACTAAATTTAATGGATATACGTTGCATATCCACGGATTTAATATCGCGACCGATTAGCTGTAAATAATAATTATTACAAATAAAATATTCTGCACGAACGACGTGCTGCTACGAAAGAGATAATAATTTATCAACGTTACATCTCGGCAGCTGCTCGTGCAGGCTCTATTTTGATATACGGCATCCTGCAGCGTTATCCTCAGCTGTTAGGTGTGTATGTTATATATATGTATGGGGCATTCCACACCCATTTTACCTCTCAGATTTGGCGCGCGATTTTTTCTCTGTGATTGTTCTCACTTTGAAAGGTACTCGGTTTTTTTTTTTCTTGAATCTATTTGAATTTTTTACAATTTTTAAAAAGAATTTTATCGACTGACCAAAATTAAAAACTTGAAAAAATTTTGAAAAATCCTGCGTCAGATATTAAAATTTTTGAGCTTGGAGTGGGATGAAAACCGTTAAAAAAAAATTGGAAGCCAAAGTCATTTTACTATGGATTTTTGAAAATTTTTAATTTTGATCGATCGATAAAATCGATTTTAAAAATTGTAAAAAATTCAAATTCAGTCTGAAAAAAAAAAAACAGTGTACCTCTCAAAATGAGAACAATCATAGAAAAAATCGCGCGCCAAATTTGAGAGGTTAAGGGTAAAATCCAGGTCGAATTGGTGTGGAGTGCCCCGTATATACCTATATCTATCGTCGTATACGCAATTCGCGTGAAAGACGAGCACACCTCAAGTAATAAGGATTTTACAATATTATAGCTAATCACCCGCCGGGCGATTTCATCAATATGATTATTGTTATAATATAACACACGAGTCCTTATCAGCCGCATGTAATTATAGCACAGAATAACAACGATCGGCGGAGATAACGTAACGTAAAGTTAACGGATGTGTTCGATCATGTGTTATAATAAATATTATAACAACAATTTTACGCCCGAGGGTAAAAAGCGTCAAAAACTTGGAAAGATCGATTCGAACGATTCATTTTTCGTTATTTTATTTTCACATAAATTGCAGTTTGAAAATTCGATGTATACAACAGCCCTTCCAACTTTTCATTCCCACCCTTTTCCACAATTCCGTTATTTACATTTTCAGCTAGCTAATTCGAACGATGTATAATAATAATAATAGTTTATATCAATTGTTTCAAGCTAATGAGACGTATTTTCACGGAGTCTTTATCAACAAACGTGAAACGAAAAAGAATAATAAATATATTCTATTTTTTTCAATTCTAATGTCACGACTATACGTCCCGATGAGAGAATAACATTTTTTTAACTCCCCGCAAGAGTTTATAGCTCATTTTGCGCGTCAACAGTATATTAGAATAAAACTGATATACACACATACACGCGATATATATATATATATATAATCGTGATAAACATATCGAGTTTAACAGGTATAATACGTACAACACAGTTACAACAATGTTACACCGCTCTTTATGTTTACCGGTGCAATCGAATCGAAGCATTATTATTAATTCGATTATTATCACCGCGTACCGTTAATCGAAGATGAATAAAAAAAATAAATAATCCAATGTATACGAAATTAATTAACATAAGATCTTGATAATAACAGGTTTATTATCACCTTTGAACACTTATACTTACGTGTCGCGCAGCTTATACGCGAATAATTGAATGAATCACCCATACAAGCAGGCGTATCTTTTATTCATTCTCCTTTACTCATCGTTCATTTCTCATTTCTCGTTCTCGATTATAATTCGCGCGTTACGGCGATCACCAATTTATTTCTTACACACGTAAAAAAAATTATTTTACACCTATGCTTTGTACAGATAAAACACACACGAATACCTTATATACGCGATATAGTTTCATCCGCATATCCGGTCTTCTGCGTGGTTATCACGTTATCACGTTATTGTATAGATATAGAAAACCATGCATCCGCTAATTTCTTTGCGGAAACGTAATTACCACGATGGATATTTTTTTTTCGCATATTTTCTTTCAATTTTTGCCAATTGCTACAATAAACAATTGAACTTGTACATTTTATTTACATAATTCAACGTACATGTGTAATGATTGTTACACTTATGTAACATATACGTGATATACGTGTGTGTTTATTTATAACATTACAAATATGTATAATTTATATATGTATACGTATACAAAGTATATTATTATGATATTATAAATATAATAATCGCATTACACGCGGTTTTACTTTTTTTTTTTGTCCATCACCTGTATCATCGGATATAATTGTTCTTCCTCGTTATTTTTAAGTATTTTTCAACATACATTTACCTATTTATAATTTATATATTTATAATTTAAAGACCCGAAATCCAAATAAAAAAAAGCGAAACTGTTACAAAAGGGTGTAATTTTTAGGGAGAAATCGGAGAAGCTGCAATAATTATTATTATTTTTTGTTCATTTTGCTTTTTTAGCCCGAAGTTTGGCCCTTTCGAATTAAGAGGACGCAGTATCGAAACTTTGCAAACGCTTCGCACGGTTTCAAAATGAAAGAGGGAACTTTTGGCCACGTTTCAAAATCTCTTTTTACTTATATCGACACACCATACATCGACTCTGTCTGTGTATTATACTATAGATATTATACCTATTCGTGCATACACCGTATATACACGTGTAATAAACTCGTTCAGATCCATTGTACGATCGCCAGTGTATGTCGCTATAATAGAACGGCCGAAACTATGCGCTGTTTTTTCTTTTTCTTTTTCTTTTTCTTTTTCTTTTTCTTCTTCTTTTCCCTTTCCCTCATCTTCGTTTCGAATTCTTTCTCTTTTTCTCTCTTATCTTCTAAATATAAATCTGCAGCAGAGGAATCGCATCTGTGCAGATACTCTCCGAGGGATCTCTTGGGAGTACAGTCCGGTTGAAAATTTTTGTCGAAAGCTGTTTGCGTCCTCTTTATACATTACGTTATACACATACTAATATATTCACCGCTGAAGCTCTACTGACAATAAGGCTCGATACCTTATAACACACTCTATGTATCTTATCGCTGCACTGCTGATCGCACTTAGCCATGGACGAGATAAACGCGAGAGTGGCAAATAACTTGGAACCTCTTGTTTCCCGGATTTTTTTTTTTTTTTTTTTTTCAATTTTTTTTGTCGTTTTTCAAGAGAGGACAAAGCACAGGCTAAGGCTTGTATACATATATAATATGCTGAGACTCCGCCATAATGTAAGATTTTTTAATGACGAAATATACAATATTTCAATGAATGTTCTTTATTTAATTCGATATTGAAGAAGCAGAAAACAAAGACTTTGTTTCGTTAAGAAATTAAAAAATAAACGACTGCTTATCTCGATTTTGCGTGTGGAAAACCGCAGTGATACTGATCACTGCTTATCGTCGGATCATTTTTAGGATCTATTTGTATATGGCATATAATAATTAATAATCAACATTGCATTATACGCGTTTGAATCTCCCGCTAAGATTCGTCTTATCACAACTAGATATTGAATGGTTATTATAATATACCGTGTAGATATTTTTTTGTTAATTGTATTAATCAAGTCGAGTTGAGAACTGCGACAAATATTTATGTAACATATTACATATATGTGTATATAATTATCGATTTATTGTTTCTATGTGGTTTTTTTTTTTGTTTGTTTGTTTTTTATAACGCTTGGACATCCGGTACGATGATCAAGTCTAACGTAGATGAGAAAAGTAGAGTATAAAAAGAAACGAACGTCGGCTAAAACCGTTGCTGATAAACTTGCGATCAGAGATTATAATAAAGGCAAAGTCCAAACCGTGTAGGACTGCAGTATGTATAATATTATGCGAGATGACAGATATGTAGGTACGTTAGTATATTATATACCAAGGGCGTAAAGTACGCTTTTTTATACCGGGTGTCAAGTTTGCAGCACGAGCCGAAGACTCTTGGGCAAAAGTATTTCATTATTTCCCGCTTTTTGCAATTCCTAAGCGGGAAAAAATGAAATATTATTGCCCGCTTTTTTCAATAAGCGGTAAAAAAAGAAATATTATTTCCCGCTTTTTTCAATAAGCGGGAAAAAACTAAATATTATTGCCCGCTTTTTTCGAGTCGGTAAAAAAAGATCATCTTAGGACCGTTTAATAGGTTCAAAAACTACAGAAATCTTGCATGTATATAAATATATACATCTTATCTGTCTAATCCGCGTCTAATTTATCGATGTGCGATCTTTTCGCCCGAGAAGCCGATGGTTTTTTTTTTTTTTTTTTCTTAAATTATTATTATTGATTTTTTTTATATCTTTTACTGGATATCATACAATCATGAAAATGTAATAAACGTGAAATAGAGCGTGAAAATTCATGAGGATGAAATCAGTATGAAAAGTTTGTTTGTGAGAAAAATGGCCTTACTTTGAAATTTAGTGAATGATGATAATTCTGAAATTGTGCGATAACGATTGTTTTTCTTGTTTTTTTTTTCTTTATCTCCCTTGAAGTTTCGTCACGTTAACTTTACTAACTTCAACCTCTCGTGAAAATGCGAGTGGAAATTGAAGGAATGCGATCCGCACAAGGTTTTGTTAGAAGGTTACACTCGTATAACGTAATTGTAATTATAACGTATAAAGCGGTAACGGGCTAATTTGTTCGTGTCATTCGTGCGTGCACGCAGCTTTATGCTACTGTTACACCACCCATAATGCACCGCGGTACAGATCTTGATCTTAAAAATAGCGCCACTCAGCGACGACCTTTAGGCGCTGGTTAATTAGTGACCGCGAGTAATCACCGTATTTAACCCGATAATATACGGGATTGTCAGGTTTTTTTTTTTTTTTTTTTTTTTTTCTCATCTACATACACACGTCCCGGATTACATCAAACTAATCTCTAATCTCTAAGTAGTTCGCGCTATAATCGCTGTTTAGCCAACGAACGCAGAGATGTGGAGTATAGAATTAGGTGTGTGTAACACATTTTCGCGGATGCAGCATGCCATGCTTATATATATATATATTCCTTTTCCTTTTTCCTTATCCCCTGCCGTCCGCTCGCCTCTGGCTTCTTTTTACGATTCACCTTTTTTTATCATCGTTCAACGCACCGCGTGTGGTAGACCTTGTACTCCGCAGTTATTATATCCATTAACTTGTCAAGTTTTGAGGATACTTACGGAGTCCCGTAAGTTTAAGTTGTTCAGGAAATTGCGTTTTCGAAACACGGATGTAAATGCTGTTTTTAAACTCAGGCACGGAAAGGTTTCGGTTTCGGGTTTCTTTTTTTCTTTTCTCTGCCGGACTGTGTTTACGAAAAAATGAAACGTTCAAAAAATCAGAAGCAGGAGTCGTTTTACTATAGATAGTTGATAGATATCTCAAATTAGGTTTTTTTTTTTTTATTAGCAAAATAAAGAAAAAGGCCAAAAACAAATAGAAAAAAAAAAAAAAAAAAAAAAATTGCAAAAAATGTGCAAAAAAATTTCAAAAATCAGGTATGGCGTATGAAAACGTTTCAGCAACCATCCATTGTAAAATGACTCTCGCTTCTAATTTTTTGAAAACGTTTCTTTTTTCGAAACAAGCTTGAAAACAGTAAGAAGGAAAATTTTTTCCATCACTTCTGTTCTGAGCTTGAAAATTTTGATACCCTGATTTCCCGATGCTTCAGAATTATTCTCACATGTTTTAATTTGTGTCGATGAAAAAAAAAGTCTGTAAAAAAAAAAAAATTTTTTTAGAAAATTGAAATCGTGTCTGAAAGATGTTTAAAAAAAAAAAAAAAAAAAAAAAAAAAACGAATGCCTTTGAATGTGAGAACAATCATATTAAAAATCGCGCGGCAAATTCCAGAGGTCAAGGGTCGGACCCAGGTCGAAATGGGATGGAACGCCCCATATAATAATATTCTTCTTTTCGACCGCTCTCATCCAGCTTCAACACAGTATGCGATTTACTCACACATATAACATCCATCATACACCGTCTGCATTGGCAAACAATCGAGAAGGCATCGCACCCGACGCGTTGTTGAACTTTAAAATCCCTGCAGCAGGTTGTGCGAATAATGGAGAGTGACTTGACCGAGGGGGGGAAAAAAGTGAGAACCGCGAATTCCTAAACTATGACGTATACGTACGTAAAGCAAACGGTATACGTAATAGCCTCTCGGCTCTTGTGAGTCACTTCACTTGCTCTGCGCAAAGTCGTCGCAACGGACAATTCGATTTAATAAATCAGCCACCGGGAGAACTGGGTCTGACGGTGATGGCTCCTCTGGGAAGAAACGGCTTCGCTTCCTTATACCGGGACCATCTCTAGAAACTAAACAAGAACTGCGCATGCGCCAAATGATTCAATTTCATTGGCCAGCGAAATTGCCCCGCGGAGTAATTTTCGTCAGCTAACCAAGGCGACCAACGTACACGAAATGTGACAAGGCTCTGAATATCTCGCGCGTAAAGTAGCGTATTGAGGTTAGGTTGTTATTTATTCCTACTTATCGTGAATTTTCTAAGAAAAGTGTCATTCAGCAATACCGTAGTTGATATTAGCAGATATTTAATCGACACAATAAAGGCGTCAATGGAGAAACAAATATCAAAAGCTACAGAAATTGGATCAGTTATTTATTGAAAGAAGAAAACTGAAATTAAATGTGGAACGTCATCAACGAGTGGGAGTCTAGACAAACTGAGGCAGGTAAGTAAAAATATTGTTTATTTCAAACAGATTCTTTATTTACATAAAATTAAAAATAAATGGATTGTTGAAACCCAGTAGAGGGTTGCTCCAGAGTAAATTTGTTACAGTGCAGTGCTCCGGAAGCCAGTAATCAGTGCCAATGAACATGAAATATTAAAATAAAATCAGTAACTAGGAATAAAAGAAATAGTGTATCTTGAAACACAAAGCTTAGGAGTACAAAAAGTAGCAATTCGTTTTTCTGTCGCAATTTATTGAAAATTAGTGGTATTCAAAACAATTAGAAGCTCTTGTCTGATGATAATATCTTTTAATATTTTCATGTGGGAAACAAACATCATCGAAGCGAGACTAAAGTTGTCAGGCGTTGAAGCGTGTAAGTAAATTTCTGATACTATGATATTTGCATATTACAATATTTTCACATGTATTCAATGATAAAATTCGTTTGTTCTGACAGACTTGAAGTTTCAAGTTTGGATAATAGGATGAAAATCATACCTTACCTGATGGTCGAAACGTTTTGGTGGCTAGGACCCTAGTTTCTCGATTGGTGCCACCGTTCCAACCATCGAACCTGGTTGTTCCGTTGTTCCATTAGACAACAGGTATCCGAAGGAATTTCTTCTGGTCATCGCCACCTTCTGAACATCAGTCGTGGCAAAATTGAAGAGCACGACACACTACAGATCATGGTGTTTGAATATTCCATCATTTTAGATCTATCGAGCCAATAGTAATAAGTTTGTTATTCAACAATTGCTGCTAACTAATTTTACAGAGCAATCATTCCGTGCACCATTGTAATCCAAGCAGTATTATTGGCCCGCATTATTTTTCAAATTTTATTTTCGGCAGTTTTGATATTTTATTTTTCACTCTCTTGGTATTCAATTCAGATGAATAGTGTTTCAAGTGTTAAATCATATTCCAAGGATGAATTTTGATGTGTAAACTGAACCAATCTCAATCTAAAAATGTTGGATAACTTCAGTTGAAAATGTCTTTAAAATCAATATTAATCGACAGTATCATCTGACTAGCTAGTTGCAGCTAACATCCGTGCTTGAGCCTCGTTCAACCCCAGCAAGGTCTAAGGAATGCATTCACTTACTAGTACACGTTACAAATGATCACTTTCTCTACAATAGGACTTACTTGCTGGCTAACTTTTTTATGATGAATCTTTATCAGGGAGTCATCCGGTAACTTATTGAAAGCTTGAAACCAGATTCAATTTTATACTCTTACAATGGTCCTTCATTGAAACTGAGAGTTTGTGAATCTCCATTTATTACAATTAATTCTGCATCCCATGTTAACACTGTTCGAAACAAAAAATCTCATCCTAAGATTGGAAATGGAATCTGCAATGCAAAAGTTATCTAGTGGCACAAGTTAAAAACAAAGAACCTTATAACGGTTTCTGCGACAGAGGGATTCCTTCCGGATATTCATGTTACTGGATGATGTTCGGAGCACTATGAACAAGATATTGTATTGGATTTAGGTTTAAGTAAATATTTTCATGAACTTCAGTGAAAATTAGATATTCATTTGTTTCAAAGGAACAAGGGGTACAATGTTGAATCCGATAAGTCAATATTTTCATATGAATGTTCTGAACATTACTCTAAAACATGATTATCCTTAAAGTTAATTACTGAGGCACATTTTGAAAATGTTGATTTTTAACTTGTGTCACAGAATGTTTCTGAGTTTTACTCTTCGGATTAGATTTCTTTAGATTAGATTTGAAATTGAAAGAAACCGTAAGATCTACAACTTCCTTTTCCAACCAACAAAAGTGGCCGATGATCTCTGCATGTGTCACGAATTGAATGGGAAGAGAAGACATCAGCTAACAGCAGAGATGCTATTATTTTGGCTGTATTTTCTGTTGAAAGAAAAAAATTTCATTGTTATTCATAATGTATGAAGTAATGAAAATGATTGAATAAATTGTCCCCACCTACCTGCTTCGTTTCTTCCAAGCACCCAACATTTGAACAGATTTCTTGTTTCAATCGAATAGGACGAATTTTCAAAGAGCATCAGCATTAAATTCCGACCGTTCTTTGAACAATCAATTTTCAATAACAAATGCTTCCCAAGCCTTTCCGAGTGACTATCTCAATGACTTGAGATTCTAACCTCAAAAATGCATGTGAACTACATCGCCGACAGAAACAGAGTTTGACAGCAGGGTCTCGGGGTGGCCAGACTGCACGGACGGCGGATTTAAATTCGCGCATGCGCAGTTCCTGTTTAGTTTCTAGAGATGGTCCCGGTATACTCACAACCTCTCAAACTCCCCGGAAGCCCTGCTCGGCGGCTATATAAATCCATATATAAAGATAATGTATATCTATATATATACATGTACATGTGTGGTTTCTTTCAAATTTGTTCCGTTTTTGCAGTGTCTGATTATTGCCTCTCTCTGTCTTACTTTTTTTTTTTTTTGTTTGTTCTTTGCTTTCACCGTAACAGACAAACAGGCGACTGGATCTGACGTACTTTATGTAATCGCGGTGTTAAAACATTACCGAAATATAATACGAGGCATATACGGAAGTGGAAATTTTCACCAACGACGCTTTTCCACCGTTTGTATATGTATACTCCACTACACTGATACTGAACAAGTCTGTGTATGTATACATTTTTTTTTTTTTAGAGTCTCGTGTGACAAAATGTTAGTTTTTGATGTTTTAAGATCCCACTCCAAAGGACAGTTCAAACAAAAATTTTTAAGAGGTCGCTCCACATTTTTTAAAACGTCAGAAATCGTCAAAAATCGATTTTTCTTTTTTACTTTTTTTCTCGTTACGGTATAATTTTATAGACAAAAGAAAATAAGTTTCCGAAAGTTTCAGTTCAAAATTTGAATTTTGAAAGGTCGCTCATAATTTTTTTTTTTCAATTTTTTGGTGCATTTCTTTAGATCTTTTCGAGCCACCTTTTAATATTCATATTAAAATTTCATAAATTTGTTTTCTTTAATTTAGTAAGAAAGAATCGATAACAATACACCACGACATGAATTAAAAATCAAACAAAATACTGAAAATATAATTTTTTTAATTCAATTTTTTGACAATTATTGACATTTTGAAAAATTTGGAGTGACCTCTTAAAATTTTTTTTTTGAGCTGTCCTTTGGAGTGAGCTCTTAAAACATCAAAAACTAACATTTTGTCACACGTGACTCTAAAAAAAAAAAAAAAATACCGGTTTTTTTGCGCCACCCTAATATATATGTATATATATATATATATACGTATATGCATAACCTTATGCAGCGCACATATTATTTTCAGTGTAAATATATGGAAGTATACATATGCAGTGTACATATCTAAAAGAGCACACCGAGGATCAGATGCACGCGCAGATTCCTCTGCACACAACAGCCTCTTTAAACATCTGCGAAGAGATGAAGCTAAAAATAAACACCGTGACTTTACCGCGTGCTTTGGATTCCTCGGTGATCGTGAGCCCCTTGCTCCGATGTCTATAAAGCGAAATGCGTGAGATAGATAGATAGACAGATAGATAGATAGATAGATAGATAGATAAGCAGATAGAGAAAGACAGAGAGAGAGAGAGAGAGAGAGAGAGAGAAATGGAGGGAGGGAGAGCAGAGACGGACGGATATATATTAGATGGATGAATCAGAGAGGGATGCTGGAGGCGAAGAGTGCGTGTCACAGATCGGTATGCACATCACGTGTGTGTGGAATAGAAACGGCGCGGCGACGTGTTAAACTCATTTAACTTTATTGACCAGCGACTCTCGTCTCGTGCGGTTCCTTATGGGAATAATGACGTGTATAAGATACAGAAAGAATAAAAAAAAAACGTGTATAAAGTGAATCAAAAATTTCTTATAAATCGTTCAGATCTACGTGTCAGCATATTTTCTTTCTGAAAATTTATATACAGTTATGAAATTTAAGTGAATTGCACAAAATATTAAGGAAAGCTGAATTTTAGCCTTACGTAATATATACACATCATGTAAATCCTGAACCGTACCCCCCCTGGCTTATAAAGGATTCTTTGATTTTCCGGGATCCTCACTTCGCATGTGATGTATATGTAATGTGCATTCAAAAGTCAGAGGTCAGCTCGTGAAATTGAATTGAATTTCACAATCAGACTATGCTATGTATGTACTTATATGTATAAGGAAATTTAGATACACAAACGTAACTCAACTGGCTGGATTCGAATGCCCACTCATTGTGTAAGTTTGGCACGTGGTTCGAATTATTTTTTTTTTTTTTTTCTCTCTCTTTTCTCTTTCCCAGATTGTCTTGATTCTGCTGTACAATTACTTTTCGGTAATTTTGTACACATCGAGACGTATTAGACGAAAAAGGTTATATGAAAATGATATTTATGTACATACATAATAATATTACTTAAATATTCTTTTTTCTAATTTTCTTGGGCAATCTGAATAATGGTAGGAAAAAATGTGCAATTGACTTTAGAGTGCCTCGTGAACAGAGCGTGAACAGAGTTAATTTTTAACGACTACATATGGTTTGTCGTCTGCTAAAATTTAACGCGCACGCCCCCTACCATGCAAAGAAATTGCTTGCCAGATCAACCAATTGTCTCTAACCACAAAAAAAATTTCCTAGTTTTGAATTGAGCACATTTTTTTACATTAAATACATCGCGATGAACGTTCGTATAAATTCACGACGGTTGGTCACCCTGGAAAACGGTTGCTCACGGATTTTGACACGTGGGCATTAAATTTTAGAAAACGACGGACGATTTTCTCGTTAGAAATTCGCTATGAGATGATAGCGCGTGTGTTCAGCCCACAACCGTAAATGACGTGCCGGAAAGTTAGGAAAATTTTGAGAAACACCGGCTGGTGGCGTTTTTGGCGAGGAAAAACAATTATCGTTGGTGTCGCTTATGGGCGGCTTTCATTGTCAGTGGTTCTCAAATCCAACCCCGCACGCGATATTATCGTACCTTATATTAACGCTTTGAGTCACACATTTCAACTTTCATAACAAGATCTCGTCGCGCATTACATATCTGAAATCAGATTTAAGAAATTCAAAATGGCGAATCCAATACGGTAGACCAAAATTTCAAATTTGATCGAATACGGTTAAAAAAACTCTATGCAGGACTTTTGGGGTCGCTGATTAGATTCGCCATCTTGAATTTTCAAAATCTCATTTCAGATTCGTAATCAACGAGCCCAAAAACTCGTAGACAGAGTTTTTTCTCCGGAATCGATCGAATTCGAAATTTTCGTCCGCCATATTGGATCCGCGATCTTGAACTTTAAAAAATCGATATCAGATTCGTAATTAGTAACCCAAAAAACTCATGATCCATGTAAAATATCTATACATACATGTAGAGGGGTAACCTTCTCGGAAATGTATTATTCCTTCAATATTCACAATTTTTTTTTTTCAATCAATTTGTTTCCAACAACAATAATTAACATTACATCGCAATAATTACTCTCGAGTATTGAAAACCCTTTTAGAAATAGCAAAAAACGGCAAAGAAATACGTCGAAAAGTTGTCTAAATATGGGAAAAAACTGATGTTAAATAGGTTATGTAAAGAATACTTACAGGCAGTGCGTGACTGAAAGAGATAATACACGCGAAATGCGAATGTGTGCAATCAGTGCGACAACTACATAGATATAGTAAAATATCAGATCATATGGACGTGATGTAGAGGACGACACAGGCGCGTGGGAGTTTACCGAGCGTTGCCAAGCAACCGGGTGACCCAGATCTTCCCCCGACTTTTCCGCTCCGCGTCTGCAGACGACGCTCGGCGTCGGGACGCCGGTCGGCTCGGCTTCTTGGCCCCCGTCGAGCCCTCCCCTTGATCCCGTCGACGTTTCGAGCAACCCCTTCAACACCCCCCCGCGCCTTTCGACCCCTCGACGACGGCGTGACGTCGGCAACCTCCGAGTGGTCAAGTTATCGTATTATACATACGCATGCTGGCGTTTAAGGGGATGTATCGCAATATCGCGGACTTGGAAAGATAGTACAAGTCACGGGGTATGCAACTGAGGAGAAAGTTATTCTCGCTGATTTTCTCACCCCCGTCAGAAATCAGTCGAAATTGGTTTATCTGTAAATTAAGGAAGGTCGACGGATGGAAACACCATATTTTTAAGCAAAAATTATACCCCATAATTACGAATCATATATTTGGCGAAACAATCCATAAAGAACTGTATTATCCTTGGAAATATCCATTCGCTTTGATAAAACGTTAGTAAATAAAAATGAAAAAATATTAATCCTATAGACAGATTTTGGCAGTAGGTATCTGTGACACTATCCTTGTTAGTATGGAAATCGATTTTTATTTCGTCATTGGAAGAAACTAAAAATCAAGTTTGCTGTGTGAATCGATCAAGGTTTGATGAAAATGAAAACCCGCATAATCCATTGGAGGTAAAACGGTGAAAAAAATGTTGCTTTCGTGTCATTCCACTTTTCATTTTATTTCATCGTTCGAGTGTGAATCCGAGATCGGGTTCTCGAGTTTTCACCGACGAACATTTTCTACGTCAGCAAAACGTATTTCACACCTTTTTTCTTCCCCTGCAGGAGGGATGCTATCGCTTCAAACTTTGGCAAATTATGTGGAGTTTATGATCTCGCTTGCGTGTTTGGTTATATACTTGCAGAAAAGTTGGAAAAACTTGTTATAAGATGCTTAAAATAAAAAAAAAAAGAGAGAGAGAGAGAGAGAAAACATAATATGCAAAAGGTTAGCTTGTGTATTATACAGATTGCCGTGCCACGATCTTAAAGCAAATGAGAATCACTTGCGTAAGTATATTATAATTTATAACGCGCTCGTAGATTTTCTCAACTCTTTTTATTGACCGGATAATCGAAATTCAAAACTCTGTATCAATTTCCAAAGTTTAGAAACGATTTTACCGCTAATAGAAAAGGGGTAAATACGATTCGTTTACCCGGTAATTACTTACAAAGAAGGTATCCCAGGTCGATTTAATCGTAAGATGCTATAGTACACTAAAAACTAAGATAGACGTATTTTTATTTATTTTTTTAAGTAACATTAAACACTTTAAGGGAGTAAAACTATTCTCCAAAGTAAGGCATGTCAAGGGGTGAGTTGTAAGTTTTTTTTTTAATTGAGAAAATGATATTCAAATATTATGTTGTTGTGGGTGAAACTGTTAAATCGTCCCTCGACGTGTCTTACTTTATAGGGTGGTTTCATCCCCTTAAACTGTTTAATGGCAGATAAAAAAAAACACGTGTCACTTATTTTTCACTCTACTATAACATATTACAAAATAAATAAAATCCTAGAGATCGAGAACCTGGAATACCTTCCTCGTCAGACGTCCCTTTAAGGGTTTGCGGGTTTCTAGGTCAGTTTTCGATTGCCGGGGCGGGGGGGGGGGGGGGGGGGGGGGGGGGATATATTCGGGAATTCGCAAACTTGCATTTAAGCAAGGCAATGAAAAATTTCGCATCTTAATTACTATAAATCGGATACTGTAAAAGAATAATAGTATAATAAAACGCTTTTCGAGAGCAGTCGGATTTTTGCCAACTCGGAACTTTGTCAAGTAATTCCGCGATTCCGCGGTTTCTCTCTGTCTCTGTCTCTGTCTCTGTCGGGTTTTATACGCGTACACGTGATAGGGGCTGCAGGGCAGGGAAAGCGGGGGACTTCGGGTTCACTGAACATTGAACAAACGTCGCCCGTTCGCCTGGCGTCGCGACGTGTCGCGTCGTTTTGGTCGCTGCTGTCAATTTCACCAACGAGCGATAGCCACGGATAAGAAACAAATCAAATCAAATCAAATTTTCGCCAATATTTTCCCTCCTTTTTATTCATACTTTTTCTCTCTCTCTCTCTCTCTCTCAATTCTCGTTAAATCCAATGAAAATGATTTCAAGCTAAAAAATTACCGGCACGTTATATAACATAAGAATTTGATTACCGGTACAACAATAAATCATTATCTAGTCTCGTTTTACGATGCAATATAACTAACTGCGATCTATAATGAATAGATCATCGCCGATCAGCTATCGCGCACTCTTTCACAGGCTGCTAAAGCTGCACAGTGAAAGTCGAGATGATAATGCTTCTAACAGCACAGTGCTGCATGCACTAAAACATCTTTCGTTTTACCGTGGCTCTTTCAGCTTACAGAGGTATACATCGCACAATAGGTGTATTAATAATAATAATAATAATAATAATAGTAATAATATTAATAATAATAATAATAATAAGAGAATGAAAAATCATAATAATCGATGTGAACGGCGGGTATAACAACGGATATAACAATGGATCGACGGTCTTCGACCTCTTTGCCGATGCCTAGGTTTCCGGAAGTTAAAACTGATCTCGGTTATTAAATAGATTATTATCGTTATGCCTCGACCACGAATTTCACCTTGGTGTAAATAAAAATAACAATCTTACTAATATTTTAAAATTTGTTTAGAAAAGTTTAGATAAGTTGGACTGTATCGTCTGTACATCGGATGCTTGGTGAAAGACAATAACACTTTCGTTGTGCATAATTTCTAATTCTGCGATATACATTTTAAAATATAGGTACACGTCTATGTATATATTAATAAGAAGTCTACCGTTCGTGAGAACGAGTCCAGGCTCTGTCGTTGCTGCTCATATGTTATATCTAGCTTCTATATCGTTGCACTTCACTTGATATAGACATATAGATCCAATTTAATTCTTCTCATTCATTATTTGCCGACCGTACCTACCAGGCTTTTCTAGCTTCATACACGGGCTGTGAGCGATGAATAATAACTTTCAAGTTTCAACCGTATGTATAGGTGGTTTTATTAACATTTGCCGTATACATCATAGACCGAAAGTTCATTCTCGGTTATAGTTTCCAAGTATTCAGCTTGGCGCGAAACGAGGTGCGAGAGACATTTATATACCTGCACAATTGTGTCGAGCATGTGGAACATCGGAGAATAGAATTTTTAACCCTCATCGATCCGCGGACTCTCCAAGGTTCTAGTCTTCTGGATTGTTCTTCGCGACATCATTTTACAAACAAACACCTGTGTATCGATCATCGAGCATTTTTAAATATTCAACATGTTCTTATAACGTTTAATTATCGTACGACTACGGTGAGGAAAATATCGTGGAAAAAGTATCGATTACTTCCATCTGTTCAACAAATGACCGTCACAAAATACCAGGAATAATAAATTGTCTATTTATTTGTGGTAATCGATACTGGGAATGAATTTCAATTAATCCCTTTATCGGTCTTTTTTCTTGTATATCGTAGGTATATCAAGTGCATGATTAGGTTGGGATAATTCATGTAATTTGCGCATCGTAATTGTTGGAATTCAATCATATATGTATATTATAACGATGATAATTTGGTTGTATAATTTTTTAATTGTATAAAATCATTTCTTAACATCGTTCTTAATTTTCTTCGGCGATATCGATATTGTTATAATTTCTCTCGCCGTCTCTCGACATTGAAGAAAAATATTTATGCATGCTCACACGTGATTGTTAATTAATCAGGATATACGTACTAACCTAACCTCTCGAGAGCTGCAAGATCGACGATGCGTTTAAAGAGAATGAATACAGGGAAAACGAAGAGGACGAAAAGGATCAAGCGAGGAAAACTCGGGAGAAAATTAAACGCTGGATGAAAGAATCCGAACTTATCGTCCCTCCTCCAGCTGTTCAGCTCATTACTCATTTTAGAATCGGCTTATCAGCGACGACGCACCTGAAGGTCTTGAACGAATTAAATTGCACCCTCAATTGATCCGAGGGTGTATTATATCTTTTCAAATTACTGTATTTAGTCCAGTAGAAATAGATCTGAATTAAAAATATTCGGAATATGGTTGGATTTTTGAGTTGCATAGCCGACGTTTCGAGAGACTGTAGAGTTTGACGTTTTTCACGTTTACCACAAAAACTGCTATCGGGAGATGGAAAATCACTCGACCATCGTGTAGAGCGGAAAATTCTACATCGATTATCTCCTCATATGTCGGGAACGGAGTCGGATTAACGAGTCGAGAAAAAAGATATTATTTTAGTAAAATTCCACAGACGCCGTCGATAAGTAGGATTTCTTTTTTGTCAATTTGTTTATCCGACTCCGCTTACGACATATGAGGACATAATTCGATGTAGAATTTTCCGCTCTACGCGATAGTTAAGTCATTTTTTATCTACCGATAACAGTTTTTATGGTAAACGCCAACAAGATTTATCAAACTTTGCTCGTTTTCTCAAAACACCGGTTATGCATCTCAAAAATGACTTGAGATTTGACTTTATGAGAAAATGCAACCACATCCCGATCATTTTTAATTCAGACTCATCGTGTTTTGATCGGACTCGATCTGGTTCACTGGAACAAACGGCTTTGCCTTGACTTCTTTACACGCTCATTCATCGATCACGGTTTATAGCCGAACGATATCAACTCGCCACTATTATCGTTCGATTTCCTACGACCGTGAACAAGCGGAACTTGCGATGACAATGGCGAGAGTCTAGCTTCGAGCGTATAATAAAGCTTGCAATCAATTTTCCCAGTTGCGTGTGAAGCTGTTATTAATCATACCTATGACGTGTGTAATTAGCCATTATGCCTCCATAGAAATCGGAAAAGCTGTAACAACAACACTTCGAATGTGCAAACCGCGTTTGTCATTTCGAAAGAAGAACTGACGTGTCGAGTACGCATGTATACCATATACCTATAGGCGTAACGCATGTTAGTTATAATTATTGCTAGGTAGATGGATATTGTAACTGCGATATATCAGATAAACATGCAATTCACAACTTGTGAAGTAGGATGTCTTCTCGCTCCATCGCCAACAATAATTAAGTCCTCTTCATTCATGCGAGCGCAGCGAATCGTCACTCAACCATTACACACCCATATGGAGATCGAACGCGTTTATGTGCATCTATGCAAGTGCAACACTCTGCATGTAATGTAGGATAACCGAGCGAAATGGGTTATCAGGTTTGATCTTGCGCAATGTCATCGCTCTTAGCTTCAGAGCCGATAACATACGGCCTTATTATAATGTACATGTGCACAATTATGTATGATGCATGTAATAATATTCATATCTATACATAATGATAATAAAGTGAGTAAAAAATAAGCGAGGATTGGGAAATGCTGTTGAAAAACATCCGGGGATTTGGATTTTCAATTTTAGCGATACGAGTGTGTGTATATATTCTTCGAACAATGTAACGCAAACAATTGTATTTAAGGTGGCAATAACAATAATGCAAAAGTTTTAATCTCTGTTGTACTCTACATCGTCAGCTACTTATCAAAATATCTGTATCCTGATGAAAGATTTGTCATTTGTGGAATGGACGTGTACCTTATACGTAAATTATCCAAATTTACAGGACAATTAGGATTATCCGATGTACACACGGTGGATAAACATTGACAAATTTCTAAGTATATATATAACCTTAATGAAACATTAATTATTGAATGTATAGGTATACTTGTTAATTATTACTTACCTTAGGGAAATATATTACCGATGACGAATCGTTTAATTTAACAGTAAGTTGAAATCGAAAAAAGCAATGTCACGCATCGAAAATACCTGTAAATGCATTCACATTCTCATCCGTTTAAGGTATTACACACCGAATTCAGTCGATCTTTGCCAGGCTTATACCATTGCACAAATATCTGGACAATTTTAGCGGTCACGGATCATTGACATTGCTTTTATATTTGTTTTTTCTCGTACAAAGTTTAACGTAAGCACGAAGTGTGTGTCAAGAATTTACCGAGGCTGCATGCAACATGTGCAGTATAAACGATTGCGCGCGCATTACGTCACTGATCTATGTGCCGTACGGCCACGTGTGTTGGTACCTACAGTTCGTACTTGCTGCATAATACGTACGTATACGTCACACATCAACATGTATCGTGTAACGTACCTACCTACATACGTCACGCGTCAAACGTGCACGGATCCGTCTTTTATCGCTCGGAATTTAATGGCCATTGCTTACATATAGGTACCTTTACGTCAGCTGTGCATTCCTTGGACGCTGTTCAAGATTATATTTTATTCCCTCCATTCAACGCGCGCGAGCTTACGTGTCGGGGAAAAAAACGTATTTTTTTTTTTTTTTTAACTGAATTTTATAGATTTTTGTAAAATCTGAACTGTAATTTTTTCTGGTTTGAAAAATTGTAATTTATTATCTTTGGTGTACAGATATGTGTTGTTGTGCCATCAGTTCCGCATACGTACACATTGTAATTGTGTTTAATAACTGTATTTCACTTATATTCCTCCGGCCGTGAATTGATCGGTACGAATGTGAGTCTTTCTTTAATTCATTACTCAGTTCACGTTATCTTCCATTCATCATCACTATCATTATCATTATCGTCGTTATGAAACGCGCGAGAATTGTCCTCTGTGACGATGATGAAATGCACGCAACCGGAGCTTCTTAGGATCCGGAAGTTAACTGCTGGAAGTAACTACTAGATAATTAGAGATCGACGAGGAGTGTCCACCAAACAAGGGAATATCAAGGTCCGCAGGACGCCGAAGTCACCCGGAACTGGCTCGACTTGCTGGACCAGATCCTTCTGGAGATTGCCCGAAAAAAAAACAAACAACAACTTTCGTTCACATTAGTTATAAGTGGATACCCGTCGCCACTCCGCCTTCAAATATTTTCAAATGCTTATTGCGACAGAACAATTAGAAATCACAGTTTTTTTTTTGGAGGCCTCTTCGAATCCTCGAGAACTCTGGACCGTAATTTCCAATTGGTGTACAAAGATATATCCAAAACGATCGATCCGATTGTAACTAAACATGGCCTAAAACCTGGCCAGACATTTCAGCTATCGACAGAAAAAAGAATAATCAAAATCGGTTCGGTATTTCCGGAGTTATAAGCGAACATATAGACAAACGGATTGACGCCGCTGGTAAGTGTAGGTACCTGTAATATCCGTAGCTACTTTCCTTGGCTTACAAATATCGGTAAATCTCAAAAACGATTGACTCGATTGTAACGAAACACGGCCTAAAAGCTGGCGAGACATTTCAGCTATCGGAGGAAAAAATAATGATCAAAATCGGTTCGGTATTTCCGGAGTTATAAGCGAACATACGGATCGACGCCGCCGGTAATTGTAGGTACCTGTAATATCCGTAGCTACTTTTCGAACGTCAAATGTACACAGAAGTGACAATTCAGCGTCCGGCATATCGCTCGTTGTGAAAAATAATACGGATTCAAAGCCGTGACACGAGTGTCGGCTGTGCGCGATGCCGGATAACCTTGAAAGCCGGATAGCTCGGCTTTGTTTATAACAAAAATAGGCTTATAATGTGCCCCGGTGTCGTTCGTTCTTAGTTCTTGCCGCGAGTCCGACCGACAACAAAGATGGAATTTGTGCGGATCGGCTAGCGGCGCAAAATAAACGCGCGCCTTTCGTGGATAATACATTACATATGTATTATTATTACGATACCGATCGCGAAAGCCGCAGAGATTCCTATTCCCTAATCCTCGCTTTCTTGTCCAACAACAAACCAGCCATTTTCTATTACCCTTCTTTATAATATACTGTTTTATTGTTATCCTTTTTCTTTCCGAACCATAGCAGATATAATCGAAGATAATAACACGAACTGAGTTACGTAGACACGCGTTTATACATCGTAGGTATCGCCTATGGTCGTTGATCCTAATCTTAACTTCTTTATCCCTGTTTCCGTATTCCTGTTGTTCTGCTATTTATTCACATATTATGCATGATAAAACAAAGAAGTTCGCGTTACGGGACGAAAATAATAAACTATGTATTCCTATCAGACAATTCTCTGGAAATTACGCTCGATGTTTTTGGTCCACTTTAATGCCCCTTCTGAGTCAACAAAAGCCAAACTGTCCACTGTATACATAACGCTCTCTTTTCCTTCAAAGAGAGAGAGAGAGAGAGAGAGAGAGAGAGAGAGAAACGATTCTGCTCTATTGACACTTCAATATCAGTCTGACGGGGTTTTTATTCACAGGTATAAAATTTCTGATTCACAGTTTAAATCCCATAAAGTTTCTAGGTAATTATCCTATAATTAATTCATCTCATTTAATACTCGTTTTCTATAATAATATGTATAATAATACCAAGAAATAATTTGAAAAACAAAAATACGTATTAACAAACCTTAGTTTATTAATCGACAAGTAATCCGTGTGAGAATAAGAACACAATAATAGAGAAAAAAAAAAAACACAACCACGAACGTGTCCCGTATTTTTATGCTAATTCGACGATGCCATGTCCCTCGTGTTATGTCACAGCTCTTTTCAGTTTCGAAGAAAAGACAAGAGAGTATATATATATATATATATATATATATATAAAAATAGTTGTTGTCCAAAACACCGATACTTGACTGACAGCACTATCGCAACGGATGGATTGATCCAATACTTAATTCTGCGACCGCTTCAGTGTGTATATATGTATGAGGGGTTGTTGACGGGCGGGGGTAAAAGAACAGAGGTAACGGCCATAAGTAAATACATAGCAAATCAAATATCAATAATACAGGTAGAATGTATACGTACATAAATACACAGCATACAACAATCAGCGATATCAACTCTGTTCCTTGGTTCCATCGCGATGTTTTCAATCTATCGATCGATACATATAATGTGTATCGACGTGTAGAGGTCATGGCGGTAAATATTGAAAGATTTAACAACAACGGATGAGAAGCCGGAGACCCTGCAGCTGTTATACCTAATCGTATGTATATACCTGTATGTATATAGTATATAGATACAAGGTACGAATGCAATAGTCGTAGTAAAAATCCGTCTTCAAGCCGCCGTTCTAATACATGCATGCATGCATTTTTTACCGTCGATTCATCCTTGCGGTAAATTTCCTCGTGGCAAACTTGCGCGATGGTATTTATTGATTTTTTTTGGCCTAGTTATTAGACTAGCGCGAATATAGTATTACGTTGTAGAAAGTAGGAAGTTGCACGTTTCTTATCCGCGAAGATATGCATTTTCTTTTTTAGGGTTTTGTGGGTGAAAAGGAAAAACGGAATCTTTATAGAATCACTTCGTTGTCCGTCTTTTCGTTGGTTTGTCGAGACTGTTTTTCGCAGGAACGAGTTGAGGTATCAACCTCGAACTAATATCAAATACTAAGGTCTACGGTCCTTTGCAGGTGTGTAAAAAAATTGAAGCTTCTAAGTCAACGTAATCAAAAGATACGGCGATTTATCTCATATGATTTTGCACTAGCAAAGTCAACGATCAAAACCTTTTTTACCTAGGATCATAAAATTTCGAGAGTGAAACAAGGTCTCATGGTACAAGTAAAGGAGAAATTTCAAAAATAGTTAATCAGTATAGCTATGAATTGACATGAAAAAAATTATTAAGGTTGTACGAAACCCTCGGGGCGCGAATTCCACTCGCCCTTGTCCGGTTTTTTTTTTTTTTCTTTCAATTATTATGACTACAACTGCAGTGCTGCAGGTGTATATATACGTTTAGTCTGAATCCGGAATCGATAATTCGCCCGCGAAATCTCAAGAGCATTTATTCTGTTATTCACTTGCGAGTTGTTTTCATGCAGTTCAAACTCGTTATATAATAAATTTACTAGCAAACAAACTTTTCTCTGTGTGTAATATCGGAAGTGGTGAATAAATCGCACGTATATCGTGCATAAGTGCACACACATGCACACGTACGTACACACACACATGTACCCTGTAACCTGAAATATTTGCGACCGGGTTATAATATAAACCGACTATAATGGCAAAAAAGGTCGTAACCGCCATCATACGGCCTTTTATTTTTTTTAACGGCGTAAGATCGATACATATATATATATATATATATTTTTTTTTTTTTTGTTTTCTTTCTCTCTCCTATTCAGGCTGCAAACACGAAAATTCCTTCGGAAACGATGAAATTTAATGTTAGGTCACTAAAAAGCAAAAGGTGACACGTTCTTGTGTGATTACCAACGATTTAGCCATGATTTAGAAAGAATTGATTGCTTCTAGTAATTCAGTAAGTTTTTATTTTTTCGTTTATAAAATTATTATCAAATAATAGAAGAAGATCGTATTTATCTGGTATATGATACGACCGATTTGAGTAGGTACCTACTGATTAGAGTGAAGTATAAAATTTAATGACTTTCTACTTCTATCTTGTAACATTTGTTTGTTTTTTTTTCTACAAATTTTTTCGAAACTTTTTCAATTCATCCCTGCGTTTCATGGATTTTTATGAATATCGCGTAAAAAGGAGGGGGGGGGGGGAGGGGGGGGTGGTTATTTTATTTTTACGCGGCTACAGCTTTTATCTTTTCATATAAGATTGGAAAAATATTTTCAATCAAACAATAAATCGTGAATAAAATTTTCCGCTATTAAGACTTCTACATATACTGAAATTTACAAAATAAACTATTCATCGTTTAATATTTACCAATTCAACCGATGCATCGATTATTTTTAGCTTATTGTTACTATGGCCATCGCTATATCAGCTTCATTATATATGCGACATGTTTTTGTTACTTATTATTATAAATATAATATTAAACCGCGAGGCGACCGCCGACCGCACAGTGGAACGGGGTCAACAATTGAATAAGCAAATTTGTTTGACTATTTTCCCCCGCGGTTTGCTCAGTTATTATCACCCGGACATATATATAAATATATATATATATAACACAATGTTGCGTGTCTGTTTATGTAATATATGTTCTTAGCAGAGGTTCTCTGAGATAACGAATATACGTGATATGTATGCACGTTCTTTTTCTAGACCGGAAGAGGCCAGCTCGCGCTGCTGCTTTCAAATCAACAAGCTATTTTACCCAAGCTTGAACCTCTTCCCCTTCGCTCGTATGTCACAGCTAAACCGCTAATCAGCAATCGTCCGGTCTAACAGAACTTGTTATGGAAAATTACAATTATTCATTATTTATTTGTTGTTTTTTTTTTTCTTCTTCTTCTTTTGTTTGCTTTACTTTACTTATTCCGGTAACGGTGGATGAAAAAACATCCCATTCTTGTAAATTCCATCATCTCTCGGGTACATCGTATGTATCGTTGACGGTTTTACAGGGTCTATAATTTTCTTTGTTTTTTAATTAAGAAACAATCACTTGGGGTGGGAAAAAAAAAAAAAAAAAAAAAACTATTCTTACTCTCGGATAATGAAATTGATTTATCGTCGGTGTCTCGGATCGAAAACTTGAGCTTTCTGGGGCGTTTTTTCATTTTTTTTATCAAAGTATTAAGGATTCTAACTCGCTCCCAGTGAAAAACCGATCTTCGGTTCTGCCGGCATGCAAGCACGCGGCCTGCAACACGTTAAGTGAGAGCGTTCCTATTACGGCAGCGTAATTCTCCCGTTGTTCGAATCGAAACGCGTGTTTTGGGTTACGGGGTCAGGGACACTTTGTCGTTCACTGACTGAAATACCTACTGCACTGAATTACTGAATGACTTACTGCATGATCGCCAGGCCTACGTCGTGACTGCTAAGCGCGGGCGTATTCTATTTTTCTATTTATATCTTACTATACCAGAATTCAATCTCCAGTAGATACCGATATAAACACAATCGCCGTTTAACCACCTTACGTCGCTAGATTAGAGACGAGAAAGTGCCAAATTTTGCTGTTTTTCCGTTTTTTTTTTTTTTTTTTTTTTCTTCTCTCTCTTGTCGCGTTTAATATAAATCGAAAAAAGATCGCGGAGAGGGAAAATCGGCGGAGATCGTTGGATTCTAACGCTTCTACGGGAGGTAATTTACGTTACGAATGTGAGTAAAAGTTTGATTGACTATAATACAAGTATCTGTGTAGGTACAACAACAACAACAACAACAACAACAACAAGAACTGCAGGTCCTGTCCGTCGAAACGTGACACTTGAACGAACGAAGCTGTCTGTTCGTGGCTTCGATTAAAAACTTGCCGGCCTTGTTACGATACACCCGCAACCCGCGGGCGCCGTTAACGCGCGGCGAACAGAGTAAAAGTAGTTACTTATACTTACTTACCTTATGCTATACGAGTTCACTTCTATACCTACCACCTACATTATACCTAAACGTAAATCTCGACTCTATGCTTGCAGGGCAAGTGTCCTGCGGTGTGGATTTCTTGTGCAACATATATGCCCGTTATCTCTCTATTACATACGTACACACATGTATGCAGACGCATTTATACGTCTACCTGTAACGTGGCTTTTAAATTAAGAACAAATAATTATGTGTTTAGTTGTTATTTTTTCATTGTATATATTGTTTAATACACACTGTTAGAAGAATTTAACTAAACATAATGCTTCTCAGCAGGTTCACTTTAGATTTGTGTTGGTGAATATGAAACACTTTTTTGTTATACTGATTTTTAAATTGGATTATTAACATTTGATTTATGAATTTTTCTTTCTTTTTCCTCACTTAAGAATATATTGAAAAATCGTTGAATTAATACAAAAATTTTAGTGCACTTAGATAATGGGACACTTTCTTTCTCTCTTTCTCTCTCTCTCTCTCTCTCTCTCTCTCTCTCTCTCTCTCTCTCTCTCTCTCTCTCTCTCTCTCTCTCTCTCTCTCTCTCTCTCTCTCTCTCTCTCTCTCTCTCTCAATATCCATGAATCAATCGGTATATGTATCGATTTAGTTTAACTGATAATTTATTGTAACCTGCGTATAACGTGAGAGGACAAATTAAACAGAGAAGATATATATTTTTCTTTTCTTTTTATGTCTTTTTATTACAGAAAGTTGAGTGGCGTAGATAGATACAAAATCTGTAAGATCCCAGGGTGTGAAATAATGCTTAGGAAAAGGAAAAACATACACACGTACATTATCGATATACATATTTACATAGATTTGCTACAAATTTTATCGTGTTCCTTGCAAATGTTATATTTGAATGATATATTATTACATAGTTGTTTAATTTATATGCAGTTTTGGGGGTTATTTTTTTTATATAATGTGCCATTTCAGGGTTTGCAGAATTATATGTTCGAGTTCTGCAGTTCCTTTACTTACATATATCGATTTATATTTAACTTATATTAATCAGCAATTACAATATCGTTAATATTTATGACGTATAATATTATATGAAGAAAAAAAAACAACTTATATCGTTATGACATGTGTATATGGCGCCCCTCCGCCCCCAAAAATACTTCAAATAATTCAGAAACTATTACCTAATTTTTTCACAATCTTACCCCAAATTTTAGATAATTTGCTTTGTCATTGCAGTGTCTTGTGCTAACAAGATGGGAAAAAACTTTTTATCTCAGTATATATATGTAATTGTCAAAGTAATAATTTTTCAAAAAATTTGTAACTGCGAGGTTTTAGTATGTATTAGTACTACTATCTGAAAAAAAAAAAAAACAATTCACATCAACATACCAGTCAATCTAGACGAATTGTACTTTCTCTAAATGGAAAAAAGTCAGATTCAAGGGTATGCAATTTATCTAGATTAACTGGTACGACGATGTGAATTTTTTCTCAGACAGTAGCACTATCGCTCGTTAAAACCTGGCAGTTACAGATTTTTTTAAACCTTATCACTCTTACAATAAAATATTATATATACAGAGAAAAAAAAGTTTAAAAGTCTGAAATTGTTTTTTTGAATTATTTCAAGTTACTTCGGGATAGTGGGGCGGAAAAAAATTCGTCAATATCCCAATTAAGGACCAGCCCAACATGTATACGTACGTAAATATGTAATTTAAACGAGTAAATAAATACGCGCATTTAACAAGTCAGGTTAACTTTGGATGGAGGCGAACGGGCAAAACGGCGGCGAACGTCCTTCAAGGACGCCGCGAACGGAGCAACCACCAGCAGCCGATTCCGTCTCCGTCTCAGTCTCCGTCTCCGTCTCCGTTAGTCTGCTGCGTTTAGTTGCCTGCCTGCTTCGTGCTCTTACGTCATCGTTCACCACCTTCACTTCGATTCTTCGCGCTCTGCGTTGTCTTAATGTTGTTCTGTATGCGAATCTTGTGCACCAGCGTCCCCCACCCCCGCCTTCGACACCCCACCACCTCTCCAATCTCGGCAATTTTAATTGGCCCAGTTCGTTTCAACCGCATTATAACCCGTTCGCGTAACATACATTTATGTGTACCTAGGTGCGATATATGTTAAATTGCCCAATATTCGAATCGATTCTTCCTATTGTAATCAGGCTATCTTGTTCGTTTATGTCAATGTTTAATCTATATGCTGCAATGTGTGTTTACATATATCTGTATATGTAGTATATTGTATAAGGAATACTGGAACGCGTGTTATTTGAAAGGTTTTTGGGGTTGCGAAGGGGTTAAAACACTGTCTTGTGGTATCTGATATATGAGAGGCAGCGTCGATTTTTTGTAAATTTCGACGATTTTATTGAATCCTGTAAAATAATTTTTTACCAAATGAACAATATAATGCAGCAGCAACACAGCTAGACTGGTGGATGCATTTATTTGTAGACGATTCGGTAGGTGGCGGATTCTGTATAACGTTAATAAACTGGACGTCGTCGCTTAGGTCAAGGCAAAAAAGTGTCCCGATCGTTCGACCGGCGATACCTTCTCGGTGTACGTGAAAAAATATACGTTTATACTACGTACGTATGTATGTTCGTACATGCAATGTGCAGGCGTATAATTCGCACGTGTCGCGAACGCGGCGCGCATACGGAAATACAAAAATTATCATTCTCGCCCGATGATAATCTCCGATTGATCGGCGTACGCTAATCGATCGCGATCGAGACTCTACGAGACATGATAATTAATTATAATTACGACAATTAAATCCCTCGCACTTCACGTATACCGCTATTTCTTTCTGCGCATCGCCTATTGTAATCGAAATTATGCAACGAACATCGTTTACTTCAGTCACGTTTTCCCCCGACACGACACTCGAAGTAATGAGAAAATCTCGTTCAAACAGGAGGAAAAATATCCGGGAATTTTGACTTGGTTGATATATATATGTATATATGTAAGGTCGTTTATGACTCCGTGTAGCGTACGTGTACGTAGTACGTAGTCGTACATATATGTATAAGTAATTCCTTCCTCCCTCCTCCTGATATAATTTGATCAGGAGTTGGCAACGATCCGCGTTCACCTATGTTACAAGAGACGCCGGTGATCGCTTATAGTTTACAGTTTAAAAAGATCGAAATTTACTGGCATTCAGCCGTGATAACAATATCGTATATAGACACGTAGAGATTCTATCCGTACTTGCATATTCATACATATTATGTATTAAATTATTATTTATACCAAAGGCAAAGGAATGTATACACTCTCTGGAAATCAGAGGAATAAAGAAGATCGGCGCGAGGCAAAATCGCAGAGTAATAAGGAAGATAAGCCTTCGCTTTCTGCATGTCAGTCGATGTCAGTAACTATACACACACAGAACTCCCTCTGCTTATCGCGAAGCTGCTAAATCAGCAAACAGCTGTTTTCTTTCTAGGCCTACCACGTATGTGTAGCTAATAGTCGGCTGCTGCTTGCTTCTAGCTGCAGCGCGGTCACCGAGTGGCGGTGGAAAGTCGCAGGCAGAGTCAGCGAGACGTGTTCACCTACACGTCAAATCTCCGGGCGCCAAACCACGGCCCCGGATTGCTCCGCGAGTGGGGTTTGTGGGGGGGGGGGGCGTCCGTCGGTGAGTCGCGTTGCACGAGCAGCCGTGTGTGTCGGGCGACGCGAGTGGAGTGAGTCGCGACGTGAGGATCGGTATTCAGTCGTCGGTCGGCCGTTCGCTCGCAGTGCTCGCTCGTCGTTGTCAGTCGTCAGTTTGCACGCCGCGGTCGCAACGTCGTCGTCGTCGTCGTTCGTCGTCGCGCCGTAGTTGTCGCTGACTCGACAGCCGAGCAACGCAACGCAACGAAACGCAAAGCAAAGCAAAGCAAAGCAAAGTATAAAAGTTCGTTTCTTCGCGAGAATAGGTACATTTATATACGATATACATATAAATATATATATATATATATATATCAGTTATGTTGAAAAAATAGTGTTTGATCGAACAAATCGAGAGGAACACAGTTTTTATTTTTCCTTTTTTTTTTCTCTTCTTTTATTTTACGCTATTGTTTCTTTTTTTTTTTTTTTTTAATTTATTTATATTTATTTGTTTTGCGTGTTTTTTTTTTCTTGGATCTTTAATAACCCGTTTACCGCCCTTCGGTACGCGTATGTAATTTATTAATTATTAACACGCGTGTGTCGCGGGGACGAAGCCGGACTTTGGGAGAAGGAAGAACTTTGGACGCGTGGTGCTGCTGGCTGCTCTTGTAAAGCGTGGGACGTTGTCGGCGACGATAGTTTTTCCATTGATTGTTGTTGTCGGTGGTGTTTCTTCTTTTCTTTCTTTTCTTTGGTCTTTTTTTTTTTCTCTCATTATTCTTCATTCTTTTACTATCGAACGTCGGAGGACAGTCGTGAAGAGAGTAGAAGAAGAAGGGATCAGAGATTTTCTTGTCATCGTAATATACATATATACGTCGAGCAATACTCGGGGGAAAGTATATATATATTATCTACCTTTATCCGAGAAGAGAAACAGAGAGTCTTCATCCATCCATCCATTCAACCTTTTCGAGAAAAATAGAGAACGAAATAGTGAGTCTGAGAGAAGAGAGACACTCGGTACGACGAAACGTCCACATCGTCGTCATCATCCCCCTTCTTCCTCCCTTGTTTTCACTCAACGATCGGAACGTCGTCGCGTTTCTTCTGAGAAGGATTTCTTCGAAGCTCGTGATAAGAATATGTGAGTACAGTACCTCCTACATATGCATATACACACGACGCTATATAACCTAATTAACACACGTTATAGTGGAAAAACGTTTTCCAGGATTTTAGCACCACGTATCTAATGTCCATTTGTTACGCCTCTACTGTATAACGTGTATGTGTCTCTGTACCATACGTATGTATGCCACATTGTACTCTTATATCGAAACGGAAGGGACAATGCTTCTAGAACCTCCCGGAGCGTCGCGACGCCGCGCGTCGAGATCTCGAATATTCACCGCTTCTCATCTCGTCTCGTATCTTCTCGTTTCGTTTCGATTAGTTTCTGTTTTTCGTTCTATTCGCCCTATGCCGACGCGGTGAAATGATGCGATTTTTTTTCACTTCTTTTTCTTCTTCTTCTTCTTCTTCTGTCGATTCGACATTTCTTTTTTCTTTCTTCCCGCCCTTAATTCCGCTCGACATATGTCTAGTTCATATATTACAACATCGTGCTGTTTTTTTCCGACGGTCGAGAGATCGAGTCTGCTGCTTATATATATATATTAGACTGTATCAAAAAAATTGACTTTTTTTTTTGAAAAATATACTGAAAATATTGTTCAGGATACCGAAAAAAAAGGCGCCTGTCAAAATGGGAGCTCTTAATTTTATTACTAAGAAGTGCCTCATCGCGATTTTCTACTTTCCATAAGAATAACATGGCAAAAATGGTTCTTGCTCCTTGCGATTTTTATAACTAGATAACGACGCGTCGTACAGAAAATTCATAAACATGTTTTTGTAGGAAATTGAACGTTCTACAAAAAAAGGTCTCTTGTTATTTTACGATAAATCTACTCCTTCAAAAGTTATTTGAGGTCCTTTGTTGATGTTTGACCTCCAGGGTCCTTGAAAGAAAATCATTTTCGTAATAAGAAAATAGTGATTTTTCTTTCGCGACGTTTTGTTGTTTGCGATAACGTTACCAACTTCAACCTCATCGTTCGAAACTCGAGATCCCGTTTCTTTTCTTTCTTTTTTTATACCAACCTATTGCACTCTTGTATGTTTCTCAATTTACTTTTACTTTAAACTTTGACGGAGGAGGAGGAGGAGGAGGAAACTTTTCACATCTTGTCGCTGATGTTTTACCCGAAACTTCGTTCATCCCTTATTTTTAGCGAAAATATATTCTTATCACGTTTTTTATTTTTATTTTTTTATTCTGCTTTCACCGGTAAATTCAGGGACATCGGACGTGTGTGATAGATTTTTATTTCCGTAACCGTTAATCGTAACAACGATAATTTTTTTTTTTTGGGTTACGATCAATGTATACATATGTTGAAATATAAAAATCCACGTGTCTCAAACGCGGAAAAGGGCTCAACAGTCCCATTCTATACGGAATCCTGAACAAAAACGCTTCGATACCTTTTCATTTGACACAGAGATAAGAAAATGGCGAAAACTCTACAATTCATACCATTTCTTTATTTCCGCGTCAAATCGAGTGAAAAGTTATTTTACTGTTTTCTTTGAGAATTGGGTATAGAATAAGGCTGTTGATAAGCCCCTTTTCGTCTTCCAGATACGTGGATACGTTTCGATATTCGAAGACCAGGGTGCACCCCTTTAATTGTAAAACGACTTTAAACCTTTTAAACTAGTAAAAAACGTGAACTTGTTGCCTTCTTCTATAATAATGATAATTAACACGTATAATGCTTTGCCGGCTTCGTATATAATCCGTTATACATTTATACATATATGTATATATATATATATATATATATATATATACATATATAAAAAAACATACGTGTGTAAATTATGTACCTTGCAATACCGTATCGTAATTATGGTAATTATTGTGATATGTAGTAATTACTACACATCAGGCGACTCATTCTAAAATGAGCAATGTTAGTTAATGAGTATTTATGTACGTACGTGTGTGTGTGTGTGTGTATGATAAGAATAAGCGAACACTTCGGCATAAACAAGTTCAGAAATCAGGAAAAAAATAACCTTACTTATAAAAGACCAACCGTTGAAAATGCCGCGAAGCGGAGGGAGATGCGAGTCGCATAAAAATAGGGCTACAATCCGATTTTATTAAATTATCACGGCTGAACCGAGTTACTTACTCACTACACTACACACACTTGCGATGTGTAGGTGCGTAGTTATCATCCTATAGTTAAGCAGATACGTATGTATGTATGTACATACATGTCCTCCTGCGTTACGGGTGAAGCGTGTTCTTCTCGTTTTTCTATCTGTTTTTTTATCTTGTTTAAATACATATATATATATATATATATAAAATTATATATTTTTTTCATTCCTTCTTTACTTATTTATCTCTTTCTTCCTCTTCAACTAATTAAAGCCACAATGTAGCGGTCTTTTCACGGTTATCCGATAACTTGTGTTTTAATCGCGGGCGCTCGTTCACTTGCTTATATATATATATATATTATGCATAATCATTTATTTCAAACACATGTACAATATATGTATCATTGTAATATGTGTGTGTATATATTGCATTAGTAGCAGATTGGATATAGAACTCGATTTTTTTGTTGTTTTCTTTTCTTTTTTTTATTTATTTCATGCTCAAATCTCATTCTTTTCACAACGTTTCACGTAGAAACAGAGAAAACTACACATAGACGATGCTTGACCGTCGTAATAACGTTTTTTTTTTTCTTTTAATTTTCTCATGCCGTTTTCACTCAATTACCATATACGATATCGAATAATTACCATATTAAGTGTATAATACAAAAGGTGTACGCATGCCAAACTCTGAGTCGCCTTAGGCCACAATTCTGCAAGACCTCGTCATGAATGTTGTAATTTATGTAATTGTATTCGCGACCTACCGGAAATACTACAAAATTTAACAATCTATTGGCAGTTGGGAGAACGTAGTACTCGTATGTATATTAATTTTTTTCCGGGGCGGGGGTTCAAGAACCGTTAACAATAATTGAATTACTGTAACAATTGAACAAGCAAATTATACCCGCTTATTTTGTTTTTTTGCCTCACGTGTGTCTGCGTACACAAAATTACAATTATTTTGGCAATTATCATCACGAGTGCGAGAGCTGCCATTCGTTAACTTCGCGGTCTTTGGACACTTCTGACTGTTGCGCCCACGGCGTGAAGGTATAGAGAACTTTCAACTTCGTTCGAAACTGGTTTAGAACACGTCCGATAGTCCGTTCCCTTACTCTTACCTCCTCCTCGCTTCTCGGGCTCCTTCCTTTCCTTCGTTTACTTCGCACCTCGTTTCCTTTTCATTCATATATTTATTATACATTCACGCGAATATAATAACGGCGATGACGAGCGGATGCATAGATGAGAGCGAAGCACTCGACACCTCGCGTTGATTTTTACTTTCTTGTTTTATTTTATTTTACTTTTTTTATTTCTTTCTCTCATCATCAGATCTACTCTCTCCTCCTCCTCCTCCTCCTCCTCCTCCTCCTCCTCCTCCTCCTCCTCCTCCTTACTTGAGGTAAGTGTACCAGTTATTGACACGCTTAGAGCCAATTATTGATCAGTTTATTTTCTATAATTATAAATATCCGGAAGAAATTTTGAACTTCTCGATAAATAAAACTAATTTCTAAAAAGTTAAAGACGCTACGAATTGATTTTCTTAATCATTTTCAACTATAAGGATCAAACAGATACAACTAAGAAGGCTCAATAATTGGGACAGGGTCAGCAAGTGTTACACTTACTTTACTCTCTAATAAATAATTTAGATTTCATTTGAACGATGATTAGCACGAGTCATTGATTTTTATTTATTCTTCTTTTTTCTCATCCTCCTCTTCGCACGCAAATTGTTGTACGTATATCACGTGGATCCGTAAACCGTATTAATTTATCGAGAGAATTTTTACACATATTTCGACAAAACTCTTGGGAGTAAGCCGAGACGTTTTTTTTTCTTTCACTTTTTTTTATATTAAACTTGTTTGTCATGTGTACATGCAGACGACACTTTCTGATCTGATTATGCATCACACAGTTTACCTACTTGCGTTTTGTTGACGTTGTCTGAACGACGGATTCGTGTCAAGTACGATTTGTAAATTGTAATGGTGGGTATATGGTATAGATGTATAGATACATATATATATATATATAACAATATGTGATATATACACACGTTATTATAGTTACATATTTCTAGGTATAACAGTTAATAGATAATTACACAACACAATATTTCGTTCAAATGTTCGCAACTTTCTATTCCTCTTACTCTTTTTTATTCTGAGAACGCGTAATTCTTTTGACATAATTCCAAAATTATAACGTCCTCTTGTTATTATATACATATGTAACTACACGCTTAACCCCCTCTGATTAATTATACTTTATACCTACAATAATTACGATACCTCGTGTAACATACGCGCGCGAACCTTGAGTCTTACTCACAGTCACAAGAGTCGCAATTATGATCGTAGCGATAATTGGCCACTCGACCTTTGTTGTTAAAATATGTATACCCAGCGCCGCCGATGTTGTTGCTGCACCGTTGGTTGGTTATGAATAATTTTTCTCTTCAAACTACTTGACTTTGAGGGGAGGGGGGTGGTTAATCCGATTAAAAAATAGCATACTTTTAGGAATTTTGAAACAAAAAATATGGTCAGCATAAATTTATTTATTAACAGAGCTTGTGATAAAGTGACATTCTAAAAGTATTCTATGAAATTTTTATCTAAAAATATGAAGAAATGAGCCAGCGACGGCAACTCTTAGTGGACGCCTTAGAAAAAGAAATAATCAAGACACTGTTTATTGACTAAAAAGCCAATAATTTAGCTATTATAGAAATGGCTGAAAAAAAAAAAAAATATGAAGATTTACGCCATAAATTGAAAAATTAATCATTAGTAAACAAGTGTTTGTTTGTTTGTTTTTTTTTTACTTACACAGAATCGTTAATACCAGGTCCATACTATAGAGAGCTTTTACCTTGAATGTCTGTCTATTCATTCACATTTTCACATTCCTGACGCGCATGCGCTATAAACCGTACTCGGGAGGGACGGAGACTAAAAACGCTCTATAATGTTGAAATGTTGTACATTCACGTGGCAAATTTTGAAATAATGGAAAATAAACTACCCCCCCTCCCCTCAAATTCGAAAAAAGTAAACTATTTTCATTTCTTTAAACTTTCGGCTCTTCAGTATTAAATTATATGCACAAGAGTGTTTCGGTATCGTTAATGAATTTTTTTTCTTCTATCGTTAACGTTAGCAAGGAATTATTTGTGGAAAAGAAGAAGAGAAAAAGATGAATTTATAAAAAGATATATCGTCCAGTGCTTGTTGTTGTTGTTGTTGTTGTTGTGTAGGTAATTTATACACGTACACGTATAATAAGAGAATGCGGAGAGATAGGTTACATCGTAATTGCAGACCTAACTCTAAAGTGGATCGTTAATTTTGTAGTTTGATTTAACCAACAGAGGGAACTCGCCGATAGGGGGAGGGGGAGAGGGGTAAAATTTATGTTCGTTAGATCAATTTTCCCCGAGAGAAATACCAATTACACTACAAATTGTGTGTCTATACTATGTAGAGAGGCACCTACTCGTTAAGGTGAAACGGCTCGTTGTGGGTGAGGGTGAATTTTCATTTCATTTCATTTCATTTCATTTTACCCCTCAATCTCTCCCGCGTACCCACATCTATAGTATTCTATGCTTGTATAATAATAGTATAATACGTATGTAGTCGTATACCTACAAGGTATATGTATATATATATATATATATATGCAATGACGTTAATTTGCTAAATTGATTTATTTATACGTATGTATTATACCTCTATACGTATAACGAACAATCTCTTCTCGATATGAAATTATTGTTATTAACAATATATAACAAGAATAATAAAAACAATAATAATTGTTATAATAATACCTCCGAGTGTATCTCGTTACTCGATTCTCAGTGTCAACCGTGCCTCGATCAGCCATCAATTAGCGCCCATTAACTTTATTATACACCCCCCACAGCGTGCAGCAATTAACGCAAAAAAAAAAAAATTGGATCCATTCCATCGAATCAATTCTATGTATCAAGTTGCCAAATATTTCATCTTCCGTACACTTTGTATTAATATATCTGTACATAAACGTTATATATATACATACTGCGTTTAAATGGTGTAATAATTATAATGTCAGCGTATATTATATATGTATATATATATATATATAGATAGATAGATAGATAGAATGTTCACATCGTTTATTGCTATACCTGCCAATGGTGAGGGGAAAATGCATGACCTGTCTATATATATGCATGTATATATGTACTTACGTGTGTAATGTACATACTCTACATAATACATGGCGAAATATTCCGTCGTTCGTCATTTGTTTACGGTACTCTGCGCACGAGATGACGCAGCAACAGTCGGCCAGCCAGGCAGCATCCGTCAATGTAAAGCTCTACATACGTGTACTTATATATATATGTTTGTACACGTTATACATGTGTGTTCATACACATGGCATACCTATATTTATAGGTATACATTCGTATAATGTCGAAGAGGAAAGAACCCGACGAAAGAAGAGTGAATGTCGTTGCTTTCTTTTATTATTCCGAAGGGTCGATGCGTTTTTTATTATTACAAAAAGAGAAAGAAGAAGATGAAGGAATGAGAGAATCTTTGACGGATATCGCCGTTTCATTCTTAGAAATTGTAAATATATATGTATCTAATCTCTTTTTAAAGTTTTGTTAATCTCGAAGTTGTGAGGTTTCTTGTTAATTAAAAGGTTTGATGTCAGTATCCCACGCAAAATACTTATTTCGCGGGTGATAATTGGCAGGTACATTATATATTTGTGCTTACGTGTTACGTGTTACGTGTAGAATTAGTGTATAATACCCGATGTAACTTAATTCCTATGGAATAAACCTACTTTTATACGTTTATTAGCGTGCATTCACACTGCTGATGCTGATTTTTTATGATGAATAGCTGCGTATTATGTTGAGAAATTATGTATTCCACACCAACTCGGCCAGTGTTAAAATATAAAATGATTTCGAGATTATCGGGACTTAACACTGGTCGAGTTGGCGTGGAATACTCCATATGTAATTATACATATAATATCAATTGTGGAATTTTTTTATTCATCATCTTTGTTTCTCTCATTGTCAAATCAATATTTGGAACATCCTTAGTTGTACTGTATATTACGGATTGATATCAGCTGGTACTATTCATGCTACATATGTATATACGTCATGTGTGATCGTCACGTGATTAAACTCGCGTCATGATTTTAAATGACTCGGAATTTTCTCTCATATGTATATTGTATATATATATATACATAAGCTTCTCACGAATGTTACGCGATGCGATGTGCACGATGTAAGTATGTAGATTGCATGACGACGTTTACTTTTTGTCCGTGGCTATAGAGTAGAATACCATAAGGCGAGAATTGCGCAATTCTGCGCTGCCGTGATGCATAGAATGCATGTCATGTGGTTATTCAAATACTTGTTTATAATTCACCGGTTAGTTCGTGTCGGTTAATAGATTGTCAAAATTATGTACCGTGGATATATATATAATAGAAATTTATTTTACAATTCGAGACTTTGTGCGGGCGAATGAATGAATGGATGGATGGATGGATGGATGGATGGATGATTAATAACTCCGTTCAGCATTTGTGCGAGAGATTAAAATTGAGATTAAAAAGAAGTTAGAGAATAAAAATAGAGCTATATTTATATGTATAGAGGGGTGTTAATCATCGTTACAACAGTTGCTATATATGTATATACATTAGGTTGGCGCAAAAAAACCGACAATTTTTTTTTTTTTTTTTTCGACTCTCGTGTGACAAAATGTTAGTTTTTGATGTTTTAAGAGCCCACTCCAAAGGACAGTTAAAAAAAAAAAATTTCAAGAGGTCGCTCCACATTTTTTAAAACGTCAGAAATCGTCAAAAACCGATTTTTTTTAAAACTATTTTCTCGTTACGGTATAATTTTATAAACAAAAAAAAAAACAAAAAATAAGTTTCCGAAAGTTTGAGTTCAACATTTGAGTTTTGAAAGGTCGCTCATAATTTTTTTTCAATTTTTTGGTGCACTTCTTTAAATCTTTTCGAGCGACCTTTTAATATTCATATTAAAATTTCATCAATTTTTTTTCTTCAATTTAGTAGGAAAGAATCGATAACAATACACCACGACATGAGTTAAAAAACAAACAAAATATTGAAAATATAATTTTTTTAATTTAATTTTTTGACGATTGTTGACATTTTAAAAAATTTGGAGCAACTTCTTAAAACTTTTTTTTCGAGCTGTCCTTTAGAGTGGGCTCTTAAAACATCAAAAACTAACATTTCGTCACACGAGACTCAGAGAAAAAAAAAAGTCGGTTTTTTTGCGCTACCCTAATATACATGTATACATAGAGTTATAATTACTATTCGTGTTCAACGTCCAAATTCGTGTTCCCTGCTGGAAACACATGCGCAGCACGTTTCAAAACAATTATTATTATCATTATTATTATTATTATTACCGTTACTATCATTATCGTAATCGTATTTTTAAAACGCCGGTATAGAGAAAATATATTTATAATATACATACATATATACATGTATAGACATTTTTTTTCTCTCTCTTCCTCTTTTCTTACCAAAGATCGATAATTGTCATCAAGTATGTACAGCACCTCATCGCACGAACGAAGAAAATTGTTTTAAAAGTGAGGAACTTTTCTTTTCTTTTTTTTTTTTTTTTATCGCGTGACACTATTTTCGAAGGAAGGACGTTGGTTATCAAATGAAATTATAACCGTGCTTACCTACGTTCTTGTAATTTAACGTGTCATTGACACCTGCTGCTTGCCGTCATCGATGTCTATATTACATGTATACATATGCATATACCTGAATCGTGTAATTTTTCGTCGTTTTATCACCTGCTAACCCACACCAAGTTTTTATTTTCTCTCGAAAGTGTCAACACCACACGATTTACACCACACCTAAGTACACACCTAAGTCTTGTCTTGCCTTGTCTTGTCATGCCACAGGTGCCTTGAACTTCTGTCTCTCTGTGCAATGTCGTATGCTTCATAATATACAAGCACGCTGCTACATTAAATTTTATGACGATTATACGATGTGAATTTAAAAGTGATTTTCCTATTTTTTTTTTTTGTCTTTTATTGTTTGTTTCTTCGTTTTTTTTTTTTTTTTTTTTCCCCTTCTGTTCTATTTGTTTCTATTTTCACAACGCAGAGTGTATATATTCTGTCCAAATTTTCTCGTAAAATCTTACATTCTAAATTTCTTCTTTACTTTATTTCTCGTTACCTTAACTTGACTTTTTTTTTTTTTTTTTTTTTTTTATTAATCAAGGCTAGCAGTATACCGGGTTACACCACGTCATCTCATTTCCGCCGTAAAAAATTTCCCGATTTCCGTGACGTTTATAAATAATAATAATAATAATAATAATAATAATAATCCACCTTGGCGTCGGAGTTTTATACATAAATTTATTTACACGACAAAGTTACATAACCGATCATCGATCCACTGAGGCGTATAGTATGTGTGTAGATATATGTATTGCGCTATGTACAGAAAAAGCATGCTTTATGTGCGTAGCGAAATAATAAAAATGTATTAAAAAAAAAAAGAAAAAACGAGGGTGAACAGGCGGGGAAGAAGAAAAAAATTGGAGAAAAAAAAAGAGATTGTGTCAGGAAGAAATTTTACGGCCTGACCGGGAAAAAAAAACAGAGAAAAAAAAAACAACTCTTCAGTGAAAATGTATATATGTATATGGTTATATAGTACACCATATACCACAACTACATACATCTACATCTATCTATACATATATATATATATACAATGTTTATGACAGAGAGAATAAACAATCTCAACACTGTCGCCATCGATGTAATAATGCATAGTTCTTGATATAAATCGAAATTATGATAATAACCGTTGAATCGTCAATTTTTATTCCAAGAAAGAAAAAAAAAATGTTAAATATTGATTTTTATCATGTACACGGTATACACGTTGAATTTATTATCACTGTTTGAACTAATAATGTCCCAGCTGCGGTTGGCTATCGCTATACCTAATACCTGTAACGAACCCGCCCCTCCCGCTAAATGCAAGGTATATGAATAATAATAATAATGATAATAACAAGAACAACAACACCGAACAATCGGTTGGCGTTAGGTCCGTCCGCTTGCAATCATTTCATCATCATCATCCCCCCCCCCCCCCCCCCCCCTATCGCCGTTCTCTGCGGAGAAGTGGGCGAAGGAACAAATTATAAACGGATGAATGGTGAACCCCTGTAACGCGTCTGACGTCACAGCTCGTTGAAACCCACCCTCTACCCTCCGCCCTCCGCCCTCCGCCCTACTCTTGACGAGAACCCAAATCGTCGCCCACGCGTTGGAATACATATACGTGGGAGGTTGCGCTGACGTTGGGGTTGAATTCGCGGATGGTGTGCTAGAGGAGTGAGGAGTGAGGAGTGAGGAGGGAGAAGGGAGGAGAGAGGAGAGAGGAGGGAGGAGGGAGGAGAATGGCTGTACCGAATAACAAGGCGGACGCGTGGGCGAGATGAGAAACTTGCGCGATAGGAAGCGATGATTCTCTTCCGGTTTGCAGCTTTAGTAACTACTCGAGCAAGACTGTTGTTGCTGCTGCTGCTGCTGCTGCTGCTGTCTCGGTTGAGATAACGGACCTTGTGCTTTTCTCGCCTTCTCTATTTTTTATATCCACCATTATTTTTGTTATTATTGTTATTACTTTTCTTAAACTTATTTATTATCATTTATCCACCGATTTTAATCATTTGAAAACTTTTGTCTCTTTTGGTATATCGTATGGATAATACATGCAGGTAGATAGGGATGGATATTATATTAGTACATATACGTGTATAAGGTTAAATATAGCGATGAAGAAATTTTCTCTCTCCGTTTATTAATGTTATATATTTTTTTTTTTTTTTTTTTTTTTTTTTATACACGATAGGCGACAGCGTCGCGATGTTACGTGTTTATCACGTCTCGATGATAGAACTGTGAGATAATCACTTTGACGTTGTATAATGGACGGAGATGTGTGTGTTTGCGTGTGGGTGTCTTCATCAACTGGTTGATTGAGATTATTTATGCATATCTTTTGCACTGTGGTTTTTTTTTTTTTTTTTTTTTTTTTTTTAATCGATACATTTAATAGCAATACCGTGATTTCTCGAGGATCGTTGAACAGCGTGACGAATATACTTTGGAATAATTTGTCAAGTTTTAGGGATTTATTGTTATTGAAAGATGATTAGGAGAAGAGGAGGAGGAGGAGGAGGCATTAAGCTTATGCAGTGTGTGATGAAATACAAAAGATAATATTTTCAACATAATCGTTATCTCGCGCCGGATGACGATCAACGAAATTGCGAATCGAACGGACTAATCGTTTGAATTAATTAACGATTTTAACATTCGTATGAATATTTATTCATAAGATATGTGGCTAATGTTTATACTATAAATTGCAAATGAAGAAATTCGATGTTATCGGCATCGTTTCGTCCTTTCGATGAGAGAGAAAAATGGCATAATACCCACCTCTTAATTGACGAATATGTTGGAATGAAAAAGAATTTATTTACACAAGAAGACGAAATGTGAAAATGGAGAGAAGAAAAAACTAACAAACACAAAATCAATTTGAAATACCATGTTGCAATGACGTCGTTGGTAATTTTTTATACGTTTGTATCCAATAATAATAATAATAACAACAACAATATAGATATATATATATATATACAGCAACTCAGAAACGACGATGAACTTTGTTTTCACTTTCTACTTGGTTTACAGACGCCGCGTATAGATCGTGATGAATAAACTTGGTTTTAATAATTATTTTAATATCGTACACAGCTGTGGCGCAGAACTTCACCTGTTACACGAATATCTGATATAAATTTATGTACATGATATCGTGTATTATAATAATACTTATGACGTATTACCACCCACATATGAAAATCCTCGAACCAGTCTGCGTCGATTATCGTTAACGTCATAATACGATAGATAATTTATTATAGTCATATACTTTACATACAAGTATTTACTTTTGCGCGGTGTATAAATATTACATTATACAAGTAGATATATATATATTTTATTTGACAAGAAAAAAAGAAGATAATGGAGTAGAAATTATTTATTGACGCGATAAATATTTTTTTTATTTTTTTTTATTTCAATTTTTTTTTGGGTGTGAGTTCTGTCTACCTTTGATAATATCTTTCACAATAATAATAGTTATTATTTCGTTCGGAAATTTCGTTGTTACGGATGATGAACTTCGAGGAATGAGGAGAAGAAAAAGAAGAAAAAGAAGAAGAAAATTAATAATAAGAAGACAAAAATCAAACAGTTTCGTCAATTATTTTTCATCCTCAATTTGTGATCGCAGAAAGTATATGAATTTGCACAGTTGAGCCTCTGCTTTATCAGTCAACTTTTAACAATTATACATACATACATATTTCAACATAGCATGTCACGCTATGTCTACCTATATATATATATATATATATATCTATATAGTAATGCAAATGGCGTTCCGACGTGCGAATCGTGCGATGATGATCGTCGTTGTTGTCCGATTTGCCCATGCCTGACACCTAATTATTAGGAAGAACCGGGTGCGTAAATTGAATCACACAGGTTATCACGCGTGACAAGCTTTTTCAGTCAGTTGTCAAAGCCTCGATCGCATTCTCTGACGTTTAAATTGTGCAGGAATATTATAATGCGTAGTAATATTTTTCTCCCCCCCCCCCCCCCATCCCCCCCCCCCCACGTGTCGCAGTTAATTCTTTGATTAGATAAACGTTGTAAAATTGGCGAAACGATTCAAGTTTAAACTCGGCTTAAAATCCGTCAGATGACTCACAACTGTACACCACCATATTTTAGAAATGCTAGACGGTATCCAGACGTACGTATAGAAAACGGTGTACAAGTTATTGTACCGTTAAAAAAAAAAAAGAAATTAATAAAATACATCATTTTAATGTTTATATAAGAATATTGGATTGAGTTATTGAAAATTGATTTTTTCCATACCGTTAAACTCTCTGATTGATCATCCCTCTGTGCGGCTATATTTTTCTTTTTTTTTTTTTTGTTCGTTACTACAAGCTTTATAATATGTTATTAATTATTTATATATATATGTATAATACTATTTGATAAAATCACAGGATTTTCAATCACACCGAGGCAATTTGACAATGAAAATAAGGGAATGAATCGGAGGGTTGAAGTGAAGTTGAGAGAAATAACGAAGCAAATAAAAAATTGGCGCATGGCTGTCTGGGCGAAGCCCGCGAGGGATAACCTCGCGAAGGTCACACCGAGTAGCTCTTCCTGGGGGTATCTGCAGGGTTTCCTTTCCTTCTCTTCCCCTATTTATTCTCTCACCTCAAGCAGGGACTGCTCACTTTCATCCTCTCGCCTCACCTGCCTTTTATATTATGTATACGAATGTCATCCAGTAACTGCACACACCTAATTAGTCTTGCAGTGCGTTACGTGTAACGTTTTATGGTTTTTGTATACACGTAGAGGGTAGAAACGCGTTTTGTCCGTTTTAAAGTATACATTAGGGTGGCGCAAAAAACCGACTAGTTTTTTTTTTTTTTTTTTTTTTTCGAGTCTCGTGTGACAAAACGTTAGTTTCACACTTTCAACACTTTCGAAGATCGTTCAATTCTGCGTAAATTGCGACCAAGACTAATGCGATATCATAAAATTTCGCTGAGTTGTAGAGATTTGAAAAAAAAAAAACGCTTCGATTCACGTGTATTTTATATGGGAAATCTTTTCACGCCCTGGGCGAGTACTTAATATTAATATTAAGGGCTATAACTTTAAGGGGATTTTTTGTTCGACATATAGAAGAAAATTTTCGATGGGGACTGAGAAAAAAAAAATAGTCGTTGAAAAAAAAAAAATCGCCCTAATACTGTACTATACTATACTATACTTTATGGGTACAGTTTTATTAATATTCTAATATATCAATATGCAGTCCGTATGTATATGTATAATGCAGTACGACGACCCGGGAACAACTGGGACATCCTTCGGCATTCCGCAGACAATGACCTCCTTTCGTATTATGTATACATATATTTTATACGATTAACACCGCGTGCGTTTCACTATTTCTTCTCCTTCTTCTCATCCTTCTTCTCCTTCTCCTACCTACTTGTTACACATATCGTACATACGTGTGACTCGTTTGTTGAACGGAACAAATTAACGTTTCGTTTTCACTCTTTGCAACCTGAACCTGAATGCGAGAGAGCATCCTACACACGTTTAGTATCGTTGATACTCAGTGTCTGACTACTACTTCTACTACTTATCGCCTCTTCTTACAAGACTACTCATTTAACTCGTAATTACTTTGATATTAGTTGTTGGCACTTGGCATAACACTCGTTTATGTTTTCGCAATCGTGCGTTGGTTGATGGTTCATTGTACTAATTGGTAATGAAGATGTTGTACAGATTGTTCGAGGTTGGCTCGGAGTTGAGGAATTTTTCAACTTTAACCAACGCGGTTGTCTAATGGACCGTTATTATACGATCTGAATGTATGATGCATGCCACTAGTCATCAGTACAGTAACAAATCGAAGTTATACTTGTTATGCCACATTCGTTATATACTATACGGCGACTAAGTACTTGTTTTATTATACATATATCGCGTACCGGAGGCATCATCGCTGCTCGCTACTACCGACTATATGAACTCTGGGAAGAAAGTATTAAACCAGTTTTCAATAGTTCAACAAACCATATACCATGTGTACATTAACTTTTTCATCAAACTTGTCTCTCACATGGACTGACTGACGGATGAATATTTAAACATTTGAATATATTATTTACAACGGAAGAGTAAATATATAGCTGAAAACTGCCTGCGTGTATACAGTTTGCAATTAATAATCCAGTCTTTTTTTAACGTCGCAATGAAACTTTGTAGCAATATTCTACGTCCTATAGTCTGCTTTTAACACTATATACGTATGTATCTAGGTATAACTGCCAGATGATCGCAATTTACCTCTGAAACGATCGTTCGTTCGTTGATTCATTTATTTATTTATTTATTTATTCATGTGTTCTAACTTATTCACACCTAGTATAATCGTTTTATATGTATAGCTGATGCCCTTGCAGCAGCTTCGTCACCCGTTGTTCCCTGTATGTAACGAAGTTCAAATCGATTACGGAATACTGTAGTATATCTGTATAGACACTCGTCGAATTGACGAAGAAAGTAATTCGTCCGACGGTATAATTTATATACGGTATCTAGATATACATTCAATATATCAGGCTGAAGTTTTATAGTAAGAGGAAAAAAATTGTTTTTGCTAGATTTTCAGAATTAGTGAATATCTTTTTTCGCATAATGGTTTACTTAAATTTCGGAAATTCCACAAAGATGCGAATTAGCGATTTTTTACTAAGCATTCATCGTTACGATAACGTTGCTAATAACTTTTTACTCGTCATTTAATCTACTCGCGGTGACACGACGATTATAAATATAAACTTATCCGCAGCACGAGTTTTTGCAAGTAACTTATACTTTTCGTATGAATTATTATATTGCATGTATAAGTGGCGCGCAGAGGCTTGGAATCAACGAGCATCATCTCCTTCCGTCACAAACGGGGTTAAATTCAACTTCTCAGAATGTTATATATCGTTTCTTCTTCTACATTCTGTACCATTATTATACAATATAGTACACTTACCTAGAATTCTCGACGAGCAGCTATAAGTTAAGCACTCTTCCTTCGAGTATACACCTATCATGAATAATCGAAGAAGACAAACCGCGTTCATAATTCAACCATGCCCATGCCGCTCTAGCCAGAAGGCATAATATAAATACATACCTATACGGCTGTGAGAGTTCCACGCGACGAATACCTACGTTCAGGAATGACCTTTGTTATATAAGTACCTAAGTAGAATTTCGCTCGCGAACTATCCGCGTTTGCTTCTCTTTACCTTACATCCAACCAACCCTTTGGTATTAGACTCGAAGTTCCGCAATCGTGACGATTCGATCATAATTTCACATAAGAAAGATTTAGGTATAGGTATATAAGTATGTATGCATGAGTCTCGTTCGTTCACTTTATTCAGGGAAAAACATTTCTTATCATTGTTAAAGATATCTTATGGTTTTCGTGTTATCACGTGTTATCACGTGTTATGGGGTATTTCACGCGATACGAAAGCGGTTTTGACGTCCGGCTTAGAATTCAGTTTATCACTATCTTGCGAAGAATCTTTCATGTAATAGACTTTTGGCTCTTGAAAATTCAACTTGTGAACTTGACTTGTGAACAATTCCTTGTTCGATTACGATTTACGGGCAGTTAAGAATTATTTGGGATTCAAAACTATGGAAGACTTTTCAAAAGACAGTGAGGAACGAGGTTTTAGCCGTAAGTCAAATTCACTGAACATGGACGCGAAAAGCCTTTCCGTTTCGCGTGGAATACCCCATATATTGAATCTGAATATAAACTACACACAAAACTTTTCTCTAATTCATCGACTGTGCATGAATGGATGTAGACACGATTTACGAGTTGCGTTAAATGCTGCAGTCGTAGGGCGATTGACAAGTTTATAACGCACCTACCACCGGCTACTACGTCTTAGGCGGTAGTGGTGGTGGTGGTGGTGGTGGTGGTGGTGGTGGTGGTGGTGGTGGTGGTGGTGGTGGTGGTGGTGGTGGTGGTGGTGGTGGTGGTGGTGGTGGTGGTGGTGGTGGTGGTCGTCGTCCAGGTTGTAGGTAGGTACTGTAACTTAGGTAGCCAGCTGCTCGTTCCCGGGTCGATATAACTCCTCTCCACCCCGTTGATCCACCCCCTCTTTCTTCTTTCTTCTTCTTTTCCTTTTCCTCCTCCTCATCGTCGTCCCGGGTTTGGTCCTCCTTGTCCTCCTCGTCCGAAGGAAGAGGAGGAGGAAGAAAAAGGAGAGAAACATTCAAGGTGGGCGTGTAACGCGAACAACCAAGTTGTATGTACATGCATACATAGATAGACAGATAAATAGATAGACAGAAAGATAGATACGTCCATCCATCCATCCATCCACCCGCCTCGGGGAAATTATACATCATCTTCAGAAGGGAGAACCTCGCTCTCCATCGCCGCCAACACAGCGAAGCATCCGAGACGCCCCCGCGTTTTCGCCCCCCGCCCCCTCACCTCACCTCCTCTCCTCTTCTCTCCTCTCCTCTCTTCTCCTTCGGTTACCCAGTAACTCAGTCACGCAGTTTCGATACGCCCCCGCGGCTTTTCCCCCTTTATCGTGACGTCATCGGGAGCTGCTGTTGCGTCGATTGAGCGGCGGCGCGTCGTGCAGGCGGCTCTTTGCGTGCGTTGATCCATCTCCTCTCCTCTCCTCTCCTCTCCTCTCCTCTCCTCTCCTCTCCTCTCCTCTCCTCTCTCCTCTCTTAGCTTCGCTTCTACTCGGCACGAGCTGAATCCGCTCCATTCTACACTTTCGCGTCTCGCCTAGAGGTCGCCGCGTTTACCGCTTCGGGCACGTTCGAGGAGGTTCGCAGCTGTTCTCCACTCCGTGATACAGTAGTTACCAGTTACCAGTTACCAGTTGCCACTTGCCAGTTACCAGTTGCCTCTGCGTACCTATGTACATACATACATACATACCCACTACACCCGACACCTTTCACTCGGTGCCGCGTTACGGCCTCTCTTGCCTGCCTGCTTGTGCCCACTGCATCGTAGTTTGACGTTTAGTTTACTGCTGCCCGCTGTAAAGACGCCTGTTGTAGCTACGACGCCTTGCGTCACACACTATCTGACAGTCAGTCAGTCAGTCAGTCAGTCAGTCAGTCAGTCAGTCAGTGAGTCAGTGAGTCAATCGACGTTTGACTTGTTGTGTCGCGCTCAGCTCTCGATATATTGTTATATTATGTAAGCGTATAATGTACTGCACAAATGCAGCCGATATTGTTTTTTATTAATTATACCTCACCGATGTTCGAATCGTGTTCGTGCAGTTATCCTCTCGTGAAAGTGTTACTTACGTACCACGACTACGCATCGCATGATTCATCGTTACAATTTTGTGCGTTTTAATATTCTTTTTTCGTTTCTTATTTCTTTTTTCCTTTTCTCTCGGACTTTTTGCATCGCATCGATAAGTGGTATACATCAGGGAAAAGGTTTCCTTTTGCTACCCTTCTGTCATACGGAGGAACTTGCCAGTTCACCATATATATATATATATACACTATAATAGGTACCGTGTTATGTTATAATATGCATGTAATGTATAACTTGTTTTGCGACGCGTAATTGAAATTTCCTATATTATAAACTATTTGTTACCTTTTTTTTTTTTTTTTTTTTCACTTGTTTCTTCAAACAACTGGGGTGAATACTTGGAGTGAAAGTTATTTACGTTTGCACAGAGTTGAGTAGAGTCATTTATATACGTATACTTATATTACAGATTGCGCAAACTAGTGGTACGGATTTTTGTACTTTTACCGATTGATGAGAGAAGCCTGTACGGACGATCGTCGTGCGCGATGTGTTTGTAAAATCGCATATAACTCGCGACTTGTATATACGCGTGACTCTTCATCGTCGGATCCTGGTGTCACGTTATCGGATGCTACACGATCGTATTGTTCATTCGAAATGTTTTGTGTTATAACTTCAGCGTGCATGTGGGTTCGAACTTACCCCGAAAATTTGAATCGTCGTTGATCGTTTGATCGGTTGTAACCGGTTGAAAAATCGAATATTATCTTGTAAAAGAAAAAAAAAGAAAAAAAAAAAAAAAACTTTTCACGTAAAACTGGTTTGATTCTCAAACCGGAAGCAATACTTGGGTGATTGTGATTATATATATATATATGTAACGTTGAACTTTTCCAAGAGATAAATAGTGACGAATTTTTTTTTTTTTTGCTCTGCCTGTTGCAGTGTGGCTCATTGGACATTGGCGAGGAACGCCAGAAGCGGGTTACCATGATGGAGTCTCTTTGCCAAGTGAACAACAACAATGAGAACAAAAACAGCAACAAGAACTGCACTACCAACAACACCCCGGAATGTCAAGACCCTCAACAACGACTCGCAGTTCTGAGTTTCGAACAGGTTCGCCGGTTGAACGACGTGATGAACGAGGTTGTCGGTATTCACGGTAGAGGAAACTTCCCGACCCTCGAGGTCCAGCTACGGGATCTGGTCACCGTTGTGCGCAGCAAACTCGAGGCCGATCCCAGCGACGGGGGCGCCGGAATGAGGGTTAGAGACATAAGGCTTAACGGCGGCGCTGCCTCCCACGTCCTGGCCACCGAGTCCCAGACTTACAACGACCTGGACCTGATATTCGCCGTCGAGCTATCGAGCGGCAGGAATTACGACAAGGTCAAGGCCGCGGTGCTGAGCTCGTTACTCGACCTTCTGCCGGAGGGTGTGAGCCGAAAACGCATAACCACCTGCAGTCTGAAGGAGGCCTACGTCAGCAAGATGGTTAAGGTCAACAACGACGGCGACAGGTGGTCGCTTATATCCTTGGGAAATTCACGGGGTCACAGAAACGTCGAGTTGAAATTCGTCGACACTATGAGGCGGCAGTTCGAATTCTCCGTAGACTCATTCCAGATCGTGTTGGACTCGTTGCTACTATTCTACGAGTGCAGCGAATTACCGATCGGTGAAAATTTCTATCCAACCGTCGTCGGTGAGTCGGTATACGGCGATTTTCAGGAGGCCCTTTATCACCTTCACAAGAAACTCATATCGACGAGGCATCCGGAGGAGATTAGGGGCGGTGGTTTACTCAAGTATTGCAATCTACTTGTCAGACTTTACCGGGCATCGCAACCGGACTATATAAAGACCCTTGAGCGATACATGTGCTCGAGATTCTTCATAGACTTTCCCGACATCGAGCAGCAGAGGATCAAGCTCGAGAATTATCTTTGGAATCACTTCGTCGGACCTCAGGAAGAGGGTCTTAAGTACGAATACCTTATGCTGCTCTACAACGTCGTCGAGGAATCGACGGTCTGTCTTATGGGACACGAACGGCGGCAGACTTTAGCACTTATTAAAAATCTCGCCTGTAAGGTCTTCTGCGAGGAACAGCAACGGCTTATCAGTCAGCACCAACCACCACCGCCCCCGGGACCACCGGCCACCTTCGTTTACGCCGCGAACGGTTATTACTACGCACCCGTTATACCGGCGTGCTACACCTGCACATGCAACTCGTGGATGGCCTGTTCCTCGTGATGCGACATCGCCGAAGGGGCGATCTCCCGATGCGACGATCGGAACCCGTCGACGACGAATGCTTCTTCTTATAACGCCGCCGTCGCCGTCGCCGCCGTCGCCGTCGCCGCTGTTGCTGCCGCCTCGTCCAAGCTGATATTTCCACTTGCTGCAGGAACGACGACAACGACAACAACGACAACAACAACAACAACAACAACAACGTCAACAACAACGTGTCATCTTTTTCATCGTCGTAACAATCATCCTTTGAAATATCCAAACTTTCTTACAACCCTTGATAACGCTACGATTACAGTCGACGATTATTATACTGTAAATCGTGCTGCTGCGTTATTATATTTACCAGCAACGTTGCTGGTTGTGCATCGACCCTCGTTATTATACCGTAATAAATGTAGCAATCGCGTCGTCGTCAACGACATATAACAAATCATCTTCTGTGCGGTGTGTTGTGTTTATTTTATGGTTGTTTTCTTTTTCTTTTCCTTCGTTTCTTTACTCTTTTTTTTTTTCTAGTATTTTTTTCTTTCTTTCTTTCCTCCTTCCTCTCTTTCTTCGCCTTTTCTCGTTTTCTATTTCTCACGGTTCATTTTCCTTTTCTCTCTTCCACGCCACCCTCCCCTGTTGAAAACACACTTACGCATATGTTTACATATACATATATGGTATGTTACAGTAAGGACAATATACGTGTTATAAACTGAGACTATATATGTATATATATGTGTGTGTATATATACATATACATATACATATATATATATATATATATATACACATATATATTGTATAAATATTATACATCTCGAGGAATATAAAAAGAAGATGATGAGAAGAGGATGATAAAGATGATCGTATTAACGGTTACAAATTTAACGGTGAAGACAACAAAACCTGTTGTTAGAATTTTTTATTTTATTTAAAAAAAAAAAAAAAAAGAAAGAAAAAAAAGAAAAGGCAAAAAAACCTACTCCACCTTTATTTTTATTTTCTTCTTCTCAACTCTCTTTTTCGTTTCTTGTCGATTTTTCTTCCCGTAGTCGATCGATTCTCATATGTATACATGTATATATATATATATATATATATATATATATACGTGCCGCATACGCATAAATAATAGTGTCGAAAATTACATGATATACATATAAATATATATACGAGCATCGATCGATCCACGCGATGACAAAATTGTGGGGAAACGGTTCTAGTTGCCAAAAAAAAAAAAAAAAAAAAAAAGAGAAATTATACAATAATAATGATAATGTTTATGATAATGATAATGATAATGATAATGATAATAATGAAGAAGAAGAAGGAAAATAAATGTGAAAAAAGGAACTATGTATCATGTAAGATTGACAAATGAATCGAAACTGTTGTTGATTCGCGCGATGTGTGATTTTTTTTTTATTTAACATTTGTACGATGTTGAAGAGATTGATTGGGGTAGGCGGGTGGGTGAAGAGGGCGGTGAGGGAGAGGGAGGGGGGGGGGGGTTATTCAGGTTGAACAGTGATCATGAAATATATTAATATAATGTAGGTACACTCATACGGTATTATATTGTGTAATCACTCGTCGTTTGAACATAAAAGACAAAAGAAAAGGGGAAAAAGAAAGAAAAAAAAAATCCGAAGCCACCGTTTGCAGCACATACATATTTTAAATTTAGTATTGAGAGAGAGAGAGAGTGAAAGAGAGAGAGAGAGAGAGAGAGAGAGAGATAGAATATTTTCCACTACCTTTTGACTTCGTTTTCATTTAAAATCCGAAAAGAAAAATATATGAAATGAAAAATTATACTTATAGATATATAGATATTCACCGATCGATTTATTGTCTAAGGTCGAAGACACATTTCTATATATACATATATATACATATATATATATATATACGTGTATACGTTTGAAAAACATGGAGAATAAATGCGAACAAAAAACAAACGTCGGAGAAGATGTAAAGAAAGAGAATTGAAAATTAAACATAAAAAAAAAGAAAAGAAAGAAAACCACACAAATAATATTGATAAGAATAATGATAATAAGTCACCGAATGAATAATAAATATAATAATATCTTAATATTAATATCGTTGAGAACTCTTTAAAAAAAACAGTGTGCTGTGCCTATAAAAACTGAACATATATTATAAATAATTCAGTGTTGTCAAACATATATCTATACATACATGCATACATACATACATATATACATATATATATATATATAGATATATGTGTGTCTATGTCCTTTGTATTCATGTGTAATATGTATGCATATATTTATATATATATATATATATATATGTATATATATATATATATATATGCATATGTGTATTATAGATGTATGTATGTATAAGTAGAAGAATTACTAGCGCAGGTTCCTTATACATATACGTATATATTATACCTGTACGATTATATTATTACATTTTATGTATAACGATACGGAGTAAATTGTTTTTTCTTTATTTCGATTTTCTTGAAATTTTCTTTCACCATGTGTATTATATATATGTATATTCATTGCACATACACACACACACGCGCGCGCGCGCGCACACATACAAGTTTGACTTACGACACTTGCACAGGCGCGATTAAAATAAGGGAAGGGGGGGAGGGGGGAGGAGGAGGGTGGTACAAAGAAGACAAAATTGATACAATTTTCGAAGTCATTCCGATGAACGATGAGATACAATAAAGATAAGTATACATACGTAACGCGAAAATTATATAAAGAATATTATTCTTTGCATAAAAGGATACGCGGTGATTGAGCTGAATTTTTTTTTTTTTTCTTCTTTCTTTTCTACCTTTGATCCGCGGTGACTTGAAAGTACCTACATGTTGTTGTTGTATTACTGTACGTTACGTTGTAAAAGAAAAATCAATATTATTATTATTATTATTATTATTATTATTAATATTAATATACGTACGAAGACTGTAGCCTATATATATGTAAACACAGGTCGCATTTAAACATTTTCGGTAAGGAAGAAACGTCATAGGTAGATTTTTCGAATCATGTGTTTTGAAAGAATAAACATATAAAGAGATTTTTTTATGATACAAGTACGGTGTAAATCCGGCGGAAATATGGAATCGAATGAACAACGTGTGCTGTTTGAGATAAGATGAGAATGATTGGTGTAGAGTTGGAGGTGTGGTTTTTTTTTTTTTTTTTTTTCCATTTATATTAATAATTTTGCCAATTTCAAATGATTCGGGGGACGGGACGAAACAAACGATGTTGCTTACTTTGCAATTTTGCAATTTTGCATGAATACTAATGACACACACACGCGCACACACACTTGTATACTTACACAAAAAAAAAAAAAAAAAAAAAAAAATACGTACATAATATTGAATGTTAATAATGATCGTCGTGCTCGAGATTCAGGTGGAAAATAGAAATGTGGGTGGGTAATCATAAAAGACTTAAAAAAAAAAATGGCATTTGGCGTAAGAAGCAAAAAAAAAATTCTTAAAAACGAAAGAAAAGTAGAAACAAACAAAAAAATAAAAACCATACGATAAGAAAAAGACGAAACAACTGAAAACTAGTGAACAAATTTGAAAGAAAGTTTAAAAAAAAAAAAATAAAAAATAAAATGAAAGAAAAGAAAAGAAAAAAAAAACAACAACAACAGCATCGAGATTGTTGTGTATATTAATGTGTGGCTGTGAACACATTTCATTTTAGATTTACATACCTTACTGTACGGTGTATACCATGATACTGAAATTGATAAATTACATTATACGTATAAAATGCATACTTATATTATTATTATTATGATAATATTGTTGTAAGTTTGAACAGAAGAAAAAAGAGATTGATAAAGCGAAGTGAAATTTATCTAACAATAAAAGTAAGAGGAAAAATTAAAAAAAATAAAAAAATTAAAAAAAAACACATTGATGGAAAAAATATATTGCTGAATAAATGAAATTTCGACAAAAAAAAAAAAAAAAGGTGAAAATAAGATAACATTAAGATAATGACGACGATGATGATGATGATAATGATATGCATGCGGTATATGTACCGTGCATACCTATACGTAAGGATATGTATAGAGACATATAGATACGCTAAAATACGGTTGTGCAACAACCTTATATACAACGGAACCGCCGCTGCAACATTCTTGCAGATGTTATGCACGTGTGTATGTATGTATGTATGCACTCATGTACTGTACATGTGCATACATGCGATGACGCGATTAATGACGCACACTGGCAGGCAGCCTGAACTTCGTTTCGTTGCCCTGTTCAAACAAATTAACTTTTCTTGTTGTTACGTATTGTTATTATTATTATTATTATTATCGCTATTATGTTATACCTACCTAATAACTTACTTACTTACTTACTTACTGCGTGTGTGTGTGTGTGTGAAAGAGAGCGAGAGAGAGAGAGAGAGAGAGAGAGAGAGAGAGAGAAACTAGCATGAAACCTGCATTTTACGGCACTGCACTAATAAATACCATTACGTATAGGTAGTATACATATATAATGTATAATAAAGAGATAATAAGTGAATTTTTAAATCTCAGACTAAATTTCTTATCTTTTCACAAATAATTTTTATACAAAAACTTATATGAATTAACACGATATAACGATATCTTTTACCGATTTTAGTGTGAGAAAATACTGAAATCGTATATATATGTATATATATATATATATATATATATATATATATATATATATATATATATATATATATATATATATATATATATATATATATATATATATATATATATATATATATGTATATATGTATATATGTATGTATTTACTACGAAAATTTTTTGCGAAGGTAGCTCGTTTTGTAATATCTTTTTTTTTTTTTTTTGCTCTCTTCCTGTCTTTAATCTGCCTTTATACACAATATTTACTGTTAGTCCGTTACTGTTGCGTAATATTCTTTATATTGGAATATAACGTCATTACATTCAGTTCACACACACACACACACACGCACACACACACACGATGTATTATACAAAGTTGCAACACATGCAAATCTAGGCGTATAGAGAAGCATGATTTCGTTATACGGAGCAGTAGCAGCAGTAGCAGCAGTAGCGATGTACGTTATACCTACGTATCACGGTGCAGCACAGCACACTGGGTGCCTGCATGGGCTTACGATTAGTCGGCTGTTTAGTCGGGATTTACTGCAACTAGGTATTGCCTGTAGGCACCGGGGATCTCGGCTTCTCGATATCGAGAGACTCTGTGTGACCCCGTTTGTTGGTTCTATTCGGTTCGGTTGGGTTGACGACGAGAACGACGACGACGACGACGACGACGACGACGCTCTTCCCTTCGGCCATGCACGAGCGAAAGTAAGACCTAGTAAAAATACCTGCTGGAAACTGGTTTCACAGGTATTATAACCAAGCCGATTCCCTCGATCGCTACATCCGTGTGTTTATATAAAGCTCGTTTATTCAGATTCACCGCGGTACGTATAATTATACGATACATACATACGTACGTATGTACATACATACGAGTATGCCCTGCTCAATCCTGAATGAAATTACGGTATGCAATCTGATCAAGATTTCGAAAAATCACTCTTTTTTTTTTTTTTTTTTTTTTATTTGTTTCTTTCTTTTCTTTTCTTCTTCTGCTAATTAACTTTCCTGGTTCACTTTAAACGCGATATTTATTTGCTGATCGAGTGTTAAATTATGGTACCAAAAGAAATCACACAAGCATTTCAAAGTCTGCGTCCTTCCATCCTTCCTTTCGTCCTTCCTTCTTTCCTTTTATTCACTTTTCAGGCTGCTTGTTCTTTTAAAACTTGTTTGCAGACTTGAAGGTAAAACGAAGAATGTTAAAGAATAAAACGGTAATGAACTCCGTTTAATCATTGATATGTATAGTAACATTTCGCATCCATCCTGTTTATATTTATCCGTCTGTTATGATTAGATTATACTATACTATATATATATATATGTATAACTATGTCGGACGAGAAAATTACTTTTAAGTAATTAATTGTAATCTATTATTAGTGTGTTACGCGCAGACGAACGTCTACGTATTTACTCGTTCTCCGTGTAGCGCAGAAAAAAAGCAAAAAGAAAAAAAGAAAAGTAAAGATAAGAAAAAATCAACATAAACTTATGTAAATATATCTGATATTTTTTTGTTGAGTTTTCCTTCTTGACTTTTATTCTACAATTTAAACTACTTCGCGTTCAAGTATAACTACTGTTCTCCTTTATCCTCGTGAATTTTTTTTGTTTACTTTCCTTTTTTTTTTTTCTTTCCTTCTACATGTAATCTAGTAAGTACTGACAGCGAAAAGAATCAAAAATTGAAAACTATACGAAACAGAACTGTTGGAAGTCTTTTTTTTCCATTACCGAATTTACTCGTTTTTAATCGTCCAAGATGATGGAAGATTGTTTCTGTATTTTTTTTTTTTTTTTTCTTTTTTTTTCACGATAAGCATAACTCTTAGACTGTTTTAAGTAATTACGTGAATTTCTATGTAAGACACACTCTACACACACACACACACACACACACACAATCCTCAGTGTAATAACAAATAACCGTTCTAAGTATACACACGTGGTATCGAAATGTTGTAAAAAAAAAAAAAAAAAAAAAAAAAAGAAAGAGAGAAAATGAAAAAACTAACTGTGTTGTGTTTTTTTTTTTTCCTTTTTTCGCGATACACGCGCTTCTGCAAATGCCTAAACACACGTTATATCACGCGTGCGTGTGCGTACCTACTGCATTGTTATATGCACGTATGTGCGTGCGTGCGTGCATCAGTGTGTGTAAATATAAATTATAAACATGTATATAATGGTCTCAGGAATAAAGACATGACGATTTATATATTACATTTTTATTCTCATAATATACACACACACACAAAGGTACATAAATCGCGTGTGATTCGTTACATAATAGTGTTAATAATTGTAATAATGATAATAACAATAGGATAGTAATAATATCAAACCATTCTCACCACTGTAGCACGCAAAATTGCGGAGGAGTTATAGTATAAATATAGTTCTGTTATAACGACGATGTTAGAAGATTTTCTTTTTTGTACACGTACACTTCACACGACTCTCTTTCTCTTTATTTGGTATTATTTTCTTTTCTTTTTTTTTGTTGTTTTTGTTGTTGTTTTTTCTTCTTCCTCTCACTGCAACCGTCGATATGACATTATACATATAAAATATTGATATCAACTGGGCATTGGATTGAAATACCTGTTGAATTGAAACAGCACAGCGTATTATAATTCGTTCTGTTAACGTGGAGGTACTTAATAAAGCGATCGACGGTGGTTTTATATTTTTTTACTCGTTCGCCTTGTATGTTGTGTGTGTGTGTGTGTGTGTGTGATTTTTTTTTTCAATTTTGTTTAAAAAAAAAATTTTTTTTTTTTTTGCAACCTAATTTTCTTCCCTTCTTTTTTGTTTTTTTGTTTCCTCGCCGTTCGGTATTCCCCTTGCCTCGATATCCTTCTGTACTTTTAATCGACTAGCTTTTAATCCGTTGTATGTATGTACACCTGCAACATGCATATATGTATACCTACATATATATCCATTGATATAATTATACAACTTAATGACGAGCACATATGTATATATTGCGAAAATGCGATGTCAGTCAGTAAGTCGCGTCTTTGCAGTCTGTACCGTGTATGTACCTATACAGCGCCTAATTCAACACATTGAACTTTGTTACGGTTAAGAATAATTATAAATAACAGGTAAATGATAAATTATAATGATAACGATAACATTAATAATTATAATTATAATTATAATGATAATGATAATATTTTACTACAGGAAAAGCAACGCTAATGATTATCATATATATTATATATGTGTAATAATGCCTAATGATTATATAATATAATATATATAATACATGGTAATTGATAGTAGAGCTGAAGAAAATATATATAAACGACTCTTGTCTAGTTTTACTGGTGAAAATTATGTAACCCCCCCCCCCCCCCCCCCCCCCCCCCCTCCATATTACTACACGCTCTAATCACTATGTTTCCACATGTAGATACGGTATAATACATATAACGATGTATAGTGATTATGAAAATTGCAATCGTTAAATTGTTGTACGCGATGTGTGGAAAATAACGATTCTGCGGCTCACCATTGATTGTACGATAATTTTTAGAGCAAGGAAAGGGGAAAAAAAATGAGAAAGATAAATGAAACTTCAATAAAATATGTGCGCGATGACATGATTTAACAGAGGTTCGCGGTCCAACTTATCAATGACTCCTATTATGTAACATCTGTTATGGCAAAGACATTTAATAATCCGTGCTTTGCGGTTAATGATCCGGAGTATTAAGATACATATTGAGAGTGTGATTTTTAATTCATGGACTCTCAAAAATAGGCGAGAGACGTATGCAAGATTTAAGATGAACAAACACATGTCATTTATGCGATTAACGAGACTAGTTGCTTATTATTTTATTACCCGTTATACTATCATCTTGATTTCTGAGTGTTAGACATATACGATGTGAATATTTTCATGTTTGTGGAATTATTACACTCCTTTGCTTTTTTCTCACCTTTAATCAATTTCTCGACGAGATTATCATATTATGTAATGATATTTCACAGCATGTAATCATACTTGTTTTTAACTGTAAAAGGTCACTAACACGTATTGTAACACTTTGCGATATGTGTGGCTTTTTAAAGGTATCTCTATGAATCCGCTCGCTGTTTTGCAAAATTTTCTCATTATTTATTTGAAATCAAAACTAAATGTAACGTAATTACTACAATTTAGAACAATGTATATTGGTCATTCCATGTCAAATCGACCAGTAGTTGGAATCGACCGCCTTCGATTTGGCCGAATTTTGGTCAGGAGTTTTCTTTTATCCTATAACGAAGTTCTGCCTAAGGAAAAAAATTAAAATTTTTTTTTTCAAAAGTTATGAAGAACTCAAAATGTCACAATTTTTCCTGTTTCTTAAACTTATATTTTAAATATCTTGAAAACTATTGCAAGTTAAGAAATGATCGATAGTTAATTTCAAGGGTGATACTTGGGGCTGTGAAAAAAAAAATTTCGTAAGAGAAATTTTGAAAAATCTCGAATTTGTAAAGTTTTGAATTTTTAAAAGTTCTCAAAATTGACGATAGACAATAAATTTTTAACTCAATTTTTTTTGTACACCACCTTGAATCAATCTTAAGAGATCCTGAAAATTTCGCAACCGTGTTTTTTCATTTTTTGAAAATATGAATTTTTGAATTTTTTTTTTTAAATCAAAAAACACAGTTTCGAAATTTTCAGGATCTCTTAAGATTAAGATATAAGTTTAAGAAACAGGAAAAATTGTGAAATTTTGAGTTCTTCATAACCTTTGAAAAAAATTTTTCAAATTTTTTTCCTTTGGCGGAACTTCGTTATAAGATAAAAGAAAACTCCTGACCAAAATTCGGTCAAATCGAAGGGGGTCGATTCCAACTATTGGTCGATTTGACATGGAATGACCCATATACATATATGTTTACATGGTTTGAACATGTCGTGAACTATTTACACACACGATGATTGCACGCGTGTGTCTTACGTTTATTCTTTCAAATTTATAACCACTTTTTGTTCGCGCTCTTTTTTTTTATTATCATTTAATCAATCGACTTAACACTTACATATACTACAAGCGTATAAATTTGCACTTTTTCTCTCGCGTTACGCTAATTTTTCGCATCACCTTATACTGCGGTATAATCATATTATCTATTGTATAACTATATCCGCATAATATACCCAATTCTGACCAAAGTCGAAGAAGTTTTGCAGACTTGGAGAAATGACATGACAAGTAAACTGCTGCAAGTCTGCAATTTATACGAATTTTATTCAATACTTATGTGTATGATTAACTAATTGATCGTTAAAACCATTAATTCAGTGTCAAATTTCTCAATTCCTTATTATCCTGCGCGTCTCGTCTACGCGGATCATTCAATACATATTATAATATTTATAATCATACTGCAAGTATCTAACCGTGATAATAATCATTTTATAGTAATATAGAGACCCGCAGCTGCGTAACCACAGAAATTTATACACCTAGGTGTCTCTTTATCGTTAATTTATATAAGCACACGTCGATAATTCAATCGTAATAATATGATGATAGCGGTATTATTAATAACAATGTTTACATGTATAGTTAATCGAAAAAAAATTTAACGTTACTCGTCATACTGTAATAACGTTAAGAATAATTCATTACTGTTATACGATAATAACAATAACAACAACAATAATAATAATAATAACAACAATAACAACACGTAATATACTTATAATAATAACGATTTTAACAATATTGAACATATGAAAGTAAAGGCTGACGGAGCTGCGTCGTCTGTATCTTGAACAAAGTAAAAACGTATACCTAATGTGAAGCTAAATAATTAATTAAGCGTGTGCCGGAGCAAGATGAATTTGAATTTTTTTTTTAAACCGTTTCTTTAATTTGTATTTAATTTCTCTTTGATTTATCGAGGCGTAAAACGAATAAACAAACAAACAAACACTGTGGAGAGGTAAAAATTTATTTATAGCGTTTAATTGTGTTTATAAATTACCTTTAAACACGGTCCGATATCCCGGTGGAAATATCCTTCATCGTTTCGCATTTGAACCTTTCCTGATGTGAAAAAAAAAAAAATAATAATTCCTCAAGATTTTATGCTGTAAATGTATAATGTAAGCGGTCTTGTAGGCATACAGTGTATATGAACGGTTTTTTTTATCCACTTGTTATTCAGAATTTTATTTATTTATTCTCGTCGCGAAGAACATGGAAAAAACAGCATTGATCGCTGATTATTGATGTAGACGTTCAAGCTGCAAGCTGTTTACACAAGCGCAGGTATATACTTGTGTACCTACAGTTTATTTACCTATAATGCACGCGAGAAATTTTTCACGTCGTATACCGTTACTTTGAATGTTATAATAAATTGATTCCTGCAACAGGCGACACGTATGTATACGTACGTATAGATTGTTCAGATATGACACCTTTATGTGCTTATATACGAATTATTCATGAATTACGATCGGATAACCTTTCTTCTTAGATAATGGAAATTAGCCGTTGCATATAATATTTCATTTTCTCACTGCTAATTGCTTCTCGCAATGCAACCCAAGTATGCAGCGAACCGGCGCACTGTTTTCCTCTCATTATCGGTATCGTTGTACAAGTATATATATATATATATATATACAAAATATATTTGGGTGGTCCTTAATAGAGTTGTTTTTGGATTTTTTGCTCCCAGGAGCTTAAACGCTTTCAAATTGTTGAGAAAAAATAACCTGAAAATTTTTATTCTCTGTATCTCGACTATAAGATAGTTCGTTTGGTGATCGAAGTATCTAATAAGAAAAGAACAAGAAACTTTTTTTACTCTTAGAAATTTTACAAGTCGACGAATATACCGACAATAGTGAAAAATATATTTGTAGCTATAGATTTCAATTATCTACAAAGATATCAATTTTCTATTATTATCGGTAGGTTTGTAAACCATCTTATAAAATTTCAAAGAGCAAAAAAAAGTTTTTCCCATATTATTTCCATAAGATATACTTTGATCATAAAGCGGACATCTTAGAGTCGATTTAGAGAGCTGAAATTTTGAGGGAATTTTTTTTTTTTCATCAATCAATTTGAAAGTGTTTAACCCTCTGGGAAAAACAATATATATATAAATTGTATATGCCTAGGATCATTCGTCGTTTACAGCTTTGGAGGCCTCTGGCCGTCTGCCATTTGTTCGTGGTCAGGGATCTTCGTTATGTTTTATGCAAATAACGTTATGGCATAAATACGTAACACGAGCGTGCAACAGTCAATATAGTTACAAGTATGTACTACAAGCGTTTGTAGATACCAACTTGCAACGCTCTTTGGCAAGGATTTAAATAAAACGATTTCAAAAGAATAATCGGTGGAATATAATAGAAGTAGAGAGAGAGAGAGAGAGAAAGAGAGAGAGAGAAGCAGATAAAAAATGAAACATAGAGAACCCGAGCGAATCGTAGACCCATTGCTGCAGCGACGAAGTTGCGCGATAGATAGATTTCTTAGAAGTTGTGTTATAGCTCAACAGCTACAGGCGAAAGTTTAACTCGCGCTATATAACGCGAGCTCCTATTCTTTGTTCTCCGATCTTAAGAATTACCGTCTCTATATACTTGTCTGCATGCACGTGTGTTGCGATATCATACCTTATATCCAGATGCATATACTTAATAAAGGTGTTACTCACGATCGTCGTAAGTGTCATGCAATTATGAGCGGGGAATGAAAGTTCCTCATTTCGTCTACTTTTTTTTCAGACTTCGCTCTTACTCGCACACTTATACTGAATCACAAAAACTCAAGAGGCTATATTATACTGACAGTCAGAGTTCAATTCTCATAAATTGACGCTGTATCGTTTTATACTTGTATTTACACCCTGCACTCATATACATGCATCTTCAAAAATAGAATATGCTATATTTTATTGAGAGTTTATTTGCCACAGGATATAAAATTGACGTACACGGAATAGACAACATCTGGAGGAATAATCCTTTAAGTTTTGAAATTTTAACGACTTGAACTCTGTACTTAAATCTATTTTCTTTCTCTGTTGCAGATCTGCATGCCAACATTTCTCCAAATCTTTCCAACGATCCACGTTGATCCGTACGCGATATACTGTAGGACGCATGATCAGTCCTCGTGCAGGTATATGGTGTATGCCTACATACATATAGCTTTTACTTCCATTAGGTAAGATTGAGATTATAAATTGACGCGAGGTACGAGGACGGCGCAGCATCTCACGAAAGAGAGATTCACATTCGCTTTAATATAATCGCCTTATAATCCAGCAATGCTCAAGCCTTACGTCGGGTAGGTCGATTCTCTTGCATTTCTTCTTCTTCTTCTTTTCATTCTACGTTTCTGCGATAAGGAAAACGTTTATGGTCTGCGTGAAGTGCAGCAGTGGTCCAGGATGTAGGCTTACGACGCGACGCCTACTTGTTACAAGCCTTATACTAACGCGATAGTAAAGACGCCGATGCGATGGTCAACTCGGTACAAGTTGCAGGCAGTAAATTGATTCTTATGGATACGAAACCCGGTGCACGTATGGAAATTACCTCGCAACGTGTAAGACGCGGCAATCGTGCAGTTTAAAATTGAAAAAGAAAAAACGAACTAGCGATAATAATAGAGATTTTTTATTTTAAACAATTATACGAGAAATAAAAATGATTTTAGAAAATAAGATCGTCGAGAGAGAAAAAAATGTACAGACACGTGGGAATTAGAAGGGTGAATTATACTGACGAGGATATTAGCGCGTGCCGCTTATCTCGCAGTTCGTTCGTTGCGTAGTCGGAAACGCCTCCAGTTCTCCACTGGTCCGTATCCGAAACGAATGACTTATGCCAGATACCCCGCGCTGTTATTGCAAATTCTTGCAAATAAAATTTCTAACTACCGAGTCGACGAGAATCTGAAATTTGAAACGCCCTATCTTGTCGCCCGATTAATTATCGTCATACCGATCAATTGGCACAGTCTACAGTGCGAGTCGCGTTTTCATGACTGTTAAAAGCAGTTAGCGATCGCTGTTTTATGCAATCCAATCGACGCGGATAACGTCGCGCACATCCGTCCAGATACGAGACCCTGATCATCGAAACATCAAACGATTCCGCGATAAATCTGCAGATCAAGAGACGCGGGCGTCGTTAGTTTGCATCTAAATAATCCCGACCACCATACCTATACCATGAAAATATGAGGCTCGTTTATACATCAATCCATACAGCGTTACGCAGCACCTGTTTTTCAGGAACGAGCTCCGTTCAAGCGGATGTTGCCGATGGAGACTCATCGCTACAGAAGGGGAGAGTGGAGAGAGGAAAGAATTCGTGCCGATTGTGCCGGAGAGTTGTTTTCGATGCGACGTTATCGTCCTCGGCTGTATAATTCGCAAGGCGAATTGGACGAGAACTCCTTGATGGTGGTGGTGGTGGTGGTCGTAAGAGTTACACCTTTCCTTGCCGGTCAGGAGCTGGTATACAGGTATAAGAGGCTAAACTTATCAGAACTGGTTTCACCAGTTATACGTACACCTATACGCCGGTAACTAACGATCACCCCCGCAAAGATCAATTCCTGCCTCCACGGTCCACATAAGCCGTGAAACCAGTCCGAGGGCGGACGGAGGAGGAAAGAGGAAAGAGGAAAGGGAGAGAGAGGAAGAGGCTGGAAGGACGATAAGAGCTTAACCTCGGCTCCTCGAGCACTTTGCATCTCCGGAATTACACCTAGCATTGGGTTGTCAGGTATAACGTAGTGAGATTCATTAGTCACACATTGCAGCTTATCGTGCAATGGACTTTTCTGGTCTCTTGGTGATAAGAAACCTCGCGCATACATGACGAGCCGTACCTAAGTATAAATAAGAGACTCACGAGTGTCTCTATTATAACTTGACGCTCCTTGACGAGCTCGGTGCACTTGATCGCTGTCACGTTTAGCCGGTATTTAAGTGTCTGCATGCCTGTACACGGTATCTCCGAGGATTGAGCAATTGAATAGCAATGGAACGAAGAGCGGCTTTCCAGGCATTCTTTAAATGCCGCATCTACCCGACTGCATTCAGGGAATGCTGTCGACTCCTCTTCGCTTCTCACCCAATTCATTCAACTTTTGAGGTCAAAGTCAACCGAGTAAAAATTTGCCCCCCCAATCTAACGACACCACATCGTAACCGATAAGCGATAAAAGAGCCGCATGCAGTTTCAGTGGTAAATGTACGCTGATCTACCGCGGTCCATATAAGCTGCGCGCAGACGGCACGATAGATAGTAGGTATCTATACATATATTAGGGTGGCGCAAAAAAACTAACTATTTTTATTTTTTTGAGTCTCGTGCAACAAAATGTTAGTTTTTGATGGTTCAAGAGCCCACTCCAAAGGACAGCTCAAAAAAATTTTTTAAGATGTCGCTCCACATTTTTTAAAACGTCAGAAGTCGTCAAAAATCGATTTTTTTTTTCTCGTTACGGTATAATTTCATAGACAAAAAAAAAAAATAAGTTTCCGAAAGTTTCAGTTCAAAATTTGAATTTTGAAAGGTCACTCATAATTTTTTTTCAATTCTTTGGTGCATTTCTTTAGATCTTTTCGAGCGACCTTTTAATATTCATATTAAAATTTCATGAATTTTTTTTCTTTAATTTAGTAAGAAAGAATCGATAACAATACACCACGACATGAATTAAAAATCAAAGAAAATATTGAAAATATAATTTTTTTAATTTAATTTTTTGACGATTTTTTACATTTTTTAAAATTTGGAGCGACCTTTAAAAAAAATTTTTTTTTTTTAATTGTCCTTTGGAGTGGGCTCTTAAAACATGAAAAACTAACATTTTGTCACACGAGACGCAAAAAAAAAAAAAAAAAATATCCGGTTTTTTTGCGCCACCCTACTATACAACAGTATAAATATAAATATGTATATTCACTGATTGCGAAGCGGAACGTCGTCGTTGGTGAAGGGTGCAGAACCGTTTCAGAGCTGGTTATCAGCCGGTTACAGGTGTAACCACCGCAGTCCGTAGGTACTTGCAAATTATTCAATCCGAATCGCGCGCGATTCGATCCGCGAACCGCTGCGTAATTCCGCAGGAGAATATGGAATATCATGTCCGTGGTTGCGGGGTGTCTTGGTGTAGGTATATCGGGAGACAGACGTACGCGAGGCTGGGCCGCCTCGAGCCATGTAACAACCTACATTTCATTTAGCGAGCGCCCGACTCGGTGTGCACACGGGGCGGCCTTGCTGCGGCCTGAATACCACGGCTAGTCCGCATCGCCGTCGACCCTTTCTACTGCCATTACATGCCGCCGCTCTGTGATTTCAGTATTTAAAAGCCCGATTCGCCGCTACGCGAAATTCCGCGCACCACGCGCTCCTTCGATCCCTTAAGCCACCACGTGTAATATCATCCCGTGTGCGTGTGTCTGCGCGTGTGTCTTCGCACTTATGCCGATGAAGAAATTACCGTAATTTACGACTGTATCTCAATTACCACTTCATCGTCTCGAACCATTCTTCGTCTTTCTTTGGATCTCGGTGCGTTTAACGCGCTTTTGGCTATACTGTACTGTACTGCGATGCAGCCGTGAAACGTGATGCGTGTGTTGATATTGCACATGAATCGAGTCGCGGATGTAACCTGGTGTTAATTTGACAGTTGCATGCAAGATCCTCGGATGAAGGACGACGACGCCGGTGCTACGCAGATTTCAATGATTCATTTCGACTCCTCGACTTGTTGGAACGTTTATATACGGGAACCGTGATAACGATTTTCTTCAATTTCCGTATTGCCACGCATCCATGCCTATTTTATGTACATACAGCAAATTGCCGGCGATCGTTGGACCGAAATCGGCGAGGCTCGGAAGATGATTATTTACAAAGAAAATGAGTGGCCAGTTGTTTTTCCCAACTTGTCAAAATGGACCCGAATTATGTAAGGTCCCATTCAGAATCGGTCGATAGAATTACGAAACCGACTATTTCGTGTTTTACTCGAGATAACGATCGTCAGATTGCGCGATTATCTGCATCGTAGGTACACGACCGACCTATAATTCCTGTATATCTAATGCATGCACGTGAAATGGGAATTGAAATGTGACGTGCATGCGTGTGTGTGTATGTTTATATATACATTTATACACGTATAGTTACAAACGACACGGCGTTCGCAAGAATCGGCGATAACCTGATGCAACGAATTGCTCCCTGGGCGTCACGGCTTTGTTTCAGTCGTTTCAGGGCCTCGATAGAAAACTCATTTGTATCGTTGTCTCGTGTCTCGATGTAAAACACACGCGCTATTATGCGAAGGTATTTATTATTGCGTTTTCCGAGCACCGCGTAGTCAGTTGCGTCTATCAAACACGTGCCGAGAGTACGGCGTATAAGTATAGGATAGATCCATAGGCAGGCGGATAGGGCGAGGGTGAATGCGTTTATAATAACTTTGGAAAGCTGAGAAGATGCTCGTATTAATCACGGGCTCGCGATGAGCCATAGCTCGTAAATTACAACAAAATTATAACCGATTCAGTTATAGGCACCGGCTGATTACCAATTACCCTTCAACCAACCAACCTCCGAGCACTGCCTCCTCCCGTCTCGTCCTTCACTCTCCTGCTTCCTTTCCACCTATTATTTCACACCCTGTATAAAGGCCTGTACAATACACCAGGCTTCATCCGGGAAAGGTTTTCCGCACTTTACCTTGTCCTTATCCTTATGTTTCGCTTGAATAATGATTAATGATTAATTCATCCCCGTCTTTTTGCACTGCGTATACCAATTGTATCGCACGGTATAGCTGGTGTTGGTAGTGATGTGATTATTATTATTATTATTATTATTATTGTTATGTATGTAAACGACTCTGTAGCAAGTGAATGAAAGTGAAATTCGTTCCGAAAGTCGACTCCGCGAAAGGTGAACGTATCTTATATATCTATAATGTATACATATACATATATATATATTATTATTATAGCCATGGGATGTGTATCTCGCGTGACATAATTGGCTCGTCAAATTGACCAAGCACATCATAGAAAACGAAATCTTTTTAAAAGATATTGGTCACTCGTCACTTCGACTCAGGCGGGAATGGCGCGTAGGCACGACGACTCGTGCGTGGTGCAATCGGTGATCGAGAGAAATGCACGGGACGAATTCACCTCCCGCAGCTTTATAAGCCATCCGTGCTCGATTAAGCGTAACGTCCGCAGGAGACGCCGCGGTGTTTACGCGTGCCCACGAGAGGCGTCTGCAATGTTGCTTTGCGGAGGGCGATGACCCTGAACCACGTCCGTTGATCACCGCGGTCGGACCATCTCCATCGCCGTGCGACGTCCTGGTACCGCATGCTGGATTTCCTCACCACGAGTGCCGACCGACGTACCGCTGATAGTCTCTCGCCCAGGCTACCGCGATAACCGGTAATAAATTGTCATCTATCCGGTTACGAAAACAAGCCCTTACCTCTGCCTATACCTTTGCAGGTTTTATCGTATAGGTATAAACGGCCTAAGGTCTAAGGCGATAATTATTCCACCGCATGTACACGCAATAGCATACCTGTTCATTTACATACGAGAGACAAGATAAGAGGCACCTATTTATATAAGATAACTAGATTTTACTTATTATGCACGTGTTGCGGATCGTGAATTTTTTCTTTATTTATTCAGTTTTTTACTTTTCTTCTCTTTTTCTTTTACTTTCGTTGACTTGATTCGCTTCTCTATTTTTAGAAAATTTCATTTCACCTACAAATACTATATTTAACTGAAACTTGCGCAGCATGCTTGACCAGATTGTGCTGCAATAACTATTGTAAAGGTGTTGGTACTCGGTTCGATGTTATAACAACTAATTGACTAACGCACGTTGAGCAAATCCGCTCTGCTTCGTCATTTTTACCGTTCTTACCGATTCTCACGGCCCGAATCCGTCGATCGTTGGATTTTCTCATCCTTGGATCATCCCTGAGTTGAAATTTGGGTACATATCGTACTCGAAGCACTCGTCATTCTTGGCAAGGACTTGGCTCGCGAGAATTACGCGGCTCCAAAATTTCTACTACTACTACTACTACCAATTTTCACAAAAATCGTGTTTAACGTAAAGAATTGTTAATTTACTTTGAAAATAGTACTAGCTTGTAGACTTCTTAAACTGAAAGAATACAAATTTTTATAAAAATCTACAAACTTTTATGACAAAACTATGCATATTTACAATTTTGGGGAGAAAATAATTTTTTCTGTCGAATTATACGAAATTTCTGAATTTCCCTAGAAATTTTTTAAACAATCGTAGAAATCATTTTCACCAGGGTCTTTGTACACGTACCCACGTGATGCCGATTACACACAGGCATGAATCGATCGGCGTACCTGATATACACATGCGGATATCTACGTATATAGAGAAATATATAAGACGAAGTATTTGCCGTACAGATATTTCGCAACAATGTGCCGCCGCCGCCGCCACCTGCACCCATTTCGACACTATACGTCGCAATTCGCTGTTGCCCGCATAAGTGTATAAAGAAGTGTGTGTGTGTGTGTGTGTGAGTGAGTGTGTAGCCCGCCTCCGGAGCCGGTGTGTTTAAAGCTGGTGTATCGGCCAACGCTTGTCTTACTTTCGCCAATTAAATTTGTGCAGTTGTTTTAACGGTAAGAAAAGAGAAGGAATGCATGTATGCCTGTGTATTATAGTTATAATATCTCGAATTCTCAATCAGCATCGATGCGTGCGGACTGCAAACGCAACCGCATTTTATAATTTGAAATTTCTGAATTCCGAGCGCTTCGTGCAACGATGTCGATGCAACACGGGACTGCGCATCGTTGATTTTTATTTATGAGTATGACGTAACGCGTTACACGTATCGCGTCGTGCATCCGTGCCGTCACTGCTTTTTGAAAATTTGATGCTTTAGTCTAAATTAACTAAAGGCGGCATTTATTCTTCACCTCTCGAAACTCCAAGGAAACTGGGACAACGATCGTTCTATCGATATTCGGCTTCTCGTGGCCTTGGATAGACGCTTGAAGTTTGTTTTTGTTTCTTCATGTTACGGTTTATTCGCTCTTTTTTTTTTTTTTTTTATTCCTTTTTTTATACAATCTGTGCACAGCGACATCTCCGCAAAGACTACGCGTGAGATCGGGTGACGAAATAAAAATGCCGACGATGACCGTGGTTCGCGTCAAATACGTTCTCGGTACGTGACGGTCCATGTTTTAATTCATATATAATTCCTTTTGCTTTTCAAACTTACAGGGAAGAACGGGGACGACGATTCGCAGGGGCTCGAAGCGGATGCTTCGAATGGTACCAAAGAAGTATTGGTGAACATCGACTGCCCGATTGGACTGATTATGGACTATGTACGAAGTACAGCTCGCCTCGAAGAAGGTATCCAGAGTGTCCTTCGGTGCACCTTGCTACTGCAGAAATTGCAGCTGCCCAATTACCTGCCTTTTTTACGCTACACAATAATATATACCGTGACATGAAAACAGGGGAAATCGATTTCTGCGATGAAAATACGCATCAAATTAAGAACGTCACTAATTATCCTTGCTGGGCTAGAGGGACGGACGTTTTGGTCCCCGGGACTGTGTACTTCATCGTCAAGGTCGAAAGTGCGTGTATGCACTCACGTACATACATACGATCACTTAAGTAACCGGTCGTATCGATCGTTTGTACAGCGTATGCGGTTAATTCTTTATGTAACTTGCAAGATCACAAATTTCGACATATTTTCGTGCCTTTATTCCACTTATGTTTCTTTCGTTTTTCAAGGAGGCACCGAGGGACGGATCTCACGGGTTCTTCCGCTAATTAACGCCGCTGGCAATAAGGCAAGCAAAATTGCCGCCGATATAATGTCAAAGATACAACCGCCCGCAGGAAAGCAACGGACGTCATCTGTTGCGGGCAAATCGACGCTGCAGGAGAAGAACGCTGGTAAAACTGTACATCCGGAGAGACGATCGAGGGTCATCAAACCGGCTTCGAGAGACAGAGTTGCTTAATGTTTATCGTATCTCGAGAAATGCAATGTCTCAAACTTTTTTGTAATCTTGAAAAATTACTGTTCGACTGGCTTGCAGGAGGTACGACAATTTTTTGATGTTGCCAATGAAAAAGATGCAAGTTGTACAGTAAGAGACGCCGCTTTTATTTATCATACAATATAAGTATAATCGCTATAGGATGAAATATCAAGTGATCACAACTATAAAAGATCGTTATTAATCTCGTCGGTCTTGGTTCTATCGATGGGTCGTAAGTGATAGAATTTTCCGTGTCTCCCGAGACCCTGGCAAAATTTCTTCGCACCAGCGGCGCCTTCTTCCAATAAAAGATGCGACGAATGATCCTTCTCGTACTGCAACGCCTCCTCAAAGCTATGCGAAGAGAACGACGCGTTGTGAGCGGAGGCTCGATCGGCGAGCATCGTGCGCTGGGGGAACTTGAGCAGACTCTGGGCCAGGTTGAAGGCCTGTCCTAGGGCTGGGGGAAGTAAATAATAATGAGTGGAGAGGCACTCTCCCGGCTTGCCTGCCTCGTTATAATTATTCTCTGCTTCTTTTCTCTTTATTTCGTCTTACACGTGCCGCACGCCACAAGTCTGTTCGCCAATCCCCACGAGAAGGCTTCTGCGGCGGTGAGTCCTCGCCCCGTCAGGATCATGTCCATCGCCCTGGAGTGTCCGATCAGGGCCGGCAGACGGACGGTACCACCACCGAGGATCGGAACGCCGAATCTCCGATTATGAAAACCGATTACAGCGGGCTCCTCGACCACCCTTAAATCGCAGAGAAGAGCCAACTCGAGACCGACTCCAATCGTGTAACCGCTCAGGGCGGCCACCATCGGCTTTTTTGTCAGAGTCATTCGGTTCGCCTGAAAATTAGACTCGTACTAAAACAGGGGCTGAAAACGGCCCGTTCTTCCTCGTCTTCTCCGGTTTTGGGAATGGGATTTAGAAAGGAATGGTGGCGGGAGAAGCGTGACGGAATTCCTGCATGCCGTACCAAAGGCCCGAACTGTGGCAAGGTGTCTTCCGACTCTCCGTCGTATTCGGATATTTCCTTGAGGTCGTAGCCGGCGCAAAAATTTCCTCCAATACCGTGGATAACGGCTACAAGGGCGGATTCGTCTTGCTCAAATTCTTCGATAGCCTCCGAAAGATTTTGGGCCGCTATTCGATTCAGGCTGTTCTTTTGCTCAGGACGATTTATGCCGATCTTTGTTATCTCGCCCATTCGCTCGACGAGTATGTCTTTGTTGTCTGTAAGAGAAAAAAAAATCGCTTTTCATGAAACGAAACGTTAAGTTGGAAAGACAATTAATTCAGGTATTACTCGCCTTTCTTCGGCTCGCTTAATTCTACGGCCGCAGCTGGTTTTGAGGTTAGAGATTTTTTAAACTGACGCCTAACCTCTCTGTTCATCGATGGAATTAAACGTCTTGCGGAAAACATTTTTCTCTATGCTTTTCCTCGAACAATTCGGCTGGGAAATTCTCTTCAGCTAGTCGATTAATACTTTGATCCTCTCAGGATTCACGCACATTTAATTCTTCCCCTGAGTAACGTCCCCGGAGCCGTGGATCAACAACTTGCACATGCAAATATCTGGTGGAAGCTAGTCAATGAAACCATCGGCGTCGCTACTTGCTTGATGTTGGGTATTTGATCAAGAATCTGTAATGGATGCAGGCGACATCTATCATTCTCCCAAGTTTCTCAACTCAGCCTAACATGCAGAGGACTGCAGCATTTCCATGTAAGTAGAATTTGCAGTTATTTCTCGAATTTCTTGTAAAGACCTTAATTAAGGTGGGAAAGTAAAACTAAAATTACATCATGTAAATTCTTTATTTCTACTAGGTCATAAACATCACAAATTTTTCGCATAATCTCCAGGTCGTAGGTAATTTATGTGTAAAAGTATCCTTTGTATACCTATTACTTTTGCTGCGAGTTATTTGTATTCATAGAACTTTTTCTTTGTAAGAGTTCACCGTCGTCGATCTATGTTTTTGTTACGAAAGTAGTTCCTCGATTTTCACCTACAGAATTTTGTGTTCCGTAAGAAAAAAAAAAATGGCATATCATTGATCAACCTTTCGAGATTTGGGTCAAGGTAAACTTGCTCGAGTGTCATTCACAATGGTGTGCCATTCACATATTTTTTCCCCCCTTCAATGAATCGGTTAATTGTTTAATCACGGATTAATATTAACAAATTATGAATTTTTACCCTAGGTACTGCTCGGCTGAACTGTTGACCGTATCAGTTTTTGTAAGTATTTAAGACGCGTTACTAATTTATCTTGTGGATTAAATTCTGTATAAGGAACAAGCACTACTTTGTATCCCTTGGCTTCTAGTAGACGGACCATCAACGAATATATACCCACATAGTCCGGGGCCCCTCGGCAAAAATCGTTGTAATGAAGACCAAGTACCGCAATTCTAAAAGAGCAATTTTAAAAAATTTTCACAATCAGATTTCAAAGGTGTAAGAAAAGGCCGTCATATTCATTTAAATATAGGTACCCCATTCCTCAACAAACTTCACACACTTACCTCGTAACATTACTGAGATTTTGTGCTTGTTTAATCGGTACTGGATTGCATTTATTATCCACATAGCATTCTGCATCTGTGGAATGATAAATCGAAGAAAAAAGTTGTGAGTTACTTATATCAATTTCTCAACGTTTCGAATTAATTTGGCTCACCTATAACAAAGCCCATTCCACTGTTCTCATTAACATTCAGACAAGTTGGTACTGTGAATAGATTGGAAAGGGCATCTTGCACGGACGTAACATAAGCCTGTTTCTCTTTGGATCTTTCAATGAGCATCTTATCCAGATTGAGGTCTTTGTTCAAAAATGGACCTGAAGCACATGATAGGATCTCTCGATAAACGAAATACGTCTATTGAATATAGGTATTCTCAATTTTCTTGGAATCATGGCCCGTAGTCAACTGCAAACTTACCCTTGTAATTTGGGATTAATAATTCGGCTGCAGCATTAATGTTGAGCAGCTTCACCTTCCTGGGTGTCGTCAGACATTGTAAGGCTGTGAAATTGAACCAGAATCGTGATAAGGACTAACGGTGTTCGCAGACAAGTTTCACATTAATTCAGAAATATATTTTGAGATACCTGTCAGTTTTTGGATGTAACCTGTGTCCAAGGTGTAAGCAACTTTGACAGGATCTGCTATTCCTAGAATTACAGTTGACCAGACAACATCGAGCCATGTTTCTGAAGCGGATACATCAGTTTCATTCAATGGCTTTATGTATGTCTACAACATTAGGTAATTGAAATTAAAAAAGCTTCGCAGATAAGAAAAGAGAAAAACCAATTTCAAGTAAGTGTGGTACCTGGTTTAATTCTGTCATGTTGAATGGGACGTAGTCAACAGTGGCGAAAGTTAACAACAGGGATGTGATATACTGTGGCTTCAGTGTTCGTGGCTCTGCCATGAACCATTCGCACAACGCGTCTAACAGCTCGATATTTTTATACCGAAGAAAGCCCAAGGATGTTGCAACTGAGCCTATTACAGGCGTAACATTACTCTCACGAATATGTGATATTAATCCTGAGATAACTTTCCCCAGTAGTATCTACAGCATTTTTTATAATTATTTGCACGTGCCAGTAAAGTGTTGATCTATGATATTTCAGCTTGAAATGAAATTGCAAGCAATGAGAAGCAGAAAAAATCAATTCCATTTTCCTACCTCATCTGGAAAGTTGAGCACAGCCATTGAAAAAAGAATATCAGAACACTGTTTTGCATTGATTTTATCAGTGCTACGAGAGATATGGTACGACAATGATCTCAGTATGGGTAGGGATCTTCTCCGCTTGAAAGCCAAGGTGGAAAATACCTGAGAGTAAAATGTATTAAGAAAAGAGAGAAAGGAAAAAATTTGTATGTTTAATGAATTTGGGCCCACCTTGGTCATCTGGTTGACAGATAACGTGGCAATTAGCTTTGCTGCTTCATCGTCTCCCGCAAGGCTGAGCACAGTTTTAAAATCCACCTGCGCGACTGATGAGGATGCTTCAGCAAATCCTATAAGCTGTCTGCAGAGCAACAAGAACCTCGGTTCATTTTCATATTCTGCCAAAGTGACTTTATTTTTATTAGTCCACTTGGAGAGAACAGATATAATGCTGAGACAATCCGCTTGAGAGAGCTTCTCTTTTCCCACTAGGCTTAATAACTCATCGACAGTGGTAGCCGCAGCAATTTTTTCCCCCATGGGGGAATTTGGAGATACATTCGCCGTTGGTTTCCAATCATTCAATATACTGGTAAATGCTGCTTGGACTAGTTCATTTTTGGACTGTATTTTCGGTTTATTCTGTTTTGTACGGCTTGGCTGTTGCACTGGGTTCCGAGGCTATGGAATTTCAAAACAGAGTAACTAACAAGTGATCAACAAGATTTAGGAACACTTGTCCAGTGAGGAGATAGTAAAAATCAATATAACAAGATTATGAAATGATAGCTGAAGGCAGGGTGTGCTTGAAATAAACTGAGCAACGAGTTTGTGTATTCCTGCGAACCTTGTCAACAACAGAAGCACGTTCAGGAACAGAGGCTGCGGAACTGCTTAGTGCTAACGACTGCTGCAAGTTAATCCTCCATATCGTTTGAGAGGTGACTCTACTGACCACGTTACACATGGTTCTGCCAAATTGTAGCATGGCCATTAATCTGAAAAATAAATGATGTTTTATGTAATATGCCATAGAAATATAAGCAGGAGGACTAGCCCTACTCCATTCTCAATTACACGTGACATAACTTTCTAAGAGTAACGAGTGATGTTATAAATGACACTCACACTATGTTTATAGGTTGATTATGTGATCTCTAGTTCACAGATCATACGCTTTTATAAGTTTTATTATTTTCAATTTATGATTTCATATTGAGGTTAGGCGGCTGCTGCACATTCGTTCTGTCTTTAAAAGGAACAGTAGATGCAAAACTCTGGCAGCATATTCAGAGCGTAAATTGGTGGGCTAGCTGGACGCGAACCTAGTGGAGTAACAATCAAACCACAATCAAACAGATAACAGTGATTGCGACTGCTTCCGAATGAGTTTATAGAGGAAACAAGGTGTGCTCTACACGGGGAATGCGCAGTAGCAAAGCACGTGATCCTCACATGACGTCACGAAAGGAATTTAGGGTGCGTTCCGAAATTAGCTCTCGGTGCTGGTAACGATCTTTTATCTCTCTTGCGCTGCCGAGTTTGTCACTAGCTCTATCTCTGTCCTACGGATTTTTTTGCGCTGCTAGCTAGTTTTGGAACGCACCCTTAGTTATCATCTCTGTGCGATAAATCCCTAGTAACAAAGTTGGGGAATTTTCGTGGCGTGCCGCAACACGTCACAACGCGAACCCTCTCGGCTGCTTTCTATGTTTCTTAGTAGTCTATGGTAGTTCGAGACAGAGTTCCTTGAAGTCTGGATTTCGCATTCTTCTTCTCCTGTGTTCCAGGTGTTTCTCGCTGTAGAGTTTTAGTTGAATTTTTGCCATTTTAAATGACAACGAGTTGTGAATAGAGCTCAGGAAAGATGCCGGCTCAAGAAATAGCAACTCCCCAACCAGCGGAAGTCGAGGATGCCGCGCCGTCCTCTCAACCGATCGTCGGCATCATATACCCTCCCCCGGAGGTTAGGAGTATCCTTTATCAAAACTGCGTTTTCAAGCAACGTTTCTCCATTTTTTAACTTATCACATCAACACGCATCTCTAGGCTTGCTTAAAATGTGCAAAAATTTTGTAACTGATCGAAACGCACACCTTTCAGGTGGAGGATAGTAATCAATCGAACACGATTCAAAGAACCAGTGGATAAACGAGAGCGTATCGTAAGTCGATGTTGTCAAAATAGCAAATCCTTTCGGGAATATTTTTCAGGTATCAATTTCCTTATACAGCTGATCAGACATCGTTGATAAGACGGCTAGTTTTGTTGCTAGAAATGGCCCGGAGTTCGAGTCGAGGATCCGTCAAAACGAGCTTGGAAACCCAAAGTTCAATTTCCTGAACTTTGGTGACCCGTATCATGCTTATTATCAGCATAAAGTTAAGGAATTCAAGGAGGGAAAGGCTCAGGAGCCTGTCATCGGCCTGGGCGTTGGTAAAGGTGTGAATCTCACAGCTCACCAGAAACAGCAAGAAATTCTGAAGCAAGTCGAACAGCCATTCGTGCCCAAGGATCCACCAGTCGATTTTGAATTCATTGCTGACCCGCCGTCTATTTCCGCTCTGGATTTGTAGGCTTATTTTTATTTTACTCTGAATTTATTTTGTATTGCAGCGGGTCCATTTTAAATTGTCAATTATTTTACAGAGACATTGTCAAACTGACAGCTCAGTTTGTAGCTCGCAATGGGCGCCAGTTTTTGACCAATCTGATGAATCGTGAGCAGAGGAATTTTCAATTTGACTTTTTGCGTCCTCAGCACTCTCTCTTTCAATATTTCACTAAGCTTCTTGAACAGTATACAAAGGTAAGCCCAATACTATTCCATAGATACATATAGAATAGAAATTGGCATTTCTTTTATTTGTGCAAAAGGTGCTGATTCCTCCGAAAGATTTACTTCCTCGGCTGCGAGATGAAGCTGCAAACATGGACAAGATATTGGAACAAGTGAAATATCGTGCAGAGTGGCTCAAGTATCAGGAGGCGCAGAGGCGTAAAGAGGAAGAGGAATTGGAACGCGAAAGAGTAGCTTATGCTCAAATTGATTGGCATGATTTCGTCGTCGTTGAAACGGTTGATTACCAACAGTTTGAAGTTGGGAATTTCCCCGCTCCTACAACTCCGGACGAGGTCGGAGCTCGGGTTTTGATGCAGGTACGTGGATTTTCAATTGTAAACTGTTCAAATACTACTCAGCTACTCGGATAAGTTTTTCATTTAGTACCAACGGATTAGGACATGTTCTCAGTAAATTTGCCTTTCAGGAACGCATTGAGGAAGGAGAGGAGGTGGAAATGCAAATTGAAAGTGACGGGGATGAAGAGCTCCACTCTCGCGAGGGTGAGAAAGATAGAGCAAAGGATAACAACCAGGTGATACTCATAAAATACTGTAAAATAAGAAATCCTGTCAATGTGAGAGAATTTTATATGTATTTCACAAATATATTTCTGCTTATTTCGTTACATCATTAGGAAAAAATTACTAATTTTGCATGTCAGCAGTATCAGATATTGTAACACAGGGTTTTCCAGGTTCAAGATATGGAGGAAGATTCCAGTGATGATGACGACGTTTCACCTCCTGGAGATTCAAACAGAGGCAAAGACCAAAGACACCGCGATACTATGCAACCGCCGCCGCTACCTCCAACCCCTGGCAATGTCGTCGTCAAGAAGGGGTACGATCCGAAACAACATGGTAAGCTGCTGGATTTTTTCGAGTTTAGGTGATTCCTTGGCAATATCGTACACCAACATCTAATCGAATGAATTGATATACAGCTTCCGTGAAGAACACTCGCCCTGCTGCGCCAGACGAGTATTTGATATCTCCTATAACTGGGGAGCGAATCCCAGCAAGCAAAGTGCAAGAACACATGCGAATTGGTCTACTGGATCCTCGCTGGGTAGAGCAGCGTGACAAGCACCTGGACAAACTGGCCCAAGAGACTGTATTCGCTCCTGGAACAGCGATAGAAGCAAGTTTGAAGCAGCTGGCCGAGCGGCGTACGGATATTTTCGGTGTGGGAGATGAGGAGACAGCTATCGGTAAGAAGATTGGTGAAGAGGACAAGAAGAAAGACGACAAAGTTACGTGGGACGGTCACACATCGAGCGTTGAGGCCGCTACACGTGCCGCTCGCGCTAATATTACACTTGAAGAGCAAATCCATCAAATCCACAAGGTTAAAGGCCTCCTGCCTGACGAGGAAAAGGAGAAAATCGGACCGAAACCCGCCACTCGCGCTGCTGAACTCTCCCACATGGCAGCTGCGGCTTCCAAGCCTCAGGCAACCCTGAAAGCTCCTCCAAAGCCACCTGCGCCCAAACCAGTACCGGTTCCTGCTCAACCACCACCGCCTTCGATTGGAATGTCAACGATGGGTATTCCGCAACCCATAATGCCTCAACCACCTATGATGATGATGGCACCCATGCCGCCGATTCGGCCACCCCCCTTAATGAGTAAGTTTCACGTCGTTTATGTGCAAGAATAAAACTTATCCATCACGTACAGCTTCATGGTGTTTTCTGATATTGCAGCACCAGCGATGTCACCGTTTATGCCAACTCCACCCCCGATGCAGCCGCCATTACCAAGTGGGGTAAGATTTAATCTAATTTACTAAAATTTCATGCACAGAAATCGTAAAACCTTTATTCTTTCCTCGATGTTCCTGACTTTGATTCGTTATTTATCTACTTTTTCATTAAAAAAAAAAAACTCAGATTGGAATAAAGCATCCTGGCGAGCCAATGGAAGAAGAACCGCAAGCAAAGAAATTGCGTACCGAAGATTCCTTGATACCGGAGCAACAATACTTGGCTAGAAATAAGGTGAGTGTTCTTGATTGATTTGCTTTCTGTTTCCGCAGGATTATTCAAGCAACAATTTTACATTCATGATATAATTTGCAATAAATGTAATCCGCCTTTTAGGGTCCGGTGCAAGTCAATATTGCTGTGCCTATGATGACCGAGAAAGCTGAGTGGAAGTTGAATGGACAAACTCTGAACATCACATTGCAATTGAGCGATACCATTGCTACAATGAAGGCAAGCATTCACGAACAGACTGGAATGCCTCCTGGGAAACAAAAGCTACAATACGAGGTAATTATTGCGATCTGTCAGAAATGTACCGGAAATCACTTGTCCTTCTTTATTTGTACGCATTTTGAAATCGTGCTTTAACATTTTTTTTCCAGGGAATGTTCTTTAAGGACAATAACACCCTCGGATACTACAATTTAGCCTCGGGTAACGTGATAAACCTTTTACCAAAGGAACGTGGTGGCAGGAAGAAGTAAAAGTTTTTCAGGTAATTAAGGTAATTGATTATAAAAACGTCAATCAATCGACCTACCCTAACAGAATTTTCTGTTTCACTTAGACACTGGATATGTAACAAACTTAAACTACGCATATTACTGACTTCTTTTTTTTCCTGAGGGTAAAGTAAACCAATTACATTAGACAAACTTCTTTTCAAATAAATAATCATCATGGGAATAATGTTTTATTAAAACTTGTACTTTACATGGAATTTAGGCACATGCGTGTAAGTAAAATAGGTTTTTTTTTTTTCATTCTTCAACGACTTGGAGCGAAATTTCTGGATTTTCTCCTGATTATATCTTATCCAGTTAGTGTATGCGTGCCTACAACTACTCAAATTTTCGTGAAAAAAAACGTAGGTGCTACAAGTTTGTAGCAGTCTAATGACATTACGAAACTTTTGCCATTATTTCGCCTACACACTTCACCACAATTTATATAATATGCCTATTGTATATTACACTGGAAATGGAATGCGCTAAGTTAAATTACATTATGCAGTGACGTTATTGCTATTCGAGTAGATCAAAATTAACCTCAAGTAAATTATATTATCATTATCCATACGTAAAATATCACCTGGATGCCGTTTAAATATAATTTCACTAACCATTGACTAAAGAGATACCGATTAATAAAATTGGAATAAACTTTTAAATAAGCGATAGACCACAAGCATTTCCAGAATGCTTAACAGCCTAAAATTTCTGTTGTCAGTCAACGAAATTAAATTTAAAAATAGAAGCCTCCTAATTAACCAGCCCTGCCGTCAGTGCAGTAGAAAACTAAGTCAAGATACTATTGTCAATGAAAATTCGGAATGTTAATTAGCAGAAATCCCTAACAACTTCTCAGTAGTTTGTCAGGGTCTTAGTCTATTTCTTTTTCAGCAGATCGTCGACGATTTTTCTATACCGAACGATCATCGGTTTGTATATCTGAAAATGATTGCAAAACAGTATTACTAAATACTCAAATTTTACGTGTAATATTATTTGCACAAGGTATACACTTTGCCTCACTTACAGATTCCGCATCTTTGTACGGCTGACACAACAGCTGTGGTTCGGGCAACGATGCTGTTATTTCCTGAAATGTCTTTTTTTCCCGTAGCAATCCATGCTTCGCTTGATAAGCGCCTCCCAACATCGCTGAATTAGCTAACTCCTGAAATTGTATTAGTGATTTCGAATCATTATTAAACCGCGGTTTCGACGAAGATTTCGGCCTTTGGCAATCAGACATCGACTCACCGAGACGTAAACAGGGGAATTGAAAACGTCGGCAAGGACTTGGAGTATCGCTTTGTTGTTAGAAGCTCCCCCGGTCGCTATAATGCGGGTGTTTTGGCCTGGAAAGAACGTGAAATAAAATCGAATGCGTGGAACATATAAACGTAAAAAGTTTTCTAGGAACGAAAATTCAAGTAATTCGGATGCCTGACCGATCGTGAAGCCAAAGTCTTCGGCGTGGGCTCTTCGCGCGATAAACTGACCCTCTATGACCGCACGTACTTCGACTTCTTTTGAACTGTATCGGCTGATTTCGTCGTTGGCTTTATTGTATCTGTGATCGCCGTTAAGGAACGGAATTATCTCCTGAGCGTCGTAGTAGAGCCCGATATTCCCGAAGTTTCCCCGAGGCGTGCTCTCCAATAATTCGTTAAAAATTTGCCAGGATCCACCGGCAGCGCTGTCTCTGATTCTCTCACGAGTCAGAGAGCCATTTTTAAAACTGAAAGAATTACTCGCTCTCAATTTTTCATATGTCAAATTTAACTTCTCTCTTCTCTTACTTTTCTAGGAAAGTCTCTCTTACCAAAGCAAAGCCATGTAAGCCCCGTCCTCTAGCGGATTGCAGAAGATGTGCCCCTCCGTGGCAGTTTTCACCTTTTCAAGCCACAAAAAGAGAGTGTCGCTAGTGCCCAAACTGCAAGCCACATCTCCGTCCTTGAGTCTCATTCCTGCGACATTGTTCAACTTTGATCCTTCGCTGTAAAGGCTAAATGGCTGAAAGGACTAAAAGTTACTCACCGATCAGAGAGCCCGGGTTGTCCCCTGTGAATGCTATCACTCGACATTTTTCATCGAAGCCAAATCGCTCAACGAAATACTTCGAAACCGGACCCAAATTCGTGTAGGACGGTACGGGATTTCCGAGTCTCTCTCTGAGTCCTGGAGCGCAAGCCTGTGGGGATGAGAAACTACGTGATGGAGGGAATTTGAAAGAGAATAGATACGGGGATTGTTCTCGACTTACTCTACGTCGCAGAAAAAGAATTTAGATTTGTATAGTTACGAACCTCCAGAAGCTTATCACACCAGTCCTTCGTTCGGATATCTAGAAGATTAGTTCCTGACCCGTCCGATAGATCAATTGGGGCGAAATCCCCGAGGAATAAAGTAGCCGCGAAGCTGCTGACGAGAGATATCCTCTGGAAATGAATTTCCCAAGTAAATATATGGTCGTATTTTGCGTTCGATTGATTACATTTGAGGGTATTGAGTCGAGTCCAGCAATCAGTTGACTTTAACATCTGACGATTCGAAATCTGAACTTTTCTGAGCAAATAATGCGATTCGAAAATTTCAGTAATTAGGTCACACCTAGTGTACCTCGGTGCTGGCATAAGCGTCCGGTCTGTAGTGGGCTATTTTTGCTATTTGCGCACCGGAGAACCTCTCGTAAGCTCTGGATCCTGTTATTTCTGCTAGTTTCTGGAAAACAGAGATAGTCGAAGCGTTAGTCATTCTTCTTATTTACATAGGTAAGATATTCACGTAGAATACGTATGTACATGCGTGTAGAGTGTAGACGTGGACCTCTATGTGCTCTACAGCATATGTGATATCAGTCACATCGCAACGTATACCATAATAAAGAGTCAAGAGCCATACCGCACCGCGGCAAATATTAGAGGAAGTAGTTTAGCTCGTTAGCTCATTTCGCATCATGCAGTGTGCAACATACGTACACACGTATACATACATATGTATATGTATATTGTATTCGTATACTTGTGTAGGTACCGAGTCACCACGGAATGAAATCTTAATTTGAGTAAGGATTAGTCTGATGTATTACTTGCGGTCCGCCCACTGCCTCCTCGAGGATACGACATTGCTCCGTCGTGCTCGAGTCCATCCAAACCGGCGACAGACCGACCGAAAAAAATGTCGCCAGTTGCTCGTGCAAAAACTTGTCCGGATCCAAAGTTTTCAACTGATTACCGCTTCCTTTTCCCCAGTAAACCGTGCCGTGTTGCTGTTTTCATTTTTCACGTCATGCAGGAAGGAAAAATTCTATTAATCGTTGTATTAACGCACTTCTCGCCTTTGACGGCGTCTAGCTTATAATAATGGTATTAGGATCCGATATATATCGAAGAATACGTTGTCTCCGGATTTTTCTATCGTTTTCTTTAAATCGCATCAACTCAGTGTCACAAATAAAAATCCTGTAAGTATAGCTTGCGAGAAGTTTCCCGCATCTCCCGACGACACGTTGGATCCCAAGACGCCGGAAATAATCGGCAATAACGTTTCTCACCTGTGTGCTACCCGAAATCGCGGCAACTTTTGCAAAATCCACACCGCAGACTCGCAATTTGTCGAGAATCATGTCCAGAGCTTTTACCCACATCAGGGTAGGAGCCACCCTGAGCAAGGGATCGCCTTTGTTCTGAACAACTCCTCCGTAGGTTCTGAAAAGAGTCCGTTTTGCTAAGAATACACATATTTTATTGTCAGATAATCACGTCACTTATCGTTGGCTGTTATATTGAACAATATGGAGTGCACGGGTAAGTGGGCATATTTTTCTACTCTTTATATCCCCCCGCTTTTATTGGAAATTATTTATTACCTAAACTCCGGTAAATCATTGTCGAACTGAACGCTAGTCTCGTGAAGAACCTTCAGGTTCTCGTCCACCACAACAGCTTTCAACTGAAACAAATTTAAATCAAGATTAAATCGAGCTGGAGATTTTATTTAAACTTCCTTTCCTTTCCTTTTTATCGCAACAACTCCGCCGTCCCTGATTGATGAGTAACTAAAAGTTAAATTCCATACGCGGCATAGAAACACAGCCTTTTGCACTTCGGTTTCAACTTTTCAAGAGACCAAGAAATGGCCGAAGCTACCGTACGACCGGTGAAAAAAGAGACTCAGTGCCTAACGTGCATCTTTAAATTCGCGGTGATCTCACCGCCTCTGCATCTTACGTCTACCTATGTATCCATATCGCTTGCTTAATTCGTCATCGCAGCTTATGAAATCCGAGTATATCTGCATAATGATATCTCCATGTTCTCCGCGCATCGTTGAGTTGCAGATCCTCAATACCTGTACAGCAAAGAGTGAAGAAAACTGAAGAAAGGTAGAAACAGCGTCTGCAGAACCATTTCAAAAAATCCCGCGCTCAGGTGTCGTTCGATTTCGACTCGCAGCGCCCCCGTTTACCTGTCCTCATCGTCGTTCGCGTGGTCACCTGACGGATATCGTGATATTCGATTCCGAAGCTCCCGGTGTGATGCCGAAAAGCGTAAACGTCATCAACCGGCGTTTCATCTCCTCGTCCGTTTGTAATCCGAGGTGGAGAATCGTCGGCGATAAAACGGACCCCCGCCCTCCCCCCGCCCCCCTCCCTTTTCTTCGCCGTCCTTCGCGTCACCCCCTTTCCTCCCGCCATCCTTTCGTCATAGATTAAACAATCGTGGGGTAACAATTATTACTGATAGTATGTACGTATGGCGGCGGTTCTGCACATGCGCAACGGCCCCCGGATCGAGAGGCAGGTCCCCGCATGTGACCAGTGGTGAATTAAAAACCGAGATAAGGATTCCTTACCGACGAAAAACTAAGCGTAAAAATAAAGAATAAAATAAAAAGAAAAAAAGAAATTAAAAAAAATATCTCCAAAGCACGCACACCAACCTGCCGAGTTCACCGAGGTCTGCCCCCTTTATCTCTGCGAGCGTAATGTGACGATGATGGCGATGATGGAATGATGCGGTTCGTGCCTGTATATAATATACACACTAGGAACAAAATAACACGGGGGTAGGGAAGGGGAGGGGAGGGATGAAGCATGAAAAACGTTGTAGTTTATTTGCACGTATCGCGTGTGTGTCGTAACAATATATTATATTACATTCCCTCTGTGTGAGATATATTATACGCTCTACAATGTTAAATTGTAATTGCAAAGTGAATAAGCGGTGAATGTAAATTATAAGTTACGACGGCCTTACCTGCTGCGTGCTGAGGTCCAGGCCCAGGTAGGTAGCCTTCGTCTCGGGCTCCACGCCGTTTCCGTCACTCATTTTCGCGGTGAGTCTATGCCGATCGGGTATAAATTCGTGTAATAAGGAAGGATCGGAAGCTTTTTGTGGAGGGGCAGAGGGACAGAGGGGCAGAGAGGGAGGGAGGGAGGCAGGGGGGGCGCGATCTCCGTATCTCCGCTTTTCTCCGCGTGTCGCGCGATGTACTCGATGCCTCCGGAGGCGCGTCTCGCTCTGCCGACGTAGACGAGGCACCTCTTCCTCTTCGCGGTGCAGGTAGAACCAGGCGGTCAGGTAGTAGTCTGCAGGTGCGAGAGAGGCGTCGGCGTCGGCGTCGGCGTCGGCGTCGGCGTTCTTCGTCAGCTCTGACTCTTTCTCTCTCTCTCTCTCTCGCTCTCTCTGTGTCTCCCCGCTATACCGTGACGTCGAAATTTAACGTATGTATGTACATACAACGCGTATATAAAATATACCTACATATGATGCAAGCTGGTATAGTATAGTGTCTCGGTAATTGTAACTTGTAGAACCGCGCACTGTTGGAATTGGTATCGCGATCGCGGAGGCTTTACTTGTTGTAGAAACTGTCGCGACGTCGTCGGTTAGCTTTGTAAAGGCTGAGATTGTCGACGTCCCTGTTTGTACCTATCTACCACCGACGTAGTTGCGCGATTTCGTAACCCTCTCTTTTTCACTATTTGTCCCACGTCTCTCTCTCTCTCTCTCATCTCTTTTTATCTCCAGCTTCCCTCCGTCTGTCCGTCTCTATCGCTCTCCTCGAACTCCACCTATTAGCGAATATAATAAAATATAACCCACGCCAATCTTATCTGGATATGTTACAGACACACACACACACACACACACACACACACATGCAAATTCCAACACTATTCCCGATTGTGGACCTATTGTATGTGTGCACATACGTACGTATGTACATACATACATGCTTAATACATATCTATTGCTCATTATGCTACAGCGACATCTACCTTATTAAATTATTACATCATTCTTGCGATGTATGTATGTACGTATCGTTCAGTGTATATATATATATATATGTATGCGAGATATATGGCCTGTTCGTATATCTAATACAATTCATGCATACACGTGCCGAAAAATATTCATTATTCGTCTTATTGCCTGCCTCTGCAGGCTGTTGTAAAGATATTGTATATGTACCTGATTCGGAGGCTCGTCTCCGTCCGTATTAATTGTTAATTGCTTTCGACAGGGTGTACGAATTGTCTAAAATACAGAAATGGCACTTTTTTTTTACCACTTCTATCCGCGATCCAGCCAATGATCTGGTTGTGAAAAGGATGAAGAATGAAAAAACGTGCAATATTCGAACGTTGCGCGAGAAAATCGACGCGACTGTAGTTAATTTGATATATTATACTCTCTTGCCATTTTATTTTAGATGTGAGATTATTTTCAGTACTTGCAGCGTCGTTTACCTCCTTACGTTTTATGCGCCAAACAATTTTTATGTACACCGATTTCGAGAATAACTGTGTACAGTTTAGTTGTTATTTCACCCTTGACCAATGTCTGAAAAGTAAAAAATTCACTTGCGAAATAGACTCGTTCCTGTAATTGCATGCACACACGCATACATTAAACACGAATATTGCCTACGTGTTACATTCTTGACAGCTGCACGATGAAGATCGTTAGCGCCGTTCTTTGAACTATCGTTGAAATAGTTGCTTGCTCACGCGTGTTGCATCTTATATGTATAAATTTTTCTTCACTCTTGCCAATTTCGGTTTGCGCAATATTTTCTCGAAAACCGATCCTCGCGATGAGCAAATTTTTTCTTTCCACAAAATTAATCGCGGTTAAATAAAAACGAAATATATATTGATATAATAAACCGTATAATATTACAATACTCCCAACTTTTGCGAGTAAAATTGCATCATTTTATCGCGTTATCGGCGATTGGTTCTTTTTTTTTTTTTTTTTTTTTTTCTTACGAGTCAAGGAGATGCGACGTCTCTCTACAATCAAGACGAAAAAAAGAGAGAGAGAAAGAGAGAGAGAGAGAGGGAGCAAGTGAGTTGCAGAGGAGAAAAGAAAAAAAAAAAAATGCAGAATTATTATTGCCCGACTGCAGCATATCAATTAGTAAATTATTCGAATGCCATTCTCTGTGGTGATAATTATTATCATTATTTTAGATGCAGTTCAAGTCGAAGCAAGGAATTTTAATTAAGATAATCGAGCGATCAGGTTGATCACCGGTCATTATAATGTAACGTTGGAAATGTGAAGAAGATTTCCGCGGTAATGTCATGTAGATTTAGTGTGTCCGTTACACGTGTGTGTGTGTGTGTGTGTGTGTACAATGTACATGCATAAATAATAAGCTGAATACGCGTGTAGAGAAATCATGCAAAGGCCTGTTTTCAATTCGTATGCTAATTTTGACCGATCAGGCGATATTCGCAACCGCAGGCAGACATGATCGCCGCCATTCGGGTGTCTCTTTCTGCGTTGACTCAATTTTTCTCCCATGCTTAGACATGCCCATATGTATCATGCCTATAGGTATACAGCGTGTGGCATGCATGGGTGGGTATAAGGTATAGGCAGGCATGTAGGCAGCCTTAAGGTGTATCGATAATGGATACGCGCAAGAAGTAGGTATTCTCGATTTCAGCGCGCCTATATTGTTACAAAAACAAAAGCCAAAAGCCAAAACCAAGAGTAAAAGGAAAAGAACTAGAAGAAAAGAAAAAATCCGGTATCTCGTCACTGAAACGCGTATAGCTCAGGTATCAAGTAGGCATGACCAGATAAGCACGGCATGTATGTGTGTGATGAGTGGTTCATAAAAATTATTGCCTGAATGGTGTACAACGGTGTAATAATAACGAGATTAAGGACGTATCGGGGAGAAGAAAAAAGTGATAATCCACCCTCGAGAACGGCAATAAAATTAAAGGCAGCGAGTTCGACACACCGTTTATATTCCTATAGTATTAATGGTCATTAGGCTTACTCGTGTCCGCGTATATATGCACGCTCGTACGAATATACCATACGCAGGTACATGTACATAGGCAAATTTTACGGGTGACGGAAAATTCGCGAAGCGAGCAAAACCGAAATTATCTCGCGGTACGCGGGTTATTATACATATGTAGGTACGCTTGTCTCTCAGCGGATTGGCCGACGTCCAGGTCGACGTTAGTGGCCGCGGCGTAACGCAGGTAAAAATGAAAAATGAAAATTTTTTAAATAAATAATTGATTCGTTGATGGAAAAAAAATGGATTCAAAAGATTTTTTATATGTATATAATTATACGGGTGTCTATAGGTCTAGGAGGGAAAGTTTTGAGTTTTTGCGTCTGTTAATCTGACGTATACGTCTGGAATATCCCAAGGGACGTCACATCCACACGCGTCGGTGGTGGTCGGGGTTGAGTTGGGTCACGTACGTTCCTGGATGCAGGCTTTCGGTCTCCCTGTTTGCGCTGTCGTTGCCGCCGTTGGCGTCGCCGAGGAGGGTGCCGCGAGGTCTAGCCTTTGGCGATGCTCCTGCTTCGTAATCGGGGGTGGAGGCGACGGCGGCGTCGGCGACGCCGGGAGTAAGGGTGCGGAGACTTTCCGCAAAGACCGTCGGAGCCGTCCGTCCGCCTCTTTTGCCGGATAGGAGCCCGAGGGGCGCGCCTGTGTCTTATTCATTTTTCACTGACAAGATGATTGCACGAAATGATCCGCGAGGGCCAGGAAAATAAATATACATACCCATCCGCGTCTCTGTTTGTCCGCCTCCGTGTCTCTTCGCACTCAGACACACACACACCGAGGGAATGAATCCTGGACGAAAACATACCCTGAACGTGGGTGGGTGTGTGTGTGTGTGTGTGGATTATATATTACACATAAACACACGTGAAACTGAACTTCGGTGCATGAATAATGCATGTGTTATGTTTGTTACACGCGCCTATATATGCGTACATGCGTATACATGCTATCTATGGATCGTTTACCTTAATCGAAAAAATATTAAGTCCAAAATTTTCTTTTATAAATCGCTACGCGAAGATACAACGCGTTGATCTGATTTTTTTAAATATTTTTCAATACATATACATTCATTTCTATGATACCTATGTATCAAAATCGTTTTACAGGTGCAAATTGATTAGGTAAAAACGTTTATAAAATTGTATATTTATTATCTCTGAAGAGCAGAAAAGATTCGAGATGTGAGAATTTCTTTTTCAACTCGCGATTGCAGGGCTGATTGAAAGGGAAGAGATTATAGGCAAATCCAGTGAATTCGAGAATATGAATGAATCGGCCTGGGCTTCTATATAATCGTGTAAGTACGTGGTAAAACTCGTTGAACTGAACCGGTGGTAACAGGTTTTTGAGTAAAACGGAAAAAGAAAGAAAACAGTCTAATCAAATTGTACAAATTGTATATAATCACCGATGTAACTTGTCAACTCAAATTGACGAACTCTTGGTTATACGATTATAAAAATGTCTTAAAAAAGGCGATAAAAGGTAACGGAGGAGAAAAAAATAAAAAGAAATAAATAATAAATAAAAGTAACAACACGTGGTCATAAAAACTCTAGCAATTAAATTATTTCAATTTTACGACGGTTTTATAATCACATATGCGTAATGAGTTTCATGAATATAACCAAACCGTTCGCCACACGTTTCCAATTAAGAAATTAATTTTGCAGGAAGAAGGGATGTCGCTGGATAAAAAATCATAAAAGAACAAAATAAGAAAGAAAAAAAGAAAAGAAACCAGCAGAATTCTGGTACCTACTCAACTCTGTATCCGTCCGATCAGAATATCATATGTTCACGAATATGGATATGAAACCGCGTGTAAAATCGCTGTTCGATGGTTATAAAAAAATTTTTATTAAGAAAAAGAACGCCAATGGAAAATTTCCAACATCGAAGATACCGTTTCTTCGTCGAATTACAGGCAATGCGAGCTGATGTTGCAGCTTTTGGTTCCGTTCTTTCCAACGTTAAATGACAGTTAAACGAATATCGTACCTATATTACAAAATTGTTGTTGAATGAAATGATTAGTGTCTGACCGAAAGACGATTTTCAGTCGAAACCAAAACCGTAACCTCATATTCTTCGTCTGCTCTTCTAGTTTCGGCTGAAACCGTACAACCGAAACCGAAACTTACGGGATTAGGTAAAAATTTATTTAAATTTTTATTACCCACCCTAAAATCTAGTATTTCTCCTTGCTTTGTAACAGGCTATTTGATTAAGTTAAACAAAAGATATCAATTTATTAGGATATCACTTTAATTTTGGAGTGGGATGTAGGTATAGGAAAATTATTACGAAGGAAACCCATAAAACTACAATTTATATAAATTTTTAATTCTTTAATAAAGACTTTAGTTACAAATCACAATCAAATAAATAGTGCCTGATACTACACCAAAATAATTAAATCGATGTTTAGAAATAATATCTACAGAGAACACCAAGAGATGACGATAGAATCTGGCGAAGACTGGGTTGGCGATACGGGAAGAAAAGAGCATTAAAATCTCTGTGCCAGGTGACCGCGTCTCTCGGATATTGCACCAAAACCCCGGAATTAAGTTTCGGAAGTCACAGGGACGATGACTGCATACTCGAAGCTCCTTGTCGGGGTTGTTCTGCGAAATGTACGATGCGGATGGCGACAAGAGGCTGTCGGGGGTGGGGGGTGGGGGGCGACAAGGAGTATCGCCGAAGAGGGGTTCGAGTGGCGTGCAGCATCCATCGAGCCGAGAGTCGCGTAAATGGGCAAAAAAGGGCATCGCCTGGTCAGTAAAGATATACTGAAGACTTGACGTCGAAGGTATGAGTGGAGGGTGGAGGGTGGAGGGTGGAGGGTGGCGTTGTGTACATTCGGGCGACGCTGTGGTGTGGATGCATTCGATTCGAGAGAGGGATAGTTTGGCCGGCGTCGAGGACGAGGACGAGGATGAGGACGAGGACGAGGACGAGGAAGGGGTGGCGAATAATATGATAACGCGGGCATGGCGTCGGCTGCAAGGTCCCGTCGTCGCGGCGACGGACGCCGACGGACGCCGACGGACGTGGAGGGACGGAGGCAGCCGGGCGCCGCCGACTCCACCGGCGCTCGGTTCGACGCCAACGAAAGCGACGACGACCCAATGCAAGGATACTTCTTCTGCTGGCATCGTCGCCCCGCCGGAGCCGGGAGCCTCCCTCGACGCCGGGCGTCGCGTCGCGTCGCGGCTTGGCTTGGCTTGGCTTGGCTTCCCTTGGCTCGGTGGCGCGACGAGCGGACTCAGGACTTGTGCAGGGGATCCGAGGATCGGCGCCAACTGTTTTGATGCTTGTTACCCGCCGAGGGGTGCTTGATAAACAACAAGATAGAGGACTTAGACAACCACCCCGATCCTCCCCTTCCGCTCTATATCTATGACTGTAATGTACCCACTATGCTCGTCCCATCCTCCCTCGTCGACGACGCGGGTGCGAGGCATCAAACGCTTCTCCTCCTCCTCCTCCTCCTTCTTCTTCTTCTTCTTTTTCTTTTTCTTCTTTTTCTTGTTCTTCTTCTTCTTTTTCCTGCAAGTTATTATGAAAATCCGTGTAATTGGCACGCGAAGAACCTGCACCCCGGGCAACGGCGCCCTTTCAACGGAATCAACCTCCCCGCCAAATTCCGATTTCTGGGACTACGAGTCTATGTATGTACATGAAGGTGTGCACTGGTATCTGAAATATTGTTTAAAAGGACACTATCAATTGACCTGCGTAAGTGAATCCGTTTTCCAAAGACTCGATGACAACATTTATGCTCATTGTTTCACCGCATCGGAACATCTAATCATAATATTCAGGAAAACAATGTCATATTTTTAATGCACGATGAAACTGTGGATTGATTTTCAATGTGCATATCGAAAGACTGAAGCTGAATGATTTTTTTTTCTAATGCGGAATGAAAGAAACTTTGAAACACGTATATAATATAACGATAAAAATGTAGCCGAAGAAATGGAAAATCCCGGGTTTTCTAACTTGGTTTGTTAAAAGGTTGAGGTATATTAAAAATCGGCTTTCAAGCTTGTGAAACAAACCGCGGCGCGGTATCTCGGTGGTCTTAGATCCCTGCCTAATCCTCGTCGAGTTCGTTGCGAAGCTGTCTATAAAGATTAAGAAACCGCCGCTCTGTAAATTAAAGTGGGAAGAAAAAATAGGCATAAAAATCAACACAGATAGAGAAAATATAAAAATAAAATAGGAATTATAAACGTAGTAGGTAAGCATTAACTAGGTTTTAATAGTGGCGCCACTGTACAATCTAAGCTGTAAAATACAGCACGGTCTATATTAATTAAATTGAATCAGATAATTTTTTATCCGATTTCTCTTTAACTTCATTATTGTGCACATTCGCACCTTGTATATATATTAGACTGTATCAAAAAAATTGACTATTTTTTTTTTTTTTCAATGGTATACTGAAAATATTGTTCAACATGACGAAAAAGAAATACCATAAAAATTTCAGAGTCCTTTGCTGATGTTTGACCTCAAATAACTTTTGAAGGAGTAGATTTATCGTAAAATGACAAGAGACCTTTTTTGTAGAACGTTCAATTTCCTACAAAAACATGTTTATGAATTTTCTGTACGACGCGTCGTTATCTAGTTATAAAAATCGCAAGGAGCAAGAACCATTTTTGCCATGTTATTCTTATGGAAAGTAGAAAATCGCGATGAGGCACCTCTAAATATCAATATTAAAATCTGAAATTTTCATGGTATTCTTTTTTCGTCATCTTGAACAATATTTTCAGTATACCATTAAAAAAAAAATAGTCAATTTTTTTTATACAGTCTAATATATATATATATATATATATCTATATATTAGATGCATGCTGCAGCGATAAATGTAGTATAAAGGGAGGCTATAGATTGGAATTGTCGGGGGATTTTTGCAACGGTAATAATAATAATTGTGGAACCCCTAGAAAAATAGCATATATATGTATATACATAAAAGAGATAGGTATATAACGATCTCTGTGATGCTACGTCAGCTCAAGTCACCCTGCGTGTATAACGCCGGTTGAATTAACTTTATTGCCGGCAAACAGAATTCTATTTTTTCTCTTGTCAATCCTCTCTTTCCTTTCCTCGCCTTTTCACCCCCATATATTTTATTCCTCGTATATCACGTACGAACGAACGAACGATTTTTTCATTCGACAAAAGGAAACCGCGACGCTTTCTATAACGTTATTAAATTACCCCAGGTGCAATGGTGTAATATTAATTTCTTCATCTTTCCCTTCCTTTTACTCTTATAGGAAGAAAAAACCTTTTTTTTTTCTTTTATTTAAATGGAAAATGTATCGTCTTTGGGGCAAGGTTTAACATGAATATATTAAGGACTTATATTACTCTGATATTTTGTTTTAGGCTATAAACTAAAAATTTGCGGAGCGCCGCAAGAAAAATAATCAACTTGGTAAATAACGGACACCCTAATACCCGTGTGGTATAAACGAAACAGTGTTAACACCGAGTTAGATTTTCCCAAGAAAAAAAAACCACCGCCTTATTTCTGTGTCGTCAAGAAAGAAGCGACGGTTCTCCTAGCTTATTAACTACTTTCCGAAACTTTCCTTCATACTATCAAAAACACGAATGTTTGCGTACACCGAGGGGAAAAAAGTAATTGAATCAACTAAATATGTGGTCACGGGAAGCGAAGTAAATATTTATTTGTCTCAATTCAAGATTTATCGGTCTAACAAAATGTTTACTGTGATTCAACTAAGTTTTGTCAGACAAAAAAAAGTATTTTGCTAAATTAAGTAAGTATAATATGTAGGTACGCCATGAAATAAGTAATCCTTTCCCTCCGCGTGAAGACGGAAAGCTTACGACCAGGATATTGCATAGAATATCAAAAAAGAAAGCTCCGTTCGCGTTTTAAAGTCCCGATTAAAGACGGGGATGAAAATTTACGAAGCTACTTCCGCATCCTCCGCTGCAAGTTGTTAAAAATATTTGTCCGACTGGCCGGAGACGGTCGAGAGGTTGAGGAGGAAGTCGCGTGAAGTTGTGTGCAGAGATCGGATTCGCGTGTTTGCGGTGCGGGAGGGAGGGAGGGAGGGAGGATTTCCGCGGGCCGAACTCCTCGGCGATTTCCGCGACTCGGAATGTCTGCCAAACAGCCTCGATCTCTTCTATTCGACGGGACACGCGGCCGCGCTTCACCGACATGAATGCACCCCGAACATCCCCCGCGATTTCTCTTTGCGCCCGTACAAGCAAGCAGGCAAGTGTGCGCGTCTCTCCACACTTTTCTACACCCGGATCCGTGTGTGCCCCGCTAACGCCACGGAGATATACAATAAATGGCGTCAAGATCCGTGTCGCCGGCTAGAATCCGGCGCGCCGGTTGTCGCGAATCGTGGCACCAGCCACCCTTACAAATAGGGGCGCACTCGCCCACGCGGCCAGTACACGCAAAAGCTCGCGTACGTCTCTGTCGGACGAGGTATTTCACAGGTAGGGTGAGTGTAGCGCTCGTTGACGTCGCACTTAGAGACCCAATTATGGACCCTTTTTTAATTTTTACTTTTTTTTATTTTTTTTTTTTTTTTATTTTCCTAAATTCACAATTTACGGCACAAATTGTCAAGTTCTCGATGACTGAGACTAATTGCTTAGAGGCTTCGACACTACAAAGTTATTTTTTGGTTAATTTAGGACTAAGGATTAAACGGATGCAACCGAAAAAGGTCAACGATTGGGACAGAGTCAGTAAATGGTACGCTTACCTTAACGCAGGCTGAGACCACGACGAAACACCTCAAGTTTCCAAAGATATGATAAAGTATTATGTATATATATATATATATATATATATATATATATATATATATATATATATATATACATATTATTAACATACATAACGCTCAGTGTCCCACCTTAAACTACTTTTTTGGTAACAACTGCCCAGTTTTTTGGTTCCACATGGTCCCTGAAATATTACTAAGACTAAAAAAAAGAATACATATAAGATTTGTTTATTTATTTACTTGGAAAATAGTAGATGAAAAGAAAATGGTTGAAGTTTGTACTTTTCTTCGGCGAAAAGTATTTTCTGCTAATTTACTGTGAAAATCCGAATGCCAATTTTAGAGACAAACTTAATACACATGAAAAAAATTTTCTTCTTATTGTTTTTGTTTTTTTTTGTTCCTCATGTATGATGAGCAATTTTTAATTTTTTCATTTCGAGTTCAGATTCGTAATGAGCGATCCCAAAAGCCCAGGCATACAAAATTCCAAGTGAATTTTACAATGATCCTGATCATTGTTTATAATGTCCTATATCGTACGCACATTACACGACTATACCTGCATTAGTTTATACTTATTTTTTTAAATCAAATATTCACATGTTACACCTGATTCACACCATGTATTATTCACCTACAAAATTAGAAAACTTGGATGAAATAATCGCAGTGTAATATACGGTTGGTTAAATTGTTTACATTCATATTCATTTCAATTCATTTTATTATTTACACGTTATACATAGTTTCATATTTAATTCTCATTACATTGTTTTTCGTCAATTCCTTAAAGATATTTTGAAGATGCACGAGCGGCTTGTTTTTTCTCCATCGGGATTGATTGATTTACAACTCGTATTTTATTCTCACATATCTTGTGCGTCCGTTTTCTTTTCCACCTAGACTATTTATCTCAACATTATTTTCACACAACGCTTATAAGCTGTATAAAGAATTACACGCGCGACGCGGCGGGTAATTCGCGCCGAAAATCTCAGTCACGTCGCGGCTGCGCGTTGTATAAATAGACGACGTCTATGATCGGCGCCTTACGATTGTCTCGTGCCCTATACGTTGCAACTAGTTGAATATACGTCTTTTTATATATATATCTAAGGGGCAATATGCAGGGTATTTTATACACAAATGAAATGCATTTGAAAAACAAAAAAATCAAGATATTTGGAAGATATTTGGAACACGTATCGATTTACAATAATTTTTTCGATAAATAATGATGGAACTCCATTTGAATGAATAACGTATACGTATAATTATAATTCTGCGATACTGTGAGTATAAGAATATTATATTAAAAATATATAAGAAGAATGACGAGCGTGAAAAATAATACGCGCAAAGTTTCGCGTATAATCTGAGAGAAGCGGGGAAAAAAGAAACCGACATCGCCGAATCCCATTATGACGCAGCAATATATAATTCTTTGAGTTGTAACCGACCACCGGGCGAGATGTAAGTGGGTCAATTGGTGCATAATTCCAATTTAAGCCGCGTATTACACGCTGCGTACATATACGTATACACACGTACAGACACAATACGTACACAATTTTTCCCTTGGGCAGTACGTACGTGTGTACCGCGTACGTAGAACGATGTATAAGGCATATAAAGGCGGATTAAATACAACCGACTTCTTCTTATTGCGGAGTTCCCGCTAAAGCGTCTCGTTAAAAATGACAAAGACAAGTGGAGCACGTGTACAATACGAATAGGGTAAAAAAAAAAGAAAAAAAGAAAAAGACAAACAAGAAGAATGATTTGCGTAAAAAGAATATAACCGAGGCCATAAAAAATGACAAGCATTTATTAAGTCATTATTTTCCTCAACCACAACGATTTTATTCCGATGTATCTCTTGCAAATATATAGCCTGCCTGCAGTGCGAAACGTATCAACAAGACACGATGTACGCAACGATAGGGATAAAAATGCATCTTCATGCATATATTATTATATACATGTTGGATCAGTCACTCAAAAAAATCTTGGATCAACCTTGAGAAAAAAAGATCCTCAAAGTTTCAAGGCTCTATCTTGAATATTAAGGGGTATCGATATTTTTTTCTTTTTTTCTTCTTATAACCAAATTTTATTTCTTTTCAGACTTTGATTTTTTCGGAATTTTATAACGATTGAAAAAAATCGTCAAACAGTATAGACAACTAAATCTGAGATTGAAAATACTTTTTATTCAAATATTTTCAGTTTTTTTATGACGGAATATTCAACGTGGCATCGAAAAAAAAATATACCCTAGACATAAAAAATAAAAAAATTTACCGATACCCTTTAACAGTGAGATAGAGCATTGGAACCTTGAGGATCACATTTTTTCAATCTTAACTTAAGACTTTTCAACTTGGAGCATAATAATTTTTTCGAACACTCAGGTACATACACACGTACACAAATTGAAGGTTAAAATTACAGAAAATTGTTCGTCCCTGTGATTCGGCGAGTTTATAAGTACAAGCCTGTACGGTAGACATTGGTCATAATGGGGATGGTTTCGTGGGCGTCGTCTGCGCGAGGGTATTTCGCCGAAGGTGCGGTCGAGCCTCGTATCCTATCCTTCGGTCCGGAATAATAGAATAGAATTCGGTTATACGCGTGTATCTGTACGGTTGAAGGAAAGAGCGGTTCGTCCCCCGCCGTTACCGCCGCCTCCGCCGCCGCCGCCGCCGCCCGTCGAAGTTAAAAGACCGTGAGACGACGGGCGACGGGCGACGGCGACGGCGAAGCGGAGAAGCGAAGACGGAGGGGGGAGGCGCTGGCGCCTGCAGCGCTGAATTGGCTGGCGCCAAGAGCGACCGACCGCCGGCCGACCGACGACGACGACGACGACGACGACGATATCGCACAGGAAGTTACCGCAGGCCGCACCTGTCCCTGTTGCCTGCCTGCCATCGCATCGTTGCGAGTCGAACCGGCTCGAGGACGAGCTTTGAGCTGCTCCAACCGGCTGCGCTGCACACAAGCATCAGGCACAAGCTGCAGCGCCGGCTGCTCTCAGCTCACCTGCGCCTAGGTGGAAAAGCGCGAATTATGCCTAAATCCGGCGCCCGGCGTAACCTCCGACTCCTCGCCGCAGACGGCTTCCCTTCCCTTTACCTCCTTCTCCTCTTCCTTGCCCCCCCCCCCCCCCCCCCCCGCCCCTTCTCCCTACTCCCGGGGAACCGCCGGTCGGTGTATCTTTAGCGTGGCGCCGCGTCGCCCCGTTCAATGAAAGTACGAAGAATGCGAGCAATTTTCGTTATGTCTTCGAAAATAGAACCGCCGCGTTGGGTATCCGCGGCGTGCCTCCGTGGCGAGAGAACTTGCGGAAAAAGGCGGATGCTGGCCGCGTCTCTGTGTGTACCCGATGGATAAACCGATATCTACTTCACGTTTACGTTGAAGGTGGTGTGCGCGTGTGTGTAACACGTTACACGCGTTGCACCGCGATTATGCCTCGCTCGTATACACGCATTACATATACGAGTAGGTATAATAAATGCGCAAAGTACATGTATCTTGCCCGACGCCGAGCCGTCCGGTCACTGGAATTCCCATTAATCCACGCCGATTTTTCATCACCCGTAAGACGACGCTTTTGCATTCCGTATAGATACGTTAGGTACATACCTATGTGCCTATTTGCAGTGAGTGTACGTATCGCGTTTATTCCCGAAAATTTTTATGTCTGTATATTGTAGTGTCGGTGATACGTGTGCCACGTTATCTCACTGATTACTGTCGAATTTGTTTATTCCGAAAAAAATAAATCCAAGCCTTATTTAAATTTCAACCGAAAAAATTCCTTCTCTCATTGTCGTTTATCAATGTGTAAGTACAAGAGAATTAACGTCGTCCAAACGCTTTCGGTCTTCTTATTTTACTCTATATGTATATCTTTCGGTTACATATTGAATTTCAGTACGACTAATTAGTTTCACAAGAGTAATCATACTTCTCTTTCTTTATGCTCGCATTCGAAGATACGATGTATCTGGAAACAGGAATTTGCGTATCATCTTGTTGTTAAATGTGACTGTGCGTGAGTAGAAATTCCGCGAAACAGAATTTTAAAAACAGAGAGAAAGACAGAGAAAGAGAGAGAGAGAGAAAGCGAGAGAAAACTATACGGGCTGGATAAACTGTTATTACGTTATACGTAAACGAGAGAATGATGAACTGTTTGTTTGAAAGAAGCCACGGTGAAAAAAAACCGCGAGAGAGTTGATATACCTAATGATACAACACTATCTTCTCTGATATAATAATTTACTCCTTGTAAATATTGCTCCTCGACAAACGAGGTTCTTGCATATTGGTGGTATTGTTATTATTATTATTGTTATTATTGAATCTGTACGTATAGAACGTACATACGTGCACAGAGGTACGCGAATAAATTACTGGCGAGAATATTCTGCGATATGGATATTGTGTAGGTTACGTGGTATAGATATCGTTAATGAAAATACTAATGATAAATACGAATATATTTTGCTAACGGCAGCTCGTTTCCCCTTTGACGAATCTTGCCTGTAACATGAAAATTTTCAGTCTCAAAGTTCCACGCGAAATTGCACACCGCACACGTCCCACAAGAGAGTGAGCACGGCGTGAGACATTCTTCATCCTGGATCCACTAAAAAGAGGTCGATTAATCCGTGGCAGAATCTCTCGACGAGCTACAGGTGACGGCGCGTGTATACACAGAAGAAGCTTGTACAAGCGCAACCGTCACAAGTATGCATCATACATTTATACACGCACGTACGTCTGCCCCCGACATGGCGCAAGAAATTTGCCTGCAATCACCAGACGCACACAGTACAGTAGGTGTCGGGTGTAATATTTATATCAGTCATAGCAATCTAGTGCGTACATAGGTGAATAAATATGCGTATAGGTGCGTGGCGTACAGTGGCATGTTGATAGACGGGATATATACTCGTGGAACGTCGGCGTGTATATACGTGCGTACGCCGAGCAACGATAGAATAAATTGTGTTTTTATTCGAGAGGCCGGCGGGAGCGCTTTGTCATTTAAAACGAGTCGTGGGTGGGTGTTCCTTTGATGTGGTCTACGCACCAGCACCAGAACCAACACCGTCGCACGCCCGCACGCCCGTATATCGCGGCTGAAAATTCGTCTTGGAATGTTGACCCCCGGTGGGACAGGCGCTGGCGCTTCGTAAAGAGACGCTGGCGTCTGTCTAGCCTGCGGCCGCCCCCGTAGACGGGCGAGTCCACCTCAAAGTCGGCGTGTAACGCCGCCGCCGTTCCGCGAGCTGCGAGCGTTTTTAACCGTTCCAGCTGATCGTAAGAATAAATAAGCGGAAGGAGTGGGCTTAGGAGAGAATAAGAAGGATCATCGGTGCGCCGACTTCCATCTATTGACATTGAGGATCGGGGTGGATCGCTTGTGTGCGAAAAATCGTTGAAACTGGATCACGGAAATCGTGGAAGGCGTGGAAACGGTCGAGGCCGTTCGGATCGGTCGGTGATCCGCGGAACGTAGGGCGAGACGGTAGAGTTAGCTACCTGCGCGCCGGTGGCGCCCCTGGCGTAGAGAATGGGAAGCGCGGGAGCCGCGGCCATGTTTAACAATCTGCCCTGTGCGTTTAGTATGCCGTGGTCGGTGGTGCGTCGCGTTAAGGCTCCTGGTGCAGACGAGGAGGAGTTGCTCACCGAGAAGGAGTTGCTCACCGAGAAGGAGTGAAGTATGTGTTCATGACGGAGGCCTCGTGCGACGACGACGACGAAGCAGAAGAAGCAGAAGAAGAAGAAGAAGAAGAAGAAGAAGAAGAAGAAGAAGAAGAGGAGGAGGAGGAGGAAAAAAAGGAGGAAGAGGAGGAGGAGGCAAAAGATCGAGATAAATAGTAGGAGGAGGAGGAGGAGGCGAAGAACCGCGGTCTGCTGGCTGCCTCTCTCTCATTGTCAGTAAATCCTCGTCCGTAGTGTCGTGCCGCCGGGGTGTTCGCGTGTGTATAGAGAGCAAAGAGTATAAGAGCCGAGGCTAAGCTGAGAGCTTGAGCCGACTCTCAGTACGAGAATACACGCGTACGTTCGTACGTAGAACGAAAGGGAACTCAACGAATCGGGCGTCCCCTGACTAATAGTGAAAAAGCAAGACACGCGAAAGGAGCATAAGTTACTGCAAAGGTATATAAATATAACAATCGGATAAAATAACAGAGTTTAAATACCTGTCGACGAATATTAGTAAGCAATTGTTATTGCGCGTTGTGCGTGCGTCTGTGTTTGTTTGTGAATGTGTGCGTGCGTGCTTTCGCCTACGTATCAAACTTGCAAGCGCGTTCCGCCGACGAACGACTTGACGACGATCAACAAGTTCGACAACTTTTCGGCGCGTCGATCGATCGATTAGCTCGCGTTTGTGTTTCGTTGTTCCGAAAACATACGACGCGATCGGTGCGGGAGGAATTGTACGTTAATTTTACTCACGTTTTACACACGCGTGTACTTTGTTGGAGATATACTTTACACGCACACGAAATCCACACTTTGATTGAACGTATAAATAGTTAATAAAAATAACGTTTTTGTGTATTTTTGTAATATATATACATGCATACATACATACGTTTACATGCGTCTCATATCCATCAGGCTCTCGCTCTCTTTCCCCCGCTATTTCTATCATTAAAAATGAGATGATAATTATATTGATAACAATTACAATAACAATACAAGGACAATAGTCATTGATAAGTTAAAATCTTCTTTCTTTTTTTTTCATTTCTTATTATATAGAAATTATTCAACGTGTGTTAAACCATGACGATGGTGTGACAACAACGACGAGAGTGTGCGGAGAAGCTAAGAGACCGTGTGATCAACAAACCTGTTTAAAATAACCGACCAGGTACACGTAATCGTGCGTCTCTGTGACGTACAACACATACCTACCACCACTGCCGGTACAGCGTGTTGGTATATACGGGATAAAAAAACAAAAAAAAAAATCCAAGAGGGAATAATAATAATAATAATAATAATAATAATAAACGAGTGAACAAGAATAAGTGATGAGAAGTGTAAAATGTTAATTGGTGATAACAAGGTATTAATAAATAGTGGTGTCCGTAACGGAATCGTAATCAAAGTGTTGTTATGTGGGGCCACAGCGGTTGTGGCCAATACCAGGAGCATCGTCATCGTCATCATCATCGTCAGCAGCAGCAGAAGCAACAGAACCGTCCTCGTGGACGTCGTGCAATTTTCAGCCTTATCAAAAGCATCCTGGTCGTCGATTGTGAGATCCGGTGATCCGTTGCCGCGTGTAAAGTCGTCGTCACCGAGCTGGACTGAGAGGGTAGAAAAAAATCGGGAGGATATCGATAGGAGATCGAGATCGTCGTCTTACTCGTCGAGTTTTGTCGATGATCGTAGAGAAAAGAGAAGAAGGTGGCGTCTCCAAAGACGCGTCGTGATTCTCGTTGTTCTCGTTAAAAAACGTAGACGTAAAATCATCACCCCGCTGCTGTTAGCCGCGGTGGTGGTGGAGGAGGTGGTGGAGGTGGTGGAGGTGGTGGAGGTGGTGTGCTCCGCTCTTTCACTCGGTATCAACGCCGACGGCGGCGCCGCGCCGACACAACAAGTCGGCCAAGAGACAGAGACGGTGACGGGAGGAGAGGGCGAAGAGGAGGAGGAGGAGGAGGAGGAGGAGAAGCAAAAGAATAAGAAGAATAAGAAGAAGAAGAAGAAGAAGCACCGACGACGACATACACGCGTCGTCCGCGACGCCGCGAGCAGCAGCCCCTCTCTTCTTTCTATTCTTCTTCGAGTTGACGTTGATCCGAAGTTGCTGCTGATACTTCTTACTATTGCAGCCTACCGTTACCATCGGTTCGAAAACCAATCTTCGTTCTTCTTATCCCCCATGCGAACGAAGCCCGCTTGTGAGATACAGGCTTAAGGAAAAAGATCAAGGAAACAAGTATCACCCACCCCACGGCGTATTACATCCATCCATATTTACACACATTCACACCTAGTGCGGAGTGTTGGGTGTGAATATTTTTGAGAGAAAGGAGAAGTTTTTGATCTCTCTCTCTCTCTCTCTCTTTCTGTCTCTCTCTTTCTCGCTCACTCTCTCTCTCTCTCTCTCTTTCTACGTATTATATACTATTATTATTGTTAATTGATAATCATTTTATTTTTCCTCCCATCTCTCGTTATCGTCACTATTCCGTACTGTATATATATTTATATACACACACACACATATATATATATATATATATATATACATAATCTTCCGCTCTCTCGCATTTGCATTTTTTTTTCGCGAACGAACGTTGTCGTTATTGTACACCACGCCGCGTGTTTTCGCTCAGGATATTGTGTACATAAGCACGAACCTTTAACGAACAGTGAGACGGATTGATTTGATTCAACGGTGATAATCCAGTGTGATCCGTGGAATTGAAAAAGGAATTGTGATAAAAAATAAAAATTTTAATTGAGAGAATTCGAGAAGGGAGGAAATAAATCAAATATATAATAAGAAACAAGAAAGAAAAAAAAGAACAAACAAAACACAGTGCGTGCGTGTGCGCGAGTGTGTGTGTGTAATAAAAAAAAAAAAAAAAAAAAAAAAAAAAAAAAAAAAAAAAAAAAACGTGAAATCGAGAAAAGCACAACTGTTTGAGAAACGCGGTTAAAAGTACTGGCCCCCAAATGCACAACCGGGAAATCCTGTTTCATGTTCATGTTCTGGAGCAAACGGACTCTGCTCACTAAACGTCTCCTTAAGGCAAAAGTCCGTGGGGAGCATGAAACCGAGTGTGAAACTCAAGAGAATAATCATCACATTATACCGTACTCGATTGGTTCGACGAGCGAATCATCATCGAAGCATCCAACCTCAGGCAACGGCGGCGGCAGCAACGGCAGCAACAGTGCCATCGGTCCATCGACGACATTGGGCGTAGCTAGCGCGGGAAAAACGACGACGACGACGACAAATTGTTGTTGCTGTTGTTATTGTTGTTGTTTCACCACCGGTAGCGAGGATAATCGTCGTCATAATCATCATCAGCATCAGGATCAGCAGCGTTACAGCAATGCGGCGTCAGCCAGCGTCGACGATACGTCAAACGAGTACAACGGCCGTATAAATAGGTGCAAGGATCTGCTGAAAAGTTTGAAGGAAAATCAGCTGGAAATACTTTTGGCCGCTGTAGAAAGCTACGGGGCTGATCTAAGCGGCTGTGTTCTCGTACCGAGGCGACGACGAGCCGACGGAGAACGAAGGACCGTCGAAAACCCGACGAACGATTATCGTACGACGATGTGCTGCAGGGAGGAGAAGAACGCGGTGCAACAGACGCAGCGATACTCGGCTCGTTATCATTATCATCATAATCAACACAGTCAACACAGTCAAAGACTGCTGCAGCAGCGACAGACCCGAGGGGAACGCCGATCGGACGATAACGACGAGAACGCGATGCCCATGGAGGAGAGGAACCTCCCGTCCCCTCTCGTCGCCGATCCAACGTCGACGACGACGAATAGCACGTGCAGCAGGTTCGGCCGAGGCGATCGACAGACGTCTTACCGTTCGCGAAATTCCGCCGGTGCGACGCCGGCGTCGACGGGTCGCAACAACGCCGTCGAACCCCACCTTCTCTGCTGCCAAATTTGGCGGTGGCCCGACCTCGCCGACAGTGATGAACTTAAGAGACTTCCGGTATGCCAATCCGACCAGGATCCCGTGTACGTTTGCTGCAATCCCTATCATTGGAGTCGGCTCTGCAAACCCGGTGAGTTTATGTTATATCGATATGTATGTATGCATGGGTAGATTTATCATTTTTGCAATGTTGTGCGATTGATTGATCGATTGATTGCCAGTGGCGTTTTTCGTTTCTTTTTTACTTTAGAAATTGTCTCAATTTATGAAACAGCTACTCGACGTTGTGATTGAAGAGAATGAAGTTCGTTACGTTAACGTAAAGTGATTCATTTTTTAGAAAAAAAAAAATCATTATTTTGAAACTGTAGGCTCGTCTAAAATTGAATAATTTATTATTAACAAGCGAAGTGTATTCAGGTTTTGGAAATTAAACTCTTTCAAAACCGTTTGAAATTTTCAAAACAATCATTCCAGTTCTTCAATATTGCTTTACATTAATGATACTATAGATTTAGATCTGCTTGTTATGATTAACCGATTCATCCTCCACGAGTTCGGCTGTAAATCCCCGATTCTTCGTATTATCTTTAACCAAACTCGAATAATTTCTTCCTCCTTTAATGCGCGGTGATTGTTGCTAATGATCAGCCGGACGTCGTTGCAGAACCGCAACAACAACAACAGCAGCAGCAGCAGCAGCTGATTGTGAATTTGATACGACGTCTTTGTGACGATGATGATAGGTTCTCTTATTAACGTCTTCCCGCTAATTTTCGCGTGTACCTTAATATGCATAATATACTGTTCAAATATTTTCACATCCACATTGCAAGTGTATAATCAAATGTAGAGTACGATAACGATGTGTTTTTACGTTTCTCGATAATGACAGACAGATATATGAAAAAGTGAAGAAAAGAAAAAAAAGATAATTTTTCGTTACACAATTTGTCGATTTACGATTATATTAGGTCGTAGAAAATCCACAAGTAAAAAGAGAAGAAAAGAAAAAAAGAAAGGGTGAAAAAGTAGTGGAATTTGAGGAAAAAATTATTCAATTCAGTGTTTAATTTTAATCATATTCCATCAATTATAAATATACGATTCTGCATTGATGAAATCTTTCTTACGAACAACTATTCGAGATTCAAAAGCGTCGCGCCGCGCCGTGGCGACCGATTTTCAGATAACGTTGATCACACATTCTGCCCGCCGCCATATATCGCTATCTGTATAGCCTCGGTTCTCTTTGTGTGGCAACGTTACCGTCTCGTATATTACATTCTACTCGGCGCCTGGCGCCTGCGAATCGCGAATTGCGAATTGCGAATTGCGATACGGTACAACGGTAGGATATGTATATAGGTAGCGCACGTTACGGATAAACGATGCCGTAAGAAACCTCGCATTGTAAAGCCGCGGAAAAGAAAAATGTATATGAAAATAAAAATTGAACCGCAGTATCTACTTCGTACGTGAAAGTGAAAGATCGTCGTTATTGTAAGAGAATTTACTGTTTTTGTACACACGATTTATGTACGTGTATTTTAGGATGGTCCTTAATAGAGTTGTTTTTTAATTTTCGTCCTCCCACGGGGGCTTAAACCCTTTGAAATTGATAAAAAAAAAAAAAAACCATGAATATATGAAATAAAATGGGAAAAACTTGATTTTGCTCTTCGAAAATAATAAAACTTCGACAAACCAATATATTTTATTATACAGTTTTTTTATTTCGTAGCTATACTTGACAGAGAACGATAGTTTTATATTGAAATTAAACTTTGAACGTTAATAATAATTAACACATGAATACTTTCATCGACGAATTTTATGCGTCTGAGCTTTTTGTCGAGCGTTCAATTCTCTATGAAAATATATATTTTCCATTATTTTCGGTACATTCGTCAACGATTTAAAATAAAATTTCAAAGAACATAAAAAAAAGTTTTTCCCGTGTGATTTCCTCATAAGATACTTCGATCACAAACCGAACTATCTTAGAGTTCATATAGACAGTTCAAATTTTCAGGGAATTCTTTTTTATCCACTTCAAAACATCTCAGCTCCTTGGGAGCATATAAATTAAAAAATGATCCTATAAGGACCATCCTATAATGTACATATAGATACTGTACCTAGAAATGATTTATTTTGTCGGAGAAGGTCAGGATTGAATACTTAATTTATTTCAACGTTTCGTTAACGGCGCAAAGTTTCCATCTAGTCTAATGGTTGCCACTATTTTTTCCTCAAGATGGCCGGTCGGGCCCGGCTGAAACGTTGAAATAAATCAACTATTCAATCCTGACCATCTCCGTCAAAATATATCATTTCCACAAACACCATCGTTACAAATCCCGTATCCATAGATACACATATATCTATACGGAATATGGTTTAAAAAAACGATGTAAAAATCGTCGAATAGTACATTACATTCGTATGTTTTTACCGCTGTTTGTTGCACACGAGTGAGAAATGTCTGAGAGGGATGAAGACGGCGGGCGGGGGAAGGGGAGGGGGAGGGGGAGGTGGCGGTGGCCGCGGCACTTACCAATAGCCGCTGCACACAATCAAAGTCAGGAAGGGGGGCAGGGACAGGCAGAAGGAAATGAATCTAAAAATAAATCGTGTATTCGGCGGCGAGTCAGGTTGTCGGCGAGGGGGTTGCAGGGGGATCGGCGCCGACGGCGAGTGCGGGGTGGGGGGTTCTTGACGGCGCCGCTGCGTGTCATTGCTGGCGCCAGCTAATTGTCGAGGCCAGCCGCAGCATGAGCCGAGTTGCTGCTGCTGCTGCTGCTGCTGTTGCTGTTGCTGTTGCTGCTGACGCTGACGCTGACCGAACCGCCTCGACGAACGTTCCTGCTTGTTTCTACCTTCTGTCCTGTCGGGAGACAGACTCTGCTCTACTCTCTCTCTCTCTCTCTCTCTCTCTCTCTTTCTCTGTCTGTCTGTCTATCTTCTTGCGTGTGTCTCTCGCGGCGATAGTCATTCCACCGTCATTTCGATCTTTCGTTCCTTCGTACTTTGTCACCGATGGTAGGTATGAGTCCAGGGTGTCCAGTATTCGTGGAAATTATGGAATCAGGGAATTTTTGAGGGAATTTTATGTCCCCTGTAAACCAAAAAAAAAAAAAAAAAAAAAAAAAAAAGAAAGAAAGAAAAAACAACCTGGTTATCTTAGGGAATTTCATGTCGTATCTGGAATTATATATAGGTATGTACGAGGTTTGTAAAAATTTATCTCACCATTTGGTGAGAGGTAACTTATCAAAAATTGTACGTGATAGAGAATTCTTATAAATTCGCCTCACGATCAGCTGTGCTCTAGTCAAACATAAAATATTCTTGTTCGTATGACTATTGTGTTTTTCATTTATTATGTACGCGACAACAAACTGGACAAATAATGATTCTTGTCTGGAAAACCTGGTATTCTCTCACCTCTCTTGAATTAGGTTTTCACAAATAATTGGACACCCTGTATAACGCAATGTCGGGATGTGAATTATAAGAAATTGAAATTGAAATTATTCGTAACATTTAACGTACTTATACACGAAACAACAACGTGTTAGGTAAAGTAGTTTCTCCAGAATTTTGGAACTTTAGAATGATTCTTCTAAATGTCGTTTGTTTACGATTCTTTGTTTCTTTTTTTTTTTTTTCTTCTATCGTTACTTCTTGGTTGTAATTAATTTTATGACAATCATCCTGTACAATAAAGAAGGTGAGGGACAGATGTTGTTTTTTTATTTATTTTTTTTTTTATTTAGCAAACATGCGTCGTTACAGTAACGTTACTATAAAATCAAACTCGTGTGATACATTATTTGGTATATAAAATTGGATATTATACTTATGTACACATGGACACGGGGGTTTGTACAAATTCTAGTATTGTTATTTTATGTATATATATATATATATATATATATATAACGCGGATCGTTTGTCATCAATAAGCCGCGGTACTTATCTCTCTAATTAGATGGTTATCTCACTGCTTCCTAATTACGCCGGGTTTATAATCGGTGGATTTGGTGGTGGTGCTGCTGCTGCTGCTGTTGCTACTGTTGCCGATGTCATGTCGCAGGTGTTTTTGAACGAGCCTTTCGATTATATATATATATATATATGAGCTCACGCGTCGTTCCTATGCTTTTATAGAATCGTAAGGATCAAATTGAACTCTTAATTTTTTATTTGAAAAACGTCGTCCACGTTTGCGAATCTTGCAAAGTATAATCGATATTATTGAACGCGTGCGTGTCTGTGTAGTAATTAAAAGATCGTTAATTAATCTGCGGTAACGACTTGGATATGGTCGTAACAATTCGAGTTATAAATTATTTAAACAATTGAGCAAGACTGCATCTTGCAGCAGCCCAACAGCTTATGTTACATGTGAAAATACTTCGGCTGCTGCTGCTGTTGCAATCGTCCCCGTATAGTTATTATAAAACTTGATATATCTTAAAAGGACAAAAAATTCTACATACCTACCGACGTTTTAAGTATACGCTATTCGGTCAGCCAGCTAGCGAACGATCTAATAATAGAAAACTTCCTATTTTGGAAGCAAAAGTTATTCCATATATAACGGATATTGCGTTCCTATTTCACGTTTGTCATAATAAATAATAACGCGTTCAGCAGCAGCAGCAGCAGCAGCAACAGCATTCGTGACAGGAATTGTATATTGCTTTTCTGGTTGATTATTACACGTCGATTTATTACTCTACAAGTCCTTTCATTTTTATTTCCAAGAATGAATGGTATGTGGAAAAAAATAAAGTCATTTTTCGTTCTAATAATTATCAATTATTATTTATTTATAATCTCTTCTTTTTGTCTAGTTTTGTAAATATAATTATACGCCCAATGTCACACAATTATCATTATTCTGGTTAGACTGCAACGCCTCTCTCTCTCTCTCTCTCTCTCTCTTTTTACGTCTCTCTCTTTTTTACAAACCGCATAATTGCACCCATCAGGCAGCGGCGGATTTCTGCGAATAACATATTTTATTCGAGTCCGCAGATTTCGCTGCCGTTCGGGGATATATAGAGCTGCATTTACATTATATACATATATATATATATATATATTTAACAGTTTTATCTATCTCACGGTATTTTTAAATGTAAATTTTTCTTATTTCTGGTTGTATAAAAATGTTGATATTATTTTTCTCATTTCTCTTTCAGCGATAGATTAATTCCTATTCTTATTGTGCTTTATTTCATTTCAGAGTCGCCGCCACCTCCCTACTGCCTTATTGCCGATAGGTTAAGACCCGAGGGTGAGTAATATCAAAATATTCATATTCACCTATATTTATATTATTCTGCGTTTTACGTTGTACGCGGAATAATTGTAGATCGCGAATAGAAAAAAAAGAGCAGATTTTGCTTGAAAATGGAGAAAAAGAAAGGACACGTGAAGGTTTTTTGGTAAAATATACTTCGTGAAATTCACAACTCTATCTCAAATCCATGAAAACCACTTTATGCAGGGTAAAAAGTCTTCTACATTTGTAGTAAATAAAAAATATAGTCGACATTGGTGTTTTTATTTTTGTTTATTTATTTATTTATTTATTTATTTTTTTTTGTTTTTTTACCAAAAACACCGCCAGCTTTCGGTAAAATCGCTTTTTTTTTTCTTCTCTTCGTACGCGATACGTATATAAGACAGTCGTATACACGCGAATCGTGTAACGAAAGGATAAAATCGTGGCTATACTGCGATCAATAAATCTTGCCGTTTTCGGTCAAATCGGTCGCAACCTTCGTCAATGAACATCGCTCTCTACTACGCGTTTAGAATCAGACGCGTTACAGCTTTTAAGGAAAAAAACCTTACACCTAGGCGCACACACATACATTCTCGTGTATGTTGTACGTTGTACGTATGGTCCAAATCTGTTTAAATACCGGTTACACTGTGTGTGCTGTAAGGCTACGCGAGAGAGGATCGAGTTCACCTAGTTATATATATATTTCGGTGGGTCAAAAAAAAAAAAAAATAAAAAAAAAAAACAAATGACCATTTTTAATTTGTCAGTTACTTTGAAAATATCGTTTAAGATGACGAGAAAAAAAAATTCTGTGTAAAAGTTTGAGCCCTTAATATTCATAATTAAGAGATGCTTATTTGCGGTTTTTTATTTCGCGTTTAAGTAACACAGGAATTTCTTTTTCTTTTTTTTTATTTTATCTTTTATCTTAATTTTGGAATATTATTACTTAACAACAGATTGGCGACGTAGTAAAGAGCAATACATATTTTTTTTGTAGGAAATCGAACAATCTACAAAATGGTGTTATGTGATTTTTTCGTTAATCTACTCTGATTCAAAAATTATTTAAGGTTAAAAATTAGTTTATGTGACAAATATTACGATTATTATTAATTCATTTTCATTTTCATTACGAAATATAAAGGTTGAAAAATGAAAAACAAAAGATATAATATTTCTTACGAAGTTCATTTTATCTTCTTTACTGAAACATTGAAATTTTTCTGGAAATTTCCGATTACTTAACAAGATTTATAATAAGTTTTTAATCTAAACTATTGTACAAAATTTGTATTCATATTTTAATCAACTCTTGAACCGGTAGATTTACGAAAAATTAAGAGCTCAAACTTTTACGGAATTTTTTTTTTCGTCATCTTGAACGATATTTTTACGCTGACTATTGAAAAAAAATTAATCCTTCTTTTTTTTTTTTTGTCCGCTCTAATATATATATACGTGTGTGTGTGTGTGTGTGTGTGTGTGTAATACACAAGGTAGGTGCAACCTGCACGATGTTCTTGGAGGAGGCGTTTTATTATACACTTGGCGCAGGTGCAACGCGGTTTAATTCACAACGGGTTTATACGTTCGTCCATTACGTATACATATATGCATTGGTATAATCGATTGTTACACGCGTGAGCGAGGTGACTCAATTTTTAACGATAAGCGATTTACACGCTTCAATCTTCGTTATGTCATTTAGTTTTATAATTTCAACTATCAAACTTTTAACTTTTGGAAAAAATCTAGAAAAAAGTGAGGAAAAACAGAAGGTAATCTACGATTTTTACTCTACTTAGTCGCTTGCTCAAGGTTGTAAAAATATTTTATGTACATTAGGGTGTTTCACAATCAGAAAAAAGTAGCTGCGATATTCTAACCCTTAAAAAGTTTAACTTTTCGGTTGAAAGAAAGGTTCTGTGAAAAGATCAGGGTTCTTTGTTATATGGAAGGTCGCTGTCGGTTGATTTTTTACTTTTATACATTTTTGTTTTTTAATTTATGAAGTATGGTGAGTAAAGAAAAAAAAATTGTTTTCTTTTCTTTTGTTTGTTTGTTTGTTTGTTTTCATTGCTTACATCAATCATAATGTCAATTTACGTGACAAAGAAGATTCACACTTGTAATAATTATCATTAAGTCTCCAGTCGATGTTTGAGAAGCGTATCTGACGACTTTTTCATTATTAATTATATAAATATAAATCTCATTATGTATCTATACTTATAATTTAATGTGAACTTTGAATTTAGGAGAATAAGATGATGATACATCGTTGTGTTATGGATCATGATCTTTGGCTTGAATATAAATTTCAGGAAAGAAATGAACTTTGGGGTGGGGTTAAAAACTTGGAAAGGTCAACATTGCGAATGGGCGATATATATATCGAAATTTCAAACATATCAGAATAAAACAACGAAAGACGAATCGTTCGAGATCTTCTTTTTTGAAAAAGTGTCGCTGATTAGAATGACTATTAACCAGTGACTCAATATTTCTAGCAATTCATCTTTCATTATTTAATTCTCAAAAAAAAAAAAATAAAAATAAAAAAAAAAAAAATCGAGCGCGATCTTCCACTTAACGTAGAACCCTTATTTTTTCACAAAATCTTTCTTTCAATCGAAACCAACCTTTTTAGGGGGTGCAATGGTGGAAAATCGTCAACTCTATCCTAGGTAGAGAAAATCACAAACTTGTAACCGAAACGCCCCGAACTTACGAACCCAAGGAGGCAAAACGCGCCTTAAAAAGTCTCTGCATGCCGGCCTCTGTCCACGGGATCGTGTAAAGCCTCTCTCTCTCTCATTCTCTCTCCCTCCCTCTCTTGTTCCGTTTCTCTTTGCATCACACACGCCGTGTAGGAAGGCGAGTGTTACCGGGGTCAATATCTTTCGTTGATAGCACTAGAGCTACTCGGCTCAACTTTGCTCGAATAAACCGAGTAGCGACTTGCAGCATTACACGTGCGCTCTCTCGTATTTCTCTCTTCCTTCTCTCACTCTCTCTCTCTCTCTCTCTCTCTGTCTACTGTTACGAGTACACAATTGTTAATCGGAAATCGAAGAAATTTTTGCAGAAAATTGTGGAAACGAAATCTTGTCCTATTCCATTTATTTGCCGTAAGTACTCTGCAGACGACGTGCAAAATTTGTGCTCTCACTTTTTTCCTGTTCTTTTTTTTTTTTTTTTTGTTTTCTTGCCTGCAGCAGATACCGTTCGCACGATTTTCGCATTCAATGACGATCCTTCTGCAAATCATCTGTATTTGTTCCACACTCTTTTTCCTTACTTTTTTTTTTCACTTCCTCCTCATTTCATTCATACAAATATTGTAAACTGTACGGCATACGCGACCTACTGTAAAATGATATATTACTCTCGATTCGTCGGTGATATATACAATATATAAATATAATATGTGTATATTAGGGTGGCGAAAAAAACCGACTATTTTTTTTTTTTTTCAGTCTCGTGTGACAAAATGTTAGTTTTTGATGTTTTAATAGCCCACTCCAGAGGACAGCTCAAAAAAAAAATTTTTTAAGAGGTCGCTCCAAATTTTTTAAAATTTCAAAAATCGTCAAAAAATTAAATTAAAAAAATTATATTTTCAGTATTTTGTTTGATTTTTAATTCATGTCGTGGTGTATTGTTATCGATTCTTTCTTACTAAATTAAAGAAAAAAAATTTATGAAATTTTGATATGAATATTAAAAGGTCGCTCGAAAAGATCTAAAGAAATGCACCAAAAAATTGAAAAAAAATTATGAGCGACCTTTCAAAATTCAAATTTTGAATTGAAACTTTCGGAAACTTATTTTTATTTGTCTATAAAATTATACCGTGACGAGAAAAAAAAATAAAAACATTTATTTTTGACGATTTCTGACGTTTTAAAAAATGTGAAGCGATCCCTTAAAAATTTTTTTTTGAACTGTTTCTTGGAATGGCCTCTTACAACATCAAAAACTAACATTTTGTCACACGAGACTAAAAAAAAAAAAAAAAAAAAAAAAAAAAAAAAAAAAAAAAAAAAAAAAAAAAAAAAAAAAAAAAAAAAAAAATAGTATGTTTTTTTGCGCCACCCTAGTGAATATGTATGTACGGGGGAATCAAATTGTATATAATATAGGCATGTAGGTATGTAGTGAAGTTCGTGTTATGATAACGATGCGATTTACACTCTATATGACGTATAAGAGTCAGCGAGAAGAAAAAAAAAGAAGAATAATAATAAATAGAATGCAATTTTTGCAAGACATTCTTGCTAAGTTGGATTTTCGATGCGTGCGTAAAGTGCCCGATATCCTAACAGTGCGGTAAAACAAATCCCTTCCCCCATCGGCTTGGCGAAAAATTCTAAATTTTACACACACGCTTTTTCTTTGAAGTATGTAACGCACTTACCGTCAATTCAATTTTACACACGAACTTTACGCACCGCCGGTGACGTCATTCGGCTGAGTTTGCTTGCCCCAGTGTGATTACAGCGTTCGTCTCGGCTAACGCTGGGAACTTTACACACGGGTCCGAATTCGCTCACTTTCCGCACTTTGAAAACAATACGTATACTATTTTTTTAACACAATTTATATATATGACTATACACACACACATAAATACACTCACGTGTTTAAAATTTACGTCATGCGTAAAGCTAACAATAAGATTTCTTTTCTCTTTATTATCTTTTTTCCTACTTATTTCGGACACTTTTAATGAATTATACCCTCGTGTTTTTGAGCGACACTCGCGTTGTTATTATTTTATGTATTATACAACGAGTTATAATTATACAGAGCTGATTGTACATATTTATAGGTTTACAATATGTTTGTGTGTGTGCAATACCTGCGCCCAGCTCGTGTATATATATCGTATAATATTGTATATCATCGTCTAAACGTGTAGTATATAATACAGCGAGCTCATTATATACCCCCACCCCCACCAATTCCACCATCATATTTTTGTCATTTTTGTTATGATTGTTATTATATTTATATACACGCACTTACATATATATATATATATATATATATATATATATATATATATGACATATATGTATATATGACGTATGTATGTACATATTTCTTTTGACAGCGGGATTTCTTATCGGTGGTTATAAGAAAAGTAGAGGGGAATAAATAAATAAAGAAGACAGAGAGAGAGAGAGCGAGAGAGGAAAAGAAAAGAAAAGAAAACGTTCTACTACACAAAAAAAGATTTACTCGGCATCGCGCGTGTAGCGATTTCGTCAAGGTTACTATATATACATATATACATATATAAACTTCTATGTATATGCACATATCTTTGGGTGTATTATTTTTGATGGATTTACGTCTCATTTGTTCATGCTTCTATTGTAGTTACTGCTGCTGCTGGTGCTGCTGTTGCTGCATAGTAACGCGACGCTTCTGTAGTGAATTTTTTTATTTTTTCATACTTTTGCAACCACAATTAAAATTTTTCCCAAATAACTTGTCTACAGTATGTAGAAAATACGATCTGATGTTGGATAAAAATTTGGCGTAGTATTATATTGTCCATTTATATTATTGCTCTCTCTTTCTCTCTCTCTTCTTCCCCCATCTCTCCCTCTCGCTCTCCTAAATTCTATCTCGATCCGTCGCTCTCAAAGTCGGAACACGAGAGAGGAGAGCATCGCCAGCAGCAGCAGCCACTTGACAGCGTCTCCTCGGACAACAGAGAGGAGAGACCAGCTCTTGGACCGGGAGTGGCTCACTGACATTCCAAGGCTTCCTCGCGTGGTCGTGGGCCCCGTTGCTTTCTCACTAAAAATCCACCGTTTCCGGATTGGGAAAATTTCTCGCGGAGACCCGCAAGCCTTATATATGCCTTCCTTTTCTTCTTTTATTTTCCTTATTTTTCCTTGATTTTTTGTTTTAACTTCCTTCTTTTTTCGAAAAAGTTTTCGCCCACTTTTTACAGTCGGAATTAATTATTTAAAGAATATACGAGAACGGTGTGACGGAGATGTAAGAAAGAGAGAGAGAGAGAGAGAGGGAGAGAGAGAGACACGTGGTGAGAATTGTTAAAGAGAAATGGCGATGATGATGATGATGATGATGATGATGCTGTTGTTGTTGTCTACAGCAAATCTGCAGGTTTGATCTGAAAAATACTTTTCACGGAGAGGCATTTGCACGAAGAAATTATCAAAACAAATTGTATCCATGTATGTATGAATGTGTCTCGATGCTTGCGCAATATACATACACATATATATATATATATATATATACGTTTTTGTATTTTTATGAAGCGACGCATGCGTGGGGGGAGTAGGTATATATAATTCTTTATGTACGTGCATACATATATTCCGTATACGTTCATGTTCATTGACTAGAAGGAGAAGAAAACAGAGAGAGAGAGAGAGAGAGAGAGAGAGAATTGAATGCTCTGTATAAGCATCTATACGTATATACATATCCGGTATTAGGAAAGTGATTAACGACGTTACGGGTTTATTTTATTATACAGTCTAATCGGTGCGTATAAAATACGTACGTTACGACGAAATTTACTACAGGGTACATACGTTGTATGCAAACGTAAACGTGTGAAAGGAGAAAAAGAAAAAAAAAGAGGTAAAGAAAGAAAAAAGTCTAAAAAACCTATGATGAAAACGCCGTGAATCTTTATTACATTATACTCGTATTATATACATATAATTTATTCATAAAATTTTCTACGTATATAACTTTCACTTATTCTTTTTCCTTATAATCTTATTCACGTTATCTAACCGTTTCTAATTGCAAGTATCTAAGTATTATTCGTAATTATTTCCTCCGTTCCGTTCATCATCCGTTGTTTCGTATCACGACCGCGAACTCTTGCTTGTTTGACATTACTGAAAAATTTGTGAGAAAAAAAAAAAAAGGAAAAGAAAAAGAAAAAGAAAAAGAGAAAATGAAAGAAGGAAGGAAACAACAACCCTGAATAACCGCAGGTGTAAGAAAAAATCAAAACTGCACGATATCTACTTGTATTATGCAGCCTAGATGGGGTGTTTAGCTAATCTATAATAATAATAATAATAATAATAATAATAATAATAATAATAATAATAATAAACTATACATATTGTGACAAGAAGTAATAAGCCGTTAGGGAGAAAATACGCTCTGGGATCGACGCGATGCGACGCGACGACGCGGTTCGTCAGGAGAACGGAACGCTTTCGCGGTATATTAGGGGGGACTTAAAATAGCTCTTTTAGACGTTTCCAAAGTCCTTAGTTCTCTCTCTCTCTCTCTCTCTCTAACTCCGGTTATCCCCGCGGTGAACAGAAGGAGGAAGAAGAACTATTTTTTCTTTCAAGTTATATAGAAACGCGTCACGCTACACGCTGTAAAAATTTCCTCTTTCTTACCTCGATCATTATAAAATTATCGTTCAAAATACGGTGTAAGGAATATCAAGCTATTATACATATACGTCTGTAATACATTCGTGGAAAAAGAATGATTTATATCGGAAAGGAACAAAAAAAAAAAAAAGAAAAAAAAAAGAAAAGAAAACACACGGACACACTGATTGTGAGTATAAAAATCACGTCAAAAAACATCTTCTTTCAATCTATCGTCATACACTGAGAAACAATGTTTATGTTATTTAATGTTTGACGTGCGGATATCAGGGTGATTCTTAAAATTCGTGAATGTACAATTCAATATATACATATACAATATATACATATATACTATGCATCGTAAAGTATATATTGCATTTAATCGCAATTCTTTTTTTTTCTTTCTTTCTTTCTTTCTTTCTTCTTTTCGTATGTTTCTGTACCAAGCCACGAACAGGTAACATCGATTACGTCCGTGGGGTTTACTTGATGATTCTGTAATTATGACGTAAATTTTTTTGGCTCATTGAATACTAAAAATAAATACTAAATATATATATATATATATTGCAGAGTAGTTTTCACCAACGGGGGATGAAATGGAGTACTTTACGCGTTTTCGAGCGTGCGTAAAATACATAATGTAATATCGGAGTCCCGAAATAAAAAAGACACTGACATATTCCCCCTGCTGGTTGAAGCTGCGGAGCGATAACAGGAAACGGCGCTGCGTTCCTCTCGAGGGAAAAGCAACCAGCCAACCAGCCAGCCAGCCAGCCAAGCCTAGCTAGAGGCGTTCGTTCGTTTCTCGTTCGTTTCTCGTTCGTTCCTTCGTTCCTTCGCCTTGGATATAATACCGAGTCTCAGAGTCTACAACCCAAGAATCTTGAAAGAATGCGACCGACCGACCCACCGAGAGTCCGATGTTTGTGACGTCAGCCTTCCTCTCTCTCTCTCTCTCTCCCTTTTGTTCCTCTGCTGTTGCTGCTGCTGCTTCTGCTGCTGCTCCTCCTTATTCTTCTTTGTCTCTCTCCATGTGGTTCATCGGTTAATGAATTATCTGTACAACCTTCAGTCTCATGCCTCAAGCTGTCACAATGGTCAGACTTTTATTGTGTGTGCAAGTTTCATGGTTTCTGGACATGGCACATATGCATGTATCTACGTATATGTATACAGATTTACTCGCCCATTTTTTTTCTGCATAATTCAACCTCCGATCTGCTCCAAAGTCGATCGTTGACGTCCACCAATTGGTCTTCACTAACCGATCATAGTTTTGTTTCTCGAAATTTTTCTCTTCTCTCGCCGTAGCGTCGCGTCTCACGTCGGTGTTAAAATCGTCTTTCGGTTTATATAACCCGTTTCGGCTCGTTCCGATCTATGAATGGCAAGATATTGTAATACAAGTTTCGCCGCGTGGTGTGTACAAAGGCAGGATATATATGTATATTGTATATATATATTTATATTATTATTATTATTATTATTATAATATTATGTCTTATTGTTAGTCACAGCTTCCATACGGTTGTTGTTTTTGTGTCGCGACGATCGAGTTATGCAATAGCTTAGTTCTGCGTAGAAAAATCCTATCTCGCTCTAGGTATATTAATATATGTCTCTCTGGGTATATGGCAGGTATATGTATATGGGTGAGTGTCGAAGAACACGCGTATGCATGGAAGCGAGTGAGTACGTTGCGAATCCGGCTAGTAGAAGTTATCGAATAGGACAAAGAAGAAGTAAAAGTAGAAGAAGAAGAAGAAGAAGAAGATTGAGCTGAAGAGAGAGGTTCTCGCTAGCCGCTGTCGCGTCAAAATAGCGTCGCGCGTTTTTTCCTCTTTTTATGTTATACGTACATATCATATACATATACGTACGTACATACGTATATATATATATCGATATACTCACACTATGACGGAGGAATTATTGAAACGACCCGCTTTGCGGGAAAACAACCCGTGCAGGCGAATTTAAAAGACAAAAAAAAAAAAAAGAAGAAATTTTCTACCCCACCTCCCCCCCGCGCCCGCTAAATTTTCACCACCTAATTGAATGTAATTTATTCTCATCGTCCTGATTTTTATCTATTTGTGTATTTATTCAAATTTTTTTTTCTCGTTGTCTTTGATGTCTGTTTTTTTTTCTCTCTTTTTTTTTTTCACTAACAATTATTTTTTGTTTAGAAGCAGTTATTTTATTCATTTAAATGTAACAACTGTTTCTCATTTATGGATTTCAGATCGTGCACCGAGCGAAGGTGGAGGCGAAGGAGACGCCGGCTCGGTGATTAATCGACACAGAAACGCAAACCCACAGCCACTTCTCGAATCCCTGACGACGAACGGTGAAGGTATTTGCAATTTTCTCTACCTGTGCGTGTGCGTGTGTGTATCGATTTATAAGATATATCAATTCATTTCCGTGCTATGTTTTTCACCGATTCTTTAAAATTTGGACAATATTTCCCCGCGATTTGAGTACGTAATCGGGTTGTTTTTTTTTTTCTTTTTTTTTTTCTTCTTAATTTAAATTAATTTTTGATTTTTCTTTCTTATCGAATTTCGATATTCCTTCTCCTACGGCGATGAGAAAAAGGGGGAATCGAACGAGAAAAGAATACCGTCAACGTATGTAATGCACGCGGATATTATGTGGAACGTTGTGTCGATTAGGTAATAGGATTTAGAGACGAAAACAATTTGCTCATGCACAAGGTGAGGTGAGGTGAGACACGTGGCGCGTGGTGTGAGGCCAACCAGCTGGAAGCCGTCCTCTATTTTTCTCTCTCTCTCTCTCTCTCTCTCTCTCTCTCGCTCGCTCTTTCTTATCTCATTATTATTTTTGTTACAGCTTCTCTTCAGTTTTGAATTTGTCATTCTCCCTTACTCTAGCTCTTTTTTTAAATTTTTTTCTGTTTCTTTTTTACTCCAAACGTTGTAATGTTATACCTGATGTCCATATATAAACACATGCAGGACTCGATCACGTGTCGCGTAGAGGTTCATTAATCGATTACACATCGTTGTTGTACAACTCGACAATAATCATTACGATGAATGCGGATTATCGACAAATGCAAGTTATTCAACCGTATTACATATAATACTATGGTACTTACTATACACATATCGCATTCGAATATGTTACAGGCATTAATTGTTACACTGTAATCGAGTTGGCCGGATTAAATTATGCATATTGGATATTGCAATTTTAATAGCAGACTAAACAGTTGTCGTCTTATATGGATATTTTACACGCAGGATAGGATGTAGTTAATTGTGTGTAAATATTCGACGAAACGGTAATTTTTCGATTAGGCTTGAAAAATATCCAATATTCACGTAACTCGAGTATATAATATACTCGGTATTGCACGCGCATAATGCACTTGTTGCATAATTTTTTCGAAACTTTAAACGGCGATTTAAGACCCGTCCGCTAATATTTTCAAATTGTTATTGTGAAAAAAGTATTATATATCAGTTATTACAGCCGTATGCGTTCCGCGACTTTTGTTTTTTATAGATCTCGTCGAGAGTTTGCAAAAATTTTTCAAACGCAACTTTTCTCTCCATCTGGATATGAGTTCAATCAGCATTCTCGCACAAGATTCTCGTCGTATCTCGAATACAAGATCGATCCGGATGCAACGAAATAATATAGCCTTAAAGCAAACCAGTCGACAAATATCATTTCAACTATCGATAGAAAAATAATTATAATTATAATCAATATATAGGTTCAACAGAATTCTCCCAATTTTTTTACAACCTACATACACCCTAAGAATGACGTTTTGACTTTTTTTATGCATGTCAAAGTAGGGAAGAGATCATCTACGTAGTTCCGATCTTGCCAAGTATCAGAGACACTCGTCTTCTTCTTCTTCTTCTTCTTCTTCTTCTTCTTCTTCTTCTTCTTCCTCGGTCGGTAAGGTGGGTGGCTGAGTCGGGGTTTAGAGAGGGGCCGAAAGGACGTCGGCGTCGCGGCGGGAGGAGCACGGGGGGGGGGGGGGGGGGTCGGAGGGGGTGGCTGGCGCCAGACAGCTGCCGCATGTGCCGCGACCTCGCTCGGCTGCCCTGCCATGGCCCTGCCTGCTTGCTTGCTTGCTGCCATTGCCTTTGCCTTTGCCTTTGCCTTTGCCTTCCACTATCGCAGCCGCCGACAACGTAACGCAACGCAACGTAACGCAACGTAACGCAACGTAACGTAACGTAACGTAACGTAACGTAACGTACAACTGTACAGCTTTATTGATTTCTTTGTCGGTCAAGTTATTTTTACGCTTTTTAACCTCATGTAGTAACTGAATTCTATATTACATATTGTAAGACGTATTATGTATGTATATATGTATATGTACGTGTATATGTGATATATGTGTATACCTTGTCTGTATACTTACTCGTTGACACATCATCCGCTTGTCTGTTCTTTCTGTTCTGACTCTAGGCTGATGTTAGTATATATATTATATACATACATGTGTGTATGTGTGTAACTATGCTTACCTCTAGTCCAGGTGTAATGTATAATACAAACATTGATAGGCGTGCAGGGATAGAATCTAATTACAAGCCTGCAGTGCCAACATTGCAGTGATTGCACACTGAAATTTTTTTCTATAACGATGCGGATGCTGATGAATATTTGTGCGCGCGCGCGCGCACACACACACACACACACATTTATATATCGAGATGTAGGCAGATAAAGAAAGATATAGATGTATGTAAATCGACGAAAGATTGATATGTGTTGAGAGAAAGGTGCTGTTTCATAATTATCTGAATACACTACAGTAATTGGACAGATAAAATTGAAAGGATATATGTATAGAGTATTTTTATGTCGTACTAATGTATACATATAAGGATGATCATCCAGTTTTGCCGTAACGAAGCAGCGGATAAAAATATCGAGGAATTCGAACTCGTTCACATGTGATTTTTAGTATGGTGAAATGTTAGAATCGAGTTTTTTGAGGGTGCGTAATAACGTTTCAAGATTATTATTATTATTATTATTATTATTATTGTTGTTGTTATTGTTGTTATATGTATATAATAGAGCCATTTAACAAAATTATACTTTCAATTCAAAGCTATTAAATATTAGGCTTATTGTCGTACTGTGTTTCACACTAAATTATAAGTATAACGATATCAGCATCTCAGGACACGTGTCGCGAAAATTATTAGGTATAACAGCGGCAACGTCTGCGAAAACAAGGATCATGATGCAGCGTGAAAAAAGGAAAAGCTCAAATAAGCAACAGGTTGTCCGCGGAACGTTTCTTCTTCTTCTTCTTCTTCTTCTTCTCTGTCTTCTTCTACTTCTTCTACTCTATTACACAAGTTGGGTTTGGTCAGGTTGGCTTAGCTCTGGTTATATTATACGAACGCGTTCCGCATCCGTCGCTTTATGGACATTGTCGGTTGTATTCATCATGTACCAACCAGCCATCGCACGACACAATATGACTTTCCTTACTTCCTCATATCATGTATCACTTATGTTATCCTTTTTCTCTCTGAATTTAAAACTTGACTTGGGACCTGAAGAAAAAAGCCAAATTTCTAATCAAAACCTACGTCGTTTGCTTTATATTATGCATATTTTAAATGATAAACGACTTTAGACAGAAATTACGCGCTTTTGAAAACACAAATTCGATATGAATCACGGAGGAGTAGGAAGGAGACAAAACTCAAACGGTCCAGCTTTTGCATGGAGCAACGCAAGATGAAATAACTCTCAATGTGCGGTTTATTACAATCTTACGATTCGCTGTTTTCCCACCTTTTTCTCGGATTTTATTGTCTGTCGAGGCTGGAAAAACAATCACTCGCTTTTCACTTGCCTTAAACGCGTATTCTACGAATTTCCGAAATATGTTTGTAGCACATATAAGGCTTACAGTTCACGACCACCGTCCTTTCTTTTTTTTTTTCTTTTTTTTTTTTTTTACATTTCTTACATCAAAGGAAAAATTTCACTTTCTCTGCAATATTAGGCGACCAAATAGCGTTCAGACAATTCCTCTTACGTTACCTCAAAACTGGGGACAATTTTTATCGCAGAGTTTCGTCTCCTCCTTATTATTCCACGATATTAATGTACGCACTCACAGAGAGAGAGAGAGAGAGAGAGAGAGAAAGAGAGAGAGACTTTGAAGGCACGACGTAAATCGATCGAGGGTCAAGGCCGTCCGACCGTTGCAGCCTCCCTCATGGTCGTTGGTTCGTAATTTGATCGCCGTCGGTCGACTCCGCGGGTTAAAGGGGATGTTTTGGGATCCTTGAAGAAGCACGAGCTTATAGTTGGCCTGCGGTGTCCTTATACAGGGTGTCTATCTCATTAAAAAACCTGGTAGTCCTGGAAATCTCTGAAGAAAAATTTTTTTTCCTCCTAGATTATCTTGTAATTTTCAAGGAATTTTTCGTGACAATGATCGATTAAAAAAACCTCATTCTTTGCAAAACCGAACGAAAAAAATATATATGTATATATATATTTGTCAACTATATTTCAACAGATGATAATAAATGCTTACAAATTTTTGTATGTATCTACGTATTAATTTACAGGAAAAATTTTCGGAAAAATTATAAAATCACCTGGAATATCGTGGAATTGTCAAGGAATTTTAGATCCCAACTTGAGCAGACACCCTGTTGTACCAACTTTTGTAATTTGCGGTATTTGTTATTTCGTGCGATTTCCGTCGTTCCTCCGTTATCTCCTCTCGTCCTCTATATTCTCAATGCTCGAGATTTTTTTCCTTCCCTCGTTCAGTTCAAACCGCATTCTCTTTAAAATATCACATTATTGCTACGAAACGCCTTGTTTTACTGCACATTGCTAACGTTGGTTGGTACGTACGAAACGTAATTGTTACGCGCGGTATGCAACGTTTGAAAGCTTGCGGTTCACCGCTTGGACCGAGTGAATGTCAAACACTCGAGCAAATCTCTCTCTCCATCTCTCTTTCTCTCTATCTTTCTGTAATACGTACGTGCTAACAAATCAACATTCGTTTCTCCACCACGCTCAATTATTTTTATCCCTTTCTTAAACTTAAACCACACTGTGAAACAACGATGATTATATAATCTCGACACGAGTTTATCCCTCTTGTCTGCACATAGCCGAAGAATAATTAATAATAATAACAATAATAATAATAATATCATACCTTCTGGCGGGAAAGAAATATATATATATTGCGAGGTATTTGACTGATCTGTAGATATATATACCATGTGTGTGTAATTTGAACGAGAACGAAATCGGTTGTCTGGTCGTCGGGTTAGGGGGGGGGGGGGGGGGGGATTAAGTGAGTTCCGAACGCTGAACGAGGGTCGTAATTTTACGTATATAACTATGTGTGAGTGTAGAAAAAAGGAACGAAACGCGGCAGGGAAGGGCGCTGCAGCAAGAAACGCCGATATCCTGCCGTCTAGAGTTGGTTCTGTAACGTTGTGTTTCACCGTTTCGACGTTTTATAAAATTCCAGATCGCGTTCGTGTATTTTGCATTACCTGTACATGTGTTTGAGTATTGAGTTTGAGTTTGTATGTGTGCATTGTATAATATGATATGCGACTCAAAACTGAAAAAGTCTCTCTCCCTCTCTCTCTTTCTCTCTCTCTCTCTCTCTCTCTCTGTTTCGCTTTTTTCTTCTCTTTCGTTTTCCTTTTGTTTGTAGATTACAGAAGTTCGTTTAGGCTTCGATATCGTAAGACGAAAATGATATGATCTTTATACCGTCTGTCGAAATTGTTTGATTTGCAATGCAATACGGGTTATGAGAAGAAATTATACGTATACGTATATACATACATATAGGTAGATGAAAAGTAAAAGGTTCTTTTCATTTCACAACATATCGAAACAACGAATTGAGACGGAAAGAAAAAGAAGAATGAATGAATAAATGAATGAATGAACGAACGAACGAACGAATGAACGAATGAATGACATTCCTTAAACCAACAACTGATCATCGCCGAGGCAGTAAAAACGTGCCTGGCTTATTACCCGTATACCTGTATACATACCGACACAGATATTACACACGAGGAGTCGATTCGACAGCATCCAACCAACCACTTGCAGGTCAGTCATTCGGTAATTCCTTCCCTTGCGTGGAAGGACGGGGCACGTGATTCACGTATAGACAATGCAATTTTCATCTCGTTTCGAAAAACCTCGAAGGAAGAAGACGACGACGACGACGAAGAAGAAAAAGAAGAAAAAGAAAATGAAGAACAAGAAAAAAAACCAAGGGATGATAGGTCGGCTCCCTTCCTCCCTCCTTAAAAAATTCACCTTATTGGCGCATCCTGAAAAGGGCTTCTCACACTAGCCAAAGAAAGGAGCGTTAAGCCAGGAGGCCAAGCGATCGGCTTGAAGAGGTGCGTGCAGCGGGCAGGCTGCGAGGGCAGGAGGGCGGGAGGGAGGGAGGGAGGGCCTGTTTGCTCGGTTGCACCGCGATCGTCGGTGAGGAATAAGGAATACATACACACTTGGCGGTGAATGCAGTGTGTGCCGCCGCCGCCGCCTGCCTTCGGCGGGGGCCGGAGGGTTTGTGTTGGGGGGGGGGGGGGGGAGAGAGCTGCTAGGCGGCGCCCGGTATGTGGCGCCTTCACTGGCGTCGGGCCATCTTTTATTCTCCCATTACAAAGCACATCGGCGCGTCTCTTTCGCATACACGCGTATACCTGCATACATATACGTACGTACATACCTAATATCTATATCCTTACAACTTGTATATATATATATATATATATATATATATAGATATATATAAGAAACGGCGAAAAGAGCAACGACAGAAGTCTAGGTATACATACGCCGGGAGAAAGATAGATAGATGGAGAGAGAGGGAGAGAGTATATAGGTATACAGTATACATATACCTACTACTTATATGCGGACGACCGCGAGACGCGAGGCATTTGTTTGCAATTTTACGACCGTCCGACTGGGCGCCGATTTTTACGTATACATTTGTGTATATACATGTAAAAGTCACTTTTAACTGGACATGTGCGAGTGTGCGAGTGTGCGTGCGTGTATGTATTTTTGTATGCATTCATACAAGGTATACGTATAATTATATACCGTATAATCTGCAATGTGCATATAAACATATCGCAAAAGAGATGCGCGTGCGGTGTATATTAATATTACTATAGGTATGTTACATGTTGTATCGTATAAGGTTCTTCGTTTCTTTTTTAAACAGAGGATGGATGCATGATTTATTGTTGAGTCTATAATAGCGCGAGACGTATTGTTATTTATTATATATCGCGTAGGTACTTTCGCTCGTTTTAATTTGTAATAATTTATCAATATTTATATATATGTTTGATAAATATCACGATATCGTTGAATTTTGCGGTCTCATGTAGCTAAGGGTAAATGATATCTTAGATTTTTGGGGTGTATTTTTCGTTCTCTCTTTGAAAAATTTGCAAAGAATTGAAAAGAAAAGAATGGAAAAAAGTATAGGGTGATGTATAGAATAAAGATGAGAAGAAACAATATACACCATTGCATGAAATTTCTGTTTACGTATTCTTTATCGGTGTAAGACATTAAACATTTGAATATATTGATTCGCACTTTGAAATACGTCTGTTGCAACTTCATTTCATTTCTTTTCTATATATATATATATTTTTTTTTTCTTTTTTTTTTTTGAACTAACAAATTTTGAAACGCGTTTATATGTATACATATACACGATGTATATATATATCTACATACAGCACGCTTTTATTTTCGCCGTATGTAATCCGCGATTATATCTGCTGGGATTTGATTTGATTCCATTTGATTTGAGAAACGATTCGAACCTCTTCGTGCATCACGCGTTCGACAAAATGAAATTTCTTTAATATAATAATGCGTATAAATAAATATATACCACCGTAACATGTTACGGGGTTAAAGTTTTGTTGAAGATTGAGAGAGAAAATTACTATTTTTCTAATTTTAACAATAATATTGAAGGAACTAAGATTTCGAAGATCCTGAGTGTATTTTGTTTTCTTGTTGTTTAACCGCGTATTTCAAACGGTTACAAAATCGCGAAATAACGATTTTTCCGTTTTTTCTCAGCATGAATCGATGCTCTAACGGTTATTAACTTCGATACGATGATATAAATTTATTTTAACGGAACAGTGCGGGAGGTGAAATAATTCCAAAATTCACTAAGAGCCGCAATGAATGCACTGTCGCAGCGTTATAATGCGTGACTTTGATCTTCTTATCGTGAGAGGGATTTGAGGGGAGAAATCAAGAGAGATTGATGGATTGAGTGACGTGACGCGTCTCTATCACTCCCGTCATCATCATCGTCGTCGTCGTCGTTGGTTACAGCAATCTTACTCTTCTCGGCGAGGAACTTTTGGCCATGTCTCTATATAACACACGTTATACATACATACATACATACATACATGCATACACTGCAGATATAGACCTATTATAAGTATATATATATATATCAGATATCACACGAGAGATAGATCGCGCGATATTGCGTGTACTCTACCCACGTACGTACACACACTCGGGTCTATAAGGTATAATCTGTTACACCAGGTATGTGCCTGCATTTCTCGGAGTGCAGCAGCGAGTGTTCGTACGTTAATGTGCCTCCCCTCCTCTCCTCTCCTCTCTCTCTCTCTCTCTCTCTCTCTCTTTTTTTACATCTCTCCTTAACTTATCCACACGTGTTCAACGCGGTAGTATAGATACACTCAATGCACCTATACCTATACCTATACCTATGTCTATACCTATACATATCGTACCCAGCCGTTATCCTACCTTTGCTCTTCGGTCACTCGGCAGCAGCAGCAGCAGCAGCAGCAGCAGGAGGAAGGCCGTTTGAAGGACAGACGAGACGTCGAGCGTATATATGTCTATCGCGTACATACATACCTGCGTGTACCTTGTTTCTATAGCATACGTCTACCTACATCGGGTACGTTCCATTACGTTACGTTACGTTATATATATACATATATGTATATGGCACGTATGTACACAGTGCACAGACAACGAATGTGTATTAGAACAGCGACTTCGCGTCGCGTCGCGTCGCGTCGCGTCGCGTCTCGTCGCCCAGTCATATACGAGCAGACCCTGTATAGTAATTAGTGTCTTTTACGCGTATAGACACGGTATATAGGTACATACTTACCACGATGCGCACACCTTGGGGGGCAGTACGTTGTTAGTCATACACTGGAAATTACTTCTGCAGCACAATGTCAGGCGAAACGCGCGTTATTACATGCATTTTATGTGTTTTTATGGTATACATATACTGTATATTGTATATGTACATACTTTGATGTTGAAAATATTAATGTTACAGGCGTGTAATGTAATCGTATATGTATATAGGATTCAGATTGAACTTTATACCTAACATATGTAATCCACGTTTTACACCGTTACATCATTATTTTTATTCTTATCTTATACGTGCATACTTTTGTTGTTGTTGTTGTTGTTGTTGTTATTATTATTAATGTGTAATCCAAAATCCAACAAAGTCCGCTTTGATATTCAACCCCCGTGGTGGTGGTGGTGGTGGTTATTCTTAGGTATTTCTTTATTTTTCTTCTTCATTTCTATCATTTATATATTTCGATTAATTTTTATTCTAATATATTTAAAGAGGAAAACAGAGAAGAAAATAATTTAAAAAAAAAAATAAATAAAATAAATAAATATGTTGCTAGAAGAATTCATCGTTTTTTGTATAACGTGCAATTTATGCTTGGACATTATTTCAATACATACGTATACCTATACATATAGATTTTACATACATGCATATAGCAAACATGTAAATTGCGCGAGGCGCCGGGAAGAAACAAGTTTATTTTGCCCGCCAGCTATAGTGTCGAGTCGCATTGTGCAGCAAGTACCGAGGTGTACGTTATGACCGCATACAACAAGTCTCTCTCTCCCTCTCTCTCTCTCTCTCTCTCTCTCTCGCCCTCTCTCTCGTGCTTTTACTTGGAATTTGCATGTATGATATACTCGTATATACACCGCACGGCCGTTTGTCGGCAGACTTGAAAGCAACGTGTAGACTTGTGACAAATGCCGCGGCGCACAATTCGCGGTTAAAACGCGGCGTGTCTGCCGCCTATGTCTCTGCGTATAATGCGTATGCAATATTATCGCCCGGTGGAATGCAGCTTTGTTTAATAATCACGGCGCACGTAGGCGTGCGAAGTGTTCGCTCTATATAGACGATGTTCTATAAGTAGTTTTAGATATCTTACGCGATGGGGCACGCGTCTAACGTTCCTGTATGTAATGCGAAAATGGAAAAATATGCACATGTGAATGCCCTTGTTTGTGAAAACGGTCTGATAAACTTATCGAATCACACCGAAGGGGAACAGATTATTACTTATAATAAATTATTATTATTATTATTATTATTATTATTATTATTATTATTGTATGTGTAAACACGTTTGCGGAATGTAAAAGAAAATTAGGAATACGATGCGTACGTCATTCTATAGACGAGGGAGAAAAAAAAAAAGTACGGCTCGTTAGCGAGATTTGGCCACGTTACACATACGGACGTGGGATTGCGAAAAATCGCTCAAATCGCTCCAAATCTCTCGCCGGTTTCTACGAAGTAATTACCAATGCTTACATATGTATGTATGTATACCGTCGTTCGTTCACGTACGCGTCTGACTTTGTACTTTGTATTAATATATGAAACGTAAAATTGGCAAGGCATTTCTCAGGCGTGTGTATGTGTGTGTGTGTGTGTGTGTGTGTGTGTGTGTGTGTGGATGGTAATACATTATCTGTGCGCAGCTCTTTGCTATTATTCGCCAGTTGGCATGTTATATACACATATTTAAGTGAAACAGACAGATATTTATATATATACATATATATATATATATATATACACGAAACGTTGCGAGATTCAATTTCAGCCCGCCTTTCAACTGTACTATATATGTATACTTACAGATCGAAGAGAACATATACCTATATTGTATCAGTTACATGCATGTTTCATGTGTGATACTTGTATGTGCCGTAGCCTCACGGCCGACCCTTGACCTACGACCTCGTCACCTATAACTTCCGACCCGCTATCATCCGTGCGCGTATATGTATACGTGTGCACTGTACGCGAGATGAAAATACCAGGATAGATATTACAGCTTGTGTCATACGCGTTTATATGGGTATGGTTGTTACATGGATATACGCGTAATGAATAAATAATTAATGACGACGATCGCGTTGAGCGTAAGGGGTACAATAACTGGCCTGAGGACAAATATTATAATAAATATGATAGTCGATACTGTGTTTAATAATTTATGTATAATTACATGCATCTATATATATATATATATATATATATATATTATTATATATTATTATATTTATATAGTTTCTAACGGTTACTGTATCGAATGGCCGCGTGAAATGTGACAAAAGTGGAAAACTCACGGAGGGTTGAGGAAAGTCTGAGAAAACGCCGGCGAGTTTCCGTGAATTTTTTTGCGGTCAATTTAGCGAAGATTCGGGGCATTGATTACTGCATGGGAGTAAATTTTTGCTTGGGATATAGAAAAGAATAAATAAAAAAAAACACTTCCACGCTTTCGAGTCCGGTGATGCAGATATTTGTTTGTTACATATGTTTTTTAAAAAAAAGGTATATACTATATATATATATATATATATATATATATTATGAGGGAATATGATATTCTTTATTTGGAACAAACGATTTTACACTCTTTTTTTTACTTTTCATATGTAGGGTAAATTTTCTGCATTAGTTGTATAATCTGACAAGCGTTAATTATATTTAACCGTAACTATGGGATAACGTAAAGTTTTAAAACCTCGCTGTCGAACAGCATTGACCATTGTTACAATTAATTATCTTATAATATTTTCAAATAACAATTCTACAAACTCACGCAGTTGAAGGTATAACGACAATCATATTGTTGTGAAGTCTCTGTTGGTGTGTCGATCTATAAATTATACATTACACATCAGTGATCTGCATATTCACGCTATTTTCCAATTCAAATTTGATTACTTGACTTTGTTTTTGTTCCTCAAATTTCGTACGAAACTTTGTACAATGAAAATTGATCGCTAATTAGTGTATTTAATCACCGTTTTCATCGTTGTTATGCGTTTGTTAAATTAATGGGTAATCTTTTATATCTTACCGCTGCATGTTTTTCCTCTCATTCCGTTATATACATATATATATATATACATATATATATATATTCATTTTAATTCGTGTACCGATTACGATTCGGTCTAAAAATTGAATGATGTGCGCGTAATTAATTATCGGGAGAAAAATAGAAATGTTTTGACGTTATATTGGATTCAAGAGAAGAATTAAACGTTTGTAATCGTTTCACAGTAAACGCGATCACGTTGAAAGCGCGTTCTTTCTAAACCCGGGGTGACACCCGATCGATTTAAAACTCTTGACAAGATTTCATCTCATTCTTTCGTCAAAATTTAAGTCACAGAAAAAAAAAAGAATAATCAAAATCGGTTGGGTAGTTCTGGAGCAATAAGCGAACAGACAGACACAAAAAATTACATAAATTTTAAATTAAACAACAACAAAAAAAAATAATTCAAAACCATCATACAACACGCAAAATTTTCAAATCGAATCGATATTTCACAAAATAACGAGACTGAATCCCGTAGGAAACACTTAAATCGGTCACGTGACACCTTAATCGCGATTTATAGAATCGCGACAGCTCCTTGGGCATGGGGGGGGGGGGGGGGGCTCGGAATCGGTTCGCGATCGGCAGGCGCTGAGAGACGTCGGCGTCGCGACGATAGACGTCCTTGCTCGACGCTCGACGCTCGACGCTACACGGCAACCAAGTGACGTAATCCGGCCGATAGCTCGCAATCTTGGCGCCGCGTTAACTCGTAATATCTATTTTTATACTCTTCGGAGAGGTTTTCTCTCCCACCACCAACATCACCGACATCACCGACATCATCTAGTGCACTCGACGTGTGTCGTTTTGCCGGCTCGGGCTTTACTTCGACTTTCTGTGTCTACGACCATGTAGATGTGGATGTGGATGTGGATGTCGATGTCGGCTGAGGGGGAGACTCACGAGTCTTTTCCTATCACCTGGTATCCACAACCAATACCTCCGGGCCGCATAGAAACGTCGTAGAAACGCTTTGGAGAAATTTCATTTTTTTTTTTTTTTTTTTTTTTTTTTTGTTTGTTTTAATATTGTTCTTGCCTGGCGAATTTTTGAACATTTTTCTTTATAAAATATAGTATTTAAAGCAATATACATATCGTTTGAACAATATATAACGTTTGTCGAATGTTATGTTTCAATTACGAGGAAATTTTGTAGATTTATCGCTCTCTCGTTGAGCCAAATTATCGCTACAGTCACAGCGAAATATTTATTATTAATTGTGTTGTTATATCTATTGCGTATTGAAAATTATATGGATAATATATGTGGAATAGAATAAATTAGGATAAATAGACGAGGAAACGAGACAGATTTGTTTTGGAGTAAAAGATTATAGATGGAATTTCACTGAATACTTATAATCTTGACACGTTTTTTCTTACGCAAGTAGGCAGTTCTAACAATATTTTAAACACTACGGCGAAACGATATAAAAAATATTTCTTTTTTTTTTTACAATTTCTTGGTAACCGCGCAGCTGTAATATAGAATGAAATTTGTATATCAATGAAGGAAAATAGGTCAGATATTAGGCTGGAAATGTGTTCGGTATTAGATATGATATTTATAAATATAAAACAAGGAACGGAAGTGAATTGGATTTAAGATAAACGCCGGAAATTGACTGAAATTGAAAAGAAAATCGTTTTAATTGAATTTTTTTTTTTATTCCAACACGCATGCCAACGTCGATGTTTAGCTGAGATAGCTAGTTTGCTATAGAATATGTATTATTTTATTGTATTATACGATCTTTGCCATGCGTGATGGAAAAGACGAGAAATCAAGCTCGGCTCGTGCTCTCCGACCAGTTTATGACTTTTTATGCGACAGGATGAAAATTATAAGATAATTGCGAGCTGCACGAGGAACGGCGAGCCAGATATACTCTAGTATATACACTCGACGAGTATGCACACGTATGTAATAATCTGTGGAACGCGTGTAACGTACCTACAACGTTGCGTGGGTTCACATCCAGACGTCGCCGCATTCTCAACTAGAGTCTTTCAAATTTTCATGGCGAAAAATTCAAATGGAATAATCCGATTATTAATTATATTACTTATACTCAATGTATGATTGTCGAATTTGATAGGTTTCCAGTTTTTTGTTGGCGAAATTTTGAACAAGGAAATCAAACCTTGACGAAACGTCAAAAGTTTCGAAAGTGCGAAAATGTGAAAATTTGGAAATTTTGCCACTTTGAACTTTCTTTGTTTCTTCTTGCTGTATCTATATTTTAATTTTCGGAACTTTCCTTTAGCGAAATTTTACTTTTCAGAATTTTGATCTAATATCGTAATTTGAATTTTTGAAATCTTTTATTTTGAAACTTTATAAGATATAACCTGTATAAACTAATTAGAAAGATCAATTCTTGGCCAATTAATATCCTCAAATCAAAATATTATGCGGAAAAATTTTCGCAACGAACATCATGGCCTCGGTGACGCCGTGAAACCCCGGTCGGTATATTATACCTATAAGTAGTAACGAATAGTTCCGGGATGAAGTTGCAGCAGCAACAGGTTGTGCGGACCGACGAGACGCGACAATCCTCTTCCTCTCATCCCCCGCCCAAGTTTTGATGGATGGGGGAAATCTGGTAATAAACCTCGACGAGGGGATGGAGAGAACTCGGGTCCATTTTACGACGAAGCAACAGGTGCTTCCTTCCTGAAAGGAATTTCCTCCGTGATACAGTACCTATAACGTGATCCTTTGTCTGTCCAACACGTGTTTTTGTATTTTCCTTTCGCCGTTGCTCGACTACAAACAGAAGCGTAATATTAATCACGTTAAGGGCTAGATCGAACAAACTCTCGTCTCTTTCACAATCACCAACTGCACAGTCTTGTCATACTCGTTAGAGCTATATAAGTAAGTAAATGATAAAAACTTTTCATTGGCGTGTATGTAGAGTTTGTCCAGCGATAAAAACTGTTCGGGTTTCTTTTCGATTTATAGTCTAGATTCGGCAGAGAGTCAATCGTATTTATCGATATTTAACACAGGCGTATATAATAAAACTCTTTGTATTATAAGCAATGAAACGTACACGGTGGGCAAGTATGTAATATCAGATTATAATCTGATCGTGCTACTTGCGCGAAACGCGGTGAGTTTATAAAAATTTCTCGTATCTCATCGCGTACCTACCTGCTTATTATTTACCTACCTTGAAGTTAATTTATCATTCGACCTGATGTACGCGTTGTACGCTGTGTTTATCCCTATACTGCAGGTTACCTATGCTGCATGGAATATTCGATTCCCGGTTTTATTAGCCATCTATATAAATATTTAATTGATTGGAAATTAATTATAAATACCCAATTATCGCTGAGCATCGAAAAATCGTGCAATTCTAATTATAAGCAGGATGCAATTGGATGGATTACATGTTAGCTGCCATGTATACATACATATATGCAACATATGTAGTAACGTATGAAAATAACGGAAGAGTATAATGTTTATAATAACATATGATGTAATTTATAATAAAATACGCATTAACGTCAGACTCACGTACAGACGTGCAAAGTTTTTCTTTCCAAAAGTATGCAAAAAGGCGACGCGGCGTCGCGACGCCGGTCGTCGATATATAACATCTTCTTGTTATTACACGTATCGAAGTTTCTTTTTTATTTTTCTTTTTTCACCGATAAACCGCGTGCGCGAAATCCGCAAGGTCGTGTCTGTATATACATAGGTATAGATATATTATATACTGAAAATAAATTAGCAATGGAAAGAGTGTATTATATATGGGGCATTCCACGCCAAATCGACCTGGGTTTTACCCTTGATTTGTCAGATTTAGCGCGTGATTTTTTCTATGATTCTTCTCACTTTGAAAGGTACGCGGTTTGTTTTTTTTGTTTCGACTCAATTTGAATTTTCTTCAATTTTTAAAAACGATTTTATCGAGCAACCAAAATTAAAAAAAAAAGAGAGAGAATTTTTAATCACAAGGCTGTTTCCAAATTTATCGTTTCAGACGCATCGGGACAGCGGGAATGGTGCACCCTGGCCTACTGGGAGCTCGGCGGTAGAGTCGGTCGTCTTTATCCTGTCGAACCATCGACGGTGAACGTGTTCGACTCCCTCCTAGACGGCGACGGCCTCTGCCTCGCTACCCTTGCCGAGAACCACTCGACTTCACCGGCGATTCAGAGGACTCGGAGTAAAATAGGTCTCGGTGAGTATCCTCCCTTATTTAAGTTGAATATATAATACTCATTACTCATACATAATCAATTCTTTCGCAATGCGTACTCTGGTATACACACACACACACACACACATATATGTATATATTTTCTTTTTTTTCTTTACAACATCCATGTGCCTAATCGCTACTTTTTATTTTACATTTAAAAATTTTATAACTATTCAACACGCATTAGTGTATCGATGAGACGAGAACGTATTTTTTTTTTTTTTTTTCTTCTTTTTTTTCTTCATTTTGAGGGAATCGAACGAAATTTACAGAAAAAGTCTCTCTCATGATTTTGTGACACCTTTATTCTTTCAAAAGTTATCTTAGGTAAAAAGTAAACAATGAGGATCTTAAATAAATTTTGAAAGAGTAGATTCGTCATAAAATCATAAAGAGAGATTTTTTTTCTCCACGAGCTTTCAATTCCCTATACAAAAATACCTTCTCGTCTTTTCAGTACACTAATGCGTTGACTGGTTATAAAATTTCAAAGTTTTTCGAAACGAAAAAAAAAAACAAAAAATAATAATAATAATAATAATAATAATAATAATAATACACCCACCTAATATTTAAATGCAAAATAGAAAATCGCGATGCGGCACCTCTAAATATTAATATTACGAGCTGAGACTTGGACAGAATTTTTTTTTTTCCTCATTTCGAACAAAGTTTTTGATTTGAATTTCTTTATACAGTCGAATACACAAATATGCAGGTATACATAGAGTCTTGTTCTGTAACTTTATTGTGAATTTTCGCAACCGTAGGTCTTACGCTGAGCTACGAGTCCGACGGCGTTTGGGCGTACAACAGGTCGGAGAATCCGATATTCGTAAACTCGCCGACGTTGGACGACCCGGAGTCGAGAACCTTGTTGGTCTACAGGGTGCCGCCGGGATTCTGTCTGAACATATTCGATCGGGCAAAGAATGTCCACCGGCACTATCACCACCAGCAGCAATCGTCGACCTCCTTGTCGTCCTGCTCGTCATCGAATTCACCGAACAACGCCGCCGCAGCCGCCATGCAGGGACTCACAAGCGGTCCCGTCGACGTAAACTCCGTCCGTATAAGCTTCGCCAAGGGCTGGGGACCGAAGTACTCGAGGCAAGAGGTCACCTCCTGTCCATGCTGGCTCGAGGTCTTACTCGCGCCGTGCAGGTGATCATCCCTCAACCTTTGTTTTCTTCGACCCTTCGGACACTATAGATCTTATTCAAGATCAATTTTGCCAATACGGATAAACCCGGGGAAAACCGCCGATCGAGGAGGGATCTTCTTTCCCCCTTGCGCTTTGTACATACATATACTTACGTACGTTTGTCATTAATAATAATAATATTAATATTAACATTAGTAATAATAATAATAATAATAATAATAATAATAATAATAATAATATGATGCAACTTCGAACCGCGAGTTAATTGTGTTTTGTGTTATTTTCTAAACAACAACAACAAAAAGAAAAAAAAGTTTCTTTTACTTCTCTTTTCTCTTCTCTTCTCTTCTCTTCTCTTCTTTGTTTCGTCGTCCCTTTTTTTTGTATGGGACGACACCACAAGAAATTTTATTCCGATTCTTACGATTGATGTGTGTACAGACGCACGTTATTTTTATCATATTTTATCTCTCCGATCCTTATTATTATATACGGTGTATCATATGTATATTATATTGTATACGTGTATATTTTAGTATATGTACATATGTAGTGTGTAATTTGAGGATGTTGGAAAGAGAGGAGAAAAAGAAAAAAAAAAAAAAAAATCACACCATCGGCGGATGGATATTGCTCGTGTCCGGGATGCAATATTTGCAACAATATATACCGTAAATTTATAATGTTTACGTTGTATATTATATTGGAGTTACGGGATGTAAATGGTTGGAAGTGCTTTTTCTTTTTTTTTTTTTTTTTCTCCACTTTCTAACAATGTTAGTTCACACGCTCGATGCAAGATTGCGACGAATCGTCGTGTGGTTTTTTTTTCTTTTCTTTTTTTTTTCTAAAGCTTTCTCCTTTTCGCAGTCCGACGTTGTCACAGTTGGTGATTTTTTCTTCTTCTTACAACCCATTGACGAAGGTATCCAGCTTAAATTTTTATAACAGTATCCTCGCGCAGCACACGTACGAATATGAATGTACGCATGTACGTAGGTAGGCAATGATTTATTTAAGTATGAATATCGGTAGCTAGAAAAAAGAAAACAAAAGAAAAAACGAAACGAAAAAATTACAAAAACAAAAGGAATAATTAAAAATAAATAAAATACCCAGTGCTTTTTTTTTATACACGTTTTGGACAGTTTAAACTAAAAATTGAAATAAAAACAAGATGCTGCTTCATCAATGGGATGTATTCGATTTATTTAAAAATAACATTCTACGTATGCCTGTCAGTATGTACGACAGAATGTATGAAACGGAATGGCATGAGGATATTTTTTTCTACCGACCGATTCGTGTCTATTCATTGAAAATTGTAATTTCACGTTGATCGCATTCAAGTAAATCATTCGTATTTTCTTCTTCATTTTTTCTTCACTCCGACTATGAGCGAATTTATAATCAACAAATTGGGAAACTTTTCATACGATTGTAAATGGAAATCGATTAGTTGCAACGCTTATGTTATTTAATTATTCTTCAATCCCTTCTAGTTGTTGTTATTGTTGTTGTTGCGCCGCTGTTATTACTATTGTTCTCCTATTATTATTGTTGTTGTTGTTGTTGCCATTGCCATTTGTACATCGCATTTCTTTTCATTACTACAGCTATTGTTGTCATCATTATTGTTATTACAATTAGTTTGATATTATATTTTGTCACAGATGTTTTGAATTTTATTTCTGACTGGCAAGGAGAAGTGAATTTCTTTAGTCAACGTTAAATACAAGCGCGCACGTACATATGTTACGGTATAAAATTAAATTGTAACAAATCTGATTTTTTATCTCTTTTCTCTTTTCTTTTCTAATTATTCTCTCCGAACATCCTTGTATTAATGTCATGTTTGGTGTCGTTATGTAATAGAAAATGGAATGTAGGTATATACGAAGCGTATATGCAGAAAACAGACTTTCATCGGCGTTGTAGATGTAATTTGATAACCGATGTTTTGTTAACTCCTTCTTTTCTCTTTCTTCTCGTAACGATATAATAGTTCATGCACAAGTAGATAAGCATACTGTCACTGTATTGTGATATTGAACGTCGTATACGATGCATACACTTCATGCTTGCTTACACAACGTAATGCAATCGTATGTGCAGAGTGTGAATATAATTGCGATTATTTCAAACACTGTTTGGATCGTATTCTTACAGTTTGCGAGTGCAGTACAACAGGCAGTAATAAAAATTAAAAATTTCAGGGCGAAAGGGTAATACGTTTCGTAGAGGTTCTTTTTTTCTGGTGATGCAGGGTGTTTTAAACGAATTTTTCTCCTTCTTATCGTCGGACAACCACTTTTTGCGAAGTGTGAACGTCGAAGTTGGGTTGAAGCTTCTGATAAAAAAACATGAGATAAAAACGAAAAACAAGAGATTTAAACACAACGAACTTTGTTTTAAATATTTATTGTAACGTATTTTTGTCTATACAATTCATCCGTTACTCACAATCAGTTTAACTCATACGTAATTGTTACATATGTTAGTTGTTGTAAACGGCTTGAATCGATTTTAATCGTTACAGAAAACGATTCTTTTTTGCTTTTCGTTTTCCTGTCTACCTCTTCTGTTGTTTAATTTCTCGGATAATTGTCGATTTTGAATCTCGAAATTGATCGATTTTTTTCTTTTTTTTTTTTTTGTACAAATATTTATTGAAAGTCGATAATAAATCGGAAATGTTATACGAGCCCGGACGTGTCAAAGTAAAAACTTTTAATTCACCGTCAACAATAACATTTATACAATCATACAAACACACGTACACACGTACACACACACACACACACACACACACACACACACACACACACACACACACACACCTATTTGTGCCTATAAAAATATAAGAGCGAAAAGGAAAGAAAGCTTAAAATGATTGATATACAAAATAAATGAGATAGAATGAAAGGATATTATTGAAATATAATAAGATAGAAACGACAGGCAAACGGATATGAAATTTAAAAGAATTCATGCTTCTAAATGAATATCACCGCGTTAGATAACACTATCAAAGGGGTAAAAATATTGCGACGGAGTAACAGTTACACTTGCTTACAATATTATACCCCTTTAGTAATGTAACGCGCACAGTCTTCTGTATTTATGCACATACAAAGTGTACCACGTGTATCCGTTAAATTATGATATATGTATGTATGTATGTATACGAATTTTCTGTACATTGGATAATAATAACAATTTGTACACATTTTCTAAATCCCGAACTCCTCTGTACGGATATGCAATTCTGCTTACAATTAGTATTGTATTACATGGTGGATAACTCATGTCTTTTGCATGAGAAAGAAAGGCATATTGAATGGTTACATAGATATGCTTTGGTAGTAACATTTCTTACGGATATAACATTCCTGGCTGGTATAGTATGTGTAATGCAGACTGTCTTGCGAATAGTTGCTGAGATTTTAGGGCCTATATGATACAGGGTTGATATATATATATGTACACATTACTGTATGTTGTAGACGATTAATAATTTCGGGTAATACATTTATACTACGACACTCAAAACGGATGGATGCACGATTCGTATTTTTTACGTACACGGTATATTATTTATCATTTCTTATTGTTATCAACTAGTTTCCGACTTGAGAGAAAATTTGTTTTTCTTTCTTTGGTAACTACAGAGACGTTCACCTGCGGACCGACAAACGAGGACGGAAATAAAAACTAGAACAGGGACAAAGACGAGCTCTCAGATTAGCCTAGGGATCATGTCTGTGAAACATAGTGCCTTTTATATAGCGTTCACTATTAATCGATAGACCTATATATATATAGTATATATATATATATATATATATATATATACTAATAACAACAATAATGATGATGACGACGATGATGATAATAATAATAACAATAATAATTAGTAACATCTATATTACGTGTTATTCAGTAACGTACACATGTTGTTAACGGTTATAATATTAATGAGCGTTTTCATTCTTTTTCTAACTTTTTTTTCTTTGTCTAACTATTTTTATTAGTAAACTATGTGAAAAAAAAAAACAAAACAAAACTCTTATACTTGAACAATGTAATCTAAGAATTTAAGAAAGATAAAAGTAATGATAGTGATAACAATAGTAATATTAAGAATAATAATTATTCTTTAATACGTATATATCGTATAGAAGAATAACGATGAGAAGAAATAGTTAATTATCCAGAAGAAAGGGAGGAAAACACAATTGCAGCGCTTTTCAAATTCAAATTTTCAAATTCTTCTTCACGAATACGAGAAGGAAAGAAAATAAGGTTGGTGTGTTGAAATTGTTTCAGTGATCTAAACGTGTCGTTAAGACTCGCTTTAACGTCAATATTTCTGTCAAACGAACGTTGTAATGATGATGATGATGATGATGATGATGATAACAATAATAATAATAATAATGATAATACATGAATATAGTTGGATATTTTTTAAATTGCAGCAACAACAAAGATGGCAGAGGTAATGATAATGATTCATTTCTATAACAGACGTATATTATCATTATTGCTATTATCATAATATTATTATTGTTGTTGTTGTGTATATCGACCGCAAAATTGGATCTTCAGTTCTATTATATCCTCATGTACATTGTATGTATATTCGTCTGTGTATGTACATACACACACACATATATTATATATTTAAACAATCTATGTACGTAAATTATATTGTAAATTAACGCATGTTTGAAAAGAGAAATCGATATGAACCCTTTTTTTTCTTTCTATTTTGTCACCTTTCACTCTGTTAAATGAGCAATATTTTTAGTCTAATCTCGTTCTTTTCTTCTTCCTATTATTTCCTTTTCCTTACAGATATATAAAAAGAAAGCTCGAAGTTTTTGAACCACATGTGTAATTAGTTTTATGATTGTTTTTTTTACTATCATTCTCATTGTCATTCTTGAAAAAGTTTCTCAGATATTTATACTGTACTTGAAAATCGATTTTGAAATTTCATACTTGTGTGCCGTTTATAGCGTTTTACTGTAGAAACATATCTTACATTACATGGGGTAAATTGATCTGAGTGTTGTTTTCTAATTTTCGAGTTTTGAATTGTTTTTTTTTTGTTCCTTTGGAGCACATTACGGCACAAGATACATCGATATACGTACTAAATTTGGTTCTACGGTTTATGTATATAAGTAAACAGAAAGAGGATGGGAGGAAGAGAGAAGCTTGTAGTAATAAAGCGGATCAGTAAAATTGATCGCTTGCGAAGATGATGATGATGATGATATACATAAAAGATGAAAGAAAAAAAAAAAAAAAAATTGTGTGTGAAATCTCGAGTCGACAGGATGTCGAATGCGTAATCGGAGGAAGAAGGACGTAGAAAAAAGATTATATTCCACTCATGCGATACTAAATTTACGTATAATACACGTACATATGTATAGAGTTCGTTGACAGTATAATGGAAAATTTATTGTATATATTGTACATATACCTATGGATATACATATACATATAATATGTATACACACATGCGAATAGCCATCTATATATATATATATATATATATATATTATACTTATTTGTATATATTATAAATATATGTTCAATATTTAGTAATTATTTTATTATTAATAATAATAATAATAATAGTAATAATAATGATAATAGTAGTAGTAATCATAATATTAATAATAATAGGTAACATTATTGTTCTTAATAATATTAAGAATATATAATAAGATTAAAAATGAGAATAATAACAATAATAATGCAATAACGATAATAATATTAATATTAATAATAACAGTACAGGTATCTCCCGAATAAATAATTGTATACCTAATAACAGTTTAAATATCACTGTATTCAATTTCAAGTGAATAATATAGCATAATTATTCAATATGCAAATTAAAGTGATGATGTGTATGAAAAAAGCTCGAGGGGAACCTTATACTATATTTCATTTTTACGAAAAATATATGAAATCAAAACATTATACATGTATGTATATATATTTTATTTTTCTTCTTTGCCGTTTGACTGTAATTATTTTCTAATTCGCAACGAGTCACAAGTTTCAAGAAATCACTATTCTTGTTAGATCTAATGGAATAATTGTACATACCTTTGTATAATCGTACAGGAACATCGAGAATTATTTTTTTAACTTTAGGTTTTCCTAGAGAATACCTGAACTAGGTTAAATTATTTACAATTCCTTATCCATCACGTAGTAAAGAGTTTTTCACTGCTAAGGGTTGGTCGTTCACCTACATTTTAAGACTGCACGCGCGTCGGACTTTCTCTTTTCTTCTTTTACTTACTCTCGTTCTCCATTTTCGCAACCCTTGCTTATCGTTCAACCTCCGCCATATCGAATGTTTCTTGGGTTTCATCGCCTGTGGATACCTAGCCAAGGGTTCGCCCATCACGTCAGTGGTCACCGTAGAAAATTGAAGAGTTTCTTCTATTCCTTCAAATTGTTTCCGTAATGCTTTTACAATTTTTTTTACAACCGCGCCGCGTCGGTTCGGTTTTTCAACTAGGCCGACGCAACTGCGATATCTTTGTCACAATATTTATTCGTTATAACTCCTTTCTTCGGTATTAGAAAGCCCAACAGTCCGCCAACTGAAACAAAGAAAAAGAAGAAGAACTAAACGTCGTGTTATTGCTTAATAGAGGAGGTAAGTTTGAGGTAATTTTAATACTCACATATCACTACACCGCCAACGAGGAATATCGGGACTCCACAGTTAATGTCGAGGAGTAAACCGAACAGGAGATTGCTAACAATGGCGCCGATTCTTCCCGACAACGTAGCCAGACAAATAGCCATTGCGCTGACGTGCGTTGGAAAAATGTCGACGATCACGCTGTTCAGGACCGTGTTACCAGTGGCTATGAAAGTCGAGAAGAGGCACGCCACGATCAGGTTCTGGGATGCCGATCTGAGGAAATATATTGAGCAGCCGAAAACTCCGGCCACCACCATCGTGCCAACTGAGGAGAACGATCGATCCCATTAATTATCCGATTCCAGGGCTTAAGACACAAGGATTATAACGTCCTTACCTGGCATCGTTCGTCGGCCAAGACGATCGGCGAGGTAACCGGAGGCCACGTTACCCAGGAGGCTTACCGCGTTCACCGTTAACGTGTTGATGAATACCTGCTCGTCGATGGTCCCGGTGCAGGGGATCCTCTGCAGGATGCCGTTCGTGGCGATGGTGCTGCTTCCTAAGAGGGTGACGTTTTGGGTCTGGGTTATCGCTTCGGCCACCGGATTCGTTGGGACCGAAAACGTGGCCAGTTCACAGACCGTCACGGTCGTGTTCGGGTGCAGTTTGTAGTACATCTCGAAGCGGTTGAATAGCTCCGGCAGCCACAGACCCAGGCCGTAGTATCTGTGCGGTGATTCAAGGGTCAGTTTATTCTGAAATATACCGATTTCGCATTTTCTCCATTCGATAATGAGTAATGCCTACCCGAACATGTTGGTGAAGAGCATGATCGAGCAGAGAACCGCGTACTTGAGGAGCGGAGGCGTGAAGAGGCAGCTGATCTGCTTCCAGATGCTCTGCAGGAGTTCGGTAATGCCGAATTTGCTTTTATCGATGCTAACTTCTTCCTTCACGATTGTCGCATCGTTCGTCAGGAGTGTTTTCACCTGAAGATTCAAAAAAGAATTCGGTGAACTTGGTTCACGTTGAAATGATCCTACGATTATTTCGACACTTGTAAGTGCCGACAAACTCACCGGATAATCGTGAACGCTGCGACTAGTATTTGCAACGAATATATCACGCAGAATTTTCAAAGCTTCTTTGCACTTTCCTTGGGAAACTAGGAACTTTGGACTCTCGGGGAATCGTGTAAGCAGAATGCCGCTGACCACCGTTGGGATACCGACAAGAGCGACGAACAATCGCCAGGAATTGAACTGCAGACCGTGGATTCGCAGCTCGAAGGTCATCGGTATTATCACCCAGGCCAATCCTGGAGGAAGAATTTTGTTTATTTCTGGTTTTTGTATGTTGACAAATCGCTTATTCATACCTGGAAGCACCAGCCAAGCCAAAGTGAAGAAGAAGCCGACGTAGCATATGCTTTTCGCACGTTGTTTCTCCGCGTGGAATTCACCCAGATATGAAAATACGAGACTTCCGGGTGCCCCAATCCTGGGAATAAATGCAAGTGAATTAACGTATAATTTTTCAAGCATAGGCATGCATAATGTAATAAAATACATTCACTGCTCATAGAAACTCACACGAAGCCGTTGAGAAATCGGAAGACAAAAAGAGTTTGAAAGCTCTGCGAGAGACTTGATATCATGGTAATGGTTCCATCGGCGATTAAAGTGCCCAGCAAAATATTCTTCCTGCCAAATACGTCGGCGATTATACCCCACAACATAGCGCTCGCAGTTCCACCTGGAATGACAGGAAGATTTCTTGTAATTTTTTCTTTGAATACCTAATTGTCGGTATCCAACGAATGCAACCTTCGCAAACTTCCTCGATGAACATAAAAGCCGTAACTCTCACCGGCCAAAAAAGCTACGTTAAGCAGTCCCTTTTCCTCCGACGATAATTGCAAGTCGCATCCTGCTGATGGCAGTATGTAGGCATTCAGACCATTTTGAAATCCAGCTGACATGAAGATCAAACCACAGAGAAGGACGAGCTCGTAGTGATATTTTCCGTATCCTAGAACATTTATCGTCACTACTTTAGATCGGGACAGCAATTTGATCGCAACTGTGATGGTTGATCATGCTTACCACATAGTGTAATAGCCCTGTCGAATTCCACGGACTCGTCCTTTGGCCTTTCCGATTTTTCTACAGCAATTAATAAAACTCCATTATACATAATAATTTCATTTGGGCTGTCAGAATTGCATTTATATGAATCGCTTTCGAATTGCGTTTATATGAAATATTACAACTTTCCAATTACAATGACATAGAAATTTAGAAACGGTCTAATTTTTTTGGAACAGTGAAAAATTCTATTGTAAAGTAATTCAAGCTGTAGTTAACCAGTGTAACAAATGTGCCATTTTTCTTCCGTGTTCATATTGACGATGGTTTTGGGAAAGAGACAAGTTTCTGACATGCTGAGTTGAGATGCTGACGAATAAAAGACTGAAGTTCCGCTTACGAGTGCAACGAAATTTATATCATTCCGTCCACTGTTACGTATGCAACACTGATAAATAACAGATGCAGACATGTGTGTGAGGTGGACGAGATACCGAGATGAGTGCGGCTCCATTCATTTTGTCTTCGATTTTGTCAACGGTGAGTAATTAGCCAGCTATCCCCACTTTTCACGAGTGTGTGCATAACGTAAAGATCGGTAAGACACAGTGGCGTCGTTTCCGCAACAATAATCCATGCTGCACATGCAGCTGCAGTCAAAGTGCATTTATTCCTTTGAGAAAACAGGAATGATGACGTTCGAGTCGTCACTCGCGTCACTCATGCTTTTGAATTTTGCAAATAGCCCGGCATGCGAGAGTAACGTGAAAAATGATTTCCAAGTAACCTGCAGGATGAACTTGGAGAAAACCGCGACTAACTGAGTTTTCGAGACGACCTGACGTAGTCGGAGAACTTGGATTGATCATAACAATAACTCTCAGTATTATTTGTGTCGTTATTAAGGATTTCACTGTAGGTACTGACAACCAAGTAAAATTTGGAATCGGGAACCATATAAATTCCTTCCAACAATTCTCCGAAGTAATCACCGTATTCACAAGGAAAGCATCGACACTTCGCGGCCTTTGGAATATTTCTTATCACTGAAAGATTTTTCCACGAGTTTCTGACTAACGAGAAACGGCAGCGATACTTTAAGCTTGTCACCATATACTCGAGATAAAGAAGGCTTGACGTTGATTATAGGAGTTTTATTCCATTCATCGACTCGTCATACTAGCGTAGAATTTTGCCTCGTGTCATTCTACTACGCTGTACGAATGCTAGAACGTACAATATGCACGTATACAATAGAGGAAATCGTTTCTGCATGGATACTTTTCTCGAGGAGCGGGGGCTGCAGTTGTATGCAGATGTGCTTACCTCGTATGCATGTCTGTATGAGTTAGTGGATTTTCTCATGAAATATAAGATAGTACTAATACCGTTGGAAACTTTCCTACAATTACCGATCGCTGCAGTTGGTCAAACGAACTCATTCGGGCACGTAGTAAAACAAACTTGAAACGCAACAAGTAAATAACGCTGCGGCTGCAAAATCGCTGACCGTAATTTTTGCAATTCTGTTCGTTGGAATAAGTGACGTTCCAAGTGAAGTTGCCAAATCCTGGCCTGTCTTTATTTTTTATACGTCACTCACCGATCGTATAGAGTCGTGGTTGCGGTTCCAGCTTCGGGGTAAAATTGCCGATGGAGATTTCCGACGGGGACCAGCGTTTTCCGTTAACCCTTGGATGGTCCATTGCCGATCGAATCCGTGGGGGTTGAGATAACTGCCGGCTTCTGTCGGTATTCGTCGATGCTTTCTGCGCCGGGAACACGAGACTGATAAACGTTTGCGGCCCCGGTCAACATCGGTTAAAAATTATTATGTCATGCGCAGCAGAATTCTTCAACGCCGTTCCTCCAGCTCCTCATGCCCGCCCCCCTTCCCAACCCCACCGATCAAACAAACCTCACCTTTGATTAGCGGCAAATTGTTATATGCACTTTCGTCTTCACCCGAACGATTTCTTTGCATTTATACGCAATAAATCCTCCGTGCCGAAATAATCGGGACAAGTGTGCGGTAATTGAAGGCGAATTTTCGACGATATAAAATTTACTCAATTTTTCAAATTCTAATCATCTTTGGTAATTTTCTATCCGTATTGCGCGACTGCACGTCATGCATGTAAATTAAAACGTCAGAAAGTGCAGTACCTAATACGTAGTAAAACCGATTGAAATTGAATCGATGGAATAATATAACACGATTGCCATTGTGCTGGATGAGTGTTTCATGCAAGTGATGACGGACAGTCAACAGGTGGCTCAAACCACTGAATGCGATTGTGCAGGAACACTCAATTCTGATCCATCTGAACGGAAATGACGACGTTACAAATTTCTGCTGCACCTGTCAGACGGTTTACTAAAACGCCGGACCTCGAAATGTTTTTCATACCATCTTCACCTGATGAAAATAAAATTTAACGCCTAAAAATAATCTCTGTTAAATATGATTTTAAACAATCGTACAAATAATACGTACCTCATTGCTCTCTGCCGCGTGACAAGTCGACTGGTAGAAAATTCGCGAATTATCCTTGCTCTCGGTGTAACTTATTAGCGGAATATTTGCCTCGGCCATTATACCCGGCGCACCAACCCCTGACTGGGGGAAAAAAATGAGACTTCCAGTAGTTAAGTATATATAAGCTTCATGTCGATAGGATTTCTATATCTAATTACCAGGTGTAAACTTCAATCTCCAAAAAAGCCTTTCAAGACTTACTAATTGAGATGAAGTCCTGATATCCCGAAACTTAAAATTATAAATGGTGTGAATTGCTAGTGAATATTGACATTCGTTCTTAAAACTTGTACTCGATAAAGATTCCGGAAAATCCGACGACGTCCAAGCTTGCCGGGTGCTTGATTACTTCTTCGATTCTGCATCTATCTCTCAGCGACAAATGACTTTCACTAATATTATTTGCAGCTATATCTATACGACTTATACCATATATATATATATATATATATATATATAAGCGCAGTAACACGTGCATACAATCACCGGTAGGTGGAATCGAGAGATATTTAATAAGAGGATTAACCGTCGAGGGCAAAGGATTTGCCAATGGAAAATTCTTTTAATTAGTTGACGCGATCACTTGCTGCTGATTCAATACCGCTGTTTTTGTTCTTTCGTTTGCTATTTCTTTCTCCAAAGATGAGAGTAGATGCGTTGGATGATTAGCTCTGAAATATTTGGCAACGATCCAAATTTGACCAGAGTTATTTAGATATTTAACTATCCTTATGATCTTAAAGGATCAAAAAAATCTTAATACTACTAATGTAATATAATTATATGTATATTCTATACAGATATATTAACGTCATTCGCAAGGGTATTGATCACTTAATTTATTTACATCATATTTACATTACGGAAAAGTTTTTCCGTGACATCGTCCAGCTGATGTACAAGAATAAACGAAATTTGCATGTACATACTATATTCTAATACCTCGCATGGCTACATTATTAATTATCAGCATACATTACGGCTCCGCCTGACACTCGTTAATGGAATAATCTACTTGGTTTGATCCAGTTGGTCTGGCGGCAGTCCCTTAGCCACTCTGCAGATACACCCAGTATGCCTGTGTTATATTGTCGTCTGCTCATTAGTGGGCAAATATTACATATCATTCGAGAACGGAAATGGAATGTAAATTGAGCTAGACAAATGCTTCTGCACGGAATCATAAGACCGAGCGCAATGATTTTCAACACGTGTAAGGTTCGTTGAGAATATTGAATATATATATATATATATATATATATATATATATATATATATATGTAAACTGTTGTAGTGAAAAACAGTTTTTTTTTCGGAAATCGATACTCATGAAATTAAATGTTTCGTTTTATTTCTATTTTTTCCAGCACGTGACAATTGAAAGCGTTTTTATACAGCGGATCACAATAATGTACATGTGACATATATTGGTGGCAAAGTAAAAACGAGTGGAATATATGTAGCCTTAAATAATCATATAATATAATGTATAAGATATACAGTACAATCTAGTGTACATGGGATATGCATGAACGTAATATTCAGTAAATATGACAGAATGACGTATGTATGTGAGAAACATGTGACATATATGCAACCATGTCTATATAATATGAGTAATAGCTGTATTTTGTGTGCCAAATGTGCATATGTGATATCTATTCATTGTCAGTGAATGTGACAGAGAATAGCGATATGTATTTCACTTGATGTATTTACCTATCCGTTCGTCGGCACTTGATATAGACACTTGATTGAATATCTCTTTGAAATGTTAGAATATATATTATTTAGTCACGGAAAGAGAAATTACCGAGTATTAATGTCTGGCGGAAAGATGAGTTCGTTGTATTATCGGGGATGAAAATTCCTCAAGGCTGCCCTACTTGCACACCTGCGCGATGACCGTTTATAAAGATTATAGTGTGGAGCACTGGATCGTGAACAATGTTAGATTTGACTATCGTGCGAGAAATAGTTGTCGATGCTTGCTCAAGGTGTGGTCGTCGTCGGATTAAGTTCGTTCACCGACCAATTAATAGCCTATCGATCCGTCTGAAGCAATACCCGGCTAAGCTTTGACTGATAACAACTTTTCCCATTGCATATATGATAACTTAGTCGCAAGGGTTGAAGGTGAATATAAAAGGTACGCATATGCTTGGTTACGAAGCAAGGAAAGGACGAACAAGGACAAACGGGTGGTGAAAGTTGAGTACTGCGCAAAGTTTTGCGGGATAGAAATGGACAATTCACTGTTTTTCGAATGTTGTTAACTTGAAATTGGTAAGAGCCCACCAACACTACAATCACATGGGAAACCACAAGGCTCAATCCTGGATCCTCTCATTTTTAATTTATATGTTACCGATATACCAAAACCAATGGATGATAAGATGATGCTTTCACAGTATGCAGATGACGTACTCATCACGTGCTTCTGTGCAACACCAACACTGCCACTTTACAGAGACGAGATTCAGACAGGAAAAATCATTCAATTCTACAAGAAATGGGGACTGAAGAGTAAAGCAGGAAAGACACAAGCAATGTTCCTCAAAAACAAATGGAGAGTTCCGGAAGAAATCCATATTGATGGTACAACAGTACCTTTTGTTAACTCAATAAAATACCTTGGAGTACATATCACCAAGAGTATCAGTGTGAACACACAGGAAAACAACACACTACAGAGATACTATGGAGTCCACACCGTACTAGCACCAATTATTCGAAGTACCAGCGACATTAATGTAGAAATCAAGATGAAAATCATCAAGGCCTGTCTCTGCCTAATCCTGGATTACGTAACATCAAGATTGCTACCTATATACGCAAAAAAGAATCTCAACACGAAGCAGGAGGCTTCACAAACTCCCTGCCAAGTCACGTACTATGGGAAATGTTTGACGAACCAGACTTTCAAAGCGAAGAGGATAAAATACAACAAAGGACACTTTAAAAGTTCCGAAACGGACGAGACCATTTCTTCAGCCAATCACTACGGAACAATGAGTACCAAGCACAAATGGGTCGAACACGAGGAAGGTACAGAAACGTACTTTTTGGACAAACGACATAGGCACATCATCACCTGTATATATCCATCTTTACCCACACACACACCCACCCACCTAGACATAAGACGATATTACGGTAGGGTTCGACCCGAAAAATTAATCGCAAAGCGAGAAGCCGTAAGAATATTTGAGGAAACACAAACACAATGAACATACAAGTGAAGATCTATGTTAAGCCGTACTATGCATACATCATTTCCAAATGTATTACCCAGAGTAAGAAACATGAATAAACAACACTATTATTACTACTACTGCAATCGATTTCTCTTGCAAAATAACGTCGGACTAGCACTTGGAAGAATTGTTTGCAGCAAATTTCAGATTCGTGTAAATTTTCGGCAAGAATCCGAATGGATAAGCCATCCATTTTTTCTTAGGTCAAGGAAATTTTGTCTCGAAATCGATTTGTGTGACCCTGTCTACACTAATTGAACCCCCAGAAACTCGAAAAACGCATGCAAATGAGGGTGAACGAACAGCAGAGAAATGACGATTAAACTCGTAAGTTTTTCGGCTGTAACTTTTCAGCTATCGATCGCAGCGTATTGGGATTGCGCTTGATCGATTCCTCTTGCAAAATGACGTCGAAATGGGGCCTGAAAGATTTGATTGCAGCACTTTTCAAAGTCGTCGAAATTTTGGCCAAAAATCCAAAGGGGTTAGCCTTACTTTTTTACTCATTTTGGGAGCCAAAATTTTGTCGTTTTAGAATCGATTTGTATGACCATCTCTAGAGTAATTCGACCCCCAGGAACTCAGAAAACACCTCAAAATAAGCGTAGGACCAGCAGCAAAGAAATGACGATGAAAATCATGAGTTTTTCGGCTGTAACTCTTCAGCTATCGCTCGCAGCGTATTGGGACTGCGCTTAATCGATTCGTCTCGCAAAATTACGTCGGAATAGGGTCTGAAAGATGTTATTGCAGCACTTTTCAAAGTCGTCGAAATTTTGGCCAAAAATCCAAAGGGGTTAGCCTTACTTTTTTGCTCATTTTCAGAGCCAAAATTATGTAGTTTTAGAATCGATTTGTATGACCATCTCTAGAGTAATTCGACCCCCAGGAACTCAGAAAACACCTCAAAATAAGCGTAGGACCAGCAGCAAAGAAATGACGATGAAAATCATAAGTTTTTCGGCTGTAACTCTCCAGCTATCGCTCGCAGCGTATTGGGACTGCGCTTAATCGATTCCTCTCGCAAAATTACGTCGGAATAGGGCCTGAAAGATTTTATTGCAGCACTTTTCAAAGTCGTCGAAATTTTGGCCAAAAATCCAAAGGGGTTAGCCTTACTTTTTTGCTCATTTTCGGAGCCAAAATTTTGTCGTTTTAGAATCGATTTGTATGACCATCTCTAGAGTAATTCGACCCCCAGGAACTCAGAAAACACCTCAAAATAAGCGTAGGACCAGCAGCAAAGAAATGACGATGAAAATCATGAGTTTTTCGGCTGTAACTCTTCAGCTATCGCTCGCAGCGTATTGGGACTGCGCTTAATCGATTCCTCTCGCAAAATTACGTCGGAATAGGGCCTGAAAGACTTTATTGCAGCACTTTTCAAAGTCGTCGAAATTTTGGCCAAAAATCCAAAGGGGTTAGCCTTACTTTTTTGCTCATTTTGGGAGCCAAAATTTTGTCGTTTTAGAATCGATTTGGATGACCATCTCTAGAGTAATTCGACGCCCAGGAACTCAGAAAACACCTCAAAATAAGCGTAGGACCAGCAGCAAAGAAATGACGATGAAAATCACGAGTTTTTCGGCTGTAACTCTTCAGCTATCGCTCGCAGCGTATTGGGACTGCGCTTAATCGATTCCTCTCGCAAAATTACGTCGGAATAGGGCCTGTAGAATTTTATTGCAGCACTTTTCAAAGTCGTCGAAATTTTGGCCAAAAATCCAAAGGGGTTAGCCTTACTTTTTTGCTCATTTTCGGAGCCAAAATTTTGTCGTTTTAGAATCGATTTGTATGACCATCTCTAGAGTAATTCGACCCCCAGGAACTCAGAAAACACCTCAAAATAAGCGTAGGACCAGCAGCAAAGAAATGACGATGAAAATCATGAGTTTTTCGGCTGTAACTCTTCAGCTATCGCTCGCAGCGTATTGGGACTGCGCTTAATCGATTCCTCTCGCAAAATTACGTCGGAATAGGGCCTGAAAGACTTTATTGCAGCACTTTTCAAAGTCGTCGAAATTTTGGCCAAAAATCCAAAGGGGTTAGCCTTACTTTTTTGCTCATTTTCAGAGCCAAAATTTTGTCGTTTTAGAATCGATTTGTATGACCATCTCTAGAGTAATTCGACCCCCAGGAACTCAGAAAACACCTCAAAATAAGCGTAGGACCAGCAGCAAAGAAATGACGATGAAAATCATGAGTTTTTCGGCTGTAACTCTTCAGCTATCGCTCGCAGCGTATTGGGACTGCGCTTAATCGATTCCTCTCGCAAAATTACGTCGGAATAGGGCCTGAAAGATTTTATTGCAGCACTTTTCAAAGTCGTCGAAATTTTGGCCAAAAATCCAAAGGGGTTAGCCTTACTTTTTTGCTCATTTTCGGAGCCAAAATTTTGTCGTTTCAGAATCGATTTGTATGACCATCTCTAGAGTAATTCGACCCCCAGGAACTCAAAAAACACCTCAAAATAAGCGTAGGACCAGCAGCAAAGAAATGACGATGAAAATCATGAGTTTTTCGGCTGTAACTCTTCAGCTATCGCTCGCAGCGTATTGGGACTGCGCTTAATCGATTCCTCTCGCAAAATTACGTCGGAATAGGGCCTGAAAGACTTTATTGCAGCACTTTTCAAAGTCGTCGAAATTTTGGCCAAAAATCCAAAGGGGTTAGCCTTACTTTTTTGCTCATTTTGGGAGCCAAAATTTTGTCGTTTTAGAATCGATTTGTATGACCATCTCTAGAGTAATTCGACGCCCAGGAACTCAGAAAACACCTCAAAATAAGCGTAGGACCAGCAGCAAAGAAATGACGATGAAAATCACGAGTTTTTCGGCTGTAACTCTTCAGCTATCGCTCGCAGCGTATTGGGACTGCGCTTAATCGATTCCTCTCGCAAAATTACGTCGGAATAGGGCCTGTAGAATTTTATTGCAGCACTTTTCAAAGTCGTCGAAATTTTGGCCAAAAATCCAAAGGGGTTAGCCTTACTTTTTTGCTCATTTTAGGAGCCAAAATTTTGTCGTTTTAGAATCGATTTGTATGACCATCTCTAGAGTAATTCGACCCCCAGGAACTCAAAAAACACCTCAAAATAAGCGTAGGACCAGCAGCAAAGAAATGACGATGAAAATCATGAGTTTTTCGGCTGTAACTCTTCAGCTATCGCTCGCAGCGTATTGGGACTGCGCTTAATCGATTCCTCTCGCAAAATTACGTCGGAATAGGGCCTGAAAGATTTTATTGCAGCACTTTTCAAAGTCGTCGAAATTTTGACCAAAAATCCAAAGGGGTTAGCCTTACTTTTTTGCTCATTTTCGGAGCCAAAATTTTGTCGTTTTAGAATCGATTTGTATGACCATCTCTAGAGTAATTCGACCCCCAGGAACTCAGAAAACACCTCAAAATAAGCGTAGGACCAGCAGCAAAGAAATGACGATGAAAATCATGAGTTTTTCGGCTGTAACTCTTCAGCTATCGCTCGCAGCGTATTGGGACTGCGCTTAATCGATTCCTCTCGCAAAATTACGTCGGAATAGGGCCTGAAAGATTTTATTGCAGCACTTTTCAAAGTCGTCGAAATTTTGGCCAAAAATCCAAAGGGGTTAGCCTTACTTTTTTGCTCATTTTCGGAGCCAAAATTTTGTCGTTTCAGAATCGATTTGTATGACCATCTCTAGAGTAATTCGACCCCCAGGAACTCAAAAAACACCTCAAAATAAGCGTAGGACCAGCAGCAAAGAAATGACGATGAAAATCATGAGTTTTTGGGCTGTAACTCTTCAGCTATCGCTCGCAGCGTATTGGGACTGCGCTTAATCGATTCCTCTCGCGAAATTACGTCGGAATAGGGCCTGTAGAATTTTATTGCAGCACTTTTCAAAGTCGTCGAAATTTTGGCCAAAAATCCAAAGGGGTTAGCCTTACTTTTTTGCTCATTTTGGGAGCCAAAGTTTGTCGTTTTAGAATCGATTTGTATGACCATCTCTAGAGTGATTCGACCCCCAGGAACTCAAAAAACACCTCAAAATAAGCGTAGGACCAGCAGCAAAGAAATGACGATGAAAATCATGAGTTTTTCGGCTGTAACTCTTCAGCTATCGCTCGCAGCGTATTGGGACTGCGCTTGATCGATTCCTCTCGCAAAATTACGTCGGAATAGGGCCTGAAACATTTTATTGCAGCACTTTTCAAAGTCGTCGAAATTTTGACCAAAAATCCAAAGGGGTTAGCCTTACTTTTTTGCTCATTTTCGGAGCCAAAATTTTGTCGTTTTAGAATCAATTTGTATGACCATCTCTAGAGTAATTCGACCCCCAGGAACTCAGAAAACACCTCAAAATAAGCGTAGGACCAGCAGCAAAGAAATGACGATGAAAATCATAAGTTTTTCGGCTGTAACTCTCCAGCTATCGCTCGCAGCGTATTGGGACTGCGCTTAATCGATTCCTCTCGCAAAATTACGTCGGAATAGGGCCTGTAGAATTTTATTGCAGCACTTTTCAAAGTCGTCGAAATTTTGGCCAAAAATCCAAAGGGGTTAGCCTTACTTTTTTGCTCATTTTGGGAGCCAAAATTTTGTCGTTCTAGAATCGATTTGTATGACCATCTCTAGAGTAATTCGACCCCCAGGAACTCAGAAAACACCTCAAAATAAGCGTAGGACCAGCAGCAAAGAAATGACGATGAAAATCACGAGTTTTTCGGCTGTAACTCTTCAGCTATCGCTCGCAGCGTATTGGGACTGCGCTTAATCGATTCCTCTCGCAAAATTACGTCGGAATAAGGTCTGAAAGATTTTATTGCAGCACTTTTCAAAGTCGTCGAAATTTTGGCCAAAAATCCAAAGGGGTTAGCGTTACTTTTTTGATCATTTTCGGAGCCAAAATTTTGTCGTTTTAGAATCGATTTGTATGACCATCTCTAGAGTAATTCGACCCCCAGGAACTCAAAAAACACCTCAACATAAGCGTAGGACCAGCAGCAAAGAAATGACGATGAAAATCATGAGTTTTTGGGCTGTAACTCTTCAGCTATCGCTCGCAGCGTATTGGGACTGCGCTTAATCGATTCCTCTCGCAAAATTACGTCGGAATAGGGCCTGAAAGATTTTATTGCAGCACTTTTCAAAGTCGTCGAAATTTTGGCCAAAAATCCAAAGGGGTTAGCCTTACTTTTTTGCTCATTTTCGGAGCCAAAATTTTGTCGTTTTAGAATCGATTTGTATGACCATCTCTAGAGTAATTCGCCCCCCAGGAACTCAAAAAACACCTCAAAATAAGCGTAGGACCAGCAGCAAAGAAATGACGATGAAAATCATGAGTTTTTGGGCTGTAACTCTTCAGCTATCGCTCGCAGCGTATTGGGACTGCGCTTAATCGATTCCTCTCGCAAAATTACGTCGGAATAGGGCCTGTAGAATTTTATTGCAGCACTTTTCAAAGTCGTCGAAATTTTGGCCAAAAATCCAAAGGGGTTAGCCTTACTTTTTTGCTCATTTTGGGAGCCAAAATTTTGTCGTTTTAGAATCGATTTGTATGACCATCTCTAGAGTAATTCGACCCCCAGGAACTCAAAAAACACCTCAAAATAAGCGTAGGACCAGCAGCAAAGAAATGACGATGAAAAGCATGAGTTTTTCGGCTGTAACTCTTCAGCTATCGCTCGCAGCGTATTGGGACTGCGCTTAATCGATTCCTCTCGCGAAATTACGTCGGAATAGGGCCTGTAGAATTTTATTGCAGCACTTTTCAAAGTCGTCGAAATTTTGGCCAAAAATCCAAAGGGGTTAGCCTTACTTTTTTGCTCATTTTCGAAGCCAAAATTTTGTCGTTTTAGAATCGATTTGTATGACCATCTCTAGAGTAATTCGACCCCCAGGAACTCAAAAAACACCTCAAAATAAGCGTAGGACCAGCAGCAAAGAAATGACGATGAAAATCATGAGTTTTTGGGCTGTAACTCTTCAGCTATCGCTCGCAGCGTATTGGGACTGCACTTAATCGATTCCTCTGGCAAAATTACGTCGGAATACGGCCTGTAGAATTTTATTGCAGCACTTTTTAAAGTCGTCGGAATTTTGGCCAAAAATCCAAAGGGGTTAGCCTTACTTTTTTGCTCATTTTCGGAGCCAAAATTTTGTCGTTTCAGAATCGATTTGTATGACCATCTCTAGAGTAATTCGACCCCCAGGAACTCAAAAAACACCTCAAAATAAGCGTAGGACCAGCAGCAAAGAAATGACGATGAAAATCATGAGTTTTTGGGCTGTAACTCTTCAGCTATCGCTCGCAGCGTATTGGGACTGCGCTTAATCGATTCCTCTCGCAAAATTACGTCGGAATAGGGCCTGTAGAATTTTATTGCAGCACTTTTCAAAGTCGTCGAAATTTTGGCCAAAAATCCAAAGGGGTTAGCCTTACTTTTTTGCTCATTTTGGAAGCCAAAATTTTGTCGTTTTAGAATCGATTTGTATGACCATCTCTAGAGTAATTCGACCCCCTGGAACTCAAAAAACACCTCAAAATAAGCGTAGGACCAGCAGCAAAGAAATGACGATGAAAATCATGAGTTTTTCGGCTGTAACTCTTCAGCTATCGCTCGCAGCGTATTGGGACTGCGCTTAATCGATTCCTCTCGCAAAATTACATCGGAATAGGGCCTGAAAGATTTTATTGCAGCACTTTTCAAAGTCGTCGAAATTTTGACCAAAAATCCAAAGGGGTTAGCCTTACTTTTTTGCTCATTTTCGGAGCCAAAATTTTGTCGTTTTAGAATCGATTTGTATGACCATCTCTAGAGTAATTCGACCCCCAGGAACTCAGAAAACACCCCAAAATAAGCGTAGGACCAGCAGCGAAGAAATGACGATGAAAATCATAAGTTTTTCGGCTGTAACTCTCCAGCCATCGCTCGCAGCGTATTGGGACTGCGCTTAATCGATTCCTCTCGCAAAATTACGTCGGAATAGGGCCTGAAAGATTTTATTGCAGCACTTTTCAAAGTCGTCGAAATTTTGGCCAAAAATCCAAAGGGGTTAGCCTTACTTTTTTGCTCATTTTCGGAGCCAAAATTTTGTCGTTTTAGAATCGATTTGTATGACCATCTCTAGAGTAATTCGACCCCCAGGAACTCAGAGAACACCTCAAAATAAGCGTAGGACCAGCAGCAAAGAAATGACGATGAAAGTCATCAGTTTCTCGGCTGTAACTCTTCAGCTATCGCTCGCAGCGTATTGGGACTGCGCTTAATCGATTCCTCTCGCAAAATTACGTCGGAATAGGGCCTAAAAGACTTTATTGCAGCACTTTTCAAAGTCGTCAAAATTTTGGCCAAAAATCCAAAGGGGTTAGCCTTACTTTTTTGCTCATTTTGGGAGCCAAAATATACTCGTTTTAGAATCGATTTGTATGACCATCTCTAGAGTAATTCGACCCCCAGGAACTCAAAAAACACCTCAAAATAAGCGTAGGACCAGCAGCAAAGAAATGACGATGAAAATCATGAGTTTTTCGGCTGTAACTCTTCAGCTATCGCTCGCAGCGTATTGGGACTGCGCTCAATCGATTCCTTCCGCAAAATTACGTCGGAATAGGGCCTGAAAGATTTTATTGCAGCACTTTTCAAAGTCGTCGAAATTTTGGCCAAAAATCCAAAGGGGTTAGCCTTACTTTTTTGCTTATTTTGGGAGCCAAAATTTTGTCGTTTTAGAATCGATTTGTATGACCATCTCTAGAGTAATTTGACCCCCAGGAACTCAGAAAACACCTCAAAATAAGCGTAGGACCAGCAGCAAAGAAATGACGATGAAAAGCATGAGTTTTTCGGCTGTAACTCTTCAGCTATCGCTCGCAGCGTATTGGGACTGCGCTTAATCGATTCCTCTGGCAAAATTACGTCGGAATAGGGCCTGAAAGATTTTATTGCAGCACTTTTCAAAGTCGTCGAAATTTTGGCCAAAAATCCAAAGGGGTTAGCCTTACTTTTTTGCTCATTTTCGAAGCCAAAATTTTGTCGTTTCAGAATCGATTTGTATGACCATCTCTAGAGTAATTCGACCCCCAGGAACTCAAAAAACACCTCAAAATAAGCGTAGGACCAGCAGCAAAGAAATGACGATGAAAATCATGAGTTTTTGGGCTGTAACTCTTCAGCTATCGCTCGCAGCGTATTGGGACTGCGCTTAATCGATTCCTCACGCAAAATTACGTCGGAATACGGCCTGTAGAATTTTATTGCAGCACTTTTTAAAGTCGTCGGAATTTTGGCCAAAAATCCAAAGGGGTTAGCCTTACTTTTTTGCTCATTTTCGGAGCCAAAATTTTGTCGTTTCAGAATCGATTTGTATGACCATCTCTAGAGTAATTCGACCCCCAGGAACTCAAAAAACACCTCAAAATAAGCGTAGGACCAGCAGCAAAGAAATGACGATGAAAATCATGAGTTTTTGGGCTGTAACTCTTCAGCTATCGCTCGCAGCGTATTGGGACTGCGCTTAATCGATTCCTCTCGCAAAATTACGTCGGAATAGGGCCTGTAGAATTTTATTGCAGCACTTTTCAAAGTCGTCGAAATTTTGGCCAAAAATCCAAAGGGGTTAGCCTTACTTTTTTGCTCATTTTGGGAGCCAAAATTTTGTCGTTTTAGAATCGATTTGTATGACCATCTCTAGAGTAATTCGACCCCCTGGAACTCAAAAAACACCTCAAAATAAGCGTAGGACCAGCAGCAAAGAAATGACGATGAAAATCATGAGTTTTTCGGCTGTAACTCTTCAGCTATCGCTCGCAGCGTATTGGGACTGCGCTAAATCGATTCCTCTCGCAAAATTACGTCGGAATAGGGCCTGAAAGATTTTATTGCAGCACTTTTCAAAGTCGTCGAAATTTTGACCAAAAATCCAAAGGGGTTAGCCTTACTTTTTTGCTCATTTTCGGAGCCAAAATTTTGTCGTTTTAGAATCGATTTGTATGACCATCTCTAGAGTAATTCGACCCCCAGGAACTCAGAAAACACCCCAAAATAAGCGTAGGACCAGCAGCAAAGAAATGACGATGAAAATCATAAGTTTTTCGGCTGTAACTCTCCAGCCATCGCTCGCAGCGTATTGGGATTGCGCTTAATCGATTCCTCTCGCAAAATTACGTCGGAATAGGGCCTGAAAGATTTTATTGCAGCACTTTTCAAAGTCGTCGAAATTTTGGCCAAAAATCCAAAGGGGTTAGCCTTACTTTTTTGCTCATTTTCGGAGCCAAAATTTTGTCGTTTTAGAATCGATTTGTATGACCATCTCTAGAGTAATTCGACCCCCAGGAACTCAGAAAACACCTCAAAATAAGCGTAGGACCAGCAGCAAAGAAATGACGATGAAAATCATCAGTTTTTCGGCTGTAACTCTTCAGCTATCGCTCGCAGCGTATTGGGACTGCGCTTAATCGATTCCTCTCGCAAAATTACGTCGGAATAGGGCCTAAAAGACTTTATTGCAGCACTTTTCAAAGTCGTCAAAATTTTGGCCAAAAATCCAAAGGGGTTAGCCTTACTTTTTTGCTCATTTTGGGAGCCAAAATTTTGTCGTTTTAGAATCGATTTGTATGACCATCTCTAGAGTAATTTGACCCCCAGGAACTCAGAAAACACCTCAAAATAAGCGTAGGACCAGCAGCAAAGAAATGACGATGAAAATCACGAGTTTTTCGGCTGTAACTCTTCAGCTATCGCTCGCAGCGTATTGGGACTGCGCTTAATCGATTCCTCTCGCAAAATTACGTCGGAATAAGGTCTGAAAGATTTTATTGCAGCACTTTTCAAAGTCGTCGAAATTTTGGCCAAAAATCCAAAGGGGTTAGCCTTACTTTTTTGATCATTTTCGGAGCCAAAATTTTGTCGTTTTAGAATCGATTTGTATGACCATCTCTAGAGTAATTCGACCCCCAGGAACTCAAAAAACACCTCAAAATAAGCGTAGGACCAGCAGCAAAGAAATGACGATGAAAATCATGAGTTTTTGGGCTGTAACTCTTCAGCTATCGCTCGCAGCGTATTGGGACTGCGCTTAATCGATTCCTCTCGCAAAATTACGTCGGAATAGGGCCTGAAAGATTTTATTGCAGCACTTTTCAAAGTCGTCGAAATTTTGGCCAAAAATCCAAAGGGGTTAGCCTTACTTTTTTGCTCATTTTCGGAGCCAAAATTTTGTCGTTTTAGAATCGATTTGTATGACCATCTCTAGAGTAATTCGACCCCCAGGAACTCAAAAAACACCTCAAAATAAGCGTAGGACCAGCAGCAAAGAAATGACGATGAAAATCATGAGTTTTTGGGCTGTAACTCTTCAGCTATCGCTCGCAGCGTATTGGGACTGCGCTTAATCGATTCCTCTCGCAAAATTACGTCGGAATAGGGCCTGTAGAATTTTATTGCAGCACTTTTCAAAGTCGTCGAAATTTTGGCCAAAAATCCAAAGGGGTTAGCCTTACTTTTTTGCTCATTTTGGGAGCCAAAATTTTGTCGTTTTAGAATCGATTTGTATGACCATCTCTAGAGTAATTCGACCCCCAGGAACTCAAAAAACACCTCCAAATAAGCGTAGGACCAGCAGCAAAGAAATGACGATGAAAATCATGAGTTTTTCGGCTGTAACTCTTCAGCTATCGCTCGCAGCGTATTGGGACTGCGCTTAATCGATTCCTCTCGCAAAATTACGTCGGAATAGGGCCTGAAAGATTTTATTGCAGCACTTTTCAAAGTCGTCGAAATTTTGGCCAAAAATCCAAAGGGGTTAGCCTTACTTTCTTGCTCATTTTCGAAGCCAAAATTTTGTCGTTTTAGAATCGATTTGTATGACCATCTGTAGAGTAATTCGACCCCCAGGAACTCAAAAAACACCTCAAAATAAGCGTAGGACCAGCAGCAAAGAAATGACGATGAAAATCATGAGTTTTTGGGCCGTAACTCTTCAGCTATCGCTCGCAGCGTATTGGGACTGCGCTTAATCGATTCCTCTCGCAAAATTACGTCGGAATAGGGCCTGTAAGATTTTATTGCAGCACTTTTCAAAGTCGTCGAAATTTTGGCCAAAAATCCAAAGGGGTTAGCCTTACTTTTTTGCTCATTTTGGGAGCCAAAATATACTCGTTCTAGAATCGATTTGTATGACCATCTCTAGAGTAATTCGACCCACAGGAACTCAAAAAACACCTCAAAATAAGCGTAGGACCAGCAGCAAAGAAATGACGATGAAAATCACGAGTTTTTCGGCTGTAACTCTTCAGCTATCGCTCGCAGCGTATTGGGACTGCGCTTAATCGATTCCTCTTGCAAAATTACGTCGGAATAGGGTCTGAAAGATTTTATTGCAGCACTTTTCAAAGTCGTCGAAATTTTGGCCGAAAATCCAAAGGGGTTAGCCTTACTTTTTTGATCATTTTCGGAGCCAAAATTTTGTCGTTTTAGAATCGATTTGTATGACCATCTCTAGAGTAATTCGACCCCCAGGAACTCAAAAAACACCTCAAAATAAGCGTAGGACCAGCAGCAAAGAAATGACGATGAAAATCATGAGTTTTTGGGCTGTAACTCTTCAGCTATCGCTCGCAGCGTATTGGGACTGCGCTTAATCGATTCCTCTCGCAAAATTACGTCGGAATAGGGCCTGAAAGATTTTATTGCAGCACTTTTCAAAGTCGTCGAAATTTTGGCCAAAAATCCAAAGGGGTTAGCCTTACTTTTTTGCTCATTTTCGGAGCCAAAATTTTGTCGTTTTAGAATCGATTTGTATGACCATCTCTAGAGTAATTCGACCCCCAGGAACTCAAAAAACACCTCAAAATAAGCGTAGGACCAGCAGCAAAGAAATGACGATGAAAATCATGAGTTTTTGGGCTGTAACTCTTCAGCTATCGCTCGCAGCGTATTGGGACTGCGCTTAATCGATTCCTCTCGCAAAATTACGTCGGAATAGGGCCTGTAGAATTTTATTGCAGCACTTTTCAAAGTCGTCGAAATTTTGGCCAAAAATCCAAAGGGGTTAGCCTTACTTTTTTGCTCATTTTGGGAGCCAAAATTTTGTCGTTTTAGAATCGATTTGTATGACCATCTCTAGAGTAATTCGACCCCCAGGAACTCAAAAAACACCTCCAAATAAGCGTAGGACCAGCAGCAAAGAAATGACGATGAAAATCATGAGTTTTTCGGCTGTAACTCTTCAGCTATCGCTCGCAGCGTATTGGGACTGCGCCTAATCGATTCCTCTCGCAAAATTACGTCGGAATAGGGCCTGAAAGATTTTATTGCAGCACTTTTCAAAGTCGTCGAAATTTTGGCCAAAAATCCAAAGGGGTTAGCCTTACTTTTTTGCTCATTTTCGAAGCCAAAATTTTGTCGTTTTAGAATCGATTTGTATGACCATCTGTAGAGTAATTCGACCCCCAGGAACTCAAAAAACACCTCAAAATAAGCGTAGGACCAGCAGCAAAGAAATGACGATGAAAATCATGAGTTTTTGGGCCGTAACTCTTCAGCTATCGCTCGCAGCGTATTGGGACTGCGCTTAATCGATTCCTCTCGCAAAATTACGTCGGAATAGGGCCTGTAAGATTTTATTGCAGCACTTTTCAAAGTCGTCGAAATTTTGGCCAAAAATCCAAAGGGGTTAGCCTTACTTTTTTGCTCATTTTGGGAGCCAAAATATACTCGTTCTAGAATCGATTTGTATGACCATCTCTAGAGTAATTCGACCCACAGGAACTCAAAAAACACCTCAAAATAAGCGTAGGACCAGCAGCAAAGAAATGACGATGAAAATCACGAGTTTTTCGGCTGTAACTCTTCAGCTATCGCTCGCAGCGTATTGGGACTGCGCTTAATCGATTCCTCTTGCAAAATTACGTGGGAATAGGGTCTGAAAGATTTTATTGCAGCACTTTTCAAAGTCGTCGAAATTTTGGCCGAAAATCCAAAGGGGTTAGCCTTACTTTTTTGATCATTTTCGGAGCCAAAATTTTGTCGTTTTAGAATCGATTTGTATGACCATCTCTAGAGTAATTCGACCCCCAGGAACTCAAAAAACACCTCAAAATAAGCGTAGGACCAGCAGCAAAGAAATGACGATGAAAATCATGAGTTTTTCGGCTGTAACTCTTCAGCTATCGCTCGCAGCGTATTGGGACTGCGCTTAATCGATTCCTCTCGCAAAATTACGTCGGAATAGGGCCTGAAAGATTTTATTGCAGCACTTTTCAAAGTCGTCGAAATTTTGGCCAAAAATCCAAAGGGGTTAGCCTTACTTTTTTGCTCATTTTGGGAGCCAAAATATACTCGTTTTAGAATCGATTTGTATGACCATCTCTAGAGTAATTCGACCCCCAGGAACTCAAAAAACACCTCAAAATAAGCGTAGGACCAGCAGCAAAGAAATGACGATGAAAATCATGAGTTTTTCGGCTGTAACTCTTCAGCTATCGCTCGCAGCGTATTGGGACTGCGCTTAATCGATTCCTCTCGCAAAATTACGTCGGAATAGGGCCTGAAAGATTTTATTGCAGCACTTTTCAAAGTCGTCGAAATTTTGGCCAAAAATCCAAAGGGGTTAGCCTTACTTTTTTGCTTATTTTGGGAGCCAAAATTTTGTCGTTTTAGAATCGATTTGTATGACCATCTCTAGAGTAATTTGACCCCCAGGAACTCAGAAAACACCTCAAAATAAGCGTAGGACCAGCAGCAAAGAAATGACGATGAAGATCATGAGTTTTTCGGCTGTAACTCTTCAGCTATCGCTCGCAGCGTATTGGGACTGCGCTTAATCGATTCCTCTCGCAAAATTACGTCGGAATAGGGCCTGAAAGATTTTATTGCAGCACTTTTCAAAGTCGTCGAAATTTTGGCCAAAAATCCAAAGGGGTTAGCCTTACTTTTTTGCTCATTTTGGGAGCCAAAATTTTGTCGTTTTAGAATCGATTTGTATGACCATCTCTAGAGTAATTCGACCCCCAGGAACTCAAAAAACACCTCAAAATAAGCGTAGGACCAGCAGCAAAGAAATGACGATGAAAAGCATGAGTTTTTCGGCTGTAACTCTTCAGCTATCGCTCGCAGCGTATTGGGACTGCGCTCAATCGATTCCTCTCGCAAAATTACGTCGGAATAGGGCCTGAAAGATTTTATTGCAGCACTTTTCAAAGTCGTCGAAATTTTGGCCAAAAATCCAAAGGGGTTAGCCTTACTTTTTTGCTCATTTTCGAAGCCAAAATTTTGTCGTTTTAGAATCGATTTGTATGACCATCTCTAGAGTAATTCGACCCCCAGGAACTCAAAAAACACCTCAAAATAAGCGTAGGACCAGCAGCAAAGAAATGACGATGAAAATCATGAGTTTTTGGGCTGTAACTCTTCAGCTATCGCTCGCAGCGTATTGGGACTGCGCTTAATCGATTCCTCTCGCAAAATTACGTCGGAATACGGCCTGTAGAATTTTATTGCAGCACTTTTTAAAGTCGTCGGAATTTTGGCCAAAAATCCAAAGGGGTTAGCCTTACTTTTTTGCTCATTTTCGGAGCCAAAATTTTGTCGTTTTAGAATCGATTTGTATGACCATCTCTAGAGTAATTCGACCCCCAGGAACTCAGAAAACACCTCAAAATAAGCGTAGGACCAGCAGCAAAGAAATGACGATGAAAATCATGAGTTTTTCGGCTGTAACTCTCCAGCTATCGCTCGCAGCGTATTGGGACTGCTCTTAATCGATTCCTCTCGCAAAATTACGTCGGAATAGGGCCTGAAAGATTTTATTGCAGCACTTTTCAAAGTCGTCGAAATTTTGGCCAAAAATCCAAAGGGGTTAGCCTTACTTTTTTGCTTATTTTGGGAGCCAAAATTTTGTCGTTTTAGAATCGATTTGTATGACCATCTCTAGAGTAATCCGACCCCCAGGAACTCAGAAAACACCTCAAAATAAGCGTAGGACCAGCAGCAAAGAAATGACGATGAAAATCATGAGTTTTTCGGCTGTAACTCTCCAGCTATCGCTCGCAGCGTATTGGGACTGCTCTTAATCGATTCCTCTCGCAAAATTACGTCGGAATAGGGCCTGAAAGATTTTATTGCAGCACTTTTCAAAGTCGTCGAAATTTTGGCCAAAAATCCAAATGGGTTAGCCTTACTTTTTTGCTCATTTTCGGAGCCAAAATTTTGTCGTTTTAGAATCGATTTGTATGACCATCTCTAGAGTAATTCGACCCCCAGGAACTCAAAATAAGCGTAGGACCAGCAGCACAGAAATGACGATGAAAATCATGAGTTTTTTGGCTGTAACTCTTCAGCTATCGCTTGCAGCGTATTGGGACCGCGCTTAATCGATTCCTTTCTCAAAATTACGTCGGAATAAGGCCTGAAAGATTCGATTGCAGCACTTCTCAAAGTCGTCAAAATTTTGGCCAGAAATCCAAAGGGGTTAGCCTTACTTTTTTGCTCATTTTCGGAGCCAAAATTTTGTCGTTTCAGAATCGATTTGTATGACTATCTATAGAGTAATTTGACCCCCAGGAACTCAGAAAACACCTTAAAATAAGCGTAGGACCAGCAGCAAAGAAATGACGATGAAAATCACGAGTTTTTTGGCTGTAACTCTCTAGCTATTGCTTGCAGCGTATTGGGACTGCGCTCAATCGATTCCTCTCGCAAAATTACGTCGGAATAGGGCCTGAAAGATTTTATTGCAGCACTTTTCAAAGTCGTCGAAATTAGGCCAAAAATCCAAAGGGGTTAGCCCTACTGTTTCTTTCGAGTTAATAATCTTTTGTCTCGGAATCGATGCATCCGACTCTTTTTGGACTAATTGGACCCCCAGGAACTCAGAAAACTCGTCAAAAGGACGAGTAGCAGAGAATCGACAAAAGGGTGCCTTCCGTTTTCAGACCGTGACTCTAGATTTGTTTCTCCCAGCGTGTTCGAACTGCGCGCAATTGATTTCTGCTACAAAATTATCTTGAAATTGTGCATCAAAGAATTGTTTCCAGAATTTTTTACAGTCGTCAAAAAATGGTAAGCAAATGCAAAGGTGTCAGCATACTTTTGTCTGCAATGTTTGGATCCGAAATATTTTCTGCTTAGAAATGATATGTAGGGCTCTATTTCTACTCATTTCACCCTTCAAAATCTGAAAAATGAATCTAGAATCTTCTGTGACCAACAGCCGTGAAAATACAACCAAATTCTCACACCGTTATTCGGCTGTCTTTTCCAATTTGTTGGTCGAAGCGACTCAAGACTAAGTTTGACAGTAAGACAACAATTGTTTTCTGTTGAAAAACATCATCTATACAGCGTTTGAACTATTCATTTTATGTTAGTTCCGTTCGTTCCCAAAAATAACGTTATAATCTCCAATCAGAACGGGCAGTCTTCTGTCGTCCATTTTTGGTCACCAAATGTGTTATATACTGGCTTCAATTCCAATGATATTGTTCGAACATTAGGAATGGAGATAATGCATCTAAATCTCTTGGGACCGTAGTAACAAGAGATAAATTCAAGATAATTTCAATTTTACTGAATTTTATTCCACGACCTCTTGTAGTTCTTATAATCAATCTTTTACAGAATATGTGTATTATACCGTCGCATACCACTAACAACAGTGTTTTGTAATGTGTATGTCATATTCTTAAGGCTGAAGAGGCCGACGAACCTACCTTCACGTCCTTAGCCATAAACAGAATTTTTTGGTCATCATCACTTCTATGGCTCATATATTTAGTCAGTTTGGATGTTCTGTATTATATGGTTCGACAGTTTCTAGGTCTCTCACGAGACGGAAACAGTTTGTTCTACATTAGTTATGAAAGTCGAAGTCCATTATTAAATGACATGTATGTTTTAAAGTATAAAGAAAAATAACGCCATTAGTATTAAGATCTGTAGATTAGATATCATGTGCGAATATATAATAATAATAAATCAGGTCAACATTTAATTTCTGGCTAATTTCATACCGTGAATTCATGGAAAATCTAATAAATATCATAAATTAAGAACAATAAATTCATAGTGAAAACCAGTATATAAAGAATAGTGAGGATAAATTTTTGTTCTGTGAAATATTAAATGTATTACAACTTACGAATGTACTATAAAAAATATATGTACATATGCAGTAGATAATAATGAACCGAAATACAATTGCGCAAATCCAATGGTATCCAAGTGAGGATATAGCTCTCTATTTACGTTTTGTATAAATATCAAAACACTACTATGATCATCATCAAAAGTAAGTAAATGTTTGAATCCATTTAAAGCGAATCATTCCGAAAAGCTGTCATGCTTTAATGGGTATTATTATATTTATATTTGTATATACATATATATACATTATACATGTATACCATATTTTTGCGTGTGTACATGAATATCTAGATTTACTATTTACATTGCATACGGTTGTTTTTCTGGTATAATAGTAATCAAATTACATATTAACGATTTATCCAACAAATATCTGCATGAAAAAATATAAATCTATAATTTTTCAGAGTGTCCACGTGAAAATGTAAGTGGACGAAAGGTTCTTTATTATAACAGAAACATAATGACAATTGCTACCTATTGCTTAGTCTGATGATTAAAACATTGTCATGTAATCTGCAATATATGTTACTGAAAATTCGGACGCTGAGGTAATCTAAAATATCAGAAAGTCAATGGTAGGTGGCTTCAAGATCATCATTCAAATAACCTATGATCAGTTTGGCTTAGAAAGATATCCAAGTATCCAGAAGAATGCAGAGACATATTTGCATCAAATAATATGCATGAGATTACAAAACCCTATAAACCGGGAAAAAAAAGAACAATTCACAAAGTTAACTCTTGAAATCGTCAATGTATCAAAAAGTTGTACAGTACATAATTTGGCGAAAATTCTTAACACGAATTTATTGTCGACTCATGTTTCCACGTGGACACATCCAAATTTTGTATTCTAATATTTTGAATATAGTTGTATAATATCATTTTTATTTTTCAAAATCTTTGTATTGTACATAACTTTTTTCTTTTTCCATTCGTTCTCTCTCGAAAAAAAATTACTTTCAAAACACAAAAATACACGAACCTTTAATTCAAAAAGGTATCATTTTAAACTGTATATATATACATTGATAACACTCCTAATGCACAGAAAACTCTATTTTATTCGTGTTCAATGTGTCTATTCGTTTGAAGTTCAGCTCTCTACTTGTCATTCACACTTACAGCTTAGTACTATAAATAGACAGCGGCGGCTCACGATAGGGCTGAACGTAAGGAAAAACTAACAGTTTCGTTTTCTTACAAATTCAAACCTGTATATCCGTAAGCTAAAACTATAAAAGAAAAAAGAAAAATCATAAGACAGAATCATTGAACAAGGATAGACATTAATAGCTGGGGAAAACACGCGATAACTCATTAAGCTCATATTGTAGGTATTAAAAATCTACTAATAAACTGAAGTTTTAGACCCATATGTTCACATATTTTTTTCTTTCTCGTCTGATCATTCATTAACACTATTATTCAGTTTCGTTGTACCGATAACAAATCATTGTTATGGTAGTCTGTTTCTAGAACATACTGAATAATGCAATGGTGAGTACAAAAACAACAGATAAATCTTACCATATTATGAACAATATGAAAACAATCATAAAAAAAAAAAAAATATCGTTTGCGAAATATAAAGAAATCACAATGCGAATGAAGAACTGCCCGGACAATTCATCATGAAACGATGAAATCATATCACGGGTTGCGTTAATTAATTATTTAATTGACTAAGAGAATAAATAGAAAGTCACGCACACCGGCCATGCCCGACTGAATTTACACAATATATTTTCTGTTAAAGGCGCTTGATGAAATTCGGATCACTGTTCAAAAGCTGAGCATTTTTTCTTTTCGTCTATATCGTACGATAATAATGAGAATCAATATCATATAATTATCACTTGACTATAAATTCTGACGACTGGTTATAGCGCTCAAGAGAATAAGAATAAACTCTCAAGCTTCCAAAATCGCTTGACAAACGTCAACTTAGTTTTTGCTTCAGCTATTCATAGTTCTCGCGAAAGTTCGGTATTTGTATCCCAGAGAGGTCCAGGTGTTCTATTTTGGTGTTAGATACAAAGTCTCTTAAAATTAATTTTGTTTTTGTCTTTGTTTTTGGAAAGCTATCGAAGTGAGAAGTAGTATTTGACTTAATTGCACGAACGCGTGTATGCAAGTTTTTTCTTTTTCTGCCACTTTCTTTTCTATCAAATCTCCAACAAAATCAAAATTAATACATACGTATACATACTCTATATTAGTCGCATAGTTTAGTTAACAGTAAAATAGGAGCTGACAAATGATCTTCTTTTAGACAATTCGTAGTAGATACTACACTTAAAATTGCAGTCATGTTTCTTATACGGCACACATGTGCATTAAATTTAATTATGAATATCACAATCAATTTTCTTTTTGTTTTAACTTAAATTCTTGTGACGACTAATAGAACGATATTCATGTATACAAAGAATTTTGCCTGTGCGGGCAATAACTTGACTTGTTTTTTCATTTAAATTTTTTTAGACATATTCAAACACTAAACATGAAACAGTACTAAGAACAAAATTAACTCGTTAAGAGTGCTATTTTTTTTTAAATTATGTTTAAATCAGTATCTTCACCACACACAATCAAAAACATCTGACTGCGTGACACGCATTTCACACTTAAAATATACTTATACTACAATCGTCGAAGCACTTGCGATTGCTTGATAAGTCAACGGTATATAATCTTTTTTTACAGCATGGAAGGATTTTTTAAATATATTTTTTAAATATATATATATATGTGGTATATTACGAACTTCACTTTATACACAGAAGATTAGGGTATTAGAAAATTTTGTGACGCGTTCCAAGAATTAAAATTATTTCCAACAGATCCTTGTAAATAAACAGATAATACTTTCCTGTCAGTTATCAAGAGCGCAACGTTTTTCGGATACTTTGAAGAACGACGAAAATAATTGAAAAAGCGAAGAAAAATAACATCTAAGGAAATAAAATAAACAGGACCGTTGAATAAAAAAATTTATAAAAAAACGCAATAGCAGACTCTATCTTAAATAAAGGAAAATACATTGTGACTGACAAGACTGAGATATTTTTCACAGCATAAATCGACAATCGATAACACCGATGAATATTTTGGGCAAAGTAAAAAAAGCGGTGATTCACTTGGCGCCAAGTAAATCTTCTACACGCAAGTTTTTTAGGTTACAAAATGTTTTTACATACATTTAATATTAATTATTATACACACCATTCATTACCAGAGACATTTAATATACCTAATGTACCCACGTATATATGTATGTATATATACAGTAAATATATCACGCCAATGCTGCGGTTATCGCCTCTGAATCCTCAGGTAGATATTAACTGTCTCGGTTTGGATGCTTGGCAAGAAATCTTCTGGGCCACGGAAGAGGCCAATCGTACTGCCTCGGCACAGTGCCACCAACGTTTTTTTCAAAGTACTTAAACATTGGAAACCACCATAAACGAGCCAAAAAGTTGTTGGGTCCATGTTGCTGAAAAGTCAAAGATGTATAAAGCAAATATTACCTTTAACCCACTGCAAATAAGAAAGCGACAATTAGACATTAAACATTAATGTGAGAAATATTTAACTCACTTTTAGGTACGGGTTGTTGGCCAATGTATGATAAATATACCACAAACGTGTAGTAACGTAATATGCTATGAGGACGTCGACAGTATAATGGCCATGGGCAATCAAAACCATTATTATGCCAACGAGTGCCATCAGTCCTGCTAACCAGTGGATCAGCTGACATCGTCTTGGAGAATCTAGATCACAACAAGTAACGTTCAAGATTTAGCCAGGGATTTATTGCAAAGTGATAAGTTAAAGATAAGAATTTCTTTCAATTCGACTGAGTACATTATGGAATGGGAATAACGTGTTTCCATGAAGTGGATCGAAACAAGAATAGACATGACTGTTCTAATATTTCATTAAAAATTAGTAAATTTTCGGATTTGTTTTTGCAGAAATTGCAGAGGCAGAGTCGAAGATCACTTACATTCCTTTATGATAAGGGAGCTAAGAACAAGAACAACTGTATGTCCGCTGTAGATGTAATCTCCGCAGTACGTGTGCTTTCCATTGATTGACAATCCAAACCCAGAGATAAGCTGTAGTACCCTCTTAGTGATAACTAACGGACTGGAGTTGTTCGCTTTGGGACTACAATAGTAGGTCTTACTAGCGACTGGCAGAACTGTTACATACATCGTAACGCTTCGCATCATGTAGAGCAAACCCATGAGCAAAAATATCCGTCTGAAGACTATGAATCTGTCCAGAAAAATTAGTGATGATTAACTTTATTGAGTGAGGAGTAATCACCCAATCGATAAAGACAACAGAACAAGTTCAATTGTTACCTGTGCTTGTGAAAAATAATAAAAACCATGGCAGAGTTGGAGACGATCATAATTAGAATTTCCGAAACGTTGAGCGCCCAATCTTGAGAAACTAGGTTGTCCAATACTACGTCAGGAAGAGGTCCGTACGTTGCACGGTCTGGTACACGTTCGTGAACCATGGCAAGAGATGCAGTAGTGAGTATGAAATTGACGACCATGAAAAAGAATGCTGTAAAAATACAAGGAATGTTAAAAATTGACAACTGTACTGAAGATTGAATAGATTTGATCACATTTAATCACTCTTACCAAGAAGAGTTTTCCATTTCTCCTTAGGGAACCGAGGTTCTTCTCTTAGTGGTGCAGGTATGTCAAGTTTAACTATATCGCTCCCAGATCCGTTTGGTACATTGGGATGCCTTATGTGCCCGAGCCCATCGATCTTGTCATCTTCGTCATCCTCGTAGTATTCAGAGCTGCTGCTGATGCCACCCCACCCTTTATCCTTGTTTTTAGTCGGTGCTCCGGGAAGAAGAGGTTGCCGCTGATAAACGTCGCTTGACTGTGCCATTCCACTGCTACTTCCATCCACCGCAGCCTCTACGTCTCTTTCGTGTCCCTCAACCCCTCCCAATGGACGATCAAAACTTCCGTAATCACTGTGTAAGCTTGTTGTCTTTGGGTCTAATACCATCCTGAAAAGAGCAATGCTTATCATCCATGTTACAATTGAACAAAGGTCACAAAAGCAGTACAAGTTTACGCTTCTTTCATTCCTGAGCAATCTTGCAAGGGGTCAGGAGAGTGGGCTTTTCAATCTTTTACTACAAATTTACTCGATACACTCGATTTATATGGATCGAAAAATGGTATAAACTACCACTCACAATTCTACGGTGTAAATTGAACAGACACTTTCCTCCATAATTTAATAATGACTACGTTACGTAGAAATAACTGTATAAAATATTTAACTTTCTAAGCTTGAGAGATGCACTGAACATTACACCATTCTAAAGAATCCGTTCAACTAAATAGTAAGTTGCTCTTACAATAAGTACTATCCAACGTCTGTCCAAACTTCTCTGTGGGTAGATTCAATTTGTCAAGATCAAGTGAAAGGCCAAATGGGCAACAAGAACTCACGAGATACAGTGGTGCTGCAATAATGCCTACTTATTATTATTGTAGAACGATATGAAATTTATGAGTTTAATAAAAAGGTAGGGAGGCAAGATTGGTAAAATTTAGATATAGAATATACATAATGTGAATAATCAGTATGTGAATTGACCTAGCTAGATTTAGAGAGCGAGTATAAACTCTGGATCTTCCATGATTTTCCCTCAACTTTAATTGCACACTTTTATCCGTCTATCTATGTATGAAACTAACTATAACCTCAGGCTTATACAATAGTATGCAAACAATTGGAGTCTGGGTAACCTACTGATAAGATAAGCAAAAATAAAACAGCGATCACTGATTCATTTCCGTATAAGAGGAATTTCTAGTGAGTTGCAAAGACAACATTTATTATCGACATTCGAAATTTTGTTGTGTAAGTGATTGCATGGGCGAATCAACATATAATATATGAATGTTGTTCCTGGAGAGGAACTATTCGATGGTCAAAATAAATTATCATAATTAGCAAATTTAAAATCACATTTCTTTCAACGGAGGTATTCGTGTAGAACTAATTACTTAAAGGTATAAAGTTTGAATTAACCAGTGCTATTGATATAATCTCCAAGTATAAGAAACCCACTCACATAAAGATCTTAGTCTGACTTTTGATCGCTAACAAGAGGAGACTCAAGAACTATCGATCAAAATTGAATATAAAGTAATTCCAAGCACTCTAACATTTTCTAATATGTAACTAATGGGTACATGATAAAACCTTGATACGTACATGATACGTACATCGTTGATAACCTAGCACTCAAGAAATCATTCGATCAATCTGTTACAAAGTACTCATAAAAATCAGATTACAAAATTCGCATGATCTATTAATTTTATAGCATTTTGAAAACCCTAGTTATACTTCTTTCCAGACTATTAAGAGAGAAATATTGTCATGTAATGTAAGATGAAGTCGATTCATGTACCCATTCGATACATATCGAGGCCTCATGTGGCCGTCTCATAAAAATATAGCGGAGAAGATGAAGTAGACGAAGGCTTGTGTCATTTTTCATCAACTTTGAGACTTAATATCCCCGGAATCACTCTACAGATTATGATCAAATCAATTAAGTGATATCATGTGCACAAGATTTCTGAATCCTGTGAATTTAATAGAAAAATGTTCGCTGGTTTCAGGATACCGTGATGCAGGCAAGAACTTAAGCCAACCTACGGGTACTTGGCGCCAATTTGCTGGCATAAATCTTGATAATACGGTGAAAAATATATGCAACATCTAAATTCGTGAAACTTGATAAAATCCAAAAACTGTAAAACAGTAGAAAATGTATATTCCATGGAAACACATTCTTAGAAAGTCGCGAACAACTTTTAAATCTGATACGAAAACTTTATCTGAACTACGACTACAACAACAAAACATTTTACGATGCTCCAACTTTATCTATATATACTATCTGACGGAAAATCTGTTATTGATTATTCCACTGTAATCTTCGACCGCTCGGTATGAGTGAACCGGGTTTTTACGCTGTCAGAGACCAAAGATAATTTTATATTTATAATAAATAACACTACACAACCTGCAGCATATGGTGAAAAGTATTGAAATATTTTGAGAAGTTTATCAATTATGAACTTTGAAAACGACCACGTAAAGTTGAGTAGCAAATTTTATTTAGCGGTAAATAAGGTTAGACAAAAATTGACTACCAAAGAGTAAAAACAGTTGAACAACAGGGCATGAAAGAATACCAAATAGGTGTAATCGTGCTTATTTTTGTCACACGCGTCGTAGTCAAGAGTGAATATGATTCATTTGGTGAATTGTCACGAGTCATGGTAAAAGATCAACAAGAAAATATTGTCTGATCAAACTGTGGAATTCATTGCATGTAATTAATATAGCAGCATCTGCAGCATATGATTTGAACTAATGAGCAAGAGGTCCTTGTGTTACATGCCATATTGTTGTACACTATGAATATGTGATGTAAATACAGTGTTAATACCTGTTAATTAGGCTTCCTCATTACCTGGTTAACGCAGTGGGTAATTCGACCTTGACAGGTAGCCTTAATTTATGCATTTTACTCAGGCACTGACCGCGTATTATATTATAATATGTAAATAGGTGTATAAATATGTATACTGGTATACTAGACGATTAACACTGAACGACAATTAATTATACTCGTTCGGAGAAGTCCATGGCAAGCATTTAGCTAAGGAAATTAAAGAAACCGTATCACTGGTGAGATTCGCCGTACGAAACGATAAACAAAGTAGTTGCCGATGCAGAAAACGTTAACTAAAGGCGAGTATCAAACCACAGTATTACCAGATACGGCAAACTACTACATATATCGTATGCTTTACTTCTTCGTCGTACGTGTGTACCGTGTACTGCTAGGTGCACATGTACCTAGGTTTGTGGGCGATATAGCAAGTGTGGAAATCCGAAGGCACGGAAAACTAACCAACGCAAAAAGTACGGGCGGGATAAGGAGGCGAGTGTTTTATATGGAGAATTTCAACGTTCCGCGAGAGGAAGCGAGTATCCGAGGCGCACTGATTCGTCTACGACGTTCCAAGTCCTTTAACTAAACGCACACATTATCACACGTTGAACCCCTCGCGCGTACATATGTAGCATAAACACAAAAGAGCCATTATTAATGCCTGACAATTGCTGCTGCCGCGCTGCGCTGCAGCGGACAAAGTCTTTTAACTCACTGCCACTCGCTCACTGCCGCATATACGGGCAACATGACATGACTACGCTTGATAGGAAAAAAAAAAGAATGAACAAACAGAAAAAAGGAATGACGCGACGTAAACATGGCCGTTCGCGGCTGTGAACCGACGGAACCGACGTAGAGAGAGACGCCGAACTCGGCCAAAGTCTGAAGGGTCTGAAGTGAGGAGAACAAGACTCGAGAAAGAGTCGGTAATTTCCATAAGAGCTGCGTGATGAATATGCACAGGCGAGTTATGAAAATCTATGTTATCGACTGCCGATTAAGAAAGTACGGAAAACGGATGAAATGCTGCAGGAAAAAGGTGTCGGAAATTGGATGAACCGACCGGACGATCCACGCACAATTACTGCCCCCTGCAGACTGCAGCGAAGCTCTGGGCGTGCATTTTTGCAAGCAAAAAAGGAATGTATTGATGCCCGCTCCGAGAACGTCGTGCAAGCAAATAGAATAAATAAACATATACATGGATAGCGAATTATCGTGAGACAGAGATAGCTAATCTAGTTATACAAACATCATTTGCCAGATACTACGGGTTGATAATCTGTTTGGAATTCGAATTCGTAAATTACTCCCACTTATTTTTCACGTATAGGAGTATATACTCTGTCTTTTTAAATTATGCATGCCATTATCACTCACCTAAGCAGAGCTTTCCTCCAGCAGTAGTCTGTTTCGATAACTAACAGCTGTAATTTCATCATATAGGTGGACGTCGGCCAAGGCATATAATGCACGATGCGGGCACGAAGTTAAATCAACCGGTGCCTATAATTCAAATTGTTTGCACTACGTTTTTTCAAGATTGGTGACGAAGAACCTTTTCGCAACATTCGCACTTGCACACAACACTGCATGCGCACGATTAATTATCTTTAACTTGCGTTTACTTTGTGGTTGTAATTGGAACACTGTTTAATTGAACACTGTAGTATCCTAATTATGTAAATAATATTATCGCCGAATCATTTCGCAACAAATGCAGTACGTATACATAACTATCTACAACGCAGGGAATCGAGCAAGAATTTTAAATGATTTTCTATTCATAATATGGATATGAGCATTACGTATATTAATCGCCTTGGGTTTTGAACAAATTTTAATTCTCCCCATCCGTGATTCACAATAATTAAGGAAGTGAAAAATACGGTACATCAATATTTACGATCATATGTCATACAGAGCTGCCGCTAGGATGCATATATTTCCCGGCCTAAGACGATGTAATAATGATCACTTATCTAATCTTTTCGATTCATCCTTTCGCACATTTATTGGAGCAATATAAGAACACGATTAGCTGCACTGTGATTTATTATTGTCGCACCTTGAGTATATAAGTCATGATTATAACTACGTGCCCGAATAGCATGGTAGCTTTGTAACCGGGCAGTGAAGAATAGGTTGATGCTACGTATGGAATTCGCAACGCCAAGTCCTCAAAGCGCACGCGTTCCCTCATAGATCGTGCAGCTTTCCTCCGAATGGGCCACTTTTTCAAGCTGATACTAACTTTCGTGACGTCACCAGAAACGTATATCCATTCACCAACACAACCCGCTATATACCAACCCTTTCCACGGCGTGTGTACACACTCACACTCTGTCAGCTGCCCTATATACAAATTGGGAACGAAATGCGTCAGCACCACTCTTAGAGTAAACGCGATTATTATATAATATGGGGGATTGATTATTTCTATACATACATAAGATAATGATCGAAATTAACGGCAGTTGATGAACAGATCTATCTATTTTACAGTACTATCTCTATATGGAACAATGTGTTTATTGTATTTTATGTCATGATTTCAAAGAAATCGATATTCCTAAATCATTCGAAGAATTTAATTATAGCGCGGGCTATCTGTAAATTTAGGTATGATGCATAATCTTGGAAACGCGACGATCCGCAGCTTCACAGTATTGTGTCTGTGAATAATGGGCGATTTCTTGTCCACGCGAATCTATTGATGAGATACCGTAATAGTTAATCGGGACATACGTCTAAAGAGCTAAACATTACATCTAATTCGGCAACATTTGTAAAGCTCACAATCAGACCGCTGATCTATAACCCGAAGATCAGTGGCTCCGACTGAACTGTATAAACATAAATTGCACCCTGCACCCGGTACTTAGTTACACGGATATTTCTCGCGAGAAAGTCTTTCTTTTATCACATACTACATCGTATGATTAAAAATACGTAATTTTCAGCTGGTTTTGACATTTCGCTTTTAGTTCCGCGGAAAATCTTCATTACCGACCAAAGATGAAACCTAGAGGATTCGTCAAGTTCGCGCTTCACCTGAAGAAACGAGCGACGGCCGGCCATCTTCGAATGCGAATGAAATTGTAGTTAATCCATCGACAGCAGAGCTATAATTTTCCTGCATATCGGTATATCGTCGATCTACGCATCTCGGAAAAGAGCGACGAAATTTCTAGCGTGTAATAAAGGGATCTTGAATGGCCCAGATTCGTAATGACGTGTCCGTCGCGAGTGTGCGCAGAGCGCATGCGCAGTGCAACCTTACGTGGCATCGGCCAGCAGCAGTCGTGCGTGTTTCTCAATAAAAAGTCTCCCGTACAATTTAGTGTAAACATTTCTGGACATATTCTTATTTGTTATGGTTCAAATACATGTATAACAATTCAACGTGAGTACCTGGCCTTATCCAATCACCGATTATCACATATTATACCTCTGTTATAACCGATTTCTTCAATATATGCAAAATGGCCTGCGCCCGTTCGCCTGCTCCATCATACAGACATATGACATTTGTTAGGATAACATTTTGAATTCGTCTTGTTAATTAATTTCATTATTACATCGTTACGAACGTGAGGGAGCGATGCTGGCTCCCTGAAAGAAGGTGACAATTTTTCCCAACCAGTTTCCTAGAAAGTACACTCTCTTATGTTTCACCCAGGTTTACCTTGACTTTTGTGTTTAAATACTCATGTGTAGTGTCATATTCCCATTAATTAATTTATTTATTTTTATACCAACGTCTCATACTTCATGGGTTATCATCTCACTGCAAATTCGAATTTAATTCAACTCTTGTCTACCTGTTAAATTAAGTTTTCCAACACTGTGTCACGCGTAATCATTTCGGCGACTCGGTTTGAGCACCGTTACTTCAAACACCATATGTTCTAAAAAAGGTTTTCACATATGTTTTAGGTCTTGCATAATTTCAACTAAATCTCCTATGTGGAGTGAAATATTTAAAACAAATTATAGCCTTGAGCTAGCATGATGTGTAATAGTCTCTGTAAATGAACTTATCAACTTGAAGTCGAATTCAGTCCCCATATTTTTCCCATACTTTAAAAACTTTTTACCTGTTTGAACGGATTTTTAAACATTCTTAAAATCCATTCTCCTCGTCATATGTTTGTCCCATCGTACATTCGAACGATCACGAAATGACTTTAACGTTTGACCTTCACTCATGATAGTTAATTTTCTAATGCGGTAAAGATCTAATATTTTTTTTGGTGTCTTTTATCTTTCAGTATAAACCATGAATCCCCAATACATGCAGCAACAACCTCCCTACTACGGGGGGCCAAACAATGGACCGCCTCGTGGAGGAATCAACACAAATCTTCCACCAGTAGCTCACTTCAACGGGTCTGAAAACTCCCAAAGTTTTCCATCTAAGAATTCATCTCAAGGCCCTCCCACTCACGAATCTGCGTTACCTCCTCAGCAACCTCCTCATTATGGAAATAATTTACGAGGTCAATTAAAATCAGTTACACGTTTGAATATTATTCAATACTTGTCGAAAAATAATTGCTCAATCGGAGATGATCTATATTTCAGGACCACCGACCAATCCTCAGTCTGCTCTTCCGGCCATGGGTCAGCCTCCCAGCAATCCAAACAATCTTGCTAATCAAATGTCAAATATGAATCTAGGAAATCAACCGAGACCTCTACCAGGGGTGAGTTTTGTCCCTTATTCCAAGCTTTGTCACTTCTTATTAAAATTTGTCCGCCTTTGTCACTTTTTCGAGATTCACGGTCAATGACAAGACATTGAAATAGCATTTATTTACATGATATTGTAAAAAAGTATTTGGGTTTCAAATATCGTATTCTAATTTTGTTTGTATTATTCAGTAACAATTAAGCTAATATCCAAACAAACTTATTCCTATTACAGGGTTTCCCTCCTCAAGTCAGACGAAGTAGTCCAGGAATGCCACCTCCAATTTCAAATATTAACGGCTACAACAGCCAATCAGAACAACCTTCTCCCATAGGTAGCTATCATTGAAATATTCACTGTAACTCTGCCATAGTTGTAAAGGGATGAATTGAAATTGCACATATTCTATATTAGGGATGCACTTTCGATCCTCTTTAAGTATCCTAATATCTGTACATGAGAGTTTAAATTAATTTAAATACCAACAGATTCCGCAACACAAAGTCAAATCGATGGACCAATGGTCGGAAAAGCTGGTCCACCTCTACCAGGACAAGTTTCAGCTCCTCAGATGCCACCGCAGCCTGGTCCACCTCTGCCAGGACATATTTCAGCTCCGCAGATGCCACCTCAGTCTGGTCCGCCAATTTCTCAACCTGCCGGACCTCCACCACAAGAACAAGCCTTAGCCTCAGGTGGACCTCAGTTTCTCAGACAAATGCCATCTGGAAATCTTAGCTCACAATTCCCTGGGCAGCCTGGACCTGGTCAACAAAGTCAACATCTTTCTGGCCCCCAAAGTTTATCAGGACCACCACCACCGGGCCAGTCGATGATGCCTGGCCAACAGTTAGCTGGACATCAATCTAGCGTTTCTGGGCCACCGCAAATGCTGTCAGGTCCGCCTTTATCCGGGCCGCCAATGCGTGGGCAACAGAATATGTCAGGACCTCTGATACCCGGGCAACAGAATTTATCGGGACCCCCGGTACCAGGGCTACAAAATCTATCAGGACCACCATTACCTGGGCAACATAATTTGTCAGGAGCTCAATTACAGCCACATATATCTGGCCCGCCAATGCCTGGACAAATTCATCCTGCTGGGCCCCATATGCCTGGTCAAATGCAGCTGCAGGGTCAACAGCAATACATGGCTGGTCCTCCACGTCCTGGACAACAACAGCCTGCAGGTGAACCCCAGGGAATAAGTAGGCAGCCAGTTGGATCGATGCCACCATACCAGCAGCCAGGTTATCAGCAGCAAGGATATACTGCTCAGCCTGTAAGTGATTCTGTGCTAAGTATGAAAGGCTGCGATGACTTGTGGAATAATTGTGAGAAAAAAAATTGTTTCAGGACATGTATGCTGGACAGAGAAGTCCCTATCAAGGTGGTGTGCCGCCAGGGGCACCAGGGGGATTTCAACCAGGTATGCAGCCCGGAATGCAACCGCAACAAGCACGGAGACTGGATCCTGACCAAATGCCGAGTCCCGTAAGTTCAGCGTATTTCATATTTGCTTCACAACAAGTCTGGAAAAAATCTTGGAATGTTCATTGAATACCTTTAGTAATTGAGAAATTCTTTTTCCATAGATTCAAGTCATACAGGATGATCAGCATACCAAAGGCGGTGTATTTGTGACTAATCAAAAAGGACTCGTTCCACCTCTGGTAACAACAAAATTCACTACTCAGGATCAAGGACACGCATCCCCTAGATTTATCCGGTCAACTATGTACACCATTCCAACAACAACAGACATCATGAAACAGGTAATTTTCGTCTCTGGGCGATAAATATTTAAAAATATTTCGACAATGTTCGATGATAATGTTCCTCCTATTCAGACCAGCGTACCGTTTGGCCTCATAATTAGTCCAATGGCTAAGGTTGCGGAAGGAGAATACGATCCACCTATAGTCGATATGGGAGAGATTGGTCCAGTGCGTTGTATACGTTGTAAAGCGTACATGAGTCCGTTCATGCAATTCATAGACGCTGGTAGACGGTTTCAGTGTATGTTCTGTAAAGCTACTACAGAAGGTAAAAAAAATTCATTACTTCTTACACGATCCGCGAAGAGTTCTTGAAATGACGATTTGTTTTATCATTCAGTTCCAGCAGAGTATTTCCAACACTTGGATCACACAGGGCAAAGAATGGATCGTTATGAGCGACCAGAATTAGTTTTGGGAACGTACGAATTTGTGGCGACTAAAGACTATTGCCGGGTCAGTTATTATGCATAGCAAAGTCATCTCCAAATGAGATATTTTTAAGCTATTGAACCTGTAAAGTTTTTCTTTCTTTACAGAATAACACGATCCCTAAGCCACCAGCTATGGTCTTCCTTATTGATGTATCTTATAACAACATAAAGTCTGGCTTAGTGCACTTACTATGTGCGGAAATGAAGAGAATCATTCGTAACCTTCCCATCGATGCCGGGCAAACTAAGACGAATATGAGAGTGGGATTTATAACGTATAACAACACAGTTCACTTTTATAACATTAAAGCATGCTTAGCTCAGCCGCAGATGATGGTAGTTGGCGACGTTCAAGAAGTCTTCATGCCTCTGTTAGACGGGTTTTTGTGCGACGCGGAAGAAAGTGAAGCCGTCATTGACAGTCTAATGACACAAATTCCAGCCATGTTTTCTGACACTCGTGAAACTGAGACCATTCTTGCACCCGCCATTCAAGCCGGACTGGAAGCACTGAAGGTATATAAGTTAACAATTAGGGCTAATACAGAGTAAATTATACTAATCAAGTACTCAGCTATTTTCTTGGACTTTTTTGTAGGCTTCAGATTGTGCTGGAAAATTAATGGTATTCCACTCAACTTTGCCGATTGCTGAGGCACCCGGAAAGTTAAAAAATCGTGATGATCGCAAGCTGTTGGGCACCGAAAAAGAAAAAACTATATTAGGTACTTTCTTGGTTTTCGCGGTTATTTTGCTTTGTTGTTACTACTTGTCTAAACTTTTAAATACTTACAGCTCCACAGACCAATGTATACAACAATCTTGGACAAGAATGCGTGGGAGCAGGGTGTAGCGTTGATTTGTTTATATTTAACAACTCGTATATTGACATAGCAACAATTGGTCAAGTTTCGCGTTTGACTGGTGGGGAAGTCTTCAAATACACGTACTTCCAGGTAATCGAATCCCGAGCCGTTTGATCAGTTTTATTCTCATTCTTTGAACACCTTTATAACGTGTGAAGACATAATTCTAACAATCGGTTGCTTCATTGCAGGCTGATATTGACGGGGAACGATTGATAACAGATATAATCAACAACATTAAACGGCCAATAGCTTTTGATGCTATCATGAGAGTCCGTACTTCCACTGGCGTTAGAGCAACAGACTTCTATGGACACTTCTTTATGTCCAATACAACAGACATGGAATTGGCCAGTATAGATTCTAACAAGGTACCTGATGTTCACCTTTCACACAATTTTTAATCCAGTATAACTAGCAAGTTTTATAAGATGTGAATGCAAACGTAATGATTCTTCATTCCAGGCAGTTGCAATTGAAATTAAACACGATGATAAGCTGGGAGATGAAGAAGGTGTATTTATCCAAGCAGCTCTATTATATACGTCTTGTGGCGGAGTTAGAAGGTTGCGAGTAATAAATTTGGGATTACGCACCTCATCTCAAATGGCGGAACTATACAGAGCCTGCGATTTAGACGCTATAGTTAATTTCTTTTCCAAACAGAGTAAGAAAAACTTTGATCTATGAATTAATTATTGTCAAAATATAAATCTAAACATGAATTGCAACATTTGACCTACAGGCGTGTTCAAGCTAATCGAAGCATCACCCAAGGCGGTAAAAGACAACTTAATCTCAAGATGTGCAACAATGCTTGCCATCTATAGAAAACACTGTGCTTCACCATCTAGTGCAGGACAACTAATCCTGCCCGAATGTATGAAGCTCCTGCCACTTTATGTGAATAGTATACTGAAAAGTGACGCGATTTCTGGTGGTACGTAAAACTGCTTTCATTTTTTATAACATTGCAGATGCCAACGAGTGAATAGTTGATTCATTTTCTCAATATGCTCCTAATTATTTCATATTCTTAGGTGCAGACATGACCATTGATGATAGATCTTTCGTCATGCAAGCAGTAGCAACCATGGATATCCCAACTTCAGTAGCTTACTTTTACCCAAGATTATTACCGCTCCACGATATTGATCCACAAGGTACTGAACTACCCCAAATGGTTCGCTGCTCAATCGACAAATTCACAGATGACGGCGCTTATCTCCTAGGTAAATGGAGAAAAACTTATGACATTCTATGTATAAGAAAGTTTACGATTTACACAAATATCTATAAAGATATTTGAAAATTCCGTTCCACTGCTTACTGGAATTGACCATTTCTCAGAAAACGGTATTCACATGTTCCTCTGGCTGGGTCTCGGCCTTTCATCGCAATGGGTGCAAGCTGTGTTTGGAGTACCTTCAGTAGGACAAGTTGACATCGATCGCACGATACTCCCAACCCTGGATACCCCGTTAAGCCACCGAATTACGGAAATAATAACGCAAGTTCGTTCGCAGAGACATCGTTGCATGAGGGTAAGCTTGAAGTGTCAAATTCAAAGTATAAAACTTGGGAATCCATCAGAGAGCCTGCAGATTAAGTAATAATTTTGCGTGTTTTCAATTTTCAGCTGACAATTGTGAGGCAAAGAGAAAAGCTTGAGATGGTTATGCGACACTTCTTGGTCGAGGATCGCGGCGGTGACGGAAGTGCGAGCTACGTCGATTTCCTGTGTCATATGCACAAAGAGATCAGGACACTTCTTAGCTAATAAACGTGTCCTGCGTACGCACGCTAATTGTGTCAATCATCTTTCCACTCAATTACAAGTATAGGTTAAAGAAGGATATGCAAGAAAAAAGAAAATAGTACATAATGCAAATACGAAACGAACCACTTGGTTTTTAGATATACATATATATATATATATGATATATGACACGATTATATATATATGTATATGTATATATATATAGACGTACGTACCATACTAAACTATACTATACGAAAAGGTATGCTAAATAAATTCAAAGCTGAAAAAAAATTACAACAATAATATTCAACGTACGCAAAAAAAATATCCAGGCAGGGGGTAATGCAACAATTACGTACCTTTGAACACACAAAAAACAGACACATTGTAGAGTCGTCAAGAGTAGACGTGTTGCGAGGGGAAAAAACCTAAAGCAAAAAATCGTCGTTTGTACCTACATACATACATCATGTAAAAGATGAAGCACAGTGATTTATACTTAAACGGAATTTAATTGTAAACGTTTACTGTATTATTATTAATTTCATTTTAACTAGCCCATTATTATTATTATTATTATTATTATTATTATTAATTATTATTATCGTCTTAAATTAAATGCTGAAGTTTATTAAATCATATATTATAAATTTATATACGAAAAGAATCGGTAAAATTACTATATATTTATATGCCAACGATCTTTTCAATTAGGTGAATTTAGTCTAAAATACTTTTTGACGTTTCATCTTTCCTCGTAAGCCGCAGTTCATCATTGTGGAAGAGAAAAAATCCAAATTAATTCGGAATGTAAAGAAAAATGTCATTGCCAATTTTCCACTTGTTGCCACGGAATGTAACTATAAAAATCAAGAAACAATTCTGAGTTGAAGTTAAATGGGGTCACGATCGGGTGTTTTCGAAAGGACGGCGAAGGCTCCTTCGCCACGATCTGTTTACCGCACATTTTCTAAATGCGTTTAACGCCCGAGGATGTGTACAAGGCTCATCTGCTACCGACACATTAACTACGATATAAGTTAAGTTATTACATTGATGAAACGCGGGATAGACGGGCTGAGCGAGCAACTCTCGACCAATGGGCAACTCTCGGCGAACAAAAAGTGGGACATAATATGACCACCATGTGGGTACAACGTCGTATCTTTCAAGTCCCAAGAGCGAGAGGGAACGACACTTACATGCTCTCCATTTACTGCGGAGACAGGTGTTAGTGGCAGGGTCTTGTCAGTCGATTTCCAATATCGGTACTCGGTACCTGCACTTGTCCCGTTGTCGTGCTCAACGCCAAAATACGACGCGTGTATTTCTGCAGTGGTCGAAACAGACCCGGGGATTCAGACACTCATACTTGGTAAGAAGATACAAGTATAATCAAAGTACTTGCAAAGCATTTCGCAACGAGATAATATATCAGATCAAACCGGACGGTCCGTTGCAATCAGCGAGTATCCCCAGTGCGTGGGCATTCAATATGTTACGATGCATGTCGTTCTTTGCCACTTTTACTTTCGTGTGTGCTAATTTTGAAATCGCGATTTTATAGCAGTGATATTACGTGGGTCTCGCTTTGCACACCTACTGACAATTCTCACGATAGTGCCTGATGTAAACGTTGTTGACTCATTTTTCAGCGTATCGCTAATTCACTACAGATCTGAATTTTAAACTCGTTGTTTTGTAGATGAAATTTGTTCGGAATCATGACGGAAAACACTTACTGCGAATACGAAGATTTAACATACGACACAGCCTGTGTCGTCGTCAAGACGAGCACCGATTACCCCGAAACTTGGCTCTACTCCCTGTCGTCCGATTGCCACTTGGTAGGTGTTTTTCACTTCTATTCTCGATTAATCAGCTTTACTTTACGCAGTTTTTCACCTTCAAATTCCTATTGTTACACGTCTATATTCTTATTGCTACACGTGTATACAATAACTTGTATTTCCACCTACGAGGCCTTATCGATATCGTTCCTTGTTTCTATTTTCATACTAACAATGAAACATAACGAACAATATAATTGCTTGTGCTACGTATCTCCTAAAAGACGTGTACATACATAATATGGCCACCCGTTCTACATAATGAAAGTCTTTTATTGACACGTCTTCTATTCTTTATCAGTCGAATATTTATTTTCAGTCATAATTCGATAATTAATTCACACCACCGTTCACTGATTACAATTTACAGTGTCCGTACACGCGAATCGGTCAGATAACTTACGCGCAAAATCAGAGCTTCACATTTCAAACGGAGAGATCCTTGACATGGAGGGTCCGAAGCAACGGCATCGAGGAATACGTTCCCGCATCGAATACAAGGTTTGATTCATGGCTGCACTGCGTTAGAACGATCTAAATAATAAATATTCGAACACTTGCCGAGCTAAAAAATTTCTGCCAAATATTCGTCGCAATAACCATGGTGCATCCATTATTAATAATTACTTGCAACACTGTGTAGAAAAAGTCTCAGAACTCACCATCCGTACCAATAATTAAATTCCACTAAATATTTGCATACATGCATTTACTGTTTCTCTCCAGCGACATAATCTGCAGTTTAGTACCGAATTTAGGACAATTCGGTGTATACGAATTCGACGTTAACAATGGAAGCTGCATTCTCAGCATCGTGAAGGATCCCTCGAGTTTGTACATCCGTGAGTAACGTAAAAGTAAAGAATATGTTTAATTTAAAAAAAATACCGTAGATTTTCGTCTAACAATAAAACTTGAGCGAACCGGCGGACCGTAGAAGTAGAAACGGTTCGTTTGAGTCAGACACGTCAACCAGACGTTAAATTGTACCACATGCACACATATTACGCTGTAAACAACCGGTTATGTACATATTTCAGCTCTCCTCGCTGTGTTTCTCGTAACACTCTGTCTACTGGCCGGATGTGCTTTATTAAGAACCGGAATAAACAATTTGAGAAAAAAATTTAAAGATCAAAATCCGAGCGTAGGTGCTGCGGATGCGCAAGAGAAGACGTCGGTGGTTAAACGGAGAGTAAGATCCATCGACACGTTCAGAGGGTACGATATTCTTATTAGAATTACAAACTGGGTGAAAATTTTATCCGAAAGTATCCCGCGGAGTTAGTTCTTTTTTTTTCTTTCTTTCTTTCTTTTCTCCAAAAATTTTAGCTTTTAGAAAAAAATTTGACTAAACATGGAATATTTTCGTTTTTCGCTGATCCTCCTCTCCCACTCCGTCAAGAATAAGTATTCTAGCGATGATTTTCGTGAATGACGGTGCCGGAGGCTACTCGGTTTTGGAACATGCAACATGGGACGGTTTGCTGGTCGGGGATTTGGTTTTTCCGTGGTTTATGTGGATAATGGGAGTGTGTTTGCCAATATCGGTGGGTTCCCAACTTTCGAGACAAGTTTCTCGTCTCACCATGTGTGGAGCAACCATCAAGGTATAGTATACAAATTTCTGGAGACTACTTTACTCCTTATTGCGCGGATCCATTAACCAATCGTCGCTCCTTTCAGCGCAGCGCAATCTTGTTCCTTCTCGGATTATCGCTGAACACCCTCGGCACCAACGCGCAGCTTGAAAACATCCGATTGTTCGGTGTTCTCCAGCGTTTCAGCGTTGTCTACCTCATCGTCGCCCTGATCCTGGTTATACTCAACCGGAGAAGACGCATCGAGCCTAAGGTGTGATGAGGACGGGCTTCGGTATGCCGAATCGCACAACCATGGACATTGGCATCGTCTAAACTTGGTTTGTTCGCACGTTTCAGAATCCGTTTCTCGAAGCCGTCAGCGACATCTTCGTCCTCCTTCCTCAATGGGTGCTGGTTTTATGTCTGGTCGCTGCCCATTCGGCGATAACGTTTCGCCTGCCGGTTCCGGGCTGTCCAACGTGGGTTTAATTGTTCATTACACCCTATTTAACGCGTAGATTACCCGTCTACAAATTGTCATATTTCGAACCGAATTTCACAGCGCGTGAGCATTCGCAAATATTTACTCACCCCCTACAATTGTCACACGCAAAACTTATCCAGACTTCAACTTTATAGAGGATATCTTGGTCCCGGGGGACGTCACGACGATGCCAAATACCCCGATTGCGTGGGCGGCGCAGCCGGCTACGTAGATCGAAAAATACTGGGAACACAGCATATTTACCAATACCCAACAGCCAACACGGTTTATGGATCGGGTCCGTTCGATCCCGAGGGAATACTGGGTACAAATTCACCTCCAATACTTTTTAAGCGCGTTCGAGAAAATAATGAAAAATTCTAAAAACAAAAGTTCTTTACTCCATTTTTTTATACTCTGTTATACCAAATCGAGGCATTTTACCATTAAATACTATTTATTTATATATAAATTTTCAAACTTGGGATTATTTTATTTAGAACTTTATTCACCACCGATACAATTCGCTCTTAGAGAACCTGCTGTTGATTCGAAGGGAATAAACCTCGTCTTTTATTCCACAGGTTGCCTGAGCTCGGTGTTTCAGGTATTTCTCGGTGTTCAGGCTGGCATGATATTGAAATACTACACAAGTTGGAAGGGCCGAGTGTGCAGGTGGATGGGATGGGCCTTAATTTGCGGGGCCGTCGGTCTGGCATTGCATTTTACTAACATTGTACCAATCAACAAAAATTTATGGTGAGCATCGTGTGAATCCGTGAGATTTATGCCCCACACGTTGAATTCCTCCCTATAAACTATAGGTAACGTAACGATGCGAATGTCGCAAGAGTTTCGCGTCTGATTTTTATGTCGCGCTCTCGATTATTCCGCTGCACCTCATGAATTATTCCCCATTTTTTACATCTTGATAAATTCTCACTCGCTCTTTTTTTCAAGGTTTCCTCGACACCTGTGATCTATCTATATTTTCACGTCTGCTGCGTTCTGACGTATTACTTATCTCTTTTTGCATAGTTAGGAAAAATATGTTCTTTATACGATTCGTTCTTTTTTCAAGTATAGTCCATCTAAAATTTTCAACAAATTATTTCTAGCGTTCAATTTTAAGTGACGAGTGAAAATTGAATAAAAAATCTGAAATTCGTGATCCTGCCGCAATTAACGTATTAAACTTACGCTTAATATTTCGCAAACTATTAACCAGACAAATTTTTCTAGGTCAATGTCTTTCGTGCTTGTTACAACGAGCCTCGCGTTTCTGCTGTTGACGATTTGCTACGTCTTGGTAGACGTGATGGAATTTTGGCGAGGCGGACCGTTCAGGATACCCGGTGAGTATAAAATAAATGCAGCTCACCTGATGGACAAGCGAGACGAATCGATGGTTTCAAACCGATTAAAAGAAATTAATTATACTTAAATTCGTGCTGGGCGAAAATGGTGAAAAATTTGAATCCACCGATAAATCGATCGCACTCGCGACCAATAGCTTGAGATAATGAACTACTTTCCACTGTAAAATTCCACTGCATCGAATTATGCGTCCTGCACATTAGAAACGAGCACGTCTGAACATTTCCAACTCTCTAATTGCCAGATACTTATTACCTGTTTCCAGGAATGAACGCGTTGGCGATGTACGTTGGCCATCAGCTCTGCTATCAAATATTTCCGTTCCACTGGGCTTACGGTGAAATGAACACTCATACTTGGCGACTGATCGAGGCGATATGGGGCGTCGGGCTTTGGACTGTAATCGCCTACTTTCTCCACCGTAGAAAAATATATCTAACCTTATGAAGCGCACTGTTTCCCGATGAATTTTGCATTCGCTTAACCATCTTTTCCCGACAAAATTCACGTTTCACTTCATCGCTGTGTCACGTGACGGTATAAAAGGCGATAAGATTTTTGTACCTAACACTTGGATATGAATACATGAGTATATGAGTAAATAAATCTGACGTTATACATGAATAACAATAATTTGGGTTTCTCTTTCCTTAATTACTCCTGTTGCTTTCTTCAATTGCTTTGCTTTGAGCAATTAGCTGTTTGCACTGCAGGTGGTATTATTGTGATTTTATAAATAATAATTTATTTTACACAACTTATTACATGTACAAATAATACAGGTTGTTTTTTTCTCTCTAAATAAAATTCTCATATAGTCAAAAGACGAAGTAAGAATATTATTACTGTTATTGTTACGCGATATGGATGGCAATGAAAGTGCGATGTTTCGGTTTCCATAATTCTATTGTATTCACGTGTATTCGTCTACGGTGAATCGCATATTTCTCGTGATACGATTTGATCGCGTAACCAGTGGCAGTAAAGTACATTTACCACGATCGTTGTACCTGACATGTAACTGTCATCGATTATAATTCGCGCACGTGACGCAAGAAGTGTCGCATGTCGAGAAGAAGAATAAACCGCTCATTATAAAATACACGAAACGATCGAGAACGTATATTCAATAAACGAAGCAGAATCATCGAATTATATATGCATTTTACGTATATAATAGGCTGTCGATTCGGTGTTTCACATTATAGAAATTATACGATCAATTATGTTTAATTTTTTTTCTCACGACCTCCATGCGCGGTGTTTGTCTGATGATTTCTCTCTTTTTTCTGGTTACTTTCGGAAATTCTTCTCCTTCATCTCTGATCGTCGTTAAATACATTTACCACCGTATGATTTCTGACATTGCACTTGTTGATCGGGAATATTAATAATTATAAAATATAATAACAGGTTCGCGAAACGATATATAGTATAATCATGTATTATATGTATATACACACTGCGAAATTTCGAGGCAGAGGTTAAATTATGATGATGATTAATATTATTATTTTTTATTATAAATATCGCGGATTATTATTATTTGTTTTCTTAAAAAATAAAAATAAAAAGAAGAAGAAGAAGACGAAGAAGAAGAAAAGAGATATAAGGAAAGAATGGTTATTTTCCTTGCCTTTCTTACTTTCTTGGATTTTCCTTTTGTTTAAATTTAATAATTAAATAAAAACACACTAGCAATGCCACATTTACGATAAGTAATTATCTTCGCGCCAGTTTAGTAATCAGTTTGGTCTGGACCTGAAAATAAAAGAAAGAAAACGAATTATTAATATCATACATCACGTGTCAATAAATCATCATAAGTACAAAATGAAAACGAAAAAGAATTTCTTTTAATTTCCAACGATTTTGTTCAATTTCTAAACCAATCAATCGGGTCGTTTAATCCACCCATAAATCAGGGCAAAAGATACTTTCTTTTATAGTATGATTATTGTCACTTAAATTGAATTTTAGATGAGACAATTTTTTAGAAACAATGTTTTTCAATTAAGAAACATATCAACCGTGTGCTAATTTTCTGTGATTGAATGCGTTAATAATAATAATAATAATAATGAATCAAATTACAATAAAAACAACTACAACTACAACTACAACTACAACTACACAACAATGACAACAAAAACGAGCGTTCAATTATTGCGAAGCGGTTTTTAAAGAAAATAAACTTTAAAAAACTTCCGGCAGACCGGACTTGGTTCGATAAAACGATCGGTATCGTAAACCTGAGAATCAAGGTATTGTCTGTATGCATATGTAGGTATAACGGGAACAACCATCAGTCGGGACGGAGCGTGTCGTCGAAAAGGATTATTGCAAAGCATTTTCGGGATGAGATAAAAGTGAAAAGAGATCAGAAGAGATGAGAAAAAGAAAATAAAAAAAATCAACGCAATTCCGACGTGGGAATATTCGTTAAAGTCGAAAAGCATTGCCAGGAGGTGTCAGGAAATTTAACGAGAAGAGATTTTATTCCGAAGATATACACGGAACAGTTATAAATATCATACGGTGACCCTTATATGCCAGTCACTGACTATACATACACAATTCGTGTACATCATACACATACTAATACTGTTAAAAATCACACGAAAATTACTAACGAGCTTTTCCGGTTATACAATTCAACGATTAATTATTAGCACATTTATCGATGGTTATCAACGATAGAAGCAAAAGCGGCCGGTTAAACATGTTGAAAAATGAAAGATAAAATTTTACACACTGATCTCCGAAGAGAGATAAATGAGGAGAAAAAAAAATCGTTTATGAGAAAAAATAACCAAACGTGTCTTGCAACGCATTGATTATAATAATTGTTATCACAAGCGAAAACGAAAGCGTGAAAAAAAAAAGAAAAAAAGAAAACAGACGTATAATATAAACATGCCCACCCAACTATTATTTAAGCTACTACATCGATCCAGCATCGAGTTATTATATGATATACGTATACGTATAATATTGTATTATAGTGTCTATAGGCACATAAAATTAGAACAGCGTACTGCGTTCGTAAATCGTATAATTCGTTTAAATATGTTAGTAAATCATTTAACAATATATGTTATATTTTTGTAAAAAAAAAATAAAAAAAAAAATTACTTGACGATGACGTAATATGTTACATATGTGTGCGTGTTTGTGCTATAAGCGTTTATTTATTAACTCGCTCGTCTCTGCATCAGACCGATGAAACACAATATCAGCGAAAATTATACTGTGCATGATTGGATGATAACGATGATAGTGAAAAGAATATAATAGAATAAAGCGGTGACGTTTTGTCTGTTTTCGGTATATCTTGATAGATAATTAGAATATTATACAACAGTGTGAACAAGTGTAGATAGTAAGAATGATTATTCATTATGATCACAATTTCTTATTTTTTTTTTTTTAATTTCTCACGAATCTTGTATGTTTTATGACGTACTTGAATACAGCAGTGGCCGTTGCATATATTGGTACCGAAAATGATTGTATGATCAGGTACAAGGTACGAAGGTATGTATGTATGTACATTGCTTCACCAACTAATCTGAATAATAATCTGTTAATTGATGAAACGCGATCAACTTGTATGTTTGAAAATTTGAACGTACGGACTATCAATTGCACAACGTTGGGTTTGCATGTCTATACTATGTATTAAAATGGGTATAAAGGTGTGTGTATATATATACATTATGATGGCTCATTTTTTAACTTTGTTCTTTTTTTTTTTTTGTAAATGCCACTCTAAAAATTCGTGACAAATACTGAGAAAAAAGAGTGTCGTAAAACCTGGAGGAAGTAGATAATATTTAGAGGTAGCTATCAATTATTGCAATATTTTTTATCATCCAATTAATGGTCCAATTAATGATTGTTCATAAAAATCAGTACCGAAAACGAAATAGGGATTTCGGACGAAAGACGAGAACAATCAACTGTGGAATTGTTAGGCGCGATTTGCTGTTGATTGTTGAACGATTAATTGGACTACGATACAGAAAAAAAATAAACAAAATAAACTAATAGATATATAAAATAAATAAAAAATATATCAATAACTGGTATCGACCTCTAAATATTTTTGCTACCTCCTCCAGGTTTTCTGACAATCGTTTTTACAGTATTTATGACAAATTTTTCGACTGCCACCTTAAGAAAAAAAGAAAAAAAAGTTAAAAAATGAAACACCCTAGTATAGATATATACGAATATGATAAATAATCGTATGGATAGATATATGTATAATGGCAACAAGAGGTGCAGCGTGATAATTCTTTTCATACTTTTCTCCTTCAAGTAAGAGGTATAATAATAATAATATGCTGAGGTGTGTACATAATATTAGATTAAAAAATAAATATAAAAAATAATATGTACCGATAGATAAAAAAAACACGTGGCCTGTACCTTCTGGGCACGATTTAAGCCCAGCCCTGCGAAACTAGACAAAACTTGGAACGCTCCTCAGTGGTTGCGGATGAATTGGCCTAACTTCACTCGGCCTGCGGCCGGGCCATCAGCAGTGGCCATTTTTCAACGAGGATGTCGTGGAGAGGAAAGGAATGGACGAAGCGGCGGTTACGAGGTTCCGGGGCGACTGGATCTGCAGCGCCTGCGGGACGTTTTTCGAACTCTTGATCCTCGGGCAGAGGACGTTTATCCTGTGATTCTTTGTCTGTGAGTTGGCGAAACCGTTCTCGAGTTTCTTCAGCTTCTTGAAGGCGATCGAGGGCAGAATGTCGTAGTCGAACTCGACCGGCGAGACGACCTTCTTCCATGTCTGGAAGTAGGGGTCGTCGGTCGGCGGTGGTTTATCGGCAACCGGAAATAGTCCGTATCCAAGAGCCTCGCCGATGATGTCGACGCACTCGTTCGGCGTCGTCACCGAGCTGCTGTTCTCCGACTCCAATGACCTGCCCTCGTGTATCCTCCTCCATGAGTGTTCGCACAGCGGCGAATACTCCGGAGAAGTTATCCCGCTCGAGTAGTTCGAGTAGTAGTTCTCGTCGTAGTTGAACACGTTCATCTTCAGGGGAAGACTGAGGTGCTCCCGCCTTGCCGGGGAGTAGCACTCCTCCGAGGAGTCCTCCTCGGCGAGTATCGCGTCGTCGTTAAGGAGCTTGAAGAGCCTGGAGTGAGTCTGGGTCCTCTGGTACTTGTTCATCCTCTTGATCGACGCGCACTCGGAGTCGGTGTCGCCCTCGGAGATGAGCCTGCTCATGTCGGATGTCACGCCGCTGTCCTCGTCGTCCGTTTCATCCCGTGAATTCTGCACGGTTAATAGCCGCTGTTTCGCTATTCCGCAAGAGTTTCCGTCCGGTTGTTCGACCTTCTCCGATTCCGGTTCCTCGGCCAAATCCCGCACGGCGCGCACCTTCTTCACGGCGAACTCCGTCTGCACGGTGTCACGCTCCTTGATCCTGAGGCTCTTCTGTTCGATGGTCTCCTTGTGAACGTCGTCCTCTATCGCAGCCGTCGACGTCGTCTCCTCGAACTCCGCGTCGAATCCGCACCCGGCCGAATTGCTCGTCAGATTCCTCACCGTGTATTCCCTCTCCGTATCCTCCTTGGGTTCCTCGCTTCGCACGATTGTCTCAAGGTCCTTGACCGCCTCGAGGTCGAGGTCCTTCTTCCACACGTGCCTCGTCACGTCCGTCTTTTTCCTGCGTATCGTCAGCTCGGTCTCGACGTTATCGTTGCAGTCAACCATCTTGGCCTCACCCTCGAGGTTCGCGTTCTCGTCAGTCTCAACGGCGTTGACGGACTCGTCCCTCGTTTCCCGAAGGTCGATCCTCGTCTCCTCGTCAATGAGAGTAAACTCCGTGTCGAAGGACTCGTTCTGCGACTCCTTCTGCTTCTTCAGGGTGAAGTCAACCGAAGTGGTGTCGCTCTTCTTTATCGTCAAGTTAACGTGAACGTCGTTGTTCTCGTCCGGGTCGCTCCGCGACCTCGACATCGACTCTCGACAACCCGCCGTTCTTCCGGACATTACCGTCACACCGTCACCGACAACGACGGTCGTCACGTCCTCGTTGTTATCCGACACCGAGAACTTAAACCTCAGAGGAAGACTGACGCTTACCGTCGTGCTCTCGCTGTCGTCAGGAGGCTCGTCGTCCGCCGTCTCCTCGACGCTCTCGAGCTTCCTCGACTCACTCTCGGTCTCTGTCTGTTCAAAATCCTCGTATATCACGCTGAGCTGATGCGGTAGTATGCAGTCATTATTGAGCGACTCGATCTGATACTCGTCGTCGGCGTCCTCCGAGTCGCAGTCACTGCAGCTAAGCTTGTCCGACGAAAGTCTCGACGAGTGTTCGAAACCGTCCTCGGATATCGTCGTGCCCGACAATGACTGAAGGCAGTCTTTTTCCAAAGGTGACTTGAGACTGTCCTTCGTCTTCGGCTCGTTGGTGTAAGCCAGGTACTCGGACTCGGACCCGCTGTCGGAGCTCGACGAGGAGGATGTCGAACTGGAGTCCTCCGAGTCCTCCGAGCTTTCGGAATCGCTGGAATCGCTCTCAGGTTCGGAGTCCTTGGAGGAGGCCTCGTCGCCCGTTTTCCGCCCACACCCCGAAGGGTCCTTATTATCGGCGCCTCGACGTCCCTGTACCCACTTGGCGTCGCCAATAGTTTTCAAAGACGTATTCTCAGCGTTGTTCGGACCTTTGCTTTTACTGCACGTCCATTTCGGTACCGTCAAATAATTGAGCTCCTTCCTCTCGGCTTTCGCCGTCTGATCGTGAGCCGTTTCCTGGATCGTCGACGGGACCGTTTCCTCGACTCCGTTGCAGTAGCCCAAATCAGCGTTGTAAGTCTGCGGATGGCAGTTGGTTACATTGGCCGCCGAGTAAACCTGAGGCATCGGCATGTAGCCATGAACAGCGTAAGCTTGATGACCAACTTGTCGATTCTGAGTCTGACAATGAGCTTGAGCTTGAGCTTGAACTTGAGCTTGAGCTTGGACTTGGCTCGTTTCTCCGTGCGACTGACCTTCGGCCTGCCCTTGGTCAGGGTAATTCTGAGCGTAAGTCTGGGCGTAGTTTTGATCGTAGATCGCCGGGTGAAAGTAGGCGTAAGAGTTCCCGTCCGCCCCGTAGCCGCAATAAGCGTACGGATTGTATGCTACGTTAATGGGTTGGAGGGGATTGACGTTGGTGGTGGCATTTTGGGGCGACGGGGGTGGCGGGGGCGTCGCGTACTGGACGGGGTAGTAGCCCCACCAGCCACCCTCGGGGTTCCAGTAGGGCGAGGGACAGTTTGGGAAAAATAAACCGGATTGCTGATTGCCCGTTACGCTATTCTCTGTTCGAGAGGTGAAATCTTGTTGGCGATTTTCTTGCGGAGCTACAACAAACAGCATATTGCATACAGACAAAAATCAACTCCATTTCGTTATTGGTGGATGTTTGGTTGGTTTTTTTTGTTTTGTTTTTTGTTTTGTTTTTTGTTTTCTTTCTTTTTGCTTTTTAACGCTCTTTGCGACTTCTCTTTTCGTTCGCTTCTGCTTTTTATATTTATTTTATTTTATTTTTATTTTATTTTATTTTATTTTTTTTTTTTTCTCTTCCCTTTTCTATTCTTGCCTCTCTGACTTCTGACAGTGCTACTGCGTGTATATAATGTAGTATATATACAGTATACACTTGTTAGAATTCGTTAGTACATTATACATAATATGTGTCCTTTTTAATGAGTAATCACCAGCTTTATTATATGTATATGCTATATAGTAGTATGAATTTAATCATCAATTCTGACGACACTTTAATGCTAAAATAATATATTATATAAACGGTGTGTTTATTTTATTTTATTTTTTTTTCATGTTCATTAAATTGTTCGCAGTTAAAAAACAAAAAAAAAATAAATAAATAACCAATATTATTATAGCAACAAGTTATGCTTAATCCTGTGTTCAAAGGAAACTGTATATTGTGTACAATACGGAGCACAATAATTAATTGTATGTATATACGTGTATTATGTAGGTATAATAATTGCATATTAAGACTAGATCGATGCAGTGATGGTAGGGGTACGAAAAAATTGATATAAAAAATTTCAATTGTAGAATGAAAAAATTTTTCACAAAATATTTTCTACCGATGCAAGTCATTTGTACGGATTAATGTATTAATTATTACGACTGTTCGAAATTATTATATATTTTTTCTTTTTTTCTTTTCGATATATTATACATACTTATACACATGCCAACTGCACCACGCCATACATTATAGTTATAGATTAAATTTTATTGATACACATAATGATACCCAATTCTCTGAAAATTTTTTAAACTTCCATTGATTACGAATTTTTTGTATTTTTGCACAATCCGACGACATAATATCTTGATACAGACATTTTGTTACTTCCCGAATTTTACCTCAACGAGCAATGTGTATATGTATATAATACATATATAGACGTATTTAATAATACAATACGTAGTCATGCGAGACACTTGCAAAATTATTATTATTATTATTATTATTATTATTATTATTTGATTATTATTTAAAACTGCAAAAAAAAAAAATATATATATATATATATATGTGTGTGTATGCATATAATGTAATGCGGTGAATAATATGTAATATATAAGTATGTACGGTAAAAAAAAATATATATATATATGGTATAAACGAACGACATGCAACATTCTCATCATTTCAAGAATTCTCAGGTCAGTTTTATAAGATGCCGCAATGATTACGTAATCACGTGTTCTAAGAGTATAAGTTTCTACGTATACTAACAAGTATCGTGTGATGTATAAGTATGTGTATGTGATAGATATGAGCATTGACGTTGAAGAAAAGGACGTTGCATGAAAACCGAAAAGCTCGACAGTGATAAATTAATTATTGCATGATGATACATTTTTTATGAACCGCAGCAATATGTCGTGTAGAAAGAAATAAAGTAGATGTATAAATAAAAGGTATAGAGAAAGAGAGAAGAAATGGAGAAGGGAAATAAGAATAAGAATAGAAAAAAAAGATATCCGTAATGCAATTAACCCCAAAGTAATGTGAACAGTTTACCATCACCATCATCCCGCACGTTTATTTATTTATATTACAAAGTGACAGAGAAAAAATATCTTCCTCATAGCATATAGGTAGGACTTTGATGGCGTAAAAATGATCTACAACTTCATATCGTATTGAGAAATCGCATAATCGTGTTTGGAATGTTGTTTTTGCACCTACGTGAATATGATATTGAATTGAAGAAACGAGACGGACGGAGAAGAAAGAGAAAAAAAAAAATAATACATACGACGCAAGAATGCTGACATAATTTTCTTGTAACATCGCGTACATGTGCTTGTAGTAAGTGTAAGTATATGTGCGTGCGTGCGTACGTGCGTGCGTTTATAAGAAACAAAAAATCAAATTACGTTCATCGTAAATCGCGTGGGAAAATGCTTTGCAAATATATTATTCTAACACCTTTGTCTTCAACAATATGTAAACAAATTTTTCATGAACAAATCGTGATTCTATATATAACGATATATGTAACACTTGAATTTTTTTGTTTGAAATTGTAAAAAAATAATAATTCAGATATTTCAGTATCGCGGCACGATTATTATACGTCTGTAGATACTTGTCGTTAATTTCATATTATCCACGATGATTATACACAGAGTGTATAATTAGCAGGTACGTCAGTTCTGTAGCAGCTCACAGTATGTGTGAACAGCTGTTACTCGATCTCTCATGTCACCAGTTATATTCTACGAAATAGACGTACCTATGATACAGGCGCAGGGAAATTGTCTGTTTAGTTATTAATCATATTGATTTCGTAATAGATTTCTTTGCTCTTCGTTTTGGTTTTGTGGATTTTTTTTTCTTTTGTTTTTTTTTTCTTCTATTTAATTCCTGTGAACACAGGATTTAAGATGGGGATCATAGAAAAAAATGTTTCAATGGCATATTAAAAATGTGCACAAAGATCAGTAATGTGAATTAGACCAAAAAAAATTTATATATATATATAAATATATATGTGTGTATGTATGAAATGTATTATTTCGTTAAAAAAAAAAAAAGGATAAGTTCATATTAGCAAATAATTATGTCATGGAATGATATACATGGACATTGAACATTAATAAATTATTCATGAGATATGCGGAGAAGCTTGTTTCTTTTTCTTTTAATCATTTTCTTTTCATTTTTTAATAGCTGTATAGGCACTTATGTTGTTTACATATATATCAATGTATAATGGCAAGTTTTTTACCCACGATTGTATTGTTATTATTATTATTATTATTATTATCGTCATCATTGTTATTATATATATATATATATATATATTAGACTGTATCAAAAAAATTGACTATTTTTTTTTCAATGGTATACTGAAAATATTGTTCAAGATGACGAAAAAGAAATACTATAAAAATTCCAGATTTTAATATTGATATTCAGAGGTGCCTCATCGCGATTTTCTACTTTCCATAAGAATAACATGGCAAAAATGGTTCTTGCTCCTTGCGATTTTTATAACTAGATAACGACGCGTCGTACAGAAAATTCATAAACATGTTTTTGTAGGAAATTGAACGTTCTACAAAAAAGGTCTCTTGTCATTTTACGATGATTTTCTGATATATATATATATCAGAGATAAAAAAAAATTTTTAAACAATCACTCACCGATATTCTCAGGTGACGTCATCGCCTGCAACATCCTGAAGGATCTCGACGGTATCGCGCTTCCCATGTATTTCTTTGGCTCCTGGACCTGCTGCTCGCTTGGCGGCAGATTTGCCTGAGCCTCTTCTGTACAACGAATATTATTTTTCGTAGAATAAAAAAAAAAAAAGAAACACTAACATGTGATTGGAGTGCTGATAATAAGAATAAAAAATGAATCAACTATCGCTGTAACATTCTTCTGGATGAATTTACTTTGTAGAGAAAACGAAACAAAGTTACGTCGCATAACTTACCGAAAGATTTCGAATTTCTGTTCTGCTTCTTGTTGACCGCGCTTGCTGGACGTGGAGCTGAAAAATGGACGAACACTGTCATTGAAAGCAATGATATAAAGCGAAACCAAAAGGGCCGAGGAATTTTTAATCTAAGACCATGTGATCAGGCTCACTGTTGTTAGGCTGCAACTGACGGAATCGTTCTGAATCCGTTCACAAATTTTTTATCTCCAACAATCAAGTGCTAGAAGATTTTCCTAGTAAAGTCACACCATCGATGTCTTTCGTAATCCAGTGTAAAAAAACGCAGTAAAGTTTTCGCATGCTCAGGAAAAATGAAGTATATATATATATGTATATTTTCGGAAGGGTTAGTAACGTGCAGAAAATTGTTGTAAACGCATTATAATTATAGGAATGAATAATTGAATTTAATATTCAACTCCAAAGCCGAACAACAAATGTCTGACACTAATATTGACATGCGCTAGATCGTATGCACCGCAATATTGTTGTGAGTGAAAAAAATGTATATAAGGAATGATAAAAATAGTAGGTATAGGGAAAAAATGAAATAATATTATGTGACTGATTTGAGATTTTTTAAATTGTACGATCCTTAGCGATATAAAAGGCACGCAGTTCATGCGGAGAAGGGAACACGATCGTTAAAGGGAATCGAGAATTAAGTGTTGAATAATTAATAGCCAAGTACGTGCGGGGAAAAGACAAAGAAACAAACAAAGAAAAGAAAAGAAAAGATAAAGATAAAGATCAAACAACAATTCGCGATGATAAATAACAAATTCAAATATGTATGATGAGTAGTGTATATACCATTCGAAGTAGACGGTACTTCCCCGGAATCTGTCATAGTCTGAAGAAAACGGAATGCGCGAGACGGAATCGCCGCACCACGATATCGAGGGTCTTCTTCTTGGTGGAGATACGTTTCGCCGTCCACTATTAAAAGTCACACGTTCGTTTCATGTATTACTTTAGTAATTTACCGATTTAAAATTTGATTTTATTTTTATTTATTTTTTTTTGTGTCTTGCACTAGCCAACAATAATTTTTACCAATCCAAAAATTATAATACATTTTCAGTAGCTTCGTGTGGATAGAGAAAAAGAGAGAAATAAAAGAGAAGTTAGATCGAGATAGAAAGAAATGGAGAAGGAGAGAGTGAGTGAGTGGGAATAGTGTCAAAATGAATTTTAATCATAATTTCGTAATACCGCGTAATTAATATCGACGTTGTATTAGGTGTACAGGTACGAGGTATTAAATTCCGAGCTTGTATTAGATTCCATCGCCTAACCACAGAAACATGGGTATAAATACATATAAACTATACCTCAGAGACGAGGCAATCTTCAATATAGACGAATATTACGGTCAGCAGTAAAAAACAATAAAGCTCTACACACTAACGAAATTACGTTCCCTAATTTTTGTTCCCCTGATTTTTACCGTAAATTTTTATTTGTTCATAACGTAGAATTTACAAATAAAATCATAATTCGTCAATAATTTTATTCGTAAATTCTTGGTTCTCTAACGCCAAACTTGACGAAAAAATTGGGAGCAATAAAAAAAAATCTTTTTTTTTTTTAAACATTGCTTTTTTCAGTCACGAATGATGAATATGTCGGTAAAATAAATAACTTGAGCCAATTTCGAAAAGCTGCGCTTACTCTTAGGGTCGTTAGCGTCAAATCTTACCAATATCACTTAAATATCAAGGTCAACAAAATCGCTGACGAAGATGAAATTATACAGTAAACTAATGACGAAACGTTATCCTGAGAATATACGAACAGCGATATATATTACCTTGCTCCTTGAATTTGCTCATCAGTACTTTGTCGTCTTCGGTAAGTTGTAGTTTCCGTATTTGTTCTGAATTACCGTCAACGTCGGTGTCGGAATCGGTATCGGTTATCTTCTGGAGGACTCTGAACGACCTCGACTGCACGGGGCCGGGTTCTTGCTGATTAATAACCACCCCCGGTGAACCTCTCTGAATCACCCTGAAATCCGCAAGCGTAAGCGTTTAACAATCCATCGATAAATCGGTCATCGATCGTCATTTAACAATCACGTCATCGAGCTAACAATAAAACTCACACTTTCGGGCCCTGAATCTCGACAGGTATCGTTCGTCCCTGAGACTGAGTATTGTCGTCAACCATTATCGGTATAATGCGGGTTCCACCCTGTTGCTGCTGTTGGGCCTGCTGAGGCTGGCCCCATCTCTGCTGCTGATTTGGTGCTTGCTTCAACTGGTGATGGCCGGGCTCGTTTTTCACCGAAAACACAGAGGGTCTGTCCTCGATCTGCGAATATCAGAGATGAATGAATGGATATGTAATAAGGCGGTTAAAAATTGGAACACCATGGATTGCGATGGGATACCATGTCGGCACTCACGCGTATCGGAATGACGCGATCCTGCTGTCGAGGCTGAGAAGCCGGGACTTGTCTCTGGGCGAACTGAGGCTGAGGGTTAGAGGGCGGCGGGCTCGACTGAACGAAGGGTGGTTGCTGGGTGACCGGAGAAGCGATCGAACTCTCGATCGATACCTCGATCGGCTTGTTGGCGTTGGCTCGCTTCGCCCACTCCGGCAGATCCTCCTGCTGCTTCGGTTTGTTCTGGAGCCAAGGGGTTGGCGCCTTGGCCAGGGTGACCTGAGGCGGCGACGTCGGTGTCTGGGGCGATGACGGGACGCTGGGAACGATGGTGATCGGCGTGACCTTGCCCTCGTTTCGACCGTTGTTCGATGCTGCAACGAAATTTGGTGGCGAGGGTATTGAAAGGATGATGATTGAGAAATCGGTCGCAGAAGAAGAAGAAAAAAAAGAAGAAGGTCTCACCGTTTGAAGGGACGCGATTTACGTGAGTGCTTGGAGTCCTGTTGACGGTCGACGGCTGCGTCGGGATGTTGGTGGGGAATACGGGAACGGCGACCTGGGGCTGGACGTAGAGATTGGGTCCGACCGACGGGGCCGCCGGTTTCGGTTCGAGGGCTGATTTTGGGGGCCCCTCGATCCCCTCGTCGTTCGCGTTCTTGGCGACGCGTCTCGCCATCCTGGGACTTCGGATTTGCGAGAGGTCGAGTTTGCCACCCATGCCGGGCGTGTAGGTGAAAGGTTTCTTGTCTTTGGTCATCATCGCGTTTTGAATCGCGGCCGGCGGTTCGTACGCATCGTTGCTGTTGTTCTGTGGTCTCCTGGGCCTCGGCGCCTGCGATTATTTATTTATTTATTTTTTTGACAATTGTTCAATTAGTTTAAAAAGATCATTCAAAACGAAAACGGAATATGACAATTAGAATCTAACGTACTACAGTTTTGCAGCAATTAACTCCTAGGACGTGGTAACTGATGGAAAAAGTCATTTTTCCAAAAGTTCAGTCAATTTTTTGCATTAATTATATACTCAGGCATATTATACTTGATTATATATATATATATATATTGTATAATAATCAGATATTGAAATCCCTGATGTGCGGTTATCCCGTGTAAAAAGTAATATAGGATGATGTGATGTAAAACGTGAGATAACGAAAGTTGCGGACACATAAAACGCGTGGTTTCGCTATCGCGTTTCGTCTCAGCTTTCAAGCAGTTCCCGTAGGCTGAGTGATATATATACAAGACGTACAACCTCAGCAATAAACCGACGCGAAAAGAATCCGTCGGTTTATAAACGAAACACACCGTGTGATTATTCATCTTTTTTTATACCCCGCTTCTGTTTCCCGTCTTTACTTCTCTCATTGCAGTGATAAAAGAAAAAGAGAAGAAAAAAAGAAAAAGACAGACAGAAAAAACACACACACACACACACACAGATCAGCATGAAAGAAAATAAAAATAACGAGATAAAGATTATAATATTTTTTAATCACAAAGCGGGCCTGTCGACGTTCTACGGCTATTATTACACTCTTGCGGTTTTATACGCCGCCTTGCTACCAGATCTGCAATGTCCTACAATAATCGCGGAAACATATAGGTCGGTGACTCATTAGAAACTTCGAATGGTAAAAAAATGGTGATAATGTGTGCCAATATTTTCTACGAGATATCGGTGCATAAATACAGCCGATTTTGACAGGGCAAAACTCACCATTGCTGCCATCGGAAATGGGCTGCGTGTGCGTGCGAAAAAGATTAATTATAACGTGGTTAAAGAAGATCGAACAACAAGAGTTGAAGAGTTCTATTCCATACGGATGTGTAACCTCGATTTCGATTCACCGAAAAATTTTACCCTCTTCAAAAGGATCTTTTCCTGGTCCCGGGACCAGCGATTATCTTCCGGCAAACTCGGTGGTGCCACAGAAGCGACTGGAGCTCCAGAATTTCGATCTTACCTCTGCGGTGTTGATCCTTAAGGCTGGCGCTTGTCCAGGAACTGGTGGGGGCGGCGGAGGCGGGGGTGGGGCAGGACAGAATCCTGAAATTGAGATAGATAAAGAAACAAAGAAAGCAAAACTTGCAGCAGGCAAAATAAGAGATTTGTGTTTGTAGTATTACGCGAGGGAGTAGATAATATACTTGGTAGTAAATTGTTGTATAATGTTAGAACACGCCGCATGTTACAAGTGCAAATTAAACCTGGCGGACAGCTCATTGAGAATCCGATGACGAGCGCAAGAAGCCGTCGCCACTTGACCATCGATACTATAAATACAACCGTAAACACAGCGCTCGGGTATCTAAGGACTTTCTAATGATTCGATGTGCCATTATCGTTTCGAGAAACCCGGGATTAGGTATATCGGACCGGAAATTCCAAGACCGTAAGCCTCTATTTTGTTGAGTTACTCAGTCGCTTCTTCCCTCCTTCGTTTCCTTTGTTCGTTACGAAAAAAGCGTTACAATTCGTAAGCGAGCTGTCCAGACTAGCAAGTTTGAGTCAAAGGATTGGAAGGGATTAATAAAATTATAAAAATTATAAGATAACTTGTAATTATTCTCACCCGTTGGCGCAGAGTCTGGATTCCTGTAAGAAGAAAAGAAAATAGAACAATGAGAAAAGTGGAAAGGCAAAGTTTACGTGTAATTAAAAGAATACGAGTAAGGATCCCGGGATATTGATGATATGAGTAAAAGTTGCTAAGTCAACGAGGAACGTTTTTCGGGATTCCTTTATCCCAGGCTCATTCTGATAAACAAAAAGTTGAAATTCCCGTACCTTTATCAGTTGGGGAAATACGTACATGATAATAAAGAGAGCTGAATGCCACGGACGGCGTTATGTCACCGGCTGGAAATATTGCCGTCAGTTTATCGGAGACAGAACTTGAGGAATGCTAATTGAAATTGCAACGGTGCCCTCGAGTCGAGCTACGTCAACGTCGGTGTTTCCAATGTTGTATCTAACTTATTGTGTGCATATTCTCAAACATTTTTTTGCTCTATTTAACGCACATATACATGTATATAATACAGGTATATACAGTGTTCCAAACAATTCGAAATGACAGCCAGGTTGTCACACGTATAGGCGGACAATGTTGATCTCCGCAATATAGGTATACATCAATCACAATAGCGAGAAATGTTATGCATATATATCTTTATCTTTATCTTTATCTTTATCATTCCCTCTCTCCTTAAGTCTTCCAAGTGACTATAAAAGTGATATAAAGTCTACGCCTGTATACATCAACAATATCCACACGCGTCATGCATAACTTGTTTTCGTCTCCCTCTTGTTTCTCCAGTTCTTAAAGCATCTCGTTAACACGTGCCGGTACGATTGACTATAAACATCGAAATAGCATCAAGAGCTGATCACGTCTGCCCGAGGAACAAACTTTTCCTCGGAATCGATTTTATCCCGAAAATCGTTGCCCGGCTTGCACCGAATGTACACGACAATCCACTTTTTTTGCACTTCCTGAGTAGAAGCCCCGAAGCTTCTTTTGACGAAAAAACTTTCACTCGTCGAGTCAAGTATCATCGGTCCTCACAACACGTATCCGAATAATTATTCGCGGCGGGAACTTAGCGCTTTAACCTGACAGCCGGCGCGGCAGTGAAAAGCAAAAGATATTAGGTTCAGTCTCATCGTCCGTTAACCACCGTTCGCTACAACTGCCAGCGAGTAACTGGTAACCCATATTTGTTCGGCCTCAGCCTCCGCTGGTCGAGTCTTTCTGTACTGTATGCGATGTTTTTCCTTTTAGGGTTATGTGCCGGCGAGTAAGCCCGCATGTTTTGAAGGCCGTATGATGCACACAAACATACAAACACACACACTAGACCTCCTCTGTCAGTCACCGTTTCTGCTATACAAATATACGTGCAATATATATGCTGACTACGTGTTATTATCTTCGCCTACATTATACGTATATACGTCGTACGTTATGCATCATACATATAGGCATAGTAGGTTAAATTCAGAATTACCGCGTTACGAATGGAGAGATCTCTCTGATCGTAGGTATGAGTCAACACTTTGGGCAAGTATGAGGAAAGTACAGAGACTACAGGTCTTCACTTTCGTTTTACGTATGGGTATAATTGATTCTCGGAAAAAGTTTGCCCCCCAAGCAATTACGAAAGCTATTTTGCTACTCGAGGGTCTTTGGAGTCATTGATCACGAATCTGAAGTCCTAAATGCAAGATGACGGATCCAATATGGCGACAATAAAATTGAAAAAATAATTAAAATTCGATGTTTCCCACCGTAACTTGTTACTCGAGGGTTTTAGTTTTAGATAGATTTTTAAATAAACTATCACAAGGCCAGGACGTGGAAATTTCATAGGTGGGACGTTGAGTATCCCTGCACTGTAAGTGAAAGGGTTTAAATCGTTCGCACCTGTCTTGCGTCGAATTATTTCCGACTCTTTAACCGATCATCGAACCGTCTAGAAGAAGAAGAAGAAGAAGAAAAAAATAAATTAAAAATAAATTGATCCTCACGACGTTCGGTGCGAAAATAAACGCACAGTGTTACACCGTATTATTATTCATTGCTCCTGAGGATGGCGCAATTAGATCGGCAGGCGGTGACCTTCCGTCTATTCTATATTAATTCAACACCCACATCCACATCGGCATCGCGGCCATCAGCCTTTCGTCGGTGTCTTCATGCCGGTTCCTCGTCCTCTGATATCTCACGGCTATATAGGTATATAAACTTGCGGAAGAAAAAAGACTCGTACACCTCGTATTTCTCTTCTCTCCTCTCTTCCCTGGTCCCTCCCTCCTTCCCTCCTCCACGGTGGGGGAGTTTCAATAATAATTTTATCTTTGGCTCGACTCTAGTTTACCTTATCTTAGACTGAGCGCCTAGACGTGCAGGACTGACGGGAAAAGTTCGTCATTGGCCTCGAGCCACGCGAATTGTAGGCGTAGTCAGCGTTAATTGGTACACGGACTATTTATCTTGCTTTTCTTCCTCTTCCTTTTACCCTTGCCGACAAATTTCCCCAGGCTTTGATGCCGAAGTACCGGAAAAACTTTTCTCAATTCTGCCACTTCTTCTTCTTACCGCACTTCCAACATAATTATCGCTGATGCAACATAGTTTGTTGTTTTTTTTTCTTTTCTTTTCATACTTTTGATATATATTTATCAGCACTTTTCTCGTCCGCTTGTTCAACTATAACGGATGTATGCTATTTATTAATAAAAAAGAAAGAAAAAAAAAAAACTGTTGCATTGACAAATCGATGCGACACATCTGGACTAAGATATTTTTTTCTTCAATATTTGTTTTTTGGTACAGCAATCCGCTATTTTTTGCGATGGAAAATTTGGAATTTCATTGAAACCGCGCGAACGAATCCAAACCCTTCACGACACGTCTTGGAAAAAATTTCCAAAAAGAGATAAATTCGTCTTAACTTTTTGTGATTTCAAACTAAAGACCGATCGTTTGCAAACCCATAACCCCATCATCGTACGTTAGTTGACCATAGTTAAAGCGTTATAAATACGGAGCACGTTCAGAGCACGCGGCTCTTGGCTCAGGATCAGCTTCATTTTTAATCTTTCAGTATCGCTAATAGCAATAAATTATCAGGGATGAAAAGAATCGAGACGTAAGCTCGGCACCTGTTCGATTGAAAGAGGAGGAACCAGCCGTGATGTCTGGTCGCTAAACCGGTCGATAAATCTTACTCAAAATTATACGAAACGATTCGAAATTTAGCCGGAGTGTTAAAAAAAATTTTCCCCCACTTTTTTTTCTCGAATGAACGGAAAAAAATTTCTACAAACGATCAGGATTTTAAATCGATGTCTAAGATTGATTTTTATAATTTTTTGTATGAAATTACATGACGAAAAACGTAATCGCAATTTTTTTACTTGAAAAAATTTGACAAAAATTAGAAAAAAGACCGAACTTTCTGTAATGTGGCAAAAAAATTTTGAAAAATCTTATAAAATAGTAACAGAATTTTTTTATTTACTCCTATTACAAAATGGAGATTTCATAACTTCGAAAGATAAATTAGAAAAATAAAAACAATTACATTATTATTGGATTGCATTTTCGACATAAGAATGAACGTACGCAAAAGCTCGTTATGATATCTCTATGAATGGACATTTTTCGGTCCATATTACATCACGGAATGCCCCATATATGTATAAATTATTCGCATGCAACGCGTTGAATAAATTCGACGAGTTCCTTCCCCTGTTCGACTTCCCTCGTCATAGTCTATAATCGGCGTCGCCGACTTTCGAGCACTTTTAGCTAAATCTCACAAGTCGGTCACGATATGTTCCGGCAGATCCATGACGTGTGTACATTTTGCAGACGGTCTCTAGTCACGCGCCGCTCTTTCTTCTCCTCTAGGAATAAAATCTCTACTCCAGTGTTTCAAACTCGTAATAAAAAAAAAAAACAAAGCATTGAATAATCAGGTTTATTGAAACGAACCTACGCCCGATGCAAACAGAGAATTTTCTACACGTGGCAAGCTTCCTCGGATCCAATGAAAATTGGCACCGTTTGCCTGTTTACAGTGTAGAATAACACAATCATGAAAATATCAACGATGATAGATGAATATTATAGAATAATACGTATGGTAACAAGTGTATAGATCTTTTGAAAATCGAAGTTTCTCTCTCTTTCTTTCTGCTCCGTATATACATTCTGTTTATAATTGTATAATTAAGCCCTATATATGTGTAGATATATATATGTATGATCAAGAATGATCGAAGTACTACGAGACGACGTATTATTTAGTTCTTTATCACCGTCTCTCGAAAGCATATCGGATTTTTCTCTTTCGATCGATAAGCCGCAGCAGCAGCAAGTAGTTCGATACCTGATCGCGTGTAATTACGTCGATCGATTATATATAATTTCAGACGATAGATACGTGTTTGAACAGCAGCGATGAGAAGACGGTCGCGGTTTCGTTTCGGGATCCCAGCCAAGATGCTGATGCCTCTATAGCTATAAGAAATGTATTTAGGTAGACGCGCAAAGCGTGGTTAATTTTAACTCCGGCTGACCTGCGCGTTACCACCGAGTATAAAATGCTTCCGATTATTTTATTTTTAGTCGATGCCTCTATACTATATACTCCACGCGAGATTTCACCCCCCTTTCGAGCATAGAAATGCTTTCCATCGGTCTCCTCTCGTCTGTCTCCCTCCTCTCTCTCTCTCTCTCTCTTTGTCTTTTTCTCCCTTCGTCCACTAATTAATTATTTACTCTCATTTGTATTTATTTATCTCATCAAATTCGATCACCATCCACCCCCCCCCCCCCCCCCCCTCCTTTTTTTTCTCCCCCCTTTATTATGTCTTGTTCGATCGGCCGAGCCGTTAATGAAACAAGAATTTATCCTTCCTGCACCTTAACAAGCCTCCGACGAATATGTACAATTAATTACTAAAGTCACCACCTGCGGTGAGACTGATTTTAAAAATAGATCAATTTCTAGGCGGGTACGCGTCGAACGGCCAGCAGCAGCAGCAGCACGTGGCAAGAAACCGTATTTCTTGCAGGCACATGCAGCCAACTTTCATCGTCAGTTAGTTCAGGTGTCATTGACGTCCCGGGAGCTCGTGCTGACCGAATGAAAATTAAGTTTCGTCGAGAAAGAAGAGGAAGAATTCGCGAGGATTCTTAACCAGCGGCAAACCGAGGGCAACGAACCGCGTCTAGTCTGCACGTTTGATTCTAAGCCCGGATTGTATTGTTCGGCAAACCGATCCAGTTTATACGAGAGTATAAGTCAGACAATATTTTTAGCTCGCTTATAACGCAACAAAAACGCTGCAGTTGCTGCACTGCAAAGAGAGAGAGAGAGAGAGAGAGAGAGAGAGAGAGAGAGAAAGAGAAAAATGCACGTAGCGAAATTTCTTGGACGTGACTATCGGCGAGACACGCCTGCCTATTTCTTCTTTTACTTGGTCGCCTAAAAATTCCCTCCCTCTAATTCGGCGTAAATTTTCCGACGTCGTTATCCGCCGCTCCGCATCGCGCGGTATTTTCTTTTATTTTCTCACCACTCTTCCCTGCTTTTCTGGGCTACCTCGGAACTGGGTCATAGCTTTACGTCTAGTATTTCTGTGTAGGGGTCGGCCTGCGTCCCACGCAAGTCCTATAAGGTGTATCCTTGTGCGTTTGAACCTCTCGCCTGCGAAACCGAAGACCGTTTATCGATGAATCGGTTTCGCTCATCTGCATGCGAGGGCGTTATTCGCACACTCTATTACAATCCTGGCGAATTATCATCGTCTATCTTTGTCGTCGAGGGCCGATAAATTTTATAGTATATTTGCAAATTAGTCATCAGGTTTTTTCCAGCGTTAAATCATTCCGTCGATCATTCGGAGATCAGGAATATTCTCTTTTTCCAACGTTTTCCTCTAATATATGATATTTCACGTTTACTCTTATTTTAAGAAACCCGTTAGTTACCCGACCTCTCGATCGTCTTTGTATACGTATAATACTACCAATATATTCGCGTTTTACACGAAAACGGCACCCACGCCTTGCCGTTTTTCCGCTTTCGAATCGCCGATGATTCGAATCGCACACACGGAGGTCGGTATTACAATTTTATAACCCTTCAACGGCCAAGTTTCCTTCGTCGTAGGCGTTACTGAATAACGTCGATTTTTTATCCTCTCTTCCTTCTTATTTTATTTTTCAATTTTTTATTTTTCTTCTAACCGTACCACCGGCCAATTCGGTTCTGGTTAAAATTGGTCGATAAAAAAAAAAAAAAAAAGAACACGATTCAATTACCAGAATTCTCGTACACATAAATGTTGGAAGTCTTGAAAGATTCCTGGTAATAATAATCATCTAGTTTTTTTTCTTTGATCTTTCAACTATCCTCGAAAACCATTCGTATCTTAATACCTACTCGTTGAACCGATTTAAAAACTAGCCAACATTACGAATTTTCGCACAATAAAAATGCTCATGCAAGCACCTTTTGTTATTAGTCCGTGCATTAACAACGCAACTAGACGAGTTCTTATCTCTTATAATGACCGTACATAGCTAAACCGGTTAGAGCTATGCAACTTTCGTATAACAACGCATTGTGAAAGCGGCAATAACAACATCGTTGAAACGAATAAGAAACGAGAATATGCAATAGACGAGTAATATTTGCTCGATTTAACAAACTTCAGGCAACCTCTCCAAAACTGGATTGGATACACAAAGAGGCAAGTGGATGAGTAAAATTCGTCCTAGTAGATAAGTGTATATCAAAGTTATACTGCAAGTGCGAGTAACGCTTCGCAAATACAAATCGAGGTATAATCCGCGGTCCTGCGCACGCTGCGGCGGTTCACGGAATTAAAACACCAGACTGTTATCATTTCCTCCCCCCTCCGTTTCTCGAAACCACTTCCGGACCCCCGTTCGAGCTGCCGTATAGCATAGAGCACTGGGATTCGTCGAATGTGCTACAACGAGTAGATTGATACGCGGAAACGTGATACGCAAAGTGCGTTTCTCGTGTATATATATATATATATATATATATATATATGTATATATGTATATTGGAGAAAAGCGAGGAAAAATGGAAGGAAAAAGTAATTGGGTAGCAAGTTAATACGATAAAAGTAAGAAAAGTTTAAAACTCACCCCGCGTAACTCATGGCTGTATCCAACCTCCCGTTTCCGGCTGTTTTATACGTTTTGTATGTTACACCTGGTAGTTTTCCTCGGGGGGGGAGGAGGGGGTGGGGTGAGGTGAGGTGGGTGGATGGATCTGCGACTCGATCGGTAAAAATCGGTGCTCCGTTTATATTATATTCGGCGTGTCAAGTAAGCCTGCCTTTTGTCGAGTTGTCTTGGAAAATCGAGCGAGTCCGAGAGTCGGGAGATGGTAAATGCGAGTGCGAAATATTCTGGATCGGATGCGGGACACTCGGGATTGCGGGGAAGAGGCGATGCCGACCACGCGTTTGCCGCAACTGGCCGACGGCGTCGTCGACCCTCGGGAATCGGCGCGCGCCTTCTTAGTTCTTCGCCTCGCACTTATTTGCTCTCGTTCCCGGTTCCCTCCGCTGCTCTGGGGCTGCTGATGCTGATGCTGATGCTGATCTCGGCGCGCTTTCGCTGGACCGAGTCGAGACGCCGAATCACACGGGGAAAAGGGGGGCTTCGGGGATATTCGGACCCACTAACGGCTCGTCGCCTCGCTGGCAACCGACCATCTCGCCTACCGTACAAGACAACGCGCGATTCGAGTGGGACGGCACCGAAACCGGTCGAATTCTCTTTCTCTTTAAAAATTTTTGCGCTTTAGATAGGTATCCGGAAATTGTTCGCCATCGACGCGGCGTTCGTTTTATCTTTCCGGGAGAAATCGGAGATAGATAGAACAGAGTCAGGGAATCGAGGAATTTTTACTTTGGAATAATTGCAATGTACTTATCTACGCGTGTAATACAACTAAAGAGAATCAATTTATAAAAAGGTTTTTTCGAACCCAGCTGCGGCTGTTTCGTGAAATGTGTCACGTGTATTTTTGTATGAAAAAATTTCTTTACAAGCTGTATAGACGTGATGTAATTTACCTTCCGAGAACGATGAATGGATTTTTTGATCTTTCAACCTGTCCCTCCTTTTCGATGCAATATTCTCCCATCTTCAGCCGGGGTGGGATTGAAAAGTCCGAATTTTTTTGCTGGTGAAACTTGAAGTAAAAAAACTTAACTTTAACGAATCATCAAAGTTTCTAATGGTCCGAAACCCAGCACTCAAACTTCCGAAAGTACAAAGTTCCGAAAGTGCGAAAATTTAAAAATCCAAAGCATCGAAATTCGAATAATTGAATTTTCGGAACCTTACTCCATCGAAACTTTAATTTTCGAAATCTTGGATCTTGCAACTTTGAGCCACCGTGAAAGATTGATTTTTTACTTCAATTTTCCTCACCAAATAATTCGGAGTTAGGCCCTTCCGGGGCTTTTCAAATCCGGAACTTCAACCCCACCCCTTTCAGCCTTCTTCGCTTTTTTGGGAATATCGATGAAAGACTTTTACTCGCAAAAATCTACAGGTGTAAAGTCGGCGTGGCCGTATCTCTTCCTCGGTTATTTTTAGCTACAGTTATAGGAATATGGGCGACCTGCAGACACGATGTAAATATCAGAGGTACTTAACGCTGGGTGTACATGGGTGGAGTTGTATGTATGATGTACACGTACGCATGCCTACGTACAAATGTTTTATACACAATACTGAAACGAGTTCGAGCTGCTTGACACCTTAGAAATTTATGTATTTTGCCGATACGCGAGCCTCCCCCTCGTCTAATCGTTAAAGTCCAACTTTTCAACCTGCAACAACGAACTCGCCAATGGTCTCGGGCATCGAGACGATCGCAAGAGCCTCACCATACGAGTGAAAATAGGCAGATTCGTGACTCAGAGATTGTTTTACGATGCCGAATTGTCGAAGCATCTGGAACACTAGGCCCAAGGCAGTGTCAAGGGCCAACGACACCTCGGGCTGCATTCAAGTTTATTTTTTTTTTTTATTTTTTTTTTCTTAAACGGTATCTAATCCTCTGCAAAAATTGCTGTCCCAAAAATTTCAGAGATTCATAGTTCACGTAGTTTTTCAAACTCAGTCTTTCCAACTATTCTACCATTGATATCTAGAGTAATCCATCAACGTTTACATGTAAATTTCACTCAAGCGATACTTGATAAATCGCCGTGTATCACTATGCCCAACGTAACCTTCCATTCCATTTATTGTCACGTCAACTTCAAGTATGGGAACACGCGCCAAGAACTGGATGACGGAGTCAACATGTACCCGTCAAAACGAGACGATTTATTATAGTACGATGCTAATGGTGTTCCGATATCCTTTTCCCAGCGGTACCTACACGCAAAAATATTTTAGGTTCATCGATACGTAAGACATATTTTCGAATTATTCTTATTCAATTTCTCTTCCTTCCGAAACCGGTAGAATTTTCAATGCACTCCGAAACTTCGAATTCTATGAATTCCAAACCCATTTGATGCTTTCCATGTAGCCTCAACTTGTACCGATCGATGTACTAAGCATTGTACTTGATAATCACTTACTTGCTACCAGACAAGTTGAAGTGTAACCCGTGTTTGTCCGTCACCGAGTGGCCGAGGTTATTACATTAATTGATCAAACATCCCTCGCAAGTATTTCGCAAATGGTTCAATAAGACTGGGAAAATCTGGTCAGTTCGTTTCACAGCAGAGTTTTCGGTCAGAATAAAGTTCTATCCTGGACTCAAAGTGTAATAGACGCAATCCGCAAGGTCCAGATGAATTAAGAATCGAAATGATTTTGCCGAAAGTGAAAACGCTGCTCATTGTCACAATGCTTCTGCACCATCTCGAGGATATTAACGCGTCTCTGCTAACCAAAGACGACGCTGGTCTGAGGATCGAAGATCTGTTGCTCGAATTCATGACTGACTTGAAGAAGTCGAACTTGGACAAGCTGCATATTCATCACCTAATGGTCTTAGGAGGGAACGAAATTTCCCTTCAAGCGACAAAACTTGTCCCGGATGACCACACCGCCTATCTGGTCGCCAATCGAGTCGAGGCTGCCATGCGTTTCTCTTACTGGGACGCAGACAGCGTCGTGCTGTACTTCGTCGATGGGTTGAACGATTCGACAGTAAGTTGGTCCTTCGCAAAATTGCCCAACAGCTTCGGCTGCAGGACCTTGTTAATATCGACCAGCGAGAATGTAACGGACGAGAAAATATCGACGGTGATGAAGATGGCTAGAAATATGAGGTTGAGGAACGTATCGTTCGCGCGTCTCGATGGCCGGGAAATAAAGATATACCGAGCAGAATTGGACCGGAAATGCCGTCTCGAGGTGGTAGTGACAAACGTGTGGACACCGGGCGGTGGTTTTTTGAATAAACGATCGGTGTTCGACCGGCTGAATGGGACCGTCAATGGATTCGGATGTCCGCTGATTGTCAGCACCATGTCCATCACCCCGACGATGATACTGCAACGCGAGGAGAATAACAACGTGCCGCGGATAACGGGCGGCATCGAAGGACACTTGATCCTGATCCTTGCTAACCAGATGAATTTCGTGCCCGTCGTAAAGGTACCGTCCGTCAACGAGCAATGGTCGATCGCGTCCAACGGCTCGATTCTGGGGATTGTTGGAGAGGTGGCCCAAGATGAGGCGCATCTGGGAATCGGACAGATAAGACCCACCCTAGAGAGAGCCGAAATCGTCGACTTCGTCGGGCCCTATAATCACGAATGCATAGTATGGACTTTGCCGATGAAGACGAAGTACAACGACATTCTACTCTCGGTGTTTTCACCTTACACTTGGACTCTGATCATCCTTACTGTTCTTTTCACCTGCTGCCTGACTCACGTCGCTTCGAAGCTGGAGACACGTAAGTCACGGGGTTTCATGGATGTGAGAGCATCGCGAGTAACCCTGACTTCCACTTGCTTGCAGGAAACCAGCGTCGATGTCACCCAACGATCTCGATCCTTGACGTGATTTCCCTGTCACTGACCTACGCAATCCCGCGTCAGCCAGCCAGTTTCATTGGGAAACTGTTCTTCCTGCTCTACCTGAAGTATTCCCGAGTGATATCGACCGCCTATTCGACATCCCTGGCGTCTGTTTTGGCCACATCAATTACCGCGCCTATAATTACCGATGAGAGAGGAATCCTGGACGCAGGACTCCGGACCACAGGGACGCAATCCAGCCGTCACATGCTGGCTGATCAGATCGACCGAAACAGCACCAGAGCCGAGTTGCTAAATCGGTTTGAGGTGATAACGTCGATGCATGAAGGCTTGAGGAGGTTATCCGCGGGGGAGGACATCGCGTACCTCCGTCATTTGTCCACCATAAATCAAGCTGTGGTTACAGATTTAAGTTTAGGAAAACCCATGACGTATTACCCTTTACTAGATTGCGTGATTTCTTACAGCGCCGTGATCGTCACTCCGAAGGGATCTTCTCTCACGGGTGACATGAATGAGCTCTTAATGCGGATCAGCCAGTCTGGTATTTACCAATACTGGATGCACATAGATAAAACAGCTGGATTGATCGGTGAAAAATCGTATACTCACAGTGGTTCTCACTTCACGAGTTATTCTTTGAGTCGACTGCGGCCCATATTTATTCTCTACTTGTTCTGTCTCATTCCAGCCGTCTTGACATTCATTGCTGAACTGATCGTGTTCAATTTGCGTATCAATGGCTTCATGAGCTAAAAAAAAAAAAAAAAAATAACAACAATTCTGGTGTAAGAACGGAAAGAAAGTTTCGAGAAGTCTATTTGCAAAGTAATTTATCATAATATCGGTACAACCAAGGCTGCTCGAAACACATATTTGTCAAGCGGTATACGTTTCACTTTTTTCAGTGTGGTTGTCGGTTTGTTTGCACGCGTGTGACACGGCTAGCGATTTATTAGACCAAGTTACTGATGGATTTCAATATTTATTTGTTGTCCGATCTATCAGAAAAAAAAAGTAATTTTTCGTCTCGGGAGGTAGAACGGTAAGCTCATTCGCAAAGAACGAAATTTTAACGGTGTCCGTTCAACGCTAACTTTGGCATAAAATAAATCTTACAACCGAGGAGAAACTGCGTCATGAATTTCTTCAATTACGTAATAATTGTTATTGTCTTTGTAATTTACCATCACGCGCATTCGTCCAGATCCTATTATCTGAAGGACAAAATTCCTCCGACGAGCGACGTCGTCAGGACTAGGATATTCTTTGAGGAATTTAAAATTATCCTAGAGAAACACGACCTGTGGCACTTGGCAATAACGGGAGCATCGGAGGACAGGATGGGATTGACCAGACTCTTGCTGGAATACTTTCCTTCGATCCTCACAATCAGTAGCAACAGAGAGGAAACTTTCACGCCAAAATGGTTTGGCCCGTCAAAAGCGATAATCTGCTTTCTTGCCAGTGTCAGCAACGACTACGTAGCGAAAGTGATGAGGAACCTATTCGGCTCTAGCAGAACCCGGATCTTCCTGATATTCGGAGGGAACGTCGATGTCCGCATCATCGAAATACTGCTCCGCGAGATCTTCGTCACAAATAAGAAATTGGCCGTTTTTGTCCACCACAATGAAGATTCGGTGAAAGTTTACAGCCATCAATTACTTGATAACTGCTCAATTGGGCTCGGATTAATCACTGACTGGGAGCCCGGACGTGATCTGACGAAGTTAGATGAATACGAGAATCATTTACTCGATTTCCTCGGGTGTCCTTTGTCCATCGGTACCGGGAACTCACCGCCGTGGATTTATCTTGAAGAGGACGATAACGGCGGTGTCAAAATCAACGGGGGAACCGAAGGCAACTTGATTTTAGCAATTGCTGATAAGATGAACTTCACTCCTCTGGTCCAGCCCTTCGACAACACAAAACCCGAGGCAAATCACAAGGAAGACGCAATTTTAACGAGATGCGCAACCGGAGACATCAGCATTGGCATCAACCAGATACGTCCGACTGAAAGAGTTGTCACCGATGTCGACATATCGACTGCATACGGACAGGAGTACCTGGTCTGGTACGTTCCTCGGATAACGGAATGGCGGCACAGCATCATCGCCGCAGAGTTCTCGTGGAAAATATGGGTCCTTATTGGTCTGACTTTCTTCTTATACTCAGCCATCGCAAATGTTGTTGGTCATTTATTTCCCCTGAACAGAGATGGTGAGTTTGGCACGTGACAGTAACGACGTCGTTCCGCAAGAGATTGACGTGTGGATTTCTCTTTATCTTTTTACAGGTGAGCGAAAGGAGCAAGAATGTTCGAGAATACTTTTGGACAGCGTTGGAACGACTTTGAGTAGCACGATAATTCGTTGTCCGGCATCGACAGCAGCTCAAGCTCTGCTTATGATCTATATTTGTTATGCCATGGTGATAACAACGGCGTACAAGACGTCTCTGGCCTCGATACTGACGGTTGACAGCGGCGACTTGGCAATTGTCGACATCGCGGGGATCCTGAAGGCGAATTTAACGATAAAGGGTCACGATTTTGGACTCCGCATACTCGATGATCAAATTGAGGAAAACCTGATGCCCTTAGTGCTAAAACGCTTCGTGGTCGACAACGACGCGCCAAAAGCTCTGCGCCAGGTCGAGCTCGACCAGAACCAGGTCTACCTCACCACATTCGCATATCTAGCCTATCACCGAAAACTAGACGTCAAACACCACACCGCGGTATCCTACGATGTCCTGGACGACCACGTCCTCACCTATGGCACTGTAATGATTTTCGAAAAAGGATCACCAATCACTGCACAGGTGAGCATGATCGTCCAACGTCTGATGGAAACCGGGATCCTAGATCATTGGAAGCGAAATAACTCGATATGGGACCGGATTGATCCTGGATCGGCTTCATACTCTGTGACGCCAAATACAATCGAAGAGCTGCAGAGATCAACTCGTGAAAAGTTTAGTCAGATGTTTTACATGTACACCATCCCCGTGATCATTTGTACTCTTGTTTGGGCGGGGGAATTACTGGTCTACACATACCGGCAATACCGCTGCAACCGCCAAGCTGAGAGAACTCGAAGATCGTAGATACCGTTATAAGTATCACATAATAATACTCACTTTGGAATCGAATTTATTTGCTGTTAGTGAGCAATGCTTGTTTTCGCGCGTGGTTCTATCCAAGCCTGACAGTGTTTGATTGGTGTTTGAACATAATGACACGTGATTTGATATGAAGATAAGCGCAAGGGCCAAAACAACGCGCCTGTTTGCGCTTGGCTTACTAAACCAATGTTTTCTTCCACCACTCCTTGCACGCTGAATTTTATAATGTATATGACGACATGGCACGCTATGATTAAGTAGGCACATAGGAGTCTAATGAGAGTTTGTTTTATACAAGAAACAGGAAAACGAGTACAGCTTGGTGAAAAGTCAATACTCGATGTCACTCGCGTTGAGATCAGAACGATTTTTACTATAAACGGAATGAAAGGACGTTCGCTAGGTTCAGAAGGAAGTAGTATTTTACTCGCTCGCTTCGATAACAAAATGAAAAAACTTCTTCATATAACATTTCGGTAATCGTAAACTTTGAATCACTCTATGATCGTGTACCTACAACGGTGATACACTTTGAATCGTGCTTTGCAACGGCGTCAACTTAGGTGTTTGCTCGCCTTCCGGTGGCCGCGATTGCCAAGTTAATTGGTCAATTACGAAACACGTAATTCACCGTGAAGTTAAGCCTGTCGAATGTTATTTATCCTGAAGCAGTGATTTATAACTCATCTCAGAGCACTGACTTCCGGCAAAGTAAACCCACAGTTGAGTCGCGCAGACGTGTCGTTAGCATTTCAACGGTCATAATCGCGGCTGAATAAAGGAAGAGCAATAAAAGTAAATGAAATGACCACGTTTGCGAGTACGAAGAAAGAACTGATCCTCATCATTGTTGTTCTGAGATTTATGGTAGATGTTAAGGCGTCTCTGTCAGTCGACGAAAGCGCGGATTTAAGATTGGAAAGATTGTTGATCGAATTTATGACCGACTTGAAAAAGTTTACCTTAGATCAAATCGACACCGACCACGTGACGGTTTTGGGGAATAACAGTATTTGTCTGCAAGCAATGAAAGTTGTTCTAGAAGGTTACACCCCGAGTTTTATCGGTACTCACCCAGAGGCCGTCATCCCTTATTCTTATTCCGGCACAGACAGCGTCATATTATTCTTCGTCGACGGGCTGAGCGATTCGGCATTGAAATCGTCCATTGGTCAAATATCTGCAGTTCTATCCCGGAGGGTGTTGTTGATATCGATCTACAACACAACGTACGAAACAGTGTACAACGCGGTGTTAAATGCTGAACGAAGCAAGCTATGGAACATGCTGTTCGTACGTTTGGATACCGCCGGGGTGATGAGGGTTTACAAAAATGTAGTTGGACCGAATTGTTTCCCTCATGTTGTACCATTAAATACATGGACGTCAGGAAAGGGCTTCGTAAAAAACTGCTCGGTTTTCGAAGAAGAGAACGTAATCATAAACGGACTTGGCTGTCCCATGTTCATCGGTACGATGAACCTGATGCCGACGATGAAGTTGCGCCACGGCGAGAACGACACTTCGCGTATAGTGGGTGGAATCGAAGGACATTTGATCCGGAGCATCGCGGAGCAGATGAATTTCACACCAATCGTTAGGAAGCCCTCGGCACCCGAGAAGTTCATGACACTTCCAAACGGCACGTCTCTCGGCATTATCGCCGACGTTGCCGAGGAGAAGGTGCATCTGGGAATCGGACAAATACGTCCTACCTTACGGAGGACGATGCTCGTCGATTTCACGGTGCCCTACAACCACGAATGCATCGTATGGACTGTCCCAGCGAGGGCGAATTACGACTGCCACATTCTGAGCTCCGTATTTTCTCCGGCCGTTTGGATCCTGGCCACTCTTTCGGTTCTACTTTCTGGTGTCCTGAGTCACGTTATCCGGAAATTGAGAGCAGGTAAGACCGTGACTCAGGTCTGTGATGAAAAATTTTTTCTCAATCAAACTTGTATGTACATGATGCGTTTAGATTTTGGTCTGCTGATTCGGACTATCGACTCTATTTTTACATATCACATCGTGATTTTTTCTTATTTATGCTATTCAGAAAACAGCCACATCCCTGGATTTGACACCTTCGACGTGATCTCGGTGAGCCTGACCCACGCAATACCCCGTCCCCCAGCCAGTCTGCTTTGTAAATTGTTTTTCCTCTTGTACCTGAACTATTCCCGAGTGTTGTCAACGGCGTACTCGGCATCCCTGGCCTCGATCCTTTCGACGAGAACTCCGATGCCGACGATCGTCGACGAGAAGGGGATTCTCGACGCGGGTCTTCGCACCTCGGGGACGGCGACAAGTCGCGACATGTTAACGGACCAGATTTCCCCGGAAAGCGACAGAGTCGAGCTGCTTAATCGATACGAAGTTATCACGATGGTGGACGAAGCTTTGGCCCGGATATCCAGAGGCGAAGACATCGCCTACCTCCGCCATTTGTCCACCATCAATTACATCACGGCTGGGTACATAAGGGCTGGTGAAACCCCGACGTTTCACCCTCTGCGGGACGAGTGTGTCATCTCGTACAATTCGGTGATCGTCACACCGAAAGGCTCGTTCCTCACCAACGAGATGAACAAGATCATAATGCGGATAACCCAGTCGGGGATCTACGAGTACTGGATGAACGTAGATCACACGGTTGACAGAATCGGTAAAAGACCGTATTCTTACGATAGTTACACGCTGGCTCAACTACAGTCTATATTCATGCTATATTTGTTGTGCCTCGTTCCCGCTTTCCTTGCTTTTATCGCCGAGCTGATAGTCTTCGAGATAAAGATCAATAACTACAGCTTCACACCTTCCGCGCTACGACGTAAAAATACATAAATTATTCACATGAATGATTTGACACGAGAAGTTTTTTTTGGGATGATAAATTATAATGAGAGCGCTATTTTCGAAGAATCATGGATTCCCTTCGATCGTACCCACCTTGCAAGAGTTTCACAACTTGTATTGTTGTATGGCAAAGGACATGGGCGAGCGCACGAGCCGATTTCAGCGAAAGTTTCGATCACGAATTAGTTGAGCGTAACAAGCAGCGTAGTTTCACAAATCGTTTGTTAAAAATAAAGAATAAACAAGAAGAAAATAAAAAACAGTTGGTCGGTGGGGGGGGGGGGGGGGGGGAGAAATGCCTGTAAAGCGTTGAACCACGTATTTCATTCGGTCTGTTACAGAACTGAGTGAAAATCTATTGCACAAAATTCACTTCGTAACTAGATTTGAGTAATGCAAACCTTATACATATAGTTTTAGGAATCTCCTTACAGCTACATTAGTAATCTTTCGGACTAAAAATATTCTGCTGAGTTTTTTTTTTTTTTTCCTAGCTTCGAAAAAATTAAAGCACATAATTGCAATTTAAGATGTATTGGACATGCGAATGATATTCGAAAAAAGACTCTGTATAATAATTGTTGAACATTTATCGTCGACATTTTCGTCTCTAAATATATTCGTGTACTTTAATTAACTAACCAAAATTCATTCTCTTTGTAACTCTCTATAAGTTTAACCCAGTTTTAGATTCCTCGCTGTTTAGTATATATATATATATATATATTCTGCAAAGTGTTGGGGACATATACTTGATTACAAACCGAATAACAATTACATCGATAATGTAACATCTTACAAACTAAATAACAACGGTGCATGATCAGGCTTGAACAATTAATTCCCCTCTCTCTCTCTCTTTATCTGTATACGTAAATAATATGTTAAGTAGATAAAAATTTTCTTCAGTTATAGATCGAACCTCGACTATTTCACCCAAGTTTTTTTCAAAACAATATTTATGCTCCGTACGTGTGGAGCTGATACAATTTTATTACAGTAATCGATTCAATAAATTGAAAAATAATTTTCAATTTTATTGCTGTAGTGTGCAGCGGTATTTGTAACAAGTATAGACACGTTGATTAAATCTGCACGACGATCTCTCTCTCTCTCTTTCTTTCTTCGGTTAAATCGAACTTCTACTAATTGTAAAATCACCACTTATGGGAGAGAATTGTGTTACGTTGGTCAAGATATGAAATAAAAAACAAAAAAAAAAGAAAAAGTACAAATACACTCGGCCGTGAATCACATTTTACAATCCAAACAGTTCATTGCAATAATAATCCGCAATTTTTAACCGGATGCGACAACCTCGTCAAATTCCGCCTCGTGTTCGGAGGTGGTCAACATGTAGCGAGGCAAAGTCATGCCCAGGGCTTTGTCAAAAACGGGTTTAGTCTCTTCGTCAATGTCGTAGGGGACGGTCTTCTCCTCCTCGTTTTCCCGGACCTCGACCGGATCCTCGAATACCTCTCCCCTAGGATCGCTTTGCTGTTCCTCGTTTTCGGTGGCCGAAGAATCGGCATCGTCGAGGTATAAATACTGTACGGGACGAGTCTTCCTGGTCTTCCTCTTCTTCGGGGCAAGCGGTGCCCCGTTTCTGCTCGATTTGGTGACGCGATACTCTTCGGGCAGGTTGACGGAGGCGGCGGGGTCGAGCTGGTACTCCTTGACTTCGTGATAGGCGACCCGGTCCTTGGCGGGTTCCTGTTCCGCGACGAAGATGCACTCCTCCTTCTGCATCCCATCGTCGTCGGTGCACTGGTAGCAGGTCAGCTTGTCGCGAATCACCTTCTTGCACTTGGACCTATCCTCCTGTTGGAAGTCGCTCAGCACCTTGGCTATCTCCTTCTTCTTGTCCTTTGTGCTGAAGAACTGCACGTCGACGTTACTGGGGTCCTGAACACCAACTTCGCCGCTTGATTCGCTGACTTTCTCTTTGTTCTGCGTGTCGCCGCTGGTCACGTGTGGCTTATTGTCCGAGGCGTCGCCGTAGCTCCCGCGGTCATCGCCGTACAACGAGGACCCGGAGGACCCGGAGGATCCGTAGTCCTGGCTTTTCTGCTCCGCGGGATCCGGCGATCCAAATGACTTGGCGCTGCTGAACGAGAAGACCTTGTCGTTCGGCTGGTAAGTGTACGAGCACTGCTCGAAGTCGCCACCGGTTTTCGGATCCTTGCACACCGTGCAGGTCATCGAGTCCTTCTGGACTTTCCTACAATCGTCGGTCTCCTTTATCTCCTCTGCTATTTTCTCGGACTCGGACTTGACATGCTCGACCGACGGTCCCTCCCCGGCCACCTTGTACTCCGGGACGTAATCGTAGTCCTGTTTCTGTTCGTAGTATTTAGCCGGCTCCTCGCCACCCTGGTGCTCTCGGCGCTCCGATTTCTGCTGAGCGCTGGGCTGGTAGTAGTCGGAAGTGGGCCCTTGGTACCCCGGGTAATCGCCGTCCGAATAGCCAGCGGCATCGCTGGAGTAGGAAGCGGGCCCCTCGGAATCGGAGGCCTTCTGCGGGGAGGATTTTCGCTCCTGGCTTTCCGGGTACCCGAAGGACTTCTGTCTGCTGAACTGGTAGACCTTGTCGCTAGGATGACTGGCGTAGGCGCACTGCTCGTAGCTGCCGCCGGTCTTGGGGTCCTTGCAGACAGTGCAGACCATCGAGCCCTTAACGATCTTCTTGCAGCTACCGTCGGTCATGTCCTCGGAACCGGACTCGAGCTTCGCGCTCTCCTCGGAGACGAGGGCCTCACTCCTACGTTTTGGTAGGCGATCTCTGATCGCCGCTGACTGCTCCTCAATGTACTTGTCCATTTCGGGATGCGAGCCATCGTAGGACTCGACCTCCGGCTGGTGACTCCTCTTCGTCGACTTGGCCGGTACCCTGGACTCTTCGGCTTGCTTCTTCTCGTCATGGGGCAGCCCGAATGAGCTGGACTTGCTGTAGGCGTAGGCCTTGTCGTCGGGCTGGTTGGTGTACGAGCATTGCTCGTACTTGCCGTTGGTCTCGGGGTCCTTGCAGACCATGCAGACCATCGAGTCCTTGACGACCTTGCTGCAGTGCTCGCTCTTCTTCTTGTACTCGGTGGGAACCTCGTCGGACGACGCTGGGACCAAGTACTCCTTGGCGAACCTATCCCCGGACTTTGTCGCCGTCTTCTCCTTCCTGGCGTTAGATCGGCGGTACCTCGGTTGACTGGGAGGCGACTGGTAACGATTCACGGTGACGCTGGCCTGAGGTTGAGATGTGTACGAGCACTGTTCGTAGGTCGCTCCGTTCTTCGGGTCCTTACACTTGTAGCAAGTCATCGCGTCCCTGCGGTACCGCTTCTTCGGCACCTTGTTCTTTGTCTCCTGGCAGTACGGCGCTCCGGATTTCATGATTATCGACTTGTACGTCTCGGGATCGGAATCCGTCAACGTGTAGAAGGCGGAAACGGCCTTTTTGAAGTCCAGGTTCTTCTTGTCCGGCGCGTCGTTCGTGCTTGCGGTGAAATACGCTTCTACCGGGTCAGTGTACGCTTCCTTCGAGGATTTCTTCGCCGGTTCGTGGAACCCGCCACCTCCAATCTCATGCCGCTTATAGGGGCTTGAGTAGTCCTCGAAGAACCATGGCTTCCGGTTTGGTTCTTCAGCACCGTCGAAATTAAACACGTTGTAACGCTCGTAATGGTAATTAGCGTTGGCCAGTGACATCAAGCCCACAAGAACCACCAACATCTGCTGTAATTTTAATAGTCAACGAAATTTTATGTCAATTCATGTGCAGTTTCAACGAATATTCCGATCAATGAAATGGAATTCTAGTTTTCTCGCTGTTGGTCCGAATCTTATTCTTTGATAGGAAAAAAAACGTTAAAGTCGAAAAGTGTTTGTTGTGTCTTCTTACCTTGCGGAGTCCCATCATGAACGATGGCGAATGCTTCGTCTAAGACACACGAGTGATTTATCTATCTTTACCTCTATAGTAAACTTGTTCGCTGATCCATATCACTTCTCACCAAATGGCTAGCCTGCTCCGTTGAATGGCTTTATATTGACTCAACGAAACGGAGACGGGTTCATTCTCCCCCACCACGGAGGGTCTGCAACACCGGCAAAAGTATGACTTGGCTACCTCTCGGTTAAAAGACACCGCCATCATCTCAGCCATGAAGAATTAAAATTGCGCTGCAATCGGTGGCCTGTTACCTAAACAAATCCGTTTTATATAATTTCATCCTGCAGCAGCCGATTGAAGCTGCCGATGATACCGCAGTTGCAGTATAATACGAGCAACAATTTTATTGTCACACACACCTATATACCTATAGACAACTTTCTACGTCAAACAATTAACACTTGCTTGTTAATACGACTTTTTTTTTATACTCTTCATTTTTTCCCTTTCCCTTTACGTCTTCCGAATTCTTGCCGATCGAAGTGTTGAAAATTTCGCGATTGTGATTCGTGTCCGCAATAATAATTTCATTAAAAATATCGCTAATCACTCTCAGTCAGCTGACTGTAAAGAAGGAGGCGGTGATTATTGCAAGGAGTAATTCTCACGGGTTGTATTTTACGTTTATCCTTCGTCGATCGATATAGCGATAATATAAACTATTCGCACGGTGTGAAACGAGGTTCTTGATCCAGCTGCACCACAATCGGCTTCGATGCCGGGAAAAACTATCGGTCGATCGTAACCGCGTTGTTACGTATTACGTATAGGTGGTTCGAGGCTTTGTTGAATTTCAACGCTGCAGCAATAATATTACAGTAGGTTACACACAGCAGTGTTGTTTCATGGATAATTCGAGTTTTATGCCTCACTTCCGCTTGCATCCTGCACGCCTTTAATTTATGTGCAATGTTCAAAATAACGCTCATTTTTCCACACAGCATTAAAAAACGAACACACTTTTTACCTTCAATATATTTTCCGTACTATTTCAATTACATCGATTGATTTACGACTTACCAACGTAAGTCACGGCTCTACGTATACCTATACGATTACGCAACTAAGCTGCTAATATAAATAATCCCCAGGATGAATCTCGTTCAAATTTGAGAAACCAGACCGTTTTCCACCTCCAGGTTCGAGGACAAATCGGAATCCACGTTCGTTTTATCTATGTCATTCGGTCAGCGATGCGATATTAATTATCCTACGTGCATTACACATCGGCATCTGGTAGTGGGATTTCTGGAGTGAAACGGCGAACAACGATAGTCGTCGACAAGTAGTGTATTAAAAATAGTTGTAAATATATAAATTGAACACGGGACCGAGGCGGTGAGATTTTTTATCTTTCACTTCTGCGGGTTGTATTTCGTCATAGAGATTGAACTCTTTCGTTTAAATTTCCGCAGCTAGTGGGTTCAGTCACTCTTTCGATAAGTTTGCGCGTACATATTTCATCGGAGGTGGCTGCTATCCATAAGAAAAGCGAAACACAAATGCAAGGTGAAAGCGTCAAGAGAGCATTGGCCTTTTAACTAACACCCATCCACCGAATTGTCTCACGCAAAAGCCAAAAATAAGTGAAAAGAAAAAAAGAACAAGAAAAATTAAGGAATAAACATACGATTAAACAAATTTACATTATAATCATACAAAGCAAAAGTGTCAATCAGTCAAACATAACTGCAGTAGGTGTGCACCTTGAGCTAAAATCAAGGTGCCAACCTCGTAATCAAAATTTATTTCCCTTTTTCAAGCTAATATTGAACGATTCGGGTTCGTTTCAATGAATTTTACGTGACTTCAAGTCATTTCTAGATAAATTTTCTTGAATTTATTTGACGTTCAACAACCTCACGGTGATTCAAATGAACCGAAATAACCCAACAAGCGATTCGAATACATTTCGACACACTTTTGAATGCAAATATCACGAAACTAGGAATTTTTTTTTCTCGCCTCGTAACAACTACTTCTCAGTTTCTCACAAACAATGCACCGCCCATCGATTGTATATAGTATACGCATTACGATCGTTACCCCGTTTCTAATTTTTTATTCCGTGTTTCTTATCACTGTAATTTGTTTTCTTTGTTCCCTCCCCCTTTTCTTCTTCTTTTAAAAAGTAAAGCTACGGGTGGATGGATCGATGATTGGGTATCTTATAGCCGAAGAAAACTGTGAGATTTCAGCAACCGCAAGCCGCTAGAAAGATTCTTTTCGCATCCCAGCAGGCGTGAAAAAAGTAAATGAAAACAAAAAATCAAATGGAAACGCTCGTCAAATTTAATTTTCACTTACCGGAATTAGGCTTCGACTGAACAAATAATGCGACCCTTGATATATTCGCAGAACAAATCAAGAATTTCCAATTTATTTTACCCATAGGCTGATCTGCAGTTGTCAAGTCGATCGTTAATTATCGACTTCGGTAAATGTATTTGCACCGATTACATCTATCAACTTATTTATACGCATACCGTGTACAATATAATAAAGCATATTAGGCACCCGTTTATGTACACTCGACTTCAAACCATTACAGGTTCAATTACTTACAACTAATTATTATAATATAGTGCAATCATATATTATTTATTATACTTGTTCGATTTTCTCTGCTAAGATCGATTATTCAATATTGAAACGATTCTTTTTTTTTTTTTTTTGTAAAAAGACAAAAATGGTCAATGAAAGATTTTCTAATGAAATCGTTCGCGAGATTCACACAAATTTACGAAAATCGTGTTTATCTAGATTCTTGAAAAGATATTTAATGTCCTACCTGCAGGTGATTGGCAAAAAATTGATGGCTATTGCTATCGACACGATAGATACGAATAATCAATCGACGCATGATCAAAATGAAAGAGAAACGGTAATCGAATCTACGCTCAACTTTGACGCAATTATAATACAGTTGAAATTAACAAGCTGACGGTATTGTATGTATTTAAAAGGAAAACTCCGTCCAACTAAATTGATTTAAAGTATCTGCGGACTAAAAACATAGTCACGACTGTGGTTCTTTTTTAGCCAGAAATCTCTTATGCAGGTCGGTACGATAGAAGCTACAACTGGTCCACTGATTGATTCGAGAGACCGCGGACAACGACGAAGAATCGAACTAGTGAAAAAGTGCCTAATTTGGATCCGCTCAATTAGGTATCAACCAAGGACTTCGCACTGCAATTTGCCGAGAGCCTAGGTGGAAAAAGATTTGCTGGAAGTGATGGTCGAGATGGCAAAACGGAAAAAAAATCACAGCAAGAAAAGTAGAAGAACTTGACGGATTGAGAGGAAATATGAAAATAAAAACCTGGCAACAAGTTGTGCTTGGCGTTATTCCTTGAACGCAAAATGTCTGGGATAGACAGAAATGTGGGAAACCCTTGGCTGAATGTTTTTCATGGGTCTGTCGACGAGGGAAACAACAGGCGCCGGTTTCATCTGGAGAGTCGGTATTTTCCGGGACTTGATCACCGCCGGTGGCTGCTGCTCTTTTCGCGAAACTTTTCGCTTTCGGTAGAAAATCACCTCACCGGCCAGGGTGATCATCGCCAAGGCCAAGCCGAAGAGAGTGGCTATGAAAACTCCGCCTGAAACGAAACGAGCAAACGGGAAAATGAAAATTTGTAGGGTCAGGAAGGACGGAAGTTTATTCCCGTCGAAGACTCACCCAAACTCTCTAACGTTATTCCCTCGCTGTCGTCGGAATTTGGACAGGATTCTCGGAGAGACTGATTCCAATATTTTGATGACAACGTTTCGAAGTATCTGTCCTTTTGCAAGTCTAATATTCTGAAACATTATGAACCACGTTAAAACCGTGAAAAATTAATATGTTTCGAAAACAAGTTTCCCACTGCAAAATACAAATTCATATATTACTCTTTTTCTGTTGTAATCACCTTTTGCTAATTTCTTCCTGAAGATGACTTCCCTGCTGTACAGCAATCGCGTATGGCTGCTCGGCAAAAACTTCCCCAACTTCGGTCAAGTTGCAATTTTTCGTAACCTCGTATTTTATCTCACCCGAATCATGGATGAAAGCAAATTCCGCATTTTCACTGTCAATTACCTGCAAAGCGTGGACATAATACCAATTATTCAATTCATTGAATCGTGGATGATTTGACTACACACTCACAATGAAAAAAGGAATCATTCGACAGTTTCAAAAAAAATCATCAAAAATCTATCTTTCTTTTCACTAGTCAGATAAGCAACGGAGCTCAAGGATCGTGCAAAAAATTTCTTCAATAAACTCGACGAGAAAAACGTAATATTGTTGAGATATAGATATTACACAGAGAAATCGTGCAGTGTTTATCTAAAAAGATGCAGGACAAAAAATTCGCCAGAGAAACTCGATAATTCATATGATTCTGCAAAGTTCTTTTATGTATAATAGAAAGATTGAGGTTCTCTATTATGCGGTAACATGAGCATTGACGATAGCATGACGAATCGTGGCCACAACTCAACGACAATAATACACAAGCCAATTATTACGACGAGTGAATAATTCACCTTCTGAAATCCAGCACGAGCGCTTTCGACCGGGCCAGCTTGTGTGATGGCCTGTAAAATATGGCCGTATTGTTCCTTTATCGGATAATCCCATACCCTATATTCCACCTGTTCGCTGGTACTGTTTAGCGTTATCTCCTTCCATACTCTGGAATAGAAAACAGACAGCAATTACCCCTCGAGTTATGTCAGGTACGTACGTACACACCGTTAATTATTATCATTCACCGTTACAACGAATGTAAAAAACAATACACAGTGAATTCCCCAGACAGGCAATGACATGGCTTTGAACGGACGTTCTTAAGTGTATGTATGTATGTACATTCGCACCAAAGTATATCAAGGAATTACTTTCACTGGTAATAAATTCCTCCTTTATTGTTAAGTCAGAACTTTTTCTATACCCTATACGACACGTCACGGACTTGATCGTGCGATAATTTGCTGCAATATAGCTTTTCAATTATTTCCACCTATTGTATAACGAAGCGGACAAAAAACGAGAAAGAATTTCAATTTGCCGCGATTCTATCAATCAATTATATTATTTTCCACAATAATACAAGTATACCAATTATACTTACGTGTATAATTTATCTTCGGCGTTTTTCATGTTTATGAAGTACTGATGGACGTGCGAATTTGCAAGCACAGTGTAATTTATACGCGACTGTCGAGCCAGCTGCTCCAACGACTGCACCGGGGACTAAAAATAAGCAGAGAAGAAATTATGCCAAAACTGCAGCGAATATTGAATCGAGCTTCTGCTGTTTCATCCTGAATTATCGCAACCCGCATTGCGCCAACGTATTGCGGGTTGCATTGATGACGAACAAGGCGTGATTCCAGTTCCGAATTAACGATTTCAGGTGTGAAATTAATTGAGTAAATTCTTATTTTTCCACAAAAATATCGAAGTTTTCCATTCTTTCAGAATTATTATCCGCTTGAATAGTCCGGGGAATAACCATAAATAGAAGAACGAGGCAAACGATTTTAGATTTCGCATAATTCTGGGCTTACCTGCATTCTTTCGACGGTCAAAAAGGCGGCCAAATTAGCTGTGAAAGTGGCGAGCATGAGAACGACGAACAGCCAGTAAGCGGCGACCAAAGTTCTGCCAGAAAGGGCTTTCGGAGCTTCGCCTCCGCCTTGAGGTGTGAACGACGTTAAGGCGAACCAGAAGCTCTCCTTCAGGGTGAATTCCCTGCCGAATGAAGAGTGAATGACTCGTTGCTCGTTTCAACCTTTCAAGTTTTCACCCGAAGCACTTCATTGTAATCGTTTATTCTATATATTTCGCAAGCCCACCTGCACGGATAAGGGTAGAGATTTTTATTATTGCGCGCACTGTAAGGCGAGTACTTGTCCAGCAGCCAAATCATTATCCCGGTCACAGTCAAAGCCCCGACGATGCTAAGCCAAACCTCCAGTCTCAATACGGTCATGAATTTGAAAAGCGAGGTCTTCCTCACTGGTTTTCGAATAGCTGAAAGTGAGAATTTGTAGTTTAATGTTTAGCGTGAAATTTTTATTCCATTAACTAACTTGTTCAATAGACTAAATAATAAGAGTCCTTTGTTTAGGTGCAGCCTGATTTCGCATGCGGCATAGAATTGATGCAAATCAATGTCAATTACGATCGATCATGAGACTTTGATGACATTCATACACTTTGATCGATTCTTCTACGACAAACTTGAGTAACATGCAGATTATATACTTGCCTATTAGGATTCCCGATTGTTCGTAATAAGGCGCAACGAAATCTATGACTTCCTCCCTTTCCGACGTCATCGTAAGCGCCGCCACCGCGATGTCGATTTCCTGTCACGGATTAGTAAGTCAGAATTAAACATGAATTCACTTTGGCCTGTTTCACTCGAACGTAAGACAATATAATAACAGCATAACGACACTTGGAAATAAAACAAAATTCCTTCACGATTCACGTAGAAGAAAATATTCTGTAACAAAGTGTAAACGAATTTTAGTCCATACAACCCCGCCATAGGCACTTAGCTATGTAGTTAAATGTACGGCTAAATTGAATCCCATGCCAATTGCCAAGATAATGCTGTACATCCTAATTTGTGGCTCACAGTCTGCGGCTTATGGTCCAAACGAGTTTATCTACTTAAACTTCACCGTCCTACTGCAATCAGCCGGTATTCACTGCTCCAGTTTCTCCGAGTCGCTCTTCCCTTACGATCCGTTTTCCCCCAAAATCTTTTCAAGCTACTTTAACGAGATTCGCAGAGAGAATAGAATGAATAGATGAAAGAATCATCGACTTACCCCGCGGAGAAGATCACCGACAATTCCTGTCCATTTACCGTTCGGCAATCGTTCCCCGAAATCTCCGCTCGCCGGTATCACCAATTCGTAATCAAAATCCATCGTCTCCGCCAGTTTCTTCATCAAGTCGATGCAGTATCCTTCCCACACCTCCTTACCCTCTTCGTCCAAGACCGGCTGCTGGGTTTCGGCGTTCTTTTTCACGTAAGACCAGGGTATCATCTGCATTTACGATAAAACGCGATTATCTTCCTCCTCTAGGAAGTAAAATATTCAGCAATAATCATAGATCACCTGCGCAGTACCGATGCGGAAAAATCTCCGCGCCGGTTTTATCTCCATCCCTTTATCCGTCGTTATTTTGTGCTGCCTGTTCCATTCCCCGATCTTCTGCAGGCGACCCTGAGTCAGTGTTTTCAGCTCGATTTCCGCACGATAAGTTATCAAATTTCGATCGGGCAGGTATTCGAAGGTGTGATTGGTGCTCAGTTTCTATTAGCAGGGAAATGAATCTGAACTTTGTTAATACGGTATAAAAAATATGCGAATCGAATAATACGGAGGTGAACTTTTTTACTACCGTTAATAAATTCTTCTTGAAGGCTTCGACGGTCGTGTTATCCGTCGAGACGACGTCTTCGTTATTCTTGCAATTAATTACCTTCGGCTCAACTGTGACCCCCGATTTTTGAACCTCGCTCATCACGCTGACCAATAAACCGATCAAGCGTTTAAAGTACCGCGGAAATGTCTGGAATTGGGAACGTCGATTTCACAGCGGTAGCAAAGGAAATAAAATAACACGAGCAACAAGAAGGAGATGAAGAAGAAGTAGTGAGAAAATAGAATGTAGAAGAGAGGTACAAATTTAAGTTGATCCCAGTCCCATTCGCCAGGCTTTGATTATATCATTACGTACGGATGAAAAGTGCAGTGCGTTTGTTCTCCCAGCAACTTTCTTTCTTTCTTTCTTTCTTTCTTTCTTTTGCGTATAAGGTACAGTGAACTGTTTCGACAAAGAAGACCGACGAGCGATGGGATGGGTATATACTTATATAGGCAGGCACTCTCGGATAGTCTCGGAGAGGTTTCAGTCTCGGTCAGTGATTTCCCACTTGCCTGAAAGTCATTCGGGCAGGTGCATGGTGACTCTCCGATCAAACTACAGCAGACCTCGTTCTTCATTGTGAGGATATTGATGGAAACGTTCAATTCCACATCGCCGGCGATGTATCGGAAATCTTGGTAATTGTAGTCGGTGAATACAAGGTTCCAAGTACCGTCCCTTCTCACCAACCCGCCATCGATCGCCTGTCGATCGCAACGCGACGTTATATCGTAAGATGAAAAGCAAATCTCATTGCAGAAAAGGCTTAAACGTAAGTTCCCTGGAGAACGCTTCACTGAGAAGCCGATCCAGACTCCGTGGTCCATTGAACTTCACCGAATTTTTTTGTTATCTCGGAGAACTTACCGCCTTGAACAACGTCTCCATGTTCGCGGATGTTGCGTAGATGACGTAGTACGAAGGAGAGGGTCGCATGGCCCTGACCTTCATCGTCGACGCCTCGTTAAGCTCGTCTAAAACGACCACTCGTATGATGGAGTAACCGATGAGGAAGTAAAGGGTCTGGTTCAGTTCTACAAGACGAAAACAGAAAGTTAACGCCGATTCAAAAAACGACTCTGTCCCCATTCAAAAACACCTTTTTCAGTTTCGAATATCAGCGCAGCGTCGGTCGCGTTTTGCGCCGTCAGGAGGTCGTCCATCGCCTGGACGAAGGGCGTCAGGGTAGCGTCTCCTCGCACGTAAGCTACCGACGTATCCGCGGCTATTTCGCGAAGCCTGTTCCACCCGGTCCAAGTCATGTCCAGGATCAAACTGACGCCTCCGTAAAGGACGGCGCAGGCTGTTGATTGTTTATCAAATTCAATAGCTTTTATAAGGATTCAATAGCGAGTCTGTAACACTTGGGTGAACTGATTATTTTTTTATTTGTCATGCATGAAAACAATGGAAGAATATATCCATTCCTCTCAAAGTTTACTTTTCTAATCTTGGGAGGAATAAAAATGATTTAATAATTTCTTTAACACGATTCTACAGAGATTTTGTATCTTTTGAAAAAGTTTGATTTTGCAGCTAGGAGAATGCTGTTTAAAAATTGAAGAAAAATTGTGAAAAACTCAATTATTCAGCCAATAAAAAACTGGAGCAATATTATTTTTTAATAAAAGTGATTTAAACGAGAAACCGAAGTTAGTTTCATACTGTTATTTACAGCAAATGTTTGAAAGAAATAAAAATTTCACATTCGTTTGATCGGCGTAACTCGTAATGCAGTTTTGCCGATTTCACCCCTTCCTCTCATTGTTAAAATGCTTCTCCAAAACGTTTCTTTGGTAACATACGAATGTGAAATCGTGCAGGCATTAATGAGGTGGGAAGAAAGCGTTAAAACCAACCTGTGTTGTAGCTCTCATCCTCGTACTCCCTGTCGACCTCGACGGTCGAAACGTCGACCTTAATAATTCCCTTGCCAAAGTCTCGCTCCGCGGACGAGACGGCGTCGTTAACGAATCCGTTGATGGACGAGTCTGCTTCCTCCATCGCGATCACTGGAGCAAGTAATGCTCGGTTATGATATATAGGTATAGTTCAACAGGGGTATGCAGATCAAAGGATCAACGTCAGCATCGACGACACTGAACCTGCGGTGAAGAGTTTCTTCAACACAAAACCCGTCGAGTCTTCGCGTTGGCTTGTTGTAATTACCAACGAATTTACCGTTCAATATAGCAGGCATAATCGAGGTAATTACACGACGTGTAAAACGTTCAATTTGCACGTGGTAAAAACAGTTTTAGTTAGCATACAATGGAGGAGAAAATTGGTAGAAATTATTACTAAACGCTTTCAAAATTCCACGAGATGAGAAGAAGATTTATTCAAACGTGGGTTTGTGGGTGTAAAGACTGAATTCGCGAGACGTCGAATGGCGCATTCTTTATTATTTATCTGCAATAAATCTATCGGAGTTTCCCCATGAGGCAAAACGATATTATATATACCTCTACAGTATATATGATAATACGTGTCCATATTTACTCACTTATTTTTACGACAGTTTGAGTATTGCCGATCGCCGAGAGCAGGGCGATTAGGAAAAGCTCGATCCTTTCCATCGCAGTTTGCTTGGGGTAAACGAAAGAAAAAAAGTAAAACCGATCGAAGGATGTCCCGTGGAAGTCGGTCGTCTCAGTGAGAGTACGTTCGTCGGGAGAAGGACACCGCGGTTTCCCCATGTTTCGCGGGTCCTTCCGACGCCTGCGCGAGCCGGCTAGATCCTTGAATAATAGATCACCTCAGCCTTAGGTAAATCATATCCTCTTGAGGAAATTTGATTGAACGTTCTTTGTGACCGCCTTTCCTAATTCTCGAGTCACCTTCCCTCTTGCCTCTTTCCCACTGTACTGTATACATTAGCCGAATCAATTCGCGGGCTTTTTTTCTTGCCCGCATTGTTACACGCATCTTCATCGATTCGTGTATTAATAAATAATGATAACGATGATAATAATTATATGTGGGAAAGATTTCAACTATCACTTGAGAGATTAAAAAGCTGACGTAACAAGACTGTATGAAAATTCGAAAAATCTCGTGTTTTAGTTGTGTTTTTTCATTCTTTTCATAAAATTCATTATTTTTTACTTTACATGCACAATTTTTTTCACAGGACCATCTAACACCCTCGCTCATTTATACTTACAAGCAGACATTTACTTTAGAAACATCTAGATACGCGATCTCAAATTGCATTGCAGTCTATAACGCGTATAATGATCGTTACAACTCGTATGCATACGAAGATATATCAGCATAATTACACAGGCAACATCAATCGTGATAGAATATATATAATGTTAAACACATGTAACAGTTATGCAAAAAATAAAAAAACAAACAATTCAATTTTAATATTTGCAACGTTACAGCGAGTCAAGCTCGACTTTTGACTTTTTTTTTAAATTAGATTATATCGTTTTTCTGCGCACGGAATTGTCTCAAGAATTTGGTATTGCAGGTGTATCGACGATAAGCGTGAGACGGTATATAATTATAAATAAATAAAATACGCTAAGCTACAACAACTCGAGGATCGCAGTCTGTGCGACGGTATTCTCATTCTAGGGCAGATTATAGACGATAACGTGCTGCTTGCTAATGGTGCGGGCACCCATTATACAGCAGGCTTTATAACAACAATAGCAAATATGTTCGATATTGATTATCAGACTGGACACATCACAGGTTTCGATTTTCTCTTCGGTTAAACCTTTATGTCGTATTATGCATTAGACATATATACCTACGCCCTACTGAAAATGCTCACGTGTCAGATCACATAATGTTTTAAACATTTCTGACACGATTTATCTTGTAAATTGGGTAAAATATATTAGAAGTTACACAGTAAATTACGAAAGCCCGAATCACCATATACGTATACTGGATCAAAAGTCGATTATATGATTTTTGATCTAGTATAGCTGATGATTCGTGCTTTCGTATAATTTATTATGTGATTTCTTACAAAATAAATCGTGAACAAATTACACACCAAATTCTTTCAAAAAATTATATGATTTTACAATATTTTGTATAATTATTTCCCAAAGCACCGTGCGTTTCAGAGAATTTGAAACTTTTGTAAAATATATGAATATAGGATCAGAAGACCCAACGCATGTACGGGATCGTATAATTTGCAATCGATGGATCTTAAGATACGCTGCGACTTGCATTGTAGCTGAAATTATTCCCAGGCCGTTAATGTTGCGCGATTGGTTCGTTACTTTTATGCTTTTATCATCATTATTGTTATTTGTTGTTATGGTTAAAAAGCGAGATCCGAGGTTGATTAATTTCCATGCTTGAGAAGACAGCGAGTCGGTGATGCGCGGTCAAGGAACAAGTAAGCCACAGGCATCGAGATTGCACTGCAGATGTTCCGAGTCCGGGAGCAGGTGAGGCGAAATGCTTCAATAACTTCATCTGTGTTTCAGTATAAATTTATAAATCGTAGTAGGTACGTATTTCGAAACTGTGCGTATAAAAGATCGAAAAATCGTCGCCGTCTCGTCCCCTGTACGTATAACATCGTTCATTCCGGGTTCTTTGAATCCCACGACGTCTCCGTGCGGATCCGGAAGTTGACGTCGCGGTGAGCGAATAATATCCCGCGTATTACAAAATGAGTAACCAAAAGCCGTCGTGACTCGGTGATGACTCGCGCTCAGCGTGGAGACGAGGAAAATTACCTCGAAAATTATATACCTACGTATCAAAGGACGCATTAGATGCGATTAGATCGTCACGGGCTTAATTGAAAAATTCACGCCACGAAAGTAGAACAATTACTACACATACGCGTTAATGGCGCGTTAAACTCACATACGCGCATGTATGAATAAAACTCGTCGAGACTCTCTCGTGGTGGATCCACGTACGTCGACGACTAGGTACGACCTGGCGCTAAAAAATACGTCGTTGCGTCATACGATGAACAATTGCGCCAATTCGGATGTGCAACGAAATTTCCAAGAATTACACCTCGAGAGTCAACAGTTCTTCCATGCCAATAACGCGTAAAATCATATAGTAAGGACTGTAAGTAGTCTTAAAATCGAACATCGCCTCGTTCCTTTTCCACCTTCGTACCGACCGATTTACCGGTGCGTCTGTCGTCTGCAAGTTCCGGGGATCCGTCAAAGGTCGCGCCACGTTCACCAGGTATAGGTGAGCCGCAACGATAAGGTAGATAACATTCTCGTGGCGCTCGAATCGAAAAATTTCGACATCCGAGGTTGGTTCGGAGCTTTCAGGTCCACAACGTGGCTACGATTTTACGTAGCCGGAATAAAAAATGAGTTTCGTTGAGGCGCGTTCACGCGGTTCACGCTCAAACGCACCGAATTCCTCCTCCCCCCCCCCTTGCCCTTGCTCGTGCGACGAAGACACTCTCGTTCGGTTTACCGTTCGGGCGTGGGTACGTGTCTATGTACCTATTTCATTACCGGTTAAACCACGCCTCGTCTGGTAAAATATCATTAGCCAAGTTGCGTTGTCCGGATTCATTGATAAATAACTGTAAACGCCTTATAGGATAGGATATAAAAGCGGAAGGTTGTCTCTCGATTGGGGGCACGGTGCCGTGCGGCGTGACGAGGGTTTCTTTGGTGGAAGTATATAAACTACCCCGCGTAAAAGAGTAACAACAGCAATAAACGTGGTTGCGGAATCGGCGATGATAAGAAAAAAAAATGACCGGATGATCGGATAGGTGGTCGGGCGACGGTGGGCAGGAAGGTGTGACGAATAAAGATGCGGTAAAATCGAATCGGGCGGTCGGGTAGGTAGAGAGAGAGAGAGAAAGAGAGAGAAAGAGAGAGAAAGAGAAAGAGAGAGAGAGTGGGCTCGGGAGTCTTCGTTCGGGATCGCACGTTTCCGTCGATGGCCTGAAAGCCATTCATTCGAGTCAACGAGGCTCGAGCAATCGAGGCAAATCGGCAGATGTGGCCAGTTGGTTCAGTGGCGTGTGCCCGAATAGGTGATTGTTGCAAACCGCGATCCCCTCGATACTCGGTGAAGACGGTAAACAACAATACAACGACCGTGTGGCTGAACGATGTGAACCGTGGTGGTGTACGATCGCTGAGGAAGACGACGACGAGGAGAAGGACGAGAAAGTGGCGCAGGAGTGCGTAGAATATCATCGGCTCGAAACGAGTCACGAGACTACGAGGAGGCGAAAAGAGTAACAGGAGGAGAGGAATTATCGGTCTCGGAACGGAGCGAAGTGCAGCACTTGTGCAATTCAACTCTCCACCCCTCCCCAGCGATAGTAAACAAACGTGGAAGTAACGACAGAGACTGTGTACCGCGGATCGTATTGTGCTCCGTTCGTGCAACGCGCCACAACGTCTCGCTCACATGTCGTCTACGGTGCGATGCGGCGAATCGTGAGTTCGAGTTAAAAGGTGCGGGGTAAATGGTAATGGCGCTTGTCCCACAAACAAGAACGATCCTCCTCCTCCTCCTCCTCGCGGATCTACATATTATTCGGCGTTAGTTTCTACGTGAGGACAGTGTCGCGCGAGGCGAAGGCTCATTGGCGTTTGTTTCACCGGGGCCAACCGGCCCCCCCCCCCCCAATCACACCCTCGCTCCTGTCAGCCGGGGCAATAGAGGAGGAAAAAAAAGGGAAAGAAAAAGATAGAAAACAGCTCTACCTTCGACTTGGAACGACCAGGAGTTGATAGCCGACGAATCATCGTCATCAAAGTGACGAAACTGCAATTCGATTCGATGATAGAGATGGTTTCGACACGGTGGTCAGTGTGATAAGATTGGATAAAAAGGAACGGATTATAATCGCGGTGTCTCTTCCTCGGTTACTTACTCACTTACTTACTTACTTACTTACTTCCTTCCTTCCTCCCTTTCAGCCCGCTGTCTGTCTGTCTGTCTGTCTGTCTGTCTGTCCGTCTGTCCCTCTCCCTCACAAGCCGACACACACAGGCAAGCTAGAAACTCGTCGCTCGGCTCCTCCACTTCCTTCCTGTGTACCTCTCTTCTCCCCGCCTCTCGAGAGCTGTTAATAATCCTCTCGGCGCCACATGCATAAATCGAGAAAATAACAATACACATATTTATTCAATCACCGTCGTCGTCGTTTTCGTCGTTTTCGTCGTTTTCGTTTTCCTTTTAGACGACGACGATAGTTTTCTCTTCCTCGGAGTATATATAAGAGGAGGATAAAAAGACGAGAGAGGGTGTCAAAAGACTTTTAAAAATCCACAGTGCGTGAAATCGCGTCGCCCTCCTTATCGGTCGGTGGTGATTTTCAACTTTTCCTCCTCCTCTCTCTCCTCCCATCTGTATATACGACGATAAATATCTTCTTTCTCAACACACGTTATAATAATAAATCGCGATCGAGGTTGTAAATAAAGCGACTGCCACCGGGTGGAGGAGAAAAGTGCCTCGTGTCACAATACTTTCCTTTGAGTTATCGTACCATCATCGCCGTCGTTGTCATTATCATAATTATTATTACTATTATTATTACTATTATTATTATTTTACAAAAATTTATCGTATCATCCGATATATATATATCGTCGACAAGCGACGAATTTATTTATTTATTCCGTCTCTTCCAATCCGCGTTGTGTTTCAAATCCGTGTTATACCTGTCCGATCGTGTGTCGTGAGTGTGAATAGCAATAAATTTCTATCTCTATCTCTATCTATCTCTCTATCTCTCTCTCTCCGTCTGTCTCTCCGGCGCCGCTGCAGCGGCGTGTTGCCTTCGTAGTACGTATCCATCCAACCAACCACCAACCAACCAACCAACCTACTACCTACACGCACACGTACCTCGTGTGCCTGGGCAGCACCGGCAGAACTCTCGATACTCAACTCGCACCACGCGAGCGAGTATATTCACTGTGTGTGCATCGGCAGCGGCAGCAGCAGCAGCAGTAGCAGCAGCCCAAGTTTCTCTCTCGGGCATGTTGTCCGAGGAAAAGTCGATGGCAATCAAGAGAGGAAACCTCCTCGTCGCGCCCGCCGCCGCCACCGCCGCCGCCGCCGCCGCCTTCGTATCGGGACGTCCGTCAATCACCGCCGGCACGAACCGATTCCTCGCCAGACTTTCAGGTTAGAAATCATTCTTCATTCCCTACCCCATCATCACCTTATTTACTTTACTACATGCCTTCTAAACTGTGCACTACTTTATTAAACTCCCTGTCGTGGTTCGCCAGACTATGTCGCCTGTCACGTATGCCTCTAACTGTTCGCGGTGCTGTTACTCGAAAATCTGTGCGTTTTTATATTTGACGAGCCTCGAGCTAGCAGACGAATGAAATGTTCTTACGTGCCTTGAACCCCCGATACTTTTTTTAGAATTGTGAGGATAATACTGAACTGATTTTTTTATTTTCAACATTTTTTGCAACGTTTCGTTTGGCGATTACTCTGCCTCCTAGTTTTTATTTCACGCGCTTTTTATTGGCCGTTATTTTTTTTTTTTTTTTTTTTTTTTCTTTACACTGTGTTATGTGGAATCGAACGTGAAGATACCTTGTATCTTGATTAAAGTTCCCCCGTTATCATCGCACGATTACGCCGCACGTACTTACGTACGTACGTACAACCTGTGTACGTACAACGTCAAGAGGCAAGAAAGTCGTCTTACAATTAGGAATTATTTACCGCGCAAACAACCGCCCTTATCTTTTCGACGTACCTACGTGTTGTACAACGTAAACAACGTGCACGATAAGGAGGCCGCCTAAAGAACTAACGGATTCATCGTTTATTACTCAGCTTTGCGGGCGAAATGAAATATCTCTAGCGAACTCGTCGAACATTGCGCTAACAATAAGCTAGTAAAATCCGTGTACCTGTATCATGTATGTATGGATATACTCGTTTCACCTATCTGTCTGTAATCGAGAATCGTATTGAAGTTAGTAGCGTTACCGTGACGATCCCAAATGCCGAGGAAAAAGCGCTATTTCGCGATTTTAAAATTGTCTGAAATTCAGTAAAGCGTAATAGATCAAAATACACTCACATTTCAAAATCTTGGTTCCTTAAAAATCATCGTAAAATTAAGAAAATACTGTTTTTTATTCACAACGTTTCGTTACGATAACGCAATACTAACTTCAACGTCGTAATTGAAACGCGTTGTTTCGACGATACACGACGATGCCGATGATTTCTCACATTGACAGTGATAATACGTAGAAGATCGATGCGATTTTTTCACCATTGCAAACCCTAGACGACGCTGGTGATAGAAAGACCATTAGAAACTTGAAACGATAACGCGTCTCTGTCTCCACAGATTATAGGATAGGATAGGATAGGATAGGACGACATTTTATCTTTAGCAGTGCGCATGCTGCGCGGAGAGACTTTTACACCGGAGCAATGCAGACGCGGTAGTTGAACGCAGGTTTTGTTAGTCTTAACGGAAATAGCTATCATTCTATCTGGAGAGTATAGCACATAGGCTGGATGGATGTGGGCATATAGGTAGCATGCGAGGAGGTATAGGTATAGGTGCCCGGTGCTCTCTCTCTCTCTCTCTCTCTTTCTCTCTCACACACGCACACACACTCTCTACGCTGCTGTAGAAGCCGATGTTTCACGAAAATTTATTTTCGTAAGCACTTTTCTCTCTTCGAATGGGACAAAAGCGCATTTTTCTACTCTTTTTCGTCTTCTTCTTTACTCTGTTGGGTAATAAGTAGGGGCAAGTAAAGCGTTGAGAAACTAGATACTAGACTGAAATCCTCGATTAAGTAGGTATTGGAGAAAATCGGCTCAAGGTATCGTCTAGATTATCATTCCGTATATACACAGAAAACACAAGCGAGCATAACAACGATGCAAAGGCATGCCGCGCGACAAGTTTCATTATAAAAATGACGTAAAGCTTGCGAGAATGGCCGAGAACGGTATATGTGCGAAGAGAAGTGGAGGGACGTGTGTATAATAATATTTTTTTACATCACCAGGTGTACCGTTCGCAGCACATTCCTAGAAGAATATATTTATTTATTTATTTATTTATTTATAAACTTAGCTGTGTACCGTTTTGCCTGTATGATAATTCATCCTTCGTCTGTATTTTCTTGTACAATATATACGCGTTGTGCTTTTTTATTCTCTCTTTCTCCTTCTTCGGACTTGTAGTAGGTTCGACGCAGAACTCGGGGTTAGAAATGATACGGGATTAGTAAAACACGAAGCTGGTGAAAACCAACGCCGTCCGACACTATACGCAATACGCACCCTGCACCACCACCTCCTCTTTCGTTTCCTTCTTTCTTCGGTTTTCACACGCATTTATTCCATCCTCCCGTAGCATAGCGCGTATTTATACACTCACAATGTACGCATGTATTAGGCAAGTGTAATGAACACTTGGACACGTGCGAGCAGGCAAACAAGCAGATATCGTACAAATGTGCCAGTATGTAGAACACGCGTGTAATGGACAAAAAAAGGCTACACTACATACCTGTAACATGGGTGTAAATCGAGTCGCAAGGAGAAGAAGAATTGTTATCAACCTTAGAACGCCAGACTAGGGTGGATACCCACCTCGGGAGAGCCTTGAAAAATATTAGGTTTTCGCTGATTTTCATAATTTTGTTTATATTCGAATGGATTTTTCACCAATTAAACTTCAATGAAACTGAACCGGTTTCGCTATTTCGTTATTGCTCTGGGAACGATTTTACGAATAAGAAATGCGAATGGTGGTCAAAAAATAAGTTTGTCCCTCTAGAGTTAAAGACGTGTGATTGAAGTTAGTATAGTAACGTTACTCTAACGATGCATGCGTCATGAAAAATTCCTACTTGGTATTATTTAAATTGTGTAAAATTTAGAAAACCCTTACCAAACCAACCATACTCATATATATTTTTCAAAAGCCAAGCACTTGAAAGTCGATTCGAAAACTGTAAAATAATGAACTTCTTCCCAACATTCCGTGACGTTAACGTTATTCACTTCAACCTCGTAATTCGTAAGACGGTGTTGTGTTGCATTAGCGTGCCGGTTTGTTACGCGTGATTCAAAAAAGCAAAACCTGGGACAATGTTCTCTACCTACCTATCCATCTATCCATTTACGTATATATACAATATACATACATATATAATACACATTGAAGGATTAGGTATGTATGTACAATCCAGCACCTTATTCGAAGAAAAAACAAAAAACAAAAAAATAATAAGAAACCATGTAGTTCCCTTCCGAAGAAGGGTCTATACTCTCTAATCGTAAGCTTTTCTCGCCACGAAGACCACGTGGGCGCGAGTATAGCCCAAATCACCGTTATGCTGTATGTTTTACATACGTATGCACATTGTGTGTGTGTATATATATATATGTATAAAACATACTCCGTATTACGCGCGCCTATCGCCTTTAATACACGTACTACTCAATCGTTGTATACAGACCTAAAATCAATGTTTAACTTATAACGCATTCACGAGAACAGCTTGTTGTAGATATATTGATATGTGTATTCAACGTATTTGAAAAATAATTTCATGTATTTAGACTAGTCGCTGTGTACGTGTATATATGTATATATATATGTATGTATAACGTAATTAGCAAAATTCAACAAATTTTTTTCTCTATCTCGCTCTCTCTCTTGTACTTTTTACACAGGTTTACTGTAGATGCCAGTAATTGAAACTTTTGAATATTGTTTACGATAAAAATTGAAAGTTTTATTTACGTAATAACGATTAAATCGTCTCGTCAACTTTGGCCTGATGGTAACTGTGTTGTTTTTTTTACGTCTCTCGTCTGTTGAATTGAATTTTTGAAAATTTGTGCATGTATCTTAACTCGTATGTATATATATATATATACATATACATATATAGGCATTCTGGTCGTCGTCGTCGTTATCGTCGTCGTCATCTCATTGTCAGCAGGTTGAAGAGCTCGTTCAAAATCGTTCTTCTGAGTCAGACGATTCGGCCTTGAGCTATATTCTTCATTTTCGCGGTTATCTTTGTAGGCGTATACGCACATAGGTCTATACATAGGTATATACATACGTGTATATACCTACCTGTATAGGTTTAGGTATCAAATCACCTATCTCTGCGCGGCTTGGCACTGTATACATATATGTATATAGTATACCTATATGCGTAACATATTTAACACGGAGTTTCATCCAAAGCAGCCGAGTTTTACTTCGTTTAAATATGTATGTATAGACACGTCATGTGTATGGAAAATAAAATGTATTATTTTTCTTGGAAAATTACTTTGCTCCAGGCAACGTCCACGTCCATGCCTCATACAGTGTGTGTGATTTAATTCTACTCCCCCCAATCGAAAGTTTCTATTCGAGTCGTAGTTTCAATGCAATATGACATAGCTTGGAAACGATTTATTTCTTAAATCATATCGAAATTTAAAAATACAGTATCGTACCAAGTAGGTATGTAGCTGAGTTGGTTCGCATACCTGAACGTGGGTCGCGTAAATTATGCGACGACCTCGGAAAGGCTGTGACGACGATGATGCTCGCTTGGCAAGATGCTGTGAGGCAAAGCGTTGAAAATTGAACGGGGTGTAGGAAGGTTTGAATGGTGTACGAGGAAAAGGAAAAGGAAAAGGAAAAGAGGAGAGAAAAAAATGGGATTTAAAGGTCTGCGTAGCTTAGGGTCACAGGTTTAAAAAGCCTGGAGCACTGCGCCGGCACGTTTCTCTCCTCTCCTCTCTCTTTCTGTTGTATGTATCCACTACCTGCGTCTCTCCGTACACAAATATAAATATGTACATACACACACACACACACACACACACACCTACGTATACACTTACTAGGCATCCGCGTGTGTAAAGTCGTTTGCTTACACAGTCACGACGTTAAATATATATACATACTTACATATATATGTTCATGTACATATGTGTACTATACACACACCTTTTGGCTTATATTTATCCATGTATGCATGTAGGAAAAGGGTTTTCTTCCCTTTAAATTTTACCGTCGCTATAGGTACCTCGTCGTCTTCTTCTTCTACTTCTTCTTCTTCTTCTTCTTCTTCTTCTTCTTCATCCTCTTTGAGAGACACGTTAACGTTGCCAAAAATATCGTAGACACTGGGCGCTATATATATATATATACACAGACACACAGACACACACAGACGGACATCTAGCGACTCTGTAAATATTCGCATTCAGTCTGCATATATATATACTATTTATAATTACAAGTTCAACGAGACCCAGTTTATAACCTGAACGCATCATGCGTGTGTATTGTATGCATGTATGTATGTATGTATATAGTGATATACAGATATACAGATATACAGATATACAGATATAGTGGCAAAGGTGTCGCGCGCGATGTGAGAGAAAATTTTGTTCCAAATACGAGGCGTGTGTGTATGACACATAAAATCCTCTTGTCGCGCGCGGCGTCGTATATACTTGTTACTTGCAGACGACGACGAGGACGGAAAAACCGTGTGTCTGCATATTCACCACCGCGGGGCAGGGACTGCGAACAAAAATAGGCGTATCTATAGAACAGAAGAGGAACCGAACCGCGGCGGTGCAGCAGACGCTGCGGTACATATAACTATGCTACATATAAGCATGGGCTTCAATTTCGGCTTTTTCTTGTCTCTTTTTCCTCTCTCATTCTCTCCTTCTTTCTTTTTCTTCACAATCTCGCGAATATATATATATATATACCGAACGTTTGCTGCAATACGGGATCCTCCGTATGACGTATGGTCTGGAGGAAAATTGAAAAAACAAACTATACGTAGGTACGTTTGTGTGTGTATATATATATATATATGTATGTATGGATAGTAACTACAGGATACAGAAAACACGAGGCGGATCTTTTTCTGAATGAACCGCGAGACGATGAGCTTGTATGATAATGTTTGTTTTTTTATCGTTCGTCTTGTAACTCTACTCTTAACACTATATATATATATATATATATATATATATATGTTGTATGTATACTCTACTATATATTAATATGTATTTAGGTACACATATCCTATATTGGGAAACAAATCACTGCAGGATACGCTTTTTATACGCGCACTTGTGTGTATTTCACCTACATATCAATATATATATATATATATATATGCATGCATCATATGTAGGTACACATGACTTACGCTCCCATGCTGTTACATGCTTGCATACCTAATGTATGCGATTAAACGTCAAGATAATATCGCCAGAGTTCGTATACCTTGTGTTTGTGTGTGTCTTTCTGTGTGTGTAAATTCCAAATGGTCAGCGCACACCTCGCACACTTTGGCTTCTTTTGGTCAGTCCATATATCTTAAACACGCCGTGCTTGTTCTACCGTTTTACACGATTCACGATTAATCTTCCTTTCTCGTGCACCCGCCTTACAAATCTCTAATCATGATCTAATCATACGGACTTAAGCCCGTGTTCACCATTTCTATGTACGTGTGTACGTATATGTATATATATGTATATATATATATATATATATAGTTGACGAATTGTTATACAACTTGCACGCGAACCTCGTATATTACATTATAGTATGGTAAAAGTAGGTTACACAATTGCCTTTTTCACGTGATGGAATAAATTAGGGGATGTTTTATACGTTGGTATACTATAGAGGGGTGGTAATATGGAATCTATTTTGCACATAAGCACACGCAATTGTAAGTGATGATTTTTAACAATTTACAGCAGATCTTATTATCTATGAACGTGTAATAATCTTTGTTTTTTGAAGATTTTTTTCTATTATCACAAAATAATAAAAGTCCAAAAGTTTGATAGGTATTCTATATACTTTATCGAAGCGAATATTTTTTTTCTCTTTCACTTTTTTACCGCATCGACGGACGACGATGATTGTAATTAAACCTCTTCCGCGGAAATAAAAACTCTGTGCAGTGTGTGTGTGTGTGTGTGTGTATGTGTATAATGTATGAATGAATGAATGAATGAATGAATGAATGAATCGGTAAGCCGCAGACAGCAGCCGCGGTTTAAACGGCATCTTACAATTAATTCAACTCAATCGAGTTACATCATATATTTATACATATAATATCGTCGTCGTTAACCTCGTCGTGTCACTCGGAGCACGAGAGCGATGGTAATTGACGACAATTTAATAAACGATCCAATTGTTTAATTAAAAAAAAATTTATCGAACGGAAAAAATTTTGATCCAAGCAACAGCTCGCATGTATCGCGTATGGATATTTGGAATTCTACGAAAGGAAGAAGGGAGAAACGTCACGATTATACCTATTCGTGTACCTCTCATCGTCGTTTTTTCCTATTTCCATTCGCAAATATATATATACATATATATATATATATATATATATATATATATACACATACATAACTAGAACCGATTCCTTCTTTTTTCCGCAAACTTGAAAAATAAAATAAAAAATCGAGTCACTTCGTGCACGGTTTATTGCTAGTCGTGTAATTTTTATCGCACGTAATTTGCAATCCTGTGTCGAAACGAGCGGAACTACATCTCTCTCTTTTTCTTTCGCTCTCTCTCTCTCTCTCTCTCTCTCTCTCACCACGGAAGTATCGAAAACCGCACTATTATTGTGTAATATATATAAAGTACACGAGCAGGGTAATTGAAATTTGTGTAATAGAGTCCGGCGTGTGTGGTGGTGGTTGGTGGTGGCGACAGCCGAGGAGAAGATGCCTTGTAGGGTAATAGACGAGCGGTGATGTTTAACCCCCTAATCGGGGTTTAAATTCCGGCGTCGCGTTACCCAAATAAGAATGTCAATGCCCTTGTTTCCGGATTTAAATAAAGTTCTATAAATATACTTTGGCCACAGACTATCTTTTAGTTCCCATAACACAGTGAAGGAAGGGAAGAAGAGAAGAAGAAGAAGAAAACTCTTTTCTAGACTCTCGTTTCGTCGGCTGCGTTCTCTCGATCTATTTATCTATCATCTATCCTATCCTATCCTATCCTATCCTATCTTATCTATTTAACAACCACCAAAAATTTATTATATAATATCCTCGTTTTCCAGATATTTGCATCTGTGACGTCAGCACACACATATATATATATATATATATAAAATCAAACAATTCTCATGACATTTTTCGCAGACGTTTTTGAGGTCCGATTTGACGAGAAAAAAGACTCGAACGATGGTGTCACGGGATTAACAATGGGAATTTCTTGATTCATTGAACGTCATCGTTCTTTGAAATGTTTTCTTTATTTCTATTACCTATCGCCTGCGAAAAATGTAATTATTTGCAATGTCACATATATTCCAAGTTTCTGTGAAATTTTCAACTTTTAAGGGAACGTTTATTCGAGTATAACGTTAAAGCTTTCATGGGTATCGTATATTATTTTACGATTTATGCAATATCTTGTAGTTTTGTATAATAAAAACCACACTAAGCAGTATCGGCTGACACACGCAATGCGACAAAGTCGAATAAAATACAAGAGAAACTGAGGATAGTATAAGAAGAAAATTGCTGAAACATCTTGTTGTTAGTAAAAGATATGACAAACAAATATGTGTGTATGTATAAGTAAAGTGCGTGAGTCTTTCAACTGTCGTTGATCAAACATCAAATAAGGGGAATTTCCATTTTCTCGTTTCTTTCCATCTTTCCTTCCTTCCTCTCCGAATATGTGTATATACATATATGTTATATATCATACATATATATATATGTTCGTTTCTCTTTCAACAAAGCCACGTCATTATTTCATCGCGTTGCGGAATTTGAAATACGTCAAAGTTCACTATTGAGGATAAATAAGGAAAATGTACCTATGCATTATATATATATATATAGGTATATATATTGCACGCATACGTATTCAGTCTTGAGTTATATATTAACATTTGAATAACCGTCTCACGATTATCGGAAAAATCAAAATTGCGACATTCTTCTTCCGTCTGTAGAGGTTTGTTTTTTTTTCTTCTTCTTTTTTTTCACATTTTTCTCACGCCCGGCAAAATATTTACCCATGGAGTAATGAAAAAGGAAAGAAACGACGAACGGAGTGGGGCGGCGGGGGGGGGGGGGGATGCGGTAAAACAAAAACAACAAAAAAAAGTCCGACCGAGTGAAATTGATTATTTATAGTTTGTTTTATGCTTCTTCTACGGTCCGAATTGACCGATGATGACCACCCAACTTGATTTGAGCGATGCGACGAAGAGCTGCGAATCGGGAATAAATCGGTCGGTCGGGTGGCTAAAAAAGCGGCTCCGATTATTTTTCCCACGAAACTTGTGCGACGACGCGAATTGTTACCTCACCTCCTCACTCTACGGAGTTCGTTGTTTCTCGGTCGAATTTTTTTTACATTTTATTTTCTAATTTTTATAACAAGATGTTTTTTTCTTTTTTTTTTTTTTCTTTCGCGTATACCTGTATATATGTATGTATATATGTTACATACACGGCGTACGTTATACCTATAGACTTTATATAGTTAGCTGTAATATTGTCGTTACGAGGCGACGCCGATGTTCGTGAATTTTCTCAGGCATAACGCGACTAGCAAGCAAGCAAGCAAGCAAGCAAGCAAGCAAGCAAGCAATGCTTGATCACGGTATGCTACACGTTATGGTGTAGTATATATGTGCCACGGTTTCGTACACGCATACACACATGCACGCAGACACAGACACGAGAGAGATGTATTATAACCAAGTTGAGCGAGTCGTATAAGTCGTGCCGCAAAGGCGGTTCCGAAGAGCGTTGCGGCGGATCGAAGAACCCCGTAAGTATATGGTTTAGCGTTGCAACGCGGGCTCTGCCTCTCTGCCTCTTTTTATCCATGGTTCTCTGTTTCTTTGTGTGTTGTTGCGCATGCGTGTGTGTGTGTGTGTGTGTGTGTGTGTGTGTGTGTGTGTGTGTGTGTGTGTGTGTGTGTGTGTGTGTGTGTGTGTGTGTGTGTGTGTGTGTGTGTGTGTGTGTGTGTAGGTCAAAGAAAGAAAGCGATAATTTCAGAACAATTTTCGAATGATTACTCTTTTGAAGAGAGCGCGGTCTGCTTCTTTTACTTTTCCTTTTCCTTTTCCTTTTACTTCTTCTTCTTCTTTTTCTTATTCTTATTCTTCTACTTTGTCATAGTTTCTGTTACCGCCTTTGCGCGCTAGTTTCTAATTACTATTAAACACCTATATGTATGTATCTCGGTATGTATAATACACTTGTCACATATCGATCGCGATTCTTGCTTCCAATTTATCGTTACATACAATTCAATTACTTACTACGGGGTTCATCTTTCTTTTCTTATTTTTCTTTTTCTTCCCTTTTACTTTTCAAATCGCTACACTTAAATTCGGCACAATAATTATTGATATAGTAGTTTTTTTCTTTTTTTGCCGACTGATTGAGAATTTTTTTTCTTTTTTTTTTTTCGTCCATAGAGCACGTAACGCGTAGGATACCATAAAATATTATACTTATACATCATGGTTAACGTATAATCGCAACTTTTCCGGTATATTCTCTACCTACTTATACACATAATATGTAATAACTTGACATATATATCTTTTTACCTTATGAATATATATATACATACATATATTCGTAATACGTATTTCCCGATGATCGGCAAAACGGCCAAAAAGAGAATAGAGGGTGAGTGTAGGGGAGGGGAGAGGGGGGGGGGGGGTCGGCAATATAGTTTAGGATAATATGGCTGGTCTCGAGGTCTCGGCATGAGGCAGGCGGACGACAGCCGCGGTCCTGCACAAATTACACACACACGCACACACACACACGCGCGCTTGATAAGTAGGCGTGTACGCATACGTGCATCATCTATGCACCCTTCGTGATTGTGTGTGCATCAAGAGGCGGCGAGGAGGCCAGGTGTTTCTTTCACGAAGCTGGCGAGGAACGCCAAAGAACCCGAACTGCACGCCTGGGCCTCTTCTCTCTCTCTCTCTCTCTCCCTCTCTCTCTTTCTTTCTCTCTCGAACCCCTCCCGAAGAGGGAGGGAGTGATGCTATATACACCAGCGATACGATACGATACGATACGCCAGAGGGTATAACCTACACGGTTTTGTGACTGATCGCGAGAGAGCGAGAGAGAGAGAGACGGAAAACAAGAAGGGGGATGGGAGGGGGCAATAGTACTTTACATACTTTTACTTTGGCTAGGTTAGTTTTCGGTCAAGCTAGAAGGTATAACGTATATATATATATATAGCTGCATTTAAACGAATTAAATTATGCGCTATGCAACACACAAACAGCTCTACCAGGCAAGTTTTGTACATATATATATATATTATTTGTATACTCACGGAGCTTCTATTTATTGGATTTTTTTGTTCCTCGTTTTATTCACTTACTTCACTCGCGATCGTAAAACCTGGGTGTATTATTTATTAATTTACGCACGCGTTTGAGGAAAGTGTTCTTTTTTTTTTTAACATTTTACTTTTCAAATTTCGGACTAACGATAAAAAGAGCGAAAATCATAATTATATATCTAGTATACATGTATATGTGATTCAAAATATTACGTGTCTATGTGTCATATATTTCTTAACGTTTTTTTTCCTTTCTACCTATAAAAAAAAATCAAACCAATGTCGTACGTACAACTTCGATAGTTTCCGTATTAAATCGGTGTACCCGCCGATTGTCGAGTTTTTTCAGCAACGAAGAAACGAACTAATTCTAAGCCGTTTGTGTACCGAATTACAAATACGGTAAGAGTAAAACAAAAGAAGAGAAGAGACAGAGAGAGAAAAAAAAAAAAAGAAATTTTACTTATTCAGGATAAAAAAAAAAAAAAATTGCAATCGCGTTATATACATATACGTATACGAAAGTTTCGGGGGAAAAAAACGTCATATATCTTCGTTTTACAACATCTCTCTCGACTGACGGAAAACTTGGAAATGGCGAAAAAAAAGAAACAATCAACAAAGAAAGAAAAATAAAATGAAAATAATGAAAAAAGAAAAAAAAAAAAAAAAAAAAGAAAGAAAACGTAATGGATGGAGAATGTAAAAATAAGGCACGAACCACGAATACGACGTACACGTAATACATATAATACGTATATGTATACGTATGTAGAGGTAACCCGGGAGTAGACTTGACTGAACCCTGTAATATTATATCCTGACCGACGGCGGTGGCGGTGACGGTGACGGTGACGGTGACGGTGGCCTCCCATATGGGCACGCCGCACTCTGTTCCTTATACCTATAACTTGCCCTCCCTTCAACCCCCAACCCCCCCGTTCTTCATGGAGGCACGTAAACGAAGGTGCTCGAAGAACTCACTCTGCACGCTCCTGCAACCCCTGATGATCCTCCCTCTCCCTCTCCCTCTCTCTCTCTAGAAGAATTTATTGTACATGGCTGGTATAAAATAATACCTATGACGGTGACGATGACGATGATGTGGTCCAGTTGATGTACGCAGGTCTGATTAAAAAAAAAAAATATATATTCTAGACGTGGATGCATTTTTATGTGTGCAGGGGTGGTTTTCGAAACTTGGGAAAGTCGAATCTGAAGTTTCAGATCATGAAAACGTATAGATCGGGTAAATTTGAGGCGTTTTACGCTTACCTGAAAAACTGCTATCGCTACACATGAAAAATGATTAGATCATCGTACAGAGCGGAAAGTTTTATGACGAATTTATGTTCTGATACTTATGTATGTTGGAAACTAATTCGGATTAAGAAATTAAGATAAAGGAAATGAAATTATTTTATGAGTATAGGAGATTATTTTTTAGTAATTTATTAATCATTATTTTTTAACAATATGTTTTTAGTCATTTTCATTTCGGTCTACACGATGGTAAAGACATTTTTCGTATTTATCGATACTGGTTTTTCTGGATAAAGAGGAAAACTTGAAATTTTACTGTCTTCTCGAAACGACGGTTGTGCAGTTAAAAAATTATTTGAGATTTTAGTTCCTGAGGATCGAAAAACGCCTCTATATTATATATATATATACTTGCACAAAAATGCAGCTTTATCACGAATGTTTTTAATTCAAATCTATTTTGACCGAACTAGATGATGACGATGACGATGACGCAGTGCTGTGTAATAATGTTATTTCACTATCAAATCTTACATATTTTTTTTTTAATTTTATTTTTTTCATAACCTTTCAGTCCTTCTATTAATTTATCTCATCTTCGTATTCATTATAATAAGTGAGTATCGATGGAAGATCGATGCCAGCTGATGTCGAGATGAATTTTTTTAAGCTGTTGTATTTTTGTATAAATATTTTGAAATTCATATGTACATACAAATCCAGTCGCAAAACGCTGTATGTCCGTGTCTTGCGTTACATATACGACGATGTGGTTTTGTAAAAAATTTTGGTAAAATACGTAAATTCCTATACGGTCTTTGCTGGCTTCGGGTATCCATTTCGAGTTACAAATAAGTAATCGATATATATCACCGTGACAAGATGGTTGGTTGGTTGGTTGGTTGGTTGGTTGGTTGGTTGGTTGTTTGCTTGCTTGTTGTTTCGCGCTGCTCCTAATTCCTCTGTAATATTGTTATTATATACTCAACCGTATATATAATTATACATGTATATGTATATGGGGTTCATGGGGTATATAACGTGGGTTCCCTACGTAACAAAACATGTCAAATTGAAGCATCGAGCGAGTAGAATACCTACATATGTATAGTACATGCACACGTATCACGCTTGTCGTCTATTAAAAATATTCTCTTCACGTTATTAATGTATTTAAATTTATCACCGTACATATACGATTGACCGATTCAATTAACGAGGTCGTGCTTATTTAATATTGCGAATGAAAATTGGGTCAACGGTCGTAACACGGACAAAGATCGACGATGACGATGACGAATGAATTTTTTTACCTTTTTTTTTTTTTTTTTTCTCTCTTTCCATTTTCATTTATCTATTACCGAAAGTCAATTGGTGCTAATTTATCACATCATTTCACAATGCACAAGAATATATATATATATATATGTAACGCGGATAACAACAATATTAATAATAATAATGATGGTAATTGGTGAGAGAACAATTTGTCTCGGGTCTTTTTATGTCATGAACCAGAGCGACAACGAGATTGCATCATCATCGTCGTCGTGCTGATCATGATATTGTGGTGGTACGTAGTAGGTAGGTAGGTTGGTAGGTGGTAGGTGGTAGGTAGTACAGTCCTGTCGTCGTCGTCATCATCATTATCCAATAGATTAAGTTATTTGTTGGGTTTACGGGGATGCACAATGGACGTGGTAATAAACCGCGGTTGGTCCTCCTCCCCCCTCCTCCCTCCACCCCTTGACAAAGAGGGCAGACTGCCATCCTGGATGGAGGTATACTCGTAGGTTAGGTTGGGTATATAATCGGCAAACGAAAAGAAATAAGAAGATTTGAGAGTGGACGCGGTCGAATGACGGTGACGTTTGTCGGCGGCTCTTTACTTTCGCATAATACCTTTGCTGCTTGTTCTTTATCCCTCTTGTATGTGTGTGTGTGTGTGTGTGTCTGTGTGTATGTCGAAGAAGGGAATATCGGGGGGAATTTGGCTGTTGCGAGCCCCCCACCATCATCATTTTAAAACCGTCTATTAGTCCTCCTGAAATGCGCGGGACGACGCGATAAGTAGTGTCGAAAAAAAGAGGGACGACTTCCTTCCTTTACGGTGTTTTTTTTTTTTTTTTTTCTATTTACCTTGTATATATATTATATTATATGTACACCTTCATGGAAAAATCTAAAGCCTCCTAGCTTTGGACACTCTATTGGGGTATAACAAATATCGTCTAATTACTCGAAGTATCGTGTATATATATATATATATGGAATTAACCAGATACTTTCACGGTCAATCAATGATTGTATTTTTCATTATCTAAAAAGCAAATTGTGTGATTTAATAGCTAACTAGTTTGCTAATTAACGCTGATGATTTGCGACGATAGTCGTGGTGACAGTGTTGGTTTGTCGGTTGGTTGATTAGAAGAAGAAGAAGAAGAAGAAGAAGAAGAAGAAGAAGAAGAAAAGGAAAAAATTTGTACACATTTTGAATTTTTGGTATGGGGTAAAGAAATAAAATTTTCGATTCATAGAAGAATTAGAGTATCGAATTTTCGTTTGGAGTGAAAATTTTGAAGATAAAATTGTAAAATTTGGAAAGACCAAGTATAGAAAATTGTAAGTGTAGAAAGTTGAAATTTAGAATGGCAAAATTGATCATCTTTATACGATTCTACAGTATCGAGAGGAATTTTTGGCGATTCTACAGTTCGGCATATTCTAGCTTCTTACCTTTTATATTCTTACTTATATATTTACTTATCCATACTTTTACTTTGAAAGTTTTTTTGCAAATTGTATATAAATCAAGCTTTCTTTGCTTCTTTAAAAACTCGATATTCTGTTTCTTAGTTTTTTTTTTTTTATCTTTCTATATTTTTAACCCCAGACTGATTTTTTTACACGTATCATAGCGTAAACACATTTTACACAATGCACTGCGTTACTTATTGCACAATAGTCATCTATATATAACACTCTTTACACATATAACACAACGGTTAAAAATGGCAGTTGGTTTATTGCGCCATTGATAATTTGCACTGTGCAGGAACTTTGTCAAGCACAACCTTGTCTGTGTGATTTTCTCTATGGATGTCAACGTGTATTATCAGGTGTAGAATTTACAGTGCAGTCCTCTTTCTGTCTCTCGTCATCATCATCATCATCATCATCATCATCATCATCATCATCATCATCATCATCGTCGTCGTCACCCAGTTTGAAATAATATACAGGAAACTACTCGGAGTGCGCTTTCTCTGTTACATTGTTAACCCTTGTTTATCGCCGTTTGCGATTTGCCGTTTTTTGCACGTTCTGGTTTAGAACAGGTACGCATTATACATATATCTATACGTATGTACATACATACTTTCGTTGCAGATCGCGCATTATTGTGTCCTGACATTGTTGTTACACCTGCATGCCTGTATGGATCTGGTACACGATCTATTGTATAATTCGCACGGTTTTAAAATATTCGCGGTCTCTAATTTATGCTGAAACAGGTACAGATTCTTTGACAAACTTGACGCGATATTTTATTTACAAGTTATATAATTGTAGAGAATAGATTGCGATTTGCGAATTTATGTGTTTGCCTTTTTTTTTATATATATTTTTTCCCCATCGATTAATCGACAGATTCGATTATTTTTTCTTGTAATCGGTTTTCGGTTTTTGATTTTTGGTTTTTATCACTCCCATCAACGAGGCAATATAATATCGAATTATACGATTAGAGTATAAAAATTTTGGTTTCATACTCACCGTCTGAAAAAAAAATATGAAATAATCGATTAGTCGATTAATTTTACCGATTCAATCGAGTCGCGTTCGATTATTTTTCTGGACTCGAATAATCGTTGCATCGATTAGTCTTATCTTATTCTTCTTACCTTTACTCCGCTCGCTCGAGACTCTTAACGAGCCCATTTAAATACGGAATTTCGATAACGAATTACTAATTACATTCCTGCAATTACTCGCTCGATTATCGGAGCTAAAGCGAAAGCTAAAAGGATGTTGTTTTTTGTTTTTTTTTTCCTTCCTTATCACGTTCAAATTGATCCTGTGCATATGCATATACGTATACCTATATGCATTGGTTCGAGGTCTCGAGAGAATCATTTTTTGAAATATTATTTATAGAGTATGAAAAAATGATATATAGGAAGAAGAGGAGGAAGAAGGAGGAGGAGGAGGGTGGTGGTGGTGGTGGTGGTGGTAGAAAATGGTTGAATATATGGATGTACGCAGCTTTGGTATACTCGGTATTTTATGGCATCGAGTTCCTAAACCATCTGCGGCTTCCGACGCCTTCGACGACGCGCGCTCTCCGATGCGGAGCATGTGTGGCTGCTATGGATACCCTGGGTGGGTCGGGTGCCCATGCCTGGCGCCATAGGTATATGGAAGTGCTGGGGAGGGAGGGAGGATGAGAGAGAGAGAGAGGTATGCACTTTGGTTGTATGTGTTGCTGCACGCGCCTCTTCGTTCTTCTTCTACATCATCATCATCATCGTCATCATCTTCTTCTTTTTCTTCTTCATTCTCGACCAACCAGTGAGAAAAACACGATCCCAAAAGAAAATCGTCGTCTTTGTTGAGGAGGTCGCTTGTACAAAGTTTATCTTTGTTTTTTTTTTTTTTTTTTTTTTTTTTCTCTCTCTCTACAAATTTTAGTACCTAATTGTTGGGGAATTTTGGAGAAAAACAATCGATTCGTTTTCTCTCGAAAATTCTCTTATTTTTGGCTCGAGTGAAAATTTGACGATATAATTAACGAATTTTAAAAACTTTTGTCCAAGTAATTTTGTGACAATGCGTTTATTTTATTTATTATTGAAAGAAAATTTTGAAGTTATAAGGATATGTAACATAGTATGTGTGTATGTATGTATAGGTATATGGATATATGCATAATACGCGATGGATGTAATTTAAGAGTTTAATACGTTAGGTGGAATCTTTTGGTTTGACCGTCAGCCCAGGTTATTCGGTGTTGGGTAAAAATGATAGCAATAATAAAAAAAATTTTACGGCATACACGCGCGAACGCTTTTACGCGTAGAATATATAAATATGAACCGCACAATAGGAAACTATTTTCAGTGATGAGAGACGACACCTACGATGGTGCTTCTTTGCGATTCTTTTTTTTCTCTCTTCTACTCATTTAGTTCTTTTCTTTTTCTTTTTTTCTTTTTTAATTGTTTTTTTCCTCTTCTACTTTACTTCAATGTAAGAATACGGAATGTTACATCACGCAAGACGAATTCTCTACTACATTTGCGTATAGCCAAAAGTTTTTCCAAAAGCACACACGCACACACACACACACTGTAATTTATCGTACATTGTGGATCTTGGCGTCGGTCGTGTGTTTTTTTCAGATTTATGGTAAAATTAAAATGTTATTTTTTTTTTTTTTTTTTTACTTTGAACACAAAATTACCGCTCCTCTAACGTAATTCTTACATTTTACTTCGCTATAGATATACATGTTAGGTAGGTATATGTATAGCATCATCATATCTTTGCATAGCTATACATGTATATATGTAATGTACAACGTGAGAGTTGTGATGTATGAAAATTTTTTGCGGAAGTCAAATGCTGATGTACAGAGTCATGTTGACATCAGGATTATTATGGTATCTTGTCAAGGCAACTTTAATTACAGTTTACTTGCAGAGCTTGAGATACCTGAGATTCTTCTTTTCTTTTCTTTTCTAATTATTTATTTATTTTTTCTTTTCTTCTAATTTTTATTTCGCGGTTACATTAAATTTTGGTTTTTTAATTAATTTTTTTCTCTCCCGAGTTACTTTATTTTGTTTTATACCGTATTATTCTTATGTATTACGTATATTTAACGCGCAATAATTATAAATTCAAGCGACAACAAAACATACAATTTCAGTGAAATAATCTGTCGATGATTATTGATAGTTTAAAAAATTTGTATTAAAAATAGCAAAATTTTTGCAAAATTTTCGCCAAGCAACGAATCTTTCGTGAATAATTTTTCGTCAAAACAATAAAAGCGGAGGGTTAACGTTATTAAATACAAACCTCTCACGAAACCCCGTAGTAAGGTCAAACGAACGAAATATGTAGAGTCTTGTTATTATTACTGGATGGAATGGGATGCAGCTTGGGGGAGAGAATCTTGATCGGTTCTTCTCTTCATCTTTTTCCTCGCACGCGTCCGCTTCTCCCCCTCTTTCAAGTCTCGTCTCCTCTCCTCTCCTCTCCTCTCCTCTTCCAACGGAGAGAACGACCGCTGCATCCGGATACGGTGTCTACGTTTTCTAGTTTCAGCTGGTGCCGTAGCTGATTGTGAGTTTGGAATGAGAGAGCGAGCGAGAGGTTAAAGGAAGGAAGGAGGAAAAGACGCGGCTGCAGCGAGAGCTTCTCCCTCGTTTAACGTTGTAGGTGCCGGAACACCACCTCCAGGGGGTTTTCGAAGGGGGGTGGGGGAGCCACGCGCGATTCATATGCTTATATACATATATTTAGTATATATAAATATATGTATGTATCTCACACACACACACACACATATTTGTACAAGATGCCTAGCCGAGGGCAATTTGGGAGGAGGACCCTCAAGGAGGACAGCCATGCCAGGCTTAGGGTGGTCCATATGCAGGGGGTTTCGGGTCCTGAGACATTTTTTTCTTTCTCTTCTTTTCTTTTCTTTTCTTTATTCTTATTTTTCTTCTTCGTGTCTTTTCTTTTTTTCTCTCTCCTCGTTTTGCTTTTAAATATACGGAACGACATATTTCGACCCTACCCTACTAAACCCCACTCACCCCACCCCACCCCACACCCCCTTATATATCCCATATGAATTTCCGTGTTTAGACGAGCGTCGCTCTCTCGTTGTGCAGCTGCAATAAGATATGGCATGCGTCAGTGATGCAGGGGTCCTGATCTCTTCCCTTTTCTCTCTCTTTCTCACTCTTGCGACTTAATTATTGTTATTATCATTTTTCCTTCTACCAAGCGTAGTCGTACATAAAATTGTCTTCATTTTTTATTTTTTATACTCTCATCGTATCATGCACAAGTTTATTATTTAGATACATTTAAAGAGTAAATTTTGCGCACACTTGTTTCTATCATCTTCGACTTTTTTTTTTTTTTAATTTTTTTCCTTCTTTTCTTCTTCTCATTTTTACGCGATACGGAGACGCGATATGTGTGTGTATTTTATTTATATGTATATATATATATATACATACATATATGGTACCTATATAATGCAAATTCATGTTACGTACGTATATCTATATTATATTATTGACTATTATGTTTTATGTGTTGTATATAGGTAAACGTTATCTTTGCACGGAGTCATTCCCTCGTATTGTTATGCTGATTATAAAGAAATTCACGTCCGTTTTCTTTGAATCTTCGGGGGTTTTTTTGTATTTTATTTTTCTCTTTTTTTCTTCTCTTTCTCCCTTTTTCTTTTTACTTTTAATTTCCCGCGCTACGCTCGACAACGTCGTTCTTTATTATCTATATAAATATATAAATATATATATATCTATATACAGACACACACGCACACCTATGTGTCATATTATAGATATACCGTGTGTGTACCTATTGTGCCGCGGTTGTCCCAGGCAATCATATTAAATATCTCGTATCGTGAATGCAACATATATATACATATACGTTTTTCTTTTCATCATCCGGCCCGAATTCACCTGTCCTATTACAATGTAGATTTTTATATTGATTCATCTTCCTTTTAATAATATAATATAACAATCGCTTACCTATTACAACAATATAAAAATATCCAAAAAATAATCGCATTTTTACGAAGCAAAAAGAAAAGAAAGAAGTTGAACGCGCACTGACTGTACTTTTTTTATTTATTTTTTTTTTTTTTTTATTTCTTAAATTATTCAACGTTCTTTTTCACTTTTCTCGTCCTTTAAATATATATATATATATATATATAAATATTTTTTTTATTTTTTTTTTTGTTCTTCTGCTTGTTCTTACCTTTCTTCACACGATCCGCTGAGAGAGAGAGATAGGCCTAGTCAGCGAGAAGAAGCCCTCAAATCACAAGTTTTTCAATCAACGATTAGACTCGAGATTAGAGATTAGAAGTCAGAGTCAGTGTTGCATTATAATATGTTACAGGTATAAACGCGCATAGGTTGCGTGCGTGCGTGCGTGCGTGCGTTTTACTTTATAACCTGTATGTGTTTATATGTATAGTACTAAGTACGTATTAACACGTACTAATCGCACGTCGCTCGTCTCGTCTCGTCTCGTCTCGTCTCGTCATCATCTCACCGTGATCCGTATAAATGAGGGAAATGGCCAATTATTTCAACGGCGAGTGTGTCGTGCACGTGGGCGAAAGTCGAAAGACGCAAGACGCAAGACGAAGACGCAAGACGGAAGAGCTTCGAGATGAGAATTCTCGCGATAACGCCGTGCCGCCTGAGATACGTGTCCTACGTATATTACTCACGCGTGTGTTTCTATATACACATACGTACATACATACATACATACATACATACATATGCGCTTGCAATAAGACACGCCTGCCTGATCGTATAGTTTGTAGCGTGTCTCGTCGCTTTTGCCTGCATGCCTGAATGTAATGAATGGACGCGTTCATCTTTTTTCGCCCCGAAATAAATATCCATATATATATATTATATATGTGTGTGTGAATGTATACCATGTATAAATCAATATGCAGATCCTTCTTTGATCCGAGAGAGGAGAAAAAAAAGGATATTGAATTTTGATTCGGCGACGATGAGAAAGTGAAAGAAAGAAATGAGTTGATAAAAGCAAAGCAAAAGAGCAAAGAAAAAAAACGAAAAAAATTGCGTCCGATAAAACGATAAGCGCTGACGAATACGAAAAATAATATCAATGAAAATTGAACGGACACCCGAATTTTATATACGTATAGGTATGAAAAAAAAAAAAAAAAAAACAAGAAAAAAATCAGTAACCGAACAGTAGATATTTCGCGAAGATTCTTTACGTATTAGATGCACTCGCAGGTGACTCTGTGTCAATAATAATAATAATCAAAATAATAATAATGATGACGATAAGAAGAACAACACCATACCATACGATGCCAAGGTAAAAGAAGAAGCGCCCTGCAGGTATTCAATAAGGCACGACAGCAGGTACGAGGAGGAGGAGGAGGGCTTTGCCTGCAATGCGGCAGGTATAATATAAACTCACTAACTTCAGAGAGAGAGAGAAGTATACCTACTATATACAGTATACACCCTGCAGCGTGCCTACCGATGACGTCACGCCGTTGTCAAATACCTCAGTCAGTCAGTCAGTCAGTCAGTCATTCAGTCAGTTCACTGATACGCATCGCCGTTATCTCTTATATATGTATACCTATGTATATATATATATATATATACACCTCGCGGCCTTTTCACCATACCTGCCTTACATCTCTTCCACTTATATATAGTGTGTTTGTATATATACATATAGTATGCGTATCGGCAAAGGAGTATTAAAGCGACGCGGTAATTAAAATTATGTGATAACGCTGTTATACCACTAACGCATGGTGTGTCTGTGTGGGCGTGTGTGTGTGTGTGCGTGGGTGTGTGTTTTATACAATTAGTATATATGTATACACGCATACCTATAGGGTCGAATTTATGTCGTCGGTTATCATATCTGCATATCCATATCACTTTATCATCGCATACCTTAATTATTATAGCTGTTATATTGTTTGCTTTTCGTATCTTGTATATATGCGCACATTTTTTCATCGAGGATTTAATATTCTGTATTTATATGTATATAATATAATTTATACGATTATGTGGATATTATTTATATATACATACAAAGACTAGATATTATTAAGTTATTTACGATGTAAATTCGTATATGTCGGATGATCTGAAGGTATTTTACAAGTTTTATCTGCAAATTTATTCATGTATACATATATATATATATATATATATATATATATATTACATTGATTAACGTTTAATGTCGAGTACTTGTGGCCTATACGTATGTGTACTATTATATGTAAAAGGATAGTAATCGGTACGGTTATATGTGTATATATATGTATATACGTATATATATATATAATCTAGAAATCCCGGGACCAGAAATGTTATACAGAGGACGACACCCACGCGAATGACGTAACTGCGTCGCGATCTCTCGCGAGATCTTCATCTTCATAATTTAAGAGAGCGAGAGAGAGAGAGAGAGAGAGAGAGAAAGAGAGAATATATAATAAGCGAAATATTTAAGTGTAGATAATATGTATAGACGTTATCTACGTGTAAATGAATAATTAACGGTTAATTTTAATACCGCATTCTTTTTCCGTATTCGCATTTTTCCTTCATATTGTCTGAATACATACTTGTAATACTGACGAGGAATTTTCTTACACATAGCAAGGCGAGCCAAGTAAATTGAAGGAAAAATATTTGAACAAACAAAAAAAAAAAAAAACATGGACCGTAGGATGCGAGATATAATAGTTAGACGAACAAACTATTTTGATATACCTGTTCTCTTTTAAAGATTTACAGATTTCTTTTATAAAATAATATTTGTGCGCTGCACAGGTTGGTTAATAGGAATTTTCACACCAACGATCGATGGTTTCAAAACTCCGCGGCGCGTGCTGCATCACGGCTGCTGTTTCTTATATATTCATATATATATATATATATATATATATATATATATATATATATATATATATATATACGTTTTATGTAAAATAAATTTGTATGCTCGCGAGAGATTGGATATACCTTGGAAAGTTATATATATATATATATATATATACATCTATATAATATCAGCGACAGATGGCGCGAGAGAGTAAATAAGAGTATGTGTGCGTGTGTGTATTTACATGTATACCTATATCCGGGTGTGGTATAAAAATGGTGAAAAACTTGAGAAGGTTTCCCTGCGTGTACAGTATGATATATATATATATATATTTATATATATATACTCGTACCTATGCAGCTAGATGCGTGATATTATAGTAGAGCTATAGCGGATCGCTTCGGAGCGTGCGCATCGCACGATATATGTATAAAGTGTAGCTTGTTGGTTTTTTTTAATTTTATTTTATTTTTTTTATTTATTCCTCTCCTTTTTTTCGCTTAAACTCGCTTCACATACTGCTGCACGTATCGCATGCGCGTCGTAATACCGCAGCGCAGGTGACGCGCGTTCATCTTCATTGTCGTCATCTCTTTATCATCAATGCATTGTGTATAACTATATAACGTGGCTGCAGTGATGTGGGGATAAAAGTGATATGAAAGTTTTGTTTTTTGAAAGATTGCGAAATTGGGGTGAAAAGATATTATTTTAATTACGGTATTTGCGGTTAATAAAATCATCGAAATTAAATCCCACGTGGATCTTACGTTAGAAACGAATAATTTTTTTTCAATAATGAATAATACATGCTTTTACATTTTAGTATTTAATTCACATTCGGCGTCGGTTATGAAAGTGGTTTATTGGTTCGTTATTTACAGATTATGTACGTCTAACTTCTCGGTCGTACCTTATAGTCTAACTATTTTGCATTCAGGTTTCAAGATAATCTGTATTGATTATAATTATAATTATAGGTGACCAAAAAAATTTAACGAAGATGCACGAGCATAGACTATATACATACAAGGGTACGCCAGTGCCTGAGGTGACATATTGCATGATACTATACAGATGCGGTGAAAAATCAAATGACAAAGAGATCATCGAGATGGAAGAGGGATAAAAAGAGAAATTGAGGAAATGCGGTATAGATCACAAGGAAGATATATTAAGTATCCGTCAGGGGGGGAGAGGAGAGCGCGCACGTTATATTACGTTGTTATTCGCTCACGATCCGCAGGCTCATTCATTCGTTAGTTCATTCATTCATACACACGGTGTCATCGCCGTGTTACAGGATGCCGAACAGGCAGGCAGGCAGGCAGGACACAGGACACACGACACGTGGTGTCGTTCTACTCGAACGTTATAATATACAGATTGGCAGGGCGTGAAACAGATTAGCGGCGTACGGCCCATTTTTTTTTTTTTTCTTTTTTTTTTTTTTCTTCTTAACCCCCTAAACCCCCTCCCCCCTCTCTCTCTCCGCTCTCTTCTTTCATCGGCAATGAGACGAGATGAAAGAAGATGAGAGAAAGATGAGGTTCAACAGGCAAAGGCAAACAAAATTTGATAGAAAAAAAAAAAAAAAATATATATATAAAACGAAAAAAGAAACCCGCTTTGCGGACGAAGTGGTGGCCGACTGCTGCATCAGACCTCTCGTATTTGGTTACAGGGAGGCGACGGCACGTGCGGAAGACATCGGCAGGAACACCCGCCGCCGGCAACGAGGTGGAGGTGGAGGTGGCGAAGGAGGAGGAGGAGGACGATGAGGGGGATGAGGAGGAAGAAGAGGAGGAGGAGGAGGAGGAGGGAGAGAGGCGTGATGCCTGCTGCAGCGGTACCCTGGTGCATCGGGAAGAGCGAGGATCGAGGAGCGAGGATGCGGTGGAACGACGGAGAAACACCACCACCACCACAACTACTACAACTACTACAACTACAACAACTACAACCACTACTACTAACGTACCAAATTCTACGAGCCTTAAACCCAGGCACGTCACAGATGCCTGTGATGAGGGTGATGATGATGATGAATGCAACGTAACTAATATCGCATCCTCAACCTCATCGTCATCGTCATCGTCATCATGCTCCTCATCCTACTCTTCCTTCTCATGGTGTTCATCGAGGACGAGAGGAGTTACCTGTCGGATACCACCTTATGTCGCTACCTTCATACTTATCGTCAGCTACACGCTGTTCGGCATTGCAGGTACATGTAATTATATTTCATATGATTTCATTTTATTCGTATGCTCTGATAATTTGATTTATAATAAGGCGTATATTGGATCGGGGCGGGATTGAAGGTTATAGGAATTTGAAATGTTATGGAAAGTTATGTAATACCGATAGTTATTTGGTGGGGAAAGTTGAAGCGAAAGGAATATGGAAAGTTTTATGAAACAATCGAGTTTTGAATTATTGCAAAAATCGATGGGTTAATGTTATGACATTATTAGAGATTTTGAAAATTTATTGAGATAAGTTTTGAAATGCAGTCAATTGCGGAGGATTAAATTTTTATGGAGATGTATTCTGATAATTGAAATATTATTATACCCAAGCGGTGTAGTTTAGTCGACGAGTCCAGGGTGTGAAAAATCTGAAAAAATGGAAAAAATGGAAAAAAAAAACGAAAATCAGGAATAAACGGTATTCCAAAAGTAAAAATATCGGAAATTCGCACAGAATTGAAAATCTTGGATCATTCGGAATTTTTCGATGGTGGTCAGATTTTCATATTTTCTCATTCTCACATTTCGGAACTTTGATTTTGATCTCTTTGCTTTAAATTTTACCAGCAAAAAATATTCAAGTTTCATCTTTTCGGAACTTTTCAAACTAGATATTTCAAACCCGCCCCACAATATCGCAAAAGACACAAATATCTATTTATCTATTCTTTGTCATTTCAATCCTCCGAGTCGCGATGTTAGACGATTGATTCATCGTTTCAGTATTCATTCAATTTCTTCAATCTATTCGAGATCATACGATTATACGAACGGTCAGGTCATGACGAAATCTGTTATAACTAATCTCAGTCGAGTTTATTTTATCCAATAAATTTAAAAAATATTAATAATAATTAATTCAACATATATTTATATATAAAAAAAAAAAAATCACGATCGAGTTTCGTTACCGAAACCCTGTTCCAGGGTGTCCAGTATATTCATGGTAATTATAGAATCGGGGAATTCTCATGGAATTTAATATTCCCTGGAAAAAAGCTGGAAATCTCAGGGAATTTCATGTCGTATCTGGAATTTACTGATTTTCATCCTAGATTCAATAAAAATTTAGCCATTTGGTGAGAAAAAGAGATTTTGTCCTTCAACTTTCAGGCAATGATCAGGAACCAAGTACTGATTTCTTAAAAATTGTACGTGCTAGCGAATTCTTACAAATTCACCCTCGCAATGAGCTGTGCTCTATACGACTACTAGTCAAATGGTACAGAATATTTTTGTCCGTATGACTATTGTATCATCTTCCATAATTTATCGCGTACACGAGAACAAGCTGGATAAATAATGGTTCTTGTCTGGAAAACCTGGAAAACCTGGAACTCTCAGGAAATTATATTTTCACAAATAACTGGACGACATCCTGGAACTGTTCGTATATGTATATATATATATATATATATATATATATATTTCGAATGACGAGATAACGATATGAAATAAATTATCGTACACGATTAGATTAAACAAAACTACAATAAACATTATCACCACTCTTAACGCGAAGCCGCGCAGATTCACATACGCACATATGTATGTATATTATTGTATATATCGTATATACATATAACAATACCGTCGGTGTGTACACGCGTAAATACGTGTTAAAACACGCGCGTGTAGCATGTCGTATATATATACATATATATGCATATAGGAGGTATAGATATGTACATACATACATACGTGTGTCTATACATCAGCAGGCTGTAGAGCGGGTCGGAAACGGCGAGGCCAATCACCTGGCGTCTCGTCCGCGAGTCGTTGGTGAGGAATGCGTCGCCGATATGCGTGCGATGCGATGCGATGCGATGCGATGCGTCGTCTAGCCGAATTTCGCGTTATATACACACGCACGCACGGGTATAAAAAAAATTTGGCGGGGCGGGGGGGGGCGGTAAAAAAAAATTGAACCAAATTCCAAGTCTTACTTACTTTCGTTTGTGCAACTATATATCCACGAGTATAGCATATACACATATGTACGTATGTACGTATGTATATGGCATGCACGTCGTCGGCGTATGTCGCGGCAAGTGTAAGCTTTATATATATTTATGTGTGTGCCGTGTGTGTGTGTGTGTGTGTGTGTGTGTGTGTGTAGGTATAGGGATGGGAAATGCCTGCGTATAATAGGTAGACCGCATTATAACCGCGATTAGCCTCCTCCTCTGTATGTAAGGAAGGAATCTGCACCGGCGAAACCGCGACTTGTGCACTTTTGCATGCCGCGGCGCGGCGGCGCGATATGTATGTATATATATGTAGGTACTATATAAATGGGGCATTCCATGCCAACTCGGCTGACGTCTGACCCTGACCGTCTCGAATTTACAGATCCGTATGCTTTTTCAAACCACGATGCTCTCGCTGTACGTTGTATAACGTATACATCGTTGTGACAAGAGGTGAAAATTTGTAGAAACTTTTTTTTTTTTTTTATTTCTTTTCATCCGTCAAATCTCGTCGTAATTATTTTTAGGGAGTGCGATAGATTTGAAAAGTAGAAGGAAAGACGAAGAGGAAGAATAAAAGAGAAAAGAATATAACGAACATTCGTTTGTATATAAATATTATTATACTCGCATACGTCGCAGATGTACAATAATTAGTGTAAACTTGTAGGGATTTTTATTATAAAGTATATCTTGTTGTTCTGAAGATCGAAAAGATAATGAAGGAAAGAAAGAAATTAGAAAACTATAGTAAGAATTTCGTCATTTCGTCGGAATCATCCTGCATATGCACAGACCTCGTTTCGTTACAACACATCCGCATATATGTATACCTATATAGCTATATATATATATATATATATATATATATATATATATGCATGTACCTTTTAAATCGAGTGTATATATGTATATATATATATATTCATGTATATATGTTTATGTATACGCGAGACGCACGGCAGATTGTAAAATTTGAACAGGTGACAGATAGCCGCGGCGTTTGGCCGGGTCGGAGCAGAGGGCAGATGCAGTGCAGCAGTTTTGTGCACTCCTGCAACTGCAACACCAGCAGCAGCAGCAGCAGCAGCAGCGGCAGCAGCGGCGGCGAGCTATGTGCTCTGCTCCTCGCAAGGACCTCCCCGTAGCCTCCACCTTCTCCTCTTCCTCCTCTTCCTCCTCTTCCTCTTCCTCTTCCTCTTCCTCTTCTCTGCTCACTGCAGCCTTCATTCATTCATACAGTTATAATACCTATACCGCTGGTAACACGCGGCAGGGACGATCGTGCAGACAAGTAGGCGTAGGTTGGGACGAGGAAAGAGAGGAAAGAGAGGAGAGGAGAGAGAGAGAGAGAGAGAGAGAGAGAGAGAGAGAGGCCGCATCGCGACGCAGCCAGTCAGGCAGACACTCCCCTTGAGGCATAGAATATCGCCCAGCTCTTTTATGTTTGACCAAAAGTAGAACCATTCGGAAGTTTCTAAAGCACTTATTTGACAAACGTTGAACTACGTCGATGCAGGAACACGACGACGACGACGACGACGACGACGATGGTGTGGGCAACACACATGGGTGCATGCCCACATGCATTTTATACGCTGTGTACTACACATACATACATACATACATACATACACGCCACTATATACATATTACCCGTAAATTCAGGACTCGCGAAATTTTCAACCCCGCATCGTGCCCCCCCCCCCCCCCCCCCTCCCCCGCCACTACTCGTTATATTTTTCTTCTCTTTTTTCATCTTCTCATTATATTTAGGTATACATTGGAGGTCTATTACCGATGGTACATACATACATACGTACTTACTTACTTACTTACTTAATAGGCGCTCGATGAGCGAGAGGGGTGGCGGGGGTGGGGGTGGGGGTGGGGTTTACGCTCTCTATATAGATCAGGTAATGGGATAAGTGAGTAGTTTTGCCGCGGTAAACTTGTTAGCCAACTTAATTGACGTATTTTGACGTTACTATACGCATGCATGTTTACGTGTGGATATATATGTATTGTGTATACTTACACGCCTCTAAATACCTGCCTACTTGCTTACTTACACGATTTAGTCACGGTGAACCTTAAAACGAACCGACCGGACCTGAACGTGGACGCGCCACGCGCATTGTGTTATACCTACCTACCTTTTTCACTCATACCTACCTACCTACCTACCTACCTACCTACCTACCTACCAGCTGTATCGCGCAGCAAGGGTATTATTATTATTATATCCTGTCTTCTTTAATTGATCGTTATATTATATGGCGTTATTGCGATCCATTATAACTCGGGTTCAATTTTCATTACAGATATTTCAATCGCTTAATGCGGTTGTAGTATACATATTTTATATGGAATATAAGGTGTTTCATTTGTACTTTTGCCATACAATTTTTTATCACTGTCATGTACAATATATATATATACATATATATGTTAGCGTGATTTTTTTTTTGAATGACTATTTTTTTTTTTCAGTCCCCATCGAAAATTTTGTTCTATATGTCGAACAAAAAATTCCCTCAAAGTTATAGCCCTTAATATTAATATTAAGTACTCGCCCAGGGCGTGAAAAGATTTCCCATATAAAATACACGTGAATCGAAGCGTTTTTTTTTTCAAATCTCTACAACTCAGTGGAATTTTATGATATCACATTGGTCTTGGTCGCAAATTACGCAAAATTGAACGATCTTCAAAAGTGTCTGAAACGTCGTGAGTCCAACTTACACTGGTGAGATGGTACAGGTCACTATAGTTGATTTTTACCCAAATTATAACTTTTAGGGAATTATTCGTTCGACATATAGAACAAAATTTTCGATGGGGACTGAAAAAAAAAAATTGTCGTTAAAAAAAAATCACCCTAATATAGATAATGGTAGAATCTTGCAAAAAACGAAACGTACCGACAACCGTGTAGTAATTCTTTCTATCTGGATTCACAAACCGGACAAGAATGTATATAGATTATACGGATATACACTGGATATGAATTGGTGAAAGTCCGTCAATGTGTCGTACATTGAGAGTCCGGTCTGCTGCTGCTGCTGCTGCTGCTGCTGTTCTGGCAGTAAACGTATTCCACCATCATATAAAGTACTAAACAGATTAAAAATTACTTTTTTCAATCGAAACACACACACACACACACACACATTATTGTACATACTCACGAATCGTTTATACGTATATAGTAATATCTGTATTCTAGATTCAATTCTCTCCTTTTTTTTTTTTTTTCTTCTTCTTCATTTTTTTCTTTTTCACAAATATCTTTATAATTAATATATGTATATGTATATATGTATGTATTGGAATTTAATGAAGCTTATCCCCAAAGTACGAGTTTAATGTGTATAAACAATGATGTAAGAATAATTTGTACCTGTATTTTTTTTTTTTCTTTTTTTTCTTTTGGGTTATCGTTTTTTGATTTTTCGAATTTCTTTCTCGTTTTATCCCCTGTGTCTAATCTGCGTTTTTTTCTTCTCTGATTCCCTGGTGCAGATGCATGCTCGTCACGGTCTACGCCAAAGCCACGACCACCGATGCCGACGCCTCGACCCAATATCACATTCCACATGTACCCGTGTCCGCAAGACTACGCGCAATGGTATTGTCTGAACGGAGCTACTTGTTTCACCGTTAAAATTGCCGAATCGCTTCTCTACAATTGTTTGTAAGTATTTCGTTTTCTCTCACCACGGCATTGCAACAGCTATCGGCGTGTACGATGGTGAATTTAGTGCAAATATTTATATGTATATATATACATATATAGGTGACTGCAGGTCATCTGCATGATGGTTTAAATATTTTTATGAAATTTATACGTTAAAAGTGACGATGAAAATAAGGAAAAAAAGAAAGAAAGAAAGAAAAAATAAATCCATTTTTCTCGTCAATGCTGCAGTTGATTGGTATTACACCGTATGTATATATACATATATATATATATATATAATGAAAACACGTTAGGAGTTTTGGCTTAATTTCGATTCGACGATCAAAGGAGGAAATAGAAGTAATATTGTTAGAGGTATAAATATATGTCTATGTATATACCATATATATATATATATATATATATATATGATGACAAAGGAGGAGAAAACCCGGCAGACCCTCCCCGTAGCTTTATAGCTCTGCTGCTGCGAGTCTTTGACGGTGGTCAGGAAAGCGCTGCTGCGGTAATTACCGTGGGAAACTCACTCTGTCTTCGTCGAACTTGAACGGCAAACAGTCCGCGTTTCCGTGATCGCGGTCCTTTCATTAGGTACAATTCATTTCACCGCGATGTTATATACAATATATGTTGTACATTGTATGTACGTACGTAAATACCTATGTGTATTTATAAACTTATGTATAAACATAACGATGCTGACCGCTGATATATATATATATATATATATATATATATAGATGTGTATATAACTTGTCGCAGGTTGTAAGAGAATATCTGTAAGAAATCGTTGCAATCGTTACAGTTCCATGTTATATTGCCTGTGTATAAGAACGGGAATGAATCCGTGATCGTACAAAGATATCACTTGCGAATCTTGTTAAGCTTCGAAACTTCTGTGAGAAGAAAAAGAGAACAATAAAAGGAAAAGGAAAGAAAAATAAATCTATAAATCTGCGGGTATTTCCCAGCAGAAAATAAATGCGTATATATGTATAATGAAAACGTGACTGAAACTGTGTTTACCGTAGGTATGTACGTTTGTGAAAATTTCTTTCTTGGAACCGAAGGTTATTTTATATTTTCTTTATTTTTTTCTCCCCCCCCCCCCCCCCAAGTTTCTTTTCTCTCCTTTTGGTCAAGTGGGATAAAAATCGTAAATCGCCTTTACGCACGTAGGTATGTCAGAGAGAGAGAGAGAAAGAGGGTTTGTCGGTTTTCGGTGACCGTTTGAAGAAGACCGCAGGAAGGAAAGACGCGGGGCGGGTTGAATTGTCCGCAACTGATGGCTGAATTCTGGCATGCCGCGGTGCGGGAACCTATAGACTAGACTAGTAGCTCGGGGATCCGGGAATGGAATAATTTGAATCGTAGGTTGCTCTCTCTATACCTTCCACCTTCCTATATATATATATATATATATATACATACACCTGGAGTTACTACGCGGTAAACGCGCGCGGCGGGTTCCCGAAGCGGCGGCATACGAAAGAATGAATATATAGGAGAAAAAGAAATAGATGCAGGAATTATGCCGGAGTTTAGACGGTCGGCGAACGACGTTATTGTGCCGGCTAATCCTTACCTTCTTCAAGGTAACACGTCTGCCAAAAATTCCTAAACGCGCGCACGCAGCAGAGTTTTCGTCTCCGTTCTATATGCGTCTGTCTGTCTGTCTATCTATCTATCTATCTATTTATTTATCTATCTATCTGTTTATGGTTTTATCTATATATGTAGGTAGGTAGGTAGGTATAAAGATGAGAATTTGACGAAGAGAGAGAGAGAGGGGAGAAGGAGGGGGAGGAGAAGACCTCCCAGACGTGCGAACCACTGAATCATTCATACTTACTCCTCCTTGTACCTATGTGTTTGTGTAAATTCTATTCACCTATGTGTATATGAAATATTTGTACGTATAAGAGACAAGAGATGAAACGAATTTCGGCCATCTACCCCTTTACTGATTATCCAGTTTTGCAAAAGTTTCTCTCGTTTTGCCATTTATTTCATCATCTTTACGATCACGCGAAGCAATCTTTTGTACTAATAAGTTGGAAAAAGTGTTTGAAAAATGGGAAATTGACAAAGATTAGTTTCATACGTATGTATGAATGTATGTATGTTTCATATCGTTTTCACGTAGAGAAATTCTTATAGTACGTGAATCTTTTTTTTTTTCAAATGAAATCGTGTGAATTGTATGTATTTGTGCAAAGTCTTGGACATTGGAGTTTCATTGACAATGTTGATTATAATTTATGCGGTGAAAAATGTTGAAAAATATTCTTACTTTTTCCAGATGTGCGAACGGGTATATCGGGCAGAGATGCGAGTTCAAGGATCTGGATGGTTCCTATTTACGTGAGTGTATATTATATACGCTTTGAAATGTATCGTAAAAAAGATGTGAAAAAGAAAAAGAAAAAGAAAAAGTCATTAAGTGTGTTGACAAGTTTTAGTTTCTGATTCATTCTTGAAACGCTCAAGTTGTTCGTTGTTCAAGTTTTTATGCAGAAATATTTTACACGTTTATTGAATCTCAAGGGATCAAGTTATTTGCAATATTTACCCATCGCTGTCTTTGTTTTTTGTAATTTTTTTTAAACCTTTTTTTGTCCATCTTTCCAGCTTCGCGGCAACGTGTGATGTTGGAAACTGCGAGCATAGCGGGAGGCGCCACCATAGCAGTATTTTTGGTTGTTATTATTTGCATAGCTGCATACATCCACTGTAAACGTAAACAAAAAGAGCTGCGCACCAGGTGAGTTGTTTACATGCAATGATTCGTATGGAACAATTAATGAATGTATATACGTATATTTTGCCATGGAAAAAGAAAAGTACCATTCGATTTGTGATATCCGATAACTGTATGTTCACCGATTTCTCTTTATCTCTCAGCAGTAACTGTGTCGACACTGTCGATGGACCAGGCCGGGATCCAGAAATTAGGCCGTTCAGTAACCACGGTCGTTCGCTGAGGATTTTCATGGCGAAAAATTCCAACCACACTGTAAGAGAAAACCTGATTAATGATCTTTGCATTTTTCAGTTATAGACGCATACTTTGAATCTCCTTAACAGATTTGGTTAGCCTGGTAACGACTCAAACCCGAATTGCTTATTTTTCAGAACGGGAGTCCTTCCATAGAACAAACTAAAATGCCGGAGTGGAATTACTCTTCACCCGAATCGACGAGAATGGCATCGATAAGCGAAGGGAAACGGTCAAACAATCAGTAAGGGAAATTGAAGGAAATAAACTGGAAAGTTTCTTCCGGCGCTTAGTTATCAAGCTGTCTTTAATAAACTCTGTGACGAAAACCAAAAAGTGCTCTGACTGCTGCACCACTCACTTCTCGTGTTCGTTTCCTCAGCATCTGTACGTTGCTAACTTTTGCTGATCAGAACATAGACCGTCCCTTCGATATGCAATCAGCGAACGCCCAAAAAAATAAACACATGCGCGCATGCTCTAATCAGTGACCAAATAATTGTTAATGATGATAATTATATCGAAGCGCACAGAGGGTCCTTTTTTTCTACCTCTGTATCGAGAGTGTTAGTCCGGAACGAAAAAAAAAAGAAAAAGAAAAAAAAGTGATGATGTGTACACAGTGAAGATAGCGACAAGACACTGATTGATCAAAAAACTCTATACATATATACATAGATATATATATAAATATACATATATACATATATATTTATTTATATATGTATATATTCACTAATAAAAGATAAAAAAATACTAACCAATATTGATGGGATTATAAGAGAATTTAGTTATATTATGTAGCCTGGTTAGAGTAAATGAAAGGAATTTTTTTAAGTTCCTTTAAGCAGTAAAAACAGATGCCTTGTGCTTAGCGCGCACTTATATACATATACACACTCGATATTCAATATAGTCTGTTAATCAGACGGACGACGCGTCGATGCCCGTCCCTCGGGAATCCTAACTGATAGATAATCTACCAATAATTAACCGTCGAAACATTCCCAACGTGCAGTTTATGTCGTAAAATAAAGAAAATTACCTAATTTCAACACCGGGTAGAAAGGGCACCACTTCGTAATCGTAATTATTTATTATCAGGGCTCGGTTTGGGACCGAAGCTTTTGTTCATTGTTCGATCATTTCCTTTTAATGTATCTCCTTTTTTTTTATTACATGATATTTTAAATCGATCCGGTAAAGAAAGATTATTGTGTGTGAAAAGAAGCGTAAAACGGATAAGACAACTATTTAAAAAAAGGTCTAACTGTTAATTTATTGCCAATAATTCGTGTATTTATTCTTCTTTTTTTTCCACTTTGTTCGTCATAAAATCACAGCCGAGAGAGAGAGAGAGAGAGAGAGCAAGATAAAGACAGAAAGAGAGAAAAACAACTGTAAGCAAAATCGATCAGTTCGAAATTTGAATATTTTTTAACGGTACGAATAAAATAGGTGAAAACTGTTTATAATAATTAACGTTCAGTTTCATTGATTCATATTTATTTTTTATTACACTTTTTCTGTGTTTCTTTCCCCTCCCGAATACGGATTAATTTTTATAATTTTTAAATTATAATTATGGTCGGTGCCTATGGTTATGAATTTTTACTTGTAAGCAGCAACAAGTATGAATTTCTATAATACAAAGTTCGCTTTATAATTGAAAGCGTAGTAAACGCGAGTGAGGCGGGCCTCTTTTGTAAATAGTAAATTATCTTTAGGGCTGCCCACGTGCCTAACTTATATTACATATGTACACGCGAAACGAACAAAATGTCGAGTCTGTTATTATTGCTATTATATTAAATCAATTACAAAAAGTGATTCCCTTGCAGAACACCAATCTATTGTTGTTTCGTATTACGAAATATATTATTATTATTATCATTATTATTATTATCATTATTATTATTATTATTATATAAATAAAACGCTAATTTAATTTAGTCTGTAACGTATATAATTATTTCATAGGATTAACATAATAACATGAAATATCCAATTGATGATTTGTATATTTGTAGATAATACTTCAGGAACATTTATTCTCTTCTCTTTCTTTTGTGTTTTTTTTTCTTTTTTTTTTTAAATCTGTTCTGTTTTCCTTCCTCTTCTATTTACGTATCTATACATACAAATCTATTTATATATTTATATTTATATATAAGTATATAAATAATTTAAGTGACAATTATTACTTTGTAATAGTTGTTATTGATCATTTTCCCCCAGTATTTAAATTAGACCTAACGCGTGGATATAACAGAGAAATAGGTAGTGGAAAGAATGAAGAGAAAAAATACGAACACACATCACAAAACGCGTAGCCTCAGAATATTATTTTTTTTCTTGTATAAAGAGAATCATACGATAAAACGGAGTTGAAGAAAGTGAAAATAAAAGTAAAATAAAATTTATAAATAGTAATAGGTAAACGTAAATATTGTATTCTTATTTAACTTTTCATTATACTTTATTATATTGTACTTGGTTCCTAATTTATTATTATTATTATTATTAATAATAGTATAATAATTGTAATAACTTTTTATAAGAACATGTTGCAACATGTTATGCGGTGCGATTGATGATATACGTGAGCGAATGCGTGACGGGTGAAATTGAATGAAGCGTGTGACGTGCAGAGCCGGCAGTGGCCTTTGTTTTTCTACTCTTTTTTCCTAACTTTTGTCTAACTCAGTCGACTGCGAGAAAAAAAGAACGTAATAAAACTAAACTACTACGTATGTAGATCGGTAATGACGATATTCTCGACTATAATAGTACAGTACCAAAATCGTAGTAGAGCTATTAACGAACCTGTAACGTGATCTAATATATTTAAAATAACACGTGAAGACAGTGGTGGCATTTGAATACATCGGACAGCACCACATGTATCTTTTTGTTTCTAACAATCACACCACGCCCCTCCGTTGTACAATCCAGATTTTTTGCCAATTAATTTTGGATTTTTTAGATCATTAACAATGATAACAATTAAATATATTTTCTACCGTGGAAAATCGGTTACAAAAATATCAATATTACAATTTGTTAATTCTTTGTTGCCCGGCAGGTAAAATTGATTGTTCGTAGGGGTATGGTTATTCTTCTTTCTACTGTTACCTATTTATTTCATTGAAGTTTGCAAAATATCATACGTCGTTATACCTTACATACTTGTGGTTAAAGCTGTCAGTTGTATATGTACCAAAGTGACGCAATCGTCATTGCAACTAATAAATAGTAATAAATAAATAACTAAATCCAAAGGAAACTGCTAACCTTATTAGCTAGAAAGAAAGAAATAATAAAAATGAAAAATCACTAATCGGCAATGTTGTAAAAAACATTGTTAATTATTTTTGTAAAGAAATATACATGTACCAGTGTGCTCTGCGTATGGAAGCTTACGGATATATGTTAAAATATTATTATTATTAAAAGTGAAAGAAAAAAAAAAAAAAAAGTATGAACAAAAAAAGAAAGAGAACTTGTAATCTTGTTTCCCAAAATGTTTAATAGCATAAAAAAATAATTGAATTTAATTTATTTACCACGATTTTTAGTTTTATTGCTCTTGACTGGTACTATGCATACATACACGTAATCCAATTATTAATCATGGTTTTTTTCTGTTTCTTCTCCTGCTGCGACGTCGCGAACTCTAGCCTAGCTTGAAAGATGATCAGTTTTCTATGTACTATAGACTAGAATCTTTTGCATACTCATTGAACGTCGTAGCGAGCCGATTTTTTTTATGTCGTACCCCGTCTTATCGGGATTGCTTCAACTCTATTGGTTACTACGTAGTTGTCAGCCGATGTTATTAGAGGTACAGGATCTAGGTAATCGGTCAGTGACCTTCTGTTACTAGAAATACAGGATCTAGGTCATCGGTCAGCAACCTTCCGATCCCCAATGAATCTAATCAATTGTCACGTGTAATGTGTCATGAAAAGGACTATACTTTTATCATTTATTTCAAGGTAAATTAACAACGCCGAGACTCGATTTTCTTATGTCGAAAAAATATGTATTATGTATTATATCGTTTAAATCTACATTTTACAAAGTATACTTGAAAACATTGTTGAAATTTTCATGAATAATATGACAGAAGAATGAGAAGTAAACAGTAGCAATAATATAAAAATGTTGAATTGAGATTTTTTGTACTTACAATGTGGCCTGTAAGTAATACAGCTATATTATACGAACGTTTTCGTTGTAGTTCAAGATCTACGAGCAAAACGTAAAAACTGAGCAAATGTTATGTAATCATTCAACTACCGAGTTATTAAAATTTGAAATTACCCAAGTAATTTTGATTACCTTGCATCCAAAGTAAAAATGAAAAATAAAAAAACAAAAAAATTATCTTCATGTCGTGTCTCTAGAGATTTTATTGATAAGGTAATGTGATTATACCCACTGCTAAAGCCCTTGTTTGGCATAGTAATCAGAAACACTGAACCTTAATGCTCAGAAGAAATGTGTCAATGAGGTATCGAGAAAATGAAAGGAAATCATTGTAAACATCTAAACTAAACTATAACAATATATGTGGCAAACCTAGTTTGGATCACATCTTTGCACAGACAGGTAATTTTCTACAGTTCTTTTGAATTAATTTATGCCAGTAGCCGGGTTGGTGTACACGGAACAAGTTAGTCAGTAGCCGAATCGTTGGTTCAGAAATCGGTTCGCAAGGTTTCCAATTTAAAAGGGCCTTTACTACGACATCTAATTTGTGTCGACTTAAGCTTAATAGTGCTGTTGCAACACCTTCTTGTTGTTGCATCGAACCTGTAATCAATTTTTCGATAAAATCAGATTTTTTCTGTAAGTAACATCAGTACAGACTTAAATTGAATTCAAATAATTCTCAAACAAATTTACCTTCTCCAGATTCCATGAGAGCACACAGCTGTTCAAGGATGTTTTTCACCAAACCTTCCGGGTCATTTACCGAAAATGATCGCATTATGTAACCTGAAACACGTTTTCTCATGTTGTTCTCATCATAGAAGTACAGCTGTCATAACGTCAAATGATACATACCTAGGAGGCAAAAGGCATCGTATATAGACGGATGAATCCTTTCAATGATCATCTGCAACAAGCCACCCTGAACAATATTTTTATAAGCCCAGCTGGTGCCTTTCTTTTTAGCGAGAAGTATTATTGCTGTATCTAAACCGTTTTGACGTTTATCTGAAAGTAAAACATTCAAACCACAATAATTGTACTGCACATATTACAAAGTGGAGCAGGTACTATTATTTTCAATTATATAATATACTCAACATTCACCATATGTACCTTTCAAAGCAGTCATAAAACTCTTTGTTAAATTTGTACAGGAAGGATCGTCAAACGTGTAATTATAGTAGCCAGAAAGAAGTTTCTTCAGGGGCAAGAACTTGGGGAATGATGTATCGCCGTCCTGCATACCTATCGCCTGAGTTAGGCACAGAAGCAGTGGCTCTGGAAACGGTATCAGTCATAATTAAATGAGATATATTCTATTCTTTCTTTGGGTGATTGAAGATTTGAGAGTTTGTCACATGGGTAAATAAGTAAAGTTCCTACCATTGCTTGTTCCAGCCATGGGTAATACTTCAGGCCAGCTAATAAGAATGGTGTACACGAGGGGGATTGCCTTCTTCCCAAGGCAATATAAAGCATCGCAGCATAAAATTCTCACTTTTTCTCTGTCTTTCTGTACTCGAGCCAATGCAGTGAAGGCACGTGTTAGTTCTTGTACAACTTCTACCTGAAGTTTGTTAAAAATATTCTCTGAATTTCTTTGATATCATAAAGAAATCAATACATACTTGGAACTATGCTATTTTACACAATTAGACATTTTTGGAAACTTAAAAATCTTATTTTGTTAATTAATGTTTTTCAGAGAATAGTGTAAAGTTCTTTAGCATGTAATTGTCATTAATATAATTTGTGCAATGATCGACCTCAGGTGCGTAACCCAGCCGGAAAAGCCTATACTCGATTCCAGTTTGAACAAGTCTGATTAGGTCAGGTATCGTGCGATTTAGGACAACCAGCATAGTGATAATTCGCTGTTGTGTTTTTGACAATATCGGAGCTGGAGGTGTATAAGTACGATCCAACAACTCATTTTCCTCTGCTTTTGTGCACAAGAAGTCAACTGTACACCTGCAAGAAGTGGTCTAATAATACCTGAATATCAATTTGACAAGAAAAGTGAAAGAAAATGCGAACTCACTTTGCTATTGTATGTTTTTTAAAGTGCGAAAGCTTTTCAGTCGCATTTGCAAGCATGGTTGTTGTCCATTCTTCATTTTCAACTAATTCAGACAATTCCTTCAAGACTAGATTTTCTGAAAAGAAAATGTTTTTTAATGAAATTCTACAGGAGTTGGACAACTTTCGTTTTTAGCATCGCAATTATCAACTTACCCTTTTTTTGCTGTACCTTTTCATTGAATTTCTTGCGTTTGCTGGACTTCTCTTTCGCAATGTTAGCTTGTTCCACTAAATATTGCTGGAGCAGCGATATTGGACTAAAGCCTTTGTTGTATTGCATATTGACATTACACGTTGCTAAATCTGTAGCATTTGATGCAGTCTCGTTATTCGGTTCCTCATTGTCATGTTTTAATGAATTTTTTGAAGGGCTCAACAATATACTTCTTGATCTCAACTCTCTGATCGGACTAGGAGATAACGCATCAACTCTTCTCCTCTTATTGTACGTTCGCCTCGCCAATATGGGAGTAGAGTTCTCATTGTCGAAAGTTTTGCTTCTCGAGTCTTCACATTCATCAGATTTTACCGAAATCGAAGTATCATGAACATCTGACGCTACCTCTAACACGTCATCATTATCAGGAAAGTCTGGTGAATGAATAACATCACTGTGGGAAGCAAGATCCACTTTCGTTATCCGTGATATTGTCTTAGGCTTATTAGATGTAAAGTTTTTGTTGACTGTATCTTCAATAGCTTGTGTGGGTTCGTTACTTGACGATGCTGTACTATTAGATCTGTTGACTATGGTTTTAGATCTTAAGATTCTTAGCGGTGTATTACTTTTGCTAACTTGATCAGAATTAGGTACAGGCGAGTCTTTTCTTGTCTCGATACTCTCCGAGCATTGCATAGCATTGCATGAATTTGCAACACTGCCAACGTCAAAATACATTCTGGGTATAACAATACACGGTTGAAGAGAAATTACTTCCTTGTTAACTGAACTTTTATTTACAGTGGATTGCCTCGTATTTGTACAATCATTGGATATACTTTCGTCAATGTTGCCATTGCTGCATGTGACACTTGGTTTACTTGCCAATGAGGAGAATTCAGTATCACTGATATCATTTGATCTATTTTCACCTACAAGCCGAGTTTGGGAATTGAAATCCGTTCCGTGACTGGTGTTTTCTGTATCACCCACACAGCCATTAGATACTTCCACTGCCCCAACATGTTCATTTTCAGAATTATCCATTGTATTATTGCTAACAGACTTATCTTTGAACAAAGATTTTTCTGGTTCTATAATCTTTGGTAATTTTGATGAATTGGAAATCATCCCATAAATAGATCTGTTTTCTGGTTTGCGAGTGGTATGCGCTATTCTATGTTTCTTCACAGGGCTGTAATCATTGTTGACATTCAAACTTGTTTCATTTTCAACTAGTTTTGGTGAACCAACGTCATTTCCGCGTTCACCATTGACATCTGCATTCTCTATGGACACTTTAGTAGGGACTAAATGTGACTTTTTGTTATTTACAGACACAAAATTCTTCATTGGGGGCTCTGTGATGCTGGAGCTCTTTTTTAAATTGCTAATTTTTTTTATAAATGAAAGTTTTGTCGACTTTTGTGCCGGTTTCTCCACACTCTTAGTTTGTTCATTAGAAATGAATTGTACCGGTTCATGTTCAAGTACATGCTCAGAGGGTCTATCAGAATTTTTCACTATTTCTTGATCCATGAACTCCTCTGTTTTTGGCGATTCCATCTGCTTTTTCTGGCAAAGTTGTTCATCCATGAATACGTCTGAATCAAGATCTGAATGACTCGGCGATGTGCCACGTGAGCTTGCAGAAAATAAGCTCAATAGTTCCTTAGTTCTTTTCTTGGAGCGTTTTGATGACTTAATCTTTGTCTCTTGACAGTTTAGTAGAGGTGATTCGGCTCTTAACCGATCATTCGATGCCTCGGAATGCTTTTTAAGCATATTGCCATGATTTAAGTCTCCAAGTTCTCTTACTGGAATAGGATCAATGTGCCATCCTGTTGTACTGTCTTGCAACTTTTGTTTTTTGTTGGCCAACTTTTTTCCACGCCTACTGGATTTCTGAATATTATTTGGCCACCTTCTCTTCCGATTTATCAAACCTTGTTGCCAATTTTGAAATTCTAGAAATTCAGCCTGAGTTTGCATCATAGTTCCAGATTGAAATACATTAGGATAGGGTGGCGCTGCATAACAGTTTTTGAGATACTGGCAACTGGAACATTGATTTCTGACTGGCGCATCTTTTTTTACAGTCTTTTGCAGCTTCCGTTCAAGCAGGCAAATTTTACGCTCTAATCGCTCGAAATCCGACTTTGATATGTCAGAAATCTTTTCAGCACGTTCCAAATTTTGACTCAGATTGCATACACTGTCGTTTATGGCTTCAGGCTGTACCAATTCCCTCTCAGCTGAATCTTGAGGGTTTGTGTGCAGCCGGGTAATCACTGAAAGTATAGGTTCATTGATGAAATGATCTTTAATCCAAATCAAAAATAAGTAACAAACGTGCTTACCAGGTTTTCTAGGGGGGGATGTAACTTCTGTAATGAGAACAGGACAGGTTGACATCTGATTGAGTATCTGGTTCAATGGAGCAGGGTCCAATTTTACTTCACATTTTGTACAAAATAGAGGATACGGATCATCTTTTATGCTGTAAAAATCGTTGGTCAATACGCATTTGTCCACCATTTTCGCTCTGAATATGACTGGTTCAAGTTCATTACCGGTACAGGTAGATTTCTCATGTGTGATCTTGGTTTCTGTAGAAAAAACATTGAGTAATTATTTGTAATAGTAATATTGATAACCAATAAAACAAGATGCTGGTTTTTTAAGGATACATACCCTTTTTATTTTGATTTTTTGCCGTACCAGCAGTTTTCAAAACATTCATTTGCATCTCCATTTCTTTAATTTCAATTTCGTGTGACTTTTTCACTTCCTTCAATTTGGTTTCCAACAGCTTTATTTTTTCTGAAAAAAAAAAATGGTAGAAACCATGTGTTTTAGGAAACCTGGGTAGAACAGTAGTTAAGTCAACGAATGTGGACACAGCATATATCGTACCTTTCCAGTTATCTTCTTTTTTAGATTTTGCTGTGTGAATCTGCTCTGCCTCCCGCATTTTACATATAAGCTGTTGTACATGCTGTCGATCCGCCGCGATTTTGATTTCTTGATCCGATATTGTCTTTGAAAAATTGTCAATCTTTTGCCGGTACTCATCATTTTCCTAGAAATAACAACAGTCAATTCATCAATGTTGAGCTTATGAATGGAATAATAATTTGAATGGCATTCCCGATTATTTTTTAGGAGATTATTGAAACGTTTGGTACTCACTAGCCCTAATTGAGTGATTTTAATCAGGCTTGAATTATGCTTCTGTGTTATTGTTTCGACATTATGCTTGGCTATTTCCAATTCATTATTAACTGCTTGACATTCCTTTATTTTGTCATTATATTGCTTTATTAACTCGCTGCAACAGACGAGAAGAAATTATTTCATACGTCTTAACAGATTTATAAATCATTAGCAGCTATATTCATTAGCAAAACTCACTGGGATAGGCTTAGTTTTTTCTTCAACAGAAGGTGCGATTCCTTGAGCTTTTCCACCTTGTGATTTTCATCCTGTAAAAAATTTGTACGTTATTAATTGTGAGTATAATGTCAACGTGGGTGAAATGTCTCACAAGTATTCACATAGGTTTAAAAGCTAAACGAAGGATAATTACCGGGGATGATATTGGTCTTTCCATGTTAAATATGGAGAGCATCGTGTTTTGGGATCTCAGACTGAATGACAATATCTCAGGGAGTATAAAATTCGTTGAGGAAACGTTGGTACAACATAACCTAGACACAACCCGTGGTAGCTAACCTGACTTTCGGCTAATTGACATTGAATAATCAGAGCTGAATTTAAACTTCCCGAATTAACTCACCTGCGGTTCTAAGCTGTCCTCGTTTTTTGCAATATCCATGCAATCCATATCTGTTAATTTCAACCCACAAATATCGGAACAAAAATACGGCGGATTTGACATGAGACAAATTCACGCAAAAAAAAATCCTAGCGAGCCACCATGAAAGTTAATACCAGTAAACATTCGCTGGTATTATTGTTTTTTCTAATTAGTTGATCAGTGTGGTTAGCTGTTATTCTGGTTTCCTGTGCAAATCCATGCGCAGTAAATACTAATTGCCGGTACGATTAAATTTGTAAATAAAGCGACTTGAATGTACTGAAGTGTTGATATATACATTGTAAGAAGAATCGAATCACGTTGCTATACAGACATGCAGTTTTAGATAGTACATCGTATTCACTACATTGTATTGTACGTTGACCAAAGTATATTATATGCATTTATGTATCATACATTTTCATTTTACGTCGCCATGTAGAATGCAGAATACATTATTGGAAACTTTTTAACAGCAGTTGTTTCATCAAAATTTTAATGGTCATTGGTCACCGAATTCTTAGACCGGACTGCAATTTCTACGTAAGTGTCTGAATTTGCAGAGATTATTACTTGCAGCTACTGTTATAATGTCATAGATGGTTATAGAATGAACCAATTGAATATTTCTTCTTATAATCAGATTCAATACGATCCACGATCGGATTTTTCACGGTCTATCAATGTCTCTATCTATGAATGTTGAATCAAGTTAGGAAATTTACTCATCATATTGCGCATATTATTACTATGTGTGTACTAATCCTACTTTCCCGTTGTACGAGATAATGTATATCATTATACTTTTCTGTTTCACGAAATGTAAATATTCATATGTATTTATCATTTCTCTTCCGTTTAAAAAAAGAACCTAATTTTTATTTTCCTGATCTCTTCTATATTCCGATTGTATTTGTCTTTATTTTATCTCAAGCGAACTGCTCTTTTTTCCAGTTTGCTAGCTGTTTCCCACAGAATTCTACTTATTCTTTGCTGAATCATTTCTTCCTGATTTGGCTAATCATTGTGTTTGTCGTATTTTTCCCTATTGCAGAAATTGTCCCCTAACGTTAACTGAAGATTTATATAATATGCAGAGTGATCAAATGTAAATAATTATCTACGTCAATAATAACAATTTTTATTTAAAATAGTACGAGATTTGTTTTGAAGGTTCTTGAGAGCCATTTGAGAGCCTGAATCCAAAGACCCAAAGAGCTCTCTGCGAATCCCTTTCATGCTGCGGAATCACGGACTTATGCGGAATACTACGGACTGCTTTCTGACTATTCGTAATTTGTAGCATATTTCGGAACGCACGCTGAATCCTCTTTGGTAAGCGTATGTATTTACGCAGATTGCAGAGCATGTGCAGAGCAACGACCAACGACTCTACTCTCTAGAGTTTTGCAAGGTCCGGGGCGATATTGACGTAGGCGGTGACGTAAACGTGTAGGAATTGACCGTGATGAAAAATTATTAACTAGGTGACTGTGGTTTTATTTACTTTCCGCCCTGTCACGATTAAACTCGAGCATTCGGTTGGTTTTCTGTGGAAACAATAATGGACAGCAACAAAGACGAGGCGGAACGATGCCTAGAGTTTGCCGAGCAGTTTATTATCGAGGGAAAATGTGACAAGGCCGAGAAATTCATACAAAAAGCTCAGAGGCTCTTTCCAACGAAAAAAGCTGAGGGTACGTGGTTTAGTGCGGGTTACCTGCGCAATACATTAATCAATTATCTTATACCACGCGACATTATTTTCCGTCGATATTTGACTACATTCATTACTCGGAATTTACGTAACTGCGCACTGAAAAAAACGACCGTCGTTGTTAACTTCGCATACATTTTTATCTTTTAAACAGTCGATTTATATCACCTGTTTAGTATTTAATTTTATTTCTCTACCACCATCATACAAAAGTTAACCTGTTTAATCATATTATTGGTTTTCTCCGATCTCATAACTAAGTGTCAAAAAGAAAAACGTGACTAACTTTAATTTTCTTACTGTCACAGATCTGTTAGTGAAGCTATCAATGAATTCAAAGCAAAATCAAAAATCTGAAGGCGAACCTGATCTTAGGAAGCGTCAAACTGCCTCCAAGGATGGCAGCCAGTCTCATCAGAATAGCAATGACTTCAGCAAGGACCAAATAGATGCTGTCAAAAAGTATACAGTTCCACATTTTCATTTCACACATTCAGACCAATTTTTTTTATCATGGAAGTATTCAAGAATCCAGAAAAACAAACTAAACTTCACTGACGGCAGAATACAGTATTGTATAAATTGATAACATTGTCAGTATCCTTATTTTTGTTGTGAAACTTATAGAATCAAGAAATGTAAAGATTACTACGAAATTCTTGGTGTAACTAAAGATGCAACAGACGGAGATATTAAAAAGGCCTATAAAAAATTAGCCCTCCAGTTACACCCTGACAAAAATAAAGCTCCTGGGGCTGCCGAGGCTTTTAAAGGTAAGCTTCACGTATAAGTCAAGTACGAATTCTTTAACTCATATCCAGCACGAAAAAACTTGATTCATGTTCAGAACATTATGGTACATATCTTATAAAAACAATTTATACACCTGCATAATGTTTGTTAATTTCTAACTAAAAAATGAATTCTTTTTTATGACATTTACAGCAATTGGTAACGCTGTCGCAGTCCTTACAGATCCTGAAAAAAGGAAACAATATGATCTATATGGCTCTGAGGAAGAAAGGTTACAGAACGCACACAGTCGGCAAACCCATACTCACTACAATTACACTCGTGGTTTCGAAGGTAACAGCTTTCTCGTGCATATTTTGTTAATACTTCACAAGGACCAAAATTCTCATATTCTGAGAGGTGCCATGAATTTCGCACTAAGCAATAACATCGGATTTTCCGTTTTAGCTGACATTACTGCTGAAGAACTTTTCAACATGTTCTTCGGTGGTGGTTTACCACAACAAAATGTCTATGTCAGGCGAGGTGGGGGGCGGTGGGCTCGGCAAACTGATGCTCAAGCGCAACATACCCATGCGCAGGTACAGTACTATTTGTAAAAATTATTTCTGCTACTGTTTCTACAAACATCAATAATGTAAAATTATTATCATCATTTCAGCAAGCAAACGGTTACACGGCATTCCTTCAAATGTTGCCTATACTACTTTTAATCGTTCTGTCAATGATGAGCAGCTTCTTTATTTCTGATCCAGTGTACAGTTTGCACTCGAACGCGTAAGTAGTGTGATTAAATAAGAAAATCAGATTATGGGGAATTTACGAGAATGTTGTTTATATTTTTTTTGTAATACGGTCGGTGTGCAAAAATATGTCCCAAAAGCAAATACCTTAATATTATTATTATTATTTATATTATTATCTGTTATGCACGATTTACATGGTTTATGAATAATATATTTTCTTTTTCCCGTATACAGTAAATATTCCATTAAACGGACAACCCAAAGTTTGAAAGTACCTTATTACGTGAAAGAAAATTTCCATAGCGAGTATCAAGGCAGTCTACGGAGATTAGAAATATCTGTTGAGGAAGAATATATGAATAATCTCAGACAAGCCTGTTATCGAGAGAAGAACTACAGTGAGTATTCACGTTTTATGACTGTGAATTCATGAAAACTGATCAGAGTAATGGATTTTTATTCCGATGTCTTTTTTTCAGAAGAAACAATGATATGGAAAGCACAGAATTTTGCTGATAGAGAGTTACTCCGGCGAGCGCAAAACATTGATACACCGTCATGTAAAAAATTGCAGGAGATGCAAACAGCATAGTACTGATGATTATTTTACAAATAATAAGTGATTTCATTTTTTGTAGATAGATGTATATTATCTTTGCATTTGTAAAATGTATCGGATGCAAGAAAAACGAAAGACAGAGCCAAGTGCAGCATTTTTACAAAATCCATACTTGATACATGAATTTATAAATTTCCACTTGAGAACAGGCAGAATGGATGTGAATTGACGTTTTATTGTTAGGACGTCATTCATAACCTTAAGCTTTTCACCAATATTCTTCACAGGTATTCTTTTTTCTGGATGTAATAAATCTAACTTAAACCATGTTTTACCAATTTATATGTGTATGAAAAAGCTATTTATTCAAATTCTTGTCAGTTAAAATCGTGCACCAAAAATCTATGTATATTATGAAAAAAAAAACATTTTTTATTATCGTAATTGAATGCGACAATTAGCTTTTCTCATAAATACGGATGCAATTCACCGTACACTTCATTAGTCGAATTTATGGCAAAAATTTTTATCAAGAATTAGTATTTATTTAGTACCTCGTAAAACGTGTTGTTAAATATAGTTACTATGTTACTCTGGTTTGTAAAGAGAGTGCTCAATCAATGCAACTAGCGGAGTAGAGATTGTCCTTGCCATTTTCAAACCATGCATAAATTCAATGAAAAACAATTTTAGAGCGTCACTGGTTGATGATAAATTATAGAAAACGATTTGATGGTACATTGGTATTAAGAATGTCAAAGGCGCATTTAGTGTCTTGAATCACTGAAAAAAATGGAAGAAAACTATGTAAGACTTTTAATATACTCAGAGATTAATTTATTTATTTTGAGTCCGCGAAAATATTTACTTGTATCGATAAATCATAATTTCCTAAAGATCCTAGAATAAAACTCAAATATATCAACTTAATCTGAAACGATTTCTGTTCGTGCAGTGGTTCTATAAAACTGCTTCAACTTTATAACTAGTATTTAATTTACAATAAGATACTGGTATGATGTGCAAGTCGTAATTAAAATGAAGGAGCTGAAACGTTCTACAAAAAGTGTTTAAAGTTGCATTTATTAATAGGTAATACTACATCAGTTGAAGTATAGAATGAACACACTTCTGTTGCCATGTGTGACAAAACTTCCATCCAAATGTATCAATCTCATTATGTTGAACTTAAATTCTTCATAGCTTTATAAAATTATTCTAAACGTATTGGAAAATGAAATGATACTACTAACTCGATAATTAGTATGCGAATACAACTAAAATAAAAGTCAATTTCGTGTTAATTTTTTTTTTTTCTTGAGCCATTATTGAATAGCAGCTTAAAACTATACTATTTCTATTTTCTACTAACAGCTACTGATTCGTACCAGTAACATAAATTTGCAAATGACGATTCAAGAAGTACAGAACAAACTAAGTGAAAAAATCAAACTACTAACTTAAATTTCAATGTTATGATTATAAAAAGAATTAAAATAAGTAGAGGTCAAAGAGTGGGTTGTCTGGGTGTGCGAGTTTGTTATGCGAGATGACTTCTGGAATGTCATAATTTTGCAGTTAAATTAACAGAATAGTCTTCATATATGTTAATGGATTAATAATAGGAGAGAGACAAGATAACAACATTCTACATTCGAGGCCTTTTTGTGTGAGCTTCTACGGCTGTAGAACAATGTTCGGAAGAATCTGTGTGCCCATTAACTTGGGAATTTGGTGCTCCGCTACGCTTTCTCCTTGCTGTAGGAGACATCTGCTTCAAACACTCAACGTCGTTGAATACTACTTGAGCACCACCACCGCTCGTTGGAACAATGTCACCCTGTAAAAATATATATTGAAGTATTTGGGAATGAAGTACGATCAAATTGAGTAAAATATAGAACTACTAATTTCCAACATTCATAACGCACCTTGTATAGTTTAGTTTCTAGCTCTCCATCGGTATCATGTTCTTGGGCTACAAGACAATATCGGGATGCTCCTTCAGTGATGGCTTTTGGATCAGTTAGCCGAGTAATACTGCGACGACGATTCATCAAAGGCTGAAGAACAGTGCCAACAGGAACTAAAGCTCCAGGTCTATGGTCAACCCATCTGTCAGCGCTCTGTGATCGTCTGTGTCTAAGATTTGCCACTGGCACTTTATCCTGCGAGAAAATGGCAGACTATACATGAAATGTGTTGTTCGATTTTTACTTTCAATATCTTTTCATGCCATACCTTTCGAGATACGTGAGTATTTCCAGATCTTGCTGTTGCAGCTTCACCAGCATCACTAGGAGTCTGCGGTACGGCATCTTTAACAGGAATTCCTAGCGAAGTACCACTTGTTTCATCTACCAAAATTTGCTTTACAAGGCGCAGTTTGTCCTCTTTTTCTTTCATTTGATTCTGGAAAAATACGGGTTCCAAAGATGGATAAATTTCTTCTTGACAATTGTACATAGATGTCGCGAAATCATTTACCTGTAAATGTTGCCGCTGTTGTCGCAGTTTTATATCCAATTCTCGAGACATTTTCTCAGTTTCCGCCTGCATTTTGCTGTTGTATTTTTGCTTTACTCTTTGCTTATCTATTATTCGTTGGTTTAGTACCATGTCTCTGTCTTTTAGCTAGAAGTAGAACAGATATTCAAGTATGATGAAATAAGTAGAATTTGAATATCGTGTAATACAAAATATATTTGAACCTCGAAGTTCAACTCACTTCTTGCTGCAACGTTCGTATTGTGTCATTGGCACTGTTCAATTTACGGAGTAAACTGTCTATCTGTGCCTCTGTTTTACAAATATGACCTTCTAGAGCTGAAACCTATCAGGAGAACAAGCTTAATTGAAGATATATTCTGCTTGGTGTAAAACATGGACTGAACTGTACGAAGCGATTACCTTCTTTTTCTCCTGCTCATTGAAAGCTCTGGCAGAAGCATTTTCAACTTTTAGAGTCATATTTTCCTGCTCCAACGTTAGTAGCATTTTTCTGAAGTCCGTTTCTGAAATGAAGTGACAATAGTTAATATGTACGTGACAGTCAACATGGTGGTAAGACCAAACTTACGTTTTTGTTCTAGATCTGATCGTAAGATATTTCTTTTGTTGATGCGCTGCTCCAAGAATTGCATGAGAGTAGTGATTATCTGATCATTGAGTGGACTATTTATTTCCAATTCTGGGAACGGACCTCCCAAGCTGAAGTGATAGAGTATGGATGATTAAAAAATGACGAAGTGAGTAGATGGGCATATCTGGAGAGCCATAAAAATTGACGAATCATAATACCTGTACACTAGTCCTAGATCAACTTCTAGATCACCAGTATCAAGTCGCCTCTCTTTCTCCAGTCTACTTTTAGCTTCTTTGAATATCTAAGAATTTTTTCGAAATGTCATCATCATTCTCAATTATCAGTACGATTTATAGCCACCAATATTATTAATATGAAATCTGTGCAGTTTACCTTGTTGGCTTGTCTCCGACCAGGTGTAAACCCGAGGTCCAATTTCGTGGCTGTAGGTCGGGTGACTTGTACCTCTTGGGTCATTTCGGCAAACTTCATTACTTGCTGTTCCATGCATCAGAAGAAAACATAGAAATATTTAAATGACCACGAAATGGATCGTGAAGAATGGAGATACATATTGGATACATGTTGCAACAAACGTACAATTGTCTCATCGTAGTCGTCTGCTCTGGGATTAACACAGACTATCATTCGGACTTGTCCTTCACCATCGAAATAATTTTTGAACAGGTGCGTGAGCTTAGAATCTCTGTAAGGAACCATTTTATTTGTTCCCTGAGTTTGATTTTCTCTCAATATTTCCAGGCATGAACGAAGTGTCATCAGAGAATTATTTATGTTTCCTAAATGTTTGAGAAATTGGCAAACATCAGCTGATGAATTTTAAAAATTTGAAAACTCATTGTAATCACTATCAGTAGTTAAATACAACTCACCCGCTTCTCTCAGTCTTTGACCTGTATTTTTAGTTCGATTTGTACGCTCACTTCCGGCAAGATCAACCAGGGAAAGCTGACTGATACAGATCACTCTTTTATCTTGTATTACTTGTTCACCTTGACAGTCTAGTGGTGCCTGGGTAAAAGATTGAGCTATTAGAATGGTCCAGGAATAATGAATGAGCTCGATAATTACCTGTACTAATCTAATTGTGAAGACGCTGTGTGATCTACTAGATTCTGCGTTCAGAGCTGTGTGAGCAACCCGGCGTCGCCGTTGCCCACGTTGAAATACCTCAAATGCTTCTTCAGCACTTTTAACTTCAACCTCAGTAACTGCATGAACATACATATTTTTGTTTCCATCTTCTCGTACGATTTTACTCTGCAGAGATCTAATTATGAACAAAAATAATAGTTGGCACAAACTTCTTGAATTTTAGGCGATTCTTAAAATGTACAAGGTAAACGTATACGATATTAAGTTAGAAATTCGTCTTTTGTTAGTATTTAAAAAAACATTTTTGACAATGGGAATGAACAGCAAGTGCTTACTTGACCCTAACATCCTCGTCATCAAGCAGATCGTAAACACTATTGTTATATATTTCAACGTAAGTGACAAAAACTGCGTAAACATTATCATGTTCAACTGGCAGAACTTGTGACTCGTCCGCTTCCCTCACAATCATTGGATTGCTGTCACTATCGCTGTCACCTTTTCGACTAAAACAATGGAAAAAAATCTGTGTTATTAAACATTCACAAAAACTTTAATAAAAATTTTCAGAAATTAATCACTCTTACTTCCGACCCAATTTTCCAGGACGAGGAGTCATAAAGCCAGCATGGAGCTCATTCTGCCGATCAAGCATAGCATCTGTTTCGCTCTGTACATCAAAGCCATTGAGCTTGTCGGGTTTGAAGATAAACTTCTTGGCTTGAAAGTTGGCGATGCTATTAAATATGACATCCAAACAGCGTGGCATTATTCCCCCATTCTGAGGTTCCCCAGTCATTGTGTAAGTCTTGCCGCTACCAGTGACTCCATAGGTAAATAATAGACTGTTTTTGCCTTTTACAAGATTTTCAATAAGTGGAAGAGCCACAGTATTGAATACTTCTCGTTGCCCAACATCTGGGACAAATACTTGATTGAACGTAGTTTGAATTTCCTTGTAATTTCCGTTCCTGAAATTCGCAGCTGACTCTGGCGATGTTATCACTATAGTTGTGGGGGATATCACCTTCATGCAAGATGTATCAGACTCATATTGCATCGGTCTTAATCGACAATACACCTGAACCGGGTCCCGACTTGTCAAGTTGTAAGCTCTTGGCCTAGTTGTAGGTTTCCTCGCAGAGGTTGGAGGCTTAGGGCGACTGAAATATTTGAATGGTTTACGTGATAAATGGTGAGGATATGTGAGGCGTTATCAGAATTATTTGTACGAAGTCTGAATATCAATAAGTCAGGGCTGAAGATACGGATCATACAGATAATGCCATGAGTGAGATCTGTCAAAATAACCTATGTCAGGCGTTATTTAAACTTTGACGATTCTGGAAATGATAAAACAGACTTACGAGGACTTCATCATGGTAACTGTCTCAAATATCACACTCGGCACAATTATATCCACTTATAACAGTCAGAAAACTACGGTTATTTAACTTTCGACGCACTCCAGGTATGCACGCCGAAAAACTCGTTACACAAACTGCCGTTCAAACTTCAAACAATCTACGCGTATATCACGTGCATTGACCTGTGCTCCAATCACCATTCAGACTCACAGCCATGGGTTATTTTCACTTATTTTTCGTAACAGGTTTGGCAGAGTCTGGGGGTATCAGCAGTTTCACGTATTATCAACCAAGTAACTGACCACGCCGGTAAACGAAGTTCTTCATAACCAACAAGTATCGCGTGCTAAATTCGCCAGGTGGCGCTATAACGATACGCGTACGTGTGAGCATCACGGCTTAGTGAGCATAGATAATTCTCTATTCCATGCAGTCAGCGCCTGAAACATCATAGTCATCGGCCCCTTTGTGGTAACAAGTGACACGAATTGTCAAGGAGCAGTCGTTTTGATAGAATGGAAGAAATTGGGATCGTTTTGCCCGACAAGGTAACGGATTTCATGGAGATGTGGAGGTTTTGCATTAAAATTGTTCCCTGAAATCCTGCTTCAAATGCCGTACAATGGAAATTGTCAAAACTGCCATAACCTCATTGAACGTTAATATTTCGCTTGGAGCTGCCTCTAAACTTACTCTCTTGCAAAGATCCTCGAAATTTGCTACAAATACTCTGCGAATTATACTTATTGAATAACAAAATTGAACAACAACATTATAATTGTTTTAGGACGTCGGAGAGGTCGATTCAAAACCACCCATTGGTCATTATTCAGGAGCGGGTGATGAGCTGGATGTAGAGGACCTCTACACTAAATACAAGGTGAATAACTTTACTCTTTAGAAGAAAATCAAGCTTCTTGCTATTTGTTATTACATACTTCAAGGATGGAAATTAAAGTGGAATTTTTATCTTGTTTTGTAGAAATTGCAGCGTATGCTAGAATTTCTTGAGGTGCAGGAAGAGTATATAAAAGATGAACAACGTAATTTGAAAAAGGAGTATTTACATGCCCAGGAAGAGGTGAAACGTATACAGAGTGTTCCGTTAGTAATTGGCCAGTTCTTAGAGGCTGTAGATCAAAATACTGGTATTGTTGGATCAACGACTGGCTCCAATTATTACGTTCGCATACTTTCGACCATAGACCGTGAGCTATTGAAACCTTCAGCGAGCGTAGCTCTCCACAAGCATAGTAATGCTCTTGTTGATGTTCTGCCTCCTGAGGCTGACTCCAGTATATCTATGCTACAACCTGGTAAATACAAATTCATTCAATTGTATTAAATATTTTACGAATCCTAACAGTTTTCCAAATATTTCATGAGCCGCAGTTCAGCAAATTTCAAGAGTGATTGACTCGTTGCGTCTGCTGTTCGACTATTGTGATAACAAAGTGAAATGTGCTGATAACTGAACGTTTCTTCACAGATGAGAAGCCAGACATCCAATACAGTGACATAGGAGGAATGGATATGCAGAAACAGGAGATCAGGGAAGCTGTAGAGCTGCCTCTGACTCACTTCGAGCTGTACAAACAAATTGGAATTGACCCGCCAAGGGGAGTGCTGATGTATGGTCCACCAGGCTGTGGAAAAACTATGCTCGCCAAAGCCGTTGCTAGGCACACTACCGGTAATCTTACTTAACTATTTTCTAATCACGGCTAGTCGATTCCAAGCTCACAACTATATCTCGTGAATTTTTTCTCTTGTAACCGTGAATTAGCCGCATTTATACGCGTCGTCGGCTCGGAATTCGTGCAGAAGTATCTTGGGGAAGGACCAAGGATGGTGAGAGACGTGTTTCGTCTAGCTAAAGAGAATTCACCAGCCATAATTTTCGTTGATGAAATTGATGCTATCGCGACTAAGCGATTTGATGCTCAGACTGGGGCTGATCGTGAAGTTCAGCGTATTCTTCTAGAGCTCTTGAATCAGATGGACGGATTTGATCAGACTACTAACGTGAAGGTCATTATGGCAACTAACAGGTATATTTCTTCAGCATTTCTGTGAAGTTATTGTAATTATAGTCATTCTGGTAACATTATTTTTTTCGTTTTCAGGGCTGATACTCTTGATCCTGCACTTCTGCGACCTGGCCGATTGGATCGAAAAATTGAATTTCCACTGCCGGATCGGCGTCAAAAGCGACTTGTGTTTTCGACGATAACTACAAAAATGAATTTAAGCGAGGAAGTTGATTTAGAAGATTACGTAGCCCGACCGGACAGAATTTCGGGTGCTGACATAAACGCGATATGCCAAGAGGCAGGGATGCACGCAGTTCGCGAAAACCGCTACATCGTATTAGCAAAGGATTTCGAAAAAGGGTATAAAAATAACATCAAAAAGGACGAATCGGAACACGATTTCTATAAGTAAATCGAACCCCGATATATTCATATCCACTTGCGTGATTATTACCGAATTATCGTACAATTATCGCGTGTTTCTTAAATGGATGATGGTTGTGTACTGTCTGTTTTTTCCTTTACTCATGCTATAAATAAAAGTTGAACACAACTCGTAGTGGAATAAATGATATTATTGTTAACGATTCCATCGACATCGCGGAATGAGGTTTTCGCATGGGTGAGTATTTTCAACGTTTAAATTTCACATGACAGAAATTCGAGCGAATTTTTGCAACGATTTAAAAATTTTTTTTTTTATTTTGAGTGTTACAAAAAAAATTGCGCAAATTATTTACTCTAGTAAACCCTTAGAGCATTAGAAGGTGGCGCCAGCTTGTGGTGATTTTTAAAACTACTTTTGACCCAAGTAGACAAGCGGGAATCGTTCAAATTCAGTTGCATCAGTAAACTTTGTTGAATTCATAACTCATTACTCTGTCGCTTTGTAATGACTAAGTATTGAGTATGATTGAGTACTCGCCTTTTTGCAAGTGTGTCACGAACGATTGACTAGTTTGATGTTTTCATATTTGTTGCTATTAGCGTAAGGAACACTAACCATACATAAATAATAGAGTGCGTTCCGAAACTCCCCAGAACAGAGTCAGTGTTAAAAAAGATAAAAGATGATTGACAGCACTGGGAGTTAATTTCGGAACGCATCCTTAGAAATGCCGCTGAGGGGCTGTTGTAGAGTAGCATTCTGAAGTTCCTTCCCAAATTCCGCAAAAAACATGTGTATTGCGCACTGCGTGTACAAAACGTACTGTTTGACTTCATAATTTGGCCATTTGAATTTCCCGTGAAGATAACAAGACTAATAATGAAATATAGGAGCATGCCTGGTATAGGCTGAGAAGGGAAATAATGTACGCATCGACAAAGCTTCAACGTTGCTAGACTGGACCGAGGACACCGAGGCTAGAAATATATGTGCGGAGGCTAATTTTAATCCGGCTCGAGAATAAACATCAGTTACCACGACCACCGGGGCGGTCGGGGCCTTGTAAGGGTAGGCACAGCTGGGGTCCGCACGCTGCGTACGTTACAGCATCAAGAGTCGGCATTTACACTGCGGAGACTATTTTTACGTTTTCTTAACTTGTCGCTCGGTTTTGATGCTCGTGTTAAGTTACGCCCGTACTAAAGCGTAAGCGAAGAAGAAGTCGGACTACAGAGTGTGCCGGCAACGTGTGTATCTGCGATAGCACATGGCACGCATATGCGTACTCCTCGCGTCCACCGCCCCCCGCTGTGAACGAAATGTATAAGAATGCGTACCAATACGCAAGCTTCGAATTGAGCCTGTGAAATTGATTACGGGATACTTGTAAAATTGCAAATGCCATTGTTTAGGACACATTTCAAGCCAATATTGGATTATGATATAATTTTTATTAATTTTAAGGTATAGTGATAGAGTAGGAAGTGGCCGCCCCGCTTCAATATGAGCTCGCGACCGGTAAAGTTAATTGAAATCGTATAGATTGTCGATGACAATTATACGATTTCAGTAGATGCGATACGCTAATAATGAAGAGTAATAATAAATAATGATCGTAACAAATAATTATAGTTGTATAAACTACAAAGTACAATACAGTCTGATAAATGTGTATAATAAAGGCACTTGAGTAGTTTTTTTCTTCCGCGTGATAACGTTTCCTTTTTTTTTTGGTTAATTGACAGTTTTTAATCTGGTAGAGAAACATTGGAAAGGCGATTTGAAGATGAGGTAATCTATTTAGAAGCACTTGCGGTGGACGATTCCAGGGCCGGACTCGTCGTACTCCTGCTTGGAGATCCACATCTGCTGGAAGGTGGAGAGGGAGGCGAGGATAGATCCACCGATCCATACGGAGTACTTCCTTTCGGGGGGAGCGATGATCTTGATCTTGATCGTTGACGGGGCGAGGGCGGTGATCTCCTTCTGCATACGATCAGCGATACCGGGGTACATGGTGGTACCTCCAGAGAGGACGGTGTTGGCGTAGAGGTCCTTACGGATGTCGACGTCGCACTTCATGATCGAGTTGTAGACGGTCTCGTGGATACCGCAGGATTCCATTCCGAGGAAGGAAGGTTGGAAGAGTGCCTCTGGACAACGGAACCTCTCGTTGCCGATGGTGATGACCTGTCCGTCGGGAAGCTCGTAGCTCTTCTCGAGGGAGGTGCTGGCCGCTGCCGTGGCCATCTCCTGCTCGAAGTCGAGGGCGACGTAGCAGAGCTTCTCCTTGATGTCGCGGACGATTTCTCGCTCGGCGGTCGTGGTGAAGGAGTATCCGCGCTCGGTCAGGATCTTCATGAGGTAGTCGGTGAGGTCGCGACCGGCGAGGTCCAGACGGAGGATGGCGTGGGGCAGGGCGTAACCTTCGTAGATGGGGACGGTGTGGGAGACGCCGTCACCGGAGTCGAGGACGATACCGGTGGTACGACCGGAAGCGTAGAGGGAGAGGACGGCCTGGATGGCGACGTACATCGCGGGGCTGTTGAACGTCTCGAACATGATCTGCGTCATCTTCTCGCGGTTAGCCTTCGGGTTCAGGGGAGCCTCGGTCAGGAGGACGGGGTGCTCCTCGGGGGCGACGCGCAGCTCGTTGTAGAAGGTGTGGTGCCAGATCTTCTCCATGTCGTCCCAGTTGGTGATGATGCCGTGTTCGATCGGGTATTTCAGGGTGAGGATACCTCTCTTGCTCTGTGCCTCGTCACCCACGTAGCTGTCCTTCTGCCCCATACCGACCATCACACCCTGTGGTAAGGATAAGATTAGTTATGGTAATCGAGAAGCAAGCTGTATTAATTTCTCGCAAGCCTTGGCATATAATATGATTTACAGGCGGGCAAATATACGATGAAAGATAAAAGGAAACAGGAACCAACCTGATGACGAGGACGACCAACGATGCTGGGAAATACGGCTCGGGGAGCGTCATCGCCAGCGAATCCAGCCTTGCACATACCGGATCCATTGTCAACGACAAGTGCCGCAACATCATCGTCACACATTTTGATTGGTGGTTAGTACTAGTGGATGCTGTAATACAGAAAGACACGGTTATCTCACGGTTGGCGTATTGAAGCGGTTGGGCAAGTCGCCAGCTAAGAATCATTACTCCGCAGTCTCATAATCCCGGTCCACAATTTATGCACTTGAAAAAAAAATTCATTCTAAAAAAATCACACTAGATTACGACGACGATGACTCCGACGGTCAGGCTACTTTGAATGTGAAACTTTTCGATCATTCATCTTGAAAAATGAAGAGGAGTTTTTGTCCAAAGAACCAGTGTCGTTCTACACCACACGTACTTTTAATGCATCTTCTTTGAATGTGTAGTACATATTTGTACTGTTACAATTTAGAATTGCATTGAAGATGATTTTATAACAAAATAATTCTTTCCATTCTGGATTGAATATTTCGAAGAAAAAGAAACTCATTTTCACAAATATTGAAATAGAATTTGTCGGATACTGCTGATCAAATGAGTGTGGTAAATGTAGAATACATTTCTACGTCAAAATTCGAAGGGCCTGATCGACGGTAAGGACTTGACGAATTCCGAACTTTACTCAATATTACTTCGAAGAACTGATTTAAAAAACTTGTGCGATAGAATTGCAACAGAAGAACATCCCTTCTACTCTATGTCTCTATGGAATATCCCATATCAAGCCGTGTATACTCCCCCAATATCCGTAATCAGCCCTTTTTTACTTAATCCAATTCCAGACAAGTGCCAACAGATTTTATCCCACCCTTTGATGCGGATCTCGACTCTCAGTGTAAGATTTTTTCTTTCGAACAGCCAAACAGACTCAGTATTTTATCGCGTTACTTTATCCTTCGCACGACTAGCTCAGTCGGTTTTTAAGTATCACGAAATCTTACAACGCGTTTTTAAATCGACTTATAAGACGATTGATTTTGCCTTAGGATTCCCGGGTAGAACAGAAGGTATCCACCAGCTTTAACTTTTTGAATAACTTGAAAGAAGAGATAAGTAATCGGACTGAGAGTCTTCCACACCTGACACAATATTCCTACAACAAGTATTCGCACTTTTACCATGAGCGTATATAATCAACCCAATGAGCCATTTAATTTTCGCCAAGCGTGAAATCAGGGATAAAAATTTCGTAACCAATCAAAGTAAAGGACAATCAAAATCGAAATCTACCAAATTCACGACTGGATGATAGTTACAGTATTCCCTGTGTGCGGAGAAGCGATACGTAATTCTGAGTGCTTATAAAGACCGACAGAAATCCGTGTCGAACTGCATAAGCTTAAAATCTTATATAAAACTCGTATTAATTAACCAAGTATGAAAAACACTTCGATGTATAAACCGCGCTACTGTTCAAACAACGTTAAAACGCACTGATAACTCAATTAGCGAAGTAGGTATTCGAGGACCGGGACGATATCGCAGTCTGCGTGTTAAGATGGTGAACCGATGGTAGTTACAATAGTTCCGTACCGTTTAATTGTTAAAAAGTCGAGGACGCGCCGAGGCAATCGTGTAGTGCAAGAGCGAGCAGCGAGTGGCGCGTTGCAGGCGTCGCAGCCTCCCTATATCCATAACGGTTAGCCGACGAAAATAGCCATCCGCCCCTTACATGGAAATCTGCTCTCACACGTACTTGCCGGCGCCGGCGTCGTCGTGCAGGGCTAGACCATAGGTGCTCGATGAGGGAGTCTTTGTCTTCGTGCGCACCAACACAGCCCTGGTTCTCTTCTCTCACACGCGGTGCCCAGCGCCGCGACGCCCCCGGGATCCAAATAAGGCGGCTTGCCCCTCCGGGGGGGGGGGGGGGGGGGGCAGGAGGGGGTGCAGGGGGGTGGGGGGGTGGTAGCAGCACCCGACGGACTGTCATGCAGAGGAAGAGCTGCAACGGGTGACGACGAGCCTGCAGCCGTTGAGGCTACCCGGGAGGCGATCTTCGCCGAGGAGACAAAGAGCGGAAGGAGAAGGCTTCGGATTATTCTCCGAAGGGCGAGGGCGATGAGGCGTCTCTTTCTTTATCCAGGAGGACGACTAGCTCCGTCTCTGCATCGAAAGAGAAAATTAATTTCCTGTCTACTTATTGGTATGCATGTGTGAATAATTGTGGATACGCACGAGTCCCGAGGTCACCAAGGATTCCCAGACTTTATTTCTCCCGGTTGATGATCGTCTCGGAGATTCTTTTTTTTTCGCACCTTTTCGTTCCTGGCATGATTTCCTATCAGATTTATTTACTTCGGGAGGTAATCACACCTCGCCAATATTTCGTGTGCTGGTTTGCCCTGTTCACACTTATGTTATAGTTGGAAGTATGTATTGTACAAATTTGTTTACTGCAGTGTTCTTGCACCTCCTTGTGGTCGGTCTTACTCTACGGTGTTATTAAGGATTCGCGAAGTTCTCTCGCATCGATTCGGTACTGATTGATAGATGATTGCACGGGTCGTTGAGATTATTTGTGTATTTATAAGGTGATTATTGGAATAGCAGTGATTGACGGAGATTCGAAAGTTTTTTGCGAAGTGTTTGGTTGATCTAGACGAATTGAGCTACAACTTCTTGTATTTTGGTACATCATTGACCGATACTATTAGTATTTGCGAAAGCGGAAAAAATTAGACGGTGATCGCAGCAGTTATACGTAATTTTCAAACCGCATCCTCGCGCGATCTTTGTTCCGAGGGGTAGAACGGTATTTGGGCTAATTTTATAGCGCGGCCTACTTTGTGTCGTGGGTTAAACTAATGAGCGCGACGATTTCGTGACCCAGACTATACAGCAATACTGATGAAGAGAGAAAATGCAATTGTCGATGAAGTAGATATACTTGAAGTATTTTTGACGGTCAAGTAATAAATACCGAGGTGTTATTTTACACTGAAACCAGGGGACGGGTTTAATTTTTCAAAATCAGTATAAATTCGTCCACTGTAAGAATATAAGATTATGTTTATTGCATTGAAGTAAACTTATATACAAAAGATGACGTTTGTGTTATGATTACTACCGTTGCCGAGAAACACTCTACATACAAGAAGTAAAGCAGTAGAGGAGCAGATGAAACGGCGGTACGGCGATACAGTGAATTGATAGGAAAAGTGCATGTGTTGATGGCGAACCGCTTAGAAGCACTTGCGGTGGACGATTCCAGGGCCGGACTCGTCGTACTCCTGCTTGGAGATCCACATCTGCTGGAAGGTGGAGAGGGAGGCGAGGATGGATCCACCGATCCATACGGAGTACTTCCTTTCGGGGGGAGCGATGATCTTGATCTTGATCGTCGAGGGAGCGAGGGCGGTGATCTCCTTCTGCATACGGTCGGCGATACCGGGGTACATGGTGGTACCTCCGGAGAGGACGTTGTTGGCGTAGAGGTCCTTACGGATGTCGACGTCGCACTTCATGATCGAGTTGTAGACGGTCTCGTGGATGCCGCAGGATTCCATACCCAGGAAAGAGGGCTGGAAGAGGGCCTCGGGGGTGCGGAACCTCTCGTTGCCGATGGTGATGACCTGTCCGTCGGGAAGCTCGTAGCTCTTCTCGAGGGAGGTGCTGGCCGCGGCCGTGGCCATCTCCTGCTCGAAGTCGAGGGCGACGTAGCAGAGCTTCTCCTTGATGTCGCGGACGATTTCTCGCTCGGCGGTCGTGGTGAAGGAGTATCCGCGCTCGGTCAGGATCTTCATGAGGTAGTCGGTGAGGTCGCGACCGGCGAGGTCCAGACGGAGGATGGCGTGGGGCAGGGCGTAACCTTCGTAGATGGGGACGGTGTGGGAGACGCCGTCACCGGAGTCGAGGACGATACCGGTGGTACGACCGGAAGCGTAGAGGGAGAGGACGGCCTGGATGGCGACGTACATCGCGGGGCTGTTGAACGTCTCGAACATGATCTGCGTCATCTTCTCGCGGTTAGCCTTCGGGTTCAGGGGAGCCTCGGTCAGGAGGACGGGGTGCTCCTCGGGGGCGACGCGCAGCTCGTTGTAGAAGGTGTGGTGCCAGATCTTCTCCATGTCGTCCCAGTTGGTGATGATGCCGTGTTCGATCGGGTATTTCAGGGTGAGGATACCTCTCTTGCTCTGTGCCTCGTCACCGACGTAGCTGTCCTTCTGTCCCATACCGACCATCACTCCCTGGTGACGGGGGCGACCGACGATCGAGGGGAAGACGGCGCGGGGCGCGTCGTCTCCGGCGAAACCGGCCTTGCACATACCGGAGCCATTGTCTACGACCAGAGCTGCTACTTCGTCGTCACACATTGTGGTGGTTTCTTTTTTTCTTTTTCTCTAGGATCTGTAACAAATGTAACAACGATCTTGAGCATTCTATGCTTCTACGACCAGCCATCAATTGACTTGATTCACCAACACTTTGCCAGTTTGTAACGCATGGACCGGCTGAATGGGAGTGAATAATCTCACCGTTATACCTATCTGCTTCCGTCTTCACCCCCGAATGGATCAACGTATTCTTGCGGAAAAACTACTTTTTCCAACCCAAAATATTACACAAACTCGGCGTGTCACACAGAAGACCAATTTCTTCGCGCCCGTTGCACCTTCTGACAAAACCGTGCAAGAAATGTTCATCCCCGTACCAATAGTTTACAGTGTATCATAAAACTGTAACGGAAAGCGCGCATCTACAATATCACAACGTCGATTATTCACCTGGGAATTTAATCGAAATTCAAACTACCCCCTTGTACTGGTGAATTCAAAAATAAATCCACTGTAGAATGACTCAGAACGTTCAGAATGAAAATGATTAATCAAGTCAAACAGGAAAAACGAAAAAAAAAAAAAAAAATTAAACATTTATAATCGAAAATGAATGTATAAAATAGCAAAGTTCGAAGTGCGACGCTAAAATAGGTCCGAGGTTACAGGATGAGGCAAATAATTTATTTAGATATATAGAAAACGGTACTAAGGAAGGATGGCGGCTGCTACCAGAAGACCCGTCGACATAAGGAGAACCCTAGCGCGGCACTATGCTATTTTATTTTCGGTCCGCGCGTGCTATCTTTAGAAATTCGACATCGTACGCAGATCGCGACGCTCCGTATAAGCGCAAGCTCTGTTCTCCAAGGGAGTCTGCGCCTTCCTACGTCGTTATTTACTTTGACTTTGACTCGCTGAACCAGGGGTCCAGCGAAAAAAATGCAAAATGCTCCCGCGTTGCCGTCGACGATTGGCACAGTTAAAAAAAGGAGTCATTATCGCGTCAATTATACCGCAAGTTACGAATTATGGGAAAAAATTAATGTATCGGCAAAAAAATGTAAATCCTCTGGTAACTGAGTGAAAATTTTCGGGTTGATTTGACCATTTTTTAATGTACTACCGGGTGAAAAAAAGAGGAAAAATTACGCATTGCACGTTGATATGACAACTTGAAAGTTAAAATTACAAAAATTTGTGTCATTTTTACTATCGTCAAAAGTATAACGAATAACACAAATATCAAGTGGACCTGACGGGACTTATCTTTAGTTTAATTTTTTTTAACAGTGTAGCGACGTTAAGTAAAATTGGTCCCAATTTATACGTCGACACTTTTTTTTCGCCAGTCAGTGAATTTATCTCATACAAAAATTTACTCAGCTTCGGGAAACGCGATTTGGGGTTGCACATTTCCTCACCCGGTGAGTTCGACGCAGCGGAAACGCGTGCGTGATACGAAAGTGCAGCAGATGCATAATGCAATATTTTGATAAACCTTGTTTAGTAATATTTTACCGAATGTATGTTCAGAAAAAAATCGACGAGGCCGAAGAGCTTCTCAAAAAACTATTTGGATTAGTAAGACTTATTGTTTGATCGAGGTTCTCACTGAATTACTTTTGTTCCAGTATCGATTAAAACTGCACTTTACGACAGATTCGAGTACGTCGTTATCGTTTTTTTTTTTTATCTTCTCAACTATAATTAACTGCTCTGAGTATACTTAGAAAATAGGAATTAGTCGTTATTATACGTTTATCGTTCGGCCGGATACTTTTGGATATATTGCGGGTGAAGATAGAAAATTTCATTATCGCTGCTTGCCACGAAATCGAAAAATAGAAACCGGAAATGTGGCTTGATCAATCCAATTCGCCCGCGAAGAATTCTTGCATCACATTACAGTATCACCGACACATATTACGGTTAATTTTTTTACTACAAGCTCAAAGAGAGTGAATTAACAATTTACCCAATTGATAATTATGAAAAGTTGAAAATTTTCCGTAAAGAAAGTATTATTAATCGACCGCGCAAAAACTTTGATCTATATCTGTCGAATTATATAAACCGGACGAAAGGCGCGATATGATATTGAGTGAGCAATAATCGGGATCGACGAGGAAAAATGTTTGAAAAGAAAAATTGTAAAAAGAACTTGACCGCGGTTCGCACTCGGCTATAAAATGGTCCTCCGGTTATTATGGTTCACTATATCTCCGTTATCCAATATCCAACTTCCAATGTCCAAACACGGGCGTCGATGGTACAAAATTATCCACAAGTATCCAAAAATATCCGATATATCCCCTGGACCCCGTAGGTGGGTATGGGATGGATCGAGCTGCGGCTGGTCAGCCGTATGGTACGTACCGTGCACGGGACAGAGTGGAGCGGCGTCTGTGCCGAAAACCCTCCCGACGTCAAATATATGCTCTCGTTTATACGCCCACGCATCGAAATGCGACGGGGCTACCCCGACAGGAACGAAAAAGGCGCGCCTCTCGGGCATCTCGACGGTGGAGGAGATTCGCGGGCGTCGGGGGTGCAGGCGGCGGAGGCGTCGCGGCGTCGCCGAACTAGGCGGCTTCCTCCAGGAGCCGACGCCTTCCTCTTTCACCTATTCACTTACCTACCGCTCGCCCGTCATATCATATTTTTCGTTCCACGCAAGGTGTTCGCAAGTCGCCTTAATTCCTTCGCGTTGCAACTTTGGAAATCCATAGACATTTATTAAGTCATTCTGTCATCGGATCCTCTCGAGACTTGGTATACGACGAGAGTGGTTCATTTTTTAACGTTTTTTTTTTTTAAGTGCTACTCGCAAAATTTGTTACAAATACTGAAAAAAAAAAAACTTGGACGAGATAGGAATATATTTAGAGGTCGCTACCGGTTTTTGTAATATTTTTTTTTATTTAGTTTTATGCGACTTATTTTTATTTTTTTCCATCGTGGTCCAATTAATCGTTCGACAATCAACACCAAACTGCGCCTAATAATTCCGCAGTTTGCTGTTCTCGTTTTTTAGCCCAAAAGATTAATCGTCTCGGAGATATTTTGGATATCAGTTTTTCGTTACCGAAATAGGAGTATCGCATCATCTTGATGTCTTTGTTTCGTTTTCGGTACTGATTTTGACGAATAATGATTAACGGAACCACGATACGAAAAAATAAACTAATATATATACAAGTCCGTAAGGTGTACTCATAAAAATAAATAAAAAATATTGCAATAATTGGTAGCGACCTCTAAACTTTTTCATACCTCCTCCAAGTTTTACGACAACTTTTGTTTTCGGTATTTGTCACAAATTTTTCAAGTGGCACCTTAGAAGAAAAAAAAAAGTAAAAAAATTAACCACCCTAGAATACATATTCTATCAATTGCGTTTTACCCGATCAGGGTATAAATCATTATTGCTTAATAGAATAGTGCAGTTGCGATCAGGTTGTAATTAAATCTGGAATTGGTTAGTCGATCCGCAGCAATAATGATTCATCACAGTCCCACTGAAAATGACCAATTATGATTATATTATTTTATGTTGGTTTCACATGTGGAAATCTCTGCGCTTCAGAAAGACATCTTAATTCTATGAGTAAAAGAAACTTTGCTGAAATGTTTAATGTAGACTGTTTAAAAGTATTCGTTACACTTTAAGCCGAAGTGCTGATTCGATTTCGGGGAAAATCTTTACACGCAGGGTACAAACATGCGGATGCAAAAATTGTAGAGGCTACTTCCTGTCCACAATATCCTCGGAGAACCGTTAAATTGTAGTAATAAACGTGGGTTTAATCGAAAGTTACGTCGCGTTGATTTGCAGGCATCATTTCAACTTCCATATTATAACAGAAAGAACTTCACAGATCACAGCTAACGGCAAAGCGGAAGAGACTTAAACGGCTAATTTGTGTCAAGGCGAAAGTCTAGGGCTACGGAATTCTTCATCAGTGTCTCTGTCATTTTAATTAATTGAAAAATAGAATGACGTCAATCAATCAGAGTGCCATGACAAATCTAGACCTGGAATGGACTTATTTTGATTGTATCTATTTATTTTCTATGACCAAGTATCACATAATCGTAGTTTCTGGTTCATTGAACGAAGTGACATGGTTAAGGAATATTAAAAAATGCTACTCATATGTTTGACACTAAATTTGGAACCATTTCCGAAGATACCGATTGACTCACTTGTTCAAATCTATTTGCTATTCCTTGGCAGATGAGACAGGACAGCGACATAGACAAATCGCTAGGCGACGTGTGCTGTTTACTGTTTACCTTCACCATTTTAAACCTGTGTTATTTTCTCACCCGATTCGATTTCAGACATTTTTTTAACTGGTTATATTAATTACTAGAATCTCGAGAAGTGTTCGATTCTTTCCATGTCCGTCGTTATTTCAAATCGTTGAAATTTCATTAAATTGTAATTTGCCACACGAATTTGATGCAGTAATTATCAGTCGCAGAAAATCGAAACCTCATTGCTTTTACATCAGGATTCGTTCCAAATGTCTGATACCAAAAATGAGAAAATCCATCTATCAAGGGCTAAGAAGTTCTAACCCCAATATTTTCCCCATCAAATGTAAATTTACTTTTTTTCATTTTTGTCGCATATGTTTTTGTGCCAGTAAAATCATCGATTACGAAAAAACTGTGGGTTACGCTCTTCGTGTTCTCAGCCTTGGACATTATTTTCACCATATCCGATGAAGAATTGCGATTCCACCATCTAAAAAAAAGAAGGAAAGGCAACAAAAAAATCTCTTCTGCTTTAACCTGTGCTCTTTCGCATTTCGCGCTACCTATTTAAAACTCAAAAATTTGGTAACGACCTTCGAAATCTACTCTAATTTCGTCAACGTCCCTCTCTCTCTCCCACACACAAGGCTATCTTGGCTCTTCGCGTACACCCGAAGAACCCCCCCCCCCCCCCCGCCCCTCTTCAACATTTTCCTTCCCACTTTAGAAATATAGGCATATTAATGTTTTCAAAATCTCGGATCCTGTATAGCTTGCTGTAGACCTGCCAGAAAAAGAGGGGGGCGGGAGGAGGGATTCGGACTCGAAACGAAGAAACCGAGGGTCGCAGCAATTCGCAATACATGCACGACGTCGACGTCGGTGCGTTTAATTATACCGCGACGTGTACTCAGCATGGTAAGATCGGAAGTTGACAATCATTGAGCAAGAAATTATAACCGTCAGGGGCGGGGGGCGATCGATCTATGGATCGGTCGGCGGGCTGCAAGAACCGGCCAAAAAAGGCAGTTGGCCGTTGCTGTGGGTGCAATGTTTTGCGATTACGTGTCAGCTCCGGGAATAGATCGCTCGGCTAACCAACCAACCGTTCATTCGGTGGCAGTTGGGGAGGCGCGAGTATGCGTATAGGACATGTAACGCGGCGTTTCTCCCCCCTCCCCATCCCTGGTCCATCATCTCCGCTCCGTCGAGGAAGACGTCGACGTCGGAGGAGCCGAGAACCGCCGTTGTGATATGATAACTGACAATTCTTTCCGCCCGCCATCTAAGGCTCGAGGTTCGGGGGCTGCGTACGTTTGTCGAGTACCTAACCTAAAAACAGGGGGCCTTGGATGGGACCGAGAAGCGACTAGCGACTATTTAAGACTCGTGTACGATTTTTCATAGGTTTATAGGGAAATCGTGACGGAGTAGAAGCTTTTTCAGTCGAATTGGAAATAGGTTATCTATTTGATGCTAATTCGGAATATGGATTGCTTGAACTAGGAGTGGATGGCGGCTCGTTTGAGGTGAATTATTGTAAGATGTAACTAATATTGGATGTGTACCGCATAGACTCTTCACCGGCGAGGGCTGGTCCTATTTGTGTGGTACCTCGATGAAAATTAAAAATATCTCTCGCGGAGTGGACCGAAGCAAGGAAAGAGATGGAGGGAGAGAGAGAAGGAAGAGCAGAGCGAAACCCGACGAATCTCCCTCTTATCTTTGATTTAAAAATAAAATTTCAAACGCTTCGTTTCCATGGCCAGAACTAGGTGCGCACTGGGAAATACGGAATACTAGATGAGACCCTGGCAACAGCCTATAAGCAGAGTTCTTCTGCGTTCCTTGCAGTTATCCTGGGAGAAGTTAGAATTTATGAAATTCAGGCCTGCGGTGTTGTCGACTTGTCCGAATAGCGAATCACACACGCCCAGTTGGAAAGAGCTGCGGCTAATTATACGATCGGTGGGTAAGAAGCGTAAACGCGAAATTATACCCAGATAATATCATTGACTGATTGAGATACGTGAAATACATACGTTTTCGATTAACATTGAGGTTATTTTTTCAAGCAAGCAACGATAATTAGCAGATCTTTTAACCATCGTGTCGTGTTCTAAACTTAAAGTTAAAAATAATGATACAAGAATTATTATTAATGGTTTGAGCTTGGCGCGTGGACCTGGTGTTGAAAAAATTTTATTGGCAATAAGAGAATTGGGTCAGAGGACGAAGGAGGCGGGATACGAAGAGAAGATGATACTGTTGTATAGGGTGTGGTTTCTGATATACAGTGCAGGTATACGTATAGTGTGAGATAATGTATATTTGCCGTGATTTTTGACGTATATAACAATAATATAATGTATAATATTTACAAAATAAATTAAAATAGTATTACATATATATATATTGGTTGGTTTGCTTTTTGTTAGCAGACTAGTGTGTATATATATGCATAGACATATAGTTACGTTTAGATAAGTTTTAATCAATTTATAAGGCGAGGGCAGAATCTCTCACGAGACAGGTAAATAATAGCGTCGCGTCGCCCGGAGCTAACCGAGCTTGTCTTAATACCGGCGATAATCCCGTCCCCCAGTTGCAGGTACGCCGTGTGCTGCGATCCCCGGGTGCGTCTTCGCGTCGCTTGTAAGACGAAAGAGAGAAAGGGAGAGAGAGAGAGAGACCCTTCCCGGATCGCTTTTACCCTTTCAGGAGTGTTTTAGTTGTTGTTTGTTCTTCTCCTCTTGTCTTCGTTTCCTTCCAGCAGCATTTGCAGTTTAATTTTCGGAGAAAATAAGGGGGAGGGAGAGAGGAGGTGTGATTTCCTCGTTGTTGGCAATGAGATAAGCCTAACCGGCCTCGGGTGACGCGCTGTACGGAGAGCCACCGCCGCCGTCCGCTTTTTTAGCTCTTTCCGTGTCAAAGAAATTTTCGGCTTCTTTGGGAGCGTTTCGAGACGAGATGAGAGTATATATGAACTGTGACGTCATAGACAGACGACGCCAATGATAATGATTCGATGAATGATGACGTTGATGATATTGATGATCTTGACGTGTTGTTGTAGCAGCATTTTCTTGTAGTGCGGGAATGCGAGAGTGGTGGTTATTCCCGCAAGGGTCGCGACGGTTAAAATTTGTCGAATTTTTTGGCACGGGGTTAAACCGCTTAGAAGCACTTGCGGTGGACGATTCCAGGGCCGGACTCGTCGTACTCCTGCTTGGAGATCCACATCTGCTGGAAGGTGGAGAGGGAGGCGAGGATGGATCCACCGATCCATACGGAGTACTTCCTTTCGGGGGGAGCGATGATCTTGATCTTGATCGTCGAGGGAGCGAGGGCGGTGATCTCCTTCTGCATACGGTCGGCGATACCGGGGTACATGGTGGTACCTCCGGAGAGGACGTTGTTGGCGTAGAGGTCCTTACGGATGTCGACGTCGCACTTCATGATCGAGTTGTAGACGGTCTCGTGGATGCCGCAGGATTCCATACCCAGAAAAGAGGGCTGGAAGAGGGCCTCGGGGGTGCGGAACCTCTCGTTGCCGATGGTGATGACCTGTCCGTCGGGAAGCTCGTAGCTCTTCTCGAGGGAGGTGCTGGCCGCGGCCGTGGCCATCTCCTGCTCGAAGTCGAGGGCGACGTAGCAGAGCTTCTCCTTGATGTCGCGGACGATTTCTCGCTCGGCGGTCGTGGTGAAGGAGTATCCGCGCTCGGTCAGGATCTTCATGAGGTAGTCGGTGAGGTCGCGACCGGCGAGGTCCAGACGGAGGATGGCGTGGGGCAGGGCGTAACCTTCGTAGATGGGGACGGTGTGGGAGACGCCGTCACCGGAGTCGAGGACGATACCGGTGGTACGACCGGAAGCGTAGAGGGAGAGGACGGCCTGGATGGCGACGTACATCGCGGGGCTGTTGAACGTCTCGAACATGATCTGCGTCATCTTCTCGCGGTTAGCCTTCGGGTTCAGGGGAGCCTCGGTCAGGAGGACGGGGTGCTCCTCGGGGGCGACGCGCAGCTCGTTGTAGAAGGTGTGATGCCAGATCTTCTCCATGTCGTCCCAGTTGGTGATGATGCCGTGTTCGATCGGGTATTTCAGGGTGAGGATACCTCTCTTGCTCTGTGCCTCGTCACCGACGTAGCTGTCCTTCTGTCCCATACCGACCATCACTCCCTGGTGACGGGGGCGACCGACGATCGAGGGGAAGACGGCGCGGGGCGCGTCGTCTCCGGCGAAACCGGCCTTGCACATACCGGAGCCATTGTCTACGACCAGAGCTGCTACTTCGTCGTCACACATCTTGGATCTTGTTTATTTGTCTCTGCAAAGAAATGATAGCACAAATTATTGAAGGAACTTTAAATTTAAGTTTCCGGTACATGGTTCCCTGTGTACGCTTGGCAATCGATGAAATAGAATTTTGCAAGGACGGCTGTACCGAGTATCGAGAATGAAAGAAGTCACATTGTGTATCGGTATATATATGTATACCATTCGGATGCTCACTGTCAGTATTGTAGCGAGTGGTGACACGACAAATTAACCATTTATTTCTTCATTGAGAACTGACCTCTCTCTTTAACGAATCGTTTGCTCTTGAATTAGTCTTGAAAAAATTGTGAACTCGATAGAATGAAGCTACTCGAATGGTTGATAGGTTTGTACAGTTCCAGCGTAATGCTGGTGCGTGTAGTAACAATCTCGCGGTATCAACTCCTTTAATTCTCGGAATGAAGTAATACGTTTGAACCACTCTATCAGGCAGTAAAAATAAGTTAACGTAAGAAGCAAAAGAACAATATGAAGAAAAACCGACAGACTAATCGAAGATTCAATGTATAAATGCGAGTGTGATGAAAATCGTCAGCTAGGTCGTCACGGTGTTCTTCATATACTCAATAACAACAATATCACAACAATTTGACACGTGCTTAAATTCGTGCGTCACCAAATTGTGCCACAATTACTGCATCCTCGCGGTGTATAATATGCAACTCTATAATACGTGCGGACGTAAAAACTTGAACGCACTGCATCAGTAACCGATCGTGACTAAATTGCCAAAACGATATTATCAGACTTTGAATTAATTCGCAACTCGATCGACGATGGTATAATATTTGCAATAACAAAATCTCGAGATACTTGAAATCCAGACGCTTTCTCAAAATGTGTGAAATTTACAAGAAAATCCTTCAGAATAAATGCAATCGTCGATCTTACTTTGACCAGCGTAACGAAAACGTAACTTGATAAAACTGCAGAAATATCGCGAATAAGTTTCGCGTATATAATCGCGGGTACTAACCGTCGGGGTGGGTAGTGAATCGGCGGGCGGCTGCGGAGCGGCTGAGGTCTGGAAGCGTCGCGACGCCAGATATAACGTCCGTTCCCTAGCCGACGCTACCCAACATGGGCACGGAGATGCTCCAGGGTTGGCCAACGCCGCTGCCCACGCAATGGCCCACGCCCGCCGCCTCCGAAAGCTCGGAAAAGCACAAAAATATTGCGGCCGCGAATCGTTGGACAGCCCTGAATAGACGCCGAGGGTGCCGCGCGTCCCGACGCCAGGCGTCGCGGGACGCGGAGCCCGCTTGGAAATTCCAAACAAAACGCTTTCGCTCAAAACCTCCGCCCGTCGCTGCCTCCACGCGGAAAAACTCGGTTACGCCCTAATTTGGACCGCCTGTGCAGATTCGTCCAGGCTCTCTTATCTATTTTTCAGTCAATCATCGCAGTACGATCTGCAACGCGGTGCTGCCGATTACACACGTTGGTGGAGGACAATTTTCAAAATTCTCATTCGAAATAATCGCGCTACCACCCATCGAGTTACACAATTATTTCGAAATCGGAACCTCTTCGAAGGTCCGCCGAGCATTTTTGTAAGATCTTTGAAAAGAAAATGTTGAAAAATAACCGATAATCTACCTTGTGAATCTGTGGGAAAGAATTTTTCTTTAATGAATTTATTTCAAGAAATTATGTACACGAATATCTTCGGCAAATTCCCTTGTTTTACACAATTTCGATCTATAAAATCAGCCTAGGACACCCTGGAACTTAACTTGTCTTGACAAAAGGCGACAGAAAATTTTTCACCCCTTCGATAATGGTCGATTTTGTTTTTTTCACAATCCATATTGGTTTGTTTTACTTTTTATTTTTCCGTTCAAGACGGAACGAAAATCGGGGTGTCTGGTGGCCTCTGAGTTAACATTACGTTTCATAACGCAAAAGTATTTATAACATACAATGATTCTCATCAAGTGATAAGTTCAGTGCTATTCATTGATGTTAACATTTGTGTTCATCTGCGGAGACCGGAGGATGAAATTTTTACTTTTGAATCGTGTTCGCTATTGATAGAACTTTGTAAGATCTTGCTGTATTGATATTTTTTTTTTTTTTTGCCAATTTTCTCCAAGGTTTCATTTTCAAAATGTAATGATACGAAAATGAATTCCTCTGCAGAGCCGCTGCGAAGCGGAGTGTAAAGATATAAACTTAGATAAATTTCTCCAACACAAAAATAAGCCGAACCTACGAACCGTTTTATATGTATTCATAATACATTGCATGACACATATAACATTCTATTTATAATTTCATCCGGCATTTAACTTGAAAACTTAACCGTGTTTAAAAACAGTTGCCTCAGCAGTACAAAAGCTGAAAAATTATTTTAATCATTATATATATATATATAATAATTTATCCATAAAGTGGCGCGCTCCTGGCGTCGATGTTGTCAACTACTTTTGCCGCGAATATATTCTGGCGGGAACCATTTGAATTCAAGATCAGAATGCAGTTAACATCCTACATCCTATTTCAGATGACTTCAAGACGTTAAAGATATTCGGATCCATATTCCATTGGGAAAGCAACGGAGTAATCGAAACGAGAGTAATCCGCGTAGAAAAAACTGACCAAGATGAAGAGTTGACGATCAGCAGTTGACGTGGTGGGTATGGGGTGAGTTTTTTTTCGTTGTATTAATTATTTCACCTCATCAAATTCTGTGGGCGTGAATTTTGCAGAGGCATACGATGTTTCTTGATAAGGAACGGTGGTCGGAAGGCACTGCCAGTGCTCGGTTCCGGTTCACTCTGGTACCACAGCCAAGGAGGAAAGCAAGTAGTGGGGCCGAGTGGTCAAAAGCCGGGGCTACGAAGACAAACTCTCAGAGTTGTTTACCTCGGCCTTCTGGTGCAGGCTAACCAGTGGAACGGCCGACTGTTGCGGACTTGACGTAAGAGGAAAAAAGAAGAACCTTCACGAGAAGAACGCGATCGACGGTGAAGAGTGCGGGATGCTGCGATTGTGAGTATACGCCCTATACAGTAATTACTCTATTTTACACACGTAATGCTGTGAGCCTCGCCTAACACGTTGTCTCGGTTTCTTTAATCGGCCGTTTATTTGTGGGTTTAAATAAGGTCACTGATCTCTCAGCAGAAAGGCTAGTCCCCCGAATATGTGAAGTTTGCTGTACGGATTCCCATTCGAATTTCGATAAATCCTGTAGGTGAAATAGGTATATCCGGCTGAAAGTGAAAATGTTGAAAGTTGGAAAGTTGAAATAACACAAAATTAAAGGAATGTAATAGAAAATTTGAAATCGAGCGATTAGTTTATCATATAAGGTGTTCAATATCTTGTAGTTTAACATACATACATGTGTATCAGGAATTACCGTTGCGATTCTGACTTGTCTGGCCGGTTTGCTATTACGGTACTTTAAAATATGCAAAAAATTAATCTTCCTCGTCTAGTCAGTAGCAAATGGAATCCAGTTCAATTTAAGGTCGAAGGTACGATTCAAATGAATTTAAAGATATGAAAGGTAAACGTTTTGAATAAACCATGCAGACCTTTTGAATTAAGATAAAAGAAATTTCTATGCGCGAGTTTGAGGATCAAGTAAGAAGTCTAAATCACTTGACTACAGTCTTGCAGAACATCTTAACAATCAAAACACAGAGTTTAATCCTGCAACATTTCGGATGAAACTTGAAGAGTGATGTCAGTAAAGTCCAGCGACACTGTGGATCTCGCCGCAGCCTCGTCATCAATTTCCTACAGAGATTCGTCGTAGAAACAATTGCGCGAGTACTCGCTGACAGATCAGAGCTGAAATCTACGCAACGTTTAAGCCTCTATCAATCTCGCAGGTACAGTAGAACCTCGATGATCCGAACAGTCAATTATCCGAACGTCGGGTGCGCTAAAGAAATAAATTTCTCGTGTGAAATACACATTGTTGATCGCTCGAAAATACGAAAATGAACAGGTTCAATGTGCATAGTTCAAACGTTCAATACCCGACTGTTTGACGATTTAAATTTGTCTCGTGTATATTGTCATTATTAAAATACGTTAAGTTAAAAATTGCATTTCGGTTGTACGAACTAGGCTCGGTCCCAATTAAATCCGATAATCGAGGCTCTACTGTACTACGTACGCGCATACGTATACCCGAGTAGAGTACTGATTAGTCGTCAGTTAATGTCACGCATCATCTCCCGCGAGGTCGGTCCACGGTTCGCTACGCGCGTCACGCCGGTTGTGTGTGTGTTTGTACTCTGGTCTCGTCGCAAAAAGCGTATAGAAAAGGGTGAGAATTAGGAAAACACAACACAACATAACAAGATAAAAATTTTATGACGAAAACTAACCGACGGATTGACTGCCGGCGAAAGCTGTGATACTAGACGAGGCAAGCCTTCGCTATTATTTTGTATAGTATTATACATGCCATGCCTGCGTCGATTTCGGTGTGCATGCATGATAGAAGTTCAGAGCTACGGTTTAAGTGTCATTGGCATCCACTGAATTCCATTGCTATATTTTTATGACCTATGCGAACCTGCATAACTGGTTTACCGAAGCTGCAGCTCGTGTAAATGAGATAAATATCGGCGAAGAGCCGGAGGAATGCGCCTGCAGGTCGTTAAAGCAGATGAAAAAAAGAAAAAGAGATAGCAATTTTTTATATTATACATTCCTGATTCTACTTTGGTTTTTTATTATTATTAGATGCCTTCTGGTGGCTCTTTGGAGCCGATTAGGCCTCGCCGAAGAACCTGGATTCGTGCAGGTCGAGGTCGCGGCGACGACGGAGACGGGGACGTTGTCAGACCTTGAGATGCGACGTGCCATGGAGTTTCTAGAACGATTGAACAACGAGACCTCGGCTTGGTACAACCGCGGGGCTCTGGCCCAATGGGCCTACGACTCTAATCTGACTGCGGTAAACCTTGCGGCGAAAATTCACGTGCTGTCCGAGGCTGCGGCTGCCGGGAAAGCGAAATGGGCAGAGATTCAAGCATTTCCGTGGCAAAGAATCGGGGATGATGGAATCAGAAGGCAGTTTTCGAAACACGCGCGGCTCGGCGTCGGCGTTCTGCCGAAGGAGGTCACTATAATTCCATGATTATAGATACCCTCGAAATTATAATGGATGGGGGGTAAAAATATGGAAATTTGAAAAAATTCAAAGCCCGCGGTATCGAATTTTTAAAAAAGCGAAAGCTTAATTTATAAAATTTTTTAATTTTAAAAGTACGAGTATGGAGAAGTAAAAGAACGGATTCTCAATTTTACCGTTCTGGCTTTTGAACTTTCTATATTTTGTCATTCCGTACTTCGACGTTCTACATTTACAATTTTTTATGCTTGGATTTTCCACATTTTTAAATTTTATCTTCAAAATTTGCGTGTTTAAGAAAATTCGATAGTTTGGTTCTCCTGTCAAGCGACAATTGCGGAATTATTTCAGACAGTAACATATAACTATCGATGAATTATAATTTTCTCGTATTGCGAATTTAAAACCGTTGTTCAATATGATTTGAAATCATTCAACTGATCTTTGGAACATTTCTATATCTGCAAACTTCTACGCAGGCCTACGAGGACTACGAGAATACCGTGGCCAATATGCAACAAGTGTACAGTACAGCAAGAATTTGCCGGTACAAGGAAGCGGAGAAGTGCGATCTCGCCCTGGAACCTCATTTGACTGAGCTCTTGATATCCAGCAGAGACCCAGAGGAGTTAAAACATGTCTGGATCGAATGGCGAAAGGCGACCGGGGAAAAAGCTAAACCTCTGTACCCGAAATACGTTGATCTGATCAACAGAGCAGCTCGGCTTAACAATTACACAGACAACGCGGCCAGCTGGTTAGACGATTATGAGACAGCTAATTTCGCCGATCAGATTGGTCAGTAAGGGTACATTTTGAGTCTAACATATGTACTAGGGTGGTTCATTTTTTGGTAGCGACCGCTAAATATTTTATTACCTCCTCCAGGTCTTACGACAATTTCTCTTACAGCATTTGTCAAAAATTTTTCGAGTGACAACTTAAGCAATAAAAAAAAAGTAAAAAAAATGAATCACCCTAATATGCAGGTCATAACACATCGGAATAAATCGATCAATTTGAATTTTTAAATATTGACTAAACATTTTCATTCTAGAAAATCTATGGCAGCAAATGAGGCCTTTGTACTTGGAGCTCCACGCGTACGTGAGGAACCAACTGCGGCAAAAATACGGAGACCAGATAGTTTCGAGGGACGGACCATTGCCAGCGCATCTTCTCGGCAACATGTGGGCTCAGAGTTGGGAGCATATCGCCGATTTCTCAACACCTTATCCGGGAAAAACACTACCCGACGCGACAGAAAATATGGTCAAGCAAGGTGGCCTGCATCTCATTTTATATCCAGTATTGATACCTTTTTTTTTTACGGCGATATAAAATTTATACCTCTGATAAATCGCGCAGGGTACGACGCGAACCGGATTTTTCATCTGGCCGACAGCTTCTTCACATCCCTGAACCTTTCCACCGTTCCTGAATCATTTTGGACCAACTCAATATTGGAGAAGCCGAAAGACGGTCGCGAGTTGGTCTGCCATGCTAGTGCCTGGGACTTCTACGATGGTAAGGACTTCAGGATCAAGCAGTGCACCAGGGTCAACAGCGAGGACCTTTCAACCGCGCATCACGAGATGGGCCACATTCAGTATTACATCCAGTACAAAGACCAACCTTTCACCTTCAGGGAAGGTGCAAATCCTGGTGAGATTTTTTCCGTCCTCCTTTATTGCTCAAATGTGTTTCGTCCTGGAGTTGAAGCTCGTGAAACGTACACGCAGGTTTCCACGAGGCAATCGGCGACGTGATGGCCCTGAGTGTATCGACTCTTCAGCACTTGAAAAAAATAAATCTCCTCGACCAGGACACCCAGGAAGATCCAGAGGCAATGCTGAATTATCTTTACAAGATTGCTCTTCAAAAAGTTGCCTTTCTTCCGTTCGGCTATGCCGTGGATAAGTGGCGTTGGAACGTCTTCAGGGGCAGGATAACACCTGATAAATACAACTGTGAATGGTGGGTATAATTTTCTTTGTTGACGCTGTAGCTGCGACAATCTGACCACCAAAAATTTCAGGTGGAAGTTGGTACACGAGCTTCAGGGTATTGAGCCGCCAGTGGACAGGTCAGAGGAAGACTTTGACGTGGCGTCAAAGTACCATGTCATCGCTAGCGTCGAGTATATCCGTTACTTCGTCAGTACTGTGATACAATTCCAGTTCCACAAGAGTCTGTGCCAAGTCGCGGGTCAATACGACCCCGCAGACATTGCCCACAAACCTTTGCACCAGTGCGACATTTACCAGAGCAAAGAAGCTGGCAACCTTCTTGGGTAAGAGCAAGAATATTCAGGCGGCGTGTAAGAGACGAGGAAAGTAAATTCAATTAAATTCGTCGACTTGCGCCTGCAGGTCCATGCTGAAGTTGGGCTCTTCGAAGCCATGGCCAGATGCGATGGAGGTGATCACAGGACAAAGGGAAATGGACGCTGCGGGCCTACTAGAGTATTTCAATCCATTGTATGAGTGGCTGAAGGCAAAGAATAAGGAAACCGGGGCGCACGTCGGTTGGAATTCTACCTCAAAGCGTAAGTTTTAAATATTCAAACAAAGCGTTGATCGGCGATTTGCGGGAAATTACAATTTTGCATTTTATATTGTGATTCCAGGCTGCGTGCAAACCAGGTCACAGCTCCAGGTCAGCGATTCGCCAAGCGCAGCTTAAGTTAGTAAGAGATCATTGTACACGGACGACACTATCTTTAATGAAACATGCTGATTTTATTTTCTCTCATATTACAAGTGGTTATTCATACGTAATCATGTCTGGTGAAAAGGCAGAGTCCTTAATACGGACATAATAATATTTTCTACTCGCGTCGGAGGAATCATAAATAATAAATATATTCAACGATTAACTGAAGCCTTCATGATTGGAACTTTCTTTGATTAAAGTGAGAAATCAAACATGGAAAAAACGCATTGCATTTAATGTACAAGATACGATCAATGCGTTAGCTGCAGAGTATTCGGAGTAATATAACAGCAAAGCCGCTACACTCTATTTATTCGCCTTTGACTTTCCCGCGCGTGGGTTGCTACTCTTTTTCTTCACTCCCGAAGTCCCAGCCGTTTTCTTATCGGCGGCAGGTGTTTTCTTCGCCTGTAAAATTACAAATTTTAATTGATAATTTAATCAAAAATACGAATCAGTGTTACTACCTCGAAACATATGTAACTATATGAGTTTTGTTTACACTTGAGTAACCAAGAGAATTATTACCTTGGTCTTTACGTTTGCGGCAGGAGTATCCTCGTCTTCTTCTGATGCCTCCTCTTCTTCTCCTAATTCTAAAGCATCTTCGCTGTACACGGATTGAGCTCGTTTCTTTTTTTCAGCGCCTTTGGTAAAAGCGTATGGTCTCATAATGGCACTCTTGTTAAACGCTCTCGTGAAGGCTGCTTTGACCTGTGTACAAAAACAAATTAGATGACCCCTTACAAATTTCATGAAAATCATATTTTACATCTACATACCTTACTCTCCAGTGCCTGCATTGGGTCATGCTGTCCCGGCCACAACGAGACCTCAGTTAGTGAATCTAAGTCCTCCCTAATGTTAAAAATACAAATCAGATATTGTCGAACAAGTTGTTAACAATGTTCACCTTTTTTGTGACAGACCGTAAGAAAATGAACAAACCTGAGTAAGTGATAGTAGTTCATCACATCCAGTGCCGTCGCAGTACCTTCTGCACCATTGAGGACTAAAGGTTTGACTACCGCGTCTCTCAAATGCTTCAGATAATCCAAATTTATCGCATCTTTGCTCGACGATGTTGCCAGTCGCGTGTGCATAGTGATTTCTTGAAGTAATCTGTAAAAGAGTTTGAAGGAAAGTAATTGATGAATTATCTGTGCTGATATTCAAGTGCGGTAATTCAAAGTAAACTACTGACCTGTCAAATTTTCCTCTCTTAGAATTCTGACCAAGCCAAGAAGGAAACATGATTTGCCGCGTTATGTTACCGGCCATTAACGTGCCGGGAATTACGGAAGAGTAGCAAGCCTGCATTGGCAATAATGTCCAGGCCCCATTTCGGCGAATTGAATTTTCAACCAAATCTCCTAAAACCAAGCTTTCTGCCGCATCTGCTACGGTTTCTAACAACTTGTCTCTGCAATAAACGATACTATACATTTTTTTTTTGAAAATTTACAGACAATCATTGTATATTTTCAATAGTTATAGTTGTTGAGTATCTGCAGTTGATCGTAAATGACAGATTTGTTGCCAATCACCTAAGAACTTACTTGGGACAGTTTGGTGTTACACCCAGGTAATTCTCCTGGACAAAAAGAGGTGCGATATTGTAATCATGGAAAAAGAGATCGCTCTTGTCGTGTATCGACATAGTTTTGTGTGCCTCGAAAGTGAAAACTTTTTGAACAACATCCCAAGGACCCAAACGTAAATCCTTGTTGCATTTCCTTGTTTTAGACACTTCGTCGATTGAAGAATTATTTGCTAAGAGCGACAAATGATTCAAAACTTGTCGAACATCACAATTAGTAGATTCGATCAACCGGCTAAGGTCATCCTTGGAGATTTCAATTTTCTCTTTGAAGCATATTGACAACATTGCAGACTGTAAGCATGGTAAATGAAAGAATTAGAATCAAAGTCTTTATAGTATGTTTAGGCGTATGAATTATATATACTCACCCTAATTTGGTCCATTCTAGGCTTCTGAAATTTGAGGTCAAACGTGTAATTTGACAGAGTTCTCATCTTAGGATGGTTTCTATCATTACAAATACAAATCACAGGTACACTTGTAGTTTTAATCAGAGCAATCAGTTCCTGCAGACCACCTCGGTCTTCATTACCAGCCATTCCATCAACTTCATCCATCACCAGAACGTGATCCAAATCTGGTTTCTTAGAATTACCATCTGTGGATTTATACGGATAGATTTGTTTACTGGATATTAGTTTCATAGCTACAAATTTTGAAAATAATTATAACTTGGTCTTCAAACAACTCAAGTTCAACATCAAACAGGATTCAGATTTACCAACAAAATAGCTCCTCATGGATTTGTTATTGAGTAACTCAGAGACTTCTTCTTTCAAGAGTCTTTTGCTCCGAGTATCAGAAGCATTGAATTCTATAGCATCCAGGTTTAGAGCATTGCAAACAATCTGTACCGATGTAGTCTTTCCAACTCCTGGTGGGCCAGATAAGAGAGCAGCCTTGAAAAATGATCCATCATGTTGTGCCCAGGGACCTAGATGAGATAAGGTATCAGTTTGAAGAATTAAAGTTAAAAAAGAAAAAGTTAAGTGTATTTTGCATTTCATTTTGTGTTTAAGTTTTCAAGCTCACTAGGTCGAGTCAACTTGACGTCTCCACTGTGATTCTTTTGCCAATTTTTTAACCAATTGTAAAGCTTGTGCGCATTGCTTTTATCTCCTTGTTGACCGATAATTTGCTTCATATTTTTTGGCTTGTACTTCTCTACCCAAACTTGAGATTCAGTTTCACAAGATACACGAACCTGAACAAATTTCATTATAAACTCTTCAGCTTTATTTCTTGTATCATAGATTTTGGTTAATAATCATTTCATTAGTTATCAAGACAACTTGTATTGAAGCATATAGAGGTAACAAATTCTTCTTACCATTGAAGGTGCGTTGCTTGACTTCAAAACTTCCGACGACTGTACAGTAGCCGAACCATCAGGTATGAACGTTTTTGGCTTGATGTCAGAGACTTCTGAATTAAGTTTTGATGAGCTACTAGTCTCTGCAGAAAGAGGTTCTGAAGATGTCAGAGATTCAGGTTCCGGTGATTTTCCTTTCACTTTGCTAGGTAACTTTTTTGCTTTATTAGTATGATGTTTGTCAGCTGTTAATGAAGCTCCCTGACCCGCAGGGCGTGTTCGAATTAGTTCCAACAGTTCATCCTCGGATATTATTTTAACTCCAAGTTTTTTAGCCTGCATTAAATTTCCCAGTCACTCATAATAGGTTAATCAAGATATACGCGATACAAGCAAAATCACAATTGCGTTACCTTTTCCAATTTTGCTGGTCCTGGTTCATCACCCAGTATTACATAGTCTGTCTTTTTTGAAACTTGATGTAACATACGTCCTCCATATTTTTTTATCATATCATCCGCCTCGTCTCTTTCCAATGAATCCAAAACTCCTGTTATCAGGAAACTTAGACCAGCTAGGCAATTGTTTGCCCCCTGAAATAAAGAACTTTTTAGAGGCGGTCGAAATTCACTACGAGTTAGTGAATAATTGACAAACCGTTGGTATTTCTTTAGAGCCTGGGTTTCTAGCACCACCTCTATGTAGATACTGGTGATATAAAGCGGAATTGTGCTTCTTCTTTTGAATCAATGCCTCATAGGGATCAGGGTCATCGTCCTCATTACTGCGCTTACGTTTTTGTCCGGCTGTCTTGTCTATCTCAATTTTTGATATTCCCTTCTTATATGTTGCATCCTTTATTATTTTTTTGTTATTGGTGGGTACTTCGAAGAACTTGCTGGTCTCAATTTCAGGACTATTGTCACTGCCCTTTTCTTTCTCGTCGTCATTTGATTCCTGCTTCACAAGGTTACGCTTAGTCTTTTTTGGAGCATGACCAACTCCATTGATATCAGTTATTGTATCATCCATAGTTTTTTCACTAGACTTGGTGGTCTTGCTATTCCTACTTCCTTCCTTGCTAGACCCAGCTTCAACGGACTCATTCCCGTTAGACTGTTTTTTGCGATTATCATTTCGATTTTTTTTGGTACTGGTTTCTGCTTTGCGATCTGGCTCAGTATCGTCTGTTGCTAACTGATCCAGCACAGCCTCGAGTTTATCGTCGCAAAAGAAATCATCATCCTATTGGGTACATTTTAAGAAATTAAATAAATTGCACATCAATTTCTTGGCTATAATACAAACGTGAAATGACCTTTCAAAGGGGTAATTTACCTCTTCCACCAGTTTTTTAGATGGTTTCGGTGCTTCGATTCTTTTGACTGGCTTGTTACCGAACACATCAGCTGCTGTGGCAACCTTTTTCCGTGGAAGTTTTTCCTTTTCGGCATATTGTGCCTTTTTCGATTTTTCCTTGACTACTGTCACTTCGTCTTCTGAATCTGATAAGACATGTCGTTTTTTCTTCCGCTTCACAGGCTGCAAGTAGACCAACATAATTGAGTATTGCTCCCGTAATAAAAACTGTCAAGAATACAAGGAGTTCAAAGGCCCATCTAAGTTTCATTTATAAAGAACAAACCTCTGGTGTTCTTGGGGAAGTTTTTGAACCTGTGGCGCCTTTTTCACCCCGTGTTTTTTCCCTGTCAGAAGATTTTCCCTTCCGTGGTTTTTCTTTGGCTTCTATATCTTCACAATCCGAATCTGATAAGACACGATGCTTACTACTTCGTTTTGTAGGCTATAACAAAGTAGGGTAAAATGAACATGACTTCGAATTTCAGTCAGTATGTTTATCACCCTGGGATGGCGAGACTGAAATAAATTTTCAAAGTTTTTGAAATTGTAACCTTATGCCGTTTAGGCGGAGACACGGATTTTTCCCTGTCTTCATCTGAGACCTGATGTCTTTTCTTCTTATTATTTGATACAGAGGAGCTGTCGGTGCCTTTTTTTGAAGAAATCACTTGAAAATAGGATGTTATCGCCTGAGAATGAAATAAACAATTGTTTTATTTAAGCGAAATGAATGTTGAGGGTTAACATTTATAAGCCGGGTCGTGTTAAGCAAAAAAGTTTAGTCTGAGGTGTCTAATATTACCTTACTCATTATTAAAAGTACCAAATTCCGTTCTCGTTTCAACTAATAAACATTTGATACATGCCCAAATTTGTAACCCTCATACACACACGATTTTGTTCTAATTTTCGTTTTTTACACGCACAATTCAGAGTTAATGTGGTTACTTTTACAGCTTCATTGTTTACCTCACCGTCCGCGTTCCCGCATTTTTTGCGCGGAAATTTTCACTTTGATCGTTCCGACGAAGAAACCGAGTATCCAATATCGACAATACAAACAACGAATCAACGAGTATCACGCACATTCAATAGAGGGGGCAAGAGTAGATGTCTCGTGCCTGGAATAGGTCTCGTGATAGAATTGTGGACAATTCTGAAAAAGTTTATTCGGCCCTTAGTTTCTAATGTTATGTGATGTTCTACCATTAAAGTTTAGCTTGATATTTGTTCGACATTTTTCTGGGCCAAATTTCTGAAGAATTGCCGCTCGCACACACCTGTTCTACGCTGAATCATTTGTAGAATCGATGTCCGCAGTGGCGCATGAACGAGATCGGTCAAATGATAAATATTGGACAAATTTTCGGACAGAATGTCTTAACCTCAAAAGCGACCATTTTGTGCTCATTGTCCCGTTGGCACTGCTGATGCCGCCTCTTATCTACCACTGCTCGGAACCTGAACTACACGTCTCGAGTTCTGTGATGCGACAGCTTAGCAACCATTGATTATACTTTCTTATAACATTAATAATGCGCTGATTGCTGCATAAACCATTGAATTGTAATTGAAACCGTCTTCAACGAGGTGCTGGGATAACCGTTGATTTGTTATAACTTGCACTGGTAGGAAATTCGGTAAGCTTATACAGTCACTTTTCAAATTTGTGTTATTACCGATTAAATTATGTTTATTAATCGTATCCTCGACCTTTCGTTGTTTGTAAATCCACATCGTTCATGCTAAGTTGGGATGCTGAATAATTAATTCAAGCCGCCTTTAACACAATCTGATAATTTTCAGAGAACAGTCATGAGTAAGATCAGGCCTCGGACATTCTTCGACATAGAAGTAGGCGGGTTGCCGATGGGACGTGTTGTGTTTGAACTGTATTCAGACATATGCCCAGAGACATGTGAGAATTTTCGTGCCTTGTGTGCAGGCGACAAAGGCCTGGGAAAAACAACTGGTAAGCCGCTGCACTATAAGGGGATCGTCTTTCACCGTGTCGTCAAAGACTTCATGATCCAAGGAGGCGATTTTTCCGTTGGCAATGGTACTGGAGGCGAATCGATCTATGGGGGAACCTTTGCAGGTGAGTTTTGTTATTTATAAATAACACATCACAGCTTGTCTACTATTATGAATTACTCAACCAAGACTCAATTTTATGGATCCCTTGATTTCATATCCAGCATTAATTTAACTGTCCTATGTCTCTACAGATGAAAATTTCTCGGTTACTCATGATAAACCATTTTTGTTATCAATGGCCAATCGCGGTAAGGACACAAATGGTTCGCAATTCTTCATGTGAGTACAATCTACTTATTTGTATCTTATAGAGGAGTTTGTTCCGATACCACCATGTAGATGAAACCATTTTTAAATTCAACATCTCAACAGCCTTATGAGTTAATATTACAATGGCTAGAAAAGCTGGAAATTTAATGGTATATCATACCTCAATTTTTATAGACATCAGTAACCAAGGGAGTGATGAAATATATTCTTCATTTCTTGAGGAGTAAATTATTAAGCAAGGGAAAAGTTACATTTTTTTTAGTATTTTCAGATCTCCAGACTTGAATAATATTTTACCTCACGTTGATCAGTAAAACTTCATTAACTAAGAAATTTAATCTATCATGTGTACAATTCGAAGGTAGCCCTAAGACTTTTAAATGGTGCCGAGACTTTAAGTAAACCAAAAACGGGAAATTTGAGAAATTTAGCGAAAAATCAAAGGCTTAGAATGTGTTCGTAGGGTAGTGGAGCACACTAGTGAAGCCAAAGTTGGGGAAAGGTAATATGGTTTTTCCTTGTGTAATTTTGATAAAAAACAATTGATTAAGTTATACCCGCCACAGGCAGCAGAGAGAATGGTTATTGCATTACAGTCAGTTCTGTCGGACAATTTTTCACGTTCTGTGTTAAATGAACGAGCCGACTAGAGCCACCGACAAACCTGGTGGAATGAATAATTCGACGCTGTTTCTGTGTAGTCGCGAGGGAGAGGCCCGCACGTCGCTACTACAACACAATGACTCCCGAAAGCTGGCTCTTTCTGTCCATCACTCATCTCCTTAATCATGTTTTGTTGTTGTAGTACAACGCAACCCGCGCCCCACCTCGACAAGTAAGTTTCCTTTCAGGTCTACGTTTCACTTGAGAAAATTCGAAAAAATATACATAACTCATCTTTCTTTTTTGATTTACAGCGTTCACGTCGTATTTGGAGAAGTGGTTTCTGGGCAAGAGATTGTTTCGCACATCGAAGGCCTGCCTGTGGATCGCATGTCTCGTCCCTTACAGGATGCCAAAGTTGTGAACTGTGGAGAGCTTGTTCTAAAAATCAAGGGCAAGGGTAAAGACAGTATTTTAACTAATAAAACTGCTAGGAATCACAGTTATTATGATGCAGGTCTCTCTATATTGGCGATAATACATAGTTTTCTACAATTAATTAATTGATTCATGGTTTCGTGGGTATTTTATTTTGTAAAATATTTACTTACAGTCAAAAAACGGGAAATAAAGAGTAGCGTTGGTTCCCCTTCATCATCGTCAGGAGCATCATCTTCATCTGAATCCAATTCGCGTGTTGGCAAAAGTAGAAAAAAGAAAAAGTCCAAGAAAAGGTGACTGGTTCGAAGATACATTGTTACATTGTTTCTTCTTGTACTACTAAATACGTACTAAAGCCCATAGTACTCTGTGTTGAATCTGAATTTTTGGCAAAACGGTAATACAAATTGTGATTTACGCAGCAGCAAGAAACGAGCAAGGTCTGAGGAAGGAGAAATTCCTGACTCTGGCGATGAGGATGCTGGGAAACCTCACCCGCTTGTGTCCGTGACTAAGATTGATCCAGATGAGATACCTGAGGTTCCAGCTAATAAATTTTTGTACAGAGCTGGGTCAGCCAACAATGCTAATCAGAAAGAATTTAGGCAACGTTTTGGGCGAGACAGAAATCGTGGACATACAAAGAGCGGACGAATTATCAAAGGCAGAGGCGTGTTTGTAAGTAATGTCTGATTGGTTGAAGAAGTTCAAAGACGACCAAGATGTGCAGTGAATGGAATACTCCTACAAAATAATATTTATGTTACTATTCTGTTAATTTAAAAAAATTCCCCCTCATTGCCGATCGACATTTTTCAGAGATTCCGTACGCCGTCGCGTAGCCGTTCGCGAAGTATGACTCCTCCACATTGGAAACAAGCACAAAATCGTACCATTAAACTTCATGAATTCCAAGTAAGCAACTGTGAAGTTAAATGCTGTAGCCTTTATTCAGTTTGACATCGTGATTAACTGATTACGATTATCCTTACAGAAATTGGAAAAGGAACGTATGAAAAAGGAAGGTGACTTGGATGCTGAAGAGGGACAAAGTCAAACTCTACGGGACGGCGATAGAAGAAGAAAATTTTCTAGCATTCGGGGGGAGGTTCAAGGCTTTGAGCCAGAAAACCAGGATCTAAAGTCGGAGGTAGCGGTTCTCCATGACGAGATTAATCAGGTGGAGAATATCGAAAATTCAGCAGAAATACTGCAAAGTCATGGCAATGGAAATACAAACATTGAGAAAAACGGAAACAGTCGATCCAGATCTGATAATAGGCGAGGTGATGGAAGACTGGATAAGCGTCGCACAAGTCATTCAAAAACGGAGGATCACAGATATTCTAGGAGAGATTCCAGAGATAGAAATCGAAAGCGTGGCCGTTCAAGGTCCAGGGAACGTCGAAGGTCCAGAGATCGGGATCATAGCCGAAGAAGTAGCCGAGACAGAAAAGGGCGGAGGCACCATTCCCCCAGGAGACGTAGTCCCATAAGACCAGCTAACAGGTCGGATAGACACACCGAAGATCGTCGCGATAAGCGTAACGAAAGCAAGCGTTCAAGTAACGTAGACAAGAAGGACGAAAAGCGATCGGATATTGATCGCCAATCAGATAAGCCCGAAAAAAGTAACGAAAGCTTGACATCCATCCTGCAGCCAAAGTTCAAACGTCAATCACGCTCTTCTAGTAATAGTAGTCGAGCTTCCAAAGCGTGAAAAATTTAATTCCAGGGAAATTGTTCCTAGACAATTGTGTACAGGAATTTTTTCTTCTCTCTTTATTTTCTTTCCACCTTTCGAATATTGTTTACCGATTTTTGAGAAATACAATTAATCTATCCCATTTTCGAATATATTGTTCTTTATCAACTTTGTAAATAAATCACTCGCGTTTTTCTCTCACAACAATTAGTCCGAACGGTTTCATTAATCATTTGAAACAATTTCTATTCCCGATTTTCGAACTAGCTTGGTTTAACATTGCATCCGAGTCCATAAAAACGTCACCCATTTGTTCACCGTGATTGTACGAGTACCCAGAAGTACCGGACTTGATTATAGAAAAATGAATTAGACAATCTGCAGAAACTATCAATAGGTCTTTTCTAAAATATATACGAGTATCAGGATTGTTGATAAAGGTTATAGGTATTGCTAAATGACAATTCAGAGAATCATTGTCTAGAACTACCTTCTTCTTAATAGTATAATTTGTATTTAGTATCTAACTCAAGGATCTTGACACTTGAAGAGTTTTTCCAATTCAAATCAACAAGGTAAAAGCTGAAGTGTGAAACATTTTGTTTCTTTTATGACATTAAAGGAATTATGTTCAGGGAGCGTTGTGTTTTTATTCCAACTGAACGATAACATTATACTTGTAGATAGCAGCCACTTTGCTCTACATAAGCAAGCTTATGTAGATGGTAGATAAGATAAGAAGCTCGTTTTCAACTTTCATTACACTTAAATATACTTTATTAATGTTATAAATATACATACAAAGTGTATAAAAATGCGTATAAATGTGCTATTCCAAACCTACATTTACTTAAAATGTAGAAATACAAAAGAATGTTCAAATAATTTGAGCAATTATTGAATTCACAAAATTAAGAAAACAAATTTGATCACAGAGATATTTTACTGTTTGTTTAGTTTTAAACTCTAGAAAAATTAGTTTACATACGAAAAAAAGAAAAATTTATCTGTGCACGATGTACACTTTTCATTGGACTGAGCCATACATCACATTCTATCACGATTTACCAACTTGGTATGAATTCTTGAAAAATACTACTGGTTTACACTATCTATAGAAGTATAGCATATAATAAGTGTGTGTACAGTATACTTTACGTGGTAGCAACATTAAAATTGTATATATAAAATTGAACTAACAGTAAATGCACTTTGTTTGAGTTCCGGCCATCAGCCAAAAACAAAAGGACAATATATATCATATAATACGTAGACTGTTTGAGATCAAGTGCTTACGTCTTTAAGAGTATTATGAGAGTCAGCTACAATTTTGTCATCAGTTGTCGCTCAAGTCTCCTCAAAATATCATGATCTAAGTAATGTTAAACAATTCTATGACCTGATCGCGCCTTTACAAATACTTCCAGAGATGCATATTCATTGAAGTTATTTGGTCAATAATATTTGATTTTGGTCCGTTGAATTGTTTTGTTCATGGCATGTTATTTGTGGCTATTATAAGCGTGTTTCTTAGTCAAATGGCATCGTCAAAAGATGCTTCAAGTAACGGATATATAGGTGAGCAAGTAATGGCAGATATGTGCAGTCACTGGATTAACCTAATCTAATGGAATAAGATGTTACAGATTATTACCTGGAATGAAAAACTTCTGTCAAGTAGAGTGAAAAGAATATTCATAGCTGATAAAAACTGCTCTCAGTCAACAATAATGGCAAATTTAATTAAAATGATCTCTACCGCATTCATCAATTAGCAGCAACTCCGTTCTTAGGCAACGTGAACTTCACTAGGCGTGTCAGCATTGAAGTGATGCATGGAATTTGTTTCTGCTGATGCATAGTAATGTTGTCAGGAGTATTAGATTCAAAGTCAATTGCAACACGCTGACAAACGAAAGTCAGGAGTGTTAGCAAATCCCATCGTGAACCGTTTTCGCAAAGCTCCAAGCACAGAGCTTGCATAAACCAGGATCCTCGAGTCGTGTTCCGCCAAGAATAGAAACCTAGAAGAGAAGAATGAAATAAAAATTGGCAACAGTGTACACACAAAGTCTACAAATAACAATTGTAATTACCTGGAATGGTCGAGTAAGCTATTAAAAAATCTGCATAAGTTGGTATGCGAAAACTTTGGGAACCATGTCCATCTGTTTCAGTGCGTTCTCTGAGGCTTACACCAGGATCTAATTTATCCCCCTGGCATGCCTGGATAAAGAACATTTTAGGTTTACCAGAGAGTGTCGGACACTTGTCTGCAGTAAAGTATGACCAAATTGTGTCAGCCTTGTAAGGAGTGTCATGGGCGTATAATATACCCATCTCTCCATGAGACAGTACAGCCACAACTAAACAATCATGATCTGAGTGATCCATTTCTGAAACTGATTCATTTTTCAGATTAGTATACTTCAAGGATAAATGATGAAAATTTTTTAAGTATGAGTCAGCAAGTTTGTAAAACGGGATCAAGCATGTGATGACACACCAACCTTTTTCCAGGTTTTTCTGAATATCCTTGAAGATTAAATTCTGAAAATCTTTGACCTCGAATCCGAGTTTGACTAGACAGTTCCTCAACGTCTCACAGTCAACGTTAGTGCCAGATCTGGACTTGAGGTGATTTATGGTGAAGGATTCGTGGTTAAAAATCAGAGCTATACCTCGCTTGGAATGATTCATGTTGTAATGGGTGGCGTAGCGCATTGTCGGACTATTTTGGAATTGGTTTCCATAAGACTGCGCGTTGCTCCTGAAGGAAATTAAAGGTAATTAATATTACTTCAGTTACATTTGAAGGTTATATTAGGTTAGGGTTACGCTTGTTAGATTCGATACCAATTTTTCCAGCTTACCTTCCGTAACCAAACGCATCTCCGTAATCATCCCCTTCGACAGAACTGTCAACGCAACTCTGAATTGTTGCAGACATTATTTTTTCCTACCTTCAATATCTCCAAAAAGTATCAATAGGTTTTATCAATATCAAACAAAACGCTTTGCACGCGCCTTTGTGGGTATGCTATCCAATATGTAGCTTGTGCAATGTGCATATGTATCGGACGTAACAATGAACCTGAATGACTCATCCTTCGGCTTCTTGTGTTATCGTGTTCACAAATTTGCCACTCTGGCACAAAAAGCTAATTTTGGAACGCACTTGCAGAGGGGATCGTGGAGTGCGTTCCAAAACACAGTTTCAAAGTGGTTCTAACTCCCGCGCATAGTTCCCGCGTTTATATCGCGGACTTAGCTTATATTATGACGAAACATCAAACTAATCGGAGCGGATCGGAGTGTTGATCGGAGAGTTTTGCACTTGGACTTTCGTTTCTGTATTCGATTTCCCAGCGTCGTAGCGTCAGCGTTGTGGCGTCTCGCGCCTGCCACGAGCTATGATTTCGATGATATTTCGTTAGAGGTATGTTTACATTTGGCTGCAACATGTAAATAGTTTTCAGTGTCAACATTCATAGTTTGTTGGTTAGTATTTTAGTGGACATTTGAGAGGCGTCAACACTAGTAAAGAATAACCGCGGTGATCCGTACCGTTCTCGTCTGACAGGTTATTGGATACAAACAAAACCAGGATGCCAGCATTTCTGAGTTACATTGAAGTCGAAGACTTCAAATCCTACAAAGGAAAACTCAGGATTGGTCCACTCAAACCCTTCACGGCAGTCGTAGGCCCAAATGGATCCGGTAAGACGTCCCTACCAAACTCTAAATTGTCATGATTTCAAGCTTGCGATGTCGTTACTGGACACATTTTCAGATGTTTGACTGTTAAATTACAGGTAAATCAAATTTCATGGATGCCATCAGTTTTGTCATGGGGGAAAAAACTAGCAGCCTTAGAGTAAAAAGATTCAGTGAGCTCATCCACGGTGCTTCGATTGGTCAGCCCGTTAAGCGAAGGTAAGGAAAGGCAAATGGTAATTACGTTTTGTAATAAAATAAAATAAATGAGTAAGGGAGTAAGTCCTAAAAACAGCGTTCAAGTAAGTATAAATACTCATCAGGATAGAATTGGACTTGAACAATACACTAATTAATTTCATGATTTCATATTTCAAGAAGATGGTGCCTTTGCCATCAATGGCTTAACCTATCCCACGTCTAGCCTCCAGATTACCATATGGTTAATAGTTGATTCGTTTGATTTTCAGTGCTTCGGTTACAGCTGTATTTAAAATGGAAGATGGTACTGAAAAGAGTTTCATGCGGTCAGTGCAAGGCTCCGCCTCTGAGCATCGTATCGATAATATGGTATGTTTATTACTCCCTAAGTAACAGATTCGAATCCATTTTTGCCCTTCAATTTGCTAAAGTTGATCCTTGGGTTTTACAGCTTATGTCTGAAGCATCAATGATAGTTAAAATGCGTAATTTTCTCATTTTTCATCTCATTTTGAAATTTCTTAAACAAATGGTGTATATTGTAGGTTGTAACTAGTCAAGTGTACCTTAACGAGTTGGAACACCTCGGGATAAATGTGAAGGCTAAGAATTTCCTTGTCTTCCAAGGGGCTGTTGAGTCTATAGCTATGAAAAATCCCAAAGAAAGAACAGCTCTTTTCGAAGAGATCAGCAATTCGGGTGCACTGAAAACTGAATATGAAAGGTAAATCTGACATTTCTCACTCACGAATTGTAGCTCAAAACGGTTTAATTACATTGTACTTAATGTCTATATTTCCATTCAGGCTCAGGAGTGAGATGCTCAGAGCAGAAGAAGAGACACAGTTCTCTTATCAAAAAAAGAAAGGTGTAGCTGCTGAGAGAAAAGAGGCGAAATTAGAGAAGGAAGAAGCTGAGAAATACCACCGTTTAAAAGAAGAATGTGTAAGTGGACTGAACAACTTAATTTTCCCCTAAATTTTCCTCTTGGCTACACATATTTTGATTTCTTCTTTCTTTTTATCAAAATCAGGCAGAAAAGCAGGTGGAGTTACAGCTCTTCAGGTTGTTTCACAATGAAAAAGAGATTGAAAATTTAGAAAACACCCACAAAAAGAAGCAGCATGAAGTGGATAAGATTTTAAAGAAAAAGGAAAAAGTGGATGAGAAACTGCGGGAGCAGAAAAAAGAGGTTGGCAAACTAAGCCGTGAATATCAAAAGATAGAACAAGATATTAGGGAAATGGAAGCAGAGATATCCAAAAAAAGGCCCACTTTCATCAAGGCAAAGGAGCGTGTCACTCACATGCAAAAGAAAGTGGAATCTGCTCGCAAATCTTTGGCAACTGCGCGTACTGCTGACGAAGCTCACAAGAAAGACATAAAGGAACTTCATGACCAGTTGTCCCAAGTTGAGCAAGCCAAAAGTGCCTACGAGGCGAATGTCGCCGGGCAATCGCAGTCACAAGGGAGAGATGTACAGCTTGAGGATGAACAGGTATATTTTAAGAGCAAAATTTGCAGTATAAATTTTCTGGTATTGAACCAGCGAAATTTATATGGTTAATATGATTTAATAATTATTCAAGGTCCGAGAATATAATAATCTGAAAGAAGCGGCAGGAAAACAATCAGCACGCTACCTGCAGATGCTTGATTCCATAAATCGTCAGCAAAAATCAGACCAAGACAGGCTTGATAATGAGGGCAGAAAGAAAACAGATGTTGAAAATAAGCATAAGCAGAAAGGGCACATGAGAGACGAGGCCCAAAAGCGTGTGGAAAAACTTGAGGAGCACATTAGAACTTCAGAAGCTGCGCTAGAGGATCAGAAGAAGCTTAGAGCTGATCTTCAATCAGATGTGGGAACATCTAAAGACAAGATACAACAGATACAGCGTGAGTTGGAAAACATATCTGAACAGCTCGGTGATGCCAAAGTTGACAAGCATGAGGTTTCAAGGAACAAAAAGAAGACCGAAATTGTTGAAAATTTCAAACGTCTCTATCCTGGTGTGGTGAGTAAAAAATGTGCGTTGTTTTGGTGATAAAATTTTATTTGGTTCTATTTGTTTGATTTAGTACGATCGCATGATCAACATGTGCCAACCGATCCACAAAAGATTCAATGTAGCAATTACCAAGGTCTTGGGGAAGTACATGGAAGCTATTGTTGTGGATACTGAAAAGACGGCACGACAGTGCATACAGTATCTTAAGGAACAATATTTAGAACCAGAAACGTTCTTACCTCTTGATTATATTCAAGCAAAGCCGTTGAAGGGCAGGCTTCGGTGAGTTAAATGTCGTTCTTGTTTCCGGAATGTGGAAATTGTCTTTCCGATCGCCAATTCTACATGGCACTAATAATTATTTTGCAGAAACATCCAAGAGCCCAAGAATGTCAAGCTTTTATACGACGTTCTCGCTTTTTCACCAAAGGATATTGACAGAGCTGTTTTATTCGCCACTAATAACGCTCTGGTCTGTGAAACTCCTGAAGATGCCAATAAAGTTGCATACGAGATGGACAAAAAAACTAGATACGACGTAAGTAAATGCATATGAAGAGAAAATAGCAAAATATAAAACTGACATTTATTTACTTAATTTAGTGTGTTGCACTTGATGGAACTTATTACCAGAAAGCTGGAATCATTTCGGGTGGTAGTTTGGATTTGGCAAAGAAAGCAAAAAGATGGGACGAAAAACAGATGTCACAACTAAAATCTCGGAAGGTAACCCTATCAAAATTAGTTGCTCACACATCTGATTGTTGACAACGATAAAATAACAACCTACAGATACACTTGCTGATTTGCAGGAAAAACTCACAGAAGAACTAAGAGAGGCTCTTAAGAAATCTCGCAAAGAATCCGAACTTAATACAGTCGATTCTCAAATCAGGGGACTTGAAACCCGTCTAAAGTATAATAAAAATGATTTGGTAACAACGGTAAGTGGGCAATATAACTAAACAATTCGTTTTCAATTATTTTGGCAAATCACGTTCACTATTTTAATTCAACCCGTAGAAAAAGCAAATAGCGGATCTTGAATTGGAGCTGCAGGCACTACAAAATGAGCTGAATCTCTTTGGTGTGAGTAATTGATGAGTATGGGGAGAAATATTCCCATGATGTTTGATTAATTATATTAATATACTTTTTCGTAGCCCACAATAAGCGATATTGAAAAAACAATGGCCACCAGAGATCAAGAGATCCAAGCTATCAAGGAAAAAATGAACAGTGTAGAGGACGATGTATTTGCTAATTTTTGCGAACAGATTGGTGTTGCTAATATTCGTCAGTATGAGGAAAGAGAATTGAGGTAGAGTCCAGGGACCTGTGTTTGCCATTTTAATTTGAGTAAAAATCAATCCTATTCAGCAATTATCTCCCACACGTGTCTCAATACCTACAGATCCAGCATAATCCCTGATCCTTGGTCCTGCAATCATTCCACAATTGCTGATATTGCTAGGTATCAATTTATGGTCGAGTCTTAATGAAATTCATGTTTAATCTAAATACCAAACACCCATGTCACAGATCACAGCAAGAGCGTGCCAAGAAACGAATGGAATTCGACAACCAAACAAATCGTATTTTGAACCAGTTAGACTTTGAAAAACAAAAAGATACTGAGAGTAAGAATATTCTTCTTTAGCAAATTTTGAGAAGCCTAAATGAACTAATATTTTGGTTGGAATTAATTTTCTGCGATTTTCAAAAACAACAGGCAATGTACTTCGTTGGGAAAGAATGGTTCAAGATGCTGAAGATAAACTAGATGCAGCTCGTCAAACTGAGTCTCATCAATTGACTGAGAAAGAAAATGACGAGGTGCAAATGAAGAAATTGACATCGACTCGCATCAACAAAAAGCTGGAGATGGATCAGGAAGAGGAGGAAATTGGAAAGGCAAGACGTGAAGCTGGTGCCATTGCCAAAGAAGTTCAGGCGGCGCAAAAGCAGCTAAATTCAATTGAAGCAAAGATTGAACAGAGGAAAGCAGATCGACATGCTATTTTGATGCAATGCAAGGTATCGTTACTAAATATACGGCCAATTAATTACATCCTTAAAAATCATGATGAAATCATTAATTTCATCAAATTTTCAGATGGAAGACATTGCAATTCCCATGTTGCGTGGGAACATGGAAGATATCGCACAAGAGAGTACTGTGGCTGGGAGTGAAACAGGCACAGACTCTACATTGAATACTCAACAGCAGTACGAACGGGAAAGTTTGATCACCATCGACTACGGTCTTCTCCCAGACAGTCTAAAAGACATAGATGATGATGATATTAAAAAAATGAATGACAAACTCAATAAAGTAATAAACGAACTTCAGGGAACAATACAGAGAATACAAGCTCCAAATATGAAGGTTCGGATTTACCTTTTCATTATTGAATTTGAATTTAACTTAACTTAGGTCACTTGAAAGTCTGAAATAAATCCGATAATTTGGAATAAACCTTTCTCGATACAGGCGTTGCAAAAGTTATATGCTGCTAAGGAAAAATTGCAAGAAACGAATGAGGAGTTTGAACAGTCCCGTAAGAAGGCTAAAAAAGCTAAAACTCAGTTTGAGAAGGTGAAGAAAGAGAGGCACGATAGATTCATGGCGTGTTTTGAGCATGTCGCTAATGAAATCGACCCGATCTATAAGGTCAATACTGAATATATGTCTACAGACTTCATACAGTGTACAGATTCAACATTTTTGTTTTACTTTTGATTTATATTTTGACTATTTTGCGACCCTTATCAGTCTTTAGCGAAGAACCAGTCCGCTCAGGCATTCCTTGGACCAGAGAATCCCGAAGAGCCGTATTTGGATGGTATTAATTACAATTGCGTTGCTCCGGGTAAACGATTCCAGCCAATGTCTAACCTTTCTGGTGGTGAAAAAACGGTTGCAGCCTTGGCGTTGCTGTTTGCCGTTCATAGGTAATTGCTTTTAAAGTCAGATAGCTAAGTTGGTGAAGGTATAAATACCTAAATCCGTTGAAGTTTCGGTGCGGTTTCTTTTCGCTCCAGGATCTCTACACTTTGATGTCATAAATTCTTTTACTGTCGTAGCTTTCAACCAGCACCCTTTTTCGTTCTGGATGAAATCGACGCAGCCCTGGATAACACGAACATTGGAAAAGTGGCGAGCTATATTCGTGACAAGACCAGCTCGCTACAGACGATTGTTATTTCGCTCAAGGAAGAATTTTACTCGCACGCAGACGCGCTCGTCGGCATCTGCCCGGATGTAAGTTGTTCGGCACACAATCCCGACTCTATTCACGATCCAGTGTCTCGCTTGCTTCTATAAGAAGTAAAACATTCTTTTCGTTTGTATATAGCGGACTCTAAAGTACAAAAATTGATTTGTCGTTATTTATCTTCACTTGCGTCTATTTGGCAATGTTACTAACGGCCTGTACTTTTTTACAGGTTGGTGAATGTCTGGAGAGCAAAGTCCTAACACTTGACTTGACAGAATATCCAACTAATCCACAGGCGTCTGAACGGGAACCCGCAGGAATGTTCCCTGCAGCACCTATTATGAATTTGTAAAATTATCTTCAACGTAAAAGTTGAGATTAGGGATTCGGGATTCGTGGTAACAACATTCGGAGAACGTAACGAAATACTTAATGTCATTTTGTATTTTATTTCCACATGTTTATTCTGTATTTTAGCACGTATCATGTGTGTTATCATCTGTAATCTAAGCAGAGTATTATACGAAAACACACAGTCTATGGGTTATTATAAAATTTTATACAAATTCTTTAACCATTTTGTGGTATTTTCAATATTTAGATATACCTACAACCACAGATATAATTTGTTAAAATTTTTTTTTCAAAAAATCACTATTTATAAATATTTAATTAACTTTTTTCGTCTTCTATTTTTTTTTCTTGTGCGTACTGTAACGATCGTTTTATGGAATACCGAATATTCAGTTTCGTGAAGTTTTTTTTACCAACTGTTACTATTGTGTACCTAATTCAAAGGTTATCCACATCTATTTCATTGTGTCAGAGCGTTTTAAACGCGCAAAATTGTACAAAATTTCTTCCCCAATTTTCAGAAAATTGCCAATCTACTCTACCATTACGGATAAAGAGCACATTCCGCAACGAGCATTTCTTCCTTGAATACATGTCCAGATATTGAAATGCCTCAGTCCGTAATCCAGATGTATCTCCAGAATTTTTCGCAGCCGTTGAAATGCCTCGTTTCCGATCTGCTGATTCCATCAGCGAACATCTGAGACATTCATCTCACTTGTGCAATAGCCATTATTTATATCTCCGCGTGTGACTCATCGTTTCATCTAGATACCTAATATATATTTATTCACGTCTTGCGTGTACACGTGTTCGTAATTATACATAAGATCCATTTGCAACATGAAAGTTATAGTGCTTTGATTTCACTACAAGAATTCTTACTTTTTTCTTTAAACTTTCATTTACTATCAGTATAATTGAAGGCTACACAGTGGGTCTCTTATTTCCCTAAAAGTAACTTGTTTCTTTCCCTCCCCTATAGGAACTTTTAAAATGAAGGCTTCTCGTAAATATACCCTAAAACAGTCAATTTCCACCTGAAATCCCCTTTTCTTTTTTAGCCAGTTCCTTTTTTTTTTATCAACTAAAATGGACTGAAAGAATCAATTTAATGCCTGAGAATAATGTTTATACTTCCAACTTAACATAAGAACAAAAATAACTACACTGCATCTCAAAACCTTATATTTTACGAAACTATAATTTTTACGGTTTAATTGAGTATCGTTATAGGTATACGGAATATATGCGATTATCTCAAATTATTTTGTACCTACGTTTAGCTGGAAATATAAACAATGTTCTCAAGCACAAAATGTATCCATTTTCGCGGCTCCTGTATTGTGATATGTAGCATTAATATACGATTTCGTTCATAAGTTTCCACTTCGCGAATTAGACCGCATTGCTAGAGCGTATCTCGCGCCTATACGATATCATAGATAGTGTCATTAGATTACGAAATTCTCTACAATGCTTGCATCCTCCTATATCAACTTGTATTAAAAACGTATATATGTAAATGTATGCGGTAATACGTTACGTACGTATCGGCAGTATAAAAATATTAACAATTCTGATTTATGACCATTTCAAACGAAGTAGGTGTCCCCGGGTCAATACAGTCTATTGCTCTCACTTGTGACGGTGATGAGCTCGCGTGCACGCACATGTGTATAAACAAATAATACAATTTAGTACACATCGACTTTATATACGAGCTTCCAGAATGCGGCCAAAATGATAGTATGTATTAGGATTTAGGACGAGCGCCTTCTGAACATGTGGTTGGCTCACTAAACAGAAGCTCACAAATGCATCCAATTGCTATGGGCGAAGTTCTATGCTGTATGACTTTGTTATGTGTTGCCTGATATTACACACGTCACCGCCATACCTTCAGAAAAATCGAGAGAAGAAAATGAAAAGGATAAATTATAACGGCGGAGGAGCCACGAAAATAAATGGAAATTGATTAATCAACTCTTCCATGTTCGTACTAAAATGAATTCATTTCTGTACTAAATCAATTCTTTTTAGCTTTTACCGAAATCTTAAAAATCTCTAGAAGTTGAAATTCGCTTCAAAAAGTGACGAAAGGCCTTCATATCGTCAGTGGTCTCAATCATGATACATCTCATTCACAAATCGGTCCTCATCTCGCGCTACCCTGCACTTCCATGTCTCCCTGTCAGGGGAATCGGGAAAAAAAATTCATCGTTATGATAGATGAACTGCAGGATTGGCACACGAGCACGAGGAACAACTCGTCTGCAGAAATCATATTCAAAAGACGTTGGAGGATTCCTGAGGCTCGTTCCTTATCTCCAATTGGGGGCAAGTTGATGAGAGGAGATGGCTCCTTCGCCTCCTCCGCATCCCCTTCTGGCTGCTCTCTTTACTCTTCGTATGAAATGGAATCGCGACGATGATCGGCGTTCGGCGGCCGCAGGGCGGTGGGTAGGGGAAGCGAATGGGTCAGGGCAACTGGAAGAGATCAAACGGCTCGTGGTCTCGAAGCTAAGGATGATGACCCCCTCAATCCCGAGTTCCAGCATCTGCTAAATAGATGACACGAAGTAGCTCGAGAGTCTAGTTGCCCTCAGCCTCAGCTAGAGGTGGGTCAGCTCCTAGGCGCTGCTACTCTAGTGTGGCACTAAGGCATCACCATCAAGAGATAGTGAAAAATAACTCAAGAACGACAACGAGGAAGAGGAAGAAAAACCTCCTGTCATGACCGGGAGAAGCGGCCGAACCCGGCTCCTTCTTCTGGGGATTGCCGCGTTCCTGGTTCTCCTGGAAAGCACCCAAACCCAGGCGGCGAGGACAAAGATCAGGCACCATCGCATTAGACCGATCCAGGCTCAAGAGCCCGACAATAGACGTAACGCCGACTACGACACCGAGTATGAACCTGAGTATTACGACAACTACGAGGACTATGAAGAGCAGATCAAGAACGGTCAGTTTACCATCTACCCTTAAATTCATTCTTGGGATTCCCTTTCACTACCAATCACTGACCAAAGCTAATATGACCTCTACCTGCATCTCTTTATCAATCGGAATGATCAGAGATTTCTACAACTGTTTTGCACTTTCACCAGCGGTCAGAAAAATACACCTCTTATGGGTGTCGCACCCTTTTTTCTTCGGTAGACTAATAAAATGGATTATTCGAATCAATTGTTAACGATTTTCGATTAAATCGCATGAAAGATGGCTGGTATCCCATTAAAATCAATTGATTATTTGGAGAATCGTTCATTTCGTTCATCAGCTGAGTAAACAGTAGGTATATTGTCATTGATCATATTGATCCAGCATAGATGCGGTGCATCTTGAGCAAGTACCAGTTGGACTTGAACGGTACCTCTATCTATTCAGGCGAGGTCAATTGTTACGCGAATCGCGATACGGGGATGAAAAAGAGAGGCTATAATCTTGAACTTTGTCAAAAATGGTAATAATGGAAATAATGGTATAACGTTACTGTCACTGGATCCCCGTACTGTGTTGCTGATTAATCTACAGTACGCCAGTCAACGACTCCCTGTAAGAGTTCATGTTTGCTTTATTTTCATGAAGTGCCGAGGCTTCAGCACGTGCTAGAGTATAAGTCGAATGATTTAACGTGCTTAAGTCTCTGCGTACAACGGTTTTATTGTAATTAACACGCATATGTCCGCGTGTGCTTACATACCATGGATCCGCCAATGTATTTGGATTTGCATATTTTTGCTTACCATAAATCAAGAGTTGTCTATTTTCAAACGAATGTAACAGGATTGATCAATCGATGCAATTTCAAGCTCTCGAGCATAGAGAAATTAATTCTGGAGCAAAATATTTCATTGTCTAGGCTAGTTTCATATATTATATATACATTATAAAAGGATATGATGAAAAATTATTTCTTGCAATCTACAACTAATCCCAAACGTTCATTCATCCCCAATGAAATGGATAATGTTGATTATGAAGTAAATGCCGGCATTTTCCTTGAATATCTTATATCTAATTTTCTGCGCGCCCCCTTGTGCTTTCGGCATCGTCGTTTAATAGGATATGAGAAATCCTAAATTTAGCTGAACTTTTCTAAATCGTCACAAACATCGCGCTCTATTTATATTACAGATTCCCGCAACATGTAACGCGTATATGCTAACAAATCCTTATCAAAAGGTTCAGAGGTGGATAGGTCGTTAAATCTAATCTTCAGGTCCCTCAGAGCGCCATCAGCGCCAAAGAGTTTTATTATCGCTACATCTTCGTGTTTATCGTAATTTTTTTCAACAGTCATACATTGTAAATTATTTCGTGACTATCCACAGAATATTACGAAACGTTATATGTTCATAATAATGTAGCAGGCATATACATTGCTCACACAATTACGGTCAATATAAGATGAAATATGCCACTAGGCAATCGCGTGAAGCGATTGTATCTGCGACGATCGTCTATGTGTATGTTAAAAACTAGGCTAGCATTAAACTCGACCAATGTTTGTTCTTTCGAACGCGGAAATGCGCCGAAGTGCTTCAAAGATTGAATGACGAACGAAAGATGTCCGAGCAGTAGGTCATCATCCACCCGTCACCCGACTCTTATCATTTTCTTTTCTTCGATGTCTCTTAATCGTGACAACGGAATGCGGTTATACAATCTCCCCAAGAGAAATGCCCCTAATTCAATTGAGACTCTACTCATTGGATCCACAAGTCTCGGTTAATTAATCCGTACGTAGTAACTTTGTAATTTTCACCGCCTAGGCTAAGCTTAAACAATTAAACAATTAGTATAACCAGGAAGTGGAACAGAGAGGAAACAGTGCTTTGCGTCAATTGATGTACTCTAAATTTCACTGGCTTGATTATTAGAAAGAATTGAACAATTTTTTTCTGTTTACTTCTTCATCAGAAACACAGCCGTCTCTTAGTCCTGTACCAGAAGAAAACCGTGGCCCGGCAGTAAGACCAACGTCTGGACCAACATCACAGCCCTCGGCGATATTTGGTGAAAATCTGGGTAATATTGTCTTGAGATCATTTTACGGTTTTAGGTTTTTTACGAGGGATATTAAATCATACAGTTACAGGATATTTCTTCCGTCAATTTCTTAGGCGTAATGCTGCAACGTTATTTATGTGTCGGGATTTAAATTCGTTTTGAAAATTCATTTAGGAAATAGTTTCTGGTAAACATTTTTCTGCACCATAAGTTCGGAGAGTAATTCCCATTCTGAGCATATTCACATTCGTAATTCACAGTCGGCCCGAGACCGCCTGGAGGACCTGGAGGCCCCGGAGGACCCGGAAGACCCGGAGGTGAAGTGATAACACCATCCCCTGCCGTAGTGCCTGATAATCCACGGACCGATACAGTTCCGGACTCGACAGAACCACCAACCGGAGGTGACGCTTTTACGTAGACCTAAGCTAGACGATGACTGAAACATGTATCATATGAATCACTCAGAAATCGTCTCTACAGCATATTTTCTTAACCAATTTACCCTCCTAGATGACTTTCTCATTCTTTCGTATGCAACTCTCACAATTCCAATTGTATTTCACGGTCAATACGTGATAGGGGTTGTGGTGTATTACTTATTCTACTTCCTTTTTCACCCCCTCATTATGCATTTGCATCAACTATATTTATCACCTACTAATAAGAAAAAATTTAATTATTAGGTAGGAAGGTATCTGAATATATTTAGGTTGTAGGATATGACGGCCTACTCTTCTTCCAATTCTCATTAACACCTAGAACACATTTTTCTCACTAAAAAAATTAAAAACGATAAAGAAACAGGACAGGAATATCACTCGAGAAATGATAATATAGCTTTTATTCTTAAACCGTTAGAAAGGAATTCATCTGGTTAGCAAATTAATTTTTTCCGATGAGTATAATTGCGTGTAAACGTGTAGGTGATGACAACGTTGGCTGCATATTCGATGGGGTGTCCCATGGAGCCGACGACCAATGGAACCCAGACCGTTGCACATCGTGCCGCTGTATTCAGGGAAAAGCTGAATGTTCCCAATTGATTCCATGTCTATCAGGTTACGTCGAATTATACTTCATTTTGTAATATTCTTTTCGCGGTTAACGGCATGTTCGATCGTCGCGTTTGACTATAAAATTTAAAAGTTTACTTGAGCGTTGACTTCGCGGTGTGCCATTGAATATTTATCCTTCCCTAGTTCGCGCTGTTAAAAATTATTCGGAAACTCGTAGTTGATTGAGGGGGTGAATAGAAAAGGGGGTTGAATAAAAAAATACACTATTGAAGTAAGAAAAAGTTTTTCTCCTTTTCCCTACGGCCCCTCAATTTTGGATTTGATTTTTTCTCTTCAACGATAGTGAAACTTTAATGTCGTATCATTTTCAGGCGGAAATTGCGATGGCGTGGTCTGTGCCCAATTATCCTGTGAGACAGAACAGTACATTCCTCTGGGCCAGTGCTGTCCCATATGCGCAGGTATTCGATAGTATCCATAAACACAATATTTGCCATAATCACAAGCGTTATTCCTTGGCTTCTCTGCCCACGAGAACTCGGCTTATCTTCACACCATTCAAAAGATATAAACAAGACATGTAACGACGAAGCTTTTACAATTGGCCCACCTTGAATATATATTTTTGCTTCAAAATTAGTTGCAAAAAGAAGACATTCGTCATAGTCAAAAGAACTGAAACTGTAGACACCAATTAGGAATTAACCGCTTGTTTCAGACCCTGGACCAATATCAGGAGGAACCGCGCCTATCGTGAGTAGATCGATGATACTCTATTTTTAATCCTGTGTTATCCTAATTTTTTTCCCGCTGAACCAATTTCATCTGGTTCATCTTCGTTAAATTTCAGCAACCAACTTTGCCGTCAGGAATTCTCCCGGGAGAGAGCAATCGGGTCAGCTCAATTGCAGTCTCCGGACCAAGGGTACGTTAAACGTTGAACAACTCCACGCTCAGTCCTTTCAACGTTTGTTTCATCGCTCATGGTCTGTAAATAAATTTCAGGGAGAGGCGGGACGCCCCGGAGACAGTGGCCGTCAAGGCGACTCTGGATTTCCGGGAACACCCGGCACCCCAGGGATTCCGGGGCCGCCTGGACCCCCAGGACCTGCACCTGACGTAAGTTCCGACAAAGTTCTTTGCCCAGAAAATCTCGGCTTTCGGTATTAACTAACACTAAATTGCGATGTTTCCTTTATCGTCACTCTAGGTGTCCCTGTACTATCAACAACTCGCCTTGTCGCAAGCTGGACAAGACAAAGGTCCTACCGGAGCTGCTGCACCATTGTACGGTGGTCCTGACGCGTATGCTTATATGCAGGCTCAGGTTGGTCCCGTTGGACCACGGGGACCTCCAGGTACGTACTGTTTTCTCAACCACACACTCACGCTCTTCTAGACCTTTTAAATACGATGGATTCTGCATTCTCGACTAGGACCTAGCGGCAACCCTGGTCCTCAGGGCTTTCAAGGAATACGAGGCGAGCCCGGAGAACCTGGACCCGTGGGACCATCCGGTCAGCCCGGACCACGAGGATTACCCGGACTTCCCGGAAAGGATGTAAGATTTCTCCTGTCTATACTTGAAACCAACCGATAATAGGTCGTGGAATAGGTACTCTTAGAGATCAAAACATTTAACGCGCATTTAACACGTGTTGAAAGGTATTTATTTGTAAGGTACTCTTAAATTTTGAGAATGCCTAATTATTCACCAAAAATTAGACACCGATTACAGGTTTTTATTTTTTACGGATTGCCGTACATCCTACTTATAAACATAAATTTAATATTGATGTGAAGGGTAACGTTGGCGAGGATGGAGAGTCAGGGCCTCAGGGTTCTCCGGGTCCTATGGGTCCGAGAGGTCTACCTGGAATGCCTGGTCTTCCTGGCATTAAAGGGCATCGAGGATTCCCTGGTTTGGATGGAGCGAAGGGAGAGCAGGGTCATTCGGGAGAAAAAGGATCCTCCGGTGGGCCGGGACCAATGGGTCCAATGGGGATGATGGTAAGTTGAAATGTGACGTATTCTGTACTGTGAGTTTCTGTGCCGCATGTAACGTAGTTATTCACTGGTAATGTTTGTTTCAGGGTCCAGCTGGTCCGCGCGGTGAGCGAGGACGTGAAGGGTCTCCAGGACCCCCGGGGATGCGAGGAATCGATGGCATTTCAGGGCCACCGGGATTGCCTGTAAGTATTCAAGAGCTTTCGCAAACCTGGGAAAACAAAATTTAGATAAAATATTTTTATCTGGGAATATTTGAAGACTTGTACATCGGTAGTAGCAATCTTCATTCTTCCAAGATCCATAATCCAACGCTTTTGATTCTGTATGTCAGGGTGTACCCGGAAAATCAGGACCCCCCGGCTTCCCAGGCAGTCCTGGTAACAAAGGGGACCAAGGCGCTCAAGGTCCTAAGGGTAGCCAGGGTCTCCAGGGACCAAGAGGTGACGAAAAAAATTTCTTTCAAGATATTCCCTGGATGCGCGTGTATTGAAGTTGAGTGGAACCGAACTTTAACTTTTTTTAAAGGTGAATCTGGACGTCCTGGGCAACCTGGAGAATCTGGACCATCTGGGCCACAAGGAAAAGATGGTTACCCGGGCGAAAAAGGGAGTACCGGTGCACCAGGGATGCTAGGGCAACCTGGTTTTCCCGGAGTTCGGGGCCAGCCAGGGTTAGCCGGGAATCCGGGAACTCCGGGAGCGAAAGGAATGCCGGTAGGTAGACGCGTATTGTCACGTCATTAGAGTAGATAACCGACCTTAATAACTTTGTTTGTTCAATGCACAGGGCTTGCCAGGAGAAAGAGGATACAAGGGTGAAATTGGGGCTAAAGGTGACTCCGGAGCTCCTGGTCCTCGTGGTATGCCAGGACCAACCGGTAGCGAGGGTAAAAGAGGAAAGCGTGGAATGCGAGGTTCCATCGGGGCCACCGGGCCTCCGGGTGAACGTGGAATGCCCGGTATTCGCGGCCTTCCTGGTCCCGACGGTGCTGTAGGGCCCAAAGGTAATTTTTCCCTTCTTTCTGCATGTTACGGCTACGCAAAGATGGCTAACTGAAAATTTTTCCTTTCGATATCTCAGGACAAACTGGAGATCGTGGACCCGTTGGAGGAAGTGGTCCAAAGGGTGCGACGGGAGATCCAGGGAGACCAGGTCTGCAGGGCTTGCAGGTTAGTTGCGGAAGTTTTTTTTGCCCTATGTATGCGTAAAATATGATTTTACGGTCCGTTTTGCGAATTCAATTCATTTTTTTGTTTAGTTAAAAACCTTTCTGTGTAATTAATATTATCATTACTTCTAATGAGTATAAATGTTTTTTTTAACAATAAAGTATTGTTGTTCTTTTTGGGGGACCTTCTTCTTCCTGTCTTTTTTTGCGATTTTTGTACAATGTTTTCCAATTTTACGTCTCGTAGGCCAAAAAATATTGTTCGCATCACGAGTGTAACGATTTACACCTTCGTGCGATCTCGCCGAGCACTCGGGGTGTAAAACCGTATTTTACGCACTAGATACGAAAAGTACTATTTCGTTAGGTACTTCATATTTACTCGCCTTTACTATGTTTTCCTAGGGTCCTCGAGGGTTAATGGGACGTCCTGGTGCTTCAGGGAAACCTGGGAATGCGGGAGAGCGAGGAATTCAGGGTGCAGACGGAAAGCCCGGCGATCCGGGACCACCGGGATTACAGGGATTACCGGGACCACTGGGACTTCCTGGAGACAAAGGATACCCGGTAGGCACCTTTGGGCTTATGCCATGCACTCTTCATGATTGGCTGGTTTATTAGTTATCTCAAACGAGGTCTTGAAATACAAAATGTTCTTATCCTCGATAATCTAAGCTCGAATACATTCGCTTATTTACTACAGGGAGAACCTGGAAAAGATGGTGAGCCAGGTGCACAAGGTCCACCGGGGCCCAGAGGTGACTCTGGTAAGGACGGACCATCGGGTGTACAAGGTCCTCCAGGTCCGCCCGGAAGCGACGGAGGACGAGGACCACCAGGTCCCGCAGGTCCCAGAGGATTCCAGGTAGATGATTCACGACAGCAGAGGATTTAGCCGGTGCCGTAATAAGCGTAAAATCAATGCTCATCCGGGAAAAAATAATCTGATATGATCATATATGGATTGATCATATCTGACCAAGAACATTATCATATGATCGTACATGATTCTTGATATGGCTGGATAGGGTCGTATATGAATATATGATTCCAGATAAGATCATATGTGTACATCTATGATGCTAGATACGACTAGATATGGTCGTATGTGATTTCAGATAGGGTAGTACAATAATTTGTTTATACGACCATATATGATTCAAATACGACATGCTGCTCTCTTAATAGGGAATGCCCGGAGGCAGTGGTAACCCGGGAATTCCAGGCAAGGACGGAGAACCAGGACTTCAGGGTCCACAGGGACTTCCAGGTCCCTTCGGAAATCGAGGAGAACGTGGTTTTCCCGGAGAGCGTGGTCCAGTCGGGTCCCCCGGAGCACCGGGACCAAGGGGAGAATCAGGATCTCAGGGCAATGACGGATTTCCGGTAAGATTTCCAGACTTGTTGTTACTAAAAGTAAATTTTACTACCCCCCCAGTAAACACAGAATAGTGTGAACTACGTTTAATCTACGTAAAGTGAGTGAAAATGTGGCGTTGGTGGAAAAACTAGACGTGTATAAACTATGATATACAGTCGAAACAACAACAAAATTGTTTTCATACAAATAGTTCGATGAATCTTTATACAATAACGAATAGGCAAATAAATTTACTTACTTTTATAATATTTTGCCTGTCGAAAAAACCCACAATTTTTAGTGTATTGGACTAATGACATAAACGAAATATTTATGTCGTTCAAAAAATCTTTTCATTATCATCCAATGAGAAAATAAAAGTTCAATAAAATGCTTCTATGGCGCAGGGTGTACCAGGGCCGAAGGGGGATAAAGGACACTCAGGAATGCCCGGGCTAATAGGATTGCCTGGACTTCGGGGCGCTCCAGGAATGCCCGGTGATAAAGGAGAAAGAGGATCGTATGGGCCCGTGGGTCCCGAAGGGCCAGCAGGTAGACTAGCCCACCCAATAACGACAAATCAATACACTGCCATGCATGACTCGGGAAAAAAGGTCATTTCTGAACTGCATGATGGCTACTGAATTCGGGTATAAATAACTAACAATTACGTCTAACTAACGCTCACAGGAAGAATGGGTGAGCGTGGACCGCAAGGACCAATGGGACAGCCGGGACCACCCGGCGAACCAGCTGAACGTGGAGACACCGGACCTCAGGGAGCTCCCGGTGAACCTGGCGCTCCTGGTAACATTGGAGAGAGAGGACCTCAAGGTCCTCAAGGCCTTCAGGGCTTCCCGGGACCGCATGGTCTTTCTGGGTTGCCTGGTGTAAAGGGAGAGCGTGGGTATCCAGGGTTGAAGGGAGACCAAGGGAGCCCTGGAGCGACAGGTAACCGAACAGCATCCTGCCAACTGCCATGTGCTTGTGGAAACGTTTAAATTAGGTTTGGTTGATGGAATGTTAGAAATCTAACCATCCGTTTTACTTGAAAAAAGGAAATCCTGGGGAATCGGGACTCCCAGGTTTGGTGGGACTGACTGGAGCCAAAGGAGCTCGGGGCGAAGCTGGTGCCAGGGGTGAGCCCGGGTTGATGGGTCCTCCAGGTTTGCCAGGACCAGTTGGAGCTGCGGTAAGTACGTTCCTGCCGAAAATTTCGGATAGATTGTGGATTCCGAAATTAGTCCGGAATTCCTCTGAATTCTAGATTCCGGAATCAATTCGAAATTGTCCGTTTCGTTTTCGGTTTATGTCATTCGATTTGCGTCCGGTCATGTCCGAAATCTATCCGAAATTTTTGGCAGGGTTTGTTTCGTCGCAATTGAGTCACGTAGTATGACCGTTGATTTTCTTCCTGAATTCAGGGACAACCAGGAGCTCCAGGTACTCCGGGTCTCGCTGGGTTACCAGGGGTGAAGGGAAGCTTGGGAGACGTTGGTCGACCAGGCAACCCTGGGCCAATGGGTAACCCCGGAATGCCGGGAGTGGAGGGTATGAAAGGAGAAAGTGGATCGGAGGGGCCACCTGGTCTGAGTGGTCCACCAGGGCCGCAAGGACCAGCGGGAGATCGAGGAATGCCCGGACTACCAGGACCCGCGGGAGCCGTCGGTCTCAGAGGGATGCGAGGTGCTCCAGTGAGTGAAACATTTTGTTGTCATAGGTGGAGTTCCCGTGAATCGATCGGGAATATAGTGCCAGACTTTAAAAATCCCGGATCCTGTTCAAAGGGTTGAAAAAACGCCACTTCCGATCAATTGTTTCGGGGTCAACTGCCTTGATAGAACGTACGATTCTAGTACACGGTACTAGTTTCAATCGTACGTTCTATCGGGGTCGTCACCCGGAAACAATTGACCGGAAGTAGCCGTTTCTTCGACCCTTCGGCTGGATCCGGGATTTATAAAGTCTAGCATCGTATTGACCCCTATATTCCCAATCGATTCATGTACAATTTGGCTATACGTTAGATCAGGGATCATTCTGTGGGGCCGGTTCCGGGACTATATGTACCTGACAATGATACCGAAAATAAACAATCGACTTTGACAGGGTGAAACTGGAATACCCGGAAAACCAGGACCCGAGGGGCCATTAGGACCTAGCGGAATGTCTGGGCCTGCTGGACCTCCAGGGCCTGCCGGTGATGCCGGCCCAGAAGGTTCTCCGGGAAAACAAGGACAACCGGGAATCGCCGGAAGGCCTGGAGACAAGGGACCACCTGGTATGGCTGGACCGTCCGGAAATCCTGGACCGAGTGGATTGCCGGTGAGATACTTTCTATTACTACGTAGATACCTAATGTTTAGTAAGTGCATTATTGAGAGAGGAAAATATAATCCTCCGGGCAACCCGCATCGTTACGCAGGTCTTGAACCCTATTGCATCAAGAAATGTCCTAGCTGTTGTTATTTTTGTTGTTGCAATAGAGTACATGATAGTATTCAATTATTGTGAAGTGTGTACACTAATAGTAATATTCAGAGTACTGGGTGAACATGTATTGATTTCTCAAAGATGCAACTACCGCAAGCTGATATTCTCATGTTCTTCCTACATAAAATCAGTATCTCAATACTTTAAACGTGAAATGCGACTGTTAGGTCATTAAGTATATTCTGTTTTTAAACCGACAGGGACCGCCAGGACAATCTGGACCACAAGGACCGGCCGGAGAAAGAGGCCCGAGAGGAGAAGCCGGACCTCAGGGTGTCGAAGGACAACGGGTAGGAATCAGCGATAGCACAATTATCGCAACTCCGGACTATCTTTAAACCACATAAAATTTATCTAAATACCGATGTTTGTTTTCGTTCAGGGTGCGCCAGGTAAGCCGGGGCCTGTTGGTCCTGAGGGAATGAAGGGAGATCGCGGAGAGCCTGGACCAACCGGTGCGAAGGGACATCGGGGGTTAATCGGGCTTCAAGGACTGCAGGGAACACCGGGTTTCCATGGGGAAAAGGGAATGGTCGGACCTCCTGGTCCTCCCGGGAAGAACGGAGAGATTGGCGTGCGGGGTCTCCCAGGTAGAGACGGAAGTCAAGGGCCTCAAGGTATGCCTGGAAACCCGGGACCAAGGGGACCGCCCGGAGATGAAGGACGACACGGAGCGACTGGACCACCGGGACCACCAGGACCCCCGGGACCCCCAGGAGAACTTGGTCTCGGCTACGACGCGGCATCTTTGGCAGCTCTTCTGAGTACGTTCACTAAGATGTTGTTCCCACTGTGATACGCATAAGAGCACTTGTTAAGTATTCAAACTTTTAACGCATGGACGGTTTATACAGATGCCGGTCAGGGCCAGAGTAAGGGTCCCGACCCTCTGAGCGGTGATGAACCACCAAGAATATTCGGCAAGGACATCACCGATGCAGAGCGCAAGGAACTTATTATGAAAGCATACGAGCAGCTCAAGGCCTCCTTCCAGAAGTTCGTCAAACCCGATGGGCAGAAACAATCGCCGGCAAAAACTTGTAGGGATCTTTTCGTCGCATATCCGGAAAAGTCGAGTGGTGAGCGAATCAGAAATCATTTCAACAAATTTCATTTCGTTGGCTAAGGAATTTTAACATAGAATAAACACTCATATCCATGATCGAATAATACCGTAACGACTGAAAATCACGTTTAAAAATTTGCTATTTCTTTCTCTTCGAAGGCGAATATTGGATAGACCCGAACGAAGGAGACCAGCGTGATGCAATCTTGGTTTACTGCGATGTTGAAAGTCGGAAGACCTGCCTGTTGCCAAAACCTCCTCAATCCCCGGAAATCACGTACATCGGTAACGAACAGGAAGTTTGGCTGAGTGAGATGGAAAACGGAATGCAGGTAAAACTCAACGAGTAATTTGAAAAAACGATATTCTCTGAAAAGTTGTAAATTACTTAAACAAAGCCGATTGTAAATTGAATTTTTCATCGTATCGCAGATAACTTATAAGGCGGATACCAACCAGATAAGTTTTATGCAACTACTGTCCAGCCATGCTGAACAAAACGTTACTTACCACTGCAAAAATACTGTCGGCTACTTCGATTCCCAAAGACGAACATACAGGCGGGGGTTGAAGCTACTTGCGTGGAACGACGTCGAGCTTACACCCCGTGGTAACCAGCGGCTGCGGTACGACATGATACTAGACGAGTGTCGGGTAATGACTTTTTATTCTACTTTTTTTAAATGTAGGGCAATTATGTCAATATTAGGAACGTATAATTAGATCAAGAGTCCAACGAATGGACAGAACTTACCATGTAAACTAGATTAGGTAGTTCATTCATTGCCCACGTTCATTTATTGGCAGAATTGAACTGTGTTATGTCACATTTCCTTGCGATTTTACTAATTTTATTCCATCAACATGCAGGAACGTTCCCACCAATGGGGCAAGACGGTGATCAGTTATCGAACGGACAAACCAGTTCGTTTGCCGATACTAGACGTTGGCTTGAGGGACGTTGGTAAGCAGGATCAGAGCTTTTCGGTGGAAATTGGTCCCGTTTGCTTCAGATAAAAATTGATTGATGGTGATCCTGTGGAATTTGTTTACCTGAATGACCGGCTTACCGCACATACTTTTGTATGATTCTTTGTATTTTGAATACATGCTATTTGAGCACTAATGGTTATTTTTCGTTCGTAAAAAACGTTCAAAATATATGCATATGACAATTTTGCAATTCAAATGTATACTTAATACGCATATACTTGAATATACACATATCTATACCATATCAAGTATATCTATATAAATGAAGCGATATACGTAATTACAGATATAAAGATGATTACGGATCGCATATATCTATACAAACCGTACTATATTAAAATCTAATCGCATTTATACATATAATGAAGTATATGATACTGACCTGTACAGTTGCAATTATTGAGATCGTTCACAATAATTGTCATACGTGATGTGAAAATGAATGATGTGAAATGTTATCTAGTACATGACTTGATATCGCACTAAGTATATAGTAGTTAAGCGACTGTAACAGAATGCATATGAAAATCTCACACTGCCAGCATATGATCTAGGTATACTCATATTTTACGCTAAGGATAAGTTAGTTTGCACCTCTTATGACTTAAGTTACTCATAGAAAATTTTTAGTTATCACTAATACGAATCTTGGGTCGAGAATTCTTCAACCATAGGATGTCACTTATTTTACTTACGAATTATACATAATTGTACTCATTGCACGACATTTAATATATAGAAATTAAGTATTGACTTGTAAATACACAATACACCAATATAAACGTACGTTTGTACAATTTTGTTGAAGTAAGATTGGTTGCGCCATATTAAGAGATATTTACGGCGCCACGTGGCTCTCGAAATATATATCATCTTATAGATGTTCATGCATCACATGCGAATGTCCATTGCTTAAATCAATGGCAACCCATAACTCTGCAGACACGACCTTCAAACAATAGAGTGAAAATTCAGGAATGTTTTTGAACAGTGTCCCATAACTTCCTTTAATTCCATGTTGACTGTGATTCATCGTAATCATACCAGCCTTAAGGGAGGAGCTACGTGTAGACGCTTCAAAAATTTTTCCATTTTCCAAAAATTTTTTCCAAAAATTTCCATTTTCTTCACATATGACTTGTAAAACTGTTCAAAAATACACTCCCAATATTTAAAGTTACAATTCCAATTCATTCTAAGGTTATGAGCGATTGAACGTAAACCGTTAAAATCGACGCAGTTCCTTGGATAGTAAGGATGCTCGAATAGCTCGAAAAGGTATGTTAAAAACAGAAAGTGAAACGTACGAATCTGAAGAAGGATTGCTGTATGGTGTTGCAATCGCTGATTAACCAGTGAGGTGTTTGAATTCTTTCATTACGGCCTTTCATTTACACTTTCTGCCACTTTTTTTTCAAACGAGTTTCTCTCGAAAGGACTTTTTTCGAATTTGCGTACGCTCTAGCTTAAAAAGAGTTCAGATAGATCATTTAAAAATTTGGTTTACAGTTTCTTTATATGAATATGCTCTATTTGAACCTCAATCGTCAGTCATATCATTGTTTGAAGTATTTTTTTATTGTGAAAAGAGGTACAAAAAAATGCTAAAAAATCATGCCTTATTTTCACGGCTCTCTGGAAAACAATAATTTTCAATTTTTTTGACGGAATTGAGGTTCACATTGAAGATACACGTATAGAGAAAGTATAATCTTTGTGCCATTCATTCCGGATAAAAATTGCGGCCTCCAAGATGTACGCAATCTGCTCAGTCGGAGGGGGGCCTTGGATGCGCGGCAGCTGGTATTGCTGTTACTTTTTGAAGACGATCATTGAAAATTTCAGATGTTATTCTCAAATATGTATATAACATGACCTCACGATGTCAATAAATTATACAGATTCTTGATATGTTAAAAGAATTCATGAAAATCACTGTGAAAACCCCGTCCTACATATATCTCCCCCCTTGGGATGGTAAGGGGTACGTTAAAACTTCGATTATCTGGTATGTTGATAGAAATTTTGATACATCTGGTGGTCTATGATGAATGAAAATATTTTCATTAATTGTGGAATCAAGTATTAGAAATACGAAAGTTTGGTAACTGATGCCAGGATTGCATGAATAGGAATGTTTAGTGCAGTCAACAATGATTGCGTAGCGTTCAGATAATTATATGTGTGAAAATCTGAAAGGTTGTTTTTTGACGTCCATTAAAATTCGGTAAAAACAATGCGAAGTGATAAGCGTTTTTCTGTTGTTTTTAACAAAGAGAGATTTGTCCGGGAATCGAGTTGCACAAAACTTACAGCATTGACCGGAACCTTCAAAAAAGGTGAGGATGACATCTAAGATCTCGTGAGCCTAACAAAACCGAAGTATCAAAAGCGAGATCGGAAGAAGACTTTCGTCTTTCGGCTGTAACTTTTGATACGTTACTCGCAGCGTATTCTGACTGCGCGCAATCAATTTCTCTCGCAGAATCACGTCAGTGCCTCTTTGACTTTATTGCAGCTCTTTGCAAAATCGTAAGAACTTTCGCCAGAAATCTAAAGGGGTTAGCGCTACTTTTTTGGTCATTTTTTGAGCCAAGGATTTTTCGTCTCAGAATCTATTTGTATGACCCTCTCTAGATTCATTAAACGCCCAGGAACTCAGAAAACACAGAAGAAAGAGCGTAAGACCAACAGTAGAGTAATGACCACACCGAGGACAGCAGCATGAAACTGCAGGAAATACGTCTTTCGTTTTTTGGCTGTAACTTTTGATCCGTTGCTCGAAGCATAGTGGGACTGCGCTTGATCGATTTCTCTCAGGAAATCACGTCGGAATAGTGCCTCGGAGAATTTATTGCAGCACTTTTCAATGTCGTCAAAATTTTGGCCAAAAATCCGAAGGGGTTAGATTTACTTTTTTGCTCATTTTCGGAGCCGAAAATTTGTTGTCTTGAAATCGATTTGTATGACCATCTCTAGAGTAATTCGACCCCCAGGAACTCAGAAAACACATCAAAATAGACGTAGAACCAGCAGCAAAGAAATGACGATGAAAATCACGAGTTTTTCGGCTGTAACTTCTTAGCTATCGCTCGCAGCGTATTGGGACTGCGCTCAATCGATTCCTCTCGCAAAATTACGTCGGAATAGGGCCTAAAAGATTTTATTGCAGCATTTTTCAAAGTCGTCGAAATTTTGGCCAAAAATCCAAAGGGGTTAGCCTTACTTTTTGGCTCATTTTCGGAGCCGAAAAATTGTTGTTTCGGAATCGATTTGTATGACCATCTCTAGAGTAAATCGACCCCCAGGAACTCAGAGAACACATCAAAATAAGTGTAGGACCAGCAGCAAAGAAATGACAATGAAAATCACGAGTTTTTCGGCTGTAACTTCTTAGCTATCGCTCGCAGCGTATTGGGACTGCGCTCAATCGATTCCTCTCGCAAAATTACGTCGGAATAGGGCCTGAAAGATTTTATTGCAGCATTTTTCAAAGTCATCGAAATTTCGGCCAAAAATCCAAAGGGGTTAGCCTTACTTTTTGGCTCATTTTCGGAGCCGAAAATTTGTTGTCTTGGAATCGATTTGTATGACCATCTCTAGGGTAAATCGACCCCCAGGAACTCAGAAAACACATCAAAATAAGCGTAGGAACAGCAGCAAAGAAATGACGATGAAAATCACGAGTTTTTCGGCTGTAACTTTTTAGCTATCGCTCGCAGCGTATTGTGACTGCGCTCAATCGATTCCTCTCGCAAAATTACGTCGGAATAGGGCCGCAAAGATTTTATTGCAGCACTTTTCAAAGTCGTCGAAATTTTGGCCAAAAATCCAAGGGGGTTAGCCTTACTTTTTGGCTCATTTTCGGAGCCGAAAATTTGCTGTCTTGGAATCGATTTGTATGACCATCTCTGAGGTAAATCGACCCCCAGGAACTCAGAAAACACATCAAAATAAGCGTAGGACCAGCAGCAAGGAAATGACGATGAAAATCACGAGTTTTTTGGCTGTAACTTCTTAGCTATCGCTCGCAGCGTATTGGGACTGCGCTCAATCGATTCCTCCCGCAAAATTACGTCGGAATAGGGCCTAAAAGATTTTATTGCAGCACTTTTCAAAGTCGTCGAAATTTTGGCCAAAAATCCAAAGGGGTTAGCCTTACTTTTTGGCTCATTTTCGGAGCCGAAAATTTGTTGTTTCGGAATCGATTTGTATGACCATCTCTAGAGTAAATCGACCCCCAGGAACTCAGAAAACACATCAAAATAAGCGTAGGACCAGCAGCAAAGAAATGACGATGAAAATCACGAGTTTTTCGGCTGTAACTTCTTAGCTATCGCTGGCAGCGTATTGGGACTGCGCTCAATCGATTCCTCTCGCAAAATTACGTCGGAATAGGGCCGCAAAGATTTTATTGCAGCACTTTTCAAAGTCGTCGAAATTTTGGTCAAAAATCCAAAGGGGTTAGCCTTACTTTTTGGCTCATTTTCGGAGCCGAAAATTTGTTGTTTCGGAATCGATTTGTATGACCATCTCTAGAGTAAATCGACCCCCAGGAACTCAGAAAACACATCAAAATAAGTGTAGGACCAGCAGCAAAGAAATGACGATGAAAATCACGAGTTTTTCGGCTGTAACTTTTTAGCTATCGCTCGCAGCGTATTGTGACTGCGCTCAATCGATTCCTCTCGCAAAATTACGTCGGAATAGGGCCTGAAAGATTTTATTGCAGCATTTTTCAAAGTCGTCGAAATTTCGGCCAAAAATCCAAAGGGGTTAGCCTTACTTTTTGGCTCATTTTCGGAGCCGAAAATTTGTTGTGTTGGAATCGATTTGTATGACCATCTCTAGAGTAAATCGACCCCCAGGAACTCAGAAAACACATCAAAATGAGCGTAGGACCAGCAGCAAAGAAATGACGATGAAAATCACGAGTTTTTCGGCTGTAACTTCTTAGCTATCGCTCGCAGCGTATTGGGACTGCGCTCAATCGATTCCTCTCGCAAAATTACGTCGGAATGGGGCCTGAAAGATTTTATTGCAGCATTTTTCAAAGTCATCGAAATTTCGGCCAAAAATCCAAAGGGGTTAGCCTTACTTTTTGGCTCATTTTCGGAGCCGAAAATTTGCTGTCTTGGAATCGATTTGTATGACCATCTCTAGAGTAAATCGACCCCCAGGAACTCAGAAAACACATCAAAATAAGCGTAGGACCAGCAGCAAAGAAATGACGATGAAAATCACGAGTTTTTCGGCTGTAACTTCTTAGCTATCGCTCGCAGCGTATTGGGACTGCGCTCAATCGATTCCTCTCGCAAATTTACGTCGGAATAGGGCCGCAAAGATTTTATTGCAGCACTTTTCAAAGTCGTCGAAATTTTGGTCAAAAATCCAAAGGGGTTAGCCTTACTTTTTGGCTCATTTTCGGAGCCGAAAATTTGTTGTTTCGGAATCGATTTGTATGACCATCTCTAGAGTAAATCGACCCCCAGGAACTCAGAAAACACATCAAAATAAGTGTAGGACCAGCAGCAAAGAAATGACGATGAAAATCACGAGTTTTTCGGCTGTAACTTTTTAGCTATCGCTCGCAGCGTATTGTGACTGCGCTCTATCGATTCCTCTCGCAAAATTACGTCGGAATAGGGCCTGAAAGATTTTATTGCAGCATTTTTCAAAGTCGTCGAAATTTCGGCCAAAAATCCAAAGGGGTTAGCCTTACTTTTTGGCTCATTTTCGGAGCCGAAAATTTGTTGTCTTGGAATCGATTTGTATGACCATCTCTAGAGTAAATCGACCCCCAGGAACTCAGAAAACACATCAAATTAAGCGTAGGACCAGCAGCAAAGAAATGACGATGAAAATCACGAGTTTTTCGGCTGTAACTTCTTAGCTATCGCTCGCAGCGTATTGGGACTGCGCTCAATCGATTCCTCTCGCAAAATTACGTCGGAATAGGGCCTGAAAGATTTTTTTGCAGCATTTTTCAAAGTCATCGAAATTTCGGCCAAAAATCCAAAGGGGTTAGCCTTACTTTTTGGCTCATTTTCGGAGCCGAAAATTTGTTGTCCTGGAATCGATTTGTATGACCATCTCCAAAGTAAATCGACCCCCAGAAACTCAGAAAACACATCAAAATAAGCGTAGGACCAGCAGCAAAGAAATGACGATGAAAATCACGAGTTTTTTGGCTGTAACTATTTAGCTATCGCTCGCAGCGTATTGGGACTGCGCTCAATCGATTCCTCTCTCAAAATTACGTCGGAATAGGGCCTGAAAGATCTTATTGCAGCACTTTTCAAAGTCGTCGAAATTTTGGCAAAAAATCCAAAGGGGTTAGCCTTACTTTTTGGCTCATTTTCGGAGCCGAAAATTTGTTGTCTTGGAATCGATTTGTATGACCATCTCTAGAGTAAATGAACCCCCAGGAACTCAGAAAACACATCAAAATAAGCGTAGGACCAGCAGCAAAGAAATGACGATGAAAATCACGAGTTTTTCGGCTGTAACTTCTTAGCTATCGCTCGCAGCGTATTGGGACTGCGCTCAATCGATTCCTCTCGCAAAATTACGTCGGAATAGGGCCTGAAAGATTTTATTGCAGCATTTTTCAGAGTCATCGAAATTTCGGCCAAAAATCCAAAGGGGTTAGCCTTACTTTTTGGCTCATTTTCGGAGCCGAAAATTTGTTGTCCTGGAATCGATTTGTATGACCATCTCCAAAGTAAATCGACCCCCAGGAACTCAGAAAACACATCAAAATAAGCGTAGGACCAGCAGCAAAGAAATGACGATGAAAATCACGAGTTTTTTGGCTGTAACTATTTAGCTATCGCTCGCAGCGTATTGGGACTGCGCTCAATCGATTTCTCTCGCAAAATTACGTCGGAATAGGGCCTAAAAGATTTTATTCAGCACTTTTCAAAGTCGTCGAAATTTTGGCCAAAAATCCAAAGGGGTTAGCCTTACTTTTTGGCTCATTTTCGGAGCCGAAAATTTGTTGTTTCGGAATCGATTTGTATGACCATCTCCAGAGTAAATCGACCCCCAGGAACTCAGAAAACACATCAAAATAAGTGTAGGACCAGCAGCAAAGAAATGACGATGAAAATCACGAGTTTTTCGGCTGTAACTTTTTAGCTATCGCTCGCAGCGTATTGTGACTGCGCTCAATCGATTCCTCTCGCAAAATTACGTCGGAATAGGGCCTGAAAGATTTTATTGGAGCATTTTTCAAAGTCGTCGAAATTTCGGCCAAAAATCCAAAGGAGTTAGCCTTACTTTTTGGCTCATTTTCGGAGCCGAAAATTTGCTGTCTTGGAATCGATTTGTATGACCATCTCTGAAGTAAATCGACCACCAGGAACTCAGAAAACACATCAAAATAAGCGTAGGACCAGCAGCAAGGAAATGACGATGAAAATCACGAGTTTTCCGGCTGTAACTTCTTAGCTATCGCTCGCAGCGTATTGGGACTGCGCTCAAATGATTCCTCTCGCAAAATTACGTCGGAATAGGGCCTGAAAGATTTTATTGCAGCATTTTTCAAAGTCGTCGAAATTTCGGCCGAAAATCCAAAGGGGTTAGCCTTACTTTTTGGCTCATTTTCGGAGCCAAAAATTTGCTGTCTTGGAATCGATTTGTATGACCATTTCCAAAGTAAATCGACCCCCAGGAACTCAGAAAACACATCAAAATAAGCGTAGGACCAGCAGCAAGGAAATGACGATGAAAATCACGAGTTTTTTGGCTGTAACTTCTTAGCTATCGCTCGCAGCGTATTGGGACTGCGCTCAATCGATTCCTCTCGCAAAATTACGTCGGAATAGGGCCTGAAAGATTTTATTGCAGCATTTTTCAAAGTCGTCGAAATTTCGGCCAAAAATCCAAAGGGGTTAGCCTTACTTTTTGGCTCATTTTCGGAGCCGAAAATTTGTTGTCTTGGAATCGATTTGTATGACCATCTCTAGAGTAAATCGACCCCCAGGAACTCAGAAAACACATCAAAATAAGCGTAGGACCAGCAGCAAAGAAATGACGATGAAAATCACGAGTTTTTCGGCTGTAACTTCTTAGCTATCGCTCGCAGCGTATTGGGACTGCGCTCAATCGATTCCTCTCGCAAAATTACGTCGGAATAGGGCCTGAAAGATTTTATTGCAGCACTTTTCAAAGTCATCGAAATTTCGGCCAAAAATCCAAAGGGGTTAGCCTTACTTTTTGGCTCATTTTCGGAGCCGAAAATTTGTTGTCTTGGAATCGATTTGTTTGACCATCTCTAGAGTAAATCGCCCCCCAGGAACTCAGAAAACACATCAAAATAAGCGTAGGACCAGCAGCAAAGAAATGACGATGAAAATCACGAGTTTTTCGGCTGTAACTTCTTAGCTATCGCTCGCAGCGTATTGGGACTGCGCTCAATCGATTCCTCTCGCAAAATTACGTCGGAATAGGGCCTGAAAGATTTTATTGCAGCACTTTTCAAAGTCGTCGAAATTTCGGCCAAAAATCCAAAGGGGTTAGCCTTACTTTTTGGCTCATTTTCGGAGCCGAAAATTTGTTGTCCTGGAATCGATTTGTATGACCATCTCCAAAGTAAATCGACCCCCAGGAACTCAGAAAACACATCAAAATAAGCGTAGGACCAGCAGCAAAGAAATGACGATGAAAATCACGAGTTTTTTGGCTGTAACTATTTAGCTATCGCTCGCAGCGTATTGGGACTGCGCTCAATCAATTCCTCTCGCAAAATTACGTCGGAATAGGGCCTAAAAGATTTTATTGCAGCACTTTTCAAAGTCGTCGAAATTTTGGCCAAAAATCCAAAGGGGTTAGCCTTACTTTTTGGCTCATTTTCGGAGCCGAAAATTTGTTGTTTCGGAATCGATTTGTATGACCATCTCCAGAGTAAATCGACCCCCAGGAACTCAGAAAACACATCAAAATAAGTGTAGGACCAGCAGCAAAGAAATGACGATGAAAATCACGAGTTTTTCGGCTGTAACTTTTTAGCTATCGCTCGCAGCGTATTGGGACTGCGCTCAATCGATTCCTCTCGCAAAATTACGTCGGAATAGGGCCTGAAAGATTTTATTGCAGCATTTTTCAAAGTCGTCGAAATTTCGGCCAAAAATCCAAAGGGGTTAGCCTTACTTTTTGGCTCATTTTCGGAGCCGAAAATTTGCTGTCTTGGAATCGATTTGTATGACCATCTCTAAAGTAAATCGACCCCCAGGAACTCAGAAAACACATCAAAATAAGCGTAGGACCAGCAGCAAGGAAATGACGATGAAAATCACGAGTTTTTTGGCTGTAACTTCTTAGCTATCGCTCGCAGCGTATTGGGACTGCGCTCAATCGATTCCTCTCGCAAAATTACGTCGGAATAGGGCCTGAAAGATTTTATTGCAGCATTTTTCAAAGTCGTCGAAATTTCGGCCAAAAATCCAAAGGGGTTAGCCTTACTTTTTGGCTCATTTTCGGAGCCGAAAATTTGCTGTCTTGGAATCGATTTGTATGACCATCTCTAAAGTAAATCGACCCCCAGGAACTCAGAAAACACATCAAAATAAGCGTAGGACCAGCAGCAAGGAAATGACGAAGAAAATCACGAGTTTTTTGGCTGTAACTTCTTAGCTATCGCTCGCAGCGTATTGGGACTGCGCTCAATCGATTCCTCTCGCAAAATTACGTCGGAATAGGGCGTAAAAGATTTTATTGCAGCACTTTTCAAAGTCGTCGAAATTTTGGCCAAAAATCCAAAGGGGTTAGCCTTACTTTTTGGCTCATTTTCGGAGCTGAAAATTTGTTGTTTCGGAATCGATTTGTATGACCATCTCCAGAGTAAATCGACCCCCAGGAACTCAGAAAACACATCAAAATAAGTGTAGGACCAGCAGCAAAGAAATGACGATGAAAATCACGAGTTTTTCGGCTGTAACTTTTTAGCTATCGCTCGCAGCGTATTGTGACTGCGCTCAATCGATTCCTCTCGCAAAATTACGTCGGAATAGGGCCTGAAAGATTTTATTGCAGCATTTTTCAAAGTCGTCGAAATTTCGGCCAAAAATCCAAAGGGGTTAGCCTTACTTTTTGGCTCATTTTCGGAGCCGAAAATTTGCTGTCTTGGAATCGATTTGTATGACCATCTCTAAAGTAAATCGACCCCCAGGAACTCAGAAAACACATCAAAATAAGCGTAGGACCAGCAGCAAGGAAATGACGATGAAAATCACGAGTTTTTTGGCTGTAACTTCTTAGCTATCGCTCGCAGCGTATTGGGACTGCGCTCAATCGATTCCTCTCGCAAAATTACGTCGGAATAGGGCCTAAAAGATTTTATTGCAGCACTTTTCAAAGTCGTCGAAATTTTGGCCAAAAATCCAAAGGGGTTAGCCTTACTTTTTTGCTCATTTTCGGAGCCGAAAATTTGTTGTTTCGGAATCGATTTGTATGACCATCTCTAGAGTAAATCGACCCCCAGGAACTTAGAAAACACATCAAAATAAGCGTAGGACCAGCAGCAAAGAAATGACGATGAAAATCACGAGTTTTTCGGCTGTAACTTCTTAGCTATCGCTCGCAGCGTATTGGGACTGCGCTCAATCGATTCCTCTCGCAAAATTACGTCGGAATAGGGCCGCAAAGATTTTATTGCAGCACTTTTCAAAGTCGTCGAAATTTTGGTCAAAAATCCAAAGGGGTTAGCCTTACTTTTTGGCTCATTTTCGGAGCCGAAAATTTGTTGTTTCGGAATCGATTTGTATGACCATCTCTAGAGTAAATCGACCCTTAGGAACTCAGAAAACACATCAAAATAAGTGTAGGACCAGCAGCAAAGAAATGACGGTGAAAATCACGAGTTTTTCGGCTGTAACTTTTTAGCTATCGCTCGCAGCGTATTGTGACTGCGCTCTATCGATTCCTCTCGCAAAATTACGTCGGAATAGGGCCTGAAAGATTTTATTGCAGCATTTTTCAAAGTCGTCGAAATTTCGGCCAAAAATCCAAAGGGGTTAGCCTTACTTTTTGGCTCATTTTCGGAGCTGAAAATTTGCTGTCTTGGAATCGATTTGTATGACCATCTCTAAAGTAAATCGACCCCCAGGAACTCAGAAAACACATCAAAATAAGCGTAGGACCAGCAGCAAGGAAATGACGATGAAAATCACGAGTTTTTTGGCTGTAACTTCTTAGCTATCGCTCGCAGCGTATTGGGACTGCGCTCAATCGATTCCTCTCGCAAAATTACGTCGGAATAGGGCCTAAAAGATTTTATTGTAGCACTTTTCAAAGTCGTCGAAATTTTGGCCAAAAATCCAAAGAGGTTAGCCTTACTTTTTGGCTCATTTTCGGAGCCGAAAATTTGTTGTTCCGGAATCGATTTGTATGACCATCTCTAGAGTAAATCGACCCCCAGGAACTCAGAAAACACATCAAAATAAGCGTAGGACCAGCAGCAAGGAAATGACGATGAAAATCACGAGTTTTTTGGCTGTAACTTCTTAGCTATCGCTCGCAGCGTATTGGGACTGCGCTCAATCGATTCCTCTCGCAAAATTACGTCGGAATAGGGCCTAAAAGATTTTATTGAAGCACTTTTCAAAGTCGTCGAAATTTTGGCCAAAAATCCAAAGAGGTTAGCCTTACTTTTTGGCTCATTTTCGGAGCCGAAAATTTGTTGTTCCGGAATCGATTTGTATGACCATCTCTAGAGTAAATCGACCCCCAGGAACTCAGAAAACACATCAAAATAAGTGTAGGACCAGCAGCAAAGAAATGACGATGAAAATCACGAGTTTTTCGGCTGCAACTTTTTAGCTATCGCTCGCAGCGTATTGTGACTGCGCTCTATCGATTCCTCTCGCAAAATTACGTCGGAATAGGGCCTGAAAGATTTTATTGCAGCATTTTTCAAAGTCGTCGAAATTTCGGCCAAAAATCCAAAGGGGTTAGCCTTACTTTTTGGCTCATTTTCGGAGCCGAAAATTTGTTGTTTCGGAATCGATTTGTATGACCATCTCTAGAGTAAATCGACCCTTAGGAACTCAGAAAACACATCAAAATAAGTGTAGGACCAGCAGCAAAGAAATGACGGTGAAAATCACGAGTTTTTCGGCTGTAACTTTTTAGCTATCGCTCGCAGCGTATTGTGACTGCGCTCTATCGATTCCTCTCGCAAAATTACGTCGGAATAGGGCCTGAAAGATTTTATTGCAGCATTTTTCAAAGTCGTCGAAATTTCGGCCAAAAATCCAAAGGGGTTAGCCTTACTTTTTGGCTCATTTTCGGAGCTGAAAATTTGCTGTCTTGGAATCGATTTGTATGACCATCTCTAAAGTAAATCGACCCCCAGGAACTCAGAAAACACATCAAAATAAGCGTAGGACCAGCAGCAAGGAAATGACGATGAAAATCACGAGTTTTTTGGCTGTAACTTCTTAGCTATCGCTCGCAGCGTATTGGGACTGCGCTCAATCGATTCCTCTCGCAAAATTACGTCGGAATAGGGCCTAAAAGATTTTATTGTAGCACTTTTCAAAGTCGTCGAAATTTTGGCCAAAAATCCAAAGAGGTTAGCCTTACTTTTTGGCTCATTTTCGGAGCCGAAAATTTGTTGTTCCGGAATCGATTTGTATGACCATCTCTAGAGTAAATCGACCCCCAGGAACTCAGAAAACACATCAAAATAAGTGTAGGACCAGCAGCAAAGAAATGACGATGAAAATCACGAGTTTTTCGGCTGTAACTTTTTAGCTATCGCTCGCAGCGTATTGTGACTGCGCTCTATCGATTCCTCTCGCAAAATTACGTCGGAATAGGGCCTGAAAGATTTTATTGCAGCATTTTTCAAAGTCGTCGAAATTTCGGCCAAAAATCCAAAGGGGTTAGCCTTACTTTTTGGCTCATTTTCGGAGCCGAAAATTTGTTGTCTTGGAATTGATTTGTATGACCATCTCTAGAGTAAATCGACCCCCAGGAACTCAGAAAACACATCAAAATAAGCGTAGGACCAGCAGCAAAGAAATGACGATGAAAATCACGAGTTTTTCGGCTGTAACTTCTTAGCTATCGCTCGCAGCGTATTGGGACTGCGCTCAATCGATTCCTCTCGCAAAATTACGTCGGAATAGGGCCTGAAAGATTTTATTGCAGCACTTTTCAAAGTCATCGAAATTTCGGCCAAAAATCCAAAGGGGTTAGCCTTACTTTTTGGCTCATTTTCGGAGCCGAAAATTTGTTGTCTTGGAATCGATTTGTATGACCATCTCTAGAGTAAATCGACCCCCAGGAACTCAGAAAACACATCAAAATAAGCGTAGGACCAGCAGCAAAGAAATGACGATGAAAATCACGAGTTTTTCGGCTGTAACTATTTAGCTATCGCTCGCAGCGTATTGGGACTGCGCTCAATCGATTTTTCTCGCAAAATTACGACAATGTAGTCCAGCAAGATTCACAGCACCTTGGAAAAGCCATAATGTATATAGGTATAAGGTTCGTTTACTTAATCTGATGTTATACTCAATTATAAGATTGCGAGGTAGAAAAAAAGAGTCTATTCTAAAATGCAAATTCGGAATTTCTTCATTTCGACTATCGTTTTCCTTGTAGGTTTTGGTGGTAAGCATATCCCAAAATAACTATCTATCGCACGTTTTATTCAATGTTACGAACGAACAGTTTTATAAAAAATACTGTATAAATAGTTTACAGATGATAATTATAAGTACCATCACAATCCTAGTTACATAGATCGAAATAACATGTACATTCAATACTATTTAAATATATTCACTTACAATTCCGCCTTACGACTTATGCAGTGCGCATGCAAATATTCCGCGAAAGTTGATTATTTTATTTGTAAATTACACTCAATCGCTTACACTGCAAAATTCTTACTCTTGTTTCTTGAATCGCAACATCTTGTTGGTATTATTATTACATCAATGATGCTTGTAAAAGATTAGATACGATTTATACCTGAATGTAAGCCGCACTTTCGACATTGATTTATTAAAAAACCTCTATCTGCAAACACGTACGTAATACGGTCTAAACCTAATTTTTCAATTTAAGTCATTATTCAACTATAATCTGAGCCTATGTTACTGATAGTCTTAGAATCACCATCCGGAATCATAGCCATTGCGGGTGTAGGTTTCAAATTAAGACAATGTGCCATTCTATAAAATATTTAAACATTCAATCACTATTCGGCAGCTTTCAAAATACTTGCATGTGTATAACATTAGAATCTAAGTGTAGCTAATAATTAATTCGTGATATTAAAGTATCAGATATATTATCACTCTAAATTACTCTGGCAAATACTTCATACAAAATATATTTATAACTCTTTGGGTGTGTGGACCTCCCTTTCAGCTACCAATGCTGCACACGAATTAGTACCTATCTATGTTAATCGACAAGTTTTCGTATGTACATATTGGATCGGTAACTACATATGTATATTACATCATCCAGTGGAAATAATCCTCAAGATACTAGGATACATTAAATTCGTCAATTTCTCTGACCCGGTTAACAAGGCATGCTTACGGTATTAGAAAATCGTCCGTTTTTTCGGACTGCGCATAGCAAATATCACTCCAGGGTAAACCACTATATTGTCTATAAGCAGGTACCGAACTGTGACAATTCACATTTTCTGCACACTCGCAACAGGTACTTTTTCTTCGGCCAACAAATTACACACTTGATGTACGTGAATAGGATGAAAAGCAATAATTTTAGACGAATCACCCTTTGTTTTCTAACATGTAAAATAAACAGTAGAACATATGCATATCTAATTGTCTACGTATCTCTCTCCATCCTTAAATTTACTCGCGAAACAGGAACGGAAGGAAATACACCCGTAACGCTTCAACTACCCGTAATCTAGGCCATTCCAAAGAGCGTGTAAATGCATGGGGAATCAAGCCCTGAGATAAGGTATACCGTACTCCATGCTTTGAGGAAAAATAATAATCTAATACACCGCATATATACGTATACTGTTATACTCGATACATACGTGATGCAACTTGCTATTTGGCGAAAATAAAACGTATTGTACGTTTCAAGAGACTATTTTTTTAGTTTACTCTTCCTTAGCATTTGAGATCGATACTGTTTTAACGATGAAGTATGACATCAGTCCTATACATTTTTACATCGATAAAACGATTAAATAAATTAGATAAGAAAAATAGGCAAGAAAAAAATGATTTTACGTGGTCATTCAAGTTGAACATCATCGTTGTTTTACCCATACATAGTTGGTAGAAGTGGATTCTAATTCGACGTAACATAGACAAGTGACAGTTGACGAAACTAGATTACATTAGTCTAAATGCTCCAGTGTTGTAATGGTAAACTTGTAACACACAATTCAATCCGTGAGGTATGACAAATACATTTTATTTATGCCTGTAGCGTGATGTTTTTTCTCTATAAGATTTTTAGTTCTGCAGTGTGGACCCACAAATAAGATGACCTCAATAAATTAACTACAGGTTGTTCATTTTGAACCGTGGGATTTTCAATAGTTGATTGTGATGCTGGTACCGGCATTGCACAATATTTTCTAAAATTCATTCTTCGCTATCATTTACGGTGGAAGACAACATTCTACTGGAACATTATAATATATCACAGTGGAAGCACGTAGATAATGTTTTAAAGGTCACAAGTGCTCGACGACTTTTGTTATTGTGTTGTTGTTCCTTAGCTATTGAAATAAAATGAGCACAAGTCTTTTGCATACCAAATTGTAACGGAACATTGACGCATTTTTGTGATGCATTTGAATAAAAAATCAAATTACCACATGACGCTCGCAGGAATGTATAACTTTAATGCTAGGCAATAACGTTTAGTATAAATATAGTTTCGCGTCATGGTGTAATCAATGCTCGTTGAATAGTTACGTATACATATATGTATGTAAGGTTGCTCAGTACGTTAGGACTACTTAAATACAGTTTTTAACCTTTAACAAGCAACCAAAATACACCTCCTAATCACACATATCTTCTATTCTTTGGCGTTTGACTTTTTACACATCTTCGTCTCCCAAATATAGCGATTACACAAATTGCGACAGTGGCTATAAGTACTGCTGCTACTGCCCAAACAGCTTTGCTGGTATTTATTTTATCGGTGTATTCACTTTCTCCAATTTTTGGCTTTTCTTGTTCTGGAATGATTTTGGCGTTTGGTGTCACGGTGTCTTTTTTTCCTTTTTCCGGTACAATAAATGTATCAGGAGGAAGAGTAGAAGTATTAATTTTTTTGGATGAAGGTTTTACATCTTTTGGTTTTGGCATTCTAGCAGTTGTAGTTCTTGCTGTAGTAGTGACATCGCTTGATGCATATAATTTTTCCAGATGTTCGATATCAGATTGTTGGTCAGTAGTCATGGAATACATATCTTCTGGTTCATTGTTCAAATAGTCCAGCAGAGGTTGGAAGTATGATAATAAGGCGTCGGAATTTACCTCTGTTACTTCTAAATACTTGTTTATCATTATTTTCCAACTGTCAGATGCACTTCCTCGAATAGCATTTCTATTAAAACAAAAAGTAAAACGATGATGAATTGATCAGATCACAAGTAATACTCACAGCACTTGCAGGCACATATTCTAGAGGGATTTGAAAATTAACTTACATGATGTCAGCATTGACATGATTGTTTACTACATTGTCGTACCTAACTTCCGACCGCCCCTCATTCAGATATTCATAAATTTGGAATGCCAACAGCGTTCCAAGAAATTTTCTGCAACCATAAGTAAAAATTAGTTTCACTTCAATCACAGTTGAGTTTTCAATAAAATACTAAAAGCCGTATACAATGCATATTGCATGTAGTATTTGTTTCGAAGAAATGTAATCAACATTCCTTATACTTACGGCAGATAAGGTTTGTTGCTAGTGATGAATTCGTCATCCAAAAATGTGGGAATATCTGTATGATCGGTTGTCACTCCTTCGTATTGTTTTCTGAAAGAATCAGTGGCAAGTAAAATGCTACTCTTGCTATACTGTAGATAATTATTAAAATCATTTCTTATTATTCTGACAAAAGCAGCAGAGTTTTCAGGACGTTTCATTAATAAAACTTCTCTAAATAGTTATGGTAAGCTGAATTAAACATATTCAAACAAGTATTGAATGACTGACCTGTACTGCCACCACGAATCAAGAAGAACTTTTGGTTCAAAAGTTCCATTCTTTATCATATTTATCCTCCAAAGGTCTGCTGAAATGTAGTATGCCAAGCGTGGAAGAACATCCAGAGCGGTGATCATTAACGAAGTGATTTGAGAGTGATCCGTATCTGTGTCATTAGTGATAAGGCCCAAAGTGTGTAGCTGCTCAGGACTCACAGATAGTATAGAAAACAATTCCGAAATACCTTCCTCGAGACCTTAAGAATTTGAAATTAATAGCTCTCAATAACAGTTATATGACAACAGTAGAATATTATTTTCCAACTTGAGAGTAAGTATGCAAAATTACTTACCTGAATATCTGTTTGCTGAGTTAAGGAATGGTGAGTTTTCAATGCTTGCAAGACCTATTTGACTAGTCAAAACCTTGGCCACAACTTTGTGAGCAGTGAGAAAATTGGTAAGGGATGCTTGGTGACATGTCGTAACTCTGAAATGATTCGTAAAAAATATTTATTCTCATTGTTAAAAAAAATTAGCAATGATTGGTGAATTCACACCTTGGTGAACAGGTGATATGCTTGAAATAAAACAGAAGTTGCATCATACCTTGTGCCTCTGTCGCAAAAGTTCAGAAGCTGGGTGGAACAAGACTGGTTGAATCTGCTATTTTCCCAGAAACTAGCATACGGCACTTCATGTAGTAAAGTGTGTCCGATTGCAGAAGCAGATCTGTATACAAGTTTGCCACGAAGATTCTGTAAAGGTTATTTACGTTTGCATTATTCTCATCAAGATTGATTACCCATTATCATGTACTCCAAAGGAAAGCTTTGCCAATTGACCTTGTCCCAAAGCTTCTTTTTTATGCTGTATGTAACATTTCCATATGGCAGTGCATCCGATGCCAGAGGAATCCAGTCATTGCCATCCAAGGATCCTGGAGTAGATCAATGATTTGATGATACCGATGGTTATGGATTACTCAACAGTTTGAATACGGAAACAGAACTCAGATGTGCCACTTAAAATAGTAAAAGACAGATAAGATAAGAATGCGTTAGTATCTTACCCAAACAATATGCCGGTATCCCGTCGTCAGATAATTTGACCTTATATTTTTCAGCCAGGCGATTTTTTACGAATGTTACGACTTTATTATGCAATTCAGTAATGTCTCCCCACATACTTCGTATACTTTCATATCCACCAGGATATACAGACAGAAATTCCCAATAATCTTCTACACTGTCAAAACCTAAGTAACAAAAAACGTTTGGATATTACAGTATGTGTTTATAATTCTGCATCGGAGATTTCAAGCTATACCAACCATTGGCTGTTGCTGCCTCAGAAACGAAGCTCAGTGTGGATGAGAAATCAGTTAGGACCGGTGAGAAGCGCCGATGCCATTGGGTCCATGTAGATTGCTTGCGTTCCAAGTCTGTATTACTTGATAGCAAATACTCGATTTCTAAAAATAAGATTTCGGTATAAGATATATTTTGACGTTAGAAGCATGGCAATGATGTTTGAAAAGAATCCAGAAATTGTTACCTTCTCGAGTATCATCTGTCTGATTGGCACGCATTTCCAGGAAAGTCGCCTTTGCAGAAAATGATATCAACTGAAATAAACACAAAGATTTTAGTAAGTTAGATTTATCTTCAGCTCATCAGTAATTCAATGTGTACTTTTGCGTTTTCCACCCACCTGGTCCAGTTTAGAAGTATTGAGCAAAGCATCCCCTGGTTTTAGTTGCGTGTAATATTGATACTCCACAAAGGAATCAGTCAACTCAACATGTGAATTGTTCTGGAGTACTTCGACCTCATGTTTCTTAAGTGCTGCATAATTCTTCTCTGCCTCTTCCTAAAGGTGAATCGATGAATGCTTTATTAGGATTTGGATATTTGTGGATTCAGTATTTCTAAATGCTATTCAAACTATGTAACAACTAGTCACATCTTTATTCAGATTCTGAATACCAAGTTCAACTATTTACAAACCCAAGCATGAAGAAGTGTATCATTTTGTGGATTATGAATGAACCTCCATTTTTGGTCAGCTACATGCTCGCACTGCTCTGCATAATCGAATTTAGTTAGATCCATGAATGCCTGGAGATTCTGTGTGTCATCCCCACAGATTTTTGGTACCAGAGTATGAAGGCTCAGAAGTATAAGGCCATATTTGAGTATCATGCTGCAATTCTGGAACAGAAAATATGCGTTCATTTCAGAAAGTAACTCTCTTTTGGTAGGTCTTATGTATCCGCACTCACAGTTTCTGATGTTAAAGTGGTACAGTAATCTTATTACGTAACACCATGTGGCGGAAAAACCCAGAATTAATTTATTCTACTACATGTGACGTGATTGTACAGCTCATGTATCACAAGCAGGAAAAGGCAAAAAGCAGTTGATAACTGACTACACATTGATTGCGTCAACTAATTAACAATTAGGTATGTAAATACAATGAACTGTGCACACGAGAAAGGATGAGCTGATGTTATCAAGTAAGTCAATAAGCCTTGACTAAAATTGGAATGAACAGGCAAGGCTTTCACTAATTGCAAATATTTGGATAGATCGTGTTGAAGGGATCTTGTGATTATGGAATAATTTGTAGTGAATTTCACACATTTCGTTAGAAGGTAAGGAAATTAGGAATTCCAAATGGGACAGCTACTGCAAAGGAAAGAAATGGAACCTTGTTAAAACTGTTTTCCTAAACTAGATTCTATCAACACAATAGCTGGAACTGTACTGTATTTATACATGGTGAAAATTTTCGTTAATGGTCCGAGGTATTTACTCCAAGTAGAAAATAATATCATTAGGTAGAAAACAAGGTTGTTGATTGTAGAATTGAGAGCACTATTCTTAATTTAATATTTGAAAAATAATATTTTCAAATAATACAAACTCAATAATACTTGAAAAAAAAAATAACATTTAAATATTTAAGCAAGACAATTTCCAGGTAACAAAATGAAACACATCTGTGAAGACATTGATTTAATGTTTGAAACGTAAGACTGTACATCTCACAATAATTCAAATGTTAGTTTGTGGAAGGGGAAGAAGTAAGTTAAATGGGGGTCTACGTGAACTGCTCGTCGTGTAAAGTGAATTGTCTTACTCACACTGACGTGTGAGGTGAATGGGTCAGTGAGGAGTCAATTATTCATGAACCATTTGCGGAGAATAATAAATATAATTTACATAGAGAGTTCTGGTTGTTTGTAAAAACAAAACTAACAGGCATATTGTGTGCGAGTAATTTTTTGGCAAACAAGTTGGTACTGCAAAAAACCAGATGAAATCTTGGAAAACAATGGGAGGAACAAACACCACTCTTGTCATCGCACAAATGTAGCAGTAACTCTGCAGGTTGGCGATAATTTTGCATATCGTGTTACAAATACAAAGTAGTGATAATAAAATCATTTAACTCTGCCTTTCACTGTAACATAATATAAGTATCATATATTTTATGTCGCAAAAACCACAAACTTGGAAACAGCAATAAATCAAATGATGCTGTGTTACATCAACAAATTATAAGGTTGAAGTTAGTAGCATTTACTTTTAGCCATGCGTGTTTAGAAAACAACATTACTGAGACCCTGAGAGTTCTTGGAAACTCAGCTAGTGAATAATAACAAAAAAAACATGTTGATATTGTGACGAGTCAACTTCTTGAATGTCATTCTAAGATTGTACAGTAACTGTTTGATCCATGCTGTTTCGTTATGTTAACAATACTAACAAATTAGCATTGTTCTTCTTTCATGAAATAGAAAGTTAAATCGTTTTCGAAATGAATTTGCAGAATTTTATCGAGTGTTGAAAACTGTTAAATGAACTTAAAAAAATAAGAGCACAAGTCAAACCCTTCGGATAATCCCAGTATCTACCACCAGGTGGCTACTGTTTCTCAATGTACAAAATAGTTAGCTAACAGCGTATTTAATCACAAAAATAATTATATATATACATCTACTCGGGATTAATGCATCTGCTTTATTCCGAGCGTTTAAATATGCGGCAGTGATTTACAAATGGAAAATAACGTATTTCTCACAAGCGTGTAAGTAGTGCAGGTGAGCGGTAATGATGCAGATTAATGATAAAGGTAACGCATGTTTATCACAAAGATCAAAACACGCTCAGGGTCTTTTAGGCTGACCGATTTATTTTTAAACTATACCTACGTGTAATTTGTAGATACGTATAACAGGTCTAAGTGTCGCCTGATGCACCGCGTCGGATTCAGAAGATAAAGAGGAAAAATTAATTATTATATCCGTACACGGTTTGCGTCAAGATTAATAGCAGAAGCATTTACGATGACAGATTAAGCATCTTCTTGCGTGTCTCACACACAATGACGTTCGAACGTGTAACCGGGAAAAGAACGAACTTTGAATCATTCGTGCGCAATCAATTCTTATACGAACCTAATATCTTCTGCGCATTCAAATCTGGTTAACCTTGCGGATAAACCTGTTGAGTAATTCGTCCGAGGAAAAGCAAAATAATCGGATTACCATTGCGATAAATGTTATTGAGACATACCTGTAGTTCTTCCAATATTCCTTCCCAAATCTTACGCCACCAACGTTTCGAAGAAAAGAAAACACTGTTATCTAGTGTTGGCACAGTTATTGTTTTGTGCAACTAATTCACTTGCGTCTTTACCACTGTCCGATGTCACCTCTGGTATTCGTGTATTTCAACGGATAAAGCGGTGGAAATTGCGACAGAATTTGGGTCGCCGAAAATGAGTGACGCTGAGAGGCACTACTGGATGACGGAAAAAAAAGGAAATTCGAAGCAGTGATGCATCAACGATACGTACACTCTATTATCTACAGCGTGATGTAATAAATAAGCGGATTATAAGTCTCCGGTGAGACATTAACGCCGAACGCGATATGTCAGTTACTTGTCCAAAGTCCGCGATCCGATCCAAATTCCTCACAACAACGAGCACACGTTTACTTATTACCAGCGACAACCGACGACTAACGACGGAGTGTTCAACTGATCACGCCACTCATTGTCAGTGGGCAGTGCGCGGCCCGTCCTCTGGGAATCGGAGACTTCGGAGAATACACTTGAATGACTGTGATTGACGTCCGTGTGGCTGGTGTGGTGGCGTGTCCAACTGTCCTCGGGTAAAAACAACAGTTCAAACCAAACTGCGAGTCGAATACGTGTACAGACGTAGAACAGAAAGTTTTAAATAAACAGAAGTAATGTTCAGTACAGCTGCAAACCCTCTACCATGCGGCCGATTCGCCGTTAGATGAGTTAAATCGGGCAGCGCAGACTCAGCGAACGGCTCGAAGAAAAGGGTGGGAAAAGTGATCAGTACTAACCACTGATCAAATAATGTGACCCGAAGTTACTATTACGATTGTTCACCGCCATCAGCCATAGACATATAAGAATCAGCAATCGCCTCGACCACAGACAGAGATCGGGCGACTTTGATGGCTTTGATTGTCGCAGCGTAGGCAGCGATGCTAACGTCATTTCTTGTACTAAAGCATCAACCGTCGATTGATCTACTGTCGATAAGAGTAGAAAAACAAAATGAGATAGTTGTGTAACGCCTGGCTGTATGCAACACAAATTGAACTGAAGACAGAAGACTATCGTCTTTTGTTATGAAATCCACGTAACGCTACCATTGGTGGGAATGGCGCCTGCCGGTAGGCAACTCAATTTACGTATGTGTATGTTGCACGCCTTACAGATTCAGGTCATATTGTCGTGAATATTAATGGTAAAATTAGTGAATTTCTTTATTAAGACAGTAATTTGTGTTGTCGATCGAACAGATGATACGGTTAGCATTGCTAATTCTAACAATGGAATAAGACCGAGCGGCCGAGAAATGTTCGACTGTTAATTCATGTACCTATAATGTATTATAAATGAAATATCATAACATATTTTTAAATATATATTTAGAATTTATTATACATATGTTTAGTTGAATAGAAAATTATATATTACTATATATCACAAAAAAAATACCTAAAGCTTAATAATGATAACGTTTAAACAATATAAATGTTAATACTTAGGGATATATAATATAGGCGGTGATGTTTTTTAATCGTATATGGGTATTTCTAATGAAACTAACATACGATTACAAGAGTCATGAATTTTTACGGCTTTGCAAACAACTGGTTTGAAAAACTGTACTTGCATACCACATTAATTGCTCATAAAATTCAACTGCAGGCAGATAAGAATAATGAAAAGGTGTAAGCACTGCTACCTCGAAAATATAATAACATTTAATCACATATAATTATTGTGAGTATATGTATCATATATCGTTTTTTTCTGTTTCAATTCATGTATACGTAATCTAGTTAAGTACTTAATAATTGATGCAATTTACCCGCATGAATGATGTGACGGTATAAATTTCATTTTATAATTACGTTAGTCCATCTTGATAATGACATCAATTACATTTTCTTTCATTCACTATGTACACCCAGCGATGTTGATTCTGTCGTAGATTAATTTAGATTTCATTGCTAACCGCACGGTAGGCATATGTATCCACTTGGAGAATCAATTTTGCTGTGTGTACAAAAATATATCATGTACAGCATAAATACATTGTCTAATTACAACGATGCCTGCGCGTATATACCGTCGAATCAACATAACGAGCAATATATTCTCAATTTCTGGATTTATTTTCATCGTCGTACTAATTTTTGTTGAGTATATTCATTTAATCGGGATATATCAAAAAAAGAGGACGTCAATGGAATATAAATTATAGATTTATACATAAGAGTAAGAGTATGATATATATACATATATATGTATATATATATATATATATATATATATATATATATATATACAGACATATATATATACCTAGATCCTATTTTGAATACCTACATCACTATATACTGTACAATCTACTCGTGGAAGGCACACCGTTTTTTTGTAAGCTGTATGTGTACGTTACGTATATTAAAATAACGTAATTTTGGCTAATTGTCAATCTAACATTTCTACAAAGTTGTACCGTGTATGCTGAACGAGAATAAAATCATTTGTCATTTTATCCACCTGTCTCTAAACGGTTTTCGCAAACCCTGACTAATAATACTATACCTAGTTACTTTACACCTACCTAAAATTTTACTTTAATCTCCTATATTCTTGTATATTAAATTAATTAAAATATGCTCTGTGCTGCAAAGCGATGTTTGTAAGTTCAATTTTATCGTACCCACCGTTTATCCGAGAGTTGGAAATATTTACAGATATAATACGTATACAGGTGAAGTTGGGGAATAATGTTTAAATTATCAGTTTTCCGAACGTTTTTAGAAACACGAAAAACAGCGTGGAATCATTTAAATCAAACGTCATCATCACATTGAAATATTGCAGCTCATGCCACATTGCAACTCGATAATTCGTTAAATTTCCTTCGGACATTTCAGATTGGAATAAAAAACGGAATTTGATTACCGAAGTAAATCAATACAGCGGGATCAAAACCGTCGAGTTACATTGAACCTGGAAGATTTTCAACGTTTATCTACCGCTCAGGCTCTGCTCCGAACCTCCAACAAGTAGCAAGCCTCTCGAGTGAGAAAAATGGCGACTAAAATCCGTGTTAATATTTTTCACACGTCACAATGCCTCCGTCTCAAAGGCCCCATTATCTAAACCTCGAGGTGCTTCCGATCCTTCGGACGGTTTTTCCGTCTCCTGTTTCTTCTCTTCTTCAGCCCGTTTCCGATCCGCTCTGTGTTCGGTGTAAAGCCATCTATTCGGACAAGTTTAAAAGTTTCATAACAATTCTAATCGGCTTATTGAAATACAAAACGAGTTGCGGTGAAGCAAGAATCGGTGCCAAAACGGGAATACATAGGAATAAACCGCTCATCTCTGGCGCAAGCTATTAGCTTTTGATCTTAAGTTAACGCAGACGAAGACGGAATAAGAAAATTACTTTCATTATCAAGCACGGATTCTTTCGATGTAGTAGACATATGTTTTTATATTTATCCATGAGATACGACCTTTCATTTATACAATGGATCCGAATCGTCGAGTGGTTTTGCTACACGTGTATAAATGATTCGTTACGTGAGCATAGCATGTAAGTACGTACACAGTAGGTACCAAATTACTCGTTAATGACGGGGAATAAGAAAATGTAAAAAACAACAACAATTACACGGATCATGAACAGACAACGCGTAGAAAACCGACGAGGTCGGTCATCATGGTGCGGATGAATTGCGCATGTAACGAAAAGTTGAAGCATATAATTACAGTGCAGACAATTGTGGCGAAATACTTACAGAAATAGAATAACAGCTGGAATAGTGAGTCCCCCGCCTAGGAGGAAAAATGCCCCAGGAAGCGTGTTCATGGTGGCGGCATAAACGGAACTGTACATGGGGCCGTAAACCAACGGCATTAGTGCTTCGCAAACGCCGAATAAAGAGTTGACTTTGCCTGCAAAGAGTGCAAAGTAGTTGATTAATCTGCGCGTTAAAATTCCACTGCGTACCTATCTCAGTGATATAATATTTTATTATAGACTAAGCAATTTTTCAAGACATATTCACTGTGTTTTTTCAAATCATCAACGTAAAAAGTTCTGCGAAATAGAAAACACGTTGGATGATCGCCATCGCGTTTCTGAAATTGAAGATGCATAATGTGTGCCAATTAGTCATTCCAAGTGAATTCGACCAGGTGCGGATCCTCATTTGTTTCGTTTTTGCCCAAATTTTTTGTGGATATCGAAGGACCTCAAAAATGCCCGAATTAATTGCTTTTTCCATTTTTCTGAAAAACTTTCAACAAGTAATGACTATTGAAAGTCGCAAAAAAATGTTCAAATTGTAAACTCGGAAAAAAATACCAAAAATAAGATCGTTTACAATCATGGATCTTTTGCCAAAATGTTCGTAATAAAATGTCGCACTTTTGGTATTTTTTCACGATTATCGACAGTACTTACTCAGAAATTTCAAACGTTTTTCAGGTCCTACAACACCGAAAACGAAAATCGAGATAAACGAAAACTAGGAGGATTCGGACCTGGACAAGTTGACACGGAATGCTCCATATGCGGAATGCACATATAATCGGACCGTTGATCGGCTCGAAGGATGTCCTTGACCTCAACTGGTTTCTAACTCTTGAAACCTGTAGGATCGACGTCCTTCGTCGAGAAGAAGTCGCGGTTGCAGTTAGCCGTTAACTGCGCCCGCGTAAAGCACTCTTGCGTAATGGAAATGAATGCGTTCCGAGGATAATAAAGGTTCGTTCATGTATACCGCAGTGTTATTTTATCGAATGATGTTGCCGGTTTGCGAAGTGCTTCGCTGATTGGTACCGTGATAGGAGTCGTGCAGACAAAGCCGACAACCCGGCTCATTGTGAATAAAATTATATAATCCATGCTCTATGATTTCCAGGAATCACATACCCATTACACTGTTGTATATATAGCTTTGTCCACACGGCGCTATAGATCACGCCATGCACGCTTGCATAGATCATGATCATCGCGTTTTATACTGACGCTACTCACCCAGCTCGTCGGTAGGCACAAGCTTCGAGGCTATAGATCTCATGGCGATGAACGACGTGCCGTTTACGATCTCGACCAGAGGAGCTGAAAGTAAGCACATAATGAACGCGTGATAATCGCCGTGAGATGCAATCAGCTTCGGCTGCACGTTTCAATGTTCATCAACAAACCTAAGTATATCATCCAATCGGTGCTCGCAAATGCGTAGACAAAACTGGCGAGGATTTTACTCATGCAGCTCATCACGCCCACCAATGCATCGTCGATCTTCAAGAGGTGACTGAACACCCCGATCGAAACCATCGTTCCTGGACAATAAACGTTCAAGTGTTAAAAATGACTAAACCATGTTCGACGATCCACGGTAGATACTGGATTAGCAATTCATTTTTCAGAGCAAAGTCCGAGACCTTACGGTTCACTGCTCGGTCAAATTCAAAGTAAGACCATACGTGAGCTCATCGGCACTCATTGTAATTCAAATCCTGACGGTTGGAAATTGTACCTTCTAATTACAGTTTAACGAATTACGATTCATTTGGCAAATTACGACGGAGTCATAGGGCACGCGTTCCTCAGCATCAGTACCGTAATTACACGTTACAACTCCGGCATATACGTACACATATAATAAATGTGGTTCGTAGTATGTACAGTGTTTTATTCCAATGACATGAGATTAGATCTGATTTAATGTACAATATCCGGAAGGTATATTCATAGGCATTCAAGTTTATCCGTTTACTGTTAACATTACATAATGCGGTGTGTATTATGGAAATGACTATGCATATGTCTGCGTTCCTTTCATCGGAGATAGTCATTCGCAGGATACGAATACGTGATGTGATGTATACAGTACACCTGCGACATATGTGCTTGATAACACTCGACGCGGCGTTGAATGCTTTCGAAAGCGCTATTTGCGATTCTCGTCGTTGTATAATAGTTTTTATTATACAAGATAATCACATAAATGTTTATTGTTTATCCTCGAGACATCGAGCAGCCCATCAAGACTGTGGTGGGTCGATTGATTGATTGATTGTACCCAAGCATCCCGGAGTACAGTTAACAGTTGTACGAGGAGTTACGTTACCTAATATGAATACTGGAACCTTGTCTTAGTCCATAACAGGCGAAGAAAAATGGAATTGCGGAAGATAAAAAAGGATAAAAAAGAAAGCTGGTCATGTGCCGTGATTTTTCTGGCTAATAATCGAAGAGACACTTCAGGTTAAAGTGAAAAAAAAATTTCCTTGTCTTTTCAACAGTGAGAGGACGTACGCGATTGATCAATTATGTCAGGTGAGAAAAAAAAATAGTAATCGGTTGTTTTTTTTTTTTTTTTTTTTGTACCATTTTCGAAGGCGGCTGTAGTGAGAATATACGCGAATAATAGGAATAATCGCGATGCAAAATGCAGGAGCAAACAAACAACAATGACAATTATCGCATTGGTTTTGGTCCATTAGAGTCCATGATTTTAGAAATCCAACCTAAATAAGATAATATTTATTACTAAATTATACCAACCGGCCAGATTTGTCAGCATACTGTAGGTGGAAAACATGCTGAACTGGACTTCGTTCCAGTTGAATCGGTACCTGGTGAACAAGTACATCACCGCCATCTCACCTGGAACATAACATAAACGAATGAATGGTGAATAATGAATACGATGCTTGCGGCTACGTCCAGATAAAAGAAACAGCAAATCAAAAATAAAGTAGGATAACCAAGAGGCGCAGTGCCGTGCCATCGGTGATTGCTTGGTCCTCATTCATTCCCAAACACTTCACGTTCACGCGATATTGCCGCGCGTCATTGGCACAAATCGGCACCTTTGAATTTAACCAATTTGCAAGTATAAGTTTTGTTGACACGGGATGAGATGAGCTGAAAAAATTCACGACACGTCTTGGATGACAGCCGGGTGTATCCAAGGTGAAAAAAATGGGCAGGAACGTTACAGCACCGCAACATACGATACTGGTCTTAACGTGATATAATATCACTTGATCCCGGATCGATTCCCGGATCATAGGCCAAGCTTTCACGTCGATTGCGAAAGTCTGATTATACATTATATAGTTGTTTTGCTTTTTACTTAACGACGCACGGTCCGAAAATTGCCGACTGATACGACTGAAGAAGATATTCGAATGCATGACACCCATCGCAACACCCAGCATAGTCGGGAACCAGTTTTTCTGATATTCGAAGTTAGAAATTTATGGTCTGCTTGAACACGCACCGGGTTTCATATGCAATTAACAGATTTTTTTCACACGCACGGAGAAGCGAAAAATCGATGTAATCGGTAGAATTTCAGACGTAAAGATGTGAGTTTTATCGAGGTTTATGGCACGTTGTAATTACACGTCCTCCAGACTTATTATTACCCTTTTGACTAGCTCGATTCCGGGATATTATTATCACCTGCCTATGCAATCGCATCGCATTATGTTCGGTAGACTAGATTGTTCACGATATGTCATTCTTCACAGATGGCAATAAAATTAAAGCGTCGTTCGGTGTCAAGGTGGATTAAAACTGGCCAAGAACGATCCGGCGGAAAAAATATACATGTAAGTTATAACAAGCAACAAAAATCTATATCGGACAAGTAATATTATATATATTCAACGATTACAATTCGTCGGATCCTTCACCCAGCTGACATATCAGCTGATCTCAAGCGTAAAAAAATCTGCATGCAATATATCTGTATCATATATTATTTCCATGGTAAATGTTTTTTCATGCCGAAGAATCGGTTATGACAGGTACGGATAAAGAACGTTCATCGATCGTTAAACATGACAATCCCGAATATACCGGACTTCGCGGACCGAAAATCGAGTGCTTATTTTAGCGCAAAAAAAAAGGATAGGTAAAAAATGTTATTCGAGGTTATCGAAACCTGATCCTTTTTTAGCCCGCAGATACAAGTCCGGAGCGAATCGAACAGAGTTTAATACGGTTTCCGGTTATTACGGTTGTCATTTCGGGCGGAGAAAATTAGTAGCAAAGTTAAACGGGGCGAATGCATTGTTGGAATATTACGTATGCAATGCACGCTGAAAACTGTACCGAGGTAAAACGATCTTCGCTGCCGTTTACTGCAAAAGTATATTATAATAGGGAGAACGAGCAGCTGCGTTACCTTGTCCCAAATCCGAGAAAAACCTCTGGCAAATACGTCTAACAAGTATAATTAAGTAATATTCTGTAGTTCAAAATCAGTAGAAAATCGCCTGAGATAACTTCATTATTTTAACAAGCATGGCAATTCCTTGCACGATTTTAATTCGGGCTACAAGAAAAAGGTCATATTATTCAATTGACACTGCGAATAGTTGATGATAAATAAATAATTGTCAAAACAATTATACGGCACGGAAGCAAATTCGCAAATATTCCCTCCAAGTCATTCTTACACTTGTTTAAAGCTGGGTAAAAAATTTGCGATTATAACTGCCGTGTCCGACGTACCTATATTCGACAGCACGAACTTGCGTGAGAACATTTTATTTATTTATATTCATTCCACCGGTAAAATGATCGAAAAGCGTGTCCAATCGCGATGTGATAAATTTTTTGCAAACGACGAGCGCGCAGTAATTCGGAATTGCGATACCGCGGAGAAATAAATTCCTTAAAGAAATAAAAGTCATAAGTGGAAGCCTGCATGCGTGTACACTGGAGAAACGTAGTACGTAAACGTACTACGTGTCTTGCAAAATAACGATGTACGCGTTCGTACAGCTGGACAATCCGTAACTATATGATTATTCAACCGCTTATCGCCGGTTACTACAAAGAGCGGACAAAATTCAATTTTGTTTTTGACGTATCAATGCAGCGTTAGCTTTTAACGTTCCGATTCTATATCTGCTTTCCATTTTTTGCTGTCACGTACATATTACGTGACACGATTTTTCCTTCCTTTTTTTTATTGTTCAAAATTGTTGTATTTTGCTTTGCATTTACACTACTTTAAACCATTGAAATAGTAAATCTAGGACATATTGCACGTAGGTTGTCGATACGACGGAAAATGCTCGGAAATAATACTTGCAGATTTTTTATTTTGTTTAAACTATTTAACTTTATAACTTTTTTTATTATGTATATATATTGTCGCTGTCATTAGTGTTTGATTTTAATCTATAATAAAAAATAGGTAAATATTTTTAATTATCATATTTCGATTCGAGAGCATCAAATCTATTATAATCACATATAATAATAAGGAAAGATAAAAGAATTATTTTTCTGCAGACCAGTAATAATCGTACAAAGGCTGCAGAATGACCCAGAATTTTTTACACCTACAACAATTATAGGAACAATGTTTCTACCTCTCTTGCCGCCTAATGAGCGTGCAGTTTTCTATTTATTCGCGTAGATGGTGAAAACTCCGCGAAGTACACGAACTAGAGAAAATCGTTCGAAATCTATGGAAATCTGCGTCCTCCAATAGTATTATCGTTCTATAATAATCGAAGGTTCCGCACCTTAATTCGCACTCTGCGGACACGATTCAGCACGCATCGAAAGTTCGAATGGAAAAAAACTAGTGCCGTTATTATTACTGCAGGCAAATATTGTTATTACTCGAGGCGTATACCTGGCATAAATATTACGCCGTAATCACGAACGTAAATCAAAATTTGTACGATTCTCTTACGGTTCATATAGAAAAAAAGAAAAGAAAAAAAAATCATATAGGTATGCAGACTGTAAGAATTGACGATGAAGAGGCTAATTTGTAATTTTTTTCTTTTTTCTCTACCCACATTATATACAATTATACATTCCTCCGAGCATTTTCACTCAATATGATCGATTTATTAATTCCTCTATAAAACGAGCGTTTTTATGGACGATTCAAAACTGTTATTTTCGATAAAATTTTATTTCACGAGTATATAATCTGCGATCCCTGCCTTACTCAGGAAAGCCAAAAGAATTGAGGAACAAATCCGCACTTCTGTAGCGTCGAATCTGACGTCGGCGTCTGGGTTGCAGCCTTCAAGCAATAAACTTGACCACCAATGACGAATAAATAATTCATTTAGGTAAAAAAATCTGCAGGTGCAGATGCGGAAAAGGATGGCTAACATGTCGCGATTTTTCTTCTATGCAGCGTTTAGACACCTTCCGTGAATACGGGATTAAGGACAGCGTTTAACAATGAAATAAGAATCGTGGAAGGAAGTGATAACGGACTATCGATACGTGGCGTTTTGCACGAACAGGTGCCTCTGCGTTTGGTTGCGTATACGTTGTACTATTATGTACGCGACATACGGGCATGTAGAAGTAAAGTTACACAACAAGCCCACTTATTAAAGCCTTCATCAAATCGTTTCCGCTCAGCCACGGTCTTTATCAAATTATACTTTGTTCTCCTTACCGCGCGACCTTTCGAGTCTTTCGACGCTCCGAGAGGCGACTCGTCGGTCCGACGTCTCGTTAACAATAAGACGTTACCGTTAGCCCTGCAAAAGTTAGCGGAATCGCTGATTATTAGTCAACATTTGCATAAGTCGAGCATTCGAGGGACATGAGTGGGTTTAATGCGGGTTTAATTCCTGCCGGCGATGTCTAACTATAGGTTGTAAGTTTATCTAGGATCTGTAGACCAAGCGCGAAAATATAAAAGCCAAATAGAAAATGAGTCAACGATAATTGCAGAATCAATTCCATGAGCAAAATTCGTTGATCCAGGTGTTCAATTTTTTTTTCACCCTAGTTTATATAAACCACATCTTGGACAAACCGGCCTGGTTTTAGAGACAATTTTTTTTTCCCCCACGAACCGTCAGATCGAATCTAACTCAGGCCTTATCGGGTAATATCGAGTCGACGGTAGTACAAGTTCATTTCAACTTAAAGGTTCACACTTTTATTAATTATCTACACACACACGGCGGAGATTATGCAACGCGTTCTTTTTCGCTTCTTTACTGTACAAACAGGACTGTTAATTCGTTACCAGTTCAAGCTGTGAGTGGGTCAAGCTAAGAAGAATTGAACTCGATTAACTGTAACGGGTTGAAAAAAGAGTAAAAAAAAAAAAAAGAAAGAAAACAACAACAATAACTTCAAAAACCGGTTAGAATCCATCGATAATTCAGATTCGCATTTATAGATATTAGGACCACCAAACGCGCTGTGTTTTGATGCATGGGAGTAAAAAACGGTGACGACAGGTGGAATACAAGTTAAAACGATGCAGGATTTTGACGTATAACGCTGGTCATGACCTGCCCGCAACTTCCAAGAAACGAAATATTTTTCAAAGGCGACTCGTAGTCTTCTCCCATTCGCATTCCGATTTGAGAAAGTTTTACAACCGCGAGCGTACGTTGGTATGTAGACATCGTATGCGTGTAACGTAAGACGAGGCAGCATTTCAGCGCGGTTCTAAATTTCGTGATTTCATTCCTGACGACCTAATTTCAAATCGAATCTTTAGAGATAGACATCATTGACCGGGTATACAGTTAGACAGGAGGTTGCGCGGTATAATTTAGTATGCAAATCATTCTCCAAGTGATTTTCATTCAACGGCAACAAACCGGCGTGCGGCGGTGACGGCGAGTCAACGACGATGACGACTATGACGATGATTGGACGAAAAGTGAAGTAGGTACACATTGATACACAAGTCGAGAGATCGCGATTAAGATATTGCGCACGTCTCGTGATGTGGAAGTAAGTCTGATCAGCGCGAAACCAGTAAGGCGAATCAACGCCTCCGGCCGCTGCGCCGGTCGTCGCACGTTGTGTTCTTACCGCGCCTACCAAACGTCGTGTGAGTATACACGGTGTGCCTAGGAGCGCAGCTTCTTTCTCCAAAAAAAAAAAAAAAGTTTCTTTCTCGCGCTGGATTGGACTTAAGTAAGATGTGTACCAGCGGTGCCAAAATACCCTAGATCGGTGGTGATTTATTGTTGTGACGTTGAATCTGCCTGGGGAAAAAATGAGCGGGACTCACACCACCAACTATACATGATGCCGTTACCCAGCAGGATAGCGTTCGCCAGAAAAATAATTCTCTAACATTATAGGGATTTTTTTAAACAGTTGGTACACATCTCACTTAAAGGCTTTAACCTCGAAGAAAGGCGCGTGTCGTAAGAGTTCTAGGCACACCATGTATACTCAAACCACACTATCAAGGGGCCTCAGGCGGTTCGAGATATCTAAATAACTAAAACGCGGCCCTGACCCAAACCTGTAGAGTGGCATGTTGGACTGGATTTATCTATACAGATAATGATGCAAAATGAGAGTAACGAATCGCCGAGAGAAAGCACCTTGCGGTTATTTTGGAGTCTGATATTTTCGATTTTTGATTAAAATGATTATTTTTTCACGATTAATCGAGTATAATCGGTTATTTTTCAAACTGGATTGTTTTTAGATAGATAGAATATCAATTTGTGTGATTAAAGCATCAATTATTATCATTGTCGTACTCACTAAGCACCTGTTTGCTATAATAAGTGAAAGATAAATGAACATTCTTACCTGAAATTTAAAAATATTTTTAATCAAACTATAAATTATGAAGAAATCTCTTCACTAGTAAGACAGCGTGCTGAAATTTATGGAATTTTCCTTTCAAATATACCGTTTAAAAAAAAATCAGAAATGTCTTATTAGTCGATTAATTTTTACCGATCAATCGAGTCATGCTCGATTATTTTTTTGGACTCGATTAATCGGTGCATCGATTATTTTTAGCTTATTGTCCAACTTTCGATTGATATTTCGAAAGGTCAGGACATCCCGAGTCAAAATTCAACCCCCACGATTCACCCCATCAAGGTTCACATAAACCTACTTTGAAGGAAACTGAACCTACAAATCCTACGTCGAGTCTCAAACTCTTAAACTTTGAAAACAGGAGTTTCAAGTTAATATAAATACAAAATTCCAAAATTTATTTATACACGGAACTACTGTACTACCTCTGGAGGGTTGAAGGAGGTTCTAAGCAGACCCTAGCTTGACCCTAAACTTGGTTTTTATCGTCAAAGTAGGGTTTGATATCGCATTGGAATAGAACCTATTCGACTACCTTCAAACCCTACGTAGGGTTGGCCAAGTAGACGCTAAATTTCGAGTTGGGGTAATGATGCGTACACGCGCACGCCGTGACACGCTATTTAGGTGTAATGCATGGAATGACCTCGGGGGTTGATTAGGCAAGGTTTCGCCTCCCGCGTGGGCTAGAGCTTATAAACTCCTTGGCGCGTCTTAACCGGTTGATTTTCCGCAAAAGTGTCCACTTTAGAGCTGTTAGTCGGCGTTTCCGTTGCGTGCAGAACCGCCAGAGACATTAATGCTCAACTTGGACTTCTCATTTTGTATTCTTAGTTTCTCGCTCGCTGGTACGGCACACGCGTGGTAATTTAAATCTCTGTGAAATTTGCATTGAAACAACGAACGTGTCTGTAACTTGACCCAAAGCGTGAGAAGAAAAAATGCAAAAATATCTCGTTCGAATGATTTTTGGCCTGCGGTGAAATAGGTATATGTAACAATTTCACAGCATTTTACATGCTCTTCAATAATGCAAATTGCTTACCGCCTGCATCCTGCTGTGCGTAATCATATCTTTGAAATGATAATTCGCGAGTGTACTGAGAGAAAAAATGTCGTCAACGCGAACAAGTAATTTATTGGACTTCCGATTCGATTTAATCAAATAATTTACCGATTCAAGTATCTATGCGTTAATTCAAATGTTCGAGCGGTTTTTATTTCAAGGAAACTCGAAAATATTTTCTCCCTAAGATTAAACTTATAATATCTTTCAAATCAATGAAGCAACTCAATTTCGATCATACATTTTTTTTGTCTTTAACCGCCTAAAATTACGTTAATTCAAACGTCCCAATTTATTGGCATACTTATGTGATGTCCAAATGATATATTCGATCGTACAATGCGATGCCCGTCAGAGGAAATCAAAAATTATTTGGATAGAAGAAACATAAGCTGTAGTCTCAAAATATTTTCAAATAAATTAAACTTTGTTATTCTTTTAAATTGATAGGTTCTTTATCAAAGTTTTTGTCTTTATATTACTTTTTATTTTTTATCAGACATCGATTGCAATTTCAATCGGCGATCTCAATAAAACTTTAGTAAGATTAATCGCCGTTTCTGCATCGTCGAAAAACGATATCAAAAATATGTACACAGTACAGAATCTCAATTATTATGATGGTCTGAACACGATTATACGTTACATCATTGTGCTGTGTAAAAACCTGCAGTTTTTAATGACTTTGCAAGTACTATATAAGTTTTTGTCTTTGTATTACTTTTTATTTTTTATCAGACATCGATTGCAATTTCAATCGGTGATATCAATAAAACTTTAGTAAGATTAATCGCCGTTTTTGCATCGTCGAAAAACGATATCAAAAATATGTACACAGTACAGAATCTCAATTATTATGATGGTCTGAACACGATTATACGTTACATCATTGTGCTGTGTAAAAACCTGCAGTTTTTAATGACTTTGCAAGTATCCATAACCATTCATATTAATAAATGAATGTTATTTATAACCATTGGATAGTCATTATATTACTAAAAAAAACAAAATATTTTTACTTTTTGACCAGTTCAAAATGAAGTTTTGGATGTAAAAACAATAACAAGAATATGACGTACGTAGTAATTACAGCTGCATTTTAATGTGCGCTTTATATAAATAATTCGAGGATCATTAATTATTATAGCCAACGCACGGTAAAAATGTTATAAAGTATGATAAATTTTTGAAGTCATTATCCCAAAAAGCGACCTTCAATTTATGCAGCCAATTTCTGTTGTCCGAATAGTGACATTGCGAATTTCTTCTTGAATATTTCTATACTTTTCCAAAACATTCCAACGCCAAGTGTTGCAATGTGTAATTGCACAGACCCACGTTACAATGCCGAGAATAGGTAACTTTCAAACTCAATCTATCGACGATAATTACTATAGACATGAACATAACAGGGTAATAAAATTCGTACAATACGACGTTCGTTACATAAACGGTGTTTCACTTTCACCTACGATCTGTTACAAGGTGCAGGCACGAGGCAGACAATTACCGTCACGAAGGATGCATGGTCAATTGACATGTCTTTAATTTATTAATAGGAAGAGGAACGGCTGTTACGAATAGTAAAGTCCTTTCCCAGATCCGAGTGCTAATTGAAGGGGGGATACAGCTTGGATGGTCCGAAATCATACCTATTTTTGAAAGTTTGTGTTATTTTTTTTTTTTTATAAGACAATTAAAACACTTGGTAAAATTTGAGTTTTAGGGACTTATTACTTACAGCTGCAGGAAGATTTTAGAATTTTTTCATTGAAATTGATAAGAAAATGGCGAGATAGAAGGGAAAATGCATTGGTGTGGAAATGTGCTTATACACCCATCACACCCACAAGAGCTGAAAGGCGATTGTTTATCCCCTTCGTAACCCGATCATCTTCAATCTCCGCGCGGCGTTGAATATAATAATTGCATCTAAAACGATTGTGCACTTGTTGTGGGCATAATCAACTCGAAAGCCTACGCAGAGCTGATCTCCGCCCGCCGCCGCTCTCTGCACGTCGAAAAGCATTAGGCCTGATAAGCTGCATTGACTCGATCTAATGCAGTAGCAACTATATACGAGCGGTTTATTTATGCAGCCGCGATTTATTTCAGGCTCTTGAATACCGGTGGAATTTTTACTGACCGTAACGTAACTCCACTTTGTTATTGCATCTGTGTTTGCCTCGTTCTCTTTTTTTCCATTTTTAATATAAGTATACTAACAACAGTTTCTCTCCTCGCTCATCGCGATCGAGAACGCACGCTGTGGGTGACATTGAGCTGGGTCCTTGCACCTTCCGCTATTTTAATTAAGTCTCCTAATTTGCATTAGATAAAATAAAACGGCTGCTAAGTTCAGGGCACGTGGCCATCGAAGCCCAAGGTGGTCAACCTCTTTCTCTAAGCTCTACGACTCTGTGTATCTAGTCTGAAAAGTGGAAATAATATGCAGAGAAAGTAAGCTAACCGACACGCAATGTACATAGGTATGTATAAGTAGAGTAAAAAATAAAACAGAGAGACGGAATAGCAATAATACAAGTATGTATCTCAGGTGGTGCGACAAACGAGTATATAACATGTAGTGAAAACATACCGATAGCTATGCTAAAATAAATAAGTGGATAAGTTCGAAAATATATGTTCAGCGGATGTGGATCACCGTTGTTGGCTACCATTACGCGTAGGCGGTGAAACGCGGTGTTGGCTATTTTTCTTATTTTCATTTTCGTTTTCTTTTTTCTTATTATTTTTATTTTTTGTTTTTACTTCCAACTGTTCAAGCGCGCGCGATTATACCGATTTCGAAACGGTAGACGGGATACACGCCAATCGAGGTATTATAGGTACGTATATTTCGGTTAATTTGGGTTATTGTTGATTGTTGATCCGGTGGGTGCCGATTCGTTGACAAACATCAAGTGCAGGCAGCTCACTAAGCACAACAATCGACGAAACGTACCGGCACCGATTTCCTTGCGCAACCGAGTTGCAGAATCGCGATCAATGATATTGCGATCGAATTTGTTGCGAGGCTGATCGATTCAACTCAAAGTTGCGATCGCTGCCATGCGGATATCGTATTTCGCATAATGCAGTTGGACACAGACGACACACACTTGGACAAGCCTTTTTATTCGCGAATAGATGGTATATACTCGCTGGAACTAATCCTCGCATTGTTAGATACACCGCAATTTTCAACCTTGGATCTAGTATCCGGCAATGATCTACGGCTTGACTATACCAACAATGAGATGCGATTAAGCCTTTTTTCAATCGGTGCAATATATCTCAGTTACAGAATCTGGTACAACGAAAGTCGGCCGTATTCGACGTCCTGTTACTTACTTTGCGCAAGTGTATGATTATATATTAGGGTGGTGTATTTTTTTTTTCTCAAATTTCGTTTTAACGTGCCACTCGAAAAATTTGACCGAAATATCATATTCTTCTCCAGGTTTTACGACAATTTTTTTATACGACGCGAACACGTTTTACGCGTTTTTCCCACGCGTGTTTTCCGCACACAGAGCAGACAGTCGAGTAAGTCTGCGAATGCGCATGCGCGGAGTATTGAAAAGACCACTTTTAACTCCTAGGACTTAAAAGTGGTCTTTCCAGTACTGCGTTCATCCGCTGTTGTGGACAAACACAGCGAACGAGTCTGACATTCCGTGACCCTAACCTCAATTTCACGCTTCGTGAAAAAACGCGTAACATACTCTTGTTATATAAAGAATCGCGTGCAACAATGAGGCAACGGTCATTTCGCCTCGCATATTTGCAATATTCGTCTTTTTCAGTATTTGTGACAAGTTTTTCGAATGGCACCTGAAAAAAAGTTAAAAAAATCAACCGCTATAATATATACATATTCGTTTGTTTTACCGCCATTAATTTTTGAGAAATCATGAAACTAGCGGTTGCAGTTTAACGCAAGTTGGGACTGCGTTTTGGCTTCTCGACGTCGTGCGATAGCATCGGTATACCGACGGCATGGCAAACATACTTTGAGTCTCGTCGATGATCCTCAAGGATCCGCGTAGACCAAAGGCCTTGAATAAAACTCACCGTGCATCGGGCCAATGACGACCATAACGATGACCATAAGGACAGCGACCCTCTGCTGCCTGTTGTTGGCGCCTTTCTTGAACGCGACTTTGAATGTCTCCGAGATGTGCCGGAGGGCGAAAAAGTCGGTTACGGAGGCCCAGATCGAGGTCTTCGGCTGCGGCTTCTTCTCCTGGACGTTGGTGGAGGTGGAGGGAGGCCTTGGCACCTCCTTGATACAGACGACGCCGTATACGAAGCTAAGGACGTAGCAGACGGTGGAAATGGCGAAGACGCCGTAGAACCCGATCTTGACGTAAAGCACCCCGGACAACGCCATGCCGATGGGGATCCCGAGGGAGACGAACACGTTCACAGCCCCGATGCGGAGGGTGCGGGACTCGACCGTCGTCACGTCACCGATGTAGCTGAATATCCCCATGAACATGGCGAACCATCCGCCCGTCAGGGCGGGCCACAAGGCCTCGGAGGCGCCGGCAGCCTCCATGGGTAGCTCGTAGAACCAGTAGGTGCATATTATCAAGCTAATGCTGGTGAGGAACTCGCCGACGATCGGTACCAGCATGCAGGGCTTTCGGAGCCCGGTCCGGTCGCTCCAGGCGCCGATGAAGAGGATCAGGACGGCGGGGAGGCCGCTCTGGAGCGCCGTCTTCCAGGACTGCATCCCAGCGACGAGCTTTTGCACGGCCAACTCTTCGTCGTGGAAGCCGCTCGTGTTGCGGGCGGCTAGGGCCGTGCACACGTCGTCCGGGTAGGCGAGGTTCACCCGGCAGGCTTTCTCCAGGTTCAGATTCTGCGTCGCAAGGGCCGCCAGGACGCTGGGCATAATGTAGCAGGCGACCATCGGCTCGACGGTTACGTTCCTCGCCATGAATCCGAACTTCTGTCCCAGGTTCATCGACTTCCAGGGCACGACATCGGCCTCGGCGCCCTTCTCGGGGACCTCGTCCTTCTTCGCGACCTCCTTCGTCGTCATCTTCGGAGAAGACGGCAGCTGCGCCACTGCTGAATCAGGGGGCGAGATGCTCGGCGGGTGGTTGTGGCGAACTCAACTCGATCGCGTCGAACCAGATTTCCCGCAGCTGGTTCGTCGGCCAGGTCGGATTGACGTATCGGCTACCTGTGCACTACTGACGAACGCGACATGACCGGGACCACTGTGCTAGTACGAATGCCTCCTCCTCGTTCTCCGTCCGCACTTACACTTGCGGTGTGCCCCCCTGCCAACGACGCCGAGGTTAGACGTTGCTTCGCTACATGGTTTCCCTAGCGGTTTGGCCATCTAGTTTCACGACGCCGTTGGGTCGACGTTGCTCCGTCTCTCCCCCTCATCGCCGGCATCCTGCGGAAGAGACGAGGCCGATGCACACCGCCTAGAAGATTGACGTAAACATTATCCTACGATTATTGTAGTATATCCATCAATGTGCATACATATTGTACGTACAACGTATACATCTATAGAGCATCGTTCAACAATTGCCACATGCTATGCACACGGATATTGTATTTTAAGGGTAGATGGTCGTTGATTTCAAAGGTATACTTCCCACCCCTGGATTCGATAGGTAATGACGAAAAAACAGCGTTGGAATTGTTTCAGATTTTCAGCTTGATTGGAAAGAGTGCGGCGGAAATCAATTTAAAGTTGAGACGGAAAAAAATTTTGAAACTATCGATTACACAGATCAACAAAAAAAAATTGTATTTTGTAGTTTCTATTCAAATGAATGAATAAATTTTTATTCTGTACATCGATTAATAAACGAAATTTTCATTTATTACTTATAAAGTTTGCCGTTGTCTCTTTTTTGTTGATAAATAAGTATTCAAGTTTTTGGTTGATAGTATATAAGCAGTAGGTAGCAGCGCGTTGAGGTACAATGCAAACTTCATCTAGTAAAACTATTTTCTCTACTATCAAAAAAGTTTCTCTCTTGCGCTGGACTGGACTTAAGTAAGATGTGTACCAACGGCGCCAAAATACCCTAGATAATTAAAGATAGATAAAAATTTGTTTTCACCCAATCTGCCCGGGAAAGAGCTTCATCATCATCATCATCATCATCATTGTCACACAGACATAGGTGCCTAGGGGCCATTCATCAATTACGTAAAGAAGATTTTAGTCAGTTTTAACCCCCCTACCCCCCTGTAAGAACACATAAGATTTCTTGGACTCCCCTGCCCCCTTTTTTGATTCATAGTTAAATGTCACTTGAAGAGGATGAGTTGTAAAATACACGTTCTGAAAAGGATTTGTGGAAGCAATGTTTAACTTTTATTTATCACTTGCGCTTATGTTTGTCTTCTTCTTTTAACTTCACACTGCTGGGAATCCCGGCTTACGTCTAAGTTGTAGGTACTTTCAACGGTAAAAAAAAAGTTCTGCGCAGTTAATCCAGTAACTTTGGCAGAGCTTCGGACTGATTGACTTGGTACAGAAAAAAATATTAAATTTCAGTCTTCATCATTCATATCGGCTTCGCGATCGAGACATCGTTGTGCGTAATATAATATCAGAGTAAACAACTCGGCGGGGAATATTTCAGACGCGAATGGTTTTAACGTGTTCAGTAAAGATGTCGAAATTATATAACTATACGTGACATTAACCGATGATTATTTTACCTATCGTAGTTCTAGGATTGAGGACAACAACTTCATCGGCATTTCGGTCCTTACGTAACGGTGGTTCACGACACGCATTGCAGAAGAAAGAGTTCACGCCAGTGAATAGTTGAAAAAAAAAATTTCTGAACAAATATGACGATGGTAAAACGATGAAAGTTGCCGTGTCCGTGACTGGCCGAACACTTAATACTAAGAATAATTCACACAATACTATGGAATTTTCAAACTATCTGTTATATTCGACGGTACGGGTAAAAATAAACGCGTTATCACTTATGCTGAATCAGATATACAAAACAAATATATGAATCAACCATCAACCTTTACCAACGACTTACAAGGTTCGAGCAATTTCACTCGATTACTCAACATCCGATTAGAGAATCGCTCTTCTCGCGAACATATATACTGCACATTTTACAAGTATATATGTATATATATATATATATATATGTATACGTAATACGCGTGAATTCATGTCGACCATGCAGAACCTCCCATGTTTTTGGCAATCGTCGCAGCATCGCGAATCTCGTATTTATAAAACGAGTGATACTCATCGTTAATGAAAAGTGTCAACAGAAATAATGTCATACTTTACAACTGTTTGCACTTTGTCATCAAACAGTTTAAGCGGAAAGTTTTATTTTTCGACATCTATTGTAATTTACAAGTATTTCAATCTATTAATTTGCGGTTTCCATTGAAGTTATCAGCTCCCACAAGTTACGTGTAAGATATAATTGAAATTTTTTTTTTTTTCATCATATATTTTTCGCTCTTGTTTTCTCACTCTTATGCAATACAATCGTGCCATTCACGGACACACGCATACCTTTGGTATACGCTATATGTATACTGCAATGGTGATGGTGATTGATTTATTTTCGCATTACCACGTAGGATTTAAAGAACAATATCTCCGTAGCCTTCGCGGCTCAGTTATCTTTTATTTTATATGCACATACTTGGAAGTTAGTTTACGACATTGTTTATTTACGCCTCACTATTTTTTATGGTCTTAGTGTCGCTTAATGAATCTGGAAACAAAAATGTAGAGTTTTTAAACGAGGAGAAAAAATACTGCAATAATGATTGTACTGCGGCACGAGCTGCAGTTAAATTGTTGGACATAAAAATGCAAAATTCATTCACTATCTGCGATGTTAAGCGAAGGATAATTGAATCTGCGGTTACCGACATCGAATAGATCTAGAAAATCAGCTAGCAGTTTCTAGGCACCGTAAAAGTACGGCACGGATCGTTAAGCGTACGCGAAAGTGATCGCGCGATGCCGTAGCTGGTATTATGCTATTGGACGAAGCGTGACCAAATTTAAATCATAATGTCTTGCTCCGGTGGGTTAACGCGTGATTGTATACGTGCAATATTTGTGTCACCATATATAGGTACCTATATTTAAATAAAACCCAACGCCTACTTCCTTGTTGACAAATTGAGCTGTGGAAAGTTGTGAGAATTTTCCTGAACACTTGCTACAGTATTATCAGATTTTTGGTTATATGTACTCACAATCGGAACGGAACACTTGAAGATAATCAAGAAAAATATCGGTACGAACCGGCGCTGACGACATAGCTCTAAGAATTTTCGAAGAGCAATTAATGTTTGGGAGATAACATCGGTCAAAACGAATTTTGAGTTTGGGTTATAGATGTCAAATTTTGATTTCGTCCACGTAGCTCATAAGAGAAAAAATCGTTTCATTAGATAAAGTTTGCTTTTGTAGAAACCGTAACGGTATTTCGGATTTTAAGGAAAATTACATATATTTTCAAACGTTTACTAGAAATAACAATTAAGCGAAGTTCAGTTTTTCATTTAAATTACTTTTGTAAACAAATAATGTTTTTTCGATTTTTTATTAGCTGAATAATTGAAATTATAGATTTTCTTCGATTTCGAAACAATTTTATATCCTGGCTGCAAAATCAAGCTTTTTTAAAAAATAATAATTTTCATCTGTTTAATGTCACTTAACATATAATAATCACGTACACAAATCCTAATTCTGAAACCGTTATTATTTTTCCCAGGACTACAAAAGCAAATTTTTAGAGAAGTATATATATATATTTTTCCATTGTTTTGAAGCATGACAAATAAAAAAATAATCACCATTCAACCCAGGCACAATAATGAATTATTTTTTTTGTTGAGCGGTGTAATCAAGAAAAATATCGGTACACCAAAATTAGTATAGCTCTAAAAATTTTCGGAGAACAATTAATGCTTGAGGATAATCAAATACACTGATAGCCACGTCAATTTTCGCTTTAACATTGGTAAACATAATTTTTGTACCATTTAAGTGACGTAGTCGACCGCTTGATCACGAGCAATTTGAAGCAGAGAATTAGGTATTTGGATGGTACCGGGTACAGAAGCAACGTTAAGCGTCATCCTGGTATAATTTATTAGTCTTAGAAACAACTTCTGAGTACCGGTTCGTTTTTTGTAAGTTCAGCGTAACATTATTCTTTTGAAGCATGATGATTCTAATACTGTCAGTAGCCGACGTGTGATGGAAGAATCAAGTTGGAACTGCGTAGTTCCGCCTGGATATGCTTTGATCATAATATAATTACAGACATCGTACAAAGTTATGCTACTAAATCTGATTTGGCACAGGAGAAAAAAAAAGCTAAAAAAAAAAGCTAAAAAAAAAAAAATGCTCAACTACCTGTACCACAGTAATATATCATTCGTTCGGAACTCCAGATTATTTCGCATTATTAAACGAATCGTCGGACGTTGACCACAGAGGGTTTTCTGATACTAGATTATTATTATTATCATTATTATTGTGGTTGTTTTATGTTTACAGTTCCGGAATAATCAAGGCCGAAATAATTATTTTTTGATAATTAATTCATCCGCTACTATAAGTGACTGCATGTATGTATTACATACATACCTACAGCGATAAACATCCTATTTTGATTTGCCTGAATAGCAATATGTACTCAGTGACGAGGCGTGCGTGATTTCAGGCGCAGGAGGCGGGACGACAATTAATATGAATTTGATGAATCATTGAATTGGTATTTACACGTTGTTCTCAACTTTGCTGAAAAACGTTTAATACATAAACATGCTACTTGATACGGGAATTTGAAAGAATATGTATCGAATATACGTCGGTCATCATTAAATAGTCACTTGCGAACGAATAGAAAATAATTTTTCGAGTAATGCAATTGTAATTCCTTCCGATTGATGTTAATGGAGAACCAATACTTCGTAGTCCGTGAATGAAAGCTCCTCGCCGTCGAAGGGGATGTAAAGACAACCGTGACTCGCTTGGACCTGTAAAAACAACGTATTGGACGAGTGAAAGAATGCGAAAAAATTCAGAACCCAGATTCAGAGTATATTTACGGACCTTGCCAATGGTTTGAGATCCTTTGTGAAGGACGCGTCCAACGTAGAGAGGCTCGCCGTCGGCAGTTTGTCCCGCGACAACACCATCCGGAGGAATAGACCCGGCACTGCAAAATTCCCAAGCAAACTCGCCTTGGCACAGTACCTGAAGGAAAATATGTTAACGTCGTCTACTGTAAGTATTCGTCGTTTACGCCGGGCAACAAGTTGCTGATAGCGAAGGAGCGATAAAAGTAGCTATACAAGGGGAGTTCTGGACAGATTTCTACTACTGACACTTACCGACATCTTACCCAGACTCAAACCCTTATCAGCGATGGCTTGATCTACGGTTGATAAAATTGTTGGTAAGACATTGCGGTTTTGACCTTCGGGTCGGTACAGCAAGAGTCGATCGCTGTGACGTCGTCGCGTAGATGAGTTTGAATGTGGGTAAAATATCGGTAAGTGTCGATAGTAGGATTCCGTCTCCAGAACCCCTGTCGTATTGCTAGTGATAAAACGCACCTCGTATTCGTCCTTAGGATGCTCTTGGCCGTTCCAACATACAAAGGCTATCCCTTTAGCAGGTATTATTTTTGCAGGAATCATGTCTCCCTCGTGAAAAGCCCGCCCTACGTAAATTTCACTTCCGTCTTGATCTCTTCCTCCCCGGATAGCAGTTTCGGGCAGAGGACGTCCTGCAGAACGGCTGACCCATCTGTAGGCTGATGATTAATGGGTTTCATTCTGATCGTTACTGATATAATACGCAGAGAAAAGAATCGCTTGAGTTGGCTGCAGGCTGATTCATATAATGGTTTTTTACCTGATATAATCGCATCGAAGGTATTTGCAATGAGATTGATGAGAGATATAAATTCACTTATCGATGCCCAGCAATCAGAATGAATCGACAGCGCGGAATTTTTTTGTCTCTAAGATTTTTTCATGATAACAATACTAACAGTAATAATTATCACCATTTCTCTGAGGATTTGAAATATTTAACAGATAAGTTATCTAGACTGCCTGTGCAACTATATCAATTTATATTCAATGCACAAGGATCTAGAATAAATATAATCTAGTTTATATGTAACATACCAATTAAGGTGTAATTGCAGAATAATTTATAACATCCAAGATGTGTACTTATACAAGACATATTCGCTGTGAAAATACTGTACTTCGATATATTTCGATGTATTATTAATTTATTTAAATTAATGCACACAAGCACTTAGGACACTTTAGTGGTACACATACACACGTGAGGATCATTCATTTTCACGATATCATCCAAGAATGTACGACGTAGAATCTATTTTTCAAAATGTATTATAATACTACCTTTTACGGTAAATAAATATTCAGCATTATTTTACAATTATTTTTCTAGTAAGAAATCTTTATCTGGCGGAGTTTTTAATTACCTGACATTGTGAAAAATTTTCTTCTCGCTCAATAAAATGCACCTCCGCAATGTAGAATCACACCAACCAGACTAATTTCTTATCAGAATGAGATTCTCGACTTGCCCCACATCTCTAGGGAAAACCCCTATCTTATCTTTAGGATCCGTTAACACGTTTGTATGCAAGTGTATGTACGAGCATATGTATACAATACACGAACACCTGGGTGCAGTTGATTCTGACCCTCCTAGTTTCAGTTCCTCGGAAATCAAGTTGGCAGCTAACTTGACGCACTGGTGGAAATGTTTGGAGATGATCGTTGCCAACGTTCTTTCAGGCCCACAGAAACTAGGACGATTACAATCAACGATACCTGGATGTATGTACCTTCTAGTAGATGGTAAAAAGTGCAAATTTTCCTCTCCATGATCACTTCACCACGTGAGAGAGAGACGAAGATCACGTACTTGAAAATTAAATACACGAGTTCGCCTTTGATTGCTATTTTATCGAGGTGAAATGATCTTCAGAAATGAAACATACAAAGGGAGAGTAATCTCTCAAATTTTCTCATGTTTCTGATTTGAAATGTAAAAAAAAAATCTCTTGATTTACCTTCACGTCCATCTATATAAATTATCGTGTCTTGTTGCTGGTATGGAAGGTGTTCGTTTGGATCATCGCTAGTACAACAGCTCTGTCCCATCTTGTTTCAACTTGATAATATCTTCAGAAGAAAAAGGTTAATTCTGCGACCGAGAGTGTCTAGGCACTATGCATTATTAATTTAACATGGGTAAAGTGTATGTTATCTCATTATATAATCAGTAGATTGATAAGATATCCACGACGTAACGCCGGCTCGTTCTCCTCCTACGGAAAACCCAGCAAGTAAGTAAGCGAATCACGAAAATTGATACTATGAACCGCATCGCATCGGAATTCGATCGAAACTCGTATTAGATCCAACAGGTTTGAATCCACGGCGAAATCTGGAATCAATCTTGAAGAATGCTAATTTTCCGCCTGTACCGGAAATAATCTATCACGTAAAGGATGAAAGGTAAAGATATCGTTGTGACTTTATAGTAAAATGGTGTTTATTCTCATGACTGTTACCAACACATTCTGAATAACGTATGTACGATAACGGATCACGACTCGCGCGAAAAAACACCGAAAAAATAACGCTAAGCACGTGTTTAACGCTTTCGGCGCAGCGAGAGTGAGTTTCTTCTCAACCAGGCGGCGCGACGCGATCCACCGATCGTCTGTGAGTAACGATGACCCTTTCCTAATCCACGTGAACTTCTGCCTACTGAGGTCTTTCCGCGCAGCTCGCGATGTTTCTGTACTGCGTTACAGATCCAGTTCACCTTTGGATCATTGCGAATTGCCTGTGGAAAATAATATGCGGTTAAAAATTAAGAACACGGAGAATAAGAGGTAAAACAAAATATTGACACTATGATATACGATAGGCCACCAAGTAATCAGACATCCAAGGAAGCAAAAACATCATCAGTTTCAATGCTAGAAAAATGATTATCATCATATCACTGGGGCGATCGTGATTGTTTTTAAACAGAAAAAGAATATCTTTTTTTTGTCTATATTTGAAAATTTCACAATTACGTCAGTACGAATTTTTACCTTGTGTGCAGGGTCAACGAGAATGATTTCGTAGTATTTGTACGATGAATCTTGAGCTACCCAGTAGCTGTTCAGCACACGCAGTCCTCCACAGCGGCGACCGACACGCTCCTGTAAGACACAAAGTAAGCGGGTCATTATTGCAAGATTTGAATCAATTTTTTGACTTCACAATATTATTGTAGTTTTGTAACTTGATATCGCAATTCTTACCTCAGCAATGGACTGCAGTTTACGTGTGGGCTTGAGTTGGTTCACACCGTGACTTTTGGGTTTACCGAAGGTAGCACCTTTGGGTACAGGACGTTTACGACCTCCACGTCGCACACGAATTCTGAAGATAACAAAGCCTGCCAGAATTTAAGAACTTTTATTAATGATCAATATTTATAAAAATTAAATGACAGTATGTCGGATATGCAGACATAACAATGTTATTGAAAAATTTTCATCAGACGGTACATATCCCCACGGTTCAGTAGGAGTGGTGCATGTACAGTTCATCACAGAAAATAAAAATTTTGTAATCGGAAATATGAATTTGTCTATCCAAAAATATAAAATTGCATACATACCTTGTTTAGCCTTGTATCCCAAGCGGCGAGCTTTGTCAGGACGAGAAGGCCTGGGAGCACGATGCATTTTGGTGAGTTGACGATACTGCCAGCATCTAACTCTCAGCAAGAAACGGAGCACATCGCTCTGCTTCTTACGGTACAGCTCTTGCATATATTTGTATGCACCCATCTTGATTCCCTGGTGTAAGAAAAGAAAAACATATTCTTGATAACAATTCAATTAAACATGCATAAGCGATCTTGAATGAACAGTTATTTTTCAGAAGAAATAAGGGTAATTTTTCTCAATTCACTCGGCATCAGAGTGGTGCATGCCCAATCATCATAAAAATATTGGAAGCTACAAATATTGTACTATCTCCATAACTATTCGAACGAAACAACCATGCATGCGTTCAACACGCGGTTTACTGTCAACTTTCAAGACATACGTAAAAACTGCTTAATCGGAAAATAGATTCACCAGTGATCAAATAAGCTTATTGACGAAATAACTGAAAATATTTTATCTCAAGCAGAGAGAAACAATCGCTGTTCGGTACTCATTGCAGAATATATTTGCCGCTAGCTGTGTACGATTAATTGTTACACTTGTGCGTTGGATAACCTAAAAGCACAAACGGAGTAAGACTTTTTCGTATTGCCTTGCGAATTGAAAACTATTGCAAAGAGAATGAGGGAAAACGTTTAACGGCGCAAAATCAAACGATAAAAGTTCACTGGAAGCTGTGATGTCTTGGATAAATTACGATTATTCAAGAATATGTCCGACTCACCCCTCGCAATCCGAAACAGAAAAGGAAAGGACTTGAACTCCATCACGTAGCGAAGTGCGGACGTTGGACGAGACGGCGCCACTCATCCCCCGGCGTACTTGACCCGCGTTCTTAAAACCATCCAAAACAGCCAGGAAAATTGCAATTCTCTAGTCAATTAAGCGGTGTATAAACATATTTGATGCATTCTTTAGATTGATATTTTGATGGACATTTTATGAAACTCATATATGCAAAAGCTCGTAAAATCTACTGATTATACGCAGAATAAATTTGCCAATGCAGCTGCGAATGAAAGTGAAGATCATGGACGGAGGAAAGACGGAAATTTGGATTTTGAAATCGTATAGAACAAAGGAAATAATATTTTCAATTTTTAACACAAACAGCAGATTGAGGCTCGCTTTAACAGACCTATCAAACTCTACCATACATCATTTTATATTGACACGCCTTGGGTTGGAATGTCTCGATAGTTATCAATCCGGAACAGCGCATTTATTATCTGAAGTGTCATCGATGGACATGTGCCGCGTGATTATTGGACACTGATTACACAGCATAATAATTTGAAAAATATGTCTAATTTACAGCTTAATTGCAGCGAACTCTATGATGTTTCAATTCTACTCTCAAGTCTCCCTGCATTCAGTTAAGACTTTGGAATAATATTGATACCAACGAGTGATATAAAAGCAAAAAACATGCAATATATGCGCGATCTGTCATCTTGACGTTGCTCATCATCGTGTCATCGCAATAACGCAACGCATGCGTGTAAAGAAGTTGTTGTCAGGTTCCGCGCAAGCGCGGGATGTCGGTTTGGAGGGGCGTAGAAAGGAGGCCATATTGTACAGTTAAATTGAAAGGAAGAAAATAATTAATTGTATTATTTTAGACTGGGAACCGTCCAGTCGAAGTAATTTTTTAAATAAACACCCGTGCAGGCTGCGTAAATAATATACCGATCGATAATCGGTGGTCATCGATAAATCACTGGAAAAACTGTGACGCTTTTGTAGATAAATACAGAGGCAGCGACGTCGGAATATTTCTTGCGTGTCCGTGAACGGAGGTAGAGGAACAAACGTCGTCGTCGTCCGCAACGAAACCAAGGGAGGAGTTCGTCGCTACCGCGGAGATGGGGACTCGAGACGACGAGTACGATTATTTATTCAAAGGTAATTGTCTCCGTTTGAATAATCCGAAACTCTTAATCGTAACTCGATAATCAAGGGACGGAGCCATAACGCGGCCCTTCTCTCTCCGTTTGCCAACCTCCGATGACCGCGGCTCGAAACTCCATCGGACTTTTCTCATAAAGTCATATATCACGCATTCTGTATTGTTGCTTGATTTCAATGACATTGGCACATACGTACGTACGTACGTCACTTATGCTCCTTCCGTCACTGGGACACTAACCGTTATCGCTTTTTCGACCGCGAACAGATTATCGTTCGCGGTAGTAACGTTGACCGAATATGTTTTACCGCTGTGTGAAATTGGTAATTTACTTTATTTAAGCCGCGTGATATTTACTCTGCGATCTTTCGAACAATATCATTGATGGCATGTATTTGTTCCATTCGCACGAAATATCGAACATTCGCGAATTACTTTGAACAAATTCTCGTTTTGCGTACAACGTAGAATAAATAATCATGACGTCAGCAAATATCATTTCTTTTTTACTTTTCTTTGTAGCCTTCATTTACGTATGTACTTGTAATCAAGTAATGACACTCTGTCACAACATGACTGAGCCTCCCTCTAGTCTGACTAATGCTTCTGCTCAGCTCTATACGACTTACTTTGTTAACAATGACTTTTGTCAAACTTTAGAAAATTATTTTGATGAAAATATTTTCACAGAACTGATAATTCAGTCTGAAAATTTCTCTCCTGATTCATTTTCCGATATGCTGGAACTGAGAATTGCTGTTATCACTGAGCAGGATATTCTGGATTTGTTTATCTTTGTTTTGTTCGTGTACAACAGTAGTACCACTATCACACTTGATTTTTTCATTTGCTTGAAACATGTTTACAGGCTTGTCTTGCCCTTGCTATAAAACGAGCACGACTTGATACTAAAATAATTTCAATAAATGAGTGAAGAATTCTCCGTCGTCGACAGTCACCTACTCACATATTCGATGTAGAACCCATTACATCTCTTACTGCACGCGCACGTATCACATTTAATTTGCATATATTAGAGTATATTCATGGCACCGCCTGATTGAAACTGAAATCAATTCTTAGATTCTTAAGTTTAAGAGCATAGCTGTAATTGATCGAGATCTCGGGAACCTGGGGTCAATCAATTTTCGTTCATAAGTAGTTAGTACCCGAGAATCAGAACAATTCTCATAGGTAAAAAATTGCCGTTTGAGTACACGGCACAATAATCAAGGCAATTCCAGTAACACGATTGGGTTTGATTACAGTGGTCCTAATCGGAGACTCAGGAGTAGGAAAGAGTAACTTGCTCTCACGCTTCACACGTAATGAGTTCAACCTGGAGTCAAAATCTACCATAGGTGTTGAGTTTGCTACGCGCAGTATAGAAGTAGACAGCAAGACTATCAAAGCTCAAATATGGGACACTGCTGGACAAGAACGTTACCGAGCTATTACCTCAGCGTGCGTATTTGACTGTGGAATATTTGACTGTTATTTCGTTGCGATTGATCTGTTTGTAATTCATTTTTATTACATGTTGAATCTTCAACAGGTACTACCGCGGAGCAGTCGGAGCATTATTGGTCTACGATATAGCGAAACATTTGACGTATGAAAATGTGGAGAGATGGTTGCGAGAACTTCGGGATCACGCAGATCAGAACATAGTGATTATGCTTGTGGGCAACAAGTCTGACTTAAGGCACTTACGAGCAGTTCCTACTGACGAGGCAAAGGCATTTGCGGAGAAGAATGGCCTCTCTTTCATCGAAACATCCGCCCTGGATTCGACCAATGTTGAACTCGCTTTCCAGAATATCTTAACAGGTAACATGATGAGAATGCAGTTTGAATTTAACACGAAATTATGAAACTTTATATTTACCTTACATTTCCTTATACATTCTTTTCATCCTTCAGAAATCTACAGAATCGTTTCTCAGAAACAAATTAGAGATCCTCCTGAAGGTGACACTATCCGGCCGCAAAACGTAGAGCCAATCGACGTTAAACCGACGATGAATGCTGATGGAATGCGCAAGCAGTGTTGCCAGTGACTCGCCTTACTGCTTTCTATGTGAGTGGCTTTGTAAAATTGATTCTACTATGATAATTCATTGTCTAATTATTCTTTATCTGATAAATTTCCAATCATTACCTGAAACAAACTATAAACAATCTTGCATTTCAGTAATTTAAGTTCATTTTTCTACTGTTTCCGTCTACTTTCTGGAGCATTTTGATATCATTCCAATTTTTCAGAAGCGGTTACATGGTGGGCTGGAGGGAGAGAGTGGTGACTGGTGGTAGGTACAGCGGGTGCGTGGTAGGACGTGGACTAAGACTATATGGTCGATCTTGTATAGGCGTAGATCTTTTTTTGGTCTATTGGTTTAAAAGGCAGAAAAAGATGCAATCCTCCCAAAAAAGCGACGTACAAGATAAAGAATACACCGTGGCCGGCACACCATTCTGCCCTCTATTTAAATTTGTCTTATTTACTACTATACATATACATATATATACACATATATATCTACACTATTATACATATATGTATGTATATATATATATATATTACGTTATGATAATTAAATGTTGTATTACCGCTTCTTTGTAATACATATATAATTATTCTTCTCTACGCATAGTGTGATGATCACGAGTACATATACTATAAACAATTTATAAATAATAACACAATTATGATGATAATTGTGCAGAGCAGACGTCGTAATAGAAATACTAAATATCAATAAAGAAGAAACGACGAAGATGGGAATGACTCCATGTTGATCACTACTTGCTCTCGCGCGCACGTAGTAGAATTAAAATAAAATGATACGCGCAAGCACTAAACTGTATGCTTTTCGAGTTTATTTTTACAAACAGCTTCGTGTCCAGAATCGTGTGAAATATCTATCAATTAAAAAAGAAAAAACAAAGGTAAAAAACAATGAACAATTTCACGTAGATATTTAAATTTAATTTAAGAATGCGACCAGGAAGATATTTTGAGTGTGTACAGATAAGTGATGGATTGGTTTGATACGCGTGTAGACGCGTTGCGGATTGCGGGAACCATCTTTGTCGTAAAATAGAATGACTTGAAGTGAATGAAATAAATCGAAGCAAAGGCAACAGCGAATAAAATCGTTGTGGAAATTGATATGTCTAGACTTCGCGCACTACACGAGAGATTAACAAATCCTAATTATTATACGAAACATGCTTTAGAAGAAATGAAGGAAAAAAATCTTGAAAAAAAAAAATGAAGAAATTAAACACACTGTTATGAAAACCTTATGATATGCGTAATTTACTAACCTTATTATTAATTACAATTACATACTTAATTTTTTTTTCTACACATTTAATTTTATTCATATTGAAATAAAGACGTCTCTTTCGTTGTATCAAATAGAAAACGTCTTAGTGCTGATTGTGGTTTCCTGATTCAATCCATGTAGGTAAATGATAAATTTGCATTTTAGCAATAAATAATATGAAAACAGAAAAACTTTAACTTATTCTACTAGATAATGTGAAGTGGCAAAGCTTTATTAAAAAAAAAATGATAAAAATTAAAAGAAAAAAAAACAATAAAAACCATTGAAACTCGTTCCATTCGTTTGAAAAATAGATTTTTTTACTATCCAATCCCATTTCTTAAAATCTTCCGAAGGATCTCATTTACCCAACAGAGTAGCAGCAATTTCCTCATTTTCAAAAGAGAAAGTGTAGTAAATTGCTTCGGGTTTTTGATTTTCATTCTCCTTTCCGTACCAAAATACTGCAGCAGGCATTTGATAAAATTATCCAGTGGCACGTCAAATCATATGACAAAAGAATGTTCAAGGCTACAAGGAATAGCGATTGACGAGAAGGATCAGCTAAGATGCCTGCGACACTGAAGCAGGTTCCAGACGAACCGTATTTCTGTTATTATTACGTCGGTTTTTTTGTCGCCATTCAAGCCACCGTGCCAATTCAGGATTCTGAGTAGCATCATTTGTCTCTGCACGAGATTCCAGTTGTTGATAATACGCTTCTCTTAATATTCTAAACATTTGTATATTTCTGTATGGTAGCTGTGTCACTGGATCCATATACCGTGCAGGAAGTCTGAAATCATTCACAAAATACATTGTATTAATAGTTAACTCTTTCAAAACAATAAGCTTCAAGAGTAATACATGAATGTAGAAAGTCTGTACCTCGTAATTGCGCAGAGAGATTTTAGTGAGGGCCGAGGAGCAGGTGTACGTTTGAAAGCTTCTGTAAAAAGCCGGTCATTTTCAAATGTGATGAAAGTTCTCTCGTATTTAGAACCTGTATCTTCATGGATGATTTGACTTTCGGTTGGATCAGGAGCTGAGCTCGACTCTCCCTTCGGCTTGATAGGTGGATCTTTGTTGGCACTGTCAATAGTTTTTTGATGATCCATTATTTCCCTGTAAAATAATTTTGAAAGTAGTTAGAACTACGGCAGTTACGAACTTTTTTGTTTTTTTATTGCTATTTTTATATTGTAAGGGGCTTTACACAAATAATGACCAATCTCTTACTGTTTCTCAGACAAGGGAGGCGATGATCCAGGTTCTACAATATTGCTGGTTGTATTAGTAGTATTTTTTTCATCATCAGCTTCGACATTAATTTTTTCCTCATCTTTGTCAGCTTGTGTATCAGACAGCATCAAAACAGGCATAGACAAAGATTGGTAACGTATAATAGGGCCAACATTTGTCTTTCGCACTGTCCTTGTATTTTTCTTCTCATTCTCTAGCTTTTGGTATTTTTCTGTCAAAATATGTTAAAGGTATAAGTTGAACAATCGTCCATCGGCATTGACAATTATGTCCTCTTATTTGCCAAGAGTGGTAATAATTACCTAACGATTTTAAATTTATTTCCTCCGTAATGAGGGCTTCCTCTAACAGTTCTTCCTGCGTCGGCTTCCAAACATCGTACTTTACAGTCTTAACTTTTCTCTTCAAATCCTCATTTCTCTCTTTGAGTCGCCTTTGAGTTGCTGCCGACTTTGCAGCAGTAGAACGACGAATGGATTTTCTCTCTATAAGACAAAACAGGTGTAGCAGTTTGGCATGAAGTTATAAATAATGCTGATCGAATCGCTATCATCATATTTATCACCATTGATATTTCCTGATGTACCTGAATTGTCAATAGAAGTTCGGCGCTGCCTTGGTGTCTTAGTCTTTTTCTCTTTAGGAGTAGAATGTGACTGTGCTGAGGTAGGTTTAGGTTCTTTATATGCCTTTGTGACAAGGCGTCGTTTTTTCTTAGGTCCTTCTTGTTCGGGATCAGAAACAGGCTCGTCATTTTCGTCTATACTAAAATCTGAGTCCACTTCATCCTCGCCTTCGTCCTCTTCCCTGAGTCTTCAATAACATTATAATGAAATATTGATTCTATGAAAATATCAAACAAAATGTTTATCAATACAAATTCCGATCTAACTTACATGTAATCATTATCCTGCTCGACTTCTTCGAACCCTCCGTACGTAGTTTTATAGAAATCATCCTCTTCTTCTTCGTTAAGTAATCTTGCCATTTTATTCCCAGCATTGGAACGCCTCTCTCTCGTCGATGCCATTGTAGAAATATTTTTCGACACCACAATTGTTTAAGTACTTCACTTTCTCATTAATTATTGTCTCTTCAAGGAGGATATCTTTGATTCAGTGACGCTTCTCAGCTCACGCCACTGCAGACGTGGGTTTTTGAGGTTAGAACACACTACCGTCTCCTTGCAAAATGCGTGCTGTACGCAGCTGTCAAACGGCTGTTTTTTCAAATCGAAAAACAATAAACACACTATATTAGTGTGATTATTTTTTTAGAATAAGATAAAATGTTTCAAGTTGTGATATCAGTAACAAATGATATTATGTTTTATAGAAGAAATCACAATTTTGCCGGCATTACAGAATTCACACTTATCGGCTTAACTGATAAACTCGTCAATGCCTCTCTCCACAATTTCTGCCACTAATGTTTCGTAGAGCTAGCTCTGGGGAGTGAGATAGAGTGGTGAAACGAAAGATCTTTTCCATTTTTAATAAACATTATTAATTACTAAACAAATTTCTGTACAAGACGTAAGTTATTTATTTACAGTACTCAGGGTTTCCAATTTAAGAAACTGTCCTGGATGACAATTTGCTTAAATATACTATTAGGCATGGGCTGTGGAGTTGTTCGATTACGTTGAGCTTCGTATATGTATGCTACTTTTTCCCTAGCTGTAGCTCTCGGTATATCTCCTCTGAGGCTCAACAATCGTACGAGATGATCTTCGGTCATGTCAGGGTATTTTTCAACGAGTGAATGTAGATCCAAAGATAAAATTTCGGAATCTTCGCAACGCAGTACTTCAGCCAGTCTTTTTATTACTTCGAAAGGCGAATCAAAGTTGCCCACTTTAGGTGCAATTCTGACAAAAAAATTCTTTATCTTATCAGCCTCTGTCATAATTTTTGATGTGCAAGTGAGACATTCGTCGTACGTCTTGAGTGATATCTTTCGCTGCAACATAGCCGCTATATATCGTTTAGCAATCAGATTTTGAGCCTCTGTAATAACGTATTCAAAATTCTTTACTCTAAGATGATTATAGTCCTGAAAATAATCCTCCAATGTTACACAGATCGTTTCTACAGGTATCGGCGAGGAGAGCCATTTTGGAGTGAGGAGATCTTGGAAGTGGAGTTCCAAGTCTAGGAACGACTCTTCCAATAAAATGGTCGCCGCTTCATCTCTCAATTGTTGATAATTGGCCAAGAGAGCCTCAAACTTGACAGCAGCATCGCCGCTGGCATTGGAGACCCAGTAAAGTTGTTTCATTTGCTGAGCGAGTTCTATAAACTGAAGGCAATTGTTTACAATGGTGATCATATGATGAGTGAAGTAAGGAACTCTGCTCCGATCCTCGAAATGTTTGCTTTTGAACTCAAGTATGGCCTGACGATACGCTGCACAGTATCTCACAACTTGATCTATACAAAGGACAAGCGCTCTGGCAGTTAATTGATTGCTGATCGTTTTTGTTACTTGGAGATTCTGATCCACCATTTGAAATATGATTACTGGTGCTGCCGTGTGGTAATAGGTTTCTTGCGTACTACCTTCCGGCAAGATTCCACTCCACCAGTCAACCTTTTCAGTTTCTAATGTTTTCTTCATCCACTCTTCGTAGTTTTGTTGCATGTTCTTCAAGTACTGATCCTGCAGTTGCTCTAGGACCTCATTGCTCAGCAAAGGTCCTATATCACTGGTGTCGATGTTTAGCTCCGGGTGTTTCATCAGTTCTACACCTGTATAAGTATTCATTATCCAGGCAAGCAGAGATACGTATTCGTTACCCTCTAGGCCATTCGCTATTATGTCTTTCAAGTGTTGAGATAGACTGTTGTGGTACATCTCTACAAACTTTCTGACTATGTTATAAGAGGGTGGGAAACAAGGTCCGCAGAGTGTTTTTACCACCCTTAGGTCTTCGAGGATTAGGAGACGTGCCAGTTCCAGATACCTCGCCAGCCACATTTTATTGTCTGCCCTCTCGTCTACATGTGTTCCCTCGACTCTGTTGGCCACAGATTTCTCCAGTACTTCAATTGCCATCTTTTTCCAATTCTTTGGTCTTCCCGGAGGCATGAACCCGCTCTGCTTATGCCTTTGAATCGCAAACTGATCCGCCTTTTCTTCTCGTTCAATTATCCTCAGTGCCGTAACGATGATAGTTGGTTCTTTCCTGACGGTGTTCAGAGTCCGACCAACAACCAATTTGATTTGCTTTTCCATTAACTGCGACAAAGTTTCGACATCCTCAAAGTACGCTTTCAGCATGACTTTATCGGCGGGTGATTGATTGGGCAGCTTGTGCAGTTCGTACAGCAAGTCGTCTCTCGAATTCTCTAAATCCATCAAACTCTGATGGGCATGTAAAAGTTTTCCTTCATTTATCCATTGCTTTGTCTTTTCAACACTTTCTGGAACGGTGAATATGTGTTTCAGGTTCTCTTTAGCAGTGACGTACTGCGAGTGACGCATGTTCTCATCTTGGACAGCCTGCAGAGTGTTGTTCAGCTCAGGAGCGGAGCCAAATGACTCACCGATCAGATCCAGTTCTTGTTTAATCAAAGCGATACTTTCCAGCGACTCTTGAAGCTGATTGAAACCAACTCTCACCCCGTCCAATTGACTTTGCATAGCAGTTTTCAACTTTGTTTCAATCGAAGCCTTCTTTCGACTGATCCTACGCTTGTACTGTTCTACTTTCTCCAGCTGACCAGGACGCTGGAGCATATTTATTATGTGTTTCGTTGCTGTTGCCTTAGCTTCCTCTTCAGATTTTCGTAGGTCGAGCATTTTTTCTCCGTTCTCGTTCGTCATGATTATTATTTTTAAACCTCAATCACTCTCTGTGTTGACAAGGCTTTGACAGCCGTCAGTTTTTGGGGTTATAACACAGCTGACGCCCACACAAGCCAAGGCCATGTTGCATAAAATTCTCTTGATCAGCGCAGTTTATTGCTAATAAAGCGATATCATTGGTGCCTTCCGTTACACCCGACCAATAATAGCTTGCCTTTTTTTAAAACATATATTCATACACATGGCACACTGCTTAGTCCCTTATATTTCACAGCGCGTGTTTCTCGCATGTTTCATAATTATCAATCGACTTACATATTTGATAATTTAAGACAGAGGACTGGTAGTGCACCAAAATGAAAGTCAAGGTGCTCTCCAGAAATCCTGATGAATATCTGAGAGAAACCAAACGTGATATTCATAAAGGTATTTCATGAATATCGTCATAGTTTACCTAACCTATAAACCGTATTGTGTACACTAGATTTGTAGCGAAAACGACAAGCAAGAAAAACTATTTTTTTTTCTCTAACTTTTTATGCGTATTCAATAAACAATTTGATTTCTTCTAGTTCCCAGAAACTACGATCCATCTCTGCATCCGTTTGAGGCGGCGAGAGAGTACACAAGGGCTGTAAATGCAGTCAAGCTAGAGAGAGTATTCGCTAAGCCATTTATAGGGAGTTTGGATGGCCACAAAGACAGTGTGTCTTGTCTTTCTAAGCACCCTCTGAAGCTATCGACTCTTTTGAGTGGGGCATTCGATGGAGAGATTAAAGTGTGGAATTTATCGCAACGCATATGCGAGCGCTCATTTCTTGCTCACGACGGCATTGTTAGGGGCATTGCATTTTCACCAAATGGAGAAAACTTCCTCAGTATCGGCGATGACAAAACTATAAAGACCTGGAAGGCCGAAAGTTCAATAACGGGAGAACAGGAGGATCCAATTAACACCATCGTCAGCAAGGTGAGTTCATATCTGTAAAATTGTTTTTAATTTTTAAACAAAGTTAACGCAGTTTTTTTCCAAAGATCTTTATTACTCTGAATTATCAGAGGTCTTTTTCAGTTCTTCCAAAGACCGTTTAATTTCGCTAGAGATGTCACCTAGCACACTTGAAGCACCAATTCTGAATAGACTGTTATTCAGCCACTCATTGCCTAGTTCTTCCTTGATCAATACCAGCCACTGAAGGGCTTCTCCCCAAGTTTTTATGCCTCCAGCTGGCTTAAATCCAACCTGAAAATACGCAAGTGTTATCTAAAGTATTTGGAACGAAATTACTGACTTATTGGCCGTACCTTGTAACCAGTCGATTGATGGTAGTCCCTAATAGCTCTGCACATGACAATCCCGACAGGCAAAGTAGCATTCACCGTTTCTTTTCCAGTTGAAGTTTTTATAAAATCTGATCCAGCCATTGCTGCGATTATAGATGCTCTGTACACATCTTTGAGGTCAAAAAGTTCACCAGTCGCTAAAATAGTCTTCATTTTCGCTGTTCCACAGGCTTGCTTCATCAATTTAATCTCATCGTACAATTTTTCCCACTGATGGGTCAATGCTAGCGTACGATTTATCACAATATCTATTTCTGTAGCTCCACTTGAAACTGCAAGCGAGATTTCATCCAGCCGAGTTTGCAATAGATATTGACCGCTTGGGAATCCGGTAGCAACTATGCACATCATCGGACATTTGTAAAACTTGTTTCTCTTTTTATATGGAATTTTGAATTAGACATTTCTTACCGCTAGCCACGTTCACTTTTCCCAAGGCATCAAGGTTCTTTAATGTTTGTACAACATCGGCGACACGTGCAGGATATACACAAACTGCTGCAGTAGACAGAGAGCCTTCCCATTCAAATGGTAAAACGATAGGCTTCACAGCCTGAAAATATCGAATTTATTAGATCATGTTCATCCAAATAGTCTGCATTTAATGTCACCTTCTTAGTGAGTCTTTCAACATTTGCAAAAGTGTCATCGCCACCCAGTGTCGTCAGATCTATGCATGTTACTGCTTTGATCAGCCATGCTACACGGTTGCATCGAGTAATATTATTCGCCCTTTGCACGATATCTCTAACTCTGGCATTTACGGCTGGTTCATTTAAACTGATGTCCTTTATAAAACCTGGAATAGTAAATAGTTATTAGCTTATTGAAATTTTTACTACTTTGAACAAGTTTCAATTCAAGAAAGAAAGCTAATTAAATCTCTCACAAGCATCAAACGGTCTGCCAAGATTCTCTTCTACCATCTTGATGAGGTCGAGGAATTTTAAGATAGAAGAGTAACAGTGCTTGGTATGGAACTAGGAGAACTGGCTTATCAAAATGAGTGAACTTAGAACTGACCTGCTATTTATGGACGGTTATCTGTTACTTACAATTAAATGGCGTTTAGGCGGGAGATTCAAACGCAGGACACAGTGTAAGAAAATGAAAAGCGTTGCTAAATCAATTCGGTGTTTTACTGTCAAATTACAGACCGTCCTAACAGCCTTGAGTCATCATCGAAAAGATCCTGTGTTTGCGACCTGTGGTGAGACATGTCAAATCTGGGAAGAGACCAGAAATGAACCTGTGCGGACTTTGAAGTGGGGTGTAGACAGTTTACATGATGTTAAATTTAACCCAATCCAAACGAACTTGTTGGGTAAATGACATATGATGTTATCATATTTTCCTTATAAGCACTGCGGATATTTACAGTATAATCTGATTAAATTTATTATTGTAGTTGCCTGTGCCAGCGACAGAAGTACAATTTTATATGATACGAGGGAATCTGGTCCGCTGCGAAAAGTAGTTATGAAGCTAAGAAACAATAAGATATCGTGGAATCCGATGGAGGCTTTTGTTTTTACCTGCGCCAGCGAGGATTACAAGTAAAATATGATTTTTACATACAATTTATAGGCCATAAATCAGGGCAATGCAGTTTCTACAATTCAATTGTTTTTCTCATTCAGCCTGTACACGTTTGATACTCGAAAATTGAAGTCTCCTGTGAACGTGCATATGGATCACGTTGGAGCAGTTGTAGATGTAGATTACGCTCCAACGGGCAAGGAATTTGTTTCTGGAGGTTACGATAAATCAATCCGAATTTTCGAGGTGAGCAAAGGTCATTCGCGAGATGTTTATCACACAAAACGTATGCAAAGGCTTACTTGTGTGGCGTGGTCCCTAGATGATAAGTACGTATTGTGTGGTAGCGACGAGATGAACATCAGAGTTTGGAAGTCTAGGGCTTCCGAGAAGCTTGGAGTGGTGAGTTCCTGTTCTACGTTTTACTCTCCAGTGTTATTTGCACCGATTGTTTAATTTCGCACTTTGCTTTCGTCAGTTGAAACCAAGAGAGAAGGCGGCCCTCAATTACAGCGAAGCTTTGAAAGAAAAGTTCGCCAGTCATCCACAGGTTCGGAAAATTGCTCGTAAAAGACACGTGCCTAAGCACATCTATAACGCTCAGGCCGAGCTTCGTACATTACGAGAGAAAGTTAAGCGAAAGTGAGTATCTGGCAGTAGTTATTTGTTTAAAAAAAAGGTACTATAGAGGAAACGCTGGTTTTTGAAATCACGGATATTATTGTTCCCTTTTAAACGTGAATTAATGATTTTTGATTTATTTTTCCAGGGAAAGCAACAGACGAGCTCACTCGAAACCGGGCGCAGTGCCATTCGTGTCTGAAAGATCTAGACATGTTGTTCGTGAAGATGAATGAATGGAAAAATTATAATTAATAAAAGGTTATTTTCTTTCCAATAAATGTCCGGAAATTTTTCAATACGAAGCATTTTCACTCGGTCGTTTTGCGGCGATATGAGTTTTCCCGAGGTGGGCTTGTTTTTCGTTCTTCGCTTGAAATATTTTGGCGCAGTTTATTCATTTATTTGTAATAAATAATTTTATTGTTCCATCATACAACGAATTTATATAATTATTATTATCCTTACAGTATGACGAACCCCAAGCAATGGTTAACTTTGTTCGTTCAGCTTTCATCTCACAGCAGTTTATTTTGCCTCTCATTTTTTAACGTTTATTTTAGCACTTCTACGGCGTGTGTTTACTAAAATTTGTATCAACTATCGTATCTATTCTTCTTATAGTCGAGTGCACGTGAATTAATAATAAACTGCCGCAGAACTGGATTGAATGACGTTTCAACACGTAAAATACAATCGACGGGGTTTTAGGATGGAAAGCGAATCCGCCTTATAAACCCGACTGTTCGAAAGCAGGCATTATACATCTTCATATATGTATATATAATAATATATATTATAGTAGCTCCGTTTTATTTATCTACGCGATTAAAGCGGTATTTACTTTTCGTTTTCATCTTATATTCATATATATTTCAAACTTATTTTTAGTGTCTGCCCCCATTTTCTTTCTATACAAGACTAGGTTGCTCTCGCGGCTGCGCGATTAATAATTTTTTCAATCTTCCTCTTTCTCCATCTTCGTGTGATGATTTGATATTATCATTCATCATCATTATTACTACCACTATTATTATTATTATTGTTGTTGTTGTTCTTGTTGTTGTTATTATTATTATTAAATATGAATCTTGGCATTAGTTTAACAATAATTATTCATATTTTATATATACATATAAACACATTTACATCAACTTGACAACATGCTACCAAGGAGGAGTAGGTTGAGGAGGCGGAGGAGGTGTTTGCAGTGTAATTAATAAAGTGACTTGGTATAAATCGTATAAATTTGCAACTCTCTCTCTCAAATGTTCTATCGTTTCTATAAAAGTAGCCGAATTTGCAAATGGCGAAAATTTAACAAGCGAGCCGTATCTTGAGATTAATTTAAAATCAATTTCGAGATAGAATCGATAGAATCTTTATCAGGGATGAAAAATTTCAAGTAGTGATTATTCTTTAGCAAGACAATAACTTGCAACATCATTCTCATTTATCTTTACAAAATTCGGTTGATCTGCATAATTAAACATCGGGTCTGCAAGTACGGTTATCAAATATTTCGTAGTTTAGAAATTTTATCGAATATCGAGTTCGGATTTCAAACACTCCGCTTAGCACAAGGGCCAACTTCCATGACTGTGATCAATTTGAATTCAGAGTATTTGTGGATATAACAAGAGTCGTTGACGCGTGTATCAACGAACTCTCACATCATCACTGGGTTTTTATTTTCCAACGTCTTTTCGTTCCACTTATTGATCGGCGAACTCCGAGACCAATTAATTTACGACGCGTGAAAATTTCGCCTTTACTTTTTCCTAGTAAAGGATCGCAAATCTGCCATACATCTGGAATTCGGTAGGTGAAACTTGTTGCTACGTGGTCGTCAGGATCCCGGACGATCAAGAGAATCGTCACAGCCTCGCGTCTTTCGAATTAGACGTTCAAGTCTGCCATCATCTTCCGGAAGTCTGCCAAAGTGTTGTAATCCGGATCAGAATCAATGTCCGCAAAATCCTTGTTCGAATCGCTCTTTACGAAGCTCGGATTGTATCGGCTCAGGGACAAAGGGCAAGGCAGAAGTTCAGGCATCACCGAATGATGCGTTATCAACGCCGTTAGCGTCGTGAATTCCTTTGTGAAGCCCTGCGGAAAAGAAGCAAGTTAAAAAAAAGGTCACGCACACCCACACAATAGAATAACAAAGCGACGTAGTACGCAGGTGCAACTTAACGTACATACATCACCGATCGTTGAACAAGTACCTTGATTTTGTAGCCTTTGTTCGTTCGCATGATTAGGTAATGAGCGATACCGCTCGGTTGAAACTCTCGAGGTACTCTCAGGGACAATGCATAACATCCCGGTTTGCTCGTGCTTTCGCGTACCATAAAAGCGCCTTCCGGTTCTTGGCTGAGGACTTCCAGCGTTATTTCTCTGCAAAAAGAGAAAACCCGGACTCATTGTCAAATATCATTTACGATCCGATTGCAAATTAATTCTTAATTTCATCCTCTCCACTTGAATAATCAAAAGCGAATCCTTCTCACGTTCATCTCTGAATGAAGGATTAAGTCTTTCACGGAGGTTCGCCAGCGTCGGCGAACATTTCGGGATAACCGGAAGTCCACGCGTACGTGCAGGCCTCGATTATAATTTAAAACGAATCGTATTATACCTTGGAATGCCGGCTTGAAACCATGGTGCCTTCCTGAGCTCGCTCTCCTCGGTACGATTGTTCAAGCTATCCGTCCGTTCGGGCAGCGGCGGAGGCGTCGGGGTCGGCGTCTGGGTGGGCGTCGATCCGTGGGTGCTTCCATCGGGTGGGACGGAGCTCCCGGAGGTGCTGATCTGCGATCTCCGTTTCGACTTGAAGTCCGTTTCGGACACAGAATTCGGCGAGTTGTGACTTATCCTGGAAATATCGTAGGTACGGAAATAACAATCCGGGGTCACGACGCGATCGTGATCACATTAATTTCAGAAAAATTCCCACGATTATTAATAATTAAGGGTTACACCTAGTCAGAATTTTCTGAAAATCGATTTTTATAGTAGTAAATTCAAATTTTTCTTCCTGAAAAATCCTTGAAAAATCGCTTTTTGCAGCGCCCTAACTAGGTCCTTAAATAATACCTACCTGTTGTTCTCGGCGTTGAAGTTTTTCGCAGTTATCGACGAATTGATCGTGTTATCGAGGTTCTCGGCGGCGCAGGTGATCTTGTTGTAGCTCGTCCGCGTTCCCTCCGAGTCTATGATCGCCTCGTTGACGTATCCTCCGGAGCGGGGTCTGTTGCTGGGACTGGTGGGCGTGCTGCCGGCACTTACTAGGGGGCAGCTGTCGTCCTCGCCGTTGGTACCCAGGACATCGCGTCCCCCGGCGAGGCCCATCGTCAGCCGTTTTATCAGGGGCGGTTTGTCCGTCAATCTCTTGTAGGAGTTGAGCTCCGTTGGCGAGTTGCTCTCGTCGCTGCTCGGCGTGCTCTGCTGGGAGATACTCTTCGGCCCATCCTCGTTCGTTATGGGTCCCAGGACGTTGTTGAAGTTGTGCGACGGCCTCAGTCCGGGGATCGAATTCGGGGTCTGGGGGGTGAAATACGAGGGTTTGGGGTTTCAACATCTGCGCTCGACTATTTTCTGTCTTTCGATACGACGTAAAAACCAACGATACCAATATACTCTCACCTTGACAGTAGATAAGCGCAAGGTTGGAGAGCCGGCGCTACCGAGCTGGACGTTCATCTCCGCTGTCGAGGGTGGTGCACCACCGCCTCGTGGCGTCGGTGCCAATACACTCTGGGGCCAGAAAATTGTGCTTTTATCGTTCGAGTCGCCGCCTCGCGTCGACTGTTTGCTCTAGAAGAGAAGGAGAAGAGGAGGCGATATTAGATCAGTAATTGAAGTGTCTCGAGTGTTGTATAAGAGCAACGCGTGTCACGTGAATTGGGTCATTTTTTCGCCGCATGGAGTGGTCATCGTCTTTTATCAAGCTCGAGCCTTGTCTCGTTAAAATGACAAGCAAACGTTCGAGAGTAGCGAACTGCCTGCGGTATGTCGAGTTTCAAAACGTTCCTCGACTTCGCCGAGTGATAAATGGAGCATTGAAAACGGAATCTGTCAGGGAATGTTGATCGGTGTTGATCATTCTCACCAAGTTTATCGTTCGTTCCGGTCGATCCTTGCGACGGGCAGGAGTCGGTTGGGGCGAGATCACCTCCTGGAGGATCGGTTGCCTCTGTAGTTGTGCCGCGTACGCCATACGAAATGCATTTCCGACAATAGTATTCAGTTCCTCGGCCTGAAACAGCGAAGATTTCCTTTATCAGACTAACAAGTTTTAAACAGGATGAAGCGGATTTGATCGATAAACGTCTTTCTCATAGTATACGAGGAGGCAGCGATGGAGTACAACTTGATTAACGTTGCACCTGCAGACGCCGCAGGGTCTTCTGCAGCCAAAAACGTATAATACCTACGCTTGCCTGAAAAATCTCTAATTCCAGACACCTGCCTCAACCTTGGCCCGGAATTCGTCTGCATCGAAAATCAAGGGGATACGCTTTATACCTGAATACATTCCTGAAAAAGGATTTTACGTAATATCAAAGCATATATAACTTGTTGTTACTTTCTGCAAATCAATCACCCTGAGTTACCGCGAAATGACAACTTTGTCCCGCATCCAGGCAATGCGAATTAAGTGTTGTAAAAAAAAAACCAGCTCAATATCCCGGGTGGAAACTAATGAGTAAATATTTATGTGGAAAGATGAGGGAGCCTAATTAGCCTTATTAGCTTCGCCTGCAGACAGGTCTTACAAGTAGCAAGCAAACTTCGTATGCAGCTGCAATTTCTAACTTCCCTTTGGCGAACGTTTCGACGCAATGTTCACGTTAACTTTCGGAGCCTTTGCTTTTGCAATTAACGTGTAATTTGATCCGATTGATAACAGCACGACCTTCCGAAGGAATGTACAAATTATTTATACAGTAATTTTTGCTAGTTTTTCTTTCGTGATTAGAAACTCAAAAATAAATTGTATAGTCGATAAAATTTCAGTCACATATTTTTATCCGCGTTACATCGGTGCCGTAATCGAATATTATATAGCAGTGTTCAAACGTAAATTTCTTCGAAAGCTTAAATTACCATAAATTACTTTCATATTGCATATAAAATTAGTTTCCCCTGTGACTAAGAATACATTTCCATTTGTAATTTAAGAAATGTTAATTTGCGGCCAGTATACATGCGGCAAAAACGACGAAGACGGCGGAGCCTCGCTCGGGATTTGCCACAGGTACTTATCAAACTTTGCTAGTTTCGTACCAGTGTGAGACTGTGTATGAAAAACAAAACAATACAAACAAACTCCACCTCAAAATTTAATCCAAGCCAAGGACACATTCGCACATGGTACGAAAGTTTGGAAAATGAAAAACTGTACGTACTTCGAACCTCTTTACTGAGATTCATTCTAATTCTTTTGTAATACGTTATAGTAGACTAAAAATTAAGCGACACGATTTTTGCCATTAGGCACTTTAAGGGAGTGAAACTACCCTCCAAATTAAGGCATGTCAAGGAGCGTTTTGCCAGTTAGTTTTTTTTTTATGACTGGAGAAAATTATATTTTTCATTTCTCGTTATGAGAAAACATCTCCAGTTGGATTGGTTAAAAACTATTATGTTCTTGTGGGTGAAACTGCTAAATCGCACGTTGACATGCCTTACTTTAAAGAGCGGGTTCACCCCTTTAAAAAAATACGTGTCGCTTAGTTTTTAGTCTACTATAACATATTACAAAAGAAATGAAATCAGCGATATCGAGATGGGATACCGTCCTCGTCAGCCACGGAATCCTGCGCCACACCCCGTGGCTGCTTTGCACATCATGTCGTATTTGCATGTACGCAGGTTCGTACGCCCGGCATCCGCAGGTCCATATCACTTCCGTTGTTCCTCCTAGTTACCGCGAGTGGTTTTAACCTCTTGAAGGGTTGCCGGAAGGAGGAGGAGAAGGAGGAGGAGGTCGGGGGTGAGGGCGGGGGGCAAGTATGAATCCACGAGTATGTTTACTCTAGGATGAAGGAAGGGCTTTTCTAAATGCAGACCCGCGAGTGCCTATTACACATTCAGGACGCACATCTACCCACGCGTGCCTTCTTCTTATACGTTATATCATGTTGGTTCGCGGCATGGCATGCGGTAGCTGCAGGAGGAGAAGTTCACCTCCCTACCGATGGTTGAAAAAGACAAACCGACAAAAAGGTCCCGACATATTACTCTTCCTGCAGCACTGCATGCGTTTCGCGTCTAGACGGCGGTGGCTTTGTATGTCATGTCGTATGTGTGTACAGAACATTCGAGTCAGCCCTGTGACGAGTGAAGAAGGGCGATGGGAAAAAAGGTGATACGCGAGTAACATTTGCTCTTTGCTCGCAACGAATGAGCCACAGTTCTCAGCATACCTGCATTCACACTCGGATCGTTTGAACCCAGGTAATCGGACATTACAAGTCGATAATTAATCAGTGGGCGCTTCGTCGGTCGCTTTACGCAGGTCCAATGGCATTTCATGGCTGCGCCCCATTCAGACCTGCCGAAATGGTCTCTCATGCACAACGATCGGTATGGGACCGAGAATACATTAACGTTCCTGACGCGCGCTTGCCAGCTCGAGTCCTGGAATTACTCGGTCGGATAATTTTCCAGCTCGAGAGGTTGAGGTCAACTCAGACACGCGGAGGGATTCAGATATTTCAATTACGGCCACGTGCAGCGAATCCCGACACCCCTTCATACACGCCTCTGTATAATATCATACCTGCGCAGATAATCGTATTTACCTACAGGCATGCAAATAAGAGGAAGATAAGCACTTCCAAAATTTTCCATGGTAACGATTACACGCCGAGTTCCCATTACTCCATTTCCACACACTCCGGTGTTTTCTTACCTCGATTCCGAGGCGAAGGTAATGTGTGATGGGTATACGGATAGGCTTGCACATACGCCAGTGTATACCTACTATCGCGATAACCTGCTTAAATACAACCCTTGAGGGTTGAACATGAAGAGCAATTTCACCCCTCCCTTACCTTCGGGTAACAATATGTGTGGCTGCGTTGCCCCGATGCCGATAAACTCTCTAAATATTGTTACACGCTTCAAGAGCAAGGCACGCGTGTTGGAGGAGAGGTGACAATGGGTGCAGAGAGGCAGGATGGTTGGAGGACATCGAGAAGAGGAGGGTCGGGGGTGCCAAAGGATGGTTCGAGCTTCCGCGACCTTCGAGGATCGTCTGCAGCGGAGCAGAGCTCGGGATATCCGGAGAAAGACATCGACCTGAAGGTGGTCCCAGACGCCGAGGCGGCGGGTCGTTTGTCTGTGAAATCTTATACAGCTGAAGATATCAAAGCAATTTTCACCGTCGTCCGCGGTATAACGAGGCAAGGAAAAATTCAACGAGCTTCTACCACCGACACTCCGTGACTCCATTCGTGATGCAGAGACAGAGAAACCAGGTCAAGTCCCCACAATGTGACCGTACGTCGAGATACGAGCCTCACCGCGTCTCAATTGTACGGGCATCGTCTTGCATGTTCCCAAAGAAACGGAGGATGGAATCTAGGGGTTGATATATGCTTTGTGGATGCAGCCAGTATCTCATCGTTCAATAGAAAATATTCTCTTCATATACGCGGTCGAATGCTGTTGTTAAATGTCACGTGGAAAAGAGCTTCGTGGGATCCTCACGCCGGTAAAGTGATCATTATTTCTTCAAAGCTCTTCCACTCATTACTGCCAGCTGCGATAATCACGATGTCGAGATACGAGGGCGCGAAACGTAACCAGAGTGTCACTATTTAAAAATAAACTCGTTTGTAATACTTTGAGTCGTCGATTTTCGTAATTTTTAATATGATTATTTATGTACTCAGATTCCTCATCGCGTAGAGTTAGACAAAAGTTTCATCAACTGCGATAAAGTATTATTAAACCAAAAGGCAGAGGTACGTTCCATCTTGTGGACCTCATACATTAAAACCAACGTCTCCGATACCTGCATCTACACAGAAAAGACGTAAACGCGCAGGGGCTGCAGGTGTTGACGTCCCCTGATTGATTTCTCCCGACATCACTTCGGGGACCACCACATCTTCGGCAGTCCGTGCATGCACAGATGAGGAGACTTTCGAAGGTGTCTTGAAGAGGCTGAGCTTAGGCAGGACCTGGCCGTGGGTAATCAGAACTCCCTTCCTCACCCCGGTTCGTTGTGGTTTTCCTTTTTTCTGCACCAGGACGATCCCAGTCTGTTTGGAAGGTGCGACCACGAGAGATTTGAGGATATCCTTGGAGCACCTGTCCGTCCGCTTAGACTCTGCTGCACTCGGGTATCCCATTATCTCTTTTGGGGAGGTTCGGCACCGGGGCCAGGTGTTTTTGGCATTGTTCATGACATCGGGCTGCCGGGGATGAGAGAAAAGGAGATGAGAGGAGATGAGAGAAGAGGAGAGGAGATGAGATGAGTGGAGGACTGGCCGGCCGGCCGGCTGGCAGGGTTGGGTTAGGCACGGACCGGCTAAGGTCCTGGAGCACGGACGGCGGCCCGGCGGATGCTGAGCTCTGGCGTGACGGGCTACATTCCTGGCATACCACGCGGTCACGGCCATATCTCCCGTTCCTGAGGCCCGGCGTCGCAGAGAGGAGAGGAGAGGAGAGGAGAGAAGAGAAGAGGAGAGGGAGGATAAGAGAGGAGAGAGAGAAGCCTCCGCTGAAAGCGACAGCATCGTCGAACCCCCAGAGGGGGGGGGGGGGGGTGTCGTGTACAGGCGCACACCTACAATGTAAGTCCAATATCTGACCATTACTACAGAGATATGGATGTGTCCGCGTAGCGAGCGGATGTCGGAGAGAGAAACGAGACGATACGAGCGGGAAGAGGGAGACGGTGATACTGTTTATTACGTCCCGCAGGATGCAATCTCGCGAGGGTAAGCGCGACTTATGTCTCGATCTTGTATGTCTTTGGCCTGTAGAAAAATTTTTCATTTAACAAGGGTCGGTGAAGAATGGCGACGAATTGACAATGCTAAGTCCTAGTTACTATGTAGACTGATATTGAATGAGAAGAAAAAAAAAAACGTCAAATTTATAACAGTGATCGTTGACTCGTAGCAATTTCAGCCTGTGAAAGAAAGCTGCTATCGTTTTTATTATTACATGCTTTTTGACGGAGATCTGCAAATTTAGAACATTTTTCTACCTAGAATGGGACTCTGCTTGTATCTACACAGATCTTCTGGACAATTATTGTAACACGATCTAATCAGTAGACTACAACTTCTCATAGTTCTCATTGTCAGTCGTAATAAATAAAAAATGATTGTACGCAGTGCTTGGTTGTTGGCATAATGAATAGAATTATTATCTAGGAAGCTATGGAAGAAGTCGTTAATTCGTCAATCGTGATACCGGAATAACTATATTACGTAATACGAAGCTGAAGGAGGAGGAATTGCGCTAGCGGTGACAACGCGGTGAGGAGGATTCGCAGGAGCAGTGAAGGGGGAGGAGGGAGCCAAAGAAGCAAAGGAGTGGAAAATCGTTTGAGTGAATATCAGAGCTTTCTAGGTGGTAGGTAGAGTCGAGCCGTGCGATATTAGAATTTACGTGTGGCAAATGAGCCGGGGCCTATGGTGCAGTGATCGAAGTGACGCTGTGCCTGAGCACCGAGCCTGCAGAGTATCGAGCAAAGTCTTCCAGGGTCCCTTTGATCAGTAATTATAGCCGGCGAGTGGCCTGGAGCGGCGCCGTTCACGCCTTTGGGAAATTACGCGACCAACGGAAAACAGGGACGTTTCCCGTGTCCTCGACGGCTCCTGGGATTCCGCTTATTTCCTTTTTTTTTCATCCTCGTTTTTCATACATCACGTTTCCGGAATGACTCCGCGAGTTAATTTCCAATCTCCTGTGTTTACCTCCGGCTGCAGCGCAACGATGCTGCTTTAACTGCAAATAAAATTCGCTTAATCCGATTTAATTCATCCCGATTTCTTCCTTTTTCTCTCCAGTCGTTTACTTCCTTGCCTAAAGTACACACGCGCTCTCAGAGTGTTGAAAGGAAAAGGAAGGGTAACGGGGAAACCCGTTACTGGATAGACTTATCGGTTTCCTATTTAAATCGCACACGATAAGATACACCTTTTTCATTCGCTCTACACGACTTTGAGATGGAAAAAAATAGTGACCAAGATATTTTATAACCAAAAGTATTGCCAAGTTTGAGATTTCTAATGTAAAATATACATAATAAAGTCGTCCGTCAGTCTAAGGGAGTAGAAATCAATCAATTATGAACTTCCACAAAAAGTTCTAAAACACGATTTTATGACCTGGAATATCTGACCTCTGCACCAGATCTCAAATTTCGTTTTCGTTATACTTATATTCAAAATGCCGTTATAGCAACAAATTTGCATTCCAGTTCGATAAGTTTATGTGGCTATTATTATGTATCAATCGAAAAAGCGGTTTGTCCCTCGTTCGTTCAACCGAGACTTCGTATCGGCAGGTCTTGCCTCGCGAATAAGTAGGTAAGCATATTGAAAAAATTTGACGTGAAATATTTTCCCGAAGCGAGGAAATAAAAGCTTTGAGCTTTGACGAAGCGCATGCGGCAAAGAAGGTTGGCAAGGAGTTAGAGCCTTCCCCAAAGGCTCGAGGGAACTTAAATTTCCGGATTCTTCCATTCCTTGCCAAGTAGTGTAATACCTATATCGACGCGGGTCGACCAACATACGTTATTCCCCGCCGAATATATATATATATATACATATAAAACAAATTCAAAAGTGCGTTTGAGGAAAATAAAAGTTTCTTTAACAAGGTCGAAAGTGTAAAGAAGCGTGTCTGGCCAAAAACCTGCAACCGCGCGTTTCGCACCTCGTTATTATTTCCGAGAGCTTGTATCCTCAAGGCGGCGTATCCTGATACCGCAGTCCTGACTCCCCCGTGAGAACCAAGTATGTACAAGGATTGCTTGGTATGTATAAGTATAGCCGAGACGGAGAGGAGAGGAGAGGAGAGGAGAGGAGAGCGTGGGTCGGGTGTAGGAACAACGTGGCTGGGTCGAGAGAAAGAGAGAAAGAGAGAGAGACAAGGAGGGCAAGAGTGGCGACCACGTGTGCGTATGTCCATGACATGACGGTACGAATACGAAGATCCGAAAACAATGAAAACCCGACACAGCGTAACCAGGCAAGGCTACAGTTTCATTAGTAGAATTCTGACTGATGAAATTAAACCTGCAGCTTGGGCAACGGTCGACCCGTTATTCTAGCTCGCATGCAGGTCACCCTGAAACAGTTCGCCATGCAGTTAATTAAGTCGCGAATGTGCATCAATTACCTCCCCAGCAGAATTATACCGACCGCCCAGCTGACGGACGGTGTTCAAGTGACGACGATCAGTAGCTCGAGACTTGGAGAATATTTTTCACCCCGATCCAAAGGACTGGTTCACAAATCAGGGATATTTTGACAATCGGTGAAGCTCGACAGCGCTTCGGCATTCGAAACCGCTGGATAGTGTCAATTATATCCTCGTACACTCCCCATAGAATTCGAAGGGTCTTTGGGTAGCAGTAGGGAGTCGGTAAAAAGGACCCTTATTGTAACTCGAGAGCTCAAAGTCACCCATTGTGCGTATGCACGAGGCACGCACATGTATGTTGGCACAAGGACCACGAGGCCCAGGTAGATGCGACTAGTCACATAGAGGAACTCGCAAATTCTTTGGAAATATATATATATAATTCTCGTTTCGGTACTCGAGAGGTTGCGCGGCTATATATCGTTGTTATATTGAGTCCCACAAGGGTCTATAATGGCACGTTGAAGAACTCGAGCCTTTACAGGAGACCAGGTGTAACTTTTGGCTTCGTTTCGGAGTTCATATTATGCCCTGGGTCCTAGCTCCATTATAGTCGTCAAGTGCCCTGGCAATAATGCGTGCTGCTTTTGTGCACGAGTGAGAGAGAGAGAGATAGATATCATATTATCATCGCACACAATGGTACACAACTATGTCGAATATAAATTCCTCCGGTCTCTTTTAACTTATTGTTAGCCAGACATGCATCCTCTCCTCGTTTCGTCTCGATTCGTTTCGTTTCGTTTTAAGAATTCGACCGAGCATCAACCGCGCGGGACCTGTGAACTCACTACAACGAATCCGCGCTGACAAGGTTCGATAGAACCGAAAGCTCAACGAACTTTAAAAGGCGATCAATTCATTCTATACTCTCGGGACTCTTTTCAGCCCACGCGAAGTGAGTAGTCTCATGGATTATAGGCTTGGAAGTCTTATTATAGTATGTTGGCGCGATAAATTAACGTCGCAATTACCTCTAATTGCCGAGATGGCGAACGCTGGACAGTAACCAGGTCCCAACTTCCAGCTGGACAAGTTCACGGTTCAACTGCGATAACAATTATCAACCGTGTGCGCGGTTTGTTTCTCAACGCGGTTGGACCGACACACTTATTATCTTTTTATCTCCGGAGCCAACGAGGCGCTTCCAACTGTGGGAACACACTGTCACTCTTCACTCGTCTAGTATGAAACTCCAATTACTAGTCTGAGATAATCATTTGAATCCTGTTATACAACAACGTGTGTACACGTATAAATTTCATCAACATTATCATCTCATCATCGGAGCAATAACGTATGCATTAACTATATATCTTTTCAAAAGACGCCATGTATGCATGGTCAGCAACGAGAACATGACACCTGGAGTTTCACCAGCTGGCATTTCTGCAATAAAATTATAAAACAGTTAGAAGACAGCGTGGGTCTCAGCCTGACTCTTCTCAATACGAGCCACATATTGACGACGTTATAGGCATGCCTACGTGACTCGGAGGCACAGTTTTTAACCGAACTTTGTATTCCGATCGACTAAACCCGTTCAAGTCACGCGTGTGCGGAGATATACAAATGCACAAATACACCAGGAGGTTGCAAACTCCTGGATAGGAGGAATCTCGGCGGGCATCTACCTCGATCCTCGTTTCTCCTCTCAGCATCTCTTGGGAGTCGTCATTTGCGGAGCTGGTTCGCATCGTTCCGCGTGGTCCGCATAATTGTGCCGTGTACTTGTCCCGAGCAAATTACCTTCGCCTCCTCGCAACGACGTCCGTACGCAAGGAGGTACGGAATATCCGGGCAGTCGGCTAGAAAAACCCTGTATTCCCATCGGCCGTGAGAATTTAACTTGGTATAGAATTTACAGTGTTGCGAAAAGAAAAAAAAAGACCGCACCGTTCGTATGAGTCACCGAGATAACTGAAACGCTGAAACCATTATGAGCCCTTGGAGATTAAGTGGGTTTGACGATGGCATGTTACTCGACACGTGCTACACTGTACCAGTTATATTACCTCTACTAAACGCCACGTCACTACAGTAGTTTGTGGTACAGCGAAAGCCAGACGGTGGTACGATTGGATGGTGATTATATTAGAATACCTTCGATCACATCAGGACGCGTATTTGCACGAGTGTCGAAATTCTCTGGGGGACACTGACGCCCACTTTTCAGCCGACCATTCCACCGCGTGCGCTGGTCTACGGTATAAGCGTGGATGGATTACAGAGTATAACTAACTACTCGGCTTTCCAGTTGTGTACAAGAAACGTCGGGCGCCGCGTGGGCGGGCAACGAGCAACCCGCTTCGACACGGTACCAACCAACCAACCAACCAGAGAACCCACGAGCAATGGTCCAGAGTTCTTTGCGAATGGATGGAACGCAGGGTTTCGTACTTGGCGCGCAAGACTCTCCATATGAGTATGGATATTACGTTAACATGAAGAGTCGAGAAATGCGCAGATATTTCATGGTCTGAACCCGTTACGGTGGCTTATGATTGGGACGTTGAGGATAGTAAAACTTACTCTAAGCTTCTGAGTGTGCCCACACTGACGGCAGCAGTATGACATGTAGTCGGGCAAAGCGGGCATAAACTCGAGTTGATCTTGCGGCTGGGCAAACTCATCGACGAGCTTTTGATAATGGACCCTAAATATGGGCCTGGTAGTCGTGGCTGCTTGCGAGTTCCTCCCAAGCCGTCCCATAATCGCTGAAAGTGCGAGACTGTCGAGGGACTTCCTCATGCCACGTTCTCGTCTTGAACTTTGTAATGACCGCCAAGGTTCGAAGGGCTCGGTAAGAAACGACGTGTCCGTCCGGAACCACAACTGCAGACACAGCACCTCACCACACGAGAACCCGAACCACTTTCTAATTATCTTCAAAACGCAAACCAGTAAATCTACCAACACGATCTGCGGTACTCGGACCGCCGGGCCGTCATCACTGCCGTTTTCACATTTCCGGGACCAAGACTTGGCGCGCGCGTTTCCTTCGGGAAGAAGAGGTCTTCGGGGCTCGCGGCGATGTCGTTACGATCGCACGGGACGGGGACGTCAACTGTGTGTTGAGGCTGGAGTGTGGAATGTCTGGTGGGGGTACCGAGGGGGCCGGGGATGAGAGGGTGGGGGCCTAGATACGAGGCGGTACAGTCGTTCGCCGGCACAGTTGCATCTTCGCCGTCCGGAGGCACCGAGGGGGACTGAAGGTCCAACGGGCTCGGTTCGAAAGGAAGCCCCACCGCCACCGTCAACTACCACTACTACCATTACCACTACCATTGGCAGTGCCACTACCACTGCCACTTCCTCAGCCTCCTGCATGCCCTGTCTCTCTCTTCTCGTCCCCCCGCCGCCACTCCACGAGGTGCCTACGCCGCTGCAGCAGCAACAGCAGCAGCAGCAGCAGCAGCAGCCTGCCTTCTTGCTTCAAACGGCGCTTTTGAACACATTCACCGACAGCTGGCATCGCGTACCCTGCACACTGGATACCTGGATGCCCGCATCGCATCGGTTCAATGCCAAGAACTCCCAGGGACGTTTCGCCGTTTCCCCGTGCTTTGACCTCGCTCGCCCATCGAGAAACGCCGCACATCGCAATCTTGATCCTCCAGGGGATACCGCTGATTATCTTTCACGGAGACGCGAATTCGGCCACCGAATCCCAGAGTCCATCATCAGGCTGATCTGATCGAGATATGAGTCCTCTCTCACTGCAACTACTCTCGTGTTCAAACGACTGATAGTCTCTGGTACAAACTGTCAACGTAATGCTCGAGACATGTCAGTTTGTTGAATTTACTTGTAAACTGACAGTATTATAGTCTCGTAGTAGAGCTTGAGAAGTCGTGGAGTCTTCCGGTCACGCCGATTCGTCAACAATGTCCGCGATGTTTCGCGTTGCTTGGGTGAATGAAGGTGGATTTCAAAGCTGTACAACTTTGGAAAGGATCTTTAATTGCCTGTCAGCAGACGCGTCACGGCTTCCAAGACGACGTGGTTCAATCAAATGGAAGTAGAATTCAAGGAATCCATTGCAGCGCTGGAGTTTGCATTTAGGGGCTTTGATCCGTTCGAGGCTGTATAGCTCGAGATTTTTCCACCTGAAGAAGTTTGAGAATGGTAGTGTAAGTGCAGGTAATCCAAAAGTAGGTATCAGCTCCGGGCTTCTGTTCAACGACGTTGAGTTCGGGCATCGAAGCGTGTTGGATGAATGCACTGTTCAGTCTCCGCAGCCTGCAGGCTGGCTACTAACTGCGGCCTGCATGGCTTTCGGAAGATTTGATAATTTTAGAGGCAAGCTTACACCGTGCGTGGTTTACTTTCTGCATTAGAAAAATGGAGAAGATTCCCTGGACTATCCTGTAGGACGCCGTGTCTATTTACTCTTTACTTACCTCGCGCCCATCGTTCTTTGCTCGTATACCCGCCGCTTACCTTCGACAAACAAGTCTTCGAGCAGCTTTAAAATGACTTTTCGACGCTACCGTCTTACGTGCATACACCTCTTCACTCTTCTTACTTTATATACCTGCATCCTACGCTCTTTTACCCGAGGTTCGCTTGAACAGCAATTTAAAAGCCGACGTGCGGTTCGCGCAGCCAGGTTCACCTCTCTGTCGCAATAGGTGTCTGCTATTCCTTTTTTAGCTGTCTACTCCTCCTCCCTTTCACCAATTTCCAGGGGCCCATTTCTCACTGAATCGAGTCAGGCCAAACGCTTCGCAAAGTTCTTTCAACGCCGTCAACATCTTCAGAGATAAAAGGTCACTGTGTTACTAACTTTCTTTCCTTAGTACACAATCAGGTGAATTTCAATTGGAGAATTTGCACTTCCAACTTCGTTGAAAGAAATTAAAAACGAGATAATCAGAGTCTCGTTGGAGGTGGCTGTAATATTTGGTATCATCACGAGTTGGATATTTGGCACCGAGCGGGCGGATTGAATTGTGAAATTAATACCGCTGGTAGGAATATTAAATTTGTTTACTTCTCCCTGTTGTTATTTCAAAGTCGTTGAACGTAGTTAACTTCTATATTTGAAACTGCGGAGCTCCGGCTGGTTCGGTTCTGACGAATTATTCGTTCACTGAGAGCAAGCTAATTCAAGACCGGTGTGAAGATTAATACCGGCCGGGTTTGAACTAATTACCTGTTTTGTAGGACGGATTATTTATGGGAATAGTTGAGGATACCAGAAGAAGAATAGTGTAGAAATTGTGAGAGCACGAGAGAAAGGGGGGAGGAGGGAGGAAGAGGGGCAGGAAAAAAGAGGCTAATTGTATCTCGTTAGTCACCGACGATTCAATTCAAAGTTTCTTCTTCTTCCACCTATTTCCCAGCTAACTACCATAAACTGATTCTGGAAACTGATTCCCCGGCGCAAGATCGTTTGATAGTACCCTGATCAACGTCAAGAAATTCATCAGTTAAATTGCTGATCCAACCCGTACACGCCGCCTGCCTACATCAAAGTTCTCCAACAGGCATCCCAAAAACATCTGTCCGACAAGTGAAGATGGAACATTACCCTAAAACACAAGTGAGGAAAAGTGAAAATAATTGATCCAGGCCGTACCTTGATCATGAATTATGCACGGTTTGGGTCTTGATGTTCCGAATTACCCGACAAGGTGAGGGAAACTCGATAATGCCCCACGTCTTCCTGCGAGGGTATATAGTATAGTATAATGCGAGACGTTATACGTGCTGAGCTTTTGACGTGCGGCCGTGAGTCGTAGGGGAAGGGATCCTCTTCTACCTGACACTCGGTATGTGTGTCTCCTCGATATACGTGAGGTAATCAGATCCTCCGTGAGCATAGACAGAGAAAACTCCTAGCCGACCATCGCGTCGCCATGTGGTAACCAAATGCACCGGAGGAGTCGACCACTTCCTATCCAGATCCATGTAAGAGATCCCATGCAGACCAGAAGCGTGGATTACTTCTTAAAGGGTAATCGACGGCTTTTGTCTCGCTCGTGTGTCGTTCCCAGAGTTTGCTACGTGGTCGCTGGTCCGAGGATATTTATACAAGCACAGGCGTCTCGTTGGAACGATGGTGTAGTTGTTGTCAGGAAAGAAAGAAAGAAAGAAAGAAAGAAAGAAATAAAGAAAAGAGAGAAGAGGAGAAAGAGGAAGATACGTCGCAGCGACGGCGTGTTCTAATTCTGTCCTATCCGTCCTGCGCCACCTTTGCCCTCGTGTATTTCCAACCAACTTCAGCTTAAGCTGCACCCGGCTGAGACGTAGGCACTTGCACATGGTCGTGTCATGGCACGGTGCCTACCGTCGGGACCACCAGAGAGGCCTTGTCGAGGGATGGTCCGAGCCACGCCTAAGTAGCAGGAAAACCGCGTGGGCGCAATGCTCGTGACTACTGTGTATGTTTTCGAATAGTGTTATCGTGGAATGACGCCGGTACCAACACCGTTGGAAATCTCTCTTGAGGATAAATAGCCGGTTGGCAGGGCGTATCGGGGCGTTTCCATCAGCCGACGGACTCGACGAGCGACAACGGACCACTTGGCCCCGACCCGAGTATGTAAAAGGTTTACGGGACGTCGTCGTCGTCGGCCTGCAGGGCTGTCGTTCTCAAGACGCGAACGAAATGACTCGAATTCCACACCACACCACACGACGAGGACTTTGCGTCGTCGCTTTTAACTTCGTACTGCAAGGCTGCACTTCCTCCCGACGACGCGCCTCTCGTGCCTGACTCCAAGTGCGACTAGAGCTGATGGCTGCATTGTTTTCCGTCGAGGCCCATCGACCTCGACTGCAACTTGCGAACCGAATGGTCTCAACATTTTTTAGCTGAATCGCGAACAGACGAATCGTACTGTGTTTCGTGCCGTCGAGCGCGCTTTTATTTAGCTTATGAATAAAGCTCCGGAGCTCAGTGTCCCCAGAGAATTCATTAAAACGATCACTCGAACTATTTTTTAAGAAATGGGAACGAGGAGATGGCTGAAGCAAACGACGGAATAACTTTCATTCCGATATGCAAGTAGGGACATTGACAGAATTCTGTACAATTAGTCTCAGCGAGCAAAGTGACTAATATACCGACATCTAGGTAAGACCCAGGAATTCCCCGTGGAATCTCAAGTAAATGGAATGTAGGTGCCTTAGGGATGGGGTGGCACGCTGTTATTTTTACCAGCTTTCCGAGATCTTCGTGACTTTCTTAGAGGCTGGAAGATTCCTCGCGATGGAATTCTTAAGACGAGTTGCTGATATTGCGAGCTGCATTCGCGGGGTTGCGGCTCGGCATGAGTACACATTTTAAACCCTTCGGGTTATTTTCACTTGGATTTTCCTTTCCCTACAGGATCTAGGCAAAAAAATTTTAAATATAAAAAAATCTGCCAACTTACCGAAACCAAATCGCAATAAAAATTCAAAAACAACTTAGTTACGGCCAGCTTGTAGAATGAACGTCAGCTGCCTTGCACGGGGTTAAAGGATTTAGCGATAACGTACACCGCCACACATATAGGTGAAGGCCTGGCAGTCGGGGTTGGATCGGCAAAACGTAAAGTCCAAAGTTCAGAGTGCAAAGTCTGTTCTTCCCAGCTCGTCTGGTTCCTCGACGCCGAGCTCCCGGCCTTCTCAAGGTAGGTACCGGGAGTGGAGGGAGCTAGTTTTCAGAAACAGGAGCATGCTTTTAGATCAGCGGATGCGGCGGGGCACGGAGACTGGGGAAAGACTCAAGAGAAAATCCTCCGGTCTCTAGACGCCCGGGGCAGGAAGGGTGTCTTCTTTCGCTTACACTTCGGAGTTTCGATCAAGTCTTAATAGACATCCCAGTTGTCGTTTCTACCTCCATCACCACCTCCTCCTTCCCCCCCCCCCCCTCCTCCCTCGTTGACACGTCATCCCTATGAATCACGGAAGTGGGAAGCTTGGGAAGAGCGCTTGCGAGGTCTCTATTCGACGACGATAATCTTGAACAAGTATCTGGTAAATCTTGCGGCTTCGGTCTCTACCCCCGTCTAAATCGGATCAGATGCAGATTTCCGAGGAACTCGAAACTGAAGTAGAAATATCGGAGACGTGACCAGCGCGTACTCCCGCATTCGCAACCCTCTTTTTTGGTCCTGATCCTCCACGAGAAGTATACGGCAACGTCTTGAGCCAAGAGGCGGTCCGTTAGCGTTTCACGTTTCAACGTAAACTTGTAAGCCGCGACTAACTATGAATTATTCAAAAACACGCCCACCTGAATAATTGATATAGAGCATACAGGTATATAGCTCGATGGGCAAAGTGAACTCGGCTCGAATTTTCCAGATGAAGTAGGAGAAGACGTGTATCAATGAAGTCCCCCCCTCCCCTGCACCTTTTCCTTCACGGGTTTTCCAGAACACCCGAGAACCACACGCAGTGATTGCCGAGCACGGATAATTCATCCCGTTAACCTGACCTCTTTCACCTTTTATCGAATAAATTTTCCTCCCAACGATTCGGCGGATCTTGGCGCACCCCTTCGGGTCTCCGTAATCTAGTACTACGCCTACACCGACCGCTTGGTACAATAGTTCGAGGGAGCTCGGGCCCGAGGGACGACCGCCACCACCTATTAAACGCTCAATTACCCAAAGTACTCAAAGTACCCTGCAGGATATGCGTCCCGCCTTCGGCGGAACCCGGCGCAAAGCCTCTTCCCGATACGTCTACCTCCACCTTTACGCATCTCCGCGTATCTACACGTATACACAGCCATAGAGATACATCGGGCGTCCAGTGACCCGTAGCTGGTTCGGTACAACGTCGGGCTATTTTAGCCCATCGCGAACACCATGCACACGTTTGGCGACCGTTTTCTATACCAAGCTTACACGTTGCAGATGTTCACCATTATGTACGCGTGGAAAACTTCTATCCGCTGATTATTACCTACATAAAGTCACGAAGAAAGAAGAAGAAGAAGAAGAAGAAGAAGATTGGTGACGAACTCAAGGAACCAGACTCTGGTGAGATGAAGAATGGGGTTAAATGTCGTTCTAGAAACTAGCGAAACACTTTCGACAAAGCCTATCTCGCTTACACTGCACTTCACAGTCAATGAATACACCAGTTCGACATGCATCTGGCTGTCTGGTGTATATATGTATATAGCTGGAGCCTATATCCAGCTAGGTAGAAGCGATCCGATGAACACGGAGAGATAGGTGCCTCCGCCAATAGGTACCGAAGCTTTGTACAAGTCGATATTGTCTGGCGTTGCCTCCGGGCTTGAGATGCACCGGCGTCGCGACAGCTGAGGACCGAGTAGAGGAGGACGCCGAAGGTAGCGGAATCCGCGGAATGACGTCGAGTCGCGAAGCTCGTTCGAAATACCGTAGCAATCCTGTACACCACGAGCTAGCTTGCAGGATCTCGTTTCCTACTGAATCGAATAATGACGACGACGCCTCGCGTCGCCTCTCGCCCCAGGAGTCTATTTGGCCTGACTTTGAACCAGGTTCTCTCGAGCTCGACGACGTCTTTCCGGACGAACCAATCCTATATCACTGCCACAGCCCACATCGATTCACCTGAATTCTACTCCGCTTCCTGTCCCTTCTTTGATCTGCACTTCGACCCACCTCGCGGCTCATCTGGCATTGCTTGTTCATTTATTTATTTATTTATTTATCAGCGATATAATCAAACTGCACGGTGAAAAGAGCCGCTCGATTTGCAGAGGGGCGATGTTGACTCTCGGATATATACGGTGGATCACCAAGTAGCTTGGCTTCGCTCTCGACTCCATAAGGCACCATGGTGCGTCGGGCATTTGGCCAGAAATTTAACTACGTCGACGTCGTGTTTCACGGCTGATTTCCGGTTCCGTAAAATCGTCGTTTACAACTCGCGACAGTGAGTTAAAACTGCTTTATCATCACCGCGTTTAACCTGACGCCTGTAGTTCTATTTAGAGACATTTGTTCTCGCCAGAATGTGCAGCCGGAATGTTTGAAACGGTGATTAAATCGAGGAAAGAAATTCCGAGGCGGAGGGAAAAATCATGCTGACGGAATTATCGAGGCGATACTAACTGCGCAATATCTATATTGAAATATTCACCTGTTCAGGAGTCTCGGTGATGAACGAATGGCAATATTGAAGAGTGAAGTGCGCTCCGGGTTCTCGGGCCAGGAAACTGAACTGGGCGTGTCGAGGCTCACAAGTAGCGTACGAGATGCGTCTCAACGCATGTGCCATCTGCACGATCTGAAAGAAAAAATCAAACGATTACATATTCGTTGAAATATCCACTAACTCGATAAATCGGATAAAAATTTGACCTGGAATTAATTTACGGTAAAGAATTTCATCTCTGTCTAAATAAAAAGGATATATTTAAGAACTCGGTACACGTCGTATAATGAAACATAGAGTAAAATAATGAAATAAAACTTCACGCGTAAGTCGAGCAGGAAGACCTGCACGAGCAGCATAGAGGCGAACGAAGAGGCATCCTCATTAAGGATCTAGCCGGGTAATAAATATCACTTGAACCTGGTTTGCCTGTCGCGAATATTACGGCTCGTTAGTGTGGTGATAAATCTTTTTTGTGAATCTTTGCACCTATTCATAATATGTACCGGGATTATACCATCCACGTATTTGAAGACAGTGGCAGGCTGTGCGCGAACACGAAGCAGGATGCAACCTCTCCCAGTAAACCATCACGCGACGCAGATGCGAACAGTCGAGGCTTTCATCCTTTGTGGCGTATCAAAATCCCCCATCGAGCTTCACACGCGTCTTGATTAATCGTTGAATTAAAGTGCACAGGAGAACCGCAGAGGATTCATTCTCGCGTTTGGATCTACAAGTCCAGAAATTTCCGCCATCAATGTCTATTAGAATATGTCTGAGGTAAATCATTTTAAACTTTTGATCTGGTATCACTTTTGATCTGGTATCACATAACATGTCCTGACGAAACAATTGGAAAGAAACGCGTTTCGTTGTCGAGGTTAATCGGGATTCCAGGTGGAACATCGGACCTGCGGCACGCGGGGATGACGGGCGAATATTAATTCAGACCCGAAGGTGTTGAGAACTGATCCAGCAGGGCAGAGACGACGCCAGGCGTGCAAGAGTTATATAAACGATGTAGCAACATGGTGATCATCAATAACTCTGCGGGCGCTCAAGGCACTTCAACCCTCTTTATTTTCCCCCGGTTTGCCCGTCGGCTTCACCCTTCACCGCGCGTGCTTTTCTTCACACTATCCTGTCTCTTTACTCTCTTTCACCCCCTTTTCTCTGGCCGCAACCTCGGCGCGCGAGGAGAAGACCTTATCGCATCCGGCACACGCGTTTCCGGAGTTAATTGAAAAAAACCACCCTCAGATCGACGATCGATTATTCTTCTCGTTAGCTAGGCTCTCGCCGACAATAAGAAGAGGAAGAAGAAAAAGAAGAAGAAGAAGAAGATGAGGAAAGGCAACACTATAGCGAAGAAAAGCTCGACGGTATCGTGATCAGCTGCGACTGTGCTTTATATTACACGGAAGCTGTTGCGAAAACACGCCTTTGTCGCGGAGATAACAAGCTCGAAACGGAAGCTACTCAACGATGATTATTATAACTTCAATAATTATCGTTTATGTATATATAATATATATATAATACAGTATATCTGCATGTCCTGAATACAAAATTTAACGAACTGCACGACTGAATAAAAATTGGGTCCAATATATACGTTTTGACAAAATCTACCCTCTCTGCACGGTCATAACCGGTGGCTATATGCTTGAATTGATCTACGTAAGGGAGTCTTCTCGAAGAATTTTGAAGAAAAAGGGAAATGAAAGGTAAAGAGCGTACATGACGGTGTGGTCAACGCGCAGAAGCTTCTGTGTTCCGGCCCACCTGCTGAAGGAGAGATATTTTTTTCTATTTTCATGTCGTCGTTAACGGGGAAGGAAAGTTTCCCGACGGTAGAATGGGGGTCGAGGACGGATGCTGGGACCGCGGAACGGCTTTGACGGCGAGGGAGTCCGAGAGATGCGATCCTAATGGTTGTGAACTTCCAGGCTCGTTGAAACCTCTTCTCTCTCCTCTCGAGAGCATCATTTCCATCGTCCTCTCCAAGGGTGTCCGGCAGCACACTGAATGCGCTGGTTTCGCACATATTCATACGGTCACGTTTTTCGCTAAAGTTTATTTGCGAGGAGCAAAGCAGAGGGTGGAAGTCACAACTTGGAACGATCAATATTTCGAATCGCCGATGATAGATCGAGATTTCAAACATGCGAAAATAAAATAACGAAAGCTTGCGAAAAATTCATCTTTCGTTATTTTATTTTCGCACTTTGGAAATTTCGATATATCGCCTCCCACCCTGACCCAATCGCTTCGAGTAAGGTGACGCTTAAAGATATAAATTGTGAAGTACAGAGCGACCTATTCGAATGCTGAAACAGTGTTCGGCTTTTCTGCCCCGCGAAATCCGCGCACAGACGCATCTTCACCGAATTCCCATATCATACGTATATCTGTGAACCATGTATGTATACGTATATATGCGTATAGACTGGCTTATTTATGGGTAGGTATATGTAACGACGTTCCGGGCCGAATACCGTCCGAGAAAACTAAAGTGCTGTTTCGTGTCCGCACCGGTAAATCCGCCGACAGACGTAACGTACAAGGGACACATCCCTCGTATAAAGTGTCGCGCAACGCCATATTCGAGGATTGACGTTTGCTCCCCGTAATTGCCGGAGTCGAGGATGAGATTTCTGTTTCTTGGGTTGAAAACTCCCCCTCCTCGATAATACTTGCTTCAATTATGATCTGCATACGTTCGGCAAGAAAGGCAATACTTTTGAAAGTTTTCAACAAAAAAATAACGCATCGTCAAATACCTTTGGTCATAAATACTGTTCGTTCCTCCGTTTCAACGTTATAGGAACCGTATGGGGGTCAGTTTCGGGGATGGGGGAGGCGAAGCCGCACGCGGAAGACGCGATCAGCTGGGTTTACACGCCTGCAGGGATACGCAGTCTCTGGAAGCTTGTATAAATTTTCTTGAAGCCTACACCTACTTTGACTTTAAGGTTTCCCGGCTGTCGTCCGATGTTTCTTGCCTAGCTGGCAGAAAATATAATTCCACCTTAGGTGCTGAGGTTGCCTTACTTATACCTATGCGGCCTACAGACATCGATGGAACGGATTTACCGCCGCAGGAACAGCGGCGAAAATCATTTTGAAAAACTGTACAGCCATTTTTCATCTTGTTCTATAGATTGATAATTAGATTCGTGAGCGAATTATTAGACAGCAAAATGAAATGTTTGAAGAAATTCTTTAATGGAAAAATGCATGTTCATAGTTTAAAGTCTGAAACAGGGTTGTTTTTACAATAATATTGATCGACGCAGTAACCTTATCCATTTCATGAAATATGAGAGCTCTTATGTGTCTTTTATCTATGACGACTACTAGATCAGTAGAAAAGGCAGGCAAAACGGATGATTTTACCTTTGTAACAGTATAATGGGTGCGAAAACAGTTTTTGCGTAGGTATACGACACGCATGTATAGCCGTGTTTTGCACATGATACAGACACCGCATGATCGTAGTATACATATATACCCATGAATATGTCTCGTGGGATCATTGCGGTTTGAAAACTGCGTTAGAAAGGCGATATCGCTGCAGTTTCGCACGGCAATGAATCTCAACACGCCAGAAAGCAACAAGTTCTCGTTGTTTCTTATACCCCGGTTTATATACGCGTCGTTTTTGCTCGGGGTATCCTCTTTATATCATCTGAACCGCATCACGCACCTTGTAACCACTAATAACATTATGCAAGCAGATCGATCCCCTCGTTTTTCTCGCTGCATCGATCGTTGCGGAAACTAATTTGCAAGCAGCGTGTAAGAAAAAAAGAGAAAAAAAAAAAAAAAATACAGGAAAAAAAATTATAAAAATAACGTTGATTGGAACAAAGAGCAAAAAAGTTGAATATAGAGAGATGAAAAAAAAGTAATAATAAAAGAATAAAAATAAAATGAAGGGTAAAACAACGCGGAAGTAGGGAACGAGTTTGTCTGGATATCGCTAAATGCAGGCGTGTTTTCACGATCGTCTGTGCATGTCGAGCAGGACAAATCCAAACTGGTATATGTATAATGTATATACATGCAACCCACCTAAAAACGAAACACACAAAATTGCCTGCACGGCGACATAATTTCAGGGCAATTTTATACCGTTCTGTATAGCATATAAATCACAATAATCCTTCCGTAATTACTATCAATCATCCACCTCCACCCCGTCAATTTGGCCCTGCGAAAGCGTAAACACGCATGCCACGTATTCGCCCACCTAGTCACCCATATTAACTACTTCCCGGCCCCCTGCGAACGCCCAGTCAACTATAATAATCAAATCGTACAGTATTAATACGACTTTTTTTTTTCTCTCCGAGCTCAAAATGATGATGACGATGATGATGATGAATTACCCGAGATATTTGATTATCGATTGTTATATTATATTCGATGATCGATCGCTTATTCAATTCTATCGAGTTACACTTGTTTCAGGGGTTGAAAATATTCACGAATTTATCGCTTTTCCTCTTTTTACCGGTATAGGAGAAAAACGAGCCCGAAATTTCTGCGCATCCGTGAACCGGAAGTAACCGGAGGAGGAAAATTCGCAAAATTATGCGGTTGTATGCCCTCCTGGTGACACGAGCAAGGCGAGCGAGTAGATAACAGCGACGAGGGAGAGAAGATAATTACACGATTCCATCTGGGGAACGCCTCGCACCTCGTATTACGTCCTTTCGGGCTGCGTGCGGGCTGCAGGGAAAAGCGAAAAGCAAACGGCGCGATGGTGAAACGGGAATTCATTTTACGGAATTCGTTTGTATCGAGCGGTATTTACCTTTCGGTGACGGAAAAAAAGCAACAACAAATAATATAAAATAAAAAAACGCGATAAAACAGCGCGCGAGTTTATCAAGTTCCTATTGTTTCATTCACCGTTTGCCTTCTGGGCGAGTTTATTATCTGTCACTCACTGAAAATTTATATCTGACTACGACAGATGGACATGTCACCGCACAGAGAGAAATTAAATCAACTCATATTTTTTTGACAAATCACGCAATCTCTTCTAGGCTCCTAAAATATTTATTTACACTCTTGGCGGTGTCGCAGCGATAAAAGCGAGTATATCTGCAACGAAATTCGCAAGCTGCAGTTGAGCGTTGTAAAGAAGAACGAGAAGCCCTATAAAGTGTTACTATATCGTAGATTCTGCGATTCGAAATCCGGGTTCAGAGATTCCTCGACGTTTCACGTCTAGAACCACAGCTGCCCTGCATCCGGAGCCGCCTCCGATGGCCAAGGATCGTTAAAGCTCACCAGTGGCTGCGTTATGGGTGATCGTGAAATCGCCATACTTACAACCTTTCGATGCTACCGCATGCGGGACATTGTTAACATGACGGGTTATCCGCAAATGAAACAGGCGGTAAAAAATCCTGGGCGTGTATCGGTGGATGGCAGAATTTTAATTTCGAAAGAAAAGCAATTCGTTGACTGATACGATATTCACAATATTATAAAAGGTAATAAAGATTTGCGATCAATTTTTTCAGAGCTTGCAGGAAAGCCGCCGCGTCAAAGATTGTGCGTTCAGTAAAGACGGTAATGGCGGTGGTTTTTTCAGGTAGAAAATTAAAATCATCGGCTTATACACCGAGGGCTTTAGAAATAAAACGCTAATTTAGCAGATCGTTGCATTCGCCCGAGTAGGTAGGTATCGGATAAGCGGAGGGTAGCGAAGATCCGAAATTATCGTCGCTGCAGAGGGTGATTCGCAAGGATCATTATTCCGTCGCGCCGTGTCGTTGCTGCTGCAGCATATCTACTATAGGTATATGAAACCGGAGGAAAAGAACGACGAGATAACTAATTCGCGAGATTTAAGTTGGCGTGATTCGAAGAGAAAAATAGAAAGAGAGAAAGAGTGAGAAATAAAAACGAAGGGGATGAAAAATCTGACGAACCGTCGGGGCGTGCTCGATCAAATTCCGGGTTAAAAATTTGTCGCATGATACGTGACCCCTGGGCGTGGTTGCGAGGAGGTATCTACCGGGACTTTAGACACCATAAAACAGAGTGATATACGTCGGCGACGCTATTGACAAAGATACGGCTCCCAGGGGAGGAGGAGAGCAGCCTCGGGAACGAAGGAGGAACCCGCCAGCCAAGGATCCGAAACGAGTGCTCAGCCCCGGGCCTCTTCCGAGGTCTAAACCTCCTCGTCTCTCCTCTCTCCTCTCTTCTCTCTTCTCTCTCCTCTTTTCCATTCATCCCTCTTCCTGCCGCCGCTAATGTCCTGCCGCGCTCCGCGGCAGCAATGCCGAGCGAATTAGACGCGAGACGAGCGAGTCCCAGAAGTGATATTCTCTAGGAAAATAATTACAGCGTCACGTCATTTGTCAAAGCCAACTTGCGAGTCGCATGAATAATTCGATCCCGGAGAAGAGCCGGCGTTACAAGTCCAGATGCCTACTCGGGTGTTGCGACGAAGCTTGCAAATGGGACTCAAGCTACTCATTCGCGGGGTGTGTAATATGTGCCGGCGTATAACGCTGCCAAGGGAGGGTTTCCACCCCCCCCGAAAGCGCGCCGGGGGTGGGAGAATAGATATCTGCAGGCTTTGATCACTCAAGAGTCGAGAAGTTTCGCAATTCGAACCGCTCCTTGGCGTTGACGTCCTCTAGAATTTCAGGGTGGATCCGACGCTTATTCTCCTCTCGCCTTTGATGGCCTTTTTACTACTTAACCGACTGAGCACTCCTTGCCTTCGTCCCGCACCCGGTTTCATCCAATATCCAGTTTAAACTGTAGGCAGAGATCGTCAGTGCTTCAGGTAAGCACAGAGAATCTGTACAATCGGATTCTCAACCCCATTTTCCCGCTCCATTATCACTAATAAGAAACGACTTTCCGCGGCTGAGAAGTGCGTGGAGCAGCCTGAGGAGAATAAAATTCTTGAGCTATTGACGAACCCAAGTATAAATAATGACAAACAGAGTTGAGGATTTCGAGACTCGAGGCGTGATTTACGTTCCTATCTGTTCGTAGAATCGAGGAGGATTGAATGGTCGATTATGTAAAAATAGCACGAGACAGATCGTACATTTCGTTTCGGAAAAAAAAAAATTTTCACTGTTAATTGATTGTTGACGGAGTTAACGTTGTCAAGCGAATGCTTTTAAAAGATTAACAAAAACGATGTGTTGTTGAATTTTTGGCGCACATGGTGCAGAAATTTACAGCGATGCTCCCTTTCGCTGAGTTCGGTAAAAAAAAAGTGAAAAATTATACGCCGAAAGCTATTCGAATCGTATGTGATCTGCGATATCATCAATTTTGCCAAACGAATTTCATTCATTTGTCAAAAACAATCACGGCCGCCGCATCTGCGTGCCGTGGATAGATAAATAGAAAAAAGATTTGAACAACAAAACTAATAGAAATAATAATAATAAAGGTAAAAAAATTTTCACGTTTTCCGACCCGGCGAACTGATGAAAAATGATAGGAGGCCATCGATTTCCGGTTCCCGAGTAACGCAAAACGGTACCAAACCTCATTTTTCCCGTGCGTCGTTCTTTCAACTTTTCCAGCTTTTGATCCGAAATAATTTCATCGAAAATTTCCAACATTTTATTCCAAAGAGTTTTCCATCTCGGCGAATGACTGCCGAACGAAATAAATCGGCTAAACGATAGTTTGGTGTTTCAAACTCAAAATCGCATATCCTCGAAATAAATAACCAGGTTTAGAGATAATCAGATTTATTTATTTATTTATTTGACTATTGATAACTCTCGACTATAAGTTTAGGGGTTAAAACGCCTCGAGAAGAATGAAATCTGTTTCGATAAGATGGAAAACTAAGTACGTATAACGTCAGTATAACGTTTGTCATTACTTGAGGCTGGGATCAATTTTGCTGATTGCGCAAAGAATCGAGAATATACGAAGAGGGTGAAATTCGACCGTGGTAAAGGTAAACCGGATAGAGCCGAAAATCAGATGCACCCTGCCGTCCATAACACAGATCACCGCACGTATCGAGGAATGAGCTATCTTGAGCCTCGGTTGTTTGTCCGCCATTTCCCCCGCGCATCAAGGACCCTCTTCAATAACGAATATTGATAAAACTTGGAGCAGGATATACATGGCATCTATCCCCCACACATATATATGTGTGTGTATATATATATACAGCGGAAGAGCCTGAAGCACCAGTTACGAGGAATATCGATCTCGAAGTAACCGAAACCGGGAGTCGTCTTTGCCCAAGGACGGTTCGGTCATCCTTCAGGCTTACCAATTGTTGGGGGTGGGAGCAAATATTTGAAACGTGCGAGAGAAGGTGGCATAAATTTCATCGAATCACTTATCACGATCGTACCAATGGCGGCGTAAAAGAGACACGAAACGCGTGGCCGCGTCCTCTTCGACCCCCGGATCTTGGCACGCGGCGCATTAAAAAGAGCGGCTAAAAATGTCGCGGGTTTGAAAAAGGGGCGGAAACTGAGAAAGAGCAGGGAACTCGCGTAGTCGCGGGGAGGGGGGGAGGGGGATGAAAGACGCAAAGAGAGTCCGACAGTCGCAGTCCTCGCTAAGTGAAGCCAAATTTTCCGCGTTCTTGAACCTCGAGTTCGCAATCCAGGCGGCGACACTTTATGCGATTCGCCTCTTCCTCCTCCCCCGCCACCTGCGTCGGCGCAAAAGCGGCGAAAGCCTTTTGATGTGTCGAGGGGCCCGTTCTTCGACGTCATTTCGCATCGGCGACGTTGTGACTCCGGTGTCTTACCTCCTGGAGCAGCATCCGGTCCCAGAATACCGGCGCGGATGTCGCCCGTTCTTCTTATAAATTACACGTAAATCCCTCTTTCTATTACTCGAACCTTCATCCCTGTCCTGAAGGATCTCCCTCGTGTCTTCCCTCCGATTATTATTCCAATCGCAAACAGCGCGTGATCTCCCTCACAATATACTTTCTCTCTCTCTCTTGATGCTGCAGAAAAAAAATCGCCAGTTACCAGCGCGTCATTTCCCTCTTTGGATACTACCGTTTGTCAGATTTTTGGCTCCAGCACTTTGAGCGTCGTAAATTTTATTCGTACTTTACCGGACCCTGCGAAACTCTCTCCATCAGCCAAAATTCCATCTCGAAGCGGATTATGAATGAAGGGAGCGACGAGACAGACGCGGAGACAGATAGGACGTGCGGGGTAGCTTGATAATCGCATAATCTGACCCCGTTTGGGTGGAACAGTGGCGCTAAGCAGGTAAACATATTACTGGAATACTCGGGCAGTTTAACCCCCTGGTAATCCCGCTCTAGGATTAAAACCCTTCGCTTCGCCATACGTATATGCAAACCCTATGTATATACCCACACGCCACGTTTGCTCAGCCGGCATTGTTTGAACCTTGTGCTGCTACTGCCCCATCTGTCCGTCGGCTCTTCACCTCGTCCACCTCAGCCCATTTTCCCTCGTCGAGTCAGCTCTCGACTAACGGGGTGTTATTTTCTTTAGAATTGGCAACACGAGCGGGGTTTGTAACATGGATTTGGTGACAGCGGTGGGATCCCACTTCGATCGCACTGGATGTACTGACCTGGTTATCTTCGCGGAGAGTTACCGCCTCATTGGGGTCGCCGATTTAATGAAGGATTATGCGATGGAATTTCATCATTACTGTTTAATGGGTTCAAGGTGTTCGTTAAAATCGAAAGTGCGAATGATTTGATTTGCCGAGTCTCGTTTGCACCCAGTACTTACCACACTGATGAATTCATGACGGTTAGAAAACAGTGAGTAAAAAATGTTGGAAGATCTCGTGTTGAGTAATGACAAGTGCTTGACACCTCCACCCATCGACCTCCTGACCTTAATTCGCCCTGGAATCCCTTCGTAACTTTTCTTTTGCTCTGCGTCCCTCGAATCTAGCCAACCTGATCCTCAGGTCTCGCAAAGCAGACGTCGTTGTTTTCTTGGTGTTGCATCCATCCCTCGAATTCAACGAGGCTTTTTATTTCTACCAACCCCTGCAACGTGTACGATAAAACCATTAATGTATCCCTTTACGGTTGGCAGTTAAGCCGGTTATTCAAGTCTTAAGACAATCACAGGAGCGATGATGATAACGACGAGGGTAATAATCCTGTTTGCACCAGAGGATGGCGTGGGGCGGCTACTGCAGTTATCGGGCTTCAGGGTGGCGGGAGAGGAGTCAAAACACCAGACAACACGAGACCCAGTGAATGTGCACCGAGTCAGCTTAAGCCTGCGGTTGCAGTTTCGAGTCTCACTTACCTCGTTTCATCCCTCAGGGGTGGAAAGAGACGACTTTGTCCTTATTTCCCTTTTCTTCCTTTTATTGTCACGAGTCCTTGCATAATCGGCCCCTTATTCCGCGCGTCGCCGGATCCATTACCGTGAAAAACACTGATTTATCCCGCGCTTCGTTTCTCCTTCCTCCGTTCTTTTTTTCCACCAACTTTTTCCTCACCAGGAAAGAAACAGGCAGCTGCATCCGTTTCGCCATATTTTCCTCCCCCTCCCGAACAATTTTCTTCTTTTACCGATGGACCAATTATATTCAATAATAAAGTCGCCGTCTCGCTTTTTCATTATTTCGATTCTCCTTCGCCTTCTTTCTACAGTCGATCGAGTACATAGCCGGCGACGATGTCCTGGGTCTTTCGAGATGGGATGCGAAACTTTTTCAATATTACCTTGATAGAATGAGTTTGTGTTTTCTTTTGTTCGTTGCTGCATACCTTGGCACGCTGTGTCGTCGTTTTTTATATTTTTCATTCCTTCTCTCGTATTGCGATACGATTTCTGGGCTGCTGAGTGCAGCCCGCGGTGGTTGGCAACCACCTTGAAACCCTAGTTTTCGGATGGAATCGAGGGTCGTGTGACGTTAACGGGCGTCTCTGATGTCCAGAGTCCTTTCCTTGTACTTTCCTTAATGGATGCGACTTTCTTCTTCTTCTTCTTCTTTTTATCCGTAATATAGGTGTCCTGTACACCGACGACCAACTCTCCTCCGCCTTTTGGCGAAACCGTCGCGTCACCCGATCCGGGATCTGCCTCTAGACCTGGCATCCAAGCTCTACGACGTTCTCTGAATTTGAAAACTTTTTAAAAGATTGTCTCCTCTTCGTGAACTTTTGGTCTCGTGATACGAGCTGAGAAAAGATGCAGAGAAAAATTCGTGCGCATACTGGATGAGATAGAAAGAAAAAAAAATTTTAAAAACACCCCAACGATTTTCTACCGAATACAATCTTCAGGGCTGATCTTCGCGAAAGGCAAATTATTCCGCGGTGCGTTCCGTTCGCTGAAACGCGTGACGCTATCGGCTCGCCTCGACGGTCAGGATAAACTTTCTTCATCAACTTGGAGTCGTAATTCGTGAGACACGACGGGGGGCCGGGGGTCTCGCTGGGAGATTCTGACTTAGTTGTAACGAGAGGCTTATCCTACACGCCCCTGCCGCTCGTGCCCGGGGAAAACCCTACAGGTTGTTGCCGAGGAACGAAATTTGATCTTCTGCTTGAGCAGAAATCCCTCGAACACCCTCACGAGAAAATTTTCACAATTTCGTCTAACCAATTACCAGCCTCTCTTTTATTTCAACTTCATCTTTATCTTCACTTTCTTCTTCTTCTTCTTATTCTTATATCGACCTGAGCTGTGCTTTTCGTTACGACGAAGATTAACGGAGAGTAAAATCTACTAAAAAATTAGAATCGTAAAGATCGAAAGCAACGGTTAATAAAGCACTGCGGGGATTCACGTCGCGGCAATCAATGGAAAGGGTGAAGGGGTTCCAAAGTTTCGAAGACGTACTCCGCGGCGCCTCAAGGTCTGATTTAGGGGGAGGGCGACGGAGCCTAAATCGGGGCAGTTGAGGTTTAATTCAAAGGGTTGTTGGGGGTGAAAATCCGGGCTCTTTGTATTGCCGCAGCCCTGCAGGACCCGGAAGAATCGCGCTCACTTAGGGAGGAAGAAGACCGGTGAGAAAATTGTGTCTCGGGTTAAGAGATCCCATCAATCAGAGAACGACAACGATACAGAGGATAAGAGCGACCGCCGGCATTAGTTCCCGTTGCTTGGATTCATTCGCGCTGTCAATCACGCCGCGAAACTCACACCCCGCGGGTCCTCCGGGATTTCTCCGGAAAAGCAACGCGAGGCGAGGGTGAAAATGAGAGGAAGCGTAAAAGAGGAGGAGAATGAGGATGAGGAGGAGGAGGAAAGCAAGACCGAGGCTCCCACGTGGATCCCGCACCATGTTCACCTTCCTATAACGGAGTCCCAGGCCTCCCGCCACACACTCACTCCCCATTAAACTCGAGAGAAGTGGAATAGACGTACTCGCATAGCCGTCTATGGTTGCCAGAGCGGCGTGTCGCCGACGTCATTTGATCAAATCATCCCCTCCGATCGCTGAGAAGAAAGGATCCCGGTTCGTCGGCGTATGACGCGGACCTCTTTCGTGATATTCAAAGTCTCTACGCTTGGGAGTAAAAAAATATGGCCCACTCAACGACGTGATCCCTGACTTGAACCATCCCACTTTCTGGTACTTCGGCTATCGTTCAAGAAGAAGAGAGAAAACGGGGAATTTTGCGTGACGCGGTGTGCTCGGACACTGACTTGACTTGACTTGACTTGACTTGACTTGACTTGACTTGACTTGACTTGACTTTCGCATTTGGGGTGTGACGGGAATGGCAGGAAGGGAGGGCGCAGGCAGTTCCCTCGGCCGATTTCCGACCGTATCAACTTCCGCGTTTCCACCCTCGGGGTTCCCGCCCCCCGTCTCGACAAACTCGCGATGCCGGATTTAATGACCAACGACTGCAAGGCCGAAGCTACGGTTTATGGTCCGTGAGTAATTTCATGGTTCTATCGCGAGACAAGGCGAGGATGTGTCATCCGTTTTCAACCTTTTGTCGCCAAGGGCGTGTATGCCATCCCCAGCCCCGAATGGGAACGGGTCGGGGGTGGCCGTCCTCTTTCTCTGGATACGACTCGTCTGATGCTCCCGTAGCTTCGAGGGGTTTCAATCGAAAGTCGAAGGCTTTCCGGAGGTCGCGGGGCAATTTTTCATTACGCTAGTAGAAAATGCGACACTCGAAGTGCTTTCAACGATCGATCGAGGAATTACCGTGAGACTTAAACGCGGGTCAAAGAAGAATTTCTCTACGACTATCTCTCGGTAAGTCGGTCAAAATCCTCCCCCCACTCATGGACAAGCAACAGGGCTCCGACCGAAAGTCGGTTGCCGAGAGGAAGAGGACTATAAGAGAAAGAGAAAGGTAGAGAAAAGTTAAATGAAAAATGTCTGGCAGCTGTTGAAAAGCGGGACTAGTGCCATATTGTGTGGGGCGGGCTGCATGTTCGTTCGTTCGTTCGTACGTTCGTTCGTTGGTTCGCCTCGCGTTTCTCACCCCCGCATCGCCACTATTATTCTCGTTCTCTCGCTCTTCGGTTTGGCCGAGTTTCTTTGTAGAGCCCGAGGTGATTGCGGCTTGCGATGGGTTCCAGAGAAAGGTGGTGGGTAGCCGGGGGTAAAAAGGAGAGGAACGAAACCAGCAAAATGAAAAAAACCATAGGGGAAAAAAAGGAAAAAAAAAAAAAGAAATGAACAAGCACGCGAAAAGTCGTGCAGAAACCGCGGGGTGAAAACCGCACCCTCTCTTCTTCGTCGCCGGTATAAATGCCACGTGCAGCTGCTGGTTCTTTACAGAGAAGGGAGAACATCCCGCTGACAAGTCGCAAGTCGGCGCATAACGGTAATGAAAGAAGAGAGAGAGAGAGAGAGAGATAGAGAAAATGAAGGAAAGAAAAGAACGAAATAAAAAAATAAAATAAAAAAAGAGAAAGGCAGCGAAAAACTCACTTTTCCATCTGGACTGCATACTTTGATCCCAGCTAGCGAGATGATTAGAAGTACCGGTGTCGAGCGGTGGCTGTGCTGCAACAGAAAGATGCAAGGGGTGTTAAAAACGGGGTTGCAATCAGGTCTATACGTATACATATATACCTAGGTGTGTATATACACATACATGTAAGTCATAGGCTGAGTGTCTCCTGTAACTACGTCCCTTTTTTAAATTTCTCCCACTCTTTTCGCGAGTCTTTGTTAATACTCCTCGACATCTGCACCCTGCGGCGAAAAAGGAACTATAGGAGATGCAAATTTAAAGCTTGGCGAAACCCTGCAAAATTCCCCGGAGGGACGTGATATTGCCACACACAGAGTTGTTTCCAGCACCGTGGCGTTATAACAGTGGCCTACATTACGCCGCCGGGCGCTTTACGTGTTGCAGAATTCCGCAACAGTTTCGCACTTTTCATCGCGTATAAAATTTCAACCACACTCTACGATCTCTTCATCGGGTTTAGAGAACATCTCGCTAAATTCTGTACGGATTAAAAACACGCGACTCTGCGGATTATGCCATTTTTGTTACTCAAATTGCGCAGCTGCGTCGGGCATAAATACTTCAAACAAACGTCAAGTTTCCTTTAATGAATTCCGGAAATTATGCATCAGGGACTGCACGTGTGGTTCGTTGCAAACCTCGATCATGCCTCCGTGCAGTTACTGTTAATTGAAGTTAATCCACCGTTCAGTAATTTCGTTTCATTACTACAAAGCAGACCGCGATATCGGTTCGGCGGTCAATTTCATTGCCTGCATCCAAACTGCTGATGTAATAACTTTTATTACGTTTGAATGCTGCGTAGGATATCATCATATAGTCATTGATTATTCTTCAATTCGTTAGATGATAGTAGAGATATATTACCAAATCAAGATAAGCAGAATACATTTCCAACCTGCAATAAATAATATGCAGAATATTGCGTAATAAATATTTCAACTGCACTGTAGTTTTCCTGCTAACTAGCACTTTGTTTGAATTCCAAAAAAAAAAAAAAAAAACTTCAATCTATCAAAAGAAAATATTAACGACCACTGAAGCAATAAATACCGCGATAGAACATTTTATAGTACCACTCAAATGTTGCAATTTAGAAAAAAAAAATGCAGAATAATTTTAGCTATTCCGCACGTATTAAAGAGAGAAGATTGAATGAAAAAATTTCTGATCGTAGCGTCGAGAAAATTGAGAGAGAACTTGGTTCGTTCTCATACTTTCCTGAGTAGGCACTCGCGTTTCCCGGCTCTACAATTATCCAAGTACCACTTTACCTCGCTCCGGTTATTATTATTTTTTTTTTCTTTTTCTCATATTTTTTCTTTTCCCTTAAAATATTATTACAAGTATTAAGAAACATACCGTCGGTTGTTTGCTCTACAGTTGTAGAAATATAACGATCACGTCTGCAAAGTTTCCTTTTTTTATATCGCAATATCTAGTTGAATTATCGAATCCTTCGGGTATCGGCCTCCTACCCTTGAGTTTTTCCCTACTTACGGGAAACGGGTTTTATTATTCAATCAACGGAATCGAGAAGTTAACTTTTGCGAAGACGACGATGATCCACCGCGTGCGGAAATAATTCACACAGATCGCAGCGACGTTTCCTCATTGTCTTAAAAGTTTGGTGCACACCTGCAGTCGAGTCGGGCCGAAAGCTCGAGAAACGAAAGTGGACAACGAGAAAGGGAGTTGAAGAGGACGTAGCAGCGATGCACGATGGGTAGGTAATTACTCCGCAAACCCGGAGCACGCGGGGTTCGAAGAACGGAGAGAGGGATGTTAGTTTTAATATGCGAGGGGCTGACTTATAGGCTTTTTGAAAAATGAGCGTCGCGACCTCGCATATGCGGACGGAAGAGACGAGAGACAAGGAAGAAGAATGACCGAAACAAGAAGAAGCAGCAGCCGCGACATCGCGGTAGACGAGTCGCAACCCCCATCTTCTCACCCCTTTGACTTTTCCCGTATCAATCACGATACGCCCGCATGTGGTTGTGTGGGAAAATATAGAAAAACTGTCCCCTCGTCACCGTCGACTGACGGATCGCTTGTCGTTTCTGCAGGCTATCCATATACTGCGTATGAGAATTGGTATTTTAAAAACGATCCGTTTAAAGGGGGCGTGATTCAAATTCCGCAAGCAATTATTTGCTGGCGAGACTTGAAGTGAAGAAATCAAACTTTTACGAAACAACAAAGTTTCGAATGGTCGGTAACCCGACGGCTAAATGTTCCGAAATGCCAGATTCTGAAAATTCAAGTTACGGTAGAGCAAAATTACGAGAAATAAAGTTTCGATAGTTTTGAATTCCAAAAGTTGAAATATGATCACGCAGCGTAGTTTATTCGACGAGTGGGTGTTAAAAATCAGAGGATTTCATACGGAAAAATATCGAACATTCAAAACAAAGAAAGATGAAAATGGCGAAATTTAACCAAGCCAGAAATTCGAAGAACAAAAAATCTTTGATCACTCGTAATTTCGATGTATCATATGTTTAAATTTTCTCATTTTCGCACTTTCGGAACTTTGAATTGTCGGAGTTATGCCCTTCGTCCTTTCGTCCTTTCGAAATTTTTCCCTCTCGGGTTTCGAACTATTCGAAACTCTGATATTTGGTCAAAGTTTGATTTTTCTTTACTTCAATTATCACCACCAAAAAATACGGAATTTCAACTCCGTTCCGGTTCCAAAAAGGGTAGAAAGAATGAAAAAAAATAAGGTGTAAAGTACAGAAAACGGAGACGGAGAGAAGGTAAAAACATATTACCCATCTGTCGTAAAAAACGAAGAGAAGCAACGTACGTTTCAGCCCATCACGGCACCCACTTCTGGTTCCAAAACGCTCGTCCCACGCGAAGGGATGTAAATTTCCATACATTCTCGTTTGTCCTTCGCCATAGGCATGGCACATTGGCCGGCATATACCCGGTCTCTCGTTCCAAAATGCGTCGCGTACGATCCATTACACGCGGTTACAACGTGGACCAGGGTAACCAAGAGCCATATACGCAGGGTTCATCGATCCCGAGGGGCGTCCTCGTCAGCCCTTAAAACCGAGCTTTTGCGAAGATGATAATGGAGTCAAAATGTCTCCGGGTCATTTTCGGCAAAAGTTTGTAATTTCTTGGTAACGGTATAAAGACGTGCTCATGAGAGAGAAAACCCGGCGGTTTTTCTTCCCGACTTTCCCCTACCTCGTAGTATCCCTATACTATATTCCGCGGGGGAATTTTTTTTTTTTTTTTTGGGGGGGATGGGGGGAGATTCTCGGTTGTATGTTCATCGATTATTCATACTTGACCGTGCAGCCTCTCCGAATTTGTTTACATATAAATGTTGATGTCTGCGATTCAAGATATTCGTTGCAGGGAAAGCAGACGATAAGACGCAGAGAATTTTCCAACCCCTGAAACAGCGACGATAACATTAACAGTCATTTCCTGGTCACCGGGTCTCTGTTAACTTATTACGCGAAACGGTGAATTGCGAATGGACAGGGCACGGTGCGAGTGTTTCCACCGCTCGGCGAGGGTAGTTAACCTTGGCGCCGCTTAATTATAACGGCGACAGGTCGCCCCCCTCCCCCACCCCACCAACACTCGAAACCTCTACACTTCACCCCCGCTGCTCCTACATCTTAGCGGAATTCTGGTACAGCCCACTCTTATAGGGGGAGATGGGGAAAGGGGCAAAATAAGGACTTGCTGCCACTTGGTGCAGACTCGGTGAGTCCTCTTATCCTTCCCTTTCGGCCCCTCATCCTTCGCCCCCGATGGTAAACTTTCGAAGTAATTACTCTCGTGCCTTGACTCGGCCGTGTAAACAGCGACACTACACTATTGCAGCCTCGACTCGAGTGTCGCACCTGCGGGTTTTTCCCTCACGTTGCCCAATTCGTGACTGACGAACGCCTCGTCTTCTTCGTTTTCTTTTTCTTCTTCTTCTTCTTCTTCTTCTTGCGCGAAAAATCACCGGTCAAGGGATTAAAATTTTATTTTCGTACATACAGAGGCGAAGCGCGGTCTAGCCGTAAACTTTCCGTAAGGGTGAAGGGCGGAGGGTGGAGGGTATGATCGGAAGGGGCTCTGATATGTTTGATCGAATGAAATATGCAGCGGCGAATAGGGAGAAGAGCGGCAAGTCTGCTGTGAGGGAGGTAAGTTTTCCGAAAGGAAAACCCGGGGAACGAGCAGAGAGCAAGAAGTTTGTGGGCGGCGCGACGAGGGACTGACACGAGCGAGGATCGGGCAGAAGCTCGCCCTGGGGCTTATTATAAATTTAGAATCTGATACCACGTTTACCACCGGCAGGGGAGGGGGGAGGGAGGGTGTGGGAGGGTGAGGAGGATACGGCCCGCGTCAAACCCTCCCTTCGAGAACAATTTTTACCTCACGAGTCAGAATTACAGTCCGACACCGGAAAATTATTCGAGATATTATCATAGGTACGTAAGCATTACACCCTTCACGATTTTCTTACCTTTCATATATATATTTTTTTTTTCTTCTCTTTCCTCATTCTCAGCCTCTGTTTTTTTCTCTGTCAAAAACACATGTTTTAGAAGCATATTTTTTTCTCCGCCCCCAGACACATGCCTGTTATTTCCACCTGTATCACAGGGTGTACCGCCCTTCAATTCACTTTCAAATTACGTACCTTCTATAACAGAATTGTGGACGTTGACGTTGTTGTTTTTTTTCTCACGCACTTTTTCTTCTTCTTGGTTTTTTCTTTTCTCTTTTCTTTTTTTCCTGACGTGTAACGGTGAATAATTGAGTGGATGAGGGGATGGATAAAGCGGCGCGGGGGTGACCCGAAGGATAACTTCGAGACAGAGCTTAGGAACGTTAAAACGTAACGTATAAATTTTCGGAAAGTTATTGCTGTGGTCAAAAATTATCTCGTCATATTGTCCCCTACTTTTATTCCCTTTTTTTTCATTTGTCACGTGCATGCATCCTGATCATCGGAACGAGTGAGGTTCAGAGGGTGAGCTAAATGGTGAACGACTAGGTCGAGTCCCGGGGGATTTTCCGCTTCCCGATCCCGGCACAGCGCCGTTCGCGTGCGTTTCGATCATACACGGATAATGAAGAATGGCCTATACCTTCGGAGATTATCGTGTGCACCTAGTAGAGAGGAAGAGAGAGAGAGAAAGAGGGAGAGAGGGAGAGAGGGAGGAAGGGAGGCGCCGCCCCTGCAAATCGACCCAGATTTTCATAGAATTGAGTTTTATAACGGGGTCGTGTGCCGCGGGCACCGTGGGAATACACCTGCAGGCATAACCCCCATAATGGAGACAGATTTCGCGGGATTATCGTGACCTGAGGGAGCCTGTTCCTCTCTTTTGACAGATCAATGCGCGAAGTTTCAGCTTGTGTTTCCTCTTTCCCTCCCGAAAGAATTTTTTGGGAAAAGGGAAAACGTGTAGGTACGACTTCCGGTCCTTTCGCATCCCGTATCGCGTTTGATTGATAATAATACGGGACTTATACTCATAACACCTGTGACTAGGATCTAATCTGTGGAAACATATTCATTAATCACTTCACCCAACAAGTAAATCCTTCGGTCCTTCGCAGCCGCCTTTCGTCCATGACGCGGCGGTCTTTCCGGTCGAAATGACGCAGACGGAAACGTGAATGACCGAGTTTCAGGACAAAGGACCGTCACGCGCGTATCGCGCGTACACGCGATTTCACTTCTTCTCGCCCAACCTTATCATCGCCAAGGGATGCGACGCCGCGGGTATGAAACGCGGCAGCCCCGAGCTTTCGCGTTAAAGCTCATATCGCATCGGCCTGGACACTGGAGCCCATTATTCCGGCATATTAGACAAGAATTTAATAACCTTCCAATAAATTTACCCGACTTGCGCCCATTACAGCCAGGCTGCAATAAATCAGCTGCGGCGATGTCTCTGCATATGTATTATACGTACAAGGTATATATATATATATATGTGCATATAGTACAGCTATCCAAGGTGGATTAATGGGCGTCCCGGAAAATTTTAATACCAAAAGCAGGAATGAAATCATTTTGAAGAAACTTATTCCTCTTTTATGAAACCACGTCATCCGTCTATTTCTTCGAAGATTGAAATCGAAAAATGTATTCAAAATGTATCTTGGATATATTTCCCGGCTTGTAATCTCTGCGAATTTTCAGACGGGAATGAGGGCGTTTTTCCCGGAGGTTGAATTGAGGATAAGCCGTCGAGCTCCGGCTCCTCTCACGTTCATCATCGCCACCCGCGAGAGGCTGTGCAGAGAGCTTGGATCTCTGCATGCAATCCGAGGCAGCTGCGCAGCTACGGCCTGCTTCGAATTAATCCTGGAGAGCTGCAGCCGCGTCTCAACGTCAAACGTTGATTACCGCCCTTCCGAAGGCTGTCCAAACGATACGCTGTGTTTTGATCATACCCAGACACGAGTGTCTGCTTTTCCTGCCGCGGAGATGATGACTGCGTTGCCTGGGATATGATGAAGAAGATGGATGGATCGATTCATATCCCACGCGAAGCGGATGTGGACTAATTTACAGCCGCGGAATCTTATTAATTCCTTTTAATCCTGACTCTGACGTAAGATTAACTTTTTTGACCTCTAATCTCGGACGAAAGTGGTATATTAGGACTTTTCTCCCGCATCTCTGCGGGAAATATAAAATTTCCGACTTTATTCCCTTGTTACATAATGTACTATTAATCGATAATGTTACACCGTTCATTTAAAGTAAAGATTAATGCATGCCCATTATCGTTTCTTCTTTCTCTCATTCGCCTCGAAAGTCTCGCACACTTTTTCCTTTCCGTTCCCATTCCCTTTCGCCTCACTAATCCTGCGACTCAAGGGTGTCTTAATTAATCGCCTGAGAAAGGCTTCGAATCGATTTTACTTGTAATTATTGGATTGGCTCGAGTGCTGCGCGAAAAGATTGCATAGACCAACGGACGGTGGAATTTAAACAAAGGGAAATATTGAATCCGTAGATTATTGGCCGTCGACGTTGAAATTTCATTCAATTCGTGACGCTGCAATCGTCGCAAAGAATGCCGCATTGTTTTCGATCGACATTATCGGGTCGGATAACCGCTGCTGCATATATACAGCATATATGTATACATGGATTTGTATACGGCGGGACTGAATGTGAACCGATTTAATTATCCAAAACCCGCGCATTTCAGCCGGGCTGACAAATACGAAAGAATGAATGAAGTAAAAGCGTTTATCGAGTCGGTGGAGAGTGGGAAAATTTTAAATGTATCCATTTCTCAAACATCAAATTATGTAGAGAAAAAGATCGGAATGTTTAATTTTCTTCGACCGCTCCCAAGAATTTTCCACTTATTAGTTCTTTGCCGATTGTCAATTACCGTCTTACTACTTTCCTCTCGCGTCTTATGCTTTCCTTAATTCCGCACTCTTGGTTTCCCCTTCAGCTCTGATTCAATTATTTTTTCACGCAGAAAAAAGAAACCAGCATTCCTTACCTTCCCTCGCGTTAAGCTGTACGTTTTCACTTATAAATTCTTACATAACCCTGCAACACTCCGAGCGAATATCTGCCTGGGAATATTTTAACCCCCGGCAAGATGCGGACCGAATCGAGGAAAGAAGCAGCGAAGATGTTTCGGTACGTTATTCCATTTTCAACATACTTATCTCTATTCAAACACGCCGCTCATTCGTTCCAGTCTCACTGCAGTGAAATCGGAAAAACCCACCACACAATCTTCAAAAGTAATAATACAAGGCCAGTTCTGGGTACAGATTTCTGTACCGACATTTTACCGACACACCCAATGTACCAACGTAGTGGGAGCGTCGGTAAATGTCGGTACAGGAATCTGTATCGAGAACCGACCTTGTATTGCTACTGCCGAAACGATATAAAATTGCAAATCGATCTGTAGGAGGAGGGCGAGGCGTGGAAAAGTAGTCGAATTGTTTAATTTAGTTGAAAATTAGTCGAACCGGGGTACTGATTTAGCCTACCTACTCCACGGTCTCTCGGTCGTCTCACTTCAACGAACGTAATCCCGATCGCATCCTGTCCCCTTCTCGTTCCTCCGATTTCCGTCCCTTCCCTTCGTCGTCGCCCCGAAACTTCGGAGTCCCGGCGTCATTTACGCGTTTACGGGATTGAATTCTCGGCAGAACGGGCTGACCCCTTTCCTCGTTCGCCGGTCAGGTTCGTTTTACAGAAGTGAATGTAAATGTAAATGTTCAGTGGGTAATCTATACGCAAAACGACTCAGCAGCAGCAGCAGCAGCAGCTATTGCCGAAGGATAAGCTTAGCCCAGCTGTAGCGATTAGGGGTGCTTTTCTTTTCGCCAAAACTGTTTCGTTGTACGAAATAGAAGAAAAAACTTCACCCACTACTTTTTCATTTATAAAATTGATAAACCTTATCACTGAAATCTTTTTTTTCCGCCCTTAAATTACCTACCAGCGACTAAAGTCGCTGGTTTCTCATAGCGAAAGGCAAAGGAATGGTTGGAGATGCTCTCGTGACAGACGAAGACATCAGGTGGGTGAAGGGGTGCGAGTAAAGTACTGCAGCACAGTCGGTTTGCATATTCAGTAGTAAAGCGGATGTATATTGTATACGTATACGTATATAAGGTATGCAAGGTACACGCCTTACACCGCTTGCTAATGCCTTGGTTTTAATTATTGCAATTAATTAAGCCACCTCCCGAGGCTGCCGAGTTGTAGAAAATGTATATAGTCGGCCACGCCGCGCGAATTCTGCAGCAATTTGATCAATGTTATAAATTTTACAATGCTACGGTAGAAATTCATTTTGAACATTTTTCGGAAACCTGCGGAGAAAGTTCTGCACTTGAACTTCGCTTGGGAGTTTGATGACAAACTCTTGTTCATGAACTTTTCCGAGTTTCGACAGCTGAGAATCCGAAAAAATTATGTTACTCGAGGGATGATTTGAGAAATTTAAATCCCGATCGGTTGTTCTTACTTCAGGGGGTTGAAGTGGTCGTATTCGCTGACCCACGGTCCTTGCCAATCCTGTCCGAGTGATTCGAAAATTGAATTTTACACAATTGAAACCGGCGTCTAACTTATGCATTGGATTGCGAATCGGTGCTTCGATCGCATCGGGTACCCAATATTCTCAATTTATCGCTCATGGCAGGCGCCAGTTGGCGACGTGAACGCGAATCAAATGCAGTTTATCTCTGTAAGAATTTTAAGTTCTGGATTTACATATAATAAGTATAATAGATGTAACAAGAAGTGGACCCGACTGGGTCGTCTTTTTAATATCGTCCGCTTGTTTGCGAAAACATTATAAACTCCTAAATTTCGCGTTAGGGTGAAAATTTTACCTCATTTTCATAATCATCAGAGCCGTGAGGCGTTATTGCGCATTAACGAAGGGTCGAGTCGTTGCCGCGGCGCCTGGAGTAAAATTAAGGCAGAATTTAAACCCGTTTGCAAGCTTTATACACTACAGAAATAAGCAACCTCTGAGAGAAAAAAATTCCGCAAAATAATTATTCAAGACTGATATTACTTCTCCTCCACCTCAGCCGGCACACAAAAATCTTTCAGACACACAAATCCGCAATTTCTCCCTAATTCGCAGAATTATAATTTATACCCCGTGAAAAGAATCGTTCTGCGACAAAAATTCACCCCGTCACGGAAAAAAGGCTCGGCTGTTTTCTAGCCTCTACCATCAAAGGGGTTGTGAATTGTTAACGGTATTTAACGACAGCGAGGTGTAGCCGAAATTAGCGAAGAAATAAAGCCACTGAGTTTCTCGACTTCGCTTCGCTTGGGTCCTCTGATAAACGTAGAGGCGCAGCTTCGAAGCTTCGGGTAGAAGGACGGGGGAGCTTTCCACCCCTCGTCCCTCGCCCAGCAGACCGACGGACCGACCGACCCTAAGCCGCCGCTAAGAAACTCGTTAAAGACCACTTCACGCGCCCGGTCTATTCAACTGTTTCGCAAACCCTAATTATGCTCGTTATAAGTTATCCCCGTACCCGGACACGGTCCTGGAATACGAAGAAATTAGGGCCGTTTTCTCATCCGATTCACCGCCCTCCACCTCTCTGGAGAGATCCTTAAATGGCAGTATTAGCTCAACTAATTTTCCGGCCTGTATAGGCCGAAAGTTTGGCGTAAAAAACTTTGTTTTTGCTTCCAGAGGGAAATTTACAGCTTCGGAAATCGCGTGGTGGTTGTTTTTTTTTCTTTCTTTTTTCATTTTTTTTTTTTTTCAAATCTTCAGCGTCACGATGAATCGGTGCAGAGTGGAATCCCCCCACCCCCTCCACCCCCTCGCATCGTTTATCTGCAAATATATCCAAATTTTCAACCCCCGGGAACGTAAATTCCGGCAATTAAAGTTTTCGGGAGAAAAGAGATGGAGGGGGAGGGGGGGGGGGGAGGAAAAATTAGCCGAAAGGGTCGTGAGAGGTTTAAAGAAGCTCGAGTGTCGCTCTCGACGGGTTTGACGACGAAATCTAGTCGTCGTTGCCCGGATACGCGGGCTCGGCGAAAGTCTTCCTACCTCTCGGCTGTTTCTCTTTACGGTTATATAATATGTGTATTTTCGAACAATTGTTTTCTTGGGGTTGCTTTTCGGTCGCAAAAAGCGGGGACGTGGGAGGGTCGCGAAGGAAAAGTGGTAGGCACTTGAATTACAATTACGCCGTGAATTTAGCCCCGCGTGTGTGTACCCGGAACCCTTGCAGCTCCCTGCGAGTCCTTTGGTGGGTTCTTCGAGCCCTTTGAGTCGTCAACGACTCGCCTTGAGGACTCGAAACAAACTCTGGAAGTCGGAGAGAGAAAGAGAGAGAGAAAGGAGGGGAGGATTTTTGATCTCTCGCCGCAAATTAGCCACCCTTCTCCCCGGCAATAAAGAAGATTGTATAAAAATTTTTTCACCCTCACTCGGTGCCGCGAGGCCGAGGGTTCGGTATGGGTCTAATTTTCGTTTCTTTTTCTTTCCTCCACTTTTTCCTCTCTCTGATCGAATTATTTCACCCGTATAATTAATTTCGAGTATTTTACCGAGGAAGAGGAGAGGATCGAGAGAGAAAAGGAAAGGACGGGAATCGTTTAACGAAACCTGTCTTCGCGATTAAGACGGGAATGGAAAAGTTTGAGCAAGCGGCGGCGCCGAGACGCCGGTGTGATATTCCAAAAGTTTAACCGGGGGATCGGTTTATTGTAAAATTTGATATCCGAGGGATTAAGTTAATAATTGGCAAGCGATCCATCCACGCTCTCGTCTCGTATTTCCCAGCCTTATTCTCAGAGCTTTCGACCGCGGTGTCGGCGAAAATACACATCCAACTCAGCCCCTGCCCGGTGGGGTAGAGAAAATGGGAATCATCCGCGAGATTCGATCCCGAAAACCTCTGACCTAAGCGCGATTTAAACTTTTAATTAAAACAAACCCCGCTGCACAAGCCGCAAGCCAAATTATTATTATTATTATATGCTGGCGAAGAGGAGAGAAGATGAAATGAGACGAGACGAGGAAGAGAGAGGAGCCTAATATATACCCGAGCCACAAATTGACTCCCCGTAAATTAAACGATCTCATTGTCTGTCAGCAGTCAGACAGCGACAGGGTCGAAAGGCAGCCGAGAAACGTCGATTCCCTGACAATGAGCCGCAGCCTTTTCACCGTCCATCCTTTCGACCTGATCGACGCTCCTTTTCATCGTTATATTCCACTCATTATTCGCTCTGTTCTTCGTCTATGAATAAGTTGATTTTTCCCGTTTCGATCGTCACGCGAAAGTAGGTCGAGAGAAGAATGGAATAAAAATATGGTCGATAGATTTCCGCCCCGGAAATTCGAGGGAATGATAAATATTTTGTATCAAGCTATCCGCCATATGTTTTGGCAGAACGAAACGCAGGATGAAAAAGCGATAAATTTTTATCTACTCAAGCAGAGAGTCAATTTTTTGATAATACGAAATTCCATCAGGATGATGAGCTTTTTCCTCTTCCCGGGGCGAGCATCAAGGCCACCGGAAGTCCTCTATCGAGGTGAAATGAAGAGCCGGGTTTCGAGTTTAATGACCGTTGAAGACGAGGAGGCGGCGGTCCTTGTCGTCCCGCGTCTCAGGATCGAGGAAAAATTAAGTTCCCCCCAGCCGAACGCATTAGACGGAGATGATCGTTAGTGTCTCGTTACGGAAGTTACACCTCATCTCGATTAACCGGGTATTCGGGTCAACGGCTACGCAAAACTGCGCAATTCCGTATTCGCGGAATCCGAGAAGAGCAGGGAGTGCTTCCTGCTTCCCGATTCCAGGAAGCGACGAGCCGCAGGATACAGGCGTCCACGTGTCGAACCTAATTGCGTCATTAGCCTGCCGGATATCGACTGTATTATTATCTCGCATTACGGCCTCGTGGCGCCCGTCGATGACAAATTGGCAAAGACATTCGCCCTGCCACGTGTCTCCTGTTCCCCAAGTTCACCCCAAAGTTTGCTAATTTTATGACGCATAAATCGCGTAAAAATTAAATGAAAAGTGACGTTAACGTAACAAAACATCAGGGAACAAGGTCATCATTTGGCAAGTGAATATTTCGTTTATCATGGTTCACTAAATGTCATCCATTTCAACTTCATCCTCGTCACCTTTTGGAGGTCGAACCGTTTGCCACAGAAATGAGGAATTCTGTAGACAGTCTCCGAGCCCGAATGAATTGGTACAAAGAATCCAAGTGCATCATCGGCAATGTCGGTGAAAACAACATGCATAATGGTTCGTTATAATAACGGCCGATTGAGGGATGGATGTAGGTATCACTGCAGCGTGTCTTTAATTGGCCGTTATAGTCCAGGGTAATAATTATGATGCGGGTAGGGGTAACATGCGGCGGTGTTCGCAGTCGTCCAATTACCGTCATGTTATTACGGGAAGCGACTCTTCAGAGCTTTCCTTTATATCCTGCACCCAGGAGCCAGCCCGTAGGATTCCATCCCCTTCACCTCCGCTTCTTCGTCTGTTCCTCCTCCTCCTCCTTCTCCTCGTCGTCGTAGCGACGGCGGATGGTTCTTCTCGTCGTCGCTTTCACGAGACGTTTCGGATCCCACAGCAGCATGGTTATTACATGCAAACTTGTCGATCGCGTTTTGTTTTCCTCACGATGAGGGAAAAAGTGCTGTGGGACGGGGGTGGAGGGTGAAATGGGGCGGCCACTGGGGGTCGGGATGATTACCTAGAGTGAAGAAGAAAGAAGAGAGGAAAGAGGGAGAATATTAAAAGAAGAAAAAACGTGGCCGGCTGGGAGGACGAGAACGACGACAATGAGAGAGAGATGGGGGAGGGGTGAGGGGGAGGGGGGCGATATTGGGGTGAGGAGGAAACAGAAAGATATTGATACGCTCGCAAGCCTCTTTATAAATACGCAATTTGTCTCGATTCCTGGCTTCCAGAAGTTTTTGGCGCACAGCCTCTTGTACGACAATCTATAATAATTGAAAACCGCATCTCGTTAATTGGAGGCCATTTCGACGTAGTTACCTGTTCCTTCGGAGCGTTTTCAGATAGTTAAAAATTAGAAAAATAAGACAGATTGACGAAGTGAAGTCAGTGACTTCAATTAATCTCTGAAGACACCGTTGACCGAGGAAATTATGAAAGAAGTGTAACGGTTGTTCGAAACTCATCACAACAGGGTTGCGAAATGTAGGTACCTATACACATGGAGAAAACGGAAGTAATCAGTTATTCGAACCACAAAGAGCAAGCTTGTGTGCACGATGAACAGCGGGAGTCTGTTGTCAAGCAATTGCTCCTGCAACCGTTAGTTAATTAATTAGGAGAAGAACGAGAGGCGGGACGAAGTGCCAGAGGGTGATGTTTAGGCGCTTCTCACCAGCTTTCCCGGTGCTTTCAATCACTTTGATGTCGCGTCGCGCATGATCGAAGCTTGACCGTAGAACAAGGAGCTCCAAGTAGCCCGTCAAAAATCGTGACGCATACAAACAGCTTGGAAGAAGATGCTTGTGACGCGGGCGAACTTCCAAAGTTAGACATGAAAGACTAAGAAAATTTTCTCCTCGTTATTACACCTCAAGATGAAGAATCGGGAAGCCCGTCAGCCTGGTCCCGGGTAACGTGAAGTAGGATCGGGTTCGAGGTTCGGAAGCAAATTCCAAGTCTAGGGTGTCCCGGCCCCAGCTGAAGCGTGACTCGATCAAGTGGGGCGGGAGTCGAGTTACCACCGACAAGGTTGAGGTCGCCGGCAAATCTTGACTTTGGACTCTACCGCCGAGGGACTTGACCGAGGAAGTTAGGCCTGGAGGGCCAATCCAAGTCCGGAAACTGGTTCCTCGCCGATTGCTTAGCACTCGGAATATTTGCCCATCCGATTACCGCGGAGCGGCTGCTGTCCTTACTTTCCCTATCGCGTAATCTCTCGACCAAACGCGGACCAGCTGCCCAGACACGAAGGCGCAAACTTGGCTTTATACTTGGTATACGTATGTATTTGCAATAAAGACCGCGGACAAAAGCTCTTTCTCCGCTGGAGTCCTCGCGGTCGGCGGATTACGGGGAACTGGATGCGGCTTGCGCCCATCGAGATGGTCGAAGGGATGGAGAGAGATCAAGAGAGAGAGAGAGAGAGAGAGAGAGAAAAGAATTACGGGGGGAGGAAGCAGGCAGCAGACTCTGGTATTGGCACTGACAGCCTTCCGCCGTCTGGTAGCCGGGGGCTGTTTTGGGGGGCGGTCACCCGACGGCGCTTAATTGTGCCGGTGAAATGCTCAGACAGTCGGATTCCTTCGATGTCACGTCCCACTTCGAGTTTTCCGATTCCTCGAGTAGGCACGTTCAAATTCAGACTTAATTCGGTATATCGTTGGTTTGCAAAACTGCTAATTATTATTCATACTATGAACCTGCCCGCGTTATGCGGAGATGAATCGTGAAGGAATCATTCATGCTTCGCTTGACTCACCGATATTAAAAATAAAAGAATTATAATTCACAGAACACCAAACGGTAACAATTAATAAAAATGCAAAGGTTTTCCTTTCTGTACCTAAACACTGGTGTGCATTGAATTCTGAACGATTTCTAAACCTTTAAAATAATTTCTGCTCGTTTTGGACATCGACACGAACGATCACTTTCGTTCTCGAAGTCCTTTACCCTGATTCCTTTCTGAAAAAGTCGCGTCAATGCTCCAGAAGAGTTAAACGACTGAACCGGTATTCATGGGTGGGAAAAAATCCCGAGGAATATATTGGGGGGATAAATTTACCATACGGTTTCTGGGGATCCGACGTCGTTGAACCGACCGGAAGTTTCGGGCGACGACGCGACTGTGCCGTCGCCGTCGTCCCAATCCTTCCCTCTTTGCCGTCTTTTTCTCCTCGGCGTAAATAAAGTTGAGGAAAGTTACGCAGAGCGTGAGGTGAAGCGATGCGAGATGAGAGGAAAGGAGAGGAGAGGAGGAGCTGCATGGGGGCAGGGCTAATGGGCGATGGGTGAGAAATGGACCGATTATATTCGCATTATATTCCTGTCGATATATTATTTATGACGTCGTTAAGTTAGACGTAAAACTGGCTGGTATAAATATTAATCCGGAGATCCATTTATCTCTGGACATTGTGCAGAGCTCGCTCATAAATATGGACTAATGAAACAAAAATTTCACTGATCCCTCGCGCCTTTGAGGTTTGTACCTTGTAGAGGCGATGAACAATTACGCCGCGTTTTCCCCCTCGATTCCTTTGGTTAATTGACTTTCTTCTCGGAAATTGATACGCCGACCTCAACGCCTAGCTGCACGTTATCCTCGCACTCGATGCAAATTAATCGAGTTTAGGGAGAATCACGTCGGTCGTCGCGTCGCGTCGCGTCGCGTCGCGTCGTCGCCTCGCTTCGAGAATTCATTTATATTCCCCGAAAGGTGAAATAAATTATAATTTTCCACGCTCTCGCTGCTACGTCGATTATGTCAAGATGAAGAGAGGTAAGCGGGAGAGCGAGGAGGAAAAAAAATGAAGGAATTAGTAGAAAACGAGCAAAACAACTCACGCAAAATTAAATACAATTAAAAAATCTCGCCGCGTTCGGCAGCCCTCCACCGTTCTTTCGCCTCTTCGAGTTTCCACGTTTTCCGACGCATCGCTGTGTGTGTGTGGGGTGGGGGGTGGGGTGGGGGTGAAGCCGAACCCTGCGCTCGTGCCCATATTCGACCTCCAGCCAGGTAGATAGAAAACCATTATAAAGTTATAATACAGTACTCGAGACACGGAAGTTTTCAAATAATTCTTGACTTGAATAATATTGTTCGCACGATGGATGCTGCAGCTCCGGTATACATCTATAGCAACTCTTTATGGGCACAACATTTCCCCTCAAAAAATTTGTCCAAAAAATGATTTTTTTACCATTTTTTAGAGGGGTGTTGTCGTACCTCAGAAAAACACCAAATTTTCTTTTACAGTTTTGGTAAAATTTCGGTGAATTTGTTCAAGGTAGAGAAAAAAAAAATTAAACTAATTTGATGGTAAAAAGCCACGCTCGTGCCCCACCCATCCCTATACATATAGGATATTATGTGGAACCGCAAAAATACTCGGGGAACAAAGGCTCAAGGACCCCCGCGAATCCGAGAGGGATGAGAAGCGGGACACACATTCTCGATCAGAAAAATCCCCTCGTCCACTCGCAGCCCCTTACAATACGCGCAAACCATGCTGGATCCTCGAGGGAAAGAAATTGCAACAGAATCATAGAAGCATCAGCTAAATATGTGCATAATTGGTTGGGGGTGTAATAACGCTTGAGAAATTTATAATTAGATAATAATTATAGTTATAACGGAGCAGGAAGAAAATATGGAAAATATTTCAATTACACCCCTGAGAAGGTAAGGAGAGTCTCTAATATGCCTGGGTTAAGTCTCCGCGAACGAGTAGTCAGGGTGGAAGAAACCCTCAAGAAACTGCTACGGAGGGGGGAAGATCGTCTCCAGGAGCCGTTTGCCATTCGTTCGTTCCTACTGGAGCGGCGTATTATTTTGTGAAAATAAAACCAAGCGTTTCCAGTCAATTACCGGACCGAAGAATCGAGGCAGCGCACTGCAGTTTAATGCGAAACGTAAACGGGGAGGGAAATCCACCCCCTTCACCCCCCTCACTCCCCTTATCATCTCGAGGGTCTTTTACCAATCCAAGAAGATTTTAAATAAAGTAAACGGTCCTCGAGACGGCGACGATTGAAGAATCCTGAAAAAGCACAATCTCGAAGCTTCAGGTCTGTTGGAAAAAAATCCGGTACAACGAAATTCGAGTCCTTTCAATCGCAGGAGTCGATAGCTGCAGCCCACCGGGAAGTCTAATTGGGCCGGTTTGAAACAATTAATTATAACTGTTGCCAGACTGCAGAAACCGCGGCTGTTTTCCCGCGGTATTCGTACAAATTTCATTTTTCATCGAACAAAGGACACGAGCTCCCTTTTATGAACGGATCGACGTCCCGTCTATATCACGAGGGCCTCCTGTGTTTGTTTGGGTGAAATTGGAGGAAAACATTGTGGTAAACCCTCCGGTTGGTTGTCGACAAGCGGGAACCAAACCGCTCTCTCTCTCTCTCCTTCTCTCTTTCTATTTCTCTTTCTCTTTCCCTCGGCTTGACGTACCTGCGATAAAGAGCGACGGAGACTAGAGTACCGTTCCATTCCGTTCCATTCCGTTCCGTTCCGTTCCGTTCTATGGAGTCGAACCCGCGTCCCCGTCCCTTCATCGTCCGATCCGGCACCCGGAACAAAGCGACATCGCAAGCTCTGAATAGAAGAGCCAAAACTCGAATCTTGATTCGGAGGCCACCATCACCTGCACCGGTCTGAATAGTCGGGTCTGTTTCCATCCCCTCATTTTCCCCCCTTTTCACCTTCCCGTCAAATAAAATATCTCCTCCCTCCCCCGCCCCTCCAGAGCTAGATCCACCGATATCGTCATACGATCGCTTGACCTCTCGGCCGGAGGAACTGGAAGGAAATGTGCAGAACAGAAACGGTGGATGGTAGCTTAAAAAGAGGAGACACTCGCTGGGTTTTGAAAGATAATTTCCAATCACAAATCTGGTTCCTAATTTTATTCTGACAACTTTCACCAGGTCCTTCGGTTTTCTATCCTTACTGCTAAGCTTAACCTTGCAATTAGGTATCTGACCGCATTTTTCTTTTTTTACATGAATTTTAAATAAGTTTAGTTGTCAACAGAGTAGACGCGTTCACTTCGCGAGTTATTATCAACGATTTTCAATCCACTCAAATCCAAAAACCTGTAATCCTTTGGTACCAGTTCCATAGAAGTTGACGTGACATCCGCTGCTGACGCAAGAAATGAGTGAACGTGAAGTCAAGAACCGGGGTAAATCTGCTCAAAATCCACCACAGAGTGGATCTATAACGGCATTAGATTTTCCGGTGTAAAACGTAACGCGTGTCGGCTTTAATTTTCAATTAATCATCCGGAACAACACGGGCAGAGTAATCATGAAGATTCTGTTAGCGCTTCGTCTTACGGGTAAACTTTGGCACGACGACACGCCACACAGTCGAACTTGGCAAATGCGTGTGTGGGTGACTGGGACACAGGCTTCTTGTGAAACGCACACATTGCCTGGAGGATGCGGAGTTGGGAAACAGGAAGTTTGAAATGATATCTCTAGGGTTGAGGGACCGGAGCCGCACTGGGCTAAAATTTAATTAACACCCTCGAACGGGGTAAATGATTTCTCAGTCCAAGATTTACCGGGTAGTCGAAATCGGGCAGCGCGAGTTTCCGGAAGCATGATTCAATTCCTTTTTCCTTCTTATTCAGCTTCGAATACTCGCAAGACTTTCTTCCACCCTTTTCACCTGCCTTCCACGCATGGAACCCATACGTGCATAAACTTTGTCGACGCGACGCGACGTTAGGACTCCGTATGTAATTATAAATGTATGTTTACCTTGAGGTTAAAGATACAGCAATTATAACTTGGATGCAGGGTGGAAACTCTGCGGTAAGTAATCATATACCTAATTATTTGTTTGCCAACTTTTAGCGGTAAGTATACAGATACGAGGATGTCTGTGATGTGCCATTGGTCGACGATGAGCTTCGGAAACTTTCTCACTCGACCGTTTACTATATATATATATATATATATATATATATATAAATTGTACATACAAATGGTTTCCGCATTTCAAGGAGGCTTGGATACTTTGAAAACGTGATCTTCACCCTCAGATTCGTTCCGACGTAACGAAACTTACATTAGTCAGGCATCTCAATACATACGCGCAACGCTGCAGTCAAAGAGAAATTATTCCCGCAATATCTGCGTGCAAGCCTCTTTAAATTTATAATATAAACATCCCCATTCGCGTCGCGGGGAAATTAGAGAGTCTCGGTTTGTCAGCTTTTGTCTCTGGGGCTATTTTTCATTCCCCTTGTTACGATTATTGTTATTATTTTTATTTTATCATCCTTTTCAATACCGGCAAGCTTTCTCCTCGGGTCACGACGGCAAGAAAATATTGGTTCTGATATTTTCAACATCGTATTTTTCTCTCGTCAATACCGTATCAAATCTATCGCATCTTGTATTATATGTATACTTTTACTTCGTCGTTTTTCTTCAGCCCTACAGTGTGTGTAGAGAGCGATCTGGAAATTGGGTCAGCGATTCTTGAGAGAGGGCGACGTCTATGTATATATTGTGTGTATACACATATATATATATATATATTTATTATATATACTCATATATATATATGTATATAATACATCCACTCCACACACTCGAAGCATTTCCTGCTATCGATTATATATAATATGTGCCTATATTCGTGTACGTTCGACTACGCCTGGAGTATTTTCTTTTTCACTTTTCACTTTTTAATGGTTTCTTCATTTTCCTCTTCTAGAATCAAAGGACGTGGGGATGGGGGGGGGGGGGGGGGGGGATAAAAGAGAAAAAAAATAATGAAAAACGTGAAACACCTCAGCACGTAGCGCCTCCGGCTCTAATTAATTTGTCAACGAATATAAAAGTCGTATCGATCACTCATCGTGACGTTGAATGAGAGTGAAGCGAGATTCTATCGTAACTAATTATACGGGCACGCGCAGCATTCGATCGCCTCATTGCCGTTTGAACGACGAGCTGAGAGGATATTAAATTCTTTAAAGATTATAACGCGTTTCGCGCAGGGAAAAGTGACAACGAAAACATCATTTATTTATTTATTTATTTGTGTATATCATTTTTATTTTTATTTCTCTCAAATTTAAAAGCGACTCACGCACTTCTTTCTTGAGAATCGTGTATGGGTCGTAAGCAAAAAAGAGAAACAAACAAACAAACAAAAAAATAAAAATAAAAAAAAACACACGATCATTCGTGTGATGGCAAAGTGAAAGAAGGGAGAAGAGACACTCGCGTGTCTGTAACACGCATAGCTCGTGTTTGTAACGCTGTTTTATCACCCTCTAGCCGTGCTGACGTAAGTATAGTAGGTATATCGAAATACCGTGAAAGGAGCGGCCTCGCACAATAAAAGCGTCATGCTCTCCGTGTTTTTATAGATTCCTCGACAAATGTTAACGTTTCATGGTATACGAATTAAAATACCCTCCCCTTTTATCCGTTTCCTCTTCTTTTTCATTTTTACTTCGTGGTATATAAAAGGCGGGGATCGTCACCGTTATACACGCCATAAAAAAGGGGGGAGGTGGGAGGGATTGGCTGTTTTTCAAGAGCTCTTTTCTCCTCCATCTGGAGGGAATTCTTTAATAACGCCCGTTTATCACGATACTCGACGATCGGCGATGGACGCGCACCTGCGTTAGCATACCTTACACGCACCCGTGAACTACTCGTCCCTTAAACAGCATGAGGTATAACAGAAAATGTGCGATCATGCAAAGTTGGAATAACGTTGATCTGCTTTGTATACGTAACTAAACTTATCTTCTCGAAATTTTCTCCTCTCCAAAAAAAAAAGAAAAAAAGAAGACTAAAAAAGAAAATGAACCGCAATCTGCGCTTGACACGCGCCTATAACTTTTTTCGAAGAGCGTTGAGACTGCCGAGCAAAAAATCTTCGCCACCGTTGTGCACCACACGGGGGTAGTTTCGGTCTTTAAGAATCGGACAAAGTTCTGAAACGGCGGTTGGCGAGCCGAATTCTCGAGTGTTTCTTGCGCTCGGTCGATCATCGGGGTCGTCGAGGGGGTCAACGAAGCGAAGACAAACGATCCTCCGAGCTGCAAGTGTCTAGATTTATGATGCCGAATGAAAAATAACGCTCTTCGGTACACAGTGGTAGCGTTGATCGTTGTTGCCAGTCGGCATTTCGCGTGCTAAGAATCGCACGGCACGGTACAATTTTTTTCACCCAGCCTCAAGACGTTCAAGGGTATCGGAAAATGTCTTCATGACGTAAGAGCCTGGTAGTCGGCGCCATTTTATGACCACATAACCTAAGTTGTTAATTTCAATGGAGGAAAATCGTAATTCTTGGGATTTGAAATTACTTGTGTCATATAAATTGACGAAACTTAATCAATAATTATACCTGTTCTACCATCGACACGCAAAAAAAAAAAAGGATCAACCGTCGGCTGTCAGCCTTTTTTCCACCAGATGACGCATTGCGAAGTGACAAGCCATAGTTGAGATAAAATTCAATACGAGGCAGCGTTCCGAACTATTTATAACGCGGTTCTCTAATTCCGCGAGAAAGATTAAAATTAGCAAGCTTGCGGTTGATCGCGAAGTTCAGACACGTGAAAATCGAATTAAACAACAATTCCAGGGCAAAGCCTCGGTAAATGAACATCACAAGGAGCGTGTTACAGTAATTCGTCTGAAATTGGTTTGCAGCAGTCAGAGTTCCTCCCTCGACGACGATCTTCGTCTCCAAACAACCGACGTCCTCCATCAGCGTCTGTTTCGGGGAATCCTATCCTCAGAATCTCCTTCCACCCCGATGAGCGATTCGCTTGAAAATTCCCGACGTCTCGATCGTGGAAACATGTTCATTTAGCGAAGCTTTAAACGCGCGCGTATAATCTCGACGGTTCTTACGGTACATTGAAATATTTCCGAGACCGTGGAAGTTCGCACTAGCTGATTGGCGGAGGGCGCAGCAAGTTTCGTTGGGGTGACGAGAAGTAACCGTCTTTGTCGTCGTCATCGGCTCGCCCGAAGACCGCGGCGTTAATCAAGTTCGGGACTTTTTACGACGGGACTTTCTGGTGGCGGGATAGCAACCAGGCGAAGGGGATGATCGAGAATCCAGGAGCCTTTCCCCTATCCGTGTGGATGAGATGCCACCTTAGGTCCGAGGATTAGATTGCTCTTCCTTCCTTCCTTCCTTCCTTCCTTCCTTCCTTCGATGCAAGATCGTCGTAAATAAATACCCTATCCCTACCCACGTGCTTGGGTATAGGTATGTATACATGTACAGTCAGCCATCTTAATTTCATTTCCTCGATAGGATTTGCTCGGTATCAACGCTGCCTCGTATTATTGGATACAGGGTAAACGTGCGGAGGCTCGTATCTTCCGAGTTATATACCTATATACATAAGGCGACGTAGATCATCCGAAGCCGATAGTTTCATATCCCCGTCGAAATCCCAGGTGGTGTATTGATTAATTGAACGTCGTCGCATAATTCGAGGAATATATGCCATCAGCAATAAACGGAGATCGCGGTTTATATACTCGACGAAACAGCAGGATGAAAAAAAAATTGAAGCGATGATTCGAAAGAGAGGGTCAGTTTTATTAATTAATTGGATTTTGCACAGCATACGCGGATATCATTACTTCGTTTGCTTTTGCTTTTGTTTTTATTTTTATTTTATGTTATTTTATTCCGAATCATGTACGCTTGACGAATAGGTGAGATAATGTCGTGGATACGCGAGTGGCTCGGAGGAGATTTCAACGAATTCCAGGTTACGAGGAACATCAAGTTTATAAATCACAGACGACGGCTAACGTCGACGACGTCGACGACGACGAACCGAGATGACGCGTATTACTCTCGATTAATACCGGCGAAAGCTTTGCGCTCTCGTCGCTCCGGCGCTAATTACATCCCTTGCATTCGCACTCACGGTGGCTAATAAAATACCCCTCCTTCCCTCCTTCTCTCCCTCCCGCTCTCCCTCTTGTATACACCATCCAAAATTACTTCGCTGCGTTTTTGTTTTGGTTATTTTTATTTACATTTTTACTCTCATTGTCATTATATATTTCCCTCTCTCTTTCCATCGACCGAGTTGCTTCCAATTTCGAATTGGTGGAATGAAATAAAGAGGAAGAGAGATGGAAAAGCGAGGACACAGTATTATGGTAAAAGCATTTGATGTCGACTGATCGTATAACCAATTCCCACTCGATGTAGGCACTGCTCCAGGTAAATACTAGGTAGCACTGCCATAATGAGAGTCGGCCGAGTTTGTCGGCGTTCGAAAAGCGAGTTGATGTTTAAAATTCGATTTTCTTTTTTTTTTCTCCTATCCAATTCCATTTACGTTTTTCCTTTTCGCTTTGTCCTGTTTTGATTTCCCGAAAGAGCTCTCCATGTTTTATACGCACGTTATACGTCTGTGAATTTATTCACCACGTTGATAATTTTATTTTTTTTTCTTCTTTTTTTTTAAATTTTGGTTCCAATTTCATCTCTCTCTCTCTCTTCATTCGTTTCATTCAGATATGATGCTTTTGACGACTCATATATACACATATATACGTATAAACGTGACAAGAATAAATAAAATTAAACAATAACAATAATAATAACAATAATAATGATAATAATTGGGAAATTCACGGGTTGGTTATAGGTAAACACCGTATCAGACGTGGACAATCTTGGCAAGAGATGGATGGGATACGTCAGACGGACAGGCCGGTAACGAAATGAATTTAGAAGCGAGATAATAAAACCTGATCCCGTGGCGGGTTAATTGATCGATGGGTCTTAGAGCCACCCCCGTCTCTCTGTACATATATACATGTAGATTGTATATGTATAGGCAGTGGGTACCTTATACGTGGTACGTCGACGTCGCCCAACGAAACGAGAATCTATTCTCCTTCGTATATTCGTGACGAGGGGAAAGAAAGAGGTGAAGCAAAAAAGAAACGAAAAAAAGGAAAGAAAATTGAGCCAAAAAGGCTACGTGAATCCGGTAAAAACTCACTTCATTCAACCCTAAATTGCGAAAAGTAAATAATAAAAAGTACGATGGGGATCCTCGTAATGCGAAGGAAGCTTTTAGCCAATTTTTTTCTACTCATTACATCGTAACTTTTTTTATAGACTTCACGTTGCAGGTAGAGTATACGTGTATGATTTTACATACGCGGATATGAGATAGCAAAAACTGGAGTACACGTGTAATGCAATTTATATTCAGATATATAGTTTCCATAGTTCATCGATCGATCGGTGATTTCCAATAATAATAGTACGAATAACAATAATTGGAGGAAAGTTTCAGCGATGCGAAATTTGCGAATCATAGTTTTACAGCCCAGCCAAGTGCTGACAAATGTTGTACTTGTCGTTAAATAACGTCAGTCAAGTTCATGATCGATATTATGTGTACCTACGTATAAAAGACACAAATCGATCAACGAGCTATTCTGGTAATAAATTATCACGCAACGTAGGTACCGCGATGTTGTCACTTATTTGCTTTTGTTTGCTTCGCTTTGATCCAGCGTTGGTGAAGAAAGCTTCAAGGTGAGGGGGGTCAAAAATGGATTCATTCATCATTTATCACCGGTTTCCCCCCGTCTTCGGATGACTAAAGTAAATAAAACGGAAGTGCAAATCGCGCTGTTTATACCAGCTCGGTAATCTTTCGGCGTTGATGCTGACGCACGTTTCATACAAGATTTATATTTTTTCTCTTTCCACTCTTTACGCGATTGATTGCGTGTATGTATGCGTATATTGATTAGCCGAGTTTGACTTTCGAGGTGGTGTAATAATAATATTCTGATACATTTCAACGCGGTGATTCATTGCGGAGGTAATTTTAATGCAAGGAAGATTAGAGGAAGAAAGAAAATGAGTCGGAGCGAAAGAAGCAGCGCGAATATTTATCGAAAAATAAAAAATGAAATTCGCCGCCCCCCGTGGATTAAATTTCAATACATCACACAATAGATGTATATATATACATGCATGATGTACGTATACAAGGTAAGGGGAATTAAAATTTGATTCAGTGTTTGATAAGCGTTACGGATTTAACCGATATTAAAATGCCGGGGAACAAATCGATTCTCCATGATGAGATTAATTAATAAACAATATCATACATGCGTACTTCGAAATTCCCATACGGTGGGATTAACTCTGTGGTATATTAATTCGTTTGTTGGTGCGTACAACGTCGTTTCAATCCCTCGAAATCGATTCGGTTAACACTGAAAATAGAATTTCGCGTAGTCGCTTCAAGCCCTGCCTGTCATAAATATTTTGTCTACGAAGTCGTAAAAGGGTTTAAGACTCAAGGGGCGGGACAGTCAGGCACGGATAGCAGGGAGCCGGTAAATATGTATATTGAATTAAACGGCACGAGCTTGAATCCGCAGCTCCGTAATTGGCGGCAGTTTAATTATTCAATAGAAACGCGTAAATCAACTGAAATATCAAATTAAATTTCGACTTATGTACACACATACCGGGCAAAGTGAGTTTACGAATATATTATAGCCTCCCTTCATTACAAAATGAAATAATTAATACATCCAACGACAAACGAGTTACAGACTTCGCTCTGCACACCTCGAGGGAATTACTGCACGTTATTTTCGCGCGTAAAATTATTGCTTAAAATTTTTTTCACCACACACGAATTAAACTGTCATCATTTTGTTTCAACATAATAAAATTCAAAACACAGATTCAAAGGAACGAACATTTTTTCAAAATATCCACAACGACGTGAAATTGAGACAAGTTTGTATAAAAATCGTCAACAATTAATAAAAATTACAGTAAGACTCACCTGTGCCTTTTTCTTGCAATTGAGTAGCTTTCAGGCAGGGTAGAATAAAAACAAGTAACAGGGATGAAAACTGCAGTTCAAAGTTGTCGGGTTATTAAAAACGTCTTAACACTGTCATCAACGCCGTTTAAAACTTTGATAATTATTTCATTTGCGTTTTAGGACCACATTGTTCATAACGTTATTAACCGATTAGCTTATCGTCGTTTCTCGAACTTGAAACTCGCCGGCAAAACACGCTGCGAAGGATCGCCGTCGTCGGTCGGCGTATCGCGCGAGGCTCGCCAGGCGCGACTGGCGTCGCGACGCCCGGACCACGTGGGTCGTGTAGCCCGCGGCTGACATGCGCGGGTTTCCGTCACTGCCGCCGAGTGGCTGTCCGTCCGCCGCGACGCCAAACTCGACAAATAATTACGTAGGGTATTATTATTACGTACTCGAGAGCTTTTTCCCGTCCCCCTTTTTATTGCTCAACCTGTGGCGTTGAGCTTTTTTCAAACTTTGACCGACGTGTTTGCCCGAGTTACAACGTGCGCGTTTATTTATTTATTTATTTATTTACATTTGGGGACAAGAAACTTCAGCGAAGATGTGAAAATAAGTAATGAACGAACGAGCGGGCTAAAAGTTGTCTTGTGATCCGCTCGGCAGTTTCGGCATAAATTACCACGCGACAATAACTCATTGACTCGCATCACGAACTAGATTCTGACTTATAACCCGCTGACATGAATTCCGTGCTTCGACCAATTACTCCATGTCGACCTATCCTCGTCATGTCGATTCTGAGTCATTTTTACCACGCGCTCAGCCTTCGTCTCTTATTTTCCTCCCCCTCGAACCAAACATCGAGCGTTTTGATCTAAATTATAATTAACGGAGACACAAATCATGGGTAATGGATTCTTCAATCTATAGGTATACAAGGATATGAGTGTTTATCGATACCCGAATCGATAGGCTTGTTTAAATTTTCAACGAGTTCGTCATTTTTTACTCACCACTTTAAGGTAATTCACTGAATGTTTTCGACACTTTCCACAAACTTTCTTCTTCTTCTTATTATTATTGTTACTATTATTTTGCACGGAAAAAGTTTATAGCAATATACACCTCTGCAAACTTGTCGCGTTACTTTATTTGCTAGTTCTAGTTTAAGGACAGGATATAAAAACAGCGATAACGGTCCATACACGTACCGAAGAAGACTGTTTTTATTTACCTACCGCCATAAGTGTATATCGTTTCAGGGGTTGTATAACGCATTAAAACGTCCAACGACATCGAGGACCTCTGGAAAGTCTCGAGGGATTATTTTCACATCGCACACTTTTATTACATCACAGTCGGTGCAATTTCGTGGTATAAAAAAAATGCGTAGGAAATTACAGCAATAACGTGTAAATGAGAACACAGTAATACGCGATTCAAAAAGTTCACCTCAGACCCTTTTCCGCAATGCGTGTGAAACGCATTCGCGAAACACGTGAAATAACGAGGAACGCGGCTCCGAGTCAGGTGCGTCTGACCAGCACGAGGGTCTCGCTACTTGTGAGAAATCCAGGCTTGTTTACGCGACTAGGCGAGGCGCTCGAGTGCAGAATGAGAGCGATGCAAACGAGCCGGAGAGCCAAGCCAATCCTGCCTCTGAAAACGAGGCTAATTTCCGCGTTCCGAAGAAAAAGGCAACGAATGCGGGGGAAAAACGCGCAAAATTTCCGGAGGGAAATACCTACTAGCGGGGAATGTGTTCCAGGAGGAATGAAAATCGGTCTAACCTTTTCATGCTGGTCCGGGCGTGTTGAAGAGTAGAGATAAACTGCTGGATGAAACCTTGAGGTGACTTAAGGACGCGTATTACTCCTACCTTTACCGACCGAGCAAACTCACCCTTTTTCTTCCTATATTTAATAAACAAGCGAACGGAAAGGGTTCAAATTTTGACGTCAAGTCAATTGTTTTTAGCAAAAATCTTTCTTCTACTTTTATTTACGAAAACGAGATCCTGCATCTCGCCAAGGGCGTACCTTGACTTCTCGATTCACCTGCAGGGCGCGTGGCTTGTTCCGGGATAAAACAGCGCGGAATTTGACCGGAAGCATACGGCTCGGTGCAGACGGCGAAAGGTTGAGGAGCAGGAGAACCGAGAGTCGAAGGGGAGGAAAGTGGAGATGAAACGGGGCGAGGATTCCGGTGGAAGCTGCTAATTACGAGGGCTTGTCTGAATCGCTGTACCGCGAGTGTACGGACAGACATCCGTGTAGCCATCCTCGCCGGCATAGAAACGGTGCTTTTCACCCTGGATTCAAACCAGTGCATACCGCCCACCCATACACAATTTATTCGAAAGGACCGAATCGTCTCGAGCGTTGTTAATTGGACGAGCTTTCGTCTCGCGTGTACCTGTAAGAAGAAGGTAGATTGAGGAGGATTCAATTTTTAACTTCATTTTCCGATTCGATCGCATCGATGATCGCGAATTAAGGCCATGTGGTACTTCTACCTTTACCGACCGAGTAAACTCACCCCTTTTCTTTCCATATGAAATAAACGAATGAATGGAAAAGATTCAAATTTCGATGGTGCATCGCTCTTTTTTAGCGGAATTCAGAAAAGTCAATCATATCTCGAAAATAAATTGAATAGTTTTTTGACACGTATTAATATTCCCACATTTCAGGGGCCAAAAAGTGTACAGCTGAGATACTTTGCGTAATTCCGGAAGTAACGAGGAATAAAATAAGCCATCGTAAGACTGTTTTCATGCAATATCGAGATCGTTAGACAAGAACTAGAAACTCCAATAATTTCGTAAATAAAAGAAGAATAAATATTTTCAGTATACACGTAAGTTTCCTGAATTTCGCTAAAAACGATCGACGCACCGTCAAAATTTGAACCCTTTCCAATCGCTTGTTTATTAAATATATGAAGAAAAAGGGGGAGTTTGCTCGGTCGGTAAAGGTAGGAGTAATACACGACCTTAAGTCACCTGGAGGTTTCAGCCCGCAGTTTATCTCGACTCTTCAACACGCTTCGACCAGCATGAAAAGGTTGAACCGATTTTCATTCCTCCTGGAACACATTCCTCGCTAGTAGGCAACGCGTTACGAGTGCACGTAGTCGTTATTACGTACGTGGAATACGCGTATCCGAGGGCGGATCGTCGGACCTTCGAAGCGAGCTTTCGCTCCGCGAATCGCGCGCATTGCAGTCACGTGCGCATCACCGAGACTGGCTTGGCGAGGCTGCGGATCATGGTCAAAATATCTACGAGCAGCCGGCAGCCGGCAGCTCGCGATGATAATGTAACACGAATGTGTAGAGGGGGGCAGACGCGCCTCTGCCAACTTAACTCTGCCCATTTGCTCTCACCCTTCTTCCCTTCTTCCCTTCTTCCCTTCCTTCCTTCTCCAGGCCGCCCGACCAGCCCCCCGGAATTTCCGCGACTGACTGCCATGTTTACATTTCAATTATCTGACGCTTCGCCCTGCCATTATTAGTATTTGCATGATTTAGTAGCTGAAGAAGCGCGAAGCTGCCGTCCCGTCTCGACTCGACTCGACTCGTCTGGCGTTCAACGGCCCGCTGAATTCAAAATTATTGCGCCGTCGAGGGCTGGTTTTTCCCGGAAGGGAAACACCGGAGACGTTGAACTTTTCGTCAAAACACTGGCCTTTGAAATAATAATTGCGGCCATTCTTATTCACCCTGCGATTGAAAGTATGTATGCCTGAAGCGCGCGTAATACGACCGATTCAAGCCAACTTTCGTGCAAACGTAAAATTTAAATGTGGTACTACTTTCAATCGAAAAATTATAGCTCGATCAGGGATAAAATATATTCATTTTGTCAAAAAAGTGTGTAACTTTAAATAATCATTACAGGCTGGCCGTCAATTTTTGAGAAAAAAATTCCATGACACTTCCAGGAGTTTCAGGACCTAAGACCCAGTTTTTCCTGAAATTTTCCCAGTTACTAGCAAATTACTAAAACCTAAATCGATCAACTTATTAACTCTGTATTCGGTTCAAATTCAAGTGGAATTGAAGAATAATATAATGTACAAAAAAGTCAGTTTAAGCCAATTTTTTTTTTCGTTTTATTTAAAAAATTCATTCAAATCTCAAATACTATGTTTTCATCTATAAATCACGGTATCAAATGACATCTTGTAATCAATTTTGGCAGGTATAACCGTCACGTGATTTGTACGAACTCTTCTACCCTTGAGTCTCGATATTATTGAAAAGAGAATATGTGTAATTGCGAACAACTTAGATAGTCTTGTTCGAAGGACTATCAAACTGGAAACGAAAATAAAATTAAATCCGACACGATGTGCCCGGTTCATAAATCCAGATTTCAGGTATGAAAATTTTTTCTGGATATAATCGACGAGTATATATTCTTATTACGATATAATCGTTTGGGTATATTATGCAGGTCGAATAAGAACATGATCCCGATATCGTGCGTTGAACGTTATTTGGCCTCTCATTTTTCACTTCGAAAAGCACATTGTATACGTATATATATATGTATGTATGTATGTATGTATGTATGTATGTATGTATGTATCCGGCAACATGCGAGGAACGTGCCGCACAACAGCTGCGCGGTATAAGAAGGCGCGTGTTCGATTCTTCGTTCCTGCGGTAATTCTCGCGGTCTCGCGGGCGTCGACGGAGCTTTTCACCGTTTCCGTAGTTAAAAGGTAGTATATCGTGCCCCGACACACCCTCCGCGCTACCAAGCCAGCCTCTGCTAAGAGCCTCTCCCATTCTACCGACACGTTCCGCAATTTAAAAGCTTTAAAATATATAGAGCAGCAGCCGACGGCGATGCCGCCCCAACGGGGTTAGAATTCATCGTCATTTTTCAACCCCCCGTAAACGTCATTGTTACTATACCGATTATTCTCCCCGACGCACCGCACAGGTTGTATAATTGAATCGCGTCATCGACAGGTGTTCCGAGATGGAGGATAATTGTTCTCCTCCCTTTCGATTTGTGTTCGAGGTAGGTACGAGGTAATAACGTACAACCCTCGGCTGCAGAGATCAGCTCGTTCTTGGCCGCGTATCGCGTATCGCTGATCGACGACGATGTCGGAATGGGGGAGAGCCAGGGAATCTCTTATCTATCCCTGGACTCCGCTCAAGTGCAGTTACCCGGTTGTTGAATCGCTCGAGATCGTGCAACACAGCAGAGGCATCGTTACAGCTGCGATCTGATATTTACAAAGTTCCCAAATAAAGGGGATAACTCGGGATGGAACCCTCGGGAGCTACGGCTCGACGCTTTCGCGGGTAGGTGTTACGGGATTTGGTGACAGATTAGCTCCCTGGATCTTTTTCGCTAAGCGTCGAATCGTGGATGGCGCCGCCGACTTCGCTCCCTCAAGGGGTGGGGGTGGGTTCGACCCTGCGCCAACAGTTTAACCCATTACTCCTCCGCTGATCGATGCAAAAAAAAATCCACGCTGCGAAGGTGTATGTGTGTTTGTGTGTGTTTCTTTTCTATTTTACTCAGCTGTCTCTAATTTTCCACGTCAAAATCGTCTCGATTTTCTTTCCACACCGCGAGAAGAAAATCGTTAGGAGGGAAAAATAATCCAGGAGAGCGATAAATATGTATAAGATAGTTCGCCGAGTATACATTTACATATATATATGTATGTAGGTACATATATTATGTCAGATAAGCCGGTGCGAGCATTGATCGTCATTATTACGGGAATTGATGGGGAGGAGAACGGCGTTTGTTCGCAGTTTTGTTTCTCAGTCCATATCGCGTGCTGATATCTGTATACATATATACAGAGGGAAATTCCCGCGACAGTATACATATATTTAAGTGGGTGTGTGTGTATGTGTGTGCGTGTGTAAGGTAGACGCGGAGGCCTGGGGTTCGGAACCCCGTCGATTCCCATAAAGAAGTCCTGACTCGCCGAATTTCCGGTTTGCACGGCACGCGGCCATCTTACCAGAATTTATTTATCCGCGTCGCGGAGCATTGTGTATGTATATATATCTATCTGTCTATCTATCTATATAGTATATATACATTCGTGCATCCCTACGGGGTGTAAACTCGTTTGCCCGTATCGTCTCTCGCGATTTTTGCGTAGCTCCGTTTCGCTCCCCCCTCAAAAGCTCTGAAAGCTCGTGCAAGGCTGGATAATTTTCATCGACTTCGTCGCAGAGTTCGGCCTTATTCTATACCTTTTATTATACCTGTACCAACATACGTTATAGTTTATTATACCTATATGCGAGGTAAAAATTAAACCCTCCGAAGGGGTTGAGGTCCGAGGCTCGCCGAATGGCGGCGGTGTTCAGCCCCGGGAGGCCTTACGTATGCCGAATCCCCATCCTCGAGGATTTATGGACGAACCTCGAGGTCTGGGCCGCAGGGGGCGTTTCGATGGTGGTGGTGGTGGTGGTGGTGGTGCGGCTGCACGAATATTAGTTTCACCTCGTAAGGTCGCGCGAGCAAGCTGCTCGGCTCTTGAACACGCGCCAAATACGATGCGGTTACTTGAAATTTTTTTACCCACCCCCCTCACCCTCCCCTCGTCATCATCCCCATGTTTTTCACGTATAAATGGTAGTAAAAATCAAGGCTCAGCTTTCGGATGTGCGCCTCGTACGCGCTGTGTTCTTTCTTCGGCCACTGCAGCTGCAGACCAAATAAATTGCATCCCAGCTGATGTAGGTATGCGCTCCAGACGGATCCGCAAGCCCGCAAGCTTTACTGCCTTTTTATTTATCTCCATTTTAAATACCCTTTTTCCCTATTTTTATACCGCATATTTCAGTTAGAGGAAGCTGATATCGGAACAACGCGGGTTCGGGTTCGAAAACAGCTTCGGGTAATTGGCACAAATGATTTTAGAAGCTGATTATTGCGCACATAATTTCGGGGAATTGTGATTGCGCCAATAAACAGATAAGGAGAAACTCGTTCGGTATTTTCTTCTTAAAATTAGAAATTATTTACTAACATGGTTACCCAGTTTCAACTCCCTTGGAAAGGATTTTTTTTCTTGATCACAACTCATTATAAAAGGTAACGTACCGTTCAAATTTTACCGAAAATTCTACTTTTTTGCATACAACTCTGCGAAAAATTCAAATTTCATTTCTTTTTTTTTTAGATCCTTCGTTCAATCGACTTAAAGAAAATATTTAGTTTTTCTGATTTCAGTTAAAGCTATCCTGAGTTATCCTGACCATCGCTGGGAAACTTATCTCTCTGAAAATCAGTGAACTTTCTCAATTTTTTGATAAAAATTTCATAAAATATTGTTCAAATGTTTTATATGCTCAAAGTTTGAATAAAATAATTCTTCTATTCTATGTAAAAGAAGAAATAAATTAGAGAAAATATGTTATCTTTTATTTTTTCCTTCCAAAGCCACGTAACCCCTTAAATGCTCGAGGACCTTATCACCTCTCGAGAACAGGGATGATGATAAGGAACAGCAGGTGGGTCGTATTAGTGAGACGGTGATCATGGGGATTATAAATCGCGCTATAAATTCTGAATCAAAATGCGGAACTAGCCGGCTACAGGAGGTCGGCAACGCCGCTATCTTTGGTCATACGACCCGGGTGCAGTCGCGTGGTCCGAAATACGCCTAGTCGCCGGATGATATAACGCGGTGCGCGTGTATAATATAATTAAGCGTACCCAGCTAGGGATGCCGGGAAATGTGGCCCGCGCAACCTTTCCGTTGAAATTTACGCGCTCGAGCGGGAGGATAACGCCTCTTAAATAACGGAAGAGCAGCTCGCGAGCTGATTAGCATTGCAAATACGCTGCATTCCGATTTTCCGCGAGATTTCTCTGCAGCTAGGCTTCGGGACGTCGAGAACGCTGTTAGGACGAGATTTCGCGCAAGCTCGAAAAAAAATTTTCTTTTTTTGAAAGCTCAAAACTCAAAAGTCGCGCTTTTATCGGAGACAGGAATTAACCCGTGTTTTTCGCATCGGTCGGAAGCAAAGCTCCGACTCTCATAGAAGAGCGCAAAGCTTGCGGCGGTTCTGACCGCGCCACAACGTGAACGTCCAGAATGGAGATCGGCTCTCCTGATGTCTGCTGGTCGCCTGCATCCCTCGGTTATTCGGATACCTACACACCTCTAACCAACCCCCACGTTAGCCATCGCCATTCATCGGCTCGTGAAGCTAAAAGCTCCGGTCGCTTCCAACTCCTGTTTGCCTTCTGTCCCTCACAGGACGAGAGCTTCCGCGAATATCCTCGAAAAAAAATGGAGAATCGAGCGATCAAAAACATGTCACTGCCCGTGGTTCCAAGGACGAAAGGATCCGAATCAGGCATAGCTTGTAGGCGAAATGCTGGGCGTAGAATATTGCGGAATGTGGGTAGATGGAATGGAGTGAGAATATTTACACCTGGGTAATATGGGGCTGGCTTATCCCGCACTGAATGGAGAGCCGCGGAGATTTACAACTTTGAAAAGGACTCCCCGCCGCGATTTCTGCCACGGAGATTACGTATCTCTCACACCGTCGCATCGTCAGGAGGAAGAGGACCCCCGCATTCGCGCACATCCCCGGGTCCAACTTCACCGACGCGACGCCTCGAGATCTGCACGCCCATCCAGACTCCAGCATCCAGTGTCCCGATCCGACGTCTCGATGTTAAAGAACGCGCCGGCATCTCGTCTGATATTCCCACCTCCTACCTGCTACCCTGACACTCGATACACGCCTCGAAGATCCCGCGCTTTGACGAGTCTAATCAGACGGTAGGAGTATCGAATTGCACTCAATTTCGCAGACATTTCATCCTCTATCCAAGGTTATCAATCGAAACGTTACTTATTGGTTGCCAGGGGATTTCGATTTACTAGAACTGCATTTTTCACCCCTGAAGCCGAAGTTCTTCCGGTCTGCCAATACACTGTATATCACGACTCGATCATCACCGGTGACGTTTTATTTGTCGGAGCGATAAGAAGAGCAATAAAGATACGATAACGAGGAGAGTTCCGATCACTGTTCGTCCCGTTATCTCCACGGGATTTAATTAAACGAAATCTAGGAGAGTCGGGAGTCAGTTTGTCCGGGTCATCGAGGCTGAGCTGTAATTAGAAAGTTGGGCCATCGAGATCCGGCGGCCAATTGTCGGCCGGGGTGCGTTTCACCCCCGCGTCGTTCTGCCGTCGACGGAGCCGCGCGTTTCACGAGGCCAATGACAGGATATTAAAGTCTGGGTAGACCGGAGACTCAGACTGTAAATATCCTTCGGTAAATACGCTCGTCCCTCGCTCCGAGCTTTAAGCTGCTTGGTGCACTTCCGTCCACTCAAGCGTGGGTAGCTGGAACAACCTGCAGACTGGCGCAGACGATGCGTGCGGGAGCATCTTGCGGTTTAAGGCAACGCATCCCTGTTGGAAAGTCCTGCAAGTCTAGTTATAAAAGCGAGGGAAAAAGATCTCGGGAGGAAATAACGAGAGGCAAACGATTAGCGGGCTAATTACCTTCTCGGAAAGTTTCAGCGCCAGATGCTGGCTAGATGATGCTGGCGAATTTCCCGAGTTCAAGTTGACATTTCAAATAATCTTTTAACCCTGATCCTCCAGTGTAATCTCCGCGACTCTTGTTCACCACGAATGATAATTGCGAGGAACAAGCGAATGATAATTGCGACGAATAAGCGTCACGAAGATAGATACTGCGAGTTATTTATCGCAGGGAAGATCTTGTCCAGTGGACAGGAAAAAGCTCCACCAAGTCTGCAGGGGGTGAAAAGATACCGCCTGCGTCATACACAGAGTTCGATTCTCTTCAAATATTTCTTATCGCCGCTGACGTTTGCAGCACGAGCTCTTTCCAACACCTCGGGCAATCCTTCGTCTATTCCTTTTTTACTGCCGTGTTTTTCGTAAGGGTTGCAGCGCGGAGCCGAAACGACATTACGATCCGCCAAATTGGTCGCGTCATAGAAAATATTGGAACGTAAGTTTTCGGCTCGGTCGAATTCGGAAATGGTAAAATTCGCGTGGAAGTGAATATATGAATGCCAATGATAAGGAGAGCGGTATTGCCGCTATACTTCAGTGCCGGAGTTAATAAAGACCGACCACCCGGTGAAGTCTGGGTAGAGAAGAGAAACGGAGAAAGAGGGAGAGAGCGAGAGAGGGAATGGAGAGAGGCACGCAAGGCCGAGGTTTACTTACGAGGTCGGGGGTCAGGAGGCCTCGGGTAACGAGGGTGGAGCACGGAATACGCGAACTTGATACTTTTAACTTATGAGGATCGTTTGGTCGTCGGTTACCCGTCGTCCGTCTTAATTTCCGATCTCATTTATTCCACACTTTTTTGCGAGCTCTGTTTCGCAACGTTTCCCGAATTTTGTCGAAGAACAACAACTGCACGTATATTAGGGTAGTTCATTTTTAAAATTTTCCAGCGACACCTTAAAAATAAACTTTTTCTTTTTTTAAATGAATTACCCTAATGTATATATACAATGTGTATACCTATGTAACTGTATATGCATATACGACGTGAGACAATTTTGCACGACCAGTGCGCACGAGGAATTCTCGAATGGCATGCAGATTCGATTGATAATAATTCCAAGTCCAGGTTCAGGCTGCGGGAAGAGTTTTTCGGAACGCCGGGAATGCCGAGGGGCATTTATCGACTATCACCGTCGCATTTCATCCTCTCCTCTGCGCCATCCGGAATTCGCCCTTGGCTGTTATTGAAGGAACGATTTGAATTTCACGATTTGTACGCGAGACGGGGGCGAACAAAGTAAACCCGAAAAATTCCAAGGGAGGTGCAGCAGAAGCAGGTGCGCAGCGGCGAGGCGTTGGAACACAGTTTTCAGAATATATATCTCGCATGAATATAATATCGGAGATTTGGAGTCGAGCACGTCATCAAAAAATCGAGAGCCCCAAACTTTTTACCCCTAGCTCGGCGGTTTGGACACGCCGCGTAACCTCGGGAGCAGATCGCAGGGACATAAAGAATACGATATACATGATTGTGAGTTCAGTCTCACGGATTACGGGTATTCAAAGAACAGCGCGATGGGAGGAGGAACGCGGAAGATGCGGAAGATGCGGAAGATAAACCGGGGCGAGGAGAAAGCAGATTTTCGGAATACGAAAGTGAAATATATATCCCCGCTCGGATAGGCAAATGTCTGTCTGTTTTTTTCTCTCCTCCCTTCCATTTTTCCTCGTCCTTTTCCTCCCTTTTCCGCTTTCCCTCTTCTCCCACACTCCCACGCGCACACGCAAACACACGCGTTCTCCATACTCTCGGACCGGGGATTAACTCGACCGAAATCGAATAGCTCCTAGCCTTCTGCAGCCTTTTCCCCCTGCTTCGGTACATACCGGAATCACTTTCGTTCTCGTCAAAACGGGGAGAAGCACAACGATCGCAAATTATCGTCTCCCCGTTCGAAATGGTCTCGATCTGCTTGACGGCGGGGCCGTTTTCCCTATCCGTCATCATTCGCGGCTCATTTGGCGAAGAAATTCTTCCCAGGATCACCGGGAACTGGGAGAGAGGCGGTTCAAAGTGCAAGCAGCCGGGTGCAGCGAGCGTGCAAAAACGGGAATCCAGCCTCGCTGACGGAGGTCTTCAACGAGACCGTCTGCGGCTCTGCAACGGTTGAGATCACGGTCTGACGATCCGTTTGGTTGACCTAAATGTCGGAAATACGTCTGGACGAAATTTTTTAGGATCTAGGGATTCGTTTTCACTCGCAGTTAACTTCCGCGGAGGAAGAGAAGAACCGAAAGCAGGAAAAGGAAGGAAAGAAGGGGGGTGAAAAGTTTGCGCAGAATTGAATTTCACCGGTTGGTTTGTTTTGAAAGAGGGATATAAATTATTATGGCGCGAAACGACGCGGCGTATGAAATTATTACGGTGTAAAATCGATGTGGGTGCTTTTGAAGGAAATTGTTTGAGGATCCCTCGTTCTCTTCTTTGGCACCCGTAGCGAATAAATGGGGTTGCTTTTTCTGTCAATTTACGATAACCTCGCTCTCTCCCGCTCCACTCAACCCTCCGCGATTAATACGATTACGCAAAATTATTACGTATCTGGGGCGAAAATACGAACGTCCTAGCACGTGGAAGAACAACGATTCATCGAGAATTTATTGACGGAGAAAGTAGAGATTGCAATTTGAAAAAATTAGTGCCCATTTCCATATATCTCGAAACTATCAAAACAACTCGAAGAATTGATGAAGTGGTGACAATCGTCCTGTTTTGATTTGGAGAATGTTTAGGTACCTTGAGGCTTCCTGAATTCAGGTAATACGACTGTTTCGGTTGGAGCAGAGAATATCGCGGAGCGATTCAGGGACGTTGAAGAGACTTTTTTTTCTCAAATTAAGAAAATCTTTTTTACGTCGTCAGTGGTGAAGGATTTTTCCCACACCGATGCTGCAGATCTCGCACGATGAGTCTCGAAACAATTAAGCCGCGGAATCCCGTCGCGGTAAAAAGTAAACTGCTGAGTGTGCAACGCCGGCACGGCGACTGCAGCAGCCCGAAGGGCGATGGTGCGTAATTGCATTAGCCGCTTTTGCATCGTCGATGTCGCGTTACTCCGCGGCTTTGGAACTCCTGATGCGGTGGTCTTCTGGCACAGGCGGCTCTTCGGAGACGTCGTAGTAACGAGGGGCGAGAGAGGAGACGAAAAAGGAGAAAATCGAGCCGGCTAAAGTGCTGAAAAGGTTCCGCAGTCGAGACGAGGAGGCTGGGAAAAGCCGGGAGGGAACGGGAGGAGAGACTGCAGGCGAAAACGGTGTCGACGAGGGATCAGCACCGCGATTGGGTTACATTGTTCGTTCCGGATTCGACAAAGGCCTCGGTTTCGCGCTTCGAGACGAGAAATACAGAGCCCGTCTTTTCCCAGCTTCCCGCATCCATTTCCGCCCTTAATTCGCGCCAATTCGTTTCAACCCCGGGCGCTGATTGGCCTTCCGATCGAGATATCCTCGCGGGGGGTGCGATTACCGCGGAATTTCCGGTTTCTCCGAGGAGTGAGGACGATCATGCAAACTGTTTTCGAAGAAGAGGGAAGAGGCAAGAGGGAGCCTCGAGACCGAGAAAGTTGGGCGTGCAATTTTCGTATCTTGTTCGATTTTCCTCCGAGTATGAACGGCGACGCGAAAGTTGGACGGAAACGTCAGGATCCATCCTTGGCGAGGCTCCAGTCCGCAAACCGCCCGGCATCTTTGAGCCTTCTGTGTCCCATGCGTGCCCAGGTCGTCCCGATATCCGAGGAGTACTTTTATCGGGATTTATGGAATCCGGGAAACTCGATCCCCGACCAAAACCACGCGTAGCTACGTTAAACTCCAGTCCATTCTCTTCTGCCCCGCCCGAAAGACGAGTGGGAGCTGAATTTGAACTGGATTATTAGTTATACGATATGATCGGTCTTCTGCTGTTTCAAATATCCTTAACGGGAGGAAAACGACGCTGCAGATTCTCGAGTGTATAGCTATACACGTTGGATCGTCGAGTTGCCAATCGATCGGCTTATTCATTCGGAAAATCTAATATATTTCAAGTAGGTTGGATTCGAAGCAGGTGCAGGTATTCGATATAAAGTATACCTACGTATAATATAAGGAGAGGCGTGGAAAGCGCGGAAACTGGGAACAGATCGCCGGGCCGGCAGGCAGCAGCATCGCAGCACGAGCCGTTGGTAATTGAATGAAAAGTCTCCGGGTCGAACGAGGGGCGAACGGGAAATTCATAATTACTTGAGAGGCTGGTTGATCGTTCTATATGGGAGCTCGGCCCGAGTACGAGTATCGGGGCTTTTCGAGAGGCACGAAGACTCGAAGCCCCGAATTTCATGGATTGCGCCGCTCGTTTATAGGTCGTAAACCTATCCTTGAGGGTAAAATAGTTTTTTGGGGAATCGGAACGCGCGAAGACGAAGGATCCCGCCTCTTTCTCTTCCTCTTCCTCTTTCTCTTCCTCTTGGTCCTCGCTTCCCCTGTTATACGATCTTGTCCACCGACTGCGAACGACTGGGCAGACTCGATTACCCGACCCGAGCCGCAAGTCCCCCGCTTTGTCATTGATAGCGACGTCCTCGACTGAGTTAATTGAAAAGCACCGGACGTAAGAACTCGAGGAGGTCCACTTGTCTCTCGCGGTAGCATTATTTTTACTTCTATGGTGGTTGAAAATTGTTGAACGAAGAGGTAAGGGGCGAGGGAAGCCACTTCAATTCGACGCTGGTTACAAGAGTGACGCAATATTTCATCTACATCTCGACTCGCTTCCCTCCCCCTCCCTCACCCCCTTGCTTATTGTTGGTATGCGTGAATTTCGGGTTTTCCCTTTTACCCAACGCCAAAGGTCGGCGTCGAGTCCGCGATATCCGCGGGCTGGACTCGAGGGTGCGGGGTTGGTACAAAGTTGTGAATATTTTTCTTATTTACTTTCATTGTTGTGCAAAGTATAAACAGGAAACTCCGGCACTCGAGAGCGTCGCGCTTCCCGGCCGTGGCGTCAGCGGAGCGTAATTTTCGCCTCATTAAGCCCGGTGTGTATTCATGCAGCTATTATGTAAACATAGCTTAAAAATCTGATCCCTTAAACATGCCAGCGTTACCTACCCACATCCCTCTCTCTCTCTTTACGTACATATTATACACGGGCGCTAAAGAAAAAAGAACAAATTTTACATTAATTATGCATGAAATACACCACGAACTCTATTTCTTTCTCCCTCTCGCTTTTCCTTTCTCTTTCTTGCTCCTACAGCGCCGATGCCACTGTAGCTCCGGGGCACGAGAGAAGGTTAAAAAAAGGGATGCTGGACTACGTGAATCCCTGCAGAAACGGTGCCACGCTCCGAGGTGATAAACGATGGAAATAAAGTTCGTATTTTTCATTTTCATCCCCGCGAGCACCCTTTCAAACTTATTAAGCAGGGATTTAGAATATTCGCGTGTTTTATTCAATTCCTTAAAGCTCCGCATACAGGGCATTCCGGGGCATTTTTTCCTACGCCTTTCCGAATAGTTGTTTTCCGGTCTAAACAAGTGCGGATCATGGATGAGAGTGCAAAGTTTCCGGTGACGGAACGTCGAATTTTGCGGTCGGTAGTAAATTCACGATCCGCATAAAATGGAAACTTGTGTGCGCTGTATTATATACACAGGTACAAGGCAAAACTGCACGCTGCACGAGTGTACTTTACATGCGGTCATTTTAGTTCGATGAAATTTAACGCCCGATTCGATGGATGGACGCGGGGTGGAGGAGAGAGAAATGCTGGAGGGGTGAAGAGGCGCGGGAAACACGGGCCGGCGACGATCGTTAAAACTGCAACTACACCGAATTTCGCCCATCAATATATGTATATTTTTAACGATACGGAATCCTCCGTCCCTTGTTCCCACTTTATATGGGAAAATTTAAACCGCGGTGAAATATTTGCGAGAAAATTTCACTCGGTAGAGCGAAATAAATGGTCTCGAAGCAAAGCTCCGCGGCACCGAAGAGGATTTCCTAAATTTTCATCGCCGAACTGTACGCGAGTGCGTATTCTTGACACCTCAAAAGGGTCGAATCCTGGCCGTAAAAGGAATGATCTAAATCTCTTGGCTAGTTGTCATCCAATTCCATTTCCGGCCAAGTCGCATTTCTCTTTGAAAATTGCACTGGTTTGCCAAGAAGTGACAGCAGCAGCAGCCAGACCTACTGATCGGCTCGGGTGAAAGTACGGGCAGAAAGATAGAGTTACGATTGCGGTGAAAATAAATAAAGGTCGAAAAACTCTGCACTCAAGATCAGACCCGTGGGAGTGGCTCATTGGTTGTTATCAAATTTCTCCGGTCCACAATTAATTGGATGAAAAATTAACCAGCGTTTCAAGTGAATTTCTGTATAGGCGATTGATAAGATTTTCTACGAGACAGGAGCTAATTGAAGCATAAGACCCACACCTTAAACCGAGATGGACCTTAAGTAGGTACGTGAATAAGCCGTGCGGCAGCTACATGCGGACAGGTCTAATTACGAGCCAGGCCGGGTATCAAAACGTTGAAACTGCTGCTTTTCTATAACCAGCAGCACCGTCTCTTTCATCTTTGAACGAGCTATGCTAATGGATCTATTTCAGGGCGCCATGCCTGCGGACCGTCTGCTGTCAAGGCGCCGAAAAGGCGTTCGTTGCAGGTAATTATTCTTCCAACTGTGCAGACTTTCAGGAGCGAAAAAACAGAGGCTCTACCTCCAGTTCGCAATTGCGGAGTCCTGAGCTCGCGTGTCCGATAAAAATGTCTGGGACTTCCTGATCCGGAGTTCCGAAAACAGGTCCAGCAGCGATTATCCGCATCCACTGACGTACTTTATCTACTATACGGGATAAAGCGATTAGCAAGCGAGGAACGTAGCGAGCATATCCGCAAAGATTATTATTGACCAGCTTGTGAGGACAAACGGGGCGCGTGCTTTGAATTCGCATCAGGCAAACGAGGGAGAGAGTTCCAGAGCTCGATTGGTCCGGTAATTGACGGAGGATGATCGTCTCGACATGGCCGGCAGCCAGGGCTCGCGATTTGACATGCAAAAACGCGGAACAAACAGTTCGAGGGTCGGGGTGCGAGTGGCATAGATATCGGGCCATTAATGCTGATGGTATATCTTATTGATTCTTATTATGCGACGAGGCGTACCCGGAATAATTTGTCTGTTTTAGGGTTGGTTTAACGGCGCCGGGCAAGGACGAGGGTGGATGCTGGTATACTCAGTGAGAGAGGAGCAAACAAATTCGAAGAGGGGTAGAAGAAGGGAGGATAATTTGTACGTACGACTGTCGTTAATATACATCGAGTTCAGACGTTGAATCCGGCCGATTTAATCGCGAATAAAAGTTTCACCCTGGGATAGACGTCTTCCTGGTTCAACGATAAAGCTGGAGAAACGAGATGAGATAGAGCGATCTACTCACCCTGAGAGCATCCAGTCGGGATCGCACGTACTCCGCTCTGCCATCGACTTCAGGACTTCCAACGGCGAAGGAGCCCATGTACTGAAACAGAGAGCAAAAAGGAACGGTCAGTTTTTCTCCAGACAAGCCTCCGCGCCCTCTGAAGTGGAATCGAGCTCGGAGAGCACCTTGACTTTCGACCGGCATGCAACGACGGACGCAGGCAGATTGAAAGACGATCCTGCCACTTGATACAGATGCTCGATATTATGGGACGAAACCAATAACCCGAAATTGTTCAGCCGAAGCTCGGGGCCAGGCCGCTTCGGGATCCCAGGACACACAGAAACTGTTTGCAGTCCCACAAGCCGGGAGTCTGTGGACCACGCTGCCTCGGACACGCAATACACAGATCGATTTCCACCTCGGGGGTTCGACTGACCAGTGCAAACAATATTCCTTGCAATATCAACCCCTCCGGCTGACCGCTAAAGATCTCCGAACCATGTTACGTAGATTGGATTCTGACAATCTGAGATCGAATCAGGTTCTCTCTCGTGTTTGTTCACCCTGCGCCCTGCACCTACGTACCGCGGGTACACGTGAACACTCACACACGCGTTCTCCTCTTATCTTGATCTTATATTCCAATCTTTGCGCATCATCATTCGGACACACTTTTGGACTTTGATATGGAAAGGATGTTTGATTCATGTAAGACAAAGAATTGTGTCAAGGTGTTTGAAAGCGTCAGCCAATTAGTGAAAACTTATTGAATCCACCTTATTGTGAACAAACAAAAAACAACAAAAAAACTGTCACCGTTTCAAGACCATTCAGCGACACTCTGAATTTCATCCCTTGAATGAACGTTGGTTGGCTAATTATCACAAGCGTCACATCCTTCGGATAGCTCGAGCATTTCAAAGCGACGCAGTCAAACCGTGAATTACGGAGCTCTTGAGGTACCTGGAGTTTACGTCTGAATTAACTAGATGAGCTAAATTGGGTACTTAGGATAACCGAAGATTGCTAATCAGAGTTGGGAGGAGGCCGTGTTGCCTGGCACCTGACGCTTTGGGCTTTGAGCTTGTATTCAAACAGGAAGGTTGATTAGTCGGTGGGTTGAGAAGCCCGAAGCTGTGCACTGTTCTCATAGCCAGAAATAAGCTTTTATCGAAAACTGGACAACTGCAGAGAACCAGCCTCGCGGGGAAAGGACGAAACTATTTGAGCCGGGAGTGGCAAACTTTCTTCTTCCTACGTCGTGTTTGAGTATGGAATGGTACACAGTATAGGCATACGAAGGCGCCCTGTTCATGTTTCGGGAAAACAGCTTTTTCCTTTCATGTCGAGCTCTCGTGTCCAGCCTGAAGGGAGGGGCGCCATTGTCGTTTGTTCGATCTCTCTCGATTTCGTGAACGAAGTTACAGGTATATAGATACACGTTATATCCGGAAGTTGTGTGCGGTACGGTTGGCGAAATCGAGCCGTTTTAATCCAGCTTGACTCGGATTCTCGGAGAGCACGATAATCGGATAAAAAGTGGTCTAGGATCTGGAGTTTGGAGGTGGAACGCGATGTTCCACCCTCCAGGCTTTTGCAGTTCGGAAAGGAACCCATCGAGGGAAACCAGGGCAGAGGCAGAACAATATGGAGAACGTTGCGACGAAGCCAAGCGCGCACCAAAGTACGACAAGAATTTCATTTCCTTTTGTCCCATCAAAGGGCTCCCGGTGTTCTCTCGGTGACTTGCCGGACGAACTCTTTCGTCTTTACCTATCAACCTCGGAGGCTCTACGGGATACACACATACCTACGCTTTGCCTTGCACGTGCGGGAATCCAGGCTCGCTGGAATCTATGCACCTTAAACTCGATCTTCTGTTATATTTCGAAAATTCTTCATCATCGAATAGCCGGAGGCCCTCGAGGCTTACCGGGCCGGAATTCCGGTGATCTAACGTTCAGATTCAACCCTTCGTCCACCGAATTGGGTCACGTTCGATCGACCTTTGCCGGTTACAACGCCACGCGTCGAGCACACGGATCATTTCATTTCACTGCATTCGTAATATGGCTGGCGGAACGATTCATGTCACAGTTATGCACCAGCGAAAATGAAAGTTTGAGGATCGAGCAGTAAAGCAACCTGCAAACCGCCGCGACCTAGATCCACGACTTAACTCCCATTGGGCATTAGCACTCAGTTTGTACCGAGTGCAGGCTTTGTTTCCAAAAGTTATTACCCCGAACGAACGGGATGCAATGCAGCGACGTCATGTCGAAGCCACAGAATCACCAGGGGGCAGAAAAGTTGACCTCGTATGCAAGCCGAAATATAAAGGGCTTAACTCTGCAGGTCGGCCTTCTCGAGCGTCAAGGAATTACGCGGATTAGGAAGAGGTTTAAACTTCCAGATTCGTTGGGATTAACTCTGCGAAATTGCTTTCGACTTAAAATCGTGGAGGCGTAGATACGCTGGTTTTCGATTCTTCGGTCTTCAGCGTACGTCGCGCGCGTTGACGATTTATCACTAACGTCTGACGGCAGAAATGAAAAAGAATTCCGCTTGTCGAGTAGCAGGAAGTCCCAGAGATGCTCGCTTCTTCTCGTTATGGATGTTTAAGAAGCTGGTCTAGAAAGGATCGGTAAATCCGAGCAGGACGCTGCGACTTTCACAATTCAACCGTAGATTACGGTAGAATCGTTCCCTAATTCTAGCTCTAATAGGATTCGAGTTATTGCCAGGTTGATGAGTCGGACTTATCATATATTATCTCTCAAAGTTAATTGCCTGTTAACTGCACTCCATCCTGATAGCATTACTTAATTCTGAAAGAGCTTCTCTCCGATCACGATTATCTAACACGGAGAAAGAGGAACCAGCAAGGAGAGAGAAAAGGAAAACGTAGGTATGCACCTTGAACAATCCCTCGACACAGAAGGCCAATGGAACACAAGGCGAAGTCATATCGTCACGATATCGCGTGGGAGTCATAACAACGCGGCGGAGAATTTATACGTCTATTGCGTAGGCGTAGCGGGTTGTCCTGATCGTACGTAATGGGCTTTTGATGATTTTCAGGCGACGAACTTTTTCAGTGCCCGTGTAATATCCAAGCTGTGTTTTAAATGCATTACGCGTACCTGCGGGCTGATTTTCGGTGGCTCGCTGTTCCGCATACTGAAAAATGCAAGACCCTGATAAAGATGCTAAACCTTGGCCTGCTCTTAGCCTGCAGCTCGGGGTGCGTGCTCGTTTCCTTACACCGTGGTGAAGATACACGTACGCGGCAACGCGTCGATGTTGTACGACTTTGGAACACGTATTCCTCCGAACACATCGTGGATCTTAAAGTGCTTCTCCGCAGGCTTCCTTTCACTCCGAGCTTATCGCAGTCTCATTTAAAATCTTTCCATACCGTAAGTGAGTTTCGAGAGGCGGGCATGCAGCGGTGCAGCAGCGTTCATTTTTCTCCCGAAAGGGCTGATACAATTTCTGACAAACTGTCAAGCGGGCAGAATATCAAGATCTCACAACCGCTTCGAGCCAAAATACTCTCAGCTCAAGATCGGGGACGAAGTAATTTCGGGGGAGAAATCACGCTCACCGCATGTAAAACAGTAAAACATTTTTGCGACAGTTTCTGATCACATTTCAAGGCTAACCGGCGGCAGAAGGCAGGCAGGCACGACTCGTCTAGAGGTTTGGGTTACGAGTTATAGTGTTATGCAGTCCGTATTCGGAGAACCGCTTTTTCCAAGAGGATGACTACAGCTCTGAACTATGTGAATAAGTAATTCAATCCATCCATCCACTCGGAGAGAAGCGACCGTCTTCCCTCTCGTCTGGGGCCAGTTGCCGGAGTTACGGAGCTGAAGCCGTTCCGGCGATCGTTGTTGTTTGCCACGATATCACGTCTCGCATCAGTGCTACTCAAACTTCGTTAAACGTCACCATTATCAAATTTAGCTTCGAATACTCCCGGGTTCTCGCCTCGGTATGCTCATATCACGGAATGCAATATCATTCCGAGAGAGGCGAAGTTGCCACGAGTTAGCCGCCAACGATGTGCAGATGCGCTTTGTACCCAACCTCATAACACCACATTACATTTGACTTTGATTAATGAGAAACCAACCTGCACAAAGTCGAATATCCTGATTGTCGAGTCGGTCATTTGGGTGGCTGACAAGTGGCTGTATCTCTTTTCCACATCAGTTTCCCCGATCCCCACCATTGTCAGCGAAGAACTTTCATTGCAGTGTTTTTATTCCCGGTATCCGTTCACCAGCTCGCGGCCTGGACCGCAGCCTCATTTCCCCGGCTCACTTACAATTAGCTCCTTCGCACTCGACACAAGAAAAGGAACAAGTACCCGCAGTCCTTCGCGTCAGAAACCTCAAACGGAACGTGGGAAAGCATTTTCGCGTTAGTCCATCGCCTGATTCTCCGATTATCCGTTGAAACGAAACGCTGTCCGGTTCTACGACTGCAACGAGCTCCGATCGCGAGTCCCTCCGGTTATAGATTTTCTTCTAGTGCAATGCAGAGCTCGGAAAACAGGTCGAATCGAATTCGAAAGGCTTTCGACGACGTGTGAACGTAACACAGTCACGAGTCACGAATGGAACTGCAATTCTGACGGATCTCTGGTAGATTAAGTAAGAACGCGGAGGTATCTTAATCACGGTTACCCAAGGATCGATCATCACTCGCGCATTACCGAGCACCTTCCACCCGGCACATACCTAGTTGGCTGAGAATGTCGGCCGAATCCGTGAATCGCGTAGAGTCGACTGCCAGTGAGTCTTGGGGTCCAGGAGCTCGGTCAACGCAACGAACGCAAGGTCGAGTCCCCCGCCACGTGCGCCCACGTTGCACCAGTCGGAGGACTCGGCGATCGAGACGACGGCATGCTCCGTACCGAGCGTATTTTTATTCCTCGAGTCAATCACTCGCCCGGACATTGATGCCGCCATAAAGCGGACTGGCCAGTCGCCACGGTCTGTAGAGAGCGACACGTGAGTACGAGAGTCCCGCTTGATCGCTTATCGAGGAAACTACTTTAGGCTTTCTGACTTGCTGCAAGTAATTTGTTTTTCCATGCAGTGGTGGGAGGGGGAGGGGGAGGGAGGGGATTCGCGATGGACGATGAGGATGCAGAAATCCACACCGTCGTACGCTCGGTCCACGTTGGGATGGAATTTGTAATGTCAACCGGTGAGCTCCGCGAGTATAGTTTCAGCAACGGCCTTTGCTCGTCTGCTCCACGTGGCCGTTTAATGGAGCCGTGATGAAATTTGTCGATTAGAGTGAAAGATAAGAGTGGATACTTTTCGAGCAAAGTACCACTCAGCGTGCACCGCGTGACTGTATCGGGCCACTTGATACGCCATTATACTAATGATTGACATCCATTAGAGGCCTTAGACATTAAGCGAACTGCACCGGGTCCGCAGGCTTCGGGAAACCAATTTGCATAGGCAAATATTTCAGGAGGCTGTAACACGGACCCACCACTTTCGCAAATTCTAGTTTTTAAAGCGGTAGCGAAGTCGAGAGTACGGTTGTCCGGGAGCTCGGCTCGACTCGACAACAAACGATCATCTTTTCCCGGCTGTTGTTGGATAGAAATTGTCTCGAGAAGGCCATTCATTAAGTCTACACACTGCTCCCCGTTATTAAGTCTTCGACTATTCCTGGAAGGTTTTAGTAATCATTCTATTACGCCTGCCTAGGTGCCGGTCTATTTTTTGCCCCGTGATATTGCCGGGTACTTGACAACATGCAGGCGAACATCAAACACGTTCGCTCATCAACGCGGTCCAGTTACCGCGTGAATAATCACCGTGAGTCTTGCGTGCCGCGGTGATTTTCCCCGATGGTGATTAAATTTACCAATCTACTTCGTGCCTCGAACAGTTTGTATCTATATGTATACCGTTTTAATTGAAAGCACAGTTATTAACATCGAGTGACGCGCTATTCCACTTGCGGGCTTGTAACATTCACCGTCCTTGGCACAGGCTATGCAGTGAAAATTCTTTGACCTTTTGTGCAGTTCGTCTGGCGAGCTGCATCGCGCGGAAAATGTCACCGCAATTAAAATCGCGCGCAGTTTGAGAAATTGATAATGGCTTATTCCCCGGCCAATCGATTCCTCGATCAGCGGGTTCCTGCCTTTACTTCCTACGCAGTTCATTCCGCATATCGTATCGCATCGCAAGCTGCAGTAAGATGAATCGGAACTTACGGATATCCAATAAATCCTGCGAACCGAGGAGTGATGTGGGCGTAGGGACGTTCAATTACATCCTTTAAACACACATGCAACTCCACGGTGTACTACTTTATCACGAAGATTTACCTTTGCTGTTGTGAATCTCTTTGAGAAAACTTCTGCCATAATAGGTAGACATTACTTCCAAATAGCCGGTCGTTCCCTGGGCACACGGCCGAGTCCGGATCACCTCGCCCCTCTCGGTATCCGGTGAAAAAGCCCGATTCAAGCCTGGGCACCGGGATCACCGGCCACTTTGATTAGCACCACTGAACATCATGTCACTGCAACAATGCCGATCACTGAAAAGCCACCCTCTGCACTGATTCGTCACCGGATGGAAGAGAAACGGGGCTTCACTGTGAAAATGGGAAAGTTGTGCTTTTCTCCCGTCTCTGCAGTTGTTCCGAGGAAGAGCCGGACACGTGGACCGCGATTCGTCCGAAGCGAGTGACAGTCGGACGCACCCCGAACCGAGTCAAGCTTGCAATCGAGGCGTCGAGCCACCCGGTCGGATCGCGGTGGTCCGGTGTCTCTTAAGCGAATAACCGAAAGTCGCTCCAACGCTGCGACAAAAGCCCTGGACAGTTGGTGCGGTGAACTGCGGACCGGTACGACGGCGACGGTCGGCCGATACATGGCGACTCTGCGCCTGCAGCTGCGAACCGGTTATATACTCTCGTCTCTTTGCTGCAGAGCTCAATCCCTAAAAGAGAATTGAAAGCACGGAGTATATGTATAGGTAGGTGTCGCGGCAGCAAGGAGGAGGACAGAGGTCCTTTCGTACCGCTGAGCTTCGGCGACGCACGTCCGGTTCGCTTAAGAGTATCCTGAGCAACGGAAAACAAATATACTGTTAGAAATCACGGAGACTTTAGATTCGAGTTGATCAAAACAGCGGTCCCGAAGCTCGGTACACGGGAATTTTAAGCTCTGAAAGCTTTGCCAACTCGTCACTATTTTCTCTTCCTTAAATGGACCAACGGCAGGTTCGAAGCAAAAATTGAGTCTCCAAATTTGCGAAAAGTAAAGAGGTTCGATCGCTCTGGGTCTGTTCAAACCTCTGCAGCAGATTAACGATTTTGATCAAAAGAGTTCTCATTTACTGATCAGGGTACGAAATTGCACTCTTACAAAAATTTGATCGGAAAAATCCTAGGTATTTGAATATTTTGTAAGGCAGAAGTAGCTGGTGATCTCGGACAGTTTGAAACCGGCTTCTTAACTTCTCATTCGCATTTTCAAACTAACCGCTGGTATTTTACCGACAGCGGTGAAGTCCCTTTTGCCGACGGTCTGGAACCGGAATCTAAGCCATGTATCTCTTTGCCTACGGTAGCTTATAACGTCCAAAGCGAAACTACAGAACCTTCTGTGCCTTGTTAACTGGAACTGACTAAACAATGGATGAAAATTCTTTGTCCGAATTATGGTGCAGAAGTCGTCGAGTAGATGATGCCACTGAGTATTTCAGCTGGTGCTGCCACCTCGAAAATGTACCAGCGACTACTTTTGCCGCAAGCAAGTGTCGGAACTCGATTTAAACACCTTCGCTGTATGGATATACTGATATGATTTCATGACACAAAATAAACAACGTTAATTCTCTAAAATGGTTCAACTTGATTTGACCAACTACCTGGTGCTGCAGCTGTTAAGTGATTTTTCTCATAGTGCAGAGCAACGAAGTTCAAAATTATATGGTGAAAACAATTTTCACTTATTGATACTATTCGTTTCAGCTCTTGTATGTGCCAATAGTCGCTGAAGATTCCTCCGGCAATTTTCCTCATAATTACGATAAGTTCACTATCATAGCTTGAGGTACGAAACTTGACGAAAGCATTTCAGAGAGAAAGAAGAAACGAGGTCTCGAGCGATGATCTTCAAGTGTAAGTTCCAGCCTGTCTGACATGTATTTCGGTCTTTGGCCCGAGGGGTTCATGGTTCGGTTTACACGGTGTGTAAGCGATGAGATGGCCGGAATTGAAGTTGAACAACTGGACTTGAACGAGGAAAGAGGAGGAGGGACGAGGAGAGGAACGGTCAATGCCGCGGGCCCGGACAACGCGAGCATGGCACGAGGAAACAGGGAAACGGGGAAACTACGGAGTTCCATGGTGACTATACTTTCAGTTGACGTCGAGAGCTCACCCGGGGCACCTGCATCGCGCGATGGTTCCGCGTCGTGTGAAAAGCTCACCGATCGAATCGCATCGCGCGCTCAATGCAGTTTCACTGCTTGCGAAGCTTTCCAAGCTTTACCACCAGGACTCGTCGGCGCAGTTAACGATGTAACGTAGTTATACCAGCACGTGTAGTTTCTTCGAACATAGTATAACTCAATTAGATCGTCGCCACGGCGAACTCAAAGAAGAGAAAAAGGAATAACAATAACGAAAACGAACGGAGTATTCTATTGTTGCGACACCTGTTCCCGCGCTTCGCCTTCAGTGAAAGTGTACGAGTTTACGTTATAGTATTATGTCAAGAACCACTTACGTGGTGAAATTATTGGATCGAAGAAAAACTTTGTGAGATTGGACAGGTAAGAGGCACTTTTTTCATCTTTTTAGGATCATTGTAACAAAGCTTTATACTCGGCTCTATTATAATAATACCAAGCACCGCAAAATACGGTCTTCAAGTCAGTTTGAAACTGTGCCGCCGCGATGCAGACGTTTAATCAATGTCCAACGTCAGCAGGTATTGCAAGAAATTTTGGTTCACGTTTTCACTGAACTTTCTGACGTGCAATTTATACTGCAATCCAAACTGTTCGGGATACGATTACAAGCGAGCGTCAAGTCTTGGCTACGCGATTATAAACTCGCGTTATTATAAATAAATGATCTGGGAATCGCAGTACGGTCACCAATCTCGAATTCAACGATGATTCCGAATTTGTCCGTCTCAGACGAAAGAGGCCAAGTTTTTGGAATCACGATTTTTGTTGGTGTTAGTAGTCTGGAAACGTCTACGAGTATTCGCTAAGATTCCGTGTAAATATAGATGCAGGCAAGTACATATAAGCCGTCACGTTGTAAAATTGTGCTGAGAAAGTATACGTGCAAGACAAAATAATCAGCGTTTAGGTTGGATCAAAAACGAGAGACTATCGTGACTGTATTCTTTCTTGCGTGACGCCTTGGACGTTCAATGAAGCGCACTGATCATCAGTGATCAGCACCGAGAGAACCTCAGACAGCCGCTCTCTCTTTGAGCGTCTTTTCCAGTCGATAGTCCAACGCGTCGATAAAGTATAAATAATGACGACCGTGAAAACCTTGTCATTACCTTTGAAGTCCAACAGAGAGTGAATCCAATCGTGTCAGTTCTGCGCCCTGCGGAGTACATGGAGAAATCTATGTGTGTCACCGGAATGGCCGAAGTGTGCCAAGTCCATGATTCTGGGTTTCAATTTCCGCTGAAAACAAAACCGGTTCGGTACTAAAACAGTATCTTATCGGTCATTGATCGATATATCCTCCAGCCTCATTTTTTATTTCCGTTGAAAGCATAATAAGACCGATCAGAAACGATTCATCCAAGTTACCTTTAACCGAAAGTATACTTTTCACTCACGCTGTTCCAAACTCGAGGATACCGGCGGCTATGAATATTGTATGCGGTTGATTGTTTGGGGAGTGACGGTAGCAGTGCGGGTGGGTGAAGGGTGACGGGTGACGGGGTGCACCACACCGTGAGGGCTCGTCCTTCGGAAACACGCATGACAGGTGGAGGAAGTGACGTCACTTTACGTCCAACTCGAGAGCGGAATGTCTGCACACCATGCACTTACCGAATGAGAGCGAATCTTTTCATCCGATATGAATATCCTGTCTCTCCGTGTACATAAGACATCGAATGATCAATTGTTTCGATGATTTACTCAACTTTGGTATCAAATGAATGACAGATAGAACCGAAAGGTACTTCTAGGAGTAGGTATGTACATTCCACGATTCCAATTACGATGGACGGACTCTGTTTTTGAAAAGGAGACGACTACTTTCTATTGGAAACGTAAATTTCGAATTTATTCGCTTTCTCAATGTTGTTTCTCTGCCAATCGTCACCACTGATCGGATTCGGTGAAAACGAGCTTCGCCACTCATCTTCAGTAGAAAAAGGTGGAAGAATAAAAAAAAAAGCATAGAGAGTGTCCTTCACGTTTTGTCCCAGCAGTTTCACTGTCGAACTTATTTAGTTTCAAGACGATTGATTTTATAATCCAATTACATCTTGGAGCACACAGCGTGCACGATACGGCTTCGGATCGACGATACTTTCTCTTTAATTGCAAGTGTAATAGGGTTTGGTTACTCACGAGTCAAGGCAATTCGCAAAAACCGACAATGCGACGCGTACCCTGGAGTCAATGAAAAACTCCGTTCAACGAATGACGGCATTCGACTCGTCGGAAGGTGTAAACCGTACAAAGGAAAGGACGCTTCGATGCTCGAGGTCTCCTTGAAAGTATTTGAACACACAGAGGCTTCCTGATCGTGAATTTCAGCAGGTGGCACTTCGTTATCTAGCTATTTGAATAGTACACAATTGTGTCGCAGACATCGATAGCTCCGACGACGAGGAGGTACGCGTGTCATTGTATCCAGGTGAGAGCACCGTGCCTTGCCGTTCCCCGAGGGGCGATATTGGACACCTGCGGGTTGCGAGGCTTACCGGTGTAGAGGAACATGCAGGCAGACCGCAAATCGATTCACATGCATATGTGCTGCACCGACTGCACATTCGCACGAAATTCAAGAGAGACGAGAAGTTGAACGCATCCGGAGTGCCGGCAGTCCTGCAAATACGGTGAAAATTAATTAAAATAAAACGGACTGGTGCTATTAGCATACGGACGCAGGAGGAAAAGAACGGACAATTGAGTCCGGTTGTTGAACCAGCGACTGTTCCTGGGGTCCGCCTTCGGAACCGACTGTTCCTCGTCATCCGCAGCGCCGTGGAGCTCGAGCTCCCCTGCCGTCGTGGACGAGGGAGCGCACCGGCTGGTGGTCAGTCGTCTGCAAGGCCGACGTCCGGAAGTCAGATAATTGTATAAGATTATAAACAGCATAAATTCAATGCCGGCTAATGGCCGTTCGGGCACCACTGCAGCCATATATCTTGTTGTATAATTATGATAATCGACTGGTTCTACGAATTCTTTCGATGCTCCATGATTTTATGTAAAAGTGAAATATTTGCATTCTATCGCTTGTTGATTCTTTCCCAACATTGTTGCCCAATGAAACCTTGCGAGTGGCTTAGTCTCGGATTGTATCGTCTTTTTAACTAGGTCGTGATTAAAGGAACGAGACAAAATATCATGAATTACTTACTGCAGGTAGATTATGAGCAGTGAATGGGCTTGAAGTAGTTTTTAAAGTGCCAATTTGTAGTTAAACGCTATATTCATGCATGCCAGTGTACGTATACCTGTTCCTGTACACCGGGCAGGTGGCTCCTTCGCACTCTTCCCAGGCCGTTCTGCTTGTGCACGAACTGTATCCGCTACGCCCTGCCTGCCTTGTAACGCCGACCTTAAATTGTTCCAAACCGTTTTTGACCATACGTATGTGTATACGTGAAATATATACATCCCTGTGCACCTCTTCAGCGTTAATGGCTTGAGAGTTGCTCTCTGCTTCAAAAACAAGCTGATTAATTAGGCAGTATTTTCGACCACGATTACTCGACACCGCAATTACAATGCGCTCGAGGAATATTTATTCAAGGCTGAGCAAATGATGAACCGATTATTTATCCAGGGTCGCTTGTCTTTTCTCATCAGCTGACTTATATTCTTATTTTTATTCTTTTTTATACATTTACTGTTTAAAATTCCACCATGGTAATTCCAGGAAGGCAGCGTTGGATCTGCTGGACTGCGCGTGACGCATAATTAGAATATAATACCGTTGATATAAAAACGTTACGTTACGCTTCTAACGTTGAACTAACCGGTCTCGACCGTAGCTTTACGGTTTGGGTGTTCAACATCGAAGTCGGAGTTGCGCGCTCGTATTTCGCCTCCTCCTTAATCCCGGCGAAAGTCAGCGCACCGGGCTGCCAGGGTTTAAATTTTGCAAATGGGTAATTAGGCTTGATGGACACAAGCAGGGAATGAGAGTAGCCATGGTAATTCCAGAGTGGAAATCACGTCGTATCGGTATAGAAGCGTAGAAAATGTTGCGGTTTGAGGTCATATGGGGAGAGAAAGCAGACCAGATGCGTCCATAACGCATGGGCACCAGTCCTTGAACATAAATTGAACATTCCAAATATACGTATAACGATGTATAGGAGGAAAATCCTTCCTGCACAACTTCACCAGCAGCTTTTGCGCACGATGGTTGAGTGACACCGATATTATGTAACTTTGGGAAGAAAACTTCTTCCTTCTCACCATTGCAAGGTGGAACTTTCACTCGCCTAATTACCGCTAAGCATTCGATATACAGTCATTACGTCGATGTGCAACATTGTACGTCCTGCGTCGTGTTTACCCGCCTGGTGTTCCGATGCTCGGGAGAAAGTATCTCGCTCCATCGCCAAGGTCAAGGAGAGCCGGGGAAATAGTGTCTCGGTGATGAACGCTGGGGAAAACGGGACGAAGACCAAGTTGGACACGCTTTTCGAGCCTGGGTGCGCGGCCACGAGCGCAGGCGTGCGCCGAGTACCAGGAGACCATGATCTTCAGAGGATCATACAGAGGGAATTACGAACTTTGGTGCTCCGTACGCCAAGTGCGTTATGTGTTCAATTATTTTATACGCGGCTATTGCCTCGAAGAAAAAAATAATTACGATTAGAAATGCCAATTGATCCTGCTTGTGCTCACAAGTAATGAGAAATGGAGTTCGCCCTACTTTCGTGAGGAATGTGCTCGAATTATGATTCTGCCGACGCTTCACGATTATAACAGTCTTACCTAATGGCACACAGCTGACGAGTTCAGTTCGAAACATTCGGTCACTGTTATAATCGTGGGATCAGCAGAAACAGCTAGAATAGCTTTCAGTCTGACTTCAACGTTTGCATGTAGTGCTTGGTAGACTGTTTAGATACTCTGTGCTTAATTCGCTATCGTGGATAATCGGTCGGCTAAGTGAAATGTTGCGTGAAGTGAAGATGAACAGGATTTGTGATCGAAAGATTGATCTCTGCTCAATTCTACCTGAATTCTCGTATTTCTCAATCTCGAGTCCTCGCGGTAACGAAGGGAGTAACTTCAAGAGATAGCTACAGTTAGAGCCATATTATTGTTTTTTTTTTTATTTTTCTCTTATCATTTCCAGGTAGCTCATTTTTTGCAAGAGCACGTATAATCGCATCCGGTGCGATATTGAAGAAGACATTTGATCGTTTAAACAGAGCGGGTCATTTTATAATGGTTTAGATTCACTGAACCGAGGCGAATAATCGTGAGAATCAGTTCCGTTCGACCGGCTGCTGTGAACCAAGTCATCGTCAGTTTGATAGTGTCGCAGAAAAAAAAACACAAAAAAAATCCGTATAGAAATTAACCATCTGGTCTAACTTTCTTTTTCATACAATTGCAGCTCGCATAGATCCTGAGAATTTGACGGTGCTAATTGAGTTCGCACAAAGTGGACATTAATTCACACGAGTTAAACTCTAACTACCAACAGACATTGAAATCAAAAATAATGAGAAAGTGATTTTCTCCGGGGCCACGTTCATGGTAATCATCAAAGAGCCGAGAAAACGGAAAGAGTTATGTCAACGAGTGAACACGAACTTGAATCAAAATCGCGATGACGACAGCCGGTGCAGTGAAAACAATTCACCCTTGCCATACGTTCAAAAGGACGAGAATCAAGAGATTATGCCTACTAATCTCTACCATTTTATTACTTTTTCCTCTGTGCTCGGCGAGCAATAATCCACCGAGATTTCTTATCGATGGACAGACAGAAATCGTGGTGAGATTGAAGGAAGGCCCAGCAACTCCAGTCGGTAAGTAGAATCGACAATATGTCGAATAGATTAGAAAATCGCTAAACTTCTGCTGTATCAAATTAAAATCAAAATCATCTAACACTGCCTGCAGGTAGTTTAATATACAGACTGCGTGCAATGGACCCGGACGGCGATGTGCTTTCTTTTGGGGTCCGCGAACAGCCGGGCAGCGATGTGATACGTGTTGAGAGGATGACTTCCAACGAGGCAAATGTGTATCTGAACAAGGAGCTCGACAGGGAGGTAAGCTATCCTGGAGGCTGTGTCGAGTACTCGTGGATCCAGGTTCTGACTGTCTGGGTGTTGCTCCGTGTTTCAGACTAGGGATGAGTACCCTCTGGTCCTGACATTGACCGACGGTCGGCTCGGCGATGGGAATTACATAACCCAGAGCCTGCTTCTCCTCGTCGAAGACACGAACGACAATGCGCCAATTTTTCGGCCGCATCCAACGACCCTCACCATCCGCGAGGACTCTGGACCCGGTGTGCTGACCACCGTCGAAGCAACCGATGCCGACGAAGGGGCTCACGGTCAAGTCGTCTATTACCTTCAAGAGCTTGACGGAGACGACGGGACCTTTACTATTACGACGGTGAACGGAAAGGGAATTGTTCGGCTCGTCGGCCCTCTTGACTATGAAAGAAAATATCTATACCAGTTGAGAATCCTCGCTGTAGATCGTGCCATAAATGAAAAGGTATGAATATTTCTCTTCCTCTGATTATTAGTTTCACGTGTACTAAGAAATGTGCTGATCACTGTAACTAATCACAGGTAAACACGGGGACATCGGCAATTCTGGTGAAAGTGCAGGACGTGGAAGACCAGCCTCCGGAATTCATATTTGTTCCACCAGTCACGAGAATCAGCGAAAATGTGCCTGTCGGTACTCCTGTTCTTCGAGGTACGTCAGAAATCTTCCGCGAGTATATTTGTTTTTATTAAAAATCGCAAGGAAAAATATATGTCCTTTTTTGTAGTTCGAGCCATCGATGGTGACAGAGGTATAAACAACAAGGTTAGCTACCGTATTACGAAGGGGCCAAGTCAGCTGATGGACATCGACGCAAGGTCCGGCTATGTTTTCACCAGGGCTCATCTAGATCGAGAAGCGGAGTATAACAGCCAGGGTGCTTTCATATTGGAGATCACTGCGACGGAGATTTCAAAGGTCGTTCCAGCGCCGTCGGTGACTACCGAGGTCACTGTCATTCTGACGGACGTCAACGACGAGACACCGACGTTTCGCAGTCCTTCGTACACGGCTGAGATAAACGAAAACGCGCCTCTTAACACGCCTGTAACAATGCTTGGAGACGCGATACCGGAAGTCTATGATCATGATTTGGTACGATACGATTCGAATGTGATGCCTTCTGAAAAAATTATGGTGCACTTCATCCTCTTTTTGCTGTGCAGGGAACCAATGGTACCTTTACAATGTTCATCGACGATGACCAGGGGATATTCGAGGTGACACCATCTCGCGGTATTAATGAAGCGACATTTCTCGTCCGGGTCAAAGATTCCTTGAAGTTGGATTTCGAAGAACGAACAGGTCAGTCAGTCAGGCTGTTTTCATATCATAACTTACTTATTTCATCAACAATTCCAACGATGAATCAATGAATTTCAATCGTAGTTGTCAACTTGACCCTTGTCGCCAAAGAGGTTCTGACTTCCGGAGCCAAGTACAGCGTTGCTCCAGTGACTGTCTTCATCCGAGATCAAAACGACAACTATCCCGAGTTCACCAACGCAACTTATGAGGTCTCGGTGCCGGAGAATTGTGAGGTTGGTACAACCGTTGCTTGGGTTCAAGCTATGGATCAAGACAATGGAAATTTCGGGACCAGGGGTGTCCGTTACACGAATCTAGGAGGAAGCATCGCGCATATGTGAGAATTGCTGCATTGATAATGCATCACTGGGCTGTTAGAAACTCGGCTGTTATTATCTATTTTTTGTAGGCTGATCATGAACCCCGTTACCGGTGTGATTACGGTGAAACAGACAGGTCCAAGTTTCGACCGAGAATTAGTCTCCAGACACTTTCTCACTGTAGAAGCTCGCGACGATCTCGGCAGGGGCAACAGAAACAGCGCACAGCTAATAGTCAGCATAGATGATATCAACGACAACCCTCCCGTATTTTTGCAGAACAAATACGAAGCTGTGTTGCTTGAAAACGAGGATAACTTCGAGTCTCCCCTTATCGTGGAAGCTTTTGACATTGACTTGAACGGTTAGCATCGTTCGAGATCTTTGGTGGTATAATCTTACAGGGTAGAGTAGCAGAAATGAACTTCTTTATTTTGCAGGCACGCGAAACAGCGAGATCATCTATGCCCTTGTGGCGGGCGAATTTTCGTTCAATTTCACTATTGACCCGAAACGAGGAGTGATCAAACCTGCGCATCCCATGGACTATGAAGCGTTGCCCATCAGTCAGGGACACAGAGAAACGGCTATAAGATCCCTTCGCTTGACGGTCAGAGCCCGGGACATGGGTACTCCCAGCCTTAGTTCAGATGCTCCTCTGACCGTCTATCTCAAGGACGTGAATGATAACACTCCAGCTTTCGAAAGGGCACTCTACAAGAAAAATGTGCCGGAAGATGTGCCCGGTGGTACATCGATATTGCAGGTATTAACAAGCGACGTTATTTTAAATCGCTTTACTCATTAATGTCAAGTCACATCTCAATAACTCCTTATGATGCAACAGGTGAAGGCTTGGGATAAGGATCTATCGGCCCCGAACAACAAGATAGTTTATCGTATCCAAAGCGGTGCTGGGGACAAATTTATAATAGGTCCCGAGAATGGCATCATCAGTGTAGCACCAGGATCAAATTTGGATCCGGATTTGACGTCACCGAAAACGATGCGATATACGTTGGACGTGATTGCTATTGACAGTGGAACTGAGGTTCAACGAACCGCCAATGTTATGGTGAACATCACTATTATTGACGTCAATAACAAGCCTCCGGTGTTTATCGACCCAGGAACTGTAATTGTTAGGGAAAACACTCAGGTCAGTGATTCAATCGAGTTATGAACTCGTAAAATGACTCGTGACAATTGAAATATTGAATTCTTGTATACAGGTTGGTGCCTATGTCCATCGCATTGTTGCTAACGACCCCGATATTGCGCCAGTTTTACGCTACCGAGTTGATCCAAACTCTTCAGTAGCCAGAAACGAGGAAGGAACTTTGATCCGTGTTCAAGAGTACGACTATTTGGCGGCCTTGGAGCTGAACGCGTTGGACGGCCTCTTGAGGGTTGTCCGAATCCTGGACAGAGAAAGAGTGGAGCTGATTCGACTCGGTCTGGTTGTGGAGGATCTGGCTTCAATAAAAGGACCGCAAACAGCTTCCGGTGTGTATTGGAAAACTTGAGTGGCATTTGGGGTGGTTCGATCCCGGTCTCACTTGTCTTACAATGAAATTTTGCTTCACAGGAACTCTGACGATTGTAATCGAGGACGAAAATGACAACAACCCAAAGTTTCGCAGACCTTTCTATAGGCGGTCGGTTACTGAGAACAGTAAAAACGGAGTCGGTATAGCGAATATTGTTGCCGATGATGCAGACAAGAATCGAAGTATTACTTACTCCTTAGAAGGGCCTAAGGAGATAATCGAACTGGTACACCTTGATGCTGAAACTGGAGAGATGGTTGTAGCCAACAAAATTGACCGCGAACTCTACTCATGGTTAAATCTTACCGTCAAAGCTACAGACTCGGGCATACCACCAAGGTAAAGATTCCAAAATTCATCGACTTGGACAGGTTATAAAATTGTGTATAATTTATAGATCTAGCCTGGCTGAAGTGTATGTTCAAGTATTAGACGAAAACGATAACAATCCTTACTTCGTGAGCGAACTAAACAATTTGACGGTCCGTGAAGACGCGGCGGTGGGAACGGAGATTGCGGTCATTGAAGCGATGGATCCAGACAGCGGAGATTTTGGCAGAGTAACATATTTGCTTGATCGCATGGCTTCTCAGGTAAGCATTTTCTAATTTCTACCATTGAATGAATACTTTATCAGTCTGATGTGCAACTCATTTTCGGTTGTCATTAAACAGGGAAAGTTTGCTATCAACTCTGAAACTGGATCACTCACCGTAGCCGATGCTCTAGATTGGGAAACACGGAGTTCCTATTCTTTGGTGATCGAAGCCTGGGACAATTATCAATTTGGCTACACAGCTGGAGAGTCTAGAAACGCCTTCAAGCAGATCCAGTAAGATTCCTTACACTGCTACCTGAGCAACATTGATGTAATATCTTTTCGTATCTCGAATGAAATTTACTCTTCACACAGCGTTACTGTACTTGACGTAAATGACAATTCTCCAACCGTTGAAGTACCAGAGACGTGCGTGAGTATCTCTGAATTTCATGAGATCCGGGACGCAGTTACCGTTATCAAAGCCAAAGACGCCGATGATCCGCTGACGCCGAACGGTCGCGTGATGTTCAAAATTCTATCTGGCAACGAGATGGGTGTGTAGCTCTGAAAACCACGCTCAACGTTAGCCAATTATTACAATAATTGAGATTACATCTTCGGTTGTAGGCCTCTTCAACTTGGAACAGACGGATTTCTGGACCGCCAGAGTTACAGCACGACGATCATTGAAGGGACGCTTTGGAAATTACAGCCTGCATCTCGAAGCACGAGACTCGGGGAGTCCGGTCAACAAGGTTGAAGCAACTCTCCATATTTGCGTTTTGGACTACAACGACAACGCCCCTGTGTTCATCAGTCCTCAGCATAATACTACTGTTCGAGTTGCTGAGGTATATAGAGTTTGTCATTTCCATGTTGATATAAGCTCCATAATTGGAGTGAATACTTTCGAAGTTGTCGATATTTTCAGAACGTCACCGTAGGATCGATCGTCGTCCAGGTTGAAGCAACGGACAGTGACACTGGCCTGAACGGAGAAGTGCACTATAGGTTGAAACAAGATCACGCTGGTCATTGGCGGACGTTTTTGATCGATGACAAAACTGGTGTCGTATCGTTGAGGCTTCCGCTTGATAGAGAAACCCAGAAGATTTACGAGGTACGGTAATTTCGATAATCCCCATTTGCCAAAAATGAGATTCTCTAATTCTCAAGTGGGTTTCATATTCAAACCGTTGCATTAACACAATACCTTCATAGATTCGTGTCGAAGCTTATGACCTGGGAATACCTACACCGCTCAGTTCCGATCTCGACTTAATAATCTATGTCAGGAACATCAACGATTACGAGCCACAGTTTTTGATCGATGTCTTCAACGTTCATTTTACCGAGGAGATGGCCGCTGGCTCGGAAAGCGTTATTTTACCGGAGACTATCGATAGGGATGAGGTTGACGACCTAGACGATCCCCCGAGTCAAGTCTGCTATTTCATAGTCGGCGGTAACGATGACGAGACCTTTAATCTGGACCACTATTCTCACGAATTAACAGTACGACGGAATTAAACCTTTTATTTCCCCGTAAATATGATCGGAAAAAAGAAACTGTTTCGTATACTGATTTACAGGCAGCTAAAAAACTTGACCGCGAAGTGCAAGAGGAGCATCTACTGCTGATCAAAGCCACAGAAGACTGCAACACGATACCCGCTAACGAGAGTTTCTTCGACGCGGCTGACGACACGTTGCTAAAAGTGGTCGTTGAGGTCAGCGACATCAACGATAACCCACCGAGATTCATCAGACGAGTTTTTACCGGCGGAGTAACAACGGAAGCAGATTTCGGAACACAGTTTATGCAAGTCAAGGTAATTAGTAGGAGTTGATTTATTGTAAAAGCGGTCCGAGGATCGATTTAAAAAGGTACTTGATTTTTCCAGGCTGTAGATTTGGACGCGGGTGACAACGCAGCAGTCAGCTACTATCAGATTGGTAAAATTCAGATGACACTGTCCGAGGGTCTCGATGATGTCAAAAATCAACCGTTTTTGGTGGATAGAATCACCGGCGCAGTAAGCCTCAACTTCGATCCTCAGCGCGGGATGAAAGGATACTTCGATTTTGTGGTAATTTCATTGTTTCACAAGCAGATATCGATGGAACTTAATACTGATCACAATAATAACTCTGCAATTGACAGGTACTAGCAAACGACACGGACGGCTTGAAGGACGTGGCGCGAGTTTTCATATACTTATTAAGAGAAGATCAGCGGGTTCGATTCGTTTTACGACAGCATCCACCGGAAATTCGTCAAGGGATTGAAACATTCCGCGAGTGAGTAAACAATCAACAGTACAGATAAAAATGTCACACGTGATGTCGAATCGCTTGAAATAATTTGCCGATCTTTCGCAGAGTTTTGGGTAACGTGACAGGCGCCATAGTTAACGTTGACGACTACAAGATCCACGAAAATCAGGACGGGTCAGTGGATCGAACCAGAACTGATCTTTATATTCATCTGGTCAATCGTCAGGATAATTCGATTCTCGAAGTATCTGACGTCTTGGCACTGGTGGATCGGAACATTGAGAAGCTGGACACTCTCTTCAAGGAGTTCAACGTCCTTGACACTCAGCCAGCCCAGGCGCAGGCTGTTGTACAAGTAGAACAAGCCGGAACAACCCTGTGGCTGTTGGCTTTGACTCTGTTCCTTGGGGCGTTGTTGATACTCTGCATAGCATTGTGCCTGTCGCAGAGAGCATCGTTCCGACGACAGCTAAAGGCAGCAAAAGCATCGCCGTTCAGTGAGTCTCTCTTCTTTGGTTTTTATATTGTGAATTAAAAAGTTGGTTGTTTAACCAGTCATTTATTTTCAGGCACTACCGATTCTGAGTTCATCCGCGGTCCTGGACGGGTACCAAATACGAATAAGCACAGCATGGAAGGGTCCAACCCGATATGGATGCACGCTTATGAAAACGAGTGGTTTAAGAACGACGAATCTTTCAGGTGAGTACGAACGCGGTCGCATGATATTGTGAGGAAGTTTTACTGACGGCGAGAAATAAAATTCTGACGCTTTATCACAGTCACATGTCCGACAGAGATTCCCTCGACGAAAATGCTCTGAACAACGAAGATACTATGAACGAATCGAACCTCAACGACGTGCAACGGCGCGACAGCAATCCCTATTACATTCAACCAAGGACCGGTTCTCTGGCAAGGTAAGAATCAATTCAAACGTACATAAATATTCTAAGAGAATGTTTCTCATCGATTGTATTTTTCAGCAGCAGCATAGACAGCGGTACTGAAGAACAGAACGACCTGGGCCGAGAACCAGGCCCCTTTCGGGCCCATAACCCAGTGGTTAATAATCCCCTGGGGAAGAAATTGGAAACTACTGAATTGTAGTTTTCGTATGAGATATTTTTTACAAGTACGGAGAGTGTGGCTTAACAATCGTACTCTACGGTCTTCATTGAAATTTACAATGTTTGATTACACCAAATTTTCTACGGTGTGTACGGTTAGCGATTATGGATATTTATTAACTTAAGGTTACCTATCCCAATGTAAATAGCTGGCATCGTTATATTATTACTGTTTTATTTATTTATTCGAACGAATTGTATCTGTAATTCTTTACGAACGTTTCACACGAAATTATTGTGTTTTTGTTTCTGTTTCATTTTTATAGTTGTTACGGTAGCACCAAAGAGAAACCCTGTTTTTTATTTATTTGTTTTAATTTAAACCAAGTATAATAGTAAAAGCCAGGTAAATTCTTTTTGTATGACTTTTGGAAAGAAAACAACAAAAGAAAGAAAGACTTCTGTAATATGACATCGACTTTACGATTAGAATAACGAATAGCTTATACACAACCACGTTGTAGATAATATTTTGTAATTTAAATAATGGTAATTATAAAAAAATAAACTACGCTTCAAGCTCATATCCCTTGTAATACCGATTATCGCACTCGTAAAGACGATTAAGTTTAGCAATATCGAGTTTACTGACTCGAAATCTTTGACCCATATTCACGTCCAATGGAGGATATTTTGCGGTCAACGTCGGGCTTTCATTTCTACTGAAGGCCTTATCACTGTAGTGCATAACACTATTAAGGTCGTAGGGCATACCAAGAGTATCGGTTTCGTCCCACGTCCTTGGTTCAAAGTTGCTTTCCGAACCTGAAAATGCATTGATCGAATCGAAGCGTATCGAAGAGTCTCTCCTTCCTAACTAGATAGGGATTCAGGAGGATGATCTAACAGGGCAGTTGAATATTAGCGCAACCACCTTACCAGGACGAATATTTTCCCAATGAACGGTGACATATTCATCTCTATCAGGACGAGCATGCTCGTGCCAAAAACCCAACGAATGTAACACTTCGTGCTGAATCTGCCCTCTCCTCTCACATCCGGGAGCTGATACGTAAATTGGCATTTCACCTCCGAAGTTTCTGATGAAATAAGGAAACGCAAATCATTCTGTTGATTTCGAAGTACGAGGGTTGTAAACACTCACCGAAGATCTGCGTAGCCAACTGCTGAGGCGCAAATCTTGGCGTAATTCTTGAAAACAACGAAGGTAGGCTCGTCAGTTCTCTCCCGAAATTGGATGCACGTTTTAGATGCCAAATCTCGCAAAGCGGTTTCCACGTTAAATTTTTGTAGATCGTTGAAATCCTTGCTGAACGTGTAAGGAAATATTTTGTTTGGCCAGAGCTCTGATGGTTTGCGAACAAGATTCTTGGGCTGGAACATGGAGTTCGCAGCAATAGCATAAATTTTTAGACGCGTATGTGACTAGAGAGTGATCACGCGGCATGTAGGTCAATACTCACACGCATATTTTTCAATGAGATGATGTCTCCCTCAAGAAGACTTCCTTCATCAACGAATCTACTAGTTCGAAGTCCGGCCGTCATATCCAAGTCCAAGGGTAGGCATCCGACGAAACCAATTATACACAGAGGTACGAAGTGCCGAATAACGGGATTCATTTCTCAGCTCGGTTGGATAACGATGTCGACCGAAAGAAGAGGGGTTGAGAAAAGAACGAGAAAATAACTGTCCGCCTCTTTATATAAACGAGAATACAACGAGACCCCTACTTTCCGTTCACAACACGTTTTCCTCCCGGCCTTCCGCGTTCGATAAGCTAATTAGAATAGATATTTACAAACACCTTGATGAAACACTAGCGTCAAATTCAAACAGCCACCATTAGTCTTGTGTATTGCATTATCTCGTACAATATGTCTCACCTGCGGTGTGTCGACTATAGCAGAATTATCAGAAATGGATATCGTAATATCATAGCACGTTCAAACATAGAAATGACTAATAAATTCGGAATTGAAATCACCCTTCGAAAGTGGAACAAAGTGATTAGCGGCCGATGAATGTGCCTCGGTTTTCCTGCAAGGCGGAAAAATATATAGATGCACGTTGCAATGCCCTAAAGGCAATTCAAAAAGATTTGGGCTAATCTTCTGTTATTACAGAATGCTGTGGTGATTAAAAAATTTTCGCAATCATTTTCTTTCTAAAAATTTCTCCGAAGTAACTACTAGGCGTCTTTCAAAACCGCTCGAAATTTAGTCAAGAATCAAGAGAGATAAGCTTTATTTTTACGGGGATTCTTAGTGACCGGAAACTTTTTGTCATAGAAAATAAATGTAATTAACATTTATAGAAATACAAAATAATGCAGCGTTTGTCCAATGTAAATAATTTTGAACCATTGATCTCATGTGTAGCTTATTGTTAGACTAGCAAGTCAACGAGTAAGTTTCTGGATGTAAAACCACGATAAAAAGTAAAAATGACTTGAGCCAGACCGCGGTGGAGGTAACCGGAGTGTTCAGTGGATTGCGGTACGTGGTCGAACAAAGGGATTAGCATAGTGTGCCACGCAATGCTGACGTCCAGGAAGGAGATAAGCTTCCCAACTTCTCACCCCTAACGCCAGCCTTACGTAGTTGCGAAATATTCGCCGCCCCCAGAAGCATTATTCTGAATTTATCTCGCGTCAGTTACCCTACGGCTAGCAAGAATATATTTGCAACAGAGCAGAAATACAGCGAGCATTGGTATTTTGTGAATTTACACATATATATATATATATAAAAACATCATTTCGGCCTCATGGATTGACGAAGCAATTGAAAACCTGTGTTTTAACTGCATGGTTAACAGATTGCGTGAAGGGAAACGTAAGTTAAAGATACGGGTAATTGGATATGAAGTTTTGTAGAACATGAACTTAAAATAACAGTGCTCAATAAATATTTGAAATTGAGCTTTGCGTTCGGATTCCTGTTTTCTGTGCATTGGAGTATTCAAGAAATAACTTAATCTGTAAAATGTTCTTTTCTGGATAATGTGGAATTATCGGTCCTTAATCTTACTATAAGTATAGTTGACCAGGTATATCTACTTGCTTTTCAAAGCGAAGGCTATTGGATACTACGGAGTAAGTTTTCGAAACTGATTGTGCAACACAAAGAACGTCGGAACCCTACCGATTCGGGATATAGCGTCAAGTTTCATTCTATCTAATGACCCACGTTCTGACTCACCGCTCTACGCAAGCGTTTGTATTATATCGATATCTAACTTCCCACGTGTTCGGCGACCTGCGAAAGCAATAAGTTCACTAGTTTAGTCGAACGTGGTTCACGGGTCAGAGACGTCAAGCGTCGAAGAGCATTTTTTTTCTATCAAAAAACAACAAAACTCCTTGCTTTTTCATACTTGAAGGCAAACGATTCGTGGCAATGTATTCGAAGCTTACCTTAGAAATCCCAACAGTATTTATGTGAAAAATCCAAGGATGGGACGATCGATTCATAAATTTCAGAAAATTCTAACTATTCTGACAGTTTATAAATTGAGTCTTAAAAAAGTGTGTGCAGGTACCCGGCGTAATCGAAAGTAGAGCAAACCGACGAGCTAAAACCCGATAAAAATCGTGACTTACGAGGGTCGGGGTGAGAGAAATAAAGCGAAACACGCTCCGATATATACAATACGGTGGTTTGCTGGGGGTAACGTACGATTGGTCAGTCGGGTAGTGTGACGTCGGTCAGAGGGATGGAGGGTTGGGTTTAGCGGGAAGGTATCGGCGGGGTTGAATCCGGTGACAAGGGTTAGCGGTCTTTCACATGCCTCGGAACGGCGACCGAGGCGACTGTTCGAATACCAAAATGTCCGACCTGGACTACGGCTGACGGTAATTAGACGCGAGTGCAAGTCTGTCGGGACGTTGAAGAAGAAATCTCATGACGTGCACCAAGATCAGCACCGGTTCAAACCAAAGAAGCCTGAACCCCGTGCCATCGTAACTGATAATCAAAGTGACACAAAAGTGATACTAGTTGTAATAGGCTACGTTTTATAAAAGAACTTTTTAATAATGATACTGTTGCACAAATTTTATGATTAAGAAAATTTAGCCGTTCGTCTTACTTTTTTTTATATATGTATTACACCGAAAAAAGATTCGCACTGAGAAAAACTCTGGCAAAGTGATCTGTAACAGCTAGATTGAGACTCTAAATTTCTCACTTTCTAATAAGTTTGAGTTTCCATGTTCGATAATGTCTACGTGTAAGGCTGTTTGTAGTAAATTTGGAACTCTGTTTACACCTGCGCTGCTGATAACGTGAACTAACTCGTCAGGTAGGACATATCAGTTGAATATCAAATCACAACTCTGACCAACTTTCGTGCCATGTGTAACACAATTATTATTACCATTATTTTCGTAGCCCACTTTTTCGGACTTCGTGTCTAGGATCGTGAGCTAGACACTTGAGGCGAAATAAAATTCCTGAAATATACGAAGGATGAGTCGAATTATTCGATAGACGAGCGAACCGCCAGCGCTGCCCGGCGCGATAGAAAACATAGCGAAGTAACGATGACACGCCATCCCCCGTAGCTTAGATATCCGATCGCCCCACATTTCGCAATATATCGCCTTCGGTGAAAATAACCCTTCTTCGTATCTCCGCAGGATTGAACACGTGAACTCTATCAACTGCATTGTCAGGGAATTGTTGCTAAAGTTCTGCCTCTGGTTTACGGTCGTCTGACACGTGCTCTCCAGTTGAAACTTTAGTTGCAGAACTTGCAGAACTACCAACGGCTCTTTCACTTTCAATTATACCTGTGCTTGCTTCATTCCGCAACCGTACGAACACTCGGTTTCGACTTGTTGATTTTTGGGACACGATTTGGCACATCGATCGCTGGTTCATACATATGTACATAGCTAAGCTGGCGATTGAACGCGATAATTAAATAACCACAGCTCGGAGTGTCTAGCTGGCTATTCATGGTCGCGTAAATGAACAACTGTGCAAGCAAGCAGCCGTATTTACGTCAATCAAAGGATTTACGTTTCATTCTTAAAACCCGGTGGAGGCGTATGATTGAAGAAATAATAAAAGTGTATACTGTTGTAATTGTTTGTCGATCGATTTTACCTGCTGAGAAATTCAATTGAATAGCCAGAGCCATTTAAGTAATTGGAAAATTTGCGAGGCTCGTAATTGAAGTCTGTAGGCAAAAAGCGACGCGACAATTTTCATCCGGCAGCGAGAATCCGACGAAAATAATCACGCTGACGTAGGAAAGCTGAGGCGTTAAAATAAGATGGTTTAAAGTGTACTGATCAATATAGGGCTAAACATTTGACCTGTTTCTTAGCTGACTTACAACTCGTAACTAACGCCCGAACAGTCACGCACTGCTTACCCTGGCTCACCGTCACTCCTGCAGCTCTGCCTCTAGTGACGGATTCAATTTTTACTCGTTTTATGTATTCTTTGCCATCACTTTTGAACGAACGATAATTGAGCAGCACACTCGCTGTTCCTCGTCTAGTCGATCGATGTAAGATTGCGAAGAGAAATCTGATACTATGGCGGTTACCAAACAGCTATTGAACGAGTAGAACTGGACTTGTTACTGAAGTTGTCAAAAGTCGAGGATAATTAACTTGTTCTGAATAAATTACACTGTGTGTTCGAGTAGAATGTTGGTACCAGTGAAGCATTCTATGTCAAGTTCGATGACGTACATATAAGGTCGTACCGGCTCGTCATCGCCCAGAATATTGGAAAGGTATTTTGGCACCACGAACTTTTCGGCCTCTTCGTTTATTCTTTCGAGTCACCCGAGCACAATGGGCTCAGTCATGAGCCTGGGAAGACCTTAGATCTAGGCAGACGAGTATAGTAGGCTTTTGATCTCTAGGTGAAGGCCAACCAATCGATGCTTCGATTTGGTTGACCGAGTTTACTACAAACCGACCCCCGACAATTAAGCGGTTTTGACATAGAAAATCATCAACTCAGGGCCGCGCGGACCGAATTATCGAAAACTGTCACTTCAATCTAAAGTGACATTAAATCTAGCTTAAAAATACTTTTGTCTTCTTTGCGATAAACATTTTATGCTCTCAAGTCTCGGACGTGGAGGTATAAGGATTTTGTTTGTTAAGTTTGTCGGTCTCATTCTCACACAAAAGGAACACCGAGTTCACGCAGCTTTTGCTATCGGCCAATGAATTTCCATGAAGAAATTTTGTCAAGTTACAAATTTAGTTACTTCGTAGAATGGCTTTCGGGCCACGTACTAAAGAGGAATGGACAGTTAGATAGCGTTCAATCTCGTGCCAACAACTGTACAAGTTCATTTTGCCGTGTTTTTCGATTATAACACAGTGAATTGCACACGTAGCCGAAATTTGAATGAGGCAGGTCCGGCGACTATGATCGAGTGAGTCGTGAATAAATTTCCATTCCTTCGCTACCGGTGAGAAAACAAGGCGCCACCTAATCACCTACCCAAATGACTGTGATTATTATACATTAATTTACATTTTGCCTCTGCCTTGGAAACAAAGAAAATCTAAAATAAAGTCTCGTAATCAATCTACGTACCCTAATTCATTCCCTGGCTAAAGTCTCAGTCCTTCTTAATTTAAAATAAGCGGTAGGTGTATAAATGATAAAGTAGACGTCAGCTGGCTTGGCAAGGGTCGATATTTTTCGGAGCGAAGACCACTAAAATAACCATTGATTACCACCGGACAGTCCAACAACCTTGACATCATTTTGTTGGTGTATTGACGGACCGGCGTAGCAATTCGCATATTTTTTGATTAGATTTAGACGATGTTATTAGTACACGTGTACGTAAGCGTAATTGCGTGGTTACTTTTTATAAAATTCCGCTAACCTCGTACGTCCTACAGCAGTTTGCGACAGGATCAATTAACCTAGATTATCAAAGCAGATATTGAAACGCCGAAAACCTGACGGCACTAGGATCCATTTGAATTAACCGAAACGTGCCAGTGAAGCGTTTGCAGTTTTTAATCAACCGAGCACGAGCAGGTTGACCACAGTGAGCTAATCCGAGTCGGAACGCGACGCGAATTGCATCATCAATAATTTCTGCCAGGCAGACTGGATTAATCAATAATTCCAAGAGTTCAATAATCCATCAAAACATCACCGGCAGTACATGTATAGGTAGGATTCTTAGAAAGATTAGATATAGCGCCGAGCATGATTGCCGTTTTACACGATGGTTACGCACGAATCGAGCAAGTATTTGACCTGTGACCTATGACCTGTAACTCGAAAAATCGTCTGGAAATGACCAGCAAGGGAGAAACGGCATATCACGCAAACACCCAAGGCGGGCAGCCGAAACGAATAAATTATTCGCACGACCCGAAACCGGAAACGGTCGTAAGATAGGCGGCTAGAGCTGTGAGTTGGAAGTTCAGCAACCCCGAGTACCGTGGAGTGGTGCTTACGTCGTATAAAGATTCGGAGAAATAACAGAGGACCGTTAATTAGGCATGAGAATTGATCCAGTTGAGGTCAACTCAACCACTTGTCAAGTACAAGCGTCGTTGCCTTCTCCTCACGCGATGCCGCGTGCCCGCCAAGAAAAAGAATCCGATCACTTTTGCAGGACGTACTCGTACTTGAAATCGAAGTAACATTTGTACAGGAGAATTCAATCAAGGACATGATTTTTTTCAACGAGTTTACAGCCGCACGATTGTTTTCAGGATGCTTTTGGCAAAAAGATGGCTAAATGCATGGATTTATTTCGTATGCATTTGGGAATTGGCAGCCGGGTCGCGTCCGCAATTTGATACTTCCACTAATATGGGTCTGGTGCTCGTCCCGGCCGACGCAGAAGTAGACTCTGTGATATTCAGACTTCGGGCAACTGATCAGGATGCAGATTTTCCACTGGTATTCGATATAACGGGTCAGTGTGTTATGTCAATTGATTGCTATTATTGGAAAGGAAATCCAGTAATCGAATGATACGATACTTTAGCTGCCGTCCAGCCAATCGTTCGGATCGAAAACCTGCCTTGTACTCTGTACAACAAAGTCTGCCAGGCCAATGTGATCCTGACACGGCGACTCGTCCCTGGACGTCTCCATGATTTCGCGGTTCGAGTTAAGGATTCGAAGGGTGATTCGAACTCGATGCAGGCCACGATATCCGTCACCAACGCGTCGACACCCCGAGACATGATCTTCCCACATGTGCCGTCCATTATAATGGTCCCTGAGGTGAGCTCGTCCGACGTTATCTCATCGACGTGATAACACCTTGTAAGTTGTGACTGACTTTTTATCGACAGGACACCAAACCCGGCAAGGAGTTGGATTATCTGCTCGTGCGTGCGAATCCGTGGCAGGGAAAACCGGTGTACATTGAGTTGTGGGTTAGTATTGTTGTTGTTATTACGGAGAAATCATCTACGATAATAAGCTGAACAACGGATTTATAATGGATTACCCTATCCAGCAACCCAAGGAACTTTTCACCATACGGCAACGACAAACGCCGACTCAGACTAGAGGGGTTATAACGTTGATAGGAGAACTCGACTTTGAAACCCAGTCAATGTACACACTGACCATGTATGCGACGGTGAGTAGCGTCTTATATTTTTTCTTGATCTGTGTTTAGCCTTGTCTATGGCAATGGAGAACATTTGGTGTCTAGGATCCTTACACAGAGCCGGGAAAGGATACGAGAAATATCGCGGGTGTCCACGTGGTTGTGATTGTTCAGGATGTCCAGGACGTCCCTCCAGTCTTCACAATCGCTCCCCCCTTGACCAGAGTGAACAATTCTGTGAAGCCTGTTAGTAGAATACATAATTTAAGTCGGCTGTGACATTGAGAAACGAATTAATTATTTAAACTTTCGTTCTGAAGGGGGATGTGATTTTGCGAGTTCACGCCGAGGATGGTGACAAAGGCACGCCTCGTGAGGTCACGTATGGTTTGGTCTCGGACGGTAACCCTTTAACACCGTTCTTTAACATCTCCGAATGGACTGGTGAGTTTATTCCCGCTGTTTTAGTTCATTTGCCTTTCCAGTCCTTAAACTGACAACGAGTAAACGCTTTGGGAGACTAGTGACACTGAGTTACCGGACCTGGACTTTACAAAGCAAATTTCCCCCCTCCCATCTCAAACAACAAACGGCTTTGATTAAAAAACTCATTTTAAAATGTTTGCAGGGTGATTTAGAATTTATTATATTTCCGTAGCTCGATATTCCCGTTTGAATATTCGTCCATTACCGGCGAGGCAAGAGATCGATAAGAATTTCCTATAAAGAATAACGTGTACACCTACAGGGAGGAAATTACATGCCTGTATCACGTGATCTAGATTTTACCTTTACTATTAAATGTACAAACTTGAATAAATTGAAGCTTATCTTAGATCGCTAACGAAATAAGTATGTAATAGCTGTACACAGACATCTCGATTCTATAGGCTAATCAAGAACAGTTCTGGCCATTATACAGTTTTTCGCTAAAAAAAAATTCGCACCAGATTTAGTCGCATGTTTCATCGACCTTAGCTTTTCTTACGCATTGCGTGTTGCTTTCGTCGTAAAGATTAGGTCGAAAATAAATTACCCCTTGATCGAAAAAAGAGATTTACTTTTCTGGCCCTCAACTCACGCTGAGCTTAATTCGCTGCCAAGTTTGTATCGCCCCTCGATATTGAAGCCAAACGAGCCAAGAGAAAAAAGCTTTCTCTACTGAAACTAGAAATAATCCGGATGCGAAGAAGGTATACCGTTGTATTACTATGAGAAATCCAGCCGATGGCTCAGAAATCACGAGTTTCAGAAGAAAACCTAATTCGTGCTGCAGGGGTTAGGCAAATGAGTTCGAGGAAGGAGTCGCAACGTTATTGACCGAGCTATGTGGTCAGTCTTGGCCTCGTCGTAAGTTTCGCGATGTTATCAAGACGGCAAAGACGCACGCGACCGGCTACGCGGGCTTGCGGCTCACTGGCTATTATATAGTGGAATATAAAACAGACCAGAGGTTCATAATAATATATTCCGTACGCGTATGATAATGAGGCAACGCTAGGAGAGTGTAAAGCAGCTTCAAGGGTTTAAGCTCCTGTAATAAAAACTGCGAGTTCGTTAAGAATCGTGCTAAGTTTTCACTGTTTGAAACAGAAGGGTCGTAAAATAGGCTGGATGCAATCCTGTATGAGGCGCAATTATTACTAGCTGAGATCTTTGCAAAGTAACGAAGATTGTCGAACCATATCACGTAATGCTTCACAGGAGAAATCACGTTGGCACGACCCTTGGATGAGCTCACTCAAATTACCCACGTAGGGGCGCCAATTTTACTGACGGTGGTAGCTGAGGAGGTGCGTCGTTTAAGAGACGAACCTCCGGCGCAGGCGACTGTAGTAGAACTTGGTCTGCTCCTTGGAGAGCCAGGGAACAGTCCTCCCTACTTCGAGAGTGACAGGTGAGAGAATAATAGTGAGCTATGAACCGTGATACGTGTCACAGAGATTTAAACTCGTCTAACCCTCAGCTACATGGCGTGGATGGACGAGAATGCGACGCCTGGTACAATCGTGATGTTCGACAAGCCTTACTTAACCACCGTGCGAGACGAGGACATCGGGAAAACGGGCGTATTCGCATTGAAGCTTGGAAACAACAACGGGACTTTTGAAGTGACACCAACGGTGGCCGAAAGGGTGGCCAATTTCGTGGTGACGGTGCGAGACAATGCTCTGATGGACTTTGAGGCCCGAAAGACGGTCGAATTCACGGTGAGTATGGAAGAGGACTGGACAACCCGACCAAGGTCGACATTAACGCTTTGAACAACCTTGCAGATAATCGCTCAGGAAGTTGGACCTGCGACGAACCTCTCGACGTCGGTACCGGTCACCGTGTTCCTGAAGGATATCAACGACAACCCTCCGGAATTTGAAAAAGACGTATACGAGGTCACGCTCATTGAGAACGTGTCACCGAAGACGAGAGTTGTCCAGGTATAGTAGAGTCGACTGCTCGATGAAAGAAAATGCTCCGCAATGCTCCTGCGCCGTTTAATTCATAGCCTGATTGCAGGTGCACGCTACCGACAAAGACACCGGACTGTCGGGTAGCGTGCGGTACACCGGGATTATTGGACCTGGTAACGAGACCTTGACTATGGACTCGGAGACCGGGTTGATTGTCGTGGCCGATGGTTCACCGGGGCTGGATCGAGAGGTGACGGCGAGTTTGCGGCTATTTGTAGAAGCTCGCGACGAGAATGGTAGGGGACTATCGAGCACTGTGCCATTGATTGTCAACCTGCTCGACGTTAACGACAATGCTCCGATATTCGATAAGCCGATCTATGAGTTCATCCTGAACTCAGAGCAGACCAACTTTACCAGCCCAGCATTCATCAGGGTGATTTTCAACAGGATTCTTGGACAATTTGAGATTGTCATGGTCAGACAATTTTTTAACCATGTTTTTATCGCGTTTAGGCAGTCGACGCTGACGCTGAGCCTCCAAACAACGAGGTTCGGTACGAACTAATGCATGGGAATTACGGAAACAAATTCCGCCTGAACGAAGTAACCGGCGAATTAACACTTAGAGAACCGCTGACCAAATCTCGACGAAGGCGGAACAATGATTACGTTACATTTGCAACAAAATTCAAAAGCAATCTGCTGCAGACGTTGAACATGTACCAAAAAATTGGCAGTTCTACAGAGAAACCGTTGAGGATATGGAAGAACCGTAAAAAACGAGCGGCTGAAGATGTGGTGTATACTCTAACTGTTAGAGCCTACGACTTAGGTGGGTTTCTGAAGACTCAGGCGATAAATCTTTAAAATAGGTAAAATCTGACGAGTGTGATTGATTTCAGGAGTTCCGCACCTCTCGAGCACGGCGAAGGTGTATATTATAAACGCAACGCCGATGGGTGCACTCACGCTCATGTTGGTGGTTCCAGCGAAGGATCTCGACCCATTGCACACGACGGAAATTTTAGCAGCTATCACTGGCGGACGCGTAACCATCCAAGATATACGTCCTTACGATCAGCCTGGACAACCGAAAAACGCAACTTCTCAAGGAGAAAAGATGTCAGTATTATTGAAATGGAATCCAGAATACTCGGTAGTACAGGTGTTAAGTTTACTGTGGAATATTGTTTAACTAACAATTTTTCTCTTCCAGGAGTATAGTTGTCGCACGGGTCGAGCCTACTATGTCCGGTACGTTCCTCGTGGACATAGAAAAAATTCACAAAAGCTTGGTTGCGAACGGCATGAACATCGTGCCTGTTACCGACTCGAAGACCGATTCGTCCAAGGTAGAGAATACTCCTCCTGATGTTGGGAGCTCCGTTACAAACCCGATAGGGAACTCCGTTGTGAACCCAGTCGGGAGCATTTCCGGCAGAAATAATGGAAGTAATAGTGGTAGAGTTCAGGGAAATGCCGCTAGCACTGGCAGTGGCAGGGGGGGTGAGAATACTGTTGGTAGCATCGGTGAAGGGAGCAATGGTAGCGGCAACCGGGGTGACAATACTGTTCTTGGCATGGGCGGAGGTAACACTGGTAGCGGAAAAGAAGGTGAAAATACTATTGGCGGCATGGGTGGAGGTAGCAGTGGTAGCGGTAAAGGGGGTGAAAATACTGTTGGTGGCATGGGTGGAGGTAGCACTGGTAGCGGCAAAGGGGTTGAAAATACTGGTGTTGGTCTGAGTGGCGGTAGCACTGATAGCGGCAAAGGGTTTGAAAATACTGTCGTTGGTTTGAGTGGAAGTAACACTAGTAACGGCAAAGGGGGTGAAAATAATATTGGCGGCATAGGTGGAGGTAGTACTGGTAGCGGTAATAGGGGTGGAAATACTATGGATGGCATCGGTGGAAGTAGCGCTGGTAATACTGGAGAAGGTACAATTGTGAAAACTTCATTGGGAACGTACGAAAGTTCAGGTGGAAAGTCGAATATCGACACAGTTAATAAAACGACGTTGGCTTCAAACAATGAATATGTGAGTATGCAAGACATGCGGTCCTAGATAGTAGATTTCTGGAAATGACAATTATTCACGTACTTGCGATAATTTTTTCTGCCCGAACAATGAAGGACTATAATCGATATTTTAGATCGTATATAAAGCAGAGAATAAATTACTGCTCTGGCTTCTAATTCTCTTGGGGCTGATGATGTTGTTAGCGTTGTTGGGTCTGATTCTTTGCTGCATATGCCCAGGATGTCCATTTTACATGGCACCAAGAAAGAGACGGGTGCATTCGTTAGAAACTGTGAATTACGTAGAAGGAAGACCCAAGCGCCACCTTCGGAGGAAGCAAGAGAACGTCGCTAAAGGTAATTCCAGAGTCAAGATATAATTTCGAAGGAAGCATTACTCACTTTTTCAAGAATCATGAACACCGCTGAATTGCTGATTGCAATAACAAGCCAGTGTTCCCACGTTGAATGAAGGATTAAATAACATCTGTCTGCACATTTTCACATTTTCAGCTGAGTGGTCGGAAAAAAAGCAGGCCTGGAGTGCCGATCCAATGCGGCATACCTGGCAGTTCAATCGGCGCAACACGAAAAACCGGGGAATTGCCTCACTGCCGGGAGACGTGGCCGAGGTAAGGACATTGCAGGGTGCATCAAAGGCACCTTCGTTCCGGATGAAGGACGGTCCTCCATCCTGGAGGGTTCAAGACATGACCCAAAAGCGTCAAGACGAACGTCTTTACGTCGAGGACGTAGAGACAGGGCAAACTTATGACATTGGGGATGTGGATTCGCTGCGAAGACACGAAATGGAACGAGGTTCAGACGTTCTACGCCGCAGTTACCACCCGGCAGACGAGTCATTGCAATTCCCTCGCGAACAGCAATTCTACAGAAATGGTAACGCGGAGGTCCTTCGGCTGATAACCAGAGGTCACGAAAAAGACGACGACGTATCACCGCAAGCCCAACGGCCGATTACTTTGGTTCTAGATCAACAGGCACTTGGCTATCGAACTGACGGTAAAGACATTCTCCTGCGTCGGTTCATGGAAGATCAGAGGATACGACAGCAACAAGATATTCATGGAAGTGTGCAAGAGATCTCTGTAGACGCTTTAGAGCCCGGGAAACAGGGCAGCGGGCAGTTCCTTCAAAAACACGAAGTTCTTTTGGTACCCAGCAGTCTGGAACCCGATCGAAGGCAGCAGAGGGGAGAAAAATCACCAAGTGTTCAATGTCTGATTATCGACCACGGTGACCTGGAAGATGAGGAAGAGCTGAAGGTACGAAAACAGCAGATAGAAAGTAAAGAGGCGGAACTACAACAGCAGAGAAAAGTGGCCGCGGCGATGCTCGTCGGAACCGCTGTTGCCAAAGCTACTGAAAACGCTGAGCAACATGGATCTTTTCTGAATATTCCATCCTACGCTTCTCAACACGCCGAGTTGGCTAAACAGAATGCATTACTGACGCAGCTCGTGATGGACAGAGACGCGAGAACCCTCAGAGTTTCGGGAATAGACCCTGGTAATTATTTAGAGACTCAGAGTCTGCCGGGTCAAGTGGCAATTGCAACTCAAACTGACCGTACGGCGGCAACGCAAACCGATCACTTTACTCAGGTTCGAAGTAGAAGTGATAACGATGAGTCTGACGACGAGGTTAGGTCACGGAGGAAATCAAAGTCTAAGAAACGCTTTGGCAGCGAGCTGAGGAGGTCACGAAGCCTCTTAATGAGGTCACCGATCCAGGAAGAAGCTCGATCAAGCTCTGATACAAGAACAAATTTACTGCGCCGCAAGGCTAAAGACACACGAGAAGGCAGAAGAGCGACCCTGGAGCCAGAAGTACTTCGGGAGATATCGGATTCCCTTGACGAACATGCTAGCACACCGTCACTGGAAGAAAGACGAGTTGAAAATACAGAATCACGGGAAATGAAAAACGTAGATTACAAAAGCGACGAGCGTGCTGATCTGAACGGAGAAGAACTTAGCGAAATTCCAAGGCAATCGTCACCGGATGCTGGCAAGAACAAGTATCACAAACGTTCGCATGCGAATGCAGCTGTCGAAGATACGTCAGACACGCATAAGCTGGAAAGCAAGACCAAAAAGCAGCCCAGTCCTACTAAGTCCAAGGTCAACTTACCAAAGACTGAGATAAAGTCTGTTAGTTCGAAGAAGAGTGACAAGAAAGAAAGCGATACGACATCAAGCACCAAAAGCATATCTAAAAGAAAATCCACAGAGTCACAGAGCAGTAGCAGTGGGACGGAAAAAAACAAAAAAGTCAAGGAGGATAAAAAAAAATCTCAAAGTAAGTCGGGCCCAAAGCCAGTAATGCTCAAAACAACGTCCGAAAAGCCTAACAAGAAGAGTAAACCACGCGAACCAGAGGAGGTTCCTATCGCCAAGAAGCGAACATTGCTAAGGCAACTGAAGGCTAAGAAGATGAGTACCGAGAGTTCTGAAGTTGAGGAACTTCCTGATAGATCGCGGCACTCGAGTTTAAAGACAAAAAAGTCGAAGCATGATCCGACAAAAGCTAAAGGCATAAATGTGCTGTCTGATGAACCAAAATCACGAAGTTCAGAGACTGACCGTAGTCAATTACTTCCGCGACATCAACAATCCGACTCTTATTCAAGCACTGAAACGACGGAACAACACGATATTACCGCAGGCGAAAAAAAAACTTCAATTAGTTCTAAGGTGAAGGAAATAAAACAAGATGGCCAAAAAAATAAAATAGTTCAGGACTCGCAGACTCAAAAAACTCAGTCCGAGACACAACCGAGGCAAGAAGTAAGAAAGGATCCTGGTTCTCCGGAAATAAGTAAAAAATTGACGACTGACGCGGTACAAACAATGGAGATGGTTTCCGATCCACATCAGATAACTGGTAAAGAAAATTCTAATAAACCAAACGGCTTGAATTCAAAATTGGATTCCGATGCTGGAAAATTAAGTACAGTTTCAAAGGAAGGTCAACGGAAACCAACCACTTACGATGACGTAGGCAAAGTGGGCGTAGGATCTCAAAGTGAATCTGGAAAGTTAAGTCCAACACTTAATTTCGAGACACTGAAATCTGACGCTAATGGGAAAATTGAAACAGAACCAGCTGAACCCTCGGCCGATGAGGGTTCGAAAACCATCGACAAAATTTCAGATAAATCTAAAGAACCTGAGGTTAAGGTTTCAGAATCTAAAGTAAATACTGTAATAGAAAAACAACTTGAGCCAGGCAGTGAAAAATTATCGGAAAGCGATGACAAAATTTCACGTTATTTAGGAGAAGCTGTGCCGATTATTGTTGCAAATAATTCAAAAGTTGACAAAATTTCGTCACCCACAGAAAAGGGGTTAAAGCCAAGTACTACGGGAACTCAAGGAATTACTGAAGAGACTTCAGTGGAACCTGAGACAGGAAGACCTGATCTATCAGAATCGGCCGTAAATGTTGCACCAGTAGAAAAACAACCTGATTCAACTATCAAAGATTCACCCATGGCTGATGAGGATTCTCAAAAAATCACTGCCGATGCTTTACCAAAATCAGCGTCTCAAACTGTAGAAACCGATATCGATACTTTCTCTAAAGAGAAGCCCAAATCAATTCCAAAGGAAATGATAAAAATGTTTTTGGAGTCCGAAGCTGTGCACAGCGCTCGTGATTTACTACAGAGTTTTGTGAAAACAGAAAGTCACCCGGTGCCAAGCTCGGAGAAAAGTCTGAAGCCAGATATTAATGATGCTCTTGTAGTCGAGCTCTCCCAGGAGGCAAGGACTCATCAGGATACGCCAGGCGATGAAAATTCAGCCGAGAAGATAAAAGGTGATGGAGAAATTGGGCCAATTGAAGCCTCTACATCGTCAGCAGATCAAATTCGGGAGAAAAATGACGATGCGAAATCTAATTTAGTAGATTCCACTACATTAGCCGTTGCTACAACCTCCGACCAAATAAACAAGATTGAAGATGCTAATAAAACGATTGGTGGAAATCCTGAAAAAGCACCAAACGAAACTTCGTTGTTAAATAACGCGAGCATCTCGCCACCTGACGTTGCACGCAGTGAAACAAAGCGTTCGGATATCACTCGATCAGAGGTTGACCCACCTCAAATGGAACAAAAGAGTGAATCACCAAAGAGAGATAAAAATGAGCTCGAAAAGCTCGAGTCCACAGATATCACAAATGAGAGCTCGATTGCAGGACCAGTTGGAAACATTGAAAGTTCGAAAACAGACAAATCACTTTTGCCGACGGATAACTCAAATGATAAAAGTGAGAATGAAATGATCGCGGCAACAAAGAAGGAAAAAGAGATAGAAGTAGATCAACATAGCTTCCCAACAGTATCTGATACCAAAGATAATGATATGAAGTCGCCAGAGCAAAACCTCGCACAAGTTTCTAACGCGAGCGATATTCCGGAAAGAGAATCTCCTTCGTTTTATGTCCTATCGGGTACGTCATCTCCAGAGGGACTTGATTCCAAGCAAGAAATACGCGATAAAGAAATTGCGTCTGATGAATCTTCACCTGAAAAAACCGCAGCTGTACCGGCGTCAAGTATTTCTGAGTTGCTTACTGCCACCGAGAAACGAGAAAAAGTCAATATTGAACCCAGCAAAATGCAGGGACAGCCTCTAAATTCAGCAAAGATACAATCCCAGGAGTGGTACAAACAATTACAAACCGGTGACACGTCTAGCGATTTTTCTGAGGTTACGCAACCATATCAAACGCCTCGACATCGATCCAAAAATAGAGATGGAAATGGAGAAGAACCTGCGAGCGTGGGAATTCCGGCAATAACGGCGCAGCTGCTTGACGAAGGAAATGATATTCCTCAGGCTGAACACGTGACACGATCAACTGACAAACGTCCAGATTCAAAAAAAAATGATAGTAAAATTCAGATGAGGGACGAAACGCCTGGTGCCTTTGCACCTGACAATCGAGATGATGAATTAACGCCAAGGTTAATTGCAGAAGAAGCGATCCGCAGCGGACTTGAAGAGCTTATCGCAACTTCCGGTGCCCCGAAGATGGAAAAACAAAGCTCAAAACAACCGTCGTCTAAAGCATCTCCAGAAAATGAACGAGTCGAGACGTCGAAGCGAAAGTCGACCAAGGATACAGGCCGGACTCCGTCGAGCGTAGAAAGTAAAAAATCAGTCAAGGAAAGAACTGGGAACGGTTCTCAACCGATAAAGAAGAACGCCGAAAGTCAGGAGACGACGAAGTTGCGTAGACCAAAGACGGAGCCTAAGGGTGGGAGTCAGCTTGAAGAGGATAAGCACCTGCAGGTGAGACCTCGTACACAGCGGGGAAAGCCAAGCGATCCTCGTCAAGAGCCGACGATCCAACGCTCGAAGCCGCAGGAGAGAGGAGGAGGTGATCAGGCGAGACGAAACGCGGAGGAAGCCAAATCCGAGGAATCGGACCAGTCGAAGCCAGCAGAGACGAAGACGGGGTACATGTCGAGGTATAAACAAAAGCGAGAGGAGATGGAACGGAGGAGAAAGGAGCTGAAGGAGGCCGCCGAGGAAGAGCAGAGGCCCCGCTGGCAGCGGAAGCCGCAACGTGCGCCAGGCAAGGAAGCCCCCAGGATCAAGGACATGCCTCAAGAGGTCAAGACACCGGAAGGAGCGACGCCGAGGACTCGTCGAAGGATCAAGCCTCTAGTGAACGCGGAGTCTGAGCAGCTAAGGGCGATGGTTAAGGAGGGACGAAAGCTCCGGAAAGCGGAGGGGGGCGACAGCGACGATCCCCCGGTTGAAATATTCGCGAGCGAACCACCTCGGCGAACATCTCCGAGTCATCGACCTTCGCACCAGCAGTCCAGCTACAATTACGAAAAAGTACAGCCCCCGTTTTACTTGCATCCACCACCGCCGGTCCCGCATCCGTCCCCGCAAGTTTCGCCGCTCCACGGATCTCAGGACTCAAAACGACCCGACGACGACCTCGATTCCGGAATCGCAGTCTCTTTGCAGGGGGGTACGAAGCTTCGCCATCAACAGCTCTTGGAGAAGAAAAGCGTCTTCGATATCGCGTATAGCGAGGCAGCACCGTCTCAGCTCAGAACAGACAGCACTACCCCGCCATCATGAATTTAGTTGAAGGATTTTGCGGGCGAATTCGTGGTCTGATGTGTTATCGTAATAGAAATGGAAATTTTATGAAAGATTTGAAACAGAAGTAAAGTCTACCCATTTTGTGCAATTCGAAAAAGGGAACATTTTTCACAGAGAATTTTTATATACGGATATGGTTTGTCGTAATACTCGTATAATTATATTATAGCGATAACAACTCATTGTCGGAAGAATAGAATATAAGATATTTTTATTCCCTAATATACCCGTTGTCTATTAAAAAATCAGCTTTGTCGATACTGACTATACATATAGTGTATACATATACATATATATACACACAGATTTTCAGGCATTGTACGTTCGTATAGCATAAGTACAAAAGTGGATACAGAAGTAAAAATGGCCCGATAATTTATTGATGAAAAGTATATGCATGGGTGTTATTTAAATGACCAATTTTGTACATCACGTATAGCAGATCGTTTTCCAGTATAAACAAATATTTAATGATCCCTGTAAATATAAATGAATAAAATCACAATTATACGTTTTATTCTACTGTGTTCAACAAAGTATCACCAGTCCCGTTGTGAAAAGTGAAATTTAAATTCTAAACAATTTCGCAACAATTTACTATCTCGGTTAAACCGACGACGTCGAATAACTCGCGGCCACATCCTGTTCTTCTGTTACAAAAATATCGCTGACTCTGACCTTACCCACCACAGCTTGGCTGCAGCGTACATACAGCAGTCGTTCTTACCCGACTCGACACGTCACAAGTTGGCAAGCGAATCGACGATTGCATAAACATGAGATATCGGTAGCTGGAAATATTTGCGTCGACAAAACTGGTTCGATATTATTGAATCTTCGATGTGCCTTCATTTGATTTGCATTGATTAAATGGTCCACTTAGCGAGTGTGGTAATTATAATATTCGGAATAATTGCAGAGAAGCCTGATTGTCGAATGTACTGGAAAGATTGATTATCGGTAATCAGTTTGTAATTGTCGTTTTTGAATTGCAGTTTAGCAAGATAAGTAGGTACGTTGCACATTTTGACGTCGAAAATATTGCGCGAGATAACTTAATCGGGTATACTTAGTGACCTTGCAAGAGTCAATCCTATCATGCCTGTTGGATCAGGCGACTCGTGACGTCACGGCTAATACAATTAATGAAGCAGTTGCGAAAGTTTCATCCTATACACCGACAGTCTATAACCGCGAAGCTGGCTTCTCGCGGTTCTGCAACTCTGTTAGAAAAATATCATCGGCCCCGACCTTACCTACGGCAATCGTGGCCCAGACTCGATAAGTTATTAACATTACCTCGTCATCATCGGCTGAGATGCACGTCTCGCTCTTATTGTTATAGTAAAAATAATAATTACCACCTAAAGTTTGGCAGAATGCTATCTATCGACTGCAGTTTGACACGTCGCGTCGGTTTGACGCCGATGTTGCGTCAGAAATTTAAAAAATAAAAAAATACCGGGTGCATTTAAAATTAAGAAACGATTTTGGATTTGGAAGAAATGTGAAAACAATAAGAGAGCTCTTCAGACTTTTTCGATAGGCAGTTTCACGGCTCGACTGTAATTTACTACACTTTATCTCCGGCAGGTAATCCTCCGGCTCAAACCGCAAGACACTGGTGTTAAGGTAGAGAGAGATTGTACGATTATATGACCGCCGAGTAGGTCAAGCAGTGAAAACGTTCGGTGCTTGGCTAGACCGCGAAGGCCGACCAACACGGACCAGCTCCCCGTTGGTTGTGCTCGCCTGGTTCGGATACTGTTCGCTTGTCGCATTTCCTTCTGGCGTTGACGCCACTATCTGGGCTGCCCAAGCCGCAAGCTGACTCGGATGACGTATGCCGAACTGACGATGAACGATCGACGCCAGCGGTCGTCCGCCAACATTTATTACATCATCACGTCCGGCGATAAACGCGCTCCTCGGAGTTGAAACAGGTCGCTTGTTATAGTTCAAACAATATGATAATGTTGTTGGTTTCAGGTTTCAAGTTTGTAGCGATTCGATGTAATAAGTTCGATTGCTCGTAGTCGAGTCACTCAGATTAAAAATTATTATTTTAACTATTTGTTGTTTATGCAAAGAGTGATTTCAGCCGTTAGAATAGTATTTCCGAGTATTTCAACGGCTGACATAATAAGTCGTGAAAATTTGTCAATTTCATGATCGATAAACTATAGTTACGATATTTTTCGGGTGTAAAACTATTCTCTATTCCCAAGATAAAATGGGAATCGCGATCTCTTATTCAATGAGATACATTCAAAGTGCGGGTGAACATGCGGAAGGAATAATAATCGATTATCTAATTTCAATCCTATGCTGAATGACAATTTGAATCACATACTTTGCGCTGGTGTTTGTCCCAGTAAAATTGTATATGCATTCGGTAACGATGCGTCAGCTTCGGCGTGGATTCCGAAGGAGAGCAAAGCCGAAGCTCGTCCAAGAGTAAAATTCTCCGATGACGAGCCCCCAACTCCGAAACTACGTCGTCACCCGATTACGCGAGGGGCTGACGTCGCGCGTGACGCTCGTAATGCAACTAACCTACCGTAAGCAGAAACACAATGGTGCATCAAACATAACCGAAGACCGGTAAATCTTTGTAACAGGAATTCATGTCCGTTGCGCTGGTCGCTCCTGCTTCACCCGAGTATCGAAATCGCGCGACAGCGTCCTCCGTGTGTGCGTCGAGCTTGGCAGCGATTACGGCTGTCTGCAGCTGTGCGCGAGACGGAGAAGGCAAGAATATGCACTGGCTACGTTGACGAGAAGGATGGAAGCCGGTCGTTGCATTAAATTTTTTTTCTCTTTGCCCTGAGAAGTTCAAACGAAAGCGCGGAATGCCGTCATGCCGTCAGAGAACGAAAAAGCTCGGACAGATTCATCAGCGTTTGAATAATTGATGCGTCGCCTACACATGTCGATAGGATTGAATGTATGTACATAGATGAATTTTGCCAAACTAATGGTCCAATTTGTGCTCAAAAGGTTTGGGATCAAAGCGAGAGAGAGAGACAGTGAGAGAGCTAAGCTCGATTCTTCCCGATGATGACGCGACCTCGCGACGATCCTCGACGACGACGGTTGGCTGCTTGCCTGGTACCAGCGGAGCTCGACGGATGGCCGCCGCTTTGTACGGATCCCTCGGGACCCGTCAGCAGATAAGTATACACGCGTACGTAAATTAGTCCGCCTGGTCCGCAGAAGTTTCATGCGAGTAGCTATTAATCCCGATGGGCAGGATTCATTAGTAGACATCAAAGGATCTTCAAAGAGATAATTACATCGAATTAACGGCCCCCTGCTATCGATCAGATTAAAGTAACGCCATTTTTTTCTTGATATTTAGATTGCATATCGAACTTCATCGAATGATTGATTGATGTGAAATTTGATTCTCCATCATCTAGTCTTCTTCCATGATTGCAACTCCCCAATGTGTCCCTAAGTCGTGAAACAAAGGCCTCTAAATCAGCGAATTCACCTATTCTTACTTTCCCTCGGGAAAAATTGATGGTGGGGAGCCGGGGTGGCTACCTTTTTTGCAACATGGCTCCTGGGTAGGCGGCGCGTGGCTTCGTGCGATTTCCCTCTTCGTAATCCTCTTCGTCCTCTTCCGTTTTCGGTAGAGGTAGAGGAGTTGGAATCTTTGTGGTATGAAAGTTAATCTCTCGGCAAGAATCAGCGTTGACACAAATGGAAACGGTTTGAAGAATGATTTTCGGCAAAACGTTGTAAGTATGACGTATGCACGAACATGTATGAAAACTTTTCGTAACAACTTGATGGATAAATGAACTTGAGTCTGTGTGATGCTTTGCGATTGTGGGGATTACGTCAGTGCTGTAGAATTAGCGAGGTGAAAGACGCGATAAATTGAAGCTACTCCGTTAATGTCTAATCATACTTAAATGTGTACGCTATAGGTGAACTGCTGGGTTTGCGTTCAGGTATAACAATAAAGAGCGAAGTTAGCGCACCTGCAGTACGCGTGTACATGCATATTATTTTGAGTTTGAAAAGGCGCGAATAAACAACGCGTGAATGTTAATTGTTGTTAATAAAGCGGCATGCATGTTGCTGCGGAAGCGGAAAACAGCGCTGCGAAGAGGCGGCTCCAGGCGGCTCACCTGGGGGGCCTCCCCCTACGCTCCCTCCGCAGCGAGATCGACACTCTTTCACTCCTGGCGAAATTCTTGGCTTCTAAGCTCGCGGGCGGTTCTCGGCTGCCGAATAGAACGGTTTCGAAATCTTACGCTCGCGAGAGACACCGCAGAACGATAAAGATAGTCATCTAAGCACAGAGAAAGAGAGAGAGAGAGAAAACATTCGCAAGTATCGAGCTGAAGAATAAAAATATGCAAAGTACAATCTACCGGAATCAGTTAGATACCATAATAATGCAAAGTATTGAACTCTGTCAGCTTCACATGATTTTGATACCCTAAGAACGCTGAGCTTGCAGCCTTTATGCATCTCGTAAACACATGCGTCCGTACCTGCAGCTTTTTTCGAGATAATTGAAAAGCTTCTTCTTTGAAAAACTCGCATTTGATGTTAGGGTAATTCTTGAAAAATGGTGTACAAAATCATTCGTGTTCAAATTTTGATAAGTATCTAGTTTAACCACTTAGCTATTTTAATAGGAAATTACTGGCGAAGAAGTCTCACGTAAACTGACCAAATCCTATTCTTCGTCATTTCAAAAATGTCATGTAAATTGATTTTAAACTGTCTATCGCGCTGGTTTATTTGTCCAAGTTACTATTATATTCATACGGTTTTTTCCGGTACTTGTTGATTTCACATCGGATATCCTGATTGTTCTCTAAAGCAACTCAATTAATCGTACTCCGAAAGATTCGAAGACTCGACTGATTAGACCGCGTAACCGTAGCATTGGATCGATCGTCGGAAGAGGAGGAGAGGAAAATCTTCAAAGTGAGACGGGAGGATAGAACAGGTTCTCATTTCCGTTGGTCCATGAATGCCTGGTCAAATCGTGTGACGGAGAACCTCTGGTATTGCTACACCCGATGTGGAGGAACGAGGGGCCGAAGGAATACGACTATAAGAGGCGTGCTTGGTTTATAATGAGGTGTATCGTTGGCGGAGGCTCCATGTTCGGCGCCCTGGATCGCGGGGCAAGTTGGCCCGCTTTAAGAACCATCAATCACTGCCGAATTTTGGCAACGCTTTGGACAACGTTGGCTTCAGGGCACCATCAGCCACGTGGAGTTCGTTCGTTGTTCGTCGCGCGGGACGACGTGACGCAAAATGCTGGCTTAGGAGGAGGAGGAGGTGGAGGAGGAGAGAGGAAGAGGAGGGCAACGTTCGATACTCCCGAAAACCGAGTCCCCCACCAATATGGCGGATGGCTGGATCCAGCTATTCCTTAGCTGCGATGAGTTGCAGGAAGCGAGGCTACCGGGCAGCTACACGGTAGTGAAGAAACTGCTTGCTGACCTCTTAGATGTAATGTTTATTCACCATTCGTTTTTCTGAAGCAGAACGATTGTGGATCTATGATTAATTATTCGGCGTGTACCCAGGTTTTTGTATACGTTCAATTCGATAGGAAAAATACGCGCACAAGCTTTTCAAAACCGATTGAATGTCGCTCAGTTCGCTTTCGGTTCACCATTAAGTTGGAAATTTGCGATCCCAGTTTACAAACGCGTCAATCGCACGTATCTGCGTTGTATATGTACGCGTACCTGTTTACAAATTCCGTAACAAATTGATTACAGAAACTAATTGATGATCTGCCCTTTGATTAAAGCATTCTGTACCGCAAACATCATTCCGTTTCACCGATTCAATCATCCCGAGAGAAACTTTTACAACCCGCGAATTGATCGGTGTAATTAAATCCACTTCGTTGACGATGTGCCTTCGGAATATGATAATAATTGCTTAGGCGAAAGAGTAATGAAAGCGGCCTAGAAACTGACCCGACAATTGCAACAACACAGTCTGATCTAGATGTACAAATAAATGGCACTTGGTATTTTCTCGTTATTAATTGAACAGTCACCATGAGTCAAAGTTGCAATATGAACACGGTCTAATTAGAGAGAACCCGTTTCACTCGTGAATTATCTATAACCTGTATCCCCAGCTCGCGGGTGATTAAAGAATCCATTATGATAGTTCTCCGCTAAAAGGGTGCTCTAGCCAGTCTCAAAGATGTGGGAAGTACCCAGCACTGAAGATGGAGCAGAATATAACGCCCGAATTCGCAACCCATCCGTCAGTTCCACAGGTCTGAAGTTCAAGTGAGAATCAAGTCGCTGCTTCGAACCTGTCGAGTACCTAGCTATCGCCGCAGTCCTCGATCTTTGAAGCATCGGAGAAGAGAGATAGGCCGAGGAGGAGAGAAGAAAGCGAGGACATCCTGGCCGCGGGGTCCTCGCCCTCGTCGTCTCTGTGCTCGTGTACGTTAGTAAGCTGGTACGTGGGCCAGCCAGCTCCAGTCATCGCTGCTCTCCGGGCCTGTGTACAGTCGACAATTACACGGGTTACGTCATCCCCCGGGTAGTCGCCTCCCGGACTCTCGGTACCCGCGTCTCTCACCTCTCGTCCGCAGCGCGCGTCCGACACGCGAAACCCGGTTCTTCGACGCTCGGCGGCGTTTCTTTTCACGCGATACAATTGCCCGCTGGATCCATCGTTGAGTTTTTTCTCTCGTTCTTTGATTCCATGGAAGCTTTTATCGAAATGGAAGGATCCCACCTCGGAGGCAGATACGATATTCGCAAGGCAATGGAAGCTGGGAGGAAGAAAAGCGAAAAGCTCGACGTGTCCTTTGGTCAATACTTTGACCACACTAAACGCTTGTTGAAATTATTCCGAATGTGGGAGTTGGACGCCAGCTCGCCGAAGTGGCAAAGCATGCTTATAGTTACAAGCACGGCGATGTTCCTGACGTGCAACTTCATGATAGGATTTTCGGAGATGATGAAACTTCGGACAGCTCCGGATCTTGCGAATGCTGTATCATGTGCCAGTTCCTTGTGGCTTCACTTGATCGGATTCGTCAAGTGGGTCTACTTGGCATGGAGGGTTCGGGACGTTATACAGCTCGTTGGACAACTCGAGGATTGCTACTATCTCAGCCTGGAAATTAGCGAAACAGACGAAGGTGAGGCCGAATTCGAATTCGAAAGAGAATTCTGACTAACTCGTTCGACTTCCAGACTACTCGCAACTTCAGAATCAAATGAATGCCGCGCGGAAGAGCTCCGTACGATTCAGTTACGTGTGGATCATCGGCGTCACCTACGGGATCATTCACTGGTGCCTGAACCCGTTGTTTTTTAAGTGGAGACTGAGCAGAATAGACGTTAGTTTGGCGATGAGCGACAGAACTCTGCCGTACAAGAGCTGGAGTCCGTGGGACCTGACTCGGGTCGAAGTCTACGGATACGTTTACCTGATCCAAGTTTTGGGCAGCCTTGCTTCCAGCATCGGGAGCATCGCGTATGATATATTCTTCCTGACGTTGGTGATGATGATATGCGCCCAATTGAGCTACCTAAATTATTCATTGGTAGACAAGTCGCATGGCTGTCCAACCACGACGTCTTCGGAGAAAAAAACGCTGACGTTTGCCTTCATTAGGAATAAACTAATCCGTAGCAAGAATCATCACGACGCTATTTTGGCGTGAGTTTTTAATCTTGTATTAGCAGATACGCGGAAAAAAAATAATTCGGTAAAATGGTAAATTTTAGTGTCAACTTAGTTATAGCAAGAAAAGTTGCAACAGCCACAATTTTGCATGCTCAACTAACGGGTTTGCTACATTGAAACTCTACTTGCGTTAGTTATTCATGCTTGCAAAACCTCTGCTATTGTTGCAATGAAAATTTTCGTTTCGACAACTAAGATTCTTGCCGTGACTGTATTAACACTAAAATTATTTTACTCCGTGTTCGAGGTTGTTTGCAGAAAACAGCTTAAAATTTTTTTACAGATTTTTGACAAGCTTGCAAAACATCACGAGCCCGGTGATGTTCCTCCAGTGTATCGGAACCATCGGCATACTTTGTTTGGTCTCCTTTGAAGTAATGACCTTGAAGCTGAAGGTAATCGAGTAATCAAATGGCTTCCAAAGAATCGTTGATTATTTTTTGCAATCTGTAACTTAGGGGGATATTGCGAACGTGATAAGAGTTTGGAGTATGGTAGAATACATCGGCTCCTGCTTTGCTCAGCTATTCTGTTTTTGCTACTACGCCGATCAGATGACGACATTGGTATGCATTCATGCTTATCACTACCTAACGCAACACGCATACTTCAGAGAGTAATTGGTTTCTAATTACCCTCAGGGGCTGAAAGTCAGCGATTCGACTTACAGTTCTGGTTGGGAATCTATGACTATCGATGAGCAAGACTCTGCATCGTACAGAAAATCTATCGGATTTCTCGTGCGTGAAATAATGGTCAGAGCTCAACGGCACGTTCAATTAACCGGGGGGCCTTTCTACGTTCTTTCGTTACGAACTTATCGTGCAGTAAGTGAATTATTGTAATCACTTTGTATGATCAAAATGCATAGTAAGGAACCAGGTTAAACTGTGAGTAACGGATATTCCAGGTGGTCAGCGCTGCATTCTCATATTCAGCAGTGCTGCGAGAAGTCGGTGCGGAATAGTTTCGGAAAAAAGAAAAAAAAAACACATAAATCATAATCTCCAAGTTTGGAAAGTCTACTAGCGTATAGATCACTACAAACCCAAAGTATAAATACAGCGTAATAGACGTAGCGCCAGATATCAGTGTGAATCGAGACTGGCTATACTGTCATACATGCCTCTACTACTGCAGCAGAGCCAGTGACAAACGCCAGGGCGGGTCGAACGTGGCGGCAATAAGTGGAAGTCGAAAGTGGCTGGTCGGCCCGAGGCCAGCCCAGCGGCAGCAGCGATCGCATGGGGCAGAGATAGAGGGACAAGCGCAAGCGCTCGTTCGTTCGTTACGTTGCTTACGGAACGGCTCCTCGCGTGCCCTGATATCCTGGTAAAAAGGCGACGCGCCGCAGATGACTCGCGCACCCGGTGCGCACTTGGCGTGCGTGATCACCTGTTTCGACGCACCCGGATCTGCTCTGGCTTTGCCCTCGGCATTGATGCGTCGCGCGTCGGCTCGTTGAGGAACGATCCAACCTCTAACACCTGGGTATATGGCAGACATCTGAGCGTTTGACGGTGGAGAAGAAGCTTCAGGTGTGTAGATTGTAGCATTGCGTTTTATAAATCTGGTAAAATACGTACCAAGTATGGATCTAAAATAGTTACTGTATATCAATGATCGTGGAAACGCAAATTTGTTGATTATCTGAATCTTTTTAGCCTCGGGAAAACTTATTTTCAGTACATTGAAAATAAATTAGCAATATGGGTTAATGTAGAAATATAATTTGTTTAGTTTTTTGGTTGAAGCTTTTCAAAGCTTAAGAGAGTCCAGCATGCCTACTGACCGACTGTTGTCAACACGTTGAAATATACGACTCACGAAATCACGTTTCTCGTAATAAAGCTGATAACTAACTTATCACCTTTCAATATATCCAACCCCATTGGCGCAGGTAACCAAATCGACGATAGATGGAGACAAACGTTTACACAGACTCCAAATGCAATACGTAGGTCCGCAGAGCGCAGGTTAACTGTTCAAGTGCTAAACATAGAAAACCGCGCGTTTGTTACTACGCATTATTCTTACAATTATATAATCACCCAACGATATAGTCACGATCGAATAACGAGACGAATTTTTTTTTTAAGTAACTCGAAACAATCGATTATCCGATATAACAGTTTTGGGCTCTCGCAAGCGAACATGAAGCAGGCGCAAAGTCGTGATTACTTGTGATTTATTTTGATACCTGAACGGAAAGATTCTCACAATCACACTCCCCCCACGCATCTCGATCGCTGGTCGGCAGACCGAGGGCCACCCACAACCGTGTACGAAACCCGCGCTTTGATCAGGAGAGCATGAGTTAAGAGGAGATCGAGTTGAGCTCCGATGGTTTCCTGAGCTCCTGATACGTTGTAGGCGACTGCCGAATGCACGTGGTTGTCTCTCGCCCGTTATTGGCGCCTACTTACCCGGTCCAGTGTCATCGTCACGCCTTTTCTCCAAGTAGATCCTCAGTGACTAGTAGATCCAACGTTACACTCGGCACCGAAGTCGGGGTGGGGGTCCACGGATGTTTAAACGCGGTGCACAGCGCGTCCCGAAGTTGAGGGACGCCAACTCTCAGGCTCCTTGAGCCTCCTGATCTCCCGATTGAGAATCCGCGGGATGCGGGCTCTCTAAGGCAGAGATCGGTATGCGTCACGTGTGAATCACGTAGAAGTTGGCCCTCCACCAAAGCGTCCTCAGCGTCATCTCCGTCGGCCCTGAGGCCTGGACTACGAGACGGTGTATCATTGACACCCGCAACGGAGCCACTCACCTGCCCATCAAAAGACGCAAAGTCATCCGCGCTGGCTAACCAAGTATCAGGCAATCAGGAGGAAGCAGAGCACCCGAAGCGAGGATCGAGACGAGAGCAGAGTCGGCACCGCCTTCTAGCCGACATGTTCGCCTTGTGGCTCTTTGGCGAAATGTGGACGCCTTTCGGGAACTGTTTTTCTCTCGATACCCTTAACGGTTAAATCCAATGTACCCGGGCGAGCAGGACTCTCACGGTCACGACGTTACCCACCTCAATGAGGATCTTGTAACCTTTCATGAAAAGCACCGCCGGTACGGTGTATGAAAATAAGGGAATCACAGTACATACCTGGCGAGACTGACACCTTTGCATTTTCATGTACTGATTGATACTTACGCACTGGCTGACTTGCTCAATTTCTCTTCACCAATATTTTATCGGGTATAGATTATCGCCGGCTTTATCCTACGATAGCGAAGATCAGCCGAGACTTCTTCGCTAGAAAAAACTCGTGAGATGGCAGCAGCGTTCGAGGGTGAAACTCAGATAGGTGCAATGGAAACGGGACGGCGTGCGGTCAATGGACGGACAGGAGGGATCTGAAGAAATGAATTTTATTTAACGATCGATAGCGTTATTGAATTAACATTTGTAAACACGACTAGTCCTCATCATCACTAATCATGATTTGCCGCTGCGGCTTTGGTTCCTGAACCGTACCTTCGTCCATCTCGTCGTCGCTGTCTACCAAACGTCGTTTCTTTACCACAGGTGACTCCATGTCCGAATTATCGGATCTAACTCGCTTGGCCTCGTCTACAAACGGGCGAAACCATAGTCGATTAGTAATTGTACCACGGATGACTGAACTGACGATGGGAATATTGTCAGAGTCCTACTCAACTCGATGTTCTTTCAAACGATATGTTTCAGTATATTAGTATGACCAAATAGACATTACCCGAAACGATTGTTTCTTCTCGTTCCCTGCTTACTTCAACTTCAGAATCTGAATCCAGAATCGAAGCTTTGATACGACTGTTGTTTGTTCTGCTCCACTCACCATCTGAAATTTGATTACTTAACCGTTACGCAGACATAATCATCATCACCAGCACCGTTACAGCCGTCTTCGCGGGTTTGAAGAGTTTATCTTTACTTTGGAACAATGTGACTTGTTAGTTTAATTGCGAATGTTTGAACCATCAAGGGTTGTACCAACTAATGGGTCTTTACGAGCTTTTTAATTCACTGGTTCATTATCGATTCCACCGGTAGAGAGTTTCTAACGCGGAAACAATCCTTCTACTGCCCTTTCGAAAGATCGTCAAAGGAAAAGAAGAAACGTGTCCCGATTTCCCCCGAGGGTAACACTTCCATTCCTACTCACCGACCGTAGCTACACTGTCGCTGTCGACACTGACCACTTCCTGAGTTTCGTGTTCCTCTGGTTCCGAGACGGTCCCTTTCCTTGCTATTTTACCTAAGTCATTCCCGCTCCTATTCGAAGTCGAATCTCCTACTGCGTTGGGAACAAGGTGATTATCATTGGAAGGCAACCTACACTTGCATTAATATTTTGTTGCCTAGATACTAAAATTGGAGCTGCATTCAGTCTGACAAACCTTCGTAACTGTTGGACTTCGGGGCAAAAAATTTTTTCACGCTCTCAAAGACGTCACCACCTTCGTCGGCGCTGTCGTCTTCTTCATTGACCGGCTCCAGAGCGACGGGTTCGGAATTCTCTGAATAAAAAAGATGAAGATGAAAAAGTATAAAAATATCAGAGGGGGTTACCTAGAGGTCGGCAAAAACGGTTCGGCGAACTGAAACGAACCTTCTTCGACGAGTTTACCATCCAGAGCATCAGCGATGAGCTCGATTCGCTTTCGGATGGTGGAACTTAGCATGTTGGACGGAATGCGCCAGTAAGTTTCTTGCTCGTCGGCGGGTGGCGCGATTCCCAGGGCGCGTAGAAGCCGTTGAAAACTCGGAGAGTCCATGGCCGCGTTTGCAAAGTCGGTTACTGGTACCAACGGGACACCTTCACTCGATTCTTCGTCGCGATCCTCGAGAACGTCCTCAAGTGCCTCTTTCAGCCATTCCAAGGCATCCTGCGTCCCGTCTAGACAGAAAAAAAGAGCACCCACAACACTGTCGTATAAATTTTCTTCGCGAGAGAAGTAACAATTGGATTCTTACTCTTCTCAATGACGTCTTTTAGGAGGCCAGTGAGCTGAGCGTTGGTGTACACGATGCTAGGCTGCCTCTTCGATTTCGGAATTAGCACGCGCTTTTTGGGTTTCGACCGTACCGTCAGAATGACACCGTTCGTCAAGGAGTCGGCGGAATCTTCGGCATTGTCACGGTCGCTTTCCGAATCGCTTCCAGACCTTGTTCCGCCACTGGATTTACCTGGAGATTACATAAAGTGTTTAATGTAACGACGGCGATAGATTTACTGATTTTCATTACTATCAAATATCACCTCAACACAGTTGAGAGGTTCGTACCAATATTATTGATAATAATACGATGCATTGAAGCATATCAACAAGTACGTACTGGATATGGGAGCGAAAAACAATATCCCTGATGTATACGAAACTCAAGACCGTGATGTAATTGGATTCTCGCATAAGTGCTTTCGCATGTACATATATGTATGTACGTATATGTACGAGGAGAAGAATAAAAATAGTATGAAAAATGTAACGAGGGTATTGGAGGGTGACATATTCATATGTCGAAAAAAGCACATTACTGTTCTCGCTAAACTGGGTAATGGTTAAATTTCGTTGGGCGAAATTACTTATACAATGGTGCTAAAATTAACTTGCTACGCAGCATTGGAGAATTTTTCCACTCAGAAAGTTGACCCACCTATTCAGTAGATTCAACCATTCTGTAGCGATAAATAAAGTGGAAAAGGTCGGGGCTTCAAGAACATTTTTTCTTGAGCGGCAAATTCCAGCTCACTCAAACTCCAACTTCCACGCCTACTTCATTGATTTATCTTTATTTTGCCATAGTAGATGCGACTGTATATTGTACTAAATCGAATCTAACCTCAAGACACGGAAAGGAAGAGAGAGAATAAGGCTTTCAATGAACTCTCGGAAATATCCCCGAAAGATTAAACATATAATAGAAAGGTGGACGTGGGCTCAGAGACATTCCTGTGTTAACGTTAAATCGAGTTACTAGAATATTACGAAAGACTAAAGACGGATGCTGGTATAAACGAGATCTACTGTCTCTCTGCCCCCGCGGGGAAAAGGGAAAATTTATTATTAACCAACATTCCGAGCGTCCTCGGCCCCGTGCAAATTCAATCCACACAAAAACATTCACGTAACAGTACAAAAAAAAAAAAAAAAAAACTAAAAAGAACAACGGAGTTCCATAATTTACCACTTAACTCCAACTCTAACCATTAATATTGAACCTACCCAGTTACTGGAGTGCGACCTCTTGAGCCATAAATCATCTGCATCCCGTCAATTTCACTCACCCACTAGTTACGGAAAACTTTCATATCGAGAATTATTAAAATTTTTTACATATAGAAAATTTTCTCTTCGGTACGAAAGTTCGTATATAAAATAATGAAATTTGTAGTCTTTGTCGGAATACTTGATTGATTATTGAAAAAAATACAGCAATACGAAATTCTGAATTTCCAAATTTGTTTCAGCTTTGGTATCCGCGTACACAGCACAAGGACACGGGCATTCATTTTCGCATCAAAGTTTGCCCTTCTCTCTCTCATGTAAAAAGTGTCATATAAAGTATTGCTTCGAGGAAGGGGAAAATTCAATTTCTTTTTTCCTCCCTCTCTCGCTTTCCTACCGTAGCATAAGAGAATCCGATGAGTACGACGGCAATTTATCGTCTTCGTGCGTCAAAAGTTTACCGGTTCGATAAATAAACCCCGAATGCCGGTTTAGATAATGGTTCGCGGTTGACGGGTGTGCAGGGTGCTCGATATGCTCAGGGGCTAGACAGCCCTTCCACGTCTTCGGTGGGAAGAGGTAAGTGGCGGCTAAGATGAGAGGGAGTTCCTCTGAGGGCTTAACCACCCGAGGGAGACCTGCGTTCGAATAGTTCAAATACCAAAGACGTGGAAACGATTCTGCTCGCTGAGTGTTATTGGGCGCAATAGGCGTTCACCAAGTGAGAATGAAATGAATGAATCAAATGTATAATGATAATAAAGAGTGACGTTTCCGGCAAATTTCACGTAAGGTACGGAGGGGGGGATGAAATGAACTTGGAAGAAAGGACGATCGGAAGGAAAGAGGGAAGGAGGGAAGGAAAAAGAGCAACTGCACAGTACTTTGAGAGAAGAACCGTGTAAACCGTGTCGAAGAGGAATGCTTCGAAGAATTTCATTTTAGCGGGCGGGGGGGAAAAGGAGGAAAGAGAACGTTTCGCCAACGCCACCCATGCAGCAGTTAGTCGTAGAGCATGATCCTTTGACTCTGACTGACATTTGGGCGATTAATTCTCTTCCCCTCATTCCGCGGCTCTTCTCGTTTACGTCAACCTAAAAGACAAGAAGAGTAGAAAAAAAGACAGAATTTATGAAATTCAATACTTTCAGCATCTGTGTGCAAAAAGAAAATCCCGAAGTCTGGATATAAACAGTTTGGCTTTCTTAAAATCTGATCTTAATTTCTCTTGGATTCAATAGACGCTTATCGCCCTAAGGGCGCGGCAGTGTATCCTCGTTGAACAAAGGATTCGTAAGAAATTCGTCGATCACTTTCTTCCAGCGATTGCAAAACCGAAGAAAACTTTCTTTATTCGTATGTCGATAAGACCAGCTGGTAGCCACAGACGAATTACGGCCACGATAAGCAGAACCGGTTAACGGTCCGGGGTTAGAATATAAAATATACATATACGTTCATACATACTCCCTTTGGTGGAAAAAGTTTCAATCGGATGAGAAAAGTCCCGCCCGTTAAAACGAGAAAAATAGAAAGTACGATACGTTTTAACTTAAGCACTTGAAATCTTGCAGAGCAGAGAACTACAAATTTAAATGTCGTGCAACCGAATACTCGACTGTCGAGGAAATAACTCGATCGCATCGTAATGCCTCAGAGGGTACATTACGAATAGCTAGGGTGCGTGTCCCCATATCCCATATAACATATTTATAGTGCGCGTAGGTATAGCTGTGCACTTAGACGTGCCAGCGACATAACCGTCGAGGTATAGACAAAGGCATCGGAGGTGAGTATAAGAGCCATTTGCGTACGTTGTAATGAAATATTCAAATTGAGTCACTTAAGAAACGAGGCGGAGGCTGGGGGATGAAATAACACCGATCCAGTGAACGTAGCAAAGCAACAAGAAACGCTCCTGGACCTGCCGCCAATGGGTGCAAAGAGGCTCTCTGCGAGGAAAATTCGAACAACTCTCTACCTAAACTCCTCATTGCTAGATGAGTTCTATTCGAGTGCAGGCGCTTCATTTATTTTCTTCTTCATCAATGCCCATTATTTTTCGCCACCCCTACGGTATCGATTACAATACGGTCACGCTTCATAATTAATTTGAATATATTACCCCCCCCCCCCAAAAAAAAAAAAAAAGAAGCAAAGGCACATTCAAACGATTTTCGTCCGCTATGAATCCCACATAAACCGGCGAAGATTATTATTCTGCAGAAGTACAAGAAAGAGGTTATTTCCGGTATAATAGGTGAGAAATAACGAAGAGATGCGGCCCCGGTAGGAGCAGCAAGAAGCATGAGGCGCACCAGGGTGTGTATAACGGACGAGGCGACGCACCCTGCACTCCACGTCGTCTGTAAATTGATCGGCAGTGAACCCCGGTTTTGTTCCCATCTTTCTCAGCCTCTCCATCTTTCCTCAACACCCTTTATTCTTTTTCATCCCTGACGGAAGTTGGTTCATTCCACGCAATCCTTGACAATCAGGTTACGGGAGAATTGATTGAACAAGACAGTCGAATAGAGCGGCGACCGTGGCGCAGAAGTAAGAGACGCGAATGAAATTGAATGGGGAGAGGAGTCGGGTTGGATTTAGGATTTAGGATTTGGGCTTTAGATTGGATGCAGCAGGTTTGGTTGGGTCCGTTTTTGCTCTTGCGGATGGGAGAAAATCAAGCGTCACTTAGACTCACCGGAGACGTTTTTCAGGATGCGTTTCTTCCGTAGCTCCTTGCGATCCTTGGCCAGTCCCAACTCGAGTAGCTTATCTTTGATCTTTGACTTTGGACGTTTTACCCTCAGCTCTGTGTATATCATGTCGATCGGATCTATGGAGAAGAGAATAGGAGCTCATTAATGCAATTTGCATTCGCACACCCGCGATTGCGACTGAAAAACTTACCATTGTCGTCCTTCACCACCTCCCAGATCTCCGCGAGCTGAGATTTCTCCTCCTCGCTCCATTCCTTTGGCAATCTCTTCTGCACTTCGTTTCGCACTGCCTGAAATTTCAGAGATTTTTATAATCTGTTTCGAAATTGTTTTACAAGTTTGCTTGGAGAAGTCTTTGGATATTTACAACCATGAGAAAACTACCACCAACTATGAAGACATCACGTGGCTAATATACCTATTTCGGAGAGTTCATTTCGAAAAAAATTATTACACCCTCCGAGTGAAACCAGCAGTTAGAGAAATCGATGTCAATATCCCAACCCGGCGAGGGGCAGAAACTTGAGCCGGTAACAATAAATCATCTATATGGTATATAATATTACCGGAAGTAGGCTAACGCGTCTTTAAAAGCCCAGCGCATCGTATAGATATATAATATACCTATATAATTTCAATCGGAATTCTCAACCCCTGAAACTTTTTCATCGTGTAGAGAGTTCATCGCCCCCCCCCCCCCCCAAATTGTTTTCTCCATCGTTTTCACGGCGGCATTCGACTTGGATTAGGTAAATTATAAGAAAAAAAGAAAATGAAAAAGAAAACGTATAAATCCAACGATCCCCAAACTGCTGTTGTTAATTAAATTAAATTTATTTTTGACGTCAGGTAACAATTCGGAATGAAACCGCAACTCTGCTTGCTCCACTTATCAATTCGCGAGGAGGCGGCAAGGCCGCAATTAGCAGTCGCTTGGCTGGCTCTAATGATAGCAGCGAGCAGTAGCGAACGTGCGGGTCGTCGAGGCCGAGAAGAAAAAGAACTACCAACGGGTCGAATGTTATCGCCTAAAGATGCAGATGGGATGTAAATTTTCAAAGATACTCAGAAGCGCACTTTGCCAGATCGGGAGTCGAGGAGTCGAGCTTTTCGGAGGATATAGTTGCGACCTTCGAGACGAAAGCTTAGTCTGCTAATCGAGGTTCCCTTGTTTTCAAGCATCTCGGCGAGATCCGTCTAGTGTCTAGTCCAGGAGTTTCGAGTACAAAGACGTCGCCGTCGACTCACCTTTGAATTTACTATCAGACTCATCTCCTTCAACTTCTTGATGACTCCTCGTCTCGTGCGGTTGTCGTTGATCATGTTCTTCACGAGCCAATCCACCAGGTCTAAAGTACAAAACCGTCGTTACAAATTTTCAAGTTTAGGGAGGGAGAAAGAGAGGGAAAGCGAGAAGGAGACAATGAGACAGAGAGAAAGGAGAGAGAACTTTTTAGCACTATCCATTAACTTTATTTTACTCTCTGGTATCGTCGTTAATCTTCTGCCCGTCAACCCTTGTAGACATATAGAGCGAGAAGAGGAGAATAAAAACTTCGCAAATAATGAATTCTGACGAATTATTAATGAATTTTTTCTCGGGAACACCATGAGGGGGAGACCGAGAGATAGAGAAAGAGAGAAAAAGAAAAAGAAAGAGAGAGAGAGAGAGATCCGGGGCTTGGTTTTGTGGACTATTTGACGTTGAATTATTATTATTTCTTTTCCTTTATTCTATCTCCCTTTCTCCCTGCCGTTAGGCATTATTTTTAGATTGCGGGGCATTGGTTTACCTTCGCTATATTTCTTTGTCTGATGTTCCATGAACAGGGTACGAAGCTCATCTTCCTCGGTATCCGTCCAGACCCCACGCGAGACTTTCTTGTTTTCGACCTCGACCCCATAGCCTTCGACCATCTCGGTGGCTTCCCGGGTCGTTTTCCAAAACAACAGCTCCATGTAGGCCTTGGGATTTTTTTCCGCCACTTCGGCGAACTTTCTCACAATGAAGGTAGCGAACTTTGCCAATTCCTGAAAATAGAATTTCGCCGAACTGCGGTTGATGGAACAAAACTCTGCAGGAATATGACACGTCTCTAATCCTCACCTTGTGCTCTGGATTCTTAGACGTCAATATCTCCTGAAATGTTCGGAATATCGATGCCTGGAATAACATCGCCGGCGTTTTACACTCTACGGCAATGCGGTGAAGGAGTTTAACCGTGCAATGATTAACATCGGTCGTATTTTCCTTAAACTGTTTCAGGAGTATGGAACAGGCTTTTACGACCTTCACGTTTACGAACCTGTTTCGGTCAAGCGGATTATTCGACATGAAAATCCTATCGCATTCAACGAAGTTGTTTCGAATGCGAAAATAAACGCTATAAATTGAAAGAAAAGAGCTGCCCACCGATAGAGGAAGTCTGTGAATTTGAAGTTTGTCTCCTCGACGTGGGGTTGTTCGGATTCTTCGTCCTCCTCGTCGTCGGGACTGTCTTCTGTAACATCAGATGAAATATCAATGCGTTGATTGTAAAATTACGGTACACACGCAGGTTAAATCCGTATAACTATGGAACCTCACCGTTCTCCGAATTCTCAGGGCTGTTTCCCTGCGCAGAACGTCCTCCAGAAATGAGTTCCTCCTCGGCAGCTGAAGCAGAACGTGAAAACAAGATTGTCGTTGTAATACGCCTCGACAAAGTTCAAACAATTTCAAATTTCGCTGCTACTACTAACTTTAACCAAGTCCTTCGATTAACGTCAACCAATTTCGAAGTAGCTTAAAGCAAACTCGAACACACACACACTTGTACGCACAGCAACAATGCCGCGTGTACGCGAACGCACTTATTGTTAGACTTGACTCGTTTACACGCGCCCACAAGCTCCTGAGTACCTACGTTCTATGTATAGGTATGTAGAAGTATATAAATATTTGCAGAGGTATCGCGTTGAAGCTAAATGAATGATGTATTATTTGTTGTACGGTTGCCATTCTCCCAGCTTGCAAAATTCAGTCTCATTTTCTTCCCTTTATATATTCCGTTACCCCAGCGACGCGCGCTTCGAGACGCGTTTTAAAATTTCTGCTCCATTATTTCGACAGCCAAAATTTGACAGTTCAAGTTTACGTTGTAATTGTATTTACGCGTCAAGGGTTCAAGGTAAATTATGATCCTAATTAGATTTAACTCGATAAACTCGTCAGTAGGTTCTGGATCTTTCGAACAGTTACTCGATACACTTTTGGCTCCGACGTTATATTCCCTGAATAAAAATTCCTTTGTGCGTTTTCTTCTCGATCTCTCGAGTAATCCTGCCTCTGTCTTTTCTACCCGTTACATACTTTCGAATGCACGGAGAACGAATGCCGGATACGCGAATTTGGTAACATTTACAATTCCATACTCAACGGTTGGATAGGCTTGTAAAAGATTCAGGACTCGCGATACCGAGACGAGGGTCAGCCAACCTTATACTACAAGGGCGAATGCAAACGAGCAGATATAGCTTAGAGAAATATTTCATACGGCAATTATCCGCTGCAGTATTCGTTGTCATGCTTCCCGTTCAAGTACTAAACGGTTATCGTACGTACCGCATCGCCACTTCCGTAAGTCGGTGAAACTACGATTACGATTACGATTATGAGACGGCCGATAAGCATAAGCTTGTAAATTAGAACTCTTTGAGCCACGGTCAGTACACGATTGTCTGAAGTAGAAAGAGCAGGGCTCGATGTGATTGGCTCGATAGCGGTTGAGCAGCAGAATGGATTGTTGTTGTTTGCTCGTTTGATTAGGTTTATTAGAGTGATTTAATGTGCCTCGCTTTTCCTTTTCTTACTTTCCTCCCTCTCTCTCTCTCTCTCTCTCTCTCTGCCTGTCTTAGATTTGGATAGGATAATGGCGTAGATACTACAATAGAAGTGTAGTACATTGCATATACGAAAATATCTTCTTTCCAACAAGGTTGAAATTGGTGAGGTTATCGTAAAAACGTATTGGAAAGAAATTCACTGTTATTTTAGAATTTTGAAGCCGTTTGAAGAAACTTGGATTGCAAAATATAACTACGTTTTATTTTATCACGATTTGCTGGATTTCAAACAATTCTAAAGTCACGAAATAACGATTCTCTCAAGATGAATCGTTGCAGTGACGTTATTAATTTCAAAATGTTTTTTTCCAGCTATTATATCTCGATACTTTATTAGCCGCGTTGCTCGTCCATGGAACCAGATGAATAAAGTTCGTACCGGACGCATGGGATCAAAAAACGAAACTTTTAAGGTATAAACTATTCAACGAACTTCAAAGTCGAGAACTGATTAAATCGAGCTTAAATAAATATGCAGACTAGCGTTCGTTGCTCAAATCCCGCCTCCGTTGCTCCACGTTGCTAATAAAGTCAAAGAGGCTGTATCAACATTCCAGCAGCAAACACAAATACCAGTAATGTGAGAAATGCAAAATGCAGAATGGAAAATGAAGTATGAAATTGGCGACGGATAACGAGGAAGAGGCGAACCAGACTGGAGAGAGGGAAAATGAGAAAGAGAGAGAGAATAGCTATAAAGCGACGGCCGAAGTAAGGAGCTGGGGTAGAGATGGATAAGAAGAAAGAAAAGGTCAGGGCGCGGAACCCTCGGCGACGTGTCCTGGTTGTCAACGTATAGAAGGAATGAGGAGAGGCGGGATGGAGGGGCCGAGACCGCGAAGAACCGGAAAGGTAGTCGGTCCAGCAGTTTAGACGGTCCAGTTTGAATAAGTAGTTACCAGCGTAATAGTAGTGCTGGCCAGAGATGCTGGGTGAATACAAAATTTCCGCACCCCAACCCCGTGACGTCCATCTTTTTTTTAGCAGCGCTGACTTGGCCGCCTTCTCGGTCGTGAGGGTTATAAATCCCCTGACCCGTAACCAGCGGGACGCGTCGACCTTTCGGTTGGCGAAAAAACAAAGTCAACCCTTTCCATACACCGATAACGCTCGTATTTGTATATTTCCTATATGTATATACATCATGGGACCCAAAGACCAAAGAGATGTGAAAATTTTCGATGAAAGCTTTCATTTCAAAGATGCTTACTAACGAGTTGTACGAAGGACCAATTAGGAATACTAAAGGGGAAGATAGGGAAGCAGGGCGTCTTTTACACACGGTTTCTTGTCCCTTGGGTAGTTAATTGCTTTCTAAGATAAATGGACTGGAGGATCAACGGACCGATGTTACCTTAAAAGCTTTAGCTAGTATAGGCCTAAGATTAGTCTGACGCGTTCCGTTCAAAGGGATGTCCTCGATGGGGGTTGCGGGAATCGCGAGGCTCGCATCGACCGTCGGAATAACGGAATTGAAATCATTTAGTATTCAGCCGCAAGAAGTTGACAGTTCATAATGAAGTGTTTTTCCCTGATCCTCGGCTGCAGCCAGGTGGTACTTGGGTACTTGGATTGAAAATTTACCCACCCGCGGGGAAATTTAACACACACTTAACCCACCCAAGCCGAATTACAACGAGACGACGAGGAAGGGCAAACTTTGCGTTTAGTCAGCCGCCAAATCGTTCCGAGTTTAACCGCGAAGACTTGAAGGAGGATAAACCATATTTAGCGGTTCTGTTTTGCTTACCCCGAGCTCTGGACGATTCAACGGCTGTCTAAACTCAAAGTTCGTTGAGCTGTTCCCGCAGGATGCGCAGGCTTTGGCTACGGTGCTTCTCGATTAGACGCTAAAACACGCGTCAGAATCTAGTCAAAGAGGAAACCAAGACTAGTTTCAAGTGTATAACATAAAAATAATTCTCTTTCAACGTTCGACGAGAGTTACCAAGCCTGTCCAAATACCGTGGAAAAACTTGTCTGCACGACCTTTGAAATGTCTCTATACTTTTTTGCCCCTCTTCATCCGCAAAGCACTCTGCATGTTGCTGCTGCATGGTCGCGAGGGGGAAGAAAGCTTCCGTTTGTCTCATATAAAATCGCGTGTTTTTTGCACAGCCCTGGCAATTCCCAGAGTGGCTTTTTATCCGGGTGATTTTCTCCGCGGTGAAGGGCATGCGTGTATCTGGTCTCCATCTTCTCCCGAAGCTTTGCGAGAGGCGAAAGGGATGTACGCACTCTCTCTCTGCATGGAGTCCGTATTTCAGCCAGCATTACACTGTGGTATCAGCCTTCCGACCGAGGGTCGACGCCCCGATCCAGATACCTACACGTATCATTCGAAAATACTCGTACCTATAGGTACCTATAAACCCAGGCCGACCATGCACGAGCGATAATTATCTGCTCACAAATTACGTCGAGGACCAACGTTGCCTTTCGCCTCTCTCTCTATATGCAACGTTTATTACGCCGATAATATTACCGCATAATACCGGCAGGGCAGCTCGCCGTGGGCTGTGAAGTGATAACGATGATACTTCGTTTGGCGAGCCTCGGGGCGGTCAAAAGTACCGTAAAAAAATTTCCTCTCTTTTGCAATGCAATACCTACACTTGGTATACGTGACTTTATACATATATTTCGGTATAATGGGATTGAAAGCATAAATTGTGTGGTAATTAAACCGTAGGTTCTAAAAAATAACTGTTATATACGTCAAGTATCAGGCTGAATTCATTTCACGTTGATCAGGTACGTATATATATGACGACGCACGTGACAAGTTAGCGAAGCAAACAATCGACACATACACACACACACATGATGATATTGTAGTAACAACAGCTGTAAGAAGCAGATATTGCTTCGACGAAATAACAGAATAAGTCTGTCGTTTCTTGATCACTCGATAAACTTGTCAAGACTTTTCTAATAACAATGGTAAAATATAATTGACGCTGTTCACAATGAAACTGAACTTTTTCAGGGATGATAAATTGATCGCGACCAATTCCGGCATTTTGGTAGATTTCGATTTCAAGAATTTACCACCAAATAGGACCAAGTCCCCGTAATTAATCGTTTTTTTCGTCTAAATCTAGCTATTCGATCTCAAGAAACAAAATTTCTATAAGTAAAATCTCCTAAATTGTTGGACCTGGTGCATTTCCGATGAAATTTTTGCTCTCTGAGTGTCCAGCTGCAATCCTTTCTAATTACAAAACGAACCATTATCGAGAGTTAATAAATCGATAAAAGGTCGTATGAGCCTTTCGGGTGATGGACAATGGACAGGGCTGAAACACATTCCGGTTGGTGAAAACCGAATAATTTTCGTGTCGATATATTAATGCATAAGCCCTCGTCCGAAGTGGAATCTAGCCGGGCTTACCGTGGCGCGATTTCACCGTACCTATACGTATACACAATGCGCGTTGTTAAATTACTGCGGTTTATGGACTCGCTTCTGATGCGGTTGCATATCACGTACCAAAAATGCGTGAATTTTCCCGAAACCCGTTGCAATAAAGCCTCGAGTGCATGTTTCATTATCAGAGCTAGAATTTTTACCTCCATGTTTGCGCTCTTGGGATTATTTCCGCCCAGATAATAACAACGACGCTGAGCATTATACCGAGCCACGTTGTGTAATTGTGACTAAAATGAGGAAAAGAGAGAGCGTGCGCAAAAAAGAGAAGACGTGAAAAAGAAGGAAAACAAAAAACAGAAAAAAAGAAAAATACCGCGAAGGCGCAGGTTGCAAAAGTTGTAACGATCTACCGAGAGTTTGGCGTTTAGTACGGATAATTTGATTTCGGAGATACGACGAGGGGCTGGAATGTTTCAAGAAAATGAGGAAGTCGGCGGTTATCTTTGCCTTCGCAATCTCGGCGGCATTCATATATCGGGTCGAGTTAGCGCTGCTGGTCTGCTTTGATTTAAGCAAAGCTCTACCCAGCAACAGAGATCATCCTCAGAGAATACTAGATAGGGGCAAACATAGTCCGAGTTGGGAAAATTCGAGTCTCCCTGCCGACCCTTTGCCGAGGCTTGGTTATGCCCCCTGTGCAGACGCGTTATGCGTTCAATGGAGCTTTAGTGGGGGGTTGGATTCCGGGGAGGGTGGAAAGGGTCGAAAGCGGGTAGAAGCCAGAGAGAGTAATTAGAAGCTAATGGCGAAGAACGCTGGCGAAATAGATCGGAGATAATTGTGCGTACGTCCGGGGAGCCGACGGATTGCACTCTCTGCGAATTTGCCGCGATGTTATTTCATAACGCAGAAAAATAAAGATAAAAGAGAACGTACCGAGAACGGTTTTCACATTGAAACGAAAAATTTTGAAAAACTTTCTTGTATTTGCGATGGTGAGGAATTCGGCTAGGATTTTATAAAACTTTATTACAAGGGATTAGGTAGTGAATTCAGTCGAATGAAAATTGTTCCTCGAAGAAAAATGGATTGCACGTATATATAAGGAGCGCTTGAGGTCTGTGACAAAGAGGAATAGAGTTTTGTAAGCGTAAAAGTTGAAGCAACGAGTGTATCCTTTGCACGATGTGTAAGCCGATTACAAGTTTCAAAAGCTTTCCTTTATTAGAATTATATCCTTATACTTTGGTGTAATACACGTCTTTTATTCTTGGACAATCGGTCAAGCAGTATATGCCTAAAATGGAAGAATCTCTCGTTTCAGGATGGCTGTGTATATATAAATAATCCGAAGAAAATGGAAACGATATCTTGAAAAAACTTATTTACCCGTAAAAATTGAATGGAGTTTTACGAGAACCTGAGTAAACCGGAGACGCGGATGAGTATCAAAACATGGTGAGAAGCTTCAAACCCACTGCAAGAAACTAAAAAGGCATTGTAAAAAATCTGAATTTCATGCCGTGGCGGCAAGTTCGCGTAGAACGAATGCCGGATGTAACGAGTAAAGGGGCAGAGCGACCGGAACGGTGCGCATGGCGGAGGCAGAGGCGAAAAGGGCGGGGTACCTCCAGAGCCCAGCGTTAAGCCGGACGGATCAATATCACATTACTATAAATAATTAATACGAAACGTTTCTCTGCGTATGCCTGCGTCGTTTCGAAAAGGGAGGAGGTGTGGGCGACGTCGAGGGGCCTTTACGCAAGGTGTTGGCGTTCGTGAGGATCAATCGATCCTCGCACGTTTGCCGCGTAGCGTGAGCTTAGAGGCAGAAGCTACAGCTTGGACTGTCTAAAGTGATACCTAATTTTTTTTTTTTTTTTTTTTTATAAGAAAATGATAACATTTGGAGGAATTTTAGTTGGAGGGCTTTATTATTCAGAGTTTCAAGAACATGGTAGAATATTTTCATTGAAATCAGTAACGAATTGGTGACATGGCGGAGATAAATGTCGAGCGAACGACGACGTTTTTAACCCGGTGGTGCAGATTCCTCGAGCAATTTTTTTCTAATCCATTTGAAATTTTGAAAAAATCTTTAAAAATTGTCTATTTATTCGAGCTTGTGGCTAGATTTTTTTCAAACAATTTTTCAATTGAAAAATCAAATCTTTTGTCAATAATCGTATATATTTGAAAATAATTTTCTATTTTTTTTTTTACATTTGGGCTACGAGCTCAAACCTGAAAATCTGTTTTTAACAGCCATTCTGTGATTTTGTTATTAATGTCAATGAAAAAATTCTAAATTTTTTCTGACACTATACGTAATTAAGCCCGTAGATTGAAATGTTTTTATTTGCTGGAAAACAAAAAAAAAAAAAAAATTCTAAAAATAGGTATGATTTTAAACCGTCCAAGCTGTGTACCCACCCTTAAGAACTCGATTTGCATAAATGTACATATAATATAAGGTAAAGACATGTTTTGTGATCGGTGTGGCGACAATGAGTTTTGATATTATTCAGCAAGCAAAACAAAAAGCACTTGAGGAATATTTTTCAAAAAAATTTTCACACGCTTAGGCGCATTTTCCAGAAATCACATGGCATGGTATGGAATGATATTGTACGGCAGGAATAATTCGAGGAGTATAAATAGAAGGGATGATCCACAAGTTTAGCATATCCCACCTTATCCGGCGGTTGGTCGGTGCTTTGTATGGTCCATACCGCCGGCTAATTTACCCTCGGAACAAATATCGCTTTCGAAGGCATGTGTTGATGCCGCCGAGCTGTCCGTATGGGTACATAGATGAGGGCGAGTAATAAAGGGTCATAAAGGAGATAGGCTATTTTACGGATAATTAAGCAGAAACAATAGGCGCGGCAAGGGTGTAACCTAGTAAATAGGGCTTTTGAGGGAGCTTTCGCTCGCCATTTTACCCGCGCCAGTCCAGCGAAGGATCTCACATCAGCCGCTTCTCGTCTATCACCCCCCAACTATATTATAAAGGGTATATGAAAAGTTAGGCTGCAAGGCAATTTATTTTTCTCATCCTCCCGCCCACTTTCTTCCGGGTTATCCGTCAATTCATAATACAAGGCACGCGAGGATGCGAAACGCAAGTGTTTCAAATTCAGCAAATTGCTTGGGATTACCGCAATATCATCATCACCCCGTGATTTCCGCTTTTGACGTAAAATTTGTACGTCTCATAGCCCCTGCCCGATTTTTATTTCACGCCGTTTACCGACAAACCTTTCCAAAGCTTTAAAAATTCGTCAAATGTCAAATCGAATATTTAAAATTCAAAAATTTTTCAAGCTCGTCTATAGACAGTCTGAAATGATATTTTACACCCGGTCAGGAGCTGAGGACCCCTTTTCTAACACTTTTGAAAATAACCGTAGAATGGTTTCTGATTTTCTATAGAATGATGTGAATGAAATAAATTTGAAGCGAAGAAGAAGAACGGGAAAAAAAATTAAGCACAATAGAACACAATAAATACGTATGTAAAGGTTGACGTCATACGTGTAGCAATGAAAAGTGGAACCATAGAGAGACATGACACGCGCGGAAAGGTGGGCGGAAAATTGTGCGAGGGTGGATTTGGAGGTCGAAGCTGTTCATAAATTCAACCGTGATTTCAAGCCACGTTATATTTTCTCCAGCGTTTCGGCAGCCTTCAAAAAAGGGTTGATTGAGAGAGAGAGATATATATACATAGAATAAATCGAGAAAGCGAGTAAATATCCCGTTGACCGCTCCACAAACTTGGCATAGTTCTAGAGTCTAACTGTATTGGGGGGCAAAAACGGCGAGACTCGTATTCGTTCCACGTGCGTCTCTCATATACTTCGAAGAGAGATTTTACCGTCACGCGGTAATAATTTCATCCGCCCTGACGGAAAGATCAGGGCAAAATCCCCGGCCCCACGTACCTAACCCGGCCCGGAGTATTATTGGACACGAAATTCTGAAAATGATGGTGATGATAATAATAAGATATATTTTGAGATGTCGTTTCTCCGGGCAGCCCGTCGAGAATCAGGATAAACACGTTCGTGCGATGGTTTGCGGCGAGGGCGGATTTCGAGGGTAATTTTAATCACATAAATGACACAATCAGGTACGAATATATATCCTCCCAGATACGGGAGAGTATTAATTATCGTACTCACAGTGAGAATAGTAACCAATCTCGAAGTGTATGTACAGGCTAGGTACATTGGTACAAGTGTATGTCCCAGAATCGGGCAACCCTATTCCGGGCGTAAGCCCTAATAACTACCGCACAAACCCAATGTACCGTATAATATAATGCCTTAACTTAAGTAAATCCATGAATAATTTAGCTGCTGATCCCTCCTCGGTATAACTGGGCAGCCGCACACCAGCCAGCCAAACAACCATCCAACCATCCAACCATCCAACCATCCAACCAGCCATGGCACCCGTTACCCACAGCATTTACGGTTTTAATTTAAGCCTCAGCCTACGGTATGAAATTCCTAATTACCGCGCGTGAATGGATTGAACTTTCGCCAACGCCGTGGGGTATTATACTCAGCATCATTGTGCCTGGGGGTCTATATCCCGCACGCGGTCTGGAATAGACCGCCCATCCGGTTTGCTAATCGATTCCAAGTGGAGGAGAATGTTCGAGTGGAGAAGAAAAAAGTTCGTCGTATAAGGATTGAAAAACACGGCTAGGTGTTTCGCACCTGCTTCTTCGATAGAACGCAAATTAAGCGAGAATTGGCAATTAAATGAAAGCAATTAAAAAAAGTTGAGACCTGTTTCTGTCGGTGCGGTGCGGTGATTGCGGAAACATACTAGGCTCGAGGTTTACGGTTTAAGCTTATATCCTATGAGAGCAATTTCATCCGAGGCGACAACGATCTTACGTATATACCTACCTACGCTCGGTTTTGGAAGGCTACCAAATAAACTAGGCGCTTGATAAGAACGCCGTTTTAGTCACATAAAATGGCTATTACTCTCCCGGCAGTTTGCTTCTCTTCAAGACTATATACCGATACCTTCTCATCATATTTAGCATTGCATCAGAACTACTCATCGTCAGACTGCAAGCTCTGCATTGGACACAACACTTGTCGTAGTCGAGAATGCAACTTCAACAACCTGGATGTTCGCGGTTGATGACGGAAACGATTTGGCTCTCTCAGCCTCGTCAGATTCGATGGATATGAAATGAAATGGAATAATGGATGATAGCGGCAACGTCGTTTGCAGCTGAATCATCAATGCGTTGAACTGGCTACAGCATCAAAGCCTATAGAAATTTATAGAATACGTGGATCATTATCACCAAGTATAGTTACGCAAAGATGTTTTTTTTTCCGTCACTTTGTCCAGTTCGCGAGATGAAAAATGTTCCGTCGAATCGAATTCCGAGGAACGAGGATAGGTCATAAATTGAAAAAAGGGAAGTGCTAAGTGGCGCAGACGCCGGCGATGGCAAGTGGCCGAGAATACTTTGCGCTGCAAGTAGGGGATGATTATAGGCACGATTCCAGAACCTCGAGGTTTACGATACAGGAGGAATTTTATTACGGGCGACGACGGGAATCTTGCTCGGTTTTTGGAACCTTTCCAAATAAACGGTAGATACATAGTTAATAACGCGGCTCTTAGTGACATAAAAAAGCTATTATCAGCCATTACAATTCGGGACAAACCCCGCGGATCGAATCCGAACGATCTATTAAGTTCTTCGGGTTCTGTGATGCTGTTTTTTTTCTTCACTCGGGTTGCCACTGATTCCGGTGTTATTCTCTTTCCATTTCCGGTTCACACATCTAAGCTACGGAGAGCGGCAGACCCTTTTGAAAATTTCTTACAACCCGGTCGGAGAATTTTTGAAGGACAATGAAGTTAAGTAAAATATGGAGTAGGAAAGGACAAGCCGTAGTCTTGCGGACATAGGTGCAAATTCTGTCAAAAAAATTGATCAAATTCAACTCTGTATTGGTGAATTCGGCGAATGTTGGCAAGAAATTTCGTCAGATGTTTTTGCGCCATGGTGGGTTGCTTTTTTTCTTTTTCTCACTCCCTGGGTAACAACTGTCTCATTTAAACCAAGCTAACTGTAAAAAATACTTCACCACAGTTGTCGCCCAGTTTTTACTGACAAAAGTTCGTCGCCGAGCTGTCCGACAGAGTATAGTGGCAGCCTCGTTGTAGCCAAATAAAGGCGAAACTTTTATGCAACGTTTTTACCGAGAGGCCAGACGAGTCGCGAGCGTTCACGTTTCACTATTGTATGGAATAAGCTACTTCATTGTTTCACCAAAATTCTTTAAATGTACTTCAGTGTGCTGGTACTTGGCTGCTGGGTTGGAAAAAAGTGAAAACAGAATGGCAGACTGCTGCATAACTAGACTAGGTTATTGAAATGTTCACTCTAGAGACAGGTGAATCCTTGAAGAATCCACCCCCGTTTTCTTACAAATATATATATATATATATATATATATATATATATATATATATATACATACATGACATACGAGTATGTAGGTTTTCACTGTTCAAGAAGTAGAACAAGTTTGAGTCTGTTATTGGAGAACAGGGAATAGGGGGGGCGGGCGGGGGGGGGGGGGGGTAGAAAGAATGAGGCGAGTAATAAAAAAGAAAGGAGACAAAATAAAAGAACAGAGTAGAAAGAAGCGAGTGAAAGAATCACGGCAATTCCGATGGAAACTACCCCAGATTCAAACAAGCCTCTTTATTGCCGTAAAAGGGCTGACGGATAAGACTATTTCAACGTCGTCGTACATCAAGAAGGCGTTCGAGAGAAAAAGGAGACGGAGGATTAGGGGATGACGCAGGGTCACCGGAGGGCGTCTTCCTCTCCCCCATCCTCTCTCTCGCCTTCTCAGACCCGCTTTCTTCTCTCTCCTTCCTCTTCCTCTCCTCTCATCTCCCCGAGTTATGATATTCTCTTTAGGCAGGGGCCTCGAATTCGCCTCGCCTTGCCTCGCCTTGCCTCGCCTCGCAACGACGGACGGACCACCTCCGGCCTTAGCCCTAAATTGATTTACTTCTCTGTCCTGCATCCTTCTGCTCGGCTTGCGTCGTTCCCGACTCTCGCTTAATCTTTCCGTTGCACGTGCGCCCAGGCTTCCTCCGGGACGTCCTGGGCGACAGCGTCATTCTTCTTTCCTCGTTATATTCGTCCTGGGAGGAGAAACTTTGTCCCTTATGGGCCGGTCAAGATGGCGCGCGGCGCCCCGGAAGTCACGCTTGCAATCACTCGCGCCATGAAGACGGGGCCGTTCAAGTCGTGCCCTGTTATCCCTAATCATTTCAATTATGTCTCTCGGTCATCCTCCCAAGCTTACCGAGCGAGGAGAAAAGCAACGTCCGAGGAAGAAAAAGGTCATAAAGGGGGTGAGAGATCGAGGAAATACGAGATGGTCGCAACCGCGGAATTACATGAGTGACTGACGTTCGCCATTTGTTTCAAGGCGAGCGACAAGCCTTGGCGAGCAAATTCTAATCCTCGAACATTTCACCAGGCTACGTAAACCATCTGCGGTGTTTAGTCATATTATACCAAAACAGGACGAGTCTCGGTTTTGATTAAATCCTCAGAGGGAGAGAGAGAGAATTTTGCACAAATCATTCCTTTGTCTGATTATAGATACGTTTACTCTGTTCGAAGCTAATCTACAGAATCAATCTTCGCAACAACGGCGGAGTACAAGCACACAGGAAAATAGGTATAAAAAAAGAAAAAAAAAAAAAAAAAAAAGAAACACGAACGAACGAACGAACGAACGAGGGAAAAAAATGAAAACTAAAATGATGAGGCGAACGTAGCGATCGAACGCGGCTCTTAAAGCGTCTGAAGGATAAGACGTGAGCACTAAACCGTGCCAATAAATTTATATTGGCGGATTATGATAATAAAGTAACGGGGATATCGAGGACTCGATTTGTTTTAATTTAACCGTAGTATCCTAAGTGTCGTTTTATGGTAATAGGATGAATATTCTTAAAAAGAGAAAAAATAAACCCAACGTAGCTCTCCATAAAGTATGTAAATTTGCAAGAATTAGAGACGGGTGTAGGAAAAAGAAAGAAAACACGAGCGACACCTCAGCGATTACATCGACCACCATTGAACACGATAAATGACAACCGTGCAGACCATTATCAGTGACCAAGAGGAATAATGACAACGGAAGCTAACAATGAACCGGATTCCGAGTAAAAAGCTCACTGCGGTTGGCCTCGGGTTTCCCAACATAAGCCTGTCGGACTACAAGAAGCCGGTCCTGAAAGGGGCGGAGGACAAGCGTGAAAGGACAACGCCGCAAGACCGACAAGACCTCGGCTCTTCGAGCGACTGGAAAGCGTGCGGCATGTGCTTCTGTGAAGTTTGAATCGCGAGGGGGTCAGACTCCACCTTCAAGGCGGGGGGGAGGGGGGCTGTGGAGGAGGTGGCGTCTCAAGAGATAGACCCTGACCGCAAGGGTGCCCGCCATTCAACAGCGGCTAGGAGCCGGTTCACCCAGAGACGGAGAACGGAACAAGGAGAATAGCGAAGTAGGATCTGCGGAAGACTGACAAAGCCTGAGAGGTCCGGGCATACCGAGTTCGAGATTGTTCTAATACCGGGTATATTAAACGCCGCCGAACGTTACCCAACAGCCGTCGTCGTTGCGGTAGAGTCGAGCAATGGATGAGCTTCGAGGAACTTAAAGGATCCCGGCTCACGTCGTGCGGGATCCGAAGAGGAAGCGACTTCCAACCACCGACGTCATCAGCGATGTCGAAACCTCGCAGACACCATCGAAGCTCAATTTGTTCCGCTTCACCGACAGCAGCAGAAGGTTCCAACACCCGGAACACGTGCATGACACGTTGCTGCATTTGCATAGAACTCTCTGCCTTTCCAATTAGATCACGCACCGTGCTGCTGGTGGGTACCAATATACGCACAATTAGCCAGCTTGGCTTCGCCATACGTCATGTATTATATTGTTGAACGAAGAATAACAGACGAAGCCTGAAAACTGTCGAGACTTTGGTCCTTCCGTTTCGATAGATTGATATACCTACGCAGGGATCGAGCAAAGAGACGACTCTTTAGCAGCTATTAAATTGAACAGCAGGATAAATGTATGTATCATGGTTGGAAGGGAATCTACTGAAGTGAAGGACGCGATATGGACGGCATTTCGATGAAACTTGGACAGCGATTGGTAATTCCAGGGTCGTCTCAGTAAGCCTGATGGCTTGTTACGGGCATAGCTGAAGCCGGGGCTAGTTTAGCACCCTGCAGTGTTTAATATGCGAGGGCCCCCCTCGCCGAGGCCTGTTCTATATGCGCCACGGGGCTGCCTCTATGACGGCGTTATTGTCAACGGGATCCCGAAATCTGCGAGCCGAATGCTGCGCCCTCGCTTCGCCCTTCGGTTAGAAAACTGCTTTTTAACGTGGTTCTAAATTTTCTCTTTTGCATATTGAATTCAAGTGAATTTGGCGAAATGATATTGAGGGTTGGGTTTTCGCGAAAATGGATCGTCGAAAGTGATCGTCGAAAGTGATCGTCTGGTTCAGCCGGAAGTAGGTACAAACAAACATCAGCTGCAGTTGGCCAGAGGCCAGCCCTCGGGGTTTCATAAACGGGTTTCACTACCCTCGAAAAGCGCAGCACGCAAGGCAGCCAAACCAAATTACCACCTGAGCTCGGGCGAGATAAATTCGTATATCGTGTTGGTTTAATTCATTTATATGCTCTATTGAACCGTGTCGACCGGCGACTCCTGGGTCCGCGTTCTCTCGGCCCGGATAACTCGGCGCCGAGGTTTTGCGTTTCGTCCTACAGCCGGGCGAATGTACGATTCTACCAATTGTTATATGTCGGCGAAAATTGCGGGAAAAACTTACTCCGTTGACGGCAGCCGTTCAAACGGAGAGGGAGATGACGGAGGACGAGTTTTTTTCTCTATTTCGTTATATTGTAAAATCTGCAGGGGTTACAGATCATTGATAAAAAAAAAAAAAAGAAGAAGAAAATTTCAAAAATTTGCAGACAAACCACGCGGGGCAAACTTGACATTTTTGAGCTGAAGGGAAGATGGGAAAAGAAGACGAGATCATTTTCTCCAGTTTCTGGATTTCGTTTCTCCCAGCAATTCCTCGCCGGGGAAAGTGACGACGGTGAGACTGAAATATAAGGGGATTTCACCGCCACCCTGGCAGAATTTCCGCATTTGAATGAGGTGCGCGTTCAAAGTGCGAAAGGTGAGGGTGAGCAGAGGGGAAGGGAATACTGGCGGCCACGATGTCGCAAAGCACAGCGCTTACTCCTTCCTGCTTCTTATAAATTTCGCCCTTTCGGGCTCAGAATTGGAGATCGAAAACGTCACGGCAATGGCTCTGGATTCTTTTTCGAGAGGGGATGAAAAAGCGGAAAGACCGTGAAGACGGGAACTGGAGATCTTGGAATGATTTTTCCCCCATTGTCGGCAAGCGACGGGGATTACGATATAAGTCTGGCTCAAGATTTGTTCCTTCGGCTTTGGCCACTTCGCGTCACTCGACGGTCAATCCTCTCAGCTCCTGATCTTCCCGGCAGCAGGCATTCCTTGTGATTCGTAAGACGTCCGAGTGCAGCGTGGAAACAAACCGATTATTCCATTCGTTACGCCCGGAAGGCAGAAGAAGGAAACCTTGACGGGGGTGGGGGAAGCGCTGCAAGAGCACCGAGGGAAGGAGGGAAACTATAGCAATAATGGGAAAAGTCGGAGAAGTCGCGAAGACGAGAAGCGAGGACAAAAGTTGAAATAGCCCCGGAGACGTCAGCTGCAATGGCAATCATCCGTCTCAAGGAAAACGGTGTCTAGATAACCGGAGCTCACCGGGTGATCCTCGTCGTCTGCATCCGCGTCACCTTAGCTAAATACCCACCGTTTTAAATCCGAAAAAGCGAAACGACCCAATCCATTCACCACGATAAAAAATACTTCCATCCCGGGTAAACGCTTGTGCAAAACGTCAAGAGAAGGTGAAATAAGAGCGGCGTCGAGTGCGGGACAAAAGCCCCAATTTATCATGAGAAGAAAATGTCTGCAGCCAATCGACGCTCGATCCTCCAGACTATGGAGTCTAGACAAAGCTCGAGAATCGACGGTTCCTGCGTCGACATGGCACGTCGACATGTCGAGGATCCTGGCACGCATAGGCCTTCGATTCGTTACGATCTAAATCTGCCAAATCCTGCGTCTGCCTCTCAACGTAGTTTTGAATTAAGCGAGTTCGAATGCTGCTTGAGGGAATCGCGAATCTCGCATCGGTTCGCTTTGCCTCCGATTGCGGGCTTCGAACAAGAAGAAAGAGAGCCGGGACTCGCCGATAAAGAGCCAAATTGATTAAGGCAACGCGCTGATTGATTATGGTAGGTTGCTTCACCCCCCCCCCCCCCCCCCCCCAAACCCCTACTTACAATATTAATTCCATCACGCTCGGCACCTGCCTGCCTTTGGTGCGTGCCTTCGACAAAGGGTAGACACAAAATTATTCCACCACCTCGCAAAGATAAGTCCCGGATTAATTGCAGCAATCTGATGGAGGATTTAGCTCTAAGCTTATTTACGAGAGTGTTATTACTCCCACACCCCGCAAAGTCGAGAATAAAGTTGGCTCGATATACGAATTATATGATGTATAGGTATCCAGCGAATACACACTTTCCGCATTTTCGAATCTCGTCGTATAATATTTTAGTGAAATAAAGAAAGCCTTCGCAAAGCGGAAACACGACGGATGGCTGAGTTTATAGAGATTTTTACGAGGCGAGTATAGGCGGTTGAAAAAGGTGGGTAAGATTGGGTGCGGCGAGATGAACGATGCAGAAGTATGTTGTAAAAGTTTGCTATTTTTTCTTTTCATCCTTGTTCTCTCCGCTTTTTCTGTCTCATTCGGTTCATCGGATGCGTCGGATTGAAAAATTGTAGTAAAAAGAGATGGCCGAGTGTACAAGACGAGAGAGCCTGGAATGAATTGCCTTCCCGTTTTTACGACCGAGCGACGATTCCACGATGCGTGTAGCTGTGTAACGTTTTACCAGTTCAGAAGCTGAAAAACGAAGGTAAGCGTTTCTCTTCGGCAAAGGCCAGGACACTCGACTTCTTTAAAAATAATTCGTACAATTTTTCGAATGACGCGTTAATTTTGCAACTTGAATATTCCCGTCCTGCGAACCCCCAAAAAATGCTGCTGCTGGAGATTTCGTGCTCGGCGATATCGAACGAGGAATCTTCTTTTATTCTTTCTTTTTTGTGTGTTTTTAATGGTAAAAATACAAGCCTGCCTGGAGAAAAAAGTCTTCTATTTCTATTGTGAAAGATCATGGGATATACGCCGGATTCAACCGCTTTGTTAGCATTGATACAGGTTGCCGTAGCGGTGCGGAATCCCGTGAGGAAAAAGGCTTCAACGGCATTTGTCGGGGAATCGGCTCTGTGTGTAGGTATACGTATAATAATATCGATAAGATATATTTCCGGCACACAAAGGAGGGATGGATGCAAAATTGAACTCCAGTCCGGAGCGTCTAAGCCCGGAAAATTCCCTTCTCGCTGGATCGGCTCGGCTCGCGAGTGTGAGGGGCTGAAATACGTAATTTCATTTTCGTAAGCCGATGGCTATTCCCGAGTATCACCGTATTTATATGCAGATGGTGGTAGTCAAAGGTGCGGATCGAAAAACCGCGACCGATTTCGAATCTGACGGAGTTGGCGAAGTACGTCCACTAACACGTGTTAAATCGTAGACCGGAAATGCTTGCAAAATTTTTCTTCTATAAATCTTCATCGTTATTCCCTACCTCGGTAAATTCTCTTTTACAATTATAGTTTTATTCCGAATAAGGTATAAAGTTGCTCGAGAGATCCGTGATATTTAACGATGAGTTCTGGAATCCTGACGAAATGACGACGAGGATAAAATGGCGAGGGGAGGAAGAGAAGAGGGGCTCTGTACCTACAAAGAGAGGGACAGAAGGAAAAGCAGGAGCTGTGGAATTCTTCCGGTGCGACCTTCGCGGGTCTTTGGAATCCAGTTTTGGAATGACTGGAATCCTAAAGACGTGGAGCATTCAGCTTGCACCCCGCGTTTCGTCGCGTCGCCGCCACTTCATATCGGCGATGCTCTTTATATAAATACGAGTATACGTGTGCAGGAATCATACGAGTTGGAGGTCGGGAACGTGTGTCTGCGTTAGACTCTGCAGGTGGGCATATGAGGCACGCGACGTCGGATTCCAGGGAGATTACCTATCCTTAACGAGGGTGGATCGGGGCTGAATTTATATAGAAGGAAGGCGAAAGCGTCATCATCCGATGAACGCGACTCGTGCGATTTAGAGGTGAAGTAAATGTGCCAGTTATTTACACGTTTAAATTCAGTTATTTTCCAAAATTATAAATTCACGACACAAATTGCGAATTTCTCGATGACTAAAAGCAATTACTGGAGACTTCGATCCTACAAATTCATTTTTTTGGTAATTTTAGAACTAAGGATCAAACAGAATCAATCAAACAATGTCAATAATTTGGATACTAATCTTAATTGTTTCGCGATTCTTGGCGAGGCATTAAATTCGAAACTGATTGTAAGCATCGCTGGACAACTTTAATTTGTATTATACTATAAATATGATGAAGGTTTCGACGCGTGGTGGAAACTTACTCTGATGAATTCTAAGGTGGCATGGCCACCTGTTATTCATTTCATTTTATTTCTGTATTTTATTCTCTTCCAGATTATTTATAGCATCCCCGAATTCTCATCTCTGCTAAACTGGCGCCGAATCGGTTGGGTACTCGAGCGGAGTAACAACGATAAATTTTCCATTGTTGCGCCGGGGAAAGTATGAAGAGAGACCGCCCATCGGGGCGCTCTTTTCTCCTCTCTCCTCCCTCTTCTTTTTCTTTCATCTTTCGCTGCGGACGTCCAGGAGTGGAGAGAGAAAGGGAGAGAGAGAGGTCTACAAAGTCGCAAGCCTGCCTACGCGATCCTTGAAGGGATAGTGCAGGGATGACGGGAAGGGCTTTCGGAGTCGAATTGATGGTTTTCATTGTTCACCAAAATGGGCGGGACTTTGCCGGCAAGCAAAGCTTGCCGAATGATTTTTATCCTCGTCTAATTCCGATATTCTGATATTCCGTTATCCGCAGTTCACTTGACAAAGATATTTGGATCGGTCGTTGAATAATGCACCTTTTTAATAAATTATAATTAGTGCTGTTGGGTGAACACGAGAAGCAGCTTCCTTCCTAATATCGTTGAAAAGACAGAGATAAAGGAAGAATATTTTTTATACACCAGCTGAAAGCATCTGAAACGATTTCATTAAAATTCTGTATCGATCGAATGGTTCGCCAACGTTATACAAGTTATCCAAAGTAAGAAATAGCGGAACAGTTAGAGCGAGTCATTCTAGCAATGTTTTTTCTTTCTCCTCTTTTTTTTCGACCCTCTATACCGAAAGGAAATACAGACACAAATAACGTATATATTTTTGCGTGTGTATGTATCAAGGCGGCAAAACAGGGACATTTATCAGGATTGCCCGATAAAATAAATAGACGCGAGTAAAGTGACGTTTTAATTATAAGGGGAGTGATGTATGTCCGTTGAGCTCGGAAATGATCCTGCACAGGGCGACGCGTGACGCGGAAGGATCCCCGGAACGAGATTCCGAGAGAGAGAAAAAGCAAACAGAAAAAAGATAGATAGATAGATAGATAGATAGAATAGAAAGAAAAAAACTAAACCAAGTCCGTCGATAGTTTTCACTGCTTCGGAATGACAAAAGAACAAAAAAGTAAGTATGAACAAAGTAAACTTAAAAAAAAATTTCAAAGCTCGAGCTGTAATTTGTCCAAACAATCTCGAGACGTCGATAATAATTATTTCCTCGCTACACTTAGTTTCGTAATTGAAAAATTTTCAGAATTTTTTGCAGAGTATCAAGAGTCGAGAATTTTTCTCTTGCACGAAGTAATCTTTATTAATGCGCTGCCCTCAGTCGGGCGGCGAGATTTCTCCATTATTAACCTGTGACCCAGGTAGGTTTTCACCTCGCCGCTATTAGCAAGAAAATTTCGATTACTTTCCACGAGAGAATACAGCAGAAATTGAGTTTAGATACAATTAATTAATGATAATAAAACGAGAAACACTTTTTTAACATTAATACGAATACGTGAAACTTCTATGCGACTAAAGTTTGACAGTTCCACAAGAGTATCGGTTCATTATCTCGTCATGACAGACTATCCCTGCAACAATTCCCCGGAATGACCACTCGAACAGGCCTTAAATATAACGAGGACCTGGTAGTATGGAGCTAGAAAAATGAAACGAGTAGGAAAAGCGAAGGGATGGGACGATTCCGGTACCAGTGATAGTCAGATGGCGAACAAGAGAAGTCCCTATATTTCAGCCAACGACATCTGTTATTTCTTTGCCACGTTATAACAATCTCTTCCTCGAGTATTTATTGGACGTCGTAAGGACGTGCGATTGCAGGCTCGCCCTGCTACACGATTGTATTGAGGAAAGAGAGATATGTGCGCGTCACATATCATGTCGGGGGCGGCGGAGGGGGAGGGGGTAGCAAAAAGGTATGGTAGAAGGTACGTGTGTGGCTGGTGGCTGGTGGCTGGTGGCTATCGGGGACCAAACGGATTATACGTTCGAAGATCGATAGTGGCGAGCAACGCGGAGGCTGAGAGTGCGGCCTGGAGGGTGGACGATGGCAAAAAAGTATGGCGGGAAAGGTTGGATTAGCAAATTCGCGGACTGGAGCTACCGAGCAGGACTCGGTGTGGCACCTGTAATTAATTAATCATAGGAACCTTGGCTGAGCTGGAGGGTCACGGCTGACGTAGACGGGGACGTGGACGTGGACGTGGACGTGGGCGTGGACACGCGCGGATATTGGAAGGTTGAATTATATCTCGATGCCTGATCTTTTTTAGCGTCGTGGAATAAGGTGGATGAGAATGTTTTTCCCTGAGGGGGATTTTTAATAACTCGGATCAGAGTGAAAATTGCAGAGACGAAACGAAATCAAATATCGTATACGCTGGATGGAAGTATTCGAAGCGACATTCCGACCCTCCCAGCAGGTGAATGCTTATACCTTTCATCTGCATGGGCGAGGCAACCGGCGTAAAATGCTTTCAAATGCAAATCCATCATTTCGCGTGGAGAAATACGCGGCAGCACGATCTAAGTTTAAATAGATTTATTTTGTAAAAATCAAAAGAAAGAAAAAGGGGAGAAGAATTGCGAATCGAAAGGCAAAGACTCGCGGCATTTCATTCGGATTGCGAATTTTTGGCACAATTATTTTCGCAACGTCGGACGATCGGACACCTTGTATCACTGCATAAAGAGAGAGAAAACTGAAAAAAAATCCATGTTCGCGTAAGGCAGAAAATTGTCGGACGGATCTATCGGCGAACGAGGAACCGAAAAATTCTACAGCGATGAAAGTCGACGAGGTTGGCGGTGCTTTTCAACCGGTATAAATCACCCTTCGCTTAAGCCAAGACTCGGTAATATTTCACATTTTTATTTACGGTACCTTCGCAGCTCAGATTCGATTCAATACTGCAAGAGTTATGCCCTACTGCTTACGTTATACTAACGCAAGTGTTCTGCAGCCTCTAGGGTGGTTCTCCTTATTTTGAAGAGCGGTATTTTCATCAAATTTCACCAAACTAAAGAACAAAATACCGAAGAAAATCCACAGCTCTTGAGAAACGTACAAGATCAATTTTTTCCGCACAATCCGGAAGAAAAGCCAACGCTTTTCGTTATACGCGGACAGTTTCGACAGTCGGAATTCCGACTCCCTACGGAGATAAGAATAACCTTTGAAATTAGAAAGCGAGTGATTACCTCGAGTGTCGGTGTAGGAAAAGAAGATAAAACGAGAAGAAAAGAAAAGAAAAGAAAAGAACGGAAGATAAAAAGAGAGGGAAAGGGAGAAGAAGAGACGGACTGGCCGTGGCTGATTAGGCCTCCTCAACAAATGCAATCAGTGAGTTTTGAGGCAGAAACAGTAGAAGAAGATGAGGGATTCGGGCGTCGTCTCGATCTCTGCTGCTTCATGATAGGGGGAATTTCTCTGGGGGATAAATGCTTGCGGAGCTGGGGCGAAGGATATGCGCGAGATAATGTCAATCCACGAAGCGGAATAATAAATAATAAGGAAAAAAAGAAACCCGTGGAACAATATCCTCGTAACACAAAGTGAGGTCAAAACTGATTGCGAGAAACCACAGCTCACATTAGAAGAAGAAGAACGAAAAGGAAAGAGAAAATCCCCCCCGCCAACGTATCACTTTTCTGATTAGTCACGAATCCACTTGGATCATCGCAACAATGGGTGGTCAATGTCCTGGACGTCGAATCCTCGTGATGTCGAGTGATGTCGAGGACACGGTAAGTAAAGTGATCCCTGAGATTAGGGCAAAGCGAGACGGCGGGTCGGTTTCGCGTCCGCAAACTGTCGCGATTCGTCTTCATTTGAATACTTGCCCCCCTTCCAGCCTTCATCGCTGGAGATGGTGGAAGCGAAGCAAGTGGCATCGGTAGTCTGGCTGAAGGAGAAGGGGGGGAACACGCCGAAGCAAACGCTCTCGTCTCTCTTGCCTGATACTTTAAGCTAGTTTTCACAGCCCTCCCTCTTTTTAGTGGTTAACTTTGCCGGCGCAGGGCGGATCGGCGAAACGGCGAGCTAACGTAAACAGAATTCTCCGCTAGGCGGTTAGATATGCAAATGAGATACTATATAGTAGAATTACAACTGAGTGTGAGGAAAAAATTAAAGCAGGTAGATAATACATATTAGTATTCGATCCGACGCGATCTCGGGCACAGGAAAAAAAAAGAAGCTGTTAATACATAAGCCTTTTCTGTCTTACCCTGTCTGTGAATAATTCATAAGATGTTGTTCGGTAAGTTTGTTGGAAAACTTTCCACCTTTTTTCCATCTATTTTTTTTTCGTTTTTTTTTTTTTTTTTTTGTTTCTTCGCAAGGTGGTTAAATAAACACCGCAGGGTGAATCCAGGAGAATAGCTTCCTCGACGCGTCTAATTTCGAATAGGGTTTCCTACCATTTAGGTAATTGGGAATAGGGCGAAGCTTTCATCGCTTGAGGGTTGGCTGTTCGAACAAGGGTGCAGCAGCAGCAGCAGCCGCAGCCGCGATGCAATCACGCGGAAAACCCGCTTGTAGCGTAATAACAATTTTAGTATGGCATGCAGCTTTACGGTCGTCGGTACTATAAATCCACAGAAGTGGCGAGATGTTGGTTTGACATAAAGAAAAGAGTCGAATGAACTCAACGCGCGATGCGCACATTTTGTCGGAATAAAACGAGGGGAAGAAAGATTCGTTTTTATCAACGCGCGTATAACCAAATAATCTCTCGAACCCGCCGCGGCGTTCAATTCGAGTTATAAATACCGTGTGTCCATGGTCTCTGGCTGCACAGTTCCCCAAATTTGCAGAAGCGATTGTCGTTTTCTGGACAAACTAAACTTGCCTTTGATAAAAATTGGGAAAAATCCTGTGCAGATACTCTGAATGTGTTGCAAACGACGAATATATATATATATATATATATACATGCATATACGCATATTGTATCGATTTGTATTTATTCCCATTAGTCAAGATTACCTCATCATTTAATTCCTCTTGAAAGGCGGGTAGTTTTCTCCGACTCTCGAATCCAACCCTCCGAAGACTGGGGACGCGTGGGTGGTTGGATAAGAGGGTGCAGAATGCAAGAGGTTTGAAATGGCTGGGCGTGGAATTAGGATGGGAGAGGAGACGTGTGCAGCGTAGGCTCGATGTGAAATGGAAGTAAGGCATTGCTTGGATTCACTTCGCTCAGTTCCCACACCCTGGCTCGGAGTCAAAGAGACTAGATCTATTGTAACTGCCTTTCGGCACCATACGTTACGCGAAGGGCGTTTAGAGCCCCTTATCCTGCCTCGGATTGCTTCCAAGACCCTGCGTAGCGACGTCGAATAAAACTTCATCCCCTAAATTGTCGTTAATTGAAAACCCTGGATTGAGATTGAGATTGAGATTGAAATCGAGATCGAGACTCGGTCGTTTCAAACTTTTTCAAATATATTAAACATCGTCTCTCGTCTTTGTTTAGAAGTACAATTCGGCCCTACAGCTACATTATATTACCTTTTATTCAAACGCAAAAGATAACGACGGATGAATAATCTTCGCCTGTCATTAATTAAAATGTTATACACGCCACGATTCACAGACAGCGTTTGAAATTATACAGCGTATGATTAATTGGTGATGAGAAAATTTCGTTCCTTTTTTTTCGCCAGTTTCCGACAGCTGGCGAATATTTTTATTTTTTTGGCTGCTACGTTAATATGAACGACGGAGCGTTCAGGGGCGTAAAAAAATCACATTTCATTTTATAATTAAGGACCGTTGTTAATATGCATGATTGAGAAATTTAGTTTGACAAAAAATTAGCGAACGAAATACCTAAGAGAAGAAGTTTTTCTACACAGAAGTCTACGCCACGCTCATTTTCTTCAGCCTCGTTTTTTCTCTGCTCTGTATATATGTACCTGCCACATAAGACTTGCGGCGCGAAGAGATGGAATGAAAAAGCGAAAAGTAGAAAAACAATCTGAAAAACACACCAGCTAATAGAGAACTCTGTATATAAATACAAATAAAAACAGTCGAAAGGTATAATAGAGGAGCGGAGCTGAAGGGCGGAAGAAACTCTTGGAAAATCGTTGCTTAGGGATGAAGGAAGGGAGGAGACAGAGTATAGAAATAAGGAAAATCAAACAAAGAGCGAACAACTGAATTATCTAAGAGAAAGGGAATCCCGAGAGATACGCGAAACGGGGGCTCAAGGTAAAATAGCGAGATGAATACACCCCGAATTTCTCAATCCTTCGATAATACCCGCCCTCGCTGCCACAGGATCCCCAAGGACTTCGAGTCGTCACAAAGGACTCCCGCGTCTTTCCGCAAACTCCAATTCTTTTCTCGATTATATCGCAGGACAATGCAGCAAGCGTGTTGCACTTGAAGACATATAATATTTTACTCAAAAATACTTCGAGTCCCAACCACACATATAATTATACTTATATGTATATACCTTGCTACCTCTCATTTTCTCTTTCTACATCGTCTGCAGTTTTTCAAAAAGAAAACTGCTTTGCTCTGCCACCCGCACCTGCATACGTCTTCGAAAATTGATGAATCACCCTGCTTCGCTTCGAGGCAAACATGAGAAGAAAAAGAAAAACAATAAAAATGGCTTTCTCAGATGCTACTTATGAACAATACCACCTACTTTCACTATAACAACACAACTGCAGGCTGCACGTACAATTAGATTCGTTTTATTTCGATTGTATCGTGCCGCAGCTGTTGTTTCAAAAATTCGTCCACGTACAGACAATTCCAGTCAATAATTTTTCCTTTAATTGGCCGCACTAGCACCGTTTATTCGTTTACCCGTACGATTTCAAAATAAAAATGAAATCGAGTGAAAAATCGTGCGTCTAGCATCGTATGCAATTAAGATTACATTATTATATATATAATGCATTAATTACGAAAATAGACTGCACAATTAAAGTGGACGTGTATTCAAAGTTCGCTTTGCCAGTCATGGTCGATCGCCTTTGTTCCTCTATATATTCATCTCGCATAGTTAATTATTCCTCGGCAACGAGCAGCGATAAATTTAATTCCATTTCGCTGTATGCACCGGAATGCCGTTTCATAAAATACGGAGAAATAAATTCCAATTCAACTTTTCGGATTTCATACAAAGCGGAGGACTCGTGGTTAAGCTGCTACGCACACGAACATTTTGAGTATATAGTTCGAAGGAATAAAAGAGAACTGAAAAAATGAACGGGGGGATTAATTGACGTAGAGCGGAGTTTTTCCGTCGCAAGGAATAAAAAAAAGAAAAATAAAACGGAAAAAGGCGAAAAAAATACCAGCGGTGCAGAAAAGAAGGGTGTATATATGGGGGGTAGAATGGAGAAACGAGTATCGCGTGTTGTTACAGGCGACGATTCAATACCCTGGGTGAAACGGTTGATCCCATAATCCTTCGGGCGTTCGTTGTCTCGCTCACAGCCCACGTACAGATCTATAGATATATGTTATAGAACGTTGCACGCGACACACGCCGTGTTCTCTCGCTCATTCTATATACACTTCATGCATATCCATGTCAGTTTTACGGTTTGGATTCACCCGTTATATAGTATAACGTATAATTCATTATTATTCAGTTCTGAGCTTAACAGCGATGCTAACGCGGTGAGGATATCATCGCAGGGACATTAAGCCGTGCAGTTCTGCAGTGCAGTTTATAAGTACGCCGAGATAAATCGCATCAAGTCGATTATTATTTTAAAAATTAAACAACATATCATCGTGCATGTACCTTTTAACATTTAATCTTCATGGTGATGATAATCTTGAAGAATGATTCTTAACGCCTATTCGCAGGACATTCGGGATGGTTACAAGGCATAACAGAGACGAGCTAACGTCGCGGCAGTCTCGTTCTATCTTCCTAAAATAACGAGGAATGCCTATATCGGATTTCGCGGATCCCGGGTCCTGCAGGCCCAAGATTGACCGAGGGTTCGGCGGCCATCAAAGGGGCGTAGATTCGTTCGATTTAACGAGATTACAAAGCAAACGTACTCTAAAAGGGTGCGTCGAAGCTATTAGGACGGAGAGCCGCGAGGGAGGCCCGGCGAACTGCCTGACCGGCATGGAAAATGGCTCGCAGGGTGTACGAAAAAACCGCATCCTCACCCGCGACACGTGACGTCGTTCTCTACGCAACACGGCGAACCTGCGAAGATCGATTCGCGCGAAGCGGATGCTTAACGCGGGTTGCTGATCACGCTCCGCGAATTAAAAGGACCAAAAGCAAACAAGACTGTGTTCGACCCTTTTTCGTTCTTCTATTTTTTCCACCTTTTCCTCTTGGGTTCGCCCTGCATCGGATGACAGAGGTGCAGGGTGACGACCCTGCAGGCTTCGCAGCCAGCCACACCCTGTATTGACGATACTCCCTTTTCTCCGACACTGGCATGCCGGAAGGCCGGATTCGTTTACCGCACTTTTTTCAGTATTCATCCGCCACAATGAAGCGTTTAATGAACCCGGGACGAAAGCAATTTACCAGTGTCGCAACGACACGCATCGCACGCTTTGGTAACGAGAATAAGGTGAAAAATCGGCAAAAAGCTGCAACATGATCGTTAACGCATAATTGCGATACTTCGAAATTTCAGGATTTCGGTATACGCCAAGTATCGTGGTATAACAGCAAAGCCGGTTTCGGTTACAGATTTCGTTACCGACACTTAGCCAAGATACAAACCTTTTTCTAGTATCACTTTATCCGATCGAGGCTTGCAACAAATGTTGATCTTGTACGAATTCTCGGAATTTCGGCTAGGAAATAGTTTTCGAAATGACCAAGAAGTCCCCCATCCCCCAACATGATAGAAAAGGGTTTGTGTTTTGGCTAAGCGTCGGTAACTGAATCTAAGTCCAGAACCAGCTTTGCATTCTACTAATCATCCATTGGTAATACTACTTAACCTCGAGGATCTCGTACCGTATAAAAAAGATGACTTTCAAATGTGTATCAACTACGAAACCACACGCAATAAATACTAGACTGAAAGAAATTCATGAAGAAAATATCTTTTTCCCGCACGTGTTAGGCTACTCCGTTACTTGTCCTCACGCTCGAATTTACCCCTCTCCATCAGCTTCCGTTCAACCTCGTCACGTAGCGGACCTTTGCATTCACTCGGATACGCCCGAATGGGACGGTGAAAGCCTTGCAGGGGCAGAAGGGCAAGGAAAGGAGAGAGGCAAACCGAGCGGACGCAAATCGTCCGAAGGTGGATAGTGCACGTGTCTTTCCAACTCCGGAACGATGTTCCGATTCACAATGTGTATCCCAGGGTGAACAAAGGGTCCGAATTTTCAAACCCGAAGAAGGGGATCTGCCGGTCCAGAATCAAGTGAAAAGTATTTTGGAGAATCACGTTTTGGAAGGTTTCGCAACCCATGCTCGCCTCGATCACGGTCATTCAGTTCGCTTGGCAACATCAAAGCTTATGCCTTATGATATCAAGGGCATATGCCGTGATCCTATTACCAACTTCGGAATGGACGCTAGTGATCAAAGTTGGGCCAACAAGGTCCTCAGGCATTAGAGATCAACGCGAGAGAACCACCAGGTTTGTAAATAACCAACTAATTGCTGGCCCACTGGTAATTATTAGACTCGCAATTTCGGCACGAGGGATTTCGCTCTATGCGTGGATTTCTGGTAATCAGGAGAGCGTGAGAAGACCCGTCTCTCAAAATTAGCAACCCCCTCCCCACATAAGGTGATTCCGGGCAAGGTGGTCGTTGGCTTAGTAAATGGGCGGCAGCCCACGGCTGGATGTTGGGAAGTTGTTGCTGCCGTAGTAACGATAACGTACCGAGTTAAATGAGTACGAACGAGGACCAAATGAGTTTGTTCGCCAGTTTAACTAGCGCTACCACTGGAATGATACCACAGAGCCTATAACTAGGACGTGAAGTGAATTAATTCTCACACCACGACAAATTAATTACACGCATTTGTCCCAGGAATTTATAAACTGCGGAGCATACGCATCACGCGCTGCATACGATACATAGATTCTTGCTGAGGCAGGACGGCTCGATTGTATCCAAGGACTTTTTCCGCCCTGGATCTCCTCGCTTTTGCAACTCGACAAGAACGGTTTGTCGCAAAACTCGGCGTTCAATTGGAACAAATGATTTAGCACGCTCGTCGGGTCCGACAATTTCGACACCTATGTCCGTCAGACAAAGCGTCACTGATTACCGGAAAATGAGAAACGTCGGAGTAGAATCTCCGGCAGGACTATTTCTCGCGTCTCGGTTGAGTCGACAGTCCACTCGACGAGCATTATGTAGCGTAGGTAGAAATCTCGTCGTTTCTCCTCGATAAATTTCAACCAACTGCACAAAGTGTGTCAAACTTCCAGTGTGCTATTTTCTTTCCTCGACATACCAAGAAGCCCCAGAGTAATATCCGGTCAAGAAAAAGGCGTATGCGGTGGAAGAAATGAAAGCTGCACGGAAATCGAAGAATGCATTGTGACCCTCGAGATTCGCTCTCGTGATTTCCGGTCTCGAAAAGTTGATAAATAATCGGAGGCAATTAAGGGTATCTCGGAAGACCAGGGTAATTAAGAACCTGCAAAATAGGTGATTAGGGTTCCGAGAGCCCGGCGCAAATGGCGGTTGTGAAATGAGGTGAAAATAGTCCTTCCAAAAATACCCCAGAGTGGAACGAAGTGTATGGAATTATATGCTGCATGGTTACACCTTATCCCTCAAATGTTGGAAACGATCCGCACGTACGAGCACGGGGCGTTAAATTTATTGCTCGAAGCATCGACGTTGACGGGCTCGGGCATTACCGATGATTGGGTCATTCACTATTCATCGGACCCGAAACCAGTCCGCGTCATCCGCCGAATTCGATGCATCACGCCAACTTCGAGTATGATTCTGCGTCTCCCACTTGGGTTTCGTTTATTCTTTGCCAATTTAAAAATTTTTTTTTTATGTTTTTGCAAACGTCTAAGCAAGTATTGTCGAATGTGTCGATTCTAGGATCTAGGCATCCCAATTTCATTTGTGATCCCAAACGGCGGACGTGGCTGACATTTCCCTACAGGTATAACTCACCCTACCTACAATACAGAAGGCCGGGTCTTGCCCCTTGCTTCCCTTCCCGGCAAACTGGGCTGGTCGTTAATTTATGTACCGCCACGTAAATGATAATTAACTTTCGGTCACTGTTACCACATAGTATACAGACCAAATTGAGAAAACTTTTGCAACTGCGTAGCTGGTCCCACGCGTGTCCTGAAATTTTTAATACGCGTGTCACCGTAATTCGAAACTAAGAACGGACTGGGGTGCGGTTATTTTTTCGTGTTTTTTTTCTGTACGTACGTATATTCGCACAACCCTTGAAAGGGAATATTTTCGGAGACCGCGGGAACGAGTCTTGAGAAACTTTTCCAATTACCCAGTTTTATATTAACCAGAGTAGTTGATTGTGGCTCTTTAACATCGAGTTAAAATGGCGCGTAAGAATTAAATACGTAATCAGTTGTGACGAGAAATGTCCAGGATCTTAAATATTGTCATTCACTTTGACTGCTTAGAGAGTGAGAATTGTAGAAACTTTCATTGTCAAAAAATGATGTCAAAAAGTTTAGTTTAGTTTGAAGCATTGAGAGGTCAAAAGCGCAGCCAATGTTTTCCACGAAATATAGGACGAAGAGAGTATTCAACTAATCATCGAAGAAGAATAAAAAAATATGTGGGCTAAAAACGCTGAAGCCTCGGTGTGAAATCCGGGATGCGCTTTGAAAGAGCGGCTGTAAATAATGGCAAACAAATTATACGCGGGGCTGAGGGTGGCGAGTGTGGTGCACAGCGTTGAATAGAGCAATTTGAAATTCGTGGTAACTTCGGTAATTGGTCCGTTACCTTGGTAACCCTACCCTCGAATCACAATTATCAAAGGGTAGCCGTCCCAATAGGCGTTAAACGCGGGAAATGGGATTGTGAAGGCAGATCGGTTGCACGAAAGGCGAGAGCAGGAGGACAGTCGAGTCTACCGGTTCACGGATGGTTCGCGAGTTCGTCAGAAGGACGTCGCGTCGGCGAAAGGACGAAAATTGGGAAATAACGTAGGTACGGTTGGATCGAATAACAGTCATCAGTGCCGGTGAAATTTTTGCAAAAAAAAAAGTCATTTATTACCTCTATCTGACAATCGAAAAGAAACCGCGAACGACGAACCCTTATTAGAGAGACCGAGATGCTTTTTCAAACGGAAAGAAAAATTTCATTCCCCACGTGTCAGTTTAATGCGACACCCTTAACCGCGTGCATTCATTAATCACTCTTGTGTACGAAACCTGCATTTGTAATACATTTCCACGGCACACGAATAAAAACATTTGATACTCATTCTTATCGCGTGACAGATATAAGCTGATAATTTGGCATCATTAATTCCATCAAATTTCGAGGATCATTGAAGCCACTCGATTGATGCCATTATTTAAGAAGGACTTAATTTTGCGGATAACGATGCCTCGTCTCAAAGAAATAAAAATAAATTAACGTAGATACATAAGACGGTCTTCGGTACCCATATTGCTTTAGCGAACCATTTCAGACGTCTCGTCGCGACGGTTCGTTTCGTCGCCTGATTTATATTCGACCGTTTTCCAGCAGCGACGTAGAACGTCCTCAGCTGTCTGGTTGAGACCCTTTCTCTTCCTACGGCGTTGAAACGGACCGTCGCGACGGTGTGTAACGAATTTCAAGATTTTCCTCCAGAAGGATTTCTGCACCAAAACGAAACGAAACGAAGCGAAACCAGGTCCTGTCTTCGCTACACTCAGTTCATTCACAGACAAGATATTTTTTTACCAAAACTAAAACGGCTTAAAAAGAAAAGGAAAACAGAAGTGGAAAAAAAAACTCAATTCTGGCACCCTCCACACCACGAATTCCTCTCCCGCAGCAGCTATTCAAACTGTCACCCGTCAGACGAAAAGCACTCCTCCAAGTGTTTCTCTCTCTTATAACACCCCCGCCATTTTCCGCAAGTGTTGTACAAAGACAGGCGTAATGCTGGATTGAGAATATTTTCTTTGGGAATGATACGCAGGTGTTCGCGTACTCACCGCAAGAAACAAAGGAAACAATGGGGGGTGACGAAATAAGACAAAAGAAAAATAAATAAATAAATAAAGAGGAGGATAAGGATAGGGGCGAGGATGTCGGAGTATAAAGATGCGCTGGAAGACGGCAACAACCGTCTGCCCGGAATGCCTTATACACCGAAGAAATTCAGAAGGATAGTAACCAGGTTAAGACCATCTGGTAGCGGGCATTGGGACAATGGTAATAAATGAGACAACGGGGAGTCGTTCGAACGACGATAAACAAAGGTTAACGAGTGTATCGGGAATCGGAGAATCGGGAAATCGAGGACCGGAAGTGCGTTCTGTCGCCATCCTTACCCAGAGGCTAATAAAATTTCCCCAGATGGAAACATGGCTCCGAGTAAGCCGTGCTCACCGAAACGATGAGATAACTCCACCGGTAAAGAAAGCAGCATACCGAGGTTTCCTTAGACATTTCCAAAAAAAAAAACCGTGACACAGACTCATAAAAACAGAGAGAGAGAGAGAGAGAGAGAGAGAGAGAGAGAGAGAGAGAGAAAAAGGAATAAAACCGATCGCTTCGTTAATCTTTCTCATCCCAAGAAGAGCTGGGGAAAGCGGCTGAAAGGTTGTAGGAACTAACACACTTAGACTCTAATCCCTCTGGTCTGAACCCCGTTAATTCCTGTATAGATATGTTATACGGATGAATCTGACATCGAGATCTCTAGCAGTTCGAAGCTCGGTTCTGTGATTCTGGAATAACGGAGCAGGGAACCGTCGCGTCGACGAGGCTACGACATCAAGGGGTAAGCGTGTATTATTAGGCGAGATATAAGCGAGCCAATTTACACGCGCACTAAGCACAGACACCAAATGTGGCCAGGGATGGGGTGTTATTATTATACCTAGTTGAATAGTCCTCCACCCCCCTCCTCACCTATGCACGAGTATAATTCGCCGCCTCACCGCGAACCAGTCATATCTGTTATCTTACACGTCTTCCATGGGCGATACGAGAGCGAGCGTCCAGATAAGGGTAAGATACAGGGGTCGAGTTCACTCGAGGACCTCGACGTCGCCGAGGGGAAGAAACCGATTCTAATTGCAGGCAGGCGGGCTGCAGAAGCCGTTGATTGCGGGTGCGGACTATCGCCGACTGGAATTTCGCGTGGCGGTTGAAAAAGAGGCTTTGGATCGAGATAAAGTCTTCGTTCGGGTCCCAGGTGACGTTGAAAGAGGATCGATGATCGAGGTTACGCGGCGCTTTTTCCCCCGTTTTCACAGAGCGGCATGGCACGGCGATATGAAAGTGATAAATTCTTATAGAGTCCGTTCTCTCGTTCGACGGTCAACTGGTGGTGTCAACCTTTCCTCCCTAGGCCCGACCCTCGGATCAGACACACTTCGAAGGGGTGAACGGTGAGGAAGACACGAAGGACGGTAGGACAGAGACTGACGAGATACATTGATGCATGGGCAAAGGGAAAAGGAGGAACCGGAAGTCTCTTCAGAAGGGCCAACTTCAGCCAGAAATTTTTTTCCACCGAAGATAAGGGACCGCGAATATTATACACGTGACAGGTAAAAAATATCTACTCGGTTGGACACGTTTTTGGCGATCTGATCTGAAAGCACGAATGAATTCTTCAAGATTGAACAACGATATGATTTGTGTCGTTTATTTTTTATCCTTGTCTTTCAAATAGGAACGAACATCTTCGAATGATCGAGTCTTTCCTCTTTCTCTCGGATAAAATGGGTTCGAACGCGAAAGCTTTCCCGCATCCCTTCGGTCGGAAAATTGTTCCACAATTCGAGAACGGTATACCGGAAATATTTCATACCATGCAAGCAAGCAACTTTCACGCATGTGAATGATTGTCCGAGGCAAAAAGGGTCCGTCCTACTGATGACGACGGATCGTGGATCACCGCGTCAGGTCCGTTCGACAAGTGTGCAACGAACGATCTCGTCCACAGAGGCGGCGGGAAGTTGGGACGGGGGGAAAAAAATGTAACTGATCGACCGTTGAGCTTTCGCTCTTTTTGTTTCGTTCGGCGGGATGAATCCGAGTACATTGGACGCGACGAGGATCAGGCCGCGCGGTTTCCAAGCTGACATAAATCTCGAGGCGTCCATTAGCGCGACACTATGTTCCCGAAAGTGAGGGGGATGATGGGGACGGAAATGGGGGGGAGGCCGGGGGCTGCATGTCGCACCTATCGAGGGCGAGAATATCCACCCTGTGACACGAATCTCAGGATCCGCCCTCCAGGGGCGCCGTATTGTGGCCCCGAATATGAAGAGCGAGCCCCTAGCACACGTGTAAACGCACGCATTTGTACCCGTCATCTCTCACCCGTTCGTTCATTCGGTTTAAACCCCCCCCACCCGGCGACGTGGTGTTTCACCAAGTTTTATACACATACGAGAGATTTTTTCAATTTGGCGGTACCGAAAATTCGTCCTCCCTTCGTCATCGTCCTGCTAAGGGCTCGAATCTACAGTTGAATAAGCCCGCGATTAACGGGTTCAACGCGGTTACCTACCACCGGAGCCCAGAACTCAGGGATGTGAGAGGGAGGATTTCGAGAGAAGAGAAAGATGATTCCTGCATGCAGACTGCAGCGGCGGCGTAATGGCGCCGCCTTGAAACACGCCCGATGATAAATCCTGGCTTCTATCTATGCACCTCTCTTCCGAGAGGAATCGATTCCATTGAGAGGGTCACCCGCAGGAACTGGCGAGGGTTTTAATCGCGAAGGTGGAGAGGGGGGGGGGAGGCCAGACGCGAATCGATCGGTTATCAAAGATTCATCCCTAAGGAATTTTTAACCTTCCGCAGGGACGATAAAACCTCCTATCTTCAGAGTAGTCGAGTACTATCCTTGCAAGGTGCTCGATTCTTTTTATCGAAAGTCTTGAAGGCATTCTCTCGAATTACGTTTTCATGTGCAGAGAGAGGGGAGCTCGGTAGAAATATTATTGAAACACTGTGAGGCTCTCGTTTTCGCTTCGACGAGGTATGTAAATTACAGGTAGGTGCGCGGTATTATAATTACTGTCGACAATGTGAATTTTACATGCGAAAAAAGGAACTGTATAAATAAGAATGAAAAAATTGCATATACTGGGATGGAAAAACGTTGTTAAAACCTCGGTCGCGAAACGTAAGATAAGAACTACAGATTTCGTTATAGAATTGAACAAGGGAAAGGCTGACGCCTACCGTCCTCCAGATATATACGTGACGCAGGATAAGGAGCTTCGAAATTCGGGAGAATGCTGACATATTTTTCCTCCTCTCTTTACTTTTTCTTTCTCTCTTTTCTTCTATTTATTTTCCATTTCGGTTCTGATTGATCCACACGTACAAGACAAGCCGTCGACACGCACGTACTACGCGTAGTGCGGAGATATCGAAGTGAAGTAAAAATGAAACGAAGACCGCCTTATTTTTTGCTTCTGTTACCTATTTTTTTTTTCTTTTTCTTCTTCTTCTTCAGTTTTTTGCTCGCTATTCATTTTTATTTCTCGCCCAGAAACACATCGCCCAAAACGAACGCAACCCACGCAACTTTTGCCAAGATCCCGTGCCATTTTTTCTACTACGCCAGACGTCTCTACAAAAAAAAAAAAACGGTATGCAAAAATCTTATTGCTAGATACTGTCAATCTGATCTCACGATACCGTGCCGAGTTTGACTTCTTTCCACTTACTTTCAAATCGAAATACGAACACAAGTAGCTACCGAATATTTTATCACTGACAAACGTAAAAACCATTGAATTATCATTTTTGTCTCATAGAAAAAAAAAAAAACAAATAAAAAATATACGCCCGCGAGAAAGTGACGGTGTGATAATATTTTCATAGAGAAATGAAGAAACGGAGCTTGGAGTGTGACGGTTGCGTGTTTAATGGGTGATACCTTGATTCCCATCCGAAGCGCCAAAGCTATAAGGGCTCTCGCTAGAAGGGGGAGAAAAGAAAGCAAAAAAGGCGGAGAGTTGAGTAAAGAAAGAAAAGACGAGTACCGGCTGAAAAAGAAGAAAAGGGGGAGGAAATAGCGAAGATTTCGCAGTAGCAGGAAGCTCTCTCGGGCATCGCTGGGGCCAAGACATCGGGGACAAGGCCATTACCCACCCATTTCCCGGCATACCGATTGACTGCAATTACAACATCCCGCGACCAATCCCAGCCTTGGACTCTGACAGTTTCTCCCTTTTCCTCCCCTAGAGTTCATCCTTACTGGACTGCGTGCTTTGACCGGCGTACAAAATAATCTCCGGAAGATATCCGGAAAAACATGTTGAAAGAATACTAAAAACGTATACGACAGCGAGAAAATCTTTATGCCTTGGTAAAACTTTATATTCACCTTGAGGTTTCCAAAAGGCTCGAGAGACTGTTTCCTGGAGCTGAAGAATATCGCTTTCGCCACCGACTTCCAGAATGATATGGGAAAAGAATACGAAGAATCAGAATAAGAATGAGGCGATGTATAAAAGAGTGAAAGAATAGAAACGATCGAGAGTCGTCCGCGGCGCAGATGGTCGAGAATTGAAGAAACAGAATGGCAAGAAAAAAAAAATAAGAAAAAAATAAATAAATACGCGCTGCCTGTGCGATGAGTATATTACTCTGCTACACGGTTGCTGCGATACAAGCCTTATCTTTATGGCTTTTCGGGAGGCCCATTGACTGGGACGAGGCAATAACACGCTGTACTCTATTTGAAATGAGCATTAGCTACCCCCGCGCGGACTGCGACGTTAAATTCATTTCGAATTTAGCCCAAGACCCGGGGAAGAGATAAGAACGGTAGGAAAGCAACCTTTTTAGAACTTATCTGCAGTACATCACCTCGAAACTTAACCGCGCGAATACTTGTGCAGAGGAGTGAAATAAATAAAATCTCAAGAAGAATACCTGCACCCTTTGGGGTGCGAGGGATGAAAAATACACTGTATAACGCTGAATTCTGGGTATATATAATAATGCCGAGATACGGGCAAAGCAGGTTAAAACGAGGCGGGGACTCTGACCTTTAATCTTTATTACGAAATTCTCTCTTTAGATATAAGAATGAGAGAAAAATGAAATGAGGAATAAGAAAAACTCACAAATTTGAAGAGAAAAGAATGAGAAAAGTAGGGTGACGCAAAAACTCGACGAGATTGAAACGGTCGAGTGGCAACAGACCACAACGTAAATGACAAATCATTGTTTTCGACAGCTTCGGAAGCTTGGGGAATTCAAGTTCTCAAGTTCAAGGGTACGTTGGTTATTGGAAAAGTCCACCAAGGAAGTGACAACAACCAACGAATATAAGGAAGCCGTAGTGAACAAGGGGTGAAAATAAGAAATGAACAAAAACCGGGTAAATCGGCTTTCACATTGAAAAACGTTGAAGCCCATTCCTGTAGGATCATTTGGTCGGTAGGTGCGAGCAAAATACTAGCCAATCCGGCTCTCCGCGACTTCGGAGAATACAATTCAGCACCCCTGTACGAAGGATAACGGAATATGTAACCCAGAACCAGGGACCTGCAAAAACTCAAGCATCCATACCTGCCGAGACCGCGAAGTAGGGTAGGCATATATACACGCGTCAAGAGTATGCCCACGCAAAACACTCAACGGTAACAATAAGAAGAGCCTACTCAGCCAACTCGGCATTATAATACACTTCATACATAAACATGTACTGTATATATAGAAATTTACTTACAAAATGTCCGGAGAATTTCCCAAGAAACTGGTCGATCACTTTTACATACCCGTAAGATACTTCTGTATTCTCGAGTTGAAATTCTGTGTACCTCCTGACTTTCATTCTCCTCGAAAAACAAGGACGAAAACCAAAATCCGAAATACAATTGACTGGAATTACGTCAAGTGTGGCAATTGAATTGTTGCAAGTGACTGTCTGTCGTTGAGAAAGATTTTATGAAAATGATCTGATACAATTGAAATGTTTTTTAATTCTGAGAGTTGCTGTTTCGCAAAGTCGAAAAAGGATTCGATTGATGTACCGTTTCAAAGGACAACGATCCTGCGTTTTCTTCTCAAGCGATAGCTAACGTCGGATATACCGAGGTACCTGGCAATAAAATCACTGATAATTCAGTATCTCCGATCTGCTGTAACGATTACGGTTGTGATTACCGTAACTGTTAGTGTGATTATTGTGATCATCCGCGGGAGAGAAGCAGCACGGAATTACGAAAATAGTGGTGGCAGTTGGCGGATTTCGCGAACTCCGTGGAAACGGACGCTGTGAGTAGAGAAAGAGAGATAGAGGAGGTGGAGGTGGAGGTGGAGGTGGAGGAGGAGGACGAGGGACGAGGGACGAGGGAGGAAAGGACGCACGCGCACCACCTTATCGAGTCGGTGGCAGAGACACCACGGTGGTGGTCGGCACCGTCGACGGAGGCGATGGGCTCAGTTGCGCAGAGATATTCATGCCCTCAAGTCTGTCGTCAATCGGACGACCGGGTGTCTACGGTTAGTCGTATCATGTTGATACCGATCGCGTACCGCGTAACGAAGCGGAGTAACCGAACTCGAAGGATCGTGTCGGAGGGTGAGTAGGTGCGGGATATTTTGTCGGTGAAAACGTCAGAGGATTTGAAAAAAGATAATAGTGAGCTAATCGCGACAACGACAGGAAACTAGCACAAGAGTGAAATATCCGTCGTCGAAGTCGTCGCTCGACGAAACGCGGGGTGGAAAGATGAGGTCAGTGGAGGGAGGGTAGCAAAAAAAGTGGGACATTGGTGGTAAAGCGAAATTGATTACGACATGTGAAGCCGGTGAGGTGCGAGCAAGAAACGAGATGTGGCGTTTCGCGCTGGTGCTGGTGGTCGTCGTCGGTTGCTGCCACGCGTGTCCCGAGTACTGCGAGTGTCACCAGCTACCGGACCCGGAAGACCTGGCTGCCCTCCTGGAGGCGACTTGCCTGGGAAACGTCCCGAGGCTGGTCGATCTCTCGTCAACGACGCGTCGGCTCAGGATAATCGGAGCGAACGAGTCTGAGATCCTCGGACTCCTGGAGGAGCTCGCTAACGGTACGGCACCGCTGCCGTACCTGGATGAATTTCACTTCACCAACTGTTCCCTGAGGTCGTTGAACTCGTCTGCGTGGTTCGCGGGACTCGAGAGAGCCAGGACGCTGAATATTTCGCGAAACAATCTGTCCGATCTCGAAGATATGCGGCGGACGGCTGCCGGTGGTCAAGTGAACATGAGCAACCTCGTGGTCCTCGACGCGTCTAATAACCTAGTGAGTAACCTGAGTGCCGACACCTTCGGGACGCTTCCGATTCTCGTGCGACTGTGCCTGAAGGGAAACAGTATCGGGAGTGTGAACGCGCGAGCTTTCGCCGGTCTCGGGCTCCTCGAGGAGCTCGACCTCTCGGACAACGAGCTCACGTCCATACCAGAGACTGCGCTGACGCCGCTTGAGTCCCTCGAGAAGCTGGACTTGAGCGGAAACCAGCTGGAGGTGCTCGGCGCCGGTTGGTTCGAGAGCTTGGGGAGACTTCGAGAGCTCGACGTGTCGCGTAACGGTTTGTCCCGCGCGGCTTCCGGCGCCTTGCAACCGCTTCCTGGACTCTCGGTGCTGAGATTGGCGGGCAACCCGCTGCGGGAACGCGACGTTTCCCTGTTGTTGGGTACGGGTAGGAAACTGGAGACGGTCGACGCGTCGAGAACCGGGTTGATCCGGGTCCCGGCGGCGCTGACGCGGTCCGTCCGCGCTCTGAGACTGGCGGGAAACAGACTGACGTCGATACGTGGCGGCGACCTGGACAGCTATCCGCTGCTCCGTCTCCTCGACATGTCGGACAACCGACTGACGGACGTCGAGGAAGACGCGCTGGGCCGACTCGAGGCCCTCGAAGTGCTTGATCTGTCCGGCAATTTTTTAACCAAAGTGCCGCGTAGTCTCCCCGGAAGTTTGTCGTTTCTGAACCTCGAGCGAAACCGCATCGACACACTGAGATTCAACGATCTTCAGGGACTCTACAACGTACGCGAGTTGTCGCTAGGTAAGAACTCGATCGTCGACATCCAGGAGGGAGCATTCGGTCAGCTGATCGCCCTGGAGGTGCTCGACGTATCCGACAACCCGATGAATCAGCTCCCGGCGAACACCCTCAACGGTCCAACGCACCTCGGCACCCTCCGGATGTCGGGGCTGACCGCCCTCAAGTGGGACCGGCGAGACCAGGGTGACATGACGTTTCCGGTCCCAGCACCCGAGAGACTCGTAGACTTGGACGTGTCGAGGAGTCCGGTACTGGCGGCTCAACTCTTGGCCGACACGGCAGCCTTGTCGGCGTGCAAAAGTCTGCTGAGACTCGACCTCGAGAGCACGAATCTGACGAGCATCAGGTCGGACCTCGTCTACTTCGTGCCTCAGCTGCGAGTCCTGGGACTCGGCGGTAACCCGTGGAACTGCACTGACGAAATTTACTGGCTCGGCGAATGGTTGAGAAATCACGAGGAGCGTGAACCCCTGTCAAAATGCACGCGCGGAATACACGTCCGCGACTTGCCCCCACCACCAACGCCAGAAGCGACCTCGTCAAGAAGCGTCGCGACGCCGCAGGAGAAGTCAAAAGTCGGGACGTCTTCCCGCCCCCCGACAACCGGAGACGTCAACATCGCCACGGAGTTGTTCCTGCGGTGGGAAACGGAGGGTGAAAATACGACCCTTGTAGAAGAATCGACGTCCGTTAAGGTAGCGCGAAGTTCCTCCTCCTCGGCCCCTGCAAGACTGAGCGCGTCAGCAATCCTCTTCAACGTTTCTCACCGGCTCGCGCCGTCCCGAAACCGAGCACCGAGCACTCCAAGACCAACGAACACCCTGGAAATCATAGTCGAGGAACTTTCGGCCAACGGAACTTCGACGACGAACGCGACGCGGTATGAGGATGAAGATGAGGATGTGGAGATGGGGGTGGAGAAGGAGGAGGAAGAGGAAGAGGAGCCAAGGAAGAGCGGAAGGGAGGCGAACACCGTCGCCGAGGAACTCAGCGGACGCGCAACCGACTCCGGGGCGCGAGTCGCGGAGGGTTTATCGGCGGGGGCGCATCCGGGGATGCTGATCCTGGTCGGCGCGGCTCTCGGGGCGGTTGCGGCCTTTTCGGTGGTTCTTTCGCGGCGAGCAACGGCCAGGAGAAGAGACTGCTGCTACCAGCGTCAGGAGAACATAGAGGTTCACACTCTGACGCCGGTAACGGAACTCTGGTGATTCTCGTCGCGGGATGGACGAGGACCGACGACGACGACGATGTTCGAGGAGGTCGTGATCGGTTATTATTTCAACGCCGAACGGACGGTGTGTCAATCGACAATAATGCAGTGTCGAGAATGGGGGACGATGAGGAGGTATAAATAATAAATAAGAAGCGCAGGGTTGGACCTCGACGTGGATAAGGCGAATTCACGGACGGTGTTTACAAGAGTTCGAGTTATAATTGTGTCCGTTTGAAAGGTACTACGTATACTATTGCATGATGATGGTTGATAGTGGCGGTTGTCGTATTTATTTGATGAATTGGTACGAACCGAGTGTTATGATGATAATAATAATAATAATAATAATAATAATAATAATAACGCGAGGGGGTATATATGTGTGCAAATTCAACCTAGAAGATGAATTGATCGAATGAAATATAGAACTGTTTTATCCCGCGTCGTGTGAGACATAAGTACAAGTAAGTTTCACTCGGAGACCAATCCTGCATAAAAAAATAATTGAAAAGAGAGAAAAAAAACTAAAATAAACATTTGTACAGAGAAACGTTATTGCTTCGAGGTTTTTATCCACTGTCTTTATTTTTCAAAATAAAAGACGGTTTTGCCAAGATCCCACCCCCCACCAAGAATAATGTAATAATGATGATACGAAATAAGAAAAACTGATAAAGAAAAAAATGAGAAAAAAGCACTAGAATAAAGAGAAAAAAAAAAAAAAAATTAAAAAAAAAATGAAGAGGCTAGATATTATCTTTCTTAAAAATAACCAGTGTCAAAATACCATTATGATAATAAACCGATGTACAAAGAAAATATATTGTGGCTACCTAATGTTTTCTTTCATCAATCATATACCGCATCCTCATCATCGCATTGCCCTTTAGCATCGTCGTCGTTAAGCTTTTTATACGCTCGATTCTTTTGAAAGCTTTGATATTTTTCCGCCTCGTCTATGTTGTAAGCATTTGAATTGAAAAGGTCACGAGCGTCCCGGGCTTATTTGATGACATAAAAACGTTAATTCCATTCGTTGAAATCGAATCACGCAGTAGTCTGTCCGATTTATTACATTACGCATAAGGAGATTCGAAATGTTCCCGAACCTGGCAACCTTACCGCGGCCAGAGTTGTGTATATGACACACCTACACACACACACTGTATACATTGGATCGATAAGAAAGTAAAAAAATTTAAAGACGCCGGGTAGGATGGCGGTGCTTTTCTTTCAACTTGCGCTACAAGAGCCGGTTCGTTAAAAAACTCTTCTCTTTGCGGAGTCAGAAATGTTTGCAGACTCTGACGCTTCCGAGTTACGCAAATTTTATTATGAACATAATGACCATGGCGTGCCAAGTCTTTCTCTGTATATGCAATGAGTGGCATTTCTTTTGCTGCGAGGTCATTCCCATTTTCCTTACTCTCCACCTCGACTCCTCCGACAATTAAGTATAGCGACGTATAATAAGCGAGAACTCTGCTGCCCAAATGGCAAATCGTAGTCAAGGTTAGAAAATCCGAGTAGAAACTGCAATAGCAATGTTCATTCGACCATGGAATAAGAATGTGAGGTGGTAAAAGGTCAAGAGAACGAGGAAGAGGTGAAACGTGGAATTCTCTGCCCTGCAGTCTTGAGGCTACGAGGTGATTTCAGCTCTCAGATTAAAGGGGAAGATGAGCTACGGAGTTCAGGCTACAACGATGAAGCGTCGAGCGTCTTAAACTTTGGAAAACCCAATCGGAACACAATTTGTCATAATCGAATGAAATTACATCTACTAATTTCGCCTCCCTCGCCAAAGCAGCCTCTGCAATATTCGTGTTTACCGCACAGACCGCGCAGATTAAGGTGTCACCGAAGGTTATCGTTCTCCCTCGATAATTTTCGCGTCCTTTCTCGAAGCTCCGACGATCGCCAAAAACAAGATCCCCTTGCTCATTTGGCCCGAGACCCTCGACCCGGGTTGCTGCGTCCCTCATTAACGAGTTCGAAACCAAGAGTGCAGATCCGATTGGAGCAAGTTTCACCAGCGGTAAAAGGGTACACGATAATGGGCAAATAGGACAGGGACGAAGTTACCCGAAAGTGTTCGCAGGACTTCGGCTGACATAGCGGTGGGTCAGAGTAATCCTGTCTACTCGAAGGTGGAAATTTTGGGATGGGAGAACACAGGATAGACATTAGGGTGGTCCTTAAAAAGGCAATTTTTAGATTCCGACCGGCTTGCCCCGCAATTCAAGTCTAGGTAATTCAAAAACAATTCCCAAATTTTTTTAGATTTTTATCTCAACTCCAATCCGTACCCCCAAGACGGTGGATTTTCCTATTCAACCCTTGCAAGGGTACATCTAATCTACCGAACGAATTTAGATGAAATTCAGTATAGTGGGTTGTTGGGTCACTGATTAGGAATCTCAACTCAAAATTTGAAATACAAAGTGGCGGATTCAATATGGTGGATCAAAACCCCAAAAGTCACTTAATATTGCCGTATTGGATCCACCTTTTGTAATTTTGTAATTTTGTAATTTTGACTTCAGATTTGTGATCAGCGATCTGGAAAAAGGTACTCCCGAGTACCAAGTTTTATCGAAATCAAATAATTTTTTAGATTTCGCTTCGCCATATGTGATCCACCATTTTAATTTTTAATATTTTGAGTTCAGGTTCGTAATCAGCGACCCAAGAAACTCCCATAAACCAAATTCCATCTAAATCCGTCCAGTAGATTCGATGTGACCCTGAAAGGGTTGAATTTAATCGATCCTCTTTGGGGCACTGGTTAGAATTGAGATAAAAATCTGAAAAAATGAGGGAATTATTTTTAAAACATCTGAAGCCGACTTGGGTGGCGCAGCCAGTCAAAGTTAAAAAATGACCTTTTTAAGGACCAACCTACTGGACACAAACGAAGCGTCATTTTCCCGACAACACCTGGGTTCCACTCTTCGGAGACACGGTGTTGGTTGGACGCGGCACCGCCGCACACGGTTTCTATATTATATAGAAGACCAGACGATCAATGCCATCCTGTCCCTATATCTGTATTCCTTGTATACACGGGGCGTGTGACTGTATGCCTTGGGACTTGGGACTCCTCGCCTCCCACAGCTTCAAGAGGACCGAGTTCCGTATCTAGGTATCCTACGTCGGCACAACCGGCGCCAACTCTCTGTGATGACAGGCAAAATTTACCCATGCACCTATCCAATTCTCTCTGTGCTGAATCTCCGCCAAACGAAATCAAATTTACCCCATCCACGCGCCACCTGACGATCATAACGCTTCTTCGTTGTTCTTTATGAAGAAGGTACTCACGTGAAGTTTTATTTTATTTTTGTTTATTATCATAATTTGTGATATGGTTTCAAATTATCAATTTTATCATTATATGTTAATCGACGGTAAGTTAGTAGTCTGGTCTCAATTTTAAGACCCTTTATATCCGCGCCATCGATTTCAATCTACCAGAAAATACGACGTTGATTTATTCAGTTGATAAGCCAAGTTATATACCAAGCGAGAAGAAGCGTAGTAAAAAGATTGAGAAACCCCGTGACGTTGCTGGACAACTTTCGTCAAGGACCTACATTATGATATTAAAAAACTTATTATTCGATCAGCGATAGCGCGGTACATACTTAACTTTCATTCACCCTGCGATCATACACTCGAAAAGTTGTCTGCAATCACAACTATATTCAACAAGGATAGTCGAAGCTTCCGCGTTGGTTCGCTTACGGAAGAAAAAAGCAGCAACGTGTTTCCAAACTGGAAGAATTGGAAGAATGAGAAGAAAAAAAATAGATCCAGCCAGGGAAGCAAAGAGCTGACAATGAGTGAAGAGTCACGAAAGATCGACCAACCATGATATGAACCAGAGACCCGGTGACTGCCTTTCAGTCAACCGGATGATAATATTTCCTCGATTTCGAAAGACAATCGAAGGGTTGTGAATCGGGTCTATTACATTAAATTCCCGCCGCACATATACTCGGTATGGAGATATGGATGCGGTGATATTCGATCGTGACTCGTGGCGTCGGGACGCCTGCATGTAGAGAGCAGCTGACGCTGGAGGGTGAATAACGGGTGAATAACGGGAATAGCTTGGGAGGCGTCGATTCTGACTGGGAGGCTCGAACACATGACGCAGCTTAATGTCTCCTGCAAATCCTGCCTGATGCCAAACGACCGTCAGTATCAATCCAGGTGTAGGAACAGGGTAAACCACGCAGCTTTGACAGTTTAGGGGGACCATAACCCGAGCCAACTTTGACAAATGGGGAAAATCCTGATCCGCGTCACGGTATTATAAATATTTTCGTAAAAGCCAATTTGAACGGGTAATCAGAAAAATCGACTTGGGATAAAACTCGTGACACAAAAGGCACGTTTGCTTCGTAAGGTGTATAAAAAACTGTTGTGAAATAAATTAAGCTCGATGGTTGAAAAAATAAAACGAATATTAGTTGAATAATGTTCGAATATTCGATAACGAATTCAAGTTCGCATAAGCCTACTCAATACTTTTCACGCGATAGGTATACAGTTATTCATACACCTATGAGAGGTGTTGATGTGCTTTGAACTTCGGAGGGTGTAGATGATCGGTAGGCTTTCAAGTTTACCGGCTCGTCGTGCCAGCTTACAAACGCCTTTGGAGAAAGGATAGCGGGAATAAGAGGATCCTCTCGGCACACAAAAGCGAATGGCGGGTATATCGTCGTCGTCGTCGATGGAGTTAAACCTCCGAGTTTTGCCGACGAGAAAAAGAAAGGAAAAAGAAAACCAAGTTTTCAGCACCGAGTATCTTAATTTACTTTACGTCGTTCCAGAGAGAAAAAAAACCGTCAAAAACATAAAAAATGTTGGAAGGAAAAAAGCTTCGCAGTCGAGTTTCCTTACAAAAGTCTAGTTATAAGCAGCTCACGCACGCGGCTTGGCATACTCGTTAGTATAAGGTTATGAGCAGGGAGAAAAAGTTAGAAACATGTATAGTTTCTGAATCGAGGGGAGTTTGGAAATTTGTCAAAGCATCGAGAAGCTCTACTCCGATCCCTGCCTACAACTCGAAGAGGGGGATGAAAATCTAATAACTAATCGGAAAAAATATAAGAAACATATCAATAACGTGTTACGTGCCTAGTAGAAAGAGAGTCGACTGTATAAGCACGTCGTTAATTACATTTGAATTACTGATCTCGTTATAGGTCGTGTCATCGTTTACGACCCTCTTGATAACCGTGCGAATTAATGCCCTCTCCATAAAAAATCTCATACAATATTACTATCAAACGATTAAATTTTCACTCAACATTCAAAGCGAATGTTGTGGCGTTTCTCTCATCAAGTTTATTTATTATAGATTCTATGTATGTATAGTATATTATACGGTTTATGTAAAGTACTAAATAGTATCAAAATTATATGTACAAGAAAGTTGTATTCAATCAACCAAGTTAACTGTTATAGAAATTTTCAATGTCTTAAACACCGTACTGAAGCCAAAATACGAGGCGCTGTTTGAGGCTCGATTAATTTCATTGTCAAGAGACAAATTGAACGTGCAAGTGTTTAGGGGTGTATTTAGGCGATGAAAGATTACTGTAAATACGAACATCTAGATATATTGCACTGAATAATGTGCAAAAAGGACAAACAGCACTGTTACGTAATTTAGCATCACGTTTCGCCCTCACCTTTCGCCACGAAAAACGCAGGGAAAAATGAAAAACAAAGATACAATATCCGACATTAAGTACGTACGTCTAAATCGTTTTATTTCTGTTCACATTTTCTCAGATTTTATTCACACTTTCCCAACAGTAACCGGAACAAAATTTGATGCAAAATAGAAAAATTGACTAACTCTGATCGATCGGCTGATTTTCACCCTCGAATTGATACAGAATTTTGTTTCTTCTCTCTAATTTCCGCTCCTCAACCCCCCCGCCTAGCAATTCGAGGCGAAATGCACCGACTGTCGTCAAGTTGTTCCGATAAATTTTCCCGTTGATCAGCCGAGAAGAGAGAGAGAAAAAAAGAGAGAGAGTAGAGAGTATTCCAAAGAGGCATAGAAGTAGGGTTACAGGAAAAGGATATGGAGGCTGCAGGGGCGTCGAAGCTGCCAGCCCACACCCGGCGGTTCGAAGACGTGTGCACCGACCTAATGTGATTTAGTTCTGATTGAATTTCCACATGCGAACACACCCGCAGTGAGCGTATACATACAGCTATACCAACCTGAGCTCTACCCGTCCCTAAGTAGGCTGAAACATGACCAGTTCGTGCAGAAATCGTTGGCAATTGGAGCAGGTAAGGAGCAGAGCGAAGGGTAGACGAGAACTCTCCGTCTGTCCCTTCTCTCCTTGACGGTGTTCCAGGATTTATAATATAGACTACACGGTACAAGCGCTGCGCTATCGAGACAGCCATACATTTGTATATATGTATGTATGTATGCAGATCCCCATACCCATAGACATACTCGTAGAACTCGTAGGTTACATGTTACATAGAGGGTGAAGTATCAAGTTGCGGAGCAGGTGTAACCGAGCCAAGTACTCCGGGGCATCACCGCTTGTTGGGTGTAAGAGCTGCGGCAGGGGCACCTTAGTGCACGGGGTGCTTATTCGAGACGCGCGTTGTTCTCCGATCTACTTACCGGCAGACACTTTGCTTTACCGAGCGAGTGAGCTCTTCGCGGTACGGTGAGTCAAAGCCCCGCAGAAGAAGACCTCGATCTCGTGGAAAAGGAAGAGGATGAGGATGAGGATGAGGTTGAGGTTGAGGACCCTCGGCTGTGTGCCAACCGAGCCTTAAGGGTCGTCCTTGAGCAATTTCCCCCGCAGCTCGCGGCGATGCCAAACCTCGAATCTCGAGACAGCTTTCAATTTACCGACGCCGCGCGGCGTCGGAAGACCGAGCGAGGACCGTCTATCGAATAAAATATTTCCAAAGCGATCTGACGGCCGATGATTGACCGATGCACTAGAGATCGAGATGAGAGTGGTACCCATAAGCGTCTCTCCTAAAGAAAGCTTATCATCGGTGTGAATAGGAAAATATACAATATTTAACTTTCGTGTCGAGTAAATAAAATGTCAAGTTGGAAAAAGGATGTAAATATTACAACTGGTACGACACGATAAGATATAATATATAGTAGTCAAGTGAATCGATACAAATCTTGCGACAAAAAATTACTCACTGCGCAATACAGTTTACTATACCAATGAAATATCAAACCTAGGTATCCCCCCCTGCCATTTCCCGTAACGAACCGAAACCTGAACGGACTAATAATTGGTTTTGGTACGACCCTATTGCTTGTGGATGAAAAGGCGAGCGCAAAAACAAAAAGAAAAAAACAACAACAACAACAACAACACACAAAGCTCTTCTCTCCACCCTCTCTCTCCGGTATACTTAAAACAATACTTTACCGAAGGTTGTTAATTACCAGCTTTCATCCTCCAAGATTGAGTAATTAGAAGGGATACCTTATAAAAAAATCTCTGCAAACTTCGGATACCTTGCAACTCACACACACACACACACACACACGCGCATATGCCTGTATAATACCTGGAACGTGCACCCTACACTCTACAATCACGATCTCAAACTTGACACCGCAAGATAAATGAAGAATCGACGATTATACCTGCGCAATTACGCAACGGCAGGAGCAACGACGGGTTACAAGAAAGCGGAAAAATACACTGAGACTGAAGAAAAAAAAATACCTAGGAAGAAAAATAAATAAATAATAGTCAGCTCAGCTACTCCTCGAGTATCTCGCGCGTCGCTCTTAGGAAGTTTAATGACAACCGCTTTGTGCCCCCCCGCCCCCTCGAGGATGTGCAGCACTTTCGTTTTCAAGCGGAAAGAAGAAGAGAAGTAACCGAGCGAGCGGGGTGATCTCGACTCGGCTGCCGCAAGTGTACCTTCGCTTCGAAAATATAATAAGCAGCATTAATATTTTCAACCTTCTCAAACGATAAGCTCCCTCGTGGCCCGAGTGCCTTGCGTTTGTTCCAGGGGCTTTCGGTGGCATTGTGCGACCCTCTCGCCCCCTCGCCTCTTCTTCATTGTACCAAGCAAGAGCGACTTACGACCACGTCGGGGCTTTCACCCCCCCAACTCCCTTCATTCGTCCTTGCGCCCTAATAAGGTTACTGCGATTCGTAGGCGTCTCGTTTCCTCTGTTAAACAACCCCTATTCAGTCCAACTACACTACAGGTATGATGTACGAAGTCATAACCGATACTCTGCAGTTATAGGTGTGCGAAACGAGGAAAAGAAGGGTTGGTCCAAAGGAGCAGAAGGGCGGCATTAGACGGAAGTCGCTCCGAGTTAATTTTCAATATCTTGTATTACACGTGCCTTTGGATGGATGAAGTTCTAAGCCCTTCGTCACTGTTCGACGAAGCTGCCGCGTCTATATGGAGAGTAATTACGTGAATTAAACTATGGACGAGCGGCGGAGTTTGAAGGTATATGAAGTTTTGCTGCAGGTTGCAATTCAAACGGATTCACAAGCCGCGATATTGCATGAGATGCAATTTATCTGAGAAACGGTACGTTGTTGCGCTAATTGAGAGCTCGTCGCGAAAACATTCCACCTCATCCTACTCTCATGTTATTTGCAATTATAGAAAGACCCAGAACCCGTGTAGCTATAGTTTCTCGAAGAAACGGTATACGATAAATGAATCGAAAGAAAAAAAGTTAAGGTGAGGTAAGAGGTAATGAGGCAATTAGATAAGCTCTGACGTGGAATGAACAGCGTTGGATCTACGCTCACTGCACGTGGATAAAAAGTATGTGCTCTACGTATAGAATAAGTAGAGGATGGTCAAATTCGTTATTAAATTATTAAACCTGAGCTCAACTCCTGCGTATGTACTGTACGACGTTACAAGTACAATAAGTTTAATTAAAATCTCTCTCATAATATCTTAGTTTAATGTTCGAAGAAGAAACGTCCTCGACGTCGGCAGCCAGCAAGCAAGCGGACAGACAGCGGGACGATTACGAACGCAATTATCTGTCTTAAGCAGCCCTGGTGAAATTACTTGCCGAAATCGGGTGGGTATATAAGATATGTATACATGTATATATGTATTTAGAGTATATACGCCTATAACGAAAAGTTAATTAAAATCGTTCGAAATTAATTCGCAAAGTATTAGCTTCGTTAATCCCTTTCATTATTTAGACAAGTGTGAGGTATGATTTGACAAATGGTCGGCGCATGTATGTATATATACATATAGATATAGTATATTATGCAGGTGTCTAAACCCAGTTTCGATAATTGCAGGACCGAAAACCTAGTTTTCTTTAACATTTGCACAGTTCTAGTAAAAAAAGTCATTTTAAGAAAATTTCTTTTCTCGAAGTATATAAAAGTAAATTTATTACCTCAAAAAAATCATTTCTAATTTCCATGATAGAAAACTAATATTTTGAGTTTTTTGCATGACCAAATTAAAAATCCCCTGACAGTTCTAGGTTTTCCAGGTGTGTGAGTACCCTTTCGCAATTCTTGATTCTTGTTATCGAGTCACGAGGGTGAGAAAAAAATGTGATAAAACGAACGAAACTATCTCCACCCACGAGCTTCTTCCTCCCTCGATTTCTCTTCGCCACCTCATTCAGGTCTGATCTCATTGCATAGTCGAAAGTCGATAACATCAGGGTGGGGCGGCACCTGGCGTGAAAACGTATGTTTGCAGGTTCTCGCGTCTTTTCGAATTCCTTCAAAGCGACCGTGATTGGGTTTCGGTCGCGCCGAAGGAGCGGAGAGGAGAGGAAAGAGGGTCCCCTCGGGCCTCCTAAAGGGTTGCGGGGTCCCCGTCCCTCGGAGACGTTCAATTTCGCGGCGAGTAGAGAAAAAAGATGAGGCAAAAAGGACGGCGAGGGAGAAAAAATACTCACCGCCAGTCTACGCCCTGCCTTCCATCCCAGAACCTCGCAGGTTTAACCTCCGGGGCCCGGACAGCCCTTCGCTGTTTATCTACCGATAAAAGAATCCGCGTACAAACACAGCGCTTCCCACCCTTTCCAGTGCACGTGGTTTCGTACACGTGTATCGGTCAAGCGAAACCGATCCTTGGCGACGCCGATTATCATGAGAATCAAACGGGATGAAAAGATATTTCAGCAATTCGCACGATAAGTCATAAATCTTACGGAAAGGTATGTGAAATTTATTTATACGTTTGTGAATTGGAATTGTTATAATCTGACAAACGCCCGACGACGACCGAGATTGGAGAACTTCAAGGGTGCAGAGATTTTCACCTAAAGTTGGCGATGCGATGGTATCGCAAGAATCTCGCCTACGTGCCGAGCGACAGCTGACGTTACACTCGGAGATATTGTATAAACGTGGCATTATAATATACGAGTACGTCCGCTTTCGTCATCTTGACAAGAATTACCATACCATCGTATAATATCTGGAAATACTTAATTGCGTCGTTTTTTTCTTTCGAAATTCTTTCAGCTGTGGGATATGAAAAGAAAGAAAAAAAAAGGAGGAGGAGAAAATAAAAAAAGGGAAAGAAATCAATCGCGAAGCATATTCCTCCGGTTCGCTTACACCGATCAACCGATTCATCCGATTCGCACCCGGCATACAGCCACAGGCGATAACTGGAAAGAGGGCATTCTTATTCCCGATTTCATTCCGTACACGATCCATGAAAGTTTTACGGTCTTTCAGGGTTGTGTATATAAAGATGGAAGATAGCCTCGACGACGGTTGGGAGGAGGAGTATAAACGCACCCGGGCGCAAAAGGTTTCTCGCCCGCCACGGTAATTGGGAAATGTGATACGGAATGCCCTTTTCCGCACACCGGCCGTAAATATCACCTCGATTTTTAGAACCTTCTTACATATCCCCTGATTGTCTGATTTTCTTTGTATGTTGTTTTTCTCTTTTGTTTTTTCGATTATTATATTTATCCATTTTGTTTACCCTTCTCATTTTCTCACACATTCGTTCGACCAGCAATAAGCTTTTCGTCGCTTTAGCCCGAGGATACGTTTTGTCCCGTAAAAAAAGACCGGGACTGACAGTGAACTGAATTTTTATTATTTTTTGTAACTGGCATATAACGCCCGCCTTGCCGGCGAAGATACTGCGTGAGTATCGCTGCAGGTAAGATATATATACAAGATATTCACTGTTAAAAATGATTGTGAATTTACTACACGATTTACTGTACAAAAGAATTGTCAAATTACGAAATCAGATTGTAAATTCAGAAATTCAGTGTATCGACGTAGATTGCTATATATATTTGGTTTAAATTCACGACAAAGATTTGTAAATTGAATGCACACTGAACGTATGGTGAATTCGCCGTTCCGTGTTCGAATAAAACTTCCGATCCAGCGTAGGAAGTTTCATGAAGAAAAGTTTCTAACAGTGTTACAATATACAGTGCTTGATCAAAGGTTTGGGTTATGAAAGTGAAACGATGGAAACGATACAAGAAATTGTCGTGAGTGAACTGCATTTGGAGACAAGAGGAGCACGGTAACATGGTTGGCAGTGGCAAAATGTTATGCAAATTAAAAGCGCGAGGAACGGCGGAATGAAAAAGAAGATCAAGTTCAGTGTTGCAGGGTGGTTGGAGGCGGGCGATGGAAGATTCCCGGCCCGCGGCGCGGGAGTAATAATTTATGTGAAATTGCCTCGCTGAAGTGGGTGTAGTAGGTGTAGTAGGTACGTAGGTACGTCTCGCGATATCTCCTCTGCTTCGTAGGAAGAGGAAGAGGAAGAGGAAGAGGAAGAGGAAGCGGAGGAGGAGGAAGTGGAAGGGGAGAGAAAAAGGAAAGAAAAGGGAAGGAAAGATACTTTCCGCGGCAATGGGTGTACCACCAACCAAGACGCCCGACTGTGCCATCAACTTCCATACATGAAGCTCTCCTCCACCTACGTTGCATTTGCAGCCATGCCGTTGCACGTCTCCGCTGCGAGTGCGCGATAAAACGTGTATCGAGTTCCTCTTAATGTTTCCACCTACTCACTCACCTGTAAGTGTGTAAATACTTACCGCAAGTATTACACGTCTACAGCTGTGAATATTACATTCACTCCGTTAATGATTGTAGATCTCGAAAAGAGGCATTAAGTTTCATCGAAGTACATGTGAAATGACTGATTATAATATCATTGGTTTAATGATTTTTTATATACCATTGGTTGTTTTTTTTTTCTTTCTGTAATCAGTTTCTGCACCAAGCCACGAACAGGTCACTTCGATTACCTCTATGGCATTTAAGTACTTGATGATTCTGCGATTATTCTTTTTGATTTGTTAAATAAATAAATACCTTACGCGATGTCAGCAAATTTGCTTCCTTCAGTGACATCGTATTTAAAAATTTCATCAGCGTTCGTACCGGTACGAAAGTGAATATTGAATCGAAACACATTGACGCCTCAATAAAAAAAAACAAAAAAAAAGAAATGAAGAAAGAAATTTCCATTCACTCGGTATATAGCGAATGTTTCGCTACGAGAAGGATCTTGCTTGATGATAAGCGCGTTCAGAGAGTAAAAATATTTGTAACTTCGTCTGACAGCTTGCTTATCTGTTACGAACGTAAACCGAACGGATTCTGTCCGTTACATAAACGATATACGTCTCCGATTCGGAAAGATACTATTTTCGCTACAACAGCAGCAGCTGCAGCTCGGCTGGAGAAGCATATAGCTCTCTATAACAGGTGAATAAAAAAATAATAAAGATAAAAGATAAGATATTGTATAAGTGAAATAATTTTCAAGTGTTCGATGCAGGTTGCTGCTGCTGCTGCTGCACGTATACGTCTACATACTTCGATGACGTATATCGGAAATCGGAAAAGTCGTTTGTGCCAGGCAGCGGACATATCCAATATAAGGCAGCGTTCGCATTCGCGTCCGCGCATGCGCACAAGTGCAGGAGGTTAACGCACGTCGAGGACGTATAGCCGAGACTCGGAATTTGAATAATCTTATTGGAAGGCAATTTAATGTGAACTCCTACTCCCTCCCTCCCTCCTCCTCTGACCCGAGTTCTCTATACTAACTCGAGTGTTTATATATTATGTAGGAAATATACCGCGATAGAGAGAGACAGAGAGAGAGAGAGAGAGAGAGAGACAGAAGAGGGGGGAGAAGGAATCTGGAGCGCTGATTCTGTCGTAAAGCGTCAACGACGTGATCAAAAATGGCTACTGCCTGCAGGCGACGGGGGATCTACTTGCTATTTTCACTAGTATATATATAGGGCATTCCATGTCAATTCGGTAAACGATTTTTTAATTTCACCAAGGATTTTTACTACGTTACTACGACCCCTGGAAAGGCTTCCAAAGAAATTTGCAGATTTTTCCAATCACTCGTTTTTACCCTAGGATTTTTTATACCCATCTCAAAGACATCCAAATTGATTTTTATGAAACAAGAAAAAAAAAACATTTCCTCTGTTTTTTTCATCGTTTTTATATTTTCACACTTGTTGAAGATCTGTGATAAAATTTTGAAAAAAAATCGTGTTCGTGTTTTAGAACTGGAGAAACAATTTTGAAGAATCAGTAATCAAATGCGGGTGATTTGGTATGAATTTTAATAGATTTTGAACAAGTATGAAAACAGGAAAAAAGATATAAAAAAATTGAAAAAAAGAAAATAGGAAGGAACGAGGTCCCACTTCGAATCTTGCGTGAAAATGTTTGATTTCGGAAACTAAATGCATTTTTTTTCTTGTTGCATAAAAATCAATTTCGGTGTTTTTGAGATGAGTATAAAAAGTCATAGGGCAAAGACGAGTGATTGAAAAATGTTGAAAAATTTCTTTGAAACCTGTTTCACGGATCGTACTAACGTAAGAAGAATCCTTGGTGAAATTAAAAAGTACGGTCAACAGTTTACTAAGTTGACACGGAATGCCCCATTTATGTATATACACATATACCTACACGTGGAGTATACGTATGTGTAGAGTTTGAATGGTGAAAAATTCAATCTTTGAAATCGCTCGATAAAAGTTACGAGCAGCCTCGCGAACTTAATCATCTGTGAGTCGAAAAGATGAAGAAGATAAAAGCTCGTAGGGTCGTGTGCCAAACTCACCCCATATTCAAATACACCGTAGAGCTCGGAATTATCGGATTCAATAATGACTCCGTGTAGCAAACGAGAAATGATTTCGGAGATAAGATTTAATTTCTCCTGAATCTCTTGTTTCATTTCATCACTTCGAAAAATGTTAACATACATTCGTATCGATTTACGTTCTCTCGCAAAGTAAACGTCCGATCGAAAAAACGAAAATCAATGTCTATCGTTTAACGCTGCAAGTTATACGCACGAACTTCAAAATGGATATATATGTGTATGTAAATATATGAATCAATTCTCGTAAACGTGCTTAAAGTATATTCATCGAGCTTATCGGCGTTACACAACCTTTTATATACGAGCTGCCATGTCGCGGCGAAATTGGAGGCGCTTTTCGCATCTCCGCGGAATCAATGACTCACTAGCCAATTACGTTTTTACGGTTCGAGGGCGCGTCTCGTGTATGCGGGGTTCGAGGGGTTTCGACTCGAGGGTGGATAAAGGAAGCTTTACCTCACCCTTAGCGACGCTTTTTATGTAAATTGAAATAGGGCTATCGAGGATCGTTTAACTGTAAAATTCACCAAGAGATTCGGTTATACCTACCCGTCGAAAGCCTCTATAACAAAATCTCGATGCGAAATTTACGCACGAAATGTCCAAACAACCCTCTGATTAAGATTTCAAGTTATTTTTCTCTTTTTGCCTCTCAACATTACTCAACTCTGTCAAGTTTCCGCAATAAAATGCGTCATTCTCTAATCGTAAATTTCAATTTATGCGCTTCTTAAGGTCATGTAGTACTCCCACGTTTACCGACCGAGTAAACTCGCCCTTTTTCTTTCTATATTGAACGAGCAATAGAACGGGAAAGGGTGAATTTGCTCGGTCGGTAAAAGTAGGCGTACATACATGAGCTTAACGAGCTCCAAGACGAGGAAATTAGTATCGCCATTTTTCCGAGGCATGCGAAGTCAGGGATCGCGGATTGCCGAGGGAGATGAGAAGTGGATGGTATAATAACAATGGAACTGTTCCGCGCTGGCGTAGCGGGGACGTAATTTCTTAGTAATAACATTCCGTATGTGCCTAAAACAGCCGGCATGCTTTGAGAACTGACGACGTTAGACTCGGTGTGAAAGCAGGCACAGGCGGCGCGGCGGCAGCTTCGGATACAATATAAATGATCCATTTGCAAGGTTAGGTGCTAGGCGTGGAGTTTCATCGTTTCTCCTCAATGTTCTAATTCGCATAAATCTACAGGCTGTATTATTCAACCGCGATTGTTATTTAATTTCCATGTTACCACGCAAGGACGTGTCTATAAGGATAAACGGAATTAGTGGATAGCTAGATGGGTGGGGTGCAAAAATATGAAAGAGCAAAAAGTCGACGGGACGAAATTCCGGAAGTCGTATTACCGATAGTTAAGAACGTGGAAAGACCGTAAATACGAAGTTTTTTTTTTTTTTTTTTCTTTTTTTTCTTTCGAGAATTGGCAAGATTATGAAGTGCAGAATATTGAATTGCGAAAATACCGAGGAGTCGAAACTTCGATTTTTCTAATGTCAGACTCGTGCATTTTTCGAAAATTTGCGAATCTGAATTTATCGATATGGCGACTGGCCAAAGACTCGAAAGCTTAAAATCCCAAATCGATTGCGCAGAATAAAAAAGCGACGTAAAACAAAATTAAAAAAATTAACACGTACCGCAGTTTAGGGTTAAAAAAAAACCATCAGGTTTTGTCAATGTCTACAGTTCAACTTTTTTCAAGTCTCCGCAGCGTCCGGTTTAAAATGAACAAAAACAAAATCAGTCCATTCCGATAGAGGCAAGTATTTGACAATCGATAAAAAATAAAAAAAAATCTGAAACGATGATCCGAAAATAACGGTTGAAAAAGTTGACAATACTTACTAGCTACACAATTATTACCTACGTCAATGACTTTCTTCAAATATCCGTAAAATTTTTGTTCCAATGTTATTAATTGCAAAGCAGTCGTGAAACAGACTCAGACGTCGAGAAACGTTTTAAGGAGAATTATGGGTACGTTGGTATCGTTGGCGAGATTTCGCAGCGGGCAGCTTAAGCCATAACCATAGCTTATTATTAACGCGAGGAGCAGTTAAACGCAGACTGGCACCCCGCCTCGATCTCAAACGTCATCTCCAGAAGTTTTGCCGCGTCTAATTGCAAACCAAGCGTAATTATTCGCCAGCTCAACAACGTCGTAACGTCGTAACGTCGAACGTCGGTAAAATCGCCTACCCAACTATCTAAACGGTTCAAAATCCGTCCCTCGGTGGCTTTGAGCAGAGTTTAAGGCAAGGGAAAAAGAATGATTGTATCTAGGCTGCATTGAAATCATTGGTGGAAAGCTTTTACAAATTTGTTTCAAACGTTTTCGCGTCATTCATTGCACATCGACGTTTGATGAAAGAACAGGCGGCTTTAAGCCAGGTTCCAATTTCACAGAAACAGTAAAATACTACTTCCAATTCGAATTTTGAACTAAAAAAATTTCGAACAACGAAATACAGTTTCTTGATTAAAGATTTAGAAGCCCTTAAGCACCATATCACATGACAGTGTGACGATTTTTCTTACTTTGTACCATGTAGTGGATTTATCATTACAAATTTTGAAAATCTGATTGGATTCTATTCGTTACCGCTGACGAAAAAACCTCTGCCTACTAATGTCTACCAAGATCCGAATACTTATAGATTTTTTTTTCTAACATATCGGATTCGCCATTTTATATTTTGCAAATCTGACCTCTGATTCGTGACAAGCCACCCAAAAAACCGACGAGTACCAATTTTCATCGAAATCCAATTATTTTTTTTTTTTTTTAATTTAATTTTCTTTAGCTTATCGAATACGTCGAATTTAAATTTTGCAAGTCTGACTTTAGATTCGTGATCAACCACCAGAAAAATCTTACGGAACCAATTTTCGTTCAAATCCATTCATCCATTCTCAAGATATCATCATTTTTGTGAAATTTTTTAGAATTTTGTTATTCAAATAATTAAAAAACTACCGAACCGATCAAAGCGAAAATCTAATAAGTTCCAAGATTAGAAAAGCCGCGTCGATTGAGACCACAATCATTGAAATCCGGTGATTCGTTCTCGACATGTCGTGGGACAAAAAAATTGATCACAGGCATACAAACATACTATACACCCACGTAAACACCCATCCGAAAATGATTAAAGTTGATTCTCTAAACTTTAAATCGTGAATACCAGTGAAAACTCGACTTTTTATTTTCGGTGTAATTACAATAACCTTTTCTCAAACAATATAATATTTCGCCTGTACTTTTTCCATTCGGCACCGGCTTTCGCATATCCAAGGAAATACAAAAAGTATAAAGAATCATGAAAATCTCTGAAATTGATATATAAATTTGCAATTTGCATCTCCATATCCATATACGTATACATACTATATATATATAATATATGTATATGTATATATATACAAACGTTTGCCTTGGCGCGGAGATTTTCTTCCGCTCGAAATTGCATCTGTGTAAGTTGCACACAGTTGTGGGAGGTTGGCGTTTGACGTAGAAAATGGGATAAAGGGGAGAAACGGAGAAGGGAATAAGGGAAGGCGAGTCCTCCGCGAGGTGTTTGCAAACTGTTCTATTGGCCCAGATATCCTCCTCCACTTTAGACGTGGTGAACGGAAGTCTAGAAACTTCCAACTTTCTACAAGGTCCATAGATATATACCTGCACACCACTGCAGCGGCTTAGGTGACGGGATAGATTTTCAGGATTTCTCCAACGACATGGTCATTCGAACGAATGAGACCAACCGCAATCCGATCAGCCTGCTCCGTGCAATCGCGATTTTTCCATCCACCGCAGAAGGATCATAAAATTTCTATCGATAAAAACCGGAGCTGGGTTTCTTATTACAGGCAAGTTGGAGGATGAAAAAAAAATGCGGAAAATAACTAAAAATCAGGACACGTGATATCTTAAGCTATCCTCCAATTCTCGAATGATAGAGAATAGTTTTCTCATCCATTTTCACTTCTAAATATTCCACAACAAAACCGACGCATTATGGTTTAACAAAACCATATGGATTGACAAAATCAGGTATACCAGCTGCTAGCTTACAGTATAAGGAGGACAAATCGGAGTGCATATATATGTATTTATAGGGGATGACGGTCGCATGTGGGGGGGGGGGGGGGTCTCCTTGTTTAACATTGGCTTGTGCCGGAGTGTTTGAGAGGGTTTAGTCTTCGAGCTCTCTCTCCCTCTCTCCCTCTCTTTCCCAAGCTAATGCATAATGCAAAACAATCCAACTAAGTTATATTCCACTGCCACGTACAGATACGCCGAGCTTATCGGAGGGGTGAAAGGGGCGAAGGGGTGGAAGGGGAAGGTTCAGATTTTCACCGACGACCGCCGCCGGAGAAGCGAAATCAACTGTTAAGCTCTCCAAATATGAATTTCAACCTCTTGCAATTAACTTCAATGTACACGAGTTGAGCCTCGCCTCGCTTTGACTCGCGTCTTAACCCCCGCCATCGCCTATACACACGTACGCGGCTTGTATATCCCGATAAGCAAACTCTGAAAAGCCCCGTTTGTTACCGTGAACAAAGTTACTTCTGCATAATCCACGATTTCACGGAAACTGCTGACGTTATAGGTATATATATGCATGATGTAGTCATAGGTCTATACTCTATACTGTATCACAGGTATAACAAGACCAATTTGCGAGTTTTAATTATAAAATTTTCAGACGTCAATGTCCGTCGAATTGTTTATTAAAATGGAAGTAGTGACACGTGTGAGGGTAAAGTACAAGACATGTGATATATATTTTTATACGTAATAATTGCATCATGTTCGTTGAGGGGTTGAAAAATGTTTGATCGTAAAACTAGGAATTTCAGGCAGAAACACCTCAGCCACTCTTTCTTCCTCTCTCTCTCTCTCTGTCTTTTTCTGTATTCATATAAGTACAAAAGTACGGTGAAAAAAAAATGTAACGAGAATTAACATTTAACGACCCTACGGATCCTCTATTCGTTGAAGCAGCAGCTTATACATTCACCAACCACGAATAAGAAGAGTGTATAAGGGAATGGGTTTACCTGCAGCTCTCGCGGGCGCGAACTAAAAGTCGAAAGGTCGGCTGCCGCAGCAGCTGTAAAAGCGGGTAGAAACCCGGTATTAAAAAAACGTGAGAAGATTAATGGAATGCATATACGATCTATGTATATAGCTTGTATAATTTATAAGAAAAATCAAGGTATTCGCTCCTGTTTGTATGCAGGAGGAAAGTAAGGATAACAAGAAATTATATATATGTATATACAATTCCGTGTATGAACAAATTAAAATTATTATATTCAACAGATGCATGCCGATTATCGGTGCAAATATTAATTAATTGTCAGACTTTCGTGAGATGCATTATATTATACGAATAGTAGAAGAAACTTGAGAAAATAAAAGATACTCAAAACGAAGGATAGAAAAGTATGATTTTAGTTTCATCCTTCCTCCAAATAGGGGGGGGGGGGTCAGGTTTAGGTAATAGTTGCAAGCTGCGATTCCATTATTATCGTAAAGCACGAAAAGTTGGCGTTTAGCAGAGTGAGCGAGAGGAGGGGGGAGGGGGGGAGGAGGACGGGAAACAACACGGCTGTGAACAGCGAGCAGTTATTCATACATAAATTAGAACCATGAAACGAACGAATACCGCGTCAGGGTGTTTAATTAAATTTGCGACGTGATATACGTCGTCGCTTATTACCAGCGTTGGACCCGCAAGGAACGAACGAACGAACCGGCGGGCGGGTTAAATCATTGCATGTTTGGAAGTTTTCTTCCCACATTTTTTCTACCCCTCTTCACCAATTCATTCTCCGATATTTTCGCTCAGTATTCTTTTCTCGAACTACACAGGAGTTACTTATGTATCGGGGACGGTAGGTGAAATTTCAACTTACGTGAGCACGTACGAGATAGAAAAAAGCAATATAAAATACGACAGAAAGAGGAAAAAATAAGCAAAGCAATTTCTTTAAAATCTGCAAAAATTCTTATATATCGGACAGCAGCTGCATGTAGAGAATTCGCGTAGACCGCATACGGTTTGCATATTTAATATATATATATATACCTAATATCTATATCGAATTTCGCAAAAATTGTTGGCCAAGAATGTACAGTCGGGTTGTTTGTACGCGTTTGTAGCTGAGTATGCAAAGCGAGAGACGTCAGTTGAGGCACGTAAACAACAAACTAAATAGCTCGGAGTAGTGAGCAAACAAAAGGAGTCCCCTCCTGACTAGGGAAGCGACGGCATCGTCCTGCTTTTCGTCCTAGAATCGCACGTCTCGTCGGACGAGCTCCCGCGAGTATTTTCGTCTGCCTCGAGGAATTTAATTTAATTGATTAAAAGATGAGAGAAACCCGTAGGTCTACTGTACATGTAAAATTCTGCAGCCTCGATTCGTGCATCAAACTATAACTACAGGCGTGTTAATAAACACCTTAACACTTAGAGAACCGGGGTCTGAGGAATTTCGAAAAATCTTTTTTTCTAAAGTGATCTCAAGTCCGGAAAATTGGACCAAATTAAAGTCAAATGTTGATAGGTCAATGACCTTACGCCTTAAGCCTTAAAGGTTAAAAATATGGACGGGGGGTGGGAATGAGTCGCGAGATTTGCCGAAGATATGAGGAAATGTGTGAAAAAGTAAAGGAATTGGAACGTCCTATACTTGGTGCAAGACAAATATTGATAAGATTTTAGACACATAAGTCTTAAAAAGATGGAGATGAAGAAAAAAGGCAAGATTGTTACGAGTACTCACCAAGGCCCAAATCAGCGAAATAGATTTCTCGAAGAGCGATGAATTCCTCTTCCTCGGTAATCCCTGCGTGTCCAAAGCTGTCGTTTTCCGGCCAAACCTCCCTGAAAACACAAGAATGAAATTAGCAGCGTTACAACAGTGATGAAATAATAAATTTCAGAGTAAAACAGAGTAAAATCAGAGTAAAACATGACAAAAAAAAAAAAAAACGCACTCATCGACATAATACTTGTAAAAAGTAAACTCCTTGAAAGTCATTCGGAAATTTCACAACAATGACGATTATTTCCACCGACATTTCATTGCGTTAACCTGACTGACTTCAGCCTTGTCTCAAAACGAACAACGTATCGCAACGTCGATGCATCGGTAGACTCAATTTGCGAATGTTTGATACGGCGTGATTAAATTCTCCGATTCTCGGTCGGCAGAGCTTTAAGGATAACTTAAGCTCGAGTCAGCTGACGCAGAGGGAGCTGCAACCCGTGGAACAATAATTCGCTGCCGATATATCAACGGTTGTTACGAAGGCGCAGGGTTAATTGCCGCGTCCTCCTTCATCCCTTGGAGCCCGTGAAACCCTCGAGTGAACCTGGAGGAGCGGGAAGGACGAGGACGCGGTTGTTCAAAGGACCAAAAGCTCCGTTCGGCGTCGGTTTTGCTCAATGGAATGCGTTTGGAATTTTCTGGACAGGGCTTTAATAACAATGGAACCGAGATGAACGGCGAGAAATTGGGTTACGCTGCTGCTGCTGCTGCTGCTGCGGGGGCGGCGCTTCTGATGGAGTCGAATGAAAACAAGGGAAATTGCTTCGTGGTTCGATCTCGGACAGAATCTGATGTACAAGCCCATCGTGTGCACCCGAGTCGAAATTTAACGCCTATGTTTCACCCTACCAAGGTTCATATGGACCGACTTTGAAGGGAACGAAGGCGGATGTTGAAAGAGAAAATAAAAAGCTAGAAACAATGGAAATACAGGAAGAGACCGACTACCTTCAGGCTTTCGAAGGGAAAGCTCCCTGACCTAGATTATAAACGATATGCTCGATCCCTCACGAGTCCGTTAAACGAAATCGATTACAATTTTGCAAAACCGAAAATGTGTGTAAAAATACGGTATAAAAACACTTGGTATAATAAACCGCTGATGGGTTTTCAATCCAGAAACGCTGCTCGCCGATAAGCAGGAAAAATGCGGAAAATCATTTCGCCAAGGACTTCAAAGGAAGATGGACGGATCCGAGGGACAGACGCGGTTCACTTCGATAAACCGCCGGGCCTTATGTACGTACATACCTATATATATACATAATATACTATAGGCAGAAGGAATTTCCCTACGAAGCGAGTGTCCCCTTTCAGATTTAATGAAACGTAAATATGCATATCGACGAAATCCTGCATCTACTATACCTATAATCATTTACACGCGACAGCTTTTTTACTAGTAAGTACTCTTTTACTTTATCACCCGTATGTTTTGTCGATAAGAAATTCAGTTGCATATATGATAAAATAAATTCGAAAATTCAATCTGATATCGAAGAAACTTAAAATTGTTCAAAAACGAATCGCGTGGGTAGTTTTTTTTTTTTTTCTCTTCTTTCTTACGATGCGTTAATAATTTGACATTTTTACAATGAAATAGACATTCCGAACAAGCTGAATGTAAAAGACAAGGATTAACCGAAAGAGGTAATTCTATTCGCGGCAAACTTCCAGTATAACAGTATATATGGTGGTGAAGTTAGTCGCCTAGGTAGGTGGGTAGGTACCGAGTCTAGGAGCGTTAGACTAGACTATTTTCAGCGATAAAAGTGGATCTAAAGCAGTCGGTTCCAAGGCAGGACAACGAGCAAGCTGACTAATAGCTTTGTTATACCAGACGCTTTTGTTTGATAAAACAATGGGGGCGTTGGTCGAGGGTCCTCTGCTCCATGCGGTATAACGGAGCAAGGGGTGGCGAGTCTTCGCCACCCACACGTGCCGGTATAAAATATAAAAAAAACAAACACACAAAAGACAATGGGTACGAACAAAACGAAACAATAAAAGGAGAAAAGAAAAATCAAAAAGGAAAACATTCCCCGACTCTTCTACTTCTTTCTCGGCTTCTTTCACACTGTAGCGTAGGTCCCCAAGTAAGTACTTGACCCCGTTGCGAGTACCGTCTGACCTCCGCGTGCGAATCTCGATGGCTTATCTCATCGTCATATTTCTTCTCTTTTCACTTTTTTTAGTTTTTTTTGCTTACGGATGCGGAAGGTCTTAGTCAGCAAGCAGAGGGATTTAAATATAAATAAAAAATACGGGTAGGCGACGAATCAAATTCGCAATTAATGATGATGATAATGATGATGATGCAAGAGATAACTACGACGGTGTTGTGATAAGGTAAGATAAATGATAATTCTTACCTTGCCGCTAGTAGCAGGCCGATCGCCTCGTCGAATTTATTGACACGAAGAAATTTTTGCACTCGTTTCATAGCGTCGGCTCTGAAACGAGATAGGAAAAAAATATTATTAGTAACGAATAAACAATTGATTTTCTTTTTTCTCATACGATAAATTATGATTGAGAATCGATTTTCTCAATTTTTTTTTTCATCAATTAAGGAGTGTATTTATATGACGGTAAAAAAAGAAGAGAAAAAAAATTATATCACGGAACACGACCAAATCCCAAAATTTTGTGTGCAAGTGAAAAAGGAAAATGAGAAGATTTTTAAAAATTTAAAGAAACGAAAGTGAACTCACTTCTGATCGTCGATCGGCGTGTCCAGAGTCGCATCAAACGGTGCGATCTCAGGTATGGTTGAACTTTTCATAACGGCAGCCAATTCAGGAGTTGCCTCGTCCCACCGTTGATCCAGACTTTTTGCCGTCGGCGGTTGTTCTTTATTGCCCTTCGATTCTCGAGAAGAATAAAAACAACAATGTGAAAATCGGCGATATTTTTGCTTTACCCCGTATGCAGAAAATTCACTGTTGTAACTTAAAAATGCCGCTCACTTTTGGAAGCCCTGCGTCTCTGCCTAGCCTTGATTCTTTGAACGACGATACTTTGCCCCTGTCTGCAGAACGCCTCAAGCATTTTAAGAAACACGTGTACCGTCTGGACGAGATCGCTGAGATAATTTCTGCGGGTTGTTGATAAAGAAACAGAGAAGGGTGAGAAAAGTTTGGGGGATTAAATACGCCGTTTGAAAATAAACATACACCTACTTATAATACATGACGTGGTTTTAGACAAAATGAGATGCGAATCAAGCTCGTTGTAATTCGACGTTGGACGTGGAAGAGGGCTGGGGAACGGACAGAGACCGAGAGAGAGAAAAAGAGAGAGAGAGAGAGAGATTGTAACGGTTTCAGTTGCCGGATAATTTAACGCGCCTGGAATTGTCAGACAACGGAAGTTGCAGACGCGGGACAGGCATGAAATATAGAAACCGTGTCAACGTCGAAAAGTTCTTCCAGAGAGACAAGGAAGAGAGGAGGGTGGATAAAGCTAATATAGTTTGGCCGGTCGTAGACCCGTGGAATTTTCACACCCGCAGATCGATAGACTGCAGGCCAAGACCTGCATGTTTATTTCAGGGGCAGGGGGGGTTGGGAGGTCCTGCATACCGAATACGCCAAATACTAGACGGACCGTGACATCCAGAGAGACGATCCTTACTCTCCTACCCTGATAAAAGTTTAACCCGACTCCAAGAGTAAACACAATGCATTCGTTGTTGTGTTTTCCTTAATTCAAACCACGGTATCGGAATCTGATAAAAGGGTCGCAAAAGAGTAATATTGATAAGAATAAAGGGTGAAACCGATAACCGAACAATCAAACGACAACGAACCTTGACATCGTGACTTCGTTGTAGCACAGCAACTGGTTCAAAAGCGTCTCCCGATACTCAGGAACGTAAAAAACGTTGCTCTTAATGACCTTGCTCGATTTCCGGACAGCCTCCACGGCGCATTTGTCCATTGCCGCCAAGGTGTGGAGCAGTTCCTTGAAAATCATCGCAACAGATTACTTAAATATCTTAGGAAAACTGAACGAGCAGAATTTTGATCGTTACTTTATCTTCTCACCTGGTAAGCTTTTAAGGCGAGATAAAGACGCCGCGACCACAATGGAATTTTCTTTTTGTCGGTAATCATCATCTCGTAGTAGTGCTCGAGTTGTCTCTGAACGAGATGAAAGACCTCGGTTGATATGGTTTCGCTGTAAAATGGAAAAGCCATTTTTCTTCACAATTTCTTTCATGCACTGTTAGATAAATTTAACTAACCATAATGTCCGAGCACCACAGTCCATTTATTGTTGATAAATATGACGCTATAACTATTGTCACATCGACATTTAATTTGTACTTCATACTTTCTTCTTTCCTTAGTATGTAATAAATTTAAAAATTGTTAGAAGAAGCCAAAAATTTTAGTGGACCTGCCGGGAGATTTTTTTTCTAAGCGTGTATTTTCTTGGCTCGACTTGTTTTTCGAATATCACCACATTATTTTCAGGGAAGTTTTACTCGCCTCACGTATTTCACCTCGAACTTGTAATGGCGATTGAATTCCATGAAGTACCGCAACGCCCATAAATAATAACTTTCGTCGTTAGCTTGGGCCCGATTTCCACCGGTTATGCAGGACCTCGCGTATCTCATAACCGGGTTGTAAGCTCCGTTCAAAAACTCTACGCAAAACTCCTTCAAGAAAAGCCTCACGCTCAGGGCGGATAGTCGTTCCGGATTATCACCTCTCATCACCAATTTGTTCTTCGGTCGCTTTACCTTTGCCTGAAATTTTTCAACAATAGAGAAAAATGAAATGCGTTTCAATTATTTTACTGATTAAAACGGCAGAAACAGCGCCCGCAAAAATCAACACGTATCATAACAGGCATAACGAATCGGAAAAATGAAATAACTCACCTTTTCTGTGCCGAGCTTCAGTGCTTCCGGTTCGTAAGGCTTGTGACAAATCAATTCGTTATCACCGATCGCTTTCATGTTTCTAACGACAAAAGTACCCCCGAAACGCGAGTGTCTGTAACACGGAAGAAATAATAAAAAAAAAAAAAAAAAACTTGCATGTAACATTTATTTATCCTCTGTTTCAGGAATCGGTATGCATTTGAGATTAATTATCCGCACGTTTGAATTTTATACTAGTTATTATCGTTATCGATATCATTATTTTTATTATCATTATTACTATCATTGTTATTATTACACGCTAACGAAACTTTCTGCCGCCAACTTCTCCAGTCATGCATAACAAACTTTCTGGATAACAGCGGTATAATTATATACAATAAAGCCCTCTAAATCCTCCGATATAACTGCCGCTTCTATTTGTTACTAACGAAATTCATTATTAGTTGTTCGATATAAAATAACAGTTTATTTGTTAGCAAAATAGAAAAAAAAAAATATTCGCCAGGAAAATTGTCAACCTTAATTATTACAGATGAACTTGGATGAAAAAGAAATATTAAGAAACAACAGATTAATTGTGTCTGATATCAGTGATAGATCCGAAAAAAAAAAAATAAAACGATTGTCAATATCGCTTGTCCCAATTCTTCTCTGAGAAAACAGGAGCAGTAATTTGGGGAAAAAAACAACAACATAAAATTGGAAAAAACAACTAAACGGGGTCGGCAATAGTTTCGAAGAGCAAACGGTGTGCAACACGAGGGGTTGAATGGTGGATACGCACAATACATACCATAGGATACGCCTGCACACCCCAACGTAATTTAGCAGACTATCTGCCAGTGACAGGTGCCTTCAATTGCATTGATTGGATTTTCAGAAGTTATGGGCAAAATTGGATTTGGATTATCTCCTCCGAGTTCCAAAGAACCGGGTGTATATATAGACTGCAGGTATAACGCCACCCTCCACTACGTGCGGCGATATATACGAATATGGCTAACTTATTGAAATTTTTCGATAATAGAATCCTTCGGTGTTATATCGCTTAAGATATTGAAGTGAAGGAATAAAATTCTAACACGAATTGATCCCTGGAAATGTCACTGAGGCGAATTATCCGCGTGCAATTTTTTTGTACAACCGACATTAAATTGTAAAGTAAATGCGGAAAACTCTTCACCTACGAAACGAACGATCCAGATGATGCAGGTAATTAACGCAGGCTCTTAATTGAAAACGTGTTCTATCCCGATGTCCCCGATCCGACTGTTTTGTGAATTGGGAATAAAACTAGAATACAAGTTAATTTTCTTGCTGCAGGTTTTGCGGCTTAATAAGCAAATAGTCGTAAAACCAAAACCTGTTACATCGCAGATAAAACATACACAATACAAAGCAAGTGCGAAAAGGAACTTGAAAATCACGCACGACGACTCAATAAGAATATAACACAGTATTCGAAACATGGTACGAATCAAAGTAACGAGCGAGTAGAGAAGAGCGGTAGAAACTGGTCTGCATAGTCTTATCGTTGCAAACCAGGTCATATTTTCTACCCATACTCGAGGATTACGGAGCTCCATTTCCTCGCGAATATGCAGGGGATGCGTAAAATTCTACGTGCATGCATACACTGTGCGCGTAGATATACGCAAAACGTATCTGTATTAGTTAACACCGCAGCCGCTCTATTCCCCCGTGTGCTCAAGCATATGTACAATTGTATGTATACAAGTGCATAAATAGTAGGTAGACACGTGTCATATAAACGTGTAAAGGCAACAATCCAGAGAGCGTGTATTTGAAACAGAAATAAAAAGTCTCTTTTGTATATGTGAATTGCTCGCCACCGCCTCGCCGCAATTTATAGATCCGTAATAAAATTTATGGTTGCGGGACCTGCGGTCGGTCACCGGTACGACCGGAAGTGAGACCTTAGGGGTACTCAAGTGAAAAAAACGTAAAATGGAGAAAAGTAAAATGAAATAAGAATTGCCTCTGAATGGATAATAAAAAAATACTCAAGCTCTCCTCGCGCACATGTGCATATTATGTTTATATATATACTCGTATATATCTTTCATGCATCAAGATCAAAACTGTTCCGAAAAAAGATTATTTCAAACATCTGAACTACAAAGCAGTTTTCTGTCGTAGCTAAAGAAAAAGTCGAGGTAAAATGAAAAGTAAAAAAATAGGATTAGGAAAAATTCACCGGCTTTTCGGTACGTCCGAAAACCTACGAGTAAGTACAAGCGAGGGGGGCGTGAATCCGCATTTTCTCCAACCTTCGCGAAACTCTTATCCAACGTTTTCCGTCGCGTTGGCACGCACGTACGAACGGCGCGCGTACGGATGTCCGGCAAAAGCCTCAACGGCAATTTTTCATCATCATAATACGTTTGCCGAATCGAGGAACCCCTTTGCTGCTGCCGCCCGGCTCAACTCGTCCCTTCAAAAATAAACGAAATCCTCCCTCGCTCCTCTCACGCGCGTTTTCCGCACTGCGGACAACGGATTAAGTTTTTTCTTTCCCGTTCGTTTTGTTTGTCTATTAGCCCTTTTTTTTAAATTCTAATCTTCACCTTTTGTTCCACACTAGAGGCACAAGCAGAGACGAATCGGCACACTCACCTGGATCCAAAATACTTCCGCGTTTTCTCTATCTTCTCACGATTCTCTCTTTGACGACCTGCGAGGAGTTCGGCTTCGCCGCGTTCCTTTTCGGCTGTGCTTCGCTGCAATCCGGCCGATGCAAGTTTGCTGGCGCTTTGCTCCCGCAGCATCAGAGACACGATCTGAAATATACCGGAGGAAATTCAATGATAAGTGAAACGAAGAAGACGAATGAAAATTTATTCAAGCACGGACTGTATCAAAGGGTTTCAGGCTGAATTTGTGAGCGATATGAAAAAAAAGTGACAAAGACATTTGCAAAGAGACAGAAATGATTATTTTGAAATTGGTTCCAAACATTTCAACAGATAATGGATTTTCAAAAGAAACAACAGATCTCGTATACATAGTAATTTTTCGTTGATACTCACCTCCAGAATATGCATCTGATACTGTTGCTCGTCTTGGTTGCTGGCAATGAATAGAAACATGTCAACCATGCCGGATGTGTGGAGCGCAAAGAGAACCTGAAAATACGTGAAAGTGATTGTACGAAGAAAAGTGAGCACAACTGCGTTAGAGGGAGTCGTGTAGTTCCTCTTTCGAGACTCGACATGTCGACAGGATGAAACCAGTTTCTACCTGATCATGTACAGTCCCCTCGCCGTCGACTCTTTTCTCGTTCTCAACATCAGCTGGAATTTGCAAAACATTCCTAGCCAGAATTAAAATCCTCTCAATGACGAGGCCTCTGTCTTCCGGTCGCTCATTGTTGGGCTGGAATTTCGAAAAATCAAAGAAGCAATACTCCTAAGTTACGAAAATATCAATCAAGTATCGTCGTGCATCGTGCAGCGACAATAAAACATCTTACAATATTCAATATCATTCCGATCTTCTCGCAGAGCACTGACCAGAACCGTTCGTCGCCTAGCACAAACTTGTATCCCTGAAGATGGGCCGTGAGCTGCAGGTAACCCTGGCGCTTGATCGAGTCCGTCGGCACCTCTTCGTTGTAGAGCAGAAGCGTAGGACTAGTCAAGTTGGCCAGCAAGCTGCCCAGAGAAATTGTATAAACTAGTCGTGGCAGGGTGGTCGTAAAACTGAGACTTGAAATTCCCTGACTTTGATCCGTAACTTGGACAATTAAAACTAAAGTTTTTTACCGACATGCTAACAGAAATTTCTCAAAAGCATGTGGGACAAGATGGACTTCAACTCACCGTAGATTAACTTCGAACACATCTTCCTTGTCAGAATGCTCGATGAGTATTTTGATGAGATCGGTCTGCACGAGTTCCATGCGCCCGAGATAAGACCTGATTGTGTGATTCTCATCGTCTCGTCTCAAGTACCTTATAAGATCCTTCAGCGTCTCTGCGAACAACAACAAAGCCTTCGGCTGAGCCAAGAGTCGTGGAAAGTTAACGAACTGAACAGACAGATCGACTCACCGACGCAGTCCCTCTCCATATGATATTTGCTCCCATCGTAAAATCCAAGCGCAGCACAAGTCGCCGCAATTTCAGCGGAAAGAAACTTGGACATTGTCGAGCGACATTCACTCGCACCTCAAGACTGTTTCGGCCGTGTTTACGAGCCCAGATTTCGAGGTTAAGAACGACACGCCGGACGAACCGCGAAACTTGGCGGTTCTTCAGGCTTGACTGAATCCGTTGCCGGCCTCCTTCGACGCACCCCGCGTCCTTGCTTCACTCTAAATTCACTGTTTCACTGAACTTCAAATATTTATCGTTGCGAAAAACACGCAAGGTGAACCTCGCGAGCTGTCAAGCGCGGGACGCAACAAGTTGAATGAAACAGAAGCATGCTGAGCGTCACGTGACTCGCTGCCGCGACGCTGATTGGCTGACGACCGGCATTCCAGCGGTTCGTTTCGATGAGGCTGAAGTTAGTAACTAATGTAACGAAACATCAGGGGAAAAATCATTTAAACGCAATTTTAGAATGGTTTTAATGGAGTTGGCTTTTTAAAATAACGAATATGTTTTTCTATCATGGTTTGCTGAATTTCAGACATTGCTAAAGGTGCGAAGTGACGATTTTTACTATAAATGAATCGTCACAGTAACGTTACTAACTTCACTCTCATGCGATTGCAACGTATTTGCGATGTGTTCGATTGTCAGAACGTTCTCTTCGGTAATTCGTTCCACGGATAAGTACCGATTGTGTTGAGCTGCGTTAATCGCGATCAGTGTCTCGAATTTTGTGAAAAAATTAAAATGCTCCCCCGTTTTTGCCAGAAAATAGGTCCCAGTTTGAAAGGCTGCAACCTTGCGTAAATTCCAAGTAGACGCATTTGTTTTGTTCAAGTCATCTTTTCTTCGGGTTACTCGTGTCAAATTTATAAAGTGAACATTTTACTCCGCATCTCATCCACACGGGGAGAAGAAAAAAGGCAGATTTTACTGAAAACCGCTGGAAATGAGGGACGCATCAAGGTTTCAGGTAAGAAATACCAAGTCAACTATATTTTTACACTATATAAATATAGTAGCAGATTTTACCCTGCAGCAGGTGGTTTTCACTGTTTCTAGAATATATTCTACCAAAAAATCTGAAGTGTCCGTCGATTTTCCTACAATTTTTTCAGTAAAATCTTCACTTCTATTCTATCCATGCACATAAACAGCCAACTTCGGATCAATTATGCCCGATACGAACTGGGCGAGCTTCGATTGTACCGAAATTTCAAACTTCCAACGGCATTTGCAGACTCGTGGAAAAAAATCTCTCTTCAAAACCGCCGCAGAGTCGGCCACTTCAAGTAGAGACGATCAGTTACGGGTCAGACTACATTGCATGAAACGGCGTCGGTTAGCCGCAGGATTTTTCACTCCGTGTCCACATTCGTTCATTCGTTTTTTTTTTTTAAAGCGATCTGCAGAGAGAGAGAGAGAGTTGGCATACGCGGTATACCCAGTATATCTATTCAACGTGTTTGTAGGTATACCCGGTGTGGGGAATATTATAGAGAAGCGAGGATTAATCGACGGTGTATAACGAGCTCGTTGTCTAATTCAGAGCTCGCTCCCCGGCAAATCGATAACGCCGGCCGGCGTGTTCTGTTCCATTGAACGTTCATCGAGGTATGAAACGTATAATACTACACCTGAATATCGTTTACGCGATATCATTCCCGGGAAATCGATGCAGAAATTAAACGCCGCATAATTCAAGTTATTGGAGCACTCGCGAAGTTGGATTCCATGTTCGAGAGAATTTCTTACACGTATGTTCTTCGACACATGGCTCATATACTGCGCTGTTTAATACTGTAGAATATATAATTATGTATTATGTTGAGGATTTTTTTTCCTCGGAAGCCCCCCAAATCAACTTTTTTCAGATATTTATCTCAACTCTAACTCGTGCCTTTGTAAGAGGATGGATTTCCCCATTTAAAATACACATCTTTCGGACACATTCTTAATTGTGTAAAGATGACTTACGTCAAGAAGCTTGAAAATAAAATAATGCAGCTATCTGAATCAACATCAGCATAGATATGAAATCCAATCTCACCGGAATAAAAAAAATATAGGAGCAAATGGCGTTTCGAACACTTTCGCAGCGTCGCTGTGAAAATTGTTTCGTTAATACCCCTCGGTTTTCCCCCGCAATCGGTCTATCATACGCAAGACTTGACTCGAGCGATTTTCCGCTTTGAATAAAGCGCGAGCTTTCGCAAGGCTGATATCCCACACTTAATGCTTATACCTGTATACGTGAAGACACCTTGAACCTACAGAGACAGCAGGATGGCAAGAGGTCGGAATGTGTGCTCAATGGTGAATTAAATTTCGGTTGAGAAATCCCTAGAAAAGCAAGCAGCTCGGCTTCGCTCTCGCGGGGATCTAGAGTTAAGTAAATTTAGTCATTGAATGTGAAATGGGTTATAGGACTTTCCCCCGGCTTTCCTGCACCATCCAGCTGCGAGACTCGCTCGTATTACAATAGAGTCTGCACAGTCCTCTGTCTACCTCCTCGTAAACCTTTCGATCATCCCCCACTTTATTACAAAGATAATCACTCGCTGTTCCCGAGCCAATCGCAATTACCTCGGAAAGTAACCGCCCAGTCAGAGGTAATGGGGAAAAATTTATTCAACGTAAACCTGTTCACTGAGGGGCGGGGGTTGAAATTCCGAATTTTTTACTGGCCGAACTTAAAGTGATGAAACCGAACTTTGACTAAACATCAAAGTTTCGAAGATTTTCTGTTCTGTGAATTTCTGACCAGAAATTCCACCCCTTTGATCTTTCTTCGTTTTGAATTGTCGATATTTTTACGATCGGAATCCTGGTCATTCTAATTTTCGGTTTTTCTCATTTTTCACACCCACTCGTCGAGTAAACTACCCTGCGTAAGAATATTTTGATTTTCGAAATTAAACTCTATCAAACCTTTATTTTTCGTCATTTTACTCCATCGGAACTTTGAGCCGTCGAGTTTCGGGTCATTCTAAACTTTGCTGTTCCGTAAAAGTTTGATTCCTTCACTCGAAGTCTCGCTACCAAATAATTCGGAATTAGGCGCTTTCGGAACTTTTCAAATTCGGAACTTCAACCCCGTCCCCTCGAAAAATCATCGATCGGTGTCAAGAAAGGTACGGTTTGAAAATTTCGTTTCCCCAGTACCGCTTATATAGAAACCTGAATTACCTCTCACGTGACTCCCGCCATAGTCGCCTAGCTTTTTTCACTCTCAGTGACCTCGATTTTCTTCTTCTCTTTTCATCGCCATCAGCTTCCCGCAGCAAACTTCAAACGGGAAGAACAACTCAATATCCTCGTATAACGTAAGTATACCTACGTATACCCGATGTACCTACCTTATACCATCGCAAACCCTATATGCACATACGTACACACACACACACACAAATACGTGCATCCATTCCGCGTCACGTTTATACGTTTCATTTGACAGTTGGCGGAGATAAAAAGCACGAGGGTAGGAAGTGCAGCAGTTCCGCAAGTTTAACGACACACCGCGTCTCGACTCCTCGGGCTGCACGTCTCGCGGAACGTCGTTCGTTCCAGGCTTTATAAGCATTCTCTCGGCGGATGGTAAACTATAAAGTTTGAATGTCTTCCTCCCGTTTTCGGGCTGCATCCGTGTCCTCGGTACGCGCCGTTACGGGACAGAGGCAGGCGTTTTCCGGTGCGGGTTGAATCCGCAGGTCGTTACGCGAGCACGCGGAACACCGGAACCCTAGGCTGCAGCTCTGACCGGATATCACAGATTTCACAGCCGACTTCCCCCTGCTGCTGCGGATGTCTGCAACATACTCCGTGCCAACATGTCCAACGCATCGGTGAAAATAAAACCGGATCGACGAATAATACCTACGTAATGTGGAAATCCATTTGCACCAGCCTTTGTACGAGACTCCGAAGCTCTTCTCTTTGAGCGGATCGTGCATACGCGCCGCGTCATCGACGATGGAATCAAGCGGTACAAAAAGAAATGGAGTAAAGATGAAATAGTTTTTGTTCTATTTGAAAAATCTGACACACCGCGTTGCACAGGAAACCTCCTTGAACTCCTCGATATCGTATACCTATGCAGCACATCGTCAACGAGGTGGAACGAACGCTGCAATTTCCTCCACGAAACGGAACCGCTGCACACGACTCCCTTCGAAACTGATTCGTGAATATTTCAACAGCTTCTGCATTCGTGGTGCAATCGCTGTGTATATACATCGAAAAAATGTTCAAAGCTACAATAGAACTCTTCGTAATTCGTATCCTCACTTCTCATCGTTTCATTGATCATCGTCAACGAATTACCGACGAGTCTCTGTCGAAGTCCGTATAGATACAAATAAATTACCCTTCTTTGAAATTCTACCCTCTCGTTATTTATATTTCTCTGCAAAACTTTTCGGATAACTTGCCGTTTGAGTATTACGAGATTGAATTTTCGTTGTCACGGCTGACCAATTGCCTCGAGAAATTCAACACAAAGATATCTTTTATAGGTACAGACTAATTTATGCCTAAAACGAAAATCGCGGAGGCGTAGTAAGGAAGAGAAACACCGAGTTTGTAGCGGGAAATTAAGTGAACTTGAAACAAAGCGATTGTTTTCCAGGCTATAAACCCGGCTGAATCAGCCCCAAAGTTTGCGAGCAAATTTCTCGGCCGACGATTATCAGCCGGTTATCTTTCCGGTTAACGAATCTCGGCAATCGGCGACGAATTTGAATATCGATCCTCTCGGCGCGTTCGAAAATCCTCCACCCCCGACATGTTGATTGCCTGTAAAATTCTCTCCCTCATATTTTACACCCTTGAAATATTTAAGTACCTATATAGGACCAAGTTGTCGCGAAAATGCGAGAAGGGATTCGCCAATTCAGACCTGAAAGCAAACGATCTCCCTTGAGGGTGAAGATTCGAGAATTTTTTGCGAGTCGCGTATCGCGCTGTTTGTCCCGCGAGGACTTTGAGGAGCGACTTGTACTCATTGTCAGACTGGCCAAGGACTCGCGATCTGTTTTATTATTTCTCCTTTGTACCCGAGCTCAGCGGCTCCCCTCTTTTGTGTGTAAATGTTTCTCTTCCTCCTCGTATTCCTTTCGTCACCCGCGTTCTACGGATACACGAGTTGGCACAAATTTCGAGCTTTGTTGGTCGACCGTTTCGGCACTCCGCAGACTTGTCGAGCAAACGTCGTCGCGGCTGAACAAACTTTCATTAAATACAATCAAAGTCGGTGCGTGTTACGTACCTTATACATATATATAGTACATTCCCGGCTTTTTCACGTAATACAGTGTCCGGGATAAACGGTGAGTTTATATACCTGCTTATGCAACCGGGGCCGACTTTAATCCCGGGAAAATTAGCGGAAGAGCAAAAAACAAAAGAAAATAAAAAAGGAAACGTGAGAACAAAGAGAGAGGTTGAAAAAAAAAGAATAATAAGCATGGGGAGATGTAAAAACAGCTAAAAAGGATATCCAAACAATTTTACGCGCCGATGCGACACGCGGTTCGGATCTTTCCTTCCAGGTTGCGATAAGGGAGGAAGAGATACGCCCGGCCGATGGATGAGGGGAAATAAAAGTGTCGTGAACCACCGCGGACAAAGTGATGTTCTGGACCAGTGACTGTATAAGTTGAACAGCCTTCCTTTGACCACTGAACCCTTTGACCCTTTCCCGACGGATCAAAGCTGCGTGGCCAACCCGAGGACAAGTTTGCAACGACGTTTTTACACCCCGTAGATAATTTATTATACACAGTCCATTTAGCGTTGTGAAATTCGCCCTGCGTCGCTCTATCGCAATCAAAATTACCTCAATCCGCGTGCAGGAAGATACGGATATAGGTAGATGATATGGTCTAACGAAGGTATATATCTTCTCACCCTGGAGATTTGAACGAGGAAATATTACAAATAGACGAATTACTTAAGGGGATGTCCTGGAGATTAAAGACGTCGTATTTTAAACACAAAAACGGGTTAACCGCCCCATTCTATACACAATTCTGAACAAAAAGTCATGAATTCATTTTTATTTGATACAGAAATAAAGAAATTGCACGAAAACTACGAATTTACTATTGCGATTTTGTAGTTTTCGTGCCATTTCTTTGTCGTTGCATCAAATGAAAATTTATTACAGTCTTTTTGTTCAGAATTGTGTATATAATGGGGCTCTCAGTCCTTTTTGTGTTTGAATCACGTGGACTTCGATATCTGGAGATATGTACGGCAAGATGGAAATCGAACAGGGCAACCCCTTGAGTAGTTGCTGCGGCAACCGCAATTGTGTAGAATAGTATTTCTCTAGACGTTAACTTGAGAGCATCCATTTTCTCGAATATTATATACGTTTCACTGCATTTAAGTACATACTTTATTATCGCAGAATCCCTTAATTTTCTTGTAACGCAAAGTCTCAACAAGCACAAACCGCAATTGCGATGATCGGGCTCTTCCAAACGCGAGAAGGAAACGGTGTCGAGCCCCGCGGCGAAAAGGTCGCCGGAAACCACGAGGGGTGAGATTGTTCCGCTCCATCGACGGTCTCGCGACAGTGAAAACCGGTGACCTGGTACCTCAGATAAAGCCGCAAGCTCGCGTGCAACGAGCTTCCCGCTGATTCGACTGCATTTCAAAAAGGTCGTTCATGCGGGGCGGCCGTAAGTTATACGGCCATGCCCGCTCCACCGCGATTCGTGCTTCCTTCCCTCTCCCCGACAGATAAATCCACCCGTGCGGCTTGCACCCCCGACAGTAAATCAAAATTGTTGTACACCTATATACATACGTACGTATTCCTGCAGCCTTTCCAAGATATTTCACATCCGTACGTGTCACGCTTTGATCGACTTCCGATCGAAAAAGTTGATCCCTTGGCGATTTGTAAATGTAGGTACGTACGTGCCGTAATATGCAGACGCGATGCAATTTATTCGCAGAGATATTATTTCTTGTTTTTTTTTTTATACATTCGCCTGCTCGTCAATTTTGTTTAGGTACGATGAAAATCTGCGCTCGGTCAAATTTGCATGCAGTGGATATAATATATGGGGTGGGTTTGAAATTACGAATTTTAAAAGTTCGAAATGCGCCTAATTCCGACAATTGTTTGGTGACGAAACTCGAAGTAAAATTACGAAAAATAAAGTTTCGATAGACGAAAATTCAGTAAGTATCGATAATTCAACACGAAGAAAGATCAAAGGGTTGAAACTTTACGTCCAATCTTCAATCAATCGGGATTTCGTTGTTTCAGATTTCTAAATTTTCTCATCTTCGCACTTTCGGAACTTTGACTTGTCGGAATTACGCCCTTTCGCCATTTTACCATATCGGATCCTTGCACCTCCGGAACTTTGATGTTAAATTTCCTCAATGTTTAATATCATCGCTTTAAGTTACGCCACCAAAAAATTCGGAATTCAGCGCTTTCGCAACATTTCAAATTCAGATTTTCAACCCCGACCCAATTTAATATACATATATACACATACACAAAGGATTGACAAATGATCCCGGAAGTAAGAAGCAGGGCATAAATCGCACAGGTTGAACACCCGATCGTTGAACACGCCTGGTCGGAAGGCGGAAGAGTTCGTCACAATTCGCATTCGCCATTCGCGGAATTCGGCCTCTTTCATTTCTGCGATGCTCGTTCTCGTCCCGCGATTCGCCGTGCAGGCAGGCAACAACGTCTTTCTTGTTTTCCTGAATCAGCAGCCGCCGTCGCGTCTGTCCATTTATCTCAGCTCCCTTCGCGCGCGTCTCGATATCTGAGTTTCTGTTTCACCTCCTATCCCTATACTCAGTTTATCGAGATTGGCTCTTCCTGAGGAGCCTCGACTGGCCTGCAGCGCCCCGGTTGATCCGACCGCCACGTTAAGCCATCCATCCTCCAAGTTCGCAAAGCGTTATCAGCGCCCGGATCACCCCGCACCCTTCCCGAATTCCCCCGGGTTTTCCTTCCCTCCGGCATCAGTTAGCCGTGTTTTATTGATTGATTTAATCCCCACATGCCCGCCTCGGTTCTCCCTCAGGGCTGTAATAAGGGCCCCAGTAATTGGCCGAATCTCACGATCAGTCAGGTTGACCCGACTCAAAATAAGGTGTCAGTCTGGGACTCGCTTGGAATTGCGATCACGCTAGTGGATCCTGAAAAACTGCGTCCTGGCAAAAATCAAACTAATTTGCAAAGCAAGAGTGTGAAGGATGAAAAAACAGCTAAAATTAATGAGTCTTTCATTTTTTTTTTTTTAACCAATAATCCAAAAATCAGAATTCCAGTCATTGGGTCTGGTGTGTTTTTTCTTTTTCATTCCACGCGATTCGGCGAGCACGGAGATCGACGACTTTCAACTTCGGTTAGAAATTCCCACCGGAGTAAATCCGGTTAACCTCTGAAGCGGAAAGTTGCAGGAGACGAATGGCAGATAGGAAAAATATGGCGTTTCTTTATAGCTAAGCTCATCGGATCAGCTGAAATTGAATAAGTTTCAATTAAACGAGATCCAAACTATTCGTTATCGTGACCTACGCGTCTTCCAATCGTACTATTCACTTCGAGAGATCCGATATTATATCCTCCGGATATCCTCGATGCAATTCGATAACAATGCAGACGTAATGCATAACTATACACAACATTCTGCATAATTGTTAAGGAAAATTTCGCTAGATTAAAGTTCGCACGTTCGGGACATCGAAATTGCCTCGCAATAACAAACCCTTGTATACCTAATATAGAAGAGCTGTCGCATGTCGTCCAGATTATTGACAGTGAATTGATTCTCTAAACCCGATCAACCGGAATCGAGTGCCCATCAATTTTTCGGGTGAATGCAATTTAATAATTCGGTGCCTCCCCCCTCCCCCCTCCCCCTCCCCCCCTCACCACCGCTCGCCTGCACGTTTTGCCCTGCAGCTCGGACCGCGGATCGTTATTCAACGTCGTGCCTACAGCTTCGCTGCAAACCAAGGCAGATTTTACTCGATTATTCCAGTGCACATTTCAGGATGTTCTATTTTCGATTGCTGGATTCGGGAATTTGATTTTGGGAGAACAATAATCACTCGTCAAATCAGCAACTCCCCTGTCGGTATATAATTATTACTTGATCATGTTCCGCGGTCAACGTTATACAATTGGAAAAAGTTTACGTCTGAATGTAATTCGGTGTATTTATACTAATAGGGTTGTTTTTTAATTTTTATGCTTCTAGGGACTTGAACGCTTTCAAATTAATAATAAAATAATTCCCTAACAATTTGAGCTTTCTGCATCAACTCCAAGGTAGTCCGCTTTGCGATTGAAACATCTTATGGAAATAATATGGACAAACTTTTTCGATCTTTGAAATTTCTCGAGTCTCTGGCGAATATACTGAAAATAATGGAAAATTTATATTTTTATAGAGAATTGAACGTGCTACAGAAAAGTTACATGGTATTCGCGAATGAAAGAGTTCAAGTTAATTAACGTTCAAAGCTTAATCAAATTCGTTAATCAACATTCGAACGCTTGTATTTATGAATTTTATGCATCAGAGTTTTTTTGTAGAACGTTCAATTCTGTTAAAAAGTACGACTTATAAAACTTCAAAGAGCGAGAAGAGTTTTTCCCATTTCATTTCCATAAGATGCTTCGAATTATCTTAGAGTTTATGCAGACAGATGAAATTTTCTGATATTTTTTTATATTATTAATTTGAAAGCGTTCAAACGTCTCGGGGTATAAAAATTAAAAAAACAACCCTCTTGAGGACCACTCTAATGTATACTAAAGATTATAGATATACGTAATATTGTTTTGGCAAGAAGGAAAAATGCCGAAGGCAAGACACGCGGTACGTAGCGATTGACTAATTTTTTATCCTACCTGCTCGTTATTATCCCAGGAGGATCTGTGCGGGCGATCTTTTACAGACACTCAAGGACCCGATGTTTGCCCGTCTAGCTGTCGGCCGACTGGATGGGAAAAGGGTCGCCAAAGACCCGGGCTGAACTCGCTGATCAAGTATTTATCCGAGGATCAAATGTTCGTATACCTTGTGCAGGTACCTGTAGTCCTCGATTCAGCACCCATGAGATACATTATGCAGTTTGATAAGTTAGCAAATCTCTTTGGAATAAGAAAAGAAGAGAAAGAAAATGAAAACAGGAATAGAAAAAAAAGAAAAAAAAAAACAAATAAGAAAAAAATTATAAGTGAAGAAGAAATATTGCAGCAAAAAAATTTGACCTCGTAGGGCTTTATGGCGACAGATTGAAAGACCTTTTTCTCTCTCGGCACTAAAAGGATCGGGGCTAAAGCCTTCTCTGAGAAAATCTTGAATTCTAAATATGTCGAAAAGCCTCGGAGAAGCCCGCCTGCCTCCCAGACCGTATAAATTACTCCCATCTCCCGGCAAAAGCTCTCGCTATACACTTAGCCGTAAAGAAGGCCGCGGATTCTTGCTCGGCCTCGCATCCACGGGCGTCGAGGAACACGCAGTAATTTCTCGCAAAGGGTGTATGCCCATAAAGACACGTCGCAGCCCTGTGGGGGGGGGGTAGGGGGGGGGGGGGGGCGAGAGGAAGGCGGGAAATGGAGAAAAAGCCGGAGAGCCGGGACCCTCGGAAGTGGTTGTACACCCGCCGTAAGTGATCAACGACACGAGGATTTCTGCGAGCTACGGAAGGATCAACCTGATCCAGAAGAGAAGAATTATGCCAGCGCGGCGTCCGCAGGTCCTTCTTGCAGCTGTCCGATACCCCGCCGATAATCGTCCTTGTGTGATATCCGGTTCTGAGATTTTTTCATCTAAATTCAGCTTATAGGTATACCGTGATCCGATTCGAGTTCGATCTTCAGTCTCCCCTTAATGTAAAATGGATAATATGAAATAAAAACATAATTTTCTCTCTCATTCCCTTGGAAATCGCTGCGTGCTTCGTCCTTTGATCACACGCTCCGCATATCCGTGAAACGCGGCCGCGACGATAATCAAGGGCTGCGACAACATGGACAAAGGTTCACTGTGAACCGACTCCCGGAACTATGACGTGGAAAAAAATCAACGGAAATGATCCCCGGGACATGATGAATCTTTCTTTTTCGACGTTCGTTATCACCGACGATCCTGTTGCACCGAGAGAAGAAATTTACTTGCCTGAAGGGGATACACGTGATCGACATTTTATAATAATTGTAGGACAAGTGTTTTCACAGTGAATCGTACCGCATGTAAACATTCTCATAGAAACTGTAATCTCGTTCGTTTTTTTCTCCCAGTATGTCGATTGCTACTTATAATCAATCATTGGTTAGATCGATGACGCTGAGGCGTCAATGAAACCTCGATGATCACCGCATGACCGGAGATTTCCGCGGCCCTTTATTCCTAATACTCGGAGCTCGGGGTGTGTTTTTCGATGGGGTCGCGTAAGGGGTGGGTTCTAGAATCAGGCGAAGGCGCGGTCGAAAGTTCAAAGTTTAACCGTAGTCGCATAAAAGACAGATATAGGCTCGATATCGGGGCACCAACACCGTCTCACTCCTCCCGTATCTATCACCGGTAGGATTTACGTTACGACACCCCGTTGCCAAGTTAGCTTTCGGAACAGTTCTTTCAATAACCATAAACCTAAGAGATAAAACTCAATTTTAAACCCGAGCCGCTTGCACGCGGGGCTGGATCGAAGCGACGCGACGCTCGACGGGCACCTTGCGAAAAAATTCGCCCTTTTCCATGCACCGTCGACGATTCCGACGGATGATCGGTAGCCACGGTCAGCCAGGACGCGAATCACGATTCGTAGCAGACTCGCGACGACGGGAATGAAATCGAGTCGAAAGCCTTCCTCGAGGCTTGTTCGTATTTATTTAGGTCCTGTCGCGATATTTTCACGCCACCGCCGCATCGTCAGAGTTCGATATATTTTAATGCTGTCCCAGGGTAGGTACCGCAGCTCCCGCCCCCCTCGATATTTTCTTTTCCCGACGGCATCCTGTCAAAATAGGAACGCGTACCTGCCCTCCTCTCCGCTTTCCTTGCAATCGTCCTCGAGAAATGCGAAAGGTTCGGCTGACTCTTTTCCGGGATCACGCGCCCTTCCGCCAACGGAAGCGTGAGTTTCGCATAGAAATTTCTATATTATGCGAAAGGGCGGAATCCGCCCGGCCTGCCTTTATTATTTTTATTATTTTGATCGTTCGGAAAACCCGCGTCGGCCAGCCCCGCGTACGTAATACGCGTGGATCCCGTTTTCCGATACACTTATTATACGAATATACCCATCGGAATACTCGAGAATACAATATGCAAAACTTACATACGTACCTTTCGATTTTCCAATCGACTCGAGCTCCCGCAGGCCGACATTGCGACAGAACTCGAGTCCGGATGCTCTGTGGAAAAAGAGAAAAGTCTTCAACGATCTTGGATGATGAGGCCCGTTTGCGAGGGACGATTCTCCGAATCGTTCCACCGCACCTTGAGAGATCCAATCCGGCGAGCAGCCGACTTCCTGGCTGGAAATATCACTGGACCTGTGTATTATTGGCACTCAAAAAACGATATCAGGCAAACGGGACGCCGAGAAAACGGCCGACTGTGATCGCCTCGAATAAGTGTCGGTTAAGTGACCTCGACCTCTCCGCAAATATGTCTGGAATTCCTAACCCAGTGTATGTGTACATGGGTTATACGTGTATGTATGTTAGCGCTGGGTCGCGACACTGTGATAACGCTTACAAGGGACCGCGAGGCCACGACCATCGGTTATACGCCCTATTTCTCCAGCTTTTATACATGCCTGTATGCATATAACCTGGTTCACCACATAAAGCTACCTATATGGACGAAAAGGCTGACCAAAGAAAACTTCTTTCTTCTCAACTTACTATTTTTATCACTTTTCTTATTTCCATCCATAATTTTCCAACGATATTTTTCGACAATTTTGAACGATCTTTACCTAGATTAAACCTGAATCTTTACAGTAACTTTATCATGCTTTAACCTCGATCTCAGCTCTTTCGCAGAAAGAAATTACTGTTTAAAGATCGACGGTACTTTGACGCGCAGATTCCCTTCGTTACTTGGCATCGTTGCAGCTGATGTTGAAAATACGTTTCATGGTTCATCCGCATCACTGATCAACGAGAGTTCCGAAACACGGACCATCGGGGGTCGGAATATAAGAAGGTACAACCTGTAAGTACAACCAAGTCGCTGCGCATCCTCGCCATCCACGATATTACCTTTTTAATGGCATTCCAGGAAAATGCGTAGGGCCGAGAAAGGGGCCTCGGCCAGATGTCCAGTGATACAAGAAGGAATTTCATTTACTATCCACGCAAGGCTACGCGCCTTGACGATGTTCTCTGGCATGGCATTTGGCCGAGCTGCCGTTATCCTTATCACTTTTTACCCAGCGCCATAAAACTTGCCACATAATTTATTCCCGAAAGTGGACGGCGTTCTTATTTCATCCAGCATGGTGAAAAGGAAGAACGACGTGAATTTTCGTTCGAGGCATCGTCGCGTCTTCAACGGATGCAGAAACGTATTATAAACTTGACGTAGCCGCGCGGAATATAAGAAAACAATAATAAACCTGACATCCGGAAACAATAAGAGATTTCATTTTATACCGTCTTATTCCGTTTCATTTCATCGTTCGCCATCTTCGTCGACGTTGCGTTCAGAAAATTGATCCGTATCTCGAATAACCGTGCGAAATGCATGCGAGGGATTTCCAAGATTTCATTTGGATTTCCACTTGTGAACCTGGCGACCGTCGACATCCGTGGTGTGGCGTATCGTGATCCTCCCACGCGATCCCGTATCCCGGTCACACAATTGCACACTGTTTTTATTCAAATTTTTTCCGTTAATTTTCCCGGATCAATTTCCGCTTTTCAAACTTAATCGAACGCCCGTATCATGCGAGCTTTGAAAAATGCACGGCGTTAATGCTTGACGTAGTGTAGTAGATAAGCTATGAGAATTGTACGTACAGATTCCGTTACCGACGCTTCTTTGCCAAGGAACAAATCTTTTTCTAGGATCTTCGAGAGTCGGATACTTCCACTCTGGCTCGGTTTATCGATCATCGGATCATTTCGTCACTCTACTTTACCGGCAATTTGCTCTGCCTTACCATCGTTTCAGCCCGATAAGGTATGAGTCTTCGCTAAGAACCGTCGGTAACTGAAACTATATTCGGAACTCTCATAGCTTATGCATTTACTGTAACTCCGGAACTATCGGTCGTTCCGAAATTCTGGCAAAATTTTCGCCCCATCGTAACAACCGTAAAATCCCGGACTGATCTGTAATCAGTCGTTCACAATCGGATTTCAGCGAAGCACGCCGAAGAGAAGTAGAAAACGAGACGTCGCTCGTCGATGGAAATTTCGCCGAAAATCGAACGGAGCTTGACAGCGTGACGTGAATCTGGCGTAATTAGGGCAGTTGGCCGAGGGGCAGGTTGGATTTGTCATTAGCAGCGTTAATATCATGTTACCGAGTTTTGTGGCTACCAGTCGCGTAACAGCTGCGAATGTGATTTAATTAAGATTTAAGATGTCCCGTATAATTTAAATAATATCAGCAGTCCCCGGAATATAATTTGCATGCATAATATTAATTTCCCGTTACGTAATACAACCGAGTCCAGCGATTTCCTGCGGATCAAACGTTGATAACTATTTTACACGCAAATAATGACGACGAAACCGAAAACTCTGTTTGAATCCAATTTGTCCAAGTCCCTGAAAAATACGGTTAGCACTTTTCGTAAAAAGCTGTTCTTACCTTCTTCATTCCTGATGGAAATCTCCCCGAGACGACCACCTGTTTCAATACTGCGAGGTTAATCTCTGACGATGCATCATAATCTTTCAAGAAACTTTTCACCGACTGGGGATTATCTAGACTGGCGAAACTCTTCGGTGGCGATTTATTACACAAGAAAAGCTCGCCAACGGATTGGAGGGAGTGAAAACGTCTCTGGCAATAAATCAAAAGTTTAAAATACTCGAGTGACAATCTTGGCTAATTGTTCATCCGACACGTGGCCTGGGCGTAAAATAATTTGAATGGATTATTTTCGCACGGTAAATAATTAGCATTCGTCGGATTCTTGAACGGTAAGAAACGGTTGAAAAGCTTTTATGGTAACTCGTAAAAAGTAACTTTTTACCGTCGTCCTTTCTAGCTTTCCCTGTTCACCATCTCCCCTCTCATTTCTCGCTCACAAAAGATTCGTTAATTTGAATTAATTCTCACGGCAATACATTGTGATTAAAAAAGACGCTAAGTTATGTGCATTCATAACGAGTTGGGCAGGCGGGCGGACGGAGCTACACACAAACCTGCGGGTCGCTGGGCACAAACAAATTTATATGTCTCCAGCCTGACGTAGCTATATACCTACTCACGCATACGTATACGAAACGCAAAGAATAATTAAGAAATAATTACGTCTTCTTACTTTCTCCCTCCGTCCTAAATAAGGACAACCAATTCACGACCCGTAAAAACGCAGCGAAGCTTCAAGTTCGTTCTACCGATTTCTAAATAAAATTTATTCCTCCCTCAAAAGTGTTTACCGGAGTAAACTCAACCTCGTCGTTTCCCACTCGCCCCCCATCGCATTTGGCCGTTCAAAATCAAGATCAATAAAAAATTCAACCTCAGCGAGACTGGCTGCAAGCTCCGGCAGAAGGCAAGGGCAAATCCTTCTTCTGCACCTGCATCGGTGCAATAATAATATTCACATACGATTACCTGCGTCGTTCGAGATTTCGCTCGAATGCCTCTCGAAAGCCTGAAAGTTTTTTCCTCCGCACTTGGCGCTCTCTTTTGCGCAGCGGTAAATCTTTGTTTCCACGACGTTATAGCGCGTCGGCTTATATGCACAACGCGGTGCAACAGCTTACCGGAAGCGACAGGCGCAGAGAGGCTGATCCTGGATGTTCAAGCCTGTTTACTCGCCCCCTTCTGACTTTTGCTGCACCAGCCGTCTCGGCTCATGATTTGCATTCGCATTTCTATGCGAAATGCGGGCTTGTCGAATTCGAGAAGGAAAATATCGCTGTGTTTTGAGAAGAACACATTGCCTCGTGCGGTAGAACCTCGTTAGCGTGAACCACTCGAGCGCGCACCGAGTTTTTCAAGTATTAATTTAAAAATCTCAAATACATCTGCAGCACTTCTGTTCAAAAACTTAGTCTTATACTCGTAGCATGAGGATTTAGCGCACCTCATTATTAGTCAGCGGCTGTCGTTCAGCCCTTAAGTTTTCCTCGTTTGAAGGCCCTTGACCGTTCGTGGGACTTCGCGAAAGTTTGTACGATGGGTCACTGGGAGGGATGAGTACGTTTCTGAATCAACATGCCCGGATAACAACCTCGTGACAAAATCTTCTCGCCGAAGCCCGCAGGTGTGCGCAGCTATTTCTTTCGAAAATATCGGAGTTGAAATGGTTCCCCATATGAACCTCCCAAAACGAGATTCGCCTGCGTCGATAATCCCGGCGCCTTATCTTATATCTTCGCTGATGTTTGCTATAGCATTGCAATTAGAAAAAAGAAATCTCAAAGAAAAATCACTTCCGAACCGGCTAATTTTTTCCATCACCTCGAATGCAAAAAAGCAACCTCCGATATTCGTTCCGATTTCTAACGATAAACTCCGAATGTAGAATAGCATCGACTAGTATTACAGAAGTACGTATCTACAGGCGAACGGACGCAATAAATACTAACAGGCGCACACGCTGCAGGGGAGCTGACGGAGTCCGGAGAGTATAGGCCATAGATCAGCCGGCAATCCCGTGGAAAATATCTATCAAAAAACCTGTCACGCATCGAGCCAACTCCGCCCGTTTGCCCCCGGTGGGTAGTTTTATTTTTCCTCTCTTTCTCTCTCTCTCTCTTTCTCTCTATTTCTCCTTTTTCCTCTTCCTCTCGTCTTTTTCCCCTTTTTTCTTTGGGGAATATTCCGCAGACATCCACTCAAGCCAGTCCATTACGGCGTATGGCTGGCTGCTGGCTCCGATCGTGCATCGGCATTCTATGGGCGGCATCCGTGCAGCTAGGAAAACGCGGAGGGCATCGCCGACCGTCCACCGAGTCGATCCTGAGACACCCTTTGTTGACTTCCGTTATGCCCCGTTAGGATTTACTCCCACAGACTCGTTCCGATCACAATAAGCTCCGCTGACGCATCCTGCGGAGAAGTTTCTGAAAGAACTTGAGCTGCTTTTCTAATATTACACTTTGCTTCGAGAATGTTTACGATATATTGCTAGACATATTCCCACAGCAGCGCGATTCTCCGATCGTTACACATAACTACATCCTCCATATACAACCTTATAATGAAAAGTCTCGCAGGTACGGAAGGTAACCAAGTTTCAGAGTTTGAACAGCGTGAACGTGCAGAGATGCAGCGAAAAACAACGGGTGGGGTGAAAATTTTCTACACCTAGTGTACGGTTTACCCTGCAGCCAGGGGCACAGGTTCAATTTTCCCTCGGGTACGGACGATTGCGCTTGAAAAATAAAATGATGACGCGCGACTGTGCAAATGGACGAAAAGCGTCCGCTGCAGCCATTCGTTTGGTCCGATCGCACAGGGGCGGCTTTCCGTCCCTACACACCTGCGCCCCGTATACGCACGTATGCCGATGTATCGACAGTTGTATCTAATCTCATTACATTAGCGAGAGCCAACTGCCAGCGTAAATCTGGGATCCCTATAACTCTGCGCTGAAACTGCAGTACAGGGATTGTCCTGGAACCATCGGGATTCAAGCCCGGGAGAGTCGTTACCCCGGTTATTCGAGCAACGCGAAATGCGGAAATGCTGTATCAAGATCGAATACAGGATCTTCAATGTTGCTCAGTAGGTACCTACACGCCGTATTGCTCGATCGATAGGCTTAGATTGATCAGTTCGTCAATTCGTCTGCAACGAATCGATACTGCATCGTGCCTGTGGTAGGGACGGCAGTAAATCGAGGGGTGTCGACAAGCTCGGATGAGGAAACGTCTTGTTCCACGTCTTGGAATTCAAGGAACTGGAGCACACGCAAGGTGTCGTGGATGGCTGTCGAATGGCGGACACCTTGCCTTCACATCCGTAACTCGAGCAGAGGAAGCGTTCGCTCGGGCGATTCCGCCGACTAATGACAACGTCACGTTCTACGAGAAGGATCCGTGTCCTCGACGATCTGAGCTTTGTCCCGGGTCCACTTGATCCGTGCGAAACCCTCGCGGGTCGACTAAGTATCGGCCATCAATTAGACGCCTTCGCTCACCAGCTCCTACTAGCTACTGGCCGACTATAACGCGAAATTCCCTCGCGATGTTGTCGAGGCGGATTCTCTCATTAACAACATCTGGGCCAAAGTGCACGCCGAGTTTTTTAACGCCTCAAGGCTTGATAGTAGCTAAACGAAAAGGAAACCTACTTCATGCTCGAGAATTCATGTCAAGTAATTCATCTCGCTTGGGTGTGTAGGAGTAACGGTTCGTCCTTAACGATTCGCGGTCCACGGAATGCAGGGCGCAAAAATGAATGAAAAAAGATACTGCAGCCTGGTGGAGGTAGAAAGATAGTACAAACAGAGAGATGAAAGTCAGCTGTAATTACAAGTATACACAGCGAGCGAATCGTCCCCGAGTTCTAGTTCTCGCGGAGTGTTCCAACGAAAGCACCTCTCCGTTTTGACGACGGTAGTCGAAAGCTGCGTACCCGCTGCCGTGCGGCGCGCCAAGAATCCTCGAGCACCTCTGGATGTCGGGTACAACACGACTTTACAGTCGACCCTGGCACCACAGCCGAGTAGGTATCTCAGCAACCGAGCACACACATGACACACTCAGCGATATATTACATACTCTGCACTGCTGACGCTCTCCATCTTTGACATGCTAACCAAGTCTGTATACCTACTCGGTGTCCCCGAACCGAGGCTCTGGGAATCGCGTATCACATCACGGTGACAATCGTACATAATAAACGGGGTCATGGCCATGAGCGATTGCAGAGGAAGCTTATCCTTCGTAACTAAGCGATGTTGTAAAGATCGAGATCCCCAGAGTAAGTAAGTACAACGTGCCATGTGCATGGCTTGGATGGTCGGGTGAAAAACGGTATTGCGACGGAAGGGGGATAGCAGGGATCGAAATGGGTGTCAGGCCGAGTGCTCAGCTGGGAATTTGGTGTGCGCAGTGCAAACAAAGTAGGTATACAACGCCGATTCTGGATGCAGATTTCCATACCGACACTTACCGACACCTAGCCAAGACGCAATCCTTTTTTAATTGAATTCTGAAAAAAGGTTTGTATCTTGGCTAAGTGTCGGCAAATATCGGTGTGGATATCTGTATGGAGAACCAGGGTTGTTTAACTACTATACGAATGGTACGATCGTTACCTAGAATTCATATTCGAGGCCTGCTTAGCGCCCACCAGGCGTGTAGCTGGTTTCAAACGTACGTTGCTCGGCGGTTCGCGATGGTAATACACCCGCGTAAATAGACCGAGGTTCTACCCGACGTACCTACCACCCAGAGGGTATGTAGAAGGTTTTCCTGGCCAATGTGTTCGAGGGCGGAGCTCGGGAGCGAGCTTTGAGGACCGCGAATTGCTGCTTACATTGGCAGAGTCGTGGAAACGTGACGCGAGAACCGGCTAACTCAACGTGGAAAGAGGGATGAGAGAGAGGGAGGGAGCAAGAGAGACGCTGCATAAAAAGGAATGCAGGTCACCGGGCATTCTTTGCACCGAGTCCCTCTTCCTGCTTTTCGCAATTTTCACCGCATCTTTACAAGGCGTGATGTATTGTAACGGTTATTGTTGATTTTTAGGAAATTTTCCCTTAACGAAAGAAAACAATCAAACAAACAAACAAAAAAAAGTCAAATACTTATTATTGAAGACACAAAGTGTAAACTACACTCAAAAAAAATTGTTCAAACCTTTATTTCTAGATGTAAAATCGATGAATGTTGTTTGCAGATCTCGTTTTCCTAGATGGCTTTTCGATTTTCATTGTTATAAACTTGTTATGTATTGACTCATGGTTTAGAAGAAAATCTGACTAGACTTTGTTTAGTAAAAAAGAAATGTATGTTGTAAGATTGAATAAAGTGACAGGCGAAAGCATAAATTGAAATGTGAACTGCAAGGTATTAATTCAGTGTTAATTCTTCGGCGTCTTCTATTTAAACGGTTACAGCGTAAGGATTCGAAGGGGTGGTCCAGTCTTTTGTTACTCTCGTGATAAATTCGGTGGGTGGCATTGTAAATCGGTTTTAATCTCGTTTCACGATCGCTGTGTAGCGTACCGGAGAAAAATGAAAGCACACTGCGGAACCGTGTATACATTATATACCTATCCTCGATTTTCTTGCTCTCTTGTTACGGAGGCAAAAGGAGGCGATTCAATAAAGACTTTCGCAAGAACTGGAACGTAAATCACGACAAAGGTGCCGCTCGAAAACACGTATATAAATCCGAGATTTATCATTGTTCCGTTATTTCCAATTTCGCTTCTCTCGTAGTAATACGAGCCCCGTAATATCTCACACTTGTAATATATTCTATCAGATTTCGATATATTATATAGGTATGTATTATATATTTCCAGGCAGAGTATCAAACTTAAAGGGGGAAACGATAGGGATGAAGGGGCGGGGCGGGGGGGGGGGGGGGAGGAAAAAGGAAAAGCGCTGGATCATATCGAACCATCAATTTTAAAAGCTTACCGAATAAAATACTCGTAAAAAGTGATAGAAAAATTTTCCTCGCTGCAAACTGGACCGAATCATGTTTCCAACCAACTAAATCTTGGCTATACCTACGTATATAGGTACGCACCTTATCCTCTCAGCTACTGCTACGTGAATTATTACCCTATCCAGCTGCCTATCACACAATTAATGCACAACTTTAAGCGTAGCAGCGGCAACTGACGTTGATAAATGACGAAAATACAGATTCGGTATTGGTAGAAAATTTCAGTTTACAGTTGCATCGATACATCTTTTTTCTAATCGTTCTCTTCTTCTCTGCTTATGCCGGTTTTCCATCAACAATTTCACTCGACGCTTAAGGACTTGCAAAGCACGTTTAGATTCTTCCCGACGTCGGTCGTACGTACGCGTTAAATACGCAGCTGAGAAATTCGAAGAGACACGGCGGCGTGCTGACGGGATGAAAGCTTTGGAATATCCGGGATAACGGTGGCTGGCGGCTGCCAGGATAGCTACGCGTAATATCAAACGGCATATGCATATATATATACACATATATATATACCTGTATCTGCAGGGGCAGAGACTGCAAACCGCTGCACTGCAACGGCGCGGACCAGTAGTTCCCGATCAAATTTACGACAGGCAATGTCCGATATTATCCATTTGTCTTTTTGCACGGCCGGAGCCCGGTGCCCCGATATCTTCGCTCGTGCAATTTGTTTGCCAATTTTTCCGAGCCACCGAACACGCGGCCACCGCCACGCCGTTCAGCTTGTTTTACTATTTCGACTCGTGCTTTACGCTCCAATTTTCTATAAATATAATAGATTTTTAGAGTCCGTGCAGCAGCAGGAACGGCATTCGTTGTTTATCGAGGTCGAAAATTAAATTGGCGTTGCCCATTGATGTTGCACATACCCGCGTCCCTACTCATGTGTAGGTGTAATGTATCCCCCTGCCTGACGAACCGTACAAAGTACCAACGGCTGTTCACGATTTTAGTTCAATTTTGCGATGCAATTTGCCCCTAAAGCCCCGCGATTCCATTCCTATTTCACCATTTTCCATCGACCGATCGATGTTTACCGATACCCATCCCGACTTTTACCGAGGCAGTAAAAAAAACTAAGTATACTCTAAACATTCGTCATTAATATCACGAGGGAAATAGTCGGGATGAAATTTTCACTACCAGCCCAGATGAACCGAGTTTTTCGTTTTTATCCCAGCAACTTTTTTTACTTCCGCCTGATCTTGAATGCAATCGTTCGGTTTCAGATCCGAATAAATTTCCCGCGGCTCTAGGAGGGCGACGGAGACGGGAATGACTCGAGTTTCGAGTTTCGGCTGACGTGCGCGTATAATGGAGTAGGTATGATATTCAATGTCCGACGACGACGCCGATCGCCAATTCAACGCCGGGCCGCAAGAACCTGACAAAGAGATGAGAGAAGGGCCGCGTCAGCGGTTTCCGAATATTGCGGCCCCCTTAACGGCCGCGCCGAACCATCCGCATGGAAACGCGGAATACTCGTGTGATACACACGATGCTGCGATCTACGTCGAATACGTGCAGCTAGGGAGGCGGCATCGAGCTGACTCATAAACTTCCGGGGCGGCCGTTGCTGCTGACGCGAATCTGCAGCGAGATCCTCGCCCTGCTGCAGGCTCTTAAATTCGCGAAGTCCAGCATCAGTTACTCGTTGCCAACCCTAAGGAATACGCGCCGCTTCACGGCGGCTCACGAATCAGATTCATTTTCGACCAATCCGGGGTCGAACAACTCCCCCAACCTGGTACGAGAAGGGGCATAAAATCTTGGTAAAAATTTATTCTCAAGCTTGCGAGAAGTGTTTACCGTAGATAGACGAGCACTTCGCCATTCCATCGTACGAAAGGAAAAAACTTTTTCCATCAAACTGCACCCATGTCTGTACGACTGGTATACCTACGTCTATTTGGCGAAGTGGTACCGATAACGGCACTCGCCCAGCCACCTACCATCCTCGTATAACCTGAAAACTTTTCAACAGCATCTCTCTACTCCGAAGTTTGTATTCCCTCACTCGTTCAACTTTCCATCCATCGCCCACCATTTCGAGGTTTGTTAATTGCGTCAAATTCAGAACGTGGATCAGGGGGATCCGTCCTTCAAACTTTGACACGCGGATTTAATTTTATCCCATCCATTTCGACAACCTGCCATCGTATTTAAACTCATAAAGGCAAATGCAAAATACCTGCGGAGGGAATACAGATGTTTGACCGTTTCAAACGGACCGTGAACAGATTTCCGTTAATAGAGAATAAAACAAAAATCTACCCTCCGGCAGATTTACGTCTATAGAGATAACGTTTATGCTTCAAATACATCCGCAGACTAGGGGCGAATTGTGGAAGTCACGAAAAATTTGGCAAATTTAAAGATAAGCAGAAACCATTAGGCCTGAACACTAGCCCTTCAAATGCAGTGATAATCACATGAATGTAACTCCGTGAAACTTAAAACCTATACAGTGTGATACTATAAACTCGATGTGCCTTACTCATCGGCAACTGCGGTAGAAACAGATATTCGCTGTTGAATCCTCGCGAAAAGATTGTAAAGAATAGCGTCAATCGTTGTTATATGCTTATATAAATACCAAAAGGGGAGGATTTGTGTGCTTGTTTAGGTACGTAGCGAGAGGTTCAATCAAATGGACAACGAATAAATGAATAGTGGGTAAACTTTTCATTTCAACGGAACATCGGAGTGCAGGTGTCACGTACGGAGTGGGCAGTGCGGCTACAAAACGTATAACGTTGCAAATTCACGAAGCCGAAGCTAGCAGCCAGAGTTAGCAGCCAAACGTGTTGAAATTTTTGGAAATAGAAAAATACAGTTCAGTTTTATCCTCAGAATTCTATAAAAATATTCGGAGTTCAAGGTACTACACAGAATTTAGATTTTCGGACTTCACTGCCTTATTCGAATGAACATCAGAACGTTTGGCGGCTAATTCTGGCTGCTAGCTTCAGCCTCGTTGCAGATTCGACGTGAATTGTGGAAATACGTAAGTTCAAAATCACAAGATGTCATTCGAATTTTATTCCAAGCTTCTTATCATCACGGTCATCTACTTTCTACCCATCTATTCTGCACATTTGTATAGTACGCTACACCGTCATTCCGCGTACAGGTATCGCATAATTATTACAATAAACCTGAAAAAGGTACTCCTCAATCATCTCTGTGATCTGACCCCAGGGGGTGAATGAAACCAATCTCGCTAAGGATGCATATCACCATAAACATGAAGTAAATGCTGTAGAGCATGAAGCCGTAGGATCGTCGGGCGAGGTAACTGGTTGTGGTAAGGTAAAAGGCCGAGGCCATAAGTGAGCACAGCAGAAAGGCTATGCACCCGGGGCCCATGGCGCTGGATCTTACGTGAGTTCGCAGGTTGTCATGTTTCGCCGCAGCGAGTCCGTAGGTCAGACCCATGCTCAGGAGGGTGTTGAACAACGGCCCTCCGAAACAGGCGGCGAACCCCATTCGCGGATAGCCCCGTCTTGCTATCGCCACGTTTGATATGAGGTCTGAAACAATGATAAAACTGAATGCTCCGTTCCGCTTTGATCTGACGCCACGTCAACATTGACGGATTTATATGCTAATATGGCTGTGAGAAAGGTGAAGTGAATCTGTCTTGGGGTGTTTCTTTCTCTTTTTTTTTTTTGTCTTTTTCTTGGATCGCGTCTCACAAATCCTTCTTCCCAGCGTCTCGAGAGGAGGCCAGTGAGCCGCCAATAGAATGCGAATGAAGGTGAAAATTTCCAATGAACTGACCGGAGAGATTCTTGAAAATTATTCTCACTCACCACCGATGCTGTTTCCCCATGCAAGAAACATCATTCCTAAAGTGCTGTCGGATATTGTCAAAGCGGTCCCTATTGTGTGGAGAACCGAGTAGACTTCCTGAGCTATCAAATATACAACTGCCATCGCTGCGAAGAATCCCAGGAACGCGAATGCCTGAATTCATTACAGAGTGACTCTTCTGTTCAAGGCATTTCAACTTACGATGTTGCTAATAATGCCTCACGTTGTGATACTTCGGAATTCTGTCCAAATCAGTTGCGAAGAAAGCGAACACCCCGGTGCTGATCCCGACCACCAAAGCCAATCCGTACAAGGGAATGGGTCCAATAGAGTACGACCAAACTGCATACCTCAAGACAAAATACACGTGGTTAGCTCATTACTCGGTCTTCCATTCGACTCGTGACTCCTTCGTTTTGAGAGTAGATCATCATTACCGCCGAATAGAAAGGTAATGGCGACGGGCGTTACGCAGAGCTGGGTGCAGTTGAGGAGCTTCGACCAGCCTCGTTTCGCCGCGGTCTGATTCACTACGGGAATCAGGAACTGGAGGAAGACCATAGGGATCGCTCGAAGGACTATGTAAACGCGCGACAACTTTGAAGCCTCCGACCAGTCCTCCATGTTTATGGGGGAGACGTCAAAAACGAATTCTCGAAAGAGTCCGTGGGGTCGGCGAGAAGCACCTTCGTCGACGTTCGCTTCCTGCATCGTATCGTCCTTGGCCAAGACATTCTTCCGCTCGACGTCCAACACGATGTCTGAATGTAACCCACGGATTCAAGATGGTAAGAATAACCTCGCGCCTGAAGGATCCTCTTCGGACCGTACATTTAATCTTACTTCCAAATCGATGATCGAAGTGGATAGTTTCGCCCTCGAACTTACCCAGTTTTGATTGTAATCCGACAGCTTTGGCGCGTGTGGGTAGCCGTGGGATGAGAGTTTCGTCCCGATTATCCAAGTAAGTTTTCAGCACGGTTCGGTCGTACAGGCTCGGTATTCGACCTGAATTCAGAGCTCAGTTAGAGGCATTTCTGCCACGAAGGCTGACGGAATTTGCAGGGATGAGACTGGATCGTTAGTTGTGTCATACCAACCTTCCGTCACGTTTCTTCTGCTGTCAATCACCTGCCCCATGACAACAACCACGATAAATCCGATGTAGACGAAAATGAGACCTTAGAAAAACGAAGAAGAAGAAGAAGATCAGTTTCGCGGGTTCGGAAAAAATAGTTAGAGGAACGTACTCATGGCTTCCCACACGTGGACGGACTCGTCACCTGTAACGTAGGCTATCCAGCACACGGCACCGATGTAAAACATCGTGTCGCGGATATACGGGCGAAACCTTACTCTGAACGGCTGGACGACGGCTATGGAACCGGCTATAACCGTGGTAACAAAGACCCCGGCGCCAATGAGCTCGTTGAACATGACCACCGTCTCCTCGGCGGGCGCGACGAGGGCTGTAAAGATGTCGGGTGCTCCGTTGCCAAAGGCGAGGATCGTCACCCCGGCGATGTTGTCCGAGAGGTGCATTACCTCGGCGATAATACTTAGAGCAGGGCAAAAACTGATTGTGAAAGGAAAATTTAGTCAGGCTGCATGTGATCTGGCCCGCTTTCGCGTCTTATATGCCACCCCTTACAAATTGTCGGCGGTAGTTCCCAGGATGAGGAACAAGTAAAGGAGCCACAACATGTACAGAATAATTCCAAGAGTGATTAATGCTGTGTGCTCCGATGAAAATTCGCAGAACAAACTAGGTATGTACTGTATTGCCGCGTCCGTAAGACAGTCCGACGTTTTCTTCGTCCATTCGCACCTTTCCGCGGCTGGGATTTGCCACACATAGCCGCAATCGTCCTGAAAGAGTTCCAGAAAAAGAGAGCTTTCGTGGATGTCACAGTCGTGTACCAAAGACACTATTTCCACCGACGAACTCTTACCTCATCTACCTCAAGACCACCATGTCTGGCGACAATCGGCGGAAGATCTGAGGCCATTTAAAAATATTTTTCCTCGAATTTCACAGATATTTACAACCTACAACCTAACCTTATTACCTTTGGGCTAGATCATTGCCGCGCAGACGACATACCAATAAAACAATAAACGACGAATGTACAAAACTTGTCTCTGTACTTTGTTTCACTTCTCAAACGTTTCAAAGTGAAAATTTCATTAACTCGATTCAATTGTAGGTGCATAATGTTCTCGCATTGCCGGTAGAAAACACTATAGCTTCGTGTCGATATTTATGAACTGCGAGAGACGAGTCTGACTACCACAGATTTTTGTGATTTTTAGACTGATTTTATTATTTCGTAGAGAATTGCGTTGGTGCAAAGTGGGACAGCGGGGAATGAAAAGTGAACTTCCGGTTCGTGTTTTGCCTTTGCATAGTTGCACATTTATAATAGAACCGAGAGAAGATACAGTACAGAATTATGCAGAAACTTTTTCTACTAACTAACCAGCTATCACGTTGTAGAAGAAAAAGCTACGTACACGTGTAGGAAAAAGCACCCTGATGCTGCGATCGTTCGCACACCCCGTCTTGGCTCAACTTCTCCGAGAACTGCAGGCATCTAGATATTCTTGTTAGAATATTTGAACATAAAACAACGATTATCAGGACTACAGCGCAACACACAAATTCTTTTTCTCCTTGTCTCTGACTTGACATTTCTGTCGACGAAAAATCGCGCACAGCAGTTTATTAAGAATCCAGAAAAAGAAGGCCAAAGCACATAATACGCCGGCAACAACGTCCAAGAGTAGATACTGATACCAGACTAGCTCGGACGCTGCAGTCCTGAGAGCTCTCAGCCCGTGACGTAGAAGATACTCGACCCAGAAGACGGCATCCTCAAGTGGAGCCTGCGGCCGGTCGCGAAATCTCCTCGAGGCTTGCCTGGCGTGCTCGGCGTACCTGAAAAACAGGGTAAGAAAAGTCGTGGACGCATGGGGCTAGCTCGATCGGAAATTGCCATCGAGATCTGGATTCACTTCACCTGTTGTCGGTCAGCAATCTTTTCAAGTTCTCGTAGACATAGTCGTGGGACGAATTGTAGAAGTCCGTAATCAAGGCGTAGCCCTACGCCACGCAATGGACTGTGTTGGCAAATTGGTCTGCAAAAAGTGGCATTCCAAGAATCGGAACTCCGCAGTACACGGCCACCTGAATGTCAAGGAGCCCCCCGTGGCTGAAGAAAACTCAAACGTTTGTATGGCCTGCAAGGGAGAAGGAGAAACGTTCTATAATCCGTATTAATAGTAGAAATGGAATTCATCGTGAATAGCCGAGGAGTGGCTGGGGGCAGCAATTTCAATTCTCACGGCTGATTGGATCGTCGGCCGACGGGCAACATCAAAGTTTGCAGATTTCTCAAAGGGTCAGGATCGATTGGATTACATATACATACACCCGCCCGCATATATACAGGTATAAAATGTGTATGTGGGTATGGTTTAGGCGGGAGGGCGAAGGGGGCGAAAGCTTACAGAGAACGGCGAGCTGCGGCGCCCAATTGAGGCATTTCACGTTCCTCGGTAATTGCGGCATCTCCCGTTCGTCGCATTTCCATAGCAGGCGCTGCGGGAGTTGACCGAACGCTTCTCGAAGAATGGCCATGTTCTTAGAGGGAAAAGTCGTGCTATTCAGCTGGGAACCCATGCTGAAATAGACGACTCCTTCCACCGCCGAATCCAAATATTCCCTCAGATCCCTCGGGAGCTGGGCTGGACCGGAGCTCGGAATGTGTATACTGCCGACTTCCTTCACTCCAGGTGCCAGGGCCCGTGGACTGGTCACGGAATGATGCGCGTTTACGAGAACCAGACCAACCTTGGATCGGAGGACGCCGAGAGACTGGAGGTCGAAGCTGAAGTAAGACTTGGCGATCTCGTAGCTCGGCCAATCCGAGCAGAATCGGTAGCCGATTTTGAAAGCCAACAGGTGAACCATGTTGATCAGTCTCTCGAGGAAGCTCATCCAACCGGGTATGGACTGAAAAAATTTGGAATGTAGCTGGGATTGTCAGGATTGGGCAAAGCGTCGGGTAACCAGGGAAGGGTGATGCTGGAAACGATGCCGACGAAGGAGGTCCCGAATTTTTGCACGAAGCCCAGGAAACAATCGGTTGCGAATATCTCGATGATCATCAGATCGAACCGCTCGTCATTATCCAGAAGCGCCTTAATCCCGGGATGCTCGAATACCGGCCTTTGTCCATAAATTCTTGGCGTCCAGCCAAACGTTGAAGTTCTGGACGAGTTTGAAGCCCACCGAGCCGATCATCGAAGGTAGGCTGTCCGAAATGTCAACGTCGGTAAAGTTCGGGATTTTCTCCTTTTGAGGAAAATGCGAGATGACTCAAAGCTCGTGTTCTCTTTCTGCCAGCATTTTCAGGAGCGGTTCGAACGGGATGTAATGACTCTTGGATTGGAACGGCATCATAGCCAGGATCTTCGAATCGTCGCTGAAACATTTACATTGCAAACAACTTACCTTGGATAAAAGTTGGCTGGAAGCGGAAGGTACTTTAACAACAAGGTATACCAGGTGTAATAACTCTTATTGGTAGATTCATGTATAATTTATTTTAATATGTTGGAACACCGCTTCTGCCAACTGTTCAAACAGACATGTTTATAGATATCTCATTTCATTAAGGGGTAACCATTGTGAAAACAAACGGAAAGCACTTCTTTTACAATTCTTATTTAGATCGAAGAAAAGTAAGTGAAATAATAATATTTACGCAAGTCATTAGGCATATATTTATATACAATACAAAAAATTATTGTTAGCATATATTGAAAAACTTGCAACACTGAGCCATTTTCCTAAGTCATGTTGAATTCTGTGGCCCGCAGTGTAACTGGTGCAAATTTGAATCTGGAAAAAAATTTGAAAAAATCACTTAACGTAGATTATCATAGCTACAAAACCTCGTAGGTGATTTTGAAAATATTGATTTTTTTGTAATTCTCTAGTATTTGAACAAAAATGTCTCAATTTTGACCACAAAAAGGTCACTCATTTCCTTATTATATTCATTAATAATGTTTAAATTAACTTATCTAATTGTTAAATTTTTTATATTTTTACAGTGGTTTGACCCCTCCAATGATATGTTACAGATAATTTATTTCAATACGAACCGGACTTTATAATATATATCAACTTATGATTTGTTTATTCTGTATTCAACAGCTTATTGATTACAACGGATTTTTTGGGTTTACTTAGTTATTACAACAATGACAATGACAAGATACTATACCTATGTTCGTATTTGTGGTATTCGAGGAATACTATTAAATTCCCTGAGCATCCTGAAACACATCATGAATATATTAAAGCCTGCCACGGAATCGCAAAAAATGAGCGAGTGAGAGAGAGAGAGAGAAAGAGAGGGAATCAAAATAGCGAAATACCGATTCGAAGTCAGAAAAATTTCGTCAAAGGAGCAATTCACTTTAACAAAGATTAAACAACCAACAGCCTTACGCGGGCAGATTGTCACTCTGCGGAGTAACGCGTCACGGCGTCGTTCAGAAATTGTCAGAATTCAGAGGCGAACGTCTAGAGGCAGTCACTAGCCGCCCCGGAGATTGATGGCAAGCCACGAAAGGGCTTCGCACCACTCTTGTTCAAATTCGGTAAGTCCCCTTTTCCCGGGGTCTCGTTTCAACCCCCGCGTGCAACGACGTCGTTCATACACACCAGCGGGAGAAAAACTTTCGTTTCGGGTGTTATTGACAAAAACTAGAGCACTTGAAGCTGGCGGGGGAACCACGGAGAAGAGTGGCAATCGCTTGTCTCAGGATTTAGGCAAGTTTGCGACGTAACGATAATGGGACCCAGATTTTCAGGGAACCACGGAGAACACGGTTCACTGATAATTTCCTGGCGTTTAATTAATTAATCGTAGTTAAAATCAAGTCATTACTCGGCCCAGCTGAGCTCGCCGTGGAAGATACGAAAATAGTGAGTCGTTGGGCAGGCGAGAGGGCGGTGCGCGGTGAAAGGATGCAATTAAGCGTCGATTGGACGAAAAGGTAATCGAACCACCTTGACAAGGTATGCCCAGGTCTTGCCTGGAGTCGGCGAAGCTCTCCGATAAACCCGGCTAATTGGCTCGGGATCGGTGCAACAACAATCTTGGATCGAGACACTCTCCCGGAGCTCTTCTTTCGGCGGCGACGTTGCCTCAGCTGGCAAAGGGCGATCCTCGACTGCATCCGAAGATTTAAGGCTGTTGTTGCGGTCGGAGCCCTTCTAATCGAGGAAACCTTCCCGTCGTGCATCTCTTTCGATTTCTGTACATACCCCGTGACTACGTCTACTCTGCTACAAGCTCCACCCTCCTTCATCCACCCCCGGCCCCGGGCTTACAGCCCTCGGTAGCATATATCAAGATTTCCAGCAACTTTTCTCTGAAACTCTTCCTCCACGGGGGACCATCTCGTAACTAGATTCTCCTTGTAATCATGTTGCGAAAATAAAAGAGGTGCCTTGATTGGTTTCCTCGCGAAGTAGCTTCCAGCCTTCCAGCCTTCCAGCCTTCCAGCTCCGAGTCCTCCTCTCCTTCCTCGTGTTCGTCTTCTCCTTCTTCTTCAAGTTATTTTCACCCTGCGATTCCTCGTCAACGCTCGTGGTCAGAGAGAAGATAAAAGCGCTCATCTTTTCTTTCGTTTTCTTCTCTGCGCTCCTCCGATCTACAGGGTGATTCGTTTTAATTGACTCTGAGATTTAGTTCCGAGATAACGTTAACGCTGCAACATTCTTTCAGGAAAGTTGCGGACGGTGGGTCGATAAGAGGGACATTCGGCGGAGTAATATATCGGATCTTTCATATCTGTTTTCCTTCCCTCCCTTACACGTCGAGCCATAACTTCAGCGACTAATGAACAGACATTGAGCTTCCGCCTTCCCGTCCGGAGAAAATAATCCACCAACTGATCCGTGTATTTTTGGACGATGAAAGTTGCTCATCGTTTAGGCAGGTATGTACAGGTACACCATAGCACCCGAGGCAATTCAACGCGTCTCCTTGTATTATATATTATTCCATTACTTCCAGCAACTCCAGCTTTTGTCCCCCGCGATTTATCTTCCATTTTGACGAACCCCGCGGCTCGTCTGCATACCGGATCCCTAGGGAAACGAGGCGCGCCAGCCCGGGTATCTCCGGAGAGTTGGTCTTGAGCGTTGTGCCCCCGCCTCCGCCGCCACCGGCTCAACTCGGGACAGGAATTGTTAAATGAAAGTGAAACAATGAAAAGCAAAGCCTCCCTCAAATTACTCCGCCCATCGTTTGGCCGGTCTTTGACGCGGAAGAAGAACAAAGGCTTGGTCTCGCACAATCTACGAATCTCTATTGAGTTCGGAGCTGTACAGCCTCCGGGAGGAGGGTGGCTGCAAGGAGTAACTTCAATATGACAAGTTAAAATGTTGGAGGAATCTGCCGACACGTTTGGCCGAATTTGCTTCTCTTTTAATTGCCATTTGGGACGGCGAATTGGAGCAACGGTTACTCCGCCACCCATGCTTGGAGTCGCAATGAAATTAGCGAAATGAAAGAGCCGGAAAATTAAAGTAGACAAGATCTCGCCTCTCGTACAAGTCCGTAACACTTTAGCGGTCGTTTAATTTACTTTGTTTTTTTACGTCTCACTGCCATGCCGCCGCACAGAGCTGTAGGTCCTGTACGAAAAAGAAACGGCTGTAATTAAAAGAAAATTAAAACTGTCCCCAGCGCGCGTTCCACATCGTCGTAAACCGTTAAAGAGTCGTAAAACAAAGTCGAGTTAAGCCCCGATGTTGCGGAGGTTGGAAGTCGCCGGTTCGAGGCTCGTAGTAATAAATCTAGGCACGGAGGTGAGGTGAGCTAATTTTCCGACAGAATTTCATGGAGCAATGCGAGCAAACTGGCCCGCGGGAATTGCCTTATCAAGGCTTCGCGAGAATGTCGATGCGACCCCACGCGACGAAGAGGCGAAGAAGAAAGAGAAGAAAGAGACCACGAGTCTGCCTGACAGGTGGAGACTCCCCGGATTACTTACATATCATTCTCTGGAAGTCTTCCGCCGCCGAAAATCCATTAGCTCCCTTCTCGAGGAAGAGGGCGTAAGACAGGTGCGTGGCAGGAAAGGTCGGCTCCCTCGTCGCTGGTTCACCGCAAACAGAAACTTGGCTGTTGTTCCAGCATCAGAGGGGCTTGTCCATCATTAGCATTGCTTAGACAGGGCTTGTGGGTCGTTGGGTGGGTGAGTTGTCTGGGAGCAGGGCACGTGCCTCGCTAGACCGCAGCCTGCAGGAGCCGGCATATCCTGTCGGCCAAGGATCAAGCCTGCCATAAGGTAGCCTAGGGATAACCAATTACGATTCAAACTTTAGGAATGACCAACGTTAGACGCAATCTGTTCGCTCCGATCGATCGGCTGTCTCTGTATCAAACGAGAGATGGTGAGCCAAATCAATGCTGTTCAGAACTCGGACCAGTCCAAGTCAATTTCGGATGCATCGGAAGTTTGGCTGGTGGATTTACCTGTTTGTTTGTGGTTTGTTCAAACAGAGACGATAATAGAAGTGCATAGTTATCCGATGTTGTCTTTGACAAAAGTTCCCACCGATCTACCAAGTGCAGCGTAAATATTAGGTGTACCCGTACTTGCATGGCGGGGATTCGCCCCGATAATCCATATAATGGAGAAGCGAGCGTTGCGTTTGATTGCGTCCCCAACGGAAATTGCTTGTCTCGTAATTAGCCGTGTAACTTGGCCGTCCGCGGTAATGGCATCAGAACCATTCAAATTTGTACAGCCGCAGGAAATTGTACAAATTTGAAGTTGGTGAATGTTTAATTTAGTAAATAAAGCTTAAATGCAAATGTCGTCAGAATGGACGAAGTACTTAACAAGATGGAGCAGGAAGTACGACGCGGCTGCCTGCGCGGTTAGACGGCGACGTTGGGGTGGAGGGTGGAAGTCGAGGAAGGTTGAGGGGTGGGGGTTTAAAACGTATACTTGGCTGGAAATTCCGCCGCGAGAGTCGAGTGCCAAGGCCTCGTCTTCCTTGAGATAAAACGGAAAGTATTTCGCTTGGAAAATAATTCCAACTTCCGGGTTGCCGCCGCCTTTGTTGTCTCTTCCATATCGCAACCGACCGGCGCGGCGCTCAACTTTTTCAAGTAAAGAGAGAGAGAAAAAAAGAAAATCATTGTTTATCGTTATTTCTTTTCCCTCCTTCCCTTCTTCATTCAGTTTTTCTCTCGCCGCTGCGATAATCCCATAATATCACGTGTAACAGAGAGCGAAGCTCGCACCCTTCGCAATTTTCAATACTGCAGAAAAAGGTGCTGAGTAAGAATTTCCTAATTTGTATTTTGGTTTTCATAACTTACTGGCAATTTGTAAGACGCTAGCGTTATTACAATTCACCGAACATATGATGCGGAATATGATAAGTACGTAAATGGTAAGATTTAATTACAACAATAATAAGCAACGGAGGACGCGGTACTTTGCGCTGCAGGCAATTGAATTGGGACTAAGTTTGTGTTTTAATCAATTCACGAGATTATATAACCGCCGCCTTATTCCACCGTTTGCGCTATAGGTATATAATGCGGGAGGGAGGAAATTTGTCTTACATTTATTCACCCTTCGCGAATCAAAAAGTTTTCCTCAACCAAACCCGTGCCTGCCTGCCCGCCTCCTTGCCACTCCAGCGTTATCTAATTATACAACCGCGAGATTATTCTCAACGGATTTATCAAGCATTCACGAGGACCTTGAAAATTCACGTCCAATAAAACATCATCGAACTCGCGGTTCTCCGACATTTTTTATTATTCAATTGGTTTTTTTTTTTTCTTTTGCATTGCATTGCATCGCATCTTTTTTCCCTTTGTTTCCGCCTCGTTTCAGATCGAGTGGACGGTCAGTCGCGAAAGCTGGAATATAAGACCTCTTTTATCCGACACCCCTTCTATTCCCTTCATTCTTCCCTCTGTCGCGAATATATTCAAGGCACGCACCTCCATGTGCAGCCGCGTCGTGACGCCCTCGTGAATCCCGGGTGGACTTTAAAGTGGGCGTATTTGTAGTTGTGACAAAGCATCGGGCGCTCTTAAAATACCACATTTGCGGTAAATCGCGTGCCCCAGGCATCGGCATCGGCATCGGCATCGGCATCGGCATCGGCATCGGCGAGGAGGTAACGGCTCTGAGTCCCCGCGAATGGTTCGCTATATACGTGGTCGACATACAAAACGCGCGATTTCTCCGCCCCGACGCAGGCCTCGCAATTTTTCCTGGATCCCGCGGCGTCGACCCGACTCGACGTCCTGCATCCTCGCGAGAAATACAAGCCGCAGCGTTCCGGGATTAAAAATTTGGAAATTCAACCAGCGGAGCTTGCGGGCTTCGCTCTTTCAGACCTTTGTACCTACACGCGTGATCCAGGCGATACGATTTGCATAAATCAACCTCCGGGCGACATTCCCGCCGGTGCTGAACCACTGCCATCTTCCAAAGCTCGAGGTGTCAGCATTCTTTTATTCCCCGCATATTTTGCCGCCAGGAATCCTTGTTCTCCGTGGGACTTTTATCCTTTGAAACCTTGAGCCAAGGCTTGTGAAGGCAGTTTGTAAAGAGAGAGATGAAACACCTTCTTTCGTTTTCGCAATTCGCGCGGAGCTGAGAGGAAGACGATTTATAAGTCGCGACACGGGACTTCCGGAAGTAGTTGTTGTTGCGCGGTATGACTGAGTTCTTTTGAAAACCAATCACTCCAGTCTCGTATTCCATTTCATTCCCAGAGTCTCAATATGGCGCAGTTACCACGATTTCAAGCCACCTGAATCGATCTAGTCGACTCAAAGAGACGAGACGCGGCGTAGCTCGGCTCTAATTTCCCTAGAAACAGACTGTCGAGATAATTGACAACGGACGGAGATAAATAGCAGAGGAAAGGTGAGACGCGGCTGACAATGCTGTGCGGGAAGAGTTTTGAAACAATTAAACAATCCGCCCGCACCTGCAGCTCCTTGCTGTTTCGCTTCGTGGAATGAACTCCGCCCCGAGCTCTAATCCTTCCGCTTCTCCTGTGGCCTGTTTCTTGGGATTATAATTGAAATTCAGATAATTGCAATTTGCTGCAGGATGCGAATAGCAGTAAACCTCACCGAACTCGCTAAGGCGAAGATGCAACGGTGATTTCTCAATTCTCACCTCGGAATATCTTTTCGTTTGGCTCTCCATTTTAGTTATACGATGTGCGGAAAGCCCAAGGAAGAGGAGCGTGCTTTAAGGATATTCATTCATCCGAATTTGAGAGGAAAAATATTTCGAAAGGAGAAAGGTCGGCCGTAGTTATTTTCCCCGAAACTTTGGGCATCTCCTTTTCCTTCTACCCGGTAACGAGCGTCGGCTATGTGGGACTTTGCGATACTCGAGACGGACGGGTGAATCGGAAATCCAGGATCGAACGAGAGGCGAGTAACGAGCACTCGGAGAATCTCTAATGGGACGTGGAGATGGACGCCGAGCGTCGTTTTCCTCGCTCGCTCGCTGCGGCCTGAGATACCGAATGAAAGGAACGTTATCGGCTTCTTAATTCGCGCCCTTTGCCCCGAGGCTGCCAGCTCATTGTCTACCTTTATTCTTCCTTCAATTTCATTCTCGAATGACGAACACTCTGATATTTATCTTTCCGATTTATGACTTGCCAGCGGTCGGCCCCGCATTCATGGATCGTCTGATCTGGGGAGCGTTTTTTCCAAAACGCCTTGGCGAGGAAAACAAGCGACATAAACTTACAACGAGTGGCCATGACATTTTAGTTTATAAAATTCTACCCCTTCTTACGAAATTAAGGGATTTTACGCAGTTTGGAGATCGAAAAAAGCGATTTTTCATTTTTTATTGGATTATGTGAAATGAAAAACCGAAAAAGATTTAGTTAATATGAGGTATTATCTGTTCTTTGATTAAAGGAATAAGCAAAATATTAATTTCTAATCAAATGGCGGCTTCTCAAAACAGGAATTCAATTTTCAGTAAAAACTTTCGCCTCGATTTGCGTATAAAATGGAAAATATTTTTCGGTGAGAAAAAACCTTCGATCACAGACTGAAGAACATATCCATAAAGCTTGTGTAAAAATTCGAGACTGATCGGTTCACCCGTTTCCGAGAAATTTTCCTCACCGACTTTGAAAACATAGTTTTGAGAAAACCGCGTTCAAAGTTTCAAAAGCACTTTCAATCCCTCCGGGGCGTCTTTGCAAATGTGCGCGTAACTTTGAGAATATCTATCAGATCGATATGAAATTTTCTGTATAGGTATATACTTGAATAGATATTCGTTACGAAAATGAGATGGAAAAAAAATCAATTTTTGAAAATTTTTGAATTTTTTAAATCGAATGGAAGAAACAACGAGTCCAAAAGCTCAACTTATGGCCAGAGAAAGAGCCAGGACGTTAATTCTACGGGTGAACCGAGCTTAAACCCTTATATCCATCGGCGTTGATGAAACATGATAAAGGGGGAAATTGTTAAAATCAAGCCTCCTCGTATCCGTTTCGGCAATTAACACTGATCTAATATTCATTTCAAGCCCACTTTCGTATAATTCATGATTAGAGGCAAGGGCGAAGCGTTGCGGATGCCACATGGCGCGGCTCACATCGTAATGCGATTACTCGACCATGAAAGTCGTGTTTGCTTAGGCCTCGCCGCGCCCTGCAGGCCTCTCGCTTCTGCTGAGCGATACTTTTAATTTTAGCCGTGCCCTGAATATTTCACAAACAAATTAACTCGAGGATTTGTACAGAGCGATGTTTGCACGAGCATCGAGTTTGAGTGATCCTCGCCATCTTCGGGTCCGGTCGTGCCGATCAAATTATAAACAGCTTGCGCCCTCGGAGTTTTGCGAATTAAATCCCGCTCCAATCGACGAAATTATTTTCACATGCCGATCTATGAAATCCTCGTAAAGCACGCCGTGCAGCTTCTGGCTCGATCCCTCTTACGCTTCGCGTTCTTCTTTATTCAACTTTTCAACTGACTTCCTTCCAAGTTACTCAGACTTTTCACATTCCGGTATATATATATACGTATAAAACAACCCCCGTCAGATTATTCCCCGTCCCCTCGGTGAGAAACTTTGGTGAAAAATCAAATGAATTTCATATACAAACGACTAAAACTGATTCCCCGGGAACGCGAACGCTGCGAATAAGTAATCCGTGCATGATTTATGTCTACTTCGGAACTCACGGCAGCGCGATTTTAACTTCTTAAAATTGATTAAAATCAGTTCAGGGATACGTAAACCTGAAACTTTTCGAGTTGACATAGTCATGCCTCTAACGAAGAGACGGCGAGGAGAGTCGCCTGCCTCGTCACGCGACGCGCTACGGTGGAAATTTTCGTATCTTGTTTCTAAACTGCAGTTCGGCGCATTTGGTGCATGTAAAATTTTTAAGTCCACGATCCGACAGCCCGGCTGAAGGCAACGGAACTCTGAAACTACCGGGTTGTAATTAATGCTCGGAGTAAAAGCCTGCTGCAATTACAGGGCGGTCTCATTTAATTTCGGACCAAGTTCAGTCTAGTCGAGGAAAATGGGTCATCGCGGTATTACCCATTAGCATACGAATATGGACCCGCCCTACGACCGGCGTGCTCGTGTTCTTGCCAAATTGGCAAAGGATGGAAAACGAAAAAAATTACCCCCACATCGATGCGTGAGAAAATTTGTTCCCTTCCTCTCTAGCTCCATTCGAAATCTGCGACTCGCAATCATCAACCTGACTGCAACTAGATACCTTACAACACCGAAAATAGAACGAAGCCTTTCCGACGCAGTGAGACGCATCAACGACTCACGCAAATCCAATGAAGCACGATTCGCGCCGTTCTATACCCTTAATATTCCATCGCGAAGGATTAATGGATCCTTCTTCGGCTGAAAATTGCAATCGAGTATCAAACTCGGTTCTGCAGACTGGAGATTAAAGTGGTTTGTTATTAAGGATTGCGCGAGGGAATAGGGGAGAGCGAGGGGTGCAGGAAGGGAGATATTCCTCCAGAATGAGAAGCAATTCCTTACAAGGTATATTTCCACCTACTTACAATTTTATCGGCCTTTTCTTCAATCCGTCGCTTTATTCCACCGTGATAAAATCTCGGGCGTAGACGCGGCTTGCACGAAGAGAAATTGGCCCGTTGCGCAATCACACGATGCGCAAATCTCGCTGAAAAGGTGGAGTGTATTAAGTATACCGAGTAAATTTGGATCGTTTCGCATCGCGCGGGTCGGCTTTCCGTTTTTACCGCGTCCTCAAGGCGGCGGGTCGAAAAGCAAACGGGGTGTTTTCTCGGGGCAAAAAGTATCCACGCCAACGCCCTGCCGAGTGTTTCGGAAGGATTAGGCCGCTTCAGACGTCGGGGATGAAAAACGAGGCTGGAATGTAGTTGCTGATGACGTTATGACGGATTCTTTGCATGCGACTCGAGCCCTCGCGAGCAGAGAAAAAACCGCAAGTCCCAACGTAGTCCGCGGTGGTGGCAAAACGGGGCAAACATATCGCTCCCGAGTGACTCCGGAATGCCAAAAACGGTTCAATCTTCGTCGTGACTCGACTATTTCTCTTCTCGGTTTATCCTCTCTCTCTTGTCTCGCTCCGCCCGACTTTCTCAAGAGGCAAAGGCTCGAGAGATCTATCAAACGTATGGGTATATATAAATAAACGTATAGAGATGAGAAGCGAGAAAGTGGAGGTCAGACAACAACTTACCAAAATTTGTTCGTACCTCGCGTTCTACTAATGTCACTCAGCTCTGTCAAATTTCCAAGTAGATGCATGCGAGCCGGGTGAGCTGAGTTTGCAACACCAGCTAAGAAAACGACTCGGAGCAACTTGGACGGCGATACAGATCTGGAGGAGCATCAACTGCGCCCGAGTCGTAACGCCGGTCCGTCATTCTCTAAACTCGACAATTTCCAACCACTCGGGTCCCACTAGGAGGCCAAAGCCAACGGTGCAGGCCAAGATAGCGGGAGTTTTATGGGACCGCAGTGCCGCCGAAGGTGTTTCGCCCGTCGAGTCGACTCTCTCGGAACCGACAAACTTATTTTGCATTTCAGGTACGAAGGTAGGGATGGTGGTGGAGGGCTGATCATCCCTCTAACTATAATACAGACGGTGGAGCAGCAGAGCGGCCCGGGACTTCCGTTTTGGCGCGAGATAAAGCTAAGAGAAAAACATTCCGCGGGAGGTATAAGCTGGGGAAGGGCTTCGTTGGCCGTTAGCCAAAAGTTGCAAATAAGTTCTGCCGCTGCCGCGCCGGTGAGAAGGTGGGTTCTTTTGTTTCCCTCTCAGGGATGGAAAATATAGATCTTATTCTCTCGGCAAGTCGAGTTTCCTTTCGACCTGGTAAAATCAGGCAACTTCTCCGTGTTCCCCATTGTTTGCGTCGATCCGGCAGCGCCGGTTCGACGTCGTCCAGGTGTGCCGCTGCATTCGCGGGGGCGAGAAGCGGGGGATCCTCTGCAGGGATGCAGGAAAGTTTCGCCCCGCAGCAAGTCGTCATCCAGGTTCTCATTGTCTTATCGGGAGTCGGGAAATTAAGCTTTCGCTGCAAAGGGCCGCCGAACAATACCTCGGGAATATCCGGGCAGTCCCACATTAAAATTAATTCCACTGTTAGTTCTCATATTTCTGCATTCCTTCTCCCGGCGTGACGCAATCCTACATATACGTACACGTCTACCTTCTAAGTGTCTATATTATACGTAATGACTTGGTTGCCCCGTCTCCCAACTCGCCTCCACGTTCCCTGGACGTCCCTGAAGCTCCTTGAGAGATGAGAGAAGGAAACAATGAGAGGCTGTCAAATTTTGCTTCGACCTCGAGTCAAGTATAAGTAGGGGATACAAAATAATCCATCAGCCCTACGTTCCACCCACCTAATACCACCCTTCCGGTCCTTTTCGCATTTTGATTATCGATTTCTGACTACGGTGGGTCGATTTGCAATTTGCACACACTGTGCACCTCGTATATTTGTCCAGCAAGCGACTCTCCGGCAGATAACCAAAGAAGCTTCTCTGCGTGGGTAACCTACTTATGGTAAAATTTTGAACGGCGGGGGGGGGGGGGGGGTAAGAATACCTTTTGATACGAAGATGAGGGTGGATTGGGGAGTGGCACCCCCTCACTCGAAACGAGGCGAAGGAACTAATTGACACTCGTGAGAAGAGACGAGGAGGGCGAGTCCTTTACATCACCGATAAATAATGCATGCGATAAATAAGGTGCGGGAAAACGAAGACGGAAACGCCACCGTGAATAAAACAGGAGCTGCTTCGAGAGCATTTCGCGGTTGGCAGGCAGGCCAGACGCCAACCGTAGAACGCCAGACCAACCAACCGACAAACTACACCCTTCCCGACCACTTCATGGATATTGGAATAAACATCAGAGCGAACAAATGCCGGTTCTGCCCACGATGAGTGCCCCTTGCCGATTTATCCCTGCAGCCATGAATGCCGGCTGGAGGTACTTTTGATATTTGAATTCTTCCATTTTTTTTTTTTTTTTTACACACATTTTTCCATTCACATTTAGTTCCTCTCTCCTCTTTAATCCGGCACTAATTGATACCGGTTCGCTAGTTATAGCGGCACGTTTACCTCTATACCTATAACTACATGAAATTGAAGGAGTATCATAAGCGGATGGCTTCGGTACAATGAACACAATGAATCTAGATAATTTTCTTATTATATTTTATACAGCACAATACACAGACTGCACAAGCAAAATTCCCGTTCCATAGACCGTATTATTCTCATTACTAGCACAATAGATTCTAATATTACACATCAGCTACAGGATTGAAAATGAAAGCCTGTATTCCCAATTACAAGGTGCTCCGTGCAATTCTATGGGAGAATGTCACCCTGATTTGAGACCTTCCAGACAACGTAAACAGTAGCAACATGATATTCATCTTCTTCGATATCATCGGAATCTTCACTGGTATCAGAAAAAGTGAAGACTCTTATTCGTAGTAACACCCTGGCCTCTTATGTACACTCGCGCGTCACGAGTGTCACTTCATTAAATGGCGATTCAAAAACCACATCCTGGCGCCCCGGGGCTCCGCGTGATCGTCGAAATAACGCTTCGACCCGCCGAGATGTCACGTAAAGCAGATCATCTTTGTATACCAAGACGCCCTATACGACAAGCATCGTATACAGGATGCCAGATGACGTTGTAAACTAACGTGAGATCCTCGAAACGGGAAAACGGGAAAATATCTCAAAGCTCCAGATTTGCCGAGGTAACCGAGTCGACGTGACTTGAGAGTCCCTTGGGTCCTCGCGGATTTCCAGAGAAAGTGTCGACGCCGCTTGATTCACGGTTTGCAGATGCGGCGCGTATTGGATACGGCATGTAATTCACTTGCAAATATAGAGCTTCATCTTTACTTCGGAAATAGTATACATAGAGATGCAACGAGGATGGAGCGGGGAGGGATGTAGGTGCAGGTGCTCTTCGCTGAGCGACTGCGTCGAAAAAGCCTGAACCGTACGTCGAAGGGCCGAACTCGCCAAACTCGCCCAAATTTACAACGTGAAAAACCCAGCTTGGCGTTGGAATGAGAACACGCGATTATATTAGCAGTGCGTGAAATCGTGTAACGCGATTTGTACGGCTGAGAGCGTCCGGACCAACGCTTCCGGACACCCAGGGGCGCTCTTGAATACGAGTTGACGCGGATGGACCAGATTTGGTCGAGCCGGACTCGCGAGCTTAACGAGTCCAGACCCAACCCGGCTTTGTTAGAGGCCCCAGCCGACGATTTTCGCCGCCCCTCGACGTCCGTTCACGTTTTCGATGCCATTCGTCCAACACCAAAACCCGAATCTACCCCCGGAAGATATTGCTCAAGTATCCATTAAAAAGAATGCGTCTCAAATCTGAACTAGTCAAAATTGTAAATCGGGCATTTTTCTCACGGTCACGTCTGCGTGTCGGAGTAACTCACGTGCTGTACATTGTCGTGCCGAATTTCATCATAAAAACACTCGAGTATAAAATTAAAATTAAACTCGCCGAGCATGAAAACAATATCGCCGGGTGAACGTCGACGAAGAGCGAAGCGTGAAGTGGTCAGGCAAGCGAAATGCCTAACTCAAGTGGAATTTCAATAGGTGGCAAGTTAATTCGCGGGCGCGAGGGCCACCCTTACATCTGCTTAATTAGGTTGGCCTTGGGGCGGTTCCCTCGTCATGGTGTGTCCCGAACGGGATAGGAATTGCGGCTTTCCGTGGCACGGACGTATTATCTACGATATGTTGTGGTTGTTTCAATTTGGCCGAAAGCCCTTAGCCTGACCCAAAGCTACCGGAGCCTCGGTATACTGGCGATTAATTGCTTTTGAAGCTTTTCAAACTCTGCTAAATTTGTACATGGCCAGGCTTTTCGGTGGGCAACCGATCCTGTCGTCCTGCAGGCCTCGACTTAAACCGTCTGAATTATTCTTATTCGTCATTATTAAGCAGAGACTTTCGCGATCCTTGCGAAAGAATTGCGAGTGTTCTTCAGTCGGGGACTTGACTCAAGTTTCAATAACTCAATTACAGCAAGTACGCCTTGCGTTTGACGCTAGACGACCGTCTCTGGAGCTCGCGCGTTTATTGGAACGACAAGCTTTCCGCAACACTTTTCACACTCCCGACAGTTAATTCCGAGACTCGTTGTGTAAAATTTGTCACTGCCAGTTGCAGTCCGCAGCTGGTACCCCATCACTAATTGTAAGCTGCACAAGAGGTAATAAAATACATCAAGACTCGAGCTTTTTGCCTCTCGCCTCGCTTTTCTCTTCTCTTCAGTTTTTCCTCAGCCGCGAAAGGATCGTGACCTCAGTGTCTTTCCTCCTCTCAATTGTCAACTATCAAAGACCACACCATGGGGCTTCTTCCCCATTAATTCATCACAATTTGTTTTCACCAACGGCTAAGTGTTTCCGCCACAATCTCTAAGTCGACGTATGCATCACAGACACAGCAATTGGAACGCGACGCAATTCTAAGCGCATAAATTAGGAAGTATATCAAATTAAGTGTACAGCATGGGACAAGGAATCGAGTGGCTCCACTGATATGGTCTCGGTGCAGTTTCATGCCTCATCCCCGCAGACTTCCCGACATTCATCAGACACGAGCCTACATATATGAAGCTAACCCGGCGTCATGAACTCGCCTCGCCTTTATTTACGAGCCGGACGTCCAACGTGGATGATGCTCTAGTTTTTGGCTGAGTATAACCTGGTGAAAGAGGAAATTTGTGTTGCTGTATTAATGAGCTTCTTGCCTTGAGGGTCGCACGACGACGTCGCGCCTCATTCAACAGGAATTCCTCACAGCGCGCGGTGCAGCTTCCGCAGCATCTATCCGTTTGCGCAGGCGGATCCCACGGGCCAATTAGGTCTTTCTTAGTACACGGTGAAAAGCCCCACGGCATTGAAATTTTAACTAGCTGGTTCATTCCGCATCGAAACATCCGCTGATTAAAGGGAAACGCCACCGTCGCGATACACCTTCAACCTTCTTATCGACCTGACAATATTCGCTCCCGACGACGACGAATGTCGGCGATAACATCCTCCAGGTATACGCAGATTTGATCGAACGCGATCAGCGACAGGCAGGTCAGGTCACAACGTACAGCGAGTGGAGGCTCGATCGTTGAATTATGCGACGCGGAGCGTGATCAGGGCTGGCAGATAGCCTAGAACGTAACCAATATTTAACGGCGATTAGTGTCAAGTTCTATTCATCCTCTATACGTCCAGGGTATGGTATCGATTATCTCCTCCTCTGGTATACTTGCCAGCCACGCATGGCTAATCAATCGTCGTCTGGAAAATCTATACGACAATTCGTCTCCTTCGAGCTATACGACGTATAAATAACGATCAGGTCTCAGACACGCCTCGCTGAAGCAGCTTCCGGGCCGTCGGTTCACGTTGCACGATCTCCGATCACCGTGGCGTGGCGTAAAAAGTATCAATTCATTGCCCCCGGGGGTGGTTAACTATTTGTAAAATTAGCCGTCGCTGCATACCCCCGTCTTGATTTACGTAGTGAATGATGGAATTTGGCCCGCCCTAATCAAGTCTGAATTTCGAACTCGGCGCCTTACAGCTCGCCGGAAACGAGATTATCCGAGTTAACAAGGAAACTTGCTGCAGCCACGGGCTTCACCTCAACAAACCCTCTCTCCCACACCCTTCGATACTTGCAAGGGAAAAATATCCCGTTTCCCTGGAGCTCTCCGGTCCCTCGTTCTAGCGATAAGATTTATTGCCGTATTTACGCGGGTGGTAAAAGGGTGCTCAGAAATACGAAACTCGTTAATTGCACGCAATGTAATTAATTCCGAATTCGATTCTTGTTCTCAGTCTGTAGAACTCGTAAAATCAGATCCTGTCGAAGGTATCCAACTACCTGGAAAGTCTAATGACGATCGATCTTCCCATGTTTTATCGCAGTTTGCAGCTTGTAAATCGGCGTTGAAGAACTTTGACTCCTTTCCGGTTGCAGCTTATCGTCAATCGATGTACCACTCGTAAGACTCACCGACGGTTATTGAAGGAGAAGAATCTGTCAAGTTTCGTCCACATTGCATACCTACCCAGACGAGATGAAAGAATGGGGTTCACCTGTGAGAAACCAACGATCATCTGAAGGTGAGCCAGTTACTTTATGGTCTGTATATCAATTCACGGTGTAGGGATCTCCAAATCTCCTCATTCCTTCTAGATACACTGGACCGAGCATCGAAGCTGCAAAAGATAACAAACGCGCGCGCGTAAGAGCCGTGGAAGGGGTGCTAATCAAGAGAAACGATGCTTGATTACTAAATGGACGGTGGGCTAATTCCGAGGAGCAGGGTAGAGACGGGTGACTCGGCCCAGGGTAAGGGAGGCAGAAAAAAAGCCGCGAGAACCGAGAGGGTGGGCCCTACGGAGAGGACTTACTTTAAAACGAGATACCGAGATACCTGATAACAAGACTGATTATCAGGAAAATTCCCTCCAGCGATCCACCACTTTTTACGTCGTTAACCGGAATTACGCTTCTCGTCTCATCGCACCGCCGGCATACGCAGGAGAAGCTTGAATCTTTAAGTGAACTTCGATCCCGTCTAAGGTTGAGCTTAATTAGCGAGATAAACGGAGATTCAGATATATAGCAATTATTTTTCGCCGGTGAGTAATTGTTCACAGTGCAGGGAGAAAAGTTTAAACTTTTTTCACTAATTTGTTGTTTACCTTTTTTCCAACATTTTCCCAGGTCAAATAGTTTAAATCGAGAAATACGCCACAGAGAAGAACAAAATAGACAAATTCGATCCAATTTTTAAGGCAGAGCTGCAGAAGCTTGAGGGTGGCGAAGATCGAACGTATAATTCAAGGGAAATTGCTATCGGGCAATAGCTCGACGCGTAAGTTCGAAATTTAAACGGAGTTTTCGGGGGGGGGGGGGGGGGGGGGCTTTAAAGCGGCAGGGTTGAGGGTTGAGGGTTACGCGGTGCGAGCGAGCGAGCGTGGGGAGGTAAAGTTTCACCACTTTGCGTCTAACTAGTTGGGACAACTGACGCGGACGGGAAGGACCGACGGATAGACGGACGGACGTGAAACGGTCACCGCAATGTCACGCACCGGAACTCAGGATCGATGGTTCCACCGCGTCACCAACCAGCCACCGAGCCACCGAGGCAGGCGAGCGGTGAACCAGCCGGCAGCCCTTGCGACGTGACTTGAATTAACGATCACAATTAACATTGCGTTCGTTCGTTCGGTCCTTCGTTCGTTCGTTCGTTCGTTCGTTCGTTCGTTACCCTCGGACAACCTCCGATTTTCCTCCCCCTGGAACCGAAAATCCTAGGGCGCAGTCCTCGCCTCAACCCCACACCCTCTCCTCCCTCAACCTCGGGAGGCCCACGACCCAAAGGCTTCCAGATGTTACGTAATGTTACAAATTTTAACACCGTTAAATATGGAACTCACGCCCAGTAGTTACGCGCAGTTGAAATCCCCTCGACAAATTTACCTCACACTCTCGCCATAAATCAACACGGTGGTGGAAGAGAGTCGACGATGTCGCCGAGAATACCATCCGTCCAATTCCTTTAAACAATTATCTCTCCTCGTCACTGCAGTAGCGAGCTCATGTCTCTTGCGATAAGTTATACATCTATTTTGGAAATGACTCGATCAACGGGAACATTATTATTCTAAATCTATCCGACACACAGTGCAGAAATTTAACTGAGTGAAGAAGTGAGCGAAGGACGAACAGCAAGAATAGAAGTGCGTTTCGTTTCGAGAACGGTGCTCTTAGTACTCGGGATTCACTTTTGAATCGCAACAAAAGAAAAAAACTGATTGTAAGACGTGACAATCGTTAAACTGAGAATATCGCGAGAGTCTTTTGACTTGACAAGAGCTTTAGAACGGCCTGTATGGGCCTCTAATTAGATTAGATGATTAACAAAACTGTCCCAGGTGTAAACTGAGCCCTGTCATTTACCAATTTAATTACGGAGAGGACTGATAACTATTAATAGCCAAGGTGGCCTGCGGGGAAGGTGTTCGTTCGGAGAGCGGGTAGATACGTCACGGCATTCAATACTAATTGGTAGATAATTTCGCGATTAATTTTTCGGCGAAATTATATTTAATAACGACCACAAACTCTGCGACAAAGATTATAACTACGTACGAGTGAATGAAAGTTGAACAGATTGTAAATAAACTGCTCGTTATACGCTATTGTTGTTTGTTCGAACAGAGTAATAAAGAACCACTCGTTCCACTTTGTCACCGACAGCTTTTCACCGCTCTCCCACTTTCTCGTTTTAATTGGAAATGGAACGAGAAGAACACCAGTGCAGCCTCTGCACATTCGATCTCCATGCATTTAGTATATCAATAACCGATATTTGTGTTCGAAACATGTATCTACATAAACACGAATATCAGAGTAGTTTCAAAGGCAAAGGTTCGATCTAGAAGTAATACGAGCATTTTTAGGCATCTCTTTTGAAGCAGCGCATGAGCATTTATAAACCAGTACACAATTCAATTATTATTCTTCTTATTTTCGTCATATCATTATTAGGTATTTACTTACTAAAGTTTTCTTTCCCGGTGGTATCGTGGCGCAAACGTGTGAAATTACTATTTCCAATAGAATACTCTCTGATCAATCGTTCCATGACTCAAAGCTGCGTCCCGCGAAAATAAGTAAAACACACTGACGATGCGATGTGTGGCGAAGTGTGTCTTCAGGTGGAATTTATGGTGCTGCTGCGCTACGGACACGACTAACGGGTACTCTCCCATTCATTGCATTGAATGCAGGCTCCTGCACGAGGACGCTTATTGATGCAGGTACCGCGCCTATCCTCGAAGTGGGCCATGCTCCAATATACCCACCCGGAGAATAGATGCAAATCGCGGTCCTAGATCTTGCTTGCATAGGACCTCGCCAACGGTGTTGCCCAGGGCGAGCCAGCCGAGCTGTGGTCGTGGTAACTGTCCGCGTTGCACGCCAGGAAGTCACTTAGTATGCTAATTTCATAATTTGTACTCCATTGTGCTCGTATGACATCCCATCGTTGATCAATATCTGCCCGATAACATGCCCGATATTGTCAATCGGGTTTCACCTACGCGGATCGGATCAATGTGTCGAGAATTTCGACATTCCACATTCCTATGCTAGTATTCTCGAACAACGAAACCCGGAATTTGAGCGTGGAAAATTACTGAAATCGATTCCACACCATCTAGCGACGATGATTCAGTGGATATTGTCTCCTCTTGATGTGTAACTACGACAATTGATATAATGTCCACAGAGTTGGTGCATCTGTTTAACAATCAGTATTCACATCACTGCGAAATTAAATTAACATAAAACCAGGTGCGCTGCGACTGTAGGGGTATTCGAGAGGGGCAAATATTGGAATCCAAATACGTGGCTTGAAATTGTAAACGTGTGACGTTCTCCGGAATATTACGTCAGGGGCAGAAGACACAGAGTGGCGTCACGTAGATTGTTGTAAATTTTTTGATACACTTAACGGCGACCGTCAAGTATAAACTACAATCTTTTATTACAGCTATTGGAGCCGCAGCAGCGAGTCTTCATCATCACCACGGAGTTCATTGTACAGCTTTCGTGTGCGATAACCATGGCGTGGAATAGCGAGAACCTATCCTAAGGACGAATTTCGAGGATGGAGATGGCACAGTGGACGAAGTGTGCGGGACATGAGGAATTGCATCCGAATATTCGATTCATCATATTGTGAACGTGCGAATAGTGCTAAGACCTGCGAAGTGTACTCATGTAAAAAACACGCGATACATGGAATCTGGTGAAAATGTCCAGAGCGAGCAGTTTTTATCTCGGAAGAAAAGAAAGACCGAAGGAGGTTCGTGTGGTTGAGGGAAAAGGATTCGGACGAAAGGGTCGGTGCTTTTTCTGCAAGTCAGATAGCTGAACACTGATACTCAAAGAAGTAAGGCAGGGATAGAGATGAAAACTCTAGCTTAGAAAAAAAATATAGATATATGTGACTGAAACAAAACACATAAATTTTTGACGATGTTACGTGTATGAAGCCTTGAATAAAAGTATGTATCAATTATGACGTTTCTGTGAAGCCCCTTGCAAGTACCCCATTCTAGGATCCTCGAACTGGTTACATTTTTTGCTTACTTCTCCTCTCGAGATTCTGTTGTTCATTCCTCTTCTGATAATTTTTGGTACGGGCTACATATAAAGCACCATACTACGTAGCTGGAATCGTTCAGGATTGTAGAGGATATTCTCACAAATTTCGTTGCGTCTTCGCTGCTATTGGTTTGACGGAGTTCTACCTGTGTGTTCCATGAGACCTAAAATCCAATTCGTGGCAAACAGGTCCTGCAAGTCATTTGACGTGGAAATCACCGGAAAGAGGCAGCTCACCCGGTTGAGGGTTTTCACTTTTTTTGGACTGAATTGGAGAAAGCTCAGATAAATTCATTTGTACCCTAAAACAATGTAGATTTGCGAGAGGAATTAATCGGGCGCAGTCCCAATGTCCTGCGAGCGACAAGTGAGAAGATAAAGCCAAAAAACGAATTGTTCATTTGGTCATTTTCCTGCTGCTGCAATTTTGTTCGTAATTTCTCTTCCGCTGGTCCTGCGCTTATGATGATGTGTTTTCTGAGTTCCTGGGGGTCGGATCACTCTGGAGATGGTCATACAAATCGATTTCAAGACGACAAATTTTCGGCTCCGAAATTGAGCAAAAAAGCAAGGCTAACCCCTATGGATTTTTGGCCAAAATTTCGACGACTTTGAAAAGTGCTGCAATAAAATCTTTCAGGCCCTATCTCGACGTAATTTTGCGAGAGGAATCGATTAAGCGCAGTCCCAATACGCTGCGAGCGATAGCTTAAAAGTTACAGCCGAAAATCTTATGATTTTTATCGTCATTTCTTTGCTGCTGGTCCTACGCTTATTTTAATGTGTTTTTCGAGTTCCTTGGGGTCGAATTACTCTAGAGATGGTCATACAAATCGATTTCAAGACGACAAATTTCCGGCTCCGTAATTGGGCAAAAAAGCAAGGCTAACCCCTTTGGATTTTTAGCCAAAATTTCGACGACTTTGAAAAGTGCTGCAATAAAATCTTTCAGGCCTCATTCCGACGTAATTTTGCGAGAGGAATCGATTAAGCGCAGTCCTAATACGCTGCGAGCGATAGCTCAAAAGTTACAGCCGAAAAACTTATGATTTTTATCGTCATTTCTTTGCTGCTGGTCCTATGCTTATTTTGATGTGTTTTTTGAGTTCCTGGGGGTCGAATTACTCTAGAGATGGTCATACAAATCGATTTCAAGACGACAAATTTCCGGCTCCGTAATTGGGCAAAAAAGCAAGGCTAACCCCTTTGGATTTTTAGCCAAAATTTCGACGACTTTGAAAAGTGGTGCGATAAAATCTTTCAGGCCCTATTCCGACGTAATTTTGCGAGAGGAATCGATTAAGCGCAGTCCCAATACGCTGCGAGCGATAGCTTGAAAGTTACAGCCGAAAAACTTATGATTTTTATCGTCATTTCTTTGCTGCTGGTCCTACGCTTATTTTAATGTGTTTTTTGAGTTCCTGGGGGTCGAATTACTCTGGAGATGGTCATACAAATCGATTTCAAGACGAAAAATTTTCGGCTCCGAAATTGAGCAAAAAAGCAAGGCTAACCCCTTTGGATTTTTGGCCAAAATTTCGACGACTTTGAAAAGTGCTGCAATAAAATCTTACAGGCCCTATTTCGACGTAATTTTGCGAGAGGAATCGATTAAGCGCAGTCCCAATACGCTGCGAGCGATAGCTTAAAAGTTACAGCCGAAAAACTTATGATTTTTATCGTCATTTCTTTGCTGCTGGTCCTACGCTTATTTTAATGTGTTTTTCGAGTTCCTTGGGGTCGAATTACTCGAGAGATGGTCATACAAATCGATTTCAAGACGACAAATTTCCGGCTCCGTAATTGGGCAGAAAAGCAAGGCTGACCCCTTTGGATTTTTAGCCAAAATTTCGACGACTTTGAAAAGTGCTGCAATAGAATCTTTCAGGCCCTATTCCGACGTAATTTTGCGAGAGGAATCGATTCAGCGCAGTCCTAATACGCTGCGAGCGATAGCTCAAAAGTTACAGCCGAAAAACTTATGATTTTTATCGTCATTTCTTTGCTGCTGGTCCTATGCTTATTTTGATGTGTTTTTTGAGTTCCTGGGGGTCGAATTACTCTAGAGATGGTCATACAAATCGATTTCAAGACGACAAATTTTCGGCCCCGAAATTGAGCAAAAAAGCAAGGCTAACCCCTTTGGATTTTTGGCCAAAATTTCGACGACTTTGAAAAGTGCTGCAATAAAATCTTTCAGGCCCCATTCCGACGTAATTTTGCGAGAGGAATCGATTAAGCGCAGTCCCAATACGCTGCGAGCGATAGCTTAAAAGTTACAGCCGAAAAACTCATGATTTTCATCGTCATTTCTTTGCTGCCGGTCCTACGCTTATTTTGATGTGTTTTTTGAGTTCCTGGGGGTCGAATTACTCAAGAGATGGTCATACAAATCGATTTCAAGACGACAAATTTTCGGCTCCGAAATTGGGCAAAAAAGCAAGGCTAACCCCTTTGGATTTTTGGCCAAAATTTCGACGACTTTGAAAAGTGCTGCAATAAAATCTTTCAGGCCCTATTCCGACGTAATTTTGCGAGAGGAATCGATTAAGCGCAGTCCCAATACGCTGCGAGCGATAGCTTAAAAGTTACAGCCGAAAAACTCATGATTTTCATCGCCATTTCTTTGCTGCTGGTCCTACGCTTATTTTAATGTGTTTTTTGAGTTCCTAGGGGTCGAATTACTCTAGAGATGGTCATACAAATCGATTTCAAGACGACAAATTTTCGGCTCTGAAATTGAGCAAAAAAGCAAGGCTACCCCCTTTGGATTTTTAGCCAAAATTTCGACGACTCTGAAAAGTGCTGCAATAAAATCTTTCAGGCCCTATTCCGACGTAATTCCGCGAGAGGAATCGATTAAGCGCAGTCCCAATACGCTGCGAGCGATAGCTCAAAAGTTACAGCCGAAAAACTTATGATTTTTATCGTCATTTCTTTGCTGCTGGTCCTATGCTTATTTTGATGTGTTTTTTGAGTTACTTGGGGTCGAATTACTCTAGAGATGGTCATACAAATCGATTTCAAGACGACAAATTTCCGGCTTCGTAATTGGGCAAAAAAGCAAGGCTAACCCCTTTGGATTTTCAGCCAAAATTTCGACGACTTTGAAAAGTGCTGCAATTAAATCTTTCAGGCCCTATTCCGACGTAATTTTGCGAGAGGAATCGATTAAGCGCAGTCCTAATACGCTGCGAGCGATAGCTCAAAAGTAACAGCCGAAAAACTTATGATTTTTATCGTCATTTCTTTGCTGCTGGTCCTAAGCTTATTTTGATGTGTTTTTTGAGTTCCTTGGGGTCGAATTACTCTAGGGATGGTCATACGAATCGATTTCAAGACGACAAATTTTCGGCTCCGAAATTGAGCAAAAAAGCAAGGCTGACCCCTTTGGATTTTTGGCCAAAATTTCGACGACTTTGAAAAGTGCTGCAATAAAATCTTTCAGGCCCCATTTCGACGTAATTTTGCGAGAGGAATCGATTAAGCGCAGTCCCACTACGCTGCGAGCGATAGCTTAAAAGTTACAGCCGAAAAACTCATGATTTTCATCGCCATTTCTTTGCTGCTGGTCCTACGCTTATTTTAATGTGTTTTTTGAGTTCCTGGGGGTCGAATTACTCTAGAGATGGTCATACAAATCGATTTCAAGACGACAAATTTTCGGCTTCGAAATTGAGCAAAAAAGCAAGGCTAACCCCTTTGGATTTTTGGCCAAAATTTCGACGACTTTGAAAAGTGCTGCAATGAAATCTTTCAGGCCCTATTTCGACGTAATTTCGCGAGAGAAATCGATTAAGCGCAGTCCTAATACGCTGCGAGCGATAGCTCAAAAGTTACAGCCGAAAAACTTATGATTTTTATCGTCATTTCTTTGCCGCTGGTCCTATGCTTATTTTGATGTGTTTTTTGAGTTCCTTGGGGTCGAATTACTCTGGAGATGGTCATACAAATCGATTTCAAGACGACAAATTTTCGGCTCCGAAATTGAGCAAAAAAGCAAGGCTAACCCCTTTGGATTTTTGGCCAAAAGTTCGACGACTTTGAAAAGTGCTGCAATAAAATCTTTCAGGCCCTATTCCGACGTAATTTTGCGAGAGGAATCGATTAAGCGCAGTCCCAATACGCTGCGAGCGATAGCTTGAAAGTTACAGCCGAAAAACTCATGATTTTCATCGCCATTTCTTTGCTGCTGGTCCTACGCTCATTTTAATGTGTTTTTTGAGTTCCTGGGGGTCGAATTACTCTAGAGATGGTCATTTAAATCGATTTCAGGACGACAAATTTTCGGCTCCGAAATTGAGCAAAAAAGCAAGGCTAACCCCTTTGGATTTTTGGCCAAAATTTTGACGACTTTGAAAAGTGCTGCAATAAAATCTTTCAGGCCCCATTTCGACGTAATTTTGCGAGAGGAATCGATTAAGCGCAGTCCCAATACGCTGCGAGCGATAGCTCAAAAGTTACAGCCGAAAAACTCATGATTTTCATCGCCATTTCTTTGCTGCTGGTCCTACGCTTATTTTAATGTGTTTTTTGAGTTCCTGGGGGTCGAATTACTCTAGAGATGGTCATACAAATCGATTTCAAGACGACAAATTTTCGGCTCCGAAATTGAGCAAAAAAGCAAGGCTAACCCCTTTGGATTTTTGGCCGAAATTTCGACGACTTTGAAAAGTGCTGCAATAAAATCTTTCAGGCCCTATTCCGACGTAATTTTGCGAGAGGAATCGATTAAGCGCAGTCCCACTACGCTGCGAGCGATAGCTTAAAAGTTACAGCCGAAAAACTCATGATTTTCATCGCCATTTCTTTGCTGCTGGTCCTACGCTTATTTTAATGTGTTTTTTGAGTTCCTGGGGGTCGAATTACTCTAGAGATGGTCATACAAATCGATTTCAAGACGACAAATTTTCGGCTCCGAAATTGAGCAAAAAAGCAAGACTAACCCCTTTGGATTTTTGGCCAAAATTTCGACGACTTTGAAAAGTGCTGCAATAAAATTTTTCAGGCCCTATTCCGACGTAATTTTGCGAGAGGAATCGATTAAGCGCAGTCCCAATACGCTGCGAGCGATAGCTTGAAAGTTACAGCCGAAAAACTTATGATTTTTATCGTCATTTCTTTGCTGCTGGTCCTACGCTTATTTTAATGTGTTTTTTGAGTTCCTGGGGGTCGAATTACTCTGGAGATGGTCATACAAATCGATTTCAAGACGAAAAATTTTCGGCTCCGAAATTGAGCAAAAAAGCAAGGCTAACCCCTTTGGATTTTTGGCCAAAATTTCGACGACTTTGAAAAGTGCTGCAATAAAATCTTTCAGGCCCTATTTCGACGTAATTTTGCGAGAGGAATCGATTAAGCGCAGTCCCAATACGCTGCGAGCGATAGCTTAAAAGTTACAGCCGAAAAACTTATGATTTTTATCGTCATTTCTTTGCTGCTGGTCCTACGCTTATTTTAATGTGTTTTTCGAGTTCCTTGGGGTCGAATTACTCTAGAGATGGTCATACAAATCGATTTCAAGACGACAAATTTCCGGCTCCGTAATTGGGCAGAAAAGCAAGGCTAACCCCTTTGGATTTTTAGCCAAAATTTCGACGACTTTGAAAAGTGCTGCAATAGAATCTTTCAGGCCCTATTCCGACGTAATTTTGCGAGAGGAATCGATTCAGCGCAGTCCTAATACGCTGCGAGCGATAGCTCAAAAGTTACAGCCGAAAAACTTATGATTTTTATCGTCATTTCTTTGCTGCTGGTCCTATGCTTATTTTGATGTGTTTTTTGAGTTCCTGGGGGTCGAATTACTCTAGAGATGGTCATACAAATCGATTTCAAGACGACAAATTTTCGGCCCCGAAATTGAGCAAAAAAGCAAGGCTAACCCCTTTGGATTTTTGGCCAAAATTTCGACGACTTTGAAAAGTGCTGCAATAAAATCTTTCAGGCCCCATTCCGACGTAATTTTGCGAGAGGAATCGATTAAGCGCAGTCCCAATACGCTGCGAGCGATAGCTTAAAAGTTACAGCCGAAAAACTCATGATTTTCATCGTCATTTCTTTGCTGCCGGTCCTACGCTTATTTTGATGTGTTTTTTGAGTTCCTGGGGGTCGAATTACTCTAGAGATGGTCATACAAATCGATTTCAAGACGACAAATTTTCGGCTCCGAAATTGGGCAAAAAAGCAAGGCTAACCCCTTTGGATTTTTGGCCAAAATTTCGACGACTTTGAAAAGTGCTGCAATAAAATCTTTCAGGCCCTATTCCGACGTAATTTTGCGAGAGGAATCGATTAAGCGCAGTCCCAATACGCTGCGAGCGATAGCTTAAAAGTTACAGCCGAAAAACTCATGATTTTCATCGCCATTTCTTTGCTGCTGGTCCTACGCTTATTTTAATGTGTTTTTTGAGTTCCTAGGGGTCGAATTACTCTAGAGATGGTCATACAAATCGATTTCAAGACGACAAATTTTCGGCTCTGAAATTGAGCAAAAAAGCAAGGCTACCCCCTTTGGATTTTTAGCCAAAATTTCGACGACTTTGAAAAGTGCTGCGATAGAATCTTTTAGGCCCTATTCCGACGTAATTTTGCGAGAGGAATCGATTAAGCGCAGTCCCAATACGCTGCGAGCGATAGCTTAAAAGTTACAGCCGAAAAACTTATGATTTTTATCGTCATTTCTTTGCTGCTGGTCCTATGCTTATTTTGATGTGTTTTTTGAGTTCCTTGGGGTCGAATTACTCTGGAGATGGTCATACAAATCGATTTCAATACGACAAATTTCCGGCTCCGAAATCGGGCAAAAAAGCAAGGCTAACCTCTTTGGATTTTTGGCCAAAATTTCGACGACTCTGAAAAGTGCTGCAATAAAATCTTTCAGGCCCTATTCCGACGTAATTCCGCGAGAGGAATCGATTAAGCGCAGTCCCAATACGCTGCGAGCGATAGCTCAAAAGTTACAGCCGAAAAACTTATGATTTTTATCGTCATTTCTTTGCTGCTGGTCCTAAGCTTATTTTGATGTGTTTTTTGAGTTACTTGGGGTCGAATTACTCTAGAGATGGTCATACAAATCGATTTCAAGACGACAAATTTCCGGCTTCGTAATTGGGCAAAAAAGCAAGGCTAACCCCTTTGGATTTTCAGCCAAAATTTCGACGACTTTGAAAAGTGCTGCAATTAAATCTTTCAGGCCCTATTCCGACGTAATTTTGCGAGAGGAATCGATTAAGCGCAGTCCTAATACGCTGCGAGCGATAGCTCAAAAGTAACAGCCGAAAAACTTATGATTTTTATCGTCATTTCTTTGCTGCTGGTCCTAAGCTTATTTTGATGTGTTTTTTGAGTTCCTTGGGGTCGAATTACTCTAGGGATGGTCATACAAATCGATTTCAAGACGACAAATTTTCGGCTCCGAAATTGAGCAAAAAAGCAAGGCTGACCCCTTTGGATTTTTGGCCAAAATTTCGACGACTTTGAAAAGTGCTGCAATAAAATCTTTCAGGCCCCATTTCGACGTAATTTTGCGAGAGGAATCGATTAAGCGCAGTCCCACTACGCTGCGAGCGATAGCTTAAAAGTTACAGCCGAAAAACTCATGATTTTCATCGCCATTTCTTTGCTGCTGGTCCTACGCTTATTTTAATGTGTTTTTTGAGTTCCTGGGGGTCGAATTACTCTAGAGATGGTCATACAAATCGATTTCAAGACGACAAATTTTCGGCTTCGAAATTGAGCAAAAAAGCAAGGCTAACCCCTTTGGATTTTTGGCCAAAATTTCGACGACTTTGAAAAGTGCTGCAATGAAATCTTTCAGGCCCTATTTCGACGTAATTTCGCGAGAGAAATCGATTAAGCGCAGTCCTAATACGCTGCGAGCGATAGCTCAAAAGTTACAGCCGAAAAACTTATGATTTTTATCGTCATTTCTTTGCCGCTGGTCCTATGCTTATTTTGATGTGTTTTTTGAGTTCCTTGGGGTCGAATTACTCTGGAGATGGTCATACAAATCGATTTTAAGACGACAAATTTTCGGCTCCGAAATTGAGCAAAAAAGCAAGGCTAACCCCTTTGGATTTTTGGCCAAAAGTTCGACGACTTTGAAAAGTGCTGCAATAAAATCTTTCAGGCCCTATTCCGACGTAATTTTGCGAGAGGAATCGATTAAGCGCAGTCCCAATACGCTGCGAGCGATAGCTTGAAAGTTACAGCCGAAAAACTCATGATTTTCATCGCCATTTCTTTGCTGCTGGTCCTACGCTCATTTTAATGTGTTTTTTGAGTTCCTGGGGGTCGAATTACTCTAGAGATGGTCATTTAAATCGATTTCAGGACGACAAATTTTCGGCTCCGAAATTGAGCAAAAAAGCAAGGCTAACCCCTTTGGATTTTTGGCCAAAATTTTGACGACTTTGAAAAGTGCTGCAATAAAATCTTTCAGGCCCTATTCCGACGTAATTTTGCGAGAGGAATCGATTAAGCGCAGTCCCACTACGCTGCGAGCGATAGCTTAAAAGTTACAGCCGAAAAACTCATGATTTTCATCGCCATTTCTTTGCTGCTGGTCCTACGCTTATTTTAATGTGTTTTTTGAGTTCCTGGGGGTCGAATTACTCTAGAGATGGTCATACAAATCGATTTCAAGACGACAAATTTTCGGCTCCGAAATTGAGCAAAAAAGCAAGACTAACCCCTTTGGATTTTTGGCCAAAATTTCGACGACTTTGAAAAGTGCTGCAATAAAATTTTTCAGGCCCTATTCCGACGTAATTTTGCGAGAGGAATCGATTAAGCACAGTCCCAATACGCTGCGAGCGATAGCTTGAAAGTTACAGCCGAAAAACTTATGATTTTTATCGTCATTTCTTTGCTGCTGGTCCTACGCTTATTTTAATGTGTTTTTTGAGTTCCTGGGGGTCGAATTACTCTGGAGATGGTCATACAAATCGATTTCAAGACGAAAAATTTTCGGCTCCGAAATTGAGCAAAAAAGCAAGGCTAACCCCTTTGGATTTTTGGCCGAAATTTCGACGACTTTGAAAAGTGCTGCAATAAAATCTTTCAGGCCCTATTTCGACGTAATTTTGCGAGAGGAATCGATTAAGCGCAGTCCCAATACGCTGCGAGCGATAGCTTAAAAGTTACAGCCGAAAAACTTATGATTTTTATCGTCATTTCTTTGCTGCTGGTCCTACGCTTATTTTAATGTGTTTTTCGAGTTCCTTGGGGTCGAATTACTCTAGAGATGGTCATACAAATCGATTTCAAGACGACAAATTTCCGGCTCCGTAATTGGGCAGAAAAGCAAGGCTAACCCCTTTGGATTTTTAGCCAAAATTTCGACGACTTTGAAAAGTGCTGCAATAGAATCTTTCAGGCCCTATTCCGACGTAATTTTGCGAGAGGAATCGATTCAGCGCAGTCCTAATACGCTGCGAGCGATAGCTCAAAAGTTACAGCCGAAAAACTTATGATTTTTATCGTCATTTCTTTGCTGCTGGTCCTATGCTTATTTTGATGTGTTTTTTGAGTTCCTGGGGGTCGAATTACTCTAGAGATGGTCATACAAATCGATTTCAAGACGACAAATTTTCGGCCCCGAAATTGAGCAAAAAAGCAAGGCTAACCCCTTTGGATTTTTGGCCAAAATTTCGACGACTTTGAAAAGTGCTGCAATAAAATCTTTCAGGCCCCATTCCGACGTAATTTTGCGAGAGGAATCGATTAAGCGCAGTCCCAATACGCTGCGAGCGATAGCTTAAAAGTTACAGCCGAAAAACTCATGATTTTCATCGTCATTTCTTTGCTGCCGGTCCTACGCTTATTTTGATGTGTTTTTTGAGTTCCTGGGGGTCGAATTACTCTAGAGATGGTCATACAAATCGATTTCAAGACGACAAATTTTCGGCTCCGAAATTGGGCAAAAAAGCAAGGCTAACCCCTTTGGATTTTTGGCCAAAATTTCGACGACTTTGAAAAGTGCTGCAATAAAATCTTTCAGGCCCTATTCCGACGTAATTTTGCGAGAGGAATCGATTAAGCGCAGTCCCAATACGCTGCGAGCGATAGCTTAAAAGTTACAGCCGAAAAACTCATGATTTTCATCGCCATTTCTTTGCTGCTGGTCCTACGCTTATTTCAATGTGTTTTTTGAGTTCCTAGGGGTCGAATTACTCTAGAGATGGTCATACAAATCGATTTCAAGACGACAAATTTTCGGCTCTGAAATTGAGCAAAAAAGCAAGGCTACCCCCTTTGGATTTTTAGCCAAAATTTCGACGACTTTGAAAAGTGCTGCGATAGAATCTTTTAGGCCCTAATCCGACGTAATTTTGCGAGAGGAATCGATTAAGCGCAGTCCCAATACGCTGCGAGCGATAGCTTAAAAGTTACAGCTGAAAAACTTATGATTTTTATCGTCATTTCTTTGCTGCTGGTCCTATGCTTATTTTGATGTGTTTTTTGAGTTCCTTGGGGTCGAATTACTCTGGAGATGGTCATACAAATCGATTTCAATACGACAAATTTCCGGCTCCGAAATCGGGCAAAAAAGCAAGGCTAACCTCTTTGGATTTTTGGCCAAAATTTCGACGACTCTGAAAAGTGCTGCAATAAAATCTTTCAGGCCCTATTCCGACGTAATTCCGCGAGAGGAATCGATTAAGCGCAGTCCCAATACGCTGCGAGCGATAGCTCAAAAGTTACAGCCGAAAAACTTATGATTTTTATCGTCATTTCTTTGCTGCTGGTCCTAAGCTTATTTTGATGTGTTTTTTGAGTTACTTGGGGTCGAATTACTCTAGAGATGGTCATACAAAAAGATTTCAAGACGACAAATTTCCGGCTTCGTAATTGGGCAAAAAAGCAAGGCTAACCCCTTTGGATTTTCAGCCAAAATTTCGACGACTTTGAAAAGTGCTGCAATTAAATCTTTCAGGCCCTATTCCGACGTAATTTTGCGAGAGGAATCGATTAAGCGCAGTCCTAATACGCTGCGAGCGATAGCTCAAAAGTAACAGCCGAAAAACTTATGATTTTTATCGTCATTTCTTTGCTGCTGGTCCTAAGCTTATTTTGATGTGTTTTTTGAGTTCCTTGGGGTCGAATTACTCTAGGGATGGTCATACAAATCGATTTCAAGACGACAAATTTTCGGCTCCGAAATTGAGCAAAAAAGCAAGGCTGACCCCTTTGGATTTTTGGCCAAAATTTCGACGACTTTGGAAAGTGCTGCAATAAAATCTTTCAGGCCCCATTTCGACGTAATTTTGCGAGAGGAATCGATTAAGCGCAGTCCCACTACGCTGCGAGCGATAGCTTAAAAGTTACAGCCGAAAAACTCATGATTTTCATCGCCATTTCTTTGCTGCTGGTCCTACGCTTATTTTAATGTGTTTTTTGAGTTCCTGGGGGTCGAATTACTCTAGAGATGGTCATACAAATCGATTTCAAGACGACAAATTTTCGGCTTCGAAATTGAGCAAAAAAGCAAGGCTAACCCCTTTGGATTTTTGGCCAAAATTTCGACGACTTTGAAAAGTGCTGCAATGAAATCTTTCAGGCCCTATTTCAACGTAATTTCGCGAGAGAAATCGATTAAGCGCAGTCCTAATACGCTGCGAGCGATAGCTCAAAAGTTACAGCCGAAAAACTTATGATTTTTATCGTCATTTCTTTGCCGCTGGTCCTATGCTTATTTTGATGTGTTTTTTGAGTTCCTTGGGGTCGAATTACTCTGGAGATGGTCATACAAATCGATTTCAAGACGACAAATTTTCGGCTCCGAAATTGAGCAAAAAAGCAAGGCTAACCCCTTTGGATTTTTGGCCAAAAGTTCGACGACTTTGAAAAGTGCTGCAATAAAATCTTTCAGGCCCTATTCCGACGTAATTTTGCGAGAGGAATCGATTAAGCGCAGTCCCAATACGCTGCGAGCGATAGCTTGAAAGTTACAGCCGAAAAACTCATGATTTTCATCGCCATTTCTTTGCTGCTGGTCCTACGCTCATTTTAATGTGTTTTTTGAGTTCCTGGGGGTCGAATTACTCTAGAGATGGTCATTTAAATCGATTTCAGGACGACAAATTTTCGGCTCCGAAATTGAGCAAAAAAGCAAGGCTAACCCCTTTGGATTTTTGGCCAAAATTTTGACGACTTTGAAAAGTGCTGCAATAAAATCTTTCAGGCCCCATTTCGACGTAATTTTGCGAGAGGAATCGATTAAGCGCAGTCCCAATACGCTGCGAGCGATAGCTCAAAAGTTACAGCCGAAAAACTCATGATTTTCATCGCCATTTCTTTGCTGCTGGTCCTACGCTTATTTTAATGTGTTTTTTGAGTTCCTGGGGGTCGAATTACTCTAGAGATGGTCATACAAATCGATTTCAAGACGACAAATTTTCGGCTCCGAAATTGAGCAAAAAAGCAAGGCTAACCCCTTTGGATTTTTGGCCGAAATTTCGACGACTTTGAAAAGTGCTGCAATAAAATCTTTCAGGCCCTATTCCGACGTAATTTTGCGAGAGGAATCGATTAAGCGCAGTCCTAATACGCTGCGAGCGATAGCTCAAAAGTAACAGCCGAAAAACTTATGATTTTTATCGTCATTTCTTTGCTGCTGGTCCTAAGCTTATTTTGATGTGTTTTTTGAGTTCCTTGGGGTCGAATTACTCTAGGGATGGTCATACAAATCGATTTCAAGACGACAAATTTTCGGCTCCGAAATTGAGCAAAAAAGCAAGGCTGACCCCTTTGGATTTTTGGCCAAAATTTCGACGACTTTGAAAAGTGCTGCAATAAAATCTTTCAGGCCCCATTTCGACGTAATTTTGCGAGAGGAATCGATTAAGCGCAGTCCCACTACGCTGCGAGCGATAGCTTAAAAGTTACAGCCGAAAAACTCATGATTTTCATCGCCATTTCTTTGCTGCTGGTCCTACGCTTATTTTAATGTGTTTTTTGAGTTCCTGGGGGTCGAATTACTCTAGAGATGGTCATACAAATCGATTTCAAGACGACAAATTTTCGGCTTCGAAATTGAGCAAAAAAGCAAGGCTAACCCCTTTGGATTTTTGGCCAAAATTTCGACGACTTTGAAAAGTGCTGCAATGAAATCTTTCAGGCCCTATTTCGACGTAATTTCGCGAGAGAAATCGATTAAGCGCAGTCCTAATACGCTGCGAGCGATAGCTCAAAAGTTACAGCCGAAAAACTTATGATTTTTATCGTCATTTCTTTGCCGCTGGTCCTATGCTTATTTTGATGTGTTTTTTGAGTTCCTTGGGGTCGAATTACTCTGGAGATGGTCATACAAATCGATTTCAAGACGACAAATTTTCGGCTCCGAAATTGAGCAAAAAAGCAAGGCTAACCCCTTTGGATTTTTGGCCAAAAGTTCGACGACTTTGAAAAGTGCTGCAATAAAATCTTTCAGGCCCTATTCCGACGTAATTTTGCGAGAGGAATCGATTAAGCGCAGTCCCAATACGCTGCGAGCGATAGCTTGAAAGTTACAGCCGAAAAACTCATGATTTTCATCGCCATTTCTTTGCTGCTGGTCCTACGCTCATTTTAATGTGTTTTTCTAGTTCCTGGGGGTCGAATTACTCTAGAGATGGTCATTTAAATCGATTTCAGGACGACAAATTTTCGGCTCCGAAATTGAGCAAAAAAGCAAGGCTAACCCCTTTGGATTTTTGGCCAAAATTTTGACGACTTTGAAAAGTGCTGCAATAAAATCTTTCAGGCCCCATTTCGACGTAATTTTGCGAGAGGAATCGATTAAGCGCAGTCCCAATACGCTGCGAGCGATAGCTCAAAAGTTACAGCCGAAAAACTCATGATTTTCATCGCCATTTCTTTGCTGCTGGTCCTACGCTTATTTTAATGTGTTTTTTGAGTTCCTGGGGGTCGAATTACTCTAGAGATGGTCATACAAATCGATTTCAAGACGACAAATTTTCGGCTCCGAAATTGAGCAAAAAAGCAAGGCTAACCCCTTTGGATTTTTGGCCGAAATTTCGACGACTTTGAAAAGTGCTGCAATAAAATCTTTCAGGCCCTATTCCGACGTAATTTTGCGAGAGAAATCGATTAAGCGCAGTCCCACTACGCTGCGAGCGATAGCTTAAAAGTTACAGCCGAAAAACTCATGATTTTCATCGCCATTTCTTTGCTGCTGGTCCTACGCTTATTTTAATGTGTTTTTTGAGTTCCTGGGGGTCGAATTACTCTAGAGATGGTCATACAAATCGATTTCAAGACGACAAATTTTCGGCTCCGAAATTGAGCAAAAAAGCAAGACTAACCCCTTTGGATTTTTGGCCAAAATTTCGACGACTTTGAAAAGTGCTGCAATAAAATTTTTCAGGCCCTATTCCGACGTAATTTTGCGAGAGGAATCGATTAAGCGCAGTCCCAATACGCTGCGAGCGATAGCTTGAAAGTTACAGCCGAAAAACTTATGATTTTTATCGTCATTTCTTTGCTGCTGGTCCTATGCTTATTTTGATGTGTTTTTTGAGTTCCTTGGGGTCGAATTACTCTGGAGATGGTCATACAAATCGATTTCAAGACGACAAATTTTCGGCTCCGAAATTGAGCAAAAAAGCAAGGCTAACCCCTTTGGATTTTTGGCCAAAATTTCGACGACTTTGAAAAGTGCTGCAATAAAATCTTTTAGGCCCCATTTCGACGTAATTTTGCGAGAGGAATCGATTAAGCGCAGTCCCAATACGCTGCGAGCGATAGCTTAAAAGTTACAGCCGAAAAACTCATGATTTTCATCGCCATTTCTTTGCTGCTGGTCCTACGCTCATTTTAATGTGTTTTTTGAGTTCCTGGGGGTCGAATTACTCTAGAGATGGTCATTTAAATCGATTTCAGGGCGACAAATTTTCGGCTCCGAAATTGAGCAAAAAAGCAAGGCTAACCCCTTTGGATTTTTGGCCAAAATTTTGACGACTTTGAGAAGTGCTGCAATAAAATCTTTCAGGCCCCATTTCGACGTAATTTTGCGACAGGAATCGATTAAGCGCAGTCCCAATACGCTGCGAGCGATAGCTCAAAAGTTACAGCCGAAAAACTCATGATTTTCATCGCCATTTCTTTGCTGCTGGTCCTACGCTCATTTTAATGTGTTTTTTGAGTTCCTGGGGGTCGAATTACTCTAGAGATGGTCATTTAAATCGATTTCAGGACGACAAATTTTCGGCTCCGAAATTGAGCAAAAAAGCAAGGCTAACCCCTTTGGATTTTTGGCCAAAATTTTGACGACTTCGAAAAACGCTGCAATAAAATCTTTCAGGCCCTATTCCGACGTAATTTTGCGAGAGGAATCGATCAAGTGCAGTCTCAATACGCTGCGAGCGATAGCTTAAAAGTTACAGCTGAAAAACTTATGATTTTTATCGTCATTTCTTTGCTGCTGGTCCTACGCTTATTTTAATGTGTTTTTCGAGTTCCTTGGGGTCGAATGACTCTAGAGATGGTCATACAAATCGATTTCAAGACGACAAATTTCCGGCTCCGTAATTGGGCAAAAAAGCAAGGCTAACCCCTTTGGATTTTTGGCCAAAATTTCGACGACTTTGAAAAGTGCTGCAATAAAATCTTTCAGGCCCCATTTCGACGTAATTTTGCGAGAGGAATCGATTAAGCGCAGTCCCAATACGCTGCGAGCGATAGCTCAAAAGTTACAGCCGAAAAACTCATGATTTTCATCGCCATTTCTTTGCTGCTGGTCCTACGCTTATTTTAATGTGTTTTTTGAGTTCCTGGGGGTCGAATTACTCTAGAGATGGTCATACAAATCGATTTCAAGACGACAAATTTTCGGCTCCGAAATTGAGCAAAAAAGCAAGGCTAACCCCTTTGGATTTTTGGCCGAAATTTCGACGACTTTGAAAAGTGCTGCAATAAAATCTTTCAGGCCCTATTCCGACGTAATTTTGCGAGAGGAATCGATTAAGCGCAGTCCCACTACGCTGCGAGCGATAGCTTAAAAGTTACAGCCGAAAAACTCATGATTTTCATCGCCATTTCTTTGCTGCTGGTCCTACGCTTATTTTAATGTGTTTTTTGAGTTCCTGGGGGTCGAATTACTCTAGAGATGGTCATACAAATCGATTTCAAGACGACAAATTTTCGGCTCCGAAATTGAGCAAAAAAGCAAGACTAACCCCTTTGGATTTTTGGCCAAAATTTCGACGACTTTGAAAAGTGCTGCAATAAAATTTTTCAGGCCCTATTCCGACGTAATTTTGCGAGAGGAATCGATTAAGCGCAGTCCCAATACGCTGCGAGCGATAGCTTGAAAGTTACAGCCGAAAAACTTATGATTTTTATCGTCATTTCTTTGCTGCTGGTCCTATGCTTATTTTGATGTGTTTTTTGAGTTCCTTGGGGTCGAATTACTCTGGAGATGGTCATACAAATCGATTTCAAGACGACAAATTTTCGGCTCCGAAATTGAGCAAAAAAGCAAGGCTAACCCCTTTGGATTTTTGGCCAAAATTTCGACGACTTTGAAAAGTGCTGCAATAAAATCTTTTAGGCCCCATTTCGACGTAATTTTGCGAGAGGAATCGATTAAGCGCAGTCCCAATACGCTGCGAGCGATAGCTTAAAAGTTACAGCCGAAAAACTCATGATTTTCATCGCCATTTCTTTGCTGCTGGTCCTACGCTCATTTTAATGTGTTTTTTGAGTTCCTGGGGGTCGAATTACTCTAGAGATGGTCATTTAAATCGATTTCAGGGCGACAAATTTTCGGCTCCGAAATTGAGCAAAAAAGCAAGGCTAACCCCTTTGGATTTTTGGCCAAAATTTTGACGACTTTGAGAAGTGCTGCAATAAAATCTTTCAGGCCCCATTTCGACGTAATTTTGCGACAGGAATCGATTAAGCGCAGTCCCAATACGCTGCGAGCGATAGCTCAAAAGTTACAGCCGAAAAACTCATGATTTTCATCGCCATTTCTTTGCTGCTGGTCCTACGCTCATTTTAATGTGTTTTTTGAGTTCCTGGGGGTCGAATTACTCTAGAGATGGTCATTTAAATCGATTTCAGGACGACAAATTTTCGGCTCCGAAATTGAGCAAAAAAGCAAGGCTAACCCCTTTGGATTTTTGGCCAAAATTTTGACGACTTCGAAAAACGCTGCAATAAAATCTTTCAGGCCCTATTCCGACGTAATTTTGCGAGAGGAATCGATCAAGTGCAGTCTCAATACGCTGCGAGCGATAGCTTAAAAGTTACAGCTGAAAAACTTATGATTTTTATCGTCATTTCTTTGCTGCTGGTCCTACGCTTATTTTAATGTGTTTTTCGAGTTCCTTGGGGTCGAATGACTCTAGAGATGGTCATACAAATCGATTTCAAGACGACAAATTTCCGGCTCCGTAATTGGGCAAAAAAGCAAGGCTAACCCCTTTGGATTTTTGGCCAAAATTTCGACGACTTTGAAAAGTGCTGCAATAAAATCTTTCAGGCCCCATTTCGACGTAATTTTGCGAGAGGAATCGATTAAGCGCAGTCCCACTACGCTGCGAGCGATAGCTTAAAAGTTACAGCCGAAAAACTCATGATTTTTATCGTCATTTCTTTGCTGCTGGTCCTAAGCTTATTTTGATGTGTTTTTTGAGTTCCTTGGGGTCGAATTACTCTAGGGATGGTCATACAAATCGATTTCAAGACGACAAATTTTCGGCTCCGAAATTGAGCAAAAAAGCAAGGCTGACCCCTTTGGATTTTTGGCCAAAATTTCGACGACTTTGAAAAGTGCTGCAATAAAATCTTTCAGGCCCCATTTCGACGTAATTTTGCGAGAGGAATCGATTAGGCGCAGTCCCACTACGCTGCGAGCAATAGCTTAAAAGTTACAGCCGAAAAACTCATGATTTTCATCGCCATTTCTTTGCTGCTGGTCCTACGCTTATTTTAATGTGTTTTTTGAGTTCCTGGGGGTCGAATTACTCTAGAGATGGTCATACAAATCGATTTCACGACGACAAATTTTCGGCTCCGAAATTGAGCAAAAAAGCAAGGCTAACCCCTTTGGATTTTTGGCCAAAATTTCGACGACTTTGAAAAGTGCTGCAATAAAATCATAAGGGCCCTATTTCGACGTAATTTCGCGAGAGAAAACGATTAAGCGCAGTCCTAATACGCTGCGAGCGATAGCTTAAAAGTTACAGCCGAAAAACTTATGATTTTTATCGTCATTTCTTTGCTGCTGGTCCTACGCTTATTTTAATGTGTTTTTCGAGTTCCTTGGGGTCGAATTACTCTAGAGATGGTCATACAAATCGATTTCAAGACGACAAATTTCCGGCTCCGTAATTGGGCAAAAAAGCAAGGCTAACCCCTTTGGATTTTTGGCCAAAATTTCGACGACTTTGAAAAGTGCTGCAATAAAATCTTTCAGGCCCTATTTCGACGTAATTTTGCGAGAGAAATCGATTAATCGCAGTCCTAATACGCTGCGAGCGATAGCTCAAAAGTTACAGCCGAAAAACTTATGATTTTTATCGTCATTTCTTTGCTGCTGGTCCTATGCTTATTTTGATGTGTTTTTTGAGTTCCTTGGGGTCGAATTACTCTAGAGATGGTCATACAAATCGATTTCAAGACGACAAATTTTCGGCTCCGAAATTGAGCAAAAAAGCAAGGCTAACCCCTTTGGATTTTTGGCCAAAATTTCGACGACTTTGAAAAGTGCTGCAATAAAATCTTTCAGGCCCTATTTCGACGTAATTTTGCGAGAGAAATCGATTAATCGCAGTCCTAATACGCTGCGAGCGATAGCTCAAAAGTTACAGCCGAAAAACTTATGATTTTTATCGTCATTTCTTTGCTGCTGGTCCTATGCTTATTTTGATGTGTTTTTTGAGTTCCTTGGGGTCGAATTACTCTAGAGATGGTCATACAAATCGATTTCAAGACGACAAATTTTCGGCTCCGAAATTGAGCAAAAAAGCAAGGCTAACCCCTTTGGATTTTTGGCCAAAATTTCGACGACTTTGAAAAGTGCTGCAATAAAATCTTTCAGGCCCCATTCCGACGTAATTTTGCGAGAGGAATCGATTAAGCGCAGTCCCAATACGCTGCGAGCGATAGCTTCAAAGTTACAGCCGAAAAACTCATGATTTCCATCGCCATTTCTTTGCTGCTGGTCCTACGCTCATTTTAATGTGTTTTTTGAGTTCCTGGGGGTCGAATTACTCTAGAGATGGTCATTTAAATCGATTTCAGGGCGACAAATTTTCGGCTCCGAAATTGAGCAAAAAAGCAAGGCTAACCCCTTTGGATTTTTGGCCAAAATTTTGACGACTTTGAAAAGTGCTGCAATAAAATCTTTCAGGCCCCATTTCGACGTAATTTTGCGAGAGGAATCGATTAAGCGCAGTCCCAATACGCTGCGAGCGATAGCTCAAAAGTTACAGCCGAAAAACTCATGATTTTCATCGCCATTTCTTTGCTGCTGGTCCTACGCTTATTTTAATGTTTTTTTTGAGTTCCTGGGGGTCGAATTACTCTAGAGATGGTCATACAAATCGATTTCAGGACGACAAATTTTCGGCTCCGAAATTGAGCAAAAAAGCAAGGCTAACCCCTTTGGATTTTTGGCCAAAATTTTGACGACTTTGAAAAGTGCTGCAATAAAATCTTTCAGGCCCTATTTCGACGTAATTTTGCGAGAGGAATCGATCAAGTGCAGTCTCAATACGCTGCGAGCGATAGCTTAAAAGTTACAGCTGAAAAACTTATGATTTTTATCGTCATTTCTTTGCTGCTGGTCCTACGCTTATTTTAATGTGTTTTTCGAGTTCCTTGGGGTCGAATTACTCTAGAGATGGTCATACAAATCGATTTCAAGACGACAAATTTCCGGCTCCGTAATTGGGCAAAAAAGCAAGGCTAACCCCTTTGGATTTTTGGCCAAAATTTCGACGACTTTGAAAAGTGCTGCAATAAAATCTTTCAGGCCCCATTTCGACGTAATTTTGCGAGAGGAATCGATTAGGCGCAGTCCCACTACGCTGCGAGCAATAGCTTAAAAGTTACAGCCGAAAAACTCATGATTCTCATCGCCATTTCTTTGCTGCTGGTCCTACGCTTATTTTAATGTGTTTTTTGAGTTCCTGGGGGTCGAATTACTCTAGAGATGGTCATACAAATCGATTTCAAGACGACAAATTTTCGGCTCCGAAATTGAGCAAAAAAGCAAGGCTAACCCCTTTGGATTTTTGGCCAAAATTTCGACGACTTTGAAAAGTGCTGCAATAAAATCTTTCAGGCCCTATTTCGACGTAATTTTGCGAGAGAAAACGATTAAGCGCAGTCCTAATACGCTGCGAGCGATAGCTCAAAAGTTACAGCCGAAAAACTTATGATTTTTATCGTCATTTCTTTGCTGCTGGTCCTATGCTTATTTTGATGTGTTTTTTGAGTTCCTTGGGGTCGAATTACTCTAGAGATGGTCATACAAATCGATTTCAAGACGACAAATTTTCGGCTCCGAAATTGAGCAAAAAAGCAAGGCTAACCCCTTTGGATTTTTGGCCAAAATTTCGACGACTTTGAAAAGTGCTGCAATAAAATCTTTCAGGCCCTATTCCGACGTAATTTTGCGAGAGGAATCGATTAAGCGCAGTCCCAAGACGCTGCGAGCGATAGCTTAAAAGTTACAGCCGAAAAACTCATGGTTTTCATCGCCATTTCTTTGCTGCTGGTCCTACGCTCATTTTAATGTGTTTTTTGAGTTCCTGGGGGTCGAATTACTCTAGAGATGGTCATTTAAATCGATTTCAGGACGACAAATTTTCGGCTCCGAAATTGAGCAAAAAAGCAAGGCTAACCCCTTTGGATTTTTGGCCAAAATTTTGACGACTTTGAAAAGTGCTGCAATAAAATCTTTCAGGCCCCATTTCGACGTAATTTTGCGAGAGGAATCGATTAAGCGCAGTCCCAATACGCTGCGAGCGATAGCTCAAAAGTTACAGCCGAAAAACTCATGATTTTCATCGCCATTTCTTTGCTGCTGGTCCTACGCTTATTTTAATGTTTTTTTTGAGTTCCTGGGGGTCGAATTACTCTAGAGATGGTCATACAAATCGATTTCACGACGACAAATTTTCGGCTCCGAAATTGAGCAAAAAAGCAAGGCTAACCCCTTTGGATTTTTGGCCAAAATTTTGACGACTTTGAAAAGTGCTGCAATAAAATCTTTCAGGCCCTATTCCGACGTAATTTTGCGAGAGGAATCGATTAGGCGCAGTCCCAATACGCTGCGAGCGATAGCTTAAAAGTTACAGCCGAAAAACTTATGATTTTTATCGTCATTTCTTTGCTGCTGGTCCTATGCTTATTTTGATGTGGTTTTTGAGTTCCTTGGGGTTGAATTACTCTAGAGATGGTCATACAAATCGATTTCAATACGACAAATTTCCGGCTCCGAAATTGGGCAAAAAAGCAAGGCTAACCTCTTTGGATTTTTGGCCAAAATTTCGACGACTTTGAAAAGTGCTGCAATAAAATCTTTCAGGCCCTATTCCGACGTAATTTTGCGAGAGGAATCGATTAAGCGCAGTCCCAATACGCTGCGAGCGATAGCTTAAAAGTTACAGCCGAAAAACTCATGATTTTCATCGCCATTTCTTTGCTGCTGGTCCTACGCTTATTTTAATGTGTTTTTTGAGTTCCTGGGGGTCGAATTACTCTAGAGATGGTCATACAAATCGATTTCAGGACGACAAATTTTCGGCTCCGAAATTGAGCAAAAAAGCAAGGCTAACCCCTTTGGATTTTTGGCCAAAATTTTGACGACTTTGAAAAGTGCTGCAATAAAATCTTTCAGGCCCTATTCCGACGTAATTTTGCGAGAGGAATCGATCAAGTGCAGTCTCAATACGCTGCGAGCGATAGCTTAAAAGTTACAGCCGAAAAACTTATGATTTTTATCGTCATTTCTTTGCTGCTGGTCCTACGCTTATTTTAATGTGTTTTTTGAGTTCCTTGGGGTCGAATTACTCTAGAGATGGTCATACAAATGGATTTCAATACGACAAATTTCCGGCTCCGAAATTGGGCAAAAAAGCAAGGCTAACCTCTTTGGATTTTTCGCCAAAATTTCGACGACTCTGAAAAGTGCTGCAATAAAATCTTTCAGGCCCTATTCGGACGTAATTTTGCGAGAGGAATCGATTAATCGCAGTCCCAATACGCTGCGAGCGATAGCTTAAAAGTTACAGCCGAAAAACTTATGATTTTTATCGTCATTTCTTTGCTGCTGGTCCTATGCTTATTTTGATGTGTTTTTTGAGTTCCTTGGGGTCGAATTACTCTAGAGATGGTCATACAAATCGATTTCAATACGACAAATTTCCGGCTCCGAAATTGGGCAAAAAAGCAAGGCTAACCTCTTTGGATTTTTGGCCAAAATTTCGACGACTTTGAAAAGTGCTGCAATAAAATCTTTCAGGCCCTATTCCGACGTAATTTTGCGAGAGGAATCGATTAAGCGCAGTCCCAATACGCTGCGAGCGATAGCTTAAAAGTTACAGCCGAAAAACTCATGATTTTCATCGCCATTTCTTTGCTGCTGGTCCTACGCTTATTTTAATGTGTTTTTTGAGTTCCTGGGGGTCGAATTACTCTAGAGATGGTCATACAAATCGATTTCAGGACGACAAATTTTCGGCTCCGAAATTGAGCAAAAAAGCAAGGCTAACCCCTTTGGATTTTTCGCCAAAATTTCGACGACTCTGAAAAGTGCTGCAATAAAATCTTTCGGGCCCTATTCGGACGTAATTTTGCGAGAGGAATCGATTAAGCGCAGTCCCAATACGCTGCGAGCGATAGCTTAAAAGTTACAGCCGAAAAACTTATGATTTTTATCGTCATTTCTTCGCTGCTGGTCCTATGCTTATTTTGATGTGTTTTTTGAGTTCCTTGGGGTCGAATTACTCCAGAGATGGTCATACAAATCGATTTCAAGACGACAAATTTTCGGCTCCGAAATTGGGCAAAAAAGCAAGGCTAACGCCTTCGGATTTTTGGCCAAAATTTCGACGACTTCGAAAAGTGCTGCAATTAAATCTTTCAGGCCCTATTCCGACGTAATTTTGCGAGAGGAATCGATTAAGCGCAGTCCCAATACGCTGCGAGCGATAGCTCAAAAGTTTCAGCCGAAAAACTCCTGATTTTCATCGTCATTTCTCTGCTGCTGGTCCTACGCTTATTTTGATGTGTTTTCTGAGTTTCTGCGGGTCGAATTACTCCAGAGATGGTCATACAAATCAATTCCAAGACGACAAATTTTCGGCTCCGAAATTGGGCAAAAAAGCAAGGCTAACCCCTTCGGATTTTTGGCGAAAATTTCGTGAACTTCGAAAAGTGCTGCAATAAAATCTCCCAAGCCCTATTCCGACGTATTTTTGCGAGATTAATTGATCGGGCGCAGTCTCAATACGCTGCGATCAAGTCATAAAAAGTTACAGCCGAAAAACTGAAAATTTTCATCGTCATTTTGCTGCTGTCGGTCGTACGCGGTTGATCATGTTTTTTTTTGAGTTCCCGGGGGTTCCCCTAGTCAAGAAAGGGTCATACAAATTGATTACAATTAAAAAACTTCCGAATTTCACGAAAAATTTGTGCTCATTCGAAAAATGCTGCCAACAATTCCTTGACACAATATAATGTCCTTTTCCGTTGGATTCTCCGTCAGACAGATCAATCGTTTGGAAGTTACAACAGAAAAACGCACTCATCTAGATGTGTACCGTAATCCTGAAATCTCCGGTACCGCTATGTCTCGTCGCTGTTGATTCTGGTGAGTCAACGCGCATCACTCGCTAAGTTGCGAAAAAAACTCGTCATCAATCGCAGTATAACTCAATATTTCAATGTTTTATTAACTCATATTTCACATACAATAGTATTATGCGTGAATGATCAAATATTGTATAAACAAAATTTACAAAATAAAGTACATTCAAGTCTTCACGACTAAAAGCTACTAATAGATCACATAGCTTCATATTTCTTTGCAACGGAGTACGTACCTCTGAACTCTCGTCTATTTTAGTGGTTTCATCCCGTTTCATACTTTATACTCTATCTCTTACATATGTATAAATATTATGCCAAGTATTAAATAAGATAGCTTTTTACTATATCACCTTATGCAGGGAGTTCCTTAGTACAGAACTAGATATTATTATACACTCATAGATTTCAAGTTCTATATTGTAAATATAAAATTATTATCTTTTATTCCTTTAAATACCACTGATAGTTGATATTATATCATATTTGTATAATTATGTATAATTACATTATATATTTCACAATACAATCATGATAATATACATATATAATGTTGATTTTCTCTCAAATTGATTTCCATCTTCATACCATACCATGCTCATTACAATAATATTTCTATAAAGCAACCGTGAAGATTACGAATACACCTATTTCATGTAATTCCATCTGAATCGGCGTTACCGGTTACCAAAGCAGGCATTTCTTTCAACATAACGATATATCGTTCAAATTAGTGATTCTTATGTACGACAGCACCTCCCGAAAGTTGGGCCAAACTTGCGACACATCGCGATTATTCGTCATAGTTTCAAGTTTCATTTATTCTCTTGATTACACTTCAACGTAACGAATGATTATTTTACCACCATTTCTCACCTAATTTCTAAAATTTACTACATACACTTTATACAGTTGGAAATCTGATGACCGATAACACTGATTTCATTCATATACTGTCTGAGGAAACTTCTTCTCTCTTGTTTGTCAATAGAATGCAACGTGTGTGCTTGTGTATGTCGTGTGTACATGTGTGTGATTTTGATTTTACCAAATGCACGCGCTTCTTGGTACGAATGGAACAAAAAAATTTATTGTTTATGTAGAAGTATACGGAAATCATCACCTGTTAACTATTTGTAAATAATAAGTCGTACCGCTGCCTAGATCTACAATCTCTGTGAATATAAATTCATATACATATTCACATATTCGACGTATAAACACTACAGTTATACATTTAATACGTAGTTGTATCATCATTAATATATATATATAGTACAGTCATTATAATAAATCTTACCTGTTATTATTTACAATAAATAGCATGTACAATTAATCACGAGATTATAGTATAATATGCAGTTGATAATGATGTTTGATTTCTGTATCTGTCACTGAGGTAAATGGTACTGCTTGCTGTTTTCTTATACTGTACGGAGCATTAAACATCATTTTTCACTTACTTTATTCAAGAGAATATATTTTCACCAATTCGACTTCATTACCCGCGACGTGAACTTGGTTTTGAAATAAACTGTTAAACATACATTTACAAGTAATATGGCATATGGTGTATTTTATATGTGCTTGGAATTTGATTGAAGAAAAAATAAATGGATAATATTAAAGAACACAAAAAAGCCACTCTTTAAAACATGCGTTTAGTTGAATACTGTTCTTCGTGGAAAAATCATTCCAACTGGATGCCGTGCATAAGTGGTTTTCACTAAGCCGTAAAAGTAACCGAAAATTTCAACTTTTTCACGTAATTGACTACCTAAATTTAGCTAAATGAACTGACTGGCAAACGGAAATATGGTTAAAAAGAATGCGGTTTAAGTGTGCCGTGACTCGCAAACACACGAGTGCGATTAAACGTTAGTTAAGGCTGTCCCTATATCTTGTGAACATTGCTTAGAATATTTTCTTTTCTTTTTCTCGTCATTGTGTTTTGTTTCGAATAATAAAAATCTTGGACCACTGTTTTCACAAGACATCATTCGTTAATTACACTAAATAGACATTAATCACTAAATAATCGTATTGTTTCTTATAAATATTTTCCTGCTGTTGGGAGTTGAGTTAAAAGTGTTACTAGTACATATTATAATCCTGTTAGAATAGTGTTAGAAATGTTTCGAATGCTCGGTTGATATGTCAACGCATTAAATTTGGATGTATGTGTGTGTGCGCACCCCACTGTACTGAAAAATAAAAGAAAACAAAATAAAAAAAAAAAATAGAGGCAAATGCGATGTACAGATTAATCGTCTATCTTATTTTTAAATTTACTTCAAATATTATTTAGTTATTTTGATTTACAATAAATACTCTAAGGCCCTTTTACGCACAATCATAACATTCTACGCAATATTTATAGTAATGCAAATACTTGAAACAAACTGTAATGTAAGAAGCCCCTGATCGGAGTCTCCAATATCATCTTAAAAATTATCACACACCTGTGTAACCTATTCGTCACAATCGTACAGATACCTCCAGCGAACTGAGTCGTTGATGCATGTGTGCTTACTGTGAAATAAGTATAGTATACCGTTATTCGGATAATTAGTAAATCAACCAAAAGTTCAATATTTTACGGAGAAGCTTACATCAGAAATATATAGGACATTACTGATACCTATGGTAAATGAGAATTCGTAACTACCAACGAAATTCAATTCGAAAAGTTATACGTAACGTTGGTTATCTCTACTTATTACAGTATGACTTTCGATCATTCTAATATGTATTGGTCATTAAGTAATTCCAACAGACTAACTAACGGATAGTATGATTGCTTATCCGTACCATTCACTATATTCGATGTTGAGGAAAAATACTGTAGCCGTACAGACGCCTAAATTTACGTTGCAAAATGTATTCCAAGCACATCAATATCTCTTTAAAAACTGTTTGAAAGAACCGACTTCGATGAAATTTTATGGGCATTACATTTTTTAAAAATTAACTTATTTCCCATTTATCGTATGAAAATTACAACATATGATGAAACCAGCCCGTTTTTAACAAAACATAATGAACATAACGTTTGTGCGGAGACCTTACTTTTGCAAATCAGGTGTAATAATTGATGAGAAGTGCATTAAATAATGACACTATTATTTACAATGGCATCAAATGCGTATCAATAATTAGCTCACATTAAACATGTAGGTCATTATACCCCAACTTGAATGAAAAATCTCTGAACGGAAGGATGATTACCAGCCAAGGTATTCCTTACTATTGTTAAAGACATAGTATGCCTCTGTTCTGATCTACTAAATTAGTTGAGTTTACAAGTTACTCGTCTAATATTTCACATAAGGTTTACACATTACTTTTGATTTATATTAGGCTAAAATGATTTTCCAGACTAATGCTAACGCAATATGTCGATCAAAACGTTTGTAACAAACATCGATTGTATTAGTAAAAAATGTGTGAAAATTAATAACTGCGTAACGAAAATGATGTATTTTTTAATTCGTTGTGTCACATATCATCCCATTCTATCGGTGCCTACTGTAGTACCTAATCACCGTATTTATTACACATATTGAATATGATAAGCAATGGAATAATGGTAATTACACGATATACGTACATATAGATGCCATTTTCTTGACACATTGAAAATCATACAAAATTACTTTGATATTTGCATTTCATTATTTATTGTCTGCCAGTGTTGATATAAGCAAAGAGCTATCTTCAAAGGAAATGAATTGTCGAAGATCAATTTATGATATTGTGAATACAACATGTTCATTAGAATCGAGGAATATATATTCTACTACATTCAATAGTGGCTCTTTATTGAGTTGAAAAAAAAATTGTTGCTCTTACTGTTTGTGCCTCAATAACGAATTTTCATATTAAGTACTTCCATAAATTGTGTCGAAAGTACTAATAGGAGAGCCCGACATATGTAAAAACATATGTAAGATATCATTGAAATATATCTATATCTACCAATAAATATAGGTGCCTATCATTCCTCAACTAGACAAGTATGAAAATTCTCAATATGAGGTTTCTCTCTGCTGAAGCACGAACTCTACTGTGAAAAAGAATTGTATGATCATTCAGTCTCGGTTTTTATGCATCGGTAGATGAAAGAAAAAATAAAACAAACAAAAGGTCAAGTGGAAATGTTTAAGTTCCATGAGAAATAGTCGAGTATAGAATTAGTACGGCTCCTTGCGTGTACGGAATGCGGAATAATGCAAACGAAGCTGTATAAACGGCAATCATTCCTTAACGTTCATAGAGAATCTGCGAGAGCCAATAACACCTGATTCTATGTAAAGCCCGCATATGTAACTCTTTGTCTCACTCAAGGGCCGAATAGCAAGTAAGTAGCAGGCTGTGTCTAATCTAACATAAAGCCTTTTTGGGATTCATGAGGAATCACATGCTTTCGCTTTCACTCGAGGATCCCCTACTGAAGGTAAGAATGATTGAACCTGTTCAAAATGTAACTCTGCAATAGATATATAATTAGAATATTTTGCTTGGTTTGTCAATTCTTTAATCTCAAAACTTTATCATGTAATTAACCCCAGACATAAAGGTATGACAGGGTCTAAGCGAGCCCTGTTCTTCTTTTACGTTTTTAGAAATTTCACTTCCACGACTTTAGCTTAGAATTGGCAACTTGAAATTTCGTGTCACTGACGGGAAAATTTTCTCTAGACTCTACATTTTCCACCGTTGTATTGAAATGTCGAGAAAGAATGATTAGAGACCAAACAGCAATAAGAAAATAACGACAAAGTCCGCTGGACCCTGACGTGTTTTTCATATATACAAAAGAAGAGTGTGTATGGCCAAAGTTAATATAAATGCGTGAAACTTTAGCCGGTTAGTAACAGTGCGCGTTTGAAAAATATACGCACACATACATATATACGTACATACGCATATACGTATTTTTTTTCAAACATATTTTTTCATTCTTTTTCATGTGTGTGTCTTTTTTTAAATGCGTACTGTTACTCGGTGACGAAAGTTTCACGCATATCATGAAGTATGTATATATATATATATATACATAAAATAAAAATACAGTAGTCAATTATAATAGTTGTAATTAGGTATACATCGTTACCATATTTCAGCAACATAATTTTATATGTTTCATGTATACTAAGTAAGAACTACTGCATTAAATGACAGTATTTTACTGAATTGCATAAAAATATTATTTTTTTAACATTATCGTGTGATTTAATATAACAGTTATATTATGCTAAAATGCGATTAAGTAAATACACACTATATACTTAATTCAAAATAAGTAAATTTACATATAATTACAAACAATTTTCAGGGTTTTTCACAGGCATAATAATTATACTATTGTTGTTGCTGTTGTTGTTGTTGTTGTCATAAAGCTAAGTTTTTACATATAAACAATGTACAAATTCATGAAGCACAATCAATATAGCTAAATTAACTACCAATTATAACCACAATAATAATAAAGAAACTAACAATGAAAATTATAAGTGGAAGAAAAATATCCAGAGACAAATATTTGCAGAAAACTAAATGATTCCAAGATACTAATATCACTGTGTTTTGACACTCATTAATTATTTCATTTTTTTAAATATTTTTTATGAGCATTCTTTACCTATTATGCAATCAGAATTCTCATTATATTAGGCAAGTATATATACAATTCTAGCTAATCCTTGATGCTGCTTATTAATTACATTTATAAATAATCGTTACAGATACACTACATACCATCCACTTTGTTTTTGAAAATTAGAGTTACCAACAGTCTCCATGCATCACCGGTTATGATGTTTTGCTTTTGCAGTCTCTGTTGACTTTGTATCTTTTCTTTTCTGTACTTTCTTAGAATCAGACTTGAGCGATCCTGTCGCCTTCGATGCTACGCTTTGTCTGTTGCACTTCCGTGTCGTACTCTTCACTATTGACTGAGATTCGCTTATTCTATCCAACTCGGCCATTGCTTCCTGAATAGCATTTTCCAGTTGCATATTTAATTTACGACTTCTAGAAAAAAATTAAACATTCAATTAGGTAAATTTTTTTCGTTTTCTACTCCATCGGTAAAATGATAATAAAAAATTTTCTAAACCTCATCAATGCCATACGACATAATCCCCACCTTCAGGTTTCAAATAGGTTTTGTCATCATAATAATAGCGATAGATGCTTAATTCAAAACCATATAAAGGTGTGCCACTAATGACGACATATTGTAATTTTAACAAATGATTAACTCAAAGGAATGATAATCGCCAATACTTGCACAGGCATAATACTAATTAGTACATTTCGTAAAGTAATTGGCTGTCGGTTTGCTAATAAATGCTATACATTTTTTCTATACTCTTCATAGAGTGCCCACACATTGATCACGTTGACATATAGAGGCATTCAAAAATCACTTTCTTATTAAATCACGTTAAACCAAGAAATTTAAACTTATTTTCTTCGTTGTAATAAAATACGAAAAGCAATTGTTCCATATGAATGTTTCGCAAGTTTACCTACCGCCAAATAGTTACCGTATACGTAGTATCCGTACCTGGTAACATTGTAATGTGGTCTGCCAGATTCATACAAATGTATTTCATGGGTCAAAAATTATCTTGCTACTCAGTGAATTGAATCAGAGTTACAAAAATCAAGTTGAAACGTGTTGTAACTGTATGTGCTCACACGCTATTCCAAAAAAGAGTACTGCGGTCTTGCGATAGAGAATGATGGCGCGCAAAAAGAAAATGTAAAATTTTGGACACTCGCTCTAACTGTGGGTATAGCATTTATCAGACTGGCAAGTCCAGATGTCATATTTTTTCCCCTAGCAGATAGCGACTCACTTCCTAAACTTTTTTCTGGCACGGTGGTGTGCCTCGAGGCCATCGGAGAGAGATTTGAGGGAAGTAGCATCGACCTGGGTGAGCGTTCCACTGCCCCCATACCAACGCACCGAAACGCGCAAGCTGCCCGGGGGTCCCAAGGACTCGACTTTTCCAGGCCAAGCTGGACTCCCCCGAGCTGCGCCCCACACTAGCTCACCAACCTCAAGTTTCCACGAATTTCCAGCTTCCCTTTGATCCTCGGTTACTAAGAGCCCAAAGAAGTAATATGTCAAAATTGTCTGGCAATAGGACTGCATGTGCCATTATGTTCTCGAAATTAATAAAAACAAATTGATCAAATACATTCTGGATTGTTCGTTCCAACCCTATCTCAGGAGCTAATTTTATTTCATCTTCGTTAATTCCCACCTCCGTTTATGTTTATATTATGAAAGTGAACCCATCACCCATAGGTCTTTGAGTAATTTACAGAGTATAGTTTAGTTTATAGTTTAGTAAAAACGAGACGTGTGTCTTAGGATTTGTTTTGAAGCAACATTTTTTTTCACTCTCATCTGAACATACAGCAAAAAAAAAAAATCTTCAAAGAAGGATATCTCTTGCAATTTTTGGTTTGCTACACGTTTTCTGTGAGCAAAATCCATAGCTGAGATGATTCATAAGTTATATTGCATTGACTTGAAAGTCAACTTCACTTAAAGATTCATCTTTAAACATCCTTAAACGTCGATTAGTGACTGTACAATAAATATTCCATCAAAATTCTTCAGACAACGCTTTCCGGGTCAAGAGCGTATCATTAAATCCGGCTAAGTGGTAACAATATCAGAAAAAATTTACTTTTTCGTCAGCATAATATTGTAAAAAAAAATTAAAATTCCGGGGACAATCTTTTGAAACTGAACCTAAGTGTTATCTTTCCTCAAGGCTTTCTTTTTTGTTATGTGCAAGTTCTTCAGGGGAGAGTGTAAAAAACTTAATGTTGCTCACCAACGAAAGACCCTAATGTGTATACTCTGCAATACTCGGAGTTTCACCGACATTTTGAAACAGGAGTCGAAATTTTCTATCCATCAAAGCATGGTTCAACCCTCCTCTGCCAATGAACACTTATTTCCCACAATAGATTCACCAAACTGAGAGCATGGATTTTGGATGTTAGGTAGTGGTGCTTGCTGTTGCGTGATGGCTGCTGTTACTGAGGCATGGTCGCAAATGGATTTTTATAGTGATGCGAGCACTTTGAATGTGACCTACCGAATGCTGCGATGAACTTAACAACCTCCCCTATGCGCTGACCATCATGAAACATGATGAAAGATTCTCTGATGACACAGGCATTATTTGACACGCGTACAACATTTTATAATCTGTTACCAAAGCCGCTGAACCTTCTGCCGACGTAACATTTCGTTAATGCTTATGAGGCGTTTTACTTGACATGAGATCGCTTGGGATTATGCACATGCGAGGCAGGGGGATGCGTGTGGCTATATATGTACCAAAAAATGCAATACCAATGACTGCCACACGATTTCTAGAATGAACGAATGACTGAAGCGATCGACCACCGGCTAAAACGTTATGGAGTGAATTATTTTTCGGTATTAACAAACCTAACAGCCAATTAGTAAACACAATAAAATATCCTGATTTATTATTTACAACTGTAATGCAAGTTATTGCTTTTGGGTAAGCGACGATGTATGTATTGACAAAATAGACTATTTTGAAAACAAGGGACAAACTTTAATACTTGATTACTTACCTGCATGATATTGTAAATAATGGATTAGTTAAACATGATGATATGTGAAATAATAATCTATTTACTTAATAATTTCAATTAGACGGATGCCAAAGCTTTACATACTGTGACAAAGGTAAGTAATTTTTTAGTCAATCCACCCACTTTTTAATATTTACTACTTATCAATAGAAGTGCTTTGTTAAAAAGTTCACCAATCACTTCCGAATTACAAAAATTAGGAACTTACCCGTTGCGTCTGTTAAACATAGAAGCCGAAATTGACTGAGAAATGTACGCCTTTATGTCGCAGTACATAAACGTACTTTAGTATGTGTGGTAATGGATGATAACGTTTCATTCAATAAGGGCCATTACCAAAGCAATTATGGTATGAATGAGAAAATAAGGATGATGCATGCTGATATAAATAGCCACCACCATGCACACTCAACTTTTTTGCGATTATAAATTCTTCTTGAATAAAAGTACCAGGAAGCATTCATGGCGACCAAGTGCACACGTTGATACTGAACTTCGGAATCACACACATTGACATTACTGCAATTGCAACTCACTTCTATCAATCAATGATTCCCTGTCTGACGTTGCACACACATACAATCATTCTTATGCATTTGCTCCAATTATGATACATGTGAAAAAGTTTACCAGTATCAAGTTCGATTCAGTCGAGCCATTAATTAATGTCTATCACACTTTAGAAATCATTTATATTACCATGCAACAACCCATACTGAAGTAAATGTGTTTATGAATTATAGTGGATAGTCTTCTAGGAATACAGTACAATACTGACCATCCTGGTCTTCATGCAGAGTGGAGTGCATGGAGTGGACGGAGTCCAGTTTTCGCTTGATCCCACGGCCGAGGGCATGTTCCGCGCCCTCGCACCTTGCCGAGCTCACCACCCCTTCGGCCTGCTTCAACGTCTCTGACGCATAGATCTGTCAAATACAACTCAATCAACTCAGGCACAAACCTACTGCATGCTACTATAAACTCAGCGGGACTGTTTGATGAAGTTACAAGTATGTAAGTATGTTATTACATTCTGTGATAAATCTTTACGTTTTCACACCGACCAACTTGATAATCCTCGGGCAGTTACCGAAGTAAAAATTCAATGATATACAACATGCACTGAAGAAAATATCTCGTAGCCGGTCAAATTTACGATTCTATTAATTTTTTTTATCAAGCCTTAATGCGCACTACATGTCTTGTGATCAGTTTGTATAAATTCAATTTATTTGTAATACTTCATCTCTTTGCGTTATTATCCAAGGTCACGCCTGGTATTCAAACTCATTCTGTTTATGCATGCAATTTAAAGAAACAAAAAAATTATGAGAGCAAACTTAGTATTCAAATACACATGCTTATTGCAGGATTTTTCATTTGTTAAAAATTAGTTTCAGAATTCTTCATTAAGAATTTATTTTTGGTATATAAATCGGTACGTCCTAAAATTCCGTTATCACTGAGTAATAGTACAATTACATATTGAAGTTTTTACGTTAAATAATAATGCTACGAGTAATATAAATGCTCATGTAAAAACTTGTAAAATAATATTAAATACAAACTAATTACAAACTTAATGTTATAATAATCCAACCGCTCCCTTGTTATAAAATTCAACCAACAACAGAGATATTACGATTATTTAAATGTTAATATACAACTCGATAAGTCATTCTAAAAGAAGAATGTTTCCTTGTTAATCCTCCTCTGAGGAGCCGGTATCCTCCTCATTGTTACCTTCGTTTTCGTACGCGAATTTATTGTACATGTAAGGATCGATGTACGCAGGTTTATTTTGATAATAATTGGCAAGAGCTACATCATCGATATCAGGCCTATAGTTATACAAGTGTGGATACAATCCTGGTGTTGTGGAACCACAGACATTCATAATTTTTTGATTAACCAAGTTCTGGGAAAGATATGGAATTGCATTGGTATGTTGCTGCACGAATTTTTCATTTGTATATTGTTGAGTTGTTACATGACTTTCAAGACTTTCCCCAGACTGAGATTGAGCGATATCACCGTCACGGTCAACTTCGTACAAACGCGACGCTACTTTCTGCGAATAAATGTGCGGGTTTGATGGAATCATTGTGTAATTTGCATGGTCTGGTAATAATGTTTGTTGTCGATACATATTTCCACCCGGAATGAAATGATGATTATGATAGAGGACGGGATAAGGATTTTGATCAACAATCTGTGATGAATTTTCAGATTCTGAAAATGAAGTATTAGTCATATCTCTACTAGCATCTAGTTGTTCCAGCAACGGTGAATGATCCACAATGTCTGAATAAATGGAATGATTTGGTGATGATATGTCCACACGTTCCCGTGAGTCTGCAGAAGTGTTTTCTGGGTGTGTCGTATCAGCTGGCTGGTGGGTGTCTGTATTAGTGAGATGATGGATGCCCTGTTCTATGTGGGTACCAACCTGGATCCCAGTTGTCACCGTTGACTCTACGTAAGTTTTTCCGTGGTGTCCAGGTGGTCCGATCATCACTTCTTTCGTCGCTAATCCGTGAACTCGCCAATCCTCAGTCACTATTTGGGTATCACCAGAGTCAGGTTCACTACTCGACACGCAGTGAACCATCGGCTGTAAATTTAGAACAGAAATTAGCGTGATTGTACTAAAAAATATACGTGACCAATGAATTATTTATTAAATATAATTTATGCGATTAGTTCTGTTCATTCAGTGGGATTTTTCGTATACTCATACGTTCCAACATTGTCGACTTCAAGATATTGAAAGGTTTAATTTAAAAGTTTGAAACGTTCCTCTGGCAATTGTAAACATCACACTATTAATAATAATAACTATATTACCGTCGAAGACGAATGGTGCCTTGTTCCCATAGATGGTGCTGGGGATGCTGCGCCATGAGTTGTAGTATCCACTGCAGGGCTACTAGAACGCTGGCTATTTCCAGGACTATGTGTCGTCGTGTCCGGTGGTGATCCTTGGCGCATCAACGTGGATTGTGCAACATTCGCTTGGTTTCCTGCTGTCTGCGTGGATACTGAATGCCTTGCCATTAACGGACTATGCTGACTGTTTTGTTGAGCTGTTTTTTCAACAACAGGAGTACTAGTACTTGTTAAAACATATTGTTGATTTTGTTGTTGTTGTTGTTGTTGTTGTTGTAGCTGTTGATGTTGCTGTTGCTGATGATGATGCTTTTGTTGGTGCTGCTGCTGTAGCTGCTGCTGTTGTTGTTGCTGCTGCTGCTGCTGCTGCTGCTGCTGTTGTTGTTGTTGTTGTTGCTGCTGCTGCTGCTGTTGTAGCTGCAGTTGGTGTTGCTGCTGCTGCTGCTGTTGTTGCTGCTGCTGTTGTTGTTGTTGTTGTTGCTGTTGCTGTTGTAGATTTTGTTGCTGTTGTAGATTTTGTTGCTGCTCTATATTTTGTTCGCAGCGTGGCGAACTGGCTGTACTTTTTGGAGACGAGGGTGACTTTGCCTGAACAAGGCCACCACTAAGGATATACGATTGATGCTGGTCTAAATTTAGCGAAGAATCTATGTTAGCAGCGTTGTTAGTATTTGCAGACTGGAAATTCGGTATTTGATTGTTTGACACCATGGTAGTTTGCTGTTGTACAATTGTTGTATTCTGCTGCACGAAAGTTGTATTTTGCTGATTGGAAGCAGAAGAAACAGCTATGTTAGATGCCGGAGTGCAGGGTACCATTAGCGTTTGTCCATTCATCTGGATGAACTCCTGCTGGCCTTGAACATTGGAAGGACGAACTTGAGATGTGTTAAATGTTACTTGTTGGTTTGGACTAACATTAGCTACAATCGGACTCAGCTGATTGCCGAACGAAGTAGTACCATTAACAAGGAACTGCCCACTGTTCGGCGACAAGAATTGGGCGCCTGGACTGTGCTGTTGAATGATTTTTCCACTTGTTGCTTGTGGTGCTCGAATCACCATCCCAGCAGGCCCAGCAGCTAAAATACTCTGTCCTGGGCTAAATATTCCACCGTGACTTTGAACCGGAGTCAGTACATTCTGCCCGTTTACATTCTGTATTTGCAATTGCATTCCCAAGTTATTATCTTGCAGTAGCGTCGCTGTACCGTCAGCTGACATGACCATGCTACCGATTCCTGGTACAATAAACTGTTGAATTGTAGGGAAATTCTGCATCATTCCTGTAGCTCCATTCAATAGATTAACCGGCTGTAATAAATTGATTTGCTGAGTTGGTTGAGGATTAGTAATTATTTGCTGTGTATTAAACTGTGTTGATGCCGTTCCTGCTTGACCATTCATCACAAGCTGAGCTGGAGCACCGCCTTTCCCTGGAACAATTGTGAGAGCTTGTAGCATTGGACCTCCTATGCTTTGAGTTTGGAAATTTTGTTGAGCAAAATTAGACTGCGATTGCATCAGCATTCCTGTATTTTGCTGTGAAGATGAGATGTGAAGCATAGAAGCCACAGTTTGAGAATTTCCCTTTCTTTTTTTGTATGCCTTTTTCTTAGTAATCGCAGATTCCGGAGATAGCAGTGCTGGTTGTCGATTAACAACAGCTGAATTAGCATTAACATTTCTCGCAACGTCTTGATTAGCTTCTATTATTGATTGAGCATTTTGCAAAACGTTTCCAGTGGCGACAGTGAGGTGTGGGATTTGAACGTTCTGCCCTATACCATCCATTGTCACTACACTTGGTTGAATGAGCAGTGGCGTCTGAATTGTATTAACAAGTACGGTCGGTTGTCCAATCACTTGCTGAGCGACTCCCACTGCTGGAATAACTTGACTAACAGCTCCCGTCACACTCGTCACCATAGGTGAGACCGACATTGGTGGCATCGAACTCGCATTCGATATCAGTTTGGGTGGTGGAGGTGCCATAACTCCACTTATTCCAGATCCTGTACTCGCCATTATCAGCTGTCCACCGCTCGAAACCAAAATGTGACCTGGTGGTAAGGTATTTCCAGGTGAATGCTTAAGCACGCCAGCCGACGTATGAATGACATTATGGACTTGAACGTTTGACTGGGGATGGCTCTGTTGATGCGTTTGCGGCTGTGCTTGTGAACAAGATGTACCCTGAGGTACCTGAATGCTGCTAACCACGCTTTGAACCATTTCCAATGGAGATTTCGACACGCTGACAGTCGTTGGTTGACTATAAACAATCGGACTGGAGCTGGAGTGATGTAAAGTTGCCGAAGACACATGCGTATTCGAAGGTGATACGGTAGATTGATTCTGAAGTTGATTCTTGCTGGAAACGAGTATATTAGGTACAGCAGAATTGGGCAATACAGATGGTGCATTAATTGATACCGTTGCGGTGTTGGCTCTTCCCGCGAGCACGGATGTAATTGTATTGCTACTTGCGGTATGGCCACTAGCCATAGTCGTTATTACTGATGACGCGCCACTATAAGGAGTGAACGATCCACGTGATACGACGTTAATGGTATGAGGATGGGGTTGATAGCCGTCGATAGCCGATTGTCTAAGACCTGTCGACACTTGCCGTTTTGTCAAATGGGTAGAACTCTGTGCCAAAGTTTCAGAGACTTGAACGGGGATTTCGATCTGCGGGGAAGCGCTAGGGGGAACCGTGCTAGACGGTGCCATAGTTGAACATGTAGGTGTTGCGGATCGTTGCTCCTGTGATGCAGATAACGGGGATGACGCCACCGTTGAAGATGAGGACGACTGAGTAGGTTGCTGACTCTGAGACGTAGATAGCTGAGAAGAAGTGTGCCCGGGTGTTTGATGAGAATGAGGTGTCGGAGGTTGCGAGTAACTGTGGGGTGTTGAAGGTTGCGACGATATGAGACTCTGCGGTGTTGTTGGTTGTGACATACCCGATGTCGAAGATGCCGGCGTCTCGGAATTCGCGGGGCTATGATTGCCCACGGGTGATCCATGACTGGTACTAACAGTTCCTCCTTGAATTGGCCTTGAATCAATTTGCTGACTGGTCGGCAGCTTGTCCCCAACGAAAGTTGATGAAGTCACCGGATCGTCGCGTTGATCAGGCTGTACGACATATTGACGGTGAAATTGGGGTTTGTATTGATCCTGTGCATATGATTGCGTATCGCCACTGGAAACGCAACCTTGGCAAGGGCTGTGCTCAGGAACCGTGACATTATTCATCGGGGTAGGCGTCATACTGCTGTGAACAACTATCGGAGAAGTAGCGTGATTCTTAACAGAATTATTGCAGATGGAAGAGTTGATGGGGCTTGGTACCGAGGAAGGCTTTGGTTGTGGAAGATAAGCGTTATTACCAGGCACGTGCGCACTGTGTGTATTCTGAGATACTTTCGAACTGTTCAGTATCGTCATGTGAGAGCTACTGACACCAGTTTGTCTCGAAATTGTACTGTTCAGAAGCGCTGTTTGTTGAGCCAGGTATCCGCTAGGATCCTCCAGAAAAGAAGGACCGGTACTTGCGACTGTTGAACCAATTTGATTACTCGACTGCGCTTTTTCAGTGTAAGCATCTCCGGAACTAAGATTTGACTGATCAACAGGGGCAATCTTCATTTCCACTGAATGGTGGGGTCGTTTCTTACCAAACGATTTATTCGCTTTAGCTTTTTTCCGAGCAAGTTCATCAGTCCAAGCAGGTGTTGGTGGTATATGATGATGTAGGGGTGGAACTCGATCAAACGTATTGCAAACCAAATTGTTCTGAACAGAAACAGGCGGCGACTGATGCGCCGCTACGACTGTTCTATTCTGCTGCCATGGTGGGCCTCTCGGATTAAATTGTGCGCCGACCGTCTGTCCGTTTGAGCCAAGGCCCACCTGAGCTTCCGCACCATGATTACCACTGGGACTTCTACCAGGGTTATTCACATTGGTGAATTGTTGATGTACTGGCTTTGGATCCATTCCGACACCCTTCGTTGAATCAAAGTGTCTCAGCGGATACGGTACTTGATGCTGCGGGTAAATTCGTTGCATGTTTTCCGTGGGTACGCCATTAGATATCAAGTTACAATTTTGCAGAACATGATGTCGCTGCAATACGTGACTGTGCATTGGATGATGCTGATGCGGAATTTGTTTGCCATTCATGTCCTCGTCGCTGATCGTTGGCGGTCTGTTTTGCCGATTTTGAGACTCTCCACTATTAACACCATTGGCAACCGCACCGACGTTCGACTGTTGCATAACGTTCAAGACCTGTCCATTCAGGTGATTAGTTGACTGCGATGCTTGATTTGGATACTGAGGCTGCGCGCATGCCTGCGGAATTTGTTGCTGCTGCTGCTGTTGTTGTTGTTGATGAATTTGCATTTGAAAATTCTCAGGTGCCTGGGGCTGCATCAAATGCTGAGGTGGTTGTTGCTGTTGCTGGTGCTGGTGTTGCTGTAGCTGTTGCATTTGATGTTGATGGAGTTGCTGCAGCTGGGGGTGAAGCTGCGTCTGTGCCGGGTTTTGAGGTGATGTTATGTGATGTAAAAACCCATCAGACTGATTCTGAGCTCCGTAATTGCCCGTTGTTTGTGCCTGCTCCGAGCCTTGGGCAATGTGTTGTTGCTGTTGCTGCTGTATACTCATGTTGTGTTTTTGTAGCTGCTGCAGGTGAAGCTGCTGTTGTAGTTGCTGCTGCTGTTGTTGCTGCTGACTAATATGCTGTTGTTGCATCACATGCAAAGACTGTTGGTTCAAGTGATTGATATATGTGGGCAACTGCTGCTGCGATATTTGGTTATTGACAACACCTTGTTGTTGCTGCGGTTGTTGATGTTGCTGATGTTGCTGCTGATGCTGTTGTTGCTGCTGCTGTTGTTGTTGCTGCTGTTGATGAAGTATTTGCATGTGCTGCATTTGTTGATGATGGTGTAATATTTGCTGTTGCTGTTGTTGTTGCTGTTGCTGAGATATGTGTTGTTGCATTAGCTGCTGTTGTTGTTGCTGTAGTATCAATTGTTGCTGATGCTGCTGCTGAAGTATCTGTTGTTGTTGCTGCGTCATATTCTTCAAATTGTTCCCTTGCTGATTCATTATCAAAGGATTGCCCACCACCATCCCAGCCATCCCATGTTGACCCAATCTCTGCTGAGGCGTGCGAGCCGCCGCGGCGCCGGTGACGTCCTGACTCTGCGATGGAGAGTTCAGAGGTTGGTGATTGATCGATTGGTTATTCTGCTGAATCTGCAGATTCGGTATTGCGATCGGTGGCCATACCTAGAAGGGGAAGAACGAAATACTGTTGTCAGCATATAATTTACGAGAACCAAGTTACGGAATAAATTGAGGGATACCCAAGCCTTACCTGTGGATTGTTGGAAACTGGAGAGCCTTGTACGCCGTTCCCTGTAGAAGCTACCAGGGCACGTTCCCGCTGCACCAGCAGTTGAGAAACCGAAACACCAGAGTACAGTCCTCCTGCACTTGCCAACTTTCGCTTCTTCCTCTTACTGAGGCCGTCTGAAAAATTGAATGATCAAGATACGGTTATTCAATAGAAGATCAAAAGTTATTGCAGGGTGCGCATATTGAACGACACGAGTATTCTAACTGAATATAAAATAACTGAATTTGACAAAGTGCCATTGCTGTATACATATATTGTATAAAGATTACGCTTAATCAATGACATTTGAACGGCCCAGGGTAAGAATCATTTTAGTCAACTCGGACTGATTCCAAGAAAAATGTACATTAAGGTTTGCTTTCTCATAAGAGAACATTAGAAAGCAATTCTTCTGGCAGGTTTTTCTTGAGCTGATGCTGGTTTTCCCATTCAATATTGGTATGTCCCGAAACTAAGTAGGTATTCTCTAATGCCACAACAATGATATCGTTAACTCGCTTTCGATAAAAAAAAAATGGAGTAAGGTAGTTTTTACCCTGGGCCCTTCATTTAAGTATACTGTCACGAGATCAGAGATGAAGAATGCCTTTCAGAAACAGTGAGAGGACTACGAGTATGCCTGAAGGCGACAAAAAGGTTTCACATATTTAATTCATACTTAAAGTTGACAACTTGCAATTATATTACGGTGTACGGAATACGAGGGATAAACGATGCCCTCGAAGAATTTCCCTCTGCATTGTCGCGAAGGTACTATATTCAAATAATAATAGGTATATTATAATTTCCTTAAACCGGACTGATATCGCGTCCAAGATACGTCTCTGGACTATAAGAAGACGGAGTTTTGTTTCGCGTGACGACAACTCCTTCGACCGTTTTAACCTCGGTGACTCGACCCCAACTCTATGCGGTTGCTGCGGTCAGTTTAACGATTTTAGCCACCGAGCCCACCCAAGGTGGGCGCCTCCTCCCTTCTGCCTCCTGTCCTTCTTATTCGAGGCCAACTCATGTGCGTGTTCAAGCCTTTCGCTTGCCCACGAAAGTATTCGACCGCCTAAGCGGCTTACGTTGATTGGACTGTTGCCCATGCGTCTTTATTCGCGGCTTCTTAATTTCTCAACCACCGCTCAAGCCAGCTGCTCACTCCAAGATGCGTCAAAAGCTATACTCGTAACCATTGACACAGATTTTGACGAGGTGCTCTACCTTTCTCCCTCATTTTTACTCCATTTTTAACCAGCAACCGCCATTGTATTCATAAGTAGGTGTGCGAATGGGATGATGCCGAGGCCATCTCGTTTGCGGTAAACCGCGAGAACGTTGAGAGGCTAACCATTGTCGGACAAAAGCTCACATAATTCTGTACGCGCTATCCGAGATCTTGTTTCAAACAAACTTCCCTCCTTCCTTTCTTTCTTCTTAACGAGAAATTCCAACTTCCAGGAACAGTGCGAAGATGCCAACGTTGAAAGATCGTAATATTGCGATAACAAACGTCAAAGCCCGCTGAAAGTGGGGTGATTAGAGAGGGTCGAACCCCCACCACGCTGCGTTTCTGCTTCTCTTGGCATTTGCGGAAGGGACAAAAATTTTGCTGATATTTTTTAGCTTTGAAGGACAGAGATAGACAAAAAGTGAATGCGAGGATGTTAATGAAGGAACGAGGTAAGAAAAAGTACCTCGTGTCGGTATCGTTGGAGGATAATCATAATCTTACATGGGGTAATAGAATTATCCGGTGCAGGTATAGGAACGAAAGATAAATAGAGGATAACAACACCACCGATTTTCCTTCTTCTCGTACTCCCGTCTTCCAGTCTCTACTAATGCAAGTCAGAATGATTGAGCCTTTATTGCGATTCATTCAATGACGATTCGACAAAAGGTGAAAACCTCGTTGACTTTGAGGCATTGTCGTGCCTTTTTTCTGTGATCGAATTCGTTCAAAAGTTTCTTTACTTTCGGACGGTTGCGTCGAGCTCCTACCAATTCCGAATCGTCTTGAGAAGGGTGAGATTATACGGCAAAGGGGCGGACTGCTTTGAGGGATCTCATAAACACAGATACGGATAACCTTTTGTACGCAAATACGTTTGGAGTACATCCTGCCCTCGGAGGAATAAAAATCTATCGTGCTTAAAAAAATAGGAATACTGGAGGCTTGAAAATCCTAAGTGCGTTGTACGTCTGAACGAGTAACGCTTTTACAAATTGTTCAGGTTTGCAAAAGCTATAAATCTATACGACGTAAACTTCACCGCTTACCGATATTGGTTATAGATTGATTTCAAACTCAGTTATTTATTTTTCGTTTAGTCGTATCATAATATATAGAAACACAAGTATAATAAATGGATTGAATCATCACTAGGTGTTTCGTAAGAACAATTTCCCACGCAGTTATTGAGGTTGAAAACTTTTCATTACTCCTCGCAACATATCCCACAAATTGTAAATGAAGCGACGCGACAAGGTATGGCCAAAGAATCCCAACTACAGTAACGGCGAAACGACGCACGAGTGATCCTCAACTTGACGTAAAGATCACCCAAACTTCAAATTAAATCATTCCTCGTGACTCTTATCTAGTTTTGTCATTAGATTACTACTAGCATTTACGTATAAATCTGACGTAAGCCTCTTAGAAAGAAACATATCGAATCATTTACAGAATTCAGTAAAACGATTTCTCCAACCGAGCGACATACCTCGATGACTTCCGCCGACAATTATGAAAGGTGAGAATCCCGTTTTCGGGATTCCCGGGAGAAAAGCTGAATACGAAAAAGGCAGGCCCCGATACTGGAGGGTTGCCTCGAAGAGGGGTGGATAGTCTCGATCATGTTAAATCAGGGGTAAATCGGTGCAGCTAGTTCTGAGGAGTCGTATCACGTACTGAACGGTAAATTGACGAATGCGCATGAGCGTCGTGGAGGTGCGCAAGGTTCGGCGGAAGCTGTGCGCGGTCCGGCACTGCAGGCAGGCAGGCGGTTCTTCCCCTTCCTATTCCCCACCCTCTCTGTGTCCGTAAGGTTCAACACTGCTTATATTCTCATATGAAATTAACCCTTATCAACGCGTGTCTACTAGCTTCTTCTCCACCTGCGTCAAGACCCCACCCCGTCAACGCCGACGCCGACCCGGTCGATTCCAGCGGAAACAGAAACTACGGCAGGGAGGCAGGAACGGGGAAAGGAGGGAGGGAGGGAGGGAGGGAGGCAAGCAAGCAAAGCACAGCATACGACGACGACGTCGACGATACGGACGACATACAGAAACGGTGGAGGTGGACGACGCAGACGTCGACGACGACGACGACGACGACGACGAACCACTAACACCCGCGGACTCCACTCCACCTCAGCCACTGTTGGACTTTTTCTCTCTCCCGGGACTTATTGATCGCGCTACAACCGACAAGAAGACACGGCTTCGGCTGATTGGCCTCTTTCAAAGGTGGCGAGAGACCGACGGGCTCCCACCCTTCTTCACCTACGCCTCGCGCCCGGACACACACACACACTGTAATCCGCAACCCGGTTTATAAAATACAACATTACCACCGAGGAGGTGGAGACCAGATCAATTCGCCCTTACGGGGGTGCGACGAGGCGGCGAAGTTAACTTTACTACGAAATCAATTCATTTCTGAAAGTTGAATTTCGCTCATTCTATACGCACGATATTGCTCTCGACTCCCTTTCGATTCCATTCTGCTGCCCATTAACGGGATAACGAAGCTTGACAGACCTAGCAAATATCCCACTTTCAAAGAACCATAAATATAGAGTAAAGTTCGTCGTTTATTAAACAAATGTAACTCAATATCGGCACTTTTATGAAATATGGGCGTTTCTTGCAGACGAGCGTTTAGTATAGATCATCTGTAACATCAACTCTTGGGTACAAAACCGCCAAAGAAGGATAAATTCGAGTCATCGGATTGACGAACCTGTTTGGATGTACTCCAGGAATTACTCGTCGAACTGTCGACTCGCGGAATCCCTACTGGGACGAAGGAGGGGAGGGATAATGGTTTCATTGATTGTAGAACTGGCTCGACCACTGACGATAAACTATGCTTAACCTCGGGTTTATTTGATCCCGGGCTGCAAAGCTCCCCCCACTCCTCGCCGCCTCGTCCCTGTTGACTGCTACCACATTCGCGAGTGGGGATGCACCCCTCCCCCTCCCCCTCCCCCACTCTCAATCTCCCTCAACGATCCGCCAGGCTCAGCCCCCTCCCCTCTTCCACCCCCCAACGCGCCAGAGGGATGCCTGGCGAAGCAGTCTCTCTGCTTGTCGCTTTATATCACCGGAAAATTGGAATTGAAGCGCCGGTAGAAGCGAGCTTTCAAGTTTAAAACGACCCCATAAAGCTTCGCGCAAAGCCCCCTCCCCCCCCTGCCCCGTCCCCCTTCGCCGTTCAACGCGAAAACGTGAAAACACGTTGGTTAACGTCAAGCGTTAACTTTACACTGGGGATTGAATTTCGTCCAATTTGTTCGCTTTGCTCTCGATACAAAAAAAAACCGCAAACTATAATGAAGTCTAATAGCTTTGCGACCAAACATCCATCGAAATCATGTCTTTTCCTTTGAATGATGCTTAGTGAAAAGACGTTAGATCCAGTTAGTCTTACTCTTAAGGCACTAATGGTGCCAGACACATTTATAGTCGAGATGCGCAGTAATTTCCACGCCTGTACTATTGGTTGGCATTTGAATAGGAAATATATTGTGTGCTATACACGGCCTGTACACGACGACTGCGCAGCTCCATTGCAACGCAATAAAATCTCCGAGCCACAAACTACACACCGTAGAATATAGACTTTACACTCCTGCAAGTTCCAGAGTCTGGAGGAATGCAAATTGAAGCAAACAAAAAAAAAAGCAGAAGTGAACACCGTAGGCAGCCTGTTAAGGATAATTATCGTTCATACCATTTATTACCACAAATTGACAGGGGATAATCGCTAGGCGAGTACTTGGATGATGAAAAATTCAATCAATACTGATCGACTCGAAATTGATCGTTCATGCATAAACAAACGTGATGAAATTACGGGACATCAACGATTGTAAATTGGTGGTTACGTATAAAAATCATACGAATTAGATTGTCAATTCAACATATTTCCTGAAAAAAAAGTAAAACTCTTTTTATTGTACTACTAACCGGCAAATCGTGGCTTTCCTTTCCCTCTTGAGAATCAATTAGCTTGGTTAATTTATCACTCCGAGTTACCTCAGTTACTATTTACTGTTAGTTGAAAAGAATAACATTGAAACCTTCTAAAAGTTCTTCAAGTCGTCAATTATTGAAAGTCAAATATATATATACGATCACCCCTGGTTCAATTTGTTCGTTTGAATGAAAAAGTATTCGAAAATCCACCCTCGTTTCCTCAGTCTTCTCCCCCTCTGCCGCGCTTGCTCTCTCTCTCTCTCTGTAGATATATTCCCCTGGTACGAGAGTTCACTACCACGGAAATACGCAGCGGGCATGCTACTTCCGTTTACTGTAGCATCATTACGGTGTCTCGACTAAGGGCAGGCGATTCAATCTGCAGTTATCTGGACGGGCGCGAGCCGGCGAGGAAGAGCGAGACGGGAGATCGGGATGGGAGTCGGGTGCGACCCTCAATTTCATCCATCCTCCCCCTACTCCCTACCCCTCGCCCCGGCCCTCCCTCTCTGCCTCTCTCCCTCTCTCCCCGACGCCGACGCCGACGCTCTTCTCCCCTACCTACCATCCACCACAAGAGAGAGTCGCTCCGTTTCACGTAATAACGTTACCTGCGAAGCGATGAAAGTTTAATACCAACCTCCCGGAAATTTAATATCCTTTTGTTCCTAGATTTTTCTCCGCGGTTATCGCCGGAATCGAATTACGTCAGTACAGAAAGTCGAAAAGCCAGTTTTGGTTAGCCAAGAAAAATTCACCCTTCCACGAATTCTCGTTACGCTACGGTATATTTGACAAAAAATGCTCTCGGTTTTCATAACAATTGCAAATACCGATATTACAATCGTATCAATATATTATAGGATGACAAACATGTAGAAGTCGATTTCAATACTTCGAACAATATAAAAACTCGTCTTTGACCAGAGACTCGCGAATCAAAGCAGTGCGATGTTTCGCACTATAATCCCCGGCCCCATTCTTGTAAGGGTACCGAAACCTGAATTGCTCCAGTTTCGAATGGTTAGAGTCAGGCTTAGTTACGGGGAGCTGAGGGAAGTGAAAGGAGGAGGGAGTTTTTTTTTCATCTTTTCAGCTAAGGATTATTGAGGTTTTCGCATTCGTATCCGGAGGGTCTGCGAGCACGCGGCATGATGTATTGATAAATGCGGTTATATCCCGCCGCTTGCGGGCAAAAAGACGTAGGTAGCTTTTAAATCGGATGGGAGGGGTATTCGAGGGAAAGCTTTTTTTCGGTTACATCGCCGTATATTTGCTCGGTGAGTCGTGATGGTGTATACGTGTATATGTAGACGAAACGCTGACTTATATCGGCAATACCCTGGAGGGGAAGGGGATACGAGGAGGCTATCAACAATATTTCAACCGATAAACTCAATCTTACCATCTCGCGACAATCAATTTTCAACATCTTTATCTCTACTTACGTTCGACTTCCATGACGCAATACAAAATGCGATACGAGAGATGAATTATCCCTCAGTATACATGCATTATATATATGTATACATATATCGAGCAGAACTTGGATATATTACGCGTGCACACGAACGCGGAACGCGGTGCTTTGTTAGTTGCAATTACGATTACAATCGTAATTATAACAGCCCTGGTTAAGCTACGGCATTGTCGAGACTTACAGAGCGTATAATTCGATCATCGATAAACCCGACGTACAATCAAGAATTACTTCGTCGAAGACAGGTTGAATTAAAAGGGGGTGGCGGGACAACCTACAGCGGAATTCCCCTCTGACTGCGCCACTTCAAAGGCTGCTTTATAACCAAATAATTAACGTTCGACTTTTTAACAGGAATCTACGTCACCGTCTGCTATTATCAAGGGGCGGTGAATAAGTTGAATAAGTGCTCGAATGAACGAAATTACGATTCTTCGTGAAATTCCACTCTCCAGAGACGGTGTATTTTCGCATTGCTAACTAACAGGACGTTTAATAATGTCCTTGTAGCGATTGTTGAAATATACTCTTCTCTAATAATCTCAGTATACCTACGTATAATACAATAATTAGCATCGGGTAAAAGTGGCATAATATCAATATTTAGTTGTTGCAATTTACTGTTGCGTAAAATTATGTAAAAAAATTTTACATGCCGTACAAAGGCAGACGTGGTCCTGGAGTAGATTCTTTTATTTTAATTTTTAAACCCCTGCTCTTTGAAGAGGGAGTCTGCGGGAGTTGTTTTCGCAGAAACGAGATTGTCTGCGGGGTTATTATTGGAAAGCAAAGTCGAAAGAGAGAGAGAGAGAGAGAGAGAGAGAGAGAGAGAGAGAGAGAGAGAGAGAAAAGGAGACCTAGGGGTAGTTCGGTGGTTGCGAGAAGAGACGAGAAGCGAAGAGAAGGAGGAGGAGGAAGAGGAGGAGGAGGGTGGTGGGATGGGATGGCTATATATCATTGGTGGTTTAATACCACCAAAGAGATCGGAATCGAAGAGGGGAAAAGAGGGTGAACCGGAGGCTTGGAATGGGAGGCGACGCCGACGCCGACGCTGACGCCGACGCCACAGCGGCTCCGCTAATGCCGCAATTTCATCGTTTTTCTTCGCCGCGACTTTTTCCTAATGATTACGAGGGCGGTGGACGGACGTCGCGGCGTTTCTCGTCCAAGTGAAACTTTTGGTCCTCTTCCAATAAAAGTTGGCACGTGCTCCGTCGTTCGTTCCACGTCGATTATACCGCCGGGGTATATGTATAGATCCAGGCATGAAATACGTAGGCAAACGTAGACGTATACCTACGTGAGCGAGCGCAGACATGGACAGAGGGACCTACGTACCCCGAGGCTGCAGGGCGACGTCTAGATTTTCCTAGCGTCGCAAGGTGGAAGAAGGTGCCTTTTCACCCCCGCGATGCTTGGCTGTCCGGAGAAAACTTTTCTAATATACGCTTGGCCGCGACAACGCGCTAGATCCGCTCGTCCAAATCAATCCGAAAACTTTTTACATAGGTATACGTATGTACAGACAATTTAGCCACAGTTATATGTTTGCTGGAGGAGAATTTTCCCAATGAAAGATGAGAACGCAAATTCAGAGTCGTATATATCAGAGCTACTGCCCCTAAAGTCGAGGGGGAGTCTGAGCCAGGTTGTAAAACCCTCGGTAGTTGAAAAATTCAACTTTCATGTATACAAAAGGACATTAGAGCTCGAATCACCCAACGCTCGCCTCGCATATGCCTGAGTCACGCGGAAAACGACGACGTCGATTGTAAGTTCTATCTGATATTGATGTCTAGAGGGTGGTGCGTAGCCGAACGATAAGAAGCCGTCTCCTCTGATCTTTTTACATTATTATTTTGCCCCGCGTACAAGATAAAATATAGATACTTGATACAACATATATATATATATATATATATATATATGTGTGTTTAGGCATCTGTATATTCAAATAGGTACGATATTTCATCCAACAACATTGTTGTGGCTACACGTATGTATGTATAATTTATATACATGAAGTAGATGGAAATAAATTTATTCGTTTACACATTCACTGGAAGATGTATTATACGATCTTGTAATCCAGGGGCGCTGCTCGGGAGAATTTTTATATTACACTCAGATTATGGGCTGGACGGTTTTCAAACCTTTTATTCATTTTTCATTCCGTTCGCTTTCCATCTCGCTATCGATAAGCGAAGTCTGTTTACCTGTAGTAAAACTAATTTTCCACGTTCAATTAAATCATTCGAGAATTCTATTTGCAAGCAGAGATCTCACTCCTTCTCTTTACTGTTCCTCTTTCAACAAATTTTCATTGCGAAATCCGATCAAATGGTTCGACCCGATGGTTTTTAATCTTTCCTTTCATCGCACGGATTCTTTTGCTTCACCGAGTTGTAATGGGACCCCTGACCCCCGCCCCTTCCCAAATTAAGACATTCAAGTATGCAGATATGATTCGTAGCACAAAAAACAAGGCTGTAAGGTAGGTATGCAAAACTGCTTCATTTTTCACAAGATTTTAACAAGGCGGTCCAAACAATGCTTTCATGATGACTGTTTATGATTCGAAACTGTTACCATGTTCTTCATATTGGAATAAAAAAAATTAAGATTTACACACTAGCCAAACGTTCAGTGCTAATTTACCTCACCTATACAATATCCGATAAAGATTGTGCCGCAGTAATTAATTTTCACGACGCAGCTGGCAGAAAAGCCCTGCTGAGAGGTATGGATACAGGTGAATATCGTTACGTCTAAAAGTAGTATGAGATACCATAAGTGATTCAAGATGCGTCTCACCTTTTTTGGACTTGTCGGATGAGGTAGGCGACGGCGAGGCTGGAGGCGCCGGGACGCAGGAGACGGTCGAGGAGGCGACGGGACTCGCGGCAGCAGCGGGGAGCAGCAATTTCCTCTTATGGTTGCAGAGCTTTGTCATCTCTCTGGTTTTACCCTGGTCCGGGCACCAAGGTCGCGTAGCAACCTGCAAAAGCAATCAGGAATTAACATTTTGGCCTCTGACGGGTGAAGACAATGTGAAATTAATCCAATAGCTGAGCCTTCTCGGTATTTTCAAGCTCAATAATGGCTACTTGATAACGACAGTCACTGTCGGATACACGAGACCCTTATACATATATATATATAAATTCAGCTTTTCATTGGTCGGATTAGTTCTTGATTGTATTAAACCAAGGTGATATCAATCATGTCGTCGATAATTCAGGTTCAGGGGGGTAGTTAGGGGGGAAAAATCGTCGCCAACATTCGTCGTCGGACCGCAGCCATAACTACCTGGCAGAGTCTCTCTATCAATCAAGAATAACGTGAGAGAGTAAATGAAAGCAGCACGCGAATCCGTTCATCGTCGATTGGCTCTGAATTATTTCTAGCTCCGTTCTAATTTTATACTCTCAAACTAATATACCAGCGACTCAAACTCAACTACTCTTTGGTCATCCACAGAGTTTCAGCCTTTCTCTCGTAATCATCTAAATCATCGTCTATAACATCGAGGAAAAGAAAGGAAGCCCGAGACAGTCGCCGCTGACAATCTTCACCATCTTTTCGACCCACGTATCCGCCTTTCCGTCATTATTACAGCACTATACATATGAATGAAAGTTGTTTGCCAAAATCATTAGTTCTCGATCTCACACGATATATACGGTATCCCCCGCCCGCTCATCTTGACCCAATTCGCGCTGCAAAAAGTATATTGAATCCAAAGTGCACGAGTAGGTATGATTAAACGCATTGACGGTGAAAGTCGTCGTGCTTTAATTATAATATACACACACGTATGCTACAGACCTGATTCTCAATTAGTCTCGTTAAAAATCAGATCAAATTCAATCTTGAGAGTCTTCTGTATCGAGGGAGCAGCAATGAGTTCGTAGGTTATGATAACGAATTAAAAGGACGATTCTCCGAACAAGTAAAACGATAACAAAGAGTGAGTAATTACTGTACGTGGGCGTGCATGCGACGCGTGTGTTAAGCGATTGGTTCGTTAACTGTAATTCTACCGCAAGGCAGATCAATACAACGTACGGTGGGATATCGATGTGAGTTTGACCCTGTAATCAGTCAAGCGCGTAACAGTTGTGGGATGGAAAACAAGTATGATGAAAATAACAAATATTCTGATTCGTCAATTTCGACGGAAGATCCAGCTAGCTAACAATTCGAACACATCCTGCTACGGAGACGTTCCGTGGAAACTACGAGCAGAAAAATCGCTAATTTGTACTTTTGTATTAAAAGCTGAGACGAAGATTGATTGCAATGGATTCTAACGATATTTTCAAAACAACCAGACATCGATGATATGATCAATTTGCTAAATCAACGTAGAAAATAACGAGAAGCGATAACTTGTTGAAAGTGCATAAGCACCATCCAAGATGCAGAGAAGTAGGTGCCCACGTCAGACATAGATAGATATATATAGACAGTGTAATGTATCTCGTAATTCTTGATAAACTGTAACTCGGACGGAGGTTAGCGGTGATGGGTTTAATTGATCATATAAATTAACAATGGCCTGAATGCGATGGTCGGATTATTGATTTAACCTTGATGTCATTTCTGCCGACTATAAATTATCGCTAATTATAGTTTCTCGCTCACAATCAGACGGAGGGGACCCCCGATGCCTAATTACCCGCGGATCGCTTATACTCTGATACTTTTTCTTGCAGGAACGATCCTATAAAGACCGCTGCTGTCTGTATTCTAGAACAAGCGGTAACTCGAATACATGAAACATTCTTCATCGACATATTGACTGTTTTCTCCACGTTTTTCACGTTCTGAGGAAAGGTTACGGGAACTAAAAAAGCGGAACTCGGTAATCCTGGGTTTTTGGGATCGCTAAAAACGAATCCAACGTCCAAATTTCAAAATTCAAAATAGCGGATCCAACATGGTGGACTCAAAATATAAAAATCGATCCAATCAGCTTAAAATTTGTGACTTGGGGATTTTCGATATCGTTGAAAACGAATCCGAGGTTACAATTTCGAAATTCAAGATGGCGATTCCAGTATTGCGAACTGAAAGTATAAAAAATGATACTATTCGCCCATATTAGATCCGCCATTTGGAATTGTGAAAAATATACCCAGTTTCAAAGAATTTCACTGTAAGGAAGGATGTCATCACAATTTCATAAACTGTAATCAATGTAAAACACGAATGCGGAAGTTGGGCAGCGCATCCGTCGTCGACCGTGTAACACATGTTTAAGCCTTGTCCGACGATAATACGCCTTCGCGTACTTTCTACCGTAGGAATCCGAGAGTGTGCGGTAAAATGCATCTGGAAATTGATCGTAAGTACCTAAACCGCAAATTGCAGCACGCTACCGGCGTGTTAGTACAGGTAAACACATATAACGCATTTCTCGAGTGATCGAGTCCAAATCGGGAGAAGCGTCCCTCCAGTCGAGAGACGTGAGCACGATCCATATACTCAGCGCATCCTTTTCCGTACGTAAAATCGTAAGAGAAGAGAGAAAGAATGAACATGCGAATGAATGTTTGACTGATTTACGAACGTGGGAGGAAATAATGTATGAGGAAAAATCGAGGTCGAATTAATCTGCAACGGCCGCGAATTATATGCCGAGCGAGGATGAATACTTATCCATCCTCCCCGTTCCTTCCTCTTTTCCCGCAGACGGTTTATTCCCTCTTCTTTTTGTCCACCGCACTCCCTGGCCTGGCCGCCCGGAGAATTTATGAGGCTATAACTTCTCGATGCATTCACCAGTCGACCGAATGCGACGCGACCCGTTTCACCGGGAAGTGGTCTGCGTTTTATTAGCGAGCCATACCCCGATCTCGTGTCGCATTGTCCGCCCGATCGCGACGATTACCGACTCCTCTTCAACTTCCACTATCCTTCACCATCCTCCTTCTCCCTCTCTTATCCCGCGCGGGTCGTTTCGCTGAACCCATAAAAGCGCGTCATCATGGCTCCGTCGCCGTGAAGATAAAGAATTAAGGGAAAAAATCTTCCTCGAGATTCATTTACTTCTGTATTCGGCGAAGAAGTGAAATCGTATCTGGGCACCTTGTCCATATCACGTATAGATTCTGCGAAACACGACGAAAGGAAACACTGCAACTAGTGTGGCTAATAGGCAAGGGAGGGACTGCTCGCGCGTCGTTAAACCAAATTTATGCTCTAGGTTGTGCTAACGTCAGGTTGCGTGTGTCGCTGCACCCTACTGGTTCGAAAGAATTCAGGGTATAGTGCTCTTTCGCATGCCCGAAATTGCGGTCGTGAAAAATTCACGAGGAAATGTGGGGACCGAGAAACCGGAAACAAATTTTAAACATGTACCCACACACGACGTACTTAATGCAGTGATAACTATTATATTGTTCATAATTAAATATCAGGGTTATCGATTGTCAGTATCATCAGCCTGATTTCCCCACGATGCTTCGACCACCATCCATCACACCTTAAATAATACGTCAAGATTAACGAAATGGACTCCACTTTTCTGATGCAAACGTACAGAGTTAGAATGAAACGGGGATTTTCGCGTGATTTCCTTCCCAAGTAGGTACACCTTCTTAGTATACGTCCCGTCTACCTCGAAAGGTCTACCAGCCAACAAGAGGATACGAGGAGAGGAGGAGAAACTTTACGATTGCCATTTATAACGTAGGTAATGTTCAGCGTGACTGGCGCGATGCACGTCTACTAAAGTATAAGTAACCCACCTCGGCAGAGTTCAAGTCTCTCGTGGTACGTCCCGGGGACCTTAAATTATGCAATTATATTCGCCCGCGCCGAGATCACGGTCCACGTTTGAAGCGTCGATCATCGTCCAATCTCCTCCTCCTCCTCGTCCGCTCGACGGCAAATTTCCCTTAAGTCGAGAGCGTTTACAATTTATACCAACGAGTGCCTGTATGTACCAACAAGTAACGGGCCAGAAACTGGATAATTCAGATGAATTTACCGCAGAGCACGTGCGTGAATCCGTCGACGGGCAGATGCATGCGTAGTCACGGTGTATATATACCGAGGCATAAATAAGTTATAGAGAAGTTGAAGTGAGTGCAATGCGGAGCGATATAAGACGACGTCGTGGCTCCGGCGTATAATGAGGTGGGCATGGCACGAGGTATACGGTCTACGGTCTACGGTATACGGTATACGGTATACGGTATACGGTACCGCACGTACGTACCTATCGCACAGGCAATTGCATAGTCGTTCGTCGCTCGAGCATGACTTACGACTTACGAGTCGTATTATCGTTGCCATTATTCAGCTCCGCGTCATTCTCTTCGGACAAAGTGCCCGTGTTCACCATTTCACCATTACGCCGTTCTCTGCCTCCTCGACACTGACATAAAGGCCTGCCTGCGGATCGGGAAGCAAGATTCCTAATACTAACATAAACGGCGTGCAGACGGTTGCCAGAGTCGAGTCGTCCACTTGTCACGACGCTTTCTCCCTCCACCATCGAGTGAAGATATTTCGGCCGAATTGCATATACACCGGAGTTTAACATGTGCAAAATAATTTAGTCGAAGCAATGCAGGTACATCGTGGATGAAAACACAGATATTACTACCGCATCGTCATCTCCGGCTCAATTTCACTTTTCAATGTACTTCCAAAGAGCAATCAGAATTTCAGTTTAAAAACTCAAGCTCGAATCAATTAGAAATTCAGTTTCGACAAAGTGGTAGCGATTTTTCTCCTCGCTCTTCATCACCCTCCCCTCCGGATCTCGTCAACAGGATTCTTGCGCATTCGTCGCATATATATTATAACGACGGCGTGAAATAAAGTTATTACAAGAAACCAGTTACGATCCATGAGAAATACCTATGAATACTACCTCGGGAAAAAGAGCACGGTACGGCATTGATACAAATGAAATGTCGACGGAATCCGATCTCACGATTAAATCGAGGCGTACAGGGACTACACCATGCCGATTGAAGGAGATCTGTAACATTCCTTCCGCCACGGTGTAAGTTGTATATTACTTTTCTTCGCCTTCTTTCATGTCTCGAAACGAATCCCCCCCCCCCCCCCCCTTCGCGCTCACTCTTTCTCAACTATTTCATTAATGCAATAAAACTGCAGTTAAGAAAATAACAAGAAACGTAAGTGGAAAGTACGCTTGAAATTCCTCTGCAACTTTTGCGCATGACAATATAATTGAACGTTGAACCGAAATAATTTTGCAGCCATGAAGCTCGATGCCCCGGGATAATACAATTAAAGCCTTTGGTGGTGAAAATAGCGTATGAACTCAGCCGATGAAACCGCGGCGGGGGTTTCCGGGGTTCTGACTCATACGAGGAGGAAGAGAAAAGGGTTAACCGCGGGACATAACACCGTGTGGTTAATCCCCTTTTCTCATCTCTCCTAAAACCGAGCCAGCCAACTGCTCACCTTCTTGCCTCTCTGATTTTTCGATCCACAAATCCGATTCGTTTCTTCCCTGTTTCAATTGTGCACGATTCATGTGACGTACGTAGAAAGGTTCGAGGGGTGAGCTACACGCGAAATTTGTTGTCTCCTTTCCACCGAGAGCTAGAAACTTTCTCATTATTTACTCTGATCCACAGTTGAAGCTGTAGCAGTGCAATAGCCTGGCCACGCCATGGCAGACAAAGTGTGGTAATTCAATTCTGCCCCCCCCCCCCCCCCCCCCCCCCCCATTCTTTGGCGGGAGGAGGAAAGAAGGAAATAAAAAGATAAGTAAATAAATAAGGAGGTCAGAGCGAGATTATAAGCAGGTCAGTAAATCCTCAAGATTGGAGTAAGTATATCGCGATGGTATAATTGGTTATACGAAAAATACGACCTATTATATTTACAACGCAGATAAGATGATGAAGAAGAAAAGAAGAGAACGAGGCCTCATTATTTCGTGGCTCGTTCTTTAGTTAATTGTCCTTGCCTCCCCGTCCCCGTAGTTAGTGTCAGGAGACGATAAAATTATTGAAACTCGTAGCTGTATAAAGTTAAAAAAATAAAAAAAAAATAAAAAAAAAAAAAAAGAGAGAGAAGATATAAAAAAAACGTGCAGAAGTTTGTCGCGCGTACCGTGGGTAATTGGCGACGATGACGAAGAGGAAATTGGCCCTGGTCTCTCTGGTCCACCACCTCCTCCTCCTCCTCCTCGTCGTCGTCGCGCCCGCCGAGAGTAAATTGGATCTCTTGCATACGTATAGCCATACCTGTGAAGAAGGAGCGTCTATCGCCTGCGCTCGGTTCGCTCACACGTATACGGACACGCGTGCAGCAGCAGCGAGCATTAAAATACGGATAAGTTTAATACCATGGCAGCCAGCTTGGCGATGTTCACCACGGCAAGCAAACATAACTCCCTGCGTACATCCTCCTTCGACCAACCGGCCACCGTTCGCCACATCTTTTTATCCCTTTTTCGTTTTCTTGCTTAATTCCACTTCCTCACTCTTATTTCTCTTTTATCGTCATTCTTTTTCTCGCACGCAACAAGCCAGCCTGGATTTTTATATTCAGCACGCGATTACAACCCCCCAAGATACGGACGGATCGAGATGAGATAGAGACCCTAATCGCTTCCAAATTATTTCTGATACTTCATTATTGCACAACGAAATTGTACGAGTTGGATTTTTCTTTCCTTCTATCTCTCTTTCTGTCTTTGAAAAACAACAAAGATAAAGAAAGAAAAATAGCAGAGCGTACTAGTGTATAATACATGTAGATACTAACAACGCTAGAGCCGAAGAAACTGCGGTACCAGATCAGATTGAAAATTATTTTTAATTCGAATACGTAACAGTGCGAAAGGTGGGAAAATACGGAGGGGGACGAGTAAGGCAATAAATTATCGTCGGCGTCGTAAATCAATCGTAAAAATCGAATCAAGTCGAACCGAATGAAATGGAATCTCGATGGGAAAAGTCAGCTCGAGAGTACCTAAAAGTTGAAAACATAAAACCGTGGTTGACGGTCTGTTGGGGGGGCGGGGGGAATCCAGGAAACTAAAAGTCTTGTACTTTATCGCATCGTTCGAACCACCCAGAGCAACTGCGGCGTATTATTGTATAGAAAATGCGGGAATATCAGCATGCAGCAAAGTCTATATATGCCTAAAGGTATAATAAGGGAAACCACAGCACCCCTGAAACAGATTTAACAATAATTATTCATGAAACCTTTTTCCAGGGTCCCCGTGCAAAATCGAACAAAATCATGACCGCAATACGAGTGTAACATATACATATTGTATTATAGCCTCCGGTTGTAAAATATTACGTGACTATACCGAATAAAGGGCAAAACCGAAAAGCAGAGATTGCCAGGTTACGGGCTTATCGCGACAACCCGATCTGGTGGGAAAACGATGAGTTTGCGAACGCGGCAGAAAAGCACGACGCCCTGTTCCCTGGGTCATAAATATCTGGCCGCGCGCGAGTCTCTCTCCTACACTCTGCGTAAACGTATACGTATTGTTAAAGTTGTCCTGGTATGCAAGAGGATACGTTTCTCTGTGTGTGGATATCGTATACGTATAGGTATGTATGTGTATTATAGGCAAAGCGCGTTCGTGTCGAGAAATACGCAACGCTGAATTTCAGTTATGCGAACGTGCTAATAACAAACGGATTCTATTCCGTCGTGAATTCCATCACTTCTATTGCAAAGCCCTGCGGCAGCAGAGCGAATGCCGCCACCCGGTTGCAAAGATTTATAGACCGATAAAACGTACATTCCAATATACTGCATACACATCTTTATTTATGTTATACTTTACTACGCATATATCTAACCCTCTGCAAGTGATGCGTGATATACCCGTGTCATTATTATTCAATTTTGATTCATATTCACAATTATATATTCGTACTACTTATTGTCAGTTACAAGAAATTTAATACTTACGAACGAGGCAAATCTCAATTTTTTACATATTTATATTGTGTGTATATATATATGTATACTTATGTACAGTTATAAATTGAAAATTCATACGAGGTGTATTTGCGGTATTGAAACTGTAGATTTGTGGAAAAAAAAAAGATTCCCACAGTCAACGACACGTATACTTAACACTATCCTACATCCACATCTACATGATTAATATATTTTCTTTTATTTCCCCTCCTTCCGCAAGGCGGAAAACAACAACCCGACAGAGAAATAAAAATTGATGACTTGTTTTCCCTCGTCAGTTGAGTTCCCTCCATACCAGCGTAGAATAAAACTTAATTGAATGATACTAGATCTTTCCCGCGAGTTCAACGATGGGAGACCAGTTTGCAGAGGAGTTGGAAGTTGAGACGGACACCTCATTAATATTGATGGCGTATCTCACACCGCAGCCGCCTCCCTTACCTCCTGGATTCTTGACCTCTGGCCAATTTCAATATTATACCTAACGCCAGATATATACGTATAATACCAAAGTATACAGTTCCAGAGTTTGCAGGTAAGCCCGAGCCGTGGTGCAATAGCGAATGTTCAAGGACAACACTTCGACATTCGCTGCTCGCCGCAACAATTAAGGAGAAAGCAGATGATCGCGGATCGTCGGATGATGTGAACAAATTCAGTACCGCAGAAGCGTTTGTCTCGTCGACAAGAATTCGCACAAAGTTTCACACGAGCCTATACCCGACTTTCGCCAAACACCCCCAGCACCCTCATTAGCGATTCGTCCTCATTAGCGTTGGCCGGAAGGATGTTAGTCCTTGGCGAATCACCGCGGCTCGCTTTCAACCCTCGACGAAGCTCGAGGTGGTGGGAGACGAGGGAATGAACGAAGGAGGGACGACGGAAGAAAGAGAGGCGGCTAATCTGAATCAGGGGAGATAACGTTTTCGACTACCTTCTTCGTCGCGTCGTCGGATCGTTTCGCTCTATCTGTGTTTCATCAGGTTAACAAATACCAGCTATCGCTGACTCGGCGGCCCTCGTCTTGGGGCATAATTTAAGTTACTGTTGCTAAATTGCCGATGCGGTCCCGATTGGCAATTTCGCAAAATCAACGAATATGCATGCACACGTCGGCTGGCTTGAAACACTGTAAATGGTGATTCAGGAACCGATTAGTATCGAAAGTAGGACGCATCGATCCATCCACCGGGTGGATTCAACCGATTGGAATTTCACAGTTATACTCTTCAAGCGAACGTTTCCATTGATATTTTCTACCTGTTTTGCGTTTCAGACACGAATCGTGAGGCACGTAAGAAGAGAAAGTCTATTTCGGTTTCGAGAATTTTTACAACTAAAACCTCAGGGCATTTACATAACAGATAAGAATATGAAAAGTTAGATATGACAAGAAATTGCTCGCTTACGTAAGGAGTTCTCACCGCGTCCCTTTCGGTAGACAAGACTAGTTTCCATATTTTCTCATTTTCCTCTTCACTAAAACCGAAAAAAGCGAGCAAACGACCGACCTGAAGTTGGCAAGGTTTTAGCGAAGAACAAAGTTGTCTCTTTCTTCTCAAGGGAGGTCCGAAAGGTCTTCATTGTCAAGCCGAGATGTCATTCCGGTAGAATCGTTCTCTCGAGCCGGCTAATAAAAACTGGAAATTCTGGTTCCCCTACAAGAGGCGGTAGACTGGAGGTTCGAAACGGGTGCGTATTACGCGTTGTACATACCCACATGCATACATACATACAGAAATAGATACACACGTCGAAAGACACGAACAAGGGCGACGGCGATGATGAGCGATAGCTGTGAATCGTCCGCTGATTCATTTACGAGGAAGTCAAATCTGCATGACATTTCGTCGCTTCGTCTGCATACGTATATACGCTCGACTTTGCTTTTCCTTTATTTCACATCTTCATCTTCTTTCCTCTCACGATGTGGACAAATACTGCAGAGACCCGCCGCCGTGTAGACTCTAGAAGTGTTGTTTCAAACTTGTTCAAGCTTGGCTTACAAAATGTATTTCGTTTGTACGTTACAGGGACGCTGGCGGTTATTTTCAATCGTTTTAAAGAAGTAAACAAATTGCTCAGTATTCATCAGCCGCCACTGGCAATAAATTTTTTCGAACTTTGACAAGTTTTCTTTTATTCTACCTTTTATCGTTAGGTACGTACTTTTGGTTAAATCGATCAGCAGAGTGAGGATAAAATGAGCAAGGGATAAAAAAAATTCCATCGAATGAATCGATAAACGGATACTTATATGGTTTCGATTGCCGTGACAAATCACACCGAAGGTTATTATAATTCGACGAAATAATGAACTTACGACCGTTTGCAAAATGAAAACCGACGCGTGGCCGCCTGATAGAAGTACGCGCCTACCTACGCGATTATATAATATTATTCAGGACCGAAGTATGCGGGTGTCCCCTATAACTGCGAAGCCAACTAATCTATTAATGTAATATTCAATATTAACAGCTGACGTCAGCCGAGCACGCGTTTGCAAAATAGATAATATTTCGGTGGTTCACCTTGCCTGTGGGGAAAAAAAAGAAATCAACGAATTCGACTCACGTACAATCGTGCGTCGATTAAATTTGCCCAACTAGCGTTTCGAATGCGATACACGGCGTAACGATACGGAATAGAGAAATTGTACCCGTTGTATTGTTGTTCTTTTTCCATTCAACAAAAGACATCCTCTCTCATCACGCGTTAACCCTGACTTTTTGTCGGCAGATCTAAGCGTATAGAGATATAGTTTATAAATACACACAGGTTATATTGTATTGCGAAGAGATATAATGCTCTTGTGCAGCAAGACGTGGTTGTCCATCGCGATCCAAGTCATGCGAGAAGAAGGCTGGAGCGGAGATTTCGAGTTGAAAAAAAAAAAAAAAAATTCGACAAACGCCGCTCCACCTGAAACCAACCTCTGTATAAATTTGCCATTGCGGTCTTGATTTACGAAGGCACTAGCGTAAGTAATAGTAACTCGGAATAACGCTGCCGTCCAGCAACGCCGCGGCAACGGAACGGAAACTGCACCAGTTGGCGAAGATTTTCCTACACAGAGCGAGAGAAGTATTCGTTATTTACCGCGAAAGCGTAGGTATACGTTATACATGGATAGGTATCCAACGGCATGTTCGCCGTAAACCATTAACTAAGCGTCGTGGCTTCGCAATCACGGCTACGCGAGTTCCAACTCTGGCTGCAATATGAACTGATTGAAATGGGGAATGAGTGTAACTGATGAGCATGAATTTCATTCTTCGATTTTCAGATGACAGGATCGCTCGACGATTCAAATATCATCAATACTTTGTTCAGCATTTGAACGATCGCTTCCGTTGTAACATCATTAAAACCCACCAATGGCTATAAGAATTTATTTCATTTGTCAGTAGGTATTCGGAATGTTTCAATAACTTGATATAACAATCCAGCTGCAGCAGTCCTCCGTCTCACCGTCCTAGAATTTTATTTTCATCGCCCATCGTGTATTTAAACCCCTTGAATACCGACGAAGAAATAATAATTGCCCGTGGTGAGAATGCTGATTACACCAAAGTTTGTCCAATTTGCATGAGAATGAATAGGTGCCTGAAGGATTTCAAGATCGCCGATTCCGAATGTATGAACTGAAAACACGAAGAATAAACACAGCCAGGTTTCCCCATCCAGCTGAGGTTAATGAAAAATAAAAAATGAAGGAGGGGTTGAACAGACTGTCGGAAACAGTACCTATACGGCTGCTGCAGTCAACGTCACATAATATTACGTATAAAACTAGTAGTCGATGCTGAATTTAAATCGTTCGCAATGTACATATAAATTAGTGGGAAAACAAGTTAAAACATTGACGACGAGGTACTCGTTGGAAGAGAAAGAAGAAACATGAAGATGGAAAAGGAGAAGAGAAAGAGAGAGGAGGAAGGAAGGAGGTCCACTCGCTGGTTCAGTTCGTGCTCTCTGCTGGTTTATAGACGATCATCGGTGTCTGCGTTCACGTCGTACGTCGAGGCTCGGTGTACCGGCTCGCGCGTGGACCAAGGAGGGAAGCTGCGATGCCGTGGCTCGGAAACACCGGCGGACTACAGGCCGGTGGAATGCCGTCGTAGAGGCTCTCAACTCAACCCGGTAACGCGAGATGCTGCTCATAACAACCCATTCGTCGAACGACCAACGACACGGATTTTCTTCACCTCGCCTCGGCGCGAATCCATCCTCCTCCATCCTCCTCGACCCGATCCCTGGGCTCCCAAAGTAGCCGCGCCGACACCGACGTCACGCCCAAGAGCCTTTCTGGGACTTTCGAAGCGGTTCGACCGCGATCCGGAACCGATATACGAAGCAAAGCGGCGATCGTTCCTTCTTGAGACGAGAGGCTTCGCCGCGGCTAGGTTACAAGCCTCGAAAGTGGCTCACCGGAAACATGCAGCACTTAAATGCTAAATACCATTTCCGGCCTTCCCCCTCCTAATTTGCATACCACCGCGGATTCTCCCCCTTAGAGCGATGCAAGGGATTCGCTGCCGTATTTTCCCGCACCTCGATAATTCCCAGAAACTATAAAGAGAGTTAAAGATCTCGACGCGAGGGGTTTCAATTAATACAGCAGCAGACCGTAATTACTACTATCCCATACCTACATCGAAACCGACGGAGGAAGTCCTTGAGATTCCGAGACAGTTTCAACATGCGAGCACGATCAACGGGCCCAAGAACAATCCCGATTCTCGTACACATAAGCCCTCGGGTTTTCGAGACGATCGACGAATTGAAACAGCAAAGGATGGAAAGGAAGTCGTCGGAACCCTCTCGCAGCATCATCGCGTCATGTCTCCGTTCCGCCACTCCGCACGAGAGTAGGTACGTTACAGATTAGATAGCTCAGGTCAGGTTGGATTAGGTATAATACGGCCGGTGTGTAACCTCGAAAGGCGATATGTCTGGCTCAATTACATTCGAAGGGAGCAAAAAGGAGAGAGGAAGAAAGAAAAAGGAGTAGGTATATTATAAAAGGCAAAGGTATACAATATACATGTATTGTTGTGCGTTCGTGTGTGCGGTTTGTACAACAACGAAGCCGATGCGGCGATAGAGAAATATGAGGTACTCTAAATGCACGTGGCACGCTATCAACGCGATCAACCCGACTGACGCCGCGCGTTCAGTGATTTATTTCCACACCGAAGGTTTTACAGGGTTGGAAGAATATGTATTCCGTCGACAGGCAAACTTGTTTATTCCCCGTTCCTCGTGAGGGGTGGAGGGGTGGAGGGGTGTGTGGAGTTCATTCCCTCTTCTTCCCTCCTCGCCTTTCGCTCTTTCTCTCCACCGGCGAAAGATTGGCATCGAGCCGTTGTGTCGCAGCATAAATAGATAAAGAAACCATACATTATTCGCGAAGCATGCGAGGGTCGAGGCCAAGCCAAGCAGCCATACCATCGGCGTCTACGTACTCGCCCAACTGTCACGGGACATTGTTGTATCAGTTATATATACATATATATACACGTATGCCCGATTTCTTGCCTTCGTTATACTCCTTCATTTTTACCTATTTGCCTACATCGTCACTCGAACGAATTTGATTGCAGTTGAGAAAAAAATTTTAACAAACCACTGTCTCGGATTTTCTCTTTTTTTCTTGATCCTTTTTTTTTTTACTTTGTACGTCAACCACACGCTGACACCTGTTAGGTACGATGCTCGTGTATATCACGAGATCACTTTCTACTTCACGATCAAACAGTGATTAAATTTGTCTGCACAGCAAGGGTAATTTCATTGGGATTGATACGTGAATCGTGAACATTCGCCAAACAAGAAGCTCGAAGATAAAGAGACCTCGCCTTTATGCCCGAGTTAACCGCTGGAAATGCAATTATCAGCGACAAAGGGCTCGCACCAGCAATGGGATCAGCGAGAGAGAGAGAGAAAGAGAGAGGGAGGGAGAGAGAGAGAGTCATTGCCTCCAAGGGCGGTCTTCGATTACGCGATCAGATGGTGTCGGACGACGCATCGACACTATCGGAACAACGCCTGGGTATTCTGGCCCTATTTAACCGCATTAGCCTTAACCGTGCATCATATGCTATACACGTATCATCATCTACTCACCTTGCAGGAGTTTGCGCGAAGATAAACGTTACGCGCCATTAAAGAGTCTCCTTAAAATGGAGACGCCATGTAAAAACCACTTGGATACCTCTTCTTATCGGAGAGAGGACTGGTAGTGAATTTTTATCGATTTCAGATGTGACGTTTATACGTCAATCAGATAACTCTGTCAATATAATACAAGTATTCCGACATTTTGGATCTTTGTTCACATTGTCTAATTTTTTTTTTCTTTCTTTCGTCTTCGTCGTCATTTATTGAAAGAATAGTTTTTTTGCTAAAACTTATCGTTAAACATTAACGACACCCCGACTGACGATGAGTCATTATTATCCGATTTCTAAAAATTAACCAACGTTGATTCCCCTGACAAATGAATTGGAAAGTTTGATCAAAGGCTCTCACAGCTTGTATATTCAATTACCGTAATTCGCTTGAATTCAAATTAGGTTAAGCCGATGGAAACTCGAGCCGCGTATATAATACTTTCTCGTAAGTATAATATAAGGTATACAAGGTGAGCTGGTGAAACGCGATGGAGACGAGTTGAAAGAGCTGCAATTTCCAATGAGCCCAATTCGGTGACATTCACGATACCGTCTACTATACAAAATGATAATTTACGACACTGCAGTTACGCGTCGACGGTATTGTTGCTTCAGGATTTCTATACCCACCTGCAGACGTTCGAGCCTGCACGTCGCCACTTCTGACGCGAGAGAATTATGCAGCGAATATACATATATATACATATATATATCCATCGTTGGAGGAGTTTAAGAACGAGGAAACGGGTGTTAAACCCGCGGAGAGACAAAACGCTCTATTCACTCGTGTGTATCTCGAAACGATTCAAACAGCCCCATTATATATGATGCAGAACCTGTCACAGCAGCAACGCCGCGAGAACAACTCTGACGTGAACGGAAGAGGGAAGCGGAGAAAAGAGAAGAGTAGAGAAGAGAAGAGAAGAGAAGCGAAGCGAAGAGAAGAGAACCCAGTGAGCAAACGAGCCCCTGCATGTCTTTCAGCTTATACAAGTTCCGGAGGTACGTAAGATCCGAACTGAATACGATATGGGAGACGCGAGGAGCTGCTGCTGCTGCTGCGCCAAGTTGCATCTACGTCATCCATCCATCCTGGGACACCACCACCAGACATACGGACACGTAGGTACGTATGTGTACCTAGTAGATACTACCTACATACGTATAATGACGAGAGTGGAAACGTCAGGGTGATCCGTGGTTTTAGTCCAACGGCACGTCAGCCTGCCATGCCTGCCCGCCCTGCAGACTGACTGACATCTGGTTCGCGAGCGTGGGAGTGCTGTCCCGTTCCTCCTCTTGCCTGCTATTCCCTCAGCTAGCTTCCAAGTCACATATATCACGCGATGCGCTGCGTGCATTGCCTTATACACCGCCGTGAAATAATACTAATGTGCATCTGTCATTCAAAACGACGAATTCGAGTATTGTAATATGTATCGTACTTTGCTGTGCGACAAACGTGGCAGCGTCAAGGTGTAAAGACTTTCGACAGTCCTGCGTGGTAGTGTCGATGGAAATTGTCAACGTTTTGAGACAAGGACCAAATCATCAATTCTCTCTTGCCTGTGTAAATACGTATATCATTGTCTAAGGAACTGACGAGCATGTGATGCTGGCTACTTCTACGTGTAACAATGTGCAAATTTCATCAACGAATTTGGTCTCTGTAAACATCGTCACTTTACGTTCTATCCGAGAACGTGCCAGAGAGAAAAAAAAAATGTTTCCATTTTAGAGACGGAGAGAAGAGAAATGGGAAATATTTGGAAAGATTGAAAGGTGTTTATATATCCGACGACGGGGTAAAAGGGGCAGCTGAACGTTTGTTTATTTGTACGGAAATCGCGACTCCAAAGTACCCATGGATGGCTGTGGTGGGTACGAGTGTTCAAATTCTGGAGGGTCGCCAAAGTCGACGTCGATTTTGTTTCTGGTTGTCTCCACGGTTGTTCCGGATGTCCCCGTGGCAGCGGGAATCGCTTTGACTCGAAAACGTGAGTGGAATTTATACGGGGCAATACGAGAGGGAAGGGAATGGATGGGATGCTAAGGGAAGGAAAGGAAAGCTCCACCCTCTCCGATTCTTTGCTCTTTACGGAGCGAGCCAACGGATACAAAGAGGTGAAGCTATAAGGGAGAAAAGGACGCGAATCAAAAGAGGTTAGAGTGTAGGGAGGAGAGGGGGAAGGGGAGGTGGGCGGAGAAGTGAAAATGGGATAAGAGAGCTCGCCGAATATCAAGGCGAGACGAGGAGAGAACAAGGAAAAAGAAGAACAAGCGTTTTTGGGAGAAAAAAGGGCGCCACAGTCTCAGCTTACTCCGGCGTGAGAAAAAAGAGAGAAACAACGCGATACACTTTATCGCGGGCTGAATTAGAAGTTGAAAGAAAGAGAGAGTAAGAGAGAAAGAGAAAGAAAAATAAAGACAGAGAGAGAGAGAGGTGGGAAATTGTGAAAGCAACAACGAGACGAGATGAGACCAAGTCAAGTCAGCAGGCAGGCGGGTTCGCAAGTTTGCCAAGGGCTCGAGAAATTACGGTAGACGTGTCAGCAGCCGTTCTACACGTAATGCGCCTACAGAAAGTGGTGCACGGCTCAAGGGGGGGGGGGGGGGGGGGGGGGGGGGCAAAAGCGAGCGAGAGCGGCGAAGCCGTGTGGCTAATAACCTTCCTTTTGAAACAAACCGGGCTAAACTTCTCTCAATCCACAGCAGGGATCCCACCCCTCCCTAACGTCCTCGCACCCCATTTAATCTCCGTCGTTCCTTCCTCGTTTTCCACCGGATTTAGACGTTCATCCGTGTCTGACCCTTGCGCACTACACTCGAACGCATATACATATATACACCCGTGCCTTTTCTCCTCAATCTTATACGGTTAGTCGAAGCTCGGCACCAAGCCAAGCATTCATTAAAGTCCATTGAAAATGAAGCCAACTTTAACGAATCGCTCCCGCAAGGAAAAATTATGTCATAATTTTACGTTACCCAATATTTCGGAGTAAGTCCTCACCATAAAACACCTATCATGGAAATAGGCTCTTACCTGCAACAGAAAAAATTAAGCACATGGCATTAGCAATTAGTCTCGGAAATATCTCGCCTGTAACGTGGGTATAATTTCTTTTCTTATGATTAATTTTTACCTAATAATAGCGCATAATCGCGACCCGCTGCGGTATAACCGAGTCACCGTCGCCTCGCTGCAACAATTAATGGCGTAACTATGTTACAAAGGGGAGTCTGGAACGGAAACGGAAATCACGTTCCAATATCTGCGACTGTTATCTCGCGCGATAATGATACACCCAAGTATACTTATGTAGGTATGTATGTATGTTTCATTGTTATCGCAATATTTCTTAATTGTTGTCGGGTTTCTACAGGCACGCTCGTCTCGCAGCCTTATTCGTAACGTCTTTTGTTCAACCAGATTCCATTTGTTTCACTTGCTTTTTCCTTATCTTAATTTCTACAGTACCGCATATATACATCTGTGTACAAGGAAAAAAAATTCGCGTAACATTTCTCACGGGGTAATTTCACAACCGCGAGAAGAGAGAAAGAAAAAAACATTTTATGCAAGGATAACAGGGGACCGAGCGTTATTACGATTAAACGCGTCGTGAGATATAAAAAATCTCCATGACTAACTAAATCAGCAGGGTACAAAGACGAAGGGGAGGGGAATACTTTTTAAAGGCTGGAGAGTCGCAGAAGTCTAAGCAGCACCACTCCGTGTAATTTTTTCCGTATATTTATACACTCGTATAAAAACGCGTAATCTCGCTTGTGCGATTTAACTGCCATTAGTAAGTTGAACGTATATACATACAATACATATAACAGTAGGTAGAGACGAGCGTAAACTGACGACGACGGTAAAATGTATAAGTGGATAATAATTATGTTGACTCCAGATGTAGGAACGTCGAGGGAACGCGGAAAACTCCTTAGCTGGCGGAATTAAGGCAGTGTTAATATCAAGTTTCCGTGGAGATGAGGAAAGGGGGGGGGGGGGGGGGTGAAGTAGCGAAAGAAGTGTTGAAGCCGAGAGTCTTGCTTGCGCCTGGGACCCGGATGATGGTGAGGGGGAAAAAAGAAAACGAAGAGGAGCGAGAAAAAGGAAGAAGGAAGAAGGAAAAGTAAAGGCCCACCCTCTGTAAAATAATTACGTCAGAGTAAAGAATCGCTCCCTTTATACCAGAGAAAAAAGAAACTCCGATGCAGTCGAGCGTTAGTATTTTTTACAGCTAGTCTTAAAATCAGTTAGTCTAGTTAGCAGGTCTTTATATTAAGGAAAAGTCTCTGCTATAACTTTGATCTCGACAATAAATTTACCCGACACTTCCCTCCAGTCTTCTGACCCGATAATACAAGGAAGAAAAAAGAGAGGAAATAAAAAAGACAGAATATTCGAAATTACCGTGTTCAAAACAACTCTCCCGCCACTTGTTTAAACAGTATCGAGAAGAAGGACCAAGAGTGCAGTCAACCCCTCGGAAATCGTTCTTTCGACAAAACGGGGATGCGTAAATGACGGGGAGAACGGAAGGAGGAATTGAACAACACTTCCATTATACATTAAAATTAAAGAGCAGTTAGTGACTTTTTGTTTCGAGAAACGAGGCAAGAGGGAGGGGAGGATAAAATTCATCGTCAAACAGATATAAAACTGTAACTCTATAGAAAACTAATAATAAAACATGACAAAAAAAAAATCACGCAAAATTATATTTAACAGTAGAAAGCGTTGATTACTCAATTATTATTTATCTCCCTTTCATGTTGAAAAAGTATCGTTAATATTCACGTAGGAACAATTATAAACTACACGTAAAATCAAATTCATACTTCAACAACAAATAACAAAAAAAATACACTTCCTGGACTAAAACAACGTACGAGAATTATATACCGCGTTTCAAAGAGAAGAGCAAAGCATAAAGGAGATACGAGACGTGCGTATGGTGGGTGATACGATAATAACAACGTTGACGAAACTTTGTAGATCCCCAGAAATTGCACGCAATCGTCGACGAGGGGGGTGGATGCTTGCCTGCCCATTCACGCGTGGCAATCTTAGCAATCTTGGCGTCCCTCTCGTATAATTAATCTTCGCATAATTTCGTATAGTAGTTAATTAACTACGTTAAGCGCGGGGACCCTCCACCCCTACCCGGCGCCGACGAGCCGCTTGACTTATTACCTTGACACAGGAATCACTCCCTCGGTGTGTATTATATAAGGCCCGAGATAAACCAAGGAAAGGAAATAAATGAATATCGAAATTGTTACAATGAGGATTGACAATGGAAGTAGAACTTGGGATTGAAGAATTTCAAGATTAAAAACTGTGGTTTTATTCCTCCCGTCTTACGCGGCACGTGGATTTCAACTTCCGAAAAACTGCAGTTTGTTTTAAATCACCGAGCTGATTACCTACGCAACGTTTTCCGCACAGGCAATCAGCTATAGGCGCAAAAGGCGCGAGTCAATCTGCAGCCCCGTGGGCGTTATACACACAGGAAAGGAAGGAAGCTATGCGGCGTGCACGAGGGAGGATAATTAATTATCATGGCACCGCTAAATTTGTAAAGCTGTAATTTAATTATTAGCACGCCACGGTGGTAAAGGGGAGCTCGTGTTGAACGACTGTTCGCTCGATCTCCGCTCGAACAGTTTGGAATATCCTGCGCAACGATATATTGGCAAGGCAAGCGCGGTGCGAAAACCAATACCGCGAAACCCCGCCGGAATCCGTCCGTTTCCAACACATCCGATCAATCCCTTGGAGTTAATCCGTTGATGCAGATTTCATCCCTCCTTCTCGAGGAGGACGGTGGTCATCAATACCGTCGTTTTAATATCGAATCCTCACTCCGAACAGCGAGTCTTTACACCCCACTTGACTCTTATGATTTTCCCCATTTCCTTGACATCCCGTAATCTTATCTTCTTCTTCTTCTTCTTCTCTATCTCTATGGAGGTATATACAGAACTCAACATCTTCTCTCTGTCTGTATATTATATCCGTATGTTCACTTATGACTCAAAAACTATTGAACCGATTTTGATTTCACCATACACACGTAGTTCTTTATAATATATGATTGAATTGTACGCTACCGCCAGTAGCGTATAACCAAAGCAGATAATAATCTCAATAACGAGCGAATTATACCTCGCGTGCTACGATAATCAGGATTTGTCCTCTCTCATCGTCCACTGATCCGAGTTGCTCGTATCACGCGTGTGTCACTTTTCGATGAACTGAGAACAAGTTGTTCGAGGTACTGATTCCTATTCTCAAGTGCAATTCCGAAGATAAGCATTCGTTTCCATCACGCCGGATAATCACTATGCAGTGCAATACTAAAGGGTTGGATGAAGATTTCGTTCACTTTCAAACGGATACGTAAGACATTCGCGACGTGCGTTCGTCACCGGTTCAAGTTTAATACTGAACTTTGCGCGGCGAGGTAGGGTATACATAAACACCGTGCGTAATAATAAGCGTCTTCTTTAAAAGTCAATTTGCTATTATTATAATTTTCCAGCACAGGTAACTGTCAATCCTACATCAGGACAGGTACCTAAAAATCTTTCGAAAACCGCCCACGCTTAAACCAGACATACCTTTACACGTATCCTCTATATTCTGTACATTTATATAGGTATATAAATGAATAAAAAAATTGCCCTCCTCGTATAAAAGTCAAACATAGCAATTTCGAAAGCCACATTCGCATAGCTATGGAATTGAGGTCACGGTTTTCCATTTTTCAATGCTTTATGGATATTATTATAGTTAGTAGGCTCGTACTCACGAAATGATCATGATTAATTATAATTATAATTATATTAATAATAGGTATGCAAAAAGTTTGTCGGCAGGTGAGGATCACGGTCAATGCCAATCAGACAGCACCGACAGGAAGACACGTGTCCCGTGGCACCGGACTCGACTCGATTTCATTCGATATCGGATTCACCGAGGGTGAGAATTGGTCGCGCGTGCCGCGGGAAAAGGTGAAAGATTGCAAAGGTTTCACTGGAGAGATCCGCCGAAGCGGATATCTTCACCAATACGTTGCATGCGTTATACGAGGGTGGCTTAGGGCTTAGTCGGCGCTCTTTTTCATTCCGTTTTTCTCATACCTACCTAAGAAATTGCAGTGTCACACGTGATACGAAAAAGCGTACAAATCACGATCGACGTTTCCCCGGATATTATACAACTGGATGAGTGATCTCGGAAGATATTTGTTCAACTTTGGAAGTACATAAAGGCACGAGAAATTCGCGTCATTGTGTTATATAGGCGAGTTTGCAAAAGGAAATCTCCGACTGTTCCTTCGGTGAATAATTCGTGACGCAAGGATGCTGCTGCGGCTACGCGTTCACCTGAAACGAAAGCATTTCGAATCATCGCGCAGCGTTATGCCCACGTATACATAATATTATCACGTATTTTTGAGACGTACGAAACGGAAGCGGGACTAATTATTTTCATTACTTACATCCGTTCCGTGACTGATTACCGTTGGCAGGCAGGTGTCCGAGGGGGAGCTGCACCGACGTAATCTACGCATGTGCCTCGTATTATATACCTGCGGGAGCCAGCGTCCCCTGGGCGTGACTTTTGTACGCGGGCCTTGTTTGGAAGGGAGGCCCACCGGTTCCCAAACATCATCATATACGGCACCTGACCCTCGTACAGTTGTACAAAAATGCGAGTATCGCCCTTGTGATTTATTTAATTTAAGAAAGAAGTTCGCCTCCAGGACAGAGGAGAATCAAATTTGGCGAAATATTTTTATAGACTGTAACGCGCGTCTTTATATTCGTCTTCGTAATTTTGTTCTTCTCTCACACTTAGCGAAACATATTTATCCGGGCTCATGTTCGCTGCTTGAAAATAAATATCAGGTCGCTTATCTTGAAAGGAAAAGTTTGCCTTACTTATATATATATATATATAATATATATGTGTATAACGAATTGTATAGCCTGCGAAGATAGCGTGATACAGCTCTATATCCATGGGAAGCCTTCTCTTTTCGAGATAATCTCCGAGCGGGTATTATAATACCGTGTATAAACATCGGATTAATCATTAATAACTACTATTTATAGAGAAAGGTCTGGACAACGGAAAAAGAAAGAGGAAGTAGAGAGAGAGAGAGAAAGAGATCAAAGAACAGGCGAAGAAACGAGGATCGTTGAATTCCAGCCAAAGCGAGAAGAAGTTTGCGAGGGCAAAACCGTTATTAACTGCGGTGGTGGCGGCTAGTATTAAGACAGGAATACCTGCATATATATATACCTATGTACGTATATAATCAACAAGGGCAAGAGATTCGAAGGTTAAAGTTCATCGGAATGATGGATCCATTATTGATCTATGAAGACTGGCTTAGGCACTCTGATCATTTTCACCGTTTCACCTACCCCTGTCTGGCTCTTCGTCTCTTTCTCCCTCATTAATTTCATTTCTCTCTCCTATCAATATGCGTATTATATTTAATTACTTTTTTTTTTAATTAATTGTATTTAGAATTGAAATTAAAATCCTTGCTCACGATGCTTGTTGTCATTAAGCTCAGCTATAAATTTACTTGTACGAGTCTAGGTATAATCTACTGTTATCTATTCGTTGAAGGGAACTTGTCTTGTAACCGATAAAAAAAGAAAAAATTCCATTCAACCGAATTATCTCTCTATAATATATATCTTTCATTTCTACCACGAACGCATCCCACATTTCTTCACAGCTTTCGATCTCGATCATGTACTTTGCAGCGCCACGAGTACCTACCTGGTTATCCATTAGTCACGATCGCAACTAAACCCCGCACTGTGTGTGAAATCTTTTGGAAAAGGTGTCGACGCTTGGCAAATTGATTGGGGGGGGGGGGGGGGGGGGTGTTTTAGCACGGTAACGACTTAGCGCTAAAGCTGCGTGGTGTCTGGCGAAATGTTGCGAAAGAGGGGAATTGGCGAGCGTGCAAATCTCTCCAGCGCATCTTCCATGTCTCGTAATAAATTTCCCCTCGAGTTAGTTGCGGGCTTTTTCACCTTTTGCAAGGTCACGACGATGATGACGATTTATTTGTCCAAAGACTCTCAGCAGCTGACGGCCTAAGCCCATGAAAGGACCTAAACACACCCCGACCACCGACCCGACAAGACAATAAAAACATTCTTCGAGCCCCGGCAATAAATCAACGTAAATTCTCTGCCCACCACCCGCAGGTGAAAAACAAAAACGTCTTCAGATCCGCCACGCATCGCGATATCCTTTTCAGCCCTCCATTACTTACGCCCTTAATTCGTCTCCCTCAAAAGCTATCCTAACTCAACGGCGGGTTCAAGCGATAGTCCCACGTATCACTGAACGATCATCAAATTCAAGGAAGGGATGATTTCTAATTCGTCTCTGTCTTCCCTATCTCGTTCGTCATCCAATGAAGGGAGGATAAGGAGGACAGGGGGGCGGGGGAGGGGAGAAGTGGGATAATTGCGGGCTCGTCCATGAAAAATAAAACGACCGCAGGTTGGTTCTCTCGTTAATTATTCCCAACGACAATCAGACACAGTAACGAGTTTGATTGACAGCTCAGCGTATTTGTACTACCTACGTACCATGTGATACGATACGTGCACTCCTTCGACGATTCGCGACTCGTATCACGTAACGGCGTCACAATCCAAGGTCAAGGCTGAACATGGAGCCTCGTTTCCCCCCTTCGTCCACCTCTTCGTATCCGATTACAATTACACGAGGCTGAAGCCTGACGGCCAGAAATAACAGCTAAACGATCTAATGTTCAATCGAACAAGCTAGTGAATTTGAAAAATCAGAATTTTGTGAAATACCTTAACCCCTAATATTTTGATAGAATTATGAGGGTAAAATTGAACTGCATTTTTCTATTTCCAAAAAGTTTCCTAATATACACCTTTTGCTTGTAGGTTTTTCGTCGAACCAGGCCGAGTAGCAATTACAGAATACCGCAACCTGGACTCGGAGGAAAACGTCGGAACCCTCGGAATAGATGTAATTAAGGAGCTTAGAGAAAAAACGCGATTCGAGTCGACTGTGTCGTCTATTTCGTTGCTGATTGAAAATATCCAACTTCAAGGTGGTATTTTGCTCATTTTACTCATGCTCTTGGTTTTTTCTACTTTCTTACAAAAAGAGCGAGTTACTTGTCGCGCATGTTGTAATGAAACTGTGTTAATTTTTTTTCGATATTCCAATAGTCTCGAGACTCAGAAAACACTGTGGATATCAATAAAACCTACTCGTGATTATTGTCGATAACGTACACTGGTATTGCAACAAAAATGCACAACAGATGTAGACGACAACTGTAGGCTCTACTAAAAGCCGCGTTGTTTAAATTTTAATTCGAGGTAAAAACTGCACTCGTCAAAACAAAAATTATGAAATGTTGTTGAGTTTGAGAAAAAGATTAAACAAAAAAAAAAGAAAAAAGAAGAAGAAGAAAGGGAAAAAGTAGGTAGAAATGAAACAATACGCATTAAATGAAACATCAGCGGGCAGAAGTTAATGCTACAGTCGCATGCTACGTTTGCCGAATGAATAGTAGAGTATATATATATATATATATAATATGAAAGAGATGGAAAGGTCGGAGAAACGGCGAGCGATGTCGAGGGTGGATGGGTGGATGGGTGGATGGGTGGGTGGGTGGGTGGGGGAGGCGAAGCGGCGTAAATATCGTGTAACGTAATTTAAAAATGTAATTGCTCTTGTCATCCTCCACGTTGAAGTGCACGGCGGAGCGAAGTTTCAGGTATGGGTGTCGTGTGTATACGTGTATCGTGTGTTTAAGCGTGTGTAACGCGAGGTTGAGAGGAGAGGAGAGGAGAGGAGAGGAGAGGAGAGGAGAGGAGGGCGCAACAATGGGTGGTCGTCGCGAGGCAGACTCCCGCTTCTGTAATAAGTTTTCACGTAAAACGAAACGGGAATTATCCGAGCGTGAATGTGCCGGGGAATTGTATTTCACGGGTATGTGCAGGAAAGGCAAAATATTCTCTGCTAGCCCCGCAACGCGCTTTTGGCCCGGTGTGTCTGTCTGTCTCTCTACTCTTGTTGCTCTGTACCTACTGCACACAGCGCAGCATTACACACCCACCTACGTTGCCTGCTGCCTGCTGCCTGCGCTACGTCGAGCAAAATACAATGCTGCAGCTACCCTACGAAATTCTTGTCTTCTTTCGCGATTAAACAAAAGACCGAAAGCATTTTATGGACGATCTTTTCGACTTTTGTATCAGTATCATAAAGATCGATTTTTTTTTCCCGTCACTTTCACTCAAGCCACAAATCCGATATTAAACCGGAAGTACATACCGGAATTAATGGATAGTGATTTACTGATGAGATCAGTATTTTGTGCTTCAAAATCCTTGCTCAAAAGACTTCGGCGCTTATACATACAGGGACCTGTTTTAAAAAATAAGTGATAAGAAAACGTCAAATATTTGATTATAGTTTTGCATCGTTGACCAACGTAATGTTCGGTTCGACTTTAGATCTTTAATAATGATATTGCGTTTCAAACAAAGCATTTACGCGTCGGACATTGACCCGTAATTGTCTTCCACCCCCGACGCAGGATAACCATTACAAGGGTGAATACGAACAGTTTTAACGAGGTTTAATGTAGAACCGAGAATCCTCCAAAAATCAGAATCATATTCAAGGGTGTTTTTCCGCGTGCCGAGAGGGGACTGGGTGGAAAACGAGATATGGTGAAAAGGGGTTGTTGGAGAACCACGGAGCTGCGATTGATTAGCCCCGTGATACGAGAAGCGTTGCTGCTGCGTGAGGTTTAAAACTTTGAACAATGGGGCATGTCATAATGGCCTTTTGTGTTTCATCGAAACGCTTTAGTGGGCGGAAAAACGCCGCTCGGCATTTTCCCATTAATTATTCCGCAGCGATCGAGGGAGGAAGGGAGGGATTCGAGGGCAGGCGAATCGTCGCTGAAAACGAAATCGCGTCGGTGTGCCGCAAGTTGGTACAACGCCGCTGACGATACCACCTCATGCAGTGAGAATCGCGGATGCATGGGGTGAGATGGGATGGGATGGGATGAAGGCACGGCATGGCATGGTGATGGCATGGTGATGGCACGGTCAATCGTTGTACGGATCTCGTTATTTATTCAACACCCCCTCCCTCCCTCCCTCGTCACACTACATTATCGGTGAATGCGAGCGCTTAATTACCCACCGTGTACCAGTTACAAACTGAACCAGTACATAAAAGCTGCGATACACGCCCGATAAGAAGAGGAGCGGCAATCATGAACACGGCGACGTAACAAAGCTGCACAGGTTTTAACGCGGGATTTTCTGCGAATCATCGACTCGTCGATATAGGCGCCTAGATCATGCACGTGACAGGTCTGCATAGATCTGCAACGCTTGGCTATTATGCAACAACGCTGTGCGATGGCGCGTCGACCTCGTCGACGTGCGTTACACCGCCGCATGCAGGGCTGTCGCTTCGAGATAATGCGAAGCATCGCGATCCCGCAGTGCGATTCCTGTGTCCAGGAGTCCGAGGTTCTAGTGGAAAAAACCGCGACGATATTCGAATTGAAGTGAATTTTTTATTTCATTTTTTATAATCACGTCTTCCGGCATAAATCGTACCCGCTTATATTTCTGGTCGGGCATTCTGTACGTAATTACGGTAGACTGGGTACTTGGTGTACTAACTTGAGCGGAACGAACGGTGAGTATACATGCATATACTGTTTTTTCGGCACTTCGTTCTCAGCAATTTTGTTATTCCACTTGGTCTGACCCGCGTGAAAATGATTTACGACTGAATGTTTAAAATAATCTTTCTCCGTCTGTTTCCCATATCGTTAGACCATTACAGAAAAAATTAGAAGAAGAAAATTGGAATGAATTAAATTTTGAACAAAGCGAGGTTTCCGTATCGTCCTCTTTCAATCCGACCAACATCATCACGTACAGCGTATACGGCAATATAACCGACGGCACGAAAATTTGTCGAACAACAAATGCGCAATTCGGTAGAGATTTATATTATATTGTATGTATAGCTCCGAGACGTGCAGGTCTTATTCGACATTGTTCGTCGATCCAACTACGAGAGTTATACCTGTATATATGTACAGATCCGCATTGTTCGGAATGGAGGATTGGATCGTAGGAACGGAATGGGATAAAGAGAGGAAGGAGGGAAGGATGGAAGAAACCGCCCGGGGCTCCGTCGGGGTGGAAGGAGGTTCGGGTGCCGGGGTTATGCGGGAAGTAGAGAGCGAGGAAGAGAGAAGTTGGCCGTCGATCGAGGTGAGAGAAGACGTATGAAACGGACGTGAACTTGGAGCGCCCCGGCGCTTCGACGTCTCGACGTCTCGCCGGATAGCCGGAGAGGAAAAGGGCCAAGGAGGCGAAGCTGTGCAACGGCGAAGGCGATTCTCGTCTCCAGGCTCAAACCACGCAGGTCGATATGTGCCGAGGGCAAGTGAGCCAGACATCCGGCGAACTGCTGCAACTAGGTACCGACCATCCGCAAAACATTTGCCTAGAGTAAGTACATCACCTATACTCTTGAGGAGGATAGTATCTACCTACCTAGACGTTTGGATGAGTTATTCATTTCGGCGTATATGTATACCTACTTGCAAGTTGGCAAATTGAATCAAGGATTTGAAAAACATGTCGATGCATCGTCCAGATAGCATTATAGATACTACATTGTACCTTAGTATTTCGACTTTAGGCCAAGTTAACTTGCTCGGTTAGTAGGTAAGTACTAGTACAGCCGGGAAGATTCAGCCACGTGTAATTTCGCCAGGTTTTTAACGGATTTAGACGGAACCTCCGCGCTTGCTTTTGATTTTGATTAGCCTTCACAGCGGTTTGGTGCCGCAGGATGCAGGACACGCATGCTTCCTGCTCTACTACCGTGAAACGAGGATAACAACTACGAAAAGAAACCGCTGTGCGCGATGCAAGTGGCGAGAAGCCATTTTCGCAACTCGAATAATGCGCGGTGAGTGAGCCGCAAGGAAAAGAAAGACCAGGAATGAAATCTCTTCTCCAGGAACGAGAATGAAAATTGAAGGCACGTTTTTCCAGGCGTTTTTCTAATTCATCTTGCATTTTCATTTATTTATTTCTATTTCACCTGACGTTTGTTCTTCAACACCGTTCTATCAAAAAAAAAAAAAGTTCCAATTTAGTTTTTATGTACCTGTCACGTAACTTCCACAGCTCATTTCTTGTCCATATACGTAAGGAGAAAAAATACTTTTCACATTATCAAGTATAATCGCCATGCACCTGCAAGGGTATAATTTAAAAGAAGTGTACTACAGGCTAGAGAAGAGTCTGCTGCTGCAGAGTGATAACGTCGTCTGTCTACGAATTACCTCCCACGTGTACATTGTACATTGGTAACTACACACACCGTATACCGCAGACAACATCTAATTGAGCGTGTCGAGAGTTAACGATTCCCTTCCTGACTTCAAACCATCGCGAGATTGTCGAAGAAAAGTGCGAGCGTATAATAATACCAAGGAGAGATATATAGGAGAGAGCCTTGAGAAGAGGGCAGCGGAAAAGACGTTATATTAATACGCATATAGGTATGAGGAGGCCGCCTGCGGTACACAAAAGAAGAATGAAGTGATGAATTGGCAAAGTTAGTCCCAGGTCGTCGTGGCAATGCGGGCATTCGGAAAAGAGGGAGAAAAATAACATGGCGAGTCGCATTTTCCCCGCGGTGGAAGGCGGAATAAGTACTCGGAGGATCCTCGGAAGCGTCGCAAAGAGAAGATTTCTCAACGGTTAACAACGAGGCGGCGGACCTCGAAAACAAGAACAAGACGACGCCGACGTTGTCGTAAGCCGAGCGCCGTCCTTTTCCGCCTTACTCGCGGGTCTCCTTAAAAGTTTTCCTCCGCGAATATCACGGTCCGCTGGCTTTCAATTCCCTCGTCCTGCTGCCCCGCCGGTCCTCGGATTCGCGAAACCCTTTGCCTCAGACACAAAGACCGTTCGCCCCGCTCCGCGCAATTTTTCTTTCATTATTATCATCATTATCCGACATCTTCCCCCGTCTTATCTTTTTTGTTATATTATCGCTATTATTATTCCTCATTCTTGACACTATATATTACATTTTTTAATTTCCCTTAATTTTCCATCTATAAAGTAGAAAAACGTAGCGAAATCTACTCTATAAGATCAAACTAAACCCCCAAAGGTCGGTAACTATTATAATCTACGTATTATACGTTCAAGCAATTAAAAACATATAGCGAGAGAAAAAGCGTCGGTTCCCTGTGTCTTTAATTGCCCTTTCGATGGGTAGATAAAATATACTGGATATGGAGAGCGAGGGGGGAGGGGGGGGGGGCGACTAAAAACTAAAAATGAATGTAAATGAATGAAAAGAAATGTAAGAGAAAAAAATCGAACGAAGAACTTGACGGGCCCGAAAGGCAGCAGGCGCGGACCTAATTAGGCGTTGGGCCCTGGTAATTCTAGCAGGTGATCGCGAGGTAATTGTTGACTGGAAGATAATTGAGGGAAACGCGGGCCGCAATAACCGGCATAAGAAGAAGAAGAAGGGGCCTCGAGGGAGGCTGAGAAGTGCCTCGAAGAGCACCGAAGATACCATTGGAGCGGCACTGCCTCACCGACGTCCGAGACTCACGTCAGCAACGTCGCTACACAAGTAGGTAAAATAATTGTTGGGACACGGGCGACGTTCAGCACCTCGCGAGGATCGAGCCCCGGGCGTCCGTTTAATAAACCGAGCTGACGCTTGCCGGCCCCTAATAATGCTGCTACATATTTGTAGCGGTTTGTAACAAAGCCTTAAACGAGGTCTAATCCTGTGCCCTGCATGCGGATGGGAAAGGGGGAAACCGCGCTTCCACCTTACCACCAATCAGCGACCGAGATTCGCTTCCAGGGTTTCTTATTATACACGCGCTCGATTCCCTCTCATCGCGTTACTTTCGCAACTTCTAATAGCCACGAGGGTAGTCAAAAGTACCTAGGCCTGTAGTTCTACTTACTTCTAGTTCGTATTACCAGTCCTCTTTACCGGGACGGTTGCACCACCAGCTGACGGGAATAATCGTCAATTCCATTAACAATTTTCGTCCTCGTTGAAAACCAAATTCCCATCGTCCAAATTGTGCTAATAAAATATACTACAAACACTTGGTTGTTGGTATAGGTATGATGACGATACCAACAGCAGGACGTAGAACGCGACGCATCGTCATAAAACAGGTATAGCGAAGCCCGGCACACTGTTTAACGGAAGCGAAACGTGATCAGGAAGGGTGATTCACGAGCCGCGCGAAACTCGCGACACGTCATCCCGGCACGGGCACGACTTTCACCCAGATGATGTCTACGGCCAGGCGGAAGATCGTGATTTATGCGAGTGGTGGTGTGATTGACGATCGATTGACGGCGATGAATTAGGTATCCAAGCAATCAAAGCAGCTCGGTTATCGCTGGTGTATTTCCATGAAACTTTCACGAGGAACGATAGGAATAAGACGACATAGTGATAGAGAAGAACTTCCGCCAGCTTACCTTGGGGTCGAAGTTGAAAACCAGCTCCGGCCTTAGCGGACACTCCAGGCCGCACTTGCAGGTTCCCGCGGTTGTCAGGTACTCTTTCAGCTGGTCCAGCGAACCCAGCGCCGTATTGCTTGGACTGGAATAAAAAGAAAATGCAAATTCCTGGGTGAGTTAATGAATCACGTCGGTGGTTCTATCGATTGGTAAGGCTCTACTCTTTACGTGCATGCGGCAAGTACTACAACATGTTTCGGCTATGTGCGTGCGAAAGTTCGCATCTATCACGTACACAGCAAGATTATGATCGCCACCACGTTCATCGATCCAAATCTAAGGGGACTTGTGTCTTTTTGTCCCGCCTGGAGGTCGTAGCTATTTGGTGTATCGAGGTGGTTCAAAGTTACGGTTCCCAATTTATCGCCGATCATTCGCCCCGGTCCCTCGTAGTAGACAATGTCGACCCTCCTAAAAAATCCCGGGTCCCTTTTCCCAAATACGACAACGAATTTTCAACCGACCGCGGAAAACTCACGACGCAAAATGCCTCAATGTACATGCAAAATATCGCCTCCTTCTTCCCCCATCGCCCGGGTGGTAGACGATAAATCGAGCAAACTTTTTTCTTTCCCCTCGGGTTCATCCGCGCACCTTAAATACGGCCACAGGCCGACGGCTAAGAGGGGGAATATCCTCTTCGGAAACGCCGACAAAAGTTTCCAAAGTGACTCAAATAAACTAAATGAAAAAACCTAAATAAACTTTGATAAAACGAGTGAATTAAATCCTTCCTATCTTGGATCTTGAATTCCGATTCAATGATTATTTTGTAAATGATTCCGAAACTTGTATAAAATTTATTCAATCGGGTTGAGACATTCCTTGTTGACATTCTACGACCCGATCAGACTGACGCGAACGCGCGGGACAAGGCAAACATATCCGGAGACAAGGACCACCGTGCAGTAACCGAGAAGGACATTCGTTTAAACCGGTATGAATTGACGAGGATGACGAAGAAGGAAGATAATTATCAGACGACTAATTATACCCGGTTTGAGAGCGGAGGAGCGAGTCGGGGACAAAAGTCGAGGATGGCGGGGTGGAAGGAGGGGAAGGAGGAGGAGGAGGAGAAGAAGGCCAGGAGCCGGTCCTGCGGATCCGAGAACAGCTGTGATTCCGTAAATAACGCAGGTCGGGTCTGCAGAGGTTGCCGCGAACGCGGCGAGGAACCACGACGACTGCGGAGACTGCGGAGACTACCACTTTCGGTGAAATGGATGTCAGAGTCGGAGGCTGAGCGGGATGAATTATGATATTTAGGGCGGAGGGAGGCAAGGAAGGAAGGAAGGAAAGGGTCCTAAGCTGCAGTCGTTGATGCTCGGGGAGCCGGAGGTGGCGGTAAGGAGGAGAGGGAGACCCTTCCGCAAAATTACGTAATCATCCGCGTTTTAACCGTGCCGACTCCTCGCCTCGGCGCATACCTCGCCTCAAAAGTCATCCTTCATTCGGAGCTCTTCCCTTGCCTGCTATTCTCTTGGCCCGAGCGATGCCAGAACCACGAAGAGGATGGATGGATGGATGGATGGATGGATGGGTATCTTTCCGGTTCCGCGGAGGGATCCGGGGCTGCATCGACGTCATTTAAATTTCAAAGAACTCGCACACCCTTGTGTTGATTCATTTTTAGGCTCTTACAGATTCATGCGGCCAACTTATATATATATATATATCTATATATAATAGGTAATGCGTTATACATATTTGCGTGAAAAGAACCCGGAAGAATCTTTATGGAAATAGACTCCCGGTCGAATTGGCTGGATTTTCAGTATATTATAGTACAAAGTACATATCCTCCTCCCGAGCAAAAATTTCCATGGACACAAGTCCCAAAAATCAGTGGTTTCCGAGAAACAGGCTCCGGAAGAAGGGTGTCCAGATTTTTTGATATCAATGAATTTCGTGATTTTCGTAAATTATAAAGCTTCACGGGGACTTGAAATCGAACAAATCACTCGATAAAACTGCACAGTTAATTCTCAAAGGTAGGCAGAAAGGTGGTATTGATCCCAGGAATGCATTGATTCTATCCATAAACTCGCTGGTTTACCAGAAGAAGGTGCAACGTCAGATTTCGCGTGAAGAACGAGACCCTCCGACTCTAGCAATAATCGAACTGTCCTATTTTTCACGGGTCTGCAGAATCTCTGCGAATCGCATGTTCAGCTTTTGAGTGGTATATTTGATTTCAAGTCCCCCTTGAAGCATTGTAATTCGTAAAAATCACGTATTTTATAGGTCTCAAAGAGTCCACCCCCTTTTTTGGATTATTGGTACTTGTGTCCATGAGAACTTTTGATCTGGAGTATATATGTATTACACTGCACACTGAAAATCCAGACAATTCAACCGGAAGCCAATTTCCATAAGATTTCTGCTAGGTCCTTCACACCCTTTCTCGTCACTCATTTTACATACCCTTTTCGCGTGAAATGAATTTTTCCATTCTGAAAACTCAGGAGTGTCCTTTCGTAATAATTTCAAGGAAGTGGAACCGGTGGATTATAGTAAATAATATACTCATGTGGGCGAAACGATAACTTCATTCTACGGTGAGGGTACGGTCTTCTTATCGTAATCCTCGTTCAGCTGATCCGCAGCAGCCAGACACGCATCGAAAGGGTCCGAGGAAAGAAAGCCTTATCCCCGATCTATGGATCGGTCTAATGACACGTTTGGCATAGCTACGTCGGTGTTGCACTTTCCACCTAGTCTGACATTTGAAGTAAGTACTCTTTGAAGCTGCGGTGCAGACGGAATCGAAATTTAATTCAGCACTTTCAACTCTGGGTATACCTACTGGAACATTACAATTTTCCAAGTCTGATAAGACAAGATGATTCTCACAAATTTGAAATCTTTGAGTAAGGTAGATTCCGTTGATAAATATTAAGAAAGTTTTTAACGCTTTCAGAACATACAAAAATCATTCCGTAGATGCAGTCCTGTGTAGTCGTGAAATTTTTTACAGATGAATCCTCGCTAGCCCTTTACACGTATCCATTATACATGTAGGGTGACCATTTATTCAACTCTGCAAACGTCCGGGACAGCAGAATTACGCAATGAATTCTACCCGGCGCAGTGGTGACTGCTGTGAAATTGAGTCACGTGCCGATAAGCCGAAATACCAATTGAAATTAGTTTGATAATTCACGTGCAGCGACGAAAAGTGGGGGGCGATATTGTATCAATATAATCACTCGTACCAACATCATGACTGCAACTTTTGTATAAAATTATAAATTACGCAGGACAATAATAATTGCTTATAAGGCTGTTGCAGCTGCTATTAAGATCACCATTGAAGTGGAGGGATATTCATAACCGACCAAGGATGCTGCGGGTCAAAAATGTTATCTTGGCATGCCGATTTCGCAAACGCGAGTGATCAGTGCTGGCTAATTTCTTTTCTTTTCTATCTTTTTTTTTTTTTTTGTCACGGTTCGCAAGCGCGCAGCTTTATTTAAGTAGTTTCGTGGCGGGTCTGCAAACTGATTCACCACACGAGAGGCGACTAAACGACGATTCGAGAATAATCACGATCTTCCCGCCACGCAGCACGGATACGCGATGCACAGACTCGGAGCTCGCGTGCTCCCGCATCCAGCTTCCTCCTCTTCGGCGACGACGACGCCGTCAACCGTGGGAATACCTCGTCGCCGATCTCGCGGAGCCTTTACTTTTCCTCTTTCATCCGCACGTCGGGGAAAACGTTCGTGGACATAAAAATTTCATCGTCTGTACCTCCGGGTAAAATATATGTAGTAACCATAGAGTGATTCGTCTGTACGTGCTTGATAAATTGCAGATGATAAATCTACTTGTTCATAAACGAGTAATTGCTTCAAACATTGTATATCGTAGTGCAGATTGCAGGGATCCGCGACACCACAATGCAGATAATATCGCGCTTCAATATTGTCTATGCAGGGCTATCGAAATTTTTTTCCAAAACCCGATAATCAATCCCTTCGAATATGATCCGTGTGAAACTGCACGCTGCAGGTACTATTAAAGTACAGGTAGTAGAGGTGTCGTGTCATGTCCATATGCCATTGATTTACTATCGTGATCCACGTATACCGACTCTATAATACGGCTCGCGAATGTCTTTAGTTTCGCGTTGGTTCATTAATCCAGGTTAACTTCTTACTCGCACCGGCATGTTGCTGCAGCTAAGCGATCGAGCCGCGTATAACCTCCGAATGTCCTGCATACCTAGGTAATGCATATTACACGCACGGTTCTATGGCGGCAGCCGTGTCCGGATAGTCGCGTAGCTATATACCGACGTTTGACGGGGGTTAATACGGCTGTTAACCACTCGAGCGCGTGCAAGAACAGAGCGGATACACGGGCATGGATAATTGATAGGCAGGAAAATCGATTCGTTAGCCGATAGCAGCCGATGATGTATGAACTCGGGAAACGCGATATATTTATGTAAATAAATTTTGTACACTACCGTCATCGACATCGCGGTGCAACTTACATCGTGCGTGAGACCAATAATGATTCGAGTTTTTGAGAAGCGCGAATAATTGTACGCACGAGACAATTACCTGCATTGATCATCATCAGATTAGTTTTCGCGTTGGTATTTATAGGTGTAAATCCTGCGACCTCGTAATCGATCGCAAATCGCCGAGAATGAAGTGATTTGTAAGAGGTGATCTGGCGAACTCTGCTCGGTAGGAGAAGCTGATCAAGGTGAGACCGTCGAAGGGTCATGGCCGAGCCGAAACGATCCGACATCAGGAGGAATCCGGGTCAGTCCCGATAGACGGCACGGAAAGTTAATTAAGATCAAAGTGCGAGGTAATTTATCCAGCTAACGGTGGTCGACAAAGCCCGGAGACACCTTCGCGGTGCCTCTTTATACGCGTGGCACGAGTCAATGTACCTACGACTTGGGTTAATTAAAAAGGCGAAGGTGATCGGGACTAGGAATTATAGCGATTCATGGAAAGATGGATTTCCAGCGCACGGAATGGATGGCACAGCTTGTACATACGTACCGATTGCGAGGATTTTCATTTTTAAGTCCGCAACGACGTATCCACCATGACAGACAAGTGATGTATGTATACCTACCCACTGACATTACATGACACAGAATCGACAGCTTTCACCCATGCAATTGCGAGAGAAAACTGTTGCTATATACGTAAAAACTATGCGCACACAGGATTGCTCGGAAGAGAAAACAGAATCGTTTTATTGGCTTGTTAGTTTCATCTTCTTTTTCCTTGTTTTGCTTTTCTACAGTGCGAAGCCAGACGAATCACTGATCTGTACCCTCGTGTAAAAATAAATTGTTCAGCGATTGGAAGAAAGAAAGGAACGAGACTGTTGAAAAGTTGTCAGTATATTATAACCGATTAACTCGAATAACTGCATTTCCTTGAGGGTGCAGCCAGCCTTTGCCCACGTGACCTTACAGAGTAAGTATTGCTATATTATAATGAGTAGGTATAAAAGAGAAGCAAGCGTCCGCACAGACGGCTGTGCGTGTGGTGATTTCAGGCTTCGTGTCAGAATGAGTTATGTCACAGAGATTCAAATCAGTCCGGATACACGGTGTCGAGTAATGAGAAAAATGTTAAGCAATCAAGAACGGACCGATTCAAACAGGATAGATATAACGTCCGCCTAATATGGGATCAGCTGCTTCTGAGAAATTAATTTTTGGGTGGGCGCGAACGACGGAGATTGAGTTATTCTGCCCGCTTTGCTGCATACAGTCATGCCAGGCATACGTATTGGTAACCATGCTGTGTAGAAGGCAACGCAGCTCCAATTATCGGACTGTAATTACGACGATTTATCAAAGCAACAAAGTAAATACATTATTCTCGTTATAAATGCATAAGCAAATGCTGTGTAACGATTTGTAGCGATCTATGTAATTGAATATAATACGCAAAGAAAATGTTTTGTTTCTTCTTTCATCTTTTAAATCGATGATGAGAGACCCGCGAATACAGCTGATTAAATTCCCACCGAGCAACAGTGGGTCGTGCGTCTCGGGTTTCAATTCCGATCGAATCGTATCCGAGAAATCTCGGGTGTAGATTGAAGACGACTCGGGCTGCCTGCACTGCAGCACAAGTAAGAAATTATCTTTCCATCCTTTTATCCAGCTCGGTTAAACCCGCGAGATCGGTAAACCGGTTTGCATCATCTCGCTCGCAGGGTCAAACACGGACGAAGCATTTTCTACCGACTTCTTGACCCAGGCGAAAGAGAGAGAGGGAGGGCAGGGGGAGAGAAAGAGAGATGATCAAGCTCAACTCCGATGTAGGTACTCGACCCACAGGATGTATGATTTTTGTAGATCATCGGTAGTGTGGTGGCAATGCACACAAATATCACGAGAGTTTTCTTGGCGGTTGGAGACAATAAAAAAAAAGTTAAATGGAATGAATAAAGAAGCGGAGAAAGCAGCAAGAGATAACAGGATGAAAGAAGGGGAGAAAGAAAAATGTGAAACGAAAGCACGAGACGCAGCAGCGGCGGCCCTGACTTATTTTCCCAAGGCACATTGCAGAATAATATGCTGAAGCGGCCGGCCACCGCGGTCTGCCAACTGGCTTGCCTGTTTCGCTCGTCACTTTAACTGCGACCGGATCTCTTCAGTGGTTTGGCAAGTTAGCTGCACCGCATGTAGGTATAAGAGCTAGCTGTTGAGAATGCGGAGACGGCTGAGCAGATCCTTCCACGGACGATGGAGAGGAAAAAAGCTGTAGGAGTGAGTGAGGGAGGGAGGGAGGGATGGAGGGGAGAAGGATCAATAAATTATTGCGAGCACGTTTCAGAGTTATCGTTAGAACAACCTTTTAATGACCGCGCTACTCGAACGATCGGCTCCCTTGGTCGGTCATTTCTCAAAATGGTACGTATCATACCCCCCCACCCTCCCGCCACCGCCGCCGCTTCACCTCCCCCGCCTCACCACACACCTACAGAGACCCGTAATTGTTCAATACGGAAAGATCCGATCTGCAAAAACACCAGCATGGCGTCTCCCGCTAACCTGATCGGGTCAAGGTTAATAAGCCAAAGGAGAAGAAGGATGAGAAGAAGAGAGATCAGGACATTTAATCATCCTTATAGAACCCTCGATTCAATTTTTCTAACGCAGGCAAGAATTTATGTATTATATATATACATATACACGCAATGTAAAGCGGGGTAGCGATAGGTATATACTGAGAAAAGCTACGTGCGTATAAAATAGAATAAGAGATAAAAAAGAATCCTTGCTCGATCGATTTGGTACCCTTGTTTGTTTTCTTTTTCTTTTTCTTTTTTACACAAATTACTCTCAGAGTCTCACCCCTTTTTTTTACAATATACCCTACAGAAGAGACGCCTCAATTTTTTGCCACGACGAACTCGTCGAGTACGCTTTTCAAAAAACCCTGTGCATTGAGCATGTTTTTCATAAGGCCGACGTAGCACAAGATCCATACCTAGGTATATAACCATAGAATAAAAAAGAGGAGCTGGAAGACAAGATTCGGCAGAAAATGAAAACGATTATTACCACGATTCAAGCGAAGTCGTACGAGACATTTGCAGAAATGAGTCGCGATTGTGCAGACTCAACGCAAAGATGGGAAAAAATGAGTTGCGAGGAGATAACACCGAGGGCGCAAAAACAACGGGGGTGGTGAATGGAGGAGGGAGGAGGGAGGAGGGAGAGTCTGGACGAGGAGGAGAGTAAACGCGGTTATAATAACAATTTGTCGGGCCGAGCTGTCGTGGAAATTACATAAAATGGCTGTCAAGTCGTCTGACCTTGAATACCCTACAATTACGCGTCTGCTGCTGGGAATAACCGCCCGCCTCGACGAAGTTGTAGGTATGCGCGCCTGCGTGCAAAAGCATCGTGCTTGCGTGCCTGCCTGCCTGACTGCGTGCAGAATCGTGCGATTATTACTATGCCTACATGATGAGCTCCCATCTGCACTTCTTAATTTCAATTCAACCAGTGCAGACCGCAATTGGCACAAACGCGTCAAACGGGCACTTCAAACTCGTAATTGTCGTGAAAAATCTTTTGGGGTCGATTCAATAAGACAGTCCCCTTCCTTGCTCTTTTACAGAGTCTATACAATCCAACAGTTGTACTGCCTACCTCTAGTTTGGGGGGGGGGGGGGAGGGGGCATTGTTGAGATTTGCCAGTTATCTATGGCAAATAGGTTGCAAAAATAATATTTATTCTAATTTCCGTTCGCCGTGCACTGAGAACAAACTTGCAATCATAATTCACAAGACAGCCTAGAGTACGTACGTAGGGTAGGTGGTAAGTGGTAGGTAGGTACCTACGCGTCAGCGAGGAAAGGGACGGTAAAACATGAAGAGTGCGAGTCTGCAACATAACGTATGACGGAATGCGGTATAACGGCGATGGAAACTAGTAATTATAACGCACTAAGGCTTACAATCGAATGAAGAATAACGACGGTAAATAATCTCGAACGAATTCAACTTTTCACGAGATCCTTGCCTTGATTTTTTCTATACTCTTGCGTACCTATAATAATATCATTATGTTGGTAATTAACGGCATCTGTAATGTCATTGTCACACTGTCACTTCGCGTTCTGTCAAATTACATCAACCGCGAAGAGCTTACCAGGTGAAATACTGAAAAATTTCCGGCAAGTCATTAGAGGGTCGCTCGTCGTCGGGTGTACGTCGTTGCAGAGAATGAGGGAATGTACCGACCTTCGTCGCGTGGCCGCGACGCCGCAAGTCACCCGAGCAAAAAACCGCTTCTTTATTTGCCCCAACCTGTAATATAAATGGCTAAGTGGTGCTACCGGTCGTTTCATCAGCCTTGCGCAAACTCGACTTTCATGTCCTAAATAATTACGTGACCTTTTATCAAAGGGAGAGAGGCAAAAGGGAGGTGAGGAGAGCCGAGCATGCCGACACGATCAGAGATTACGTATGGTAATAGTATTCGTACGAGGTACAAATAAACATATACATTCCAACACTTAACAATCTTAATTCATTGGCAACGATAATTGAGATACATCGTCACCAACAAAACTCTCTCTCTTCAAACTGGTTCTACCTTATCGTCGATTTAACTACGATCCCCTGTCAGACCAATTATTATCGATGAATACGACATACCTGTGCTTGGCAGTAAAGACAAAAGGCTGTCTCTCTTATATCCTACTCTAAAACGAAGAATCCCTTTGTCATGATGGGAATAACAATTTGCACCGTTCGTCAACTTGGTAAATTAGCTTTAGCACAAAGTTCAAGTAGCAACGAAACTCGCGTGAATATTGGATGAAGTAGAGGGTGGGCGGTAAAGGGGCGATAGCGGGTATAAGGCATCCCCGTCATAGTCTCGTTATAAACACCTTTGACAGGGGCTAAAGACAAAGGAACCACGACTGGATGCTCCGACAACGGTCCGGACTTCTGTAGAGTGGGTAAGGGAGACGGTCGTTGTTGTGACGACGACGGTACATCCATACATACATATGGATTAGGAAAGCTCCTCCTCGCAAGCGCATCTCGGTCCACAACCGAACTTGGAAGCAGCAGAAGTATCGCAGCCGACCAAAGAGGGGATCATCGGGCATGTTTATTCAAGAACGTGTACATATCCATAGTGATAGAGAGGGAGAGAGAGAGAGAGAGAGACTCGAAAGCCGTTGTAGGACTACGAGGTCTTATGCGAAGAGGCAGCAGAGTTATCCTAGTGGGCTTGAAATATCTCCCATCTTCCACCTCCACGTCTACTCGCGAGCTTTGCCGCGCAATGTATTCATAGACCTCGGCATGTACTCCTCGAGCTTTCTCGCCCTCCTCGTCTGCCACTCTCTTTCACTCCCTATTGACATATCTTGTTTAACGCCCGTTGGCCGGACGATTGGCAGGTGAATAGCTACCTACCGTCGTCACTTCTTTCTCAGCTACTCGTCTTGCGTTTCTAATTAGATTCGTTTAATTAAATCCTTTTTTGGCGGAGCGTCGCACGCTGGCATGTTAACTGAACTGACAACGACGATGACGATGATGATGATGATGATGATGTTGAACCTTCACAAAAGATCGATAAGAAGGAGGGAAGGGAGAATAGAAGAAACTTACTCACCCTACACCTGGTAGAGGTGAAAGAATTTCTAGTGCAGATGCAGTCGAGTGTATGTCGCATTTTTCCACGTACATACTTACTTACTTACATTTCCTCGGCTCGGAACTCGAGATTCCCGGAATGACACAAGGGAAAAGTGGCCAAGCCGCGTGTAAAGCCCGCTGGCTCCGGGCACCGCGTGACTTTCCCAGCTAGGTACTCGGGACGCCTTAGCGATTCTCTCGGTGATGCGCCCGAGGGGAAAAAGTAGTCGCTAGGTGTAAATTGCGAGGATAGCTTGACTGCAGCGATGGAGTCGGAGATAACTGCCGAGCTACTAAGGACTTGAAGCAGGGGTAATCGAACTCTCCCATTACCAAGGTAACGATGATAATCGTTCTCCCTGTTGCGACTGACGACGCCAAGTGAAACCGAACAAGGAAGTCCGAGTATAATAGCTAAATTTAGTAGGATTACAGGGCTGTAATTAATATACGTACACCTTGGGAAACCTAGCCATAGACAATAAATAGGTACAAGAGCTCCCCCGAAAAGATTTTCTTAACAATCTGACAGTCCTACGATAATATCTGATCTGCAGCTTTCGAGGTGCATTGTTTCTATCATCGAAACGGACGTAATATCACGATACGAGATATATAGCTGCAGTCTTCGTGAGTAACAAAGCAAGAGCGCTTGAAACGACAGTGACAGGAACGAATTGTTCGATCACGAAGACAAATACTAGGAGATGAGAAAGGAGAGAAGGAAGCACGGGAATATAAAACGGAGTATAGATATACTTATGAAGGTACGAAGGTGGGTAGGTACCAAGTCGCCCGGGAGAATTTACCAGGGAATGTTGGCTCGTGACCTCCGGTTGGGTCTTGCATGTCAACCGGGAGAGGTCACGAAGGCAGTGCAGAGTTATTTGTACCTCGTGGCGAAGACGCGGCCCGGCATCGTACATCTTTGTCGTTGAATTTGAAAGCACGAGAGCAGCAAAAGCAGCAGCAGCAGCAGCCCTGGGAGTCGCCGCACGGCTGCATGGTTCGCCCGACTCTTGAATCGTTTTGCAAATTCCCGCGTATGAATTTATCTGAGCGTATCTCCTGCAAAGCGCAATTAGGGAATAAAACGAGCAGCCGTGTTTCGCCAACGGTTACCGCGATTCGGTTCTGCTTGGACGGTCGGAAACAACATCTGTCGTCCGTCCCGAGATGATGACTTACTTACTTACTTACTTAAGCTTCCGAATCTTTCTTCGACCAAGTATCGAGCATACTGCACTTGCAAACTGAAACTGAAGCGTTCCGGGAAGTAATATTATTTACGTGACCATTCGATTCGATATTACAACGCCGCGCGTACCTGTTTTATGGTTTCCGTTTCAAGGGACAGCCTACACTACAGCCGGACAACATGAGGCGTATGAATATTCACTCGTGGCGTTGACAGACGGCGAGGTGACGACGACGACGACGACGACGTCGCGGTCGTCGACGTCCTCTACTCGTAGAAGTACGACGAACTCAAAGCGACAGCTGCTATCGCGTCGCCCTGCAATCCACCCTGCAGTCGTCGCTTGCTTGACGCAGAAGGCAGGAAACGCTTGCTGGTACGTTAACATGTAATTCGTGAGCCAATTAAAAACCGGCAGGAAACCAGCCGGGCCAAGCCACGCGGCGCGTATCTATCGAGCCGATTCGATTTTTGCACCCTCCTCTTAACTTTTTCCCTGTCCGTCCAGCAGCACCTACTGAGCCGCGAAAGTTCAAAATGTGTGATGAGGGAGGCTTCGTTCGTTCCTAAGTACCCTAGTATATAAATAGACAATTTAATAATTTGAACCCAGCCAAGAAGAGTTTCTTTTGCATATCGATAGATAGTCGAGCGCGGCATTCGTTTAGGTAATTAATTTACTAATAATTGTCAAAAGCATGATGATGCTAAACTTTCAAGAGTGCGTATAAGGTTCCATTTCGATCCTCACTACGTCACATCCCATCCCTTCATAGAACAAAAATCAGACGAATCAAAGTTGAATTAGTTAAAAAATGTATACGTCATATTTTCAAATCAATTTCTATTCCTCTATCAATACCAACGAGTAGGTAAGTCTAAACGGAACACCCAACTCCCGCCTTGGTTCTATCATCCATGCGGCGGTTGTTTACTCGTACCAGTTAACCTCCCGTCAAATTTGATCTAAAAATAATCCAGCCAAGCGTTGGGTGAATGGCGCATTTTCGCATTACTTTTATTTTACATTCCTGTTCATCACTCTCCGACCCTCACCCACCCGACACCCTCGTCTGTTTTTTCACTTCTCTCGCTGATTCGACTCCATATTTTTCAGCCTGCAAGCCTCAGTCTTATTACGATTTTATTGTACACAGGGATGATCTGAAATGCGACACTCATGGATAGCCGACCTTAGCTTTCAGATCGTTTCTATAGCACTACTGCTGTAATAACAATCGATCGATCCAAAATCACGACATATCGTGCGAATGTCAACTCACCTTTATCGGACCCTAGTAACAAGTACTCAACGAAAAATCGACGAGTCTTATAATACCGAGTGCTCAGAAAAGGTACGTCATTCCACTTGTTTGTTGTCGCTTACCTGTAACATAAAAAAAGGGAAAAAATGTTGAGTTGAAAATTTAACGTGATGTCGTTCAATGCGTGTGAACCGATGATCTTATTGTTAGCCATAAGATGAACGTGGAAGATTATACATGTAAGGCTAGGGTGGGGGGGGGGGGGCTGATCCGACTTTGTCGTTTCCGCGCGCCCTGAGAATTAGGGGGGGGGGGGGGGGGGGGGCGATAGAGTCGCGTGGCCTGGAAACTCCGGCGCGTTTTAAGCCCGCGGCTCGAATTTCCCTCTGCATGTTCCGATCCCATAGATATCACTTCTAAATGTAGGCGTGTTCGTGGTTATCAAGTTAGATTAACAAGCGGCGCTACTGCATGCCTACCGACTGCTTCTCGCCGCAACTTTGCAGGACGCAAAGTCGTCGCTCACTCGTTCGCGTGCTCCTCGCTGCCTCTACCTAATCCGGTCACGTGACCAAAAACCATACACCGTGTTTAACGCGTACGTACGACGTTCAGATGTTACCCGACTGCCCGTTCTATCTTTGACTTGGCTACGTAGTATGTGTGTATATATTGTTACAAAGGGTGAGATCACCCGTTAATTACCCGTGTTGCCCTTTTTTCAATGTCTAGTAGTCATCTTCAACTGTATAAGCTTTCATTTGTCATCAAATAAATAAAGTTTATGCGTCAACCATGATTATTTGAAAAACAGTCAGTCTCCAGACTTGAAACGGAGAACCTCGTACTAAATACATATATTGACTTTGCATAATTCTTACTAATTGTAAGAGACTCATTTCGCACGGAGAGCCCATTGATTTTCACATTCTTTTCGTAGAATCCCCCACATTATATATATTTTTTTTCACATTACAAACATTCTCGTATATAAAACACAAATGACGTATTACTGATAAGTATATATTTGGATGGCGGTAGTATACAGCAAGGGGCGGTTTCGAAATAAATTAGAAGGTAGACCGAGGGATGGGGGAAAGGTGCACCAGATAAAAAAGAACAACAGGGGTCAGAAGCTCGGTCCGATCCGACGATAAGGCGCGAAATGTATACGTAATATTCGGAAATAAAAATGTAAAACAGCACTAGCATTTGAACGCGTGGCTACGTGTCTACAGCCCAAAGGTATAGGGTCTGGTGCGTCGATCGCGTGCGAGATACACGCCCGTGCCCGATCACCTTTCTCTCCACCACCAGCTCCCATGACCAACGTGTCCAATGACTCACAAGTCACGACTCGACGAACCAAACCGAACCGAATCACCTCCCGAGGTGACGACGACAGCGTATACACAGAGGAAATTATGAAAATCATAAAGGGTTGTCAAATTACGTGTACCTAGAAGAAATATCAAGCAGTATCGAGAAAAAAGGATACAATTTCGAATTTACACGAAAGAGAGGTGTACCTGTAAGAATGCGGTGTAGACTATAGTGATCGACAATAATCGGACACTGCCATGTGCATGTTACGTGTATAAATTGTGGGTAAAAGTATGAGGAAAGAAACCGACATCAAATATTGACGCTGCATGGGAATGTCCTTCCTGTGTCAAAGTCAGAAAAACATATCGATATCCGCCGCGAATACGAGGTAATGTAAAAAAATCGAGAGCTTCATCCTCCGGGCGGAAGCCCACCCGCGGTGTATTCCTGGAGTAATATTTCTCCCATGGAGGGTCCCGACTCTACTGTACCTACATATAACGTACGAGCGACAAATCGTGCGAATCGATGATCGACGTCGTCGTCGCCGGCCAGCCGGCCGGTCGAAACACGAGGTGACCGACCACTACGTCCGGGTTGGTCGTTGATTCGGGGGATCCGAATCCCCGAAATCTGTCCGAAAGGCAAGTCGAGTCGAAAGATCGTATCTGCGATCTGCGACGCAATTCAATTCGAGCTGTAGGCGCGCAGATACAATGACTTGATTTTATAATGAAAATCGATCCAACGTGTCACGTGTTCGTTCAGTTTTTATTTCCTCGTCACACGCTCGAATCGAGTGTTACGGTGCTTATAATAACGTCTATAGTAAGTAGGTATGAATGTATAATACAATTATACAGAGGCAAAGGATTTATACTGTAAGACCTGCGACGATAACTTATACAGCTGGGGACGAAGAGCTTATAACGGTAAAGTATTTGAAATATAGACATCTTGCGAACCGGTTTATAAATCTTACAGGTATTGCGTAATTAACTATCGCAGCGCGGTGTGCCCGCTGAGATGCGAATTAAACGATTGGTAACACGCGGCGTTCGAGTTCTCCTCGTACCAACCCATACGTAGGTAGGTAGTACCTTTAGGTGGCTCAAAGCCTTCGGCTACGTTAAAGCACGAGGTTAAATAAAAATTGAGGTCAATACTTCAGAAACGAAATACACCCTACCATTATACAGAGGTATAAAAATTCACATTCCTCGCTTATACGCGTGCGTGTAAAAGTGTATAATGTTGGAGAAATATTACGGCACGCAAGAAGAGCTTTATTTATCCGCCCGTGAAAATATCAGACAAGGTGGTGGATGCAGAGAGCGTGGAATTGTACTGCGGATGATGGACAGAAACAAGCGGGATAGAATGATAGAGTAATACGGTAAGAAAACCGGAGGTATAGGTATGGAAAAGGTATACAGAGATACAGAATTGGATAGCATTGGATGAAGTGAAGTAAAATGATAAGGATGTAAGATAGTAAAGCAGAGAAAGGAGAAAGAGAATGTGTGAGAGAGAGAGAGAGAGAAAGAGGTGAAGAGGTGAAGAGGAGACGAGGTACAAGACAAGTCGAGCTATAGAAGCCGCTACTACTCGTTACAATCGAAGAAGTTGAAGGATTTATGCGAGTCAGGAACGACGTTCTCAGAGATCGAGTCGAGTGACGGGCGTCGTAGTCTGGTGAAAATAGAAAAATAAATATTGAAACGAAGGAAAAAAAATGGCAACGACAATCCGCAAAGGGTAAAAGAGAAGAGAATAAGCTACGCGGAGGACAGCTCAAGCGGGTGAAAGAAAAGATACTGCCGCCATGGAGGGGGAGGGAAGAAAAGGAAGAGGTAAAAAAAAAGAGAGCTCACAAACGCGGGCGCGAGGAGGAGGCGACGCGGCGTTGCACTCTCGGCGTGTGTCCCTGAGAAAATGACGAAGGCGACGTTTGAAGGGTACGCCCAAAGACTAACAACGCCAGCCGAGGTCGGACAGAGTGAAGAAAAATAAAGATGACGGAGAGAGATAGAGAGACAGAGAGAGAGAGCACAGAAATGCGAAAGAAATCGCGGGCGGCGTTGATACGAGATTTCTACTTCTCCCAGCGTCGTTAGTCTCACACTGATTATACACCCTCGCTGATACCGCGCATCGATCACGCATCACCGATGTTAGGGGTTGAAAAGTTTCCACCGTTCTTCGAGCTGCATGTATTATTTCATGAAAAATCAAAGCTGACAATAAGAGTTTAACTGCTTAACGAGATCGGTGGCAAAAGATCGGTGGTACAGCGAGTAAAATCGAAAGACACAAGCTCTTCTCGACTACTCCGGGAAGTCCTATTTCGGTCTCGAGAAAAGTAGGTATTCAACACTCGCGATGGTTCCTGTATACGTATGACGGTTGCATTGCACATACCCTGCGGGACATCAGCGGTACAGGAGTAGTATAAGCCGGGGTGCATTCGAGTCGTCAGATCAAGAAACTAACTAAACACGTTTAGTCGCTTAGTCGGCGAGTCGTTTAATCACCGAGCAAGTCGGTAATTCCATTTCATTCTAATTTTAAACACCGTCAGACAATAACGATGCGGTAGGCATGCGGCGGCGGCGGCGAGGCGCCCGCGAGTCGAATTCGTCTTCTTCCCAGAAACGCGACGCGACGTCTTTCACGCCCGGACCGCGACGACATCGTTGCGATCAAGAATTTTCGAGGGGGCCGGTGGCCTAAAATAATAACAATATCCGCATTGTGAGAAAAAATTAAACAACGAACCGCAACCCGAAATGCCAGCAATCTCGGCGTCTCGATCCCCTTGGAAGTTTTCTAACAATAAGAGAATCGGCGAAGGCGGCGGGCCGCGTGTCTTCTGTCGACCCGGAGACACGACACGATAATAGTTTCGGTTACAACAAATCACTCCCGAGTCCTTATCCTCCCTCTTCCTCCTCGCCTATAAACGCGAAATACGTCGGTCCGACTCTTCTCGCCAGTGAATCATTCGCCCCTCTTCTTCTTATTCCTCTTCCGCGCCCCCGCAAACGAGCGATTTCGCGCTCCGCTTGTCAACTCTCGCGGCGCGATATGTGCAATTTTATTCGCCCATTTCAAGATGTCCCGCCGAGTCCGGGTCGCATATGCCTTACGTACGGTTTCGCAAGGATATATTCCAGCGATTGCACGCGTCCGCGTGTATTTCTATGTGTATACGTTTATATTGCCAAATGCCATCACGTTCTCGTCCTGCCGACCCTAATCAACGTCAAGCCGCGATCTATTTTGCAACGAAAAAAAATGAGGTTGAGAGTATAAGGGCAAAATTCTGACGGATCAAAAAGGTTATACACGCGCAAATCCGCGAGATGGAACAAACGCTTCAAATTATACATACATATGTATGTACATTAGGGTGTGCCAAAGAAAACAACATTCAAAAAATGGTAAAACTAAAATAGCCATTTCTAAACATCAATATCAAGAGCTCATATTTGAATGAGATATTCTATTCGAGATACTATACCGAAATTTTGATGTGCGTTTGAAAAAAAAAAATTCTTTTTTTCTCTCTTAACACACCGTAATATATGTATAGAAATTTGTATTCCACGCGACGTATGTATGAGTACATGAAGAGACGTCGACGTAAAGAGCTGCGCCACGCAGCTAGTGATAAGTGATTTCCATTTGGCAAGAAGCTCCGCGATAGAATCGCCCACGCCCGTCTATGCACATCTGCATAAAATACTATTCATATTCCGTAAGGGTAAAAGTGGGAAAAAACACATAGCCAATTCCCATGATAATCAGAGATTATACCGCACGTCCGCGTGATCGCGATCCCGGCCATTCATTTGTCCCCTTTCTTCGCAGCAGCCCCCACCCCCCCTTTCTCCTCAGCTGTAAGAATTAAGCACGAGGCATATCACGCCGATTACACATAGAATATATGAACCGATGAACGTCGATTTAGCCTACCGAGCGGAGGCATTTACCCGTCTCGTCGAAATTCCGAAGATCTCTTAAAATTGGATACGGAGGAATTATCCACGCACTTCTCACTGACTGACTGACTGCCACGAGTCACGACGAGGCGAGAAGAAGGGGAATGAAACATCGCGACGACTCAATTTCTTTCATTTTAAGACGTATACATATATACCTATATGTATAGGTGTACCACACATATATATAAAAAGAGGAGACGAGGTACCTACAGATTTTTTTCTACTCCCTTCGGTTAGGTGAAGCATTCTCATAAACATATACAGTGAATGTATAAATGGATACGTTGTACCGATTCTGTCCTTTAAATTTTTAACCGCCTGATCGAATGAACGAATAATGCAACGGAAGTGAGCATGATATGTACAACAATATATTCGCATTACTGGTTCGTCGAATATTATAACTATAATACAGAGCTGGGTTATGAATATTATTATTTAGTAAAGCAGCGATACCGATATACTCACGCATGAGTATTATATACATACAATATATAATATGCATGTATAACACGCGTGTACGCAGGCGGAGGAGCGTGCATGTATGTATAACGCTGCGTGCAAACGTCACGCCAGTCTGCACGAGTAATTATATTAAATAGACACGTCACGGCGGTTGACGAGTGCCTCGTGCGAGATAATTACCATTTGAAATGATTGCGTGTAACCCCGTCGCTGGTGCAGCAGGTCCGAGGACTCGACTCGTAATTAAAAGTGTCACGTGATAGCGTTGCTTGCGTTGCCGATGCCGTTGCCGTTCAACGCGGCTCGTTTTAAAATACGAATTATTTTATACAGTATTGTCTCCTCTCAAGCCAGTCTAGCTTTGCGTGTATGGCACCGTTTCATTTTCGCGTGAAATTACAACGTCAATTATATACCCATGCCCAACCACCCCTGCTAGCCGTTCGAACTCGTTACTTACCCAGTGGGGTACTTCAACTTTCCCACACTTCCAGGCAAACATCGTCATACGCAATGTTACGAGTGAAACAAGCACGCAAGTCGAGATCCAAGAGTATAAAACGATTTGTGGATACTACCCACGTGTCAGGAAATGATGCGCAATTAATCAACGACAGATAATCATCATGGTGAAATCATATTTCACGATGATGCCGCGTGGCGTTTGTAAAACTCTGTAGTACGGAACAAAAAATCCCACCTCTCGATCGATGCCTTGCAACGATTATAGGTATAAGTCTTTAAATTATCGGGAGCTTAGAGATTGGAAGTATAATAAAATGCGAAGGAACACCGTGATATGCATGGTGAAAAAAAAAATAAATAAATAAAAAAATAACCAAGGTTGACTCGGTAGGCTGAACGGAAGATTTAATTAGAGGCAAAAACGTTGGCGGGAGGCGCGAATCGCGTTCTACTTACAAAGCTCGTCGATCACAATCGACTGAATACGTTATACACAGACCATCAGGTTTTATCACGAAAACTTGCAGAGAACGATGATGATAAAACTTATGAGGTGGGTAGAAAGGTGGGTAAAACGAAGCACTTCCGATTTAATGAGGCGAAGTATGAATAGTAGGAGAGGAATGAGGAGAGGTGCTCTAGCTTAGCTAAGTATCTCGAACGCCTCGCGGGCTCGGTGTAGCTACAACAGAGATGTGATGGATGATGGTGTACGTGCATGAATGTATATAGAGAGAGAGAAGACGATATCGCGTCAGATCGAAACTAAGGCAGAGGCACCGGCTTGGCCGTAGGTGGGTAGGTAGGTAGGTACATGTGCAGTGTATAATACCTACCAGTCCCTTGGCGTAATGTACGCGAAGAAGCCCGTGGAACCGTTCCGAGAGTGACGAAGACGCCGCGCCGTGCGGCCCAGCAGCGCCGAAGGACAACTCCGCCATTATTCACTGTCCCAAGACGAACCTGGGAGAGGAGAGAGGAGAGAGAGGAGAGGGAGGAGAGGGAGGAGGTAAAAAGAACAAATGGGAGGAAACACGACTCGACGTACGCGATTAATGACGAGCACGCGGAGAGGAGCAAAGGAGGCTCCTCGCTGTTTGTCGGCGTAACGATATACGATTAAATTTATAATACTAGGGTATGGAGGTTGGATTGTACGAGTATGACGGTACCCTTGACGCAATTCGCAAGCCGCCTTAGCCGCACGAAGTGCGCGATACGTTTTTGGAATTGAGAATTTAGGGTGGCAGAATTGTTAGGTAACTACCCCGAGATGTAAGACGGGTGAAAAGTGATTTCTTTCGGGGTGAAACACACACCGTTTGATGATTACAGCCCATGCGTACCGACGATCGTTCTTCGTCGTGATTTATTTCTTTTTTTTTTCATTTTTCTATTTGCTCGCTATCTTTGCTAGAAGCGAAAAAGGTCGATAATATATCAAGTCGTAATTATATGAAAAAGACAAACACGTCAAACCTATATTTGGATATGACGGACTAAATGTTTCGTTATTATTATCAAATCTTACTTGAGCCAAATGTGATTTGTTAACTACTGTCAAATTTCTATATCGATCGTGATTCGTTACCACGAAAATTTAATAATAATAACTTCAGAGAAGGGCTCACGGCTTGCGAAGCTTGCAGAATTCCATCGTAATTATATTATTGGATACAGTACCTATTTTGGAAAGAGGAAAGATTTTATTTCGACGTTATTCCACCCTGACGTTTTACAACTCTAGATTAATTTGTGCGGCGTCCGTTTCTCCTCTCCCCTCGAACTCAGGAGACGTATAATCGATTCATTAGCATTCACCTCCTTCCTTCATCCTACTCAGGTATAATACCGATCCACCACCGCGCGATGAGAAGCCGGCAAAAGGCTGAGAGGAGGAGGGAGAGGATGCAACGCAGAAGAAAACCCGCGGGGACTCTACTTTTTCTCCTTTTTTTTCTTTTTCTTTCCAAGTGGCTTGAATTAGCCCAAGATTTATGTCCTCCGATCCTCAGGTCTCCGGTAGATGTATATATATATATATATATATATATATATATATATATATATATATATATATATATATATAAAAGTGATCGAGCCGCAATTACTATACTGATCGAGAATCTGTACCCCCCTCCCTCTTTCTCTTTCTCATCTCGTCTTTTTAAGTTCCTTAATCTTGCCTGCCTTGCCCTTCTGACGGTATAATACAATGTTTACTACTCGAATTGTCATCGCGTTAATCGTTGCACACCGTGGTCGTTACATACGTAAAAGTATCATTTGTTTGCGAATCAGACAGATTATGAGACAGGGTCGTAGCCTCATTTCCTCGTATAATACGTTGTCATTTATGGATGAAGAAATCTCATGCCAACGACGCAACGGACCCTCGAGTGTTCTACTGTACTACAATAGTGAAAAGGGTTATAAAAGGTCCCGTAGCGAGGATCCTTCTCATCCCGCTGTCCGCGGCACCGTCGCATACACGTGACAATGACAAACGTGCTTCTTCGATGGCTGACCGTAGAACTGTCTTAAAGCCGAGTATCTATCAACCAACCAACCATCCAACCTACCAACCTACCAACCAAAGGGAAACGCGGGACACGCAGCACAAGCCAGCCGCTGCCCTCCGTCCGTCCACTCGCTAACAATTTCCCCTTATGGCGTGCTGATTAAATCTCCCTATACGGGGGTTTCCCCGCCTTTCTACCCTCCTACCTCCTACCTCCTACCTGCCCGCCGGCGGACTACCAGCTATTCCTTATCGTTATCAGGCACGTTCTAAAGTATATACCCACCGAGAGCTGAGGCGCCGCGTGCTAGACGCCCTTAGACGAAACACGCAACCCTGGTTGGGAGATGAAAACAAAGCTTGCCCCCTTATCGCGGCGAGATGATCGCCGTCCAGCCTTACTTCCACCTTCGTAAATTAGAGATTAAAATACAGGATACGGACGGAGCTGGCGCCTTCCATGCCCTTCCGCCCTATGCCGCACAAACACGTAGTACCCGTGGTGATTGACGCACCTATTCACACGGAATTTCATTCAAGTCTCAATTTCGCAACCTATAACATTGCAGCTATGCACGAGGAGTACAATAGATCTAACGTCGAACAACAACTTTTCATCTGCGTAAGATGGTGGTCGGACGATGACGGACGGTAGGTGGGGTCGTGGCTCGTTAACTCGACGAATTCACAAGGCCACACTCTATATGAACGAGATTGACTTCGTCCTCCCGCCACCCCGAGGAGGAGGGCGACGGACAAACCAGGGCGTGCGTTTCTCCCGTAACCGCTGTACGACCTCTTGCGCTTACTCACCCGATACTCACTCCGGGCGTAACGGCGACGCTGACGCATGTTGCGACCCGCCGACGAGACTGTAATATATACTTGCTGCACATAATGTGTGTGTGTGTGTGTGTGTGTGTGTTTGTGTTTGTTGGTACGTAGATACGTCATACCGTGGTGTGCATGGATACGTGCATGAATGATAGATGCATCGATCACGAGTCGACGGTGATGAATTCTATGTTTCCTCGACGTACGCCGCTTACTAGAGACTTCAGATTTTGGATCAATTGCTTCAAAGCTCGTCGTCGTACCTCATCTACAATCTTATTCGCAAATCAAACTATGCATCGAAAGATTAGCATAAAAATCTCTCCAATATACCTCGGGATCTGAGAAATTGATAGATAATTTGTTATATCTCGCAAAAAAAAAAAAAAAAAAAAAAACGAAAAACCACGTTGAACCGGAAGTAAAGAGACCAGCAATTTCTAGCCAGGTTGTGGCAATTGCAACGCGTCAACCTATATATATATATATATATATAAATAACGGTTGAAAATCTTGTGCCTCTGGAGTCGTTCGAGTTACGCTCGGTACGTGAGTCGAAATAGTAGGTACGTGATGCCGATCGGGGATCGCGCTATCGATGGGCGATCAGCCCTTTCTATCCTCTCAAGTACCACCGAGATAAACGGCGAACCACAATAAATATCAAATAGCCAGTCCGTCGGACGGTGAAGTAAACAACTCGCGGGCCAACCGGTAACAACAATATTGTATCGTATACGGATACTCAACGATCACGAGCGACGATCGTGCAGCGAAGATCCGATCGTTTTTTTCTCTCCCTCCCTACAAGCAGTTCGATCGATCAATCGATCGATAGTTCGTACGACGCCCCTAGGTATTCACACCACATTGTGGTGCAAAGAATAAAATGAAACTAGCACAGTATTCATTTGCTCATCAGTCGTCTATATTTCTATATGTACCTCCAACCGCATGGAGTGAAGCAAAAAAATTAACGACACTGTGCAAAGATTCTAATAACACCATTAAGTCGGCAACTATATTAGATATTATAACCTTTAATTATACTCTACACCGAGCAGCGAGCACGTCGAAAATACAATAATTGTTTGAAAGGAAAATAATATTATGTTTGATCGAATGATACACTTCGAGTCGTGTGTGTAAAATACTGTATACGCATCTGTGTGTGTGTCTGTGCTTAACATATATGGTGGCTCCGTGATAAAACGGGGCCATGAAGCACCTGGGCAAATTAAATTACCTCGGCCAATAAAAGAAAATGAGAAATGAGAAATGAGAAATGAGAAATGAGCGGCCGCTTCGCAACGGGGTGTATGTATATAGGTAGAGATATATCTATGCATGTGTATCGTATATACTATAGAGGCGCGCGTGTGGACCCGCCTATACATTCGCAGCTCGCTTACTCTGTGTAAACGTGGCTAATGCAATTAGCAAAGCGGTGACGAAGCGTCCGCCGGAGAGAAGGGGTGGGGAGGGGGGGGGGGGGGGGGTGGGGAGAGAGAAAACGAGGAGCAGAACAGCAGCAACCCTCAGTTTTTACGAATTTTCTCACAAACTCCGTATAAATTATTTGAAGGGTACTTTGATGCTCACAGGTGCTTATGTAGGTATACCTACGCGTATTTATATACACGTCATTTACTTCACTTCATCGTCAAATTTTACACCCTCGTAAAATTTCTCGACCAGAAAATACCCCCGAGTTTCTCCAATTTTTATTATTAACCCCGTGTAATTTCTTTTGAACTTCGGCGTTCGTTATCGCGAAGATTTTCCACTGATACAAGGTGCACGCATCGAGTCCAGTACACGCCTAAAACTTATCAACAAAATCCATATTCCAGATTCTAGACTGCGATTTGCGTGTTATCTGTTTATCTGATCGTGATCGGCATAAAATTTCTAAACGTCGTCGGTAGGTGACTAAAAAAAGTGATGTAACAAATATTCGCATTCGCGAAAATCGTGGGAATATTTAGCAAACTCGATTGTCACAAATACTTCATATTTGGCTTATAAAAATTGCAAAAATAATATTAAACAAGATAAAACTCATTAGTTTGATAACGAACTTTTATTATAAACGTTTGTGTTCACGTTTAAATCACACCTCTAATCAAAAAATAAACTTATTTCTGTTATCAATTTGTTGTTATTATTTAACAAACAAACAATCGGCTTGATTCGAATCAGCTCGGCAATTTCCGGAATAAGATGCAAACTGTCAGTCAATCAATTGTCAACTTTTAGCCATAAAAAAAAATGGTGCTAAATCAAAAAATGAATATTGGCATCGGCATTCGCGAATACTTAAATATTTACATTCTTTACATCACTAGCTAGGTATGCAATGTCAACAACGATAACGAGAAGGAGGAAAAAAACGTTTTCGCTAACGGTAGTTCTAACGAGCAGAAGAACAAGAACAATAACCACGATGATTACGACAGATCATCGGAAGGCCACCGCAGACAGAGAACGCTTACCGCACAAGGTAAACCCAAACGTGTCGAAGTAACCGATGATATTCGTGAGTGAATCACGTACAAACCCATCAGGCAACCGAGCACTTTCGGTACAGCGCGAATATTTCCTCGTTTGATACGTTGACTATTTCTTTTATTTATTCACTTTGCCCACTATTTATTCGCCTATTTTCCTTCAGGTGTTGTTTACGATTGCGAACAGCCGCCGAGCCGAGCGCGTCGTATAAGCACCGGTTATCCATGCCCTCATACTGTAAGAGCAAAGGTCTCCGATCAACTTCCGTGTTAGACACCTCGCCTGTAGTAAGGAAAAAAAGGCAAAACGTACTTTCAATCCAATCTTTGCACACCTACATAATAATATCATACCTGACAAGATTTATACGGCTAATAAAAATATAATCGTCATACTTCACCATCGCTGAAAAAGCATATGTAATATGTAAAATAGGCTTACGTAAAAACTCGCGAGGCGGGGGGGGGGGGGGGGGGGGGCAAATAAAATTGATCCTATACTTTGGAGATAAAAAATGTAGGAAAAGATCTACGATTCTTTTTTATACGCGTCCAACGGACTCCCATTAATTAATTTCATTTTAATCCCCTACACAGCGTTCGCTGAAACTCCCCCCCGCCTTGGTTAAAATTTAGCAGCACTAATCTTAATTCGAGATGCGTTCATTTCTCTCGAGATGGCAACCGGCCAGGTTGTATCGCTGCTACATCCCGCTACTGAGCTATAAATATTATAGATCTGATCTGTATCTGCGGCGGCCTGTATAAATGATGTTCGACTTTATACTGATCTAAACTCGAGGCTTAACGAACGATCGCGATGTGATCCGGCAGTCGACTTGTTCTACGGAGGTGTACCTACGACGTAGCTTTTTACGTCACATTCCGCCGTACCCGCATTCACTGCGTTATAATATATTCGCAGGGTCATCCCGCATGAAAGCCGGCAGGTCATTGTCAATACTCTGCTGCTCGACGTGGGTGATGATGACTCGGCGATTAATTGGCGCGTTAGTGGCTGTCGTTTGATCGATAAAAAAAATAATATCTAGCATAAAGGATGTATTTTAGAGACTAACGAAGTTGAATATTACTTTATACAAAGTATATAATCGTTCAGCAAAGAGAAATCAATACAAGTGTAGAAAAAGAAAGCAAGACTCTCCCCCCCTTTTTTGCTTTTTCCTCTCTCTCTCTCTCTCCTTAATTTTTCCTTCGGTCATCGTTGTTGACTTTCAAATTCGCGTTACGCATGTTGAGGCGTAAGAATGATCCTCGGTCGTAAAATCATCTCGCAGATATAGCTGAGGGAGCTTGGTATACAGAAAGACGGGCGCGTAATTAATTGAAGCGGATAGACAGACCCGAGCACCGATAATATAAGCGGATGTTTTTTGCTCTGCCTAATGCCACAACTATTACAATATACCGCGAAGATATTGTACGCCCGACGAGAGAGAAAGACGATACGCGTTTGGGATCGTGAGGAGAAAGAGAGGCAAATACATAACCTTGGCTGACTCGGCCCGATCTGTAAACTCACGCTTGTCCCAGATTGAATCTAAAATTTAACGCACACGTGGTGGTTCAACGTTGGAAATATTATACAGCCGTCGCGCAGGTAGTCGAAAAAATATTCAAGTCACGCTCTGTTCGGAACTGGACTACCGGCTGCCTGTCACAGCAGAAAAGATATGTATTAAGTGTGTAAAAAGTGATGGCAAAACATTCCAACGATTCCTCGAACCAAATTATATTACGTATATCCAGTGTATCCATCCGTGGAAAATTCTGGGCGAGAATAAAATATGTAAAATAATTTCAGCAATGATTCCCCATATCGGCAAAACCTTAGGAACAACATCTGGTGCCCGTTTCAAAGTGAACAAGGCAAAGGAGAAACCCGTGTTGGTACGAGTTACACGTCTCGCTGGATATCAGTTCTAGAATTCTATCGGGATTGAAGAAGAGGAAAAAAACAATTTGGAAGTTACGGATAAGAGAAGCTTCAAGCGACTAATTTATAGCGCCAAAATTGTGCAAACATAAATGGTAAATATTACAAGTGCGTGTATGAGTGTATGAGTGTAGGTACTATCCTACATGTAGTAATGTAATTATAGTTAAGAAGATGTGTCATAGCCCCTATATAGATAAATATATAAGCTTAAATATATATACAATATTTCAATTTGGTAATAAAGGTCCAAGTTCGCGAATATCGCGATCATGGCCATTTTAATTCCACAACCATAGATATGGCGTGTTACTATTATTATAGGATCGACATTGACGTCAAAAGTCACGAGATATTGGCAAACCGCGTATCGCGTAACCTTGACCACGGGACAAAGTATAGCCGGTTCGCGCCAAAATCGATCCAACGATATACGTATAGCCATGTCTAAAATGTGACCCGCCAAATTTGCGAATAACAAAAGTTTTGTAACAAGATGAAATTCTTCTTTTGTTTCTTGCGTTCCGTAACGCGTATGTATTAACAAACGAAATAAGCAATATTGTGAATGACACTACATTTTCCCCTCTATATCCCATCCTATGAGATGAAAATTCACACACCACGACAAAATGAAGTACATAATATGCATACAGAGGAATAGCGTGACACGTTATAGACGAAACTGCGAGACATAAATTTGAAGAATCTCGAGGCGAGTCGAAACGACGGTTACATACACATATATACAGGAAAAAGCTTTTGATTTAGTCGCTTTTTCTCCGGTGACCGTAGATTTTTCCCGCATCTTTTTTCCGCAGCAGACATACAGGTATACAATTATCGACAGACGTAAGCCCCGAGACGACCGGCCTGGTACCCATCTATCGACCAACCTTTTTATAACAACTCAAGAAGAGGCACGGCAGGTATACTCATTGTAGTCGATGGCTCGCGAATTCTCAACTCCTGTCGTCGAGAGAAGAAAATCCTTACTCTCCCTCCCTCAACATCATACACGAGAAGATGATGAGGTGTCTCGGGCACAGCGGCTAGTGAACCATCGAAGGTAGGTCTATTGGTCGTCGCGGGTATCTATGTACCAAACCCATAATAGATCACTTATACGCCAGTCTAAGGGCTGGAAAACCGCCAAATGCACTCAACGTTCAATCAGCAGCTACCCTCTTTTACCCACGGTTAGCCACCTACAAGCGCAGTCTACATACCAAGGATTCCCCAGTGAGGCCCGGTTAAGCCCTAATCTAGTGTTGGGCTCACTATACAAATACTTTGACGCTACACGATGTAGTAACAATAGGAGAGGAAAATATTTCGATTCTTATCAATAGTCATATTTCGTTATTCACTTACAAGCATGCAATCTGCGCGTGTAACTGGCTAGCAGAAGGGAGAAAAATATGTTTTTTTCTCGAGTTATAGAAAAATATCATATTATGAGTGACGGTAACGAGAATGAGCAAACATGAAAAAAAAATAATGCCGCTTGACAGTGCCCCCCATGAACGCCGTAACGACATTCTGTACAGGTTAAATTTTTAATTTATTTTGCGACAATGACGTGGGTTAAATGGTGTAAAAAGGTTTGTTAAAATGGCTAAAGAGAGTTTAAGAGCCAGCCAAACAAGTTTTCGATTGTTCATTTTCGCCTGTGTGGTAACACAGCTAGCAGCGGCCTCGACGGGTGTTGATTCGATATAAACGACTTAGAGAGAAAAAAATAAATGTTAATACAATTATAGTATATGAAACGAACGTTATATTCACAAGCCTTTCTTCAAAGAATCTTTCATTGATTGGCAAACAATAGTTGAGCAAAGGAACAAGGCTAAAATAAGGTGGTGGAATCGAAAAGAAAAAAAAAAATAGGAAAAAAATGTATACCTGGATACCGATTCGAAAAGAGCCGCATGATAAATTATTTATGATACACACGCATGTAACCACGAACGCGTATATCTTTCTCTATACGTGTGCGCCGATACTTTGTAAGGGGGAACGAGTTTCGTTCGTTACACGTACTTACGTTATACGGCGATATATACGTGCGGGGTGATCAAGTCGAAAAGAGAAGAGGTTCTTACATACTTCAAAATACAGGGGAGACGAGGAATATCGAGTGACGATGCGGACGACGAAAGAAAACCGAAACTTGTGCCTGAATCAAAGAGAGCCAAGAGTCGAAACGACCCCAGGAAATTCTGATCTTAATCCAAAATACACTTACAACTAAGACGATGCTAATTGGTCGAATAATGGACATGTCATGCATGCCTACAACGCGCCTAATTCGTGATACATGTCCGAAACAAAATCCTCATAGGACCGTATTAGGGGCCTGATATCTTTTTTATAGTTCTCGTTATTTCCGATACAGGCTACGTTCTGAACCGCATACGTTTACCGCGGAGGAGGTAATTATTCAATGTCGAATGGTCACCGTTAATGAGTACGTCGGGGCTGATATCTCAGTTCGTCGAGGTCTAGTCACCGCGGGTGATTCCTCGGACCCTACACAAAGGCCTCTCATCCTCGCACACATCGCTTTTAGCTTTGGTTTGCCTCGCTTTGCCTGCCTGCCTGCCTGCCATCCAGCACGGCTGCTTAAGAATAATGAGGAAAATCGAGGAGGACTAACAGATGCACGATCGTACACTGCAGCAACGATGAAACAACGAGCCAATTGAGAGGATAAGGAAACTATTTTCAGCGTGTAAATTAGGCTGGTTCTTTGTTCAACGTTTATTTTGGTCAAGTTGCCAATCCAAAAACTTGTGACAAATACTGAAAGAGAAATTGTAGTAAAACCTTGAGGAGGTAGGAAAATATTTAGAGGTGGCTACCAATTATTGTAATATTTTTTATTTATGTTTACGTGTACACCTTACTGATTTGTATAATATAAATTACTTTATTCTTTCGTATGTGCCAACGGCACATCGATCTTCAGACGCAAAGAGCCAAAGAAGGTAACAAGCGCGTAAGAAAATGGGGGGGAGAAGAAAGTCGGATGCGCTGTGATTCGGTCGGTTAAATGATAAACGGATGAAAAAATATTACCCAGGACGTCTTTAATTCCTCCAGTCAAGAAAAACGATTCACGTTTCGTCCGTTAAAACATCAAAGCCAAGCAGCAAAGTAGCATTTTCGAATGGCTAATGCGATTGTGATAAAATAATTCGTCGTAAATAAATTCATTGAGCGTTTGTAATTATAAACAAAGATCAAGAAGGCAAAGGCAAACCTACCGACTGCAAGTGGAAAAAGTTACACAAGTTTTCCGACGTGGAAATAATACCGTAAAATAACAGCGTGCAGACTTGACGGTTTTAATGTGTAAAATTTTCATTTCGTTGCAGCATTTAAAAAATGCGATCTTGCTCCAGCCGAGGGTCCGAAAATTGAGGTTTTCCGGTGAGCTGAGAGTCTATCTCGCGATTTTATTGATCACTCTCATCAATTACACCGAGATCCCTCCGACATCACGGCATGGCTAGCACGACTCGGTATAAACCGCGTTGTCTACTCGCACATATGTACTGCAACCTTATTTATACTCGGTACCGACGTGATTGCATCGTAAAGGGAAGCGTCGAACTGCTGCTGCTGCTGCTGCAGTAGAGAAATAAAAAACAGAGAATGCCAACTCAGCACGTTTTGCCTGGTCGTTTCCCGACTCGGAGATGGTTCCTCTCCCCTATCGACGAACACAGATCGGCTGCTGCTGTTCGCAGCATGAATTTTTCCGCGACACAGAGACGTGTGAATTTCAATAGCAATTAACCGTATACATATTAGAATTTTAAATTTAGGTAATTCGCGATGGTCCATTTAATTACGATATGCTAAAAACCAAGGGTAAAAGAAGAAATAAAATTGGAAAAAAACATTTTTCGCGTTTAAACAACGCCAACGACGAGGTAGTAAATAAATTAAGTCGTAAAATTACTTGATATTAAACAAATTTATAACGAAACGACTCGCATCTGTGAACCAGGTATAAAAGTCTACGTAGAAATGAAATTTCAGATCGAGGGGAATACTTCTTATATTATGAGTCAAATATAAAATATAAGTAACGCGAGGCAAACTTGTCCGCTCGCTAACTCACTGACTCACTTGGCTTCATTCCGTTCCGCGATTAATTGAAAGCGCGAGGCGTCGGTCGTCCGGCTACGGCTTAATTAAAACATCAAAGTTCATTTCTCTACGTCTACAAACCCCGAAGGCGGCGGGCGAGAGTTAAAGCTCTTTCGGGTGAAAAGTATTTTTTTTTTTCTTCCCCTTAACCCTCTAATTTCTCCCTTTCTCTTTTGTCTGAATTTCTTTCCCTAATGGTGACTAACCCCGTCACTCATCCCCCTCGGAGTTTCGGATGGGTGAGGATTTTCCGAGGGTATCATCTAGGTATATGTATACATACCCGCACTGTATTTGAATATGAGTGGCAGAAGGAAAGAGGCGCGCGGATTGCTAAAGTTTTGCTAATTGGGTCGGGGACTCGGGGCTTCGGAGATTCCCGGCTTCTGGGCTTCTGGGACACGCCGAGCCGCTTCGTTGCCCCCAACTGCCCGTTTACGTAAAAGGTTCGCCTCGCTTCGCATCGAGTCTCTCGAGAGGTGGTGGAGGTTTGACGCCGGCTCCTCAGTCATGGCCCACGTGAAAGTATAAATAAATCACGACGCTAGCCGCTTCAAGCCCGTGACTACGCTATAAGTACGTAGGTACTACGCCTTCCTCAATCCCAGCCCCTTACACACATTCACAGGTATATCAAAAGCTCGTGCGGCATACCAACGAAACTTTCGTGCATCGCCGGAGGAAAGAAATTTTACATACGTAATATAAAAATTGTCGGATATTCGTTATATGTGCCGTAGTTGCTTACTTGATTCATCCTGAATCGTGAAGGCTTATAATAATAATAATAATAATAATAATAATAATAATAATAATAATAATAATAATAATAATAATAATAATAATAATAATAATAATAATAATAATAATAATAATAATAATAATAATAATAATAATAATAATAATAATAATAATAATAATAATAATAATAATAATAATAATAATAGTAATAATAATAATAATAATAATAATAATAATAATAATAATAATAATAATAATAATAATAATAATAATAATAATAATTCTCCAACTATGACACGTCAGAGATACATCAGTGTGTCTTGGGCTCGAGCTTACAGCCTGGTATATATATAATACGCATCAACGGACGCGTGTCGAAATCACGTCCAACGAGATAATTAGTTATCTGCTTTTGGTAAGTGGGAGATCAAAGGATCCCTCTCGCGTCGCATCGGCAACAGTAACAGCAACAGCAGCAGCAGCAGCAGCAGCAGCACCGGGTATACCGACGTTGTGCTTTGGATTTTGATTAAGCAATCTGTACCGCAGGGATGCTCCTCATCCTCACCTTCCTCCACCGATATGCCGACGACGGCTGAGCCTGAAACCTGGAATCCATCCAGCCACATAACCCGCCTGACAGGAATCCTTTCATCCCCTTTATTCCTGCAGCAGGATTTCGTTACCATCAAGTGTTGCCGCCGTGAGATGTATAAGGATAAGGGAGAGAAATGAGCAGACGGATACTAAAGCTTTGAGCTTGTTGGCCTCCCCTGGCTGCCCCGATAATTGTTAATTATTAATTGTTGATTATTGATTATTACCAGCTGGATATTATCATTGATCGTGTACTATGACGAACTTTAAAACATCGTCGCGTGGCGAGTGACATCTATCCGTCTGTACCTCCCTCCAGCTACGCTGGGATATCCAGTCAACAATATCTTGAACACGTGAGAGGAATTCCACCCTGCCTACTCACCTATGATACCGCGATTCGCGTGAATATTCAATTAATTAACAAAGTACGTTAATACCGATGTACGTATGTATGTATGTATATACATAAACTCTGCTAGGGCAGGCGGCAATCATATGGTGACGACCCGCTAGCGCTGCATCATTTCGAATGAAATAACAGAAACTCTTGACGTGTTGAAGTTCAAGCATTCTTTTTATCGTATAAATTCACCATTCACCGCAGGTTAAATCCACAGGATCGAATTGACGTTAATAAGTAAAACGGGAAGTAAGTCTAACCCACGGTCAAGTAATGATATATGTATATATGTATGTATACTCGTATGTTAAGGATGATTCACCGTCGAGATACGAAAGATCTGCATCCTTATTATTACGAGAAAGACCAGCTGTCGTGATAATGTTATAGAGTAGATGATGGGAAATAATTAAAAAGCGATATGACCAACTCCGAGGCAATCAAAATTCATTAAGACGAGCAATGCACGGGACTGTGAAGAGGACCGAACGAGAGAGGAGAGAAGATGGAGGGGTTCATTAGCATTTTAATTAGTAACCAGAAAGAGAGAGAGAGAGAGAGAGAGAGTGAGAAAGAGAGAAGGATAGAATCATCGTCATCGACAACAGCGACGACGATCGCCTCAAATTACCCGGGACTTTATCGGGTGAGTAAATTATTTCTCTGGTCACTACACGTCGTATACGACGAAGACACGCGGATTAGGTACACCGTTTATGCACATCATTATTGTTGTCATTGTTGTTGTTTTTCTTCAATAGTGAATACCTGCTGCAGGTCTTACGAAATTCTGAAGAACTTTCATAGTTGATTTCTGCAGCGTAAATGTATAGCTTGTATATACCTATTTAGGGTGTTGATGAATTTTTGCCGCCCCAACCCCCAAATCAACTTTAAATAATTAGAAAACAATCACCAAATTTTTACAGATTTTTACCTCAACTCTAAGATAGTCCGCTTTGTGATCGAAGTTTTTTATGGAAATAACATGGGGAAAGCTTTTTTTCTCAGTATATATTTTATTGTAAAAGTAATAATGTTAAAAAAGATTTGTAACCGTGAGGTTTTAGTCGGCACTAATGCTAATGTCTGGAAAAAAATTCACATAATCATCTCACGCAATCTCGACGAATTGCACCCCCTTGAAATCTGACTTTTTTTGCATTCAGAGGAAGTGCAATTCGTCTAGATTTGCTGGCATCGTGATATAATTTTTTTTACAAATAGTACGACTAATGCCCACTAAAACCTCGCAGTTACAGATTTTTTTAAATATTATTACTTTTCCAACAAAATATAAATCGAGGAAACAAGTTTTTCCCATGTCATTTCCGTAAGAGACTTCGATCACAAAGCGGACTATCCCAGAGTTGAGGTAGAAATCTGAAAAAATTATGCAATTTTTTTCGAATTATTTCAAATTGATTTGGGGAGTTGGGGGCAAAAATTCGTCGACACCCTAATATACATATATGATATAACTATCACAGGCGTGCGTGACGGTAATAAAAACTGAGTATAGCAATACCCCATAACTTATACAAAACTTGTCCCGAGTAGAATCCCGTCAGTCTTTGGAAGTAGTTGACGTGGTTGTCATTCATTCACCCGGATATAGACCAAGTTACTAAAGAAAACATAAACTGTGTCTCGGATCAGACATCGATTTATATAATATGCCTGCACCATTTGACCAAACAACAACAATAAAATATTATATTATTTGTGTTTTGTTTTATGTATTATCGTTTTCTTTCACGCGTGATCGTGTCTGAATCGATCGATATCTCAATCCACCAACCGACGAGACAATCGACAAGGCAGGAAATAATACCATTTGCACTCTCTGATGCAGAAGTAAAAAAATTTTATTAACGATTTAGGCTCGGATTTACGGTTCCAATGATAATATAACCCTCGAGATTTGTAAGTGGTAATTCCAACATTCTTCTGGGATCTAGTTTTCAAATAGGATCGTTAATGACGCCCGGTTTTGTCACAGAGAAGCCACATGGAGACAGTGATGCATCTGGGGTTCCCGGACCGGACACGCTGCGTTTAAACTAGAATCGGTAGGATTAAATCCCGCCAACGACACGCAGTATTTGTTACTTCATCCCGTCTCTTTCTTCTTTCTTTGACTAGAAACAAAAGAAAAGCGGAAACCACCATCTCCTTGTCCATCATCCGCGACCTAATTCCAAAGAATCTCAATCGTTTATCTGTTACGTTATAGAGATCCGCGCCTATAACATGGTGAAAAAATAAATGAGCGTGAAGTTGGATTTTTCAACGAATCGACGATGACGACGAGAAGGAAGTGATACAAAAAATTAACGTACGCATGATGGAATGCGTCCTGTCTGACCACTTGAATGTTGAACCCTTATGTACATAGAGTCCTGATTTGTACGAGATGATAAGGCTATACTTTCTCATATAAGTTAGTAAGTGGCGATAATGTTAAACCAAGTCGGTATCCGATCGAAAACCAAACTCCTAGAGGTGCTGCTGTGGAAGATGCTGCTGGGCTTGGATCTCAATACCACTTGTACCAGACTACCAGCATCACCCCGATTATTCCAGACGTGCGTGTGAGGGCGAGAGAAAAATCAGAGAGACGAGAGACGAGCGAGGAGTGAAGAGGAGAGGAGAGGAGAGGAGAGGAGAGGAGAGGAGAGGAGAGACGACGCGCCACTCCGACAGATGTTCGGTTGTTCGAAAGCCGTTCTCGAAACCTTCTCGTGGCGGGTAGAACGGAGTCAGTGAGTCCAACACGCTCAACGCCACCAGCAACTCTCAACGTGGTTAGTGAAAGAAGAGTTGATCGTTCGTTATCCGTACAGCTCGCGTATAATTACAAAACCACCGAAATAGATCTCCGAATAAATGGGTATAATGTACGAGATTAGAAAGTCGCCCTCGTCGTCTAATTATATGCCTGCGTGAACAAAACGTTGCATCACGTCTCGGACGAGAGCAGCGTGGATACTGGATATAGGTAGACGCAGGTGTCGTCATTACATCTCATAGTCAGGCAGCAGCTGGACGAGCGCGAAACTAGGTCCAATCCCAATGATTTTACTCTCGTTCCCAGAATTTCATCCAAAATTAAACAGATTATATAAACGGAATATTTCATTTTATAACCGCGAATAGTAGTAGGTGGAGCAAAAACATTGGGGCCCCACTACTATATAGCGCCTTACAATCAAGCACATTGCGATCACGTTCCCGTTCATCCTCCCATTATATTCGTCTCGATACACAAACTGAATTAAACATATACAATTCGCTGTCCACCGATGAGATAAAAAATTTTTACGGACAGAATATGATTGCGAGAAAAGATCGGAGGAGAGGATCAACGAGTCGATGGTGATCTGGTTGAGTTCACTGCGATGGTGGACGCGTGAGACTGGCAGGCAGAGGGCATTACATGCCAACGAACGGGTAGTCGATGAGTACTCGATGGGTAGTCGAACGAGAGACCTGTTATTAAGGTCAATGGGCTTAAAATGTTTTTTACCGTCACGGTTTTTAACTATATTGAATACGAGGGTGTTTAGGGTTAAGAGCGGGAAAAGGGATACGAGAATGTGCCTACATGTAAAAGGGTATCAGTTGCAAATCCATGACGACTATGGGGACGTCGGACCTTTTCCCTCGAACCAGCCGCCAATTCCTTCCTGGCTTCCATCACGCTACCATGCACGTACCTACCGAGTGTTTGTCCGTCCGTATATCTGCCCCGCAGCGAACCGGTGCTGAGAAGGCGAAGGATCATCTTGGTTTGTTTTTAAAACGGCGCCAATCATCGATTTTGCGTGGACTGTAATTGCGGGTATAATTTCACTCCTGCCACACAGCAAGCAAGCAGTGTATCCACCTCGTCTGCCATCTAGATGCGTGACTGTGTGCGACGCACGTATGCGACGGTGAAGAATAAGAAGCCGACGCAAGGACTGTTAACATTTCTTCTGTTTTGTTTTCTTCTTTAGAATTTTTATCCTACTTTTTTCAAATTACAATTACCCTCGTAACGTTTGTTTTACAAAAATTTCCGCTTTAAGTACCAAGCTGAAGCCTAGCAGACAGAATTATTAGCCAAACGTTCAAATGTTCATTCGAATAAGGTGGTGTGAAGTCCGAAAATCGAAATTTTGTTAAATACCTTGAACCCCCAACAATACTCTTGTATTAAGATAAATATGATGGAATTATTTTATATTCTCGATAGTAAGGATACGAGAAAAATGAAGAATATGTAAACAGATAAAGACTGAGATCGATATTACCGAGCGTAGAAGATAGTGAGACAAGACATCGCGGGACCAGCACCAGTTTATAGACCAATGATTAACAAGGGACTCAACAACTGACATACAAAGAATGGTAGCCCAGCCGCCGCGCTCTGATGCTTCGGTTGAAGGCTGTTCGGGTGGTTGTAGTAATTACGTTAAGTGCGCGAAAGCACTTTGTGGCCTACCAGAAGATAAACGCTCTTCTACCCCCCGTTCCTTACATCGCGTCGACGACGTATAACGTGATTCACAAAACTCAGGGATATTCGGTAATTTCAATCATACGACAAGAGGATAAAATTATTATTATTATTTCCGTATCGTTCACAAGGCACAAATTTTATTGTCGACGCGGGTATTTAATGTCCGCTTGGGTGATTCGTGATCGTCTGTCTATATATATATATATATTTATTTCCGACGTTCGCAACGTAACCATTTTCGCTGTGAATATAAGAAAGAGAGAAAAATGGGCTGGTGCACGCGTTGGCGTCGCCCTGACCTAAATACTCGTGACCCGGGCCTTATTCTCCAAGGCTTTGCTCTCCTCCGCTATAATACTCTCCTCTCCTCAGCCGCTTTCCCGCCATCCTCGTTTTTCTTTCTCTCTCGTCCCCTCCCGTCCAGCTTATACGACCGGCAGCTCGATTACCAGAGCAGGCAGGTATATTATAGCTGGGTATCCACACCCCTCCTTCGCGCGCACACAAGCACACACGTATACACGTTACGACACCACGCGTGGATGTGTATGAAATTAGTCACGGGAGCAGATGGAATTTCAACGCCGTCGAGGGAAAGAGATAAGATCTGGCCGTAGTAAACATAATTAGGTAATCAACAACAAAAAATTTTTTTATTCCCTCCTCTGCGTGTTTTACATATATATGTATGTATAAGTATGCGCAGAGACTGACTTTACCTACAGGTGCACCACCACCGGTGGTGGTAGCATTCAGGCGAGAGACTTGCGGTTGGTTGGTTCGAGCTTGTTACCGGGCGCAATCAGATGCGATCCAAGATTAAATGAAATTCGTGTAACCGTTGCAAACGATTGCTGCACCAACATCAGAGGAATAAAAATTTTCATTCGAATATCTCTGCAGTTGTTACGTATGTATGCATGCATGCATGTGCATACCTCCTACATTCGCAGCAAATTGCAGGACCAATATGTATACCAACGTATGCACACAATATTACATCCCGGTATAAATTGTTCGATGATATTATACCTTGAGGTCCGGTGCAGAGCTTGGTTGCAATAATAAATTATCGGCCAAGAACTCGAGAATTCGAATAAATTGAAGGCTGCAGCATCATGGAGGCACAAATCGGTCGTGATAATAAATTATCACCGATCAAAATGAGCTTCAGTTAGCTTTATGCATAGTGATTGGAATACCATCAACGACGGTGTCAATGCAGTCGTATTCGTGTTTCCATTGAAGAACTTGTCGGCCTACCCGCGGTGTTGGTGCATTGAACGAAGCTCGTAAGGGAGGAAAGATAACTGTTATATTGACAGGTATGAAACATTGCACCGAGAAGTGAATCGCAGGAGTTAGAAAGAGCACGGCTTACCGTTTGGTAGGAAACCTGACAGGACGACGTCAACTAGGATGGACGGTTACGTGCATATAAGTATTCACAAGTCCTATGCCGCGAGTGAAAAATAGACGGCCTGCTGGACACGCGTTGAAAACGTTCAAACACCATGGATCGTAAACAGAAGAAAAGTTGAAAATATGTAATAACATACGCAGTGTTAAAAATATGTCGATAATGTCGTGAAACAGGTGGTGAGACTACACACGTTATAAATCACTGATCACCACCGCCCTTATCTCATCGCCAGCAGTCGCGTAGCTCACGATTGATGCAAAAAGCATCTGTTATACTATATATATACTATACGCGTTGCCGATAATAAAACAAGTGTAGTCATTCGTGACGCGGCGTAAAAGTAATATAATTACGTGTGACAAGGCGATGTAATTAATTGTCTTCGGTTGAGAATATTAAACAAAGAGATCAAAGATGATCCGCAGAGCCGATACGCGACATCGTTCCCTCCCAAATACATTTCTATGAGATTATTTTCAATCGGAAAACAAGAGCCAGTCATTTTTCATAAAAATCAATATCCCTCCCCTCGGAATTGATCGCACTGCAATCAGCGCGATTATACCGATAAGTTTCATCCACATCGGCATCGTTATTACGGTACGTTGAATGATGATATATGTATCTTCGATTGAAAAATGGAGAAACAAAATATCGCAGACATGGAATGTGGCGTAAAAATTGGTCCTGGGTAAAAAAAGGATTTCTTATACTAAAACGAAAGAAAACAAAATGTTCATTACATTATTATAGGCAGTGAACAACACCGACGCGTGCTCAAGGTTTTAACCGGTTATCGATCTCTCCGGATTTATCGGCTTTTCATAATTACCAAAGGCGGGGCCTGTTGAGCCGAAATTATTTCGTAACCGATAAATAGATGGTAAGATGAATGGATAGATGGACAGATAAATAGATAGACAGATCTGCCTACACTCTTCGGCCAGCGGAAAAACAAAAGAGACTCGACGTTCAAAATCGAAACCGATCATCATCGCACCGTCAACGAATTCATGCGTGTATTTATGTATGCCACGTATTACACCATAAAGAAGAGGGACAATAAAAAATAACAATGAACAAGAGTAAAGAAGAGGAGAAAAATGCTATAATCGTCATCGCATGCTTCGTCAATTATGCTGCCAGAGTATATAGCATATGGGCACGTATGGAAATTTATATCCAGGTGCTGCATGACGTAGATATACACCGATTTATCCACAATACAAGGAATGGTGTGAGAGCCAACGTTTAAACTTGATTTTTGGTAAAAGGTTGAGGGTGCCTTCCTTTCATCGGTTCGTTAGCAAGCCGAGTCCCCCGGAGGTGAATCCCGGGGTTATAAGCACGGCGGGATGGGACCGGGCGGTTGCTGCAGAGCCCATTGTGATCGCGCGAGGATCGGAAGAAGAACGCAGAGACAGAGAGATGAGGGAACCCTGGTGGAAGGGAATACACCTCGGCAGGAGGAGGGTGAGAGAAGAAGAAGAAGAAGAAGAAGAAGAAGAATGAAAGAGAAAGAGAGAGAGAGGCGAGCGAAGAGAACCGACCAAATAAACGAGTTGGCTGGGTTGTTGGCCTCGGGTGAACCCGCAGCAGCCCCGGTGCTGCAAAACACCACACGAGCATCGAGAGCCCGAGCAATCGGGGAGAGAGCGAGAGAGAAAAGCGTTTATTCAAGAGAAGAGAGAGAGAGAGAGAGAGGAATATAGAAAAAGAGAAGGGATGAACGAAGAAGACTGGTGCTTAAAGGGCTGGTGAAATGGTTCCAGATCTGAGTATCATCGAGTTTATTACGTGTATGATTTCGTTAATCGTTTGCACGTCAGTTTTCATTTGTTTATTACTGTTTATTGAGACATTTTTTTTTTTCTCTCTTCATTTCAACAATTATTGAATATTTTCCAAAAACTTCTTTGAGCGGGGATTGACAAGAACTCTAAATAACTCTGTATTGGCAAAGTATTAACGCTTATTAAAGGGTACGCATTATATATCATAGCACGTGTGTACGTATTATATACTACGTAGGTCTGTATAACAGCGAAGATGGATGATATATCGCAATAAATAGATAGGTGTAACACGTTTCACTGCACATGCGGAGCATTACATATGTGTACTAGTCATACACGCAGCAGCGACGCAAAGCGACTACATATACATCTACACATATATATATATATATATATATATAGTATATACACGCGTCTATTTATACAGTCTGGTATACAACGCTGGTTATTCATTTCTTGAATGATCTCTTTATAGGACGAAAAGAGGATCAGGGATTATATGGGTTTTCAAACGGCCCACAGTGCGGCCAGAGATATTCTAGCTCGTATAATCTCTTCGTTATAATCCTATAACATATAACATAATAATAATATATAATATATACATATATACTTGCTATCCAGCGACTGGCTAGTTGCTGTGTTATTCGGTAGAAGGAACGAATGTAAATGCGATACTTGAATTATCCACACGCGGTGGACTAATTGGGATTTTAACAACACAAATATCGTGAACAACTTCTTTTCCCGGTTGAATGATATTGAATTTCAAATAACCGGTGTATAATAAGATGCTTAAAAATGGTTGAAAAAAAAAAGAAGAAAATTATACATATACCTGTACAAGTTTGTTCCACCGACTTACGTCAGACCCGACAAAAATTTGATATACCCAATTATTATCCAATTAAAAATCAGCATTAAACATATATCGAAATTTAAAAAAAAAACCATCCTTACGTACGTGGACATTTTTTTTTTTTTTTTTTTTTTACCCAAAGTCATAAACCCATATAGGAGATAATTATCATCGACAAATAAGAGTGGCTTGAGAATGGCAAACAAGCAAAGCTATAAATCGCGGTGTTCTCTCCACGCATTCGTACAGCTATTATAACGAATGGCCCCGCAGGCTTCTTCGTCTGGCGACACAACAATAAACGACAGGACGCAGAAGGAGGTCGCGCCCGAGACTAAAGCAAGCCAGGTAAGGCAATGTAAGGCAAGGTAAGGTAAGGTCGGAGAGAGAGAACGAGGATGAGGAGAGTACAGGAGTTATCCCGAAGATATCCGACAATGGCCTCATTGTCCAGAGTTCGCTCTCCTCATCTCGGCAGATTGTATGCCGCGATAAAATCATTCTATTCGACTCGATGTTTCCTCCCTTTACTTTATACTTCTTCCACGTCACCTCGACGTGGTTCACCGACCGACTGCGCCCGCAGCGGGGAGCGCTGCCAAAATACAAGGTGTCCCTCCGTATCTTTTATAATTGTTTAAAGTGTATATGCCAATCGAACCACTCTCGATGAGTGTAGTTTCAATGTTGAATATTCACGTTATAAATTATAAATAATTTCGCATTGCGTACAGCTATTATACGTAATACACGTTCATTTACACGTGCAGCGAGTGCGTTTCGCACGACGTCCGTTGATTTTGGGGAGAGCCGATTTCGAAGAGCAGGAGCAGCTGTGTTAAATTGCGAGAGGTCTTTCGTAATTGCGGCTTGTAAAAACCTGAGAGTTCGTCAAAGGCCGACTTGCACGTTTCGTTTGCCGGACGGTGAAGACGGACCTTGGCCGATTTCTCAAAGCTACATCGACTGACTGTCGAACGAATAAACCGCGAATGAAAAACGAAAGTACTTGATCGAAAGAGATCTCGTTTCACTGGAACGCCACCCGTCCCAATATACCTTAACCTACAACTACCAGATGATATCGGAAATGAAGACAACAAACATATACCCTTGATAATTCAATATCCTAAGAAGGATAAAAGGAAATTTGCGTTTATGAGGACTACAACGTGAACTCCGAAATTCCAGTTTACTTGAGATATTATAAACAAGATTTTGAATTCGAAGTATTTCTGCCAATGAGATTCGACGTTATGGTGAATTTGACTTTCGACCCTTTAAGAAACCGGAACCGCATCCACGAATTACTTATTACATGACAAAAAAAATTTTCACTGGATTCAAAAGATTTTGCGCCCTGGGACTTGTACGATTCGGACAATGACACGTACTGACGAGTAATTGAATTAATATTTCCACCGATTCTCGGCAATGTCCTCGATGGATCGGTGACGATGCGGAAATTCGAATCGGTACGAAAGAGTTTATTACATACCCGCTACCTGGTCAATCAACGAGTGTTACGCGACAAGCATATCTATCTCATCGTCAAACAAACTACGACACGAGATCATAATGGGTACCCCTACGTAGATGCGATCAGCAGTCGCAATACCGCAGGACAATTACCGGTCGACAACGCAGCGAACCAAGAACCCTGCAAGCAGGATGATTACGAGGGCAGACTGTGACGGGCTGCTTATATATATAGATATCCGCCCACGTAAACGCTACACAATCATTCGTCTTTTTCGCACCTACTTTAACGCGTCATGAGTAATGCACATATACAAGAGATGAAATTGTTCGTTTGAAAATAAAAATTATTCAATAATATCCGAGATAGAGATGATGCATCTACATCATGCTGAAGGTAGTATCAATGTAATATTTATTTGAAGAGCATCTATACGAGGTGCTGCATCTGTCGGTTGAATTTTTTTGTTATCAAACTCCTTGGATCAAAAAACAATAAATACCTACTCTCTCATCATCGCAGTGTTTGCAGCGACTGTTACGTCTCTTGAAATATAAACGGGAGTCAGAATCTACAGAACATTCCGTTTTTGTTTTCATCTTTTCTTTTTCAAAATCAGTATATTGACACAAAGAATGAGGCGAATTATAGATTACTCCTTTTATACAAAAATACGATCTGTTCCTACGAAAGACATAAATTGCAATCGCGGTACGTGTGCTGTGTAGCGGTGCAAATTGGTGGCACGCGGTTGACCGACCCGAATCAGTAATTGGACGACAAGTATCGCGCGGCTTCTAGGTACGCGTGTATCTCTGGAGGTCTAAAGCAGAGGGAGTATCAAAAAGAGAGAGAGTCCGCTTTGGTAAACCTCCCCCAGCACACGTTATATAGTTTGTTAGGGTTTACGGTTTAGGGTTCAGGGTTTAGGTTTAGGTTTAGGTTTAGGTTTAGGTTCAGGTTGGGTAACTGTATCGCATGCAGCGGTAACGAGAGTTAGGGTATGGATAGGGGCTGAAGTGGGGCGTGTTTGCGGTGTTGGCTTCTCTTGCCGCCTCGACTACACCCTGCCTACCCGACGTAGTAAGTCAGGCCAAACGGACATGCAGAGCCGACTAGGGAAGTAGATACCTACTCGCTGGAAACAGTTAATGGGCTTCGACGCTACCGAGGTAGGCGAGGTGGCTTTAAGGCCTTGGAGTCACTTCCTATAAAACCAGGGCGCCTACAACACAACGATGAAACACCGCTCACGTATCAAGCTGCCTTCTTTCCTTGTTTTTCAGTTACTCCTAATTCTTATTTTAGCATCACCATTCATTCTTCTCAATATTACTCTCGAGTTTTTAGCCATGTTTGTCCCCCCATTCAAACCGTATGTAATTATAGGTGTTTAATTAACGATGAGTATGTAGTTCGTATTGCTGCAGGGTAAACGTACCTGTACCTATACTCCACGTTGACAAATGCAAATTGAACAAACATGATCCTTCGTCGTTAATATAAACAGATTAAGAAAATTAAAAACTGCTTGCACAGATTTTGGCGCAATTTTTTATAAACACATTTTACTTGGGTAGGTACTCCAAAGCTAGCTGAGTAATACGTGTACGATAATTTTCAAGAAGATACGTGTAATGGATGGTAATGCGTGAAGTTACGAGCGAATGACGTTCGTTTCATACCTATACAGGTGTGAGTAGTAACAACATACGTGGATTTGATTAGCGCGTGTCCGTTCGTCGTAATCGAGCATTAACCACGCATTTATACCCTTCAATCTTTTACCGATCTCGAAGCCTAGCTTGCATGCGGTTAAACGTTTACGACTCACGGAAATGATATCGTCATTCCAGGTAAAAAGTAAACGAACGTTTTTGCAAAGAGATTTACTTCTGAACAAATCCACGATGGCAATCATATTTAATTAATCAATAAATTACATGCGGCTTGTATGATACCGACACATAACAGACGGAAAGGCTGACTGAAAGAGAAAAGAAAAACAACAGCCGGTGAAAATTGTAAAACCGTAAACCGGTCGTCCGCTGCATTTTTTAAAATTTCACTTTTGGTTTATACACGTATATATATATATGCTACAATACAGATACGCAGGCGAAACAGAAAGAATGAAAATAGAAAAGATAAAAAGCTTCAAAGAGTATATAAAGATAAGAAGGAATAAGAGACAGTGAGACGAATCGTGGAAATCTTTCATCGCGTTATCTCTTATCATCTACATGTGCGCTGCACGATGCAAACCTCCCAGAGAGCTGAAGCACCCTTCACTTGAGGCTACGATACAACATCGTCGACGAACAACTAAAGAAAGCACCAACGTCGTTCGTCCTACGTCAAGCCCCCGCTTTCAACGCGCACTACACCAACCATCCATAAAATACTTTCACGAGGTTGAGGAGTACTTTTACTGATTGTGAGACGACAGTATACGAAGATTGGAGATCTATAAACGTGTACGCCGTAAGATACATGAAATGGATTTGTTTTTTCTCCTTTCAATGAAACACCGATCCCAACTCGCTTGAGATTTGTGCCGGTTCGTAGAAATCAGTGATTGGTTTCAAGCTCACGGCAAAAGCTTACGGCAAGAAGAGCTTGTCCACTTTTATAGCAACGTACCATACGGTGCTCTGTATTATAACCGTGTAATAGCTACCAGCTAGAGTACCTACTGCAGGTGTTGCGGTGACGACTACGGAGCTACCGCGATGCAATGATTGCGTTGCTGCTCGTTCCCTACTACCAACAACATCCCAGTAGGTATGTATAACGTTGTGCGGTTAATTCGCGCCTTTTCCCCAACACCAAATTACCAACTTTTCACTATTATCAGACGCGTAGGTTTCCAGCCAACCAGCCACCACCTAGTATACGAAAGCTTCCAGGTCTACCTAGAACGAAGGAGATAGGTGAACCGGTAAAATTACACCTCTTAAAATACCTTCTTGGTTACGCGTCCGTCTCGATCTATTGCCGGTTAAATATCTCGAGGTAATACCCTAATTTGTATGCTGCGGCGGTACACGGTTATGAGAAGGTATCTTATACCAGCGCACCAGGATTGCAGCACCTGGGCGTTGGGTGATTGAAAAATCAGCCGCAGCAAAAGAGGTTTGCTCTGCAATTTGCTAGTGTAATTTTGCGAGAACTATGCGCGGCGAAGCTAGAGAGTTAGGTCAAATTTTAATCAATCTTCAGTCGAGTGAAACGTCTATATATACATGGTGTCCAGTAAAAAATCCGTAACAAATTTAAGAAAATCTCCAGTACATTTTCAGGTTGTTCAACGACATTAAAAATAAAATATTCCGCGGAGATAAGAAAAATTTAATGATGATTTACAGGACTTTTGAAGAACAAGCAAAAATTCAAGAACGTTTCCAGGACCACTGGACACCATGAATATAGCTTAATGTCTGAAACACCTTATACGATAATCAAAAAACATCATGACTCGAGAAAAATTAACAAGCCAATAACTACCGTGCTATAATAATTGATTATATGTATAATACGAGGAGAAAAATTTCGTTTCGTCAATGAGTTCCAGACGATCCCTCTAAGTAGGTATACTGGAATGAGTTGTCCTGATATAAGGTATATAAACGTGCCTGTACTTTGCATCCTGACTCAAGCGCGGTTTGTATATTGAGACAGAGATCTCTTTAGCTTCGAGTATAACGTGATTCTCGTTACTCCTTGGGGTCCTACAACGTCGTAGTATACCTCCTGCGCAAATGCCAATCACTGTCGTATGTTCGAGAGTGGAAAGGTGCGAGATTAAACCGCGAGGGAGTGCGTTTGCCGTCGTTCCGTCCGTCGACGTTCGTTTACGGAGGAGAGAAATGGAGGAAGCGAACGATTGCCGAGAGAGAGAGAGAGAGAGAGAGAAACAACCGTCACTACTACTACTACTACTACTATACTGCCACCCTAGCTTCTCCGTGTAACACCTACAACACAGCTATGGTTGGGTAACTGCGGGGAGGAGAAGAGGATGCGAGGATATGCGGGGAAACGGATGTTATATTGATCAGTTGCGATGAAACTGGGTTAACATCCCGACACACGCGGACTTTCCACAATTCCTCTCCTCCTCCTCCTTTTCCTCCTTCTCCGACACGATTCTGTCGAACGAATTCGCCGAGATTTGCGCAAACCCTCGATACGAATAACACAAAAAATTCATGTAAATTCTTTCGCGATTCGAAATACTATGAAAAATAAAGACAAGAAACAATTTTGAATACACAAAAAGCTTTCGACATTCGAATATCCACGTAAAAGTGACGGTGATTTCTTCTGCACTAGTCTTTACACAGACAAGCAGAAGAGGAATAATCTGCAACATTTTTTTTTTTCCTCCAAGCACGGCGAGCATGTAGACCGAGTCACAAAGCGAGTGAGCCAGAGGAATCTTGAATGAAATCGAGGCGCAAGAATTTATCCCTGGGCTAGTGGAAGGCGGCCGAGGAGGAGGGCCACTTGAAAACCCGGGCTCGTCGGCAGGCTCCTCAGCGCGTCCTTTTGAACCCTTGAAAGGTCAGCAATTGTACGAAAGTGGTGTGCGGACACCCAGACGACGACAACGGCTCGTCGGGCTTTAAGCCGACAGCGAGCGACGCCTCACTGCTAACTTGGGAGAGACGAGAGCGGAGCGACGAAGAACAGAAGTAGAAGTTATTGATTCTGGGTTACCAGTTGGCGAGCGAGGCGGCGAACCAGGCTCAACTTTCGACCGTTGGTTGCATAATTTTTGATTTCATCTCTTTGTTTTTCTTACTCCCTATTCATTTCCCTGACTTCTAAGTACGAAGCACGCACCAATGTATAGATTTACATTCATCGAGACTAAACAAAATGATAAAATAAAGTTCATTAAATCGTGTCGGAAATATCACAAGCCCTTTCAAATTTAGATGTTCATACCATTTTTCTATCATTTGAAACAAATCGGCTGTTGTCAGTATTATTTGATTATGAAAAAGATGGGTAAAAAATATACAGATCCGAAAAATCGTCTCTTGTCTACATCGAAGACACCCTAATATCGTTGTTATAAATTTTCTAGCGAATTGAACGAAGCATTTTTACTGAAATGCCCTTTGTCAGGAATGGATGGGGGAAGGGGTCGAGAAAAAGCGTGGAGAACGATCGTCAGAAGCTAGGGAAGATTTAAGAGGGCGATTACGTAACGCGAAGGGTCCAGCAGTGTCGAAATTTTTATCGGTTTAGCGGAGCAGGAAATTGCCTACAAAATGCTTATCCCCGCAAGTCGTCGAAAAGCGGAATGTTTCGATTTGCAATCGTCGATTGAAAACTGAACCGGTATTTGTATGTACCTATATATGTCCACACGTGTAAACAGATTATTATATATGCTACGACTATAAGTATCTCTATGTGAAAAAAGAGTCCGTAAAAAATTTCCATTTCGAATAACGATCTCACACTTCTGTCGAATGCAATAAAACGATTATCGCTTATAAACCATGTCCCGATACGACGATATATTCACACTGCAAAAAGATTATGCATGCGGTTAGATCAACTGATCAAGTGGATCAGCACAGGACAGAACATACTCGTACACCTACCGTTACTGTGAGAGTAGTTTGAAAAAACTATATAAGATAAATATGCACTAATATGTATTATTAAGAATCGTTATTTCTCCAGCAAACACCTCAACAACATACAACAACAACCGAAACCTGCAGATTAACATATAATCCCGGGATAGAAAAGGACAAAGAATAATTTCTTTCACACGATTATCGACGCGCGTCAGAGATAGGCATGTATAAACAGGTATTATAACTCTCGACATTAGTTGTGTGTGTACACAGATACGTCTGCCGCTGTCTGTGTGCCAGGAAGAAGGGAGGCGAAAAACAATCCGATAACATTACCCTGAGTGGCTTTGGATTTCACCCTTCCGGGTACGTTCTTCTCCTTCTTCCCCTCCCTTCCGGCGCATGGCGTCACGGTGTACGGTGGGGGTGTTTATCTCGAGCGAAATTAATCTTCCTGCACCATTTGGGTCAATAAAATCCAAGTCAAGTCGACTCGACGGGCGCCGTGGATGGCATGAGAGAACGCGTAGCTAATGCTGCAGTAGCAGCAGCAGCCGTGCATGGTAGCGGAAGACGACGGCGGATCCCTGCTGTTTACTTTATCCCTTCCCCCTCCCCCCCCCCCCCCCTGCCGGTTCCCTTCCCTTCCGCTTATCCTTCCGCTACCATTCCGCCTTCCGATCCACTCGAAATCCGTTACTAACCCTAATGCTGTTACCACGTTTTCGCATCCCGTTGTAACCCTCCCTCCAGACAACCGACGACGGATCTATACTCAGAACTCAAGTCTCTCTTCCTCCCTCCCTACCTCGGCGATCCCCGGTTGTCGAGGATCAGACAGGGGGAAGAAAGGAAGAAAGGAAGGAAGGAAGGAAGGAAGGAGAATACTGCAGGAAGAAGAAGAAGAGTGAAACACGAGCAACCAGCAGTAGTAGAAATTATACAACCGCAAACTTGAAAACTTTTTCCTACCATCCATTCGTGTATAAACACGTCCAGACGAGACGTGAATTGTGATTTTTGTGGTTTTTACCGGGAATTACATTTGAAAGCGAAATATCAAGTATAATGGGGCGGTATATGGAGAGGGAGATTCGAGACAATGGAAAAGGGGCGAGAGAGAGAAATGGGGAGACTTTCCTCGATTGGATCCGAGAGGTAGGGAGGGATGCGAACGGTTTATCGTAGAGTTTGTCGCGTCAGTCCATTATTTAATACAATTATCCCCCGTTCTGTAACCCGGAGCGGAGCTTTTCAACCCCCTCGGTATAGCCGTCGCTCCGCTACACCGTATTGATTCCAACCACCACTTTAACTTGACTCCTACAAACCTCCCTCCGCTCAAGTATAATGCAATCGCCACTCTTCACTCTCCGTTCTCCATTCTCCATTCTCCGCTCTCCGCTCTCTCTCTCTCTCCCTCTACTTTCCACATTCTGCTCTCCACCGCGGCGTATATACCTTCCACATATTCCACATAGATATGTACAACGTTCTCTATACACACGATCCGGGGTCAAACCGACCCTCGCACCAAAAACCCTCCCACCTTCGGTTACGCCCGAAGAAATTCCGTTTTAATAGACAAGGGAAACGTTCGTTTCACTAAATATGATGATCCAAGAATTCCACGATAGCTGTCGCTGACTTCTATACACGATCTCGCAGCGATTGTCGATTCACTAATTTGTATAATATACCGTGACATTTTTGAAACACAAATACCGCAAGACGATATACTTACTACCTTCGGTGATTATGATGCGATTTGAATGGGTCGTCTAGTCAAGTGTGAAGACAGGTTAATATGCAGTTTGTGTTGATTGTGGATTCTTACCTGAAAGCAAAGAGAAACCAAACGTTAGAACGATTAATTATCATACCTAGGGGTAACAGTTACACATCAACGACGTTATAATGGGATGCACCAGAAAGTTTAACAGCAAGACCGAAACACGATAGGTATAATAATTTCAAAACATCCCCTTTTGAAAAAATGCTCAACTTGTTTAATTAAACAGAGTAAGAACTTGAAAAATCTCTGCCGGGTTTCGTACCATTAACAAGTCATCGGACGAACGATTCGAAATATTATATATATATATAAAGCAATAAAAATGAAAAGCATAACGAAGTATTTGCCGCGACCACCACCACCACCACCACGGGATATCATTGTTCTTACTGCTAGTCGATATACCGGAGTGATGCACCCCGTGGGAACGAACTGAGGCCAGGTAGAGTCACCACACTACCATGCTAGTGGTGCTGGTAGTGCTGATGCTGCCGCCATTGGGTATAAGGTAAGCGTAATACATATACTCAATACTCCTTTTTACCGAGTCAAGCTATAAAATATATGACGTTTTATGACGTTGTTATGGCATCGGACCGCACGTCCCGGTCTTCGCCTACTGAATAAACGATCGAGGAACATCACCATGGCTGATAATTAATTTTCATTTTACCCGGTGCAATTTAGATTAAAAGAATTTTTCACTCAATTTGAATATCTCATGCGGTATAAATTTGCGCTCGCCCTTCGTGCGATGATCGATATCGGATGGATCGGGTGTTTGTCATTTAACATTCACACACTTCTAACGAACGGAGCCACCTCAAGAGCTGTACTTTCCAAAGGCCTGTTTCAATAGTCCAAAACCACTCTAACGGTGCACGCATTGTCATCTTTCGAAGCCGGCAAAATACCTTGGCGAGAAGGACGAGGGGGACCAAAAGCGGGTGCAGCACGTTCGCTAAGCTTGTTACCCATTTTGAATTTTTAGCCTCTGGTTTCCGCAGCACGCTTTTACAAGCACCGCATCGTCGATATGAATAATCGAGTCGCAATCCACAACAGGTATGCATGCGTATTTTTATCTATCTATAACGCCGGGAACTTCCCATCACGGATTGCAAGAAAAAAGTAAGTGAAAGGAATAAGAAATAGAGAAAATGTGAAAACACTTTTCCTAGAAAAGGCTAAAAACTTTTCATCTTATTGTAAGAATCGATTTAATTTAACCTTAAAATTGACTTTTCAACGTCATCGCGACACCCATACTTTAACGCGTTTCCCACAAAACTAACGGCTGGTCACTCATATAATGCTTATCGATAATTGACGTTGAAATAATGAATTTCATCGTCAATGATTCTCCTCGCGAATTGAAAATAAATCTTATAAATTATACGTAACAAACGACCAAGCCTGAAGTCTCGCGAATGATTTCTTATGTCGGTAAAGAAAGGTTGTTCCCGGCGGCTCGTGTCCCCAATTCTTGTGTGTGTATACGACGAACGTGAGCTCTTCCCTTCAATTATGCACGCTATTTACAGGATGCGTGCGTATGTGTGCACGTCTATATACTTTCGTCGTCGTCGTCGCCTCCCGAGGCGTACAGGATCAATAAAGAATGATTGTACGCTATGTAGGTACGTATTATATATGCATGCAGCAGGTAGATAAAATGTTCAAAGTTTAAACCTTCTGGATTCCATATACGGCGAGGAGGAGGAGGAGGAGGAGGTAGGCAGGATACGTAACCAGAACGTATATCCATCGTACATATCCCGACGACACATACGCATTACGGCGAGGTGGGTACATCCCTATATACCGCAAGCGAGCCACAATTGAGCCTCGGCTCTTTTATTTCGAGGCGCGATGCGGCGGTTTGGTTTGCGATATATATCGAGAGCACGACGATGGACGGCCCCTCCATATTATACATATTCCTATACATAAAGTATGTATCTACCCGGGGATTGCATTATACTACCCATACCCATTACCCGTATCCGTGCCTCTCAGGGTAGCCCCGCGGCTCCTTACCTCGTCGAGAGAGAAGCTGAACCCATCCTCGGTTAGGTATACCTACCTAATTGGAATTATCTTTTTGCACAAATTGCATATATATATAGATATTATACATATATATCTATAACACCCATCCCATCCTCGCAGTCAGTTATTCCTTCGATTTATCGCAAAGTCTTGGCTAGTACCGACATATATGCGTAATGCGTATACGTAACTTGGTACAACGTTTCCAAATAAGAAAAACAACAACGTTTACCCTGTCGGTACGTCACTATGACAATAATTGATCAGGTGATGCGAAAACGAAACAGAGGTATACACGTTGCTTTGCAGATCGGAAAATATTTAGGTATCATCACTCTTGTTATTATTATTTATTTATTTGCGTCAAGAAATAAGGTAAATCGTTTCTTTCGCCTCCCCTTCATCTTCATCTTCATCTTTCTCGGCGACGCGGACATCTCGGCGAGAAGAATCGCCGTCGTCATCGACGTCGTCGTCGTCGTCGTCGTCGTCGTCGTCGTCGTTGCTTGAGAGCCATAAAAGGGGCCGCCGCCAGTGGCGAGGACACGAGAAAAGGTCACCGAGGCGACACTGACCCCAGAGAAAACGAGATAGAGCCGAGATGAGATGAGACGAGGCGAAGCGAGGCGAGGCGAGCAGCTAGCTAGAAGGCAGAGGGAGGGAGACGCGACGTGACAAAAGCAGCGCGAATCCCGGAGTAAAGCTGCTGCCGGGATAAGTGACATTAATTTCCCCCAGCAAACGGTGGGTAAGTATATAGGTATAGGTGTACACGGAGAAACCGCAAAACCAGAACGAAAGACAACGAAAAGAAAGAAAGCGAACAAACCGCTCCTTACCTACAGTCGTGCCATATATAATATATATGTATAGGGAAAAATACTATTTCTGTCGTTGATTATAAAATTTACCTCTTTATTACACCTGTGCATATAAACACCTTTGCTCGCGAACCGGCACGACGGATTCTCACGCAGTGGCAATTTTTAAATCTCTTTACAGTTTACACCGACTTCCTGATAATTTCAGTCTAACGGCGAGCGATAAGCTCCTGGAAGGTAGGAAAAAGAGAGAGAGAGAGAGAGAAATACTACTGGAAAGAGAATAAGAGAGATGTAAATGCAGGCGTATACCTCGGGCTACAAAAAGCATAAAAACCACCTGGATGCCCTGCAAAGATTGCTGCCAGGTTTCTAACAGGCCAACAGCTAAGGGTAAGCTGCCTGTAGTGGAGAGAACCAAAGTCGTAAACAAACATTATAATACCGAGTTAATGATATTTGGTTGCCGTATTTACGAGGGCAGTATACTGCTTTGACGCGATCTTCCTCCTGAAACGGGCGAACGAAAGAAGGAAACGTACAGGTAGAGAAGGATTGCGCTATGGAATCACGCCGATAACCATTTCCGGTCTAATCATGTATTATAAACGTACACTGATACAATCCCGATTCCTGATAAAAAAAAAAGTTGCCTTCATACAGCGCCCGAGATTTCGAAGGACTCGTTTTGTTTTTTTCTCCCAATGGAGTAAAAACTCACGTGATTTTCGTTACAACTGTCGGACGGCGAAAAACATTCAAGTCCGAGCACTAAAGCCGACGACAAAAAAACGGATTTCGGGGAGTTAATCATTTCCTGTTCGGATAACGTCAATATTTATCAACACCACCACTGCCCCGCATGGCACGAATCCGCGGGGGAAAACGTCGTCGCCCCCTGATAACAACGAATTATAAACATTCTTTTATTTGCATAAGCATTCGCATTTACATACCTGCTGCACACGTGAAAGCGAGCCTTTGTTTGGTGGTGATACAGACGGAGGAGATCCGTACAGATTTAATATTGTACATGTATACCTATAATAGGTGTGTCGATTCCAATGCTCTACGTCCGCTCAACAACACCAGAACCATACTTGTCAGAGATTCACGGTATGTATGTACATACAAGGTGTGGATGTTGGATTTATCCACCATCGCATACGGAATTACGTTGACTTACGACAAGGATTGAAAATGGACCTTCCCGCACGCGCATGAACAAAATAAATCGGACCATAGACGCGTTGTTGGACAGCGGTATTCTACTAGCTATTCCATACCTCATAGTTTGGAATCTTTGAAAGATATATTGTACAGAACCAGTGGCAATAAACCACAATTACCGTAAAACGATGGGGATAATAAATAAGGTGGTGGAGAAAAAGAAACACTTCGAACACCGCGGGTGGGGGGAAACTCTGCCATGTTATTTCCTCAAGGCATATTTCTAGCTAATGAAGCGGTTGCCACAAAAGCAACATCAGTCTATAAAGCTATGGATAGTCACGCTTCGACGAGTCTACCATTTTTTATCCATCCTACATCACGTCACTGTCAGTTTTCATCACCTAAAATTATCGATATCTAATTAATTATTATCCACGTTAATAAACCAGCCGCACAAAAAGAATGTGTAATTTTATCTTCGTTGCAAATAGGATTGGAAAAATGTAGCAACAACAAATGCGCGAAGAATATGCAAGTTTCTATTCCCATATTAGGTGCATACACATTATACATGTATATTATATCCCAGACACAAGGAGCTGTGTACAAGTGCACCACATCTGCGGCAGAAGATACAAATCCTCAAGTTCTACCGTTGCGGCAACGACAACGCAACGCAACGCAACGCAACGCAACGCAGATTAGCATTTATGTAGAGAAGGTAGGTAGGTCTCCGGGTCGTCTGACTGCAGCAAAGGTACAAAGTACATAAACGACGCCTTGTTGCGGCCTTAGTCGAGGGCCTCCTCGCCGGGAGGCCACGTGGGTCCCAAGTGGCACATGTTTTTATAACAACGTAACCAAACCCGGAGGGCTGTAGTCTGAGGCTTGTAGAGAAAACTCAAGGACGCGTAGCAGAATCGGTAGAAGGAGAAGGAGAAGCAGAAGCAAAAGAGGAAGAAGAGGAAGGAAGGAAGAGGGAGAAGAATACTTGAGAATATTGACGTTTCTGGCGTATCTGCAAAAAAGAGAGGGAACGGAGGGCTTTCCTTTCCTCTTCACCCTACGGAGATATCACTCACCCCGGCATCGTACAACACGCGATACTTGAGGAAACACACTGACGCCGGCCGGCGAGCTAAAGTCGACTTCTCCTGCTTTGCTTGCTTCCCTAGTCTGGCGATGGTTTCGCGGGAGATGAGAAATAGGGGGGCGAGAGAAAAGGAATGATCTCCTATCCGCTTCGTACATGACGTTATACATGGTGATTCACTCGCACGACGACCCGTTCAAATATTCACCCCGAACCGGCCCTCCGCCATCGTCACTCCACCGTATAACCCCGTGTGGGTATAACAAGCCAACCTACACTACCTACACTACCTACACCGGCTGACAAGAGTTTCGAACTACATACAACTTCTTTTGCATGGCGGTCGGTGGGTTTAGGTAGGTTAACCTATCGAAGGTGGTTGTTCGTTTCGCATTGTCGGTTAAAGGGAAGAATTTTGAACATCTTTAACAACAACGGTATGCACTAAAAGTAAGTGTAATAAAAAAAATAAAAACTAATTCTCCTAATTTATCCCTTTCCAAGGGAACAAAAAATCTACCACACGGACTTCGATGAAAATTGTTTTTTTTATTATGAATCTGGACTCGAAATTTTGAAATTAAATACCGGAGCCAATATTACAATACCAAGGGACTTCACTTTTGGGGATGTTTGTCCGTGGACAAACTATTCTAATAAATCCGCTATTTTGAATTATAAAATTTCGATTCCATATTCGTAATCAGCGACACAACAAACCCCTCCTAGATGTCGAATGTCATCGAAATCCATTTGGTAGAATTACTCTTCTCTTGAAATGGGTTAAAAAAAAAATGGGGAAATCAACCCTCTCGCGGCACCGGGTTTAGAGTTAAGGTGAAAATTTGAAAAAATTAGGGAATTATTTTCGAATTATTCGGAGCCGAATAATTCGGAGGACGAGGCAGTCGAGATTCAAAAATGGCCTTTACAAGGACCACCCTAATATTGTATATATATTGTATTCGCCCTAGAGGTATAAATTGCTTAAATCGCAGTTTCGTCCACACACAGTTTATTAAAAACGATCGATTATACTCAGGCCACGATAAATTACGAGGCAGAACACAGACCACCGCAACTATCGTCGGTGATACTGAGCTCAAGCATACCTTTGTTTTTCTCCAATATCTTCTTCTCAGGACGGAATTCTAAAAACTTATTCCAGACGTCTGGACATTTATTCACGATTCAGCTCGTCTCGATTTCGATTCTGATATACAGGTGTATAAATATACATACACACAGGTTTATATACGGATATATATATATATATATATATATATATGCAGAACACATATTTCTCTGCACAAGCTAGGTTTTGATCGCGCACTCTCAAGGGAAATTGAATTTTCCCTGTCCGCATGTAAATCGTGTAGGCGAAATATCAAGAACGTGACGCAAATAGGAAGGAAGAAGTAAAAGAATATAAACCAACTCCGCAAGCTGATCGGGAAACTGACGAGGAACGATTCCAGGTATGAGATTGATGATTCCGGTGAATTGCGCCCGAGAAAAGATTTCGAAATTGTTAGACAATCGTGGACGTTTTATACGCCAAAATTATACCTATTAAAGAAGGCTTGAACAGAGAAATATTATGATAAAAAAGTTTTACGTTTCATACGTGCGTTAAGCAGATTTTTAAAATTTTACAGATATTGATATTTGTACATGGGTGACGGGCATGGGTGACGTCAAACAGTACTTTTTGTCAATCTGTTGTATCTGCTTCAACTTTGTTTCATGTGAAAAATTAAAAAAAGATGTTAAAAAATTAATTTTCCTCAAACTATTCAAATGTGAAAGAAGAAAATTTCATGAAACTTCTTCGCCACAAACCCTAACGGGGTAAAGAACTGCCAAAGTTATAGAGAAAGATTTATAAAGGGAGAATCACCAGGCTATTTACATTTCATCTATTGTATGTGCAATATGTATATACATATATTATATGTACTTAGGTATTGCAACAAAAAAACTGGAGAAAAACGTCTCTCGAGTATTTTCACTTTACTCGTCGTCCTTGTCAGAGTCGAATTTCATCCTACTTTGTACAAAGCAGGATACAAGGGCGCTGAGTGCAAGGAGGTGAGCAAGGAGGGAGAGCAGAAAAAAGAAACCAAGTCGCAACGAGGCGAGTACACGAGCGGCAAGAAATCCATTCACCGTCCTTTTGCGGAGTCGGAGAAGAATAAAGAAAACGTAAAACGGAACACAAGAAATATAGAATATCAAAGAAAAGAAGAGGGAACGCGTTTCATCATCTCAGAATTTCAGTACATAGCATTACATTCACCGTATATGGTTGTGTAATGTTTATACATCCACACATTATAAATATGATGTATTTCATATGACTTTTTTGAAATCGCATATTTTCTCCTCTTTCATTCCAAGATTTTGCACAAAAAAAAAAAACACACACACACAATTTCTAGATCATTTATAGATGAAACTAACAAGTGGCTTAAGCGTCAATTACGACATGTAACACAGATAAACGATAATAATTACACAAATCGTAATTATTTCAGAGCTCAAACAATCTGTTACGTCGAACGAACACTTGCCAGGTGTAGGTGGTGAAGTAAAAATACTATAAAGCGCGGGAGGAAAAAAACACGGTGGTAAACGATACCTCTCCGACTTGTCTCTACAGACCCATATTCTGATAGTTCCCAGCCTGCAATGCTGTCGAAGTCACCCTGAGGACGCAAAAACGCCAGATGCCACGCGCCGCGTGTGTAAACGCCCCTAAACGCATCCCTCAAATACATGACGATGGATGGAATACAGGTAGAAAAAGCAATAAAACGGTGAAGTGTACAAGGCGAAGAAAGAAAAGCGAAACAAGAGACGGAATTTGCACAGCAGGGTGGTCAGGAATTTTTGGGAAAAAGATTCCATGACATTTCTAGGTTTTCCAAGACCCAAGAGCTAGCTTTCCCTTACATTTTCTTAGTGTTCTAGTAAATTACTAAAAGCTAAATCGCTCAGCTTATTAATTCTATATTCTATTCAAATTCAATTCGAAGTGAAAAATAATATAATGTACGTTAAAAAGTCATTATTTAAACCATATTGTTTTATCGACGAAAAAAAGTGAACTTGTTACCTGAAAAAAATAATTTCTAATTCCCATGATAGAAAACTGATATTTCTAGGTTTTTCAGGTGTGTGGCCACATTGCACAGCCAAAGAGTAACCTTGCGAGAGTATTTCATCTTACAATTGTATGAATGAAATATGAATTGCATTCATTTTCCCTTAACCGATGAATTTATTCATTAATGTCGCGAGTGAGGAGAGGTTCAAGGCGTAGTTCCTCCCCTTCCTCGTTCTTGCCGATTTACCCGTTCGACATACTATACATCCCTTCCTGCAGGTACCAAGGTAAACATATTATAGAACTGTCCTAAATAATGCACCAAAGTACCGTGGAATACGAGCTTGTTATTTTACACAGGGTAGAACTCGAAACCGCTGCTTGTTTGCCAAAGTTTTATCAATATCCGCTCACGAAGAGACGACGACATACAGCGGCCTTTTGCCTGAATTACCCTGTTATTAATATTGCAATGGAGCGATAAACGAAATGGAACGAGGTGGTTCGAATAATCGATAAACCCTGAAACGATTTGCGGGCGCGGCCGTTACATGATCGATGATGGCGAGCAATCTGAAGAAGACACTTGATTCAGCAGGGTCATTATTAATAGCGCAGAATAATAAGGAGACACCCTTTTCCCTTTTCGTAAAAGGAGAAAAGGAGGCGCAAGGAAGAAAATCAAGAGTTTTATTAAAACTGACTATGAGAAAGGAGGGAAAAAAACCAAGTCACACCCCTCGAAGGCTGATTGAAACGGGCCGACGACGGTTCCGTAAATGGCAACAACCAGATCGGATTACGTTGCGACGGACGGTGAACGGATCTTGAACACAACCAAACAACGTCCAGTTGAGAAAATCATTTTCAGCGCCACCTACATACTTCCTTAATTTAATTGGACACGTTCAATTGACGGTAAATTTATTGGGTTCAAGTAAATTGTAATGAAAAAACAAATAAATTATGAATCAAAATATCTCGTTTACTTGACTCTTATATACGTACTACAACCTCGTCTACAACAATAACATATTTATTTGTAAATATGAAATGTCCAGTCAATGAAACAATGCACTTGGGACAAGTAAACTGATTTATTTCGTTCAACCCTTCTGTTCAATTTCAGATTTTATTAATCCAAGTTTCAAATAATTTTGTATAAAATAAATATTCATCAATTTATTTGCTAGTGGTATTTTCTCAAAAAAAGAGAGCATAATTTTCTTCAATTCAAGTAAATTCGTATCGTCAATTTGTATTCGAATTGAATGATCAAAAGTATATTTGGCAAGCCGAATATAGTTGGGTAAACTTGATAATGTGGTTGAGTTTGGTAAACGATTAAGTTGAGCGAGCCAATTGAATCAACGCGTTTTTGAATCTCAAATAAACGATATTATATTGGACAATTCGGATTCAGTTTGAGTACCGTAATGAATTAGTTGATTCAGCTGAGACAACTGCAGTATTGGCTGATTCAATCAGCATGTTTCTTGAACACTGAATTAATTTGTTACATATCAATGCGATATTAGTTTGCTTTGAAAATTCACTTTTTTCCATATTACCTGCAAATATTATTAGATTGAAGGAATAGAAACATTGACAGTAAACTCGCATGTTTCGCTTTCGAATCCCGTTCAAAGTGTGGTGTTTCTAAAAAAACAATTGATAATGCCTCTACTTCGACATACAACTAATTATCAATAGTTGGCTTATAAGTAGCGTGTTTGATAAGTTGCAATTGCCTTAATACGAGGCAAACAAAATTTTTTTGGTTTTTACAACCGATGTTAAATTTTACAATCTTGTTCTGGTCTAATTATTTGGTTACTGTAAACGTTTCTTTGTAAGATATTGAACCTGCAGTTTTTTTCTATTTTTATAGAATTTTTTCTTATTTGACACGAGTTTTAATTATATACAAAAGGATCACGTTCACTGTATTACACCAATATTTACCCAAACGAGCGTAAATGTCTGTTTGGACTAAACGAACGAGCGATTTACTTGAATGAAATAATATCTACCAAAAATCAGTGAATTTTTTTTTCTCAGTGTACATACCTATGTATATGTATATGTGGATATATTAATATGTCTACAAACCGATAATGAAACTCCACGAATATAAGAATTGCGTGTACACGATATTTTTTGATTTAATTTTCAATTCACTATAAACGCAACTGAAAATGTGTTTTACACAATTTCAATCATTTTTTCATACGTAATTGACATGGACATCGTATTGTACGCGATATAAATATGACGTAAAAAACATTAGAGATGAATAAGGGAAGCTGCATCGAGCCCACGACAAAAAAAATACCTTTCAGTCCATAATGTCGATTGAAACAAGATAAATAAATTAACCATGGTTTTGAATCCGTATCAAACAGAGCGCGAGGCTTAAACTAGCACAAGAGATATATATTCGTTTTATAATTAATAAAAAGAGCAACAATACAAGGTAACAGAAAGACACATACTGCCTCAAAAAAAAATCCTAAGAGCCGCGTCACTGTTTCTTCATAAGTCATAACATGGCGAACAGTATAAAAAAAATCTAGGCGATTGCATTGGTCGTGGAGTTCGAAAAAAAAAATCAAGGAGAGAATTATATAAAGAAGAAGAGAAAATTTTTTTTTTAATAAAATAAAGCCGTGAACAAATGTTCAACTTCCAGCGATATGAGATTATGTATATAATATAATTCCGATAGCCCGGGTCAGCTGTTCATTGTCAAATGTGTCGGGTGATGTATTCTTATCGCGCCGCATGTAACATCATACATGATACACACCTACGCCACGTCGCACACACGCATACACGTATATAGGTGGCTTCCTTTGTTTGCATTATGTCATTGTTTAGTCAGAAAATGTTTATGCACTTGCGTCGCGCGCGCGTGTCATTCCGATGCTATCTCTTCGGTTAGCAAACATTGCATGCGCACACATTCATAGGCGCAGCAAGCAAGTTGTATACATAACAACGCCGGAAAACAAGTAGGTACCTACATAGGACACAGGACCGTGGACACCGCATACATATAGAATATAGATATGTATAATATGTACCGTGGCGCATAATCTGATCTGTGCGCATAGTAAAAGGCTCACGTGCTACCGGGCCACGTATCACGCGTGTACAATTATTAGACGGATTATCTTACACCGCGGCGTGTCTCCCTCTCTAGCTGTAATACAGGGTAGACTGAAAATAAATGAAACTTAGAAACGAACCGATATTTGAATTAAATTTCTTCTCGTCGTACCACTTGCAAGTATTCTTCTGGGTCGGCATTTAAACGATCAATGAAATGATGAAAGATCCCACCATTCGACGTGGCATAAATTTCCTAGCGTCCATGAGTTATTGGATATACAAGATCGAGTAGCTCGCAATTTGTAATTGCGCAAACCTGTCGTCACAACATGATAATCGCAAGCTTGATCGCAAAACGAATGTAGAGTAAGGTTCGTTAAAGCCCCGTTGATGCTAGTTTACGAGGGACGATGTTTGGCTCAAAAAACGGTTTAATGTACCAAAGAGTATAAAAAAAAACCAACAAACACAAACTAATCAACATGTCGTTTCTCATTGTCAGTGAGTCGGCAGAATGGACTGTATCAGCCGTCGCATAATTGACGTGAAATTGAAAAGGTTTTATTATGTATACATACATACATCGTTGCGTTATCGTCCGTTCTAGATTTCGCAAATCCACATTATGTATGTATATAGGTAAACAGAAACTGAGAAATTAATTCACGTATAGCCTGACTAGCTCGAATTATCGTCTGTTTCGTATACGGTATACCCACTTACGATACGGAAAAGGAGAAGGTAAAAGTGTCTTAAAAAAACCACGAAGCGAATTACCCCATAACAAGCTTTGCACGAAATTCTGCGGTTAATCCGGTGCAATTATTTCACCGACGCGATCCGAATTTTTCGCTCTCTTCACTACGTACTAACGATATAAAGTGAAAAAGCAAAGGAACATGCGACCCGCTTTAGAATTAAACCGCACGAAAGAGACGCAGACGCGTATATCGGATAGAGTGCCACGTTTAAATTCGTAAATGGTAGGCGGGGGGAGGGGAGGGGTCCCCGCCTTACGCCTGTTGTCAGATAACAAAAGTAGATAGCTCAGAAACAACAGCAGTTTGATGCTTTCCTCAACGGAATGAACGGCTGCTGCCTTGGTTGTTAATTTAATATGTAATTACACATGAAAGAAGACCGCGGGGCCGTCGCCGTGGCGTACAATGATAATTACGCTAACTAATTATGTACCACACACGCTTATTAGCATCTCTCTGGAGAGAGGGGGGAAGAGAGAGAGAGAGTGTTGGTTCCGTTTACGAGGCTAAAAGTTCGCCCTTGCAATTCATAGAATGCAATTAATAAGGACCTTCTTCCTAACTGAAGGTGTTTCATTTTAAATGTCAAAATGAAAAATTAAAATAAACGAATTTTTCGGAATACGGTTAAAAATCAGATGAGTTCAAAGAATGAGATAAGAAAAACAGATGGAGATGGATAAGTAAGCGGTTTTAGACACTGGCCATGAGCTAGCCCTGGAAACTTCCCGTCCGCGCAGACTGCAGTTTCCAAGTTTATCTAGGAAAACAAGAATAATATCCAATTCGAATTTCGAACTACACATTTAGATTCGTGATTAACGATTTTAGTGTCCTTGGGTAGCATATTACATGAAAGTATGTCAATTTTTTTTTTGATTTTGTGGAATTTTGATATTTAAATAATTGGAAAAATACCGAACCGATCAAAGCAAAAATCTAATCAGTTCTGAGTTTAATGGAGCCGGATCGATTGAGAGCAAAATCATCGAAATCCGGTAACTCGATCTCGAGATATCGTCGGAGAAATAAATTGATCACATACATGATACATACAAACACATACAATAGTCCTCCCGAAAATGGTCGTAATTCTCTAGACTTAAAAAAGTGGATCTTGTCAAATTTTCATTTTTGGATAAATCTCAATAACTTCCATTTTTCTGTGAAAACAATGAAACGGGAAGTTTGAAAAAAGCCCTCAGAGCAGCACTCTTCGTTATACGGCCAGAGACAGATTAGTCTGAATTGAGTTCCCCGCCTTTTCGAGCGGGGCTTGCGGATTGTACTAAAATTGCCGGTCACGGGGGTAAATTCCATCGGCAGAGGGGCGAGTTTGCCTCGGCGGCGAGCGAATGCGACGCCAGCAGCTTCCCAGGCGACGTTTCGCCCCCCCGTCGCTTTTTCTGGTTCCCCCGCACCCCGAGACGTCGGGGTCGCCCTGCTAGAGCGTTTAACGACCTTGTCTCAGACCTTCCCGAGGCGAACAACGACGCGGTAACTAGGTACCCAGCTCGTGCGCCTCTTCTGCTAGATTGTCTCTGGCCAAACGAAGAAGCCTTTATATGATGGTTGTCCATCATCATCATCGGGCGCTAATATGAAATCTTTATTCATTTACACGACATTTAGTACAACTTTACATTTATGGAAAAATCTTCTATTTTCAAGTGGAAATATAAACCCCGTAAAATTGATTTTTCTCACTCGACGCGGGACTTGAACTCGCGACCGTCGGATTTGCAGGCCGGTAAGAAACCGTCTGCGCCAACCAACGGTGTTGAAAATCGATGCGCAAAAGTAAATGTCAAGCTACCCAAGCACGGTACATGAATTGCTGATTTCAATTTTAAAAGGTTTTACGATTATCCAAAGAATTTTTCCACTGCTAGGAGAAAAAGGAACATGCGCACTAAGAATGACTGAAAATAATCGATTTTCGATTAATTCATTATTTTTTTCCGATTAATCGAGTATCAATGGATTATTTTTCCTAAGAATCGATTTTCGTTCTTTATTGAGACTACATACTGAAATTTACGAAGTTTAGGTTTCATATGCACCATTTCAAAAAAATCCCCAAAAAATGAAATAATTTTTATCGATTCAATCGAGTCGTGTTTGATTATTTTTTTGGACACGATTAATCGATGCATCGATTATTCTTAGCTTAGTGGCCATCGCTGTGCCATACGCACGCACGCACGTATGCCAAATTACGTTCGTACCTAGATACCATGTACATGTATGAGAAATATAAAAATATTCATCCATATTTCGTAAGACCTGAAAGAGATCCGAGACAGCGGTTTGACATATTGTCCACCAGTGTTGCTGCTGCTGTTGCTGCTCCCTACTGATAATAATCCATCACGTCGTGATCATCAAACGGTAAAAATAATAAATCTTGTTCTCAAACGAACGAGATCGAGAACGCTGATTTATGTCTAAATTCACGATAACGATTAACCCTGTATAAATATAGGAATCAACCTCTGCCGTTCACTATTCGCTTTTGTCTCACTGCCTATAAATAACTCCGAGCCCAGTGTTGCGAATAAATTCCGACAGCACGGTAGCAGCTGAATGAAAAGAAATATCTCTATATTACACATCTTACAAAGCCTGCGCCTCAGCGGGCGGGAGTAATAAAAGGTGTGTCAAAAGATCAGAAAATATAAAGGATCAAAATATCATGAAATTTTCAACTACGCGAAAATCTACTTCATACGAGTTCAAAATGTACAAGAAAGTTGCAATACGGAAGAATGCCAAAATGTAGGAAGATGAAAGAATCGATAGCCAAAATATGGAGTCGACGGAATCTTGACGATTCTTATATATATTTTGCATTTCTATACTTACTCCTTTCTGTCTTAATTTCACTCTTCACTTCTATATTTCAACTATCTCTATGAATTTTAAAATTCTTCAAAACGGATATATGCACTTTTGAAATATTTCTACATTTTTTCCCCCAAGCCCACTGCTACCTCGTCAAGTCCCGTCTAGCCACGAGAAAAAAAAGAAATCTGAACGAAAGCGTAATTTTAACTAAAGCCAAGAATCAAACCAAGGACGATATAATATGGATCCGAAAATCGCTTTAATCGTTCAATCGATCGGATGAATACATTGCATACAACAAAATGTATACAACAATATTGCAAATAATTCATATTATATCATATTAACCTATTTACCTATCTAGTACCCGTACACATTACAAACTATAGATAGTTACAACGTAACACCTGTACACACACACACAGGCACATACACACGTACACAAGCGATATCTACGAAGTGTTTTCTTTTTTTTTACAACGTCGCGCATCGGCCGACACGCGACGACGATACGCGTTCGCACTATACTCCGGCTGTTTATTATTGCGGCAAGCAGTCTCGCCACGATGGTGCATACATACATACATACATACATACATACATGCATGCATGCATGCATACTAAGGGCTGATGCGGTATTTATTTCTCGTGTTTAGCGAATTATTTAACGCGAGTTATTAAGCGCCAAACGAACAGTGGGGAGGTGAGCTACGGCGCAGGGAGCAAAGGAGGGAGGGAGGGAGAAACACTGGTAATTAATTATCACATTTGCGTAATCGCTATGGTATGTATACAAGACCGGCTGGCTGCCCGTCGCGTCGTTCGTTCGTTCGTTCTTACGCAACGCAACAGCACATCACAGATATAATGTTATACACCGTACCGATCTATCTCCATCTCTTACTCGCTCTCGCATCATCGTCGTTTGATAAACTCAGAGCAGCGGAAGAATCCAAGCTGCCGCTGCTGTCTCTGCACGTGTACCCACCACTCCGAGAGCCTTACTTTGTTCAAATTTTTTTCTCTCTTTCTTTCTTTTTTTTTCTTTTTTTCTTTCTTTCTTTCTTTCTTTCGTTCCTCACTCGAATTGCACAATCCTCGCATTCTCCTTCTCCTTCTCCTAAGCCAACGCTACGTTACGTCACGTCTCCTCTCGACGAAGTGGTAGTTTGACTATACCATTGTATGAAAAGAAGGAAAGAATCAATCGCCCGCAGACGTTTGCATACACACCTACTTCTACGCACAGTACAGAGTGATAGTTGTATATGCTGACAATAACAACAATACCGATGATGATAATAATATGCGATGATGCGGGAATTACCGAGAGATAGTCAACGCTGCGCGGAACTACAATTCAGGGATTTTAAAAACCATACGGCCATTACACTTGCGGATGGTTTTTTTTTTATTCCCCCATCTGCACCCTCTGTGCGCTAAATTATGAATCAGAATATTAATAAAAAATTATGAAATTTGTTCTATATAGAGTTTAGAAAAAAAATCTGTGAGGTTTATTGATTAATGGCGCCCTCTATAGACTAGAATTAACTGTCAGCTAGGTAGGAGTAGTGGAGAACAGGGGACAGTCAGTCCCCAGAGCAGCCGTTGGGTCTGTGGGATGCGCGTGCGTCGCACTTATATTTCAATAAACGTCTTTCCCAAGACGATCTGTGTTATCGTCGTATGCCGTATGCCTCGACGTATACATAAAAATCCACCACGTTTTTTTTTTATTTATCAATGTTAATCAGGCCGGAATTACGATTCATTTAACACCATATGATGGACAGGCATGACCCCGGAGATGACGAAGAATATGAAAACGTAACAAGACATGGTGACTAGTAAAAAATCCGTAACAAATTCAAGAATATTTCTAGGAAATTTTCATATTATTCAAGGATATTAAAAATACAATATTTCCACAACACAAGAAAAATTCAAGGACATTTCCAGGACCACTGGACGCCATGCCACATATTCTACGATGTAACCGAAAGTATTATTTAATAATACAATCAATGCTAAAATTTCTATATGCTCGATAGATTTCTGCATCCTAGACAGTCTCCGACACTAATCTTTTATGCGAAATCAAAGTCAACCTAAATAAAATATGCATGTATGCAAAATAATAAGGGAAAAAAGTGTAGACGTTTTTTATAACGTGTTCGCCTGCGTTTGCGATGCTGCGGGGGTTTTAGTTAGCGATAAGTAATTTTACACCTGATATATGTATTCTAATTCATTTTTCCGCACGCAATATTATCTCTTTTGCAGCCACGGGTTTCAATATCGTGCATTCGTAATAGGTACACTTGAAACTCAGCTGTATCCTCACGAAAAAGCGGAAAACAATTCTTGTTAATAATGATTTGCCTGCGTGCCTAGTCTCGTCATTTGTTTCTTCGAGTGTCGCGGAATACGAAAAACTTTTTAAAATGTATTTGTTTACTAGTTTTTTTACTGTCTAAATTTTTTTTAAACCACGTGCCTTTCTGGGGGAGGGGCTTCAAAAGTGTCCGAAATAGAGCTACTTAGTTTATGAACAGCTCCTATCCATATCCGACCAAAGCCAGAGCCCATGGTGCAGTTTTGTCTGCGTCGTGATCATACGTCTCAAGTTAGTTGCGCACAATTCAATCATAACAAACAACGTTGGTGTGGCGTGCTCATACACAAAATTTCCATCCAAGTTTCTTCACCAGGTACCTACGTAGGCACCGCTGATGGGCGTATACGCACATGGGTCACACGCACGCACGCACGCACGCACAGTAGTAAAATGCTCGAATAGTACGTAACTTAGGCGTATTGCTGTGTGGATTATCCTCGTCGCCGCACTTACGAGCAGCGGCAGGAGTTGTAAATCAAAGAATTGGTCGACGGGCCCGAAATAAAGGCAGAAAAGGCGGAACGAGGGTCTAAAGAGAACTGCAAGGAATGGAAAGGTCAGAGTCAAAGTCACCGCAAATACCCATAAAGAGTTTCACCCAATGCCGGACGTCTCTTGTCCTTTTCTAACAACATGATCTTCCGTGAGAAGAGCCAGGGTAAAATTTTCTGCCTCCTCCGTGTAATATGCCTTAGGTATACGTGGACCCGAATGACACCCTACGCCTACCCGCACCACCCCTTTTCCACCTCGCTATACCTTTTTCACTTTACCTGACTCCCACTATCCATGTAGGTAGGCACGGAACTTTATGGGCAAACCGAGTAACCGAGGAAGAGCAGCAGATTCTTCTCCACTGACTTCTACTGCAGAATTCTAATTTACGAAGGTCAGCTGTGAGCGAAGGCCACCTTCCCTTCCTTCTATCTCCGAACCCTTTGTGTATAAGACGTTTCCTTCGTACAGAGTCCCTAGCAACTCTGTAAGCTTAGTTTGGCTCAGTTTCTTCTTCTCGGAGTGCGTCGACGACCACTTTCAGAGGGATACGGACGGTCCCCTCAATACCACGAAGAAGGAGAGGCAGGCAGGGGAATTCCCCGATTCTTTGACCGCAGGTCTCAGGTCTTTAAATCCTGTGTAGCCTTTTAAAGCGTGACTTTTTACCCTCCAGAAAAATCTCCCCCCGTCGGGTAAGACGAGGGAGGATCATCGACGCGGTTCGCTCAACCGAAACGGATATGACGTCGTGCTTCACCACGAAGATTTTCAGCATAAGGTATATTTACGTGACTACCTACCACACTACGTATGAGGGTTGCGCCTCTACAAGAAATTTCCCGCTTTCTCCAAAATTAAAGAACGAATTGTGACCCGAACTCAACACCGAATATAAAAGACGTATGCACGCGAGTTTGTGTGTGTGTGTGTGTATGTGTGTGCGTGCGCGTATGCACTGTTATATCACACACTATACCGTGACAACGATCAGATGTTTCGCATGTTCTAAAACCGGAGCTTCCATTCTATTCCTGTATTATAGGCATGTCAACGAACCTAATAATAATTAAATACGGACATATAACAGAAATAAAATTTCTTTCCTTGATAACAAAAAACATACCTGCAGCTAGACCCCAAAAATATTTGGGTTATTAACCGAATAAAACTGTTGTAAAGAACGGTTTAAAGATGTCGCCGACTAAAGTGATGATGCAACAAAGAAAAAAAAGCGGAGGGTGAAGTAAGCCAGCCCCGAAGAAAGAGGGGGAAAGAAGGAAAAAAGAAATTGAAGAACAATTGTATCTTAGTGAAATATCGAGTTACGTGTTTATTTCTCGATCTTTTCCGTCCGCCCCTAGTGGACAAAGGTATTGGTTAAAATTCGGAAAAAGTTAAAAAACAAATCTTCCGATCCGACATATGCGCGAATCAGTTACAACATTTCAGCATGATATTTGTACCAATATCAGCAGCAAAAATGTTGGAGTAATTAAGGCAGACGGTTGCAGAGACACGACCGAGAACCCGGAAATCCCAATTAAGGCTCCCCCAGCGCCTAATCGGATCGGATGAGCTCTCGCCACATGTGCGCTTACGAGGACAAAATTTTTAAATACTCTTCGATAAAACGAAACTTCGAATCGTTCAAAAGAGCTAGCACAGATGTGAACATTATTAAATCTATCAGTAATCAAGTAAGATCTGCAATTATACCGCATTATTCAAAAGGTAAATCGTTATACGTGTCAGGGATTTAATTTCACTTGCTGTTAAACGGTGGGTGTATCATTCCCAAATTGGATTTTTACTACTTTCATAAAAATTTTTTTCATGCAATAATATGAGTTTAAAGTACAAGAAATAGTAGAGAATTCCTTACCTGATATATATGATGACACCGTTAGTGCATATCCTCTTCCACCCCTGAGGAACAGAAACTGATGTTTGTTGTTGCTGATGATTCACGGCACTACTGTTCATATTCAACACAACATGATGCTGCACGTTGTTCGGCAACAATGATCTCACAGCCTGCTGTGGACACGAATTTAATGACAGGGATTCCTGTGACTGGCTGTGACTTTCGGGGCTACTTAAACTGCTGTAAGTAGATTCCGCCGTGTCCGATCGCACAGAATCACACCGCCCAATGCTCCCCAAGCTGATCTGATTATCCAGACAAGAATCTAATGTCTGATTCGAAAGAGAATTTGAATTTGAATTTGAATTTGAATTTGAATTCGAATTTGAATTCAACTCGCACTTAACACCGATGGCTCGATGGTCGTTCACTAAACTGCTTGGAGAATAAACATCTTCGCCGGTATGCTGAACAAAAGTAATAGGAGTAGTCTCATTGACGACACTTGAGCACGTCTCCCCTGACGCTGTGGCAAGTTTACCCGGCGGCAAGTACCCGTCGGGCAATTGTGCCACGGGGTAGGCGGCATTGCATGCCTCCCCGCTGACCCTGTGGGGCGCCCTCATAGAAAATACTTTCCGCTGTTCATCGGAACTCGTCGCTTTTCCCAACGGGTCTTCGCTGCCGCTTAGTTCTGGACTTTTGTTACTATTCGTGTCCGCCAGACTGTCCTCTGCCCCGTTCCCATGGCTCGTCAAACGATGACCGTTGGTCAGGGCTGCTTGATCGTAAGCTGTCCCATTGGTCGCAAGTATCGGTATCGGTCTCTGCCTGTTTTCGTCGTTGGCTCTGTCGACAATGGAGTACGATTGAGATCTGGAGATACCTTCTTCGTGTTCCGACAGGGCATTGTTTCCAATCAAATTTATTTGCTTGGTGATATTTTTACCCGGGTAAGTTTTAGCTGGATAAACTTGTCCCTGCGATTGGACCAAGGCATTGTGGTAGGATCCCTGCTGGTAGCCAACGGAAGGATTCTGACCTACCGCTGTGGCATAGGCAAAGTTATCGCCAGAAACGTAGACTAGAAGACTGTTTTGCTGTATATTTGGCAGTGACGATTGGTGCTGATTGTTGCGATGGGAGGGAACAGGGTGAGACGGGATCTGCTCAGGCTTGCCGGCCATGGTCCAGGTCCAGCAGTGTAGGGCGCCGCGCCACCAACATTACTGGTATACACAGCGCACGCCTCCGACACTCCTCTAGTCTCTGCGGCATCCTCTGGCAACACAGAAAATACAGTGTCAACGTCAACGTCGTTGCATCCTCCTACCCATATGTCGCCGACTTGTTTGGGTGCCCGAAAACTTATTAGTGAAAGAGAATGGGGGAAAAAAAATTAAAAAATTATGTATGCTCTACGAATAGACCAAGACTTGAGAATCTCCATCCCCGCGGGGATTACCGAAATTGAGGAATTACGATTACTATTTCTTTTTTTCCGTTTACACCAGATGCATTTCGAGCTGTGATGCGCGACAATTGCAAGTGAGCCAAAGAAACGTAGTTCAAAAAGGGGAATAAACAAATAAATAAACGTGAATCGAATCGAAACGAATCGAATCGGAGTAGAATAGCGTTTACGTCAAGAGCCCGAGTCGAGTGAATCTGTGTCAAACCTCAGTTGTCGCGTTGGCGAAGCCCAAGGTCATTGGATGAGAAGCTAGCTGACTGACTGACTGACTGACTGACTAACTGACAGACAGGCAGGCAGGCAGGCAGGCAGGCAGCAGCTGTCGAGGAGAAGAGATACAAAGTCCGAATAGTAAAAAAAAAATAAAAGGTGTACGAATTGTGTGCACGTTTACAATAATTATGAAAAATACTAGACCGCGAGGGAAAGGAGTCAAGTCAGTGTGTGTCAGACAGTGTCGCGGTGTAACGTAGACGTAGACGTAGCGTAGACGACGAAGGTGTAAGTGGAAAAAAATGCGTAGTAACCTGAATTGCGCATTTGATGCATATGTACGAACTAGACAACGACTGAATCCAGTTGACATCACACACGAAAATAATCCAATAGCGGCACTGGCACTCTATTAACCCTGACCAGTAGGAGCTGCACTTGCACACTACGGATATATAATCTTTACACACCGTGGTTATAATATACAATATACGTATATTGTATATGTATGTATATACATGTATACACGTATCGGTATACGTGCAGGATCGTGATATAATTAGGGCACAAAATATGTTAACTAATTGATATTGTTATGACATCGATGTCATCACCGTTACATTACGGTTACGTCGCGCTACGTTACGCGTTCACGAAACACTGTGAAACACGGTTAAGTTAACCCCGTCGCCGAAACAACTTCCAACACCTGCGCGGTCCCGAACCAATGTTTTCACTAAAACTTCACCTTAATCGTGGAACAAAACACTAACGTAACGATATTAATTATTATAATGGAAAAAAAAACAATCACTTTACGCGCGACAAATCTGACCCTGCAGATCGAAACACGCGCACGATTTTCACCCTGAAAATCCACTCTATTTCGTCAATACCAATAAAAATTCCATCCCGCAGATGCTTTCCCTCCGCTGTATTTTCACGTAACTGATATTGGAAAAATATGGCTCCCTCTGCATACCCAGAAACCTTTGCGGCATCTCGAGTCTCGACGACGGACCACGGCTTTCATGGTTCCATGATGCATTTCACAAAAACAATCGGGGACTACGCCCGTGCCATCTGACGACGGTTTACCTACGCCTCGGCATCCCCTCCCCGCCAGCCTGCGTGACTGCGCCGAACTCGGTCGTAATAACAAGACCCATTCACATCGATACACGACGCGAAACGGAGCGATTTCACAGCGCCCAATGGCGCAGTGGTCAGCGCCTGCATTAAGTACGGAGCCGAAATTCAGGGAGCGTATAGAGATTGGATTCATGGATGGACCGAGCCTTCGACTGAACCGGGAATTATTTGAAAGAGCAATAATAATAATAATAATTTGTTTTCGTTTCATTTTCATTAATTTTATTCACGATTTTTCGGCATAGGAATTACGCTCAAGTATTCTCTTCTTTCTTTCCAGAAAAAAGAACTCGACGAAAATGTATTCACCTAGGAATTATGCATTACGTATTGTGAATTATATCACGTCCGAATACACAAATTATACGAATTACCATTACAGCGGTTGAATGTGCGAAAGATTGGTTTCACGTAGAGATTATCAACAAAAAAAGTGTAGTAAAAATTCGTTGAGTTTAATTCAGTTTCAAAATGGTCTCTAAAAAAAAAAAAAAAAAAAAAATCACAGTTGTGACACACTCAAGGTATACCATTTATGTGATTCAATGATAAAACAATTACGGAGACACATTCATTTAATATTATGTGTCACGCTTCTATTCAATTTTACTGATCCTTACCATAGACAAGTGAAACAATAACGAGAATCATACAGTAACTCGTTGGTTAATTTGCCTATGATTCATTTATATTTACTATTATTATTGTTATTATCTAATCAAAGTATGACAATTACCAGAGACAATCATTATCACCTATCGCTAGTGAGATTAGCGAAAATGGGATAAATTTTTAGCCAAGTTATTACCTGCGACGAGACATGTAATAATTTAAAGGAACGAGAAAAGGAATAGCTTCAGTCACTCTGAAATTTTCAAAAGATGATGATCATACAATCATAATCTAGAAAGCCTTGATTCGAAATGAATCGATTTAGCTATATAGCTATTATATCTACTTGAATTAGGGAAACATTGGCACGTTCTTACTAGAAGCCAACAGAGTCTGTCGAGTACATTTACTCACTTTGTAGACGGGTATCTAAATATTGCCCAATGGTTCCAATTTTCCCTGTCACATTTGTAATCGAATGTTACCCAACAGTCTTAATCTTCCCTGTCACATTTGTTTACTGCGCAATTTAAAAACGCCAATATACCACATACATAAGTTTAGTTTAGCAGCGTTAAATAAATTATTTCTACTATATTTTGCAAATCAGCAAAACTAGAAATACATCATTGTGGGAGCTGGTTTGATCGCAAGGCGAAGAAGAATTTGGAACATCTATAATCGCAGAAAGGTAATGTTAAGAAAACAAACTTACATTTTTGTGAAATAGTTTCAACTCTTGTTTGTTGTAACAGAGTCTTTCCGAAGAATCTCTCAAGTCATCAAAGATGGCATGACGCGTCAATTGGAATTTATCTGAGAATTAGGAGACAAAAAAAAAACAAAACTGAACTACTTAACTTTCGCCACTGTAAATTAAGAATAAATAAATTTCGCAACATAATAGCCAAGTAATTACAAGTAACTAAACCTCAGGTTTAAATTTAGTCAAATACGCTCAACGCCACCACGGCGCCTCATGCCATACCATTTTTATGGCTTCATTAGCAAAATCGCCGAACAGCGCGGTGCTGGGTGTTTACGTTCATACAAAAAAAATTATCGTCTCCCACATTATTACCGAATCCTTGAGGTGTAGTTAAGGTGCGCAAGGTGTATGAACGAGGAAGAGAATAAAATAGAAATAGAGCTCTTAACATTAATATTCGGTTAGTGAGTGGCGCACTGAACGCGAGACGGTCCACCTTCGTCCTCCTCGTAAGCTTGCCGCGTATTTCGCCGTCTCGTTTCTTGCTCGGGGTCCAAGTCCGTCAGCAAACATTCTTCGGCGCCGTCGGGAATCATAACCTCTTCTCTAGGAGGTAAGCATTGTTCGAGGGCTGGAATCATTACAGGGTCTATGACCTTCGGGAAGTTAACGACGAATTGAACGATGAGCCGGCCCCTCGTGAAGGGATCCTTGTAAACTGGCATTCCTTCGTTTAAAATGCATTTGACGTCGCCATGCTTTGTCACTTCACCCGGGATGCATGTCACGACCAAATCACGGTCATCAAGAGTGCGAATTACTTTTTGAAAACCGCATAGTGCCTCAACCAGCTCCAGCTGCATCCTCATGATCAAATCGTTACCCGTTCGTCTGGAGTCAAAATAGTTACAATTAAATCATAGTATCACTGAAACTCGACTTGTTCACCGAATACTACCAACAAAGACCATAGACTTACTTGAAAACCTCATGCTCCTTCTCGTCAAGGAGGATAACAATATCGCCTGGTTCTAGCTCAGGCTCCTGATCACCTTCTCCAGTGAATACGATTTTCTGCCCATCTACCATCCCCTTGTCAACGTGAACCTCAAGTATTTTTCTATCTCGCACAGTCTTACGCCCATTGCAATGCTTGCATCTATCACGGGGGTTAATGCGCTCTCCCTGCCCTTTGCAGTCAGAGCAAATCGATTGAAGCTGTTGGATCATTCCCGGTGCAAGTTGCTGAATTTGTACCTGCATCCCAGAACCGCGGCAGGTAGGGCATTGCTCTACCGAACCTTTCTTACCACCGATACCTACAGATTTGCGAAAGACATTGTTTTCAAATAATCATAGAAATATTAACACTTGATGGAAACTTTCGTGTAAACAGGCAAATGGTCTGAGAAAATTCGGAGCATACTTTGTCTAGCACAGTTTGAACCGCAACATTAGAAAACTTTCCATGTATAATATTTACCTAGCCACTTGTGTAACAACTAACATGCTTTGTACAGTAACCTTGGCATAAAATGCGCATCTGATATTCAGGCCCTTCGCATTCTGATATCCAGAATATTCAACGAGTACACAAAGGAATGTGGAAAGTACGACGAAGAACAAAGAAATATAAAAAAGCATAGTCAGTGGAATTACAGCCCTACCTTCGCACTTGTCGCATATAACATTTTTCTGCAGAGCGAGTTTCCGTACAGTTCCCTTGTAAAGTTCTTCCAGAGATACAGAGAGCTGATGAATAACATCTTGGCCCTTTCGCTCTCTTCGACGTCCTACTCTACCGCCGCCCATTCCACCCCCAAAGAACATATCAAAGATGTCCATGGGGGAAGAGAAACCTCCACCACTCATTCCTCCTTCTTTCAATGCTTGTTCTCCTCCTTGGTCATATATACGCTTCTTTTCAGGATTCGATAACACTTCGTAAGCTTGTGAAATTTGCTTGAACTGTAAACGAATTTGGAAAAGGCCCAGGATACTTTCAGTGTATTCAGTTATGTGAACATTAAACACAGAGGGAAGATAATTGAATTTCATAATGAGCAAGAAAAAGCCAATGATGCGTTACTTTCTTGATGATGCGATGTAAGAGAAAAATATCAATGAAACGGAATCATAATAAATACTGACCCTTTCCCCTTCATTTGGATTTTTGTCAGGATGATATTTCAAAGCAAGTTTCCTGTAGGCTTTTTTCAGGTCCTCCTGTGCACAGCCAGGTTTCACACCGAGAACATCATAGAACGTTGTTTCTTTGACCATGATTGCGCAAGGTCTACTGCTCCTCTCCGAATATTGACACTTGGTGAGACAAGTTTCGTTTCTCTGAAACTACCGCAATTACCTGCTGCAAGTGAAGAAAGGAAGGCATTCTAGAGCGTTGTGTCACGGTATATGTGCATGTATAGAATACGGAAATTTGACTAATTCAACGATTCCAGGTGTGAAATTACCGTGAAATTTTACTTCGCAAAGTTAAAGGCAAACAACGAGACCCAAGGTCACCGGTACGGCTCACAAGATTCGTTCGTATCAACAGGACGGAAGGCGAACGTTCAATAGAAATTCGAGAAAAGTCTCACCACGCCATGAGAGTACGTCATCAGCTGAGTATTAACAATCTACACACCACACGTCGAACCTCGTGTCGCTGAATTGAATTACGAAAAATTTCACGAAAAAATGGATGATTTAATAAATATTTCGACGCTTCGGATAAAGTGAAGCACGATGTAAAGACGTGAAAGATTTACGTACACACGCGTGTTAGCAAAAGGGAATTAATTCTTTGGAAAAAAATGTATTGATCCCGTAGCTACGCAGAGATATTTCTAGTTGAATGAAAATATGCCTTAACAAACCTATTTATTAGCGTTACGTAGCAGCTTTACCTGTAACAGCAACAAAAGGCGCTACTGCTTGACGACGGTGAAACTCTCGCCAGAAATGACAGCGAAAAACTACGGATCTTGTGACGGTTTAGCACGAATATTGCCGTTGTCACGTTCTCGAAATTTCCTCAGGCAGCAATGGACGTCATTCGATGCGGATTCGCGGACCAATCAGAAGCGAGGTGAAGGCCAATAGCGATCCGCGCGACACTACGTGGCCATTCGCTAAACCAACCCTGGCAATGAACCGGACTATCGAATGATCTCGAATATCAAGCTGAATAATCGAATCAGATATTCGACTGCAATTTTCGAACATCACCCGGGAACGAACAGCGGACTTTTAATTAATTATCCAAACGAGAGATGAAAACTCTGTACATACATACTTGGATTCAATTTCTTGCTGTATTGTTTATTATTCTATTATATTGTATAGTTATCATTGTATTAGTCCCGGTATTTTATATACATGCGATTGAAGAAACTGATTTATGAAAATAATGCTATAAATGGATATCAAAGACCGAAATCACAGAGTACGAGTCAATTCCGATAGACTTTACCTATATCTACACTTATCACTTATTGTTATATTATTTGTGCAGAACAACGCTCGCCTCGATACGAGAAACGCGTGCGGCTGGATGAGAGAGAACGGAGATTCGCAACGTGCAGCACATCAGTATAATCGATCTCGACAGGGTGGCCACAAATTTTTGGGAAAAAAATTCCATGACAATACCAGGTTTCCCAGGGCCTAAGACCTAGTTTTCCTTGGCATCTTCCCAGTTCTAATAAGTTACTAAAGCCTAAATCCTTCAGCTTATTAACTTTATATTCGATTCAAATTCAATTCGAATTGAAGAAAAATGTAATGTACAAAAAAGTCAGTTTAGACCAATTTATTTTTTCGACGAAAAAAGTAAATTTGTCACTTCAAAAAATCATTTCTAAGTCCTATGATGGAAAACTGCTATTTTCAGTTTTTCCCATGACCAAATTAAAAATCCCCTGAAGCAATTCCAGGTTTTCCAGGCTTTTCAGGTGTGTGGCCACCCTGTTCCAGCAGCTCGCGAAGGAGAGGTCAGCGGTGGACTTTCGTCCTCCGTCGGTTGAAACGCAGGGGTTGGCTCAGGGCGTCGGCGGGGTGGGAAGGGTGGGCGGAGGGAGACGTCGATCGATCGCGACGGCGCAGGACGACGACGTGGTCGAGGAAGGTTCGCGCCAACTGTTTCTTCGACAGTCTGACGAGACTCGTCGCGACATTTTCATCTCAAGTTATTCCGAAATCATCCTATTGCACGTATAGTAATTATTAAACTCGACATACGGGATCGTATCGGACTTGCCACAGAGCGAGAATTTTCAGAGAAACGTCCGAAATACGTCTACGCTAATCGCAAGTATTATCTCAATGCAATTTATAATTTCTGAGAGTATAATAGTGACATAATACTCGCAACCAGAGGTGAAAACTCATCGTTGCTCGATCACCCGGCGAATATCCTCGAGACACACCTTAATTTTAACGTACTATTTGATAGTGAAATTAACTATACGCAAGTACTGTTATGCATTGCGCAATCGATTATTATACATGCCGAAGACGTAGCATGTGAATGAAATAGAATTCGACTACCATATACTCGTACTTACCGACATGCTGGCCGTGTGCGTAGAAATAGATGAGAGCGAAACATGTGCTTCTTATCAGCAGCTTTCGTTATCTTCAGAATGAAAATTCAATCACCTTTTGTTGTTATTCGCTTTAACTTTGCACGAACACCGACTGAATACACCATAGGTGTACGTTTTTTCTGATCGCCGCCGTTATCCAGCCACGAGTTACGTTTCACTAACAATCAGTATGTGCCCAATACCGTCTTGGGTTGAAAAGATAAACCATGTTAGAAGCGACGGGTTTTATCGGCTTTCTCAAATCTTTTGGAAAATGGCCAGGTGAACATTATACTTCCACTTTTGAAGTTATACCAAGCACCGCCAATTACCTTTTTACGTATATAAAATTCATTGAAAATAATGATTTTCAAAGGCTTTATACACCGCCGGATTCATAGTCCCGGTGAGAGTTGAAAACCGCAAGATTTGGTCTACAGTAAGAGAAGGTTACAAAAGTTGTAAATAAAACCCGGAACTGAGAGAAATTCTTCGTGAATATTTATCTTGCGTTTCTTTTATGGTAAAAATATTTGTATTTTGTCGTCTATCCCGATGGTCAATACTTAAATATCGTATTTCGGCAAGTAAATTCGAGGATGTATCTATACATTCACTTGTAAAAATTGTTGAGAGAATTTTGTTTTCTATTGTTTATAAGGTTGAAACTTCCGACCTGTATATTTGGTTATATTCCAGGACGGGAAATTCACCGAGTTTAGTTTTACGTTTTACGAAATGAACGTACGATCTTATCATTTGAGAGAGTTACATAAGGCACCCAGGTATGAGTTGAATCATTTCAGCGATGACCAAAACATCATTATTCTCAATTTTTAATGGAATTCGTGCACGTATTTATTTATAATTAAGTAGGTACTAGCTGGTCTTACAGCGGTCGGTGTGTAGGTTCGGAATATGAGGGGACTTGTAAATTCGTTCTAAAAACGAACCTGCGCGTCGCTTCTAATCGGATTTACGTAACGAGACGCTCGGGGATAACGAGATTCGTGAAGGATTATTACACCACGGGGTAAGACGAGGCCTTGAAATCGTTTTACGCCTATACGGTATACCTATGTAATTCATACATAAGGTACTTATTTTCCCCACCTGTCTCCCTTATCCAAGGTGTGGGTTCGAATTCCCTCAATATTCTTGCGAAGCTTTTCGCGTGGCACGTGCCTTAAAGGAGTGAAGTACAGAGAGAGGATAAGAAGAAAAACCGTAGTATCGCCGATTTTTAGGCAATTGATCGAAGGAAAAAGCAAAAATTGAAAATAGACACACATAAACTGATTTCTGCTCAATCATATTTCCTCGGAAAATAGTAGCGAACGTTTTTTTCCGGAAAGGTATAAGAGGGTGAAGGAGGATCGTAGCTTTGACTCTCTTCCGATGTTTCACAGATACCTTCGAGGACTCATCATCCGATATTCGCGGGGGCAAACCAACAACGAACTACACAACCAGTCTTCTGGAAATTTTTCTCCCACCTCTGTTTATTTTCCCCGTGCCTCTAAACCGAAAGAATTATCTATATCAATGAGAACTACATAAAAAAAAATCTCTATTTGTTTGTACAAACAATGTAATACATAAATCATTCTCATTGTCATCACTGACAGTTAGAGTTGATGAAAATACCGTGATCCTGGATAAAATGCCTACACATGAGCTGGAGGGAGATCTTGTTAATGGATTCGGTAATGAAATTAATGACTACAACGCAGCTGGTCTGGGAGTAATAATTGTCGTAGGCACAGCGACAGGCCTATGTTTACATTAGTAATTTCACGCCTCCGCGACTCAATGTCAGTACTAGTCTGAGCGCAGCTTGCAAGCTCGCCCGTGGTGACCCATGCACGCTGCTTTCTCCGTTACGGGTTTCGGGTCTTTACAGAGAAGGGTCACAGGACGAGGATATTTCGAGATGAGGCCTGTTTCCAGGGTACCTGGGCTACATGGACCGCGTACCTACGTGTTTATATTAATTATAGATCGTACTCTCTAAATTTCATTGAAGCGAAAACTGCGCAACTCGTTTGATGGAGTGTATATTCGCTCTGCGAATGAGTGAACTTTTCCACTTCAAACGCTTCGGGTGAACAACATCACTCTCAGTTTCACTCGATTCAAGTGAATATTCACCCTATTGAACTAAAATATTCACTCGATTTGGAGTTACGAAGTTTTCACTCTCACTTAGTGAATTTTTACTCGAAGACATTAAAAGTTTCAGTGCGAATCGAAAGTTAAACAATTAGAGTAGCATTTCGACCAACAGCACAATGATTCCCGACAATGAGTTTAAATATCCAAAAATTCAGCAACTTTGTAATTTTCATCCGCATTTCCGTGTACACGACTAATATTACAAGCTCACCGCGAACTAATCTTTACTCAAGTCGCATTGCAAGCTCGGGTAGCATGTTCAAACTTCGCTCTCTTGGCCGTAATTACAAGCTCCCAAGTTAATCTTCGAGTTACTCGGTGAACCTATGAAACTGCGAGCTGCCTAGTGAGCTTTGAGGCGAGAAACTCTACTCCGAGCTTGTCGACGGTTACCCAGCCGATTTTCCTCTCTACGTGACTCCCGGAATTTGGGTATAGGTAGGTTCTAAAGTACACACGGAGAGAAAGCACATCAGGTATGCGACTTGTAAATTTTCCAACCTTTCCCCAAGCGCTTTCCTTTACTCGAAATTTAACTCTGCACTAAACGCACGACGCAACCAGATTTTTTCAACTCTCATTTCACAAGTTAGGTATATGTTTTACCGAAGGAAAGCATCGAGGAAGGAAAAATTGGAGTTGATATTGTGTTTTGATTTTGAAATAAGAGTGTAAGAAAAATTTCTCTAATACGCAATAGACGATAACATGGCTACTTTTACCGTCGTAAGGCCTCAGCATTTTTATGCTGCCTAACTCGGTTAGAGTCGTATGTATACGTCCCAATGAATTTTTATGTAGCCCTGATCCTCTGAAAATAATAAAAACTCGCCAAAGCTCGACGAAACTCGAAGTGAAATTACCTGAGAAGGGCGGATGCGTTATACCTGAGTCTGGAGCAATAGCGTGTAAAGCCGGTTTCTCCGGAGATGAACAATTTCTAGGTAGATACAACTTTCATTTCCAATTTGGGACTGTGAATAATTGGTACCATGAAATTTGCCATATAATTATTAAATCCATACTTCTGGAGAGAATTTTTCTACAGAGTACACTGTCATGTATATCCCTGACATTTATCGAAGTTTAAAATAAATATCAAATTGATTTATGTATTGCAAATATAGCACACATAAAGAAATGGTCTGAATTCATACTTTTCCACGAAAAAATGCATTTTCTGCGAATCTACTGTGAAAATCTGAAGAACCAATTTTCACACAAACTTAATAGACACCAAAAAATTTTACACAATTTATTCAAAATTTTTCTTTTGTTACTGATTAGATCCGTCATATCGAATTTTCGAATGTCTAGTTTAGAATCCTAATCAGTGACCTCAAAAACTATGTAACATAAAGTTTTGTCCAAATCAAATAATAGTTTCCAATTTACGTCCGCCATGTTGGATCCGCCATTTCGAATTCTTGAATTTATAATCAAAATCCCAATTAGCGACCCCAAAAGCCCATGTATGGAAATTTCAAGCGAATCACATGAAAGGAAAAATGAATGCGTGAAAGGGTTAAGAGAAGCTCAGTGCAGGGATAAGCTCATACCAACATATATAAGAAGCAAGGTTTTCGCATTGGCGAAAAAGCTAATCCTGAAATTTTTTTACTTGATTACAGGATACATAGGAATACCTTATCATTAACCGATGTATTCAACAACTGTTTCAGAACACCCGGACCAAATTTTCTCGACTTGATAAACGGACCGCAGAATGCGCCTGCAGGAAGCGCTGAGGCAAACAGGCCTGGGGATCTTCCTGGTCTTCACTCTCTCCCGAAGGTTTGTCGATCCGGCACCCTTGGGAGGAACCGCAGGTGAGATTACATGGATAACTGTTTCACCTTCACCCTGCTATCGAGCTAGTAGCGATACAAGGGCGGTTCTGGATACAAATTCCTGTACCGATATTTGGAGTGTCGGTAAGATGTCGATAAAGGAATCTGTATCCAGAACCGGCCTTGTATTGCTACTCGAACTGATGCACGTGAAGGTAAATTAAATGCTAAATCAACTAGATTGCGTAATTCGTTTCTCGATGAAAAATCATGTCACCCAATCGTCGGTATAAAACCTCGAGAAAACGAACCACGTGACAATATGTGCCCGCGACGCGACGCTGTAAACGTGGTTTTATTTATTTATTTATTTTTTTTCTTTTGCTTGGAGAAATGATTCGTGAAAAGGCAGATGACGCCGTCGGATTCGTTTAAGCTATTTCAGGCGCGACACTCAACGGAGCCTATATCGACGTCAAAGCCGGGTTTCGCACGTTTTTTATGATTACGGAAAGCGCGAGAGGCAGCCCGACGTTCTCACCCCCGTGAGACCCGGTCAATTTTATCCAAAGCGAGCTGCTTGAGACAGCGCACCTAGCGTACCTTTTTTTTCATTTCAACCCCCTTGACGCATATCGAAAAGCTTGGCAACAAATCGACACGTCACGCGATAAACCGACGGCGTGACATCCGCGAGAAAGATTCAACGACGTAATTATCGTTCGCAGCTGCGATGTAAGGACTGTTGGAACCATGGAAATCCATGACATACGAGTTTGTAACGATTTTACGACACGCGGGCATTCCTCTGTGCGATACCGAACCTTTGATAATAATTCGCAATCTATTCGGGCACACGAATTTTGAATCATGCATGAAAAATTTCCGCAGCGACTGGTCTTTTCACTGTAAAGTTAATTACCATTTTTCATTCACGAGCCTGGAGGGTGAATTACATTTTTGACAGGGGTTGTTAAATGCCTTTTAAATTCAGAGGTACCACCTCGTCGTCAGAGTCTGCGCAGCTTGAACAATTCTAGTTCTAGTATAATCCGCGATATTTCCAACGGATAGAAAATTATCTTTAGCGCGGTCAAAGGTTGTAAAGCTGCGAACAGATCTCTCCTGTCCCAGCTGTTGAAAAACACGCGAGACTTGGGATCGGGAATGAAAACATTGACCGCCCTTTCATTTTGTCAGATCATACACAGATTCGCGTAGCAGCATCCATCGTCAGGTATGAATTTAAAATGAACGTAATTTTAAAATTAACGATTTATCCATCAGCCCGCGATCAAAGAACCAAGACACGGTAGCTGCATGCTTCATATTTCTAATCGTAAGCTAATGTCAGCCGCTTCGCGATGCAGAGTAAAAATTTCATCATTCCAGGGTAGAATCGATCATACAAACGATATTCAATTAGTATAAGATAGGAGACGATTACGTAGCCATATGGTTTCGTGATGGTTTCGCGTAGCGCAGGGTCGAGCCTTGACCTTGAGATACGACCTTGGAGCGCAACGCGCGGCGCAGAATCTGATCTCGTTAGCGGAACGCCTCGGTGACAAATTAACTTTCATAGACCCTATGTGATATGTTTATGAGTATGTGTGTACAATACGGTCAGCTGTACAATACAGAATACATAATACAATAATCTGTGGGTATATTATGTCTGTGTGGTTTATATAATGAAGTAGATATAAGCGCAGGTAAATAGGGGAGATAACAAATGGTAGGGTGGCTCACTATTCTTTTCACACGATATAACACAATTCGGTATCTTTCCTTGATCAATCCACCGAACCTTCTCATATCGGTATCGCAACTGATGGATGGGAAATGTGTGTTATCACGGAAGCTTTAAAGTTTCGCTATAGTTAGCTTCGTTACACCGAAAATTGAAATTCACTAAATGGAAACCTGATGGGCTTAAGGAAAATCTCGGATAACGCGAGGGGGGGGGAACGTGTCTGTCGGACACTTTGAAGACAGGCGTTTTTTGTTGCAAATAAGTCTGGAAAAAACAAGGAATCGCGAACTCGAGATTTTTGTTACACTTGATTCACAGTTTTGACAAAATTGAGGCTCGGTCTTGATCAGATGAGACGGCTAAAAATCTATATTCTTCATTGCCGCGGTCGTTTCTGAACTTTACAACAATCAGAACTGCTTATTTTCGACATTTTCCCCCGTTGCTAACTCCCCTGAGTTTTTTTTTAATAGGTCTCAAATGTTTTGCGAATTTGCCTAAACTCTTGAGAACATCCTCCGAGATCGTGTACATCCGTGAAAATTTTCGCCGCCATATTGTGGCTGAAGTAACGATTTTGGCTCTAGCGCTTTTTTGTGTTGAATTCGGATAACAGCTTGGTGAACCAACTGAGCAGGAAGATTTTGCGTCGTCGTCGAAAACTGCCAGGAATTTTAATCCCATGCAAAACGAAATAATTGCACAAGGTGTTTGTTGCCAAGTAAACTTTGCGTCCCGCAAATTTCGGATAGAAACGGCGTAACTCGATCTTAAGCCTCGTAATTTCAAGGGATCAGAGTGTCTCGCTTTCACGGAATCTGACGACTCCCGAATCCACCCGTGAGAAAAATTGTTTATGCCTATGACGGAGTATTTACGATCGGATTTGACGAGGAAAAAGCATGAACCGTATAATTGGTTATTGAACACCATCTGTTTCCGCATCTCCGCTGTTCGTTGAAACCGTGATTGATACAGAGAAATGCGTCCATGTCGAAAATGATTGGGTCGAGCGTGGGTAAATATTTAACCGAAACTAGGTATATGAGAGAAAATCGACACTGATGTGGATAGAACTTGCCTGTGAAATTTCATCAACTAAATAACAGTACAAACTGCTGAAGATCCGTCATACAATAAATCGAAACATTTCAGCTGAGGTAATGAAATACGCTATTCGTCGGAGATGTTGAAACATATAACTGATTTAACCAGCGAGGGCCAAAGGAAGAAAATAGCTATTTATGTGGCATGCCTGTAAACCGCCTGTTTTTTTGGCAAGGATAAAGATTTCAGGACGAGCTGAAGGCGAGCCGGAAGCGAGTACTGAAATTATCCGAGCCAAAAAACGGTTTACGGGCATGCCACATGCAATATTTTTGACGGTATGGGCATTGCAAAGCAAAACGAAGAGTGAGGTTATGTCGCGATCTGTTCGACGAAGCTACTTTATTCGGCAGTTTGGGATGCGCACTTCGAACTGCGCATCAAAACTGCGGAATAAAGACTTTATTCCGCAACTTTGTTCGCTGCCGTATAAAGCGTCACTTTACGGAACGAAAACTGCCACAAAAGTGGACTTTTCAATGCCCATGCCGTAAAAAATTATTTTTTAGCATCTTGACGAAATTGTGAACGCTCCGTTGTCCCAGATTATTTGTCAAAAAATTTCGTTCCACGTACGTTGCAACCTCGTAATTCAATATGAAACATTGCAGTCATGTTTAATTAAGATGGCATTCACGGCGTCAATGGTCGTTAATAAGCTTACGGCTAGCTTAGAAACTTCTCGCCTTACCCACAAGAATCTTTACTACGTATACCCATAACGCGGTCGCCAATAATGGTGGCTGGTGACCAAAAGATCGCCCTGCGGGAGTCTCCAATAGGGAATTAACAGAGTCGAGTCACGAGCTGCGGGACGTCGAGACTCGCGGTTCACAGCTATCGCTTTTATGCTCGGAGAGCTTTTAACCCACCTATACTGCGCGCATCGCTCGCCAATGCCATTTTCAGATTTATTTCCAGAAAAGTCTCGGTGTTTCCTCCCAGGTTCATTTGTCCTTTTTTCCCCTGCCTCGCCCTGTCTACACGAATTATTGAATATCTCGTTTCAGGTGAGATAAATTCAAGAGAGCCGTCAGTGTGGGGACGAGAACAAGAGACAGATAGATATTAGACAGATACGTGGATAGGCAAATAGATAGATGAATACCTATATAGATACTGTTTATTAATCCCAATGCGTTGGAGAAAGGAAAAAAAAGAAAGAGATGGTAGAGAGGAAGGGAGTGAAGGAAAGGTGAGTATTGGGAGGGGTTTGAATCCATTTATCCGGCCCGCAACATCACGTCGGTTGCACGTACGCTGAATTTGAAATATATTTCCATTCGTGTCATTTTCCGATTAAACCTACAACAGTATGCACGTGTATGCCATCGACCACCGCATACATCAATCTGCATGCACTGCAGAAACATGTTATTATACAACGATGGATTTCCACCAGCTAGAACGAACGAAGGGGTCAAATAGGATATATGTATATTGTATACCTCATAGACATTCGAGACGAGGTCGAGTCGATCTCTACTTCAAATCCTTATTAGCCAGCATTGTTTCGCTTGTTAGTAATAACAATACCACGCTCGCTCCAGTTTTGCATCGACTTGTTATCTTAACGGTTGAATAAATAGAATAATATTAATTAAACTCACCTCCTCGCACAATCAAATTTGAAACTGAGCTCTGCCGCGATATATTATTAAAAATCTCAACAAACAGCAGTCTGATACCTGAGTAGTATAGACAACCTTGTGAACCTACAAGCCTTCACGTTTTTGTAAATTGTATTCCGATTCCTCTGTTTCAGATACACCAGCTGCCAATGTACACGAGGTGAGTCGGGAATCCCCTAAATTCTGTATTGTTTACAAATTTCATTGTATCTACGTAAATATCTGTGTCTTCGATAAACCTTTAATGATGAATAGAAGAAATGTATTAATCGAATGACAAAGTGAATAAAGCAACGCCGCTTGCGAATAGTTCGATAGTTGGTGCTTGAATACAAAGTCTGGCCAAGATCGACTTTAGATTGACGTTGAGACGAAAATTTTACGATCAATGCGCCTCTGATTGTAAGAGACTCGTCGTAGCGAAGTACCTACGTAGACGCTTCCTTGACGTACAATACACACCACACCACACCCACCTGCAAGTAGATTCAGCACCGAGGGGCGAGTCTTTATTCCTTCGGGACCGAGGGGGTGGCTGTGTTATGGGTGACGCGCAGAAGCCTCTGACGTCAATCGGGCTATGCATGTATATACCTACCTACCTATATCAGAGTCTCCCAGGCAACCGGGATTCATTCTTCGATGCCCATGAATGAACTCCGCGGACGAAAGATACGGACCAGATCTTAAATATCCGACGCGTTTACAACGTGAAATAGAAAGGAACAGAGGAAAAGAATTACGCTTGCTGGAAAAACCTATGCGAGATATACTATATAACGATATGGAAAATATTCTAAAGAACATTATTATCTCTCTATACATTTACCCTCTTCGCGGTGCCGGCTATAGAAAATCGACGTACGTACAAGTTAGTACAACTTGGCGTTAGGCAAACTAGGGAAATTCTATATGGATATATAACCATTGTACTCGTGTACCCTTAATCTGCTCTGTAATTCACTGAATTCATTTAGCTTGGGGTGATATTATTTTTGAAAATATTACGGCCTCTACAATGGTTTACTCAGCCTGTGTGCTTTCAGAGTACCTACCAACGTTTACGGTGAACTATATAAACATTCCGAGAACAGGTTTTATACCTTCCCGGTTCTATTTATACAGTGGCAGAACTATAAACTCGGAAAACGACGTAGTCATGCAAAGAAAATCTCAAAAGTGACAGAGTGTCGAAACAGGATCACGAGTCATAAGGATACAATCGATGCGGAGCGGAGCATTCGAAAAAACAAATTATAATCAACGGTATACAAAGTTATATAAATAATACACTACTAGTTTCTCGGTAAGGCAGAAAATTAAACGATCAAATTGAATTTTTATAATCTTTTTTTATTTCCTAAAGGTAGAAACTCTGGCCGACCTTTTTCCAAATACACTGCACCGTTACTTATAACTACGGCGAAACGTGCAGATCCATTAAATACACGAACTGTTTGCGAAGATAAAATTTGAGCAGAATTTAGTGCCGGTTGAATAATCATGAATACATTAATCTTTTTTTTTTTAATATAGAACGAGTTGAAGGGCCGTGTGGATATAATAGGCTTAACGAGTATAATGGGATCGCGACATCTTTCAAACATTTTACCGCTTTCGCATTCGAATTAAAAATACGTAAACTCACGTATGACAAATAAATTGTGGCATAACTTTATCATGCCGTTGTTCCAGACTTTAGCGAACACTTGGCAGAGTATAAATACAATATAATTTGGCAGAACTTTAGTTTTGGAGTACAAATGAATAAACATGACCATCGAAAGATGGACATATACATTTTTGTCAAATCGAATAATAATTTTTTAAGCACAATTTTCCAAACCACTATAAAAATGTGAGAAAGAAATTCTCATGACCGCGATGAATTAAATTTGACTGCATATTATACATAATACTTTTGAATGAAATTATGTCACCTCACAATTAAAAATATGAAAAAAGGAACTCGATACGAGGGCGCGCTCATCGCGCGCAAGCCGATTCGTCGCTGCTAATGATAACGCCGGGAATCGCACCTTCCTTTAAATATGTTTGCCGAGAAGAGATCTTCAGAAGCACTCGGGTGTAACGTTGTTAACGACACTCTTCGAGGATGCCTGAGAAAAGCCAAGTGTTGTTGCCGCTGAAACTGGGGAGCCGCGAATGCGCCACGATTGTCGTTACCTTGTCACCTACCTACAAGATACAGCTGCCCCTTACTTGCGACGGGCTTAAGAGCAGATTATAAACAAAGATGTCTCCCCTTTTTTTTATCTAAGTCGTATATTGTTAGATTAAAAAAAACGAAAAGTTTACAACCCTTAATCTATTAGCTAGGTTGCAGTTGGTAAACAAGTTAGGAGGTAACTGAAACTGAAAAATATCGCATGTTGATATCTGTCATTCAAATTCTTCCAGGATTCGGATGTCGAGCAGCTGCAGACCCTGAAGCATTCGATCGGTAAGTCTCAAAGTCAGCCTGTTTCGACCCTCTTTCAAGAGTGAGACTACATGTAGGTATACGAGTACACCCAGCTCTCGAAGATAAGGCTGATATAGTGGCGATGACGAACACCCTCGTTCCCGATTTCGCTGCGTTCCATCGAAGCCGATTCTTCGCGAACATGTTTATCGGAGTTTCCATGCCGACATAGTTGTCTGGCCGAGGCTGGCCGCTTCTTATGTACACGGTCTTCGATAATCAATGTACCTACACCGAGCGCATCGCGTGTCCGAAGTGTCGCGTGTCCCGTCGGATTCACTGACCCGGTACCCATTTACTTCACTTAAAATTCTCCTCCCTATCTCACGTACGGCCGGGCTCGTGGATACCTCTAGATAAATGTATGTACTATACGAATCAGGGTCGTCCTTAAAAAAGTCATTTTTTAATTTCACCGGCTCGCCCTCCAAATCGGATTTAGATACCTAATCCAAAAATAATTTTCGCAGATTTTTATCTCAACTTTAATCCGTGGAACCAAAAGGGTGGATTTCTCCAATTAATTCTTTCCGGGACACATCAAATCTACTGAACAGATTTAAATAAAAGTGAATATAGAAGGGTTTCTTGGGTCACTGGTTGCGAATCTGAAATCTAAATTCGAAAATTCAACGTAGCGAATCCAATATGGTAGATCAAAACCCGAAAACTGACTTAATATTGCCGGATTGGATTCACCATTCGGAACTTTGGAATTTCGAGTTCAGATTCGTAATCAGCGACCTCGAAAATCCCCCGGGTACTCACTCACCCCTTTCGCAACCATGCATTCTGCCTACTTGACCCATAAATTTCGGCCAATGTCACACGGGAAATATTTCGCTTTTCAGGAAACACATTGGCAGCAATGAAAGCACAGGCCGCTGCGCATGCAGCCGAGGTAGCTAAAACGGCTGAAGCAATTGCCGCATCCGCGGCATCATCCCAGGCAAACAGCACCGCTGCGCTAAATTCACCCCAGGATACCCGCGGTGAGCTTTTCATGTCGCACACATCCATTTTGTCCCCACCAACATTGCATTTATTTATCCCCTCCACGAAACGGAAGAAGTAAAATAGTATGTGATGACGTACAGACACGCATACACACGTGAATGGATTTACGGTGGTTGAACCCGGAACGTCAAGGGTTGATTCCGTAATTTAATCATAGGTACACTTGCATTAAATTTCATTCGAGAACCTTGAATCTCTGAGAGATAGCGCCTTATCGATACGTTTAAATGTCCTCCTGACAAAAAGCCCTGACTTCAACGCCCTTCCATATCAACATTTATCTGCTCCAGTAGTAGACAAGTCGTTTGATTTGACTACGTTTCCTTAAAAAGGAGAGCTTCGATCTATTCCATTCTGTCTTATTGCTAGTTGTCCTCGCCACCCTGCACTTTGTCGATCTTGGAATCAATCCTTGTTTTTTCAGGATCACTGGTCCAAGCCGATGAGAAGGAGGTCTCTCGCGAATCGCCGGCGTTAGTTACTTCCGCTCCTAGACCACTTCCACCTTCTCTGGTTCCCAGGGGTCAAGCGGAAGTCATACACGGTGAACACCAACGCCAAAACACACCGACGCCACCCGGTGTATCTGGATCAGTTCCAGCCGATTCCATCATTCCTCCCGCTCTCCAGTCTCCCGAACAACTAACATTCAACGGACAGAGGCGGTCCTACGCCTCTCGGGATCTTTCAAACGCCGTAAGACACCAGATGCTTTTTTACATTAGGTATAGGTATTCTCTTCGTCTAACGTGTTCACTCATTCTTTGACGTACTCGAAATTTTTGGCTCATAGATCGAGAGAATGGACAAATTGGCAGCATACGCGAACGCCCAGTATTCGCCGATGGACATGGCCGAGTACGTATTTAGAACCGGAGACGAGAAGGGAGTTACTTTGGCCGTAGAGGAGTTCCTGCAGCAGGGATTGGTGAGCGCGTCACGTTACATTGTGCTTTTTATTCCACAAACTGGATTTTCCAACCCGTTGATATGATATGTCGTGCCTCTGGCGATGAAAAAATTAATTGTTCAATAGAAAGTTGACTGGTTCGTTCTCTGCGCAGATGACACGCGATGAAGCAATAGCCTTTCTACAGGAGGTCAAGTACAACCTGGATTACTTGCAAGCGCACTACATTCAGAACAAGGTGCGATATTTTGCGAATCATTCGATTCATGCGCCAGTGATAGTTAGTCACGTGCAGTAAAAAGTGTAATGCCACCTGACATTCTTTATCCATGAATTGGATGAAGAAAATTTTCATTTACAATTACAATTGCAGGAAAGAGCAAGCCGTGTTCAAAAGGCGTTAGAGAACGCCGAGATGCAAGCTCAGAATCGGGCGATGGTTAAGGACTACCAAGATATGGTGGAGCCGTTAAAGAAAAGGAAAATGGAGCCGGTCAACGGTGAGTTATTTTTTCCATGTGTCAAAATCAGGCTGGTTAACGACAACGCTTGTTCTTCTACTTTTATTATATGTCGTATTCTTAGACATACAGGTCAGCAACTTGATCAAAGAATCGAGCCAAGATACTCCGGCCCACGCGGGTGTCGGGGCGGTCGATGTTGGCATGGGTATGTTCCCGGAGGATGCCGATTATGAGGAACTCCTCGAAAGACTCCGCGTCGCAGATTTCCTCTACACTCAGTATACCCTTGAGGAAGTGATTTATCAGCTGGCCAACGTTATGTTCGCCCAGTCTCTCGCTAGGGGTGAGTTTTCGCGCTGCCGATCCTTATAGAGCTGGATTCTCGGGTCATTCGACATTCAATTTCCATCAGTCACGAGGCTTGCGGTTATTCTATTCGAACTCTCAGACAACTGGCCAAAGCTTTATTCTCCTTGTTGACTTGGCTATATGTATAGGAGCGATACGCAAATCGGGCTCCAGTCGAATGCTGCGAATTTAAGACGATGACCTAAAAAATTCTCGACTGATATTTTCTAGGTAGTACGCAGGTACAAGAAGCTATTCAAAAGTTCACCAGCTTTCTCGAGGCGGAAGCCGCTCAAGGACGCATTTCCATACCCCTGGAGAAGAAAATCCTTGGTAAGAATAACTTACTGATAACACTTGTACGATTGATCGACTAGCAAAATTGAAGAAAAGAAATTTTCAATACCAATACCAATAAGAAATTCCGAAATTCACATAGACTTGAAGACCTTATAGACTGTTTTTACGGTCTTTTTCGTATAAAACACATGAATATAGTACGTTATACGAGGGTACGGATCAAAATTGCAAACAAAGTACCGAATGGTCAAACAAACTTCGAACGTTGTCGTCCTTTACATATGCGCCACGACTTAAGTTAAAGTTCACAACGTTTGGAACTTTGACCCCAGACTCTTACGCGATTCCTATGCCAGCAATCGATCTATTTTTCAGACGTTTTGATCGCGTCTCTCTCCGATACGCTAACGAAGCACCCGGACCTCGTCCCCACGGCACGCGAGGGTCTTGGCGGTCCAGCCCTGCAGCCGAGCGGACGATTTCTTCAGGAATTACTATTGTCGCGAGCTCCGGCTCGGCTCCCGAATCAGGAACCACTCAGGAACCACGAGACTCCGTCTCAGCTCGGTCTCACCAAGTACATGCACCGGGCGTAAGGGATTCCTCTTCAAATAAATCTATACTTTCATTCTTTATCTCTCTATCCTTCGCATTTTTTCCCCATTCTCGCCCCCTTTCCTGTTCTCTATTCTGCGACAAGTACTATCTTCTGAAAATCTAGTGACAAATACTACGGTCCAATTATGCCGAAAAAACTAAAAAATATCCTAGTTGCAGGAAAGATTTCGGACTATAAGTCACCATAGTGCAAAAAAAACAAGGTATGCACCCCGTGTGTGTTCCAAGGGGTGTTTCACCGATGAAAAAATTGACAGGATGATTACGTATTTCGTGATTACCTTTTCACATTTCACAGAGTAATTACGAGAGATTACTTGACAAATAAATTTTACTTTGATCACGTGATTTCTGATGATTCCCAAGGTTCATGTAAATTATTAAGATTACAAAGTGGCTGTAATCCTAAATAATTTCTCATTACTACCGATAATTACTTCGATAATTACCGATTTCAGTGTGATTTTGGAAATTATAAAGTGATTTCGGAGATTAGGAAATGATTTCGAATGATATTGTCACCTGAATCGCTTCGGTGAAACACCCCCTAAGCGTATCCCTTAACATTCAACTTATTTTCTACCCTCTACAATTACCACATAATCTTGCCACAAGACGATAGCCGTTATACTCGTAACACGGTATATTATTATTCATGTAGAACGAGTTAAAGTGAGTAAATAAAGCTTCCTCGGCTTGACAAGAGAAATTCTTACTGATAAAAATTCACGTATTAACGTACAAGATAAAGATAATATACGAAATTTCGAAATTATCTGTTGCATTGCAAAGAGGAGGTTCTCTTGTAGGTAGATTGACTGGTGATCTAATTTTAATCAATAACTTTAACAAATAGGCATTTCGCGATGAGAAAACTTTATAGGGATACCGCCTGTTAAAGATCTATTCTCACTATACTATATGGACTTTATCAGTTCTCAAGGGTAATTCGTTCGTAAACGTTCGAGAAAATACCGGTTTTTGATTCGAAGTTAGCATTACGTGTAGGCATTTTGAAATGAAATAATTAGAAATTAACTCGTGTGTGTTAATATTATGTACACTTTACGATTCCTTTGATATACTTTGCTAAAATTGTAAAATATTGACCAATTTGAAAATTCACTAAAAATTGCAAATTTGTAGCGTATATCGTAAAATGAATATCATATTGTAATAATAAGCAATGCTGTGCTATATTTCTGGCAAAAAAAAAATATGGTATTTCTAAAAGTTGAAATATACACGAAAGATTGTTACAAGATAGCTTCTTCGAGACAAACGCTTCGTTGATAAAGGTCTTAATTCGATATTACAGGGTGGAGCTAGAGTACCTATTTTAGCCGATGAATCCATCTAGCTTGTGGTTTAATGCTCAAGCTGAATTAATCTCGAGTCATTATAACATATCTATTGTACATCAATCGTGTACAAAAATTTACATTTCAAAAAAATTAACAACCCAATATCAATGAACAAAAGTCTGCTAACGACGCTGTTCAAGAATCAAGGAAAATTTCGTAATAGTGACAAACGAAAACGAAGAAAATTTGACCAATACGAGGTGATGCAATGAGTAGCACCAACTTCATTGCCTATAAGAAATATGTAATAAACGATAATAATTCCGAAAGACCCGAAAACAAGTAAAGAGTGTAGAATTTGCTATACACCACGGTCACTGGCTGTTCGCTGATCACGATCGTTCGCATAGCCGCGCTTCCCAAACGTAGGGATGTGATGTGGATGTAGGTACATCGTACGTATGCACATAAGCCGAAAACTTTCAAATTCATAACCAGTTTCACCCGGAATGTGGATATCGTTCAAAGTAGGAAATATAATCACTTTGTCGGTGCCAGTCCCTGCAGATCTTATATTTATAGTCATTCACGTCCTGGAAATCCTGCTCCATTTTTGTCACATTCTCATTTCTTTTTGATTTTGTTATACAAGTAAGTGAAAAACTACGAGGCCGTTCGGATCGAAAATCTGTAAATTTCTATGTTAAGCAAAACCCCGTCGATTAAAATAAAAAGCATCAATTCGTTCTCGAGATATCGTCGAACAAAAATTTTTTCACACCGTAGACACACACGCAAACACCCAAACGTCTATCTGAAAATAGTAACAGGTGATTCTGTAGTCAACTTCGCACCTTCAGGGTGGTTATAACAACTTTCATTATTCTCTTTCTTTGTCAAAAAAGAGGTTTAAAAAGTTCGACGAAAGACGATGCGATGTTATAGTTAACCGAATAGGGTATTCGGCTGGTCTGACGCGGATCTCACTACTGCAATTGGTTGTCTGACACCCCAGACCCACTACTACGAGTTGACGGCTGATGAGTCACGGTTCGTACTACTTATGCCGTCGATTCGAACGCTACTAATACTGGGGGAGCGGCCATTAATTACGTGAGGTGTTTTTTTTTTTTTTTTTTTTTATTTAACCAGATTTAGTCAGATTTGGTAAGACGTGGTGGAACCCCCCTACCCATAACGTGGAATTGACCCGACAACTTTTAAATAATTGAATTTATTCGATACTATTGATATTTAATATTGTCTATTTCCGGAATTGATTTTGTAATACAAAATGTTATCTGTTATAATAATGTATATTCTCTTGATTAAAAACTTGTCATGAGATTTTCATTGACACCCCCCCCCCCCCCCCCCCCCCTCCATCCCATTTTTAACTCACGTAATTAATGGCCGATCCCTTTGCTAATTATTTACGGCCGACCAGACCTGGATGTGGAAAAATCATAATGTAGCTTTCACACTTGAATACAACAATGCAGTGATCAACGAAGAGAAGTATTTTCTTTTTTTATCGACCGATGAATAATTTTTATGAGAATACATAAGAATATAGATATGTTGGTCCGGAGTTTGTAAGCTCATGTCAATTTGATAGCTATAACCAGGGAACTCTGGAGCGTTGAACGAGCAAAAAGAAGAATGGAATTGATCAAGTTATAGGTATGTTATGACTGGTTAAGTAAATATTTTAATTAACTGCTACCATCTGATATCGTACTAATCCTTCAATGAGTTTTCCATGTGTACGAATATTCGACCAAGTTTTGAAATTGAAAGTCAGCAGCGATATGCTTGTCGATTTGTATTGTACATAGTTACAGTAAGGTGTTAAGTAAAATCCAACGAGAGAACAAGGCTTCAGCTTCCTGTCGTTCACAAATTGTTCCAGATCAGAATTGTCGGCTCGAGGCTCAGTACCGTGAATTTTTCAACAATATTTAGACATCCTTATTGCATTAGTGAAAATTAATTGTTAAACGTGAGCGGTAAAAACTAAACGAGACTTTGAATGATTCGATACGGAAAATGGATGAATAGGTTTATAACCACTGAGCTGTATATTATCGCATCATTGTTATTGTAATCCGGCAAATAAGCATTAATAATATCAATGTAAAGCTTATTACCGAATAAATACGTATAATAAATTATTTCACTCGCCTCTTGATCTTATCTATCGCCACGTACTGTTTTTCATACACGTATCCCTTATCTCAAACCATCAAATTGTTCATAGCGCTACAAGTGTTATGTAGACTAGTCAAAAATTTTGTAAAAAAGGACCATTTTAAATTTTATGTCAGAACGAAACGGTAAATTCTATGCCAATACCCGTTCAGTTCTTTAATAAAATCCAGAATTATGAATTTAAAAATACAGTGAGCTTTTCTTCTAAGGGTTTCAATGAAATCAAGTATAATGTATACAACGACATTCTTTTAACGACAGGTATCATGTAGCCATCTCGTTAGTCGTGAAGGTGAAAACTTTTCCCTTCGAGCGCAACCAGCACAAACCTTGTAGGTATAAAATTTCCGGTGCAGACTTAAGGTTATCGCGCCAATAAATTTCCCGCTAAGCCAGTAAAATTTTTCATTACTGCGGAATAAACGACTCTTCAACTTGGATACAGAGTTGTTCCAGCTTTCGACTAGGGGAACAGCGTTAAATGTTCATTACCAGCCAATAATGTGAATTTTACAGCAAGGCTACAGAAATGAGAGGGAGTTTGGATCCGTATGGGAACGCGTATGGATCCATCGTGGATTGTTTCCGATTTTCATTTCATTCATCACTTCAATTTACCCCCCTTGTTTACGAAATAAATAATCATTTTTCGCCAGACGTTACGTAGAGCCAAGAACCCAAGTCTGTAAGGATGTAATCAATGGGAGAAACAAGCATGACCAGGTCATCGTGTGTTTTGTATAGAAAAGTGGCAAATTATAGAATGAATTATTTTCTCGCAATAAATTAAATCCATTAAATGAAATCAAATATGAACCATGTAGAAAGCAATCCGATTTAACTCTCTGCAAATACGTCTGAAGACGGAGCACGTGGAGTTACAAACAATTTATGAGTTCTCTTATTTTTTATTCATCAACTTTTCTTGGTGGACCTACAAAACTACTCATACATTATTTCAGGCCACCAAGTTACCAACAAGGTGGGCATCAACACACCGATTGCACTTGCAATTTGCTCGAAATCTGTGAGGCTAATGACAAACTATAAATATAACAGTAAGTATTGTTTGAAAGTAGAGGGGTCGCGAGGGAAGGACTACCCACCCTATCCACCCCCCTCAAGGGCTGGCGAGACTAGGTCCATCGCTTGGTAAGATTTCCTATATCTCGACGTTTCAGGATGATATTATAAATATAGTATCAGCGTCACCCCTGGGTGACAACATAAACGTCTGGCAATATTCGTGAAGCAAACACTTAATTTTTAGAAAGGCACTTTATTCGTTACACGCTGATGTAGGCACGCCTGTCGCATAGTCGTAAAATAAGAGTTATGCATAGTAAAATTGCACGAAAGTCTAATATGATATGAAATCAAGGTTCTTTCTATTAGTCGTCGAAAATTTTGACTGTAATTAAAGTGATTCAGAATAATTTAACGTATGGATGACTAACTCATGAATTCCGCACGTCGGGAAGTAACACCTATACTGAGATAACGAATAGCGTAACAATGAAATATCGTCAACTTTTAACAATGATCAACATTATTTTTCTTGCGATCAATAAATACAAGATAATCTTCGGAAGAAATCTACATATCAGAATCTACCCAGATAATCTCTTTTTGAGTATTTTTTAAATCGATGAAAAATTTTGACTATATTCGACGAGGGACTTCCTTCTACACGATCACGCTACGTCGATTTGTCTTACAGTAAGGACTGTAAACTTCCATTTTGTCCACGGGGGTGTTCATGGCCGAGTAATCGATTGGGAAGGAGATCGAGTCGCCACGTAGAACGCAGCTCTCAGTCATGCCCAGGAGATGCTCTCCGGGGCCGAAAGGCCCCCGGCCGAATAGAAAGTTGGCGAAAACCAGCTGGTACTGCGGCCAGCCCAGCGGATGGTCCCCATTCTAAGCAATCGTGAACATTATCTCTTGGGAGGTTTGAATACCTTGTATTAAGTTGGGGAATGTAACTTTGACACTTCATGCTGTGATATAATTACATATAGCCCTTGTGCAAATTCAACATGTGGAATATATTAACAGGCCCTATAGACCGAGTATTTACGAGTCAGGCGACTATCGACGAGCCTCAAGACTTACCGAGGTCATCGAGCTGTAGGCGACATCGATGCAAGACTTAATCCGACCGGAATCGAACCCGACGACGAAGCTGTAGAACGCAGCAATTTCATCCTTGGTGATTCTCCCGGTTCCCGAGGTGTTTATGGCTAGGAAGAAGACGCGCGGCAAGGCCTTAACCCACAGAGGGAGGTCGCTGAAACTCCTCCCTTCTTGAGGGGCGACTTTCTGAGCCCACCAATTCAACCAGTCCTCCAGGTCCACCTGCTTCTCATCGTCGTCACTCGCTGCGAGGTCCCGGCTTATTATAGACTCTACCAGTCCCTGCTCGATCTCCATCAGTCGTAGATATTCAGGGCTATTTTTCGACCAGTCCGCAAACCTCCTCAGCCGCTTTACGTTAAGATACAATAAAGAAGGAACCATTTAAAGGGCGTAAAAGCGTTTTCTCTTCAAGACATTTTTTTCCCTCTTTCAAATTAGTTTCAATAATTTCCTCAATCCCTCGCCGAGAGGGAGTAAGTCCAGTTCGAAACCTACTTACGCAGAAACCATCTTATTAATACCAAGACGCGATTGTTCATCGGAAGGTAATAAACTGCAAGATGGGAAAAGTAAGGTCTTGAATGTCAAATGGTGTTCTGTAAACTAACTAACTGTCACTTGAGCCGAATGATACGCGTTCTGAAACTCAAAATTAATCGATAGGGATTCATATATTTTACATGCATATAAGTATAAAGTACGTTGCACCTATAGTTTAGTGCGAGTAATGTAGTAAAAATTGAGGTAAAATCCTCGTGTTATCAATGAAAAATTATCTTCCTTGTTGACCCAGGTCAGTGCATGCGGAAAGCAATGCGGAAAAAAATGCTGATTGAATATAACATAACATAATTACCTACATTAATGCAGAGAAATTAAAGTCTAAACCAAGTTCGCGGAAGGTGGGGCGCGTTGTTATGTAAAAAATAGTCCACCTGGCACTTATTGATCCCACGATGATTTGTACGAACCGAAATACGCCGTGGACTCATACCTCGGACAGAAGTTCGAAGTCCCTCTTCGAGACGCTTCCGGTCCTCCTATGGTCCAGAAGATATGTAAAAAAATGGGCAAGCTTGTCACGTTGAACCGGTGCTAACCTCTGTATCGCGCCAATATCTTTCGACGGCATCTCATTCGTTGTCAAGCTCTCGTCACTCGGAAACCTGCTCACCCAGGTCGCTGCGGGTTACAAATTTCCTTTTCCGATTACTTTTGCACCCATTGATTTCAGAGGATTGTCTCACGGTAATGTTGTAGGCAATACTGTGATAAACGCTTACAGAGGACGTGTCCCGTGGCAAATGTACCATCGATCTATCTGTCCATTAACCAATCTCGAGTGGGAAATAGCGAACGAGCGAAATCGACTTACTCCACACATGAACACTCCATCCTGGATGATCGATTTCCTTAGCGGGGGGCTCGTTGATGACGAAACCATCTTCTTGGCCTGGTATCGTTCGCCACCTTTTTAACAGCTCCTTTGTTCTGTCTTTGGTACGATCACAGGCCTGCCTCCAATTCGCAATGAACTTTCTGGGTACCCGGGATGGGCTGTTCTTCTCATCGGTCTGCGAGCCCGAGAGTTCGACACTCCCTCCGGAATTTCTCTTAAGGCTCTGGTTAGTGGCGTTGCCCCGAAGAACGGGAATCGAGGATATGGAGGAGGCCTCTCGAATACTGTCCGAACGACTCTCCATCGCAAACTATACCAGGTCGCTCACCGAGAAAAGGCTTGGCCTTCTCCCCGAAATAATCGATTCACCTGCAGGTAGACCTCGTTGGACTGAGAAACTCTAGGTCGCTCAATACTGTGCTATGTCCATCGTGTCACGTAGCAACGTCTTTTCTATACTTCAAAGTTTCATACTATTATCTCCAGGTTCTAGCCATTCTTGTTCCACGTGAAATCGGTGCTTGTGCTTGATGGCGAGTTGTTTTATAGCGCTATTATATAAACGCCTCCTTTTTAGATACTCCAAACGACAAAATTGTTATAAGCAAAGTTTCACCATGAAACGAAAATCTATTTTTTACCCATCCTGATGACATTTCCCCATGGATAACAGCACGGTAACGAAAGAAAAATCAAAAAACGGCAAGCTTCTTTCAACTGCAGTAAACAGCTCAGACATTAAATTAACGTGCTATTTCATCTCAAATCATTCGAAATGTTTTACATTCAATACTTATTTTTAGGTGCTAGAACGAGAGACGCGAAGAAAAATGATGGTCGAAGCAAAGAACAAAGAAGGATACGCATTTGAAGCTGAAAACTGAATACCTGGAGGTGGAAACTGAGACGCAAGAAAGTTTGAACGCAAATTTAGATCAGATCAAAGCAACAGAAAGTCAAAAAGCAACGGAGGCAAATCCACCTGTGATACAATGCAAGCTGAATTATTGTTGCAGCAAAGTTCCACTTTTCACGTACATACATGTGATAAAAATAATAATAAAAAAATTCGATACGGCAAAGCTTGTGTGCCGGGTTGCCTGAGGCAGAAGGGGAAAGGAGATTCACCGCTTACGAGAAGGAGACGTATTTAAAATTTCGTAGTATCAAGATGCTACACGCTATAAAGGGTGTCAAGATTCAGATCGAACTATCGGTCTGTCAAAAAATGGAGGGTAAAATAGGCTCGCTATGCCTTATGGTGAAATCGCCTATAACAGATCGCATGCGAAACTTACGAATCACGCGATGTTTCCAAAATGTAGAATCGGCCGAACCAGCTCTCTTTGTCGACCCCAAGACGCCACAGGTTTAGTCGGTGATGGTCCCCGCCGACGTAAAGTCGATGAATTTCCAGCTCTTGAACTGACTCATATGTGATCTGTTAAAAAAAAAAAAAAAGAAAACAGTTATTCAGTGTCCGAACAGTTTGTATTTGTTGTTTATACGGTAAGCACGCAATTCGTAACAGAAACAACTTGACACCGTCATCTGTGCTGAACAATGGTCACGACCTTACTGAAAACACAATTGAACATAAGATAATGTAACATACGTGCATATTTCGTTGAAGCGATAGCATATAACTTTTTTCCACAGAAATTAAATCGCTCCGACAGGAAAACTGAATATAGCACAGCCAACACAATATGTAACGGTTAAATAGCTATCGTCACTTGTTTACCGTTGAAAAAACCCAATCGCATGCATAACGCGTGAAAACGAACCTCTGGGTGGCTGTGAACGGTTTGTTTGACGATGCTTCACCAATACCAGTCCCACGGATCGACTTAATTACGAAGAACCATCAAACTGAGCACAAATTTGCACAAATTCGAGACGCAGGATGCAACGGCAGCACGTTTGAATTCTTCGACGTCCCAGAATTCCGTGAGTACCCCGAAGGTGGCGCTGCAGCAGCGACGCTTGTGCGGCAAAAAGGATTCCCTCAGATTTCAAACGAGTTCAAAACTTCAAACCCATAGACAACTGCCGACAACTGACACAAACTGTAAACGTTGGAACGAGTGCACATAACAAAGAATATTTGGACTCTAACGTAGATTCGTAGTTGAAAAATAACTGCGGCACGTAGTCCCGTACCTAAAGAGAATGGCAGGTATATTCGACTTGTTTGGAAAGATCGATGATCCGATTCAGCGTGCTCCAATCATGCCAGGTGAGCAAAAATAAATAATCAGGTTATGTTTTTTACGTTTACGCGGTCTGCCATCACTTAATTTTAAATTGAAGACTCAACATATACAAATTCTGCGTGCAAGAATTGTTGAATGTGCAATATAGATAGGAATGAATAAGGCATCTGACCTCGCTGCCACGATAAACAGGAAACAAAGAAACGAATTGAATGTCATTTCGGGGATCTAATATCTGTCGATTAACGTGATTTAACTTCATCGTTGAATTTATGTAAATAGAGCATGGGAGAGCATCAAAGCAACGTATTCATCAGGAAGGTCCGGGTGCAACCCCAGCAAAATTCTTCGGGCCCAACAACGGATGTAAACCCAAAGGATTATCGATACGCTCCAACTCTGACCTTAATATTAATGCTGCAATTCCAAAGCCCTCAATGAGCTTGAAAAATAAAAAACAAACTGAAACCTTGAAACCATCGGTAACTCAGATGGACTTGGATGGGAAACCTATATCCCCGCGATCCAAAAACCAGCAATTCCTGAAGGTGACGATCATTGATTAGTTATAATAGAAAAACTAAAGAATTATGTTTTCAACAATTTCAAGTTCAATTTCAACGTATAATCTGTTCAACATTTAATAGTTATCAAAAATTAGAATTTTTGTGTATTCATTCAGGTCAAGGATCTGAAGCCTTTGTCAACGAAGACCTCCCCAAAATCCAAATTTCTTGAAGTCAACTCTGGTGGCAAACTACATCAGAACGATGTGTTTAAAAAACCATTGACACCTACTGTTATTAAAAATACGAGATCATCTACATACCCAGAACCAGAAAAACTGGCTTTCTATTATGACGAAGATGAGAACTACAGTGAGTTAGCATGACGTGTCATATGTTATCTTTTAGAATGCATCAATGTCTACTTGAGAATATGAAATAAAATATTCGAGTTTTCCAATTACTTGGGACCAATTTACAATAAACCAAAAATCTTTTTATGTCGCAGTGAACACCGATGAACCACCTACTGCTCCTGATTTTGAAGAATTAATAGCTACCTTTACTCGGTCAATTCAGACTTACGACGATGAGGGTTTCGAATCTGGTAAGACAGTTTTCCACTTCAAAGTTCAAATTCATTTGTTAGCCACATCATTTGGTAAATGAAATGGCAGTATAAATTGAGATTAAAAAATCATTTTTTTTTTCTCAGATCCTGAAATGTTGTCCTTCCCTGCATTACCTGAGCTCAAGCTACACGCATGTTTAAAATCTGAACAGAAACTTGATGAAGATTCGCTCAGTCTTCCGGATATTTCAGACAACGAATTTTAATGAAAACTGAGAATATTTCAATACCTGGACATCATCGACGAGCGACTGTTCACAATGACAATCAAAGGCAACGAAATACTTGTATTTGCTGCAAATCAGATTTCTCATTACTTTATCTTGGTAAAAATAAAATTAAGAATCAAATATGATCGTACCAGAGTCTGATCGATTATTCGTTAACTATTGCTTTGATTCTCAGTTTTTTCATGCCAAAGACGTTTTTTAACCACTACTAGATTCCCAGCTCTTGCATTTCTAGTTGATTTAATAATAATTATCATTATTTATAATAAATCTGCATCTTTGCACATGTAAATTTTTTGTATTTTTGAAAATAAACATGTCATCATTTTGATAACTTGGAGCTTGTCAGTAATTTGCTTGGTACTTTAGATTCCTAGGTGTATCTATGGTTACGAATGTCAGACTATAAACATTTGCCAAATATCCGTACATGGATTAGATATAAAGCTGATACTTATTGGACATCACAAATAACTCAAACTGATAAATCTAACCAAAGATGACAGCCAACCAGCCATTAATCTTGGTAGCTGGCATCGTGGAGGACCAGGTTTTCTCCCATGTGTGCTATGTTGCTAATCATTTATCTCAAACTCTACCGAATTTTAAATTTAAAAGGATTTGTAAACAATATGAAGAATGGGAAGTACGAATTCAAACCCTACAACATTCTTTGTACAAAATCAACAGGAAAATCTGTTTGCATATAGCCGTGGTTGGCGAAGATCTGCAAAACACAAGGCTGGTCACACAAAAATTCACCACTCGTTTGGCGTAAATTTGGAAAATGTGCAGGAAACTACACATACATAGGTGACGCAACTCAATTCTGGGAATTTATTCGTGAGTACTATGGTATTGAGTCCCAGCTTAGTAACAATGAACTGAACACGTTGGGGCAAGATTGCAGTCAGGTACACCAAGTCCATCAACAATTATTTAGCACTCGCTAGGGATGAAGAATTACATTCGTATACTGTCTAGGAAACAGAAATAAGGGCATATAAGAATATGTTGCACGTAAGAAATTCAAAACTGCATATTTCAATATTTGGATCAGACAAACAACTGTGTGAAAACCTGGCAGTTGACTTATGTGCAATTAAAACACTGCATTTTACAAGGGAAATGGTTGTGAGAATGTACAATGCCCCTGTGCCTAGTACAAGAGTAAATGAACAAACAATAGATATAGAAACACCCTGCAAAAGCTCATCTGCTATTGAAATTGTACAATCACTAAGTATTGCTTTGAATGACTGCGACATACTTATTATATTAGACGAAATACTAATGTGAGTTAATAACACAAGTTGTGATTGATATTAAAGGCTGAGCCTACATGTAAATTGAATAATTATTGTAAAAGTCAATATGGATCGATTATAGAATTAAAATAACTAGTAAACTAATTTGTATTCCTTCCACTGCTGTGCCATAAAACTTATATAGTCTTTCAGGGAGACTGGAGAACCAGTAGATCATTGGTTAAATCGTAACCGATCGTCCATGCTTGACTTAGCAAGGCACATAAATGATTTCGCCCCAGATTACATGAAGGTGGTATTTTGTTCAGCGGGCCCAAATTGTCTCAACGCCGGAGTGCTTGCTTCTACAGTTGTAAACTTGGATGTAAATAATATTGTCGTTGTGAGTAGTCACCTAGGACTTGAAATTTTGTGTGAAACAGCAAATTTGGTTGATGTAGCATTAGAAGAAATGGGGTGCCCTCCAGTTTGGGGCTTTATAGGCAAGTGTTTGTTGCAGACAGATATTCACTTATGAGTGAAGTTAAACATTGCTCACAGCAAATTTTGCAGGCATAAACCATTTTGTGGATATACGCAACACTATTCAGAGACACGAAATTTATAGACCCAATAACCGAGCGTTGAAATCTCGAAATGGTACAACGTTGTCACTGGGGGTGAGGCACCGAGAGTTAAGATCAATATTCTACCTGGTACATGACAAGGACCCTGATGTCACTCTTCTTGAGCATAAAGTAATACAATCAAAGTAATCTATGCCTAAATAAATGTATAATGACATGAAATTCATTTAAATTAATGATTAGAAAACTGATTCTGTATTATATTCCAAAAAATGATGTATTTCGAGGTCTGAATCAAATATTCATGAGCTGATCTAAAATTCACCAGGTTCCGCTGGCAGGTAACTCTCAAAAATGCACAGCGATCTGTGATCTTGTCAAACTTTGGTACAACAAAAGCAGCAATGTGGAAGATGAAATTATTTCTTTAGGAATTTGCTCAAAGGGTAAGTAAGAAAGGGAAAAATTATTCCACTCCTATTGAATACTGCCAGTGGCCATGCCCACCGTTTGATTAACTATGCCCATAGGAATGTTTGGCATTCCGAAGGGGATATTTTTCTCGCAACCTGTGTATTTACAACAATTGATGGACGACAGCCGTTATTGGATACCATGTGCTGAATTTCCACAACCAGATTATCAACACTGGATTTTGAACAACATGATTGAAACTGCTCAAATTTTGGCAGAGAAACTCATCTATGCGACGGACCCATTAAAGATGTAGTTCACTGATCTATGATACAAAAAGCAATTTATGTACCCATCTACCAACCATGGAAGGTTTACATTGTGTATAAAAATGTGTATTCCAAATCTCAAATGTAAAATAAAGAGACGATCGTTTGATATTTGATTCCTGGCAGCGATTACAGACACACGTGCATAGATATATCCAAGGTCGAAGCCACCATTCCCACTGTACATATGTACATGAATACTGAATACGAAAAGATCATTGATTCTGCTTTCTAACCTATGAAACCGCATCTTGCTCATATTGTTAGCAGAGTATTTGGAAACAGTTTATTCGTAATTGTCCACCCCCAGACGCTCGTTACCTCGAGTTGATAACTTGTAGGTGAAAATTAGAATTATATCGTTCGTATTCTCGAGTTTGTTCAGAATTTGTTAGACTGCAAAATGTTGAAGGCAAAAGAATATGTGAAGCTGTCAAGTGGCTACCACATGCCTCTTCTTGGATGTAAGAACAAACAAAGACTAAAAATGATTCAAATAAAAAATATCCATTGCTTTTATAACATCAATCACAGTCTGACGATCTATCAGCGAAGATTATCGTTCAACGTTCAATTTCATGATTATCATACTTTTATATGTTACAAGATCCATTCTCGGAAACCTGCAACAGACATATTTTTGGAAATATCATCTCTACAAATAATTACTTGGTTTTTATTTCAGTTGGAACCTACACAATAAGAGGCAGAGACCTCATCCTCGATGTTGTAGACGAGAGCCTTAAAGTGGGATTTCGATCGATCGGTGAGTAGGGCTGCCGTGGCTATATTTTTATAGTTTATTATCTATATCATTTATTCTCACTGCTTCTTTATATTTTTAAACATTTAAATCTTTCAATTCCCCTCAGATACCGCTGCAAGATATGGAAATGAACGTGATATAGGCGAAGCCCTGAGAATATCTCTGCCTAAATATAATCTAAAAAGAGAGGATATCTTTGTCACTACCAAACTCGGCAAGTGAACTCATACCGATCTTGGATTCATTATACTACGTAGTCTCAAGAGAACTCGACGGTCTCTTTGTACTTGAACATCAAACTTACAAACATGATTTCTGGATTACAGCCCCGAGCGATACTGGCTGTCCAGAAAAAGTTTACAACGCTGTAAAGAATTCTCTCTCAGCATTGGGACTCACCTACTTGGATCTGTACTTGATTCATTGGCCTGGTGCCGGGGCCATCCCGGAGAATTCCACAGAGAACATTAAACTGAGAGACGCAACATGGAAAGTGTTGGCAGAGTTTCAAAAGCAAGGCATACTTAGATCAATTGGAGTATCTAATTACCTCGTTAAACATCTCAAAGAATTGTTAGCGAATGATTATGGCGTGAGACCTTCTGTTAATCAAGTAGGGTGAATTTTGATTTTTGCAGTTTTGGTGGAAATTTGTCCACTGGTTAACCATTGTGCTGAATTTACAGGTTGAATGTCATCCCCACTATCGTCAGGATGAACTAAGAACTTATTGTAATAAAGAAGGAATTCATGTTCAAGCTTATTCCTCTTTAGGCACAAGTAAATCTAACGAACTGCTCCAGGATCCAACAGTCAACAGCATTGCCAAAGAATACAAGGTATCTCCAGCTAGGGTTCTATTAAGATGGGCACTGCAACAGGATATCGGTATGATTTCTGAACTTTCCATATGTCTCAAACGCTTAGATGGTAATAATGTTGACAATTGTCCACTATTTTCATTTCCATAGGAATCATACCAAAAGCTGCAAAAATAGAGCACATCAGAGATAACATCGATCTAAACTTCGTCATAAGCGATCAGCACATGAAAACATTGTCGAGCTTACCTCAAAAAAAATATACATGGGATCCAACCAACGTCTGTTAAGAGATACAAAAGTGAACATGGGCTTGGTCTAAATGCAGAATGCTTGCAATGATTCCATATTTTTATATCGTTGATACACTTAATTAAAAACTATCTGACAATGGGAGCATAAGTTGTTGTTAATTATGAACAACCTGGCGGATAGAATAGCGCAGCTCTGCTGTGAAAAATATAATAGTTTTGGAAAAACAGGAAAACCCCAAGATACAGAGTGGACAGTTCTAGCCGGAATTGTTTTGAAAGATGCCCAAGAAACTTTATCAGTTGTATCGCTGGCTACTGGAACCAAGTGTTTAAGCGGTACTGAGTTATTAGATACAAAACAGTGGGAAATTGGAAGTAGGTTAAGCGATTCACATGCTGAGATCCTAGCCCGGCGAGCATTTCTACGCTACTTATACCATCAATTAAATTTGAGGCTGAACAACAGTAATAGCGATGTTTTCGAGTTGGATGCAAATAAAACAATCTGTCTACGGAACAATATTTCACTTCACTATTATTGTAGTCAAACTCCTTGTGGGGATTGTTCGATATTTCCTAAGATAGTTGAGAATCGCGTGTTTGGCATCAACGCTTCTGCACGGAAAAGAAAAAGTCATGCAAACGATAATATGGAAATAAAACGACTCAATCTTCAGGAAGATTATCAGTGCGACGAGTACGACGTGCATCGAACAGGGGCAAAATGTGTGCAAACCGGAGAACAAGATTCTAGACTACCGGGTGTTGACTATCACCTTGTTGGACCTATAAGAACAAAACCAGGACGGGGTGATCGAACACTGAGTTTATCCTGTTCCGACAAAATTGCTAAGTAAGAAAATTGGGACCTACAAATTGAATTCAAACCTGCTATTGCCATAGAAAACGGTAGCTGCATCTCTTTTATTTTCATTATACATATTGTAATTATATAATACTTCCTACAGATGGAATATTCTTGGTATACAAGGGGCTCTTTTATCCAGACTAATTCCACCTGTAAGAATTGATAGTTTTTGTATTGGAGGGCAGTCTCCATTTTCTCCAGAAGCTATGCAACGTGGTATCTGTGAAAGGTTTGCCACTGGAAGATGTCCAGTTTTCATGCAATCAGAACAAAGTTTCGTCCACAGAAAAGGAGCTAACAGGACTCGGCCTTGCCCCTCCAGCGTAATATGGTGTGCAGTGCCCGATAGGTAAGTATCACTGTCTTATGTAAACATTGAGGTTTACAGTGGTCTGGCTTTAAGACAAATACCAGAAATACATCTGTAATAGATCAGTAAACGTTTCTTAAAAATCACTATTTCACAACTGTATAATTAATTTGAAGAGATTTTAACACCAGAATGAGTATAATTCAACTTTTATTGCATTTCGAATCATATTGGAGTTGTGAAGTAGCCACGCATTCTGGAAATGCAAAATTATATCAACATGATGAACTTCGATCTTTTTAAATTAGTGCATATATGATTCATATGAAAGTAATCATTTTTCAATACAAACAGACAATTGGAGATATCTGTGGATGGCCGAAAACAAGGTGCAACGAAAAAAAAAAAAAGAGGAAATTACTTATTAATCAGCAAGCAAGAGCTTTTTAGAACATTCCTCAGAACTGTTGACAGATTCAATAGAATGACAACCAGTGAACAAAATCACCCAAAGAAAATCACATACTATCATGCAAAGCAAAGCTCAACAGCTTATCAACAATCTTGGAGTGGGTTAAAGTTACAAAGTTTTCGGACATGGCCTGCAAAGCCATTATACCTTCAAGACTTCGTATTAATGTAATCCGATGCTAAATTTCATCAATTATATAAGTTTCAGATTGTATGAAGTAAGTCTGACAGGTTCGAGTGTAATAGTAACAACTCGTGTATCTGTATGTTTGTCCCTTATCTTAATGGATAAAAACTACTCACACTCAAACGCTACATGACACGGCGATTGATATTCGAATATCCTATTCCAACACAAGTTAATAATACGAGACTTGGTTCCTCAACGATGGTTTCATCACTGCTCACCATGTCTATTTTAAAAACAATACCAAAAAAGTCTCTCAAATCCCGTAGAAATTGTATTCTGAAAATCAATAAGATATAGTTGAACGACAATCAAGCTTTGATCAAGATAATACCAATAAAATGTTTTTTATGCAAAATGACTTTTACTTACGCGGCTTGCGTCAATGGGCCTAGGGTCATCTTTGAAATGTCTTTCTTACCAAGTGCCATAAATAGTGCTGCCATGCTTTGAAAAGCAGAATCTACACATCCGCTTCTGCAAAGTAAGAGTTTCTAGAGAGGTGTTGATTAAATAGTAACACATTTAATCTCACCTGTATATTTCGTCCAAAAGATATAAGGCTGCTTTTTTACCAAGATCTTCCGGAACGCATGGTAGAGATCCGGTCTCTGTCAAGGGTGAAAATGCTTCACCACTCAAAAATACTCCTGTTGTCGTTTCAGCGACTAAAGTTATTCCAAAACCTAAGGGTGAAAAATATTTATCTGGATGTAATACAAATTTCAACCTCAACTGATGGAGTCTGTTAAACATTACTTACTTTCATTGTGAACTAGCTTACTGACATAGAAATTTCTATACACCAATATTTGTAATAACGATTTTACCTGGAGATTTACCGCTTGATGCACCTCGGCTCTGATCTGTGTGAATATAAATATCTGGAAGATATTTCAACAAGCATCCTTTAGCAGATTCCACCATGCGATTGGCTATTGCTGGGGATACACGTACCGAACACGCTACGCCTCGCACTCGTTTAACCATTCCACAATTCTGGCACTATAGCAATAAGTTTAAACTTAGGCTCTATGTGAAGCTGAATGAGTTCAAATTTACAACAGTTATTCAAAAAAATTGTTAACCAACCTGTACCGACTTAAGGTGACGATTCACAGGACATTTAAACCATACTTCGCCACCACCTAATGGAGCAACGCCTCTCTTGGAAATATTTAATTCCACATCATCATCCCCTACAATGAATTGCTTAATGACTGGAATTCCGCTAGCTTTCAGCCTATCGATAGAAGGGTCTGAAACAATTAAAAACCAATTAATTTGATAGAACGTTAGATTTTCAATATGCAAACTGTATGAATGAATAGATTTTCAAAAATTCTTACCGAGAGTATTGTTGGTTATTCCCTTGATTTTGAGTTTGACCATTTTCTTACAAAAAGGGGCTAACATCATAACAGCTTCCAAATAGTAACTGATGCCTCGCTCAAGACTACATTCGTGTTCCAGATCTCCTCCGACTAGTAAACCAGGAATATAGGAAATAATAGTGCCAGTCTCATTCAACTCTATCCTCGTCCCATTTGTGATTTTGTCCATGAGGCGAACGAAGTTTATTTCATATTCTGCAATAAAAACCATAAATATAAATTTTCAACTTTATGGCGAAAATTGAACCACTGAATTGATTAAAAATCACATCCGTCAAGTTTAAAAATTCTAACCTCTAAGGCCAGGATTGTCATCGTTGATTCGTATCCCTGTTATTCTTACAGGTTTCCCGGATAATGTTGCCAGTAGTAAACGATACCTAAAGTAATTGCATCCTTCGTACGTGAGTACGTTGTTTATAAATTTACCTGGCATTCTTGCTCAATTATATTACTGTGCTCAAGTTCCAAACAATAATCGATGCGTAAAGCACGTGGTGTTATCTTTTTTTTCTACCTATTACAGTCGTTAACTTGCGTTCCTCAATTGAGTGAAAACAACAATCTTCGACGTCTTTCAAATGTTTAGGAACGCAAACTTTCGCTAACGAACTGGCCAATCAAAAAAGACCCTGTGTTCCACTGTGTCGTGGAAAACGAAATAGAAAAAACGTAGAAAACATAGCAACATTTACGGAGTACGACGTCATCCTGTAATTTATTTATAAACTCAGGAATATCCATACCGCACTTTGTACTTAGCTGGACGTTAAGCCGAGCGAATGAGTGATCGGAGATTCAGCTATTGCTTGAACCGGCGTGCGACTTTCTAAAAACCACGTAAGTAGCTGAGCCATTAATATAAAAATTTTGCTAACCAAGAGAATAGTGACGATTTACCCATTTCATTTGTAATTTTCCGCGCCAACGTGACATTTTTTTTCTCTACCGTACCATTGTACAAGAGAATAATCCTATGAGACTTGAGTACAAGGTTTGCCTACATGTACGAGTTTCATTACGATTCAATAGTGAAATCCTACCTCCCCGCCATCTCCTCGTCGCATACATTTTTAGCCATGCATTGACACAGAATATTTTTCAAATTCATAAATAGTATTGCGTCATAGGCTGAAGCTATCTGATCAAAGTTTGATAAGTCAATTGTGATTCACTTTTACACCTCAGTACATAGGTATTGCATTCGATCTCATATCGTACTGATTTTTTTTATGACAATTCTCATTACTTTACACACTATTTTTTGTGCGAAAAAATAATTCGGACCGCTCAAGTTTTTGGATATATTCAACGGTGTGAAATCTACTTGCATCCACAGAGGGAGTATTTTGTAATAGACATCTGTAATTTTGGTAGTTGTAATTCTTTTTATCTTAGGCTTGCAGTAATCAACACTAGTACCAAGTCGGAAAAAAATTACTGCGTGTTTGAATAAAATGGGCACAGAAAAAGTTTCACTTTTTTCATTTGTAATTCATCCGTTGGTCAGTCTATCATATTACAATAATTCGTTGTATGTGACAATTTAATTGAATTCAAAATTCATCTGGCTTAGAAATGACAAATATTCAAGAACTTTTCAGTACCTGATGTTGATTAAGCGTGTAATTGAAATTGTTCGTTATTATTTTCAGATATATTCTTCCGAAAGATAAGAAAGCAAGAAACAAGACTAGTAAAGATGAGCTTGCAATGGACAATTATCGCCTCTTTTCTGTATGTGGAAATAGCCGTTGTTCTACTCCTCGTTTTGCCAATAGCATCCCCGAAGAGTTGGCAGAGGCTTTTCAAATCCAGATTCCTTCAGAGCTTGAGCAGTCAAGCGTCGATATACTTTTTAGTCTTGCTGGCCATTTTGGTATTATTTCTGCTAGATGCGATCCGAGAAATGCGCAAGTATTCTAACATAGAGACTGGAGAACATGTTCATTTAAATACAGAAATGCAAGGTACGATATGTGCATACTAATATTTGTTGAAAAATGAAGAGTGCGTGAGATTAAATATTTAAAAAATGAGACTACTTTAGAATGTGGATTAATGTGTTTTCGAAAAAATAACAATCTTTGACGATTAAATACAATTGCATAAATTACAGGTAACATGCGGCTGTTTCGGGCTCAACGGAATTTTTACATTTCTGGATTTTCTCTCTTTTTGAGTCTTGTGATCCGTCGCCTGGTTACTCTGATTTCGGCCCAAGCAACGCTATTGGCTCAAAGTGAGGCAGCTATGCGGCAAGCCGTATCTGCCACCACCACGGCAAAATCTCTACTGGCACAGAAATCATCAGGTGAAAGTGCCCAGAATGATTCCAACGAGGCTCATGACAAAGCAGTTTCTGAGCTTAAGAATCAAATCAAAAGCTTGAATAAACAAATTTCCGAACTTGAAGCAGAATTGAAAAAGGAGAAGAAAGACAAAGAAGCAGTCACATCGCAAGCAAAATCTCTTGTACAGGAATATGATCGACTGAGCGAAGAACATGCCAAGTTGCAGTCTAGCGGAGACAAAAAAGTGGAATAATTTCCACCGTACTTCCTTTTGCACAAAAGACATGGTATTTGTTTGTAACTCTCTATTGTAGGATTTGCAAAGCTGCGTTGTCTTATTATTGAAGTTCTAAGCAAGTCTTTCTCTCATATTTATCTTTGAATGCTTGAATATTTCATGTTTGTACATAGCAACAATTACAGTGTGAGGGATTTAATATTGCTAGTTGATTCCTATGATTTGGTAAAGCGCTCGAGCATTTGTAATTTAATTATGGTAAAAATTTACGTAAAAATGAGGGATTCAAAAGTTTTTAAATGATATTTATTCGTCAGCTTAAAATATTAATCAGAGTGTAAAATTCTGAATAGCATTAACCGGCTGTTGTTTATTAATTACCATTAGAGCAATTTCTAATATCGTTAAAAGTATAAATATAACTTCTATGATGTTTCCTGGTATTGTATGCATATTTTTGAACTGTTTGTATTAACTTTTATAGTTTCTTAAATATAAGAAATACGTTAAAATAAAAAATCATCAATTTGATGTCTTCTTGTATCCCTAATTGCGATTGCTCAATACAAAAGTATTGTATTATAATAGTGCGACAATGATAAAAAAGATGTATGATGTAAATTCTTAGAAATATACCAACATTATCGGCCACTAGGAAGATTTTTTACTCCAACAAAACATGTAGACATGTTGATAAAAAACAAAGAACTATAGACTTGATGACAAAATATCTAGTAGGCTAGATAAATATGACTCGTAAAGTTGCATCGTGTGAGGAGAGTATTTAACTTTCTGGTATTGTGATAATTACAATTTGAAATTGTGGAAAACTTTTACTAATATGCAAGTGGAAGGTATAGATAACAGGCCCAATAAACCAAGTCTGGATATGAGTGACAGTAATGCTACGAAACTACGTGAAAACACAAGTCAGAACTCAGAGTCAAAATTTGAACAACAATATTCAGGCATTAATTGGGAGAAAGCAATATTCTTACCATTTGATACATTTTTTGCCAAAGTGGTAATGATGTCGGTCATACTTTTGATCCTCGCTGTAATTTACAAAATTGCATACAGTGCAGATACTACCATGTATATACCAGAATACTACATCATACCAAGTTGCGACGTCATTTACATGACCGATACCATCCTGAGAATAGTGCATAACATGTTTACCAGGATACGAGAGATGCGACAGTACTTGCCTACAAATTGGCTCTTACTTGTCATTGATATAACTTCATTAATACCATTGAACTTGATTTACGATGTGTGGAATACCAGTAAAGAACTCACTCGGCAGGCAGCATACAGTGCACTTTTATCAAACAAATTACTTAGAATCTACCGCTTGCCACTACATTTTCTGGAATATCGATCTGCAATTGGTGCTAGAAATTTGTGGAAACTTGCAATGGTCTACTTGACAATGTACCTCGTCTTAGGGCATATTTTAGCAGCGTTATTACATGCCATGGCATGCTGGAATTGCGAAGAGATGAACTGGACCTACAGCTTCCCAACTGATGTCCTCGACACTTCTAAAAAGATAAATCAGTTTTTAGCAGCAATTACAGTTGTGATGTCTGTTAATTGGAACAATGCTCGGGGAAACGTTTCAGCCACTGTACCTAGAGAATGGTGTTTTTTCAGTTTTGTTATGGTCTCTGGATTTTTCATGAAATCCATGTTCTACGCTTTTCTAGTCAGCATTTTTAGGAGAAATATGTGGAGACACCTTACATTCATGTTGGAAATAAAGTAAGCAGTACCGGAGGTACTGCATTGTTCTATTCCCACACTTCTGTACTTTGCAATCGAACAATTCAGTCCAATCAATTATGACTTGAAATTATGATTTCAGGTCCGAGGCAGAGTTTGTCAAATCTTGGGGTGCATCTGGTTATTTGAGAAACCAACTGAATCTATACCATTTGACACTGCTGGAAAATAGAGCTGGAATTAGAGAAATGCCAGAGTTCTTCCATGCGCTACCTGGCCCTCTGCGTCGTTCAGTTCAACTTGATCTTCACTGGGAGATGCTACGACATTCACAGTTGTTTCGCAGCCAAGATATAGCTTTTAAACGTGCCCTCAGCTGTGCAATCAGACATCAATATTTCCTTCCGGGTGAATATGTGTTTCGGGTAAACAGGTTAGTAGTGTGTTGGTGAAAATAGTTTTGCCACGAAATAAATGGCCTCGCCAATCATTGGAACAGAAAGTTTGAAATCAATCGCCGTGTACATGAATTTTATTCGGAGTCATCATTTTTCATTCATTTCTCTCACAAAAACGCGTTTCCAAACTTTGCACAGTGTAATAAACGTCAAAAGCGTATAGGGTGGTATGTCAGCTTACAACTGATCCTCTGATACTCTGTCTCAATAATTTATTCTGTTCATAGATACTCAGCAAAAATGGTCTACATAGCTTCTGGCGTTTTGCAAGTATTAACCGAAGATGATGCAGAAACTCCAATATTGTCATTATCAAGTGGGACTGTATTAGGTGAAGGAAAACTACTCATACCCTCGACGTGTCGAGCAGACATTCGTACCGCAACTCATTCTAAATTGCATATATTGGATGCGACAAGTCTTTACAGGCTATTGAATTTGTATCCCAAAGTAGCAGCTCATCTTCACCATAAACGAACTGCACGCACTGTGATTGCTGAAAACCTAAATAGACTGAAACACGGGCAGGTACGACATTATAAAAATATATCAGAACGTAATGGAATCAGTTGGATGAAAACGCAATGGCACGTAATTCAAGAGGCATCAAAATATGGTAACAATCACTTCTCACTAGATTTAATACCAATCGATGGAACAAAGACTTCACGATACCTTGAATTATTAGCTTTGAGTGAAAGGGTGGAATTGATGTCAAATGCCGTATGCTTGAGCATGAACTGCCCGTGTATTCTTGAACCAGAATCAAACTTTCTCAACTGGTGGGAAAAACTTAACGCCTTTGTATCTGTTGTCATTATTCTATTGTATCCATACTACATAACATTTACTCTAACACTCCCCAATTGGCTCCTACTATTGGATACTATGTTTGTCATAACTAAAAGTATTGATATATTTATACAAGCTTCCACTGCAGTAAAGCTGGAGAATCGACTCCGAATAGTCGACATTGGACATTTACTGAGACTACGATTACAGACACTGTCTTTCATCATCGATATTATTGTTACATTGCCGATAGAACTTTTCATGACGATATTCGGAACTCGTTCTTCTACAGAAGGTGTACCTTATTACTCGTATTCGGCTTACAGAATGAACAGACTCTTGACGATTTATAGATTATACAAGTACATACTAAAACTGGAAGGACATACAGAAACCAATGTAGAATTGTTGAAATCGTGTAGGTCAGTTTTTACATACACAATTGCTGCGTATTGGCTGGCGACTGCAACATATTATGGCAGTTGTCGCTTAAGGGGATGTGGTGTAGATTCGTGGATTGGGTATTACACCAACCACGAAGAAGAGACTTATGGTAAAAAGGAATTGTTCTATAATCCTTTAATAACTACCATGTACTATGTATTTAATACCTTAACAAGTTTGGGTGTTTCTAAATTGGTGCCTAGAAACAATTGGGAGATTTTAGAATTGGATGGAGGAATAATATTAAGTCTAATTATGTACGTTTACTTTTGTGCTGAATTGGGAGCAACGCACATAATTTATTACGAGAGTAAAAATTCTGCCACAGAGCACCTCGACTTGGTCACTCAATTTTTAAGACTTCGTGGAAACTCATCTGACATTATATCTCGTGTTCGAGATCATCTCGGTACGCAATGGGAGTATAAGAAATTGAACATGAATACCAACGGAAGATTGTTAACCAACGTATCTCAAGATCTGTATGATAAAATAATTATACACAGCATCATGAAAACTTTGAGATCTGTGCCTATATTTTACAGAGGAGACGAAAGTTTTTTGGAGATATTAGCTAAAAAGGCTAAGGTATTTCTCCTTACGAAAGATACAATGATCGCCCAAGCCGGCTTGAAAAACACGGCTATGTACGTAATACGAAACGGATACTGCCGAGTTGTTTCTGCATTACCAAGCGATGTGGACAGGGACAGAAGCGAAATCATTGGCCCTGGATCAATGATACTGGTCATTGAATTTCTGCACGATACTAATAATCTGGCTGATATACATGCCATAACAACGTGTGAGATCATATCAATACAGCGAACCGATTTCTGGAATACCCTCAACATGTTTCCTGAGTTCAAAGCCCAATTCGAGAATGCTATCGACTACAGTTATTTCACTGGTAAGACTATAGAAAACTTGAGTGCAAGAAGAGGGGGGAACAAAATAACCAGGTACCCAAACTGGGCAAATTTAGATGAAAGAGCAATCATCTCGGATTATATGACGCCTTTCAAAAGAATAGGAATGTTTTCTTTTATTCGTCATTTAATGTTACGACGTGGCATAAATCCGCATGGACAAAAATTCCAGCACTGGGAAGAATTCCGCGAAGTCGTATGTTTTCTAAGTGCATTATTTTATCCAAACTTCTTCACATCGCTAGTACTGTATCCTCATGCACGTTTAGCCGGTTACATGTTCGACATTGTAGGGTTTGTAGATATTTATCTTCGTTTGCACGTTTCTTACTACAACGAAAACGGCATTATCGTCACTCATCCTCTCTGTACCACATTGCATTACATGACCACTAGTTTTATTACAGACATTATAACGAGTACGCCGCTGGAATTGTTTGGACTGCAAAATACATTCGGTAGTCAAAATACCCATTTGACAAAGGCCTGGTTTTACTTAATCACACGGCCGCTTTTACTTTTTCGGATCTTTGGCAGATTTGCCACGGTAAAGGATGATATCAAGCATAATCACAAGCCTTTGGCTTACTTTCGATTTTTACTGACAACTGGAGTTATGCTGAATGCTTTGTCGTGCGCTAATATGCTGTACAACTGTGAATTTCTACATAATAACGGCGTGTATCACAACATTGAATGTACTTCATACTCCTGGTTTTCAATGTCTCAATTTAAACAATACAACGATCCTTTATCAGTCTACCTGATATCTGTATATTTTCACTCTACCTTTATGTTTCGTTGTGGTAATGGGGTAATATTAGTGGTGACAACTCTAGAAATGATCGTCATCATGCTAGTTTGCATGACCTTGATACCTACATGGTGGTTGATGATTGCCCAGATTACCTCCAATAAAGTTGGAGGGGATCTTAGTCCCACCGATTACCGTCAAGAGATGCAAGCTATGCTCAGATATTTGAAAAACGAAGACGTCTCTTCAGAATTAATACTGCTATCTATCGAGGAGGTGGAACACCGTTGGAAGTGCTCCAAAGAATTGAACTGGAAGAAGCTTTTCAGAACTTTACCCTCCCAACTTCATGAAGAGGTGGCCGTCGAATTGCATGGCCCAGCATTGGCCAAAGTTAATCTACTCAAAGACCAGGATTTTAGCGCAACAAGATTACTGGCCTGTCAAGTTGAAGACACGTGCTATCGCAAGGAAACGCCAATTATTCAACGCAACCAGGTCCAAGGTAACATTTACATTATCAAGAGTGGATTCGTTGATATTTTGGCAGCTGATGATACTTTGATCTGCTCACTTGGACCTGGGGGTATTTTTGGCTCGTTCAGGAGAAAAAAGCCTGTGAGACACACAATGCAAATGATGGCATCTGGCCATACTTCCCTATTTGTTATATCAGCTGAAGAATTTTATAACGTACTGGATCATTTTCCCGTTATACAGGAAAGAATATCTCGCGCCACGGCAATGGATGCAGAATTTGTGGATGTAGTTGCAATAGCGTCAAACTTCGAGAGTTCGGAAAAGAAAGTAAAATTCAACAGTAAAACCCATTATGAGCTAATTTGTATTTCAGCAAAGTCGAGATGGTACAAACATCTGCACTGGATTATATGTGTCCCTATATCGGTGATTAGTGTGTATTTAGTGACATCTCAAGTTGCTTTGCAAGTTTTAACCATGCCTGTTAATTCCTTGATTTACACCTGTGACTTTTGTTTCTTTATCAAGATATTCGTTGGCTTTCACACAAATCTTGATGACGAAAATTCAAATGCTTCCATTAATAGTTACAAGCGGACGGTAAAGAAATACTTTGTTAAATGGAACTTATTCTGGCTAGACCTGCTGTGCTGTATTCCGTTTGAAGTACTGGCGTATTCCGTGGACGAATCCCGAGTCAAGGCTACACTTCTTACAGTTCTGAAGTTAAATCGACTTCTTAGATTATATCACGTATTACATTATCAAACCGAGCAACAACAGCGATTGCACGTAAATCCAGTGAAGCGTAGTATGTTTCTTTGCATGACAAATATCTTGTTTGTTCATATGGGTGTTTGTCTGTGGATATTGATTGCATGTCGCAAATCAGGATGCAAGCATAATATCCCTCCAAATCGTGAAGAGCGCCTTGTCACCTCAAGACTCGAGGCCATGCTTCTAGCTTATCAGTATAATTTTGATCTACTGACCGCAGTTGGAACACATGACGTTCAGCCGACCACAATACCCGAAGTACTGGCAACAATATTTTTGATACTAGTTTATCAAATAATGGCATTGAATTTACTAACAACTTTGGCTACACTCATTCACTTTGCTCAGCACACGTTCACGAATTTTGAAATCCAAGTTCAAAGGCTCTACTCATTTATGGAGAGTAAATCTCTCTCTCCTATCTTACTGCAACGAATATGGGAATACTGTTTGCAGCAGTGGCTGAGACAACAAGGGGCATGGATGCCTAGCATGATTTTGAGCATGCCCAATTTTTTACAAAATCAAATTATGTTTGACATATATGGCTACTTGCTGACCGAATCCAAAGTATTTCATGGATTGCACGAAGATTTCCTGTATCAGCTCACAGCTAGAATGAATCGCTGTGTTTATTTTCCGAAAAATTACATTGTTCAGGCTGGTGATGTCGACCATACAATGTATTTTATACATTCTGGAAAAGTTCAAATTTTCGACAAGGCTAAGCCCAGTACAAGAGGGCTCGGAAGTATTCTCGGGGTTAAACAAGGTGTAACTACAGCTCTTCCTCATTTCAACGATGTAATTGCACTAACAGTGACTGACGTCATGAGCTTGCACAAAGATGCATGGAAAGATTTACTTGCAGAATTTCCATCTGCTAGAATAATCCTTTTTGATAGAATTGCCCAGATGACAGAATTTTACTAAATTATTACAGTGTGTGTATAATTTTTTTAAATTCATAGTCATGTAAGTTTCAGAGCAGTGATGTACGTTTACAAAATACTAGGTTCATGAAGAATTTGAAGAGAAAGTTTTGTTAATATTCTAGGTCTAATTTTAAGCAATGCATAGCGGTGCTTGTCAGTAAAAAATCAAACCTAAATAACACTGTCAGCTTAACTGCGATCACGTCGCACTAAATTTTTCAACACTAAGAAAATTGGCCTAGGTTTGCAATGTGAACAATAAATATTTTATTCATACCAACTGCTGTACAATTTGTTGAAAACTAAACGTTCAAACTCCAACAAAGGAAAATAAAATTAATAATCTGCTAAGTTCATAAGGTATCTCAGCATCGAGCAGCGATGATTTTTGCACGACGTTGATCCACGCAGTTGGAAAATTCTTCAACCAAAGTGGAGCACTTTAGTATTTCCTTGGGATTTTCTTGATAGCACTTTAGTACTTCGGTGCTATTCTCAATGCAGGGAGGTCTCGGCATTTTGGTAGACGGAGCATTTTTACCTACATGTCACATAATCAGTTGAGCGGAATGAAAGTAGATGTTTGGAACTTCTACAGCAGGTTTGATCGGACGTTATATTAGAGAAATATAAGCCTAACAAATTCAAACCACAATTTAATTATGGAGAATTTTCCAGATACGTTTCTTCACTCAGTGGTAGGAGTACAAAAAAATGAAATCTGTAACTGAAGTTAGCTTATGAATAGCCTTAGATGTTAGCAATCACATTTTACGATCCTGCTAAGGTTGTTGCAGTAATTTTATACATTTGATTTGACATTTCGATTAAGAGTGAAGAATCACATTTTTAGGATAATTACACCTTTGCAATTGAGTAGTGTATAAATCTGCTTTTCAATTACCATCTGTAAACTCGTTGACTGCTTTCTTGTACTCGATTGCCATGATAGTATCAATTTTTTCATGATTTCTTTCCAAATTTTGAAGACGTCGCTGCCAGTACTGATCCTGGCTCTTGAGTTCTTCCTCTTTCTGCTGTTGGATTTCAAGAGCTGATATAGTATATTCTGGATAATGATAAACTGCCACTCCATTTGACGGAGCACCCTGACCAGGGAGTATTGGAACCCCACTGGGCAGTGACATCAGATTGGATGGCTGAGCATCCCTTACATCCTTGGATCCAATTTCATCCTCAACACCCTGAAGTCGCTGGACAACTGCGTCTGACACTTGAATCACTCCGACTACCTCATCATTGGAAATGGTCAACTTTCTGGCACTTTGACTTGATCCCATGACTGGAATATTACAGGGAAATATCCTGCTTGAAACTTGACCAATATAACTTTTAACCTCTATAAATTAGAATTTCTAACGTAGGTTACTTTCGGAGACCGTATTAGAAGTGATTTTTTTTTCGATGTGGTTCACTGTATTTGCCCTAACCTAACGACAGGGTTGCCTCAGTATCTATTATAAGTCTGTACTCAGTACCATCCAATCACAACAATTTATGCGGATGAAGTTATATAAATTCAGAATTTATCTGTCGTCGTCGGAAGTGTTGTTCAAGACTACCTTTCTAGGTTCAAGTGTTATTTAATGCAAATTGCCAATTCACGGCATACACCGACCAACCGGCAAAAATCGATATCGCGATTTCGAGTTACGAGACCTCGCGTGCACTTCGTGTCCTATCTTCGTGTGACTTCATCTTCAGTACGCTGTGCATTTCAGTATTACATTTCATGCATTTCAGTCACTGATTCCAGTGGTTGAACCCTGATTCTAGGCAACACCCTCTATCGATGTGCAAGCTCAGTTGCATCCGATGGAAAATCAGCACAACTTACGTAGGGTCGCATCAAGTTCTATCTTGTGCAGTGGACGAAATTGAGGATTCAGTATATTATTCATCCAATCGATGTATCTGTGTTAATTTTAATGTACATTGTCACTTAGGAAATAATTTTCTCGATTTGCAGTCAGTTTCATTCAATGGATGTCGTCACTGATTGTGAAAACTTTGGTATTGAACCATTCAATTCGATCCTTTCCACGTCTAGACTGTTACCCGAATAGAAGTGTTACCCTCGCAAAATCTGCACAATTTTAATAAGCTCTGTAGAGTGGTACTGAAGAAAAGTAATTATGATTTCTTTCTTTGATATAGAATTCAAGAAGTAAATATACCATAATTAAGAACAATGTTGTTATATCAGCAATCTCTTTCTGGGTTGAATGTTAACAATTGTTGATGAAAACTCTCTCGATCAATGCTGATATTACGCAAGACTAGTTGTGCCAATAATTTTGCTTTGCATCTACCAACGATGAATTCATCCACCCAAAAATTGCTTCTATCTACTGTATTGGTCAGCGGATTCACGGGTAGCGGGCAATTGTAGTGCTCCTTATTGACAATGTAAGAATTTGCATTATCGAATGATCTTTGGCAGACTAAGCATTCAAATGACTGGACGTAATTCCCAAATTCATTCGGGACACTTTTGTCCCGATTACGAAGAGCATTCCGTAGACGAGGATTCGTTATTCGTTCGTTGAGATTTCTAGATATCTTGTGCGAGATATACTCGCGATAGCGCGATTCATCTGTTGCCAGCAGCAGCAAGAAATTTGCAAGTTCCTTAGGCCCTGCAAAGTCTCTCACGGATACAGCTGAATTTTTATTCGGTAGCCAATCCTGCAAATCAAGTTTTTCAAATGAAATACATAAATAAGTTGAAGAACATATAGAAATGTTAAATAGCAAACCATTAAAAGATTCAAACATTTTTACCACCTTGAAAGATGGTGAGCCATAATATACCGGTACTGATCCAACCATTAGCGGTCTCCATAATTTTTCAGTAATATAATCATCACAAACAGCATTTTCAAAGGCTAGCGTAAATTTGTACTGAGATGTCAACGACAGAAATTCACTGTCTTTTAAGGAGCTCACATGGTCTCGTTTCAAGCTAAACAAACGAAGAACATTGTCATGTAAGGCAGATGTCATAACTTACTGACTGATCTTCTGAATGTATGTACTCTTTGAATTTAGTTTATGATGGAAATTAGAAAAGTATCATTTGCGATTTTGAAGACTACTTGCTGCTGGCTTGTATGATATAAAAGTCCACAACTATAATCTACAGGTAGTAATCTTGGAGAACAAAGAGCTTGGTAAATAGTGGTTACCTTATAAATTATAGAAATATAAAACTTTAGCAGTATCTGGTTGTTGATAACCAAGCTTACCTTTCTGGGAGTTTTTTATTATTTAAACACGCACCATAAGAATCAATGGAAATATACTGCATGAGTTCCTTAATGTACAAATCTCTCATGCTGGCTGTCTCACAATTTGATTGAATGTACAGAAATGGTGCGAGTTGTTTCTCCCTTATTAATCTGTTTTTCTTCTCTAATGATACAAAATATTTTGTTCCTATAAAATTTTTAATTAATATTGATATGTCATCATTCTCAAAGATCAATCTTTTACACTTAATTCAAGAGTTGTACCTATCAAGTCTTCTTCACTGTCTAAATCAACTAAAGTCAGTGGTACGTCACTAAACCGACTAAAAGTTGCTGAGTGATTGAATAAAGAAAGAGCAGTTTCCGATGTTAGCGTCGGAATATTTCTAGGTGATTCTTCGTGCAGTAGTCCCCAGTCAATACTACCTCTCCGCGGCAAAGGTAAATCTTCGAATTCAATACTACTACCATAAAATAAAATGGTCTAAAAACAAGCAAAATCAATTAATGGTGAAAACCATTGAGCGATTTTTTACAAAATAGATGATATAGTAATATAGGATAAATTCTTTTGAAAGCGTAGTAAGATTTGACTCACGCTGAGCAAATTGTGCGATACAAAGTTCCGATTCTGTGTGAAATAACACTTGACTTGACCGCAGTTTTCCAATCGACCCTGATTTCCGGTGAAAGGTGTCCACCACAGTATCACTGGAACCTTGATATCTGAGAATGGAATTATGAGCTAATTAGTAAGTATGCTACCATAATATTTAAAAAAATATGTTAATATACTTATACACATCATCACCTTCAAATAGTATTTCATAATCCTCGTAGGTGCGCATCAGCCAAAACTATGATAGAAATGAAAATATTTTATACTTCGTATTATTTACAAATTTATATTGATGTGGCACAAATTCTTAACATTTTATCATGAAAGTTCCTCGAGAACTACACTTAAATACATGCATAATTAACTTACCTGAGAAATAATAAATAAACTGCTTGCAACGAGCGCTACCCAAATACATTTTCTCAAATAGTTTGCCATTTTTCACAAGAGTTACATTAGGTTGCAGTTCCTTGTGCGTATGACAATTGTTGAGGATAACTCCAAGTATCTATCTGCTCCAGGAAGGGGATGTCCGGAATGGGCAGAACAACCTATAGAAAATTAGTATGAACAGTAAACGCATGATAAATACAACATGTATACAGATAACGAAAAAGACTGCTGATTGGCTATAAAGAAGTTGGAGCCAGTAGTACAGCTCCGCAGAAGTACCCACAACAAAGAATTTGTCTTTTAAGTTTAATAAGTTTAAACAATGCAGCAAAAAATCACCGAAAGTTATAGCGTTTTCCATCAAATAAATATATGCCCAATAAATTAACGACGGTATTTCTTATGTCAGTGTATTCGGTATTGCTCGTTAGAATTCAATAATTCACAGGACGACATTGGCATCCTTACCAGCATGTTGGGGCTGGTTTTGTTGACACCAGTTGATTGAGTAGCGCCGAGCGTTCAGCACTGGAGCCTATTGTAAGTTTTAAGACTATGCTGATTAGTTTAAGTGTGTTTGAAGTCGAACGGTCGCACCCGAATCGTATCAAGATCAGAAAATAGTCTTTATTTACTACAAATTATGTTTTGAAAATTACAAACACGTAATTTCCAAATTCCGCGACAACTCGGTTCCTGAACGCAGACAACCGCAACTTCGCTGATCGTTGCAAGCGAGGTTATGTTGTCAATGTTGTTCTCGGCCTAGGCTACTCGAGTTTCTGACATTCGTGCGTCCAGGTTCATCATGCGTTATCGTTGAAGACTGAATGGGATATCGTGTACTAAAACTGATTTCGATCGACGGGTAATCATTCTGCATTGTGTTTTTTTCTGCAGCCATTTTCCGATACACGTATGCCCGCCTGTAATTGTCAACAGTTATGAACACTGTTTCGTATTTTCACGAGTATAGACTTTAATCGAATAAAAATGCAGTGTCAGAAGTTTTGAAGGACGTTTCCGATAGATCTCGTCCGCAAAGTACGTCCCTATTTTTCTTCTATCTAATTTCTGGTAGAGCGGTCAGGTGGATGACAGGGGCTTCTGACATGGAGAACAAGGAAGGCAAAGCTTCTGGCTCAAGGCCGAGTCCTAGCGGAGAGTCAGAAAATTCAGGTTCCATAGAGGTATGTTTCATTTATCTAAAAAGAAAACGTGTTACGTATGCGTACAATGGAAGGATTAGTTTTTATTAGAACCCAGCTGGTAATTATTATCTGGCACGTATGTACACCATTGTCTCATTTCAGGTCGACAATTCAAGTACAGTACTGTTGAAAATTGCAACACTGTATGCCGAACGATTGATGAATGATATTTGTTTGGTAGTCAATGGTGTCGAGTATCCAGCTCATCGTTTGATACTTTGTGCCTCCAGTGATGTGTTTCAGGTAAACGATTGCCTAATAGAATCTACAAATGTTTGGAACATCATTGTTATTTTTTTTACACAGTGTTCAACTGCCTGAGCCATGTGACGTGTTTTAGGTAATGCTAATGAGCCCACAATGGACAGAATCACAAGAGAGCAGAGTCACATTGCAAGAGACTCCGCAGTGTGCTACAATATTCAGTGAATTCTTACGCTACTTTTATACAGGTCAAATACGAATTAATTATGGCGTTGTTCTGCCCATACTGTCTCTTGCCGATAAGTATAATGTTAGGGATCTCATTTCACTCTGCATAAACTATATGCAAAGCCATATTCCTGCAGCTGCTACTCATGGAACACTTGTTTCTTGGCTACAGTACACTACAAACTGTGGGCATCATGCGGTTGCTCAATCCTGCCAGAATTTCATCAAATGGAACTTGGAGTTAGTTGCAAAAACCGCTGATTTTGGAAATTTCGAACCAGACGTCCTTGTCTCTCTGCTTCACCAGAGCAGCTTGGTTATCAGAGATGAAATGACCCTGTACGAATGTTTAGAATCTTGGCTAAATCACCAAGCCCTACGTTTGAAAACTGAGCTACTTCCGACAGATCTAGAAATAACCCTGGAACAGATTGTTGTTGCAGTCATGTCCTGTGTAAGATTCCCAATGATGTCACCTCGACAATTGGCAAAATTGTTGCTTTCACCACTGACAAAAAAGTACAAGGAATTCTTTGTCGAGAGGATGGCTATCGGAATGTCTTTCCATTCTGGTCTGCAAGAAAGAGTCAACAAAGTGATTAGAACTGAAGAAGATGGTGGCTTACTTTTTGAGCCTAGACTTTACACAATAGACACATGCAGTTCATTGCTCACTATAGAAAACTTCCGCAGCCTACCTTCCTACCACACAAGAACATTAGTATTTTCCAGTCATTCCTATTTAGCTGAATGTGCCGGAGATCGTACCTGTGAGTGGGTTGTAGACATTTATCCAAAAGGTGTGTGGTTCAAAAAGTTTTTCCTAATAGTTTGGCAGGGTAATGTCGAGGTGCCGGAATATGTGATGAGGTCGGTAAGACTGTCTCTGACATGTAGAGAACCACCGCCAAATAGTGAATCTGACATGCGAGTAAAAATAGGGGTTCTGTTTTATGGTCTACAGGACGGTGTGGAACACATAGCCAGAGTTACTGAGATCATTCATCGATTTAGCAAGGACGACCGAGTTCTTAATTTAGATGATCTTTTGCCGTTTGAAGAGCTTAATCCTCAACAAGCAACAGCTGGAAATGTTATTTCCCCATTTCTTGTTGGTCCCAATAAGGATATGCTCAAACTACACATTGTTATATCTCCTGCTAATTGATTCCAGAAAAAGGATAATGAAGCAATGTCAATCAACTGACGATATTTATGTTGTTTCAATTATATTTATTGCGAGTATGTATTACCTTCAGGTTTGTAGCAATTTCTGGCTAATGCAAATGATAAAGGATATAGTCGCTCAATTCTCTCGGAGTGACAGATGTTTTATTTATTACGTAAAATAACCATTCATTGAAGTGATTTGAAAAAATCGCTCAAAGAAGTTGAACATAATTACTATACTAATAGTAAGTATAAAGTCAACAGTGCATGTATATACCTATGTACAAATGAATATTTTGCACTGAAGATAATGATTTCCCATAGTGTTTTCCAAGTATAAAATTTCGCAAATCACTTTACAGATATGCCAAAATTTATCGTGTTTTGCTTGTCATACTACTTGAAATTATGCAATGTATCTCTGAAAATACCACTGTTTTTTCGTAAGGAAACAAAGTGACGTTTACTACGATCCGTAGCCTTGCTATACTTGTATATGAAACAAATTCTGAATTAAAACTGTAGTCATACAGTTACATGTATGATAATAGTCTCGTGATTATTCGTAACGTTAATATTATATTTGACGAATAAAATGTTGTTTGGTTGTAAAATGAGAACCTCATTATTAGAAAAGATAGTACCTTTCCTCCTTAACAACTTACAATTAAAAGTAATTTAATTGTTCGAGCTATAGTTCAAATTTACAACCTGCTATCCATTGAGTATGTAGTGTAAAATCAATATTACAGTTCTGCAAGGAATCTGCATTCAAATATTTCCGATTGTTGTTGACCTCAATTCATTGACGAGAGCTATATATCAAGTGAGGTGAAAGTTAAAAGACTTGTTACTCTTATACATCCAGATAACGTCAGACAAGCTGGTACCACAGATTGCAAGCAGAGTTGGCATACGTTCTACAATACTCCGTGAGTACTTTATCGGGATAAAAACATTTCTGAACATTTATTGAAAAAAATAATTGGACGAATTTTTCTTTAATTACCAGAATCATATTATTGATTGTTTTAGCTTTATAATCAAAATATGAAGTTGTACTCAGTGTCGGATGGGCCACCTTCTCTTGCTTGCAGGCAAGCTCTGAAAGCATTGAAGATTGATTATGAATTGGTAAACGTAGATTTTGGACGAGGTGAACACATGACGGATGATTTTGAGAAAGTATATATATGACATTCCAATATTGCCAAGTTTTTTTAAAACTATTTATTAAGAAACAGGTTTATTTTCTGGTCTATACAGTTGAATCCTCAAAAGGAAATACCAGTATTAATAGATGGAGATCTCACAATCGGAGAAAGGTACATACATGCACATTATTGCCAACCTTGAAACAACTACCAGGTTCTGTTACAATTAATATAACCAGTGGATGTCATTCCAACTACTTCATTTTTAGCAATGCAATTTTGCAATACCTTGCTGATAAATACGATGGTAGCGGAACACTTTATCCAAAAGATCCCGCCGCACGCGCAATCGTGAATCACAGGCTCTGCTTCAACCTATCTACATATTATCGTTATATTTCAGAATACGTAGTAGGTTTTCATGACTTATGTTACATCATATTTAGGTTTCATTTGTAAATTCATGAAATACAGCATGTTTTACTTCAGATGGCACCGATATTCTTCGCGTACGAGCGAACACCTCTTGGATTAAAAAAGATGAATATTGGCTTGAGTGCCTTTGACACATACCTAAAACGTTCCAAGACAACTTATGCTGCTGGAAGTGAGTAATTCGACACATATATGTATGTACTCCATGGTAGGTGCAGAATCAACGTTGAAGAGGATATTTTTTTACAGATAACTTAACAATCGCTGACTTTCCCCTTGTAACAGCCACAATGTGTTTGGAGGCAATCGATTTTTCTTTATCTACATGGTCTTTCGTCGAAAGTTGGTACAACAACTTTAAAACAAAACATCAAGACTTGTGGGAAATCGCCCAAGGTGGCATGCAGGAGATCAGCTATTTTGAAAAGAATCCTCCCGATCTCTCACATATGGATCATCCTATACATCCGGTTCGAAAACAAAACTAAATTTACTCTGATAACAGCACTTGAGCAATATGATTTTTCATATTTCACAATTATTCGTCACATAATTAGTTTCACTTAATGTTTATCTATGAGTTCACTTGATTCCTATCGCACAATAAGATAACTGGTGAATAAATAAATAAATAAATAAATAAATAAATTAAATCGAAGTATAAGATACAGAATAAAATTTACGCAATGCAAGGAAATCATTTCCATGTACTTCTTATTGATTGATTCTCCAGTTTTACTATGTCATTCAGTTATAGTATATCTTTTCACAGGGTTGATATTGCCTCCGCATGTGTATAATGACACACAATTATGTAATGTTATACAACTATAAGGTTTAAGAAACAGACGGCTACTACTATAGTACATCCTGAACAAAGAGAAGGGATGTTCAAACAAATCCGATACGTTGTATTATAAAGTTTGTGAATGTAGTACCTGCCACATCGTTAATTGAAATATTTAATGATTTTTCATTGCCACGAGCTCATTTAAAAATTGGAAACAATTATTTTTATTGCCTAACATATTACTGGTAATAATTCATTACTCTTAATTGGGAATTTTCTAACTAGCCTCATAATTTATTGTAACAATGTAATACTTTTTTCTCAACATTGGCAAGACAATGTCACGAATTTCATAAATATCTAATGAGATCACCTTGCTTGCTCCGTTAATTATGGTAATTGACGTGTATTTTGAACAAGTGAGGCTGTTTTCTGTACTCATATCGAGAGTTTTACAAACATAAAAATTCGATAATCTATTGTACAAATATAATACAAGGGTATGCCAAGAAAGACAAGTGTCTATATACGCATATTCATTAATTTCGAAGGTGATTTGATCTATTCACGCTATTACTTCTCCTTAATACAAACGATTATTTTTCAAACACTGAACTCACTGCGTAACAATTAATCATTGAATGCTTGAGTTAATCCCATAAAAGTGAAGTTATGAAATTTCCTCAGAATCTTTCATTTTTATATGAAGAACAGCATTTCTTTAAAATCAGCTTATTGTTAGTGGTTCTTTAACAGATCAAACCACTATAAACCTTGATATTCCGGGTGTGATAATCAAGAACTGGATCTTGTGAAACCCTGATAGTCATCTGATAATAAGCATAAAAGGCCCTGTAGGTTGGTCACCGAACCCTCCCAGAAGGTGATCGTAGATGTGATTTTATGTATCCAGTTCGATAGTCGACTACGTCACGTGATGTACCGCCTGGCAATCCGTGCCTGTGTCTCCTGCTCCATCTGAAAACACGTTTCTCTTTCAGTCCACCAATTTTTTTTTATTTATATATTTACTCATTGCCAGCATGCAAGCCTTCGCACATTTTCAATGAAGATATTCAACTTTTATCAACACTATACTATGTGCTAGTACACACAGAATATATTATTTACTAAACAAAAAAGTATAGTACCAACCAATTGTAAATTACGCTGAGCCGTTCAACGGACATCACGATGCTTCATTCCATAATTATAGCACATTCAGAATGATAGAAGAAACAGCTAGTCAAATAGTATTGGCTATAATTTACAGGTTTCAACGATCTAAAATCAGCGTCTTACTCTATAGGTAATAATGTATATACAAATACGTGTGACCCAGGTATACTAAATCTCTCACGACTCATAGTCGTTGAAATGTGATTCATATGAATCATATATTCTTATTACAGGTTGTTTGGCAATTCAAAGAAACAGTTAAAACCGGAGCGATTAATATATTGTGGAAATGAAACAAATCTTTTTAATATTACACATTGTTGACAAGTACTGGAAACATACATAAATGTATAAAGGATCCTAGTTATGTTGAAGAAATAAATATAATATTTTCCTGGCTAGTGGATGATCTCGAAGGGAGCGAATTGTCTGACTATTATCAACAATACCTTGTTAAGAGTTTCGAGGCAGTATTGCAATGTGAATATTCTTCGCCCAAGCTATGTATTTTATCAAACGTAGGATAGAACTAAATGTGCAGAGGCACAAAATAGCATTCCTGCTTCACACTATATGCTCAACTTGATTTTTAGATCAGAAATTCAATATTCAATATAATATTAAGGTATGATATGGAGAACCAAAAATCCCTGCCGCATTAAAATAACACACCTATAAACCTAAAAAACAGCTGTGTGCAATGCTACATACATTGAATATGCTTCTTAAAAAATCAGCATTCTACAAATAGAACCCTCGGATTGTGGGCTTATTATTACCATTCCAGAATTTGTGCAACACAATGTCGGTTTAGGCAATTGGCTCTGTTCATTAAAATGTTGCAAAGTAACAAGAGATCTTGTTGGTTATTACATGAAAATCCATCCTCTAATCTTACTCTACACGCTGGAAGAGACGAGCCAAGTACAGTTTCCCTTCGCTGGTTATTAGCCAAGAACTGGATGCGCAATACGCGCAAGCTACTACAGCAGCTGGTAAATTATGAAAGGCGTACCTTGTTGGACTTGAGGGACGATGAGCGAGCGATGATGGTTGTTGGTAGTGGTTGAATTTGAGGTAGGGACTCGGCGCGAAGGTTCAGAGGACGAAGAAGTGTTGATATTATGATGATAGGTCAAGTTAGTACTATTTGCGGATGGGAGTGGAAGAAGGGTTTGTCCATCACCCTGAGTGGAGGAGACCCCGTAGTTCCGTCTGAATTGCCGTTGCTGGATTGATTGTCTTCGGCTTCTATTCATCGCGCTTCTGCCACCCCCATGATGCTGCGAACTTGTCGTACTGCATCAACCCCATTGAATGTTTTGTTTCAAATTTACATACCTAATTCACGTATTACTTTATCTATATGTTATGTCATATTGATACTTTTCATTTTCACTCAGCCGAGCCTCTTTTCCCTTGAAATCTGCAATTCTTTCTGGTCAGACCTTATTTTTCTATCCCCTGTGAAACTAATTCACTACACTTATGGTTATACATGTGTTTGATCTAAAATTTGTGATTTGCCTGACGATTCTCAGACAAGTATTTGAATGAACCCTGCATTTTTTATCAATAATGGAATTTCCGTTTCATTTGTCAACCATATACTTTGATAATTTTTCAAAGAGTCGGAGACTTGGTGAGATTTTCCCCGAATTCATGATATTTTTATCCAAACATTGAGCAATAAAATTCAAAATTAAAACATAAACATGGAGTACCCGTCTTCCTAACAAATATACATATATTCCGCAAAGATTATTGGTTCTTAAGAAAAAAGCAAATGAAAATACCTGTGGAGTATAGATTCGGAAAGTAATGGAGAACATAGAGTTATTGCCTTTATGGCAAAATATTGTTAATCATGGCTGTATCTGTAGAAGGCTATGATATTTGTATCTTAGGACAGCATAGTTCACAATGGAGAGACTTGCTTCATAACCAGTATACAGCTTAGATGAGATATGCAGATACAATGAAAAATATAGGATTAGAGAGAACACAAGTGTGACGAGCATGCTTCTAAATGGAATGTATGAAAAAAACGCGGACACAGTTTGAAGCAGTGTGCATTTGAGAGTAGCGGAATCAGCATAAACTAGAAACACCATGCACCCACCAATATTAGATTGTTTTTATTGTTCGCACATACAGACAATTCACCAATAAAATGGCAAGCAGTAATAAAATCTGCACTCCATATTTTACACACCATAAATTTTGTTGTTAACAAGTGTTGCGTTGTAAATCAGCCATATAGCAACAAACTCAGGATGGTAATTGTGGATTTGTCAACTGACCCAATCATTATATACATATATTCAATGAATCATATTATAGTTACTGTTGATTAGTGTTTGAATTTTGAAACCTTATAATTTTGCGTGCAATTCCCTGAAATTTAAAAATTAATTTACTATTCGCCAACTAAATCCTCCAGGCCCTCCTACGTTTAGCATGATATTATTGATTCAAATAGATTATTAAATAATCTTTAACGTATTTGAAAAATGATAGTATCTGTTCGTATAATCTCTGCTGCATCTATTTCAAATTTTTAAGAAATGTGGGAACTTTCGAAACATTTAACAACTTCTAAGTTATACTGCGAAACGAAAAAAAATTTAAACACATGTTAACAACAAAAATTCACGAATATGCAGCCACTCCATTACTTCTTCTCTGCGCAGCCTATTTCAGAGGTGAATTTTCAGTGTCACTGGCAAACAATATAGGTATGTAGGCGATATTTCTTCTTACCTTGCATTGTGACTCATCGCGATTATGTTTCTGTAACAGCATATAATGGATCCTGATTGTTGGGAAGTGAGTGATGAAGTGTCAAAGTTGATTCACATATAATAATAAGCAGCCGCGTCAGAGTTATCAAGATTTACTCTAAAACTCAAGAAGATCTTAACTGATGCGATTGATTTAATTAAATTGATCGAGTTTTAAATTTGGCAAATCCCATTAATATCAGTATATATAATTATATGCATAGGTAAATTGTGATCTTGTGATGATTGGATATAGGAATTAGAGGATAGATATTTGTATCTATCTCAGACAGGTGATATCACGAATTTGTAACGGGTCTAGGATTTCAATCCAAGCTGTGATCCTACAGGGCAAAATTATGTTGGAATGAATTGTTCCGACTTTAATGTGTATGAATATTAATATTCTACTATGCTACTCCAATTCTCATAGTAGAATAGGTATGATATAGGCTTGGTGATGAGTCCTTTGTGTAAGAAAATTCGACCAGGTCGATTACACTATATGATTCTTACACTGTACCATCATGTTGCACGGCAGTTATGTAACAGTTGGCAGTGAATAATCTGTGGTTCCCGAATATGCATTATATTCTGAGTGAGCCTAAACCTAAGCAGTCCGATCCTAATCCTGCTAAGATGAGACAATCACAATTGGAACAAGAAACAGTCGAGTTTGGACACAAACATAGAATATATGTAATATTCTATTCTATCGTGAAAATAATCTTACACGTTTGACACAATTTACTAAGCAATACCCCCTATCTTAAACGCAGAGTCACCAGTTTTTAAAATATTGTTTTACTTCCAAAAACAGATGATGATGAAAAATTAAGTGGCATGTGTAACTTATCTTGCAATTCTACTACAGCAATAACATAATTTGACCTAAACGAATGTCTCGTGTATTTGTTGAAAACACATAAAGAAATCAAAGATTTAATGTTACTCTGATGTACATCAACGACGAACGTAGGTATACACTTGTGGCATAATTGAGACTTGAGAAGAATATGCTTTCTATTTATAGTGAAGATCAAAGGCACAAACTGTGAATATAGTGAATTTTTCAAGCAGAACCTACTGTAGTATAACTATGCTCTTTCTATTTGGTGCAAAGTATGATATGAGTGATAAAAATTCAAATTATATTTACAAGAGTAGGTTAAAGGGACATGAATCCTAAGAAACTGAAAACTATAATGGAAATTAAGTAGAACTAAAGTGCATTCTACAATCCTGAGGAGTCAAAAAGAATTCAAAGTACATACCGTAGCAATCGCGTGATGTAATCGGGCCAATTGTCAGGGAACATCACAAGAAAGAATCCAACTGCTATCAATATTATCCCTGCCAACTTCATGCCAACAAAGTGAGCGCCATAAAGGACTACATCAAGGGCTGTAACAAATGCCACAATTCTATATGCTTGGTGCTCGCATGGGTGCATACGGACAGACCTACAAGAATCGATAAAATCGCATCATCATCCTACCTGCAGACACAGGTACAGCGGTGATTAATCCCAAAGTTATGAAAAGATCGTAAGTCAAGGCAATGCTGAAGTTCCCCAACATGTTGGCAACTGTGTAAGCGGGGTAAAAAAATTATTCAATTTAGAGTTTCTACACAACTTGGAATATTAACCAAAGCCAATGACAGGCTAGTGAGTACCGGATGATTTCAGAGCCGCAAGCACGAAATATGAATTACAGCGCATCGGCACTTTGCTTTCTTGATATGCATTCACTATTATGAATTATTGAAATAAAGTAATATCGTGTAACAAACCCAAATGAAGAATACTGGCCGAAAGTAAAGCTGGCCAAGGGAGACGATTCCATTGTACACTTTCGACGCCCGAGAAATACAAAGCGAGACAAATTGGCCACAGTAAAGCAGCATTGCATAACCCAACCAACGAAAAGAAAAGGGAAACCTGACCGAATGTAGTTTCCCCTATTACCTTTTTAAATAATACCTGCAACCAGATTCGAATTATTTTCATATCGACTTGTATTGTTGGAAAAAATGTATTCTTCCGTGGTATAAGAAATAATTCAATACAAATTTGGCATAATCCAATCCCACACTAGAATTATCGTAACTTACTTTGTAAACTGCAGAACCAGCAGCAGCCGAAACTGCAAGTACTACACCACCAAGAGTTGGACTACCTGAGATACCATCCATATATGCAAGTAATGCAATTCCTGTGTCACACAAAATGACTGCTACTATCTGTAATTCAAAATATTCAATCGATGTTATGCTGCAATCAGTTACGAATCAATTCATTTGTCTTACCCGAACGCCAACAAATTGTTCGTGGAGAATAACCCAGGAGAGAAGATAAACACAGCAAACATTAGTTGCAAAAAGAGCCATAACATCTGTTGCTAGTAATATCCTTAGCGAATGAATGTACATGTAATTTGTCACTACCCATAGACCACAAAAAAGACTGCATCGTGTCAAGAAGCGTCCGCCTGTGAACCCTTTGTCTCGAAAACCTCGAAGACTTTCTGCGACAATCTCCGATGGATTTGAGCATTTTGTGCTCGCTACTCGGCACAGAAAGTATACCGGGAAATACAGGACTGCCCAGTTTGTGCAGAACCATGTCGTGAAAAATGGTGCATTATAGGACAGAGTTAACTGTAAGTAATATACACACTTAATTAAATCACATTTGCACTACAATTTATTTCGCTGAAACCTCATTACTCAATGTTCACAGGCGCTGTGTACCCCTTCTGAGATACCTACTTACATGCTGATGATGAAGTCCAGAGACATTAGAAGGTATTGAAGCTTCTTGACCAACTGTTTCTGGTTTTTTAAAGTATAAATATTTCATACAATGGGTTGCTCCAACCCAGCTAGCCGTTATGCAAATCGTTACACAGACTCCAAAGTAGATCTATAAATTGAAATGCAATATATGACTGCTACGGACTCCTAATATATACAGACTATCTAATCAAATTCTGACAGTCCACAGTTTCCTCAGCATAATTGCAGTAGAATTCGTACTGAGAAAGTGTTTACCTTCTTTGCCGATTCGGCACAACAAGAAGCATAACATGTTGATAGAGAATTTGAAGAACTTCCTGGAGCATATGACTGTTGACTTTGCCCTCCTCCGCCTGGGTCATTCGTAGATCTACAAGCAATTGAAATTTCACTGCATCCTCCGCTCGCGCTACATCCTTGTTGTTCGCATCCTGAAAAATGGTGTCTAACATTATATATGTATATTATATATTTCCCGCACAAGCTTAATATATAAGTCTGTACTTATTGGGAGTGATTCCTCAGAAGTCAGTAGATATTACCTGAAGACGTTTCCAGTATAACTTGCACGGGACTAGCATAAGGACCGTTGTTCTGTTGTTCCTCGTTCAAGACGATGCTTGGAGTACGTGATCTTCGGGGATGAAATATTGTTGGGACTTCGCTGACTCCACCACTACCCATCCTTCAAGGCTTCTTCAACTTATTATCCATAGAATACTGTACACATACGAGAGAACAAAATTATTTGGTACTGCTAACGCACTAACAATCAACACAGTCTAATTATTCATTGATCCAATTACTGTATTGTAATAAGACTGTAGAAATGGAAAATCCCGAGGAAGAGTGATGGTTGCCTACTGCTAGGCGTTCTTGTCTTACAATTAACTAGGAGTGATAATTATTTTATTTAATTAGTATCACATATTAGATACGTCACTCTCTCTAGAGAAAATCATATTTAATCATTTCAGTTTTTTCATACAAAAGAAAGTTTAGTATTTTTCACGGGCAGACGGGTTTTTCAATTGAAACTGCGAATGGCATCGTAGATTTCTCGATAACGTGGAGTATACATAAATAATTGTTGTCAATATGAAATCTTGTGTTATACCCTGCCATATAACATTAAGAATGCTATAGGGTAAGCAAAGTAGCGAGTGTTGTCAGAACTTGTATACATACGTAGAAAATAATGTAGTATATGTTGGGCTGACTGTAACGAAATATGCCTTTTCGAACAGTTGCGTATCGCGTACGTAACAGTCGTGCGTTGTAATACGTAAAAAATCACCCCTGATGCTGCCGGTGCATTGAAGAGACAGTAGTCAGTTACTACATTTACCTCAAATAACGTGTTCAGAATTGAAAAATAAGAAACTCAAGTAGAGACTCGACGAATGGGATAAATCGGATAAATAGCCGACGGTAGCAACACCCTCACCCTCTCGCCGTGCCATTGATTGCAATTTGTAAGGCAAGGTCCGCCAACCGTTCTTGACTTTCACCCTTACTGTGCGTCGGCGCAAAATATTTTTATTCGATTCCTTCCAGGGCCTGTTTCCCCCTTTCTTTTTGCCTACCGATAGTACGTGTAAGCATCGCATGAGCTACAACGTACCGTTGCCCACACGAAAGATGTGTTGGACCAATAAAAAGAAAATATGATCGGCTCGTAAGGCTACAAAAGACAGATACCGCCGAAACCACGTTGCGCAGTGAATACTGCTGTACTATACGTGCACCGTATTTATTTACATGCAGTACTCCTAGAATACAATAATAACGCACGTACGTAAACGTATAGGTATGTATGTAGCTACATGATAAGGTAAGATTCCAGGGTTTGCGATTAGCGTATGTCTTGATATTTTTTATTATTTCAATACGTAAATAATGAAACACGTATGTTATAGTAAATTTTTACAGAAAGAAAATGATAAAGTTTATGGGTACATATGTAGTTTACACTCCTTTCAAACAGAATGTTCTCATAATAAAGTATTAATTATACAAACGAGGTTTACAAATTATGAGCTATCATTTAACAATAATTCATAGATTTCACACATTTTTATCAACTGGGTAGGAGTCTAGAAATGTTATAGAAAAAACATTACAACTGTCACGTCAATGTCTAGAAACCAAGTGATAATGAACATGAAATACAACACAGTTAGTAATTTTCGTCAAAAGATTAGCAGGAAGCTGCATTCCAAGGAAAAAATATGCCAAAGTTAAGTAAAATTTTTCAAACAAAGACAAGCCTCGTGCGAGTACTCAAAAATCTGTAATGAATTTTTACTAATTTTTAGCTTTATTACAGTTGACCATCTTGAAAATTGAGGACGTTCAAGTATTTTCGACATGCTATTATGCAAATTATAAAGAGGAATCCCCATCATCCATTTTCTTACTTTCAGAATATTTGGGGGGGGGGGGGGGGGGGGGGGGGGGAGAAAAAGTCAAGTTGTAAGCTGCCGAAGCTAACTTGTACATACATATAGGAACATTCCATTTCTTCAGTTTACACGCTACTTATCGAGATAAATAAAAATTATTCTATCATATGCCTACATGCTAATTCACTTTATATATATTTACAATAGTCTATATGCACCGAGGTGCATGTATTTTCTGACCATGGTCTTTGTTATGATACAGCCTACATGTAGTAATAGATGCATTCGGGATTTTTATTAAAAACAATTATAAAATCAATCGCCTAAAATGTAACTTAGATGTATTTTCGCATAGTTACAATAACGGTACTAAAAAGCAGGGAGTGGAGGTACTTGCCAAGTACCAGATCTCTAATTACCCACGAAATATTTGTTTAGTGAGAAAATTTTTCATTTTCTGAGCCACCTATGTGCTCGTTTAAAAATACTCAAGCTTCCATTAGGACATATTAAAAAATTCGGGCTCCCAATGTTCACACTTTAATCATTGACTATATGTATATCAAGACTCCTGACCTGGGTCCAAACCCTCTTGAGGGATTTTGGTACTTTTTGGTACTACACGTGTAGAACTAGTGGTAATTTTCATACATTCGCACCTCATGAATACCGACTCGTTGAGTGTGATAGTAATGTCAATCGAGCAAATGATTGCAGAATACTGCAATTTCCCGTGTATCTCTCACTGTCTGTTGCCCATCAAAAACTGGACAGATCTTGTAAACATTAGCAGTCTCTATATACCTGCAGTGAATGCTAAAATATTAGTATCAGGAGTTGTTGCAATATTGAGAGTGTGTGCTTTTTAGTACAGTCAAAGTACTACAATTGTTTACATTTAGGTACTTAATTACTTATGAGATTGAAGTTTGTAACGTTATCATAAGAAAATACGAACAAATAATTCATCTACTTTAACCATTGAATGTTTCAGGGACGAGAAAAAAAGTAGGCAAATTAGTGATCAAATTATAAATTGCATGCCAATTTTTTTCCCACCCTTTCACATCTCCAATGGTTACAGTTATGAAATTTGTCTCCTATATATTTGTTGCACTGAAGTTAGGAACTTCAATCTCATGATTATTCGTTATCTATAACTAGTACTTACAATTTTATACTGTAAGGTAAAATATACCTGTATCCGCAAGTGTCAATGGTTATTAAACAGTTCATATATTAACATGATTACAATAATGAATGTACAATTATGAATTACTAGACAGGTATTGTATGTTTCTTGACCAGTGCTGACAATGTACCGGTAATTGACAAGACTATATGTGGTCTCTAATAGAATAGATATAACTGAGATGCCAAAATTTGTTGACAAATGAATTTGTCACTACCTTCTTGCACAATATAGACTGAGCTGCCAACTGCAATTCCTGAATAATTAAGAAGTGTTTGAATATAAATGTCGGAATCCAGCTTAACTCGATCACCCTCTAGACATTAACGCCTTCGATTTCTGTGTTCCTTTCGGGATTATCTCATACCACGTGATAGTACCTCCCCCATTTCAATTCGAAATTTTTCGGAAGCCCGTTCCATAGTTGTAAGTTGCCCAAAGTTTTTTTAAGTCTTGAAATCCAATAATTTTCATTTGATGATATCTGGAGATGGAAAAGTTGTGTTAACAACAAGGTCTTTATTGGGTTAACACTGAATCCAAAATTTTGGAAATAAAATTTTAAGATTTGTAAATCACGTTTTAGTTGACAAGAATAGATTTGAAAAGGAAAATGCTATATTTCGACAGTTTGAACAATATTAATTTTCGTTTTTTTTTTTTTCTAATTCCTCGTTGAAAACAAAAAATTTCAAGCGCTGCCTCTGAATTGTATTTTCGATGGTTTAAAAGGTATGAATTTTAACAGAATAAAAACGTAATTATTATTCGCTGAGCATTCCAAGCGATCAGCGTTGTATGGTTTGTTGCCTATTTTTCAATCGATACAGTACAGCTTATTGACTGGCGAATGGATTCAATTATAATTCGTCAAAAATGTGGTTATACAGCGGAGAATATGGATGTTCATGTAATCATATAGTAATCATGCATACCTATGCGCATCGTTTTTCGCCGTATGGTCCCATTTTTGATGAATTGGAATTGAACCCACTTATATCACATTTTTCTTTTTCAAATCCCAAGATATCATTGAAAAAAAAAATCGAAGGGTTGAAGTCTGCAGGGTGACCGAATTGAGCTGGGTCCCCACAAGTACGAATGAATAGCTTGTAAGTTGAGCGCAACAATCTTGCAACACTAATTGAGAATGTGCTAATATTCTTTGAATAGCTTGACTTTTCTATAGTTAGTTTATATAAGGTAATTATTGATACCAAGACTTATTTAAACCATCGAATCATACTCACACACACACACACAGGCAGACTCACCCACCTACTTGCTGACACACATGTGTAACGCATGTATACCAAGCTACACTGTTGAAAAACGAGTCATATTTAAATAAAGTTTTGAACGTAAAAACTTTTAAGTAGTGCCAAAGACACTCACTTGAAATCTGCTTCAAACAGAGAAACGAGTGCCTTGACATTAACAAAAACTTCAGCTTAAAAAATCTTCATTTGATTGCTGTTCAAGCCTGAAAATCATAAATTCGAAATGTTTAGAAACGGGTTCGCGTTTTTGCAATGTTTAATTTCAAGTCTGGCGAACAACGACAGTCGATTTTCTGTCTCTAATCTTAAACACCAAGAAGCAAACAAGTTCACTTCAATCTGCAAATTACACCATCCTAAAAATAGATATTGTATTGAGTACCAAACAATTGTTACAAGAGAAGAGAAGAGACAAGATTTCAAAAACAGCTTCAATAGTTATGTGTATATTTTGGAAAATTCAGTTCATTCAAATAAAATAAAGGTACTTGCATCTTTCTATGTACTCCACTCAATGTTGCATCATTCAATATATTAGGATTAATTGCTGCTAATGCAAGCTAAATATTTTTTGAACCACTGTTTCATTTTCGTAAATTTATCCAGATATGTGTCTCAACAATTAACAAGTTCTGCTGTGATGTTTCAGATTTCACTAACAATGATGAAGTGAATAGGTAGTATTACACAGGTAACAATTGTGAACTGAAATGACTCATACAGAATTATAGGGGAGAAAATGAATCATTCTACTGAAAGAGTAGCAAACTGATTACTGGTCAAATTAGAAGATTGTTCTTCTCTTCACAGGTGCAAAATAGGTATATCCCAAACATACATTTACCCATGCTTTTGTCCACAAATCCATGGTACAATTCATTGTAGAGCATTTGGGCCAGCTGCCTCGTTTTGAGTAGCCTATACCTATTTGATTGCTATCGGTTGTAAATAATTTGTCATACTATCAATTTGCACAAGCACCACGAATTGAATAAATCTTGGACAGTATGTGACCAATGGGACACAATTACGACATTTTAATAAAAGTTTGGAACAGGCTGATGTCGAGTAGAGTTAGCAGAGTAACAATTTTTGAAAGTTGCAATGAGTTTGGCAATAAATAATATTATGATAGTGTTACAACTGTATCAAGTCATGCTATATTAATGATTGTGAAGATGTGTCCCAAATGTGTATTGTTGCCAAATATTAAATAAAAATTGACCTCATGATTACGATTGCTCCCGATTGGCACATAAAGCAATGTAGAACGGGAAGCGGTTGTTGTGCTGTGTGGCTACAGCTAATATACATACAAACTAACTACATACTAGATTCCTTGGTGGTAAGAGACTCATTGTTGTGGTCCATGCGTATCAAAGTAGATGAGTTAAGATGTAACGTTCTGCCTAGAGTAACAACTCTCTCCATAACGCACGATGCCGACAATCGAGCTTCAGCATCATGATCCCAACACTCTTCCATTGTATCACAGAGTGATAAGAGACCCTGGGGATTGTCAGACAAAAAGAAAAGTAATAATGAGTAAATAATGAAAATTAAAAAGGAAACTTGATGCAGTTGGGATACTTACCGGGTGCTTTCGCCATGTTTCTAATATGAGGGGGCGTTCCTTCTTAACAACAACGCTTTCTTGCATGTCTTCTAATGTTGGGTGAAGGCCAACTTCCTCCTCAAAAGGAAGTCTGTATTCTCCAATGGGACCCTGTTGTAAACAAGATGATAACTTAAAATTTTTTTGACAATTGCCGACAGCATTACAAGTGTGAAAACGAATGAATGGAAAAATAATTTCAAAAACTGCTTACATCTTGGACAGTACATCTCGATGCTAATTCCCACAGTACCAATCCGCAAGCATACATATCGATCCGCAGAAAAGAATCACGGGTAAAGTTAATTGCACCTTCCAGTACCTCGGGTGCCATATAACGTCTGGTACCAACCTATGGCGTATACACACTGATATAGGTACGTGTGTTTGTTTCGCGAACAATATTTTGCTGTGTTGAAGAGTTTAGTTTCGAGAATACAAGGTTGAAGTTTATAATGTTAACGGAAGACGAGAGGGCATGAAGATTTTTATTTTGCAACTTTCGTATTATCAGAAATGCAGTAAGTCCTCGACTATTAGTGAGAGAGAGCATTATACTTGCTTTGCAACTTATCCCTACAAACAAATTCTAAAAGTTCCGAACAATAATATTCAACGTTTCGTTGTGTTAGTCTAACGAACTTTGACCTTGTTTCTAAATTGTATTAATAAATAGCATAAAATTCATACTATCTCTACCTGTCCGTGCGTATCGCCGCATGGCTTCCCAGGATGAAAGATTAAAGCTAACCCAAAGTCAGCTATACAGGCACTCATGTCAGCTTTGAGGAGAACATTTTTCGATTTAAAATCACGATGTGCGACTGCTGGCTTGTATCCATCAGCTTTATTTGCTGGTATTTCCTCGTGCAGATGCATTAGGCCCCTAAATAAAGTAGATATTCATAATTAGGCCCTTCTGCTGCCAAATCAAAGATATGGCTCAAATTGTCATCAGAGTTTAAATAACTTATCATCTATTCTACCTTGCCATAGACTCTGCAATTTTGCACATTTCAGGCCATGTGACAACATTAGCCTTAAGGAAGTCACATAGCGATCCTTTCTCATGATACGCAGTTATTAGCCAAAATTCAGCTTGAAGGTTGTCCCCTCGCTTTTCAACTCCTATATAGCGTAATATGTCTTCATGATCCATATGCGCCAGTTTAAATATTTCTTGCTCCGACTGCCAAGATTGTTTATCTTGGATGGGAAAAACTTTGACAGCAACAACATCATTTTTCAGCTGTGCTTTCCACACAGCCCCAAAACGACCGCGAGCTTTGATTTCTAAGAGTTGAATTGGCCGTAGACCCAAATTTGGGGAAGGTTGTGGTAATGGCAAAGGCTCTAATGTCGGCACCTAGACATTGAAATATCAATGAGAGTATATCAAAGCCCATTATCTCGATGAATTCGCAATCCAAACAGGTATAAAAAATTTACCTCGTTGAAGTAGGTTAGTTTACGTTGTCGATAAAACCAGTATAAGCTGAGTAGGATGAATGCAAGTAATAACATCGGAATAGAGACCGATACAACAATAGTAATGTAATGCTGTTCATCGTTTACTGGAACTGGTTCACGTTCTATGAAAAATAGTTTATTGTAGTAACGAATTGCACAGAGGTGTAAAAATATTAAAATATTTTGTTTTCAAATTTTTTCTACCGTACTATTGTCTGACCTCCTTTTTCCCACCATTCCTCAAAGGTCAAGCAGTATTTTACAACATGTGTTTCACAAATTTTGAAAAATTGACTCACCTCCGTCTGGGTGATCATCATCGGTCTGTAGAGGTGATTGCGTAGGATCCCATGTATAATTTTGATTACACATGTTTCCATCGCAGCAACAAAAAAACAATTTTGTTCGTTCGTTTCTCTTTTCAATGCATTGCGCTTTGTCATAGCAATCCTTATTATCTAAGAAGCATCCCTGTTAAGTAACACGAATACGTGACATTAGTTAAGATTCTTTTGCATTTAATCAGGCAAACTCCAGACATAGGAATTTTAAACATGTAAGAACCTTTAATTTAATATTAGTCTGTCCAGTAGTACTATTTCTTTCCCAAAGTACATAGCAGTGATTACGTTTTTCAGATTCTTGGGGACTACATTCTTCTTGTTTAAAACAGTTTTTTTGCTGGTCCACACACATAGACTCATTGTAAAACTCGCAATACGTTACTCCCTTAACATCGTGGGCAAATGATGTGCCTGTAAACATAAGTAAATTGGATCAAATCTTTTTTTCTTCCAGACAAGCCCGCAGAATATTATGAAACGTACTCGTAAATATTCGCCCTACGCTTGAAAACATAAGAAAAAGTATAGACTATCAGATGTAGGCGCCAACTAGTGGAGTTCAATTGCTGCTGAAGCAAGAATCGAAAAAACAATTCCTCGCCAGCAATGTATATGTGTAGGTGGTATAGTGTTTTCATGACAAAACTCATTAATCAGAGAGTCAAACAGAAATTGCATTCTGTCATTCGAAAACATGAATTTTTCGAGCGATGGAGGGATACTGGCGTTGAATCAACAAATTTTGGGAAACACGATACACATCCCAGTGTATAATCGCCGAGTGTGTAAACGGGCAACTAGCGACTGTTACGAAAGAATTTCGATATGTGTACATATAATACTTGGAATGTACCTAGTAACCCCAGTAGGCATGGTAGTATCATCAAATACGGAGGCATTGTAATAGGATCACAGAAGCATAACAGTAATTTTGCGGCTATTAGCTGTTGAGCAATTTGTAGTAATTCACTCGGCGACACATTTCTCTCACTCAACAAGCCGCGCACAACACAGCCTCATGTCATTCACTTATCCACCGAGGACACACAAATGCTACTGGCCCAGAACTTCGTGGATTCTTGAACTCAATATCTTATTCACAATCAGATACAATGAATAAATATACGTATGCGATCGTCGATGCGTATCTGTAGTGTTGTGATAAAGTTTCTGAGAAATAGTGATGGAATATCCTCGTAGTTATTATAAAAATATACGCCAAATACACGCGAGTGACAATAGACGACCAGCACTACATGACGCCGTTAATTCCAATTACCAAGATTGGAAAGTCTGCATGACCGAGCACTGACGACTTGAGAATGTATAAAGACTACTGACCGTGTGAACTTTGCTCCGTGGGTAAGGGCTTGATAGGGGGCGCTGAGGACGGGGGGAAAATTGCAGTGTTCTGCTGTGCTGACTGGAATTAACGCTGGGAGATTTAACACAAGACGGACCGTAAGTGTAAAACAATAAAATTACACCTGGATCCACCCAAAGTTCGTAAATAGACGAGTAGATAAGGGAAGGTCTTCGCATGAGAAATTTTCCGTAGGATCTTCAGATATACCACTGGCGGTAGCCTTGCGTGTACATAAAGTATGGCGGAGGAGTGAGCAAGGGAGAGCGAGGACATATTCGTTACAGCCTGTTCTCTTGCTCTACACCTGGTTGGCTGATACGTTTCCACTCAGCCAATCAATCGCAGAGTGAGAGAGACGGAGTATCCCGAGTATATATCTCGCTTGCCCATCACTTCGGCTGCAGTTATTGCCAGCGAGGTTGGCGGCATGGGTAGCTACGTAACGTCCAGTAGTATATGCTCCACGGTTTGGGCAAACAGCTCGTTGCAGCTCGCATGGAGATCGGTGGATCAGTCCGACTTCCTGACAGTACCAGTACCAAATCCTCGTTAGAGTCGTAGTGTCAGACAGTAATTCATTCTTGGTTTGCGAGGTTATGAGATCCTTTAGTGGTATAAGAAGGACGTTGACATACGTAGTTTATCAAATCGGGCCCTCGTTCGACACTCCGTGTATTCGATGACAAATTGCTCGTTACATTGTTTAAGCGTTTATTCTGTTGTACTATAATACGCGTAGTTTCTTAATAATTGCATTTACCCGGTTGCCTTTTTTACCCCTCGAATGGTCATCAGCAATGGAAACTGTCAATTTTGATACAAAACCAGGAGTAATCGTTCTGGGAGGTAATCACTTATCATTCATATGCTATGTTGGGACAGAAGAAGCTGAATAAAGAAACTCAGCACAGTCAACCTTCTCGCCATTCATAATCTTATCAACTTTGTGTAGGATGTGGTTTTATCGGACGGAACCTTGTGGAATATTTATTGGATAATGAGCTGGTATCATATGTCCGAGTAATCGACAAGGTACCACCTCAAACAGCATGGCTTAACAAGAAACATCAAAGAATATTTGAGCATCCTTTGCTTGAATTTAGAAGCGCTAACCTTATTAACTCAGGTATATCGCTTGCTGTACTTCTATACACTTTGCTATTCTTTATAGAAACAATCCTGCCTTTTATATTTACAATTAATCAATTTAGGTACAAAGCATGAATTTATTTCCATTTGTATTCAGTTGGTATCGATCCAATATTTTACTTAGGACTGATCTTTCATGTTTATTCACACATACAAAACAAATTGTAGTCCTAATGAACTTAATTGCAAAGTCTTGCTAATTTTGGTTTTCTCTATGTTTGTGGCTATATTTTAAGACACAAGTATGAAGTAAACAATGTTGTTGAAATTATTTTGATCCAATGGACATGATTTTTTATTTTTTATTTGTATAAACCATTTAGCCTCTTGTGACAATGCTTTTGCTGGTGAGCAAACGATAGACATTGTATTTAATTGTGCTGGGGAAACAAAGTATGGGCAAACAGACCCTGTTTACAAGGAAGGAATTCATAAACTCAGTATGAATTGTGCCCAGAAAGCAGCTAAACTTGGGGTACAACGATACGTAGAGATCTCAAGTGGACATTTGAGTTCATCCGAAAAGGTACTTGTGATTTTGATTCCCTTAAAAAAATGATTGTAATAAATAAACTATTTTCGCTCATGCCAGATGTTTAACAATGGATTACGTCATCTCATTGTACACAATACAAGCACAAGCATCTGATAAGACAAGCTTAGTTGTTTACCGAATCCAAACTGTCCTCTTATTAACTGAAAAGAAACATTTTCAGGTACCGCACAAAGAGGATGATGAAGTTGATCCGTGGACATTCATAGCGAAATATAAAGTTCAAGTCGAAAATGATCTAAGAAATATACCTGGATTGAAGTTTACTATTATTAGACCAGCGATCATTTATGGCCCTGGAGACAGGAACAGTTTAGGTAAGATAATGAGGATATGCTGTAGATCCTTGCTGTGACCATGCTTCTTCACCTTTAAATTACGCTGAAATCAATCGTCATCACTTCTTAGCGTAACCTATAATTATATATTTCATTTACATTATGTATATATCATAATTGAGGAATGAATTTATGTTCCGCAGCACCTCGCCTCGTTGTGGGAGCAGTTTATAAACATTTAGGTGAAATGATGAAGTTGCTCTGGGGCCCAAACCTTCGGATGAATACTGTACATGTGCGAGATGTGGTGAGAGCTATGTGGCATGTTACACGTCATCCCAATACCATTGGCCAGATTTACAACGTTGTGGACGAGTCTGATTCCACTCAAGGCTCCATAAGCGCACTTGTGTCGGAATTATTTAATATTAATCACGACTATTGGGGCGCAGCCCTGTCAACATTAGCCAAGGTATGATCAAAGTATTTACTTCCAAGAAGGCTTTATCATACTTATTAGTCGAAGATTAAAATTGGTGACTAATGCTGTAAATCTTCATACAGGTTGATATGACCACAATCGTAGAAGAAGTTAACGATAAACATATGAGCCCATGGGCTGAAGCATGCAGCAAAGATGGAGTGGAAAATAGTCCACTATCTCCATATATTGACAGAGAGCTACTTTACAATAAAAATTTGTATTTACAGCCTGGAAAGTTGTCACTTACAACTAACTTCACTTACCTCTACCCAAAGCTGACAAAGGAGTCTCTAAAAGAGGTTTGACCTGGGACTTTTAACTGTAACTTGATTGGAAATTGCTGATCTCTACCACATGTCGTATAAACTGTTCTTTGTTTTCTTACAGGTTGTTGATGATTACGTAGAGATGAAAATATTTCCACATTCCCTAGTTCTGTGATGAATTCTTCTATAAGCTGCTTGAACAACGTGTAGAATGAAAATAGATGCATGATTCTACAAGCCAAAGCATTTCACACTGTGCCTAATGTGAAGAATATATTAAAACGTAGTGAGATAAATACGCAAAGCATTAATTAAACTTGTCGACTTTCTGAAAGTATAATAATTACAACGGATCGAATTAACTAAGCCTACAGCCACGCTGTGATAACGAAAATAAGTAATGTACTTAATTTTACTCTAGCCTGCAAGTTACGAGTGAGTCTGTCGATTATTTTTGCTTCTGCCCTCTAAGGATATGTACACACACGTACAACTGAATTTCGCGACCTAAACTCTCGAAATTTATGAGGTGTTTTTCGAATTATGGATGCATAAATCATTTCACAGATAAAAAGTACTAAGCATGAAATGACGCTGGAGAGCTTCACACTCTGCTGAAATTGCTGAAAAATTATTATCAAGATACCTGATAGGTAAATTTAAAAATTAGCGCAACATCATCATGGTCGCTGTTATGAGGCTTATAATTCCGTTTCGGCTTAACAATGATCTGCGATAGGTAGTTGCCAAACGATATTTCACGACAGCAAGAGTAAGTGAAATATGTTTGCACCATCAAATATAGCGTGATAATCGTAGTGTAGCCTGTGAAATTCACTGGTACAAACATGTGCACATGCCTGTGGAATTATTACAAAAATTATAAAATGATAAAGACGAATCGTTGATAGACTCTTAACGCAATTTCTGAAGTATTTATGCAGGGTACTAGTCAATGTGAATAATATCGTAATTGGAAGATTTTTGATAATCTCGATGAGCAAAATGATACTCGAGTTTGAAATCACCACGTTTATTAGTACCGAACTAAAAAAAATTATGTTACAAATCTACAAATTAGACGCATGTTATCACTGTTCATTAATTCAAAACGAATGAGTAACATGAAATAGTTTGTAAAGTAAACTTCGCCTTTTTGATGCCATTTTTCAATGTGCCTAATTATTTTGTACGCGTTTATTAGAAATATAGATGCGAATAAACGGTGCCAAAGTTCTGATATTATCTACTATATGTTTAAATTCGATAGTTGATATAAGCTGTGACAAAGCACAACGAAAGAGATTTATATCAACTCTGAATCCGTAATAGAAAAATCAAAAATGGAACTACTGGATCGAGGAGATGCAGGGAAAGCAGTAGCTGTTGTTATTTTTGATAACACTTCTGTTTCTCGATGGCTTTCTTCTTTTCAAAACGATCATTGAATCAAACGTTTCGCGCGGATGTTTGGTATAGTAGTGGCCTAGAAATTCGTTGATTAGTATTATCACAAAGTGAATTAAATAGCGCAATTATCGTGTTTTGGCTCCACTAGATTGCTCAGAGATCTTAATATAGTAGACTAGTAGAGTCATACAAGTTACTTCTTGCAGGAATGAGCTATTTTACTATTGACAGCGGAAGTTGCACATTTAGTAGATCGTATAGGTTTATCAATTATACCATAAACAATAACCACTGTGCAAATGCATTTACTTATAGCCTAAACTAATTAAGCTAACTAAATTAAGCTATAGTAAAATACATTTTGAGATACACTATTAAGCGATGAGTATTCTGCTGTATCAAATCAATGTATACAGGTCCATTTCAATAAAAATCGATAATTATGTCAAATAGCATTCATCATGTTTCCAAACCGTGTATTAAATAAAAAGAACGTCTACAACAAATAGATACTAGAAGCTCAAAAAATAGAAAATCTTAAAATAATTATATAACCATATTGCGTTGCCTTAATTTTATTCGATCATCATTACAACAATATGCTGTATACAGAGAGGTCAACAATATTATTAAATATCTCTTGTATCGTATGGAATTTAAATACTAAACAGTAGGATTGTAATTAGACGTTATTAATTATATTCAATATATTAAAATATATACTTTTAATATTTTCCATAGTAATCATAATAACGTATGTGTATATACAATCAGGTTAAGTATTTACAAAGTAACTGCACCTTCAACTAACATACTTCTAAAACGGAATCAACTACCTTAAAGTGAAAATAATATTTATTGAATAAAATAAATTATAAACATTCATGTAATAATAGATAATCAATGTGATTAATTATAGTAACAATAATTAAAATTATTTGTATTCATATGAATAAAAAAAAATTAGCAATAGTTTATTATATTTAATCAATATTTTAAAAAGTGTTCCTGTGAGGTATTTAAAACAGTTTAAATATAAAGAACAGTAAGGAGTAGGTACGATAGTTAAGTTAAAATTAAGTTACGATAATCACCATAGAGAGCAACCTCTATGGAGTTTTATTCATTTCAATGGGGTTGCTGCAAAAGACGTTAAAAGTGCCTATAACTTGGGTATTTTAATAGATTTATCAATCTTTTTCTAAATGATAGATTTCCTAAATGTAACATATTTGTTTGAAAATAATTTAGCTCAGTTCTGTAGTTTTGTCAAGATTCTGAACTTCATATGTGGCAGCAACCCCATTTCCGATTGAACAAGATATCTCAAGATTACTACATCCATCGGAGAATATTATAAGATTCTTTGAATCGTTTTCAAGTGTGAGTATAACGAAAATCATTAATGTTGTTTGTAAACGTTTACAGATGCAGGGAATGACACTATTCCAAGAAATAACACGAAAAATGCTCATTTTTGGATTATGGAAAGCTTACATGGTATTTTATATAGGATTTTCATTCACTTGAGGAGTTGTAACAATCATATTGGGGCCTATGTGATATCCTAGGTGATAACTGGTTATCGACCTTTGTAGCGGAATAAATTTATAACATCAAAATTTGGTAGGCGTAAAATGTCTATCCACACATAATAACCAACTATTGCCCACTTTCCAATTAGGAAAAATACAAATTCTCCTCAGGGTGTATTGATTAAAAATAAGTGGTGAAATGTAAGACATAATAAAAATGTTCTCCGTCCAGTACATCCAATATGGCCTAAAACTAATTCTCATCATAAAATCACAAGATGCCAAATTTATCGACCTATGGACATATAATAAAAATTATGTATCGCTGTTAAAAGTGCGCTGGCTGAAAGTATGTATATAAAGGCCGACAAACCTTATAGAATTAGTTTGTACAGTTATTGATAGAAAAGTTGAGGGACACAGGGGAATTGAGTGTTTCTGTAATTAACAATTCGATTCAGGTTGTGATTCTATTAAACTAGATGGTAACTGCAGGAAACTACAATCATCTCTGAACCTATGTGAGTTGAATACTGTGCCACACACATTGGTGTTTTTATATATCTTCAGCCAGCAATGTATGCGATTACTGTGGCGAAAAAGTAACGATTGGCAGTTCTGGTAAACCTTACATAGTTGTGTGTAATTTCGGTGTTTTATTATAGGCTGCAAAAATATTTTACAAGAACCGCACATAATATTACACATATTAATACTCAATTACAACAACTTAGTAGTTCAATTGAATGTCATATGGAGTTATAGATGCGGAGTTCACGAAGATGAATTTAAAGATGCACGACGTAATCTGTGACTAGGTTCTCTGACTAATGTGCAAATTTATTGTTTAATTTTGTACTTTGCATGTTTGAAGAAATGATGTAAGGAATTTATTAGTCTGATTAAAAGGTCGTAGATTATGATAATATTGTGAAAAATTAAATGTTCCAAGGAGTTGTGGGCCCTAAAACATATTGGTAACAAATACAACTCGACCAAATTGGTTCATTATACTTTCTATAAACAAAATAATGGTAGTATCAATACGTAAAGAAATAACAATCATGAGTAAACACACTAGATTCAAAAAACTATGCAACACATTGAACAAGGTATGGTTGAAAAACTTTAGGTGCTCTGAGTGTATCATATAATATAGAATAGCAGAATACACAGATGTCAACTTTCAATATAGAATTTTGACATTACTAGTATTGAAATAGTCAAAACCAATTTTTTCAATACCACTGTATCAAGACTAATATCCAATTAGCGTACAATAAAACAGTGGAGTCCCTCGAAAATTTCAAATAGCTTTTAAACAGCTGCCAAACATTTATCTGGAATGCCTTTGCACTCAGTAATCGAATTGTGCATTGATTTCATCAGCATCATGGCAAAAAATTTTCATACGGTCTTGTACAAGAGAGAAGTACCATCGTTTTTCTGATTGGTAATTAGATTTATACGATATCAGATTTCGTGCATACCTATTTATCGCGTTGACCGAAGTTTTATAAAGACTGCCGGGTTTGTTATTTTTCGTGATGGAGTAGTGTGTTACGAGTAGGTACAGAGGGCAATTCTACTACGCTGCAACTTACTGACTCGTCGTGTAGAATCCCAATGTAAAATTAAATCAACATGGCAAAGTACCCGAAATTACCCCTGGCCCTTCAACTCCTCTCATCCGTTCGTTAAAGTTCATAGGACTAGCAGTATTTATATATCTTCAGTCAATGCCTACTAGTAAAAATTATCGCATAGTTCATGTTGGTGATGAGCTAAAATATTATTGAATGTATAAAGAAATAAATAGCAGTTAATAGAGGAACAGCAATAACATCGACATGCCTACGTCTCACTCATTCTAAACGATACAACTTAGTCTATCAGGTACTGTGTTGGGTTTTTCTGTCATGGTAACGTACACCATTCTGTATGAGTGCTGTGTTGACTGTATGTTTTGTATTACCAATAAATTCTGTCTTAAATTATGTGAGATTAATATTGGAAAATGATCATCAAATGACTCAATAGCTCGTTTTGTTTAGAAAACTAACAAAAAGAGTATCAAACTGTCGGTATAACCATATTGAATAGAATACAATTAAGAATGTTTAGTATAAAATGTAAATGATTGTATACACTTGAGTAGAAGTGCTGTAAAAATTCAGCATTTGCTACCTATCCTCTTATACTATTATCTGTTATGTTTGCTCTATGAAAATATCCACAAGCTAATGCTTACAGGTAAAGAAATATGTAAATTGGTGAAGTTACATTAAATTAATGAAATTCCGAGTACTAGGCAACGATTTATGATCCTATTTTGATTCTGTTTAATTAGATTTTTAACCATGTCCAAACGAATTCTATCAAAAACTTTACTGAAAATATAACACCAATTATGTCGTTAAATTTGTGAATTCGTTTGATATTCTATAGAGTTATTCAGAAGCAGCTGCCATATAAAATTCAGAAACTTTCACCACGTGAAGCGAATCAATAATACATTATACACTTCAATCGAACTCTTAATAATGTACTACAAATTATACCCCAGAGAAGCGGTTCAGAAAGAACTGTCACCAGCGAGACTAAATTCGCCGAAATGTCTTCAAGAAGACTGAACGTTTATAACAAACTTTATTCCGTAGCATCATTTTATCGATACCTCTAGTATGGAAAGACATTCATACTCAGCAGTCTCGATTTCCTCGGAAATTCTGGACACATACATCACTCGGCACTGGAGGTTACATGATAACATTTCGTCCTCTCACCGTGAACACATTTCTGAACACATCTCTGATATATAAATACAGCTAAATTGACAATTTATTTTTTGAGTACGATACAAATAATATTCAAGCCTGATAATATTGATCCCGAAAGAAGAATAAAGCAATGGTCTAAATTAAAAAATTTCCCAATTGATTTCTATGCTAGCTGTTCCTGCACATCATTGTAAATTAATATATCAGTATGTAAAAACAATTATTAGTTTGATACGTGAACTGCGCAACAACACAATTATGAAAGTTGTTCACTACACAGCAAAAACTTGATGTGAGAATATTGTGTGACTTATGAAAAAAAAGTCACAGGATTTAAACGAAATTTAAAACTGATATAATAGCTACTATTTAAATAGTAAATTTAATATTTATTACTTCTTGCAGTTAAACCTGTAATTATTCTCTCAAAATGACACGTAAGAAATGAGGAAATAAAGTTTCCAAGTGGAAATCATCAGCCATCCTCCACGTGAGTGAGGATTCGAAGCCGACACTTCAGTCTGTAAGCTTTTTGAATTGGTTACAAATATTTAGAAAATTTGTTTCAAATGTGTCTGAAACTCCTTCAATAAGTTCAGTCTTGTCGGATACTACAGTCTTTCTCGAGAGTCAAGAAATATCTCTGTCACCTTTAAATTAGTATCGAAATAAAAACTAAGGGTAACAGTTTACTTAAGAATGCTAATGGAATGCCTGCACAATTAGGTAGTATTGTCGTGATTGTTGTGTTGTTACCGAATAAGTAGTAACATCATACACATTTTTATTATGTGTTTTTCTGCATTTGAGAGAATTCCGAAAACTAAATGTCAGTGTAAACAGTTCCTTTGTCAAATATATCTGTATCATATAAAAAACAAGGACAAAAGATCTAATAGAAGTGTTAATATTTACATACATTATTAAATAACGAAATCTAATATATACTAATATTATCAACATTTCATTGTCAAAAAGATTCGCGTTTTCAAATTATTGTTTCTGAACAATCAATCGCATCATAATAATTTATTAAATATGAGCAAATACCATGTGGTAGAAATCATTTTCCATGATCAATATCAGAAAGTATGTGTAACTGTATGTGTAGCTGGGCCAATTTTGATGTGTCATTTCATTTTAGTAACTGGTCAGTGACACACTTATAATACATCGAATAATATTTACATAGCCAGTACTATAGTAACTCAGGCACCTATGCAATTCGATAATATATATATATTTTTATATATATATATATATATTAATGGTACAATACTAAATCGTTCTTTTCTTAGCTTACTAAACAACTTCACATTATCCCTCATTCAATAGTATCAAAGATCATCTCTTCAGAGCATACAGCCTGCATACTCACATTTATTATATTAGTTTGACGCCAGCTCAGAGGCGATTTAGAGTAACATGAGCATTCTCATTATTACGATTTGATTATTATTCCACTGACACGGAATACATCATTCGTTAAATCTGAAGGTGTTCTCACCCATTGGGAGCAACGACGGGAACTGACGTTGATGGCACTTGCTGGAGAGACAACAAGTTTTCCAAACATTCAAAATTATTGTTTAAGCTGCTACAGCTGCTTGCCACTGTAGAATTTAACATCGTCATCCTCGTGCCATCTGAATCCTGCCGAGGCTGTTGATTCGAGCTGGTGCTGTCTTTTCGATCAAACTGTAAAATTGAAATTATCTGTTTTATTTATAATTGTTCAAGTTGATGTTGGAGTTGTTATAATCACTTTTTATAATTTTAAAAATTGTCTTCCATCAATTTGGTAAAATCCACATCAATAGTAACGTAATGCAATACCTGAGGATTTGAGGTAATGTCCAGATCTTTACTGTCATCATTTATGTTCCAAGGTGTCAGAAGGGAATCTTTCATGCAACATTCAACAATGCCGTTAGAACAACCCCCCTGGAACAATTAAGTAAAGAACTGCTAGAAAATATTCAAATATGCAACTAAACTATGTCACAAGTGATATTAGACTTCTTGGAGTATTGGAAATAATATTTTGTACCTTAGTATCTATATGAGAATTTGCGGATTTAGATGAGGCTGGACACAGGGTGGTTAGTTCAATTTCATTTATGGTCGACGCTGCACGTGCATGTTGGTTGCCGCCAATTGAATTTCTCTCTGCACAGCGGCCATTTCCATTGCGTAATATACCACGATCTTTTAACGATTGTAAACTTTCCTGGGGTGATTGTGTATTTTCCCACTTTTTTCGAAAATATATACTGCTCAGGCAAATAACAATGAAACAGGTGCTTATGCTTACACCAACAATGATTCCTAGGGAAATAGGTCATCAAAGAATCGTTATTGAATTGAATTTTACGTCTTGACTTTGTTGTAGCTTTCCGACTTACCAAAACTTTGATCTGTTCCTAGAGTGGAAGACGGGCTGTCCCCATGTAAAGGATCGGTAGAATTCTTTGGAACATCACCTGTGTGGAAAATGATTCTGTCCGAAGTTTTTCCATATCCAGCATCGGTAGCAGCTCGTACTTCTAGAAAGTATCGTGTACTTGGAATAAGACGTAGCAATTTTGCAGTTTTATTTGTTCCAGGTACAGTTATATTTGCCCAATGTTTCACGGGTGTAGTGAAAGGATCAGTTGTGTAGAAAATAGTGTAGTTGCGTATCTCTCCATTTGTTTTACTTGGCTGTTTCCACGAAATGCCAACCTCAGTAATGTTGGATAGAAACCATTTTATCTCCCTAACGTTACCTGGAACTTTTTTTGAAAACCATAGTCTTGATTACTGAAAACAACTTATGCAAAAAAAATTTACAATAACACCTGAATAATCCCAAACCAGATCCTAGGCAATATCTTTACTAAGAAAATGTCATTTTCATGGATACGCGTTAATTTTTTTTACAACTTACTATCTTGCTTTGTCCGACACTCCATATCTTTGCTGTACGAGCCACCTTGTTCGCTTGTTTTATACAGGACTCTGACTTTGAATTGATATACTGTAAACGGTTTTAGATGATGCACTGTCACCGTCATGTTTGTTCTGCAACATGATTTCAAAACAAAGTAAGTTATGATTTTCGCGCTTCAAGTTTGGATAAAGTTGTTTTTTTGCTACTGAACTTACGTGTTGAAACACTGCAATGGTTCTGGAATTGTGGGGTGGAAAGTGTTGTAACACACTTCGTAACAATGCTCCGGGTGAGAAGGGGCAGCAGACCACGTTACGTTAATAGCAGTGGATGAAATAGGAACCCCTTCCAGATTAGTCAGAGTATGATCTGGACATAGAATAAATAACATTCTTTGCAAAGAACTTTCACACGCCATAAATATTCATTCGATTCTGCGATATGTGTATCATTTACCTTCGCTGAGTCTCTTTGAATCCAAATACATTTGAAAACATTCCAATAATTTCCCAGAACTGATCATACACAATCCTATGTCATACGATGCGTCAGCTTCTGTAAAGATTAGGCAAAATATTTTCAAACAAAAATATTCAGAAAATCATTACAACCACTGTTTGTGCTCATTTTATGATAACGACATGTTAGTATTTACCAAGCTCTGTAAGTATGTACTCTGTACAATTCTTAGGCAGATAAGTAGTCGTCAGCTTCTTTCCGACAACATTCTGGTAGTACAACTGCCACAAATCAAAGTCATCTTCCCACCCTGATGTTTCTTCATTCATATTCCAATTTAGCTATTGATTACAATTACAAATTAATTACCCATACAGTATTTTGTATTACCGTAATGAAGAATCAGACAATAGATTCGTTTTATAAATTGAATCACTGATTTTTTTTAATTGCATAGCTTTGTTATGAGTTAATTGAACGGACATCAATACAAGAGATTGTCGAACTTCGAACCTTGACAGTTGATGCGTTGATGTTTGCCACATTGAGATTCAATAGACCTGTCCGCGGGACTTCGTTGGAGTTAGTTGAGGGCATCAAAGCAGTGGTCCAGCCTAGTTGCGAATCACTAACATTGGGCCAGCCTCGATCTGTTCGAGCTAAAACTCGAATCTCATAAGATGCGCCAGGAACCAAATCTGTTTTGAACGTTAATTATAATGTATTGAGTGAAAAATTACACTTTGAAATTATCGAGTTCACATGACTGGAACAAAGTAGTCTATAACTGGGAGACTATATTTACACACCAGTGAGAGTATATTGGTTAACAGCCGATGGGAGATGGAGAACTCTGGACGAGGGATGATGTTGAAGCCTCCATTGTAATTTATATTCCAGTATAAACCCTCGTGCCTCTGTCTTATTTAGCGGTGCCCATGATACTTCAAGTTTGGTAGGGCTAATCACCTTGACTTTTGTCGTTGGAGCAGCTATTGGAACTAAATGATAAATAAATTGTCAAGAATATCAATGGGCAAGTATTTCTTTACGAATGAAAATCATCACTACCAAATTTATTCGACAAATTTAGCCTTGCATCATTTGTTGCCATACCACTTGCAGCAGTTGCACAATTAACAGAAGCTGATTGTTCACTAGATCCATATGTGTTCCATGTCCGGACGTACATTGTATAATTAGTAAATGGCACCAGCGATTTAACTTCAACGAATGTTGAATTTGGTTCGGGTAAGGCAATGTCTTCTTGGCTGCCTGGTTCTAGAGTAACAGAACGATGAGATAATTTGAAAAATTTTCTTATCTGTGCCATATACTGAAATTCACCAAAATTGATTTAGTGTAATGCATACCTGCAAGAGCATAGTGAACGGTGAAATATGAGTCAACATTAGGGAATGGCATTGTTTGTGGTATTTTCCAAGATAGATGAATTATATCTGGTGACAAGGCGTGACAATTTAAAGATGTAGGAATAGGGGGGCGTTGCGGTGACTTGGTGACCTGGAGCCTACCAGCCGCCCAAATTTCTCCAGCAACATTCACCGCGACACACTGGTAAATGCCAGCATCGGACGGAACTGTGGACGAGATTACTAGTCCCACTTTATTATTGTCACTCACGAATGTTTTTTCCCGAGCTGTAATATTATATTTAATTATATACAAAAATGCGAAATACCATCAAAATTTATTGAGCAATAAATACTGCTCATTGATTAGGTATGAATTTTATTTAATCAAATGAAATTTGTGAATAAATATTTGTCAGGAGGTAATTTACGGTTCATAGTGATATTGACAGAATCCTTAAGCCAGTAAATTTGAGGCGTAGGACGTCCTTCGGCTTGACATTCGAACCGGACTGTTCTTCCACTAGGCTGTACTTGATTGGTAGGTTTCTTTACAAAAGTTGGTGGTATTAGGACGTCTATTGTAATATTCTGCGGAAGAAAAATGTTACCAATATTAATAAGAACAGTTTTTGAAAGACGAGGTCCTGACAATGGTCTTTTGTACTACTAATGATTGAAACTGATGGTTTTATAGTCAACTTGTTATACGCGGAGTAAGAGTAAAAACAAAGTGTCCACTTGGACAAGAAAGTTCAACCATGTAGAAACAGATCATTTCTGGACTGGATCATTTAGCAATGTTTATTTCCTTGAATTCGTTCTTACTCGGAATGTTCAAATATGACAATCCGTAGAATGCTTAGAATATTTCTGAATTTACAAAAAGAAGGACGATATTGGTAGGGAGAGGGGGGGGGGGGGGGGGGACAATTGATTAGTATTCAAAAACAAATAAAGAAATAAAATGTTCAGAAGGATCAACAAATAGTATTTTGTTGGAAAATATGTATTTCCAAATATTAGCTGTGCACTTTTACTACAAAGCTACAATAGAACTTTCTTCTCTAAATATTTTAAAAAGGTGTAATACAAAAACATAGCAGTGGTGTTTGGAAAAGCTGAAACAATTTCCATGACCAACCATCATAAAGAACCCCATCTTTCTAAATTTTTCCCAGTTTCACTAATTTATAAAATTTGCAACAACCAGCATTGGATGTGGCGAAGAAGTTGCCACATTTACTGGATTTAACGAGTCTTTCAACTAAATGGCCAAACGTGTGTACCTGAGTCTGGAGGGTCACGTTGGAGTTTTTTACAGAACAATCATAAATGCCTGCATCCGCTATGGTAAGCTCTTCTAACATTAACGCTGCTACACTGCCTGTGGAATTTAGGAGCACACGCGGCTCTTTGGAACCGGCACCATCTGAAAATAATTTACGTCATGTTCAGTATCTGAGCATCAAACTAGCTAGTAATTGTGGTTCATCTGCTTACCTGGGAACTGAGAAACAAATGTCCAAGTTACAAGAGTTGGAAAACCCGATGCGGCGCAGACTAGCATCAGATCAGACCCAGCAATAAGCTGATAACTATTTGAAATTTGTGGAAAAAGGATAACAGGTAAATCTGATCTTTTTTCTTGAATTTTGGGAATAACGTGCAGTTGCGCTTCTTTGCTTTTTCTAGTCTTCTTTAAAAACTTGTTATTTACTACACATCTGAAATTGAGATTCAAGGAATAAGAAGGGTGCTCATTACGTTACTCGAATAACATTGAAGACGTGATTAAAGTACGATATATAATAGTGATTTTTACCTGTATGAACCAGCATCAGATAGATTCGTTGCACTTATATATAGAACACCTGGTGATACCAAGAAATATCTGAAAAATATTTCCTTCATAACTATTATCTTCTATTCATAGCACTATTGTGGGTTAAATTATGAAGATTTCGGAACAGTTTATTATACATTTCTTAATTAATGGAATTATAATTTACGGGAAAAAACTCTATTTCTGTATGACAGTTTCCTAACATTTTATAAAAACCATTGGATTGTACACATATTACTATTTAATAGTACATATTTGTAAAATAGAAATTCACCAAAGCCAGCTTCACATACCAAAGATATTAATAATAATGGAACGCATGTAAAGGGTTGGTCTTTGTAAAAAGTCAATTCTAACTGCTTGTGAGTCAGCTCACACTCGAGTGATCTACTAAAAATAGTGTAACTATGGGTTGCTATGGCTTGCAACATATTCTTACTTTTTTCCACGAACATAGGGTAAAAACTGTCCATTATGCTGCCAAGTAATGTTTGGTGGAAATGGAATGCTACTGATGTAACAAGAAAATCTGGCTACTTCCCCCTCATGTACGATCAAATCTTGTGGCGATTCGTCAAATTCTCGAGATAAGTCTGAAATCAATATGTGCTGAATGATTAACATAGATAGGGATTACCTGAGAAATTTACTAGTAAAATATATACTTCATAGTTGATGTATTTGTTTAGTATGATAAATAGCTTTAAAAGCTATTATATAAAATTCTCACCAGCAATCTGTAAAAATGCAGGGGAAGACCTTAGTGAGCCTACAGCATTTTTAGTCACACAACGGTAAGACTCCAATCCTTGAATTTTATCACTTGGACTATTGCGGCTTTCTTGTTCTTTACTCTTTCTTGTCATCTATAAAACATAAGTCTGAGAAATTGCACTTCAGTTGCAATATTCTTGGCGAGGGTAAAGAAGTGTAGTGCCATTTGTCGCAGGTGGCAGGATTTTTGTTGGGAGCTAAACAATGACTTGTATAGATTCATGTAACCGGACGAGGGATATATAGGTTCCCAACAGCAAAAAGTTTCAGAACATTATTAAAGAGGAAGAAAAAGTACTAAAGATACCATGTGCTAAATGTTCAAATATAATTTAAGGCACCGTTCAGCTGTTATAAATGGAATAAGTATGTTTCTCGTTACTTTTCAACATGATAAGAGGAAGCAAAACAGTTGGCTGTGAGAATTTCACATACATGAATAGTAAACTGCAGTTAACTAGTTAAGACAGCTGGTGAAAGATGTATGTACTGACACTTACATGGATTCTGACCCCTTCGATATCCCTAGTGATTTTGCAACCCACGGTTCCAAATGAGCACCGTTGGTCGTAAGTTTACTAGGGATACAGACGGGGTCAGAATCAATGTAAGTGTCCATACAAATGTGTGAAGACAAATTTTACCCCTCCCCCATTTTGGTAAGTCAGAAATAAGGTAGGTGGTGCCGGCGTTCTATAATCTAGTAATCAACGTGTATCGTAACTGCGTCTGCTAAAGTTGCTAAGGTTGAATGCATCTCCCGAGAAATGCCATACATACCGCGAATAGAAATCAGAGGCAATATATGAATATTACATTGTGAAAGTTAGACATGTTTCATTTCGATGGTGTACCTTCAGGAAGTGTAGAGAACCATTACGCAGTTTGCATCGTACCAGGCCGCACGGAGGCGCTGCCACTCCATTCCGTAACCAGGATACATTTTGGTTATTTCCTATGGAACAATTGAGAATCGCTCCTCTTCGGCCAACCACAATATTGCCATTGGGCTCTTCCTCCAGTCTAACACCTAGCCCCCCGTTTCGCTCCAGTTCTAAGATTTCGGGTTTTGACAAGTTTAATCCTCCGTGACTTATGTTCACTCCTTTTACACCTGTAAAGAAAATAAAAATTTGCATAAATTTCAAACTTTGAGGTCGATCAGGTTCAACAAAAGAAAGTTTCGAACATCATTAATTCTTTGTTGTGCCTATTCACACTACAGAGCGAACCAACACGTAACATTTTAAATAAGCCAAGTGTTTATGTGTCACAAATCGTTTCGTAAAAATAAGAGTGTCCGGACATGTTTTCAAGCCACGCCAATTTCTACGTGAATAGAATTATTCAGAAACACAATCTTTGAGAGTGACAGACATCAGATCATTTACTGAACATGTAGCAAAGAAACAACAGAGGCTGAGCTTAATCTAACCATTATCACTCGACTTAAGTCTGCCTCAAGTAGCGATTCGGTCGATCCAAATTTTATGGAAAAAAAAAAAAAAAAAAATTGGGATATTTCAATATTTGGTGCATTTGGAGTGTTTGAAAGGTGCCGTGAATGTCCACTCTGTAATGCGGAAAAAGTCATCGATAAGTCTTAAGAACGTGTATGCAAGTTATTACAGTTTCTCAATTTTTACTTTAAGATTAAGTTTGGGAAAAGGGATGTAAATTTGAGATGAACCGTGAAGATATTGCAAATTATGGATGCCCGTGGTAGAAGCTAAAGAGGCTAACCAATGGAATAGGATAAAGGCATGTCAAGCAGATGATTGAAAAGTGCTGATGGTAATTTAAAATTCATAATTGATGCAGGTTCGAGGCGCACGATGTGCAGCACACGTACCTTGCTAATCGTAAGTTCTCTGGTGTTAAACCAGGATGAATATCGATCTTACGAGATGCACGGAAGCTACGTGATAGGCGGTGTGCATGCAGAACAGACGGAAATCGCACGCGTGCTCGTTTAGCACATACAGTGTATACAAGCACCTAGTAAGAACATAAACAAACGATGATAAAACGGACGCACCTTCAAAGCAGGCGGTTCTTAAAGCTTCTGTAAGTAAGATGCTGAGCAAAAATACTCGCGCCGCCATATATCAACACTCATTTGTACCGGTTTCACTGACAAATTCTAGCCGAAATACGCTGTATAAAGACAAAGCTCCTCCGTCGTTGATACATCTCTTCTTTGCCGCATCTTCGACATCATCCACGGAATATCCACAATTACCGTGGCTTCACAATGTTCAGTTCCGTTTACCGCAAGCCGAACCCCATAACCCTCTCTACGTCTTCATTTTTACTTTATTACGAATAATCACTGCACTGTGAACGGCATTTCGGGTTTCAAACTTGGTAAGAAAACTATTGTAAAAAAATCTAGACACACTTTATTGCAAAAGAGAAGGAGAAATTTTATTCCCTCAACACGCAAAGTGCGCATCTTTCCCGTGTCTCTTCTCTCGCCCCATCGCGCAGTGCTTCTTTTCTCTCTTTTCCTCTCTTTCTCGCTCTCACTCTCCCTCTCTTTCTCATTCCCTCTCTCTTTCTCTATATCTATCTATTCGCAGCCAGATCGAAAGGTAAAGTAGCCGGCAAAGCCGTCCGATCGTCGCTGTTTCACCGACTGATCCTGCACATGTGGTAAATAGGTATTCAATTTTTAACACGGCTGAATATCTTGGCAAACTCGTTGGCAAACGGTCAACGGCATTAGTACTACATTGTGGTCGTTAGCAGGTCGTTAGGTTACTTTCCCCGTATACAAATATACACCACAGTATTTATGTCGTGATTGGTCGTGATGGAGAGGAGGATTAAACAAAGTTTGTGTTTTAAATCCTATCCTACAAGTTTTCGTTGATGAGATCGTGTGTAACAATGGCACAACAAGAAATCGATACAGATTATGATAAGATGCAAAGCTTCAACGACAAGAATATCGACTTAGAAAACTACAGAAAATTAGTTAAATCATATTTAGACTTGGTAAGCTTCTCATACATTCACTGAAAGCCTAGCCTAAAAATTTCACACAACTTCCATATATTCCGGCATTCGTGTAGTAATTGCATTTTACTCCCCAACTCACAGCATTTATACAGCGCTGCATCATTCTGGGCAGATAAAGTTCTTTCGCTAGGAAATGAGAACCCCAAAGACGTTTATGCGCTTGCGCAATGCATGTTTCTCATGAAGCAGTACCATCGAGCCGCTCATCTCATCAGGAGTCGTGGACTTGAAAAGGTTTGAAAATTGGATCGCGTTACATCTATGATGCAAAAACTTTTGACACATCATCTCGACAACCCTGGCTTTTTTTGTAACCTTTGTGCTTGCAGACAGACATAATGTGCCATTATCTAGCTGTGAGATGCCTATTAGAGGCCAAAGAATTCACCGAAGCTCTTCAAGTAATTGTTGAAATGGAGATGTCTACTAACATCTCTGCATCTGGTGTCAGTTTTAATAGCCAAGCAGACATACTTGAGGTTGCCCCAAGAAATGTAAGTCTATTATAAGTTTAAAGAATTGTAAAGATTAGTTGCTATTATATTTTCCAACCCTTATTTGTTCTTTGGGACATCAAATGTGAAGCGAATTTTTGATAAATATGGATGTGAATTAAGGTGCAAAGCTCTATCCTATATTGCAAAGGAAGAGTATACGAAGCAATGGACAACAGAGCTGTAGCTTTGGATTGTTATAAACAAGCACTGCAGTGTGATGTGTATTCGTATCAAGCTTTTGAAGCATTGGTTCAGAACCAGATGCTATCGGCTGCTGAAGGTAAAAATTTTTATTCTGCACATATAAGCTGTTCCAAAGTATTAAGATTGATTAAAACTGATGTTCTTATAAATTCTTCCAATGTTTTAGAGAAGGAGCTGTTAGAATCATTGCCCATAACTGAGCAGTGCTCAGGTGGCGAAGCCAAATTACTACGATTATTGTATGAAAGTAAATTGAAGAAATATCAATCTCCAGCTGAAAAAGAGCCCTCGCTTTGCTGTGGAGTTCAGGGAGTCTTGGTAACTGACAGATTAATGGATAATTTGGATATGGAAGTTTCTAGAGCAGAAAGACTGTATTACAACTGTGATTATCAACAATGTTTTAGTCTTACTGAAAGGTTGGCATTCTTGCTGATAACATTTGCGCTCATTTTACAACTGACATTTTCATAATTTATTGAAAAATTTTCAGGATCCTAAAGAAGGACCCCTACCATAGCACATGTCTGCCTGTGCATATCGCCTGCTTAGTTGAGTTGAAGAAATCAAACGGTAGGAAATTGTTTTTATTACATTTGTTGTAAATAAAAATTATATATTGGTCTAACTTACAAAACCTAAATACTAAAAAATCCTGAAAAATTTTTAGAATTTGCACAATCTTTGACTTTTAATTTATGTGTAAGAAAAATATAGCCTGCCGCTTTGAAATGAATAAATGTTTTATAATAGACCAGAATATGTGGTTTTTCAGCACTCTTCTATCTAGCACATAAGCTAGTAGACTTGTATCCAGATATGGCTCTTGCTTGGTTTGCAGTTGGCTGTTACTACTACGTTATAGGTAAAACGCAACTCCAAAATTCAACTGAACATGCCCTCAAAATTTCATAGTACTTCATATAAAAATCTGGGTACAAAAGTAAAATGAAACTTTGTCACATATTTGAATCTACGAAAAATATTATCATTAATAGGTAAAAGTGATCCGGCCCGCAGGTATTTGGCAAAGGCTACAGCCTTGGATCGACTATTTGGACCTGCATGGCTAGCATATGGTCACTCATTTGCTGTGGAAAACGAACACGACCAGGCAATGGCTGCTTATTTCAAAGCTTCGCAACTCATGAAAGGCTGTCACTTGCCGCTGCTATATATTGGACTGGAATGCGGTCTGACAAATAATCTTAGACTGGCGGATAAATTTTTTCAACAAGCTCAAAGCATTGCCCCGGATGACCCGTTTGTTATACATGAAATGGCAGTCATATCTTTTCAAAATTCAGAGTAAGTAAGTTTTGATAAGCAGAATTATGTCACGTACAAACTATCATTTGAATGATTATAGTTATAAAGCTGCTGAGCAACAATTTCGAGAAGCTATGAAAAAAATACAAGGTGATTTGCAAGCGGTGATTCTTCCAAGCAAATGGGAAGCACTGCTCAACAATTTAGGACACACGTGTAGAAAAATGAAAAAGTACGATGATGCGTTAGACTACCACCAACAGGTAAGTTGGAACACTATAATAGCTTTACTATTTCAAAAGTTTTATTTCAACAAAAATTGATGTTTCAGGCTCTAGTATTGAATCCACTGAACCCATCAACATATTCAGCTATCGGATTTGTTCATGCTCTTCGTGGTACCACACAGGAAGCTGTGGACGCTTTTCACCGGGCTCTTGGTCTGCGTAGAGATGACACTTTTACTACGACAATGCTCGGTTACGTAATGGAACAGCTCATTGACGAAGTACCACCTTATCCAGGTGAGAAACTCATACCAGCGTTCCTTTAAAATAGTGTTCTACCAAATGAGTGCTTTGTCCCGATTGATTCTTTGTACTCAAAATTTTTCATAGAAGATTTCTGTCTAAAGAATAGTCTGTTGGTTATCCTGTACTACTTTGGTACGAATAGTTATATGCTAGTAGAACTGAACTCAGTACATAGTGAGCAGTCACTAAGACTTGATACTGAGCAAAAGGTGTAACAGGTTTTGGTGGCCCCCTCCTCTCCGCTGCCATTGCCCCATGTCCTTCTCCACCTCTTGCTCATTGATAACTTGATATACAGGTCCCACAAGTGTTTACAGTCTTTGTGCATCTCAAGTTCATATACTTTTCTAGTATAACGAATCGTATGAATAAATGCATTAAAAACTAACTTTTTTTCACAGATGCACCACAGGAAACACCGAAATATAAGTTCCCAGGGGGTGCGGTAACTACAGGAGGCGGAGAACCTTTTCAAAATTTAACTGGCCCCTCTCAAGATCCAAATATGGAAACATTAAGAGTTAATTTGTTCTCGGGATGGGGCGAGGAGGCTTCAAAGTCTGAGGAGGAAGCTTTAAGCAAACTAGAGCGAGCTAGAGACAGAGTAGTCGTTAATTACTCGACAAGTGATATGAGTTCAGAAGTAGAAATGCTAGACCCGTCTGCGGTCCACATAGACTATAAATAAATGTAGCCTCCGACGTGGGAGATTTGTGCAAGACTGAAGTGGAGAAATCTGTATCAATTACCACGATAATCTTTAAAAACATTTTCCTTGCAGTACCATCTTCGTGAGTATCTTGATGTGAGAGTATTCCTGAGCTGCTAATCCCAATACTCTCCGGCACATCCGTATCAAACACGACATTGTCGACTGTTATGAAAATTTACTAAAACTGTACAAATTTCAGTGTAAACGTACAGTTATTACACAGATGAAAAGAAAAAATGAAAGTTATATTTTATCCCCGTTATTTAACAATCGAGTCGTCTACCTTCTTTCACTGTAATTTTACACTGGTAGAATATACTTTTGTAGCAATGAATACATCGGTCTGTAATCGAATTATTACGGTTCTACAGATTTGCTGTATATATTATACTCGTGGTCGAATTGTAACATGATACCTATTTCAGTGAATCGGTAGCGCTGAAAAGAGTACTGTCTATTCTTCTCGTCTAGTATGATACCGTATTAGAAAGGACAATAGACAATTATTAAAACACCCTGTTTCGTAACACCACCTACGATTCCTTAGTAGGGGAAAGACTGGTAAAATTGATCCCCCATCGTCAGAAGTAAATTATGTATCATATACTTTCTTCTCAATGATGAAAGCGATGAATACTTAAATACCTACATATATTTCTAAGTCTGTTGTATAAATATTTCTGATAGAGTATCAAAACTTGCAGGGTTTTTGTAGTTCAATAGCTGTTATGTATTGTTTCAGTTAGAGTGCAATACTACACAAATGCGACCCTAAAGTACTACTAAAGAATTATACTTAGTCATTTTGGTATTGATCAAATTTAATGGAGCAAAAAATATTATTTCAGAAGCATTCGCCAATGTCAAAGGTATCGTTCAATCGCATTCTTCAAAGTAGTTCACTTTAAACCACAAGTGGAACATCACAGAATGTTGAATGAAGCCTATAAGGCATTAAGGAAAAGAGAAAGGAAAAAATGAAGTACCGAAGTTTTTGATAGTGTGTTTGATTTGCCGACTATAGCACTAGAACCTGGAGTGTAAAATTTAATACACTCGTGTAAAATTTATTTAAAAAAAATGCATTGTTCCACATAGTTGGACCATAATTGCCGTGCATTACAAATGTTAAACGAATGCAGCATGGACAGGTTACTACCCCGATAAATTCTGTTCTCTGCTATTCCTCTGCCAAGCGTAAGGGGGGGGGGGGGGGGGTAATTTTCCGCAGACGGTTGATCATCGTTTTTTCATGCTCTGCAGGTCCCTGCAGTCAATGCTCTTATTGTTCATTCACACGGTGCGAAATTCATAAAGTTCGCGAGACTTGAAAAGGTAGTGTGGTTTATACGTATATAATTTTACCGACGTGCGGCGCCATCGTGGCCGCGGGGGGAGAATAAGGACCGCGCAGGTCGCGGTTTCTACATATATGCATAGAGAGTCGCAGATATCAGGGGGGTAAGGCTGTTCCGCCGCGTAGCGGCTGCGTTGACGAATATCATCGTGCGTATAGTCCATACGTACGTGAACGAAAAGTATTCAATTCAGTTTGCCAAGCGAAGCAAGGTGGAGAAGAATGGGTGTTACGTTTCTGTCGTTGCTGTGCGTGATGGTCATCATTGAATGAGAAATAAGGGAAATAGATTCACGTTTCATGATACATATATTAAATGGGCGTGAGAAATAATAAATTTTGACAAATTATAGTTGAATTAATGATGATGAATATTATTTGAAAATAACATCACTCGCAAGGAGAAGATATTCACTTCAGATACCGGAATCACATCTCTGGCGTTCATTCGACTCTTAGATTTTAACGTGAACCATTAATTTATTTTATAAATTCGTTATTGAATTCTCTTACATATAAAATATAATATTACAAGTTTGGCTTCGACATTTTTCTGTTTCGTTTCGTTACCGTTTTTTTTTTTTTTTTAATTTGTCAGAAAAAGCGCTATAAGAACTTATAAGAACACTTTGTCTGCGTTTCTCGTCTTTTTTTTTTATATTGCCCATAAACTTGAGTTATCAAACCAGTATTATATATAAGATACTTGGCTTGGCGTATCTAAAAAAAATTACCAAGTGCAAAAAGAAAAGAGTCTGCAGCCAAGCCGGCATACGATGCCCACCCCACTGCAACAGGTAATATTATAAATTAATTAATACCAATATAGCATGTGATACATATACGAGATATATCTGTATATTAAAATTTAGATGCACAGGTGTAGGGGTTGCACCTTCTTGAACGAACCCACGTGTAAAACATGTGTTGCTCTATTCGGGAATTTGCACATAACGTACGTACTCCGTACGTTCGTCACGCCGCAGTATGCGCAGCACGAGCGACTTCCTATATAGTCAGCCACCAGCTAGCTGCCTTGACTGTAACGGCATTTATCTGCACATACCTGCAGCAACATGGTTCAATTTTCATATGCCATGTCTGTATCAGACCTCTTCTGATCGTGCATATCCCTTACTGATTAACGCGAATAGTTTTGGTAATTCTGTGTACGTATTTACGTACTGAAATGGTTTATAGTGAGAACTTTTTTTTCTCCCTTACTTTTGTTTTGCTCGTTGTTGATCTCATATATTGCAGAGAAGGTGAAGCTTATTATGTTTGTAAATAGATATACATTTACAATTATACACTATCAATGATATTCACCAGTTTATTATTCTTATTGCTATTTACACGCCTAAACGCATTATACGGACACTGAATCGACGACGCGACAGCAATCGTTAAAATTTCTATTCTCATGGCCTATAATAGCTTATCATTTATCAACGTTTATCCAAACTTTAACTCTCCTGTGAACCATACATTTTGTATTCTAAATATCCAAAAAAAGGATTAGCGTCTAAAACTGAATCTCCAATTTTTTTAAATTTAATTCCAACCGAAAGTTAATTAACGTATACGGTAAAGAGATTGAATCGCTAATAGCATTCTGCATTATATTGATACATAAAAATCCATGGATCACTCACCATATCGGCTGTTTTTACAGAATTCGAATTCTAATCACCCGTATGTGTAGGCATACCCGCTCGCTTCACGGAAAATTGTACATGTACCCATTGAAGGTAAATATTAAAGCCGTATAGGTCAAACCTTGCTATACGTACGGATTTCTCCGCTCTCTGGTTTGTATACGGATTAGGAGATCTGTTTTTGTGTTTTTCAATGGCTTTCCGAGAACTCGAAAGGTACAAGAGACGAAGAACTTATCGTTAGTCCCGAAGCCGAGTGTACTCGTAATTATATTTTTGATCTGCATGTTACGTGGTTCTCTTCCCTTACTCGCAACGACAATTTCTTGTACATACATGTGTGTACCTATATGTATATACATGTATTTATACATATCAACCGTACCTGCAATATGATGTCGGAAGGATCTAATTATTGATTGATATACATATACAATGTACATATTATTATATTGGTTGGATTTTTGAATCAAACTCTTTAATTTTTTCACGCAGTCATTTATTCACTCTTTTCCTTGTAACAATATCGCTCGATATAAATGTTTTCTAATGTACTGTGGATTACTTGATAACTGGAACGACGAGAAACGATGTTATACATACAACAGTATAATATACATGGATACCATGAAATATTGAATCGTACATTATCTGAACGGCCGCAGATTTGATTTACTATAACAATAAGACGTATAATGCAGCTCACAATGAATAAAATACATGCGCAATATATAATTGGAAAAAATTAATTATCAAAACAATAAATTATGTCGCATATACGATGTACATATATGCAATATATGTATGTATATATATATATATACACTATTCATATAATGCAATACAACTGTTACAGCTTGGACTATCGTACGATGCCGAATGCGGAAGCAGTTCGGAAAGTGAGAGCCATACTCCGAACCATGCCCCTCACAATCAGCATCATCATCTGCAGCAACAACGCGAACGAGAGCGGGAGAGAGAAAGAGAGCGCGAACGCGAACATCTCCATCAACTGCAGTCAATCAGCAGCTTACTTCTAGATCTTCCTCCGGTGCCTTCCAGCCCCTATCTGGCTGCTCATGCCCGTGACGGATCTCACGGCTCCTGTCTGCAGACTCCCAGAGGCTCTCTCTCCGACGGTAAGACATGTATACCTATTCCGCAGGGATTCCCCACATTGCGGTATCTGCCGCAAATCGCTATCATGAAAACATTTTATATCAGTTACACATATTATGTATATGACATATCTTTTACGGTGCTGCAGACCGTAGTATAGGGGTGACCGCTTGAGAAAAGTTTTGTCTTTGCCGATACATGCATAATACGCGTATAAGTATACAATACATTTCGACTAAATGTAACAACAACTACCACAATAGTAATAATAACAACAGCAACAACAACAATAATAATAATAGTAGTAGTAATAATGGGTATACCGCCGTAGTTGTTCTTCACGATTTGAAGATCGAACAAATTGTCTGCCTTGTCACGTCCGATGCCAAAATTGAGTGGGTCGATACCAAACGGGGTTTTTTTTCTTCCGTAGCTGCTGCTTCCTTACGATATGGTCCTATATTCCCGGCTTTTGCGAGTTCGCCTCTTGGCTCCCGCTTGAATTGCTTTATATTGAACCGTAATACAAAATATATACATACATATGTACGTGTGTGCAATTTCATTTACTCGCGAAGCCGTCTATTATCGTCACTGCAGCCTCAATATACATTATAGGTATATGTTTGTTACACATGTACAATAATATATAATGTTAATATATTAATACCTCTATCTCTCTTTCTCTACTCAGATATCTATACTATTGCACACGTAAAACTATACAAGAATTCATAGAGTGCATAGGGAGTACATTAGATTCATATGATAATATAATCTACTATACATATACCGAAACATGATATAACACGTCCGAGTGTACTGATGATTAATTTCACTCCGCAATCACCAATAAATTTGCTCTTCCCAGAGCTTACCTAAGTGCCAAGAAATTTTTTAGCAAAACTCTGCGGAAACCGATGTGTTGAACAACGATATTACATCATCGAGGGAGACTAATTCCTCAGATAAAAATGCAAGGCATGTGCCTCATTCAATTGTGTGCAGGTCCTTCTACCACAAAACGAACTCACAATTGCAAATTGACTTTTATGTAGTAACCTGCAATTTCAAATTTACCGAGTCGCGGTGTGGCACATTGCATAATATACGAAAATCATAGCAGTCAAATCGCAAGTGTATATCAGCTGGTTATTACTTGAATTTCTTCCAACCACCCTCTATATACTTCTCACGTATGCACATGTGTGTGTGTTTACGTGTGTGTGATTATATATGTATATATATAGACTTGAACGTTTCGGAAGATGCGAAATGATATAACTGCATTCGAGTTTTTTGTAAATATACGCGTAAAGGTAAAATAATTTCGACTCTATTTGTTCGTCGTTTGTTCCGTCGTCAGTAATCATGTAAAATCGGCTCGCATGTAAACCCATACCTACGCGAAACAAAACGAAGCATAGATACAATAATATATTTTAACATACATGGTAATATTCAGGGAGAAGGAAACAATATTGTTTTACCGATGTCATTTCTATCAGGCGACATGTCGATCTCGGATTTGTTCGGCCTTGGATTACCTAGAGGTTCCTTGATGGGGAGCACCGGCAACGGCGGCGGGCCCAGCGGAGCAGTGCAAACGGGAATTGGATCACCCGGAGGATATCGCGCTCATCAACAATACCACAATACTTCATCACTCCGCAACCAGTCTGCGCAACACATTTATCAGGTTTGACAAATTATACAATACCTACATTATTAAATTCTCAAAAAAAAAAAGAGGAAGAAATCGTCATCTGTATATGAATATATAATAGCATGGTACACCTGTGCACCAACTCTATCGCTGAATTAAAATTCTACCCTGCTGTCGGCATGAGTATAGCATGTAGGTAAATGTAGATAAATGATGTACCTTATGTTATAACGGTATGCATTTGCTATACCGCGACGTTTGTTATTTTTTTCGTAAAATTTCCCATCAAAATCACAGTAATTCATCTATCTTACATAATGACCCGAGGCTTTCAAAAGTCATACCCGTTCATTCTTTTTTCACGTGACAAGTGATCAGCTGTTTGGCTGCGAATCTATGACAACCACAACAGAATCGCAACAATTGATAATTCCATGATAGTTTCCGCAGATTGATATTTGTGTTGGATAAATATGAGCATTCTTATACCTTGTAAAAATGTAATGTTAAAAATCACCGCTGATTGGTTTATAATAATTATTTTCCATTGTTGATCACTTAAATTTCTCATCGTGATATGGGCCGTTGACTATATGGGCTCACTTTCAACACTCAAACACCGTTTTTTTATTCCTCAGGGAAGAGTTTCGCCACCTTCAGTTTAGCGATAGTTTGCTTACATCTGCACATTCCAATGGAAATTAAGCGCGAATAACATGGTTTTAAGAAAGAAATTTATTTTATATAATTATTATTGGGACTGACATCGAATGATAGGATTGCTCACATCCGCCCACTTTGTGCAGATAACGGCGTATTTGCTGGCTCAGATTAAACACACGCGTATGAAATCAAATATATGTGAAATTTATTAGACGCGAGTGTGCCTCGATGGATTTTGAATATTGCTTCATGTATCCTACACGATATGTTAAAGAAAAAACTCTGATTCCATTAAATTATCGATACTTTACATGCGAGATTGAAAAGACTTGTCGCTGCATTATTCGAGGGTTCGATCTATTTAACTTATGTATTACTTATATATAACTTAAATTTGGAGGCTCGACACCGAGTCTTGCAGGGAATGTGAGTACAATTAATCGTATAATGTATACGAGGGGCCCTCGACCATTTATGCGTACATCCATAATATCAATATGTATAATTTAATATCAGTAGTAGCTTTAACGTATAGATGATGAGAATGTGTCATAAAAATAGTGAATTGAGAGCCGGCTGAGTCTTGTGATAGACATACATGCGTTAATTCGCAAGCTTAGCTGGAGCAAACTGTTGGTTGGTCCTTTCGGGGCACGGTTAGCAACAAATCTGCTCCTCTAAACCAATGGAATTATGCTATAAGATTACACCGGCAACCGCAAACAAATTATGAAACAATAATTTATATCGAATTTATTACCAAACACCCAAATTCAGTATGAAGACAGCCATGGATGCTACCCAACTACCCTCTCGCTTGATATGCCAAGCTCTCCAACTTCCGTGACCACTCCGGGCAGCCCCAGCACACCTGGCAGTGTTTATTCCAATCCCTACACTTACGCAACCGCTGCGAGCAGTGGCGCTGGGACAAATCCTGCATCGTCGAGCAGTCGTATGCAGCTGCAACAGATTGGTTCTCCTTCATCTCCTATGCACTCACAGTATTATGGAAGGCCAATACGTGGTTCGCCCTCCTACAGGTTGGCACACAGTGGATTTTTATCTACATTCATGTACTACACTTATTGTTAGATATATTTTGCCATTCGCAGATCTGTACGTAGGGGAGAGGCAAAATGGGTCTCTTAAGGGAGGGTCTCTTATTAGTAATGTCAGACCAATTTAGACAAGGAAATTTCGAAATTTTTTTAAGTCCCATTTGATTGTACATAAGGCCCATTTTGCCCGCTAGGGCCCATGTTGCCCCCTTCTCTGCTATATACTTGTAATGGTCAAGTTTTCTTCTGTTGTGTCAAAGTCTGATTAACCAAAGTTGTTATTCATTATCGTGTATGTACATTCCAGTGACTGTGGAAGTCCAACTTTAGAATATACTCCCGTTATGGGATGTAGCGGCTCTCGTTCGAATTCGCCGGCAGATTCTGAAACTAGTGGTGTAAGCAGTATGGATGGATCACTGTCTGACATTATGGTAAAGAATAGTCTCAATTTGAACCTTATCAGTGGTAACTACTTTTATTTTCAACTGCCTAACATAAGTCATTATATTTTCCAATTATCTTACAGAATTGCATATCCCTGAACCCCGGCTCTCAGCCCTGTTACCCGCAAGCATTGAGTTCTTTGATGTCACCTGAACCAGATCTGTGCTCGAGTAACAGGACAGCTGCCTTACAGCGAATGGCTGCAAAAAAGTATTTGTCATCACCGCGTCAACAGCAACAGCAATCGGCTCTTAATAATCATTTTTCTCATAACCATATTCGTAATCATCAGTACATACAAAATCAGAACAGAAATTATTTGAGCTCACTTTTGAGCTCTGAAAAAAACTGCTGTCCAGTTGGTAACTCACACATAATGCCGATAAGTAGCTCGTCTTCTAATGCCTTGGACCAGCAAACATCGCTTGATTTGGCTGCAGGATTTCATCGCATTGCTGCTTGTAAGTCTTCAAAATACACTTCATAATTTTCATGTACCATGTGATCACATCGTTGATTCAATTTTTGGAAAAAGCCAATTGGTTATAGTGCAGTTGGAACGTTAATATCTCTTTATTGAAAAATTTTTGACTACTTGTATTAATTAAATTTGTTCTTCTGCTCAATATTCCAGCACTTTATGATGCAACATGTACCTGGAGTGGTCTGTTGCCTCAACGCACTCAGAAACCGCTTGGTTATTCCTCAAAAGTGTTCCTAGGTGGAGTTCCGTGGGATATTACAGAGTCTCTGCTAATTTCAACTTTCAAACAGTTTGGTCAAATTCGCGTTGAGTGGCCAGGCAAAGAACCATCCGTATCTCAACCCAAAGGATATGTCTACATCATATTTGAGTCTGAAAAGCAGGTGCGTACAATATTTTTTGGGAATCTATGTAATATTGCAGTGACATTAACTTCGTTATTATCATATATGTATGAAATAATATGTATTATGCATATGAAACTGCTTTTTCAAACGTAAGGTCAAAGCTCTCCTGGCCTCCTGCACCCACGACTTTACAAATGGAGGCAGTTGGTATTATAAGATATCGTCGAAACGCACAAAGGGAAAGGAGGTAAGTTCCTCAAGTCAGAAACTGTTCTTAAAATAAATTTTTCCGTGTTTTTACACAACAATGATGATGACGGTATATTTCTCTGCAAATGATACAGGTCCAGGTTATTCCTTGGGTATTGAATGACAGCAACTATGTGAAGTCCTCCTCTCAAAAATTGGATCCACAGAAAACTGTCTTTGTTGGAGCACTTCATGGTATGTTGACTGCAGAAGGGCTTGCTAAAATCATGGACGACCTCTTTGAGGAAGTGATCTACGCAGGTGAGGTTGCGAGAAATTGCAAACTTCAGTTTGAGAACGAATCGATTTTTTGTTTAATAATTTTTTTACTTTATTGCAGGCATTGACACCGATAAATACAAGTATCCAATTGGGTCTGCTAGAGTAACGTTCAGCAGTTCACGGTCTTACTTCAAAGCTATCACTGCTGCCTTTGTAGAAATAAAAACTGCGAAGTTTACCAAGAAGGTAGAAAATAAACCTGTAAAAAACATATCGATACAATTCTCCATGACAGAGGTGTCTGTATCTGATTTTGATTGCAGGTTCAAGTTGATCCCTATCTTGAGGATTCGTTGTGTTCAGGCTGCTCAGTTCAACAGGGACCATATTTTTGTCGTGAATTTGTAAGTATAAGAGATATGTAAAACTTGGACCGTTACTAGATCATTGACTAAGTCACTTTTGCTTGGCAGGTTTGTTTCAGATACTTCTGCCGAAGCTGTTGGCAGTGGCAGCACTCTATGGAGTCGATGTGGCATCATAAACCACGTATGCGCAGCTCCAAGACCAATCAGGTTGTAGGACTCACCCCAGGTGTTGGAATAAAGATCCCAGGTCTTCGCAATCCGAGCAGCCCTAATATTTAATAGCAATCCCGCAACACATATTTAGATCAGCTTCCATGTTCAATTTTATTTACGTATATCCTTTCTTCACTTTTTTTCCACTCTATGGACTAGAGTTATTCGAACGGACATAATTGTGCCGATTATTTTCAAAATGGTGCAAATTCAGTTTTACTGCAGGGCTGCGGGCAGCTGGTCTGACCAAGTGACATGGCAGACACCAGCTGATTGGCTTAATGATTAGTTTGTTGATATTATTGTAATGTTCAAGCAATCGATATTTGTAACGAGTAACGTTCAAGTTCCTATCTAAAATGCTCGATAATTATCGTGCATTTATTTGTTGAAACGGATAATTTTTATTTAGTATGTTTATTTAGAGACTGGTTCTCTTATCAACATTTTAACCGAGAGTATCGAAAATACGATATTACTAGATTCTGTCATAATGATGTTACGCCGCTGTCGTTTCAAATGCGGGCCCTGAAATGTTTTAGTGACAATATTTTTTATAAGATAGAATGATGATCTCGTGGATTAACGAACAACTGATTATTGTGATAGTTAATCAACTTATTAGCGCAATTGTTAATTTCTCAAATTTTTATGAAATCACAAAAAATGCTGTTACGCGATATTATGATTGATTATTCTTTTAATGAGACTTACATTAATGGACAAGCACCGTTGTTAATTGTTCTGCTATGCACTGAAATACCAGAGCTAAGTTAGTTGTTGAGATATAGCGGCCACGTACGTATATAAAATAGTATAAATATGCTATGCTATTTCTTGTTACGGCCAAGGCCCACAATACGTTTTTCTAATTGCAATAATTTATAATATTATTGCTTTCTGTTATAGTTTTACATTAGATTGTACAGTGTAGGGGTGAGATGTAGTTACACCCACTGTAGCCATAAATTATGTTGTTAATTAGAGCCGAAACTGCTTGCCAGTGCTCATTGGACTGTTTAATCGTTGACGAAATGGAAAAGTACACGGTCTACGATTCTGGAGCGGATTGTAGTGAATTGATTCAGTTTTTATTTTTTGTTAAATTCATATTATCTTGCCTTTTTTTTTGCAAAGAGATCTTTCAACTCATGTTTCAAATGTTTTGATACGATTTTGTTACCTAAATGTATTAAATTCATATTTTGCAGATATTTATTTATTCCTAATTTCCAAACTTCATGGTATCCTTTTCATAATGGTGGTGGTTTAGGTTTTTTTTTTTTTTTACCTCCTATCATCTCCATCGGGTTCCAATATATACCTTGGATATTTAGTAAACGACCCTATACTTCATTTCATTTTTCACTAATTCGTATGGACGGCAGTGACAGACTTGATTGTAGATCGTAAGGCAATCCAAAGAATCTCTAGGATGATTCAAGCAATATTTTTACTCCAAGCTTTGCTTCAGACGGAAAAAAGATTCATCAAAGCTATTTGCTGCAGCACAGCTCTCAAGTAATTGTGTTAAAATCAATCTCAGCTCTTTCACATCGCACCATCTATATGTGGAGTGTATGATGAACTGTCAAGCGAATAAACTAACTTAAAGTGCGACAAATGTGATCAGTGTTACGACATAAAGAATATGCTGATGATGACTAATATGTCAATCATACGAGGAGATTAATATACTGAAGCAAGTCGAGTGATAAATAAGGAGATTCCGTACAAAAGTTTCAGTAACTCTAGCAGAACGCAGTATTCGCGATTGAGAAGAATCATTCAAGTTCAATTTAGATCGATCTGAAATATAAAGTAACACTCGTCATTTGTAAGAAAATGTTTATATATTTGAGTATCTCTAGGTGTACATAATAGAGACATGATTTGTGTTCAACACATCAAGTGGTTCCATAGTAAACTAAACCGAGCAAACAATTTTGATCAGAGCGACGATTTTTCTTCTAATGCGATAACTTTGCTGCCTCTTCTCCATGTGTTAAAATTAAACATGGTTATTGGCTTCGTATTTTCAGTCGAAATTGGATATTATACATTTGGTAATAAAAGGAATCCGCAGCTATTAGAATGATAGTTCAAGTAAAATTTTTAAAAATTTCCTCTTATCGGAAATATCTTATTTATCAAATTTTAATGCGCCGTGCCTTTTAAAATAATTCGCGTAGGTTTTATCCCAGTGTTTGAGACACAAATTAATTTTCACAGTACTTGAAACGTGCAATACACAGGGTGATTATTTATTGCTATTTAATCAAGACTGTTGAACAAAATGTGCGATACCGTTTGTCACGTATTTTGAAAACTTTTAAGTAGAGCCAAGTATTGTTATAACAAGAAGAACGAGCTTTCACAATTGAAAAGTTGAATAAGTGCCTGTATGATTGGTTCATTTTTATTAACGACAACAATGATTATGATATTGATATTAATAATAATAATAATAATAATAACAACAACATATTAATAGATATTCAATTCGAACAATATTAACAAAATTCTGATATCAATATCTACAGGATAACATACGCATTAATAAATAACTGGAAATTTACATTACCAAGCCTTCGAACAACATCAAAGCTTTATTCAAATATCAATAATACTCTATAATGCTTTAGCCTTTTCCCGTTAGATATATCCTTGTTGAAGCATAATGTGTAATGCAAACTAAGTCGTTGAAAACAATAAAAAGTGTTCTTGATAAGTAACTACCCCATTTTATCCTGTATTACCCATCTTGCTGAATTTCAAAATTTTCAATACTATTATCAAATCATCCTGAAAGCAAGTGCATGTATTTTAGATTTCTATTCAATTACTTTTCACGGAGTTAGAATACTTTTCCATTTACGTTCGTTACATTGTGAACTGGATTACTTTTTCGACACTGTATGTTTACTGAACATCTGGTACAGTACTATTAACGATGAGACAGTCCCAAACACTCCCACATGCCATGTCTTGAGTTTGCCTCCCCATAAGACTCCAGATGGTAAGTAATTCACTGCATAACTCAGGTCCAAGATTAATCTTAGGCAAGACAGTGATTCATCGCGTTGTTGTATATCCAACATGCGTGACGCTATCCTGTTGTATTAATTATCATAATTATTGATCTTGTTTGAATTCACTACAGGAATTTTCGTCCAGCTAGAAATTTAGTCATTTTATATTATGAAAAATTCATGCATACACCACAGGATTCCAAAAATCTTTCAGCCACAAATGTGTCCTAACTCTCGAATATGCAGCATTACAAATGAGCAATGTCTCCGAAGCGAATCAACTCACCCGATGTTGCTCTCAGTCTGTTGTAAGCAAACCTTCTGCTTTTCCAATTGGATCACTTTTCTTAGTGATCTGAAAAAACGAGGTATATATCAATAGTGTGCAAAGATCGTCAGATGTGCAAAGATCGTCAGGGCTGGGTAATATTTAAAATGTAAACTACAAAAGGAGAAATTTCAAATATATATGGTCACACATTTTTTATTTTCTATTTGAAATATAAAAATGTATGCATTCACCTAATTGCCAGATACCTTTGTGCAATCGTCTTTCCCAAAATTTCTTGCCCAGTATTTGCAAATGATTCTTTTTGATTGGAGTAAATTATAATAGAACAGGCAGGTTATAACATAAATTTTAGTTCGAAGCAAGCGTATTCAGGAATGCATCAATCTTTTTGCTCAAATGAGAAAGCAGTGGATTTGATACATATCTTGACTGTATTGCATGTGAAAACTCGTCATGTCTGTCTGTAGTCATTTTTTCCAAAAATATGAGAACCTTTTGAATGGTATTCCAGAACTAAACAGTGGGTGATTGCTGTGCTTGCATTATCTTTTTAATAATGGCAACTAATGAAAATTGTAGTTGTCTGTAATTGAAAAACTGTTGTGAAATACAATACTTGTCTATCATCGTCTACACTCGTTGCAGATTCATTTGCACACTGTGATAATCTGGTCTAACAGAAGACACATTAAGGACAGACAGTAATACAACCAACTGCAGTTGCTTATCAGGAAAAATAACATGGGTATAAAATAAAATGACAAGCAAGAAAGTGTACCTCAGTTGTTAAAAAAATTTTAGTATTTGCAGTACAGTAAAATTATATGCATGCCATTTTCATTTTATAACTCATATCAAATACCTATTTTACATTTTTCACACTTGTGAAAGCATTTCACCCTAGATTTAAATATAAAACTTAAATAATGCAGCATTGTGGTAATTTGTGACTCCAACCATGCTGCTGTAACACTGTTATGAATATAATCAAAATTCGACAACATTATTGGACCTGCAGCATTTTCGTAAAATGTGATTCTTACTTTATTAAAGAAAGGTGAAGAGAGATCACCCAGCACCAAGTAGTGACAATGTCCAACAATGCAACGTTCACTGACAGAATTTTGCACTCTCCGGCCCAGCAGAGATGTTCAATTGGGTTGAAAATTACATCCACGAAGTTTTTAAACAAAGTGGCCCATCTAGTAACCCAGTCAGGTTCCTAAGACCGGGAGAGAGAGAGAAATTGCAAAATCAAATCTTAACTTCGTACTTCTCACACATGATATAGAATTCAGATATCTACATGCAAAAGATAGATAAAGTTATAATGTAAAGTAAAAAATACTAAATAAGGTTTTATTAATCGTGCCATACCGATTTGCCCCAACCATAGCTGACAACGTGATGCAACATGGGCAAATCATCTAATAGCCGCAAAATTACACGACAACCACTGATTTGGCTAGAGAAAATTTGTGACTTGATTGCGACATTTTTTGATGAGGCAATTCCAGAAGTTAGCTTGCCTAAGTACGTCAGTAATCTCAACACCTTATCCCTTCCATGGTAACTTTCCAGAACTTCTATCACGGTTGTGGTATTCATGTCCTGAATAAATATAAAATTTAATTCAATTCAATTTTAACAGCTGTACTGTTGATATTCTTCACAAAATGTTTACACTGTAGGATGGTGTACGTCAATTCACGTGATGACAGTTCTCTGATACCTTCTTCGCGTGGGTCGAACATTTTTAAGGTTAGATCAGGACGAATTAGAGTTGTCAGTGAGATTATGAGTCTCGCTGAATGTAACATATTTCCATCAGCTTTCTGTAATTTGTGATTTTGTAAATCCAATCTTTACCTACGTTTTTCACTCAGATTTCGAATTATTTTTACAACGTTTTCTTCAAGGTGTGACTTTCAAAACCTTGTTATAACGTCATAGGTTCGTAGGTTATGAGGGTTTCAAGTAGTTTCAAGCGTAGTGCTCTTGAGAGCGTATTTCCACAAATCACAATTTCGCATTCAATTATTGCATACAAGGTCGTGATATGTTACATACAGGCAACCTACACACGCACAAGTTTCGTCGCAGCTTGTTCACGGTCACGTGCGGTCACAGCACTCGGTTACCCTTTCACCAGAGATCCCCTGTATATGATTGCTGACTAGGTGAGTGAATTGAGTGAACAATGGTAGAAAACTTTTGTACCATCGTGAAAACCATAGACTCATCGAGATGGACTGAGCTGCGTTCTGGAACCTTATTCGAGTTACTTGAGCATCGTTGTTTCTCTGCTTGATCTTATGCTTTTGACAGAGATACGATGATACCTGAGTTAATTCGAGTAAGATCAGAACGCAGCTCTGTACGGTCTGTGCGCCGACCTGAAGCCGCAATTAGAAAGAGAGCTCAACAGCTGAAGACGGTCCTCTTTGTTGTACATACGATCCAAAGAGTGGAGGATCAGCCACCAGGCAGGAAAGCAATTGAGTCAAGCGGAGGTATACTTGTGTATAAGCTATGTGTTTTCCCCGCCAATTCACCGATTAAAGTGAGAAGTCCCGCTCTTACTGTTGCTTTCTCTTTCTAATTACGGCTTCAGATCGGTGCACAGTCACGGAATCTCTCTGTGCAAATCTTATGACGAAAACGCGAGTGTGGCTCTTATAAGCTCCCATGTTCGCACAAGGAACTTGGCCCGAGATGATTCTGACTTATTTTTCACTCGTGACAGCAGTTATAAGCGCTATCTAGACCAATCAGAAGGCAGCTTTAAAAGCAGAATCTTCTTTCACGAGTATAAAATAAGTCAGAATTAGACCCCAGGTGTAGCCGAACGGAGTTCAAACCTCAACCCGCCAATTCAGCGCCCGAGCCACGTGACCCGTCGTAATGAGGTTAACTAAGGTTAATAAATACATCTGAAGATGGCGGTACTATCAAAGAACCTATTTTCAATATCTATTAACGCTATGACGTTCGTGGTTGAATAAGGGAGGGGTACTTTTTGTGCGCCGTGTTTGTCGTGTCGTTTTGGTGAGACGTGATGACGTCAGACTTGAAGGCTCGAGCCGTGTTTGAAGCCGAAAAGGGCGTGAAAGTGTGGTGTGCTCATCATTTTATATAATTTATTTCATTAGAAATATGTACAAATAGGTGTAGTGTCTGAGTGAATTGTTAATTATGTTCGGTGCTGTCTGTGCGTGATAGAAAACATGTTTCGTTGTATACCGATATTCAAAGGGTGTAACAGGCAGGTGGAATACGTTGACAAGCGTCACTGCTCGTTGCCTAGTGTTCCCGAGGATATTCTACGTTATTCACGTAGTTTGGAAGAATTACTTCTGGACGCGAACCACATACGCGACTTGCCGAAGGTACGAGAGTACGAAAACAATTTACATTGGGAAGTAGGGTATCGAATGTAATGTTGAACGGGAAATGAAAATAAAATAACAATAAATTAATAAAAACGCAGCAATGCATTAACTTGTCGAAAAAAATTGACATTTTTCAAGCAGATTAGTCTCATTTTCCACTGTTGTTAATCTGTTGCAGAATTTCTTTCGTCTGCAAAGACTTCGACGATTAGGATTAAGTGACAATGAGATACACCGCTTGCCGCCGGATATTCAAAATTTTGAAAACCTCGTGGAGCTGGACGTGTCAAGAAATGGTTAAGTGTTTGCATGTCACATTAGACATTTTTTAGGCGAACCCTCGATATAGGTACCAAAATGACCCAAAATATATGGTATATGTGACACACGATATTGTTCTGGTACACCTTAGCTGCTATACCAGTGGCTCACCAAAAAATGCTTGTTGTTTGGTTCCAAAATCCTATTACTTTTATCCCCCTCCCCCCATTTATTGCCCCGACACTGTCTCGCACTTCTTAAAAACTCGCGATCGTTTTTCATTTTACCCTTATTTCTCCGAGAATACCATGATGTCATTTCTCAGAAGCAGCATAATGCTATACGTATGCCTGTAGCAAACGCGATAAATTGAGTCGAGCCTTGCAGTGTGCATTTCATTCCTTGTGTGTGTGTGTGGGGGAGGAGGGGGGGGGGGGGGGGACAATGACCAGTGAGCGTCCATTACAGGAGAGAGTCGGAAGTCGACTGGCACTGTCCTATGGAGGGCAGCCCTCCATACGCTGTCCTAAATGAGCCCGTAAGATGTATAATCTATACGCTGTGTCCGTACTACGTTATCGCGATACACGGGCGGCTTTACGTTCACTCACCAATTTTAGTATACTTTGAGGGCTACTCTATCTAAATCATCTTGAATTTATCTTGAATCATTTGGAATAGTGCTTACTACCTTATAAACCTTACACGCGTAACTGGCACCGTCGTAAATTACCCCGTGAAATGTATGATCTATACGTCGTACACGTACTGCGTATCGCGATACGCGGGCGGTTAGTTACCTTCACTCACGAATTTTACTATAGTGTGAGGGCTACTTATCACAATCATCTTGTATTTATCTTGAAACACTTTGAATACCGCTTACGACTTTATAAACCTTATACACGTGGTTGTATTTCGAAATTACGAAATATCAATACACGTGTCCGAAAATACCTGATTGCTATAGTTTAATCACTATAATGTAATACATTATCAAGGAAAAAGCTGATCATTCGTAAGTCCGCGTATTTGCAAACGCAATTGTCATCGTTATGCATGCGTATTTACATACACGTATACACAGGTATACACGTATATGCAATAACTCGAAAAAGTACTTGTTTAATCACCTTTTGATATTCTAACTCATCACTCATCTGGTTGAAACGAAAGAATCCTTTATTTCATCACATTAGATTAATTAATCCTTAAATACTTCGGGCTTTATTTCAGCAAGATGAACAGAAAGACCAATGAGAATGAATGCTTCTATACATTAAATTTTGAGATATTTAGTTTGACTTACTGCATAAGGATTGGAGGTGTCAAGCTGCTATTCACTTCTATTCACTTCTATGCATCTAATGCTTTTGAACTGATTCTAATTTGTATACATTTGTACATGTATATACTATGCGTAACGACAGTACATAATATGTACGGTACTCATTACAATTTTTCGAATTAGCTTTAGCAACGGTTATGAGCTTGTCTTTGTGAAGTACAAGGAATGGATAGTGATAACAATAATATGTTACATCATTATTTCTTACTTGATACTAAGAATTTTTATGTGCTTATACAGCTGCAATATTCACTCAGACTCACACATGTAGTATCGTGAGCCAAATTATTTATTTGCATTGAAAAGTTATATATACATGTCACTGTTGAAAGTAAGAAAAGCACGTCTTGCAACTTCAGTCAAGATGAGAGTCCACAGTGGAGTTAACTGCATAACAGCATACATACTGTTAACAGCATATTACAAAATCTATACTAGTACACACTGCAAAACGCCTGTATGTAAAATTCCTGAAATGAACCATTGCTGAACCATAATAATTATTTTGTTATAGACATACCAGATATACCTGAGAACATCAAAAATTTGCAAGCTCTACAGGTGGCCGATTTTAGCAGCAATCCTATACCTAAGTACGAGTGCTTTATTACTAAGTGATTATACTGAACTGAAAAATTTGAAAAAGAAGTCAATCCTGTATTTATAATACCATTCTACCTAGAAATTACCTTCTTGTGCATAATGAAGTATTTCTTTCAGATTACCAGCTGGGTTTGTGCAGCTGAGGAATCTGACTGTTTTGGGTTTGAATGATATGTCACTAACGAACTTGCCATCAGATTTTGGAAGGTACCGTCATATGGAATATCAATTTATTACTTGCACACAAGTTGAAACAAGCATAAAATGCCTATCATAGTACAAACAAAAAAGTATTCCAATGGTAAAGTTAGCGTTTGAGTTAAAGATGGCGATGGAGATTTTCATAAAAGTGATACATAAAAGAAAACGGAGAGAAAAATCGAATACGTTTGGAAGATTTGGAAGCTACAATGATCATTGAATAGTCCAAGAACACGAGTTGAGTGTTGGTTATGAAAAACCTTGGTAAATCCTAGGACTCTGAAATCACATTTCTTACGACCTGACTCTTATGATAGGAAATACAATTTTTAAATGGCTGAAATTAATTCTGATTATAATATTGATACAGTTTAGAAGCACTGCAATCCTTGGAATTAAGAGAAAATTTACTCAAGTCGCTGCCAGAATCTCTTTCTCAGTTATCGAAACTTGAAAGACTGGACCTCGGAGACAATGAAATTGAAGAGTTGGTGAGTAATTGTCAACTCTTTAATGAAAATCTTAAACTAAAACAAAACGTTTTAAGAATGAAAACTGTGAAACTTTGACATTTTATCACGGATGTACTGGAATAAAAACTTTTTCAGCCAGTGCACATAGGAAAATTGCCGGCGTTGCAAGAGTTGTGGTTGGATCACAATCAGCTGCAACATTTGCCACCTCAAATTGGAGAGTTGACTACATTGGCTTGCCTCGATGTGTCAGAGAACAGATTGGAGGATCTTCCGGAAGAGATTGGTGGTCTTATTTCGCTCACAGACTTGCACTTATCTCAGAACGTTATTGAAAAGCTGCCTGACGGGCTCGGCAAGTTGAAGAAACTGACTATTCTAAAGGTGGATCAAAATAGGTTGTCTGCACTTAATCACAATGTTGGCAGGTAAAGATATACGATGCTCAATATCAGCGCAATGCTTACTCAATGCTCATACTATCGTTGACACAGGTGTTGTAAACCCTAGTATCGATTCTGACCTCCCTAGTTTTAGTACGTTGGCTCGACGCGCTGCCAACGTTGGATACAGGCTGCTGGTACTAGCCTTATTTCTAATCCATTAGAACTGCAAGGGTCAGATTCGACTTGTAGGCGAATATAGGAAGTTGACACATTATTGACTTTTTACTCGGGATCGTCAGGTAGTGCACGGATACAGGCGTTGACTGAATAATTGAAAGACAATCACCCCTGCGCAAATTTTCATGGCCAATACTGTGTAGGTGAGTGGGCCTACGCGGACTGGGCTCCACAAAAAGTTCTGTTAACGATACGGTGGCTTATTTATCAGCAGGAACCGTTTACCATGCAATCCCAAAAGCCTCATATCAGGTGATCATCTGTAACAATCTTCAGTCAACGGTATAGGCATTCGCAAGCACTCTGACGATATCATATATTCAATAAAACATATTTTAGACCGACCTACGCACTGCTGGATACCTGCGCCTGATACATGTGAAAGAGTTTAATATACCAACAATTATATAACCGCTTCTGATTGTTTCAGTTGCGAAAATCTCCAGGAGCTTATTTTAACGGAAAATTTCCTCTTGGAACTGCCGCCATCCATTGGAAACCTATTAAACCTAAATAATTTGAATGTGGATCGAAACAGCCTTCAGTTTCTTCCTACAGAAATTGGTAAGTAGATACTACTTGAGCGTCTTATTATATTTATAATTTTAAGGCATAAATTTCTTACATTTCTTGGCAGAAATTTTAACAATAACCACTTTTTCGATAACAGGCAATTTACTGAAGCTGGGCGTGCTCTCCTTGCGTGATAATAAATTGCAATATCTTCCGAACGAAGTTGGTCAGTGTACAGCTCTCCATGTCTTGGATGTGTCCGGTAACAGGTATTAGTATTCAACTTCTTCAGTTATTTTTTATTGTAATGTCTATTTAATTTATAAAATATGAAGAAAGTTATCAAAAATTTTATAGTAGATCCTGCTGAAATCACCTACCAGTTACTTATAATATTATTTTTCAGATTGCAGTACTTGCCGTACTCATTGATCAATTTAAACCTAAAAGCAGTTTGGTTGAGTGAAAACCAGGCTCAGCCAATGCTGACATTCCAGACAGACATTGATGACGAAACGGAACAGGAAGTACTCACATGTTTTCTTTTGCCACAACTTGAATATCATCCTGAAAATCAACATGGTAAGTTATTTTAGATTCTTATACTCGAAATATTTCATGATTTCTACGATTGAAATGTTTGGTGTGTCTTGCGTTTGAAATAATTCTTCTTGTGATTATATTTTCTCGAATCTCTCAAAGTGTGTTTCAATTTTTTAGATCGAGGAAGGTTAAGCACGTTGACTGGGATCCGAGATACAATTGTAGGAGACGAAATGAGAGAAGTAGGAAGCAGCGACGACGAAGGTTGGCAAGAAAGGGAGGCTTCACGTACACATTCCGTCAAGTTTACGGACGAAGCACCAGACACAGACAAGGAGGTGAGCTCAATACGTGCTGACCCTACCTTTTTCTTTTCATTTTTAGTTCAGGCTATGAAGGTGATTTTTTGCCTACAACAAACTGATTCTTATAGCATGCTCTGATTCTGGGAAGTGTATTGTGGTATGTAAGGGATCATATAATTATGTTCTATATTGTCAAACCATTTGCGGAAATCTGTGATGACTATTCTCTCTATTCGTACTTCGTTTTATATGCTAAGTGAAGGTACATCACTATGCACACGTTATTTTGTATCATGACATATGTTTTTGTTTTTTGCGTTTTTGATGGTTCATCTTTATTGAAAGGTGTTTCGACTTGGTCAGTCTGTTCATTTTATAAATCTAAGTGCAACATCAAGCAAGACAATTGTCTTTTACTTGTAGTGCCCTCAAATCTGTGATTTTATTATCAATATTTTTACTACACTTGGCATATTATGGAACCAAAGACATGTGCATATATTCTCTAGTAAATATATTATTTAAATTTAGATTGAATTTGAAAACTGTTACTTATGTCAAAAGAAACACTTATATTATTTGAAATTTTACTTGAAAACATATCTAGTCTTACTGCCCGAGTAAATGTAATCATCGGCGATACGTATAAACAAATATTAACTTTTTTTCAATCATTATTCTTTTTCTTCTGATAGACGAATTCTCAGAACTATCTTTTAGTGTTATTGACTACTTATATTATCGCAATATTTTGATTACCCAAGTTTTTCACATCGCTTGAGGAGGAGCTGAACTATGTTTTGTTTTTCACTGCTGCAACTGTAAGAGATTTACTCTACTATTTATCATTGTTATTATACATTTTTACAAAAATAATGCATTACAGCTTCATGAATATTGCGATAAATGAACAGCATGATTCTTGTGTGGAAGATCAAATAGAACCGTAGTCCGTTATCTCCTTTGAATTGGATGTAATTGATTAATCATGCTACGGTGAATCGTTAAAGAAAGAAGAAGTTGTTACAAGTTCAGTTTTTCTCTGAGTCGTAGTGGAAGTCTTTAATTTTCACTTTTACTCCGTCTCCATACTTTAATTGGATTCCTAATTAAAATTTGTGTTGCTGAAAACTAGCACCTAAATTATTCGAATGTAATAAACAGAAAATAACGTATTTTTGTTTGTCTTTTCCATTCATTTATTTTCGCTATTAAATACCGTGTTGTTCTAAGAAGAGAGGGTTATTTTTATATTTAAGTTCCTGCAATTATTCTCCAGTAACTCTACACTGCACTGGGATTGCATTCACGTACCTGCAACTGTAAACTGTGATTTGTTAACCTAAGGCAAGAGAAAGTCATCGTTTTTATATACGAAGGAATATTACACAAATATTAAAAATATGATAATTCACAAGCTTAATGTATCACTTGTGATCGCCAGTTACATTCGATACAATTCACATATTTTATCCTTGAACAACTATCAGTGAGCAGAAGAGATAGCCTCATACATTTGCTGGACCTACAGAATTATCAACACATGCACACATCTACTTTCTTCAAAACTGTTTTTTGTATGAGTATCATTTCTTACCTCTGTCTATCATTCTTTCAAATGACTGCGTCTAATCACAATCGGGCCTTGTTGTAACACCGCTGTCCTGGGAGGACCTGCTGTAGCGAGGATTTGTCACGCCTCGACGACTCGTTTGGGCGGACCTTGTTTGTGGTATGAGTGCGGCATCTCATGGTAGATGGAGAAGGCTAGGTTGAGTCCACACTGAGGAGAGTTGTGTTTAAGTTGGACATCTCCTAACGAGGCCCCATTGTATTTTCAATAGGTCTCATTCTTATTCACATTTCGCTTAAGGGAGGGTTGTCCATATCACACCGCTTTTCAGAGTTTTCGTAATATTTTGAACTCCGCTTGTCTTCTGCACTAAGTGACGTCTCTTCGTGTATTGTATTAACAGATTTAATTGTTCGAATTACTTGAATAACATTTAGTATGGTTTATTAACAAGTTTCATTAACTTTGCAAATAGTACGATTTTCCAATTGCATTGTCCGAGTATATAATTGGTGCCTTAATCACATTTCATGTTTAATCATGCACATACTAATTAAAAAGTGGAGACTTGAAACTCATGTGCAACCTGTTTATAAACATCACCTTAAAGAAGATATGGTAAAATGGTACGCTGAATCCCATATCTGACTGCAGCAAATCTCTCAAAGTACCATCTACTTCACACTATAAGCATTGGGTCAATCCGATGAAAAAGCCCGGAATTGTCTGTTGCTTGTGATACCTTTTTTTTTTTCAACCAAATGACTGTGTAATTTGGGTAATATTCTCCTACACTTGAAGGCTCAGCTATAGCTTTTCTATAATATATTGTTACATTGCTTTTGCAAATGTTTTTTGTACACTTTTTATAATAATGAAGTTGTGTTTTTTATTTCAGACACCATTTGTACGTCAGAACACGCCTCATCCTAAGGAATTGAAGGCTAAGGCTCACAAGCTGTTCGGTAAAGGCAAAAATGAAAGCCGCTCAGGATCAACTGAGGAGCAGGTTGTAAAGAAAACTTGACATCTAATGCAAACAACCAAATTGATTATACCTATCATTGATAGAGTAACACAAATTTTTTCACACCAGCAATTCAATATTCTTCATTTCTCTGTCAACTAGGACGTTTCCCAAACTTTTGGTTTGGATAAAATAGAATCAGAGGAACAAACAAAAGGTACAGAATTGGAAAATTTTATAACTGCTGAACAGGAAAATCAGCCTTTGCAGAATTCCGTCGAAGTTGCCAAGTTTGGACTCAGAGTTTCCGCTGTGGAAGCATTGGATGATATTCGCGATGTTCCTATACCAAACGAACAAACACCTGTCCCGCCCCAGCAGCCTCCAGACCAGAATACTTTGCAGGTGAATAGCAATACACGACATTCTTACGATTGCTACTATCTTTGAAGCAAGAATTTATCCGCTAAAATTTTCATGGTCTTCTTTATTTGTGTCACAAACGGTTGCCTGATATATATAAAATCAGTCATCAAATTACTTTCAACTGTTGTATAGGATGCAGAAATAGAGAGACCATTGCCCAATGCTAGAATTAAAGATGATTCCGAGGAAGAAGACATACAAAGGCACGTTGAATTTTCGGTAACAGAAGAGACTAATAACGACGAAAGTATGGGAGACATGGGCAAACCTAACAGGCTGCACCGTCGAGATACCCCCCATCATTTGAAGAATAAACGAATTCATACGTTGATCGATAAGGACAAAGTTGCTTCCATTATCGCACAGGTAAGCTCGTCATCAGCTTGGCATTTGATGTCAGCTATTAGATTTCGTATAGGCATCGATATTTATAGTCTTGCCTTTACTTGATTAATGAATTAATCGTTGGCTCGGACATTAAAAGCATCTTTCAACTACTAATAATAAATGTACGTTTAATCAGGCATTATTGAAAAAAAGTGATGAGCTTCCAGTATCGCCCTTGCCTCCAATTGACACTACAGACGACCAACACTGTCCAGGTATGCTGTGAACAATGCGTTCACATTTTATATTTAATAGAAAGTTCATTTACAATTTTTCCTTAGTTATCAATTTTTACTACAGACTGTATCAATAGATTTATAAGCGAGAATATCTTTTAGCACTCCTAGGTTCAATTCTTAATCCTAAGAGTCATGACAAGATGTTCGTGAATTATCTCTCTTCCTGAAATCGTGAAGTTATCTCATCTTGGACTCATAATTCTGTGTTGTATACACTGTTTTATGGTGGGTGGGGGGTGTGTGATATCATATCAGCTGCCAGTGTACAGCCTTATCAGCTATGATTAATCCATCTTGAAAATAGCGTACTACGTTTTTTTCACTGCACGAGTAGAAGCTATTTAGAAAGAAACGCTGACAATAGTGTAGTGGTTGTGGCTATTGATTTGTGGGAGTGGTTGTTAAGTTTTGAAGTTGGGACTATCGAGTTATTGACATGCCTCGAAGATACAAAGTTTTTACGCTGAAGAAAAAGAAGAAAAGTAATGAAATTTTCTCCCATGTGCACGGAAAAATTATTTTGCACCATCTCATTTTATCATGTCAGACATTTCCTGTGGATCCAGCAGCTTTCTCGTAGTCTATTTTTCCAGCCCAACAAACCTGTAGATTGTGAAATTCTCAGAGAATCTTAAGGAAACATATCATTTACAGTTCACATAGATAATATTATCAAATCTGATCACTGATACTGCAGTAAAACTATTTCATTCTCGCTATTATTATTTTACTTCATTGCGTTTTCGTTTACAATCTTGATTTGACGAAATAATCCTATTATGGTTTAAATTTAGGTAGCATTTGATATCTTACAATTAGAAGTACAGTGATTTATATGCTATGTGCTAGGCTCACCAAAAATAACTAAATTGATCTTGTTACAGATACAATATCAGATGCAGAGCCATCGATAGAAGTGCGTGAAGAACAATATGAGATTCACATAGAAAGAACAACAGGAGGTCTTGGCTTGTCCATAGCCGGTGGTATAGGATCAACCCCGTTCAAGGGGGACGATGAAGGAATTTTCATTTCACGAGTAACAGAGGGTAAACTTAATTCGTATTTGTACTAAACTCATATCTTTCAAGACTTTCTAACACCACTGTCGAACTTACTCAAAATGAAATGTATCCTTTCACTGAAAGGACCTTGTGAAGCATACCTGTCACACAACAGCAGCCAACTGGCAGTGGTTGATGCAATGCGTGAAGTCACCTCTGGTTGGTTGGAAGGGCCCCTTTCACAAGATCCTCGATATATCTGTCGATGTATCCTGTTTTTTTTTTGGAACTCTGTTAACTCTACAATTTATTAATTATTTATGTATTCGGAATATTATCCTATGATGCAGCGCCCAATGATAATTATATTACAGGAGGACCCGCAGAACTAGCAGGACTCCGAGTGGGAGATAAAGTGATTGCCGTCAATGGGGTTTCAGTTGTTAACGTGGATCACTATGATGCCGTCGAGGTTTTAAAAGCCTGTGGCCGTGTTCTTGTATTAGTTGTTCTCAGAGAGGTCACCAGAATAATTCCATCATCAGAACAGGTATGTAATTTGTATGTACCTAATACATTGATTTTGCGCGTGCATACAAACACATGTGTGGATGTCGTCATTGACATCTTGTAATTTGTCAGAACTGACTGAGTTGAATATGAGAGAATAACTCTAAGTCTTTGGACATAAAGAAATATAAATCACACATCTGGATCTTGATATTCGTGTATTCACACAATATTTTATTCATTCCTCATGTTGTTATAGACGTCAACAAGGAAAGATTCGGTGTGTTCAAGTTTGAGCACTAGCCGAGCCCCTAGTGCAACGTCTTATGTATCGTCAACTACTCTCTCGCATCATCTTGAAAATGGAGAGAACCAATTCACACCTCACGATACTCCGAAGGTAGAATTATCTCTTGTCTTATGGATTATTGTTACTTCCACTTGATTGAATTTCACGTAAAGTAAAACCTGTTATCGCGCTTTAAAATATTATGCCAAACATTAAATATCATTGATCTTTTGAAATTTTCTGCAGATAAAAAAAATACCTGACCCAATTCCAAATGCCAGAGCAAGCAGCGAGCCTATGATGACTGTATTGGTGCACACTACGCTTATTCGGGACCAAAATGGCCTTGGGTTCAGTATTGCTGGTGGCAAAAGCTCTCCGCCTTTCAAAGATAATACCGATGTAAGTAGTACCTTGCATCCATGAATCCCGAAGACATGCTTGGAACGTGATTGAATTCTCTAAACATTAACATGTCACTGGTTGTTCTTGCAGGCAATATATATCTCCAGAATTACTGATGGAGGCGTCGCACAAAAGGATGGAAAATTGATGGTTGGCGACAGAGTTATATCGGTAAAACTTGAATTCATCTCTAAATTATTGCTAGTTACAAAATGAAACCATGTATCATAAAGTGGAGTGCGAATTGACGAACAAATTTCAATTTTCAGATAAACGGAGTTGAAATGACTGGTGCGAAGCACGAACAAGCTGTAGGCATGCTTACTGGCCTGGAGAGATTCGTTAGACTAGTAGTTGAACGCGAAATACCCTTATCTCAGGCAAATTCTTCCAATCCGTTGACTCCGTCAGAGAAATCTCCACGAGTCATTGGAGCACCGCGCCCATACACGGGACTTTACAATGCCAACAGTTACATGGCGAATAGGCCGGGATATGCAGGGTATCGTCGCTCTATGGATGCGGAGAAAAATTTATCGCAAAGCCCAACGTCTAAAACACCTCCTCCCACCAAGGATGAGGTGGTAAATGGAGCTTCTAAAGTCAATGGAATTACCGAAACTGTGAATCCTCTCAGAAATTCCACACCAGCAATGTTGTCTGGCGCTAATAACGCAAACCAGCCACAACCACAACCACAGCCAGCTCCGCGACATAGCGTTTCTCAAACAGCATCCGTTGCTGTTCCCGCGCCATCTGTAGAGCGAGAATCAAGGCCGGCTTCACCACAGGAGGATATACAGGTACCGAAGCCAATCACCAACGAGGAATTTCAGGCCATGATCCCTGCTCATTTCCTACGACCTCCGACATCCTCGCCCTCACCAGACTCCCACCAGGGCCCTGTCGTCACAGTGACTATCAAGCAACCCGATAACCTCCCAAGGGATATTAACTTCCCCCCGGCGCCAACCACCATTGGCAAAGTTACCGAGACCATCACAAAGAGCACCCTTACTGAAACAGTGGTCACTAGAGTCACCGACAACGAGCTGGTTCACCCAGTCATCATTGAGGTATGTGCCTCTTTGCTCACAGCATGCAGTTTTCACATTATCTCCATAGCAGATGCACTTACTACTTATGTGTATGATGTAATGGTATGAGCCATAATGCTGTATGGTACAATTCGTATGAATGCAACGCCAGTCTAACACAAGCGGTTGCCAATACCAGTTTTTGTTCTAGTTCTTATATGCAAATGAAACTTATAGTAGTCCACAGTTTTTCAATACACTAATAGAATTGTGAAAGCCAAGAAAAGAATGAAAATGTCTGGAAGATTGGTAATAGTGTTGGAATTTTTACAACAATTTCTAAGGATTTGCGATCTTTAGCGTTCTACGTTATTTATTGAATCAATTTTTCAAATAATAGTGCCCTACATGTTACTAAGGAATAATCAAATACTGTTCAAATTGATGATGGAATCAATAAGATTTAACTTTTGATTTCACGTATGCTGCACCAGTATGCAATACACAATAGTAAAGAAAATTGACTTCAGCTTATACACCGACTCCCTCGACAACCATTTTAATGCATACACAATCTTCATTTGTACAATGAAGGTACAATGAAAGACGAAATACGACATATACATGTTACTATAGTGTTTTCTTATGAAATATATTACATTAGAATTACATACACCTCGCGGCATAATATTTTTTTTGCGCTTCAAATAGGCTACGATTTGCCTTTAATTATATTAATTGTAAAAAAGTTCATTGAACAGTAATAATTTCTCATTCTATTTTCATAATTCTGTCGCAGATTCGCAACTTTCTTTGTTTGTGGTAAGAATAATACAGCTGTACAAGTGTTTGAATTCTTTAGTCTTGTAAGTTGAGGCGTGATCTTATTGGTATTATTTTCAAATTTTCCTGTTCTTTATGCAACTATTTCAAGAATTGAGCACCCATAAGGAAAAAGGAAAATTCAAGGAAAACCTTGTTTTGTCAAATTTACTACTGCGAAAAGTGGGTATACATGGCTTGATAATTTTGTAAACAACATTGAATATCTTTTTCTTTTATTGGTTGTGTAATTAGTTGTACATAGATGTTTATTTAGGAGGATACAAAGTGTCTGTTTTACAATTTGACTACTTCCAAGAATAGATTAATGTATCAATATCAAACAAGGTGTAGAGACTTGGCAAGCCGACATTGGTCAGAAAATAATCAACCTACGATACTGATAAAACTTACTTTTCGAATAACAGTGAAACTTGGTTAGTACCAAGGCCTGCTAACATAGCCTTGCTTGATGCATGACTTAACGATCTTCTCCCTCTATCGCAAGTGCCAATGATGGAACGTACACTCACGCCTTTGTTATATGGGAGGTGGGTAAAATAAGAGATTCTGCATTTTCGTTATCCATCAGCTTTAACGACAGTATTATGATTACAGTAGTTTGTTAACGAACTCCATATTCTAACTTTCGACGTTATTACAATGCTTATGTAAAATATTACTGGGCACCAATACTTGTACATCGAATTATCAATTGTGTGTCCATCATTTTTTCACCAGTTAGGTGAGAATCACGATATAATTCCATAGATTCGGATATCTTATGTAAAAATAGTCGATTTCAAACCTTTGATGTGACCATAGAACAATATTGAATAGATCGTACTCATGATTTTTGACTCGAAAGAATTTCATATATTGATATTATTTCGTTAACTGTAAATCACTTTTGATCATTGTATGGGTCGAAGCTCAATCGGTTGAAACTTAGGGGCCTATATTCTGATATGAAAAATTAGGTAAGTATTACTGTCGTATCTAAGAATTGTCAGTTCTTGTTCAGAAATGAAAACTCCCATGAAACTATTACTGTACAAAACATATTAGATATGAAAACCCCAATGTTTGTAATTGCTAAATGCTGTAATTCAGGAATGGCCAATTCAATTTCTCATAAGGAGATCCCCAGAATTACATACATTTGATAAAGTGGCAAGGAATTCCCGCAGTATGATAGAGGCACATGGATTTATGTGATTCTAGGTGCAGGTAAATAAAGCATGTTGAAACGTTGAAACCTACCAAGAGCCCTATATTGCGATAAAAAATTCTAATGTTTCAGTGGCGAGTCAGGTTTCTATAGCTGAACACGTAACCTTAGTGGATAGTAGTTTGGAAACTGCATTTTCAACCCGATTTCTCTTTTAGTTTAGCAGTCATGTTTTTTTTTCCTTGCTTTAGCAATTTTTCTAGTTTTACCGAATTTCCAACGACATGTATTTGGTTGCTTCGACATTTTCAATCTTAGTTTCCATTTTATGATAACATATCGCAAGATATCTATATTCCTGTTCGAATTGATGGAACAGTTATATTGTTTGGTTCACTATAGGTAGCATGACGATATTACCTTGCTATACCTACTCCCTTACCATTTTATGACGTTCCATGAAATTCGGTTGTTAGTCGGTCTGAGGATCTCCTTTTAGAAAAAGCATCTGTTCGCTATTTCGTAATGTATACATATTCTTTTTAATGTTATTCCCATTTGGAATGGTGATTGCCAACAACTGATTGGATTGATTCTCCAACAAAATCATTAAACTGTGCCTTAATTTACAATATCATTTTTTGCCAACTACAGATTCAAGTTATTTGCACAATTATAAGATGGATCCAAATTAACTTAAAAAATTTTGATGCCATATTTCATCAATTATAATTTATAGACATGAGTAATGTTACCCTATTCGCAACTGTGGTTTACAATATTGAAATTAAACCATAGCGTCGCTCATTTACTGGCTATATTTTCATCTATCTTCAGAACACTTAGGAAAGGGATGCTTCCAGTCTGTATTAATTACCCATTTCGAATTCAGCAGGGGCTGTTTCATTTACCGAACAAAGACGTTTTTCGCCTCAGATGTCTATATTCTCATAGTATATGCTATTTGTAAAAATAGTTTATACTGTATATGTGTACAATGTTATAAATGTTCGCATATGCTTCTGTCATTAATTGAATTTTAATTAAATTTTTTGGCTAGCAACTTGTAGGCTCTGTGAACAATTTGGGTGATTGGAGATGGTGAGTGATTCAGCCCTGAGAAGATTTTCCTCGCTGATGCTTGTCTCTTTTCGAAGTCAAAGCCTTTGCCTATTACACTGTATTCCTCAACTATTGCAACTTTTGATCCTCGCCTTCCATACCCACTCCCAAAATTGGCCACCACTGTGTTCAAAATCGACTTGTTACGTAGTTTGCCGACAACCCTGTCAAACATGTATCAATCCTGTTTGTGTACATAATAATAAGACTAACTGCCATCGATCTAACATACTTGACTAAGAAAGAACTGTTTAGGATGTGGTGCTGGTAAAGGAAGGATCTCTTGGATTCAGTATTATTGGCGGAACAGACCATTCGTGTATACCATTTGGAGTTAAGGAGCCTGGAATTTTTATATCTCACGTAAGTTATTGGAAGATAGCACTCGCTGAGCTATAACATATTCTCATCTATGTAACGATCATACGTAATCATTTTTACATTCCTTGGTAAGAATTTATCCCATCAATAATCAATTGATGCTTAACATTTCAATTAATTATTAGTTTCTACTGTGTCATTTATTTAAACGTGTATTACAATAATCCTCAGGTTGTACCTGATGGCATAGCTGCAAATTCTGGAAAGCTGAGAATGGGTGATAGAATATTAAAAGTAAATGGGACAGATGTAACAAAAGCTACTCACCAGGAAGCCGTGATGGAACTTCTGCGGCCTGGTGATTTTATTACACTCACCATCCGACATGATCCATTGCCAGATAGCTACCAAGTAAGTGATATACACCTATAATTTTTGCGACTTGGATCGTTTTTGAATTGCCACTTGAGATAATAAAACTCGATTAGTTGTGTATTGTGCCTAAAGATGCGACAAAGGATAATATTCAAAAAGTGCTATGCGTCAAGTTGCTTTGTTCAAGAGAGCTATGCTTGTATGTCGAAACTGGTCTCTATAGCAAGCAGATCTTTTTTATTTGCATAACTTGATGCTTGCCGAGAGCTGTCTTTCTTGTTATATTATTTGAGCTTGGATCAATCTTTTCCTTTACTATGTACCTGCAAACACCACACATAAGTTGTTATTGTCAGACAAAAAGATTGTCCAACAAAATTCCACTTTATTGTTCGAACGATCTACGCTTTTGTCAACTGCCATCACCAGATTGGATAACATCAACTTTTCTTCAATCTTCCGTATCAGCTTTCGTATTATATGTATGTCACATTATATCATTTATTTCACAAGCTGGTCGAAATAGAGTACATTCCAGTAACAGTAAGTAAAGTGACCTGAGATGTGTTGAATGTTCTGCCATTTTTCTGTTACATCATTATTGTCTGGAACATGTGCCAAATTGTTCGCATGATGTGTACTTGCCATCAAGTTTATAGAACTCACTAATAATTACCATACTGCTTCGACACTTTTTGTTAATTCCATATTCTATTGTTCGAATTCTAGATACATCATGATATCATATTTTGAAATTCGAACCAAATTATTATAATTTAATCATTCGGATGTTTAGTGGTTAGAGAAATCAGGAAAATCGGGAATTGTCAGGGAATTTTGTGGCTGTGAAAATGTTAGGAAAAAATCAGGGATTGTAACGATTTTTCTACATTAAAAAAAACAAAAGTTCCGTTTGTTTATTAATTTTTTTACAATTCAAATACTGAAAAAAAGTATTCTTAAATACTAAAATATTTTTTAATATTATGCGTATAAACCTCTTTCCACCCATAACGTGCACTGTGTAATGTTCGACTATGGTGATATATTTGTGCCATTTGTCATAATGAGTATGAGGTACACTACCTTTAAACTTTGCATGCAAATGAAATGAATTTCGATATATATACCTTTGCACTTTTTTTTCTCACTTCATTACAGCTTACCCCATTTTGAGAGTTCGTTATTTAACCCAATTAGATGACTTATACATATACGTACATTTTTACATTTCTTTAATTATTACTGCATAATCGGTCAGGGACAAACTATTGTTTGGATCTGGAAATATGGACTAGTCGGAGAATTGTTTCCAACAAGTCCGTCACGCACCTTGAATTCATTAATAATTGGTATTGATTGTATAACAGGCAATATCTATCTCCAAGTTGTATTTGTTGACAAATGGTGATAATTTAATAGATTTGGTCGAAGTTCACTCATCACTTTTTTCTTCTCTCAATTTGCATTTAAGCACGCTAGTCATTTTTCCAGGAATTAACCATAGTCAAAGAGCCAGGAGAAAAACTTGGCATGCACATAAAAGGAGGATTAAGAGGGCAACGTGGTAATCCCTTGGATCATACCGACGAAGGCGTTTTTATTTCAAAAATCAATTCTGGAGGCGCGGCCAAACGGGATAGCAGATTGAAGGTAGTTTGAACATACAATTAAACAGGCTTAATAAAATGTTCTCTTGATACTGTAAGTCTTCTGTACGGATTAATATTTTAATCAGGTCGGAATGAGGTTATTAGAAGTTAACGGTACATCCTTGTTGGGCGCAACACATCAAGAAGCAGTTAATATTCTCCGATGCTCAGGGAATACGATAACGTTGGTTGTCTGTAAAGGATATGACAAAAACGACTTGGAGCAGGCACTATACACGTCAAGAGGGAGGGATTCTAAAGAGTCACAAGGATCTCGAGAATACAAGGATTCTACAACGGATGAGGTAAAGTCCTTGTCACACAGTGTTTCTAGTTTGGATCGTGACGACGAGGATACGGCTACAATTCGGCAAGAGCAGGAAATGAAAGCTGAATTAGTTGCCTGGGAACAAGAAGAACGAGATCGAGCTATGATGGAGTACAGAGAAAAATCCACACCAGAAAAGGTACTTTTTATTTAAAACTCGATTATTGGACTTTATTCAGATCCTTCAACGAACCAATTAGACCTTGTCTGGTACCATATCAGATATTAGTCTTTGTTTCTTATCACTATTCTCATGTTGATTGTTCGTTCATCGGTAATAGAATCTGACGTGGTGCTACTGTTGACAGGTATTAGATGTTGTAAGAGCAGCAGAATCTCTGGTGAACAAACCAAATAGTCCGGTCGATATGCATGTACCTCCCAAGTCTCCCGGAGGTACGAAGGACCTGAAAACGACGACTATTGTTATGACCAAACATACCTTAGCACCCCAGAACTCCACTGTAAGTAATTTTCTTTTCTATAACAGATAGCGTGCAAAGTTTATGGCACGGCAAGATCTGGAATGCTTGTGCACTTGTGCATGTCTCATATACAAAGGATAGCATGATAACGAATGCATGCTGCAAAGTAGATAGCATGAAATACTAAACCTAAATATCTGCCAGCATCATGACATTTATTTCTTATAATACTTTTTTTTTGTAAGGCGTTAGGAGGAAAATATTATAAGCGCTGGTGGTTATTGAATTGAACAGAATAAATAGTGGAATGAGCGTTAGACAAAGTGTGCTTGGTTGTGATTTTTTGCGAGGAATCTTATTTTATTTCCATGAACTTGATGATTATCACCAATAATTGGATATTGAATCAGAATCAGGTTCGGATTTATGTGCGGAATCGAATAATTATATTTTTGGATATTGGAGCTGGTACAAACCGTCAACTTTGATGGGATACATGAGCTGTATACATTATTTCAATGTACAAATTGTAATCACAAACTCCACCTTGAGCACCAAGTTATGGTTCACCACGTAGCTATCATTCTATCCACAGCCTTCCAAGTGCTGCTCAATTCACTATATTCCCATGTTATGAAGGTCCAAGTATGTATTGCCGTTTTTGAAATATTTCTCATGATTAGTTCTTTTGAAAACATAAGTTCGATTGAATAAACATATCTCGGAAACTGCTATGATCATGCCCTGTAATAGTCCATGCAATAATTCAGCACAATGATACTTTGACAATTTTCACACAAATTTTTGTGGATCACAACTAATGGTCAATTACAAATTATGAGCATAATTTGGTGGTAACTTGTTGGATTGAAATTTCCATGTCAACTTTTGTCCCTTATGCTCCTTCGATAACTATGGACTATTGTGAGATTTTTAGCAACAAAAATTGTGCCACAAGAAGCTTTCCGAAACACCCTACTGTTGACGTTATTTTAAATAATATCTAGACACATACGGAACATAATTGAAACTGACTGAAACGCACTTGTCTTATGAAACTTTATTATGAGTTTTAATTTGATTAATCAACTTCATGTAATCTTTATTCATTGCTCGTTAGTTTCATATGTAATTCGTTGAGTTTCCAAATTTATACACGGACACTAATACACGGACAAAAATGTATTGTAGAATGTACAGCATTGAGATGGTATTCCGATTTGGATTGGCGTAACTAAACACTAAAAGTTTTGTTCGGGTTGATATAAAAAATCAGAACGAATTCGACATAAATTATAATTCAAAAATAGTTATCGTTAGACTGTACTGATATAAACATGGTAGGATTTGTTATTATTTCACTCTGACTTTAAATTGTCACATTTCGACTCTAGCTTATACAATAAGCTTCACTCCATGTATTTCTGTTGGTTGGAAAATCTAGTAATAGGCACATGAAGTACTAAAAAAATCTCCTGTGACGAACATTCAACTTAAAAACAATATGCTAGGGACTGGAATCGATAACTTAAAATTGCGAAAAAAGCATAAACCAGTAACATACAGGTGAAACTTTTTTGCATGGTCCGTAAGAAAAAAGTGTCAGAACAATGGGGCCGTAATGTACACATGTGAAATCATGTACAAGTGAAAAATTTGTAAACAAGATTTTACTGTATATGCATTCGAACAGGTCAGTTGGTCGGGGATATGGACTGTTGTGAGTTTGTCAGATCGCGATAAGTGGACTATCGCAGGGTGTGCGTGAATATTACTATTTTATGCACATACAGTAAATCTAGCTCGGTGTAATAAATACATAATAATTAGAGGAGTTGCAGTAAAAAATTGGTATAAGTGACAAAATTTGAAATTACGAGATAAGTACAATATGGACTACCCATTTAAACTCATAACTTGAAAGGTTGATTTCAAAACATTAACAAAAATGCACGCATATTTTTTCTGTACTATGCCCTTGAACCATTCCATTATGGAGGTTATTGCAATTCGGAGCTGTAGAATTAGCAACCTAATTTCAATAATTGTTAGTTACTTATGAAGCGAAACTAAAAAAATGTTGTTGCGTCATTGTTTCTAAACTTTCACATCTATTTATTTTATTTTTATTGGATAAAAAGAGTAATGACATCCCTTTTAAAGTCAACGGTGCAGATAGTTTTCAATTGAGTCAATCATATACCCATTAGTATGGGCACTTTTTTCTATTTCCATGAAAATAGTGCTATCTAGTTCTATGCTCTTATCACACTTTATCACATTTTCTCACTTCTTCTTATTACCTTTATAGAGTGTTTAATTATCGAAATTAAACTTGTGCATTTGACTAGCCCCAATTCCAAACACCTGGATGTCCATACCAACGTTGCACCATTAAAAGTTCCAGAAAATCCTGCTGTTCTTTTGCTATTCCGTTAATTTACAATTAATGATGTCCTGTTTTCTAAAGGTTCGCGTACCTGTTTACATTATTTACCATTGCTAGACAAACTCTATTGTATATTGTTATAGCATGATTGAAATTGTTTGTTTCTTTCCCGTGCCCGTATGCACCATTCAACGTTATTACTTTGGCAATTTAGCGTTATTACGTGTCATTGCATAAAATTTAGTGTCAGTTATTTACTAATCGATATGCTTAAATCGCGCATGATAAGTACTATCGATGTCCAGCATGCTCTTTAGAGCAAACAAAAAGAGTTGAAATATTTGCAGACAACGGAAGGCGATAGCACATCTATGGCAGCCCTATAACAAGAGCAAGCTATCCATCCTCTTCCCGCTTTCCCTGCGTCTGCCCTGCGGACTAATGTGCCATAAATAATTATAAATTATATAATGATGTAATGATATAAGCACAGGTTGCCATTATTACATGCTCACACCTATATTATTGTTGAACAATACCTTGTTATTCTGTCTGTTATCCAAACTGCCATTAAGCTTATAAGCGGGTCGTCGTACAATGTTAATTACTGACGTGGAAGAAACGATGTGTTTATTTTATGAAGTAAGATAAACTGTTAGCGAAGTGTGATATCTTCCTCATCATAATTATGTATTTCCTATAACTCCATACCATCAAATACTTCTAGTCTCGCCATAATGATATTGTCTTAGTTCTCTCTGTTCATTATGGTTTTTACGAGTTATTCATACCCATCTTAGAAATTCAAGTTCGTACTTGCACACAAGTCAGTTACTCGATAATAATTCTTGATAATACAAAGGTATTGTATCGAATTTTTAGAAGATAAATGATTTTTTAGGCCAGAATAATTGATTACATTGTAAAGGCGTAGGGTAGCTGCAAATTTGACTAAAGTCATGAAACACGTTTTGCTTAAAACTTTTCCAGTGTCGAACGTAAGTAAAAAGTCGTCAATTATTTGCTGACGTTTCAGCCCTTTGAGAGGGACCCTTCCCAGAGCTGTATTTTATTTTCAAAGAACATTTCTATTTAAAAAAGAGAAACATAACAATTAGTGTGAATAACGTAGTTCCGTTATTAATAAATGGAACCAAATAAGAAAAATCAGGAACCATCCATGCCTGGGTCAATAGCCAATGGCCAATTTTTATAAATAACTGCGGAGATCCCTCCTTGAAGGGCTACAACGTCAGCAAACAGTAGATGTCTTGTCACTCATCTTCGACAATAAATAAGTCTTGACCATAATTAGGATAAGGTCGAGAGATTGTATCTATGGAGAAAATGCTGGCAAAATATTCGCAAGGAGAATTTAAACATAGGCACAGAATCAAGACGTTAGTCATCGGCAAGCTTGTAATTAAATTTTGGCTATTAGACATTTTTCTTACCCCACAGTTATTATTGAGTAATGATTCATAGCGAACAAATTGTCAACAGGAATAATTTGATCATAACTTTACTTTCAAAATACTCTAACCATTTAAAATACAGCTTGAAAAATTCACTCGGCTGGATTTACATGTGTGATAACTTTGAAAATACAGAGAATCCGTCAATAGCTGTTCAATACTATGAGAGAATATTTAGTATTACTGAAATCACCCCAGAGCGCTATATGTATGTACGTACATTAGACCTGTCCTTAAGAAGGGCAAAATCGAATTTTAATGGTCTTACCCCCCAAATTGCTTCATAATAATTTAAAAAAAAATGTCAGAATTTAAAAAAAAATTTCCCTTCATATTTACCCACCGCTATAAAGCCTTACTTTTTCCCATAAGAAAAGCATTGATTTTTCGTGATTTTTGATCTTTTTTTTACCGCTGCCATAATTATCAGCTAAAAAATCTTAAATTCTCGGAAAATGTTGACAGTTGTGTTACCTTTTTGTCGAATTTTTTGGAATTCGATACAAGCATTTTTGGGCTAGATCAATCACATCTTTATTCTCTGTATGTTGCAGAAAAAAGCAAAAAAAGTCGAAGAACGTCGTTTTGAGAGCTAAAAATAGGAGGAATAAAATGGCAGAGGTTACGAAAAATAGGTAACTTTTCGCTGAAGATGGTAAATTCTCAGAAATCGCTGAAAATAGAAAAAAAGTATCTTTCAGAGGTCTAAATACGGAAGTTGAAATCGGTTAAGTCTTCACACATTTTATTATTATTACAGAATCGTAGAACAGAACTTCTAGTTTATAAATATTATTAATAGTTATAATTATTATAAATAGTTTATAAATATTATTTATAAACTAGAAGTTCTGTTCTATGATTCTGTAATAATAATAAAATGTGTTAAGACTTAACCGATTTTAACTTCCATATTTAGACCTCTGAAAGATACTTTTCGACTTTTTTTCTATTTTCAGCTATTTCTGAGAATTTACCATCTTCAGCGAAAAGTTTCCTATTTTTCGTAACCTCTGCCATTTTATTCCTCCTATTTTTAGCTCTCAAAACAATGTTCTTCGACTTTTTTTGCTTTTTTCCAAAAAATTCGACAAAAAGGTAACCTAACTGTCAACATTTTCTGAGAATTTAAAATTTTTTAACTGATAATTATGGCAGCGGTAAAAAAAAAAATCAAAAATCGCAAAAAATCAATGCTTTCCTTACGGGAAAAAGTAAGGCTTTATAGCGGTAGGTAAATATAAAGGGAAAATTTTTTTTCAAATTCTGACATTTTTTTTAATTATTATGAACCAATTTGGGGGGTAAGACCATTAAAATTCGATTTCGCACTTCTTAAGGACAGGTCTAACGTACATACTTGTATCATTTATTTTGTGGATGTGGTTCATGTGTTGTTTCACCTTCCTGTAAATTGTTTTGGGTGTGTTCATACTTAAATATCTGATCCAACTCTCTTCAATTAAATTATCGAATAGTTGAGAACATGGTTCTAAGCTTCATCATTTTCGAGTATCAAGTATCTTACTAAAAATTTCATTACACATAATAGTTAACTTGATACTTGCCACGCGTGAGACTCATTATTTACTAACTATACCAATGAAGGATATCAGTATTGGTAGGAGTAAACTTTCTATACTTCATACTTGTGAAAGATGCTTCTATTGACACAGACAGTGAAAACTAGCGGATTGTATTAAAAATTAGTCAAACGAACCCTGTTTCTATTTTGAATTATGTGACGTTATACAACTGGAATCCTTTGTGTGGCATTGCGACAATGATTACAATGTTGCTACGACTTGCCGAAATAAAGATTCTTGAACCTCAAAACTATGCGAATGGCAAAGTGAGTACAACTTCATACGTATCATATCATTTTTAAATTTCGAAGAAGAAGCTGTATATATCAAGAAATCTTGTAAAAAGTCAACTTGCAATGCGTATGCTACAAAAGTACACCATTCGTGTTGAAAAAATTGTAATGACATAGTTGTCTGTACTACAGCAAAGCTCAATAAGAATTATAATAAATAAACTCTGAACAAATTTTGTTCGAAATAGGAAGCAGATGTCGCAAGACTAATATCTGTGAAAATGATTGAGAACGGACCACCTCGATGGTAGTAGTTTCAAATTATTAACATAGAAGGTGTTTGAAGGGAATACTGGAGTTACGCTTGAAAAGCGCTCACATTTCACAGAGCAAATTTAGTACGAAAGAGTATGACGTAGTATTTATACATTTTGATTAGGTAGTATGAACCTAGTTAAATTTTGTAATTCGTCAAGTGTACATATACCGAGTAATTATCGAAAATGATTCATGCAGAACAATCCATCGCTGTTTCATTAGAAGTCATAGCTCGAATTTCAAACTGTTTTGTAAAATGGGCAACTTGTACTTGACAGAAGAAAATTGTTGTCGAAAGATCAGATGGAGGATATATTTTGCTAATCATTAACCAAGATTTAAAGTTACGCTAAGAACAATAACTTGGTATTCTTGTAATTTATTTGGCTGACAGTAGAATTCTCGCTGCGACATCAAAGATCTGTGGTGAAATATTACGTATGCCAGCAAGCGAGGGCCAAATTCATAGTTGGCTTTATATTTGCAATTAAATTATTTTCGAATTTACATTAAAAAAGTCTTTGGTAAATTCTGAAACAGTCGTTCAATTTTCAATCTTCGTTTTATGCAAATTTTGATGTAACGTCATTGAGCCTCGGGCAGGTAACGTAACATTTTCCAAACGTGAGCAGGTTACGGGATAAAAGTGTTATCCTTTACGAGTTGCAACAGTGTCAATTGAAAATCACCCGAAATCTGGAGTCCTCGTTTAACATTCATATATCTACGAATTATGAATTGTAATTTGGGATAATCAGACTTGGTAGTATTTTTTTTTTTTTTTTCAATCAACAAAACTCACTAACGAACTTTGTCACTCCTGTTTCATTAGAACACGTAAGTTTATATTATATATATATTCGTGACCAAAAATTAAAACCAAGGGGAAAGACACACTTTCTTACCTTGCTATAAAACACGTGGTACATTTTGTGTATGGAAAATGCGATGGTTTACCTGATTATTATGTTATTATATAAATTCATATCACTATTAGAATATATAAATTAATGTGCTGTATATCTATAAATTTTCTATAAATGTTATATGTTTATGTAAATCTAATGGACCAGATAATTACACAGATACACACACACATATACGTACATATATATGCGGGCTACTTCAAACTCTGAGAACAGAAGGAGATGAGTTGATTCGTAGGTGCCAATCCGCAGCCAATCAGGTGATTGCATTGAAGCAATGTCAATATTGATATCAGTGTTAGATTTTCATGATTTTATATCGACGGCCAACTAGAATAGAAATAATTCGGAACGGCAACAAAGAGTGGTGGCTTGCTTCAATGCCACTGCGCCGCCTACTGACCAACTAAGCCTGTCCTATTATTGGAATTTGACGCGACCCCCCCGTATATGTATATGATACGTATATACATATATGTATATGTTCATCATTATACATAAAGATATTATTTATTTAAATATAAAATAAAATGTTGATGTTAAAGTTAAAGTTCCATCTGATTAATATTTATAATTCAATATGAAAGGTGTGTTTCGTATTTTTAATGAAAGTATAGGATTCATCCAAGCAAAGTGGCGCGATGCTCAATCGCTCGAGAAAGAAGGTACTCAATGGCCATAGATATGCCATTGATCAAATGTCATCTATTTCTAACTGTTTTTTTTTTTTTCCTAAATTTGAAGGGGAATGCATTCTCATGGGGTTACGAAAACAAGATGCTTTCAAACCGTTTAACCTTGGTGATTATGTATAGTTTTGGTAACTACATATTCAGATCAGTGACCTAAATGAGATCATGTCTAAAAGTTGTCAACAACTTTTTTTCATAGGCTTGTGAGTACATAATCAAGATCCGATATTCTAAGTGTCTGTAAATTGTTACAAACTTTGAGCTCAGCGCTGCTTTTAAGAGAAGCATCAGAGATGTTCTCAGTTGACATAAGATAGCTAGGGTAGAGAAAACAAATTATTTTGAGAAAAGTTTTACGAATATGTTTACAAAAGAAGGGAAAAGTTGTGATGCAAAATTTACATGATGTACCTACAATGTCGAACCTATACACAATATAGTATTGTTTGGTAGATTTAACAAGACGAGAGGCCGAGCATCGCTTCATTGAACACATTAATTAAGTTACGGTACATTTTCTACTGTCAATTAAACACAGTAATGAAATGGTAATTACAAAAGTTTTACTGAGCGTGTTGAGGAATCGTTAAATATGTATGGATGGTTATGCTGTTTCGATTCGTACAGTTTGATAAGAGTGTGTTCAGAAATGAGCTCCTAGTACCCTGAGCTCACAGGAATGGAGATAGAGCATGCCGTAAATTCAACGGTGTAGCAGAGATACAATACTACTAATAGCACTACCAGTTAATTTTTGAACACAGCCTTAAGGACATGAGTCACTCAACCTCCGTAGCGAGAAAAAAGCAAGGACCACGCGTTTTGGTTGAATTTCTTCACATTCTGATTTTTGATAACGATAGGCACCGTCCCCAGGCTGGTGAGTGCTGAAAAAACAATCTGATCAATATGAATTGATGAACAGGAAATTGGACACCTTACTTAATTTCAGTGGCCAATTTCTCGGCTATCTAGGCTGTGATGGCAAAACCAGTTTCTATACTGTGTCAACAGAATGATCCAAGTTTCCCAAATTGTTATTATGCAAAAACTCTAGCAACCGTGCTAATCTCGGTGACTGATCCAGTAGCATGAAGCTTGCGATGATCCTTGATTTACCACAATGACAAGATTGAAAATGACGTGACCCGTGTCCTTAGAAATGACGGAGGAAAATTTTCCTTCTGACCAAGCTTGGAAATAGATTCAGCTGTTTGAGCTTGCGAGATGTATCGATGTTTATAAATAGATAAAGTGTGACCCTTACTAAAGTTGGCAGCCAAGGGAGTATGTGTTATAACAAGGTCTCTACCATTCTTCAATGGCTCATTGATGGGTGGTAGTCCTCACCCAACTACACCAGGTGGCATGATGCACTGAAAGAGCTTCCGCAGAGCGCAAATGTAATTTTGTGTGGTAGTGGGATTAAATGGTTGCTGACTTGTAAAATGGGGCTTTGTATTATACCAGAAGGGTTCATAAGTAGGCTTCACTTTTGTTTAAGAACTAAACACTAACAATAAGAATTATAGCGTTTTTTCTAACCGTGGAAAATATTCTTGTATTGACATTACCTTTTCTTGCAGTACAGTCCCGCTGTTTTTCATAGTTTTGTACAAAAATATACAACAATTTAGTACGTAGCGTATCGTATTGTTAATTGCGATAATATGCCTTAGTTTGCTTAACATGAAGTACAAGACATCAATTTCAGGGTAATATTTTAATAAAAATAAAATAATCTTCTTTATCATAATTATCAAAAATTATTCTGCACAATCCGCTAATCTAACCAATTTGAAACTTGTGGATGTCGTCTGATTTCCATGGCTTTAGCCTATGCAACTATCTCATATTATGTCATCTCATTTGCTCGATAATGAATATCAACTCTGTATCATGGGTTTGACCAAATTTGCCGATATTGTTGCAATGTTGATATCAAAATCGTCGAATGTAGCATATATACCACTCATATTATGAGCAAGGGAGAATTATTGTACAAGATTTTGCTTCAACCATAACAGGGATCCATATTTCATCATCAATTCAATTGACTAGTCACGAGAAAATTAGATGGTCTAAACTACCATCCAACTAGGCAAGATTTTTATGTTAAAATTATAATTTACGGTCACTGTCAACTTTCATTTTCAACACTTTATTTTTGGTCATAAAATTCCTTGAATTTCCTACAAGTTCAGTAGTGAAAAGTGAATTTAGGAACAATATTTTTTTATTATTAGATTTCGAGAAAATTGTACACGTGATATGTTAACTTATAACTTGTGGAAAGGACAATAATAATTAGTCGTATTGTAAAGAAGATTTTTTTAGAAAAAATTAGTGATTCGCAAAACTGGAAGATAATTTAATCTTCTTCTCCTTCTCTAATTATTAGTAAATTATGCATAAAGGGGGAAAAGTAGGTCTTTTTACACCAAGCATAATTTTGCAGTATGAGTCCAAGGTGAGCCCAAGATGAATATTGCAGATGCGTGAGGTGTAAAAAGACTTTGCCTCTATGGTGTGTACTATACTTTACGTAATGAAAGTATGGCTTACAAGTATTTTGTACTGTTTGGAATTTTGTTAGTACTCTCACAGAACAGATTACTTCAAGTTCGGAACGCAGATGATAAAGACTCATAGATGATACTTGTGTTGCTTAAAAGTACTTTCTGGAGGGACCATTGTCTTTAATACTACTATTATTTTATATTTTCGGTACTTTTTAACACTGTTTTAAAATATTTTTGCAATAACTAATATGACAATTCAATAAATCTCACTCTACTGTTTAAGGCAATCAACTTTATGTCTTTGTTCTTCAATTTAGATGCATTTCGTTTATGTAACAATACATTTATTTGTTCAAAAAGTATATAATGTGAACTTGCGATCTTTCGATATCGCTATTTTGATTTGAGCTTTGGACCGTAATACCAGCAGCAAATCTAGCCGTTAAATGTAAATAAAAGATTCCAATGTGTGAATGATGAGTGAATGAATTATACGAATACTCTTCTAATGTTTCTTATATTCATTTTAACTAACAATTTCACTAATATCTTATGTTTGATTTCATTTACTTAGTTAATTAGCAAAGAAGCTGCTGCAGGAACATCTGTGGATGGTGTAGTCTTGTCAATTCCTCCAGCCTCTTCTACTCATTCAAATCCCCATACCCAAATCACAAACCATGATGTTCACTCTGCAATGCAGACCCTGCCCTCTCCTTCCACTGGAACAGCATCCAGTAGATCTAAATGTGCTGTGACATCTGCAACACTTCCAATGTCTTGTAAAACTGCAGACGCCACAGGGGACGTGTTATTCTCACACCGTAATACACCATTATCATCAGTCAGAACAACATTTATTGATACATCAGTACCTTACATTCAGCCTCCCAAATTCCGAATGCAACAGCGTCCGTTATCCACTCTTGAACCCACTCATTCTTCTGAAGAAACTGTTTTCCAAAAGCGATTTTCTATTAATGACCCTTTTGACAATCATCGCTCACGCCCTACTAGACTTCCCCCGACGCCACTGACCAGCCCTGGGTACATTGAAGATATCATTCCTTCTCGTCCTCCTCCCTCCAGAGAATTACCGCAGATTGCACGCTCTGTACACTGGAAATCTCAGGTTGAGGTGGGTCCTACTTGCATGATTATTATCGATCATTACCCTATACAAGTACTATATATACAAGTAGTAAGTGCTCGTAAAAATTAACACAAGTATAAGTAAAATAATACCAACGCCTCGATAATATATTGCCATTAATGATTGAATTGATTGGAAACTGTTGGCGCTTGAATGTCATTCGTAACGCTTGTAACAAATAGTGGCACTTCGATAACGCTTCTATACCCACCGCTGGGGTAACTGTTTTCATTCCAATTTGCCTTACTCACACAACAATATGCTGGTTGAGTATGCGTCATATTTCAATGTTACAATGAACTGAATGAAAACTGTCAGATTGAGCGGGACTGCAAAGATAGGATACTAACATGACTAGTGCAGCATGTAATATTATGTATACATTCTCATACGATGAACTTAGATTTGTTCTTAATTCTGAGTTGTCACCGCACCGTTATCTTACCGTTCAAGACTATTTACCAATGCTAGTATTAATTGAATACAGCCCACGACAACGCCATCTCCAACTCCTGCTTCGACACAGATGTCCGTTAGTGATCGGAAAAGATTATTCGAATCTGCTATGGAGGAACACTTGAAACCTTCTCCAAAACCAGGTGAGAGTTTTTCTGTCTCAAATAAACTAAAGAATAGTTCTCAAATATGTAGACTTGAGGTTTGACTTACCTGGTTTGGTAACATGATGCACGTATGTACATTAATAACTCGATTCAACGAATGGAATAAAATGTCACAGATTTAAAGTTACCTTCGATTTCATTCACAATCATAATTAACAACTGCAATCGAATTACAAATATGAACAATCCTTCATTTAATGTTTTCAGAGAAGGTGTTCAGCTTTCTGAGCCAAGATGAAGTCGAGAACATGAAACAAGAAGAAGGTGAGACAACCTAACAACTTGACAACCTTTTTATTTTAGAAATTTCCTCAATTTATTCCTCTTGAATGAGCACATTGAGATTATGTGAATCAGTACTATACAACGCTGTTGAATCTGATGGTTTCAGAAAGAAAAATTGCCACATTAACACGAGATGAATTGAAGTCATGGGCACAGATTGATGAAAATGAGGCATTGGAAGAGCCAGAGGATATGATGGAGGAGCAGGAGGACAGAAGACCTAAGTAAGATTGGTTGAGCTGCCTCACACTCTCACAGCAAGATGCACCTACGCTAGTCGCTTCCTGTAACCTGCCTCTTTTCCCTTTGTTTTCACTGATTTCCTTGACCATACTTAGTACAATAATTTTTAGATTGAATAGTTTGGTATGTGGCATAGATTGAGGTGTGGGAATTTTTATCTGAGTATGCTTCACGTTTCACTGTGGTAAAGTGTTTAAACATGCTGATGGCATTAAGTGATAATTACAAACATGATCGGACATGCGTATCAAAATTCAGGAAAAGCGTTATTTTCCAACTCGGAATTCTGTTTGAATATTGAAATTTATACAATCTTATGCACGGAATGATGGAGATGGTTTGCTGCGAACAAGTAAACAACATCTTGATAGTGATTTTGCAGGCAATTCTTAATTAGGTTCAATTGCTTGCGAACACATAACCATCACCTTGATCTGAATAATTATTTTTTATTTTTCAACCAGCATGCTAACAGTTTTTGTACCGTGGTTTAAATGTTCTACAGCGTTTTCCTCGATTTTTCTATAGGTTGTGTATATATGTAATTATATTCTACGTGTGATACGTTCTCAGACTGTTACCACTAAAAAAGAAAACAGTAATAATAGCCATCAGTGCATAGATATATGTGTAATTACCTAGGCAGCTATAGTTCTGAGGAGTTGAAAATACGTACAAAACCAATTCGCAAAATCGACACTATATATATTATGTTATATTGCAATTGATGCATAGTGTCAGCTGAGTTTGGAATGTTTGAAGCTGTGTTGCGAGGAACTTTGTGCTCCACTAGCTTTTAATACTGAACCTCAAACAAATGGTTTTGCAGAATCAGGGATTCGTCGAGTATTTTTTTATCATACACATCACTTCAACAAACTTACTTTTTAAATTTGATATTTCCAAACTGAATTGGCTGATCAGCAAAGGCCTAGACAAGAAATTTATACAGTTTTATGCTTTTGTAGCTCCTTTTTTGCGCTCAATAATCTATCTTGGGACTGATACACTCATTTTTGCTAATTGGGTTGGAAACAAATGCAATGCTTTGACAGTGAATCTGCATTGCATTTTTTACGCTGCGGTATCCTAGTGAAGGGCGGTAGTTCATGTTCTCCAGATTTTAAAAACATAACATCTAACTCTACTTTTTGCAAACTCGTCAGATTTTGTGTTCAATGCAGTGGTTTGTGTTTTCTTAGTGATTCCAAATCTTGATCATCATACAAAATAACATAATCGATATGTAAACTCGAATTTACAGTCGGAATATGAGAAATTCTCATTATGCATAATGTTTGTACAAAAATCGCTAGACGGAGTTTTACAGCATTGTTCCGAGTTGCAATTACAAGTCAAGATTTTCCATGTTGATTAAGACATAAGACTTTGAGATCAATTTATGCACGAGATTTCGTTTGTGAGTACATTTACAAAGGAATTCGTAAAATGATTTTGATTCATATTCAGGGACAACTCATTTTCAGAACAATACAGTATTTTCATTGCCGTATAGTATGTCCAATATACAATAGACAATATAATTTGTAGGTACCTTATCTTTTAATTGTCAATTTTAGGTCATATGTTATATTATTCATTTATTCTTCCTTCTTCTTTGAGAATGATTTGACTTGAGTGGATACTTTGGTGAGATTGATAATTGTTCTGTTTCATTTACAATTTCATGCAAGGAGAAGTATTGTCAAAAATTCGTTCACAAATTTTTACATCATAGTACAAGTCGCTAAGAAAATATATCAGTCTTCTGTGCATACATATTCGAAAAACTGCTTGAAAACATTCCTTGTGCCTATACTTCCAGTGCAGAAGGCTGAAATTTTTTTGCTGGACGCGTACTACCATAATCTTAGAATTTACGAATAGGAACGCGATAAACTTCATATGATATGAAAATTAAACTACGAAAAATGATTCAAAATTCCATTCAAGTCCCACCCTGATTTACTTTCGTTTTCATCTAAGCTTTCATCAGTCTCTATTGCTATGTAACTTTCAAGATTTATCCATATTGCTTTTCCTCCTAAAGCTCAATTTTCGATATACTAGTTAATGGATTGTTAAATATAAAACACTCTGTGGATGCATTGAGCAACTCGCACTACATGTCGGAATTTTTCCTCCACGTTGTATGAACAGATTAATTCTAAGTTCTGCAATTGTCAAAATTAAATTAGGCCATTTTATGTCGATGCGGCAACCCTCGATTTCATTTTGTTCGATTTCATCAGAATATCGGGGCAGATCAGTATTGACTCCTGCGAAACCATTTTACAAAAAAGTCTCTTTAATATATAATTATGATCATCAATTGCCCCCAATCTTAATTTGTGTAATTACTCCTTCGGATTGTCATTCGAATGCCCATACCTTTTATACAATTGTCTTCACTGAGACGAATAGTTGATTCTAATATGCTTTGTTGGACCATGAAAATCGAATTCTGTGATTATATTTCACTATATAATGTTTATAGACATAACAAGTTTTAAAATGCATTCAAGTACAGAAGCCTTTCTTAGCTAGTGTAATATGTAAAATTTTTAATGCTTAATTGAAAGAACATGAAGGGTGGAGGTTTTCGAGATATTTTTGGTTATTTGCAAATATCAAACATGCTTTATCCAGACTTTCTCTATTGACAAAGACGAATTTTTTTAAATTACACGATTTTCGTATGCGATCCGTTTTAGCGAGCGTTCTACTAAAGCGATTTAGTTAAGTTATAAAATCATTCACTGCAGCTTGCTGACAAACTATTTTCCTAACCCACTTTGTATTAAAATATACAATTCTGTAGCAACTCGAAGTCTTTTTTTTTTACACATTTACACTCCACATGGCATTTGTACTTTAGTATTTGTAATCGTCACAACTGATCCCTTGGCATTGTGTATTGTTTTCGCTTTTGTATTTTCTATAAATAAAAACTAATGTTAAGAAGCTGTTTTAGTGATTTGTCAGTACGCATGCTCGTTAACCTTCCAGTAGCCGACTGTCTTCACGAAGTCCTCATCCCCTATTACACAACGCACCAAGTATCGTCAGGACTGCCAAAGCTGAACGACGTTTGAAGGAAAGAATGATTCAGGAGGTAATATTGCATCGAATTCACCGCCATTCCCTACTTTCTTCTTCCAGTTTACATCTTAGACAAAAACATTAATTTTTTTTTTTTTTCAGAATCCAAATGTATTGTGGTCATATACTTATTATATTTGTGTACCATAAATTCTGTCTACAGGGCTTAATTTCGGATGAGGAAGAAGATAACCAACTATCTCCTGCCAAACAACGAGCACTGAGAGCTGAAAAACGCGCTGCTTGGAGACAAGCACGACTTAAGTCTCTCGAGCAGGTAAAAGTCAACTGTAATCCTTATTTTCTATGTATAATGTGTAATAGTTTACTACATGTGTAAAGAGCTGTAACACAAGTTTGCATTATTTGATCCGGTTTTTCTTTATTTCACCAAGGACGCTCTCCAAGCACAAATAGTGATCAAGAAGATGAACGAGATGATGGATACATCTGGAAAGACAGATACTTTAGGTGAATTGGCAGTCAAAGTTGCAGACCCTCCAACGGAACCAGAGAACGTGACGGAAGTAGGTTTTATTTTGAATTTTCATCACAATATTCTATACAGTAAAACTAAAATTAATCAATTAACATCAGAATGTGATTTACATTAAAATTTCTATTTTAACATCAATTGTTACTAATTGCTTGTGTTTGTGTACTGTAATTATAACATGATCTTTGTAAGCTGACCCATGTAACTACAACGGCTATCGTTTCTCTGTCTCCTTACGATAGTTCGCTACATTACGACCGTCTAGTGCAGATTTCCCTAAGCTTGCTGTGCGCAGCAAGATTGGCCCCCCAAAGGCTGTCCGCGAATGTGAAAAAGTAGTGGATGAAAAGGTCACTCGGCGCACCGAAGAGTATGTGGACGAAGTGACGGGTGAACGCCGTGTGCGAACCGTTGAATACGTCGAGAAGCTGATTGAGCACGAGGTACCAAATGTTGCTTTGGCGATTTTTTTTTACAAGGATATTTCTGTTAATTCATGTAGAGAAGAGATTATGATCTTTTAAATACGCATCGCACAGTCAGGAGGGCCCAAATCAAATACACCACGTGTATACAGATTGACGCATACATGCATGTGTAACAGGTTTCAACTTTGCTTCGTATTCTCTTTTTATAATACTCTTTGGTACGAACATTTGATACAATTTTCTTATTAGCAAAGACTAGTACCGTTACTTCAGGATAGAGAGCTCCGGTTCGTCTGCCATTACTTTTATTCGTTTATTTATATCATTTTATTACTTCATCTTACATGCGCGATGCAAAACGCATAGCATGTCACACGTAGTCATCTGAAGTACGTAGAATGGACTATGCTTTGCACATGACAAACAATTTGGACAAAGGAATATAAAAGAAACTGTTGGTAAAATTGTCATTTTCCCAGTAAACTATGCTTGGCACATATCCTTTGTACTATTGGTATCGATCTATTTGACTATTGTCATTAACTACTAATTTCCTGACAAATAGAATGAAATTAACAGTTGGTCTTGTTGTTTGAAGATTCCAACACTCTCACCGGGAATGCAACCTGCACTGCCTTGAGCCACTCACTTTCTTTCCACTGATTACTGACAAACTGTTCTCCTGCTAGCGGTATGCTCTACATGTTCTAAGTAACTTGGTATCGTATGATGTGCCATGGGATTTCAGTGAAGTGGGCCCGTCATACTGATAGTAGGCATTGAAGAAGAGTGATCAGCTCATGCCTCAAAGTCCATTTCGATGGCTCAAAGGGCCAACTTCACCAAATTCACGTGGTACAGCCTGAAGTATAGCGACACTTTTGTTCAGTCAATATTAATCATCATTGCAGCATTTTCAAACTCAATACTTCAAAACTTGAACTATACCATATTTCATTTAAAAATTTAACCAAGCAATCTGAACTATCTGTGATTTATTTTGCTGAAATAAAGTACTCGGAACGTTGTTCCAATTTACTATGTTTATTTGAAACCCACTATTTTTTTTACGAATGTTCCTTGTCATGTCTCATGTGTCTTGTCGAAATACCCAGTTTGCTATATATGTATATGTATATTTCTTTCTATTAAGGTATGTTATTTCTATAATATCTCTGATCATAGGTCGAAACTCTCAGAGAAAAAATTATCTCACTGGAGCTCAGTAATGCCGAAGAGGAAGCTGAAAGTATCGGAGGAACTGGTGCCAGTGATGCTGAAAGTGAGAGCGAAGATCCCACAGCTCAAACTTCTGCGAGTACACCCGTCGAAGAGAAAGACACCAGATCTCATACTTCCACACCAATCCATGTTAATCTCCCACCGACTATACCGCTTAAAAAGAAAAAACGAAAGCGTTCGCGCAAAGGACGTCACTAATAATAACAATGAATTTAGCGATTCTAAAACATCCGACAATATTCACGTAGGATAGTATTGATGAATTCATATTATAAAATGTCACGTCATCCTACCGATTATGTAAGCTCTTATTCAGCTTTTACAATTTGACATACTGAAATGTTGCTTTGTGCAATATTTTTTTCCCAAATCAGACTAGCATACATGAGTGATTAGTATTTTGAACATAAAATTCATCAAACATAGATCGTAACCACTTGTTGAATATTTCAGACAACAAATTAGCACGAACACACTGCTGGTATTTAGTGGTTTCGAGAAATAAATTACTTTTCTCGGGCAGCAGTTGTTTCAAAAATTGATCAAATATTATGCTGCCAGTCAACATTCATTTATATGTCTCAATTTTATCAAACAAATTACCCTTTCACTTACTTAGTAACTTGTATAATTAAGTACTTGACACATTGACCTTTCAATGTGCGTAAAGGTTTCGGGTCTTACCAGAAGTGTACATTCCTAAGTATTTTTCTATTAATATAGTTACATCACATGTTAACCGTATGTATTTTAAATGGTAGCTAGTGGTTTTTTTTCAATAAAAACTGTCTGAAAGAATTCACATGCTGTAAGGATTCGGTCAAGCGGGTTCCTCAGGCCAATGGCAGAGTTAACCTACCGCTGCCCATTATTACCATGATTAGGCGTGATCAAGGTCCTCCTGAATGGCTCCAAGGTCCACTTGACCAAAGCGTCACAGCATGTATTTTTCTGTTCATTGAAAGTACACAGCATTCAGGCAAAAGCGAGTCAAAGTATTAAATCAGGTCAAAGGCAGTAAAACACTATTTATTTAATTGCTAATGGTACTAACTAGTTCTCATTTAGACAAAAATCTGACTTAAGCTATGTGATTGACAGCTCCTCGTGCTACAGAACGTGACGTGTACCATATTTTGCATTATAGTTTAATGTATTGATGTATATAAATAAATAACTTGGTATATTTTAAATAACCATAGGGTGCGTCACTATAGGCATTCTGTTAGGTTCTACCCGAGGAAAATATTATCACTTGATTCTGTTGAATATTCACACCACTTTTCCTAATATTGTAAGACAGTTTATTTCGGACTATTAGCTGGCCTACTTCATTTCGTTCAGAATCTCCAATAACTGGTCATGCATTTTAGAAAATGTTGTTCGCAGAATAGTAAGAGAAATTGCGGATAATTTCGAATTTTCAGCAGTAAAATAATTTTGATAACTTGTAATTGACATTGTATCGCTTCTCTTTAAATGTTTCCTTTGATTTCTGTTGGTTTTATTTATAATTGAATTCGAATGTGCTTCGTGAAAATAACTCACTTTAATTTCTCTTGTTTTACAATCAATCTTTTCTAATTGGAACTGACAAACCGTTTTGATTTCACAAATACAAAAATAGGAATCATTTCATAGTACATTGATGTTGCCAAATCCGAAATTGTTTTTTATATTCACAAAAATTACTATACTGTGGTTACTAGTCGGGAAAACCAAGAAGTCAGGGAATTTGTCAATTATTGTCAGGAAATTTTGTGGCAGTATAGAGAGAGAAAAATAAAGCCTCGCTCATAAAAAATCCAGATTTTAAGAACAATTTTTCTTCACCATTATCTCCAGATAATAAAATTGAAACAATGAGTTCGGATTCTAATCAAGGAAAACTTATAATTTGGTCACGGAAAAGTCGTGTAATTTATTCGCCTACTATTAGTGAGTTCATGTTCTGATTTCTATTGTCAGTCTGTACTTAAAACTTGTATAGTGAAAATATGTTACCATGTGAAACGGTTTTTTAAATAGCGATTGCTAATTTTAAAGCGGATCGGAACAGAATAATTCGTGCTCCGAAAACTTGAATCTTAGCACGAAAAGCTCGGAAAAGTCGTGGAATTTTTGTAATAAAAGAATATCAGCAACTTGAAACAAATATGTTTAAAAGATTTCTGCAAAGTTAAAATTCACGGTAGTATATAATTTTAATGATAAACTGCCAGAATGATACATTAACCATTAAAACACATTTTCTGTTAAATTACAGTTTTTTTTTTAACGCAAAATTATTTACTAGTTGAATAAACTGAAAATATGGAAAGTTTCAAGTCATGCAGCACACTAATTGTGGCACATTTTATTTTTATAAAATCCGCGATAGTGAAACGATCCAGTATTATGCTAGACAGTAAATCTGTTGCAGTTGGCAGACAATTTTGAATTGGCTATAAAACTCGCATATATGCGACTGGAAATCGAAGCATTGCGCTGCCTGAAATGGTCAAAAACTTTCGTGCAACGATGAGGGATATTAATTAAATGATTATCTGTGTTTCGTCATCCATACGTAATATTTGAGACCTTAGAGAACCCAAACTGGAACAAGATTGTTAAAAGAAGAAGAGAAAAAAAAATACGCGAAATGTATTTCGATTTTTATCAATCAAGCAGTTCTGCCGTTTCTACGCGTTTTAACTTGTTCATAATTTGATTTCACGAAATGTACGTTTGAAGTACACAGACCATTTATCACTTGTGCGTACGTATCAAATTTATGTAAACGGCACATGGGACCAATATTGGACATCTTAGTATCATTGCGATCTTATAGTAATTTGAAAAATGCCATGCTTATTTATGAAAACCACCAAGTTTCAGAGGAGCAATAGTGAAGATTCTCAGAGACTAATTAATAGTTGTACAATTCGTTTGAATGCTCCCTATACTTTGCCGTAAGTCAATTATCACATAGCAAACAATGGTTACTTTTGTTTTCAGTTTGAATATTACGTACAACTAAAGAAATATAACAAAAAATGTATTTTATTCAGCCTAGTAAGGAGCATGATAAAAACCGTTATTAATTGTATATTCATTAAAAATATATGAGTGTTTTGGTTGAACTTGAGTAAATTAGCGCAGTGTGTACAAAATTGTTAGTATTTTCGGCGGCTATATACATTATATGTATATTAGGACTCATTATTTTTTCGATAATTCGTATTATAGATAGTCATTGCAGTGAAGGGTTATCAAGAGACGATTTGCCTACTGTCCATCTGTTCCACAATAGAAAATATTCTACATAAGCATGCGTGCCTTAACTGTGGCAGTGAAAAATACTCCATGTAAGTTGATGAAGTGAATTTTGAAAGACATACTACTATAATTTGCGAAAGAACATAAGTTTCATAAAAGTATGTGACATTTCGCTGATACAGTATAGCAATTATATTATATACAGAGTAAATATAAGCAATTAATCGAAATTAGATTAGGAAATTACTTTATTATTTAATTTGAATGTATTCCTTGAATAAATAATATTTATGTATTTTATATGATGAGAAATTGTTTTCATGAGAAACAGTATTCCATATGGAAAAGCCTGTACAAACTCCTAGAAATGAAATTGTTTGCTTGAGAATCACTTTTTTGTTGCAATGATTCCTTCAAGTTGTGTCTGGAAAGAGAATAACGTTTTATGCAAGTACCAGAAATCTCAAATTTTTCGCTCATATTAAATCATGCACGTTTTACCTTGAGTTGCTGATTTGTTTTCTTTAGAAATTGAATTTCCTCGGAATGTTTTTTATCCTCAGCTTCGCGCAATTCAGCAGCTCTCGTTTCTGCTTGTTCGAATTTCTGTCTTAACTCAGCAACATTTTTTTCAAGCTCGATTTTTTGAACGCGTAATTCGTCAGCAGCTGATATAAGATCTTCCTTTCCCTGTTCAGCCTGCCGGAAACATTTTGGTTGAAAACAATTTGAAAAACTTCTAGAGGTACAGAGCAATCAGTGGCTGTTGTGTATTATTTACCTGTAAAGCCTTACGCATGCCAAATGCTATGCTACTTTGATAGAGTGTTTGATATGCAGCCATAGTCATGCGAATCTCATCTCTAACTCGCAACAAAAGTAACCCTCGTTCAGCACAGTTGATTGTTACTTGGCGGATCACTTCATCTAAATGCGTACATCAGTTATATTGACATATGAATTTAGAATGTGTAAAAACGATAGTTCGATACAAATGTTGTTACCAAAACATTGCGTATAAAGTTCTCGCCTGACAGGACAGATTCCCGTCTCCCTAGCTTGTCGCTGCTGTAGTCTCATATCAAGTTGTTCTTGCAAATTGATGACATCTAATCTGGTAGCCGGTATACTTGACACCTGTATATCATATTAAATTAAAGTATATGCTTGGATCCGTATTCAACAAGTATAATTTAGCAAATGTCTGAATGTCTTATTATCGACTTTATTCAACATAATAGCATATTATCACTCTCAAAGCGGGTTAACATATTTTTCCTATCTCGATACACAATTTTGAACAAAAACATTCCAACACATTTTCATTTGACACAGAAATAAAGGAATGGTATGGATTCTACGAATTCGCAATAGCAAATTCGTAGAATTTTTGTCATTTCTTTATGTTTGCAACAAATAAAAATGTCTTGAACTGATTTTGTTCAGAATTGTGTACAGAATGAGGTTGTTAATTGATATTTGGAGATATATATGACGTCGAAATCAACTAGGGCACCCTCTCAACAGTGTTAGAGCGGTTTAAATGAATGGATCTAGGATGAATTAATACGCACACGTTGAGTCCATATCTGACCATCTTCCTCCCATTCTTTTGGAGGCAGAATTCCATTCAGAATCTCATCAGTTTCGCGTCGAATATCAGTTGTTGGAGGTGCCGTTTGTACTTTACATGCAGTCGTCCCAACCTTAGATGGCGATGCATCTTTATTCTTCTGTATTCAAAACATCAGCATATATCGTTCAGAATAGTCATTGCAAAGTATCATGAGTCGATTATCTGAAATAAATCAATTGCTTTTCGCTACGAATATTCACTAACCCTCAACTACGCAGGTGAAAACTAGGTTTTCTTTAAATAAAATTGTTACACTGGATATTATCATCTTCTCTTACCGTTTCTTAAAAAACCACGGTTGATAGAGTAAAATACTTTCATTTCCAAGAGTTGTCACATCAGTAGTTCAGGGTTTAACTAGTGGAATAATTAACGTCTTTCAAAACGAACCTTTTCTGGGTGAGTTGTGACAAGGACAGGATTGTCATACTTTATCAGAGTATCAGTGGGAGGGACAGTCCTTTCCTGAACCACTGCTGCCATAATACTTCTTTTTCTATAACTGTACCCAGTGTGTATAAGATTTGAGTGCTGGGTGAGAAATTACTCTTGCTTGTCTGCTGATAGTTTTCAGCATTTGTTTACTTGGTAACCATGACGAAAAAGTCCTTTAAGTAGGTGAAGATCAAAGAGGATTTTGGTGAAGATTACACTAATATTGGTCGATTTACTGCACAGTTTTTGATTGCAACTAGCACAACGTCAAATTTCATCATTGAATTCTCATTTTTAAGAATGAATATACTTGGTATTCTAGTAAGCCAACACAAATTAAGCAAGTCAAAAACATGATTGAAATAAATTAAATGGAATTTAAAAGAATTGGCACACAATTCTTTTTGATTCCATTCAATTTGTTCTACTTGGTAGTATTTCCGTTTTCAACTAACTCAATTCGTTTCGGTTTACTGGATTGTATGTATGTACATACATAAAGGGCTGGTTGTTCCACCTATTGAGTAAAATTTACGTGCAAGAAAAACTACTTTAATTGCTAATCAGATTATTGAATGAATCATCATGACTCGAAGGTAAATTTTACTACGAGAATGTAATGACCGCCCCTCGGTAAATGAACATTGAATAAATATAACCCAAACTTTGTATGTAATGTATGTCTAATGTCTTTTTCAAGGATATGATACCTACTTGCACGTCGTTCTTCCAGCATATCAATTCATTACCGAAATTGTAGATCCATCCCCATTAAAATCTTCAACTACCAATAGTTTTTAAAGGCAACAGTGTATCATATTGTTTTAAATATACGCTACTTTCCATTCTAAGATGTAATTCCGACAGGCAAAACAAGGGAAAATCCATGCACACATTTAGTCCAAACTTCCTATAATATTTAGCACTAAAACCTTAATTTACGTTCGAAAAAATACTTGATCGATTGTTTATTTTATCACGGTATCAAAATGACTATTGTTTTGTTGGGGTGATTCCATTAAATATTAGAGCATAGTTAATCATTTCATAAAAATCATTTTTTAATTTGCTCTTGAAAAATAATTGTACAAAAACATTATCTATATACTACAAATGCAATACGTACATTTTTTCATATTATTTACAGTTTTAACTTGGAAAATATTATTTACAGCTCCACATGTTTCTGCATTATCTTTGTCTCAAGATCAAGGTGTAACTTCTCAACTACTCTTGCATGTTTTTTCATGATTTTTTTAGTAGTTGAATTGTCAAAATCTTCTGATTTTCCTCTCTTACCATCAGTCAAAGCTTCGGAGGTATGAAAATGGCGTAGTTTCAACAATCTCCTTTCATAGTGTCGAAGTTCTTCCTAAAATTAAATAGATACCTCACAATTGGCAGCCTGGTGTCAAACATTCATGTGTTTTTATACCTTGAGGGAAGTTAACTCATCTGGATTGAACTTGGCTTCCTGGGCAATTCTCCACAGAGCTTGCACTTTTGGCTCTATGAATTCCTTATGATTTGGCCCTTGGGCAGTAAGTCTTTCCAAATGATCATATCCATCTTTCAATTTCACGTGTTTCTCTCTATTTAAATGCAAAGTTATAATAACAGTAGAAGGATATCAATAAAGTAATTACAAATCATGGATTTGATAAGTTGCCAAATTCAGACTAGAAATCTTGTATGGAATTGTTATAATTATTTACCTCATCAAATTTACTTTCGTAAGATAATCATTATTTTTTCCAAGAACATTATTGCTCTCTTCCTCTTGCTCAAGCATATTCCAGTTTTCGTGCTTATCGTTCAAGCTGTCTGTGATCAGAAAAGTTGAAAAATGTAGTTGAATTATGCAGTAATGGAGCAATTCTCTGCATATTATTTAAGACGTCCTGAGAAAAAAATCTTACTCTCATGAGTCTGAGTATCTCCTGCATGGATATCAGCGATAAGGTTCATATATTCATCAACTTTTTCCTGATGATGGAGGAACTCTTCTTTCAATGCTGCCAGCTCTTCATCTGGAAATAAAACATGCTTTTGCCAATTGAAGAAACAAACAATTAGAATGATGGATGGAAAATTGACGTTGCAAACAAATGATTATTATTACCTGTAAAACCAGCAAATTCAGCTTTTGCCCATAACTGATTGAGCTTTCTGTTTTTAAAAATATCTTTTGATACGTAATTGCTACCGTCATTCATAGCCTTGTGTCTCTTCAAGATATTCTCATCCTCTGTGTCTTCGAAATGCTCCAACAGGTCATACGTGCTCATAATGCCTACATACAGAAGATATTTGAAAATTTCTGAACGTAAAGGTCAATTAATGGAAAATACAGGAGAAATTCAAAATTACCAATTAGTTTTTTACGCATTGTAGCTTCGTGCAACCCTTCAAGATCTTTGCCCTCAGCTTTAAGATGTTTTAAAGCAATCTCCTCTTTGTCATGAATTTTCAAATCACTGAACAGTGCTTGCAGCTTGGGTTCGGTTAGACGCTGGAATATAAACATTCTTGCAATGAATTATAGACAATTAGTATGAGAAAAGTTAAATGTTTTAATTTCTGGAAGTGCTCATTCACATGGTAGAGTGAATCTACTGGAGTAGCACAAAACTCATGCCACAGTTTTGCAAGAGCGGCTAGGATGAGTTGGACTGGCATTATATTGTTGCAAAGATTTCAAGTAATTCTCATATTCCATCACTTATTTTAACGAGATAGCAAACAATGATCTGGTTACAATTTTACCAGTATATGTAACATATAATACCCTGTGTACTCGAGTGGTGTGATTTCGGTGGAATTATTCTACAGTGCATACTGCATATACAGAGTGATTATCTATCGACAATACGGCCTGTAGCCTGCTACTGTTTAACGTGCTATGTCTGTAGGTAAAGGGGTAGCGATGATCATACATGCTTTGCTTTGGACCACAATAGATTCAATTTCGCCATTCGGAAAGGTTTGTCGAGTTCTCGCACTGAAGTTGGAACATATATCGAAGCATCCTCGGAAGGCGCATTCGCAGCACTGGAATATTTACTCAAACCCATGCACAGATTACAGCCCAGAAGCAGATACAGACTTGGAAATAAGATTGCTTTTGAAATTTTTACATTCATTTTGATTATGTGCGTATACAAAGTACTGTAACGGCTCTAATATATTTCTTTGCCAATTCCGCTATGTGCCATCTGCCATTCACTGCTTCATTAGTCTGAAACAATTTATTCCGAGTTTTCGTTGGTGGTTGTATGGCAGTCTTGGGTAGTTCGTGGACAACCTAGGTGGGAAGAGCGCGCCTTTAGGTGAACTGTGCGAACTAGTTCGTCGATGACGTCGCCAGTGTGTATGCATACTGTGTTCCTTGGATTGCCTATAATCCATACAGGCCGCAGAGACGAATGAAGGAATTAAACTGTTATGACTACAAGTCGCATCTTGATCCCAAGATGACAAAGGTCTTGCTTCGAAAATCGCGAGGAAAGTGAGGATAACCCATTTGGATTTTTGGCCAAAATTTCGACGACTTTGAGAAGTGCTGCAATAAAATCAGCCAGGCCCTATTCCGACGTAATTTTGCGAGAGGAATCGATTCAGCGCGGTCCCAATACGCTGCGAGCGATAGCTGAAGAGTTACAGCCGGAAAACTCATGATTTTCATCGTCATTTCTTTGCTGTTGGTCCTACGCTTATTTTGAGGTGTTTTCTGAGTTCCTGGGGGTCGAATTACTCTAGAGATGGTCACACAAATTGATCCCGAAACGACAAATTTTTGGCTTCGAAAATAAGCAAAGAAGTAAGGCTAACCCCTTTGGATTTTTGGTCAAAATTTCGACGACTTTGAGGAGTGCTGCAATAAAATCTTTCAGGCCCTATTCCGACGTAATTTTGAGAGGAATCGATTGAGCGCAGTCCCAATACGCTGCGAGCGATAGCTGAAGAGTTACAGACGAAAAACTCGTGATGTTCATCGTCATTTCTTTGCTGCTGGTCCTACGCTTATTTTGAGGTGTTTTCCGAGTTCCTGGGGGTCGAATTACTCTAGAGATGGTCATACAAATCGATCCCGAAACGACAAATTTTTGGCTCCGGAAATGAGCAAAAAAGAAAGGCTAACCCCTTTGGATTTTTGGTCAAAATTTCGACGACTTTGAAAAGTGCTGCAATGAAATCTTCTAGGCCCTATTCCGACGTAATTTTGCGAAAGGAATCGATTGAGCGCAGACCCAATACGCTGCGAGCGATAGCTGAAGAGTTACAGCCGAAAAATTCATGATTTTCATCGTCATTTCTTTGCTGCTGGTCCTACGCTTATTTTGAGGTGTTTTGTGAGTTCCTGGGGGTCGAATTACTCTAGAGATGGTCATACATATCGATTCCGAAACAACAAATTTTTGGCTCCGAAAATGAGCAAAAAAGTAAGGCTAACCCCTTTGGATTTTTGGTCAAAATTTCGACGGTTTTGAGGAGTGCTGCAATGAAATCTTTCGGGCCCTATTCCGACGTAATTTTGCGAGAGGAATCGATTGAGCGCAGTCCCAATACGCTGCGAGCGATAGCTGAAGAGTTACAGCCGAAAAACTCGTGATTTTCATCGTCATTTCTTTGCTGCTGGTCCTACGCTTATTTTGAGGTGTTTTCCGAGTTCCTGGGGGTCGAATTACTCTAGAGATGGTCATACAAATCGATCCCGAAACGACAAATTTTTGGCTCCGAAAATGAGCAAAAAAGTAAGGCTAACCCCTTTGGATTTTTGGTCAAAATTTCGCCGACTTTGAGGAGTGCTGAAATAAAATCTTTCAGGCCCTATTCCGACGTAATTTTGCGAGAGGAATCGATTGAGCGCAGTCCCAATACGCTGCGAGCGATAGCTGAAGAGTTACAGCCGAAAAACTCATGATTTTCATCGTCATTTCTTTGCTGCTGGTCCTACGCTTATTTTGAGGTGTTTTCCGAGTTCCTGGGGGTCGAATTACTCTAGAGATGGTCATACAAATCGATCCCGAAATGACAAATTTTTGGCTCCGAAAATGAGCAAAAAAGCAAGGCTAACCCCTTTGGATTTTTGGTCAAAATTTCGACGACTTTGAAAAGTGCTGCAATAAAATCTTCTAGGCCCTATTCCGACGTCATTTTGCGAGAGGAATCGATTGAGCGCAGTCCCAATACGCTGCGAGCGATAGCTGAAGAGTTACAGCCAAAAAACTCATGATTTTCATCGTCATTTCTTTGCTGCTGGTCCTACGCTTATTTTGAGGTGTTTTCTGAGTTCCTGGGGGTCGAATTACTCTGGAGATGGTCACACAAATTGATCCCGAAACGACAAATTTTTGGCTGCGAAAATGAGCAAAAAAGCAAGGCTAACCCCTTTGGATTTTTGGTCAAAATTTCGACGACTTTGAAAAGCGCTGCAATGAAATCTTCTAGGCCCTATTCCGACGTCATTTTGCGAGAGGAATCGATTGAGCGCAGTCCCAATACGCTGCGAGCGATTGCTGAAGAGTTACAGCCAAAAAACTCATGATTTTCATCGTCATTTCTTTGCTGCTGGTCCTACGCTTATTTTGAGGTGTTTTCTGAGTTCCTGGGGGTCGAATTACTCTGGAGATGGTCACACAAATTGATCATGAAACGACAAATTTTTGGCTGCGAAAATGAGCAAAAAAGTAAGGCTAACCCCTTTGGATTTTTGGTCAAAATTTCGACGACTTTGAAAAGTGCTGCAATAAAATCTTTCAGGCCCTATTCCGACGTAATTTTGCGAGAGGAATCGATTGAGCGCAGTCTCAATACGCTGCGAGCGATAGCTGAAGAGTTACAGCCGAAAAACTCATGATTTTCATCGTCATTTCTTTGCTGCTGGTCCTACGCTTATTTTGAGGTGTTTTCCGAGTTACTGGGGGTCGAATTACTCTAGAGATGGTCATACAAATCGATCCCGAAGCGACAAATTTTTGGCTCCGAAAATGAGCAAAAAAGAAAGGCTAACCCCTTTGGATTTTTGGTCAAAATTTCGACGACTTTGAAAAGTGCTGCAATGAAATCTTCTAGGCCCTATTCCGACGTAATTTTGCGAAAGGAATCGATTGAGCGCAGTCCCAATACGCTGCGAGCGATAGCTGAAGAGTTACAGCCGAAAAACTCATGATTTTCATCGTCATTTCTTTGCTGCTGGTCCTACGCTTATTTTGAGGTGTTTTCTGAGTTCCTGGGGGTCGAATTACTCTAGAGATGGTCATACATATCGATTCCGAAACAACAAATTTTTGGCTCCGATAATGAGCAAAAAAGTAAGGCTAACCCCTTTGGATTTTTGGTCAAAATTTCGACGGTTTTGAGGAGTGCTGCAATGAAATCTTTCGGGCCCTATTCCGACGTAATTTTGCGAGAGGAATCGATTGAGCGCAGTCCCAATACGCTGCGAGCGATAGCTGAAGAGTTACAGCCGAAAAACTCGTGATTTTCATCGTCATTTCTTTGCTGCTGGTCCTACGCTTATTTTGAGGTGTTTTCCGAGTTCCTGGGGGTCGAATTACTCTAGGGATGGTCATACAAATCGATCCCGGAACGACAAATTTTTGGCTCCGAAAATGAGCAAAAAAGACAGGCTAACCCCTTTGGATTTTTGGTCAAAATTTCGACGACTTTGAAAAGTGCTGCGATAAAATCGTCTGGGCCCTATTCCGACGTAATTTTGCGAGAGGAATCGATTAAGCGCAGTCCCAATACGCTGCGAGCGATAGCTGAAGAGTTACAGCTGAAAAACTCATGATTTTCATCGTCATTTCTTTGCTGCTGGTCCTACGATTATTTTGAGGTGTTTTCTGAGTTCCTGGGGGTCGAATTACTCTAGAGATGGTCATACATATCGATTCCGGAACAACAAATTTTTGGCTCCGAAAATGGGCAAAAAAGTAAGGCTAACCCCTTTGGATTTTTGGTCAAAATTTCGACGACTTTGAGGAGTGCTGCAATAAAATCTTTCAGGCCCTATTCCAACGTAATTTTGCGAGAGGAATCGATTGAGCGCAGTCCCAATACGCTGCGAGCGATAGCTGAAGAGTTACAGCCAAAAAACTCGTGATTTTCATCGTCATTTCTTTGCTGCTGGTCCTACGCTTATTTTGAGGTGTTTTCCGAGTTCCTGGGGGTCGAATTACTCTAGGGATGGTCATACAAATCGATCCCGAAACGACAAATCATTCGCTCCGAAAATGAGCAAAAAAGTAAGGCTAACCCCTTTGGATTTTTGGTCAAAATTTCGACGGTTTTGAGGAGTGCTGCAATAAAATCTTTCAGGCCCTATTCCGACCTAATTTTGCGAAAGGAATCGATTGAGCGCAGTCTCAATACGCTGCGAGCGTAAGCTGAAGATTTACAGCCGAAAAACTCACGATTTTCATCGTCATTTCTTTGCTGCTGGTCCTACGCTTATTTTGAGGTGTTTTCTGAGTTCCTGGGGGTCGAATTACTCTAGAGATGGTCATACAAATCGATCCCGAAACGACAAATTTTTGGCTCCGAAAATGAGCAAAAAAGTAAGGCTAACCCCTTCGGATTTTTGGTCAAAATTTCGACGACTTTGAAAAGTGCTGCAATAAAATCTTTCAGGCCCTATTCCGACGTAATTTTGCGAGAGGAATCGATTGAGCGCAGTCTCAATACGCTGCGAGCGATAGCTGAAGAGTTACAGCCGAAAAACTCATGATTTTCATCGTCATTTCTTTGCTGCTGGTCCTACGCTTATTTTGAGGTGTTTTCCGAGTTACTGGGGGTCGAATTACTCTAGAGATGGTCATACAAATCGATCCCGAAGCGACAAATTTTTGGCTCCGAAAATGAGCAAAAAAGAAAGGCTAACCCCTTTGGATTTTTGGTCAAAATTTCGACGACTTTGAAAAGTGCTGCAATGAAATCTTCTAGGCCCTATTCCGACGTAATTTTGCGAAAGGAATCGATTGAGCGCAGTCCCAATACGCTGCGAGCGATAGCTGAAGAGTTACAGCCGAAAAACTCATGATTTTCATCGTCATTTCTTTGCTGCTGGTCCTACGCTTATTTTGAGGTGTTTTCTGAGTTCCTGGGGGTCGAATTACTCTAGAGATGGTCATACATATCGATTCCGAAACAACAAATTTTTGGCTCCGATAATGAGCAAAAAAGTAAGGCTAACCCCTTTGGATTTTTGGTCAAAATTTCGACGGTTTTGAGGAGTGCTGCAATGAAATCTTTCGGGCCCTATTCCGACGTAATTTTGCGAGAGGAATCGATTGAGCGCAGTCCCAATACGCTGCGAGCGATAGCTGAAGAGTTACAGCCGAAAAACTCGTGATTTTCATCGTCATTTCTTTGCTGCTGGTCCTACGCTTATTTTGAGGTGTTTTCCGAGTTCCTGGGGGTCGAATTACTCTAGGGATGGTCATACAAATCGATCCCGGAACGACAAATTTTTGGCTCCGAAAATGAGCAAAAAAGACAGGCTAACCCCTTTGGATTTTTGGTCAAAATTTCGACGACTTTGAAAAGTGCTGCGATAAAATCGTCTGGGCCCTATTCCGACGTAATTTTGCGAGAGGAATCGATTAAGCGCAGTCCCAATACGCTGCGAGCGATAGCTGAAGAGTTACAGCTGAAAAACTCATGATTTTCATCGTCATTTCTTTGCTGCTGGTCCTACGATTATTTTGAGGTGTTTTCTGAGTTCCTGGGGGTCGAATTACTCTAGAGATGGTCATACATATCGATTCCGGAACAACAAATTTTTGGCTCCGAAAATGGGCAAAAAAGTAAGGCTAACCCCTTTGGATTTTTGGTCAAAATTTCGACGACTTTGAGGAGTGCTGCAATAAAATCTTTCAGGCCCTATTCCAACGTAATTTTGCGAGAGGAATCGATTGAGCGCAGTCCCAATACGCTGCGAGCGATAGCTGAAGAGTTACAGCCAAAAAACTCGTGATTTTCATCGTCATTTCTTTGCTGCTGGTCCTACGCTTATTTTGAGGTGTTTTCCGAGTTCCTGGGGGTCGAATTACTCTAGGGATGGTCATACAAATCGATCCCGAAACGACAAATCATTCGCTCCGAAAATGAGCAAAAAAGTAAGGCTAACCCCTTTGGATTTTTGGTCAAAATTTCGACGGTTTTGAGGAGTGCTGCAATAAAATCTTTCAGGCCCTATTCCGACCTAATTTTGCGAAAGGAATCGATTGAGCGCAGTCTCAATACGCTGCGAGCGTAAGCTGAAGATTTACAGCCGAAAAACTCACGATTTTCATCGTCATTTCTTTGCTGCTGGTCCTACGCTTATTTTGAGGTGTTTTCTGAGTTCCTGGGGGTCGAATTACTCTAGAGATGGTCATACAAATCGATCCCGAAACGACAAATTTTTGGCTCCGAAAATGAGCAAAAAAGTAAGGCTAACCCCTTCGGATTTTTGGTCAAAATTTCGACGACTTTGAAAAGTGCTGCAATAAAATCTTTCAGGCCCTATTCCGACGTAATTTTGCGAGAGGAATCGATTGAGCGCAGTCTCAATACGCTGCGAGCGATAGCTGAAGAGTTACAGCCGAAAAACTCATGATTTCCATCGTCATTTCTTTGCTGCTGGTCCTACGCTTATTTTGAGGTGTTTTCCGAGTTCCTGGGGGTCGAATTACTCTAGAGATGGTCATACAAATCGATCCCGAAACGACAAATTTTTGGCTTCGAAAATGAGCAAAAAAGTAAGGCTAACCCCTTTGGATTTTTGGTCAAAATTTCGACGACTTTGAGGAGTGCTGAAATAAAATCTTTCAGGCCCTATCCCGACGTAATTTTGCGAGAGGAATCGATTGAGCGCAGTCCCAATACGCTGCGAGCGATAGCTGAAGAGTTACAGCCGAAAAACTCATGATTTTCATCGTCATTTCTTTGCTGCTGGTCCTACGCTTATTTTCAGGTGTTTTCTGAGTTCCTGGGGGTCGAATTACTCCAGAGATGGTCATACAAATCGGTCCCGAAACGACAAATTTTTGTCTCTGAAAATGAGCAAAAAAGTAAGGCTAACCCCTTTGGATTTTTGGTCAAAATTTCGCCGACGTTGAGGAGTGCTGAAATAAAATCTTTCAGGCCCTATTCCGACGTAATTTTGCGAGAGGAATCGATTGAGCGCAGTCCCAATACGCTGCGAGCGATAGCTGAAGAGTTACAGCCGAAAAACTCGTGATTTTCATCGTCATTTCTTTGCTGCTGGTCCTACGCTTATTTTGAGGTGTTTTCCGAGTTCCTGGGGGTCGAATTACTCTAGAAATGGTCATACAAATCGATCCCGAAACGACAAATTTTTGGCTCCGAAAATGAGCATAAAAGTAAGGCTAACCCCTTTGGATTTTTGGTCAAAATTTCGCCGACTTTGAGGAGTGCTGAAATAAAATCTTTCAGGCCCTATTCCGACGTAATTTTGCGAGAGGAATCGATTGAGCGCAGTCCCAATACGCTGCGAGCGATAGCTGAAGAGTTACAGCCGAAAAACTTGTGATTTTCATCGTCATTTCTTTGCTGCTGGTCCGACGCTTATTGTGAGGTGTTTTCCGAGTTCCTGGGGGTCGAATTACTCTAGAGATGGTCATACAAATCGATCCCGAAACGACAAATTTTTGGCTCCGAAAATGAGCAAAAAAGCAAGGCTAACCCCTTTGGATTTTTGGTCAAAATTTCGACGACTTTGAAAAGTGCTGCAATAAAATCTTCTGGGCCCTATTCCGACGTAATTTTGCGAGAGAAATCGATTGAGCGCAGTCCCAATACGCTGCGAGCGATAGCTGAAGAGTTACAGCCGAAAAACTCATGATTTTCATCGTCATTTCTTTGCTGCTGGTCCTACGCTTATTTTGAGGTGTTTTCCGAGTTCCTGGGGGTCGAATTACTCTAGAAATGGTCATACAAATCGATCCCGAAACGACAAATTTTTGGCTTCGAAAATGAGCAAAAAAGTAAGGCTAACCCCTTTGGATTTTTGGTCAAAATTTCGACGACTTTGAGGAGTGCTGAAATGAAATCTTTCAGGCCCTATCCCGACGTAATTTTGCGAGAGGAATCGATTGAGCGCAGTCCCAATACGCTGCGAGCGATAGCTGAAGAGTTACAGCCGAAAAACTCATGATTTCCATCGTCATTTCTTTGCTGCTGGTCCTACGCTTATTTTGAGGTGTTTTCCGAGTTCCTGGGGGTCGAATTACTCTAGAGATGGTCATACAAATCGATCCCGAAACGACAAATTTTTGGCTTCGAAAATGAGCAAAAAAGTAAGGCTAACCCCTTTGGATTTTTGGTCAAAATTTCGACGACTTTGAGGAGTGCTGAAATAAAATCTTTCAGGCCCTATTCCGACGTAATTTTGCGAGAGGAATCGATTGAGCGCAGTCTAAATACGCTGCGAGCGATAGCTGAAGAGTTACAGCCGAAAAACTCATGATTTTCATCGTCATTTCTTTGCTGCTGGTCCTACGCTTATTTTGAGGTGTTTTCTGAGTTCCTGGGGGTCGGCTTACTCTAGAGATGGTCATACAAATCGATCCCGAAACGACAAATTTTTGGCTTCGAAAATGAGCAAAAAAGTAAGGCTAACCCCTTTGGATTTTTGGTCAAAATTTCGACGACTTTGAGGAGTGCTGAAATGAAATCTTTCAGGCCCTATCCCGACGTAATTTTGCGAGAGGAATCGATTGAGCGCAGTCCCAATACGCTGCGAGCGATAGCTGAAGAGTTACAGCCGAAAAACTCCTGATTTCCATCGTCATTTCTTTGCTGCTGGTCCTACGCTTATTTTCAGGTGTTTTCCGAGTTCCTGGGGGTCGAATTACTCTAGAGATGGTCATACAAATCGATCCCGAAACGACAAATTTTTGGCTCCGAAAATGAGCAAAAAAGTAAGGCTAACCCCTTTGGATTTTTGGTCAAAATTTCGACAACTTTGAAAAGTGCTGCAATAAAATCTTTCAGGCCCTATTCCGACGTAATTTTGCGAGAGGAATCGATTGAGCGCAGTCTCAATACGCTGCGAGCGATAGCTGAAGAGTTACAGCCGAAAAACTCATGATTTTCATCGTCATTTCTTTGCTGCTGGTCCTACGCTTATTTTGAGGTGTTTTCCGAGTTCCTGGGGGTCGAATTACTCTAGAGATGGTCATACAAATCGATCCCGAAACGACAAATTTTTGGCTCCGAAAATGAGCAAAAAAGCAAGGCTAACCCCTTTGGATTTTTGGTCAAAATTTCGACGACTTTGAAAAGTGCTGCAATAAAATCTTCTAGGCCCTATTCCGACGTAATTTTGCGAGAGGAATCGATTGAGCGCAGTCTCAATACGCTGCGAGCGATAGCTGAAGAGTTACAGCCAAAAAACTCATGATTTTCATCGTCATTTCTTTGCTGCTGGTCCTACGCTTATTTTGAGGTGTTTTCCGAGTTCCTGGGGGTCGAATTACTCTAGAGATGGTCATACAAATCGATCCCGAAACGACAAATTTTCGGCTCCGAAAATGAGCAAAAAAGCAAGGCTAACCCCTTTGGATTTTTGGTCAAAATTTCGACGACTTTGAAAAGTGCTGCAATAAAATCTTCTAGGCCCTATTCCGACGTAATTTTGCGAGAGGAATCGATTGAGCGCAGTCCCAATACGCTGCGAGCGATAGCTGAAGAGTTACAGCCAAAAAACTCATGATTTTCATTGTCATTTCTTAGCTGCCGGTCCTACGCTTATTTTGAGGTGTTTTCCGAGTTCCTGGGGGTCGAATTACTCTAGAGATGGTCACACAAATCGATCCCGAAACGACAAATTTTTGGCTCCGAAAATGAGCAAAAAAGTAAGGCTAACCCCTTTGGATTTTTGGTCAAAATTTCGACGACTTTGAAAAGTGCTGCAATAAAATCTTTCAGGCCCTATTCCGACGTAATTTTGCGAGAGGAATCGATTGAGCGCAGTCTCAATACGCTGCGAGCGATAGCTGAAGAGTTACAGCCGAAAAACTCATGATTTTCATCGTCATTTCTTTGCTGCTGGTCCTACGCTTATTTTGAGGTGTTTTCTGAGTTCCTGGGGGCCGAATTACTCTAGAGATGGTCATACAAATCGATCCCGAAACGACAAATTTTTGGCTTTGAAAATGAGCAAAAAAGTAAGGCTAACCCCTTTGGATTTTTGGTCAAAATTTCGACGACTTTGAGGAGTGCTGAAATGAATTCTTTCAGGCCCTATCCCGACGTAATTTTGCGAGAGGAATCGATTGAGCGCAGTCCCAATACGCTGCGAGCGATAGCTGAAGAGTTACAGCTGAAAAACTCATGATTTTCATCGTCATTTCTTTGCTGCTGGTCCTACGCTTATTTTCAGGTGTTTTCTGAGTTCCTGGGGGTCGAATTACTCTAGAGATGGTCATACAAATCGATCCCGAAACGACAAATTTTTGGCTCCGAAAATGAGCAAAAAAGTAAGGCTAACCCCTTTGGATTTTTGGTCAAAATTTCGCCGACTTTGAGGAGTGCTGGAATAAAATCTTTCAGGCCCTATTCCGACGTAATTTTGCGAGAGGAATCGATTGAGCGCAGTCCCAATACGCTGCGAGCGATAGCTGAAGAGTTACAGCCGAAAAACTCGTGATTTTCATCGTCATTTCTTTGCTGCTGGTCCTACGCTTATTTTGAGGTGTTTTCCGAGTTCCTGGGGGTCGAATTACTCTAGAAATGGTCATACAAATCGATCCCGAAACGACAAATTTTTGGCTCCGAAAATGAGCAAAAAAGTAAGGCTAACCCCTTTGGATTTTTGGTCAAAATTTCGACGACTTTGAAAAGTGCTGCAATAAAATCTTTCAGGCCCTATTCCGACGTAATTTTGCGAGAGGAATCGATTGAGCGCAGTCTCAATACGCTGCGAGCGATAGCTGAAGAGTTACAGCCGAAAAACTCATGATTTTCATCGTCATTTCTTTGCTGCTGGTCCTACGCTTATTTTGAGGTGTTTTCTGAGTTCCTGGGGGTCGAATTACTCTAGAGATGGTCATACAAATCGATCCCGAAACGACAAATTTTTGGCTTCGAAAATGAGCAAAAAAGTAAGGCTAACCCCTTTGGATTTTTGGTCAAAATTTCGACGACTTTGAGGAGTGCTGAAATGAAATCTTTCAGGCCCTATTCCGACGTAATTTTGCGAGAGGAATCGATTGAGCGCAGTCCCAATACGCTGCGAGCGATAGCTGAAGAGTTACAGCCGAAAAACTCATGATTTTCATCGTCATTTCTTTGCTGCTGGTCCTACGCTTATTTTCAGGTGTTTTCTGAGTTCCTGGGGGTCAAATTACTCTAGAGATGGTCATACAAATCGATCCCGAAACGACAAATTTTTGGCTCCGAAAATGAGCAAAAAAGTAAGGCTAACCCCTTTGGATTTTTGGTCAAAATTTCGCCGACTTTGAGGAGTGCTGAAATAAAATCTTTCAGGCCCTATTCCGACGTAATTTTGCGAGAGGAATCGATTGAGCGCAGTCCCAATACGCTGCGAGCGATAGCTGAAGAGTTACAGCCGAAAAACTCGTGATTTTCATCGTCATTTCTTTGCTGCTGGTCCTACGCTTATTTTGAGGTGTTTTCCGAGTTCCTGGGGGTCGAATTACTCTAGAAATGGTCATACAAATCGATCCCGGAACGACAAATTTTTGGCTCCGAAAATGAGCAAAAAAGTAAGGCTAACCCCTTTGGATTTTTGGTCCAAATTTCGCCGACTTTGAGGAGTTCTGAAATAAAATCTTTCAGGCCCTATTCCGACGTAATTTTGCGAGAGGAATCGATTGAGCGCAGTCCCAATACGCTGCGAGCGATAGCTGGAGAGTTACAGCCGAAAAACTTGTGATTTTCATCGTCATTTCTTTGCTGCTGGTCCTACGCTTATTTTGAGGTGTTTTCTGAGTTCCTGGGGGTCGAATTACTCTAGAGATGGTCATACAAATCGATCCCGAAACGACAAATTTTTGGCTTTGAAAATGAGCAAAAAAGTAAGGCTAACCCCTTTGGATTTTTGGTCGAAATTTCGACGACTTTGAGGAGTGCTGAAATGAAATCTTTCAGGCCCTATCCTGACGTAATTTTGCGAGAGGAATCGATTGAGCGCAGTCCCAATACGCTGCGAGCGATAGCTGAAGAGTTACAGCCGAAAAACTCATGATTTTCATCGTCATTTCTTTGCTGCTGGTCCTACGCTTATTTTCAGGTGTTTTCTGAGTTCCTGGGGGTCGAATTACTCTAGAGATGGTCATACAAATCGATCCCGAAACGACAAATTTTTGGCTCCGAAAATGAGCAAAAAAGTAAGGCTAACCCCTTTGGATTTTTGGTCAAAATTTCGCCGACTTTGAGGAGTGCTGAAATAAAATCTTTCAGGCCCTATTCCGACGTAATTTTGCGAGAGGAATCGATTGAGCGCAGTCCCAATACGCTGCGAGCGATAGCTGAAGAGTTACAGCCGAAAAACTCGTGATTTTCATCGTCATTTCTTTGCTGCTGGTCCTACGCTTATTTTCAGGTGTTTTCTGAGTTCCTGGGGGTCGAATTACTCTAGAGATGGTCATACAAATCGATCCCGAAACCACAAATTTTTGGCTCCGAAAATGAGCAAAAAAGTAAGGCTAACCCCTTTGGATTTTTGGTCAAAATTTCGCCGACTTTGAGGAGTGCTGAAATAAAATCTTTCAGGCCCTATTCCGACGTAATTTTGCGAGAGGAATCGATTGAGCGCAGTCCCAATACGCTGCGAGCGATAGCTGAAGAGTTACAGCCGAAAAACTCGTGATTTTCATCGTCATTTCTTTGCTGCTGGTCCTACGCTTATTTTGAGGTGTTTTCCGAGTTCCTGGGGGTCGAATTACTCTAGAAATGGTCATACAAATCGATCCCGAAACGACAAATTTTTAGCTCCGAAAATGAGCAAAAAAGTAAGGCTAACCCCTTTGGATTTTTGGTCAAAATTTCGCCGACTTTGAGGAGTGCTGAAATAAAATCTTTCAGGCCCTATTCCGACGTAATTTTGCGAGAGGAATCGATTGAGCGCAGTCCCAATACGCTGCGAGCGATAGCTGAAGAGTTACAGCCAAAAAACTCATGATTTTCATCGTCATTTCTTTGCTGCTGGTCCTACGCTTATTTTCAGGTGTTTTCTGAGTTCCTGGGGGTCGAATTACTCTAGAAATGGTCATACAAATCGATCCCGAAACGACAAATTTTTGGCTCCGAAAATGAGCAAAAAAGTAAGGCTAACCCCTTCGGATTTTTGGTCAAAATTTCGACGACTTTGAAAAGTGCTGCAATAAAATCTTTCAGGCCCTATTCCGACGTAATTTTGCGAGAGGAATCGATTGAGCGCAGTCCCAATACGCTGCGAGCGATAGCTGAAGAGTTACAGCCGAAAAACTTGTGATTTTCATCGTCATTTCTTTGCTGCTGGTCCTACGCTTATTGTGAGGTGTTTTCCGAGTTCCTGGGGGTCGAATTACTCTAGAGATGGTCATACAAATCGATCTCGAAACGACAACTTTTTGGCTCCGAAAATGAGCAAAAAAGCAAGGCTAACCCCTTTGGATTTTTGGTCAAAATTTCGACGACTTTGAAAAGTGCTGCAATAAAATCTTCTAGGCCCTATTCCGACGTAATTTTGCGAGAGGAATCGATTGAGCGCAGTCCCAATACGCTGCGAGCGATAGCTGAAGAGTTACAGCCGAAAAACTTGTGATTTTCATCGTCATTTCTTTGCTGCTGGTCCTACGCTTATTGTGAGGTGTTTTCCGAGTTCCTGGGGGTCGAATTACTCTAGAGATGGTCATACAAATCGATCCCGAATCGACAAATTTTTGGCTCCGAAAATGAGCAAAAAAGCAAGGCTAACCCCTTTGGATTTTTGGTCAAAATTTCGACGACTTTGAAAAGTGCTGCAATAAAATCTTCTAGGCCCTATTCCGACGTAATTTTGCGAGAGGAATCGATTGAGCGCAGTCCCAATACGCTGCGAGCGATAGCTGAAGAGTTACAGCCAAAAAACTCATGATTTTCATCGTCATTTCTTTGCTGCTGGTCCTACGCTTATTTTGAGGTGTTTTCCGAGTTCCTGGGGGTCGAATTACTCTAGAGATGGTCACACAAATCGATCCCGAAACGACAAATTTTTGGCTCCGAAAATGAGCAAAAAAGTAAGGCTAACCCCTTTGGATTTTTGGTCAAAATTTCGACGACTTTGAAAAGTGCTGCAATAAAATCTTTCAGGCCCTATTCCGACGTAATTTTGCGAGAGGAATCGATTGAGCGCAGTCTCAATACGCTGCGAGCGATAGCTGAAGAGTTACAGCCGAAAAACTCATGATTTTCATCGTCATTTCTTTGCTGCTGGTCCTACGCTTATTTTGAGGTGTTTTCTGAGTTCCTGGGGGCCGAATTACTCTAGAGATGGTCATACAAATCGATCCCGAAACGACAAATTTTTGGCTTTGAAAATGAGCAAAAAAGTAAGGCTAACCCCTTTGGATTTTTGGTCAAAATTTCGACGACTTTGAGGAGTGCTGAAATGAATTCTTTCAGGCCCTATCCCGACGTAATTTTGCGAGAGGAATCGATTGAGCGCAGTCCCAATACGCTGCGAGCGATAGCTGAAGAGTTACAGCTGAAAAACTCATGATTTTCATCGTCATTTCTTTGCTGCTGGTCCTACGCTTATTTTCAGGTGTTTTCTGAGTTCCTGGGGGTCGAATTACTCTAGAGATGGTCATACAAATCGATCCCGAAACGACAAATTTTTGGCTCCGAAAATGAGCAAAAAAGTAAGGCTAACCCCTTTGGATTTTTGGTCAAAATTTCGCCGACTTTGAGGAGTGCTGGAATAAAATCTTTCAGGCCCTATTCCGACGTAATTTTGCGAGAGGAATCGATTGAGCGCAGTCCCAATACGCTGCGAGCGATAGCTGAAGAGTTACAGCCGAAAAACTCGTGATTTTCATCGTCATTTCTTTGCTGCTGGTCCTACGCTTATTTTGAGGTGTTTTCCGAGTTCCTGGGGGTCGAATTACTCTAGAAATGGTCATACAAATCGATCCCGAAACGACAAATTTTTGGCTCCGAAAATGAGCAAAAAAGTAAGGCTAACCCCTTTGGATTTTTGGTCAAAATTTCGACGACTTTGAAAAGTGCTGCAATAAAATCTTTCAGGCCCTATTCCGACGTAATTTTGCGAGAGGAATCGATTGAGCGCAGTCTCAATACGCTGCGAGCGATAGCTGAAGAGTTACAGCCGAAAAACTCATGATTTTCATCGTCATTTCTTTGCTGCTGGTCCTACGCTTATTTTGAGGTGTTTTCTGAGTTCCTGGGGGTCGAATTACTCTAGAGATGGTCATACAAATCGATCCCGAAACGACAAATTTTTGGCTTCGAAAATGAGCAAAAAAGTAAGGCTAACCCCTTTGGATTTTTGGTCAAAATTTCGACGACTTTGAGGAGTGCTGAAATGAAATCTTTCAGGCCCTATTCCGACGTAATTTTGCGAGAGGAATCGATTGAGCGCAGTCCCAATACGCTGCGAGCGATAGCTGAAGAGTTACAGCCGAAAAACTCATGATTTTCATCGTCATTTCTTTGCTGCTGGTCCTACGCTTATTTTCAGGTGTTTTCTGAGTTCCTGGGGGTCAAATTACTCTAGAGATGGTCATACAAATCGATCCCGAAACGACAAATTTTTGGCTCCGAAAATGAGCAAAAAAGTAAGGCTAACCCCTTTGGATTTTTGGTCAAAATTTCGCCGACTTTGAGGAGTGCTGAAATAAAATCTTTCAGGCCCTATTCCGACGTAATTTTGCGAGAGGAATCGATTGAGCGCAGTCCCAATACGCTGCGAGCGATAGCTGAAGAGTTACAGCCGAAAAACTCGTGATTTTCATCGTCATTTCTTTGCTGCTGGTCCTACGCTTATTTTGAGGTGTTTTCCGAGTTCCTGGGGGTCGAATTACTCTAGAAATGGTCATACAAATCGATCCCGGAACGACAAATTTTTGGCTCCGAAAATGAGCAAAAAAGTAAGGCTAACCCCTTTGGATTTTTGGTCCAAATTTCGCCGACTTTGAGGAGTTCTGAAATAAAATCTTTCAGGCCCTATTCCGACGTAATTTTGCGAGAGGAATCGATTGAGCGCAGTCCCAATACGCTGCGAGCGATAGCTGGAGAGTTACAGCCGAAAAACTTGTGATTTTCATCGTCATTTCTTTGCTGCTGGTCCTACGCTTATTTTGAGGTGTTTTCTGAGTTCCTGGGGGTCGAATTACTCTAGAGATGGTCATACAAATCGATCCCGAAACGACAAATTTTTGGCTTTGAAAATGAGCAAAAAAGTAAGGCTAACCCCTTTGGATTTTTGGTCGAAATTTCGACGACTTTGAGGAGTGCTGAAATGAAATCTTTCAGGCCCTATCCTGACGTAATTTTGCGAGAGGAATCGATTGAGCGCAGTCCCAATACGCTGCGAGCGATAGCTGAAGAGTTACAGCCGAAAAACTCATGATTTTCATCGTCATTTCTTTGCTGCTGGTCCTACGCTTATTTTCAGGTGTTTTCTGAGTTCCTGGGGGTCGAATTACTCTAGAGATGGTCATACAAATCGATCCCGAAACGACAAATTTTTGGCTCCGAAAATGAGCAAAAAGGTAAGGCTAACCCCTTTGGATTTTTGGTCAAAATTTCGCCGACTTTGAGGAGTGCTGAAATAAAATCTTTCAGGCCCTATTCCGACGTAATTTTGCGAGAGGAATCGATTGAGCGCAGTCCCAATACGCTGCGAGCGATAGCTGAAGAGTTACAGCCGAAAAACTCGTGATTTTCATCGTCATTTCTTTGCTGCTGGTCCTACGCTTATTTTCAGGTGTTTTCTGAGTTCCTGGGGGTCGAATTACTCTAGAGATGGTCATACAAATCGATCCCGAAACCACAAATTTTTGGCTCCGAAAATGAGCAAAAAAGTAAGGCTAACCCCTTTGGATTTTTGGTCAAAATTTCGCCGACTTTGAGGAGTGCTGAAATAAAATCTTTCAGGCCCTATTCCGACGTAATTTTGCGAGAGGAATCGATTGAGCGCAGTCCCAATACGCTGCGAGCGATAGCTGAAGAGTTACAGCCGAAAAACTCGTGATTTTCATCGTCATTTCTTTGCTGCTGGTCCTACGCTTATTTTGAGGTGTTTTCCGAGTTCCTGGGGGTCGAATTACTCTAGAAATGGTCATACAAATCGATCCCGAAACGACAAATTTTTAGCTCCGAAAATGAGCAAAAAAGTAAGGCTAACCCCTTTGGATTTTTGGTCAAAATTTCGCCGACTTTGAGGAGTGCTGAAATAAAATCTTTCAGGCCCTATTCCGACGTAATTTTGCGAGAGGAATCGATTGAGCGCAGTCCCAATACGCTGCGAGCGATAGCTGAAGAGTTACAGCCAAAAAACTCATGATTTTCATCGTCATTTCTTTGCTGCTGGTCCTACGCTTATTTTCAGGTGTTTTCTGAGTTCCTGGGGGTCGAATTACTCTAGAAATGGTCATACAAATCGATCCCGAAACGACAAATTTTTGGCTCCGAAAATGAGCAAAAAAGTAAGGCTAACCCCTTCGGATTTTTGGTCAAAATTTCGACGACTTTGAAAAGTGCTGCAATAAAATCTTTCAGGCCCTATTCCGACGTAATTTTGCGAGAGGAATCGATTGAGCGCAGTCCCAATACGCTGCGAGCGATAGCTGAAGAGTTACAGCCGAAAAACTTGTGATTTTCATCGTCATTTCTTTGCTGCTGGTCCTACGCTTATTGTGAGGTGTTTTCCGAGTTCCTGGGGGTCGAATTACTCTAGAGATGGTCATACAAATCGATCTCGAAACGACAACTTTTTGGCTCCGAAAATGAGCAAAAAAGCAAGGCTAACCCCTTTGGATTTTTGGTCAAAATTTCGACGACTTTGAAAAGTGCTGCAATAAAATCTTCTAGGCCCTATTCCGACGTAATTTTGCGAGAGGAATCGATTGAGCGCAGTCCCAATACGCTGCGAGCGATAGCTGAAGAGTTACAGCCGAAAAACTTGTGATTTTCATCGTCATTTCTTTGCTGCTGGTCCTACGCTTATTGTGAGGTGTTTTCCGAGTTCCTGGGGGTCGAATTACTCTAGAGATGGTCATACAAATCGATCCCGAATCGACAAATTTTTGGCTCCGAAAATGAGCAAAAAAGCAAGGCTAACCCCTTTGGATTTTTGGTCAAAATTTCGACGACTTTGAAAAGTGCTGCAATAAAATCTTCTAGGCCCTATTCCGACGTAATTTTGCGAGAGGAATCGATTGAGCGCAGTCCCAATACGCTGCGAGCGATAGCTGAAGAGTTACAGCCAAAAAACTCATGATTTTCATCGTCATTTCTTTGCTGCTGGTCCTACGCTTATTTTCAGGTGTTTTCTGAGTTCCTGGGGGTCGAATTACTCTAGAAATGGTCATACAAATCGATCCCGAAACGACAAATTTTTGGCTCCGAAAATGAGCAAAAAAGTAAGGCTAACCCCTTTGGATTTCTGGTCAAAATTTCGCCGACTTTGAGGAGTGCTGAAATAAAATCTTTCAGGCCCTATTCCGACGTAATTTTGCGAGAGGAATCGATTGAGCGCAGTCCCAATACGCTGCGAGCGATAGCTGAAGAGTTACAGCCGAAAAACTTGTGATTTTCATCGTCATTTCTTTGCTGCTGGTCCTACGCTTATTTTGAGGTGTTTTCCGAGTTCCTGGGGGTCGAATTACTCTAGAGATGGTCATACAAATCGATCCCGAAACGACAAATTTTTGGCTCCGAAAATGAGCAAAAAAGCAAGGCTAACCCCTTTGGATTTTTGGTCAAAATTTCGACGACTTTGAAAAGTGCTGCAATAAAATCTTCCAGGCCCTATTCCGACGTAATTTTGCGAGAGGAATCGATTGAGCGCAGTCCCAATACGCTGCGAGCGATAGCTGAAGAGTTACAGCCAAAAAACTCATGATTTTCATCGTCATTTCTTTGCTGCTGGTCCTACGCTTATTTTGAGGTGTTTTTGGAGTTCCTGGGGGTCGAATTACTCTAGAGATGGTCACACAAATTGATCCCGAAACGACAAATTTTTGGCTGCGAAAATGAGCGAAAAAGTAAGGCTAACCCCTTTGGATTTTTGGTCAAAATTTCGACGACTTTGAAAAGTGCTGCAATGAAATCTTTCAGGCCCTATTTCGACGTAATTTTGCGAGAGGAATCGATTGAGCGCAGTCTCAATACGCTGCGAGCGATAGCTGAAGAGTTACAGCCGAAAAACTTGTGATTTTCATCGTCATTTCTTTGCTGCTGGTCCTACGCTTATTTTGAGGTGTTTTCCGAGTTCCTGGGGGTCGAATTACTCTCGAGATGGTCATACAAATCGATCCCGAAACGACAAATTTTTGGCTCCGAAAATGAGCAAAAAAGCAAGGCTAACCCCTTTGGATTTTTGGTCAAAATTTCGACGACTTCGAAAAGTGCTGCAATAAAATCTTTCAGGCCCTATTCCGACGTAATTTTGCGAGAGGAATCGATTTAGCGCTCTCCCAATACGCTGCGAGCGATAGCTGAAAAGTTACAGCCGAAAAACTCATGATTTTCATCGTCGTTTCTTTGCTGCTGGTCATACGCTTATTTTTGTCTGTTTTCTAGTTCCTGGAGGTCGAATTACTTCAGAGATGGTCATACAAATCGATTCCAAGACGACAAATTTTTGGCTCCGAAAATGAGCAAAAAAGTAAGGCTAACCCCTTTGGATTTTTGGCCTAAATTTCGACGACTTTCAAAAGTGCTGCAATGAAATCTGCCAGGCCCTTTGCCTGCGAAAAAGGAATCTAGAACAGCAAACGACTAACAGTTGAAGAAATATAAAAAAATACAGTTAACACTGATTCTTTATTCAATTCAATACAGGTTTTATAAGATAGAGACAGTACAATATTATACAATATGTGTTGAATTATCCAACTATAGGCGTGTTATACCTCAACTTAAATCGTAACCTAAACTGCGCACAACTTCAAAATTATTGCAAATATACTAATTATATAAATGAGTATATGAGTGTAGTAATTATTGCTATATTATATCATTATTAGTACAATGTAATAGTATAACATAATACCACAATTATGCTATTCGAAAACTTGATATAGTAGTGTACACACTGACACCCGAACACTTCTATTAGAACTAATTAGGCACATAGAATAAACTAAAAGTGCAATTTTGTATGGCTACATATTCGAGTTTATGATTTTTCTTTTTCACCTGTTTGCAAAACCCAGTACAAATTTGAAGTTTTTCAGCAGCACAAGTTCTGATTCGTGGCTGACAGCGTGTCTAGACTGTGCGCAACGGATTTCTCTCGTAAAATCACGTCGATGTTGGGTATGAATTAATCCATTTCAGCATTTTCCAACATTCGACAAAATTATATTGAAAAAATCCAAGGGAGTTGGACTTGGATTTTTGCGATTTATGAAGCTCGGAAACTTTTCGTCTCAGAATCGTTTGCAAGACTCTTTTTTCATTAATTGGACCCTCAGGAATGCGAAAAAGATCGACATCACAAACAGCGTAGGAACAACAGCAGGGGAATTACAAAGGAAATCTAGCATTTCCGGCTGTAATTCTTGATACGTTGCTTTGCGTATATTCTATGTAAGCTCCATGATGAGTAGTTGTTGGAGATATAAAAAAATAGTCTAATTTGTTCTCAGTGTTCTAGAATCGTGATACATGTGAGGCATTGACAAGAATCAGGTATTGATATTTTTTTTTTTTTTTTTTTTTTTAATTATTATTGTTCATTGTTTAGAAGAAAGGTCCTGTTGACACTCCGCAATATTGTTAGTGTAGACTGTGCGGTAATAATCACATGAAAAGGTACTTATGCACGAATGCATGATTCTGGAATAATGAGAATGAATGAGATTATTTTCTTACCTCGAAAAACTGCTACCGTTTCATTCGATGTTCTTCTCGCTTCTACATTTTCGGAGTTTGTTCACACTTTCAATCAACCATCCGAAATTTTTCAATTTTTCGGATAAAAACGCAACCGAGAACCAATAGCCCTTTTCACTCCCGTATGAAGTATACTAATTTTCACCACCCTCTGCACCGGGAAGTATAACTTCCCGTTTGTTTACGACAATGTGAAATTAAACCGGTACAACAGAGAACTGCAACCTCTCACCACTGTATAGGAACCACACCTAGCGTCACCGCGGCGAAAAGTCGGAGTCTCTTTTCGCAGAAAGCAAACCACGAGCTGACTCATAATCACGCTCGTGACTATCATCTTCAGTAGTTCAGTCTTCGGTCGAAAGAGAAAGAAAACCGCTCGTAAATACAGATATGTTACTCAACCGTACTCTGATATACAAACAGTTTGTGCAAGTAATTAACGCAATTTAACTTTTTCCGGATATTATTAAAAAATCGATACGTGCTAGACTCTATCAAATCCCGCATTCAAACCGTCTGGTGCAACAACTGCATTAGTAACAAGTGGTTACAAGTCACAGTCTGTCGACAGTGTTTCGGATTCTAGGTAAATAAACACCAGTATTTCCTGACAGAAATTGTAGACGACAAATACATCCCCACGCGTAATGCGGTCACGTACCCATACATGAAATGACTTTAATGACGTGCTCGTGTGTGCACCTTTGTGCTCGATCGTGCCTTTATGTCGCGTATCGAAAGGAGGTTATGCTGAAAATATGACGTGATTGACAGTTTCATATTTGTGATAATATTCGTAATCGATAGCTAAGGGAAATCGCAATTAAAGATGGTATATCTCGAATCGGATGAGGGCGTGTGGGATCACCACTATTGGGTCATCTCGCTTGGAGCCGTGCTTTCTTTCGTTGGATTTCTAGTTAGCTGTGTATGCGGCTGTCGCCGCGACGAAAACAAGTATGTATGGTCATGGTTATTGATATATGAAGGTGACAATTCCAAAATATGTGCAATTCATATTAAGTAAGGTAACGATGAAACAGTTCTCACTGATCGATGAGTACAGATAATGTGCTTGGACGGTGAAGTTTTCTCTATTATTTTAAACTTGTTTTAGATATAAAGTAAATGGATGGTGACATTTCATAAATGAGCAGTTGATATTCCACGCTGTGGATATATTTTTATACAATGAATAAAAATGAACGAACTTGTTACCATTGTACTTGACCTTCGTGCCTATGTATTACAACAGGAGCGAGCTTGGGGGGCTTGCGGGTATGGTAACAATCACCCACTCTGACAATGAAGGTTTCAACAGGCTGCCAACCACAGACATCGGGCATTCCATCTCGCAGGACACAACCGATGCTGGAAAAAGGTTTCGACAAGCACAGACCTGGCATGGGTGCATGTTGGATTCATCCAGCTAACAAACGATCCACTAATCTAATTTTGTTGGAGTTTTAACTTTACAATCGACTGTAGCAAGCTTCACAATAACATATTCCAAAACAATAATGTCATTACGTTTCACTTCGAAACATAATTTCATTTATTTCACTAATTCTTTGTTGTTAAGATAAACCTTGAACAGAGCATACCCTTTGTAAATATTTGACCGGGCAGCTGTGTGGTGAGGTGCAAGAATTGGCTATCAGTAAAATTATTGGACTGCACATCTTCTCAAGGCTTACTGTGTATATGAATGCTAGTGCTTTATAATTTGATATATCTGTACATTGATATTAATATACAGGTCCCAAATCTTCCCGGTGCCATTTGCTTTCGAACCATAGTCGTGGTTCTGATAGGTAATATAAGTATATAACAAATTATGGATGCGAGCTATTTGATACATTAACTGTGTTGTAGTATAAAAAATCCAACATCTTATCGCCAATTCCAATTTTATATCATACTTTGAAACTGCAAGGAAAGTAGATCAGCTATATGGATAATCCTGAATTCTGTAATTAAAAATGATTCGAACTTATTTTTATAGAATATAGGTTTTGTCACAGCATTCAATGGAAATATTGTACCAGATTTGAAAACTTTCAAGGTAGTCAAGCCTGAAATAGATTACTTTCATCGAAATTATCATGCAAACGTGAAATCTTGCATACAGAACTGTTTCAAAAAGCTACGTGAACCTTAACAAATTATATTGCTCAGTGAACCGCAAACATTTGTATTAGACAATGGAATAGTCATAAAGCAAGAAACATTTTACATCTGGTAGTGTTAGCTTGATAAATTCAAATCACTTGGTTTATTTAAAAACTTACAATCTTCTATGAGTTTGAATTTGCTATAGTATATCCTTTATCAATTGTGAACATGACTAAAGTGCAATTCATTTGTATTTATACAGTTATACAACTTTGTGTTTTCCCATAGATCATGAGATTTTTTTTCCGCTTTATACGCCTGCTATTGTATCTTCTTTAATAAGGGATATAAAAACTCACAAATTATTCTTGTACATTCGATTCTAAAGCTTCGTCCTATAGCGTTTTTTACTTCAGGTGTTCCATTTAATTTTCTACTTGTTGTAAGAGTTGCACCACCACTGACTGTGAATAAATAAGTATTAGCTTAGAATTACACAAGTCACCAAATTTTAAGGATGGTTCTATTTGGCAACCTACCTTCACATCATTTTACAATAAAGTATGTAACATATTTCAAATCACGAAGACTGTATACCAATGGCTATACATCCTACTTGTACAAATGCAGAGTAATCAAAGTTTCAAGAAACGTAAACCCCCTTAGCCGAATTGTTCTTCTTTTCAGGTGACTGGCTCTCTACATCTAACCCTTTATATTTTTCCTTACAATTAAAACGGGCAAACTAATTAATGGCACTGAACATTTAGCGAAATTTTTTTGTTAAAAAGACAATTTTGTGATAAAATCTTATCTCATTTAGGACGAGCAGTGCGAATAGAAGTTTACCAGATATTCCAAAAGATGGAACGACGATCGAAGGTGGTCGACTCGAAACCTTACCTCAAGATGTTATCTATGAGACTAACGAGGTTATGTGCGATCCATCTGTCCTTTATGCAACCGTTGAGGAAAAAAACTCTCGGCAATGTATGAATCTACCAGAAAAATAGATGTAGTCAATTCCGGAATAAACATGCATTGAACATTCTAAGATTCTGTTGAATATCACAGTAGCGCCCCTCCCCCCTCGTGAAAAACACTATCCGCAAATAGATAAAGTTTATTCGAATCTATGATATGTGTCATTTTAGAAACACCAAAATTTTGACGAAAAGAATATGTGTGTGAAAAGGGAAATTTACTTGAAAATAACTGTCTTGATTCATCTGACAGAATATTATCTCTCAGCATATTACTTCCGGAAGTCCACTGTCTGCATCAGATTTATTTCGTCTCATTATCACTTACAGCAGATGTCAGGAGAGGAGAAAGAGAACTCGAAGAAACTTCTCTGCAAAGTACACTGATTGAACAAGACTCCATGTCTCCTTACACGAGACTGAAGAATCCTGGATCTAAGAATGGTATTTATATAATATTTGGCATAGATCAGAAGTTATCGAAATTAATTATGACATTTTTTTTTTCACATCAGTTTGGCAATAATCAATTGCCGAAAGATGGTACTTGACAACTATGTCACGTGCAAAAAAGTTGAAAAAATAAATAAGCTCATTACCTTACAGATGAACACCCTTATGCCCAGGTGCACAACGTTCAAAAGACTGAAGCCACGCAACTAAACAGGTAACATGATTTCTATAAAAACTCTGAAAATTTCAACGCAAATTAATCTATTAATAAAATCTGTAGGAATAACGTTGGCCATTTAGTAGATACTAGTCTTCCATCGTCTTCGTCGTCATCGTCATCGTCTAATCATACGAGTGCCAATCCTGTCGCTCCGCCAAGATCTCGAAAGTCGTCTTCTCATAATTCATTAGTAAGCCCGGATCCTGTTCCGGATATTCAAGCTGCAACTGCTATCACTGGTGGAGTTCATGCCAATCAAGATTTACCTTACATGACACCACCTTTACTCATGCCTCTCCCTGAACCACCACAGCTAAATCATCACGAGGAGAGGCAACAGCACTTTAGTGGAGATTCTCATGATTACAGTACGTACTTGTGCAACTTTGTCCCAAAATATGTATGTAGCACTCTTATCTGAGTACCTGCAGTAGAATTTCGATTATCTGAACTATTATGCATCCACTCTAACTTAGGTGATTGAAAAACTTGGATAATGCAGATTGAAAAAATTACTGTACCTCGCATAATATGGATTTATATAACCACGAGATAAACTTGAATAACTACAAGATGTACTAAAATAACTACGAACTTGAATGAAGCGGAATTGGATAATTTAAGCTTTACCATAGTTCCATTTAATTTTTTTCAGAGGGTTACACAAGCATAAGTGTAAGAGAACCCTTAGCAAACATAATTGCACAAACAAAAGCTGCGCAGCAGGAACGTCAACAACAACGTGGATTAACTGACCCTCATTATGCTACAGTTTCTGATGATTCAGGTATTCCTACAGAATATTTATTACATTACCAGAATCACATACTTATATGTGAGCTAAAAGCAGTCCATTAAAGGCAATTTTTCTGTATTACTCAACAACACTTTGAATTTCGACCAAACAATTTGAAACTCATTACTATACTCAATATTCACTCTATATGCAGATGAAATGTATGCAGCAATTGATGAACAAGAGAAGGTATACACAAGTGGAAGTGAAACATATGCTCAAATACAGCCGATGGTACTTGATCCGGTTAGGGTTCAGCAAAACGAGCAAACACATTCAATGCAGCCATTGCATGTGGATGATTTGTATGTGTCAGCGCCACAACCTCCAAGTGTTGATAGCCTCAGACATGTGGCACATGCTCATTCTAGACAAGGTATATTACGACAAATATGTGCATTCCTAAGATGCTTACTATATTTTTTTATCGATATTATCAAAATTTATTGAAACGGATATTTCAATGGGGAAGGAACTCACTGCTGTAGTGGCACCTCTGTGATTTCAGCTACGAGGTGATGATACTGGTAATGAACAAGAACGGAGAGATGTAGTCTATCGGGCATTTACTGTGTACTTAAAATAACCGTTATTTAGTACAGACACTCAGTTTTGTCTCACAGTTAGGTAACCCATTCAGAGTATAACATGCAGTATCAGTCCCCATCGTGATTGGAACTACAGCGCTGATCGCTGCGGTCTGCTTCTTACATGTTCATCTACGATTGCCACTGCATAAAATTATATTGGGTCACTACTTGAAGAAGGCAAGTTTCACGGATTTTTTTTATTTTTGTATTCCCATAGTTTAGGAACAAGTCATTTGGTCGGTTTCTTTTTTTCCTTTATTTTAAACAAAGTTAGAATAAAGACAGAGGGGTTAATGGGTTAAAGAAAGGAATGTTGTGATGTTACTCAAGCTAAATTATAGTGAAGGTTGATCATTATTTTTTTTCATTCCATTGGTAGAACATAAACAAACTGATTGAGTATTAAGATTGTCCTCGAGTATCATTTGATTGAATATGTTAATGAACACAGTTTAAGAAATGCTTAAATCGAGACACGGACGATCTCCAAAAATCGAATCGATATTGGTTGTCATTTGCTATCCTGCTAATTGTAACTCTAAAACGGTCGATAAGGTCCCACACGCAAACCTGATTAGGGGCAGACAGAATGAAGGCTGAGAGCATAGTTGCCTAGTACATATTTCACAGTCAAATGCAGATCGGTGATCTGTACATTAAACAAGACAAGTTAATACTTGATAAAAAAATCCCAGGTCCAGATAATCTTATTAAGATTCACGGCTTCGGCCTCTGAGTCTTGCAGCAATTTTACTAAAGTCATTATTGGTGAACAGATTGAATGCTATTCGAATGTTACACATAAGTTGGGTCCAAATAGTCTATTTATGAGCCAAAATCGGGCTGATTATTGTAATATATAAGCATTTGAGAGTGCCCACATTTTCAAGTCACAAGACGTCATAAAAAATCCAAGAATTCTGCTTGGTTTGTGAGTTACATGTGTGTATCAACTACAGCTAAATTCGCGTGCATACAACTTTCTATAGTTTGTACCGGAAAAGAAATAATACTACCTAATTATTAAAGAATATTCTATTTTTTGCACATATGAGAAGCAGAAATTTTTTCCCTGTGAAACTTCCTCATTGACTTACATAATCATTAACCTGGTATAACTTTTAACTACCCTCAAGCATCATCATCAAGTGCGACTAGTTCAGTTGCTAATCTGGGTTCTCCAAAACCTGAAAAACGTCAAGCAAATTCTCCACTGCCACCACCACCAGAGACGATGTCAGACGTTTATGCATCTGTCGAGAAACGAGGCTGTAAGGAAGATCGCTTAAGAGCCAGTATTTCTTCAGGGAAATCCTTGGAAGATATGTATGCTAAAGTAATGAAGAAGAAGCGAGACATTGATGATGAGCAATTGGATATAGCAACAATGAACAGCAACAACCATAATGGAGAAAACGCAATTCTGAATAGAAAACATAGCCTTATTGAAGTCAGTCGAACGTCGTGGTCGAGTCATGATTCTATAGAATTTCAAAGAAAGGACTTGGAATCATCCCATTTTGCCGTGGGTAATAGTAGTGCAAATTTTCCAACTGAGAGTGAAGGAAATTTGCTAAAACTTGCATTAAAACAGAACGAAGCTGACGCAAATAAGTCTGGTTCAGACCCGGGTTACGAGGCAGTTAATGTTAACCGAAAAAGTAGCATAGTTAGAACTGTCTCAGATATCGATCCAAATTATGAAGTGTTGCGGCCACAATTTTCCAGGGGTAGTAAAAATCGAAATTCCACGACGCAGAACAATGTTATTGATGTAACCCTCATGTATTCTTCGCCATATAAACATAGGCAAGTCAGTAATGCAAGCAGTGAGGATCCTGGCTATGAAAAAGTTCGAATGCGGCGGAGAATTGATTTGGATCAAGATACAGATTCAGAACCGAATTATGAAAGCATGCCCCATGATTCTGGGGAGCCAAATTATGCCTCGGTCTGTCGGCCAGGTGACAGCGATACAGACCCCAATTACGAATCCGTTAGTCAAAGTGACCCAAATTACGAAAGTGTCAAGTATTTGACTGTCAGCCAAAACGAAGATCCACCTTACGAGCAAGTAAACAATTATAAAAGTACTACCAACATTGACGATTACGAAATGGTGCAGAATAAAAATGAAGGTGACCCAAACTATGAAAAAATACAAATGAGTCATTCTACGAATGTTGCACATGATGCTGAAACCGATGATGAGCAATATATTCACGTCTGAAAGCCAATGAATGTATATGCTGATATTCTACCTGCCTTAAGTATGTACGGACACTCAGATTGATTCTGACCCCTTCGATATCCCTAGTAATTTTAAGACCCACAGTTTTGAATGAGCCCCATTGGCATTGCCGAGCAGCGAGCAGATATATCCTGAGGTGTGTGAATCTAAGTGTCTGTGCATATATGCATTGAAAATATCCTGTGTGCTAGTAAATTTTATTTGCATCACTTGTTCATTCTGGAATCTTTGACAATATGATTTTTGCTGCCAAACTAATATCTAGCGTATATTACGCAAATCTTCATTATTGGTAAATTATATGACACTGGCGTGCATAAAAAATATATATGTATATGAATAAGTATATTTAGTTTATAATTATTTATTCTTTTGTCCGTTTATGGCATATACATATTTTCTATCAGAAATAGAACATATTATTAGTTTTTTTCTCACTCCAAGTAGTGGTTGTTCATAGTTTATATATTTTTCTACCAGTTTTAGTGCCTACATTTCAATGATAGGATTCTTATCATTAAAAAGAAAAGGAATAAAGACGGATGGACATCCCAGTAAATGCAGTTAAATAGGTGAATGACCAACTTTAGGTCTTTCCACTGCCACTAAACACTACATTAATTCGAAAATATATAAATCGAATACTGTACTTCTGAATTAGTGTTACAAGTATGGATAAGTACCAACAGTGAAAAGACCTTCATTGTTACGTTGTTTTTTTTTTACATTAAGTTGAGTTATATTCACTACTGAAATTATGTTTATTACGATTCTGTATCAGTTGGTCTGTTTATCTGTAACTACTGCATTATTCAGATGCATGGTACCTATTATCTGTTACTTACCTGTACCTTTTTTTACTGAGTTGTCAGTTACGTTCCATTACACAAATTGCGCCGATAAGAATTGAAACTATTGTTAATGACTGAATTTTGACTCAGTATTTAGTTGGTCATATTGTTCATTGAATAAATAATGCTTTATGCACTTTTATTACACTACTGATGGTACATACATTCGACACGCATTTTTAAGAAATTTGAATAAAGTTTATATTCATCATTTCAAGTCAAAATTTTATCAATACTCAGTCTAAACTCCCATTTACTCATAATTCACTACATTGCTTAAGGCGAAAAGAATTATATTTTCACTGTACTTTTTAATACTTTACAAACTCACTGTGTCCCAAGTTTATCACTCATCAAGATTACTAACCACAATCAAATTTAGTATTTGTATGCTTTTGGTTTTCATTCAGTATGCTACGATGCATCCAAAATTAGACTTAAATCTTCATTTGTAATCAACATAATACCTGCTAGTGAAAGTATACGTATGCTCGCAAATAATAGTACCATGTTTAATGAGTAACTGGTTGCTGTTCAAGTTGTCATAACATTGTTCCTGAAAAATAAATTTAGTGAATAAAAAATGGATTTATGTCGAAGCATGCAATTGATGGTGTTACGAAGTAGATGACTGAAAGTGTTATGAACATAAGACTAAGTTCATCCGTATCGCAAGAAAATTGAGAAAGTGATTTTGCACCCAAGTACCACATATAATGAGAAAGTTTAAGGCTGCTGCATAGCTGAATTTTGACGTGGCAAGCATTCTATCGTTTTTGCAATACAATAAAGGAAAGATTCAAATATTTATACCGAATATACAGTGTTATCAATTCCTTCCTCAATATAATTGTTTTCCTAATACACTATCCTTACAAATCCAAACTGACAAACATCAATTTTCTCTGAATCATTTTCGTCTAACTGATCACAAAGTATCGAGGACATTGCTGTGTCAACGGCATCATATTACCAGTTATGAAATCGACTCAAAAATAGAAATTGCGGCCAGGATAAAAGGACTCCGCATTATTCAGTTCATCACAGCAATTAGATTGTAAAGTTTCGCTCCTGGGTTCTGTAATTACATTTGGAAAAAACTTAGTAATCACACTCATCCTGTGAGTGAAATTATAATAAGTTCGTGCATGCAGGGTGAATTTCAAATTCCTATAAATAATACACAGGTTCAAAACTGGTTTGATTAAAAAAATGTATTATTCTCATTACTGAGAACCCGATTTATAGACACCACAATGACAATTCGCGTTTTATGGCCTCTACGTGGATTAACAATGTAAATGCTATAGCTATCACTTATATTAGTTATATTATCTTTATGTGTTTATGCTTTTATATAATAACCTTTTATTTTTGCAACTCATTTGTGTATTGTGCTCCATGATATTAATGAATCATAAATGAAGGTTGAACCAGAATACCTCTGAAGAACTGTTCTGGCTCAAGAAGTTTCTTGAAGTGAAATTCACTTATTTTGTTTCTGCCGACTTGCACTTGAAAAAAGTAGTTAATAGGAGTGAAATTCAAATGCATCATTTGATAAAAAATGCACTGGAAATAACATAGTTCTTTGAAAGTAATTCCATCAAAATTGTTTACCTTGCCTCAATGGGTTGTGTACTGTTGCAAATTAAATGTGAACATTCGATTGATAGGCAACAGTTTCATTATGTTACTTATATTGGATTGATATATGTAACGACAATTGCAGTATGTACTACAGGTGCCTAATCGTTACATTTGTTAGTATATAGAAGGATCAATCCTAGAATATAGCGAGCCTTCGCTTGTGGTCAAAAAGTGCTTAAACAGAGTTACTTCAACAAAGTGCGTGTTCCGGTTACATTGGTATAACTTTTATCTTGAGGTCTGTTCAATGTTCACCTTTGCATAAAATCTTTCCCAGAACAGTGAATATTTAATAGTAATTTTCACGTATTATCGTGAATTGCAGTCAACGCCAATATTTGCTTCAGTTGTTTTTGAACGATATTTTGATCAATAATAATTTCGGGATCGATGATATAAAAATATTTGTGAACCTTTCATTTTTCTTCTTGCCAAAACAGTAAATGTGTAATGCAGAAATCACACTATACCAAACTCTATGAGAAAGTGTTTGAATTCGATGATTGGTTCATGTTTTTGAGCAATCATATGCTGTTCTTTATGTGTAATTTTTTCTTTCAAATCTTCTTAACATCAATACCGTATTTGCACTTTCATAATTACAAACTATGAAAACTCTTTTAATATCGCAAAATAAATAATCGACCGTATTGCAATAAGACGAAAATAAAGAAATAATATGTGGCTAATTGCCATATCAAAATCGGAATGACCAGGTAATTTGGAAAATGTACTGTTCTACACTTACTGTCATTAATTGTAAATGTACTAAATACAAGCTCAGTATAATCCTCTTATGTTATCTTGCTGGATTTTAAATTCATGAATGTCCGAGGAAAATATTTTGCTCTATTGTTGTAGTCAGTTGTTATTTAAATTGATTTGTGCGGTATTGTTTGGGCAGTATTAACACAGATGTTGTATTCGAATTCCTGTGTTTCAAAGTATAGGTGTATTTAACTGGAACAGATTGTAGATTGGCATCGTGCAAGATCATTTCTAAAATAATTTATTGCATGTGACGTGTAATAATTATATCTTTCAATTGCTGTGCTTTCTCGTCTCATTTGCTTACATTATATTTTGGGCGAGAAAAGCATTGTATATAAAAATGATTTGGGAACAGCTGCTGTTGTTTTCATTTCTCATACACTACTCAACGTCAGAATTGCACTTACGAAATTATATTACTGTATTTTTGGTTTCTCGTGGGATGGATCTCATAATCTAGCCCTCATAATTTGTTGAGTTCAAAATCAGAATTCCGATATTAAACCTGTACGTTATAAGATTGCTTTGCTCCGAATTTCGACTAACGCTTTGTTTACTTTACACATACTTCATTTTTATGTCCAGTGTATATACACGTGTCTTGTGTGATTTATTTATCATAGTTTAGAATATTCTTTGGTATAGCTCCAATGGCAGCATTTATCGTGAAATATATATTTAGGTGTATTAACTATAAAATTCTAAACATCCTAACTTTAAACTTTGAAGAATTGGCAATTGGCGTTTTTTATGCATAAATCTGTTTCCATGTAATCACAAGCAGACAACTAGAATCCTTCAAAGATAACATAAATAATACAGTCTTTTCAGAAAGAAATATTCTAATACTTGGATGAGTTATAGAAACTTATAATTATGAAAGTTTCGTAGATTGGATCACTTGAATTTCATATAATAGCAATTTTATAATATGAATGGTAATTGTCCGTTGCCAACGAAAATTTCTACTATTATTATCGATAGAATAAGCAAATCGATTGGAAAACACGTTAAAAGCTGGAGTCTTACATCCAATCTTAATGTATTTGAATAGTATACAGTTCACAGTATACAAAGAAATGCATTTCGTGTGTAAAAGTAACAAAATGGCTTATTGTATTGTGAATACGTAATGATCTCTATTGATTAAACACACACACAAAAATATATTAACAAGCCAAATATTCGTACATTCATGACTCAGACTGATTATTTTGTTTTCGAATATCGTTTTACTCGAAATTAGAAAATTGTTACATCGGGACAGAGACAAATGTTGGTGGTTTTGTCCCAGTATGACGTATTTATAACTGATATTCTTACAATTAAATTAGTAAGTGACGGTATTTATACTATTGTAGATCTTTTGCTTCTACACCCTTACATTTGAACCAGCACGTATGCTTATAACTATTTAGTATTACTTCGACTCTACTTAAAGAATTGCAGGACGTGTGGCACTATAGTAATTACAGCCCAATGATAAACGAAGAATAAATCATAAAAGATTAATCACAATGAACAAAAGAATAGACGGATGTTTCTTTTCCTTTCTCGTGTGATGGCCAAAAACAACTTAAAAACTCCGGACATGCATACACATCCAACAGAGATATTTAGTTCTGTAATGAGTAAGAATGTGAAATCGAAGTCATTCATCTGTATCAGCTAAAAATCAGATGGATGTATGAATGTATATATCTACCTTATTTCATATGCATAACATTATACTGCACAGTACGATTTGTAATAACTATACTCGATGCATGGCTAGTGTGTTTGCTTATTAGTCAATATCTGAAGTATTTGATGAGCACGATGATTTCTGTTGATGGCGCTGATCAGGCTACCTTCATCAGGCAACAGTAACAACAACAACAACAAGTTACATATCAAGAAGAGTCCAGAGCGCAACGTGGGGGGTCGTGGTAGGTGCAACGACCTCAGCCACGCTGCAAGCATCCACGGTCACACACTGTCTGGGCTGCTTGCCTCATCGCCACAAACGTGCTCCGCTTCACTCCCACTAGGAGGACTCGTTTGCTGAAAGTGGTGCTGATTAAAATTATGGCTGTGACTATGACTATGGCTCTGATGATGACGATGATGGTGATGATGGTGGTGATGAAGAAGTCTATCATGACGGTGACAGTGACGTTGATCTTCGACTCGTTGCTGCAAGTCGTCGATATGAACCTCTTGAGGACGTTTCTTCAACTTTCGGTGACATAGTAGACAAAATAAAGTTGCTATCAGAATGGCACCGGCAGCACATCCGGCTGGTACAGCATAACTGTCAGGAGGTATTACTACCGTACCTAAAAATAAAATCAACGTCGATATTAAATGCATATCAGAATGCTTGAAAAAAGTACTAGAGTCAGATGTACTTCTATGGAGAAACTACTCTGCAAGTACTGATCTTCATCCAGAGAAGTACTTCCTAAACTGACTACCCCAATTTTAATAGGCTTAGGCCAAAAAACAAACACTGCTTATTAGATCGGTGTCAACAAGGGTCTATAATAGGAATTAATTCTGGCTGAAAATTTGCAGACGTGATTGGCTACATAAAACTTCACAGACTACCTGGACGTCGCACTCTGTGTCAAAGTAATGAAGATTTTTGATTGCATCATAATTTGCTAAAGAGTATTCATTATCATATAATGTTATCATATACAATAAAGTAGCTACTACAGTAGTGTGAGAGGAGACACGAGATTAAGATTATAAGAACAAGACGTACTTGGCGCATGAGAAAAGAGTAATACATGCAGTTGACAATTTTTCCGAAAGCAAGTTGAATTGCATTCCAATATAAACCATGCAGTCCTTCAGGATTATGGAAAGGATATTACCATAGGCAGGTAATGTATCAATTTATTGTGATATCAGTTGACGCAATATCGTTGGTAATGTTAATGTATTGCATAACTAAGCAATTATAAACATCGTGCTATATTTAATTTATGTGTCATTTTCGAGTACTCAGATATCATTCATATGTTTAACTCTTACCTTCTGAACTGATTACACACATTTGCATCACTGAGCTGTATTACATTTAGTCAACACTAATTACAATTCTATGAGCAAATCTCACGCCAATTAGCATATTTTTATGACTATCTGTCGATGTAGCAACCATAAAAGAAATTTAGGTACTTACAATTATTGTAACATTCAATTCGATATATCATAGGAAAAATTGGTCAAATCGTTGTGATGCTCGCAACTGAATCATTACCTGCCAAGTTGACGTAATTTCAACCATCCTACTGAGTTAGCTCAATTCCGACCATACTGAAAAGTTGGCTTATCTTCAATAAGACCTGTCAATTTAGCAGCAATTAAAGAATTTGAATTAGTTACAATAATTGTAAGTAACTTAATTTCTTTTACTGCTGCTTGTTAGTTCTAATTATTGTGATGCACCCAATTTTTTTATTAGGAGTGATTTGACAAGTCCTAATGAAAATGAACTAATTGTCTCGGATGGTTAAAATTGAGCTAATTGGTCAGGAGGTTTTTTTACAAGTAAAGCCGGCAGTGGTACAGTTTCAACCATCCCGACAGAGGCTCATTTTCATTTCATTTTTCATTTGACGACTCGTCAAATTGTGATGAAGTATACTGCAGCATAATAATGCAAATGTATGCAATCAATTCCCTTTCGTTGATAAAACTTTTTTGTCACTAGATAAGTTATAATGCATCATTATCCCCGAATGATTATAGAAACCGTTATATATGGAGATATTTCACATGTAAAATCTGACAACTGGGGTTGAGCAGCTCAATATAAACTGCAGACTTAATTACAGCTGCAATATGTCTTAGATCGTAACGTATGCAGGTACTACTGACATTGAATATCTAAATCACATTAAACTTCTTAGGCAGATTTTAATGGAATGTCACTCAACAATGCAATTGACATGGAAAACGGTGCGTGGACTCACGTGATAAGGGAGATCATAACATGCCGGCCCGTTGGAAGCCACGTGTGAGGCTCAGGTGGCCACGAACACAAAGCACAGAGAGAGAAGAAGCATGGCAGTGCCTCCAGCCAATGCTGGCTCCAAGGGAGCTGATGCTGCACCTGCGACACCACACACCATTCACCCAACCAATCCCACCACTCTCACTTGTACGTACGTACTACTTACCTAAAAAATTTTAAGTCTATATCTTTACCCACCAACTTGTGGCGTTGTAGTTTTATGATTTGGCCTGCAGATTATTGAAACGAAGCTTAGTTCGTTCGATAATGACAAGTGATAATATCAGTCGCCAAAACAATAGAAAACAGTACATTGACTGCGAGTGTTAAACTTTTTTTTATTGGTCTTATTAGCATTTGAAACAACTCAGTGCACTTGATGGATAGTCTATGCAGGTATAGTTATCAGGTGTAGATATACGTATAGGCATGCTATGAAACACTCGTTTACACAGTAAGATGAAATAAGTAGTCAATGAAATATTACAATAGTAATTATTAGATGTTATTCTATAGAATTGCAACTGAGAAACTATACAGAGATCAGACTTAATATGCCTCGAAATTCAAAAAAACTCATGTGCCAAACGATCCAAAGTAAACACACCTAAGGACAATAAATAGTACTGAGGGCATAAATCTATGGAACCATATGTATAATGCATGTGGCTGGTTCTTCTAAAACTTGTGACACTTCTGTACCTCATGATGACCAGTGTTTTTGTAATTGTAGACTATACGAACCTAAGTTGATAAAGAAATCTTTTTAGAATTTTTTTCGCTAGGCTGCACATCGAGTTCAGGAAGAAAATTCCATAGAAAATTTATTGTTATTGGAATAATTTTGAAAGTACTAGGCTGATTAAATCTGAAGCCTTACTAGACATAAGTTAAGAAAAACTCCGTCCGTTGAGATCAAAATCATCAAAATCCGTTCATCCATTCTCGTGATATCAACATACGAAAAATTAATTGAAAATTAATACTTCGTGGTTATTAGCATTTTTTAGTAATTTACTACATTCTATTATAAATCCAAGATATTTTTATTGGAAATATAATTTTTTTTTCTAATAATTCTATTTTAGAGGCTTATATTTTTCACGTTTGCTTGAATAAAGAAAATACTGAACGGTTCTAAAAACAATAATTTTAAATTATTAATGACAGTAATTATAGAGTTAGATGTATCGATTTCATGTTCTCCCATATCTAAACAAGTCTTTTTTCGAGGCATAATACCAACATATCGTAGTGTCACAAAACCAGTGGCCACCGTTATGAGTAAAAGTGTCAGATTTTATAAGAATCAATCTATACTTGTTTGTGTGTGTGTGTGTGTGTGTGTGTGCGCGCGCACACACACGTATACGTATATATTTACATGTGAATCTGAGAGAGGAAGCAAATAATGAACATCGATATAAAGTTTAAATATAACGCATTTCATCAAGACTTACAGTTTTCTTCATCAGACGAGTCATCTGGCCCACAATTGTTAATCCCATTACAGTGAAGACCCTTGGTAATACAATATTTGCTCACGATACAAAGAAATTGTCCAGAGCAATCACCGTCCATAGCCACTTCCGTCCACACCGCTCGGAAGCCCTGTTGACCCACCGCTTTGTCCGCAGATATAAAACTGAATCGTATGGGGGTGTAACTATCAATTCAAGTAAAAAGAAACTTTGGTACTTTGAAAGAGATTCAAACCTTAGGCGCATATTATTATCTTCAGAAACATAACTCCACTTCTCATCAGCGCTTTTAACGCCACAGAGTTCAAGAGGTGGAGCCGACACCATGTGCCACATGCGCAGTACTGCTGCAGGGCAACCTCGTACTGTGAAGAAAACATATTTGTTGAAACAAAGATTATAACTCTGTCTTTGTTTATCAGTTAGATATTGATTCCACAAGCATAGTTTCGTATCAGTTTATAAAAAAAGAAAATCCATTGAGAATGTTGAGGAGAAAGTTATGCAAACATTGCTTACACACCTGACTGGACGCCTTCAACAGAAAATAATTCGAAATTAAGAAGTACTCGATAATTTGGTCTAACGTTTATAAACCAATTACAAGTTTTACTGGCCAAGTTGCGTGCTGGCCCATCATACTTGTTTGGAAAATTAGGACTAGTGATCATCCCGTAATCCAAACTGCTGATATTTGAACCACAATCTGCAACATATTAATCTCAAAATAATAAGTATTGTCAAATACTGTAATGATGATAAATAATAAATGACTACTAATTTAAAATTAGTGCATTGGTGAAATTTAGTTATGACGTATGTAATTTACCACCAAAAATAGATTTTGCAACATCAAACGTGTAGCGAGCCTTGAATCCACTGTACACAAGCTCAGAATCAGAATGCAAGATAACTTTCAGTCCAAGAGCCCCAAGATTTGACTCCACAGGTCCCGGAGCTGTCATACCGCAGTAGCGACCAATTAACTTCTCTGTGTTGTCTCGATACATATTGTATATCTCTAACCAATCTTCTTGGCAAATTTCAATTCTATTGGAAAAAGGTGATTACAGCTCAACGTGGACGGCATCAATTTCAGTTCTTCATTACCCAGACTCATCATATATATCAAACGTTTAATTCTGTTACAGACATAAGGTAAAAGATACAGAATAAATTGAAGATCCAAGACTCACCCATAAAATCCCACCGATGAATTAGCATTGTCAGCTCTGACCTTGAAATGATCAAATACTAATGTAACCTGTTCGTTTGGTGTGGCTAAAAATAAATAAGTGCAGTTGGTATCGCTGGGATAATTGCTAGGGTAACGTGGGGAATTGAATTCTCCTCTTTTACGGGATGAACTGCGATACGTAAATAAACAGGTTCCATCGGGTGCTGCCGTTCCAGGTATCCGATACTCTGTTTCAAATCGATATCTACAGAAAGAGCAAAACCAAAAGCTTCAAAGTTGAACGTAGTAGTATAAATAAAATTAGATATATTCAAATTTTATGAGATATCAGTGTTTTGTAACAAGATAATACAATCAGGCCATTCAATTATTTAATCCAATGAATCGATCCAGTATTAGCAATTGAGGCATAAACTTACTGAGCTTTGAATCCGTTGCCCTGAAGCTCTCCGCTGCTGAAGACCATAACAAGCCGTGGCCCATCACTGACGACATTGCTTGGCTTGTGTTCTGCACCGCACAATTCGTGGTCAAATTTATCGTATGAATCTGTTGCCTCCTGCCCTTTTAGATATACTTTCAAATATCCATCGGTACAGACCGAGCTGTAAAGTATCGATAATCAATGATATTATCAGCTTCAATATTGGGAATCTGAGTATAGACAGACTATGGTACGTACTCTCCTTTTGCTTGCCCTTTGGGTATATCAAACTTGTGAAACTCTAGTCGCACACGTTCTAGATGTTGTGAATCTTGCATTCCATAGATAAAATATCGGCAAACTATTTTGGGTATATATGGAAAAGGATAATTCGGGCTAAACACAAAGCCAAAGGATTCCTTCTTACTTAATATCTTCTGATCGCACTCTGAACCACGAATGTGTTCGCCGTCATCCTTAATGAAATCTACAAATTTACAGCAAGGAAAAATGACTAAGACATATCTCCCAACACAAGCTCATCCATAACTAATACATGGTATTATTTTTCATTTACCTAATTTAACAAAGCTTTCGGAAAATTCAAAAATACCCTTGAACCCGCGATTCTGCGTGTTGGCTGTTCGCTGCAGTGTAACAAATAACACGAACAGACTAGATTCGGAGGAGTAAAGCACCAAGTTTCGTTGTTGCCCACAGTATGTACCGATAACTGCCGAGGTGTTGTCAACGCCATCATATACTTTTACGTAATCGAACGGACAACTACAAGAATGTCAAGTAATTTGATTAGCAAACGGTTAAAAAATACGATGAATGGTGAGCCGTTAATTTCACACACAGAGCTGTATTACTCACTGAGGCCCACCAAAGAATAAATCAAAGTCACGGAATTCTAGGCGAACCCGTTGACTGGGTTTTCCGATAAATTGATAGCTGCAGACTAGATCTTTGGGATAGGCACCCGGATAAGTTGGTGACAAGATATTTCCTGTAAATTTAATAGCTGCGTCTACTGTAAATGTGCATGGCGTACTTGGCGCTGGAGTTCCCACTTCATATTCAGCTGAAAATATGATGTGCAATGAAAGCATATTTCAAATAGTATTACTGTAGACTTTCAGCAATAAACTTAAATAAGTTGATTTAGTGATAGAGAAAATTAGTGTTATATGGCCCCTGCTTTATGAACAAGTATTATACATTCAGTGTTATGACATGATGGAAAATGGAGATATAAGGGAAACAAAATTCGTCGAGTATCTTCGTACTATTGACATCACATCGCATATCTGCAATGAGATACTAGCATCCAATAAAATTAAGTTTTCATCACTTTCATTATAAAAAATTTATGAGTCCCAAAGGTTACCCATAATAAAAATATTTTAAAGTTCTTTTCATGATATATAAGTGTACCTACATATATACCTGGCCAAAATATTATTTTTTCCATAGTAAAACCACATTAATGAAAGAGTATAAGTCAGTTCCACACAGGTAACGCAACTAATAACTTGGTGACTGAGAATTATTAAGACGTAAGTTGTATAAATTACAGCAAAATCGATTTAATTGTAAACAATAATTGATCATTTCCTTCATTTTCTACTGCCACTGTTGCATCAAATGTTCATTGAAACATTTATTGCATGAGGCTAGTCATGTTCATCTAGTATTCTGAGATAGGACACGGAGGCTCTATAATTCATATTATCTCTGGGAGTTACGTATTACTTCCTAGTATTTCCAGCCAAGTATACAGCCGAGTTTATAGACAAGTATAAGTGATACTACTACTGATATCATTATCTATATCACCGAATAAGGTGCTTTCGTCTAAGAATAAATTCATAAAATGTAGGTGAAAAAATTGAATGCATCTTACACTCATTGATAAAAGTGTAGTAGCCAGTAAATAGATTAGGCAGAGTAACGTTTTTGTCAGTATAGAAACTGAGTGCAATGCCATGATACAAAGAAACACGCTTTCGTGGAGGGATAGGGCCACAGTATCTTCCGCCAAATGGTGATTCTATCAGCTTGCTATGATTTCCAGACTGTACTTCTGTGTAAATATCCATGTACTCATGAACGCAACTATAAAATTGAAAATGCACAGAATTACAATGTTACCATCATTGAAGATCAAAATTATTACATAACTGTCATATTAACGCAATGTATCTCATGACATTGAAATACACACCCACAAAATAAGCAAAACTCACCCGGGTAACTCGCCAACTGCTGCGCCACTGAAATACATCAAGAAATAATTGGGAAACAATTGTATAATAATAATTATGTAACTGTAGACCATATTGGGTCTACCAATTGCTGTTTTATGATTGAATATTAAGAAGGCGATGCTGGATCTGAATTTAAATCTAATTGTAAGATGAAGTTTCATCAATACTCACTCAGGAGGCATACCACGAAGGCCAAAAGAAGTAAACACAATTTCAACTCGTTGCTCAGGTCCAGCCAGAAATGTATAAACACATTGTCTAGATTCACCTTCAGGGTTGATCAAAGTTGGAGCACTGAAGGTTCCATTTTGTGGACCATCTGGGAAGCTTGCGAAGGATTGATCGCACTCTGAGCACAAAATCATCTTAGTAGTGTGTATAATATAAAAGTCATTTGGCATAGATTACAAATTAATGACATTCTACAAGCATGTGTATAAACTGAAAAAAGAGCAAATCTCCTCAGTTTCATTACTTCTAATTTACAAATGATCAGTATCTGGATCGTGGACAGCTGTAGGGATCTCCATTAGACAGGATACTTAGTTCAACTTCGGCGAAGTAATTGTTCCAGATAACTGCAGTGTAATAGTAATGAGCAGGCATAGCTTTGATTAATTTTTTGTATGATAAACCATCCACTCTTGACTTCCAGGTCAACGCCTCTAAAATCAACTGTGGTACAATAGCGATGGAAGTAACTGCAATGAGTTTTCATCAGTGTTCGTACCAACTAGAATTAAGAAAGATTTGAAAGCCTATAAAAACTCCTAATAACTATACAATAGGGTCCACATTTTGAAATTCAAGAGACTTGCCCAGGTACTCGATTACATAATTATATTGTAATGTCACTGTCATACTAGCTAATAGTATATATAAAATTCTCAATAAATGAGACATACTTGGTGTCTTGGCAGTAGTGAATGGTCCCAGTGGCGGCGGCAGTGAAGGAATGTAGTCAGGCCGGCGTAGTGGTACAACATCGATTACCTCACGAGCTGATTATAATGTATGACGACCATCCAAGATATCCCAAATCCACCGCCACCGGGAACACACCATACTCCCATTAATAAAATAATAAAAATCATACGATTGTATTTTTAAAGCTTGTAAAGTAATAATTCATGGCACTGTAAAAGATTGTGATACAAATTCCATTCGATAAGAGCAAAAATTCACGATAGATTTGGATATATAGAATCTTTTTTTGATATACATGCAATTATTTGTTAAATTTAATGTATGAATAATCTAATGTGAAAAATAACGAAAACAATAGTTGTTTCCGTACGTACATATCAACTTGTGTGTTACGCACTAAGTGCCAAATGATCATGGAAAGTACATTCAATTCAGTGTAGTAATAATTGGTATGCCCAACTGAGTATAGGACTGGCCGTTTTACAGAAATGATGACGCGTATACTTGTAATATGTAAGTGAGTCACGGTAAACACGAAATACTGCTGACATGCCCATTAATTTGTAATGTAAACACTATTTTATCAAGCAGTTGTACTACATTTGTATAAGAGAAAATACACACCTGTAGTGGTACGTGGAAGGAGTAGCAGAAGGAAGGCAGATACAACCAAACTACTCCCAGAGGCATGCCGGAGTGCTGAGGCCATACTGTGTCCTGCAATCAGCAATACTTTGTGACAGAAAGAAGAAGCAAGGCTGCGCGCAGCAACATACAACCACCTATTATGTTTACATATGAAGTGAAACATTTTAAAAGTGATTAAAAAAAAAAATCTGAAAAGATTAAGGTCACATGATCTAGTTTTCGGCTGCCGCAGAAACGGTAGCTTCATGTGGCGACAGAAGCATTATTTTGACGGTAAATGTGCAGAGAGATGGAAATAGTGTGAATAATAAATTGTAGAATATTCAATGATACCGAGTTAAACGAATTTGACTAATTGTATGGACGGGAAAATCGAACAAAGCTGTTGAACTTAGAGAGATAAACTGCAAGAAGTTGTCTGGTTTGACAAATCCTTCAATAGTAATAATAATGGATTGTTTATGCCTCTACCTATGGGTCACTCCAACTCTACATATATGATCAATAGTTACCTCGGATTTATTTTATTATTTTCAAAAAAACTGTAGCCAGGCTGGACCTGTGGATTTTTAATACACGAAGGGAAAGGATTATTTGAGTCAAGTGATATTCGTTTGATTCTACTAAATGCTATAGTCAATTGCGGCGAACACGATACTTACATAATTCAACAAAATACTTTAGTGGGACGAAATACTTGTGACAACTTAATACAAAACTGAAGCAAGCCTTTGAATGCAGTCATGCTGGTTATTTTAAATGATTTAAATTTTTAATAAATAAAACTAATTTGTTCGAGGTAACACGGCGGTTCCTTGCGATAATGTGAATTTTGTATCAATAATATCTTTTTATTTAAAAAATATGAAATTGCTGCATCACAACAAATTAGGGTTATTCTAATTCATGAATTGTTGACTAAGCATTAAAGTTATTTAAGCGCACAAAACATCGAATGATATCCTTTGGAGTTCTGTGGGATTTCAAAATTTTGTGGGATTTACTCGATATTAATCAGGTAAAACTCGAAAACTTATTGTTGGATATGTAGAAGTTATAACTGAACATGTGTCGACAGTTTGGGTTTGCGTCAATATCAATTCTGATGTCTCAGAAACTTGGTATCATGTTTGCTTCATTCGTAACCGATTTGATATGAAATTTATCTTACGTTATCTATATCTGAAGTCCTGGCAGCCTACCCGGTTTTATCACCATCTCTGAAGCAACTTCTGTAGCGAGAAAGTTCGCCACCTAGCGGTCGTTTATAGTACTATTATACTCAGGTTCACATAGGACGATTAATGTATTCTCCACTTATTTCAAAGCATATGCAGGTGTTCCTTTTACCTCGAAAACGAATTAGTGCAACTGATTCAACCAGTTACGCCAAACACACTCCGGTTAGATCAACAAAGTATGATGGCATTCAATCGATGTCAATTTATTTTAAGCTAGATTCATGTACTTATTTTATTTGAAGTATTTAATTGTTTCTGTCAATGAAGATGCGACTTCAAGGAATAATACATAAACTTCAAATGAAATGATATTTAGTTGACTCAATTTCGGAAATGGATGAAAAGGTTCGCTGAAATCAATACTTCACTGAATCGCAACAAGAAAGGCTTTTGTTGAATCAAGGAAATCGCATGACTAAATCATTTTGACAAACTAACTAAATCGGAATTGTCGAATCGAAGTCATCGTATTTGGAACAAATAAGTGACACTAGATTGAAGTGAATGGACTCCAACAAAATCTATTTTGTTGGATCAAGAAATCCTTTACCACCGTGTGAAAATTATGAATGTTCTCCTTCAGCTTAGATTTAAAAAAAACCTCTGAAATCAAGCTTTTCAGGCCTTATATCGACGTAATTTTGCGTGAGAAATAGATTGCGCACAGTCCAAAATCGCTACGAATAACGGGCCAAAAGTTGCAGCCAAAAAACGAGAAATCTCTCTGTATTTTCTTCGTATATTCTAAGTTGTTGGTCGTACGATGTTTTAAATGACTTTTTAGAATTCTTTGGGGTTTGGGATTAGTTAACAAATGAATGGGTCTGAATAATATTGGTCTCAACCGACGCAGCATTCCGTGGCTTAAGACTGACTCAATTTTGGATTTCATAGGTCACACAGTTTTTCAGTTTATTGAATAACAAAATGTAAGAAAAAAAATTCCATTTGCTGACGTTTTACGGGCTCGAAATGCATACCAGTGGAAAGTTCTTAGGTTGGCTTTATAAAGGACAGTCAAGTTAACCACTAGTTTTATTTCAATTTGCTGTGTATGTCGTCAAAATAAAGTTCATTGCACCTTCGTCAACGGTTATACACATTACAGAATCAGATCCTGCCACAGATTCCACCATTTTTCAAATTACTTTATGCAAATCTGAATATGTTATTTAATTTTGACATGGGCATGTGTTATATTTTGATAACTCTGACTTCCACACTTCTTTAAAACTCCCCGGACAGCAGAACGAAGGCCATTGGATTATGTGTCCCCAATGCTTAACTCATTTTGAAAAGGCGAATGCCACATTTATGTATCACTTATGTTCAAGGATGTGACCCTACCATATCGTCAGTGTCTGTTCCAAGCACAGGAAGAGGGTTGAAAGTAGATCTGGTAGATCATCTGAAATGTATAAAAATTAGTATTGGTTCACATTCTGATGCTATTTTATCGATATAAAGCAGATCACCTGAATTTGATTTATTGATAAATGTAGATGATAGTATATCTATCTCTCCGTGAGATTAATCTTCTGTAATAAGTATAAAAAAAACTGCGTTCGTTCACGAAGTCACACGAGAACGGAACTTGTTATTTAATTAATGTTGATGAAAATGTGATAAAGCGAACAGGATACCATGTATAATAATTCACTAGAAAATTTCAGCTTTACTTCTATATCTATTAATGATGTGTACGGAAATTTTTTTTCAGTTCTTTGTTCAATAATTTTATACGAATATACCGTGTTGCCGTAAGGGGGGGTCCATCGACCAAAGTAGCTACCAGAACTACAGATCGCAGATGGCTGTCAATTTTTTCCTGAATGCTGTTTTGTGTTCCACAAACCTGCCTAAAGCTCACGACGAGAAAAAAATTATTTGACCCTGGCCGATTTTGTATATACGACCCGAAACAAGATATCAAACATCTGAAAGGATCGATTGTTCGGAACAGGAAACAATGTCTGTACACCAAATTTCAGCCAAAAATGTTGGAAATTGTAGTAAAAAAGGTCTCATACTGTTAATAGCTATCATGGATAGTTTAGGCGGTATGAATTTTCAAAAATAAATTCCAGCAGTGGCAATTTGTAATCCTCTTTCCGATTGTGACCGGGTTCTTCATCATGCTGTTATGGGTATTCGAATTACACGATATACCGAACCAAGAAACGCAAAATTTCAGCGAGCGCGCCGCCGCATAAAATTGGCAATATCAAAGCGAGAGGAGAATTTACGCAAACAATAGGGACCTATCAACGGCGCGGGGAAATTTAAAAAATTCGACGTATTATGGAATGATTTTTCTGTGTTCAATGAATATACATTAGGGTGGTCGTTATATGGGGTAAAAATGAATTTTACCCTTTCCACCCCCTAAATCGGTTTGAAATACGTAAAACGAAACGCTGTAATTTTTAAAATTAAAAAAAAAATGTTTAACCCTTGACCACGGGGGTTGAAGTTTTCCATTTAAAATACATGGGGTTTTTCTGCGTTTGCAGTCACTATTTTACTGTGGGCTTAAATATTTTTGTGAAATCTTGAAATGTTCAGAAATTAGTTTAAAAACATGTTGCTACATGGAAAAAATTTCCCAAACTCCTACTCTCCAAATGTTGTATAACATCACCATAATAATTATAATTTTTTTTTTCTTTGCTTCCTCGTTTTTTTTTTATAAATCTATTTAAAATAGAATAATTTTCCAAACGAGTTACGAATTCTTAAGTATTGTCTCGTTTTTTGCGTCTGGATGATTTTTCCGATACTCACTTACAATTTGTAAAATAAACTGTTTTTGTTGTTCGTTCCGTGTGAGTATCGAGACGCAAAAAAGGAGACAATACTTAAGAATTTGTAACTCGTTTGGAAAATTATTCTATTTTAAATACATTTATGAAAAAAAAGAGGAAGCAAAATAAAAAAAAATTATAATTATTATGGTGATGTTATACAAAATTTTGAAGGTAGGGGTTTGGGGAATTTTTTCCATGTAGCAACATGTTTGTAAACTAATTTCTGAAAATTTCAAGATTTTACAAACATGTTTAAGCCCACAGTAAAATAGTGACTGCAAACGCAGAAAACCCCTACGTATTTTAAATGGAAAACTTAAATCCCGTGATGAAGGGTTCCACATTTTTTTTTAAATCTGAAAAAAATTACAGCGTTACTTTTTACGTATTTTGAACCGATTAAGAGGGCGAAAAGGCTAAAATTCATTTTTACCCTAAATAACGACCACCCTAATATACATCCTTGAAACTTTTCAGGTGATAAAAATTTATCTTTGAACATTCATATCTTCTAAACTATTCGCGATAGCTATGAACAGTATGGGATCCTTTTTACGTAAAATTAGCTATACTTTACGGAAAAAATAGTTGCATTGAAAAATCTTTAAAAATCGAAACTTTGGATTTTTCATAGCGTATCTCCTCCTACAATTTTCCATATTTTTGGCTGAAATTTGGTGTGCGGACATTGTTTACTGTTTCGAACAATCGAGCGTTTCAGATTTTTGATATCTTGTTTCGGGTCGTGTATACAAAGTCAGCCAGGGTCCAATAATTTTTTTCTTGCCGTGAGCTTTAGGCATGTTTTTTAGAACACAAAACAGCATTCAGGAAAAAATTGACAGCCACCTGCGATCTATAGTTCTGGTAGCTACTTTAGTCCATGGACCCACCCCCCTCGATCTTTATATAGAATACTGTTTGCGGCTACAGAGTAATTGGCCGATTACGAAATTACGTCCTCCCCTGGTAAGTTAAATCAATGAGGTCGATTAATTAGCTGATATAACACAAGATGTGGAATTCTAAAACATGGTATAAGAGTCCTTCGTTTCTCCTTTTTGTCGCACATCAAATCGTGTGTATGCGTTCGAAAGCAATTAATAGAAGATCGGTATCTTCTTCTTTTTCTTCTGTTCTGGCTATGCATCTTATAACCCTACTGAAAATGATTAGGTATTAAATCATATAATGTTTTGAAAGGAATCAACGTGTAATGTATCGTGTATTTGTCTTGCATTAATTTATCTTGTAAATTCGAAACAATTTAAAAAATCGCAAAGTAATTCTAACAGGAGGTAAAACGAAATGAAATGAAACAAATGGCCGACCACTAACCTAAGGCCAACCACTAGATATTCACCCTGTATGCTCTCGGTAAGAGATTACCCACCAGAGGTGCGATGTATACCTACAAATTAAACAATACTTAAAACGAAATATAAAATATCTTATAACCGATTTTCTGGACGATACGGTATATTCTTATGTATTCAGGTGATTTGTTACAGTATTGCATTGCAAGAAATAAACAATTTCCCTGTGTTACAGTAGACTGCTCTCGAAGATACGAAAAAGTCACTATTATATGTATATGGTTGAGATTTCTTTGTTTATACGAATTGAAACATTAAATCATCATTGATTGAGTTATTTATCACGACAAAACGATCGAAATTTCCAATATTTCACCTTTACAAGCGGCAATTTATACGCATCGAAATTGGTGGCGTCGAGTACATTATACAAGCGCTGAACGTAAGAACTTTGAGCGGTTTCAAAGCGAGCAAATTTACAAAATCGCGTTAGTAGAATATTTTCGCAATTCTAGTCTAATTGGCGTTGCATAATGTACCGCCAGAGAGTGGATTACATCAAATTTCATCTTTACTATTTTTTATCTTCTCCAATTTCGAATTCGTTGAGTAGTTGAGGAATGATTCTGATTATGGCTGAGAAACCGGACAAATGTGAAAATTGAATAAGAAACTGCGAATGAAACGTGAGAAGCCTTCCGCAGGGAGTTATGCAAGGAATAGCTACGTACCGAGATTAGCTGGCAGGACTGTCAGCAATCTTCTATCTCTGTTGTGCTGTTGGGTTGACAATGAGATCTGTCTTTCTTCTAGATAATTTTCAGCACTGGGCAGCTCGTTTCAGAACACACTTTGTGTCCTTTGATTTTCACTGTGTCACATACTCATAAGATTCAGAACTTGCTAATAGATCGATGAGAAATGATTCTGATTGGCTGAACAGCGGTGGAAAGATGTGTAGTATATTACTAGAGCATTTCCAAATCACTAAAGCCGAAGAAATTCATACGAAATAGAAAGAAATGACTTTTTAAACCTTGATCGAAATATAACTCTACTTGAGGCTGGCTTCGTCTGCGAGTTGATTTTTATTCTCACAATAGTCTTCAAAGCCGGGATTTTGATTCGCTGATTCGAAAGATAACTTTCAATTGAAAATGAAAAAGCGGACCCTTAGTCTCTGTACAGCCAAAACGTGGTATATTGAAAAGGTGCGATGGAAGGAATTTGTGAGAGTGAGGGTGCAAAAGAGCACGGACAAAACTAGACGGAGAGGGCAAGTCGCCGGCAAGTGAGCAGGGCGGGGTAGTAGACGGAGAATTGGGGATGACTGAGAAAACCTGAACCGCGCCCATGCGCTTGACTGATGTTACTCGCGGGAGTCGGAAGCTGATGGTCAATAGTTGGTCCTCCCGCACGAGCAGTGACACTTTATTATGACTCCCAGAGCGCCAGAGAAATTAAAAGAGAAATGACAGTGAATTCGTCAAGCATTGATGATTGGCGTTATGAATGCATGCATGCTCTGAATGTAAATTTACGCACCATTGATGTTTCATCAGCATGATTTCACTCACATACACGCACGGAAGGGGGGTGGGCGAGGAATTCGCGAGATTTTCGCCAAGCTCTCCGAATATTGGTGATCTTTTCCCATGCGTTGAATCACTCACGGGGATAGTAATAGCTGGGAAAATCCACCCCCCGGTTCAGTCAGGTTGAGAGTAGAAGGTGCCCGAACTCCGAATCAATCCGAAGAACCAATTTTGCTTTCTCAAGTCGGTTAATCTTGTCCTCTTCTTGTGCAGAACTTTAAAACGCGTTAACTCCTGCGACGCACTTAACCATTTTCTTGAACAATTGGTCGGGCGCTCTATGGTTTGCATTGCCCTTCAATCCCATGTTTCTACATCTGACAATAACATCGCAAATGAAACGTAAATAATTCACCATATCTCAAACTCCTTGCAACAACGCGTTGACAAACGGTCGACCAGGTCCAGCCATCCACCTCAACACGCCCCAACTGACGATAGGGGTTGCTGAGGGCAGAGAAAATAAGGGGTAGAGGTAGCAGCCGGGGGTAGGTGGGTATGGGCGGTAGCAGATACCATACCGCGAAATTCCAGGAGAGTTCACTGTAGGCGCCTTGAGTGTCGTCGGGTCTATGGAGGGGGAGAAAGGTCCTCAGAGGCGACATCATCCCTCTAGCGTCGACCAAGATTCCGGACAAAAGAGAAAGAAGGAAGCCAAACACAAAATACTCGCGGCGGTAGACTTGCAGTATTTCCTAAAAGATAGTTGAATTACACGCCGTTCAAGTTACAAAATGTTTTTTACTTCTCAATTGGAAGAAGAGTTTCAACCTTCTCAAAAGATCGCCTGAGTTAAATTATAGCTTGATGCGAGCCTGTGGCGAAATGCGCACTAGCTCTTTCATCCCTCCAGGTTCTATTCGCTGCCTCATCCCAAGAGCCCCACCCCTGGTTTAACGTCAGTGACACGCCCTGTATATACATATAGCCTCTAGATTTTATTAATACGCAAAGCAGTGCGCGGGGACAAAACGGATCAGGTATCTTCACGTTCAGGTGCCATAATATATCAACATCAGACAATAATATTTGTAAGCCGGCTTTATCACTAGATGAATATGTATTGTCTTTGTATTACGTTAACGTCTCATTGGTGCTCACCGTACGCACCCAAGTATGTCTACATACAGACACAATAAAATGCTGTCAGCGTTGGTGATGGTTGCTACGAGTTCGTCCGTTCACCCACAGGAGGGGACCGTATTCCCCTGAAATTGTATCACGGTTGATAAAGAAATTTTTCAAGTTGAAACTGCTTCCTGATTGGTCCAACTAGCATTTGTCATCTTTGTCGTCGATAATACAAGTTATACAATCAGGTGAACCTTTATTCTATTGTTCACAGAGTTGCTGAATGTCATTTGAACTTCTGCAGACTGGTTACCATTGAATTGACGAGTTTTGTAAACGTAATCACCATTTTTAGACTGCAGTTATGATAACTAGGCAGGAAAATGTGCAATACTTCGACAGTTATTGGGGAGTACCATGATGTTATGCAATGATAAAAATTTAATAAAAAAAGACGAAACGTAAATTAAGAAAGGTAATTCACATACAACTGTTTATTGAGACATGTAGAATACATCTGGTCATACACAAAAATCTTCGTCACTTTAAATCAAGCTCCTAGCCCGAAAAAGGAACCATTTCAACGTTGTTTCAAATTCATCATTAATCAATATGTTTAACTACATCACACTAAAATTAGGGGCAACTTTTAAATTGCAGGAATTGAAAAAAAAAGCAAAGCAATCGGTAGCTGGGTAATAAAAATTTGAAAACACAATTAGCAAATATTTAAAACTTTAGCACTGATAATTTTTTTTTCATGCTTGGGTTTTATCCAATTCAGTTTTTTTTTTATGGAGCTGACAGTTGGCAAAATATAACATGGTTTTCAAGTGATCAAGTATCACTGTTTTCCTCCTTATTACTGCTAAATAACATCACGTCACAAAATGCATGTTTGCAGGAATATAATATATAATATATTTTATATATAATTAAAAAAACACGTCCTCGGGACAAAACCAGTACAACTTCTTTGACCCAAGGCTCGTACATCTGCCTGACATGGGTCAACCAAAATGTCAAGCCCGGTAGTACGTACTTTGAATTTTGAAGTATAGTGGGCTAAAGGGTGCATGACTACGGCGTTGTCATTCACAGTGATGCATTATCCTAAGTATGACCACTACCCAAGGCATCCCAGCTGCCACTGTTCGCCATATAAAAGATTAGAGTGAAAGTATGGGATGCCTGTTAAAAAAAAGGTAGGATCAATCGTATCATAACGCTAGTACCTAGATCAGTCTAAAGTCTCGTCACTGCGAGTTTCGACCGCCTCACTTGTCATGGTCCCATTGCCCTAATCAAATACCAAATTGTTGTCATATCTTGACTGTAATCTTCTTTTTTTTCTTACGTTACATTATGTATAGAATAAAATTTTAATCGACTCGGGCCGAAAGTTTATATGTGAAATGTTATCATTCATCATGTCGTAAAAATCCACTCATTGTCAGTATAATTAGCAATATCATTCTTAATATATTGTTAATAATAATAGTATTGTATCATCAATATTATGCTTTTATAAATAGGATAGAAGGTAAAGTAGTTTAGCATAGTGTTGTTTTACGTAAAATTTTTTGGAAGAGGGGATTTTCTCTCATTACAATATAATCGTATAAAGACGTCTACCGAGGCACAGTAATTATTATTGTTAATCCTACTTCTAATATTATTATCATTATCATTAATAATAAATGTAGCACCTCATTGCCCTACTGAAACAACAGTGTGTCAATGAGGGGGGAGGGGGAATAAAGTTAAGTAAAACATTAATAAAAGTTAACAAGATGCTCATAAATAAGGGGGGTTGCGAGCAATCAACCTTTATCCAGACATTTTTCTTGTTTGTGTCACTTTTTTTTTTATTTCATCACCCGGAGGTGATATTGGTTATCCATGATACAAGCTTTACTTTATTCATTACTATTGGTTTGCATTTGTGATTTATATTTCAATACCTCATTCATGGTGATTATATCAGTGAGGTCGAATAGTATAATTGTATTATTTTTGTATAAATTCGACAATGGTTGGCATTCTCCCATTCAGTAGAAAGACCCAAGATGGTTTTCTTTTCTTATTACTTATTCATGATTTTATGGGCTAATAAACTCATACCTTGTGAAGAAATTGTGTATTGTGTATCGTTTATTTTTTTTTTTTTTTTTTGTTTTTAATCATTTTTAATTCTTTTTTTTTTTTTCATTTCTTTGTTCAGGGGGTGCTGGTAATATGTACGTTTCAATAGATTCTATTTCTTCTTGAATTATTTCCAGAACAAGGGGGTTGTCTGGGCTCCAGGGACAGCGACCGACTATAGCCCGCACTTACAACTCTTACCAATTAACTAACAGGCTAACAATAATAACAAAGTCAACACTCAAAAGTGTGTGCTGTATGTGTTTCATGCATTGTATACACTGCGTACATTTTTCAATCTATTTTCAATCTGTAACTATCATTATCAATTGAGTTTCAAGTCATCGCTAAGTTTTTGTTTCTATAGTCAGATTTTCTCTAACGTACATATTTAAAATTTTGCAGAAAATTGAGAAAAAAAATTGCTTTCTTAATATTCTCTCAACTCTTCAACTTCAAGTTCAACTCTTTTTAATAACTTATTTATCAATCATTTCTCTTTCTTCATACTTTTCAGTACTCGTCTTCCCTTATCAAATAGTTTATTTTATAAAAACTTTAATCCTTTTTTTTTCTTTCCTTGGTGCAACTACACATTTGCAACAAATAAATATAAGATAATTTAGACGCATGTATTTTATATATTTTTCGGGACACTGTAATTGAAAGACCTAATGCACAAGAGGTTTTTTTTTAGCCTGTCTCGTCTCCACTTCTTCCAATACTATATAGCAATCTCACTTCCTTACGTGACCTTAATTAAAAAAACTTGTGGAGAGATCGTTAGACAGAGGGTTATTCCATTGGTGTATAACAATCTCTGCCTCTCACCAAATATGCCTGACCCTTAATAATAATAGTTTCACTGACTGTACACATTATAGACCAACAATAGAAGGTCTAGCAGCGCTTGGCGCGCTATCACGCACACATACACACACAGACACACTCTACCTTTCTCTCTGTTCATCTATCGCGGTTTCTCGTTCACTCTTCAATGTTACTTCATCTTAGAACCTACGCATCACGTAATAATTTGCAGGCTCCAATGAGTCCCACTTTACTTAATACGAGCCATCACAATCCCAATGTCAACATCACCGACAGTTCTTCTTTTCTATTACTCTCTCATTTCCTTAGTTTGGCAGTAGTAAACAATGTGACGATGCAATAGTAGGAGCAGTAGTAGTAGCAGTAACAGCAGTAATAGTAGTACCAGTACCAGTAGCAGTAGATGTAGTATTAGTAGTGGTAGTAGTGGGGGTGGTGGTGGTGGTGGTGGTGGTGGTGGTGGTGGTGGTGGTGGTGGTAGTAGCAGTGGCAGTAGCAGTAGCAGTAGCGGTAGCAGTATTAGTAGTAGAAGTAGTAGTAGTAGTGGTAGTAGTAGTAGTAATAGTAGTAGTAGTAGTAGTGGTAGTAATAGTAATAGTAGTAGTAGTAGTGGTAGTAGGTAGTAGTAGGTAGTAGTAGTAGTAGTAGAAGTCGTAGTAGTAGTAGTAGTAGTAGTAGTAGTAGCAGTAGCAGTAGCAGTAGCAGTAGCAGTAGCAGTAGCAGTAGCAGTAGCAGTAGCAGTAGCAGTAGCAGTAGCAGTAGCAGTAGCAATAGCAATAGCAGTAGCAGTAGCAGTAGCAGTAGCAGCAATGGTAGCAGTAGCAGTAGCAGCAATGGTAGCAGTAACAGTAGCAGTAGCGGCAACGGTAGCAGTAACGGTAGCAGTAGAAGGAATAGTAGTACTAATAGTAATATTACTTAGAATAGTTTTATAATTAATATAATAATAGTACGGGGTGGTTGGGTAGTCACTCCAGCTTAACATAGTCTCAGTGGCACATCACTGTACTTAAAAATCACAACGACGGACAATGGTGGTGGCGCTGAGCACAGTGGCCATTGACGGCTGGTTGTTTCATTACATTTACAATTCTTGGTTGGTAATAATATAATAGTACGGATGGGTTGCGTTCTTATTAGCTTATTCACTCACAGACTGGTAGAAGTTAGCTCCAGGATTGATAAGAATCTTGATACCATTGATGATCATCGTTGGAGGCACCTCCAACAGTGGTACCCCTGTCACCAAACCCAGTGCCACCGCCGCCGCCACCACCATTCACACTCGCCAATCTGTACGAATTCCCCAATGGCTGTTGGGCGAGGGGCTGGTTTCCCCAGCTGCTCTGGAAGCGACGTTTACATTCCCCCTGGTTCTGGTGACCCCCGTCAAATTTTCGCTTACCTGCTGCGAAGAAAATGTGTTACATATGAGAAACTAGGCTTCACATTTCTGAGAAAATAGCATACTAAATTTAACGCGAAATGATGTTAAAATTTAAATCCAAATATTGTTCACCAAGGGGAGCAGCTTTTTCAACCAACAAACAAAGTCTCGGCTCTCGTTGTAAGTGACACATTATGGGATTTTTCAAAATATTGCTACACTTATAAATTATGCACGAGTTAGTATTGATTGGATAGGTCAGATGTGCCTTGGAGGGAAGAGGAGATGAGTAATTTACTATAAAATATACAACGCGAGGATCAACTAAAGATAAAAAAATTTGTAACTGAACCTTGCATCTGAGAAAGATTGCCACATTGCATAGCTTTCATCTCAATATACTGGAAGATAATATACTCTTAAGAGTGGAAATCAATCATGAAATCGACATGTCATGTAGAATAAAAATTTAAAAAACGTCAGTGCAGTACAATAGTCCATAAAACAATAGAAAATTCCTCCATAATTGCTTACCACTAACCAAGTGACTTTAACTACCATGATTAAATGAATAGAAGTATATTTTTTTCTACAAATTTCAACACAAGAAATCGATGTTCTTTTTGACCATTGGTAAATATATATACCTATGTAGGTAATATATGCCATATAATTATTTTTCGAGATAAAATTGATGAAAACCACGTTCATGTTCATATTCGTCAATTGATTGCAACAAGTGTTGATCATACTATACTTTGAAGAAAAAAGTTGGACGTACATTACATCACAGGATTTGAGTATGTCTAGGAGGATCAAGCAACATTACTCCAAGTGTTATCACACGGGAAGAATAGTAAGAAATCTAAATATTAATTATCATTGTACGATTGAACTATGGAATATATAATTGATTTTGCAGATAATTCTGGAGTTAACAACCTTGAAATATTATAAAGGGTTAATATTTTGCCTGGTCGTGTACTAAAAGTATGATACGAGCAAACAAGGATGTTAGAAAGCAATGAGTGTGCAGGAGGTGTGTACATAATATGCTGGCACATTGCTTGAGTTTTTTACAAAAGCCTCAAATATTCAATTGGTTCATTTGTATCCAACCTTCAATGCACGACACCGGCAAGTTTGCAGATCTGAACCTTGCTTATTACATCTTGATGTACTCGACTAGTCTTTACTCCCACTATTAGGTCGATCGATACTATCATAATTTCCTTCACAAAGAGATCGTTTCACACCAGCCAATTTTGCAACAGCACCTTGACAGGTGGCAGTACCCTGTTATTGTTAAATAGCTGAGATAGCCTGGTCTGAATCAAATTGAATAGGTGAAGCTCTTCTGCATTGTTAATTAATTTTATTATCAGATGTTTCAAAAACTATCTAAGCAAGATTAATAAAATATCAATAGCTACATTATGGAGACTCTCCTCGTTGCAATGGAGTATTGTAAGAAACATATTTAAAATAGAACAGGAGAGGCGAAGTGCAGTCTGAAAACTAAATTTATAATGTATACAATGGTGAGACGACAGTCTTTTGAAACTATTCAAGCTGCATTGGTCAAAAGTACTGATAACTACACCGTTAGGCAAACTAGCGGCAAATTTAGTAGCGACGAGCATATAACAGTTTGGCAGGTAAAATAGTCCGAGTAGCATCAACTTAATTAGAATATTATTACGAAAAAGATGATTCATTGTGGAGATACAGACCATCCTCACCTGGTAAACTTCCCTTGGCGCGGACCCCCCCACGAGCGGCTGGCCGCTGAGCCCCACGGGTCCCTGAGGTTGCGGGGTTGCGCCCCCCCCTGACCGGGCCACGGGCCTGGGAGCCACCGACCCTGCCACGTGGCATTACGCCACGCCCACCAGCCTGACCAAAGAACACACACCCAATCGTTACCCCTCTGGTGCTTATTTCACTTAACATCATCATTATTTTACAATCAAAAGGTAACACCCCCCTCCCCTCCCCTCCTCCCCACGCCCCCGGTCATGTTGATCTTTGTCTTTTACAGTTAATTTTCGAAATTGTCTCCTTCACTGTGATTCCCCTCTTTGATTGGCTAATTCACATTGTTTACTGTATAACACACCGACATTGTCAATTTATCCTTCGTCATCAACTCTTTTATGTAAAAGATAACATCTAGGGTCATTTATTTGATGCTGAACGTGACAACTCGATGAAAGAGAACCACTTATGTGGGTGTAAGGTGAAACGGCTGCGTTATTCGCGCTTGTATTCAACAACAAATAAACGACCTTATCTGCTACAAGAGCCGAGATATTTCACGCAATATTAAGTTTTTGCATTCAGCGTTAGCAGAGTTATCCAAATTTAAGCCAAAGCAGACCGGATTTGGGGTGAAGGAACTTGAAGCGACACAACTACTGCACTGGCAGCTAGATTATTGTTAATCAAACATAAGCAGAGCATTGTAACTATCAACTAATTCTAAGCATAAGCAGATAGAGTATGCTGAAGCAAGCAAGAGCGTTTTAATTTAGATGAGTAGGGTTCTGGTTAAATACCAGTTAATCTACAGGGTCATTTACTCGTTGCTGAACAAGAGAGCTAGATAGAACGACAGCGTCAGTTGCACTTGTAATCAGCAACGAATAAATGGCCTTGTACATACACGTACATTTATATGCACGTATGTCACGTTTATCTCATTCCCTTTTCTATCCATGGACCGTCGTACCTTTGGAAATAATTATTAAATATAATATAATAAATTCTCTATATCATACATCAGTCTTGACTTTCTTCCAAGTTCCGAATGGCGTTATCCTTAACTCCGAAATATGTCATTTGTCTGTGACCAATCTTTTCTCCTGGGCGTGGACTTTTTATTACAATTATGCAAACTGACCATGAAGCTCACTGATTTGCAATTGATCAGATAATTAACTGACAGTTAATAGGTGTTGAAAATTGTTTCACCCAGATGCATTTGGAGAAAAGATCGATTGCAAGTATTATAAAAAATGACATCGATGTTTCAATCTTGTTCGCACAGGGTGCCCAATGCTCCTGTATTTTGGATAACCCTGCAACTTGACATAAAAAAATATATCATATCCGAGCCACGAGACGCGACGTCGCTCTACAGATAGATAATGAATCAGTAATTGAGGAATGAATTTTAGTTGATTGGAAGTTGGAAATAAGGTAAAGAAAGCTCCTTATACACTGCATTCTACCTACAACTAGAAATTCACCTGGCATAACGATGGGTATTATTAGGCAATCCTGCAACACTGAAAAGAAACGCGCTTTTTTTCCATCAGCTACAGAATGGCATCTTTGTAACATCAACTTCTCTTTTCTAATGTAAGATTATTTTCATTGCTTTTCCCGGCTTCACTTTGGCTGTAATTTAGAATGGGTCTACCATGGCTCAGATATGATTTGCAAGCAATTTGAGAGTGGCAACGTGTTCGGAGTGAGAAAATTAATGATGAACATTCTGGCGTTAGTTGACTGAGGTCAAGAAGGTGGGAGCATGAGGGGGAGGGGGTTACAATGTGGTGTACAACAAATTATGTGTCTGGCATTGTGGTGGACATTTACTCACACTTGCATCACACGCTCAATGAATGTTTATAAGGAAAAAACGCCGCGAGTGCTGGGCGTTGCCCACCAAATATGGATGTTAGTTAGAAACATTGCACCCCAGCATTAGTATTTACTAAAGTTGGCACGAGCGGTTAGAAAATATTGTTAATAATACTAAAAGGTGGGTGGATGGCGGAGACGGTAAATTGGAAATACATAAATAGTAGGGATCGCGAACACTGTGCCACAGTCAAACTACCGCTGATATCAAAGTAATATGATTCAAGAACGAAAACGACTTTAAAACCATTAAAAAAGGCGACCCACCGGTTGAGGCTGCCTGCCCCTCCCTCTGGCAGGTGGCGGAGGCGGCGCGTAATCGAAATAGTAATCTTCGTATCGATAATAGTCATCGTAATATGGATCACTGTAGCCACCTCGATAATCCCCATAACCGTAATAGTCGTAATCATAATCTATAAAAACACACATTACAAATAGACCCAAATTTAGCCACGATATATCCAAATTGGAAACTTATTCAAATAAAGTACATAATAAAGGCATGCCGGGAAAAGAACATTTCTAATACGCCAATTTGAGAAAAAAAAATTTTAAAAAGGATTTTATGTATCAAAAAATCACGGTTCATAAAGAAACTTGGGCGAAACTGTAACATGTCATTACATCGAAACATAATTACAGTATCGCATGTATTGTTTGATTGAAAGCTGGCAGTGATCACTCTATCATCACCATTAGTTACGGATCTATACGATACGAGTCATTGAAAATTTGTCCTTAGAATTAGATGTTAAGAAGAATAATTTTATAACAACTCAACTTTGATATTACATTATTCTAATTAATCGTAAGAATACAATCTGCAAGCTAAGCTTAACAATTTTCGACGACTCTATACGGTATAATTGTAAATATAGTAACTTGTAATGAGATTTTGATAATAAAGAGCTGTTACAAAAAAATTACCAATCTACAACATAACACAACGTCAAAGTTGCAGCTTACCTATTTCCTTGACAGCTGTAATCAGATTTTATAATTGTTGTGCATACATCTCCTCACAAATATTAATATATAGATAGATGACCATACTTTTCCCTGGCATTGTGTACAACACATTACCACTCAAAATGAATAAATACCACAAGGGCACCAGAAACGCGTGTACAAAACAAACAATACACATGCATTTTTTTGGTAATTTGATATAATACAAGGCTATGGAGGACGTCGAGTGTAGCGGGGTATGATGGGGTTGATTTTCTAACAATGGTCAATAGCTGAGCCTAATTCTCCAATTTTTCCCGTCTTTATTGGTCTGCCCCACTCTGTTGACACTACCAATTTTCTCTGAGCGCAAGGCTTGAGCTTTATTCTGTGTATGTTTAATCATAACTACCTAAAGCAATCTGTTTCTTCTATTGATTCTTGTATAATACTTGAATTGAAACCGCAAGTCAAAGAAAAAAAAAAAAGAAAAATAATCAGTTTGACATATTGGTTGACATTTTTGGCAACAATTTGGGAAAACTGGTCTAGAGAATTGGTCCAGCTGTTACTATTAATTATTACTATTGCTTGGCAAAACCTAATGCAGTTTAGGATATTGGGATCTTAGGATGTTATTGATCAAGGATGAATATTATTCAATTCAAGTCATTTCATATAATTCATATACCATTCTTCACCCAGCAATCCTGGAATCAATTTTCGGTTTTTCTGCTATTCCCAAATCTTATTCTACGTGAAAAGGGGGGGTGATCAGTGAAATGTTCAACCTTCAACTGTATTGGTCTTAGGGAAAGAATAGAAGAAAAAATTATTCTTCACTTCTATGCATAATAGTTTGACTTTGTTCAATGACATGTCTGCCTTCAACAGCCGTAATAAAAAATAGAAGAAGCGTTATCTATAATATTACCCGAAAAAATCACTTTTTCCATGAGAGTACTTTGGTCAAGCCTGAAAAATTCTCTTGTTCTCGAGAAATCATGTAGAAAGGTTCCATGATGCAAAAAGTCATTTTTATTTTTTCCCTTGAAAGATTGTGTCTTTTATTCAGTAAAATAGAATTTTGTAGCATGGGAGTCGAAAGGGATGACCTTCAAATATATTCGAAAATTGTTCTTTTTGCGTTGTTTCTTCTTTTTTCATCCGGTATTTTTTTCAATAAATTCATTGAAGACAAAGTAGGATTGAACCTATAATAACAATACCAACCAATAATTGGATATAGATTTCAAAAAAGTAATATACATATTGAAGAAAAAATGAAGAAAAACGGAATTTTCTAATTTTGTTTAATAGTCACTCTTTTCGAACCCCACTCTACGAAATCCAGATGTACCGGAAGGGACGAAACTTTAACGGAAGAAATAAAAGTTGAGTTCTGTTCTATGGAACCTGAAAATATACTGTTGATATAATTTTTGTTAAAAAGTGAATTTTTCAGGGTGAGAACTACCCTGATGTGGTTGAACCTCGGTGAAGAATGGCGGATTGAGCGACATGTATTATAAATATTTAGCTTCTCAAACGTCAACAATTTTTTCACACTTTATATTTTACCTATCATGCGCAAAAGCATTGGGTATGTAATTAAGTAATGTGATGGAGAACCCCAAAAAGCATGCGGGATATAGTTTGTGTGATGAGTGAGTTAAGTTTACCAATATTTGTAGGGTCTGCAAAACTGGTTAGAAATGTGAAAATGACATTCGATAATTCAATGAACGGTTTATACACTTAATAATTTGAATACCTATTTTATGGAACAACAAATGACTATTTCTTTCAATGTGCTATTATGAAGGAAATTCAATCATTTTGCACCTTTACATATCGGTATGAAATTCACGTGTATGACTCAAAATTAATGAATAAGAGAGAATGTGACATAGATGTTAATTAACTAATGTTCAACTTTGAAATACTTAATTTTACGGCTATTCTTGAAAAAAAAAAAGAATTTCAATGCTTGCAAAAACCATGAGGCATATAACGTAAATGAGTTAAAGCCAAAAGTTGACCAATTCCTTATAAGCTAAGTTATTGTATTTCAGAACAGGCTGATAGTAAAACCCACGCTCAACTATGTCATATTCTCAACATCTCCTGAATAAATATCGAAATTGATGTATTGTCGGGCCTTAGCTATCACAAAATTTTATGTTTGAGCTAATCTAAATCAAGGTCTAGTAATACATAACACATATGGAATACAGATGTGTACACGCCAAAAAAATCTTTCCTCTCAGCTGCTAAATGTGAGATTAGCTCAAAAAAACATAATTTTCAATAACCAGACCACGCATATGAACAGGCTTCAATTTTGTTTCATCTAATGACTGACTGTCATCATCCTGATATTCCTACAATTTTTTCCCTAGAAGACCACTGTAAAAGAAACTATCCACCTACTTGAGCATTTTGAGCAATTGAAGCTATCGGTAATATGAACATTTTCTAATTAACCAGTTACATTTTTACAAAAAGAACAGATAATTATTTTCAAACAGCTTCAACGTCTAAACCATTAATGACATTGGTCGCCGAACAGCAAGCAATAAGTTATATGATATTGCAGGGGTCACGAAGGCACGATATATGGGATACCGGTACTAATACTCAGCCAATGAAACAAGTGTACACTCATTTGTACTTCTTTCTTCAACTTTGTAGGAAACAGTTATGAAAACATCCAGCAATGATGACCTTATGCTATTAAATGAAACCAGATGAAATCCGCCAATTTCAATACATACAATTTCTTCAAGCAAGGTTTTTTGAAGTTATTGGTTGCAACGCCACTTTTATAAACCATTTCGAGTTGGCCTCCACCATAAGTGTAAAATGCCAGCTTGAGTATTTGCACACGCGCGCGCGCGTGCTCACTCTCTAATTCTCCCTCTTTGTTTCTTTTCCCCTCTGTTCTGTGAATGTTGATGAAGGCCCCCCCGTCCTAAGTACCTATTGAGGGTATAGCATTTAGTGTAAGGTATCAACTCAGCTCAAAGGGCAAGCAGGTATCCGCCTCACCAAATTGTGGGCATAAGCACGCGCGCGTGTGAATGAGTATGGAACATTTTTTCAATTTTCATATGGAAGTATATATATAAGTATTAAAAGAGAATTCTACCAATGATCAGCATAACTTCGATGCACCAGAAAATAGAATTTGTTGCAATTTAAATGGTTTGCTGCGTATAGCAAGTTTAGTTTTATGTGAAAATTATGAAAATTTCATTAGGAACTGCAAATTAAGAGAAATCAAGTCAGATTTTATAGTGGTAGTTTTTTTAAATTTACGGAGTCTCATGACTATTACCAATTTGTTATGATTACAAGTGAATGATATTACCCTTGGTGATAATAAAATAGTTCAATCACCCACTTCAATTTCATTACGGATATTCGGATCTACTCGAAAAATGCATAAATATTCATTAGATATATTTATTTTAAATGTCATCCTGCGAAAAAACGAAGTAACGTCTTTAACGAAGTATTATCTTTAGAAGAAAAAATTAGTCAATTCTACAATTTTGTCCTTTTATTGAAAATGCAAATTAAGGTACTGATTGAAGACCATAGTTGTCATTATCAGAGAACATGTTCAATACTTTTCTGCCGCTATTAACTTGATCAAACACCTCATTTCTAGAGGCCAGTTTGAAAGGGAATCGAAAGGTCACAGGTTAGCCATCTCTTAACCCAGATTATTCATAATTAGACATACACAACAAACTATCAAGATTAAAGCAATACCCATTTTTAGTGGTTAAAAAATGTGCTGATAATTGGTGGAATATGTGTAAATACAGCATCATTTATTCGTTGCTGAACGCGAGACCCAGATGGGAGAGAGCTGCTTATGCGTATGCTTCAGGAACAAATAAATCACCCTGTATACAAATACACATGGAAAATAGTTGTCAAAATTTGTTTTCAATGAAGAATAGCCCGCAAGGTTATGAATTATTCTAATAATCCCAATTAAATTAACGTAACGACAAATTTCGTTCGTCTTAATCGTCTTAATTATTAAATTAAATGAAAAGGGAGATGTCATATGAAAACAATATTTGCAAGTTCATCCAATGGCTGGTTAAATAAACAGCGATAAGTAGGTAAAATGTTGCTGACATAAATTTTTAAATGCTATTTTGGTTAATCAACTGCCCCCCACTTACCATAATCGCCACGGCCCATGGCTCCACGTATACCAGCACCGGCACCTCGAAGTCCTTGACCACCTGGGCCTCGAACTTGCATGGGACCTCCCATCATGCTTGTATGAGATGGGGAACCTCTATAAATGATTTATAACCACAGACAAATCAGTTGCAACATTATTTTGTAGGGTGAAGAAAATAGACAGAAGAAAATTATCGGTTACAAAATCTTACCCGCCACGAACTTGCATCATCTGCAGCATTCTGCGTTCTCTATTTCGAAGGATTTCTTCTTTTTTCTTTTTGTCCGACGGTGGTTTTGCAAGCGAAACTTCTATGTAGGAACCGCCCATTTCTTTTCCATTTAACTCGCGCATTGCCTGTGTGAAATCAATTTCGTAGAGAAAATGTTCACTTATTTTCATTGTATATTGTATTGATTGAAAATGAAACAGAATATTACCTTAACAGCGTTATCCCTATCTTCAAAATGTATAAAAGCATAATCCTTGATTTTTTTCACCCTCTCAATTTTTCCAAATTGCTCAAAAGATTCCTTCAATTTTTCTTCTGAGCAATCTTGTGTTAGATTTCTCACATATAGCACTCGTACCTGGAAATGAAAATTAAAAAAAAATAATTTATTTAATACTGTTTTACTACAAGGATTGTTTGTGTTGTGTCGCCCATGCAGCATACAGAATGCATGACAGAGATAGTTTTTGTACCGCAAAAACAAAAAGTGTTTCTAGCATGACTATATTTGTGCATTTGACTATCCAAAATAATGATCTAATTATTTTTAAAGCAAGAACATGTCTTTCACACCAGTTTCACCTTATTGGTAATATGATCACATCGAAGCCAGCATGGAAGTATTGAAAAGTTTGGGGCACGCCTAATTGAGCCGAATCGCAATAAACAGATTGGGAATTGAAAGGTTCAAATGATACGACATACGCATAAAGATTGAACGGAAAATATTTACTTTAGACATGGTTTGCTCATCAGGTTCTTCTTGAGGATCAGCCCAATCGACTATGATGTCACAACCCCAGACCTTGATACGACCAGTGCCTAATCTCCTCTTAGCAAGAGAGGCCGATTTGTGAGACTCATACTCCAGAAAGCAGAATCCCCTGTTCTTCTTCTTGTCATCCGGTGAGCTGTAGATAATCACCTCTGTCAGGCCAGCTATATGGTGGAAAATAATATAAAACATAGGTAAGGCTCGTTTTGGAACATTTAAAGTGAAATAATAAAACTAAAAAGAACTACAGGAACAGAACGGAAAATCCGCAAAAACACAAGAAAACAGATCTAGAGAATTATACCAATTTTGGTTACGAAAAATGTTGTTTCTTTAAATAATCATTTACTATGCTGAATTACTCAATTTTTTCTCCGGTATTAGAATTCCTTTGAATAAAATTTGCATTGTTTGATATCATTCAAATGATAAAAAGATTGGATTATTGAAAGATAAAAATATTCCAGAATCTGTCACTGCTACCTAAATATTTCAAACTCTATTTGACGAGATATAAAATATCCAAACAATAAGCAATACCTGTTTCTAAATATAATCTAACGGTTCACTGACTTTCGTGCTTATCCCATACGTAAATACGTGCGTATGTGTATACATATAGTACGGACATACACATACACACACACGCACCAGTCATAGATACATATTAGTACATAAACATTTATGCTCCTTTGTATAGGTATGTAGGTATAACAAATCAAAACAGAATCTTTGCAACTGCTAGCATCCCGAAAGAAAAGAACTTGGATTCGTATATGCCTATATTGACGATGACAACAGACCTAGGCTAATCAAATGATTTTCATTTGAATATGCTACCGAGGTAATAAGAAGACGGCAACTGAATTAAGTGAATGATAAGCACGAGTGTCAAGATGTTCTAGCAGGATAAGAATTGAAAGTAATGAATAGTGGAAGTTTGCCAGAGATAGCGATAATCCACTATAGGTATCATGTGTCAAAAATTGATTACAAAAAATTTCCTCGCAGGAGGAAATGCTGGCAACCTAAAATTAGATTTGATCTGTAAACTCAACAACAATATTTCTTCAACAAAGAGTAATTATTCAAGGTATAAAACAATGCCAAGCCATAAGATAATCATAGTAACACTATAAAAAAAACTATTCCTCAATACTAATCAAAATAAAATCACGATTGATCCAAGGTCCAACTTTAGTTTGCGTCAATCTTTTCTATATACACAAGATTATTTTACTACTCAGCTGATAACTTGACAATTTTTCCCTTATCCTCACGCTCATTCCAATATACTGCAATTGAAGCATCTTGCAAATTTTCAAAACAGTTTTAGTATCAAGTCTAAGCACTTAATCCTAAAGAGATTTCTACATGTGTATAAATTGTTGAGTCTATCATTGTTACGTGTGCGTGTACGAATGCTTGAACATACATGGGTGGACCAAACGTTAGCTTAGTATTCTGGCCGTGTGATGTACGGTTAGAAAAATAATAATTTGTTTGTTGGACAGAAGACTTGATCTTGTCACATATTTGATCAGCATACAAAGAATCGTGTTATCCAGAAAGTTACAACTTTACCGTTTAGTAACAACACACAGATTAGCATGGATACATCAGACAACACGAGTTTAAAAAAATGCAATGCCTGTGTCACATTATCTGATTAACTATGGCAATTCTCTGTAGGACACGGTACACTTCTCCTTCCTCTCAGTTTAGTTATAAGAATAATGCAAACATGAATTGGGAGACAGGTATATTCTGTGAAGATATATTGTTGTCTGATCTTAGTAATTTAATGTGCGTGTGTACATGCATATGCACGTATAAAATCGTGCATGTATGCATACAAGGTATATTCAATGTAATTAGGTGTTGGCCTCTCAACTCTTACCAAATGTCACATAATAGTATAAAATTGGCAATTGAAAATGTATGCAACACTTCAAACATGTATTTCTATCACTGGCCTCCTCTCTGTGTCCAGACTTCGAGAGTTAGTGTGAGAACTTTCAAGTGATCGTTATACTCGTACACACAGGGAAATGGATTCTGAGACTGCCAATTTCTATGATGAGTCAATTACGTTGGCAATACAGATGCAGCCTGCAGTGTCACTGTTCGCAGACTGCTACAGGCTGAATTTGACTTAATGAAAAAGTTAGCAGTCTCAGAATCCATATCCCCGTGTGTACATGTATAATACACATTCAATTGATGAAAATGAATTACTTGTTCTATCAAACCTAACATATGAAAAATCCTTGTGTGACTTGGAATGTGACGAAGATTGAAAAGATTTTGATTTGCACAAAAGCACGTTGTAAATAATTTCAGTGTAGAGAAGAGCACTTCCGGATCTTGTTTTATTAGTATTGAAATATTGAAGATACGTTTTGTCTTTAATCACGACTATAAAACAAGCTAATAATAAGAATATCAATGCACAGTAAATGTCAAATAACAAAAGTAACCATGTGAAGTATATGAATGGGTGTCTATGCGCAAGTCTGTCCAACAATTTATTAATACATGGGTGTGAAGAATTTTTCTTTCATCTATCATGCAATCGCCAGACTCATAAACAAACTTGGGCAGGCCCTCTTTCCAAAAAATTTTCAATACCAGCTTTGAATAAATCATAAACTCCAGCATTTAAAAAAAATTTGTGGAATTTCGGAGATTTGATAAAATTTGCATGAAATATTGACTGGAGATTAGAATATGTCCCGAATGCTGGACAGTTGAACTTCAAACCATCTGGCGTCGTATCAACCGCATTAACCAACTGACTGGCTGACTGACTAATTTAGATATTTTTCTCCCGATTGAACTTCCTTCAACCACTGCCTGCTGATTTAAGGGCATTTGTCAACTTACGTGCATGTTTTGTAAACTCTTCGAACAAGTCATCTCGGTCTCGATTCTTTGGAATATTTCCCACAAACAAGCGGTGATTGTTATAAGATACGGTAACACCAATCTTTTTGCCTTTCCGAATCTCATAATCATTTAGCTGTAAGAATAATGTGGAAGGAGAGAGCCAATTAAGCTTGCCTCTTGTGATTTCGCCTGCTTATCGGCTGACAGCAAAGTGAGGTATTGTAAAGTGATTCTAGGTAGTGGGTCGAAGGGAAAAGGTCGTGAGGAAGCTTTACAGAGGACTGGTGGGAGTGCCTGTCCGTTTGTTAGCGAGCCATACGCCCCCGCGGTCCACGTGGGTCTCCCGGAACCCCCATACTTGGGGCTTAGTCATAAGTCGCATTTCAAGTACATAGCAAAGGTGCATTGATGCTCAACAGTAATCCGTGATAACGACTTGTTGAATACTCAATTGATTCATTTGTCCCATACGTATTGGAAGATAAATTGGCGAGGAAGCATGAACGGTGAAACAAGGTAGGTAATCTGACCGGAAGTATGCAGGTAACAGTGGAGCGAGGGACAGTAAAGAGTAGGAAACAGATCATATAAGTCAACTTATAACTCGACCTATATATAAGAGGAAAAGAAGACATGGACCAGAGAGGTGTTACTAATCTCACTAATAAACCGAGAGGCAAGGAGACTGACTAGAATCGAAAGTGTCACTGATAGTTCGATCCTTGGATCGATTCGAGTTTTCCATAGTTTCATAGTTCCATACCATCTACAACCACTACTTAAAGCTACCAAACTCTTATGTGACAGTACAGGTAGACAGGTAGGTAGGTAGGTAGGTAACACACGCCTCGAATTCACTTTACCTGCTAATTTACCAAATTCGTCCGAGATCTCCTCTTTGCCTTTTGACTTTGGTATGTTCCCCACGAAAAGTCGTAGATTAGGAACACTAATGTTTACTTTCAGACTCTTGCCGGGTTTTATTTCGTGATTATCGAGCTGTGGGATGAAGAAAAACACACACATGCCTAATTTTGTTTGAATGAATTGTTCCATATAGGTGATAAATTACGACAAATGGTTAAATTTCGGAAATGGTTCAAAATGTACAATTTAGCGAGACAAAAGAAACGATGGAAAAAAAAAAAGTGGCATCAATAGTTAGCATGGCGTGGTCCGTGATACCGATTGATTGGCATGCGTTTTATCGCTCGAGTCTTCACAATATAGGAAACCGGCGTTCACATATCATGTATCCTGCAAAGAAAATTTAGTCTACCAATTTTTAAATTTTGTTAGCAAAATTGTCACTGTCCAATTAGGTGAAACCAATTAAGTGAATATACCCCTAACCAATTAAACCATACAAGATACATTTTCTTTTTCCTGTATTTGTTTGTTTTTCTCCTTGTTTTTCATTTTCATTTCTTTTCTATTCGTTCATTACTCTTTTTGTAAGGTTCTCCACTCCCAATTTTGCCCACTGAGCAAAGAGGAGAGCTGGAAATTAAACTTGATCCATAGAACGTCGTTAATACATAGTACTGCTGGGACAAATTAGATGTCAAAGTAATTAAACATGAAATAAATGGTCAGGGACATATATGTATGAGAGTAGCAGATATGTGGATTGTTCATAGAGTAAGCATCAATATTTAATTCCACTTAACGTCCTGTTAAAAAAACGGAACTTTTAAAAAAATAATAATATTAACATGTCCAGAGAAAATACGTACTACTGAGAAAAAAAAAGCAAGTAAGTACGAACACAGAACAAGCCACATAAAAAATAAAATTGCACCCGTTCAAAATGTTTGCACAGCATTATTTCTGGCAGAGAGATAATAAATCGATTCTGTTATTAATTTGTGTTTGGAAATCGACATACAGTGAATTAAAATCACCGAATCGCAATCAAAAGATACATACAAGAGCGTGTAATTATTTTAACTAGATTTCATTTCAAACAAAAATTTTCCACTAATCAAATAAGTTCACAGTTCACTTGTTAGGAGACAAGAGCCAAAGCAAAAGCCAGAATACTAATACTAAAAACGTTTTCAACGAGAGCATGTTTTGGTAGCAATAACAATTTTGTAACATCTCTAAAAATTTTGTAAACAATAAATAAATAAATATATCCAATGGTTCCGTAGCGGCATGGTGTTAACTATGGGGTAAGAAAAATAGAAGTAAGTTGGTACACGTTATAAGAGTGGTTCTATGACAAGTAGTCCAGGTAATACAAAATATATATATATATATATATATATATGTATATACGGATAATATATATATATATATACACATATACATATTATGTAGTCACATACCTCTCTTACTGCCTGTTGAGCAGCCTCCCTGTTAGTGAACGTGATAAATGCATATCCCCTGTTGGAACCAGTCATGGGATCCATCATCAGTCTCAAATCCCAAATCATGCCACATTTCTCGAACAACGGAATTAATTCATCCTCGTACATATCTTTCGGAATTTTTCCACAAAACACCTGAATTAACACATAATCAAAAAAACAGCTGTATGATATATATCAGTATAATTCATTTTTATTACAACGTAGTTTTTCGTATCTATCAGTTGTCGAAATTTTTTTTTACTGTTGGCAGCACGTCGATTACACGCACCACCCTAAACTTTCTAAACCGCCGATATTTAGTCATGGGTTTATTCTTCCTACCTCGCAACCATTCCCTGGCGTGGGGCCCTCCCAACCTGGGGGAGGGCCACCGTACTTTCTTTGACCCGTTGTAACATCTAAGGAATACCCAGTCCTCTCTAATATCATCTGGAATATAAAACAAAATCAAATCAGTGCATATTTTATATCAACAATCAGCATCCTCACAATGATTTCATACTCTTAAAATGCTCTTATAATTTAGTAATTTACTATGAAGTTCTACAGCTTCCAATCATCAGCTATTGCGGATATGGAGTCTGTAAATGCAATTAGTAACAAATTATTTTACCCCAAGTCCAAGCAACCCACTTTGACTAGAGGGCCGCAAGCTGTGAGTAGCAATAAGCTACGCTTATTCTGAGGGAGAGCCAATTATGTAGGCTTCTTGTAAAATCATATATTGTCCTTTGTGTCGAAGGACTGTATACGCAGTAAAGAATCATTGACCATGTAGACAAACTAAGACCCAATACAAAACCAAGCGATGGGAAGGTTGTTAAAAAACTTTGTACGAATCGTTTGAAGTTAAGAATATTCGATGAATGTTGTTACAATAATATTTTATGCATTTGCATCAGTTGGGAATTTATTGTTGATTAAAAATGACCATTTTTACCTTGATCTTGTCCTCATCGGGCGCTTTTGGAGTTGTGCTAGCCCCAGCTCCTTGGCCAGCGCGACTCTTTTGTCTATAAGTTTTCATGACACCACATAAGTAAGCGGACTTGTTCGAAACGTGCTCCAGATTGGACTCGAGAAATTGAGTGAGAACATTCAATGCACCGTCAACAGGAAATTCTTTCAGGGCATCCAGAGCTCTTTCATCAAGGTCTACGTGAGCCAATTTTCCAGTTTTATAAATTTCGTCCAGCTTTCCTGCAACCTTCTCGTCGAGTCCGTACTGTACGAGTTTCGCGTAATCCTCCGTTCTCTCGACGTATTCCATTTCGTCCTTTGGTTGCTTTTCCTCCATTTTTAATTCCCCATTCCCCTCTGCCATAGCTGCAAAAATGGAATCGTGCATCACGAGTCACATTGGTTTTGGCACTTGTAACAATGATACACCTAACCGCAACTTCTCATATACTCTAGGGTTGGAAGGTTGAGCCGGATGTCAAAGGGATCACTTATTTCTTTAAATTAACCCAAGTGCCGTTAAATAAGCTGAACAAACGTGGATTTGAAGCTCGCGCCTGACAATTCCATGCTCGATTGTAACAACCGCGTGATGACAACAGACGATAGCGTAGTCAAGACAAGATATCACTGTACACAAAGAGAAATATAGATTTGAATAAACGAAGAGCTAGAGAAAGTTGAAAAATATATATGCATATAAAAAATATACACACACACGCGTTATGTATGCAGAGGGATATGGCTGATATCTGAAGATAAGGAGAGAAAAACTGGTCGCGTCATTAAAAATAGATACATAGTCCCCCCTACAATTGAGCCGGACCCGTCATCGACGAGTTGATGAGTTTGAGCAAATAAGGCCGAGTGTCGCACTAGGTTTTCCTTGCATTTTGCAAAATAAAAAAAAAAAATGGAAATTGCGAACCGCAAAGGGTAGCCGGCCGGCAAGAGGTTGCATCCCGTACGTCTTAAAGAATGCGGTGCATTTCTGCACCCGACGCGTCACTTGCAACAACTCGCCGTGGAACGACTAGTGATATTTCACCGGTTAGAAAATTGATGATAAAAATGTGGAAACAATATAAGTTCGCGTTATTTTCAACTAACACGGTTTTATTACCTCAGAAAATAACTGAACAGAATCCTCCGGTGAGGAAATGGCGGCAGACGTCAACGTGATCGCGTACTTCGGGGTTCACAAAACGACGCGCAAAGATAAGCTCAAACCCAGCGAGCTACGTTGGCCATTTTCTTTTTACCAGAATCGCGGATTTGGATTGGCTCGCGCGAAAACTAAGAATAAAATAACCCGCTTGTGCAGTACATATGCAGTTTGCACTTGGCGAACGAGACGGCGGAAGATAGAAACAAGGACGCTGATATGATTTTCGGTCAGAAACTGGCAAATAAAATGGAACAAAGAGTTATGAAAATAATTTATACCTCTTCTGATGGAAATATAATTTTGCGAAAAGAAACAATTTCGGATGCAAACACACTGATCAAGTATATTAATATTATTCAAAACTCATACATTTAACGCTCATAGTTATTAGAGGTGTGTTGGAATTATATTATAACGAGAACACTTCCGATTTATTATAGGTGATAAGTATTATAATATGGTTTACAAATTTAGCCACTGCCTTGACGTGCGATAATTTTTATTTAATTATTGTTTTTAGTTTCAGTAGATCCGCGTAGAAATTGCATAGAATCACAATATCAAAGTCTGACCGATATTAAATTTGATTTCACCAGTGTTTTATAATTTCGCGTAGGCACTTTGGTGTTGCAATATTGCAATGATATTATGTTCCGGGGCACAGCGTAGTTTTGATATCGTAGAGTGCCTACATAGCCGCGTAATGCATAAATTGGACTGTCGCCGAGAGAGCGGTGCAATGGTGCAAGCCCTACAAAACCAAACCAGTTTGCTTGCTTGCGCCCCAATCCGATTCAACCGTCTGCTTTTCCTTGTCTTGCTTCGCGGTTCGCCGCCTGTGTGCGTTCACGTCGGTAGGTACATACAACGTGCGAATGTATTCGCGCCCCGCCTTGTTGCGCGGCTCTATGGAGATTACACACACGAGTCCGCGCCGCGTGTGAAATCTCGTCGTGTGTGCCTGCCTGCCTGCCTGCCTGCCTGCCTGCCTGGAGCAACGAGTCGACGAGCCGGGGCCGCGAACTCGCTGTCTCATCTCACACATGCCCAGAGACACGTAGGTATGCGTGGACAGAGGTATACGTATACTTGCCACTGCAGAATGCTCGGGTGTGCGTAAGCACGTCGGTTCGTAAGCGTACGTGCATCGAGGTGTTGTGCACACTGCACCCGCGTCCTTGCTGCGCTCGCGTCTCCAGAGTTGCAGAGACGGCACACGATACACGTACAGATATAGGTATGATTGCACACTACCACACGACGACCGCTGCAGATCACGTATGCATACGTATAATCCAGAACCTGTTTCTTCGCACTTTTCGGCATTTCTACCAATTATTATCTTCATAGCCGCAACGCCGATATGCTATTTGGACATCCAAAATTTTCAAAAAGAATAACATTCTTTTATCGTTAATGGACTGGCAACGTCCGCAACAGACATTATTTTGGCAATATATATAAATCGGTGACGTAGAAATTTCCATTGCGATTTTGTAGCGGTTCAGTTATTGCACTCACCTCTGTTATTCTCAAGTCGCAGACGCTATGCGTGGTTGATTTTTAATCTTTTTTTTTTTCGTGCAGTCGTAGGTGCATTCTGCGAAGAGGTCAAAATATACGCGCTTCACGCTGCGCCGGTAAGCCAACCACCTCCTGTAGTCGGTCACTTACGACTTTAGTCCAAAATGATATCGAAACTATGCGTGATTTAGAAAAAGATTGTATGCTATCGTGATTTTAGATCTTTCATAACGTAGATATGACTTATATTTTGTACAGCAATCTAATATACTAGACGTTTAGTGTGATAGAAATACGTCGCGTAGCAGATTGCACTGTGTTCAGTTGTTGGGTAAAAAAAAACTTGTTTTGTCGTACATCCAGAGGTAAGTTCAATACAAATTAGTATATTCCGTGACATTTTGACCGCGTGATGTAGCATCTGAATACCTCGAATTTACGTAGAATAGCAGTTTGAGTGATTACATATTTTTAGGTTAGAAATTGACTGGCAGAATACTAGCGGAAAGACTGTACTTGGTCACCATGGTCGACTACTTGTACATGATGGTTTCATATATATTTCGTAATACAAACACATAAGTCTGTTTGTTTATTGAGGAAAACATGATTAATATTCACAAGTTATCACTGAAAGATATATCGTTATTTCCTTATTCCCTATTACTCGAATTTTTTGATTATCTGAACTGCTAGGGTTCACAATAGCTCGGAATAGCAAAATTTGACTGTACATAGGTATACCTATATGTATGTAGCTATCTTATACGTATGATATATACCTATTTATACAGTCTTTTAAGGATTTCAACGAGAATTTACAAGAGGATGACACTTTTTTTTATATGACACTGTTACAGCAGCAACAACGCAGAAACGCGGTACTCGTTTGCTAACTGGTTGAAATACATTGTATCGGGGATGTCCGGGAAAAATGGACCCCTTGATAAGAACATGATTTTCAAAAACTTTCAAGATAACAATTAGTTTTGTTTTGGCTTAAAAGTAATTTTTAACGTATGGGGCCCACGTTGCCCGGCTCACCCCTATGCTACTATTATGCGTACCTACTACCATAAGCGGACGAAAAATAGCACCCATTTCTTAGTTTCCCACGCATAAGTCTTCCATATGTATACCTATATGTGCTGGAGATGCCACCGTGCACAGTTACGATAGGCGTACGTGTTTGCTAGGGTGAATCAGGTATCTACTACGAATATATTAATGTCATAAGGACTGACAAGTTTTCCGAAGGATGAGAGGTTGAGCATCAAACCCGCAGCAGTCTTATCTTCTTACTCGAGAACTTGTCGTCCGAGTATGAGAATTTTTTTTTCTGCAGATAAACAGGGGTGAACCTGTGGGGCAACAATAATGCCTGTGTGAGCTAAAGGGGAATGGAGGCTGCAGGGGGTTGCACCGTAAACTCTCCTGGCGAGGTCCGGCGTACGAGACGTGAGATTACCATGATAAAGCCATCCTAAATGTTATGTTCCATTAAGTTACAGCTTTGTTTTGACACCGAGTCCGAAATTCGGTCTTCTTGCGAATCAGTCTTGTAACACTATTATAGGTATGGGAAGGTACGATATTTGATTTTCCGGATTCGCACCAACCTAATGTAATGCTTCTTGGTTGAAAGATCGCCAGAATTCGGTTACCCAAGCCCCTTATATATAATATCTACAATGTTCTCTTTTTTACGAAAACAAATCATTGTGTGGAAAACTACGCCAAAGCGTTTACAGTTTCGATTTTTGTAATTTTCATGGAGCAATAATTATCGTGGTAGTATGAATGGCAAATTTTTGTGTTCAACTTTCGCGAAAATAAAATGATGTAATGGATTCCTAGAGATGAATAACAGATTTAGTATATAGGTGATGGAAATACAGTAAGTGACTTGAAACCTTTTGCGGTATTACAGACTGGAAAGTTTTTCGATTTTTTCTCAGATTGTTTGCTTTCACTCCGATCGTCACAGGGCGAAGACGAAAAATATTTAAAAATTAATGGTCATTATTATTATTATTATTATTATTATTATTATTACTACTACTACTACTACTACTACTATTATTGTTATTGTTATTATAAACGTACACATTGGCGTGCAGGTCCTTATTCAGGATGTGGAAGAATTTTTTCCTGCCGCCCCCAAATCGATTTCAAATAAGTTGAAAACGATTCCCTAATTTTTATGATTTTTATCTCAACTCCTTATGCTGTCCCACGAGCCTTTTATTTTGCCATAAGAATAACATTGCATTTTATAATCACTTTCTACAGAATTTTTTTTCACCGGCAACTTTCATGGTTTTCTCGCAGACCCGGTATGTATGATACGTAGCTTGTCGGATTTTTACCACTTCTCTGATGTGTAACATGTCGCCACGGTAAGCATCCAACAAGCCAAGTGTACGTATCATATATATATATATACGTACACGCACAAATTATGTAGGTATAATACCCTTATACATACGCGCGCACGCATTAGGTATACAATATCACCGTGCGAACTCTGTACACCGGACGTTATATACGAGCAGCGTTGACGATTGTGCATTGTTATCTGCCTGCAGCTGTTGCGCCTGGTATGAGTTATTCAAATTCGGTACTAATACGCGCGAAATTCGTGTTTCTTACCGTGAGCTGGTCTCACAAGTTCATACATTTGGCGAATATGCTGTGAGGTTTCGGTGAAGTAGGCTTCTTGAGCTTATACAATGATGGGACCGACTTACAACACATTGTGTGGCACAACACGCAGGCACCTCGAATGGTTCAAAAGGCGCGTTTCACGGCATCCTCATTGTATTAATATCCGCGTGATTTATCGAATACTACAAAAAAGGTACTGTCAATTAGGATTGAAAATGGATGCGTGTTTCAGCAACATGGTGTTCAAGACCGATACAACAGCTAATCGTTTAGTCACTTCAATGAAAACATAACAGATATGCCAAGACTTGTCTACTTTGATTTTCGTGTAATTGGTCTAAAACGATGAGCTGATACGCGACAGTCATTACTTCGAATTTTGAACACCAGTGAGCAGATCACTCTTGTTCCGATTCTCTTTCCGGACACGTTATACCTAATTTTGCCAACTCAAATTCCTCCTGCGATGTTTATCTCTGTATAACTTGATCCAAATTATTATCAAATATACACGAATGAAAGTGTCGCACTAGCCAGCGACGGCGAAGTACAATCTGCTTGTGAGGTGCGGAGTACCAGTAAGATGTGGAGAAGGGAACAAAGAACAAAGAAACAGTCTATTTTTTGTACAATGTAAACGTACATATTCTAATACTGATAGAATTGAGAAAAACTTGAATCATTTCAATGCCGAAAATAATATATCGTGTAACAGGAAAGCAAACTCGGTCTTTTCAGGCCAAGCGTAAGTGTGCTATATGAGTCGTAGGTGATCACGCATAGGAGCCGAAGACTAATATTGCAAATATGCGAGGCAAAAAGTCCGTTACCTCCTTATTACACACGATCCTTCATATAACAAGAGTATGTTACTCGTACTTTTTCACGCAATACGAAATGGAGGTCAGGATCGCGTAATTTCAGATTTGTTGCGACAGCGCATGCATGCAGTACAGAACAGACCAGTTAAACTCCAAGAAGCTCATCGCAAAACGCAATGGAAGGTCCTTGGCACGTCTCACTGATCTCTCCGTTGTCAAAGGTGTCGAGGAAACTCCATGTTCATTCACAGAGAGTTCCTACATAGAGATGAGCTTTGGCCTAACATCTGCCATTGTAGTCTTCAGACATTAGGGGTTAAAAAAATAAGTTATCAGGGAGCCCTTTCCGAGTCTTGCACTATATGGGGTGCAGCTCTACACTTGTTGCTTTACGAAGACAACACCTGTTACTATTGAGTCATTTTTTCGCGATCTTGACTTCGGGAACTGTGCGTACGCACTTAATGTACTAACGCGAGTAGAAAAGTCAAGCTTGATTAGCCTGTACGGATGTATGTATTATAATTTACACCATGCTTGTTTCTATTCGAACTACAGGCACCGCCGAAAACCCTTATGATGAGGCGTGAGTCTCACACACATAAGTATAGCTACGTACGTGACACGCACGGCAGGCGTACAGCACAGCTACCGTCGTTCATCTATCGAGTAACCACGGCATATTCTGTAACTGGTTTAGCCTGGCGTCTAAGCCGCACGTGACTTAATTATATTTTATTTTCACGAGAGAATCGAATGTCACGAAGGAATGCCCATTATACCATATTTCCTCTGATATTGCATGCATCATACAGATAACGACCTATGAATTCACACGAACACAAACTGCACCAGTTACAAATCGCGTTACATTATACCTATAGGGTGTGCTATGGCTATGTTATACCTATTAAGGCCGATGACTAAATGCCATCGACGATGAGTCACTGACATAGGTATAAGTTATGTGTACCTCTGTGCGATGAGTAGATCAGCTTTACCAACTATGCTTATGCGAAATTAAATTCCTGCTACATAGTGGATCTGAACCGCGTTAATTATAGCTGTACACGTAGCGTAAGTTCGAAAGGCGCGGGAAGGGCCCGGGTTAACGCAACGCTTTGTGTACCTGTACAGTTTGCATTCTGTTGCTTCTGCCGTTAGTAGCGGTTAGGCGCGTCGTCGTGTCTCTGGCGTAGCCACAGCCCCCTCCTCCCTTCATTTATCAGATCCAGTGTAGTCCGTCCGTCGTGCGTCCGTCCGTTTACGTATCATCGTGTGGACCGAGGTGCGGACGTTAATTTCGTGGGCGTGAAAGATTTTCCGTATAAAGTGTATACAATGGCATTGAAGTTAAATTAAATATTGGACGTTGGTCGGTCGGTCGTGGTGATTATGAGAAATCTGGCATTACATTATGTCGAAGACGTAGAATAAATTTTACGTATTATTACGTTGGTCAAGACTTAAATATATAGTAGTAATAGTGATATTATTTTGGGTAACGACAGATAATATAACAATAAAAGTAGGAGCAACAATCGTAACTAAAATTGTACAGCGTTCTGGTGTAGAATCGTAAAATGTGGTTGACAGTAGTGTGGGCGACTTTTTTGATCGCGTGCCCGTCGCTGCTGGGCGTTGTCGGTCAGTACGAATGGCAGGCGCGCGACGAGTTTGACGAAATTCGTCGGCGAATGGATCAGGTTACCATCGAAAACTGCCCGATTCAGCATGTCGGAGATTTGTACCTTCCCGAGGATGCGGTATCGCATTTACCGGACATCAAGGACATCAACATAAACCCAGTATTCCCAAACAGAACAGCTTTGCTTCACCTGCAGAATATGGCACTGAGCAGATCGTTTTACTGGAGTTACATACTGCAGTCGCGTTTCATACGACCCGCGATAAACGACACGTACGATCCAGGAATGATGTACTACTTCTTATCAACCGTAGCAGATGTATCCGCCAATCCGTATATCAATGCCTCAGCAATTTACTTTGCTCCAAACACCTCATACTCCCCATCTTATCGAGGGTTCTTTAATAAAACTATGCCCAGATTCGCTCCAAGAACTTTCAGAGCTGACGATTTCAATGACCCGATTCATCTTGAGCGAATATCGACCAGAAATACCTTCACTGTTCAAGATCTCGGAGCTTTTCCCGCTGATAGTCTCAGCCACGATTATACTACTGATTATTATCGAATAAATGAATGGTGAGCCGATCCTCCTAATACACAACCCATGTAATGTCTTTTGACTTTTTTTGACCACCTGATTCGTTGTTACAGGTACAAAAAATGGCTTCCAGACAATGTTGACAAAAGACATGATACAAAAACTACCTATCAGGTCGAAATCAGATATGCAAATAACACCAACGAGACTTTCACATTTCATGGCCCCCGAGGTACAAATATTCGCTTTTAAAAGAAATTGTTTGACTTGTCAAAAATATGCACACATTGTTTTATGACGAGAATCGGATTGGTTTTAGGTGCCGATGAATATCCTGGGCCAGTTAAATGGACTCGGCCGTACTTTGATTGTGGCCGGTCAAATCGTTGGCTGGTGGCCGCAGTTGTACCCATTGTTGATATTTACCCCAGGCATACCCAATTCAGACATATTGAATATCCAACGTAAGAATGACGCACAAGCACATGTTATAATTTCCGCATTACCTCTGTCAACAACTCGAGTACTTTGTAGTTTTTATGAGCACTATAGTGCTTAAAAGTCTAGTTGACTCACAGGAGTTAAGGAGTCCATTTGCTTGAACAAACCAAGATTATTGTGTTGTTTTTGGCAAAAGATGGCACAGAAAATAGGATTTGTAGCATAAGCGCATATAGGGATTTCTTGACTCGTGTGAGTTTTATTTGTTGGTACTTTGCATGGACTCAAGAGACCCCTATTTTATGCGCACATGGGGCCACTACCTTCTCAAGATCGATAACTAGATACTACTTATAATCTGTATATAACGCTATTCAACAAGCTGAGCCCGGTGATGTGTTTTTCTCCATCTCCGGTTACCTTCTTTTGATTCTGTGATTATTTAATATGATCACAGGTCGATATTATTTACTATTTTTAATGCATGGTGCTAAAAAAAAAAAAAGTAGGTCATCGCGGTTACTTTAATCAGTAATCACAAGGTCGTAAGGCTACACTTATTATTATCAAGTATAAATGAAATGCGTTTCAAGCAAATCAGTGCTCCCAAGAACTGAAGTTCTTGCCATTATACACACAAAACACTATTTTTCACCATTAATAAAAGCTTATCTATGAACAAAATGAAACAAAGATTTACAATCAAATGTATGTAGGACTAATCAATTTTTTATCATATTACTTTCTCCAGGTATACCGCAATTGCAGTTCTTGAAATGGATTTTGAAAGGATAGATATAAATCAATGTCCGAAGGGCCAAGGAAATAGTGGTCCGAACAGATTTGCAAACACAGCAAGGTGTAAGAAAGAAACTACTGAGGTATGTATGTGCAGATTATTACTCGTCTAAAACACTCTAACTCTAACCTAAAGCTCAGTGTAAGTTTACAAAAACTTACGCAGGACTAGTCTTCTTTATCTATTTTCCAGCCAAAGTATGAGGGTATCCATTACTGAACATCACTAAATAATTTGTGTTTAATTTTCAGTGCGAACCGCTACATGGATGGGGCTTCAGGAGAGGTGGCTATCAATGCCGCTGTAAGCCTGGGTCTAGACTGCCGACTGTGGTTAGAAGACCTTATCATGGTGAGATAGTTGAGAGAGCTACGTCGGAGCAGTATTACAACGGATTTGATTGTACCAAGATTGGATGTACGTAAATATCTAATATTCTTCACCACTATATATGAAGATCTTTTCGTTTGTGTAACGCTATATGCTGGTAATTCGTGAAAACTGTTCAGGGGTTCAAAAAATGCCTATACTATGGGAGAAGGCAACGCCATACATGAAAGAGAAATACCTTGAACGATTTTATGAGTATCGAAATTATACAACTGGCCCAGCTTCACTGCACACTGAAAAAATGAATATTGATCAAGCTTTAAAATTCATTCGCAGCGTCAATCCAAAGACCTGTAAGAAGTATGTATCCGTTCAATATCTCATAATTGAAAATCTCAGTAATGAATTATTTTCAACAGGTATACTTGTACAGATACTCAAGTCATTGATCCTTCATTTTTAGTTTTACTCAACATGATTTGAATTTGCATGGAGACATTAGCTTTAAAGCAGAAGAATTCTTTGAGAATGAAGCAAAAATGGCAGCTAGATTAGCTAACTTCATCAGTGCATTTCTCCAAGTATCAGACCCTAAGGAAGTTTATTCTGGCAAGAGGGTGGCAGATCGTCCTTTGACTGAAGATCAAATGATCGGCGAAACTCTAGCTATGGCGCTGGGAGACACCAAAATCTGGTCAGCTGGTACTTATTGGGAACGTAACAAATTTACCAATCGAACCTTCTTTGCCCCTTATGTGTACAAGGCCGAGCTCAATAGCAGAAAGTTCAAAGTTGAGGATCTGGCCAGGCTGAATGACACAGGTATGAAAAAAGTGTGGCTAATCAATATGATACGTTTACAGCAGGGCTTGTTAACACAGACACATAGTTATCTTATGCCCCTGGGGCATGGATCAAGTATGCTAGCCTGATAATTGAGCCTTATGTCTGGTTTACCTGCAGAGGAGTAAAACCACCTAACATTGCTGGGTACAAAAGGTTCTTCAATCCTCCAACTGTCCCAAAAAATTCAATCTGTTTAAGCTGATACGTACACAATATTAGAGATGAGATATTGTTGAATAAATAATAACCTGTTCATATATTCCCAAATAATTATAGACGAAGTTTACACTAACAAGCCTTGGTTCAAATTTCTTAAACAACGCTGGGCAACTAACTTTGAGGAGCTGGAAAAATATTACATGAAGATCAAGATTCGATTCAATGAAACAGGAGAGTATTTGAAAAAATACGAACACTACCCTAATTTTTACAGGTAAGAAAATAGTAGAGTTGAACTTATAAGTGTAGTGGTACATTTCAAAAGTCGAAGGATTCACAAATAGAATGATTTAAAAAATAAAAGTACCTGCTGACCATTTTTCTGACATCCAACTTGTTGATATTCAGTCTGGCTTCACTTAGAATTTAATCATCCAAAATTGTTTGCCAGTTTCAAAGGAAGTAATAGAAAATGTTAAAGAAACAACAAATTGATATACAACTAGATCTAAGAACGTAGTGTCTCTTATGCTTGTAGACCTTTGATAATATGAGCAAATATTGCCAATGCTTCTGAAGCAGGCTTGAGTAAAGAATGGGAACTAAGAAGATTATGATTCAGAAGAAGGGTCAGCTTCATCTCTTATGTGTAATTTATTCTAATGTACGGGGATGGCTCGGGTGTGTCTGTATAGGGCAGCAAACCTGAAACATGGCCATTGGACCGCTCCCTATTTCGATTGTAACGGCAAAGTGAAGAAATGGGTAATCACCTATGCATCACCGTTTTTCGGCTGGGACAACTTGAAAGACAAACTGGAATTCAAGTGAGTATTGAAGTGTATATGGGTAGGCTATAAGCCTGTGTATGTAAATCTAGTGTGAGATAGTCTGGCTAAAGAACCAGTTCAATGATAAAAGAGGAAGGAAGAAAACGTTGTATTTAATATCGGGACACTTACAGGGGTGTTGTGGCTGTTACCATGGACTTGCTTCAGCTAGATATTAATCAATGTGATGATAAATTCTACGTTCCCAATGCCTTCAAAGGCACACATAAATGTGACAGGAAAACATCATACGTAAGTCTCTCTCATATTCCTTTTGGACACACTATTCATGTGTCTAGAAGATTGTGTAGTTCATATTATATTCTGGCATTAACTTTTTCGAGGATGTAATTCATTTGCAAATAAGTAATCTCTGTAGATAGTATTTACATGTTGGTGAATGTCATAGTTGAAATCAATAGCTTGAAAAAATTATACTCTTCACCCAGCAAGAGCATCATATTTTTGAGGCGTTAACTTACTCTTGTTATATAAAACTTTTTCCATCTGGGACATAACTAGGCAGTGACGTAATTGTTTGAGTACCGATTGAAAATATTCTAGTGTGTTCCGCTTCTCGGCCGCGGTTTTGACACTGGAGGCTATAAATGCGAGTGTAAGCAAGGATACGAATACCCATTTGAGGATCTGATAACGTATTATGACGGACAGCTGGTAGAAGCAGAATTCAACAATATTGGTAATGATAAGGAAACCAGGTAAGCGGCGCGATGGAGATCCTGTTGACGGTATGAAGCAAAAATATAAAATTTGAAAAGTTTTACGTTAATATGGGCTTTTGCTTGCAGATACGACATGTTTAAGTGTCGTCTAGCGGGTGCTACTTCGATCCAAGCAAGTTGGTTACTGCTTCTGACGGTAATTGGTCTGTTTTATAGACTGCACCACAGATAAGGCGACCATTTGTAAATTTGTATCAACTTCTATTTTTTTGTACCTCCATTTTATAAATCTGAATAGCATAATCCGTCCGTAGCTTCGTAAGAAAATGCATATACAGAATTATAATACATAGTTAGACTTGCGACATCATATTATTGCAAGGAATTTTAAGGTAAATTACAGATCTGAATAGTATAATCCGTCCGTAGCTTCGTAAGAAAATGCATATACAGAATTATAATACATAGTTAGACTTGCGACATCATATTATTGCAAGGAATTTTAAGGTAAATTACAGATCTGAATAGTATAATCCGTCCGTAGCTTCGTAAGAAAATACATATACAGAATTGTAATACATAGTTGGACTGGAGGCATCATATTATTCCAAGGAATTTTAAGATAAATTACAGATCTGAATAGTATAATCCGTCCGTAGCTTCGTAAGAAAATATATATACAGAATTTTAATACATAGTTGGACTGGAGGCATCATATTATTTCAAGGAATTTTAAGATAAATTACAGATCTGAATAGTATAATCCGTCCATACCTTTATAAGAATATACACATACAGAACTACGATACGTAGTTGGACTTGCAACATCGTATTATTGCAAGCAATTTTAGGAATTACTCGACTGATACTATAAACAGTTTTCAGAAATGCTCGAAAGATTGCTATGAATAATCTTAACCAAAAAATGAATCTTTTTTGTCAATTTTTTATTAATTTATGCGAAAGCTCGTTAATTACAGGTATTGCATTTCCAATCTGGGTTTAAAACGAACAAATTATTCGTAATAAAGATATTAAACTTTTATTAAAGGAACTGCTTTCAACTTTCGTCCACTCTAGAATTATAACTATATTATATTGACAGTAATATTGTAATTCCCTTATACACGTTACAATGAACATTGAGTGAAGCATGCTAGTAGGATAAATCCAATCTCCCTAATACTCCCTGTTTGTAGAATAGCGCCTTTGATATGAAAAACGTAGTCTACTGCGTGCTGCACTCGTGTAAAAACCCGAAAGCAAGAGACGTAAAAAGTCAAATCTGCATACTGCACTTGTATGGTGCATTGACTGAATATAGCGAACATTGCCAATACTAGATAAATTTTAGTGATTGATCGATCGGTCGCAAAGTTGATTACAGTCCTCTGCATTTACAGATTCATTAATGTAACGTTTTCACGAATTTAGCCAATTATTGCAGAAAAGTGCAATTCCCTCTAGGCGCCTCGCCTGTCATAAACTGTGGGGTACTAATCCTCACAATCAGTCGAATGTATTCCGGTACTCTGATTGTCCAATAAGCAATTCAATAATTCATCTGAGAGATAGAATTTGCATGGAAATGGCAGGAATGGATCATTGGCGTTGTGTTACATATCATTGGTCAAAAACCCGTGTAAAATATATCTCAAATTTCACATTGTAGCACGTTGCAGGGTAAATTGTCCCCACTTTACCTGTACTGAAAATGTTATAGACAATAAAGCTGTATGTATACGAAGTATCGAAATGACGACTGTCGAAAATAGTAATCGCTGGGAAATATTTTTTAACTTTTTACAACGTATATACGTATACAGGGTGGGCCAAAAAAAACCGAACCCAATCTAAACGTGAATAAAATTCGAACGCGTCGACCGAATTTCAAAAACTTTTCTTTGCTCGAAATTAAAAGAATAAACCTTTCGTTTCGATGAAAAAAATTGACATTAAAGAATGTTCGACTTATTGTCAGTTTCCATTTTAAATAGTGATTCGAAGTTTGACTCTGGTATTTTAGCAATTCTCCTAGATTCTGTTTACACAACATGAAACGGTTCTTGTAATATTGATGTAAGTTGAACATTCTTTAATACTATTTTTTTCATCCTCCCAGTGACTTTCCAAACCCCGTTTTTCAAGAGCGTGTATCTCAGCAAGTAATGAAGTGAAATCAGTGAACGCGTTCGAAATTTATTCACCTTTTAAATCGGTCCGGTTTTTTTGGGCCACACTGTAAAATTAACGATGTGATGTTTTAATTGTCATATACAGATTTGATATAAGGTATTAATAAAAAAAAAGTACAAGAATAAATACTTATTACTCGATTCTTCAACTTATTATTAATTCCTGTCCGGATAGCATTATAATAATTAAACCTCGGCTGTGTGTTCGAGTTTTGTAAATTTAGATAATTACAAATTTCAATTCGGAAAAATACGAAATTGATTGAACTTTTTGTCAACAACATTGTTATTGCCTTGGCGTCTTGCGCAAATAATAGCACATATCGGAATAAGAATACGTACATGCAGGATCGAGTATGGACTCAAGAAATAAAAATTATTGATGCGGTTTTTACTCACTTATGCTGGTGACGTAGCTCCTGTAAAATCGTCCGAGAGTTTGAACTTTTGAATCTCTGAATCGAAGTATCGTTGGTGAGCCAAACAGAATCCAAATAAGGTTCGTCGATTTTAGAGTTCTTTTTAATCACGTAAATTAATTGAACCAATTTAATTTCTAGCTAAACAAGAAACTGCATCTTGAACAACGAAGAGCCAAGCAACGTTCTGTTGTGAAAACAAAACTTACGCGTTGCTAGAGCATTCATAAAATCTGAGAAACGGAAAATGTCTGTTACACGGGCAATTTATATTCAACAGGCTCACGTATTTTACCCATGTATGTATGTAAAATAAAATCCGTCACTCCGTATGAATTATGCCCGATCCGGAGAGAGATATGATTATTCAAATCTTGGCAGATCTTATTACGTACGCCTTGATTCCAAATAGAATAGTAAACTTTTCGTGGACAATGAGATTGTAGTAAAATATTGAGTGACGCTCACCGCAACCATCCATTCAATAAATATCTGAAATTTCAAAACAGTTTTTTATGTCCTGCTTCTTTACGAACTGCGAAGCGCCGAATCCCTCGATCGAAGCCCCCGGTCGTATGTATTTACGTAGCGTCTCGCCGCGCACTTACGAAAAAAGCCCCCAACTTGGGGGTAAATTCGTGACTTCGTCGTCAACTTTTTTCTTATGGGAATGCAGCATTATTAATGAGTTGGGGGTAAGAATTCACCCCTGAATTGAGGGTTTTTTGTACGTAAGGGTTCGGACCTTTGTCTTACACATTCATATATCTATACAATTTTTCATTGAATCTAATATGTCTATTATAGGTCGAGTATGATGAATCTAAAAGTGGGCATTCGAAAGCAATTTAACTTACATTTTTGGACCTGGCTGCCATTTTTTCGTGGTCTGAAAAGAACCTTAATCCTCGATTGTACCGTATTTCACCGGATTCCAAAAAGCTGATACTTTTTTTTACAGCAAACACAATGCACGACAATTTCACGCCACGTGAACCTCAACTAGCACAAAATCATCACCTATGAGTGTAAAAATTACTCCACAATTTGTCTGAATTTCCCGTTCCACATTTTTGCATTTTGTGTTGCAGTTGAAACACTCAGCAGAGAAAATACACAAAAATTATGAAGTATTTTTGCAAATTTTTTGCACGTCCTTTTGCTGTACTTCTTTCAAATAGGATGATACAGTACAGATATATATCCATAATTCTATAAAACTATTAGCATTCTTCAATATTCATCAATTTTATCTGGGGAACTAGATATGAAGCTGCTCAAGCTACATTTATGATTTCTCCGTACCATTATAAAAAATATTGAGGTTCGGCTTAACACCGCAGATATAGAGGGAAGTCATGGTACTTGGCTTTATTTTTTTAATACAATAGCACAAACTGATAATTGATATTTGTACTTTGTGTCTTTATCAACATTCACAATATTCTTGCATTACAAAACTGTTATGTACATTAATGAAAATTAGATCAAACACGTCAGATGATTTTCAAGGAGAAAACCTGAGGTATTTACGAAACATTGATCCAATTGACTTGCTGTTTATGGTTGTTGAAAATACTTGCCACACTCAATACTTTGGAGCACATGGTTTTTTTTAAAGTAATTGTTATACTGTAGTACTGAAAGTTTTATTCCCACTGGCAGTGAAAAATCATTGCAGTATTTTGAACCTCAGGATCTTGCACATTCAGATTTGTACCAGAGTATACTGCTACCATGCTGCTTTTCACTATTGTTATTATTGTATTCACTTTACAATGATAACAATTTATTGTTATATTGTGTGGTGACAGCATTTTGTACTGAAAAATAATCAGAAACGTGCAAACCGAATTGCAATGACAACGCTACCCTTCGTTGATTACGTGTTTGCATCTACCCCATCAAATATTTACATTGGTATATTCTATAAGAATTTCAAATTCTGATTTACATCCATTCGAATCTACAAATTGTATGCTACCAATAGCGTACTACTTAGTATATGCTTTTATACAGTTTATCTATTCAGTTCAGGTGAAGAACTATGTTATGAAGATTGATGTATAAATATCAGAAGTTAATTCACAGCTCTGAATTGATTACAATGGCTGACCTATAAGATGTGCCTAAATAGAATAGACAAGCTGTAAAATGATGGAGGTGGGGTCTAAATGCCCATGGGCATACTTATTCCACATGAGGAAAATCAGTCAGATTTGAAGGTTTTTCAAAATTTGCACATAGGTTGGCCTCAGAGTTAGAATTCTGTGCCAAGCAGTTTTTCAATTTCTTTAAACCACATGAAGTAATTTGGATAAAAAACTTGGTATTATATTTTGGTACATCGAAACACTGGAATTAAACGCATTACAAACTTACAACAAAATAGATTTATAAATGTGGTCATTTCTGTTCCAAAGCTGCAACAGTTTCTCCAAAAAAAGACCTCAGAGGCATCACTATTGGCGAAGGAATGAATTATTTAAAAAAAAAGATGTTGAAATATGCATGGTAAAGTCAAAGGAATTTCGACCAATAGAAAAATTATTTAGCAGCATAAAAATCGAATTCTCTCCGATCTGGAAACATTTAAAAATATGAGACCTGGTAGATTTTTCTCATATAAAATAATCTCTATTATATGTATACTGAAGTTTACAGCACATTTGAATGTGATCAATAGAACTGCTTCTAAGTTGATACGGTATTGTAAAATCTTTGTTATTCAAGAAAACCTGATACCGTAGACTCTCCCTAATTTCTTGTGCACTAATTTATCTATTGGGCCACCGTTTATCATATCCTTTATTTTACTACATCATGATCTTGACACCTGGATGTAGCAGAGTGCCAGGTATAAGTACGATGCAGTAAAATTAACTGATTTAGCCTGATTGAACTGTAAGTAGACCCTCTTATTTTGTGATTACTGGGAAAGCTTTAGCTTCATTATACGAATATATACGAATATACAAGAAATTGTGGAGAATCTACCATTTTATATAATGTATGCCATGCATACTATGGTTCACTTGGCAACCGAGCACTTTCCAAGTTCTTATGTTACTCTTTATCCAAACAAGTTATTCTTCTTTCTTCTTCTCTCTGTAATGATAGTTTATAAAACGAGCTCCCTGTGTGAGTTGGGCACCTTCGTTGACAAAGTGACAAGCAAACAGGAGCAAGTTACGCGGCTGGACCTTGATCGCAAATCTCATAAACATTGCCGAATACAAACATAACGCTGTAATTAAAGTGATAGAAGAAGTAAATACATCGATTAATAAACATTTCGTGTGTCTGTCTGACCAAATTCATTATTTCTTCCTCAAAGAGGTTGATACGGAATAAATTTGCAAGGTTATGCAAGAGTCCCCAGTATTCTTACATCGCTGACTAGGGAAATTTGCACGATGACATAATAATGGCGCAAGGATTCTATTGCGATATAATCTTTAATAGCCACCTTATTTCATTGATTTGACATTGGTACAGAGCATGAATGTTGCCTAAACTCATTACTAGAGAGTGAACAATATTTATCAACTCACCTAGTGTCATTTTACCACTGATAAATTTCGGATCTCTCTGAATATCAGCGATAGCAGCGATTGGAATAAGCCAATTGGCAATGGGCCCCCAGAAATGGGTGCTGAAAATTGGTTAAACAATTGTGGAAATTTGATATTATTGTGCTGTGAAGTATGTATGTACTACGTATATCTATACATACATTCCGCAATGCCAAGCTCTATGTATGCATGTATATATTTACAAACATACATGCATGAGTATGCTGTATTACATAGTTAATCACGTTATCTAACCTCATAAAATAGTCGCGGGTCTCTTTGCTCTTGAATACTCTCAATATCCGACTCATTTTGATGTTTTCTTTTTGCCAATTTTGTAGCCGAAGAACGATTGAAGAATAATCTGAAAGATCACCGATTCCAGAAAGAATAGGTAAATGAAAAAGAAAATGCTCGAACGGTAACCGGGCGAGGCGTGAGGTGACGACCAGCGCAGACCAGCGTCAACTGTTCACTGCGGCCTACGCCACGGTCTTACATACAGGTCTGGGGACTCTAGTGGTGGGGGAAGTACGCTTACGCTGTAGTTTTTGTTTTTCAGCGCTACCGTTAGTTGGCACTAATGGTAAAGTAATGTTCGCAAACATAACCTCAAATTTCTCAAACTTTGCAAATGACGTGGTCCAAATGTACGTAAAAATAGTGAAAATCGCATAAATCGTGCATGGTTATTTATTTTTAAGAATAACGTGTGCCATCATCACTTCGTCATCGCACACCACTTATTGTTTGAGAAGTTTGAGGTTATGTTTGCGAACATTACTTTACCATTAGTGCCAACTAGCGGTAGCGCTGAAAAACAAAAACTGCAGCGTAAGCGTACTTCCCCCACCACGCAAATTTCGACGAGTCCCCAGGCCTGTATGTAAGACCGTGGACAGGGCAGCGCCATGTCGTCAGCGGCAAAAAGAGGTTCATGAAAATGAGTACCGACGCAACGGCAAGATGCCGCGCGTCAAAACTACGTGAAGTCAGTGATTCCCGCCATTATTTTTTAAACTGACTGAAATTCTTTCTGGTTTGTTTTCTGCGTTTCTACTTACAGGTAGAATTGGTCGACAAAAATTTTATATGAATCGATTCTGAGACAAAAGATTTTTTGCTCAAACAAAAATAAAGCTAACCCCTTTGGATTTTTGGTGAAAATTTTCATGCATTTGAAAAATGCTGGAATCAATTATTTGCGCTATATGGACGCAATTTTTCGAGCAACGGATCGAGAGTTAAGCCGGAATCACGATGAACTTAACGGAACGAATCGTAGCGGAACGAAACGGAACAGAACGGAACGTAACGTAATGTAAGGTGAATAAACGGAACTAGAACAGTGTGGCCGTTATACAGCAGGATTTTCAATAAGTAGCGATGATGTTTTGTTTTACTCGTCACATCAAAATGCCGGTGGTACGAGATAACTATTTATTGTTAAGCTTGCTGTTTGGTGAGTATCCGTACATACAAATGAAAAAAAAGAACTGTGAGGTCTGTCAGAGTTCGTCATATTTTTGAGAAGACAATCCGACATAGAGCAGGGCACGGCTTTCTTTCGTATGGGCGATCGCTACTAGTGTTTCTACTTCCGTTCATTTTCGTTACGTTAAATTCATCGTGATTCCGGCTTTTAGAGCTAAAAACCAAAAGATTTCTTTCGTAATTTATATGCTGCAAGCCCTACGCTCTTTTTGCTGCGTTTTCTGCGTTCCTGACGATCCAATTAGTCAATTTCATGTATTACTAGTCTGAAATAATATGAATCAATGAGATTAATTTCTCATGTCTCCAACAGCTACATCATTTTGCTTCTTCATTTTCATCACTTTTTCACACTTCTAATTAGGAATCCTAGATTTTTAAACTCATCGAATAAAAATTAAATGTAATCGAGTCTATTGGCGTGGGTTTCGACGCGCGGCATCTTGCCGTTGCATCGGTATACATTTTCACGAGCGACTTTTCCTGCCAACGGCATGGAGTTGCCGAGTCAAGCTGCCGTCGCGTCAATTTGACGCCCGTGAAGATCCAGCCGATCCAGCCGTTATACCTATAGTGACTGAAACCTTGTCACTACTGGCGCGCGAATTTTGATCCACAAGCCATTATACGGTAGTTGGAACCTGAAATGAGGTAATGTACGCTATTTTCAGCGTGCTACGATATTAGAGAAATAATGGTTTATTTACAATTTTCAGAATATTCTCAATTCTAGGATGTATAATTTGAAACATTATACTCGTAAGCATTAAACATTAGCATTTAATTTAGAACACTCATCCGAAGTATGTACACAAGTTTCACATATTATACTTATTGACTTATCAAACTAGTTTACATTTTCATATATGGTTGTAGTATAATTACAAGGGGGAAAGAGATATTACAAAATGTACAAGAAGATTAAAATCACTTTTATGATATAGTATAAGTAAAATAAACAGATCTTCGTCGTATAAGATAGATAATGTTAATAATTAATAGTCTGATGTGTTAAGACGCGCATGCGCTTACTGTGACTCTGCAATAGTGCACTGACTTTCCAAGTACTTTTATCACAAGCATACAAGCTCTCAAAAATTATTTCCTCAAAGTGTTATGTATCCGTTCATAATTATATTTCGAAGATTAAAGGCACATTTCCGTATTATAATAGACAATTCCGTAACGTCGTGATGATGAATTTTTTGTTAAAAATTTCGAACTTGGAGAGTATTTATGAAAATATGAAGATAAGAATACTAACGACACGGCGTATGATATGTATGTTCAATATTGTTCTTATTATTCAAATGCCACATTTATGTCTTCTCATTTTAATAAAAACTTGATCAGAGACTCTCTTATAGTACGATAATAGTATGCCTCACTTCGGGAGCAATCTATTTACTTGAATGTTTATAGTATTCGAGGTGCAATATTATAATTGTATTTGGTCAATTTGGGACAAACAAGGCAGGCGGAACCTTTACTGTACAGATCTAGATGCAATGAAAATAATATTTAGTTAACACCAAAATAATCAGATGTACGAAATCTTCATGTCAGTTACAAGGAAATAAAGTCTTTATCCAAGAGAAGTAGAATGCAAAATCCTGTCTGCAATATTTCCACTAATGCGTGCCATTTCTTATTTCTTTTTCTTTCGGTTCTTCTCCTTTTCTACTGTACATAGTACATACATTGCTATTCTCTGATTAATTATGAATCAATTGTTGACATGACAGTCCCAAACATTAAAAGGGAGATTTACGTCAAGTGCATTAGTCACCTCTTGAGTTTCATTTTATCAATTATGCAGATCCATAGTTCCTCAGAGAGTCAGATATTGAGGCTAAAGGTTTTTTTGTTATAGCAATTCAAAATTTATTAGAAATATTTAACATTTTAAAATTGTAAAACGGTTTTGGAATATTTAATCACTCTGTTGTTAATCATTCCAGACGAAAATTTTAGTACTTCATTTAATATTTTAAAAATATTAATTCAGATGGATAGAAATTTTCAATCATTTATTATATTTTACAATTCATTTTTCAATCGTAACACTTCCATTGTCAATGGGAGTAGAAAAATGAAAAACGAAGATAGAAAAATTATTCTGAGGTAAAAGTTTGAAAAGTTTACTGTTTCGTAGAATTTGGGTTTGATATAAATCTGACATCTCATGCACCAAAAATAAAAAAATAAAAATCTGTGGAAAAATGTTGATCCAACAATTGGAGCAGCACAGATAACAATAGGCAGGTTGCAGGACACTCAACAAATGTCTTCATGAATTTCGGATGCTACTAAAAATCTTTTAGGACAAGTATACAGGGTCACTTATCAGTTGCTGAATGCTGAAATCTTGAGCGAAAGAGGGCCGTTAATGTAGGCTTCCTATAAAATTTACAGTGTTAATATTAATACAGTATCTGAGAGGCGACTGATCCACTTCACATGGAATGACCTGATGCAAATAACATGGTTCAAGCACTGCACAGTGTTCCTACATTCAATAATTCCAGCAAAATGAATAAACATTTTGAACAATTTCGATTATTACCGATATTGATGTGGCCAAAGTCAGGTGAATGTGACGCCATTGTTTGCATTAAACTTTGGGTTGTATCAGTTTTAATAAGGCTTTACTCGTGAGTACACTTCTGCATATACCGGAAGGATTCGAGAAAATGATATACGTAATAATGTGTTGAAAGGTGTATAAAGAATATCGAATTCAGTTTCAATGTAAAACTGCATAATACGCAATAAACACGTTATATCGGTTTTCACAATCTATACAAAGAGAATATTAGATTAGCAGTAGGTACTGTCTACTTGATAAAAAAAAAGTAAATGTTAAATAAGACCATTATAGTTAGATATATGTATATGTATAAGCCATATTACACTAATAATCTGCAATATCACAGTACTTGCTGAAACGTACTAAACTTGTACTTTCCAATATGAAAGTCGATTCCAATGAAAGAAAATGGCAAGCAAAATATCTGCAAAACATATTTTATAGTAACATATTGCCCAACCATGAGACACTGTTATGTCTTCTTAACCATTCCCTAAACTTGACTTTTAGAAAGAAACACAAGTTCATTTATAAGTTAAATTTGCGTTCGAATTCGAAAAGCAATTTTCTTTCGCATTATTCTTCAGTCCGATTAACACTACGGAGGTAAAAATATAAGCTAAGGTACATACAAAATGACGCGCTGAGTGACTTATAAGTGAACAGATATCATTTTTTTTCGATAAAATTTGGACAATTTATCAGCGTAGAGGTAAGGGTTGCAGTCTCACCTTACACAAAGCCTAATGTCATACATATACAGGACCTTGATTGTCATTGTCGTCCAAACTAATTCGACTGGGATATGCAGGCCCCCCACCGTCATCAAAAAATCGTCTGAATGTGAATTCGAAAAATCCGTGAAACTGTTTCCCATTGTCCAACATTTCATCAGACTTGTTGGAGTCAGATGACTCGGAATTTCGCAATTTTTCAGGATCCACAGGATCAAAGTTACTTGTATCGGTAGGGTACTGAATGCGAGGTATGTGAGGTGCCACTTGACGGCGTAAGCCTTTGTCAAAATCAATGTTTGAAAAGAAAGGATGATTTTTCACCTCGTCAGCATTTTTTCCGAGGCGACGGTCGGCTCCCACGCAGAGTTTTAAAATTAAATCCATTCCCTCTGATGATAGATTTGCTTCTTTTGGGATATCCAGAGTAGTTTCCCAATTTATAACCTGAACAAAGTAGAATTTAGAGTAAATTTCATTTTCATACTTACAATAAGTGATCAATTTCGCACCAGCTTTCTCTATAGGTAAAAAAAATTATCTTACAAACCTTGTGTTGCGTTTCTGCTGGGCTATTTGCCAGAAATGGTGGATGGCCTACCAACATCTCATAAAGAATAACGCCCACACTCCACCAGTCGCACAGTTGCGTATATCCCGTACGTTGCAGCACTTCAGGGGCAATGTAATTTGGTGTACCAACCAGAGAATGTGCCAGGCATCGTTGATGTTCCCTTCGTCGCCGTCGTTCCAGTGGTTTTAGTTGATTACACCTGCACTCATTATTCCAATCGTCTGTTGGGTCCATTGAGTCCTGCTTGCCATGACCTGAAGGAATGCAAATTGATCTTCATATGACATATGTCCTCCTATAGACAAGCGGCAAATATTTCGTTTCGATAATTGCAAGTATTAAGCAGTATTGAAAATATAACAAATAATTTCAACAAGGTTGTGAAAATCAATAACTTGGTTAGGGATATCAAAATTTGAAGCAGTTTATAAATTACTTAAAACAACAGTGTGACCAATCGATACGTTGACTGAAAATACATAACAATAGTAACCCCTGAGTAAATTTTTGTGACGATCTGGTGATCTGGATGATCCTGGAGATAATTTTATTTTTCTACGCACACAGAAGATTCTTTGAGATATGATTGTGAATAAATTGGCCAATATAGAAAAATGTATTTGAACTGTGCGCCCCCCCCCCCTCCCCCCCCAATCTAATTGGGTTATACCGGTAACTGCCCTCAATCTTCCTCCATCAACAACTCAAAGAAAAAGTATCTGAGTCCAGAAGACAACTGTCGTACCATTTTGTTGATAATACTTGGAGTTGTGAGTCCAGCGGAAGCCTGTGCAGAGTCCAAAATCTGTAAGTTTTATATGGCCGTCCCGATCTATCAGAATATTGTCTGGTTTGATATCTCTATGAATAAATCCCATTTTATGTACACTTTCTACAGCACACGTTAACTCTGCTATATAGAATCTTGCCAGAGGCTCTTCGAATATCCCAAGCTTAATCAACAATGACATCAAATCCCCACCAGGTATGTAATCCATAACAAAATACAGATTATCCTTGTCTTGAAACGAATAGTACAACTTGACAACCCATTCATTATCAGCCTCGGCCAATATGTCACGTTCAGCTTTCACATGAGCTACTTGATTGCGATTCAGTACATCGGATTTTCGCAACGTTTTCATAGCATAGAACTGATTGGTATCAAGTTTTCTGACAAGCGTCACTTCTCCAAAGGCACCAACACCAATAGGCTTGATCTTCGTAAACATAGACTTATCCATTTTAGCTCTCTTAAGTCTGATGTAGTTTGATTCTTTTTGAGACAACATTTTTCGCATTTGACACTGTGCTTCAGCGCTCAGACCTATCTTGGCCATTTCCGTTTCTAATTGAAGACGCCGATACAGTCTTTGCTTGTGAGATTTTAGTACGTTCTCCACGTGTTGTTCCATAAAGAATTTAAATGCTTGCGGTGAATAGTTGCGTACTTTACAATCTCTTCGCTCCTCCTCTTTTTCTTTGCTCATATGCTTTCGCTCTGGTATAGGAGATTGGTGTTTAATTTTGTACGAGGGCAATGAAGGCCCGCTTTTGGCCCCGCTCCCATTGGGAAGAGAAGGATGATTATTGTTGTTGCGAGAAGAGACGGATGATGAGGCAGTCGGTGGAAGCGGCGGTGACTCTGTTGGATGTTGACAATTTTCTGCCGGAGAAAACTTTCGTTGAAGCGGAGGATGATGAGCAATGGGGGAAGATCGTGGTGCAGTCCCGCTTTCTACTGTTGAAATAGCAATTGAATCTTCGGTCACTGTACCATAGGGGGGTGGGGGCAGCGGATGATGCATTCCACGCTGGGCTGCCAGAGCCTGCATGGTTGTGGCGTAGCTTGGGGGCTCTGTTGTTGGCACGCCGATTGGAACTCCCACACTCATAGAACTAGCTGGTGTTGAACAAACGTTGTTAACAACAGGTGGATAGGCCGGAGGTGGCTGTTGGAGTTGTTTCTGCTGAATCGATGAAGCGTAGGAAGGAGGTGGAGGGGGCGTGTTCCCACTTGTCGTAGAAATTGGTTGCGGGGAAGTTGGCGCTATGGCTGTCTGCAGGACGGGTTTTTGTACTTGTGTACTTTTGACTGACTGCATAATGATGGGAGGCTGGGTTTTCGCCTGTCGGGCACCCCAAGCCTGCAGCGGGGTTGGTCTAGCCATAGAAGTTTGAGTGCTCGGTGGGATTGTCGACACTGTGATAGGGCTGGGTGATCCAGCTGATGTAGGCCCTGAATATATCCCTGAAGATGGGCTCTTGCGATAGTCTTGCTGAGATTGTGTCGGACTTTGACGATTTTGTATGGAAGCACTGTAAGACGGTGGTTGAACAGGTCCAGCTGAGGACGATGAAACTATGGGATATGGTGGAGGGGGTTCAACTTGAGAGCTGGTCGCGCTGTTCCCTGATTGGTAAATGCTGAGGGCTTGGATTTGCTGTGATAGTTGCTGTTGTACTTGAGGTCCGTTTTGAACTATCATTGGCTGACGACCACTCGAGCTGTTGTTTGTAGCTGCAACAGGGCTTGTGCCCCTCTGCGGCGTGTTTACAGATCCGGAAATAGAGGCAGAGTTTCCTGGCACAGCCGGAGGTGGACGAGACGGTACGACAGGTGCTGGGGACATTCGTTTTAGCATTTGTTGCATGTTGGTGGGTACATTGGACTGGTTGTAAGAAGCATGTGGGGGTGGGGGTGGTGGGGGTGTGGAGCTGCATCTCGGTGGGGGTGGCGGGGGTGGTTCTCTTTCGGTGAAATTGCTCGGCGAGTATTGTCTGCTTAGCTGAGGATGTGGACTAAGCTCCGTTAGCCGTGGACTGTCTGATCGAGAACTTCCTGCACCACTATCTAAAGCAGGACTGCAACGTTGTAGGCTGAGCTCACGTTCCAAGCTCGGTTTTCTTATAAGCTTGGTGTTCAGTTTGGCAAGTCCGTTAAGAGACTCTCCCTGAGCTTGCTTTAAAAACTCAATAGCTGCATCCAGCCGCCAGCCTGCTAACTTGAGTGCACGCAACCCTGTTTCCTACAGAGGAAAACGCACGGTTCAATGTCAATTTGCAGTGATCACAGATAATTAGTTATAGTAGTATAAGAGAGATGACAAATCTCGTAATTCTTGATACCTCTGAATAGCCCATAGCTAGCAGTTGGGCTAATGATTGCCGCTGATCAGGCTTGTCTGCTGTAGATCCCGAAGCAGCTGATAATCCACTGAGACCAGATGCCGAACTAACGCCACTTGTTGTTGAAAGTGTAGATATTGTGCTAGCGGCACTGGAACCCACCTCACCAGTGCCTCCAATATTAGCAAAAGGAAGCAAGGAATTGCGGATTTCAGCCAGTGCCTTCTGATGGTAACCAGAGCCTCGAGTGCTCGATTTGCTGACCGCAGGTGGATTCATAGTGGCCCATGCTAGGCCCACCAGGACCTAGCTTCGTTCCAACCCTGGCATGTGGAAACCTGAGTCATCAACCAAGTATGAAGTTTTTGTCCTGTTAGACAAGAAGTTGATAGATCTCAATGAAAATGATTGCAAGTTTATTTTATCAATTCGGTGAATAAGTATTGGAACGTTTTTAAAAAGCTTACACTGAATTTAACTAACAATGCATTTATTTATCAGATCGTCATATAGATAGGTGGGCTAATCTACTTAGAAACGGTGGTAGAACATATCCTGCGCAACCAAGAGCAAATCAAGCTTTGATAGCCCTTTTTGAGACACTTATAACTTCTAAACTAGGCACTTGTAATGTAAGGTAGGTATAAAATGCTATGACGGTAATGATAAGCGTCAAATAGTAATTATTATAGAGATGGTGATGTTTTTGAGATAAAAAGGTTGTTGGATAGATTTCATACACCAATTTTATTTGTGAGACTTTACCCATATGATAACAGCCTTCGTTAGATGCTAATGATTTATTTATTATTATGGTTTTTTTTATAATCAAAATTTAAGAAAGCTCCGAAAGGAAATTACACTACTATATGTTAGATATCTTGAAAACCAAGGACACCATTAATAGAGTGGACTTGGATCTTCACACCTGTGACGGATTAAAAAACAAACAGTTTGTTAAGGTTACTCGAAACGTTATTTCACTACTTCTGCAAGTCACTTACAAACCCATGCATTTAGGCAGAATGAGTAGGGAGATGATAAATGTTGAGTTAATTGAAATTTTTTTACCACTCCAGTTTCAGGGATTCGATGGTTCATGTCCATTCTATAACTCAAATAATGTAGGTGTGTTCCTCCTAACCACAGGAAACAAATCATTTATCAGAGCAATGCTCGAATGTTTAATATGGCCAAATTTCAGCTCTGTATTGAAATTTCATGCTTGAGGAACCGACTCAGCGTTTTAAGGTATAATAGTTATTTTGCTCAAGCACGTCTTTCTATTATTAAGAGTAGGACAAAAAAAAAACCATTTTGTCTCAAAGGACAGAGTTTTGTACTGTACACAATTCTGGTTGTACTTCGTGAGTTCCCAAGAATTCCCAATTTGTCGGAAAAAGCTTTTAGAAATTGATTCTCAGCCAAAAAGTTTTTAGGCTATTAAAATTGCAAACTCTTCTGGTTTTTGACAAAATTTAAATCGATTTTAACAAAGGTTAGAATTGTTTGTTTCATATGCTATATCGATGTCACTTTGCGAGGGAAAATGGTCGCAAATGTTCTTGTATCACTGCAATTAATGATTCGAAAATGTCAGGATTGTGTAAGACTTCGTTTTAGAAGATTACGACAATTTGAATCCTGTTTCAGTTGCCTTTTTTCTATGGCAAATAAAGTAGTCCATTTCAAGATAAAACCACATTATCTTTGTATATATACAGATGGTATAGTCCAAATGTGAATTGCTTTTGTGGTGTTCTCAAGACTGGAAAATAGTGAAAAGCTTTCAAATCGACATTGACTCTTTACCTCGCAACCACTTTTGCTCGATGGTATATTATGATAAGGTGGTTTGAATTACAATATGATTGACACAAAAGAATCATATAACATTAGGGATTTTCTCTCAAGTGTGTATTTTATGGAAGAAATGGAATAAAATTTCTAACCAATCATCCAATTGCACAGTAGAGTTAATGATTCTTGAACCTGTCACAAGTAATGACCAACATATGTAATACTCATGATATCCTTGAGTGTTATACACAATTGTTGCATACTTTCATATGCAACTTGCATTTGTAATTTCAGTCTAGTACAATTTTTAATCGTAAAAGCGATGAACATGGTAAATAAATCATAGCATCTGACAAGATGCCTGCTCTGAGGTGCTAAAATGTATGATCTAATTTCATAGTTTAAACCTGTTCAACAACCCAACAAAACAACACCTGCACGCATCTATGTGGAATCAAATAAAGTAATTACTATATGAGATCAAAGCTAAGAGGGTAATAGGACTTTCAACTGGTTATAGACATAACGCTATGGATATTCACATAGAGAGTGACTAAATACGAATCATGCTGAGGTTACACAAGAGTATGGTAAGATAAGGATATGCTTTACCTCTGTTATAGGACCGCTCGAATTTATATGAATTATTGTATTATGTTGTTATTCGAAACCAGAACACACACGTGAGGTATGAATCATGCCGCCGGTGCCTATCGCCCTCAGAGGTTTAGAATACGAGTGAAACGCTACTCTGTCAAAATTTAGGAAGTTTTAGTAGGAATGGTATATGACTCTTGTGTGACTCCAGCATGACTTGCATGCTCTCATTTTGTCATATGAACATTAACAGCTAAATATAAATAATACTTGTCAAACTTCCATTAGATTTACACTGGTGATACATCATGAATTAAATATCGAGTGATGAGCATTATACTCGTCGCAGGGATACAATCTGTAAACTTGATCATAAATTCTTACATACACACAAAATCCATAATGAAAATATATATTCCTTCCTGCGATGCTTTGGTCTTTGAACAAAGATTAGTACAATTCCTAACAGAAGTAATGACAATGATAATGATGCTGACGATGATGATGATGCTAATAAGAATAATGATAGTAGAGTTACTAATTATAATACTTACCAAACAAATAAGGCTAGCTAGTATTGTAATTCCTCAATGAAATCCTTCGCTGACATGGCAGTATTCAACACCAACAGTTTATCTTTCAGCACTGTTAATAGGCACAATGGTAAGAAAATCTTGTGTACCAGTTTCTTGATAATCACAGTACGTAGAATTTGGTACTTGAATTCACTTCACTGAACCAACTGTCAATGCCGTGCACTCTCGAAAACTTGAAAGGTTTAGGGTAAGAATCATTCGGAAGGTTGTAATTATTTGCAAAACTGGGTGCACCGAATAAAATCAATCTCCAATAGGAGTGGCAAGTTGCAGAGTGCACATCGTGCATACTATTCAAGCTATATGTATTGTTTAATTTTCCAGTTGAATTTAGTTTGAAAACTTTGAGGGGACATTATTTCACTGACGAGTACGAAGTGCTAATATTTTATTACTGAAACCGAACAAATTCAATGAATTGTATATAAAGACATACATACACCATACTACTGAATTTAAAGACTCAGTAATTCGCGAATTGATCGCCGGTAATCACTAATTGTTTATGCCGCTTGTTAGTAGCCGTTTGTGGATTGTTTTGTAAAATATATAAAACCTCTTACTCAAGAATATCTTGATATAAATTCCTTTAAATCGTGAGTGATGCCAGCTGAGGATGGAGAGCATATTCCGTAGTCACATTATAGTGGGGTTTATAGGCCATACCAGAAATTATTATAGAACGTTGGAGCAAGCACTTTACAACGAAGAAAATAATTGAAACTGGAAAAACTTGGTCGAAATCATAAGAGCGATAACAAAGAAAGATACAGCCGTAAATTACTAAAGTAGCTGGCAGCCATTTTGAAGTGCCACATTCCTTCACTGACTTGACAATCTTTTTCACAATTTCTAGTACGTATATACATACACAAATTGTATATCAGCATTCCGTATTACGAATATTCATTACAGCCGAAGTTGAGGTTATTTTTAACTATTTATAAGAATGATTGTTCAAAGGGCTTAACTCTATATTCAACAAATATGAAAGATTCATTGAACTGGCATCGATATCGGCGCTACTTTCGAATCATTCGAGACTGGTAAACTATTCCATTTAAATTCAACGGTTTTAATGGGTATCGGTTGTAAATCATAGATTTACACCTGCTCTGGATGAAATTATATTGTACGCATTGACAGACGAATCATGTTTACGAAAAATTGGTATCCAATTAACACCACGAAAGATAGAGCTGTATGGAGCCTAGTGGAGCCGAACTCCACAGGCGTTGACTTTACTATACGCTGATGGTAGAGATTACCAACTGGGTTACATCGCGTGACAGCTTTTGGCGCGCCTTCTTCGAGTCTGCTCGGGGGTAATTTCAGGTTTCTGCATTACCATCGCTCCTATCATGACTACCCGCTGCACTGAACCACACATCGTTGAGTGTGCGGTATTAGCTACACTTCCTAAACTTTTTGCTCCTTCGCTGAGGATACTATACTAGCACAAACAACCGAATTGACTGACGACAGCCAGCTGCAGGGGTAACACTATGCGAGTGACAGCCAGTGACAGCCCAGGGACTATTGGTACAAAAATTCCCTGCCATTACCAACTCAACTATCATTGTAAACCTCACGAGTAAAGCGGTAAATGTAGTGCACTGTCATTATCGCCGGACCCTTTTTCTCGATTCCAAAAGAATTTGGTTGAGCCGGTTGAGCCTATGTGTTGTCCGAGCAAGTTTTAGAGAACTTGCCCCGCCAGTCACCTGTTAGCCATTCGTTGCAAGTTCAGGGAAATTGAAAAAGAACGTTTGTTGCTGCCTAATAAAGGTAAAATACAAAACATTTCTTCCATAATTTCGATATTTCGTGATACCGGTTTACATGTACAGGAACGTATGCCTAGCATGAAGATGTTGAAGCACCAAATCTCATGCATTCGTTTGACAAGGTTATGTTGGCTTGTGCCTCGCTGATATCAAGTCCTCAGTTCTTGATCCTGTTAACGCAGTAAAAATAAAAGAACAAATCTGATCTTGAATATAATGTGTGATTTTCTCATATTTATTGTGAATAATATCCATTCCACGCACAAGAGTCTCTTAAAAAATACCCCGAGCATAGTAACGTGTCATGATTTCAATCTGATCGTGAGGTGAACAGACACCGGCACTAGTGTGAGCACGTGTTCGTGCGTGGTACTTAGGCAACAACAACATGAGAAAATTCCTGATCTCTTACAGTATTATGAAATATATCTAAAATCTCAACTTCCGATATTAATGGATACCTTTCGTGGAATGCCCAATCAGTTGCCCTCAAAGAGTATTTCCCAACCTCAATTTTGTTTGAGTGCATCTCAATTTTGGTCACATAACGTCACCAATAGTAATTGAACCAATATTTGAGCTTAAATATGATTTCAAGAAATAAGCTAGTATCAATTTACATTTATCTCTAGGTGAAAAGGTTCATGTTAGCAATGAAACTGAAACCAGCTGGTCCTCCAAATAAAAACAAAAGTCAGAAGAATCAGAGATCGAGAGTCAAAAGAGATTTTAGCAAAGTGAGCACCAATGACTTTTTTGGATTGAACTTTGATGATGAAAATAACGAGGAAAACGAGGATACGCCCAAAGGTACATTTTGTGAGAATTGATGTTTTTTGTTTAAATTTTGAAAGACAAGAACCACAGCCAAACATTTTCATGACTTTTTAGATCAGCTAGGTGTCGGTCAACGTAGCAACAGAAAAGCTAAAGACAACTATGAGAGCGACAGTGACAGCAGTGAAATTGACCCGATGGAACACAAAAAATCATTAATGAAGCTGAAAGATACTGATCCAGAGTTTTATAAATTTTTGGAACAGAATGACACAAACTTATTGGACTTTGAATTATCAGATGAGAATGAAGAGGACGATGAAGATGACGAGAACAGCTGTAGGCATGTTCCAAATGAAAATCTGGACGTACGGTATTTTCACTTATACATGATGTCTCAGTGGACATTGAACTTCCAAAGAAAGTTTCATCCACTGAAGGCACCTGAATCTTCCAGGAATTTTATATACTAATTGTATCAAATGCCTTGTTCTATTTTTAAGTATCTGTTAAGTGGTCTTTTGCGATATTGCAAGATTAAATTTCTAGATTGCCAGTGACGAAAGTGACTTCGAGGCTGAAGATGCTACGACAACCCAAGCTGTAGGACAAACCAAGAAAGTCACCTGGCAGTTGCTGAAAACTTGGCAAACTAACATCAAAACTGATCGGTATGCTAAAGAATCACCAACGGATATAGAAATATAGTTCCAACCAATTCGTGTTATACAGATATTCTCGATGAACATTTAACAACATCCAACTCAAGTTTACAATGTTTTCCAATCGTATGTGTCTCTAGTACATCGGCAACTATCAAGTGTCTTACAGAGGCGTTGCATGCTGCACTCCTCAGTATTACTAGCAGTCCAGAAGACTCTGTAAATCTGCCCTACAAAGTCGAGGGAAGTGCAAGTGGGTACAATTGAGAATTTCTCCAAAGCATATCTACTTATAAAAATTGCGATTTTTTTTAAAATTAATATATTGATAATGTTTTCTGCCACAGTATTCAATGGAATCGTACAATTATGCGTAATGGAACTTCCATTTGCTTTGAAGCAATTCCTAAACTTGACCGAAGATGCAAGATTTGAACCTCATAGAGCCAAGAAATTCGTCAAAGTGAAAAATGTGTTAAAACATTATTTGAGAGACTTGATCAGTGTAAGTACCAGGTACCTTATCTTTAAAGTAGTATTTCCATGAATGGATGTCTTAAAAAACCAGCCTATGTATCTTCAAATAGTGAAAAGTTGAAGTATGCAACTCGCATAATTTGCTTTCTTAGTTGAAAGTTTATAAATACACATACTGATAGCAGCACTGCCGAAAAAATAACGAAATCGATCCTGAATGCAAGAACCTTTTCGGTATCTTATGAAAGTTACCTGTAATCATGTCACCAAAGCTAATGACTTTTTATTTACTATCCCTTCAGATCTTGGAAAACGTCACATCGTCAGATATTTTAACGATTTTACTTAAACACGTTCATCAGATGTTACCCTACTTCCAATCATTTTCGATATTAATTAAGCATTTACTCAAGATCTTGTTAAAATTTTGGTCAACGAGTGAGGAAAGTGTTCGGGTCGTATCGTTCTTAAGTATATTACGTCTAGCCACCACACAAAAGAACATGCAGCTTGAAACACTCTATAAGGTAAAAGAATCAGTTATCTCCTTGCAAAATCTAGGTTTAGTAATACCTAGTAAATAAATACTTCATAAAACTTGGCATATTCCAGACAATGTATGTTAAATATGTGGAGAATGCAAAATTTGTATCCCCCTCTACATTGCCAGGCATAAATTTTACAAGGCGCTCCCTGGCTGAGATATACCTGTTGAACACAGATCTTTCGTACAAGCATGCGTTTCTTTATATTCGTCAACTAGCGATTCACTTGAGAAATGCTACAACTTTAAAACGGAAGGTAAAAGTAATGTTGTCAAGCATACCTGTAACACTTTTTTTTTATGTTGTTTCAATGTCAATTGGGTTTGCAGGAAAATTTTCAAACACTGTACAACTGGCAATTTACAAATTCCCTGCAATTATGGGCAGAATTGATTTCGATGTCTAAACCTCGATCTGGTTTGCGGGATTTATTATATCCTGTAGTGCAGGTAAGTTCTAATTATTTCATTTACGACTATTGCCCTACTTGCACTAGTCACCTGTTTACATATTCCTTTTATCATAACTATGAAGCTCTCACAATTTCTTTATTCAATCCAGGCACAGCCTTCCGCGTGTAGTTAATATCATATTGTTCTATTCTTGATTACAACTAGAAACTAAAGTAAACATACAATATCAAACTAAAAATATTGTTATCCCTACTAATATACTTATCTCCTAATTTACTACTGATTTTGCATCACCTTCCTGGATATCGTAGTACTAATCTGTAGTCGGATACACAAGCCGTACCAACAATTAATCACATAGTTCTCATTATTTGTAGATCATTATTGGGACTATGAAAGCGATACCAACTGCGCAGTATTACCCATTGAGATTTCACTGCATATCAATGCTGATAAAGTTATCGAAGAGCACTGGCACTTTTATTCCAGTACTGCCATACCTGTTAGAGGTACGACCACGAGGCTTATGCTAACAACGTAACAAATTATAGAAACCCTATTGTCTAGTCTGAACTGGGTTGTATTGACAGTAATTAATTCAAACCATTTCAGATACTAAACTCACATGACTTCAACAAAAGGCATAAACAAGTTTCAATGAAACCTGTATCCCTCACCTGTATTCTTAGGTCCTCAAAGTCTCAAATGCAAGAAAACGGGTATACTGACGTTGTGATGGATACTATCTGTGAATTGATTCTTGAGAACGCCACAAAGGACAGTCACTCCATAGCCTTTCCCGATATCTATGTGCCATGCATTGCCCAGGTATGGATTTTTAATTTTCATCTACATTCTCTGATGCAGCTTGTTATACTTAAGTAAGTCATTACTTAAACCGAAATATATGACTGTTGATTTATTTCAGTTGAAAAAATTCTTGAGTGTGTGCCGTGTAGCCAACTATTGCCGAAAAATTAAACAGCTCGTCGAGAAAATCCAAGAGAACGCTGCACACATTGAAAAATCAAGGGCTAGAATCATTGTAGACTTGAGTGATACAGCACAAATTCAAAATTGGGAAAATACCATAAAAACAGCGAGCACCCCTCTGTCACAATTCTATGAGTCATGGATTAAAGTTCATGAGTCTCGTAAACTAAAAACTCTAACACAGAATGACCAAATCGCAGAGTACAATTTGCCTACGCTGAAAAGATCTAAGAAGCAAAAAATTTCCGTTCCACAGGAACACGAGGAATCTGAGGAAGATATTCTCAGTAACAACGATCAATACTCAACGAACGGTGATTCTGCGAAAAAAATGAAAATGATTGCCACGAGTAAAAGTAAAAAACTAAAGGGACATCTAAGGAATGACAAAACCGAAGCTATTGATACGGTAATTTCCAATGAGGATACGGACATCGTTCGCAACATGACAATAAGTGACTGGGACTGAATAAATCTTTTCAGTGCTTCAGAATGCTTTTATATTCTTTGAATTGAAAAACTTATCAATAATAAATCCGTTGTAACTATTGTTATTCCGAGCCTATTGCATCATTATCGTTCATTTTAATTTTACAGCTTTTAGATCATGCGTGTATGTACAGATGAATAGTGTATATCATACTGCGGGATCATCTACAAACTTGAGCGAAAGCATAGAATGCATTTTTTTTCGGGAATTTTCAATATTATTATTGAATATCGTAAAGTAAATGATAGAGAAAGAAACAGAGAGAGAGAGAGAGTGAGATTGAGAGATTGAGAGATTGAGAAATAGAAACACCGATAGTAGTAAGAAGGAAGAGAAAGAGAAAGGTAGTATAAGTGTGCAGATCCAGGTACATAGTATAACATACGACCGTTTACATTATATTCGGTATAAATACACGCCACATACGCGCGCGTGCGTTCGCCATCGTAGGTGTGTGTGCGTGTGTGTATGTGTGAGAGGGAGAGCGTGCGCCGTGTCTACCTCTGTGTCCATACACACAATGATTATATACAATGAGGTATGTGTACATCTTCACATACACATTTGCATAGGTATCGAAATGACTCGAAGGTGTCGCTCTGCATCGTTCTGTGATGTTCTATTTCTGTAAAACGCGGCGTCCTGAGCAGCCGGGAAGTTGGAACGTACGCTCTACGCTATTATAAAGCAGTTCGTCGTGTAATATAGCCGATCGGTATAGTAATTGTGATAGTAATCGACATAGTAAGTGCGACGTTATCAAATTCAAAGTTATCTCTGTGCAAACTTCCAATCGCAGAATAAATTAATATTATAATAAACCGAATTTCAAATCAGCCGTTGGTTTTCGGAAATATTGCTTGTAGATGTATGATGTTACAAGAGTATCGCAACAACATCGTCAGACATCGAAATAGAGTGGCCCAGCTTTTCCGCCGTAGCAACCCAATTTTTGCATACAGTTTTTACATGCAACTTTGATATTATTAGCATATCCCAGCTACCACTGCCTAGCATAAGTATTGTTTTCTAAATGCGCTTCGTTCCTCTTTCTCAAACTGAAGTATCCAAACTTTGATAAGCCTCCGCATTTGTAAATTCAGGCTCGGTTCTGTGCGATAGTGCTTGAACCATTTCTATCGGTTACTTGTTTATAGAAATACATTCTCGAATTCGTGCAAAAATCTATGCTTGAATTCCCAGTAAATTAAGAAGGATTAAAACGCATTAAACCTATTCATTTCCAGGATTCGCCCATCCGAATTTTTCAAAAAAACTGATTACGTTATACGAAAATCAATCTGAATTTAACGTTTAATTGGTTTGAATATGTGTCCACGTATTTGATATCTTTCAGATTTTTTATATTTGAATGGTAATGGATTCGCCTGGAATTATCCAGGAAAAATTTAATTTTTACAGAAGGATCGAATAGGAATGAATAGAAATGAAATTGGGTAATAACGAGTGGATGCAATTGAGATTGGTGGTAATTCAAACCTAAAAATTAGAAAGAAAAAAAATCAAATGCGAAGACATATTGAAAATAACGAAAATGATTCGTTTCGATTGCTTTTCGCATCAGGTAATCAGTTTTCTTGTGAAATTTGGATTGGACGACATTAAAACGAATCTCGTTTACTTCGCATGTTTTAGAATCGAGTCGGTCTCGGCTAGGTACGAACAAACACTCCGTAGTGGTCGCATAAAACAGGAATAAAATTTATACGCAGAGACATGAAAGATAGGAGTCAAACGAGATGTATATAAGGCGGGTGCATACTATATGTATACATATGTACGTGCACGACATGAATTAATTGTACACATCTACTTAAGTACCTACAACCAACTGATTTTGCCGTTAGTTAAAATTCCAATGCGATGGGAATGTTCACCGGCATCATTATGCGTATGTTTTTAAATTTACGTAGGATTAGTTGCATTTCACATATCGGTTTCTTACCACCAAGTATCATATCAATAGCACAAACCGTAACGTCAGGGCAATTATTTCGTATATCCGCGAATATATGTTGTAATATATCTGCAGCGTGATTAAATTAGGGTTATAGAGCACGAAGGTAAAATTGCACGCAAAGTTTCAACCAATTCATTCCCATTACATTATCCGGTCCATCTGATAGCGTAAAGTTACATCACGTAGAGAACAAGTTGCGGACAGATTAAACGGAAACTTGTTAAAATTTCTGTAATAACAGATTTATTCTACTCGATCTTTTTACAGTACTTCTTTTAAATTCTAGAGGAAAAATGGGAGTATGTGATACAAAAAGAAATTGCCTAAAAAAAGCAACATCAAAAGTAATAATAATATCGGAATCTATGCACTGAAAGAAATCGAAGGACTGAAATACTATGACAATAACTTCTCAACAATAGAAAAAACTGAACTCATAGTATCACGTTATAGTTTTTTTGGGATGAATAAATCATTGCGCTCGCATCACGCGTATACATAGCAATGTGACAAGTATATTTTTCTCTGAATGTAATTTTATGCTGTTCAAATTGCACCTGAGATAAATAGAGATAGCTGACTGAGTTCGAATGAAATAATTAATGTTATCCGTTATCAGTTTGGTGTTGCCATTAAGGAAAGAATGTAAAAGCGCTTTCAACGCTCCCTCAGAGGATAACAAGACATTATAACTATCGGGATATTCGTTTAGTTATCGAATGTCCCTGCATATTTGATATACGTACACTAGAGGGAAAGATTCTTCGGGGTGCATAAAAAAAAAATTGTCAGAACAACGAAACAGGAACATTTTTTTGATCTAAAAATTTTGTTTTTGCTAATGCTTGTATATGTATTTGTAATTTGGGACAGATTTTTGGTACGATTATTACGATAAATGATCCATAGGCCTATTGCCGGAGTTTTGATCATACCAGTAATATTATTTTTTGAATGGACAGCTAGAGTAACCGTTGTAAACAATAAATTAAGTGCTGAAATACTTCATCCAACATGCATAACTTCGTTAATGTTGTCTTTGTTTACTCGTTATTTTTTCTTACATCTTTATTTGTTTGGTCATAAATTTTTTTGGGCGGTGGTCGTTCGCAAATTGAGTTTCGAATACAAATCGTAACACTCGGAACTCGTGAGCGGAACATACCCGATTTGATCAAGACTCTCATGTACTTGATAAGCACCCAGTTACCTCAGTTCTTGATCGGGGGTTGCAGTATCTGTACGGGCATATATTATTATGGCGGAAGATGGGTTTGAGCGACCCCGATTCCATCAACATCAAGTCTCTCTTCGTGTGGATGAAATCGGGGCTCCAGTGTTTGGGTTAGTGTGCGTCGACTTGGAAAAACACAGTCGTGGCGGCCGTCGAACTGTTTTATTAGCTGTCATATATTTTTGATGATCATATATATATACATATATATACCTACGTAGTTCGTTCGATCTTTCATTCGCTAGTTGATTGGTTCGTTGGTTTGTTGGTTCGTTGGTTCGTTGGTTCGTTCGTTCGTTCGTTCTTTCGTTCTATCGATGGTCCGGTATTACGTTACGGGTATATATTTAGCTTAGCTTTTACTAAGCGTCCCTCGCGACAGCTAGCCTCATACCCGTGCCAATTGGCAATGACAGGGTGCACGATACTACATGACGTGTGTGTGCCATAGCTATAATAGAGCGCGATTCACTGCCACATGCTCGCAGTTTTATGATTTGCGAACAACTGTCGCAAGAATGTATCCTTTTAGTGATCCAATACTGTCATCAGAGGTGCGCCATAGATGCGCCTGCAATATTATGCGATGTAGTAGTACGTGATAATGATGTGCTCATGTAGATAGTAAAGAACTTTGCAAAGTTCTTTCCACGCGATATACCTATACCACGCAATAACGTGGCAATAAATTCAATTATTCACGAGCCTTTTAACTCTAGAACGGTACACTGGGTGTGGCACACCCAGTACTTTTTCGCCACCAGGCGCAAAAAAGAAAAAACCATTCAATTGTTACGAATTCCTACAAAATGCAACATTATTCTACTTTTGTGCATTCCTAATCGTTCGACAGAAAATATTGCGTTGGACTTGTGAAGAAATCTTGATTGCAGCCGAAACCACTGTTTCTTGAAATCGACCCGGTGGCTTACACCCAAGTACTGCACTGTTGGTGATCGGCTGCGAAAGTGTACCTTTCTAGGTTTGAGATTCTGCACGGAACTAATATGTTTTTCAAATTGTAAATCCATGGATAAAGTGTCGTGGCCAAGTTCAGCTTCTCCCTAAATTATACCTAGTTACGTACTGCATTAGGCTTAAATTTTTAAATATTATTTTATAGAAAGTTACGTTCTGCGTGGTCGTATTGTAGGCCGTATAGAAATCGCATTGTAATTACCATCTAGTAGATTCGCGAAGCAGTCTAATTGGAGATGCCGCCATGCCGTGACCCTAGACAGGCTCGAACTCCGATTTCATCTCTAAATTTATGTAGTACACGACGGTACCCGATGTTGACAAAAGTGGGGTCGCCGAGGCTACGCTTTTCACGTGCACACCTGCACGCTTGTGCTAATTCCGTAACTGATCCACCGCCATGAGTTATATGTAATTATCAGGTTTTGGATTTGGAAACTTAACTTATACATAAAACCAGAGATTAGTTGATACTTTTCAAGCCCCCAAGTTTACCCTATTTCGAAAACATTGATGTAATCCTGGAGCGATACGTCAAGATAGGCCTAATTCTTTCATGTCAATGTCGGTTATAAAAAAAGTTATACAAAAAGTTCAATCAATAAATTGACCGTATGGGTCCTCCGTTTTTAGGCAACCGTGAAAGCCAGGAAAAAGCCGCGTTTCCCATTTCAAAACATACGTTTGCGTATTTCCAAATCCTACGTAGTTAAAATGATTGTTTCAATCCTATAACGAGTATAAAAATGACTTGTAGGTATAAAAAAAAAATCATTTAAACGACCAAGTAAAAATTTTTAAAGGATTTATATCTAAGTAACAGGGCATTTAATTATAATAAATTGAAAACGAATGGTCGTGTACTAGATCGTAGGGAAAATCGTTAACAATTCTGAAAATTATAAATTTTTTCCAAGTTTCAGCTATCACCGTTTAGTAACCGGAAGTCGAGAAATATTTTTAAAAATTGTGCGGAATCTCTGTTGAATAGCTAATTTTCTTTCCAAATTTCAAAGTATAAAATATACAGATACGGGCCCTTTCTACGGCAATTACACTACACTATCGCTTGAATATTATAGGCTGATCTTTTAATCAGGGTAGACTTCTCCCTACGTGAAATATCCGTCCTCGCGGTATAATAATACAACTCTGCCTGGCTCTGAATCGAAATTGGCCGGCAGGTGCCTGCACTCAGAAATTGCTAGGAAGATTACCAGTTTGCTTACAGGATTTTATTGTATGAAATCTAGAAGAACAGCTATGGACGAATATAAATGAAATTTTTTTACTTAATTTAGAATTTCCAGAATGTGCCCCTGAATTATTAATAACGATCGATAGACCACAATTCGTCTCTGATTTGCAATAGTTTGAAAAATGAACAGTTTGCATTTCTACAGAAACAATAATAAGAACAGAAATATTCTGAGCAAAGCCGCATATTTCACGGCAAACGTCAAAGATCCGGAATACAAGTGTATCAACTACACCTTGCGTGAGAATAATTGTTTGCAACGAAGCGTTTCAGCTGATAATGTTGTAATTCGTTCACGTGGTTTCAAACCATCAGACATACACGATCCAGCAAAAAGGCATTTTCTTGAGAATTTGACAACCAAAATACTCCACGTCGACATGGTAAGTAAGTCTCCTCTGATAGACCGATTAATATATCGCTCAAGAATACCGATTACTCTAGACCCATGAAGCGCACTGCGGAACCATTGGACATTGCCTTATTCCACTGTGTGTTTTGAATCGATTAAAATTTTTTGTCTCCAGCAATCGTAATAGATATTACTATGTTAGTAGCAACTATATAAATCAGTGCAGCAACGTCGTGTAAAATTCACTATTTATTGACCCATTTGCCAAGTTTATGCGGCGATAATTGGATGCTGTAACTTCATGTCCCTCATTTTGGCCTTCGCTTTCATATTTTGATCGCATTTGCTCACTTTATGCAATGTTTCGACACTAAGGCTTCATCTTTTGTATTTATTGTGTCGACCAAATTGACAAGTGGCCGTGTCTTTCTACTAACCCGCACTGCACATGGCACGTAAAAATTCTCTTTGCTGTCGATATCTGTGCCATATTCAGAAAAACGAATGACATCTTGACGAGCGTAATACTTCGATGTTTGTCAATGAACGCACATACATGTATTTTATAAACCTGGATACTACACAACTGATACTGTACTATGAACTATTTTTTCTTTCTCGTCCGTGTTCTATTCTTTTCTTCGTGTCGCTATATAGAGTGATCGATAATATAATGACGTTGATCCTGTAAATATTATACAATATACAATGTAAGACGGTTGATAGAAACCTGTATATTTTTCAGGACGGAGGTGAAACTAAAAGAATTGATTTACAAAAATTACTTACGCCTGCCAATGATTCGGACGAGTTATTTCACGCAAAGAACAGTAAGCTACAATTGATATGCATATTCTACTGCGTATACAATTAAGTATGTGGCATAATTACGAACTCTGCCGATCGATTCTCCTTGGATCATTGTTTTTTCTACCGCATGCGATCGTGTAGCACAATTGTATATTACAATGATAGGTACATACACACACACACACACACACAGACGTGTCAATTGAGGATGTCAATGAAACGAAACTTTGTTACGCAGGGCCCGATTTGAGGTTGAAGGCTAAAACTAAGCTTAGCCCAGCTACGCGGAAGTTCACAACGTCAAATCTACTGTCTAACTAAATGTAAAATGAAAAAAATAAAAAATGCAGGGTTATTATACAATTGCAGAATACCTGTACAGTATACATATACAGTATACATGTATACCACTATAAATTTGTAGTTTCTCATCTAACACGAATATAAGAATTGTGCGGGCATTTTATCATATGAATTGAAATGAGATTAAGCTATAGACCTATACGTATGTGCATAATAGCAGTCGATTATTCTTTCAAGAAAAAATGTATGCATCTTCATATTTCTACGCACCATCGCATCCAACGGTCGAGGATCAGGTGGAGCTGGCTAGGCGCATTTCTCATTCGCTAAGTGATGCAAAGAATATGAAGAGCAAAGGACAATCTATGTACGTTAACCGAAAGAAGCGATCCGTCAAATGGATTCACGATGGGAACGGTAAGCGATACGAGATGACAAAGCCTTTTATCTCTCAACTTACATCATCACTGATTACAGAGTACCATGTAAAAAGCAATATAATCCGATATATTCAGCACAAAAATTTGATCAAGATTAAGAGAAAATCTGAATCAGTTTTAATTTATGTTTGCTTTTATTTTTCAAGAGGGACACAGTTCAGCCACGAATACGTCGAAAGTATTTCAATAAATATTTCGTTGCAGGGGTTGAAAGTGGAGACGAGCCAGAATCGATCTCGATGATTTGCAAGGTAAGTACCAGATAATAATCCGACAGTTGTAACAATAATGATTTATTGATAAGAAGTCCAGGAACACCCGGGGCTAGGCTGCAAGATGGTACCGAAGCGTGCTGCTTACCACCTTCCCCCTGCAAGTTCTAAACTGAATACAAAACTCAAGTTCGTCGATTTAAGATTTATTGTTACCTATTGCATAGGACAAGATTCCACTCAAGTGCGTGATGAATCCGAACGGAAAGGTGCTGGATATCCACGGTATCCAGGCTCTCGGGGAAGAAGTAAATATCGAAGAAACCCCTTCACATCCGGAAAAGCTATTCGACATTGTTCGCGATCTTAACAATCAGAAGGGTCGCGGTGAGTATCTTCAGTTCGTTTGCGACATCTGCCGTACCCGACAATACCTACTGTTTGGATTAACAAAATTATTCACGCAACCATTATTATTATAATTATTATTGCTGTTGCTGTTGTTGTAGTTATTACTACTAATACTACTAATACTATTATTACCATTACTATTAATATTACTATAATAATAATTATTATTCACTGCTGCAGGTGCAGAAATCTTTGCGAAACGGAGGAAAAGGTCCGAGAAATGGGTGGTGGAGAAAGATCAATCTCAGACAATCACAGCACCTTTTACCCCAAAATTTAAACAGGTTCGTAGGTATCCTCCTCGCCATTTAAAAAACCCGCAATATGAAGATTCAAAAACATAAGAAGGCTCGCCCTATATCAATGACTCTACGCGCTCCTGAATTTCTAGTTAGATCTGCATTGAACAGAATGTACAATAACTGGTGATCAATGGTTGTTTGCAGGAAGCAGACGTTAAAGAGAACTCGGCTTTACCAATGTTGGACCCGTTGTTGATTCCCGGATCATTGGACAACACAGTTAAAGCGACCACAAACACGACGTGCCAACCGTTCTACAACCCTTTTACCCTGGATCTTTCGCTTTCTCCTGAAACTACGCTGGCCCCCGCGCGCGGTAAGTACGATAGGTGCAGTATAAATATAGAATGAGTGACGGTAGTGCCTGTAGCAGGCATGTGAAAACTTGAAATTCAGATATGATAACACCGTAAAATTTTTCAAAATTGACGCATTAACCTTAGCAACACACGCAATAACACTTACATCGCAGCTCAAACCAGCCGTTGTTAGGAATATTTTCACGCATTCGGTGTTTGTTATGTGGATGACCTGCTCGGGGCTTGTATTACATTGCATTGCATTGCAGTCAAGGCGTACTAGCCCAGTCAATGATAGAACTGAAAAAAACAATGCCTGAACACTCAATGTCCCATATTGTACCCATACCATAAGGTATACCCTTTATTCACAACTGTGGAGGACAATTTAATTGTTTTACAACTATTATTCCGATTCTTAAGAACAATATACATAGGTATGGGAGTGTACCGTCTCACCTTGGCATGTAGGTATACACTGGTATACCTACAATAATACGTGAATGCCATCACAATTTGAAACTTTTCAGGAAACCGTTACGTTCAATTCCAACGAGACGTAGGTAGTTACAACGGGACGAGACTCGAGGAAACTAAAAACATTCAGGTACACGCTATGGATAGCACTGAACTTAACACCGTAAATCGCCGAGAGAAGAAAGATACCGCAAAACCTAAAAAAAACTTTGCTATCAAACGGAAGACCGTCGAGCATCCTGCAGGGTTTAAAAATTCTCGTAGTCCTGCTAATCGGACCAAATATTTCTACGCATCCCGCGGTACCCCGTACCACGACTCATATAACGGTGAAATGATTTTCACCCCCGGGTTGAAGACCAATCCCCGCCAACACGTTGGTTACAAGGAATGTGGCATCAACAACATGAACAGTAAAAATAATACCGCTGATGGGCAATCTGGGAGGAACGAGTATGACCAATGCGAGAATGGTGCTAATAACGAGTACACACCGATACCGGTCAAACAATTGATCAAGGAATTTGAAAAGACCTGCCGACCTGTTATGCATTACAAACAGAACTGCCCGAACAAGATTGCTACGCAGATGGGTAACTTTGATAACGAAATGATATCCCGTTATTTCGAAGGTCGCACTTACGTTTCGACAATCAAGCGCAACGAAGATATTGAACGGCTCAGTCATTGGAATGAGACATGTCGACAAGATGGAAGTGTCAACGGGTGCATTCCGGTGATGAAGGAAGAAGAGTGGACATCAGATCAGAATTACGGCGACGACGCAGCCCCAGGTTCATATATTAACGTTAGTCCCGGGATTTCACTGAATGACAGTGTCTCCGAGAATTCTCGCCAACGGGGCTGGAGATTGAAATACATCGACGACGATGATACATCGACTACCGACGACAGTAGTAGTACCGATGCAAGTGAATCCACGACTCAATCGATCTGCACCTTCGAGGAGAACGAGGCGTACGAAAGACAGGGGGAACTTATTGTCTCAGAGTTTTGCGACAGCGGAAGCTGTTGCGTACGGGCAAACGGCCGGCCACAGAAGCCTTCGGACACAACGCCCGCGAGTCTGGTTCCAGCCGACACCAACGACAACCCTCTTGTTTTGGCAATGGTTGCCTCGGAGGAGGACATTTTGCAGACAATAAAACAACTTCGCCGCACGCCGGTACTGCAAAATCTAATACCCACCGGTGCATCCCCGGAACTATGCCCCTTTAGTGACATTTCACCGGATGTAGGCAAGTTGATGCACTATACGTTCTCGCGAATTCGCGGTAAATCACCCGATGTAAAAAATGTGTACCGAACCCTAAAGAAGGACTGGCCAATCACAGGGAATATTTGGAGACTCGCCAATTATAATGGAGGGGCAGTGGGCTGCTTTTCTTTTTCCACCGCAGAAGTTGTTATGCCAATTGAGTTCTTACGAAGATGCCAGTACAATCGGAATCCGGTAGCGAAGGGTATTGGCCAGTCCTTCGTTCAAGGATTCCTACCGAGCACCGACGTGTCGTTACATGTACCTAAATTGCGGAAAATAATGAGCTGGCTACCGCTTCTTGCTTTCTGCTTTGTGTCTCCTGCTTCACCTTTGCTGATTCCTGCTTTGATGTTTCACCCCATTTTATACGTTTACGTATGTACGAGCTGATGATTTTCTTAACAAATGCCTCTACTCTAACGTGCCTATGTATGTACCTACGACTTCGGACTATCATCCATTACCTGGTATGATTCATGATGTTATCTGAAAAATGTGAGTGTTATATTTGATTGGCTTGATCGTTAATGACTACTCGTCTAATGGAGAACACTTAGTTAGATTTGTCGGAAATCAGCATGATATTGATTATACAATTTTTACCGACGAATTTCTCTTTTCTATTTGTTTTCAAACCTTCGGTTTCCAGTCACTGTTTTCCAAACTCCTTCCTATTACTGTAAATGCAGTATTATCATACGTAGGGATACTATGTATATGCATACTTTACGATATGGATAGACATACGCTGCAAGTGTTGAATATTTACATGATAATGGTAAATTGGAAGATGTCTGAATTGTTACAGGAGATAATGCCCACGAAAATACTGAATATCGAGGACCGAAATTGAACAGTTACCAGCGATTGTCAAACTACAACACCGCCCCACGAGGCTGGGATCAAGCGCACACGTATTACAGACCAATAACTTTTGGTAGGCCTCAAGAATCGATTGTATATTCAGATTTTTAGCAATGCGAATATTATCCGTCGATCTCGACATAACCGGTTTGGTACATTAAGCCCACGATATAGTACAGAAATACGTTTCTCCTTCCTTCTGTAAGCATTATACTACAACGGCATGCCAATCACTCCGTTTTCTTTGGGCTTAACCAAACCGGCTGTGTTTGCACAACCGACTCATCGACAACTTCCACCTCATCAGCAAGACTGCGACTTTACTCGCAGAAAAATCACTTATAAAAAATATTTATCAATTATGTATACATATGCGAGACCTGAGTTTCAAATGCATAATTTTAATTGGATTATTTTCCCTAACAACGTTAATCGTCTATTCTGCCACTGACACAGTTACGTACATGAGAAATATACTACGTGCAAGGTCGTACAAAATTGCATAACGTTAAAAAAACTCTACATTTACAGATATAGACTTACGATTTCTATTTGCTTTGTTCACTAATCACCTATTGTACACTATATACATTTTATGCATAATTATAAGTGAAGATGTTTATCGTTATGCCTTTGCCAGTGTTATCCCAATGCATTTTCATCTGTTATACACACATCCATATTATATGTATAATGTGATCTAAAAGCAAATAATTTGGATATTTCATTCTTTCCTTTCACACTTCCTGAAACACTTTATAGTTTTTAAGTTCTTTGGCTTCTTTTGGATTTTTGTTTCGTCGTTTTTGAGAAACGCTAGGATTAAGTTTGGCAGTACATGTGCCGCCGGTTTTCTGAAAAAAGAAACTGTTGCGACTAATCTGAGGACCTTGAAATCGACAGTTAAAAAATTGCAGCAAAATTATTGTATTTACGACTGAGTCAATCCGATCATCTTTTAATGGTGTTTGCTGAATGCCTGAAATCATAATCTAGGGTCATGTCTATACGCGATAATTGAAGAAAATATAAGTATGTATTTGAATATTTTCAATTCCACGTTTAGCGGTAAGTATAAAAACCTTACAGACTTTACCGTCAGTAAACAAGGTTAAATAGGTTGTATTCACTGATAGAGAATAAAAATTTTATACGTCCATCCACCGGATGCCCGACGTCAGAAAGATCAGGTCACCGCCGGTTATCTATAAAATGATGATTGATATCAGAAGTAACAACATTCAGTTTGTATGATTGATAATATATGTGTCTGCAGTAAGGATATCGGCAGGGGAAAACTGCCTCAGCCCTGTATTCGCATCTCAAGTGACGCCTCTTCGCCAAAATTGTAATTTTACGCAGTCCTATTAATGAAAATTATTCATCTGACTTCATTTTACACTTACTCAACATTGTAACTACTATATGTACAGGTGGACCTATTGATCTTGGAAATTCTACAGTGTAAGTATTCCGTTCTGAGGTTGTTTATTTATTACATGAAACTGAACCGGGTGAGAAATGAATATAAGGCCAGACTAACGAAACGCGTGGTAACTTGAAAATCTGGTTGTTTCCAATATAGGAGAACCGGGGTAGGTTGATAACGTGTATAAATCTGTGTGCGTAAGTCCGTTTCCAGGCCATCCCGTACGATAACCTTTCAAGAGATAAGGACTTGTCGTTGTCATGCGAAATCGACGTAAGGTGCTTGTATTGGCCGTATAGAAAAGACATTGTCGTTATACATAATATGACGAGTGACTTTACCTTGTACGTACAATACGCGTTTGTCATAACAGAGGGGGAAAAGTCACGCAGCGCTAGCCGCGGGATATGGTATGTTTGTGTACACCACGGTTCATATACTTTATACACGAATCCGTGTATGATGTGTGCGTGCTTATGTGTTTGACACGTAGTTGTGGACTTGGCGCGGGTGTATTGGAGAAACGCCGAGAGCTTAAGTATCGGTGGGCCAGACGCCGGACTCGGTCATCTTGCTTAGTCCCTTCCTGTCGAGCAGGGATCGCTGCATGGCAGCCACGTCGAGGATGTCAAAGATGCCGCTTTACGTTCCACAATTCTTATTGTTATTCGCTTTCCTGTTTTATTGGGTTGGAAAAGAATGTGGCGCAACACCGTTAAATAATTTTGAATCACGAGAAAGTTCGAAGACCTGTGGCTATCAAGTGAGTAACTGCGTCTTTCGATCGTGTTGTATATTATTTGCTATCTTTAGTATATCGTATAATTTCAACATAGACCGGACATAGATATATATATATATTTATAACGGACGTAGACTGGCCGTTGAAAAATTTCAAATGACGACAAACTTTGAAGACTTGTGGTTATCAAGTGACTAACTTCGAGTTTTGATTTTGTAGTATTTTATTTGCTATCATTCATATATCATGTAATTTGAACACTGACTGGATGTAGGTACATATACGAAAGGAATTCGTGGACTTGATCAACGTTACAGCAAATCATAAAACAATAGTAGCACGGTTTAGGATTTATCTAGTGAATTATGTATTATGTTACCGCCAATCATATGCATAATGACATCGAATTACAGGCTTGTCCAAAACTCAGCCAACACAAATTAAATATTCATTTGATTCCGCACACCCATGACGATGTTGGCTGGTTAAAAACAGTCGATCAGTATTACTGGGGTGGTGAGTATTTCATTTGCTGTCACCTATACTACAAATACATTGTATAACGTACATACATCATCCAATCGTTTATTGCCTAGTTTTAAATTTTCTCAAGCCTGAAAAATCAAAACGTTTTCGATTGACAATAAGTCTGACACGTTGCACTGATTGTCACACAATTATAATTACATTGTATACTCTAAGAATAGGCTGATTACTGCAATTGTGCGAACCATATTTACACGTACGATGTATGTTAATTTATGCAATATCACAGACAGACTTTGGACTCGCGTTAGGGAATCATGCACGACATCTTAGGGCGGGCCTTAATTTGGGTTCGAAGAAGTTTTTCTCGATACGAGTGCTCAAAACATTATTGCCTGAAATTTTAACCCCCTTTGTCACTGGGCATCCGGTCCACCACCAAGCGCATATTTTCTCCATCAGTCATTGATTCTCAGTTATACGAACAAACATTTTTTGTGAGAGACGAAATTTTCATCCTCGCGAAATCCTAGTCGTTTATTGAAAAGTACAATTTGCGACTAGAAAGTTTATTCTTCTCGTGGTTTAAGTACAATTTTTCTATGGGATACATATCGTAAGCCGAAAACAATGTTGCGTTGCGTTTGTATTTTCAATCGAAAAAATTTGAGGTTCGTAATAAGAAAAATTTAGTTTCTTGAAAGAATTTTTTTTCCGGTATTTGAGAATGAGTCCTTAATGGGACGGATCCAAGCTGGATGATGTGTAAGTTTCCATCGATGCAGGGCGTTGAAATTTTAGACAGTTTTTAGTAGGTGTCACGACGAAAACTTTCCCTAACCCAGATCAAGGACCACCCTAACGATGCATGCATAGTTGCGTATAATTAAGTGCGATCATCTACGGAATGTTTAAAAATTTATATTTGTATAATATTAAATACAATTAGAACCAATTTGATTACGTATGATATACAGACTAAAATACGTATTTGATATTAAATGCCCGAGGGTGACTATCGCAGGATAATTTGATAGTCAAGTTGACGACTCTTCGTTTCGCAATATCGAAGATATGCAGTCGACTTTGCATAAAACAAATGAAACTTTTAAACACCACATAGAGGAAAAGCAGCTAATATGTAAATTGGGTCCAAAGTTTCGACAAGAGTGTCTCACAGGGATTTTTACACAAAAGCAATGTTCTACGAGTTACATATTAACCGTACGGAATATTAGACTGATCAAGGCATTTCTAATAATACACATTAATTTTTGAGGTCGTCCCTTGATTGCAAAAGCTGGAGTCCAATACATTCTAGACAGCGTGATCCACGAACTACTTGAAGATCCAAACAGAAGGTAATCTGCATAAAGTTAATCAATTAATATTGTAGGTACTGCACGTACGTAGTATGTACGTACGATATTTGGAGTTTATCGTCTGTGCTAAATTTAGAGAAGTGTAGAATCCTGCGGGAGTTGAATGCGTGTAATTGGCCGCACGCGGCAAGTAGACTTTAATTCTGGAGCAATGTAGCGGTACATCTAAGAAATAATGACTTGTCACTTATTGCATATGTCAACGCCACTGTAGATATATGGTATTCCCAACTGATTTATATCCTACCTATACAACACTCTCAATTGTGGAAACATCGCGAGACTTGGTGGTTAAAGAATTTCAAGGTGGCGGTGAAACCTACTGCAAAAATTATTGACACATCGCTATTTCAATAATCTTAATTTTATAGTTTTGATCTAAAAGTAAAGAAATGTCAAGGTTTATTTACGTGGAGACCGCCTATCTGTGGAAGTGGTGGTCGTATCAAAATGACCGAGTTAAGACCGATGTTCGGAGGCTCATTGACGAAGGTCGGCTGGAAATAATAAGCGGGGCATGGAGCATGAATGACGAGGCGGTCACTCATTATCAATCAATCATCGATCAGTTCACCTGGGGGTTCAGGTATGTCATATTCATCTGAGCTGCACGTTATGAATGTACGCGCATGGATTTTTATTCGTTGCTAAACGCGAAACCCGAGTTAGAGCCAGCCGTTTATTATGCAGGCACCGAATAAAACGGCTGCACCAGTTGCAATCGTGTTCAGAAACAAATAAATATCCCCGTATAGTTACCAACGACACATACATTCGGCAGATTCTCAGCGACGATAAACGAGTATTGCTCTAGAATTAACAATGGAAGAATTTGCACTTATAAAGGTGCAAAGTTTAGATATTCACGTGTTAATTCTAGAGGTAAAATGCTTTCAAGCGTTTCCAAGCACGTGGTAAAGAAATATTTTTTTCTAGAAAAGACCGCAAAGCCGATATATTTCAACCTATTATCACTGATGAGATTTCAGTCGAGATTATTCTCATCATCAATGCGCATCCGTGATTTAGATTCTCCTTCAAGTGACTTCATATTGTGTGGCTATACATATAATATACATCATACTAACCCAAAACAGTTGTTACGGATACAGAAACTGGTATTCAATAATTACTTATTAAGCACAATATATATATATATTTCGCCTCAACGCCAGGTCAGAACTAACAGCACCGTTTTTTCGCAACCGCTCAATACAATTACCTGTTCTTCCCGTTCTCGCCATAGGCGTCTTAATGACACATTCGGATCGTGTGCACGCCCCCACGTTGGATGGCAAATAGATCCCTTTGGTCACTCGAGGGAGCAGGCCTCATTATTCGCTCAGATGGGCTTCGACGGTCTCTTCTTCGGTAGACTGGATTATCAGGATAAGAGAAATCGCATGGATAAGAAAACAGCCGAAATGATTTGGAAAGGGAGTGACAGTTTGGGTATGCGGATGCAATTCAGATAACTTATTTTTAAACAATTTCCTTTCACCCTTATCGTTAGCCATGCCAATTAACAATCACAGCGGACAATATTTTCTTGTAGGAAAGAAGGCTGATCTGTTCACGAGCGTCCTATTCAACACTTACAGTCCTCCGCCTGGGTTTTGTTTCGACATACTCTGTGCAGACGAGCCAATCGTTGATGATCCTGAAAGTCCCGACTACAATGTTGACCGTAGGGTAACAATCACGATTATCTATACTTAAATTATACAAACGCCAGTGGTAATCTCTTCATGTATTTCACTCTAATGATCATTCATCGGCGTTTGTTGGCCTACTCGTGCCACCTATATATACATACTCTTTCCTCCCTTTCTGCCCCTCTTAGAAAATTGTCGAAACAATGGAACAACAAGTCCATGTTAAGTTTGAATGCCAACTATAGATTTGCACCCGGTAAAATTAGTCTTATTATTCGATTTTGTTGACTATTTTTATGATCTGACAAATATTTGTATACATCGCATAGTAACCCAATGTAAAGACTTGAAAAGTTATCAACAGTTTCGCCACCTGTTTTCACTTCATACACTCCGTAATCGCGTTCGATCAACTAAATTCTAACGTTCGTTGCCAGATTTCGTCGCTTGTCGAGTACGCCACGATGCAGTCTAAATATTACCGAACGAATAATGTCATATTGACGATGGGAGGAGATTTCACGTATCAAGTTGCGGAAACGTGGTACAAAAACTTGGACAAACTGCTGAGGTACTCTACTTACTGATTGAATCTAATTTTAGCTCCTAGAATTTTTCCGGAAACTGAATCTAGGCAGCCTAGTACGTCATTACTAAAATGTTAGTTGAAATCATTCTTTGGAGGGATTTCTATGAAGGATCGTGATAGATACCACAGAGGGGGTAGGCAGGAGTGGATGGGAAGGGGGGAAAGCGATGTGTAATACAAACGATATGGTGAGCAATGTATAATATAGACAACTTGGCAGGTGGCGCAGTTACTGGTTTTTGCAGAAACGCAACAAAGTTTTTATCGAACAAATAACATTATCATGACTATGGGGGATGATTTCAATTATCAAAGTGCAGAACTGTGGTTCAAAAATTTGGATAAATTAATCAGGTAAAATATAGATATAAATGTAGCCACGTATGTACAGTATACACTGATTGAATTACATTTCTACTTATTTCTTGGTGAGATGACATTTTACGAACCGTATTGTTCCAAATCCATTTCGCTATTTATGCCTATACCGTCAAATCAGTTGATGGAGATTTGTTTCTTTTCCTTTTGCTTGGGAAATAAAGTCTATTGAAATGATTAGACGACGATTAATTAAAGCTTATAATATAATCATAAATCAAGTGAACCATTATTATCAGATACACAAACGACCGCCACGGAAGTACAGTAAATGTGTTTTACTCGACACCATCCTGTTACTTGAAAGCCGTCAACGAGCTGGCCCTTTCTTGGCCAACCAAGTCTGATGACTTCTTTCCTTACGCCAGCGACCCCCACACCTACTGGTCAGGATATTACAGTTCGAGGCCAACAATAAAATTTTACGAGAGAATGGGAAACAATTACCTCCAGGTACGTCAACCTATCCATATCAGCTGGTATTCAAGGCTGGTCGAATGTTTCAGTGAGTGCTTAATTCATAACAGAAAATGGAGAATTTTATCAAATCTAGATTGAAAATAGAAAAATTTACAATCTGAACTAGAAATTGATCATTAAATGAAAAATTAGTTTACTTTCAAATAGTACAATGAACTAGACATAGTTAACAGCTCTTATAGAGTATGAGCAACTTGGCGCGGAACTATCTTGATGGTAAGTTATCTTGAAACCTTCGGCTTCCGGAACGTATGTATTTTTTATAGCGTTGTCTTGCTTTTGTAAAATTTTACACAGCGCAACATACAAATGTAACGTATAAACTGAAATACACTGTCCAAATGTCGTTCAACTTGAGTTGTGTGGCTTCTTCGTTATGATCCTCGGCGATTCAGATCTAGCTGATACAAATTCATAGCTATGCAATTTAAAAATTTGCAGATATCGAAGCAGCTTTCAGCATTGACTAATATATCGTCGTCGGAAACTTACCTGAATCCGTTTCGTGAAGCGATGGGTGTACTTCAACACCATGATGCGATTACTGGAACCGAAAAGCAGCAGGTTGCTGAGGATTACGCGAGAATTTTATCCAAAGCTATGAAGGGCGGAGAACGGATTTTATCAGATGCACTTGGGTAAGTACACCGATGACACACCCGAGTCACAGGCAGACTTTGTGGGAAACTAATTAGTATATTATCCAACATGGGCGTAAACGGAGGTTGCGTCCTCGGGCCTCCCCCGTCTGCAGCTAAAACCTATACCATACATAACGTATACGTATGGATACATTTCTTTGGCACAAGGTGAACACGGAACGCCTGTAAGTCGAGATAAAAACGGCGTCTGGGTCTATCTACATGCCGCAGAAGAGTTGGTCAGCACTCGTACCGTGTATAAGTGTATCCTGCGCGATAGAAATTAGCTTGTGCAGTATCGGAAGATCTCAAATTAATCGATATACTTGCGTTCAGCGATTTGCAACGTTACACCTGATAATTACAGTTACCTATGGGTATGGTATCACGTATGACTGAGATTGAATGAAGTACAGTTGAGACCTCTTTTGCAGAAACTTGATTTCAAAAAGGAACCAAAGCAGATCTCGCGAGGGTGCAGAAGTTCATTTCTACACCTGTTACCAACTAAACATCAGCTCTTGCCCGTACACGGAAGAAAATGAAAACTTTGTCCTGACTCTGTACAATCCGCAAAGTAGAGTGGTTTCGAGCTTTGTTCGCATTCCCGTAACAGGCAATTCATACGTCGTTCGAGACTTCACTGGTAAATATGACGGATGACGATCGTTAAATCATCGGTTGCGTAGAAATGCCGAATACAAAAGTAGCTGCCAATGGTATGTTATCGAAGCACGTGAAAGAGCTGTTCATAAATGAGCACTATGCGTTACATAAAGATTGCCGCAAAGTTCCAACTCATCGGTCGGACAACAATATTTCTGGAGAATGTACGAAAAACGGGTAATCAGAACTCCGTTGTCGTCTGATGCTCTTAATACAATGCCTTGTACTATTTGTATGTGGTTCGCTAATATGCCTTTGGACGACTATTTTTTTAATCAATATTTGCCGGACATAAACAAATGTAACTATTTGCACGTTTACCAGAATGTATGTAAAAGAAGCCATAATTTATATGTCCGTTTTGCGTTTGAATTAGGTGCTAATCTTGCCACACAAATTATTCCAATACCACCTGAAGTCCTGGCAATTCCCGGCAGAGAGAGTTCAGCGGTCAACGAATTAGTTTTTCGTGCCAAAAATATCCAAGCTCTCGGTTATCAAGCTTACTACGTCACTAGAGGTAACAAGACTGTTGAACCCGTACGCAGCGAAAGCTTGTCCGAAGCGACGATACAAAATGAGGTTCGTTCCAGTGCTAATCGTTCACAAATTGTATGCGACACTGTTATTAGTTAAGAAATTTGTTATATGTTCTCTCTCTTGCTACTCAGTTCTTCAACGTCTCAATGACCGATGACGGAAGCACGTGTGCTCTGCGAAAAATCAAGTCGGGTGTTACAAACATGAGAATCACCCAATCCTTCCACTATTACGAAAGCAGCCAAGGCAATAATGAGGAATTCGTAACTCGCTCCTCCGGAGCATACATATTCAGGCCCAAAGACGCTACCCCCAAGAATCTAACAAATGTTGGCAGCAACCAGACTTATAAGGGTAAAACAGTATCCTAAATATAGAATTACATCAATGAAAACTAAAGATAAACAAATAAAACAAATGAATTGTCCTTTAGGATTGTGTTTTATAGCATGTATGAGCTGCTTCTTTTATTCGCAGGTCCACTCGTTCAGGAAATACATGTGAAGATTAACGAATGGGTCAGTCAGATTGTCAGGCTTTACACAGGTGAAGATTATATAGAGTATGATTGGCTAGTCGGTCCAATCCCCGTCGAGTGAGTACCAGCTTACAGTGTAGCTTGCGTGTCGCCACATTCTTTATAATTGTAGAACATAGCGATAATATATGTACTTTGGAAACATGCTATTACGCAATTTACAAGTACTTTCCAAGTACTATTTAATAGTTACGTCCATCGCGATCGTATTCACCAACCAATAAATGACGTTATTTTTTCCAAATTCCGTAACTTATTCGACTTGACCAGATTTCCAGGGTTTCTAGTCAATCTTTTGAGTTATCTCTAAATTTTACGCGTATATCTACTTGGTGTACAACTCTGCAGCTATATTGGCTTCAATCTCGATAAATAAAAATCAAATGCTTTATAACCCGTTCATACATAGTACGTGATTATCGACCATTTGGATTCCATATAATTATGGTACCATTAATGATATTTGCTTCCTTTTGTAGTGATAAAGTTGGCAAGGAAATCATAACAAGTTACACTAGCAACCTGGCCACGGAAAATGTGTTTTATACCGACAGCAACGGTCGCGAAATGTTAAGACGCGAGAAAAACTTCCGGCCTACTTGGACGTTGCAGCTCGCCGAACCTGTTGCGGGTAACTATTACCCCATCACCGCCAAAGTCACTATCAAGGACAGAATAAATAAGTTAAGAATGAGCGTCCTGAACGACCGAGCCCAGGGTGGCTCCAGTCTCAACGACGGCCAAGTGGAATTGATGGTAAATACTATGTGCACAGAATAAGTTTGGATGTCTTCAATATAGTTCCGTAGGTTGGGTATATTTAATGTACGTATAAGTATAATACCTGCTATACACGCGGTGATCCTACAGCTACATCGTAGGATATTGCATGATGATGCTTTCGGCGTTGGTGAAGCTTTGAACGAGATAGCCTACGGCAAGGGACTGGTCGTACGTGGCCGGCACCAAATCATAACGGGGACCAATTCGGTCCGTAGCTCAACTATCTTAATGGAAAAGCAGATGGCCTGGAATTTATTGAATCCTCCGTGCATCCTCATATCCCCGGCGGCCGGTCGAACTTTTGAGGAATGGCGTCATCATTATCGAATGCAGGCGAGTCTGTTTCTACGTTGACAATCTGCGAACATCGCATCGAAACTCCATATTATGTTATTATCTTTTAGGGATCTGGCCTTACAAAGCAGCTACCCCCGAATGTGCGTATTTTGAGCCTGGAGCCATGGAAAGATGGTGGACTACTCTTCAGGCTTGAGCACATGTTTGAAATTGGTGAAGACACAAGATACTCTCACCCAGTGGAAATCAATATCAAGGTCAGCTATAATACAACATAAACAGGGAACGCTCCTTGAAGGCGCCCAGTCCGAGCCACGCGTTGACCGCCGTTATAACTAACACATGCACAACTTTTACCTGAGTCAAGCCCAGCAGACAAATCCTGCGAACGAAAACTTGTGCATGTGTTCGCACTGGCGGTCACCTCATGTGTGGCTCGAACCGGGCGGTTTCAAGAGACGTTCCGTGTATTTCGGGCGACATCGCTGTCACACCTGGTTAGTATACTCCCAGAGCGCTAGCGTATGCCGATAATGTCAACTCTTTTCACGTTTCACAGGATCTTTTCCTTCCCTTCACGGTAAAGAATGCGCGGGAAACAACGTTGGGAGGTAATCAGTGGTTGAACGAGTCAGAGCGTCTAAGGTGGGTAAGTGATTCGAACGAAGTACACCGTGAACGGGAAAATGTGAGAGATGCCGATGCAGGATCGATACACGTCAGCGACGAAGCTATCAACATTCTTCTGCATCCGATGGAGATTCGTACTTTTGTCATTGAAATTTAGATCAATTAATTGATTTGATATTGGTTTGCGTATGCCCAGCACATCTGTGGTGTAAATCGTGTACATATATGTATATATGTATATATAACGAAGGAAAGTTAACGATATATGTACCCAATATCTATTAAATATTGTTTCTATAAATAAATAAATCGCAATTATACAATACATACATATTTGCATTTATTGCTGTTCCATATCGTCTATACATATATACACGTGTAAACTTGCGAATCGTTACACGGTCGCATGTCAATATTGTACCTACTTCAGAGAGGATGTTCAAATCATCCAGGTGACATTTTTTCACATCAAAGGAAGAATAATTTTGTAAATCAATTCCTAATGCAATTAACCACTTTGATCATTTTAAGACAGTGAACGGCCTAAGAAGGGCCGACTAGCCATTTATTGTAGGCAAAGGTAAATAAGCCTTCTTTCCCAATTTAACCCCACTGTGCTGCATCGGACTTACGAAGTGACTCTCTGAAGCTATTATTATGGTATACAACGCAAATGACAAAAAATGGTCGAATCGTAGTTAGGATTATGCTATGCCATGGCCAGTAAAATTTCCAGTTGCTAGATAATTATACCTATTGGCGGATAGCGAAAGTCTAAATCGAATTCACGTAAGATCCAGATGCAGGAAGGAACGGTGAAAGCAGATGAAGAGTCATGGACGCAAACGTTGATAACCATAACCCCCCAAGAAGATGCTGGGATTCGCACAATAACTGAAACAACATTGATATCGGGGGCGAGCGACACTCCCCTAGTCTTGGGCGTCGACAATGTGATGATCAGACGCAATGTGCAGCTCAAAACGATGAGACGGGACTTATTGATAACTATTGCAGAGTTAGAGAAACGGATAAGTTGCAGCGATGTGGAATGTCAAACTTACCTTCGGGGTGTACCCAAAGTCGAATTGCCGTCCCAGTATAAAGATGAAGCAACGCAGACAATGTATTTGGGAAGAATATGTCCACACGATCACAATTTCGAGGATATCGCAAGTAATCACATATTATAATAATCTCCAGCTGTGTTGTAATAAAACCAATAATGTACTACAAATGATCAAAACCTGCCAAAGATGGGAATTACTTGAAGGTTCAATGTTGCAGGAATAATGAACGACCGAATCATACCTGTAGCAGAGAAAATAACCGAAATTATACAGACTGTTATGAAATTCGATCCGAATACGTCGAATGTCCGCGTTATTGACCGCTTAACTAAGGGAGTCACGGCGCAAGATTTGCTGGAAGATCACAACGTAGTGGAAAGCGCGAAAGCGGACGCCTATGTCACGGACATTCTTTACCACATAATGAACAGAGTATTCTGGCTCTCTGATCCCGGCTGTAGTTTTCCCGGAGTTAAACTCAAGCACAAAGAGATACAAACTTATATCAAATACTATAACGATCTTGGAAAGATTGTTCTCGATGCAGACACGCAAACCATTCTGACCTGCGAGCCAAGGCAATCCAACACAAGTCTACTTACCGAGTGGACGGCAATAAAATCGTTTCTGCGCGATATCATTGAGGAATGCTTGGAAAACGGTATTCGTCCACTGGTCACGGCGGACTTGATACTGAACGAGGTGGTCGAAAGATGCGCTGGTCAAATCCGTTTACCGTACAGGGATGAAATGGTACAGACATTGGCATCGTGCCAAGTACTCGAGGGCACGAACGACGAGATACTTAGAAAGCTACGGCTCGATGTCATTGTCGATACCTTCGAATCGTCGGTAATAGTATTATCAGTCGTTGGGGTTCTCTTGTGTAACACTTACTTTGAAATACACCAAAAAGCCCCTACCGTTGCCGCTGATATCATAGGCCGTCTGCTAAAGAAGTCGGTGTTTGTAGCTGAAAAAGTTGCAGCGATCCGCCAAGAAGGGGCATCACGTTAGTTTCATGCCCACTATTACTCATTACTGTATTAATTCTTGGATAGGGACCATTGCTATGAAGATTTTCTACAATCTGCCAGTGTTACCACCGTGACAACGAGCTTGTAGATCTCAAAAACTAGGCTCCGATAAAACTAACTTGTCTTAAAAAAATCATTTCCAAATAAAATCCGGTGAACACGCCGTCTCTGGTGAAAACTTTAACATATTCAAGGGGGCCGAGGGGTGAGAGGGGGGGGGGGGGGGGGTTACCAGAAAACTTGACGTGTTCTGTTTACAGTCTTTCGCTGCCCCTTCGCACAGAAATTCCGCGGAGAAACCAGTTCAAAGTTGACTCGGTCTCATATCGTGCAACTAATTTTTATACCACAGGTAAACCAATGGATGATATACTTGGCGCGAGAACCCGACGACTGAGAGATTTATTGGAGAACAAAGCCGTGGCATCGTTCAGCACAAGTACACAAACCGGATTGGCTGGTGTGCCAGACCTAGTAGAATTGAATGAACCTAAAAAAACAATTTGCTCGACTTGCGTAAGGCGCTCAGAGTGTTCCGTTTGCGTGGCTAATGTTGATAAAGAATGGAATGGTCCACCTGGAGTCAGGAGGGAAGAAATTCATGGGAAGATACTCAGGACCCAAGATATTTTAATCGCGTACAACCCCTGTTACGTGATGGCAACACCATCCAAAACCAGCGAAAATCAGCCTTCCGTTACACTATCAAGTCAATTTCACACAGTGGCCATATCAGCTGCATCCAAAAGAACGCAACTCCTCTTAGAAGCCAACCTTCGAGCTTGCACTTCATCCTCGACGTCTAGCTCAATTCTGGACAAACCAGAAACCCAGAGACGAAAATCCAACTGCATTCAACCATCGAATACGAAACTGGCAGGTAGGTTGATCCCTCGATACTTAGAACAGAAAACCCGTGAATGATCAGTTTCATGGATGACAATAATCATTCGCCAGCTGCAGATTCGTTGGAAGAATGGGCAAGAATGGTGCACGGCTTTACATTTACTCCTGATGCGTGGTCGGTGTGCGGTAAGATATTTGAAGGGCAGTACACTTATACACCCGCCGAGTATTATGGTGTAGAATTTTTTGGCATTCTATGTAATCAGATACGTATTATGAGTATAATGCAATAGAAAGTGTTATTCAAGAACAAAGTAGGAAACACCGTGCTGAAATGCCTGTATAAAAAATGTGCAGTCCATGGTGTAAATGTAAAATTATACCCGAAATTTTGGGTGAATATTATAGTGTACATTAGGGTGTTCGTCATTTCCCAAGTTGGTTTTATTTTTGCTGCCGCCCCCTAAAGTTTTAGTTTTTGCCCTAAAAAAAAAATATCACACCAAAAAAAGCTTCTAATTTTTATTTTAAACCACAATCCCACAATCATGTTACATTTCCCATTTAAACAACATGAGATTTTTGCAGTTTTTGGAATTAATTTTTTTATCTTTGGAACAAATATCAGTACAGCAATGATTGATGGATATTCCTGTGGGAAATTATGACAAAACTTAAAAAACTATGAAATTTACCATGAACGATAATTCGACCTCGAATAACTTTTAAAGGAGTACATTTATCGCAAAATTATAACAGACCTCTTTTTTAGAGCGTTCAATTTCCTACAGGAATATGTATCGATCATTGCTGTACTGATATTTGTTCTAAAGATAAAAAATTAATTCTAAAAAGTACAAAAATCCCATGTTATTTAAATGAGGGATATAACATGATTGTGGCAGATTTAACTTGAAAATTAAGAGCTTTATATTATTTTTTAGGGCAAAAGCGAAAACTTCAGGGGGCGGCAGCAAGAAAACAACCAACTTGGGAAATAATGGACACCTTAATGTACATACTGCACCAATACTGTACATACATCGTAATAATGTACGTTCGAATTTTTAGGCGTTATTGTGGTTTTATTTCCTGTCTGAGAATTCCAACTTTCTGCCCTCACGTAGTAGGTTCAAACAGTTGTGGCAGCGGCACCGTCATAAACCCGTACCCAATTTCGGCGACGCAAATCTCTGGAATACAATATAAAGAGGACCGTACAAGGAGTGGATGCAACTTGCCCATACAATCTGTAAAGGCTTTGCGTATTCTAAAAAATATTTTCAACCGAAATCAAGAATCATGCAGCGACTGTACCTGCGAACGCCAGATGAATCGTGACAGACCCACTGTGAAGAGGGGGCAAGGGAGCAGAGGAATGACAAGTACCGCACTGGCAGCTGACGTAATCTGTAGCAAATCATCCGGGATAACCAAGGAGGAGAGCAAGGATGGAGCAAAGTGGAATGGGGGCATGAGTAATTCACTGCATAGGGTTCAAACTGTCAAGCTCAGCGAGCGTAAGTCGAGAGAATTGGACTCTGGTAAAAAGCTGTACAGTAAGAGCCTCGAGGTTGTTCCGATTATCCATTTGTCGAGTCGAAAAAATAAAAGCTAGTCAATAACTAAAACCTGGGTTGTATCACCCGTGTACCATTTTTACTATTCTTTGTTTTTTTCAAAAAGTAAATATCACTTATTCAATTAAAATATAGGTAGTTCGATGTCATACCATTTTTTGAGTCGTTGAAAGCAGCAACAAAAGCGTAATGCAATGAAATGGAAATTAGTTTTTCTCACGGTCCAAGTGTTCTTAAAAAATAATTATTATTGTAACAATGGTTTGATCGAAAATCACATTCAATTGCGTTCTCATACAGTTGAAGCGTCGACAACCGCTCTATAATAATAGATATTTGAAATGATACATAATAATTATAAAATAAAGTAAGACGCAAAACCTAATTGTTATTAGGAATAAATGCCTAGTATATTCCACAAAGGATATTCACAAAAGGATCCTTCTCCCCATCCAGCGGTTGTTTAAATATATTGCCTCACAATCGAAGCTCTAACGATTGAATGATCTACTGATTGACAGTTTCAATATATATGGAATGGCACGTACTGGTTGCATCTAGCATGCACGAAATTACGCATCGGTGTGCAAGGCTATACCAAAGAGCAGGAACCTCTGATCGGCCGAATCTCAAGTGAAGCAGGTTTTGAAAATTATTAAGCACCAAGTAGCTAGAGTAGGACACAAGCGTTTTCAAAATTCGGCAGCTTGTACCATGTATTCGTACATACAGCTGTTGCCTTGACACTTGCTCGAATTGCGGACCGACGGTCCAATGAGGTGGTAATACATTATATGGCATATTTTAAGCTACGTTTTGAAGTAGAATTAATACTCTTTAGAATCGACTCCGTGCTCGCTAGTATCAGTAATATTTCGTCTTCCTTTGATTCTTGATCATTTGGTCATTCTCTTTCTCTCCGATTAAGTAAAAAAATATAAGTAAGGAGCGCGACCAGCATTTTAGTTGTAGCTCGCGCTTCTGTCTGGCACGTATTTATCTATTAATCTATTATATGGTACATCTGACTAATTATCCATGTACTTGTATAGCAGCTTGGTCGGGAATATCATGTAACACCTACACGTATCCACGTATTAGAACGTACTTGCACAGCCGAAAACATATGCGTTTCTAGCTGCCATCAGTACACAGTACTGGAATATATCAACGACATAATCAATCTACGCCGGTCAGATTTGACAATTCGTCAGAGAAGGTGTGTACGGTACAGTTTCTCCATTCGGTTCAAGGAGGGCAGTTAGGTCAAAGAAAGTGACGCAATATCAAAAATAACTTTGGATATTAAGAATATAGAGTTATGAGAAGCAGCTCACTAACAAGCACGCTAAGAAAAAAAACAATAGTAGTTTTACCATTAAGAATTAAAGATCGTGCATGGTTTCTCGTAATTCAACAACATTTACTGTCTGCCGGAACCGAATTGACAAAGTGTAGTGTGTATCGAGACTCTGACGGCGAGAAATGTTAGAATGTACTGCGCGTGTGCAAATTTTATATCTTCAATTTCTCCTCAGTGCATTTTTACAGTATTGGAAAAAGCACTGCATCCCCTAGCATATTTAAGCTGGTTACATATATCGCCATACGTCATACGACGTACAGTGGTTCTGATTGTACTATAAAACCTTATCCAAAAACGTACGAGAATACAAAATTCACACGTACATGATACACCCTATAATTTCCCATCGTTACGAATTCACCATGTATACACGTAAATAAATATAAAAATCTAAGGAGAATAGGTGGTCGGTCCACCGACAATATAATTGAGAAAAAATATCCACGTAAGCGACACAAGTGTCGCGCAGACGCTTGCGAACTACTCCGGATAAGAACGTCAGCATGTGTATTCGCTTGCAAGTAGGCGAATGCTGAACTGACGTACAATTAGAACAATCCTTATTGAGAGACGAGGTGATTAGTGGGACCACTTATATTTTTTTTACGTCCTAATAAGGGACTAAAGACGGGAGTTCTCTTCCTCTTCCTCATCGGACATGACTTGAGCCTCTTTGTTGCCATTTGTCATTTTCTTCTCTTCATCGGGGATGGTAGAAATAGCTTCTTCAACTCCTCCTTTGTTATTCATGTCGTTCCACGGCTGAATATCCGCCGAGCCAAAGAGCCAAAACAAGACGGTTGCGGATGTAAATACGATTGCGGAAATCCAAAACATGGGACGCCACGCTTCCACGGTGTTCTGAATCGATTGAAATAAATACAATTATTGCTTATATGCTCGCGTACAAGCATGAAACTGGACGCCGTAATCGCTGCTAGTCGAAACTCGTATTAAATACACGTTTGTACGTACACGCTTATTGGTTAAAACGCCGACAACAGCGGGAATAATGAACCCGGTAAAGCTGCCGAACGTGTTCATTACACCATAAAGAGATCCCGCGTAGTTGGGTGCCAGATCTTGGTGATTTTGGAGACTTGTCTGGCAGGCGGCGCCGTTGAAAGCCAAGGCCAGTACCATCATTATAATTGCCCAGATTTTGTCATATCCCGCGTATGTCATACCAAGTAAACACAAAGCTGGGGCCATGTGAGCTGCATAGACAAGAGAAATAGACAACTTTTTCAAACCCAGCCATGCAATCAATAGCCGTAATTTAGTCTCTAGAGGAAGAACCGTGATAAACGGACCAATTAAATATCTCAGAAATGAGAAGAACTGCAGCTAAAGGATTCAAGTGATGGCTTCATGATTTTAAGACTAACAGACCTTGCGATTATTGATTTCATCATCACCTAGCAAAGGCTCGACAGAATTGGATGTGTCTGAACCGGGGGTTGTAATTCAATGAAAAATTTTATTCCCCTCAAAATCATGAAACTGCATTCTAAAAAAAATTTTCTGCAACTATTCTAGGTTCCCAGATATTCACTTGGTACGTTTGAAATGAGACACTATGTGTATACCAACGTTTTATACCTTACTACACGGGGATTAAAGTACATTTATTTCGTCACTTCTGATGAGGACGAGAAGAGCTAGGTACATTGAAGTGAAAAATTACTTGAAAATTTCCAAGTAAATACTGAAAAAATCGTTATAAAAAAATCATGAAAAAATATCGCAATCTCCCTCATGAATCTGTGAAATTCTTTCCACGTGAAAAATTTTCAACAAAGTGAACACGAAATTCTTGTGCGTGGACTGATATCGAGGCCAGGAGTGGCCAAATAAAATTCCAAATTCCGACGGCAAGCTACACGTGCGAAGTAAACGTAGGTATATACAAAATAAAGGACTGGTAGGTACGTTTAATAGATTACAGGAAATCATGAAAATCTTGCGCAACCACACGACCGTCAAGTACTTTTTTCTCCGTAAGTAGTCTCCGGCAGCGGCAAATAAGACACCAGCCCCGAGTCTGGCAATGTAAGGCAGTCCGGTCGTAATGCCACCCTTAAAATCAAATCCTCTTAAGTTACCAACATTCCATTCGAACAAATTTTCATGTGAACGTGACTGTTTGCGTGACCGCTTGACAAGTCATATTACATATTATACTCACGGATTTCATGTCAAAGTCAAGAACCCCGAGCGTATACATTGGCCCGTTTGTGGCTATGAAGTAGATTCCCCACATGTTAGCAAAGTGGGCCCAAAGTAAGACCAAGAATGGAAGCGACGTGATGATAGCGACAACAGGAGGCTTTACCTGCGAATTGGATTAATCGAGAATTACATAATTCGAGCTAAAGCTTTCATCAGTCTGTATACACTATACAGGTATATTAGGTATAATCTGTATCATTATTCCTGCATACTTTTTGCTTGTTGACGCTAGTTCCAATTTGTTTCTTAATAAATTCCTTTTCTCGTTCTGTGATATTCGGATGCCCGTCGGGTGTGTCATGTATCAGGTATACCCAGAGGGCAAAAAATACGAGAATGAGTCCGCTGGTCACGTAATACGCAGCTGCCCATCCATAAGCTTCAATCACTAGACCGCAAAGAGTAAACGTGACTACGGTACCGAAAGGTCCACCTGCGGAGAAGCGAATGATACCTACTTGTAACATGAAAGAGAAGACACGGCAGCGTCGATTACATTCAGAAATGTAACGCAAATTCCGCACCATTACGTAGAGATCTTTTACGTAACTGTTTCATCGGAGTATTAAATTGATGAGCATCAATATGCACTGTTGCGTAGGCGCACAGCCTGTACTCGTACGCAGTTTGCCTCTTCAGTTTCTTGTTAGTCATAGCCTAAATTACAAGACGGGACTTCATATCAAAAATAATTCCCTGCCTTCCTACCTATAAGATAAATTTTTTCTAAACTATTACATACTACCATGAGAGTTGTAAAAACAAATGTTAATATTCTCCGGGTATTAAAAAATATAACAAAGAATGTATTTTCCAACCGATGTTACAGACAAAATTGATACTATGCTTGTCCGTCAGCTCTGGGTCTGCTGTTTTTTTATTGTAGAATTTCTCACTCGTAATTGCGATTTTCTCAAAAAAATTCAACAACTACGTGAAGAAATTACTCAGCGGCGTAATAACACGAGAATCGTGAGTTATATTTCCAATATGACATCGATAATTCGACATCACCCATGATGCTTCGTTTCACCGTAAACAACAAAACCGAATAGATGAGCTTACATCATTCTTACCGAAAGAATCTCCGGACAGATCAGTTCGATGATTTGTAAAATCTATTTTCCCGTCCATCAACAGTAAAACACCCATCGAACATCGTTGCAGATAGTTCACGCACGATAAAGATAAACGTCACAGCTATGAAGCCCAACTTTGCTGGGCAAAAAAGGCAAAAAATAGCTATTTATGTGGCATATCCGTAAACCGCCTGTTTTTTTTTGGCAAGGATAAAGATTTCAGGACGAGCTGAAGGTAAGCCGGAAGCGAGTACTGAAATTATCCGAGCCAAAAAAATAGTTTACGGGCATGCCACATACAATATTGTTTACGGTATGGGCATTGAAAAGCAAAACGAAGAGTGAGGGTATGTCACGATCTGTTCGACGAAGCTACTTTATTCGGCAGTTTGGGATGCGCACTTCGAACTGCGCATCAAAACTGCGGGATAAAAACTTTATTCCGCGACTTTGTTCGCTACCGTATAAAGCGTCACTTTACGGAACGAAAACTGCCACAAAAAGTGGACTTTTCAATTCCCATGCCGTAAAGAAAATATTTTCAGGCGAAAATGACGCGAAAATGTCGTTGCGGGAAGGGCTATGACTGTTACGGTGTTGCTTCTCGTTAGTTCTTTTGTGGTTGCCCGACGGTCCGTTATTTGTAGGGATTCGCTCTACCGACTTTGTGTAACAACAAAAGTATAAGTACCTACTGTAGTTTTCAATTAGATTTAATACCCGTGTACTTTTCATCGCCGGATGGATATAGCTGTGAGGTTGATGGAATCATTTATACGCTCACTGAAATGTCAATAACTGCAGAATCCTACGACTGGATATTTTTTGCTCGAAAATTCCTCGACGTGTAGAATTGATTTGGGGGTAACCGAAACCTGTTACAAGTTTACAAAATGCGTACATAATTACCTTGCATAGCCCATACGAACATTCCCTTCTCACTGGGTGGCACCCATCTGGCAATCATGGCGTGTAGAGCCGGGTAAACAGCACTCTGTGGGCAAGGGGTAAGACTTTAGATCGCTGGCTGGACATGAAACGTAGACTGTGTAAGGCCTAGAGCTCGAAGTAGCGGCATATCTCTTTCTTAATACATATACATATGTTATACATACTGGGCTTAAACGTGAAAAAAAGCGACCTCTGCGCCTACAGATAGGCAACCGGAGTTACAATTTTCCATCTCACGCGCGAAATTGTAGCGCCCCGTTGTCGTTCTGTAGGCGCCGAGGTGGCTTTTTTCCATATTTAATCCCAGTATTATGTATGTATGCATGCAGATGTATTGGACATGTCTATTGAGATAAATCTACATATCTGGACATCTATCATAAACCAACCCCGAAGAATCCCATCAGGAACCGCAGGACGATAACGAACATGTAGTGAACACTAGATGCCCATGGCATGAGCAGGTTCAGTAGTGCAGGAATTAGAGTCGCCAATCTGCCGAACCAACAATATACGCTTACAATTTGTACATGTATAAAAGTAAAGTTTCATCAAATTTCTGGTCTTCAAATTTTTTATATATTACATTATATACACCCTGATTATGAATTCAAAGAGGGTAATTACCACCACTATCTTCGAATCGACTGACAGTTTTTTATACAACGTCAACTATACGAATAACTTTTTTTAATTCATTATACATTTCTTCTATGTTATATAATTTCCGTTGCACAGATAATTAATTTTAAATCTTCGGAATGATGAATAAATTTCACTCAATAACACATGTAATGTATGAATGCTTAACCAATAGGATGAACATTTCAGACTTACGCGACAACCTTGGTACCTCCAAATTTTTCTGCTAACATACCGGCTGGAATACTAGACAGTACTACGCCGCAGTGGTAAGCCATTAGTACAGCTCCCTGAACGTGTGCGTTCCAGTCATATCGCTCACCATGCTAAAGAGAGGATTCATTTATGACCACATATTCCATCATTTTCGTAATAAGTATCAGATGGCTGATTCGTAATATAAGTCTATTGAGTGTTAATGTAGTGTAGTGCGACCAGTGATGTTATTTTATATCCCGTATCCGAAAATGTTCGGGCCCCACGGGTCTTTCATTTTAATAGATGATATCATTATTAATGGATTATTAACTCTTCGTGGTCAGTGTTATTTTTTGTCCCATATGAAATATATTGATTTCTGGGGTCGTATCGACCCCAAGTGACCGCGGAGGGTTAATTACATAGTAGGAAATTTCTTCTGCGCAATACCAAAAGTTTGTTATAAAAATTCTTGATTTACTGCTAATGATACTAAAAAAATACTTGATACATACGTTAAAGTGAGCGAGCTCATCTTGTCGTTAGATATTTGAATAATGAAAGGTCCTGGGATTAAAATAGTTAGCAGCTGGTTTTGTACAGAATGAATGCATGCTGTGATCGCAATAATTAACAAATATTACATGGCTATGAATTTTTGTCGAAAATTAGTGTGAGACCCGGTATACATTGTTCGAAGTTGAACTTTCGATGAAGTACACAATTATAAAATTTCAGAGCGCGATATTCATCAATAACTATTCATCAATAACTATTATAAATAAAAAAGACTCACATCCTTTATGATTGTCCCGTTTTTTTTTTCTGTGGGAATGACCATGGCAACGATGGTAATGGAAATGTTTGTCCGTATAAAGTAAGAAAACATACAAGCAAGAAACATCATGGCTCCGAGGATGCCTCGGCGAGGGATCTTCTCTGTAAATAAATGATAATACAACGATTTCTTTAGATTCCTGGTCATGTTCAATTATTGCAGGGTACATAGCTATAAATAGTGTAATGGAATGAACGTACAAGTTGCTTGCAAAACCTAACGATCATACAGTATACCCCATCCAACGCGGGTTGAAAAAGAAAAATGATCACAGGGGTTTTTACGGGATTTCATGTTGATGTATGTACTAAGGTTTCGATCGATGAAGCTTCACCGAAAACTCAAGTTGTTACCTACACTGAGTTACGGTAAATCGAAAGATGACTGTAGGTCAGTTCAATATTTAGCCTCAAGTTGACTTACAAACGATTGAATATTTATACTATACCCCTCATCAAGAACGGTGGAATGAAGTTCACGACGTTGACTTAACTAACCGTAAGCATTGAAATAAAAATCACTATTTCGCAACTTCGTAATTATTTTAGAGATGAATTTGCGTAATCTGAGTGTTTTATAATATCTACTGTATTATGGTTTTACTGAATTTGTGGCAATTCTTAAGTTGCGAAATAACGAGTAATTCTACAAACGCAGCGTTATGATAACGTTATACGAACTTCAACCTTACTATCAAGAGAATGGTACAGTCAGCCTTACCGACCGCGTTGAAATGTTACTTATTTTTACTAGCATCAAACCTGACATGCAGTACTGATGCGAGAATACCGAAGCCAGTGCAATTCTACATTCAATGCCGAATACAAATGTCCGAAAAAAGTTTTGTTGTACCCGACGATAATGCCAAGATATTCCGATATAGTTCAATTGCCACTTATAACAGGTAGACATCTCCTAGACTTACTTTGGCATTGCATGTAGACGTCGCGCTGACTGCCGCATTCTCGCATCAGTGCTGCATGTAGATTTTGATAGTCAGAATAGGTAACATTTTACCCGGTATTCGTTAGAGACTGACTATAGCATCCTCTAGATGGACACATCAGTAAAACTGTACAACTTTTCAATCAGTTTCAAATTTGAACTCACAATCAAGCTTCGACCATTTATTTTTAATCAGCTTTAAACAATCATGTTCCATACTGGTCTGTTTGTGATATTATTTTCCAAAAAAATCAAAGTGACCTTTTTCGAAGAACTCTTTGCAAGAGAATTCTTATCTTAAATCTTTTTTAAATTCCATGGTTATCGAAGGAGTGTAGGAAAAGGAAGTTGCTATGCAAATTACAATACAAACCACTTTTTTTGTGAAGTTTTATTTTGACTTTCAACTTTAAGCAAATCGAGAAATTATAGTCGCATTGGTGTGTCCCGTGAAGAATGTGTTATCGGAACTTCACGATAGCGATGAATTGAGTTTTCGATCAAGATTGATTAATCGAGATTTCAAAACTTTGCGGTTTCCCTCGAAATTCCCGAACAAATACTATTTAAAACTTGTTGGATAAATAAGCAAGAATCGTGCGTGGGAAAGAAGCTCCAACGGCGAAAGTTCAATAGTTTTTACGACAGTTCATATCGCTACAGAAATCAGCAACTAATGTATAATTGAACAGTTTCAGCGAAAATAATATTGTACAAAACGACCAATAGTAAAAATTCATCTATACGTTTTTCAACGGGTATGGCAAATATAATGTATAACTGATTGTGAGATTAATACTGAAGTAAATCTTTTCCAATCATTGATTCTCGATTTACGATTTCAAATGACTTTATAGTTATCCTTTCATCATTAAATTTGTAGCGTAACTAACTAATTCACCCAAATTTTGGTCAAATATTCAGGTTATAAGATTGCACTTCCTTATAACGGTACTATTACTAAAATTTAACTGCAACCTGTATACAAAGGTATACCATTTACAGCCGAATTATTACCTTTTGAAGAAAAAAAAATGTATGCAGGGAGTAATATAACTGATCCTTCAATTCTCGTGGAGAGTACGTGTGCATGTGCAATTAAAAGTGCAGCGTATACTATGTACTTGATAACTTATGTACGAAACTTCGGGTCGAAACGCACGCCCCGCATCGAGAACATATTACATTATGTCAGTATATCTTCGTATCATGGTGGGTTACAACATGTAATTAAAGAAGTATCTTCTTCAGTATTCAAGCGCTGAAGTTATACAATCACTTGTTACGTCGCGCGTGTTGACATTGCCGCGAGAGTTGACCTTTTATTTAAAATAATGATGGCTGTTCAGATAATCTACACATACTTCTACATGATATATGTGCAGTTGAACTCTTCATGTGCTGCCCGTCTACATATATCTGTATAATGTATGATACAATTATACAGGGCGTTTCATTTTAATCGCCCCAGACCGATCACTCCGAGACTAAGCAAGTTACGGAAAAATGTTTCCTATAAAATATTTAGTTTTCGAAGGAGGAAAAAATATGAGAGTGTCAGATTTTTAATAAGTGGAGACGCAAAGGTCAAGTGAAGGTCGAATTGGTTTTTTTTTCTCAAATGAAACAGTATATTTTTTCCATCAGCATTTGAATAGGCATCAATTAAAAATGGCGCAATTTATTTTGTATTTTTTGGTAGCAAATAAATGAAATACGATACAAACATTCCTATTGCCCTTCATCCAACCTCATACACTCCATGTAGAGAACTATTCTGACAACATCCGGTATTAGAATACTTGAGTCCCCGAGTATTTCCATAGAACTGACGAGTTACCGGTATCTTGTTCCGTAGCAACTTGACAGGCTTGTTTCTCATCACCGGTCGAGATTAGGTGATGAGTATGTACTGTTTCGTACTTTTAGACCCAGAATTTAATGTCCTTTCGAATGCCGATGGTAACAATATAGGTACTGTTTTATTAAAAAAAACAATTTTTTAAAACGAAGTCGACCTTCACTTTATCTTGGCGCCTCCACTTGCAGAAAATATGATAGTCTCACCTTCTTTTTCGCCTCGAACCCTAAATATTTTGCGGCAAAAATTTTTTCTTATCTTCCTTAGCTTTGGTGTAATCGGCCTGAGGCGATTAAAATAATACAACCTGTACAGTCGAGTTTGACCATCTCTATGCTAGATGGTCATACACGGTTCATCCGCGTAGCAATTAATACTTGATGCCCTACATTAGTTTGCGTTGAGACAATTACATTGTACACCGTTGATACGTTGTTGCAGGATGATTATTCGTGCAGCTGCAACATGATACGATACAATTCGACAGATAAAATCTGACTTATATTATAGCCTTGGAAATGCTGGGATGGCAACATGCTATTTTCAAATACGTCAAAGGAACTCCAATTACAGGGAGCATCTGTATATAGGGAATGACGATTGACTATCTACATATCAATACATACAAGCGTTGTGCTGTGTTGGCGAAGTTCAGATGATTCGCTCGGGTTAGCACGTGCAGTCATCATAATGGTAAGTGTGAATTGAATTATATTGTATCACCCAGGTGTTTTATCACTGGCTCTATGACTTTCATTAGAATTTCATGGACCAGTAAACCAAACATCAATGCCGTTCAATTGAAACCCTTTTCCTTTGCCAGAAATACCTCCGCCATACAAACACACGACGCTTTGCTCGTACTGGTGAACAACGACGGCAACGAAGTGATAGATTATAATTATACATCCGTCGACCGATGTGTCATGTAGATATAAGCGTAACAGTCATATTTGCATACCCTATGGAAGATTGTTAGCACGGTTACAATTGTTCGTGAGCGATAGCTACAATCGGTATCATAGGAATGTTGAAACAACAGTTATGCTCGTTCAACTTGGAATTATTTCACATCATCTTAGTTTGTTATATTTTGTGTTTCATTCATGTCTTACGTTATTTTACGGCAGTTGTGTCCGCTACTTTAGACACATTTTTACGAGGAAAAACAGATTCTGTCCGGAACGGTTAGACAGCGAGAATTTCTATAGGTTCGATTCTACATGCCACAGTATGCCACTACCAGTGTATGCCTACGGTTTCGTTTTTACATTCGCCGCTTCTACATGAGTAGGTTATATTTTTTCTGTAAAAATTGAAAGTTTAAAAAAAAATGTCTTATTGTTAATTTTAATTCGTTCCTGAACGCGATATCCGCTATTGAGCGAGAGAGAGCACTCATTTAATTTCCCCAACATATATTTTTGCTCCCCCGTCACTCATCTGATGTTTCTCAATATTTCATCTTTATGTTTTAAAAATCCCTGCGCATTCAAATAGATTACTCTGCTCCTATCTCTGCTCAAACTTAATCCTAATTGTTAAACATTATTACATTCAATTCTATCTTTCTGTTGTTCTACTTTCTTAAGACTGCCAGGTAGGACGGCTGCGTTATTCGATCGCACTCGATGTTCTTCAATGAACGAATGACCCTTTATAGAACGCAGTTTACCTATAAGGCACAACCTTTAGGGATAATGTATGGAACCTTTGCCGCGAGCGGTGCAGGATCTTTTCCATAATCGTCAATCTGTAGAAATGAATCCGTACAGGAACGAACCTATCCTACTCGAATATTTGAGGCCGCCGAATGTGCAAAACAACTTGGATAGAACTGTTCACTTGTAAAACTGATACCTATACCCTCTTCGAGTTAAGGATTCAAGGTATGGTCAACTTCGTATTTCTCTTTGGTGGATACAAAACCTTGCAAACAAACTATCATAATCTAACAAGTTTTTACATATTTCATACCTGCATTTTATGTATGCGATAGCATATACCTTGCGAATTGTAATTACAACATTAGTATTTTTTCGGCTTGGTCGAAATCCGTTCAGTAAGTGTGATTATCTAACTCTGTGGGCTCAGATTAGGAATTACCGATACCATTTTGATATATCGACGATTTAAAAAACCATCAATCATTAGTCCATATCCCAGTGTAAACAGACATATTAGGTGTACGATCATTCGAGCACATTAATAATAGACAATATCATCAGGCTATATCCATATACATGAAGAAAAGTTATAGTTTTTCTTGAAAGAATTGCGAAAAGTGTTAGAAGAAACGTAATTGATGGTGCAAGTACGTACAAGGAACCTCCATACGAACTAGTAGTATACGGAAGAATAATATATTCAGTCAAGGCATTGTTTGGACAGTAACGTTACGCACAGCGGGGCTTAGTTGGCATTATATATAACGCCTAATCGTAAGTCTGACCAATTGCAGTGTCTTATGTAAGCACGTTTCGTTGAGACCTGCATCTGCGTTTGTAAGTAAGGCGCGATTGAGTTCCCAAAATAAACACGTATGGCGTTTATATACTGAATTACGTGTAATACAACGGCTATAGAAAATTTGATCACAAGGACCACGAGATGGAACCTTATGTTATCTCATAATACTCGTTGTTGCATCCTCGAAAAACGAATCTACTAGATAGTTGGAACGAAAATGGTCATTGATTATCGAAAATTTTTATTTTATTGATAAACGATCACTGAATAGTTCATGAGCGCAACTTTTCATATCATTATAATTTCAAATGTGAAAATATTATCATGAACATTCATTCTTCCAAGGGTTGCATTATATTTATAGCATAACTTGAGAAACCTATAAAGCTAGAAACAACATCTTCAAATGTAATACAGAAATTTTTCAGAATTTCTCTTGATACATTCTCAGTGTACATGCAATATTGTTTGAAACGTAAACGACACTGGTCTCTTTTTCTTCCTAGGACCGACATACCGGTATACAGATATTCAAGACTAATAGTTCATTTTGTAACAAGGGAATAATCGACTTTATTCATGTGTTATATATAGGACTTTATTCCTGACTCAACTCTGGCCACATCTATTGACTCAAAAAGTGGGAATCACTCATGCACAGAAGCTAAGCGTTCTATGTCGACCGCAGCACAAGCGGGTGGTGCCCTTTTTGAGCAGTTTGTATTTTTTGTTTACGTTTTCCTCATTGTGGTCACATTACCTAGATAAGTTAGGTAATCGGTGGGTAATGCACGTTGTATACCTATATGATACTATTACGATTCAAGTGTGACTACTCGCTACGTATTGACTTCTGATGAAAAGAAGAGAAGAGTAAATCTAAACACCGAATACAAGTAGTACATGGAAGTAGCCCGGCGGGAGTCAAAGCGCGGGAGCGGGTCCTGGCCCACAGGCCGTGGTTGGGGTGCAAGGGCGAAACCGCCACTGGAGGGTTGGGGGGAGCTCCCACACTCAAGAATATTCTTTTTTCATCATCATTATCACCGTCATCGTTATCATCATCAAATGTCACATACCAAGAGCTAAGACGTTACACATTAATTTGTAATATACTCTATCATACTTCCATTTTGCGGGAAAAACGAGATTATCAGATTAGAAGAAGTAGACTTTTTTCCCGTTAGATATGGAAAGAAAGTTAAGCGGGAAAAATATTCCACTTTCGTTCCGTTTTTCAGATCAAAAAAGTTAACTTTATGGTTGAGTCGGGAGTTAAATATTAGACATGGAATAACGCGTAAACTTACTTCGTGGCCCTATACTGTCTCGCCGCAACTCATACGATTGGTACATTTTTACATATAAAGAGATATATATAACTTCCTTACGCTTTCCAAACAGTCACTGGAATTGACTTATTTCTCAAATTCGATGAAAATGTGCACTTTTTAATTAGATATTTGCAATATAATCACGAGAGTAATCCAATAGAGGCAGACGTATATAAAACTTAATATAAACATCCCAAGGCACTTTTTTGAATACTAAAAATATTTATATACGATTCTTATCGTTTCTATTTGCGTAGAACTATCCGGGCTCGTTTGACGTAATATATTATCGGATTAAAATAATTGTTTAGCTTATGATTGTTATAAATTCGCTGGCACTAGTATAGGCGCGCATGAGCTTGAAGGATTTTAGACGTCATACTTGTTCGGATAATATCATTGAATTTCGATGTCGGTTTGACTAGGGACTTTGAAATTTAAATTAGGCCGGTATTCGTATTCATTACTGATTTTCAAGACGGTCTCAAGACAGCTCGCTAGACTTGTCTTGTAGGTGTAGGGCCTTTCTAAGGACAATCTCGGAATTAAAAGACGCAAAGGCCTTAATTGTTCCTGTGATATTTTATCGGCGATGAAGATACATAGCTAGTTTTGCATTAGAAGGTGCTTCCTCATTGGTTCATACTGATTTGTCTCTTTTTCCTTCTACGACCATTCTATCCCGATTCCCCACCCTTCATCTCACATTATCTCGCTTACAATCAGACCTGATAAGGCTCAGAGAATTCTATTCTAGGTTTCCACTGCACCAGCCTGCAGTGCTCGTGACGCTTGTTACTTTCCCTTGATTTTAACAGTTACACTATGTGTTTCGCCTAAGCCGTATACAAAATTATCCATATACCTACAAGTATGACAGATTCTAATTACTGTATGTATGTACCAGCATTGTGAGCACAGTGGGTTTCTTCAATAGTTTACAGGTATTGCTGTTGGATAAGGGCTAGGTAAACCATTGCCAGTGCAGTAAGACTATCACTATGGCAGTAAGTCGAATCATCACTATGTTGCTCTTTTTTTACCCGATTCTCAATCACACTTCCCAAGATCAAGGGCTTTGCATCGCCCTAAACTACCCCCTATATCACGGACGTGCAATTACGGTTTGGTTTCACTGGATATAGTGTGCGCCATAAAGTTGTGATCTGCCTTGCCATTACATGGCATTACGATGGTTACACTATACCCTGACCGTGCTTAGTGATGGCCAGAGAATGGAAATATAGGGAAAATCAGTGAAATGATGTATGAATCGGTAATTCGGTCGGCAATGACAATTAGTCATTGTGAAATAGGCGTACAGTAAAATTTCATGCGTGCAGTAGATGGGATGATGCAACGTGGATCTTGGCGCGCCGCATTAATTACATAGTGCGAGCATTGATGCTACAATCACACTGGAGGCTAAGGTCAACTGTTGCTACAGAGAGAACGATCGGGACACTTCCCGGCTGTGATCGCAAATATTGATAAACATATAATTGCAAACAAAGAAACTTGTATTCTTTCAAACAACCATACATTGTATGGCACATACTATACGTGATTTGTTAGAAAACAGCTTTATAGGACTCACCCCTTAATATTTGTGCAAGCGACATTTCTGGTCGACTCGTATAATCACTTGAACTTTATTCAAAAAACCAGCCTGCACAAACAGCTTCGACGTCGCTGAAGCCGGTATTTCCACGTTTGCAACAATTCCCGCCAACCACGACGTCCCGATACTTCCGTGTCACTGATTAAACTGAACTGAACTTGCGACGCGAAATAATGTTCATCGCGCATGGCGCATCCTCTACGCGGCAACAACGCTTGCCAGCCCCCTCTCTACATCTGGCATTCCCTCCCAGGTGACATTCTGTCGTAAGTTCGTGATGTGACCGTCATGTGCGCGCATGCATGACCCTGCCGCATAGACTTCCGGCAGCCCACTATCTGTGTCTGTTTTCGCAGTTGCAGGAAGCTTGCGAATGTTGATCAGTGATGTATTGCCTTCCGACAGGTGCCTGCCGCTGCGGCAGGGATGGAAATGGCGCGAAAAGAGTCGACTTTTGTTTGACTTTAGAATCGACTTGGAATTTTTTAATTTTCGAAGTCGATTAATCACTGCTAAAAGTCGACTTTTCGACTCTCAAGTCGACTTTTTAACAACTCATTATTTCTTTATTGTTAATAAGCAATTTATTTATCATTTATACATTTTATTTAAACAAATCACACACAAGTATTGTTCTTATTAATTTTATAAAATATATTTATTCTATATAAAAATTGCACGTAGTATGCCACCAAGAATAAGTTTGTAGTATTTACATTGAGCATAAGTGAGACATTAAAATAAATATTTAATATTAATAAAACATTAAAATATCAGCTTAGAATTTCAATAAATTATCCATGAGACATAAAAATATAAAAAATATGTAATTTAAATATTCCAAATATCTTCACTAACTGAGTATAGAAAAAAATATGAAAAAGTCGATTCATGAAAACGGTACAACCTATACTACCATCATATGGTGTCGTATAAAAAAAGTCGAAGTCAGCGGGTGAGAATCGATTTTAATCGACTTGAGACAGGTTCAACTCGATTCCAAAAAGTCGATTATTTTTATAAAAAGATCGATTCTTGACCGAAATCAGAGTCGACTTTCCTATCCCTACTGCCGCAGAACATGCATGATTCATGTATTGCTTCGCCAGGTTCGGCTTGGCGTTGTGTGAGGTCTGTAAAAGCCTTTCGTTTTAGTTTAATCATCGTAAAAGCTGTCAATAATGTGGAAGATTATATAAATTAATATGAAATAAAAAAAATATCAAATTTACACAGACGATATAAAGGAATTCGACAATATACGACTGTTGATAGCAACTATTAATAGACTATTGACAGTATAAGGTCAAAAATTTCCGTAAATCACAAATAAAAAAAAACGGTTGAGTGGTTGTATGAAACCACGATGAAAGTGAAACTTTTCTTCGGATCGTACCACGGTCTTATACACAGGTCTTGCAACTGTGAATCTCGACGTGGTCCTCTTGACGTGCCAAGCCGCTAGGGTCGCTGCGATCGAGGGATACCCGGTGCGACAAAGATAACGATAGTCACGCATGCGCTTTACACGAGCGTTGAATTCAAACCGTGGCGTAGAATAATAGAACGGTCACCGTGAATGATAAAGTTCAAGAATTGTAGAGGTTATGTTTATACATCCCTCGATCGCAACGCCACCTGGATATTGCTTCAATAGTGGAGTCACTGCCTCCTATTGAGCTTCTTGCCTAGTTGCAAGACCTGTGTAGAAGACCGTGGATCGTACGCATGCAACTGAAAATTTTCGTCAAGATTTACCACTCCGCGCTCCGACCACTTTACCCCCACTCTACGGCCGCCCGTCCGCTCCGACCACTTTACCCCCACTCTGCGGCCGCCCGTCCGCTCCGACCACTTTACCCCCACTCTACGGCCGCCCGTCCGCTCCGACCACTTTACCCCCACTCTACGGCCGCCCGTCCGCTCCGACCACTTTACCCCCACTCTGCGGCCGCCCGTCCGCTCCGACCACTTTACCCCCACTCTACGGCCGCCCGTCCGCTCCGACCACTTTACCTCCACTCTGCGGCCGCCCGTCACGCGTTACGTGACGCGATAGTCGGACGAAAAAATGTGTGGCGATCTTGTGGCGATGTAATAAAAGTTTCACTTTAATAAATACATACGTTCTCGTAAAGTACGTGGGAAGAATAATATCGTAAGAAAAATATAACTTATGAAAGCTTACCAAATATTGCAAAAATAAGGATATAACTACCCACATGGACATGAAAAAGCAGTCGAATCTCTATAAACGCATCTGATTTCACGAAAAATAACTTCAAAACTGTACTTACCGCATAAAATAATATCAGGTGATGTATGTAATATGTGGTGTATATGCATCCTCAGGGGGTAAGAACCACGGACATGCACTCAGTCACGAGTTTCCCGCCAAATTTGTCGCACCAAATATGGTTCGCATATATATATAGGGTGCGTTCTGAAATTAGCTCTCAGTGCTGTCAACAATCTTTTATCTCTTTTGTGCCGGCGGGTTTGTGGGTCGCTTTGCCTCTGTCCTAGGGAGTTTTTAGCGCTGTCAGCTGATTTCAGAATGCACCCATAACATATATGTGGAAGCCTGAAAACGTGCAAGTTTTCGGTTCGGGCTGCAGCACGACATCTTGCGTAGAATTACAGCAATCCTGTCGTCTATATACTGTAGCGAGTGACATCAGACAGACCCGTATAGTTTATCTGCAAGATCACCTCTTCTGCAGAAACATGCATCTTGCATGATCGGATGCTACATGAAACGCTACCCTGGGCTGGTATCTGCTATTCTGCTGGTAGCATTCTATCGGAAGTTCGTGATGTGACCGTCACATGCGCGCACGCATGACTCTGCTGGCAGCCCGCTATCTGTGTGTTTCTCACGGTCTTACATACAGGTCCTGCAACGAACGTGGTGGGGGGTGGTCAGTTCCCGTCCGAAACAAAAGCACAACTTGTGGCCACAAAAGCAGCGCTACGATTTATTCATAAGCTCAATATTATTATTATTTGGCGAATATAACCTTACTTTGTAATGTTACGCACATGAAGTAAGACGAGTAAGACCGTGCCTATGAATAACTGACAGCGCTGCGTAGTGGCCAGTAGTGGCACAAAAAATTTGGACAATAACGCGGCTACCCCCACCACTCAAATTTCAGTTCGTTGCAGGACCCTGTATGTAAGACCGTGCTTCAGACAGCTGTTCCACGCATGCGTAGAAACCAGTAGAAAGAGACAGCCTTTCACCCCCGAGCAGGCTCTCTCTGCTCTCTCTCCGGAACCTCCACCACCGCAGTGAGCGTTCTAGTATTATTATGTTTCAGTGGTTTTGACCTGAATATAACGTGATACCAAACCGTGAGTTAGATGTTAAAATATTGAGTCTCATCTCGCTGGGTTAGGCTAGGTTCACATGGATGCGGTGCCATGGAACGCGGTCGAGCGGTAACCAATCAAAATGCTTGAAATCTAGTGAACAATATATTTCATGCATTTTGTTTAGTTACCGCGTTACCGCCCATCCGAGCCGCAGCACCAGTGTGAACTTAGCCTTAGTCGTTACCGGAGTCAACATCATTTCTCATTTCCACGGAAATCATTTCTCACCGCTAAACCGCGGGAGGTCAGAATTCACTGTACTCCGGCATACCTGAAGCCCTCAAATGAACTATAAGGGCCAGTTAACGTGCAATGGACAAGCCAAGGCCGGCAACTTGACTTCACTGAGGGTGTAGAATTAGCAAGGATGGCGGGGGGGGGGGGGGGGGGGGTAAAGTCGTTGTAAAATCTGGTTTCTTTCTCGATTTTTCCGATTTTGCTTTAGTCACTCCAATATTCGGAAATTTGTATGACTATGCAATTTTTATTGCAACCAATTCATTTAAAATCTATTCTAGGGAATTCTAGTTGCGAGCAAACTACCGTAGCAGGTAATTTTTACATGAATAAAAGTCACGTTAAGGGTGTGGAATTTCCACATAATCGGCAATCCGAGTGTGGAGTTCCTTCACACAAGCCCCATGAAAGTTGCCGGCTATGGACCAGGCAATGATCGTCATCCTCGTAGAACCAACTCAAACTGTGAAATGTTTTTGTTGGCTAGTAAGAAAATGTGGGATTTTTGGTAAATCGCTATTTGGAGACATATTTAGAGCTTAGCAAGTATACGAAAACAGTTTCCGTTCGGAGTGAATTTGGAACTTGAAATATTTTCTTGAGTATTAATTAGAAAAATCCAAAACAGGAAACTCCTGATTTTTAAAAGACTACGGTTTTTTGTAAAAAATTTCGACTTTGTACTTTGTTTATTTCAAGTTCTCTGTACGCGCTGAAAAATTATCACTACTTTTTTCAAATTATTTCAGCAAAAAGTTCATGCCTTTTAGACTGAACTCGGTCCTGTAATGAAATTCGTACAAGATTCACTACACTGATAGCGGAGTGATCTCTGAAATTCGCAACAAAAAAAGCACAATCTTTAAAAAAATTTAAATCTAGTGTTTCTTATCCACTTTTAATTGCCACCAGATTGTTTTGCATGTCATTTTTAAACTTTTTTATTCATAATTTGTTTGTATTACCTACATTTTGTTGAGTTATCCTGGATTGAAACTCGGACGGTGTCGACTTTCCAACTATAATATCATTGACTGTTACCTTATAAGCGTCTTTGAATAAGAATCTATAAATGATTACTCAAAGTTTAAACCGGTTCTGAGAGAGTGAGGGTTTTGGCCATGACAATTACACGTGGAATGCTCCATAGGTATACATACACCCCTGGCTGTAGCCAAGCGAATGTTCGCAAAGCTATTTGGTCGAAGGTTGAAGGGTAGGTGTTCCAGGATGCAAAACAACGGTTTAGTCAAAACCAAGACTAAATTGAGAAAGAATTGCTTCAGATATAATTACGGTTTAAATTTATCACGGAATGTTTTTCAAAACGGCAAAACGATAACAAGAGCCAGTCTTCTACGAACTAAGATGAACAGAAGACGTGATTGCATTACGTTTTATCTAAAGGGTTGGTTCAACAAAAGGAAAAATGAGCCGCGCATCACAGTTGTAGAACAAGAACTGCGATGAGCATGCGCGCCCCGTACCTACATAGGGCTGTTGCAAGTTGGGAGGGGCTGTTTCCAGTGATTCAGAATGCATCCCCGAATCCACTTGTTCACAAGGTTCACGTAATCATGTACTTTCCAGATCCGTAATAAAACTGCAGTATATTTTTTTACACTGATACCTCCTTCCCGCATGAATCGATCAACGGTGTGAAATGTGATGACTCCGAGGAGCATATTGAAAGGAATATTGATGCCTAAGACCACCCACAATCCACAATTATGAGTGTAAGTACTTCATCGATACTGTTACTGCTGTAAATTTATAGTAGAGAAGTAATGGAATGAATTTGCGATAGACGTAAGTATACGTATTTACCCTTTCACCTCAAGGCTCATGTTTCTCAGTTACACACATGAGGTATTCCAAACCGTACGGAGTTTTATAGTGATACACTTGCATCAACCCTTTTCGGTTTCGTTTGCAAGACTATATCCCATATACCCTAACAGATATCAGCGATATTTCAGCACTCCTTCATGCCATCAAGTTACGCTTTCATGCTTCCCGACAAGTACCATTGCATTTTGTAGCCTCCTACCATTCAGATCAATTTCTCTCATATAGCACTTGCAAAAAACAATCCATTAGAAATGCCCTATGCAGATAATAAAAAATGCCATCATGTAAATTTTATTGTGTAATTTATATTATGATCTAGTGAAGGGCAACTTATTTGTTTTTGCAATTGTTTGTCCGCTCATGCACAGCTCTGCTGACTTGCCTCTTATATTTATAACATAGACTGCAAGTCTACGGTTTTAACTATTGCTTCGCCGAACAATGTCGCAACCATGAAAAAAGTAGTATCATGTTGAAGCACTACAATCGTTTGGTAATGGAATCTCAAAAATAGCTAAACCTTCGCACTATAATTAAACGTATATAAGCTATAGAAGAAATCTTGCATCCAATTTCAAATCATCTTACCTATGATCGATACGCATGGTACTATTTCGTTCTACAGCAATGAAGTGCCAGTGTACCGATACCAGTATAATTGTCGCATGTGAAAACCTGTATTCCAAATCAATCTTTTCTTCAGTGGAGATGCAAAATATATTCATAACATAATATAATATATATTGTTATTTCTCAAAATAATAATATATACGTATGTACATACTAAAGTCCTCCTTTCCAATCGGTTCATCGTTTATCAAACGATGAGAAATTTCTAAAATATGTTGCCAAATATACTTATACCATTCTAATAGTTGAAATTTATAGCGGTTGCCCATAATAATACATTATCACATTGACTTGTGATGAAATATATTTAATACTTTCGTTCCAGGTTCCCGTAACTGATGTGATTCGAGGATCAGGTGATAGGGTCGGGGGTAAGCTGTACTACGTTATTGGCCATATACTATAGTATAACTATCCGCGGTGATGAATTACCCAGTTGGCACCGTCAAGGAATATGGAGGTACCTAGAAAAATATTAATGTCCTGCGCCTGGTTCTAACAGTTTGCAGGGTGATCTAACATTCAACGGCTTATAATAAAATCAAACGAAAATATTTTTCCGAAAATTCGTATGCTGTAATAGTCCTACGCTGAAGCTATCGTGGTGAATAATAGTCAGAGCCAATGAATTCCATTGTTGTTGCTGTTATTATTATTATCACTATTTGTATATAATAAATTGTTCAATGTTGAATCACCCGAAACTCTTAGCATCAACCGTAAAAATACAAACTTTCTTTTCGTATCTCAATATTCTTTGGTGTCATTGTATATCTTGTTCAGACAGTGGCCTTGTTACGAGCGGCGATCAAATATGTTTGTAATTATGAAATTCTAACATACCTTACCACCCGTAGCTAGGCTACAGCTAGTATATTAAATTGGCAGCTAAACGTGCCTGTAATTTGTTGCAGCATTTTCTGAAATTCGGCAAATATTTATTCATGATGCTGCAAATTTTACTCGAAACTAGCTTCAATCTCATAACGTAATATCGAGTCTTGGGCTAATTAACAATCAGAACGCCTGTGACAGTTGTGACGCAACGCAATGAAAAAAATTCATTTACAATATTATGCATTCATGAAACTACAGAACAAGATGGCGCACTGTACCGCCAAATATGAAATTACGATATTACAATTTGAAAGACGTGTGTGAATTGTATGAGTAACAGGCGTACGCCAATCTCAGGTATAATATATTGTGATGCCAATAATGCAACATCGTATTTATATTTGAACTAAACTTAAAAAACTGATCGTCCATGTCGTTACCGGTAGACCATATCATATGCTCAGCATGTGTGCATATACTGCGGAGTAAACAATTTCCCACAATAGAGTCACGAAACACCCTGTGAATCAAACAATTAAGGTCCCTTCTAAATTCCGATAATCTCGTTCGAGCCGTACTTTGCGGGTATTAAGCCTTGAATGCGGATGAAACGCAAAAAAGGTATAAAACGTTAATCGTAATAAGTTTCCGAAAACTTGATAATCATCGAAAATCATGGGAATCTGAGTGTGTTGGCTCGTATATAACTACTTATTCCATGTGCCGCATACGACTTCGAAAATTTTATGATTTTCGTCGGCGAGCGCGGGCGGAAAAACACTACTACATATACAATCGCCACCACTGCCGCCGCACGAGCATAAGGACGCTGTAACGCGCAACGAGTATACAGGCTCTATTTCTTGCCCGAGAGTATTATTAATAGAGATTAAACCGTGCATCGTCGTGATGCCATGTCGTGCTGTCGGGTCGTGTGCAGACGAACTCCCGCGCCGCTGTGCCATCGCGATTCAGTCTGACTCAGAGAGTAGCCCGCAGTACCTACTAATATTGCGTTATCGCATTCATCGCCGTCGTACACAAGCGGACAGTATTACATACAGCCCGGCCGTATCCTATTGCCTTCACTATATATATATATATATATATCTATATACTCTGGTCTAATCTATGACTATATTTGCCGTACGCGAGTGCAAGTGTTAATTACCGATTTTCGCAACTAGAGCAGGGAACGGACCACACCCGTAGGAGTAAAACAATAATAGAATACGACATACTAAGTTAATGTAAAAAATTCACGGATCTCAAGATTGTGTTCTGAAACTTGATCAAGAGTTGGATTCTCATATTTTATAAAAATTCAACGTGTTGGTTAATACCTTTCGCAAATCTTGACAAAAAATTGTTTACCTACGCGTCCCCTGAAACGGGCAGTTGAGTCTCATTTCTGAGCTGTCTAACGTATGTACTATACATATAGGCGTACGTATAATGTGTGCAACAATTCGCGAGGTATAATAATAGCAAGAACAGCAATTAAATCATCCACTGTTATTAAAGTCAAAACATTAGCAATTATTATTACTGAGTAATACAATTATGCTGTCTGTGTTGTGTCGCCCAAATCACATATTATGTATCCGTAGGGTGGTGCGTACATTGTAGAAGTAGTACGTGTGAGCAAAATCGGAATTTCGTGGAAAGATAGATAAGTGACAATAATGCTGTAGCAATAAGACATTGCAAAGTGTGTAAACAAATGATGCTAGTGCTTCTTTTGTGCGTCATAATGAAGATAGCAGAGTTTTCAGTTGGGCGCAGCGAACTAGCGCTGTCCAAGCCCGTGCGCCCGGTTCGATCAGCTTCGCCGTCAGGCAATAAACGAAAGCGACGTCATCGCCCATATAACCGGAAGCTGAGCGAGAAATGTGACTGTATTTTACAGAAACGTAAGCTAATCTACATTTCCTTGAATATAACACACAATTTGATATCTATTATAGCTACACACGAGTAACACATGTAGTCGTATATAGTACCTTCAAAATGAAATGGTTAAGAATGATTCTTTTTCTGTATTTTGATAAGGAAAATCGACTATAGAGAATTTTCCAATTCAAGTTATCTCGAATGATAATCCGTGAAGTATGTCGTAGTAATTCTGTATCTAAGGACAATGAGCTCCGTTCAAAAAGGTGGTGTTTTGTGTAAAGATAAATATATATTTACATGGCTATAGTTTAGCGCAATATTTCCCACGAATCAGTTGGCGTAACTATACAGAATTTTACAGTAAATGCTTGTATCAGTTGCGCACCCATGGAGCAGTAGGAGTGGCAAATTATCAGAAATTGGTAGATAACAAATCCTTCCACCAAGTAAACCCACTCCAAAGTCAGGGGCGGTGAATACTTAAATGTACTTACATTAAAAACGCACGAATTGAATCCATAAATGCCTGAGTACAATTTACTCCTCGTTTCCGTCCCGGCGCTGTGGGGAGGATGTGACTTTTGTTAGTGTTGATATACACGTATGACAGGAAATCTGCCTGATCGACGGTAAGGTAGGAACCAGCTAAATATCGAGCTTCTATTGCCTATGGGCAGCATTATGCTCTGCATAGCATTGAATGTCGAAGGATAATGGAAGAAATTTAGTTTGTAATTTCAGAACGTATACGAAATATTCCAGATTTAGGCATTCCCTGTCTATGGTGAACATGAGAGGAACGTTTGAATGTTCGCAAATTTTATTAGATAATCACTTGAAAATATTATTTTCCATAAGGGCCGAAGAAATCAAATTTTCTGAGGTATGACAATAAATTCCAGTAAGATCTGGAAACGGGATCAAAGATCAGAGACACGCTTTTTTCTGTAGAATATACCAATATTCGTTTGCACATACCGTTCTCACACAGGATATTGTCGGTTATCTCTTCTAAATTCAATTTTTCAACATTAATTTTATACCCATAGACGAAGAAATTATAAGCTATACTAATGAGACGTTTTTGCAGATGGTAGAACGGAGGGAAACCTCAACCATCTTAATGCAGAAAAATTAGACCTTTCACACGTACTTAAATATCCAGACACAAGAAATATCAATTCTTATAAGTTTAACAGATTCGCATAGAAGCCCAGAAATACCTAGATTAACGAATATTTATTTTATTATTATTTGACGAAATAGACATCATTTGACGACTGAATTTGAATCTTTCAACCAGATAATACATGTGTAAAGAAACATATAGGTATGGCGCGATGTATTTTCAACACATAGTGTGGAGTCAATCGTCCTCATGATTCCAGATATATATACTTGTAGTAGTGCCGCAAAACCCAGATAAATGACACTGATCGTCGTATGCATATACGGGGACGCTAGCATACACCGATTGCACGCACGCTTATAGTGCATGTGCATGTAATCAGCTTTTTTGAGAAACATTTTATTGCATTTTGAGAAGGAACATTTAGTACCTTGACAATGAGAGTTGCATCTTTCACTTTCTCACAGATAATCTTTAGATTTATAAAAAATATGTTGTATGCTGAAGCTATTTTTTCGAACCGTTTCAAAATTTTTCATGACCGTTAAAGTTTGGCTTCTTCAACGCCAAGTTTGTCCGGAACATAATTATTAAAGTCTGAATAATCAGTAATTAAGTACGGATTGCCACAATTTGTATCAACTATTTCAGAGAGTGTGATTTCTGAGCTGCTACTGCCATAACTACTGACTTCTGACGTATGAAGTGTTCCTTTAAAATCAGTGGCGAGGGTGCGAAGGTAACGGCAGTGCTCTGTACTTACCAACTGGCTCATGAGACTACAGCAGAGTCGGTGGTGGTAGACATTTTTCGTACCCATACACCTTGTGCAGATTCTCGCCTGGCTACGATGAGCTTCAATTGATTTTCTTTGGTTGACTGCTTATATCCATTTATAATCAATGGCCATGGGCATAGCTATTAATGTGAGTCACGCTATTGCGTTCAAAAAAATCCAAAAAAGAACGGTGGTCACGTGACGTCAGGCAAGTTATCGAGTTGCTAGAAAGCAAGAGTAAAAAGAATATGACATGGATGGGATAGAACTCTGGCGTGAAGTGAAATGGCACATCACTGTGGATTTCACAATCAGTTGTTTTTATGTTTCGCTCAAGCGTAGCGACAGGGAGTAAACCTAATATTACTCCTGCATAGGGAACTTTCCGCTTCTTGTCATATTTGGTGCTTCTTATTCGCTGTCACACAGAGCGTAAATGCAGCGGACTCGGGCGACTCTAATCAAACAGTAGCAAGTTACGGCAAAGTCTCCATTGTACCCATACAAGGTCCAATAGAAAGTCAATTGCTGATTGGCTGTTACTTGTCACGCGTCGGGCTGTTCCTCTGGATTTACGATATCTTATGGTTGTGGAATATGGACAATGGATTTTTGTGTCAAGTTCAGAAGCCGTAAGGAGATTGCAGAAGTGTGCAGAAGCCGTAGCGTCGTCTCGTCATGGCTTCTGCATTCTACTTATGGCTTGTGGAATTCTGTATGTTCTGTGGCTCTGGAAGTCAACGGCGTCGCGAGTGGCCTCTCGTCGGAGTGGCGGAATCATCGACCAACTCTCGCCTTTCGTATCATTTGTAACGTTGTAAAAGGAGTAGGAAATTTTTCAAAATGTGATACAATGCGCGATACTGCCAAATACTCGCATTGTATGTGTCCCATGATAAACGCATGATTCTTATTCGTAAAATAGTGCGAATAGTCAAATCTGCGAATCAGGGGTAAGAAGTGACATCAATTTGTGTATGTAATATAGGTATACATACATATTTATATCTACAGACGTTGTCTTTGACACATTTTGTGCGTAAAATGAATCTTTACTAAGACATTTGATTTGGTTTTTATTTTCTGAAGAGGATATTGGTCCAAAGAGAAAAAAACAAGCGTAACATGTGCTCTGAGTTGATATCGACAGTCTTGCCGAAGATGGTGCCTCATCGCGTCCGCGTGCGCTTATAACACAATGATATATACGTGCGTAGTAAATCGATCTGCATTGTCACGTAGAGAGGTTAGTATATTCATCGCATACGCCTTTAGATTCCGTTACAGTTGTATCCAATTGACCAACCAGAAAACAGGTTTGTATGAAAGGAATTACAGGCTTCATGACCGGTGAATAAAGTTCGCAATAAGGGTTCAGTCCACGTTCCAGTAGAATGTGGGGCTCAGATAGCAAGGGGATAGGAGATTCCCTGCAAGTGTTTCGCAATAGTATAATGTAGAATGGGCTCATGCTAACCTTTTATGAGAAACCAATGTGATTCCATTGGGATCATTTTACCTTGCAAATAGACACTGTACATACATAATTGTGTAGCTTCTGAGGCGTTCAACTGAGACTAGTCATCTGTACGCAGCCACCAATACAATTATCATTTATAAACGAAACTGGCAATTCCACGTTTTCACTCACGTCGATAATGGCATGAATAGGACTATAAATACTTAATCCTGCGGTCACCTACTGTTTGTCAATTTTCAGTGACTACAACTAATTGCTTTCGTATTGAAGAAAATGCACAATACCGCAACATCTTACTATGACTAGCATGCCAGGTGCTTTACTTTACAAATTCCATGCAAATAGAATCATTCTAGCGTGCGAATAGGTACAGTAAAAAGTAATGGAACTTATTATTCTCATATCAGATATAGATGTATATTTAACTTTGTCAAAGGTGGGTCAGGGGATGCTGTCATGGATGAACCACATACACCTGGATCTGACTGCAATTCCAACCCATCCATGGATCCGTCGTCTCAAGATCTCATAACTTCAGAGTTCGTACACGACAACATGGATTATCAATGGTTCGCCGATTGTGGGTAAAGTATACATAGCATCTATATGTAATGTGTGTGTGCAATAGCATTACCATTCAGACTGTATGCAAGGTCAATTTTGTTGCATATTTCAAGATAAATTGAAAGATAAATTAGAATCATAATTTAGTTACAGGGACACAGGGCTGCATGTACACTCGAGTGTGTTGTCCTCGCTATCTGCTTCATATACTTGTGACGACCTGAGATATGATGCCGAGTGTCGATACCTTGATGCAAATTTTGCTGAAATTGATATGGAAAGTTTCCGGACTGCAGACATCCACTCTTTGCTCACTCTTCCCGTAATATGTACCGATCCTGTGCAGCACTCAGAGGTGAGACAATCAGTAGTATTCAATATTGTTCATTTTCGCAATTGCGATTTTGACTGTATGTGTCAAAATCAATTACTTGTATAAACAATGGTTTCTGCGTAGATATACAATGTGTTGTTTTATTTTTATTGCTGTACCAGTCAAACTATCAAAGGGAAAGATATGCCAGCATGTCTGGCTCTATGATGGAAAAACTTGACTTTGATTCTCCCATCAGCCCCCATACTAGCAGCCAGGTAGGATTTGAAGACCTGACCGCTTATAAGCATGTATGATACATGTGCATGCTAGTATTTTGAAGATGTGGCCTACTTAACTTATTGTTCGAACATGTGACATCTTGTGCCTTCTCCTTCTCCTCTACCCCACTCTTTGTTACTATGAATGAGTCTTTTATACGAAAAGTCTGAAGAAATATTGCCAATTTTTAAGTCAAAGCTGTTAACTGAAAGTGGAAGGAATTATGGTGGGTCTGCCATTCTCCGCCATTCCCTAACTCCCAAATAGCGTTACGCATGATTCACCATTGCTATTAAAGTTCAGACAACAAATGTCGTTCTTCTTACAGGGCATAGTTTTAGAAAATCGTTGAAACGATCTATTTATTCTTACATTGTGTCTAATTTAATGTGTATTATTATTACAACTTTATTCTTGGGAGATACCTCTGCACGACGATGTAAACTTACCTGAATCATCTTACTTAGCTAAGAAAGAGAAATCAGGTTATTTAATTGTTTCACATAGAATACATGTAAATTTATCTGCTTGTGCTGTGGCAATGCACAAATTCACAAGGTTATCAGTATTCAAACGTAGTATAAGTATTGCCTCTTCATTTATGTACTTCTTATTTGAGGAAATAGTAACAGAGAGCCCTGATGGTAGGTGCACAATATTTGTATACTCTGCATTTCTAACTGGAAGTTAAAGTTCATTGCACAAAATTTTATTCCCAAGGGAGAAGATTCTGCGTGTTCGACAACAGATACCATGTCCATATGCAAGTCGTCACTACTCTTCTCTCCTGTCAAGGAGACACCTGTTCTGCCACCAGGTGGCAGCTACAGCGTCGACTCCCTGGACTGTGAAGACGTTTTACTGACGTGCCAAGCACACAACAAAATTAACTACACAATTGCTTTTGAGGGGAGTATGACTATGTATTCCGATGGTTCGCAAGACTTTGAAAATCAAGGTGATGTTCAATTGAATATTAATTATCCGACTTGATGATTTTTAGGTGAAAATGGAATTTATAGTGTAAAGTAACTGAAGTGGCTAATCTGCTCATCACATATGATGTTTCTTGTCTTACAGAAAAACAAAATATTCGTCAAATCCCAGATTTCTATTATGACAAAAAGTTGAACTTGAAAAATATGTTGGGCTTGTCAATGGCAAAATCAGACTCTAAAGTCTACACCACTTGGAGTAACTTAAAACATGGATCAGCAAATAATGTTATGACTCGTCATCCATCTGGCAACAATAATACAATGCCCAATTTTCTTCAAGAAAACGGACACCTGAATTTAAATTTGAATAAAAAAAGTCTGAGTCTACCAGACCTAACGCAAACTAGAGAGCTGAGCCGGTATCCTCTTAACTTTTCCGTACGTACTCTGAACCTTTATAATTTGAATGGAGCCCATAAAACCTATTGCAATAACCTACTCGCTCCAATTTTTGATGTATGGTGGATTTCTACATATTTCTAGGTTGATTCTGCCGAATCAAATCATCACGTGGGCAATTTGCAAAGTTCAGGGTCAATCAATCGTTCGATCAATGAAGATAGTTCTGAGAGCATAGACCACATTTCGACAAAAAAGAAGCTTCAAAATTTGAGCCTTGTGAAACGTTTCATGAAGCAAAAAAGTATGAGTGCGGAGGGCATGAGTATGACACTCGATCAATCGGGCTCAGCTAGCGACAGTGGTTGGCCAACAAGTAACAGTGAAAGTGGCAGTGGTAGCGGAACTCGTACTCAAATACATCAGCGTAATATCAATAATACCTGTAATAATTTGACTTTGGAAAATGATTTTTCTATAAATTGGGTAAAGTCTGACTATTACAATAATAAAGGAACAGAGCATACTTTTGCTGGTGAAGATTCTGACAATATTGTAAGGAAGCAATCCCCGTTGTTGGAGGAATTTGAAGGAGAATTACAGTCCTCTGCATCTGTTGAAGAATTGTCAGAGAGCATTTCGAAAATTGAATCTATGGACGGCAGTGGGTGCGAAAAACACGAAAATTCGTTTTTGGAAGATGCTGTGACGCAATCAAATACAGAACAGATAAACTTTGCCATTAAGAATTTGCCACTTTCAAAAACCACTGGAACACAGGTTTTCACTCAAGTCGAGGACAACAGCGTCCAAACATCATTAATCTATTTTACCAATGACAAAAATTACCCATCGATTTGTGAAACTACCATTGCAAAAAAGCCGGCTTATATTATTTACCCAAATTACACTCTACCAGACTTGTCGTTTTTGCAACTTGGCCAGGGTAAATTTGACAAAGTCACGTTAAGACCTCAGTGTTTCGACAGGGATCGCAGTAGATGGAGAAAGTACAACAAGTCCGGCAGGCCATTCTCCTGCAATGACCTCGACGCCTTGAAGCAGCGTGGATTCTCACATATCAAAGATTGGGAATCCCTGACATTTCTATTACCTGCGGAATATAAAAGAATTCTCCACGACGTTCCCGAAGCCTCAAAGCATATCAAGCTAGCGGAGGAAACAAAAAAACCACTATTCTGTTTATCTCCGCAAATGCGGCACCGTGCTCGTACTATCGATGAGGTTACTCCTGATAATATTTCCTCTGCCAGTAGTATAGGCACTCAACCATCTTCAGGTTATAGAGGATCCTCAACAATTTTAACAGATTCATTGATCAATCAGCAAGGTGTACCAAATAATAGCAATCCCCTCTATTTATATCGGTATGACAGTGCCAGTTCCGAAGCAAGCCTGACGTCCCAAGATGCAAAGCATTACAGGCCCTCCTGTAAACCAAAGATTAACGCACCAGTCCTGCCTAAACGGTCCATTTCACTGCCTCACGGAGACCGCGAAACTCATTGCAACACAAAAGCACCGCCTCGGCCTCCCCTTCCCAGAGGAATTTTGAGAAAAAACAAACTCTCTAATAACAAGAGATATAGCATGTTCGAGATGGGAGGTCTCAAAGAGGTCGGAAATCAACAAGTCACACCTGAAACAAATAAAAGGATGTCTCTGCAAGAACCTTACTATCTCAACAACGATCATCAGTCACAGCAAATTCGCAGATTGATTGATTCTGAAAAAGATGTTGATGAAGTAGAAGAGCGCCTGTATTATGCAGGTTTGGAAAATATTATGTTAACACTTTGTACCTGTAATAAATAAATTCCTGCCGATGCTCTGTTCATGACACGAATCTTTGTTTTTTTTTTTTTATTTAGAGAGATTGAAAGAATCTGAAAATCGTATCAATTCAGAACTGTATCCAACTGAATGCAGCGATGAAATTATCCAGTTGGAAGATTTTCTAAGGCGCAGTGGGTTTTCTTCACAAAGTAGCGACGGCGATAGCGAAGACCAAGACGTAAGACTCAGGTCCTATGTCAGACAATTCTTACGACTAAATATGAATAAAGATTTAGTAAAAAATGTTGAGATGATGGAATCTCAGAAAAAAACTGTGAGCTTTGCAGTACAACAAAGAAAAGAATTTCTTGAAAATAAGGTGAGAGGATGCTTCTGTTACTGCATAGTTTATGTGTGGAAACTTTCATGAGAGATTGCCCATGCTATTTCTTTTATGCATCTAACTTTCGTATAAGTGAGGGATATAGTCTCTTGTAACAAGGTACATGTCTAATTAATTTCAGTATTTTTTTCTCATATGGGTCGTTGAAGTGGTTTAAGTTTAAGATTGTGAATTGACTTAAATTTTTTCCCTCTAAACTCTATCCACCTCAAATTGCTTACTTCTTCATAAGATAATATAACATTTCGAAAATGAAAAAAACATATATTAATATCTATCATGCCTAACACATTTAATTTCAGGGTTGCACTCTTAGTTTCATAGCAAATAAGCAGTCACTGGAGGAAGGGAGGACATCTATTGCCGAGTCTCCCAGTGGCAGCAGTGAATTGAAACCTTTCAATATGAATGGAAAAAGTGGTAAGTCGCATTTCATAACTTTATAGATTCAGTTTTCTTACAGTGTGACATTTTTTTAACAATAACTATAGCTTATTCACCTGTATGTGCAACATACAATCTGTACCATTCTGTGTACTGTAACTGAATAATGTAAGTGAAATCTGTTGTTTTCTTTGATAGATATGCTCAAGTCTGTCAACAAGTCGGTGGGTTTAATATTAAACTACTGGCGTATAGAAACAGTCAAGGATGAACAGGTTCAAGATAATAGAAACGAGTGCGCCCAGCTCTGTCTGAGTAACTTGTGCCCTGCTCTATATGCTATCATGTGCAACGGTTTGCGGCCAAATATTAATTCATCTTTCGGACCTTTAGCTAATAGTGTTTGGCAAGTAGTTGAGGCATCTTCTCAGCAAGGACCATTGACTAAAACCCTCAACGAATTGGTACAAAAGATAAATGGTGAAGACTTTATCACCGAAGGAATGCTTAAGTTCCACGCATTTGTGTTTGGCCTGCTAAAGTAAGTAGAAAAACTGGACTGATTGTATCAATTTTTACAAAAGTCTGCCTTCGGTAAATTGAAACATCATAATATTCTCATTCGAAACGTCCGAGGTGTTTGCCAAACCGAATATTCTTGCTTTTACTATAGTACATTGGGCTCCAGTAAAATTGCAATGTGAATTTGTTAATATTATGTGTGCACGCAGAAGTACATCAGTGTGCGATCATAGTTTTTCTGTCAAAGTTAATAGCATATCTTTTTTTCGATCAGTTTAAGGGCACTGGATGCTTGGTTCGCATATTTGTGCACAAGGGAATCTATCCTACGAAAGCACTACTCCAGAAATAGTTTATTTGTTAGTTCTCTCGCTTGCGTTAATGCCCGAGAAATGGTGGATGCACTTTTGGACATTCTTCAACCTCTTGCACTGTGCCCGTTCCAACTGGATATGCTGTATCAGTATCGTCAACTTCACAACAGCTTGGGGTACATGAACAATCATGCGACAAACGTAGGTCCCTCTTTTCATTCATTGGTTATAGTTCAAAAATCGTGCAGAAATATCAATGGGGTAGAAGGCCGGAACTCATCGTATGAATATTATAATTAGTAACTAAAATTCACAACTGTGTTTCATACTTGCAGGCTACTGTAGGCCTGAAATCCATTGATTCAACAGAAGTAAGAGGTCCCAGTAAACGAGAATTTTTCAACAATATTGGTAGTCCTGTCAAGGTAAGGCCACGATCCTGTGTAGATTATGCAAAAGGGGGAGATATGCAAGGTATCCTGCATGAGGCTGACTTGAACAACACTATTAAAAAACGTTGGAGTAATCTTCCATCTGGTTCAAAATTGATCCAAGCATTTGACAAGCTAACTCTAGAAGACTCTGAAGATTATACCGATAGCCTTGAACATTCGCCGTTGAAGGTGGGGGCTCTTGAAAACGTTTCAGCCAAAACTAAATCTCCAGCAATTTCTACTGGTAAAGTTGAAAATGAGGAAATTTTATCCTGTGGTATCAAATTCAAAAAACTGCAGGAAAAGTGGGAGCTCATGATTGGAAAAGACGAAAATAAAGAGCAACTTGTCACCCGATCACCCGAATCTCCAGCCCGAACGCCAACCAATTCGGGAAAATCAAAAATTCCCCGACTGCTGCCTTCCCCTACCAAACAGGTTATTAACGTGCTTACTCCCATTCCAAAAAGTGCGAAATCAGCGACAACTGGTATACCTTTGTTGAAAAAATCTCCTGCTATTGGACAAAAAACCGTGAATAAACAGTTCAGTGAAATCCGTAAAGATTCAGCAGGTGGTCGAACCAGTCGTTTTGACCAGGACACAGGTGGCATTCCACGAACTCATTTTGCAAGGCCGAGTTCTTTACCATACAAGCCGCCACATGGTGGTGGTACCAAAGAAAAATATTCAACATCCCCTCATAGACGAGCTGCATCTACCTCGTTGCCAAGACCTACAACGGTGATACGAAATGCTAAAATAGGAACGACAAAACCATCTCTCAAGTGGGTAACAATGCACGATTTCAATTAGTCATAATGCCAAAGTTCCTGATTATTTACACCAGTTTCCTATAATGTTTGTCATTATTTTCGTACTCACAGTTTTTGTTTTGTACATCCGTTTCAGAGAAGTCAAGACACTCACCCATAGGTTACCATCAGACAATGGTCATCTTTCATTCAGCGAAGGTGAAAAGCTAACTGTTATTCTTGAAGTAGATAACAAGTGGTTACTTTGTTCAAGAGGTGAACACAAAGGTTTGGTTCCAAGATCGTGCGTGCATGCTTTACAAACCTGACGCACTCCTGTTACGGATAACTCGAAAAACTGAATCTGTCTGGGATCACCACGTAGCGGCAATGCTTGAAAATATCCATAATAATAAACATGATATGTACAGTGTATTAAATATGAAACGTAGGAAAGCTTTTTGCAAAGTAATACTCTATATTATTTACTTGTTAGTCTATTAATATTAGGAAAATTAAAGTCGTTGTGGCTTCATTTCTATTACACCTCGTAATGAATGTTATTGAATAACATTATGAACTATTTGAGACTAGTAAGTTGATAGACATTTTGATGTACTGCTAGTCATAGATTTTTAAACCAGATTGTATTTAATTTTGTGAAAATATTTGTTTATAACCACGTTGTAAATACATAACACACATATTATAGAATACCTATAAATATACAATATACACGTATACAGTAATTATGATTAATAAGTAATAACTTATCTAATAATGCATACGCTAATTATAACTGTGATCATAGTGGATAGGCAAATGACTTTATTCTTAAGGAAATGCGATGAATCTTTGCTTCAAATCTTGTCCTATCGTGTTTTCCTTGATGATCATTCATTCAGGCAACCCCTTATAAACTGAATAGTTTCAATCAACTATTCTCTCTTTGGTTTAGTGATTTTACTTCGCGATGTGTATCCTATTCGATTGGTTGATTATAGCTTGAAGGTATCGTGTTTTTTTTACTTACTTTATGTATAAATCGATAAAAAATAATGACACAAGTATCCAAATACATTCATAATCTAATAAACTTTATTATCACCTATTTTGTTTTCGGACTTTTTTAACCAGATGCACTGCTTTGAGTTTGTAGACTGGCGGATTCTTTTCCAAAACTTTCATTGGTCTGTATTATTACGGACTCCATTTGCGCATTACCTGCACAATTGCGAAACTAGGCAGTATCGGGTGGCAATCTATAAAGTGTCATATTCTCTGCAATGCGGGTGAAAACTTTATTGGTTTAAAGTTTGTTTTGCACAAGTTTTTCACTTGACCTTGCCTTTGCAGGTACATGGACTTGAGACACATCTTCCTGAAAAATCTCAAGCGCTGCTTTTCAAAACTGGATGAAGAACTAACGCAAAATTAAATGAAAAAATATTTTATTTATTCTCTGAAATAAGAGGTTTAATTATTTACAATTATGCTTGTGGTGTGTGGTGTCACTGTTACTTGAGTGACATGTTGAACCTATCATTAATAACAATTACTCGTAAAATTTGATTACAGTTAAATACATTATATTTACGCGCTGTGAACATTTCTGTATCAAGTAATCAATGATCTTTAACAGTAAAAGAAATATAGCAGTTGCTAGAGACTATTGTAATGTCATAGTTAACTATACGCAATAAAACTTTTTGAGCGAATTATCAATCAAAGAGCAGTTTTACGTTCTAGTACTATGAAATACTTTTTTTTGTACTTTGCGACAAGAAAGAAAACGTGTAAACTATACTGTTGTTGCATAAAGGATCCCATGCACCACGGATGCAAAGTCTTTTCATACCTTACATGTTTGCAATATTTGTCCTGGGCTCGCTTTACAAATTTACGCTTAGCATAGAAAGACCTACTTTACTTCTTTGATGTGCAATCTACTATTGGTCGGAAGTATACACTGACTCATTTATCATTTCTAAAAAATGGAATGAGAATCTCATAGCTGTTACTTATGCCGCGTCTAATGTATGAAATCATTAACAACAGCTGCGAATCTTTGAACTAATCAATTTCTAGCTAAAAAAACAAAAACAACGCCGTTTCGAAAAGTTCAACAGGTAAGTAATTTGCGTGATATTCGCACTCAAAGATATTTGCGTTTACCAACGAGAGGCATCTTTTGGCTCGAGCATGGCTAACACAGTGCACCTATTCGCAAACGTCATTTGTTATTGGTAAACAATAGCTTAAAAACTACTCGTACCTCAAACTTACTGAGAAGGATCGTAATTTCGATTTTTTATTAAAGGACCCAACCTATACTAGGACTTATCAGTATCTCAATCCTGCAAAGCAAGATTAATCACCCATTGTTGTCACCAATGAATTCAAATATTAATATGCATACTGTTGTCCAAATAGTTTCGGTCGATATAAGCAAGCTCACTTCTACAGGTACAAATAGTGATTGACAGAGGAAATTTCGACTAGTGCCAATGTGAAAACTACTAATACATCATTTAGGCAGTTCGAATCCCAATAACTTACGGTATAAAACAGAGTTGTTGGCTAATTTATTATAATCAACGCGCATGAGACAATATGTATCGTAATGAAGTGCAAGTGCTATATACAATTGATGATTTGATGGAAATGTTGAAATGGCATGTAGAAAACTTCTTTTTTTTTTTGACAACCTTCAAAAGCTGTACTAAACTTGGTTCGGAACATTTGGAAACATCGCTGTGAAGATGGTTTTCCCTATGTGTAACTGCTACTACGATACAATAAATCTCTAGTGTTACTAACACAGATATCATTCTATAGAATATACAGTAATAAATCCCATTAAGCAAAAACTTAGCGTGTTCGAGACAGGCTTACTTTCTTACCTCGTTTTGCATAAACTAGGCGCATTTAAAAAAATAACCAATCAGAGTAAACTTATCTTATTATGAGATCGAGTACAAAATTTTTCTCTTAAAAATATTTTTGTTGTCCACACTCGCAAGGGAACTGATATCAAACAAACTCAACCAAATAGGGTTTGTAATCGTATATCTCACAGGTTTGATCATTATCGACTATAAAGAATGGCTTGTTTGCATAAATTCTTGAATTCTTGCAATAAATATTTTATTAATGTAATTATCTACAGGGTTAATCAATGTAAACAAATTTTTTCTAAATTTCAATTCTAATTGAAACATTCACTTGATTTTTACAACGTCCTTAATTTAGTCAGATTCGTTCAGGTTCACAAACTTCATTTTGAATATCATTACATCATTATTTATTTAATGGTCGAGTGATGTGAATTATTTATACATCTCTTGCGACAGCAAATAGCTGTACTTGATCATCAGTATAAGCAATACAGAGTAAGAATAAATAACTAAATACAACAGATGTAAGTCACTAAAACTCTGCTATTGTCATTAATTTTTCTTTCCGCACACTCCAGTAACTGGATGTTAAATTTACAGTTTCAACTGGTTACATAATGCAATATTTGCTGAACTTATTCCTCTAAGGCTGATAACATAATGAGGTAAGGTGAACAGCTACTCTTTCTTCGTATAAAAATACGATTGGGCGATCGTTCGTTAAGATTATTCCTAAACAAAAAAGATACATCACATTTATTTCTAACCATGTTCTTAGATCTAACTTGCGGGACTGTAAGTTTAGAGGGTTCAAATATTATGTTACCAATATTGTACACAATAATCCCCAGACACTTTCAGACTTAAATCACACAAGTTTCTTGCCAGTCATACACAAGTTATACAAGATAAATATGCATATGTCTGTATACATTTCCAAGTTGAGAATATATGTAGGTAGCAAAAACGTGTTGCAAGATTTTCATTTTCTACCCTAGCAGCGGTCAAGGAATTATCTTTGTCTAGAACAAAGTGGATTGTATTTTCATCAACCGTTTAACTTCTTTTTTACTCCAAGCTATGCTGTTTGAAACCAACGAATATACAAATTTGTCATTTAATTTAATAAACTAATGGTTGAAATTCGCAACCGTTGATTTATGTTGCACATTCTTGTCTAGGAAACTTACACCAAAATGATTGTACAATTAGTAACATCGATACTAAATACGCGTCTGTACCTAACATAAGTGAAGTTTGTAAAATCCTGTAAATAACAATATTAGCTTGACCTATTTTGGACAGACATGATTCAAACATATACTGTATACATTAACTATACAAATAGATGTATTGAATGCACAACATAATCAAGGGGTCACGTTACTGTGACACGCGCCGAAACAGGCTAATTTTCAGAGATTAATTTTGGAAAACTAATGATGCAATATTAATAATTTTTTTACATCACCCCATTTACAGGTTGAGGCATATCCAAAAATTTGTTATTGGAAAGTAAATACCATGTGATAAAGATACGCATCCGAGGGCCTTTCAATGGTTTTTGTACACAGTTGATCGGTGTACATGATATTGCAAGTATCGGTGGTCTACCACAAAAAAATCCTTACTAACTACATTGTATTAGCTTTCTTCTTCCTTTTTCGTGACAAGTCAAAAGTTTCTGAAGATTCTTCGACGTTTTCGGTTCATGAATATGATGTATTATTATTAATGACTGTTGAACAAAAAATGATAACGACAAACTTGTTTGTCACCGGAAAATGACTTTTCCTTCGAATATGTATACTAAATCTCAAGTAGTGTACAGCTCAAGATATCGTGTTCACCATTTTGAGAAAAACGCATTCAAAGTTTGAACACTAATTTCTTGAGCGAAAACTTTTTTGAACACACTCCTTGACGTGTACATGAGTTAATGAACTGATGAGTTATCAAGAAATTATTAATATGGCACCAGTAGTTTTTCCAAAATTAATTTCTGAAGATTAACTTATTTTGACACTCGCCACAACAGTGGGGAAAACCCTCGAAGCAATTCAATTTCCCTAGATCAAGAAAATCTTTATTATACTTTCTCTAAGCAGACACCGAAAAGTGTGTTACGTAAAAACTGTGGTATAAAAAAACCATTCGGAATTGACGTCTGTGGATGTATATACATTCATTCAATTGCGATACTATGTAATGTTATCATAAATATTCTACATCTATTGAAGATACATTAGCTGTGTGTTTTACCTTGCGACTTTGTCTCTTAGAATTCTTGCGTGATATCTTGGATTCTCTAGTATCCTGCCCCAATTTGTTCAGACCTAATCTGAAGCGGATGGGAACCTTTGAATCAACAGTTGACTCATCTGGAAGACCAACCAAATATCTGTTACAGCTTCATAATGGTGTAATGAATTTTTGTCACAATTTTCAAGTAGAAACATATTACCAGTAGCATAAGATGGAAAAGCTTCATCTGCTAGACATATTACTTGTTTTTTCAAAAATTATCATGAAAGAGATAAAAAGTATCATAAAAGAAAATTAATAGTTGGAAATTTATGGTTTCTCCATGTAGTGAATTACACACCTTCGGTCTCACGAAACTCTGTTGCTGGTCTGTGAAGCACAGTTACTCGCCTCACTTCGTTTTGATTTGCTGTTGAGTATAATGACAATTAGTACGCTATATTGAAGGTAAATCTAGGTCACCTACACAGCCGACATCGATTGAACAATATCCATCTTTAATACTTTTTCTAATACTGGGGAACTTTGAAATTTCTTCATACTTGGCAGGAATCAATAACTTCATCATTGGCTGTAGATGTTTCAAGTATATTAAACGTGTTACCTTTCAACTACTCACGTTTATCATCACCTTTGACTAGTTGTTTTCGAATACTCTTGGCGTTACTCTTCACAACTCTGGAAGAACAAAATCACAACGTCAAACATTTCGAAAGTTTTACAAATATACTATAAAAAAATTGGTTTATTTCCTAAGTGTGTTGCAAACTATGCACAATTTGCTCCAACATAACTAACCCATTTTATTAAAAAACATAATGATATAAATGTACAAAGCTAGTTTGTGGCAAGTACTTAACATCCACCATAATTAGTATAATACTCAAGGTGAGAACTCACTCACGAACCACGCCCTTGAATGCAGATTGAACAAGTCGAACTGATTGCTGATGGAGCGGTCCAGTTCTATTCAATCTTTCTGCTCGTCTCCTGCTTAGCTCGGTTCGCAAATCTCCCTCTTCTTCCTCAACGATAAGGTCTTCAAAAACTGTCTCTGAATTTTCAGCAGGAACATCATTGGTGACTTCCTTACGTTTCTTACACTTTTTTTCCTTTCCAATACGCTCGGAGAGTGGCAACTCACCCTTTGTTTTGTGGACCTGATACAGTTCCTTATCTTTCTTTTTTTTCTTTTTCACAGGCTTATCTCGTTCCAACTTTACAGGCTCTACTTCACTACACACGTTTACAGTACTGGCCATACTTGCTGCAGGTGAATCCTCAACTGGTTCTTCTAAATCTTCAATCTCAAAGTCAACACCCAGGTACAGGTCATTCTCTATTGTTTCGCAGACACCATCACTCAACTTGTGTGGAGTACGTGTATTGGTTGTACTGATTTGGGTCTCAGGCGGGAGATCTGATCTCTTCTTTCTACATTCTTTCCTACTCAGTTTAATTTTTTTGTTCTCGTTGATAGGATCTATTGGTTTGATTGACTCAAATTTTCTCCGTCTAGCTTCCAGTACGGGATCGTTAACAATGCCATCTGTGCTCTTCCCTGTATCTATAAGGGCAACCTTTTCATAAGACTCATCTTTTTGTTTTGGCCTACCTTTGACGAGATCGACCGGTGAGGCCTTACCTCTGGATGATGGCGATAGCCCTCTTTTTGAGAGCGGACTCTGGCGATTGCACGGAGTGATAGATCGTGGTTTTATCTTCCTTGGCAGTTCTTTGGGGGACCTTCTTCTCCGTGGGGAGAGCCGAGGTGAATTTCGAGGAGAGGACCATGGCGACCTACGTGGTGATACTCCAGGTGACTTGGATGGAGGGGACATTCTTCGATGTGGTGAAAAACGTGGTGATTTTACTCTCGGCGATAATCGTCTTGGTGAAAGTCTTGGCGATGTTCGAGGGGTTTTCAATCTCGGAGACATTCGCCGTGGCGACATTTTAGGTGACCTAGGTCGTGGTGACAAGCGACGAGGTGACAACCGTGGCGATCTGAGCCGAGGGGAGAGTTTTGGAGACCTTGGTCTTGGTGAGAACTTCCGAGGCGACAATCCACTCAAAGGTGATCTTCGCGGAGATGACCTGGGGGATCTAGAACGTGGCAGACGCAGCGATAGTCCAGGTGATCGTGATCGGCAACGTGGAGGCGTCTTCGGTGACTTAGGGTGTGGAGACAACCTGGGTGATGATCTCGGCGGTGTTCTTCTCAGAGGTGACCTTCTGGGCGATCTTCTGGGTGAGAGTCTAGGTGACAATCTAGGTCTTGGCGAGAAACGGGATGGAGATTTCCTGGGAGATCTGAATCGCAAATCTCTTCCGCCATCACTCTGGAGTTTTTTCGTTAGTCTGGACGGAGATCTCCTCGGTGAACGTCTAGGTGATTTTTTCCTAGACCGTGGTTTTGGGGACAACGATCCACGCTTGTGCGTAGGCCAGCTCGCAATGTAAGGAGACATAGGTCTTGGTTCGTTTTTTAGTACACTGGAAATTGAAGAGTGTACCAACGGACTACTACTCCTGTTTGTCCTCCTTAGTTCTAATTTCGATTTAGCCTGTTGCTTTTTACTCACCTCCTCGTTTCTTGCACTCCTGCTCTCTATTTTTGGATGCATTTTCTCTATCATATCAGCCTTGTCTATACTCATTTCTTTTTCCATTTCATCCATCAGACGTTCTAAGCTATCTTCTTCTTCCAGATCCGCCATCAGAAGCACGTCATCGTCATCTTCCTCTTTTTCATCAGTCTCACTTTGTTGTGGACTTTCACTGTGTGTGCTTAAATTGTCTGCATCACCGAGCTCATTGCAATCTTTAACGACCCCTCTATCCTTCCTTGGATCTACTATGAGTTTGACCGAGGTACTGCCTGTGCGATCTGCGTCATCGTCCTCGTCTGAACAACTGGCATTATCCTTATATCTACAGAACTTTGATTCATCTGTAACAGAAATTGAAATATTATCTCAATTGACTGACAGTTTTTGAAAGTAGAGATTGTTCATTTCCATAACCCTTACCGGATGTCTGATTTTGCACAGTTGACCCTATATCCTGTGGCTTTCTAAAAGGCTCTGTTGACAACAAAATGTCTTCTTCGACCGGTACTATGGCTATAAGGTTTGGGTTTCGGTGCTTTTGGAAGTATAGACTCTGAAACCATAATGCGACAGCACACGATTATACAATATTTCCGTTTATATTCATTGAATATTGAGGCCTATCATTCAAAGACGAGACTCAATTTTTTCCCAAGTATTTTAACACTAGAGTGTGTGCTTACCCCATTCTGTCTTGCTAATTGAGGTTGGCAGTAGGTCAGTCTATTTGGTCGTTGCCCTTTATAAAATGTACAAGGTTGTGCAATTTGTTGAGTATTTATTTTAGTGCGTGACCGAAGTTGCAGGCTTGGTTTGAGATTATTCTTTGTACGTAACGACTGAAGAGCAGCCATCCGCAGTGCTTCTAAGTCTTCATCGTCATCATCGTTTTCACCCTTGTCGTTGGAATGTGTTTTATTTGAGGCAAGAATCATCTGTAAATATAAACATTTGAGCGATAGAAGTAACCAATAACTATGTATGTATAAATTTTGACGTACACGTGAAATTTTGTAACACGTGCAATGGTACGAGTCATTAGACCTTTCCCTTAATTATAATAGATTGTGAACTATGGTAGGAAAAGTGTTCATATTATACTTCCGCTTCGGGTCAAGTGTAAAAAAAATTTTTTACATATTATTACTAAAAGAACCTGACTCTGGACGACCATGTTGTAACGGATCTACTTTAGGAATACCCAAATCAATTATAACGGATTATCCTGAAGGTATTCCCAGACTATATACCGATACATGCCAAAAACAGTAATTTTATCAAATTCTGATCATCCAAACAATCATAGTTTTCCAAAATACACTTGTCATCCCATTGATAAATGAAATAGATTCAATTGCTGTTACAGAACTTGCGGGGAATTCCTTCATAACAAAATAATAATTGAAACTTCTCATTATCTCTCCAACATGGAAAATCTCAATTGTGCATCAGACACTGTGTTGTAGAGCTTGATACTTTCATGGGCTGAGATGAAGGATGAAACGTAGAAGAAAGAATCGTCAAGCATGCTATACTCAGGTATGAAAAAATCCTCTCTCTGAAGCGAAATGTACGAATTTTATTTTGGAAAAAGATTTTTCGATGTGCCGTGAAAACAGCAATTGACAGAAATAAGTAGGGTACCATTCATGAAAACATGAGAAATCATCGAGGGGCTATAAACCAAAAGCATTCGAGATTCATAAAATGCCGTTGTCCATCCAATATTTAAATGATAAACATTCGGTTTGTTTTCTCGTACCTTCTGGCGATAATCCATATTTTGCGGAGCACAACTCCGAAAAACCGCAAGATTTTCCAGTTGAACACCACGGTTCGACGCACACATTAATCTTGTAACATTAATAACTCTTTGAACAATATGATCGCATTCTCAATGATTCAACTTTTAGGATTTCATTATTTCAAATAAATATTTTTAATCCTTCAGCGATTCCTAATTTGTGAGTATACCACGAACTGATACAATGTTGCTTACTTCGTTGCGGCTACCCCCTAGTACAACACAATGTCAACGTTATGCATACTGTCATGCAATATACATATATCGTACAAGTTACGAATAACTACGGATGATTACGATACAACATTCCACTTATTCGGCATAGAGACTACATGTACGGAGGAATAATAATACGCAGAGTCCAGTAAGTGCGGCCATTTGCGTTAAACCGGATACCATCGAGCGTTGACTGAATGAAGATTGCTAAACACAGCCAGCCACGGTTATCATTTTGAGGCCATGAGGGTAACGGTAGTGCTCCACACTTGCCGACTCGCTTATGAGAGTTACTTACTATAGACTCATTGAGATAGACTGCGCGGTTGAACTCCATATACTGAGACCCGCATTAATTTGATTTTTTTTTTAAATTGTTTGTTCCTCGTTTGTTGGTGTTTGACAGTGAGTTCCTGGCGCATGACAGTCAATAGTTATTCATAAACCAAAATCGGCTAAGGAAGGCATGTGATCTTATTGTTGTATGTTGAGATCGAATTGACTTCTAATTGTGCGGAATCGTTTGTTGGACGTGTGATGGTGTTTAGTAACGCTCTTTCTACCTTGAAGGCACTTGAAGGTGCCTATAAAGTCACGTTATACACCTCGAAACGGCGATCCAAAACTCCTATACCGCTCAAGCGATCAGGATGAAACTTGGGCTATTCATGCCTAGTTTGGAAAAAAAGTGGAGGGACGTTTTACTTTTCGAAAATTTTGAAAAAAATTTTACAGATTGGTTATCGCTTACCGGAATTGAGAAAATTTTCACAGTTACACCAAAAGGACCGAACTATCCGGTATGATGTCACTCGACGCTGATAAGACACACACTTTGAGCTTAGTCCCATAAGATTTTATGGTAAAATGATGGAATGGCAGCCGATCTGGTTTTCGACATTCTTCAGTCAGAGTTTTTGATTACGAAGTACACTGACATGTCATTTTGACGACATTACACGCATGCCGGTAGTGCGCGCGTGTAATGTCAGTAAAAAATTGACGGCATGCGTGTAATGTCGGTAAAAAATTACCGGCTTGCGTGTAAGGTAGTGATTCTGCTCTTGTCATTACAAATTATCGTTCTACAAGTCACAGCGGTAAAAGATGCTGTGGAGTTGCTGTGTCAAATTGCGCCGTTAACCGACCTGGCTCTCTTAAAAAGTACATACATCGTAATTTTGTTTGTTTTGTATGTTTCGATTATAAAATGTAACGGACGTTTTTGAACCCCGATTGATAACACGTATTTTGGATTTCAAGGTTATTTTTAAATTTGACTCATTTTATTCTGTATCGGTAACATATTCATTTATTGAACTTGTTAACAAATAAAATTGAGGAACTATTAAACCTTAAGCAAATCTACATTAAATAGGTTAGGTGCTGTTTTTACCACCTATTACTTACTACTAGATCGCAGCGCCTCGTGATCGGTTTCGGAAACATACCCTCCTCGATTAAAGGACTTACCCCAACCACGGGCGTTTCCGGACCTATGCATACAACCCATAAAGACCTATAAAGATAGACTGCGCAGTCCTCGCACCAAGGTGAAGCCCTACTAAAAAGAGAAAGCAACAACCTGAGTCCGATCTCTCTGTTGGCCATGGAAGGGAAAGCAATAAAGCAAGTGGGGAGTTATACTTGCATAAGCTAAATGTTTCCCCTACCAAGTCACTGATTATACTGTGAGTTCGGACACCCGCTGCTGCTTTCGCTTTCTAATCAGGGCTTCAGCTTTCTACCTCTATAAAGTATCGTTCACAATCGTTTCTATATAGAAATATGTGCATGTGGCACCTGCAGCACCAACGCTGAAGTTGGTTTTAGGTAGGCTCAGTTTGATCACAAATATTGTTAGCCGTTGACAGTGCTTCTCGCTACGTCAGTTGTGGCGTCAATGTGAACTTTCGCTATTCGAAGTCTTAGCGCTAAGAATCAAAATATTGCACTTTAGTCATCCACGAGCCATGTAATCATAAAGATCTAAATTCTTCATGGTTGTTTTTAACAAATTGGATTCTCATTCTATATTTCAAATACATCTCATGTGACTCAATTATTTAACTAGACTCTAATTCTTCAGTATACTTCATGCAGTTCCCCGTTCGCTAGCGCTCCCATACGGCCGAAACAGGAACAGAGCTCGGTTCAGACAGAGATAGTTTAGTTCTGTCCAGTTCTCTCCCTTCTCCGGGCCATCGTTCCATGTGGTTCCATGCGAACATCGCGGATCTCGGAGCGCTCTGTACAAAGTCGATAGCATCGCTTTCGTGACGTTGGTCGATAGCTGTGCGGGCATCGTTCTTTTCAGCGAGAAATTGAAGTTCGATATCAATAAAATAATTCATGAAGAGTTGATTTGAGATATCGGAAAATTCGCGGTAAATTTGTTATTCGTGTCATACCCATGGTACAACAAGGCGTTGGGAAGTTGGCATAAGGAGATCGTTTAATTCGAAATTATGCAACGGGAGTCGTCCATTTTGGTGATCTATGAGAAATAAACGACGCTATAAATAGAGTAAACAGTCTATATCATATCAGGGAGAGCATTGCTAGCATTATGTATCCAAATACATAACCATGGAAAATAAACAAATAATAGCGTCCAACAGTAGTAAGTCACCTGGAGTAGTAGACGATAAGAATGAAATGCAAATGGTCCTTGCTAAGATGATGGAAGAGAAGCATACTTACACATACAAGAAGCTGGTTGTACCGATGTCCATGCGTAGCATCTACTGGAAGTTCTTTGGTTTTCCAGCTACGGACGATGGCGATATTTTAACTAAAGTAAAAATCGTTTGCATCCTTTGCAAGACGCAAATTGCATATAACCGTAACACTAGTAATTTGCGAATGCACCTTCAAAACAAGCATGCTCAAGAGCTGATGGATCTGGAAGCAACTAATCCTCCTCGTCGGCAAACTCTTTCTCAAGAAACCAAAGAGCGACGAGCTCAAAAAAGAATGCTCAAAGCTGGTCTGACTAACACTCAACATATTTATACAACGACAGCAGACGGTACCGTACAAATAGACGGAGACATACAATTTGTCACGGATCCAAATATTAGTCTTTCAAATATGGAGGAAGATATTGGTATGAGCCAGCCATTGCGGGTCATGATCAAAGGTGGAACCGGGATGGGAAATAGTGGTCAAAATGTTGCATTCCTTATGCCAGAGGAGAACCAGATCCAACAGTCTAGTATTGATGGTAAGACCGTATCGGATGCGATTGCTGAATTCATCATAATGGATCTGCAACTGCCAGAAGTCGTTGAAGGCAGAGGATTCCAAAGGCTTATAGCAACCCTCCGTTCTCCTTGTGAAATTCCTAGTAAAAACAAATTAGAAGATGAAATCATACCTAAGGTATATGATACATTCAGAGAATCCGTCGCTACCAATTTGTCTTGTGTTAGCGGCGAGTTTGGCCTCGTAATTGAAGAATGGAGATCATTTTCAGGAGAAAGTTTTGCAACTGTGTCAATTTTTTACCAAAATATGGGAGAGCCATCACTGGAGTGCAAAGTCTTGACGACTTTGCACATACCTGTAGAATGGGGTGAAACTCAATGGGGAACTGCTGTGGATTCATTATTACTGAATTGGGATCTGAGAGTAGATCGTGTCACAGCTGTAGTTGTGGGAACTTCCAGAGCTGAATTATTGGCAGCTCTGTCCACTCGGGGTTTAGCCTTAGTCCCATGCTTGCTTCATACCCTGCAAGTATGTGCTCAGGCTTGCTTTGAGAATGCGGAGGTTGCAGCAATTCTAACTAAATGCAGAACTGCGATTGGGGCTATAGTCAGTCATCCGGCTGCCTCTGCTGCTTTGCTTATGCAGGAACAAATATTAGAGGTACAATGGTTACATTTCTATTGTTATAGTCACTTCTCAGCCATATTATAGAAACTCACTAGTGTAATGAAAATTTTCTATTTTTGCCAGGTTTAAACAATGTCCACATCGCTAGCACTTGAATTTCTCGATGCATAGCTAACATTTTCAGCATGTCTAGTGCATTACTATTTGTTGTTCTACATTTGCTGATATAGTCTTGACCATTTGAAATTTTATTTTACAAATTTGAGAGTTCATCATATGGGTGTATAGCATACCTTGAAATCTTAGAAAACTGGTCAGTCGGAAATTTTTTTAGATCTGACTGGTAATCTCTTTCTACAGAACAAATAGCAGTTTACCATTCTTCAAAGAAAATATTATCACAAAAAATATTCCACATATTCTTAAACTGCATGCAAATACCCCATAATTATGCACATTATGTTGTGCAACTTTTATTTTAAGTCATCTACCTGACGATTTATTTTGTGTTGTAAGGTAAGTATACCACTTATTGACCCTGTCCTAATTATTGACCTTTTTTGGTTGTATCTGTGTGATTTTTATTTCTAAAGTTACCAAAAAATAAATTTGTATGTTCATCTCTCTAGCAATTAGTTTGAGTCATCAATATATTCAGGATTTGTGCCGTAAATTTATAATTTTTGCAAATAAAAGGGTCAATAATTGGTACACTTACCTTACACAGTCAAATTCGAATTATTCAAACATATTTTTTTTTTTTTTTTTCAATGCACAAAAATTCTCGTAGAATTAAGGGGCCTCACCAGTGTGACACTTTCAAAAATCGAATTTTTTTTTTTGGCTCATTCGATAGTTTATATCTTCAAGAATATCCTGTGAAAGCGGCAAGGTCGTATCTTGAATAGTTTTTGAATGACAGCGTTCTAAAGAGCGACCGCTCGCAGGTATAAGCCGCTCCACTTGCCTATTTTAAACGCGTTTTTCTCGAAACGACATTTTTCAAAATTGCTGACATCATAACTCAAAGAGAAATTGACCGATCGACTTCAAGATGAAACTGAGTATTTTTGAGTATATTTACTGTACAATGACGTACGATCTTTTTGATTGGTTGAAAATTGTCAATTTGGCATTAAAAAAACGACCATTTTCTTACTCTAAAACACGACACTTTTTTCAGAACTACGCCATTTTGTTAATTTTTGATATTTTTCAAAAATCTTAGGTCATTGTATAGGAAATACCTTCAACTTCAATGACCTTTTTGAATTTTTTTGTTTGAGCTACTCATTCGGCTGGAATCATGTCAGCAGTTGGGGAACTTTTTTTTTTGGCACCTCCGAAGACAGCAAATAACTCCGTTATTTTTCAATATTTTTATTAAAAAAAAACCTAAAATATACCTGGAAATATACTTTATTATTTCCAAAAAAATTCAAAACATTCTATCGAGTACTTTCTTTTAAAAAAATTCCTGAAAATCGCCTAATTTTTCATGGGTTACACTGGTAAGGCCCCTTAAGCATATGATAGAATGTTCGACTTCAATTTCAACCATTATAAACAAATTTTAGTAAACTTGAGATTTTTTATGATCCCAAGGATGGAGGTATGTTTTACAGCTCGAAAGTAACTGCAGCTAGCCAAACACTTGAAAATTAATCCACATTGTATTATAAATAAAATTTTCAGCTACTATTTTGTGTTAAAGAACATTGGGAACTGTTAAGAACCTTTGGAATAGTTAAAGTATCTTGCATTGCAAAAATTTATACCAACCCTATTATTTTCAATTTTTACATTGAGACCTTGTCCACCAGAAATGTGGAATTAGACTGCAGACTCTTACCAATATTTCAATGTACTTATAGCTCGAAGAGAATGCAATGGTCATGGATTATCCACCAGTATGGACGTCAACGTATCAAATGCTGGAGCAGATGGCGCTACGGAGAAACATAGTTGCATCACTGCTTGATGGAATGGAAGGGATTGACCAGGAGATTGTTAGTCTTTCAAACGAACAGTGGAAAATAGTTGAGGATCTTGTTGCAGTCCTTGAGCCCTTCAAAGTAACGATCATGACTCTGAGCGAAGAAAAAATGCCACTTATTTCACTATTAAAACCTTTGCTGTGGCAGCTCGTTTCCTCGCACTTGAAAGTCAAAGATTCAGACAGTGAGACTGCTCGCTCTTTCAAGGAATCTTTATCCGATATGCTGTGTGATCGATATTCTGACCCCAGTGTTACATTACTCCTTCAAACAGCCACCACATTAGATCCACGGTAAATGCTTATTAATAAACTACTGCTTGCCCCAATTATCTTCAGCTTCAGGAACTATTCCAACTTTGAACATAGAAAACTTCTGCAAATGATTTGACATTACAACAAATTTTCAATTTGAATTGGATAGATTCAAACAGTTGCCGTATGCTACCGAAGAAGATAAAAATATGGTAGCTGGACCAATCAAAGAGATGCTGACTAAATTAATAGAAGAGGAGGGTGGGGAACAAAGTACCAAAATCGAAGAGGAACCTTCTAGTAAAAAAAATCGACTCTCTGGTATGTGAACTGAGAGACCCTGTATTCTTGAAAATTTCGATTACCCAAATTTGGCGAACATTGTTACTGAAATTTGTAACCTATAGGCATGGAACTCTTACTCGGTGGGTTGTGTGCAACAAAAACTGGCATGCCAGCAGAAGAGAAGGCGGACCTGGAATTGGTCCAATATCAATCTGAGGCAACGGCCCCTCTCGATTACTGCCCTCTGCAATGGTGGGCTAAAATAACAGCAAAATGTCCAAATCTCGGCCGTCTAGCTCGTAGATACAATTGCGTTCCTGCTTGCTGTGCGCCGCCTGCCCGTATACCTGCCGATATGCAGGTTCTTTATGATACAAGAAGAGCAGCTCTACCTCCACATTTGGCTGACAAACTGCTTTTTTTGCACAGCAATCATAACGTCTGAAAATATTTCCATAAGGTATACAACTGTTGCCACAAAATTTTTGATAATATATTAACTGTAAAGTAAGTATAAGTTGATGGAATGAAAAATTCATTTGTTCCTACAGGGAAATGAGGACAAGATCGAAGCAGATATTCAAAAATAATTTCGTTCGCTATACACGCGAAACTGCCGTTTTCTGCTGTAAATTTGTACATTGGTTTCTTGAATCAGTAGATAGAGGTAAGTGTTATCTCGAGACATTGATGAATATGTCTACCAGAATCAAAATATCAAAATAGACTTGACATTTCTAATAAACATGTATAGAGTAATGGAAAAAAAAGTAAACAAATATTCTAACAGAATATATTCATTTCAAAGTATGGTAGGCAGTTTACATTATTTCGTTATTAATCATACCAATAAGACCCAGAATTTACGAAATTTTTATCACTAGGAATTTTAATATTATGTGTACATCGTTGAATGTGAATTATATGGATATATTTCTTATTCATATAACTCATTAATTGAATGATGTAAAGAGCTCGACATGTAAAGAAAACAATTAAATGTTAGCATATCTTAAGCATGTACTCCTTGCCAGTTGTGAAATTGTATATAAAACAGAAATAATCTATTTTTATGTGCAGAACAATTTTGAGCGGAACTGGAAATTTCGTTTTAAGAAAATTAAAAGAACATTGTGGTTACAAATATGTCAGCACATTAGACGCATCGTTGTATAAGAACTTTTATACAGAGTGGCTGTAATAATGTACGTTTTTGCCCAAATACATGTTACAAATTGTATGTACTTGAAATTTCAACGAAAATTCCTACAAAAAGAAGTTGGGTAATCGAAAACTTGCGAGTTGCTATAACTTTTTAATAAATGCGTAAATCATTGCTATAACCATAGTTTACTTTTCTCTGCACAGACCAATTGAAAGGGTTTTCATCCTCTTGGTACTTTTTAAATTGATTCTTATGATTAACCCAGAAGTATATTTCACTTTCATAATTAATCAACGCCTATGGTAACGTTTAATGTTGGTTATTGACTGAAGTTTGTATTCATATTAGCATATATTATCCTTTCGAATTGCTTCCAATTGGAGCGAATTGCGCATTTTTCATATCTTGTGTTTGAGATTACTTTACTTATCCGAGAACCTATATTTACATCTTCATTTTATTCAATAATGTATGAAGTTCAAAAAAGCTTAAAGTTATGTTAATATATTCTTGATGTGCTTATTCAAACGACAAATCAGGGAAGACTCAATTGGTTTTGTTCCCAGCTGGAGGTTTCGTACAATCGTGGATCGCTGATCCTCAATGTTGCTCTTTTGTAGAAGTAATAATAAATAACTGCAACTGCGTGGTGTATTTATGTGAGATTATATTTAATAATGGAGGAGACATGTGTCGATAGCAACAGCTATGGAATAAGTAAGTAAAAATTGTCACACTGGTTTATGGAAATTACTTGATTTTTTAATCCTAATGTTATTATATTTGCCTTGAATTTGCTTTAAAAAAAAAAAAAAAAAAAAAAAAGCAAGAATTTCTAGTTCTTTAGTTAGTGACTCACCTATTCTGTGTATAGCATACGTGATATGAAAACCTTTATTCCAATGGTGAATTTGTGGAGAGGTCCATTGGTAAGTCATATGCCAAGAATGCAATGCAATACTAAGAACAATATAAGTCACACAAAGCATTATCGCTAAGCGAAATCTTGAATAGAGTAGATGTATGAGTCCAACCTGCGAGTAATAAGAACGAAAGCAATGGATTGAAAATTCATCATTTATGAGTGACGTATGCGTGATAATGTGCATAATACTGTAGACTCACCCGAAATATGTATGTAGAGAAAAAGCTACCTAGAAGTATGGTCAGTGACACCATTGAACATAAATCCTGAGTTCTGCAACAGAGGAGAAAAAAGTGTGTTTTTCATTGTACAAACAACTCAAAACACAGGGAAGACTCAAGTTTTGGGCATATATAGTGTGTATACTTGCATGTAAAGAATGAGCATATCGACTTGCTGATTTGGGCACAATATAACAAATGCATTTACACTAGCGTCGTACAGCAAAATTATGTATTGTAGTATAAATAGTATCGTATATTGTCTTGCCCAAGAGGAACTCATCTTAGTATGTGTAGATAATTGATCCATGTGAAAACGATTTATGTCTTATCTCCATTCAGCTCAACATCTGTTGTGATATTTTATGCGGTTGTCATGGCAATAGTAGGCTTCCACACTCATTCTACCTATCTCACTGACCTCATTGTGGTTTGGGACACAAACTTGAAAGTGTCTATATCTGGAACAGATCGATAGCTTAGTCATGAAAGCTTAAATTATTGCAATTTAGAGTTCTTTTTTTTTCACTCAAACTATTCAATCTTTTGGGTGCGTTTTATGAGTTTGTTATTACTATTTTATTGGAACAAAAACAGAGCTTGTCTAAGATTAGCAGGAAACAATTTTAGGCATTTCGGAAATATTTAGTATTCTCCATCTCTTTGCAAAGCAAATGTTACAATAAATCTCTTTTGAACATTATTAGTCTTATACTGTTCTACCCGAATGAAAATAGATTCACAATCAGTGCAATACATTTACCAGTGTGATGGATTAACAATGGTGTGCCTGGGGATAATTTCAATCTTTTTCACGTTTAGTAAGATTGTAACGCATATTACCTGCATAGTTACAAAACAATGTAAATTCTTCGTCATCTTTGCTCAGTCATAAAAACATTTGTGTCATTCGTCTTTATACACATTTAATCAACGTATCAACATGCATTAATCAAGACTTGGAAAGTGACTGAAATGACATTAGCTCCATTCGTGTTGCAATGAGGGTAATGTGACTCGAAAGTTAGCTTTGTAACTATTCTTCAATAACCGTATTAGGATCAAGTATGACTAAATTGAAAAACAACTTTTGTATTTTATTGAATAATCTTATGTAGGAGTATTCCTAACAATTTTACAAGCATTTACTAATAGTACCATGCATATAACTATGTCAGATGCTTTGGATTATTCCAATCTTTCATCTTTTCACGCAAAGAAGGTCGCAGTGGTTTTTCTTTGGGCTCCTTTTCAGGGATGTATATTTTAAACGTCCTGAAGTATTTCAATATATTACCTGTAAAATAATCATTATTAATAATCTACCAAAAACACACAGGTACGTTGGGCAGAACAGGGGCTTTACTGGTGATTGGATTGCAAAAATAAACTGTAGTGATAAAGTTCAATATTAATTTCAGAGTCGCTAGGCAAAGCAGAGGTGCATGAATGTACAGTCCAATGAAGCCTCATTACTATAGAGCTATCGCGAGATTATTTATTACAGCAACGGCAAACCCATTCTTCTGCAACTTGAGACAGAGTTGGAACGTATGACCAAATGCACTATGTGATACAACCAGTTGAAATATCCCTGTGCGAGTATAGTCTTTTGTGATGGAAAGAGCAGGTTTTTGAGTATCTATGCATAAAAATTAGCTGTTGCAAAATGCAAGAAAAAGTTTCTTTTTAACGTTTAACATGTATGAAAATTCAAACAGCCTAAGAAAACTGTTGTACGTATTGAACTGATGACAAGAAATTTCGATTGTTGATACATTCCGAATAGTGTGTTCGCAAACGTGCTCCAATCATAACCCTCTAGATATTTTAAGTTTTCCTAGGAAAAGTTGTTGGTGATAAATTGACTATACTTGTAGATTCGAGACTGAGTTTATACTCAGCCGCTATTTCAGCCGCAGTGTGTTTCATCGGCTTTTCATTATGATCTGTTATGAATTTGACAGCTTGGCGCAGAGTACATTTCCCTATCGTAACTTCAGATGGTTCAAAAACGCCAAACTCCAAGTCATCTTGGATAGTTCTGCACTGGGGAAGAGGCCGATCCAGATTTTTCACATGAAGTTTCTCTGTCATCTGTAATTTCCGGGTCTAATGTAACAGAACACTAGACTCATCTATAATGGATTATGTAACTATTGAAATGATACGTGTTACCTCTGTTGCGTGAGATACAAGGTAGACATTTTTCAGATGATGATCAAGCTTTGCATCTTTCATGTTATGTTTTTTCAGGAAATCGGAGTCTGCTGTAAATTTAATAAATGCCGATCATACAAGTACTTGGCAATAGTAACAGCAAGAATTAGAAATTCATATTCAATGAGTTGATACTTGCAAGGCGCTGCGAAAACTTGCCTTCACTCATTATTGCAGATTGTCTTGCAGATGGTTTGTGGCGAGGTGCGGGAGTTGGTTTTTCTTTCGAAATAACTTTGTGAGCACGGTTCTCGACATTGAACCTTTGTAATTGGCGTGACAGCATTGACATTCCCTTCCCCATTTGGCTACCTACTTAATATCGATTACCCCGATAGTAACAGGAATTTAGCATAAAAACGGGATTGTTTGTGACGTTAATGATATGATGAATTCGCTCTAAGCGGATAAATAACCCCGATCCACATTGGCTGCAAGAGATTCTTTAAGGTTAGAGTTGAGTTCACGTTGGCTCGCGTTTCATCGATGCGAAAGCCATTGAAGTCACTCAAAATAATAATTATAGACTTGTGAACGGTGCCTTTATCCGCCGTGGCGATGCCAATGAATGAGCACCATATACTTAAGTATCATTTACAATTGAATTAGCGCTGCGGTAGTGCAGTGCAGAAGTGGGAAATACGAATACCATGCGAGTGTTCACAATCGATTAGTGTAGTGGTAAACCGCTTATTGTGAATGCTCCTTAGAGCATATAGTAGATGGAGGGAGCCTGTCCTATCCTGGCCCATAAGTGGCGATGTTACCAAGGATAGATATAGTAGCATGAGAACCTATCTCTCTCTTACAAAATGTGATTAGTCAGTTCAAATCAGCCACGTGACTACGTCAGAGCTGTACCAAGCAGTACGGTAAGGGTGTAGTGCCCGATGTGCTCATGTAGTGAGGCCTTAGAGCTATAAGAATGAAGCAAGAAGCATTCCAAAGCGTGCACTATTAATGAAACATTGACAATCGCGTTAGTAACCAAATTTCAGAATGGTTCTGAAATGCATAGTTTGTAAAATTCTCAATTTTCAATGATATTAAGTTTTGTATGAACACAAGTACTGGAAATATATTTATTCTGAGTACTTAGTGTCAAGTTAAAGTAAAGTGTGGTACTAAGTTAAGTGTACAGTTTAATAAGCTATTGTCAAAGTGCCATTATATGAATAAAACTATTATTCTTTTGTCACAGTTAATGCATTAGGACATCAATGATTTCTTTAAACCCAAAAATTCAATCCAAATCCTAAATTCGGAAAGCAAGTTTTCTTTCGAAAGAAAATTATCCTTTTTTGTTACAATTGTGATCAATTCTTCAGTGTAAATATGTTATGTATATTACATTGAAATGTACATAACATATTAATTAACATATAAACATATTGTTATGTATATTACATTGAAATGTACATAACATATTATATAAGATATACAATAATAATAAATTTCATAAAAAAATTTAGTTAGGTGCCTATCATTGACGCGGGTATTAAATTTACCACGCTACGCTCCTGGTTTAGAAAAAGACAGGTTCTCAAGCTACTCATTCCCTCTCTGTCGTCACACTTTTCGGCCAGAAGGCTCCTTCCATCTACTATATGCTCCAAGGAATGCTCGCATAGTATTGGAATTTCCGAACTCCTGCATTGAACTGCCACTGCACTGAGTCGATTGTGAAATAATTCTTTATGCCTGATCCATACGCCAGGTTTAACGCGGTAGGTTTAGTCAAGTACAGTCTAAAGTTGTGTAGATGTAGTTAGTCGCGCGGGGGTTAAACTCATTTCAGGGTACTGTATTTTGCAAAGAAAACCGAGGGGTTCGGCGGTTACATAACATCGCCAATTTGCCGTGTTGCAAGATATACACACGTTCCATCATATTTTGCTATCCGGATGAATAAATTTTCACAAATTTCTATTGTCTGGTCGTACGAATAGACGAAAATTATTTCGCCGCTAGCAGGTAGACTAGCTGCGGCCATTCTACAACACTGTCTTTGTCCAATGATGACGTCATAACCACAACTTTGCAATTTTGTATTTTAATAAATCAGAAGCAGGGATTTACTACTAAACAATTGTAACAAGAAATTAATGCCCTGCAAACGATTCTCTTTCGATACATGACGGGATTTATTAAAAATATTGAACTTTATAAACGATTGTTGGCTAGATACATTGGGAGCTTTCCAGCAACGACACGAGTGACACAGAGCGACAAGATGTCGAACACGGCGCTTTCCAACAACGACACAGAACGACACAGTCGGACACAGCTGTGGAGCATGGTTGATCACTGCGTCGGTCGGACATCGGTCCGTTTTAAAAAAACAATCGCTTAGGTGAATATTTAACTAATGTTATGAAACTCACCGCTATGTCGCATCCGAAATTGCAATTTTACGCAATTATTGTTTATTTTTATTTTTCAGATGCAATGATACAATCTACACGCGTTTCACAAATGTTTATTTTCTTTTATTTTCCTGGAGCGCTCAGTGTTCTTAGATTTTTCGTATAATGCATGAGCGAACTCTAGTGACTGAGTTGAGAACCTCAAAGCATTCCAACAGACTGCTAAATTATTTTGCGCACGATAAGTTCCTGGTAAACTTCTCTGGGTGATCCAGGAGTTGCGCAAATCCGCGTCATGGTATGTATGGTAGTATATAATATTGTGTAATAGTTTATACGGCTCTAATACTCCATGTTTGCGAATAGTGTTAATATTAAGCCTTATGTAATGATGGTTAGTTACCCGTAGTGTTGAAAATAATGAAGTTGATATGGATGAAATTTGGAGAAAACGAGAGAGCTTAATTGCTGGGGTCAGTCATTTCCCTCCCCAAGAATAACAAAAATAATAATGATAGTAATAATAATTACGAGTATGATTTTTATACAGAATTCGATTGATTTTTTTAATTTGTCAAGGAAAAAACCTATCTTTTTAATGGAAAGAACAATTTTTCACTTGAAGTAAGCTTATTTGTATTCACAGAAAAAACTCGGACCGCCCACATGTGAACGATCGCACTAAGCGCTCGGCTAATTCGCCTCGGTTGAAAGCATCGTAACGTTGTCGAATTTTTTTCTCGTAAACGGCTGAGAGTTGCATCGTGTCACTTCACTACGTCGCACTTCTGATGAAGTACTAAATAAGGAACAAGACTCTTCCGAATCCGGTTCCCAGCTCTGGCGGTCTTCCCTTGTCGGTCAAATTTAATTTTGGAAATAATATTGTTCGATTTCCTTAACTATTAAAGAATAATCTGAGGCATTTCAGAGCTCTCACAACCAGAGGACAGAGACGTGAAAAAAATATCGTGGCCATGGTATACAACCAGATACCTCAAGCTATACGTGAAAAATGCGTGAATGCATACAAAAACGACGTGAGACGATGGTTTATTCAGCAAGGGAGAAATTACTACAAATCAATGACGAACAATTGACCACAATGAGGATGAAAACTCGGAACTAAAGCAAACCACTGGAAAATGAACTATGGATAAAACAGAAAAGAGGAGAGGACACACTAACGGAAGAACCATTGAAAGCATAAGAAAACAAGGATCACCAAAACCACCCTCGCCACAGACAAGCATGTAAATGCTCATGTGGAGAGGATAAACTACATCGAAAGCATAACAAAACGATAACGAATGGAAAAGACTGAAAAAGATGTATACATACACGAACAAATACACAAACACGCATACTCAAAAAACTGAACACTGAACATATCTACACAGAATAATGTAATAATAAACTTGACCTAACTTACACAAAAAATGGCACAAACACGCATACCCAAAAAACTGAACACTGAACATATGTACACAGAATGATGTAACAATAAACTTGAACTTAAACTTATCCCGTTTTGATTTTCCCATTTTTTTTGTTCGATTTCCGTATTCATCGCATTTCATATCCAGTTTAATGCGCCATTGGTCGTAAAAGCTGTTCAACAATTAGCGAATTGTATGATAATAGGTGAGGGATTACTAAAATTTTTTTCGGGCAAAATGAGGAAATTTTATTTCAGCCAAATGCGATGACACGAAGTGTCTTTTCGCACTACACAGTGAAACTTCACAGGATATCAAAAGATTGAAGTGTTCGTACCATTTTCGAGGCATGCTCAACTTAAGTGACAAATGTTAGGGTGAGATTGAGTTATACCCTTGTTATACCATTGTTAGAATATCAATGAGTGACCGTATTCTATAACTATCCAAAAGCACAACGTATACAAGAGGTATGACCTACGCTGCCGGTTTCTCTAAACCTTCAGAAATTGTGTTGACGAACAATTCCATTCATATACAAATTAGGGTGTCTCGAAAACTTGTTCGCACACTCTAATTTTTTCCGAAATATTCGTAACCAGCAAACTTTTGGCACATTCATAAATGTAGATGGTTTTCAACAGAATTATGTGGCGAGTCCTAGACATTTGGGGTTTTTCGAAGAATCAATCAGTTCCGCATTTTTAGACAGTATTGGACGCGTATTTTCCGCATCGATTCCTTGAACGGCATGAAAGAATCGTAGAGCACTCGTGATGTGCTCAACCTGAGTCAACTTTCTTACTGGTCCCGAAGTTTTCGAAATTGACCACGCAGTTAGCGCGTTGACTTGATGCTTTTTGGTTCTGAGATAGAGCACGACATTTGTAAACAAGAGTTCATCGCGCAGCGATGCCTATCTGAAAAGTGCTGCGATAAATTCTTTGAGGCACTATTCCGACGTAAATTTGCGAAAGGAATCGATTGAGCGCAAACCCAATACGCTGCAAGCAATGCATCTAAAGTTGCAGCCTAAAAACTAAAGATTTTCATCGTCATTTCTCTGCTGTTTGTCCGACACTCTCTTTCATGTGTTTTTTGAATTCCTGGGGGTCGAATTACTCTAGGAATAGTCGTACGATTCAATTCCGAGACGAGAAATTTTAGGCTCCGAGAATGAGCCAAAGGGTAAGGCTTACCCCTTTGGATTTTTGGCGAAAATTTCGACGATTCTGACAAATGCTGCGATGAATTCTCCGAGGCACTATTTCGACGTAATTTTGGGAAAGGAATCGATTAAGCGCAGTTTCAATACGCTGCGAGCAACGCATCAAAAGTTACAGCCGAAAAACTGAAGATTTTTATCGGCATTTCTATGCTATTGGTCCGACGCTCTTTTCCATGTGATTTTTGAGTTTCTGGGGGTCGAATTACTCTAGAGATGGTCGTACGAATCGATTCCGAAACGAGAAATTTTCGTCTCCGAAAATAAGCAAAAAAGTAAGGCTTACCCCTTTGAATTTCTGGTGAAAATTTCGACGATTCTAAAAAGTGCTGCGATTAATTCTTTAAGGCACTGACCCGACGTAATTTTGAGAGAGAAATCGATTGAGCGCAGTCCCAATACGCTGCGAGCAACGCATCAAAAGTTACAGCCGAAAAACTAGAGAATTTTCATCGTCATTTCTCTGCTGTTGGTCCGACGCTCTAATCATGTGTTTTTTAAGTTCCTGGGGGTCGAATTATTCTAGAGATGGTCGTGCGAATCAATTCCGAGACAAGGAATTTTCGGCGCCGAAAATGAGCAAAAAAGTGAGGCTTACCCCTTTGGATTTTTGGTGAAAATTTCGACGATTCTGAAAAGTGCTGCGACTAATTTTTGAAGGTACTATTCCGAAGTAATTTTGCGAGAGAAATCGATTGAGCGCAGTCCCAATACGCTGCAAGCAACGCATCAATAGTTACAGCCAGAAAACTGAAGACTTTCATCGTCATTTCTCTGCTGTTGGTCCGACGCTCTTTTCCATGTGTTTTTTGAGTTCCTAAGGGTCGAATTACTCTAGAGATGATCGTACGAATCGATTCCGAGACGAGAAATTTTCGTCTCCGAAAATGAGCAAAAAAGTAAGGCTTACCCCTTTGAATTTCTGGTGAAAATTTCGACGACTCTGAAAAGTGTTGCAATTAATTCTTTAGGGCACTATTCCGACGTAATTTTGCGAGAGAAATCGATTGAGCGCAGTCCCAATACGCTGCGAGCAACGGATCAAAAGTTACAGCCAAAAAACTGAAGATTTCCATCGACATTTCTCTGCTGTTGGTCCTACGCTTTTTTTAATGTGTTTTTTCAGTTTCTGAGGTTCCAATTAGCCAAGAAACGGTCATACAAATCAATTCGAAAACCAGAAATTTTCGGCTCCAAAAATCGCAAAAAAAGTAAGGCTAACCCCTTTGGATTTTTGGCGAAAATTTCGACGACTCTGAAAAGTGCTGCAATTAATTCTTTGGGGCATCATTCCGACGTAACTTTGCGAGAGAAATCGATTGAGCGCAGTCCCAATACGCTGCGAGCAACGGATCGAAAGTTACAGCCAAAAAACTGAAGATTTTCATCGTCATTTCTCTGCTGTTGGTCCTACGCTTTTTTTAATGTGGTTTTTGAGTTCCTGGGGTTCCAATAAGCCTAGAAACGGTCAGACAAATCAACTCGAGAACCAGAAATTTCGGGCTCTAAAAATCGCAAAAAAAGTAAGGCTAACCCCTTTGGATTTTTGGCGAAAATTTCGACGACTCTGCAAAAGTGTTGCAATTATTTCTTCAGGGCACTATTCCGACGTAATTTTGCGAGAGAAAACGATTGAGGGCAGTCCCAATACGCTGCGAGCAACGGATCAAAAGTTACAGCCAAAAAACTGAAGATTTTCATCGTCATTTCTCTGCTGCTGGTCCTACGCTTTTTTTAATGTGTTTTTTGAGTTCCTGGGGTTCCAATTAGCCAAGAAACGGTCATACAAATCAATTCGAGAACCAGAAATTTTCGGCCCCAAAAATCGCAAAAAAAGTAAGGCTAACCCCTTTGGATTTTTGGCGAAAATTTCGACGACTCTGAAAAGTGTTGCAATTGATTCTTGAGGGCACTATTCCGACGTAATTTTGCGAAAGAAATCGATTGAGCGCAGTCCCAATACGCTGCGAGCAACGGATCAGAAGTTACAGCCAAAAAACTGAAGATTTTCATCGTCATTTCTGTGCTGTTGGTCCTACGCTTTTTTTAATGTGTTTTTCGAGTTCCTGAGGTTCGAATTAGCCACGAAACGGTCATACAAATCAACTCGAGAACCAGGAATTTTCGGCTCCGAAAATCGCAAAAAAAGTAAGGCTAACCCCTTTGGATTTTTGGCAAAAATTTCGACGACTCTGAAAAGTGTTGCAATTAATTCTTAAGGGCACTATTCCGACGTAATTTTGCGAGAGAAATCGATTGAGCGCAGTCCCAATACGCTGCGAGCAACGGATCAAAAGTTACAGCCAAAAAACTGAAGATTTTCATCATTTCTCTGCTGTTGGTCCTACGCTTTTTTTAATGTGTTTTTTGAGTTCCTGGGGTTCCAATTAGCCTAGAAACGGTCATACAAATCAATTCGAGAACCAGAAATTTTCGGCTCCAAAAATCGCGAAAAAAGTAAGGCTAACCCCTTTGGATTTTTGGCGAAAATTTCGACGACTCTGAAAAGTGCTGCAATTAATTCTTTGGGGAATCATTCCGAGGCAATTTTGCGAGAGGAATCGATTGAGCGCAGTCCCAATACGCTGCGAGCAACGGATCAGAAGTTACAGCCAAAAAACTGAAGATTTTCATCGTCATTTCTGTGCTGTTGGTCCTACGCTTTTTTTAATGTGTTTTTCGAGTTCCTGAGGTTCGAATTAGCCACGAAACGGTCATACAAATCAACTCGAGAACCAGGAATTTTCGGCTCCAAAAATCGCAAAAAAAGTAAGGCTAACCCCTTTGGATTTTTGGCAAAAATTTCGACGACTCTGAAAAGTGTTGCAATTAATTCTTAAGGGCACTATTCCGACGTAATTTTGCGAGAGAAATCGATTGAGCGCAGTCCCAATACGCTGCGAGCAACGGATCAAAAGTTACAGCCAAAAAACTGAAGATTTTCATCATTTCTCTGCTGTTGGTCCTACGCTTTTTTTAATGTGTTTTTTGAGTTCCTCGGGTTCCAATTAGCCTAGAAACGGTCATACAAATCAATTCGAGAACCAGAAATTTTCGGCTCCAAAAATCGCGAAAAAAGTAAGGCTAACCCCTTTGGATTTTTGGCGAAAATTTCGACGACTCTGAAAAGTGCTGCAATTAATTCTTTGGGGAATCATTCCGAGGCAATTTTGCGAGAGGAATCGATTGAGCGCAGTCCCAATACGCTGCGAGCAACGGATCGAAAGTTACAGCCAAAAAACTGAAGATTTTCATCGTCATTTCTGTGCTGTTGGTCCTACGCTTTTTTAAATGTGTTTTTCGAGTTCCTGGGGTTCCAATTAGCCACGAAACGGTCATACAAAATGATTCGAGAACCAGAAATTTTCGGCTCCAAAAATCGCAAAAAAAGTAAGGCTAACCCCGTTGGATTTTTGGCGAAAATTCCGACGACTCTGAGAAGTGTTGCAAATAACTCTTGAGGGCACTATTCCGACGTAATTTTGCGAGAGAAATCGATTGAGCGCAGTCCCGATACGCTGCGATCAACGGATCAAAAGTTACAGCCAAAAAACTGAAGATTTTCATCGTCATTTCTCTGCTGTTGATCCTACGCTTTTTTTAATGTGTTTTTTGAGTTCCTGGGGTTCCAATTAGCCACGAAACGGTCATACAATTCAATTCGAGAACCAGAAATTTTCGGCTCCAAAAATCGCAAAAAAAGTAAGGCTAACCCCTTTGGATTTTTGGCGAAAATTTCGACGACTCTGAAAAGTGTTGCAATTAATTCTTTAGGGCACTATTCCGACGTAATTTTGCGAGAGAAATCGATTAAGCGCAGTCCCAATACGCTGCGAGCAACGGATCAAAAGTTACAGTCAAAAAACTGAAGATTTTCATCGTCATTTCTCTGCTGTTGGTCCTACGCTTTTTTCAATGTGTTTTTTGAGTTCCTGAGGTTCGAATTAGCCACGAAACGGTCATACAAATCAACTCGAGAACCAGGAATTTTCGGCTCCAAAAATCGCAAAAAAAGTAAGGCTAACCCCTTTGGATTTTTGGCGAAAATTTCGACGACTCTGAGAAGTGTTGCAATTGATTCTTGAGGGCACTATTCCGACGTAATTTTGCGAGAGAAATCGATTGAGCGCAGTCCCAATACGCTGCGAGCAACGGTTCAAGAGTTACAGCCAAAAAACCGAAGATTTTCATCGACATTTCTCTGCTGTTGGTCCTACGCTTTTTTTAATGTGTTTTTCGAGTTCCTGAGGTTCGAATTAGCCACGAAACGGTCATACAAATCAACTCGAGGACCAGGAATTTTCGGCTCCAAAAATCGCAAAAAAAGTAAGGCTAACCCCTTTGGATTTTTGGCGAAAATTTCGACGACTCTGAAAAGTGTTGCAATTAATTCTTAAGGGCACTATTCCGACGTAATTTTGCGAGAGAAATCGATTGAGCGCAGTCCCAATACGCTGCGAGCAACGGATCAAAAGTTACAGCCAAAAAACTGAAGATTTTCATCATTTCTCTGCTGTTGGTCCTACGCTTTTTTTAATGTGTTTTTTGAGTTCCTGGGGTTCCAATTAGCCAAGAAACGGTCATACAAATCAATTCGAGAACCAGAAATTTTCGGCTCCAAAAATCGCAAAAAAAGTAAGGCTAACCCCTTTGGATTTTTGGCGAAAATTTCGACGACTCTGAAAAGTGTTGCAATTAATTCTTTAGGGCACTATTCCGACGTAATTTTGCGAGAGAAATCGATTGAGCGCAGTCCCAATACGCTGCGAGCAACGGATCAAAAGTTACAGCCAAAAAACTGAAGATTTTCATCGTCATTTCTGTGCTGTTGGTCCTACGCTTTTTTAAATGTGTTTTTCGAGTTCCTGGGGTTCCAATTAGCCACGAAACGGTCATACAAATCAATTCGAGAACCAGAAATTTTTGGCTCCAAAAATCGCAAAAAAAGTAAGGCTAAAACCTTTGGATTTTTGGCGAAAATTTCGACGACTCTGAGAAGTGTTGCAATTAATTCTTTAGGGCACTATTCCGACGTAATTTTGCGAGAGAAATCGATTGAGCGCAGTCCCAATACGCTGCGAGCAACGGATCAAAAGTTACAGCCAAAAAACTGAAGATTTCCATCGACATTTCTCTGCTGTTGGTCCTACGCTTTTTTTAATGTGTTTTTTCAGTTTCTGAGGTTCCAATTAGCCAAGAAACGGTCATACAAATCAATTCGAGAACCAGAAATTTTCGGCTCTAAAAATCGCAAAAAAAGTAAGGCTAACCCCTTTGGATTTTTGGCGAAAATTTCGACGACTCTGCAAAAGTGTTGCAATTATTTCTTCAGGGCACTATTCCGACGTAATTTTGCGAGAGAAAACGATTGAGGGCAGTCCCAATACGCTGCGAGCAACGGATCAAAAGTTACAGCCAAAAAACTGAAGATTTTCATCGTCATTTCTCTGCTGCTGGTCCTACGCTTTTTTTAATGTGTTTTTTGAGTTCCTGGGGTTCCAATTGGCCTAGAAACGGTCATACAAATCAATTCGAGAACCAGAAATTTTCGGCCCCAAAAATCGCAAAAAAAGTAAGGCTAACCCCTTTGGATTTTTGGCGAAAATTTCGACGACTCTGAAAAGTGTTGCAATTGATTCTTGAGGGCACTATTCCGACGTAATTTCGCGAAAGAAATCGATTGAGCGCAGTCCCAATACGCTGCGAGCAACGGATCAAAAGTTACAGCCAAAAAACTGAAGATTTTCATCGTCATTTCTGTGCTGTTGGTCCTACGCTTTTTTTAATGTGTTTTTCGAGTTCCTGAGGTTCGAATTAGCCACGAAACGGTCATACAAATCAACTCGAGAACCAGGAATTTTCGGCTCCAAAAATCGCAAAAAAAGTAAGGCTAACCCCTTTGGATTTTTGGCAAAAATTTCGACGACTCTGAAAAGTGTTGCAATTAATTCTTAAGGGCACTATTCCGACGTAATTTTGCGAGAGAAATCGATTGAGCGCAGTCCCAATACGCTGCGAGCAACGGATCAAAAGTTACAGCCAAAAAACTGAAGATTTTCATCATTTCCCTGCTGTTGGTCCTACGCTTTTTTTAATGTGTTTTTTGAGTTCCTGGGGTTCCAATTAGCCTAGAAACGGTCATACAAATCAATTCGAGAACCAGAAATTTTCGGCTCCAAAAATCGCGAAAAAAGTAAGGCTAACCCCTTTGGATTTTTGGCGAAAATTTCGACGACTCTGAAAAGTGCTGCAATTAATTCTTTGGGGAATCATTCCGAGGCAATTTTGCGAGAGGAATCGATTGAGCGCAGTCCCAATACGCTGCGAGCAACGGATCAAAAGTTACAGCCAAAAAACTGAAGATTTTCATCGTCATTTCTCTGCTGTTGGTCCTACGCTTTTTTTAATGTGGTTTTTGAGTTCCTGGGGTTCCAATAAGCCTAGAAACGGTCAGACAAATCAACTCGAGAACCAGAAATTTCGGGCTCTAAAAATCGCAAAAAAAGTAAGGCTAACCCCTTTGGATTTTTGGCGAAAATTTCGACGACTCTGCAAAAGTGTTGCAATTATTTCTTCAGGGCACTATTCCGACGTAATTTTGCGAGAGAAAACGATTGAGGGCAGTCCCAATACGCTGCGAGCAACGGATCAAAAGTTACAGCCAAAAAACTGAAGATTTTCATCGTCATTTCTCTGCTGCTGGTCCTACGCTTTTTTTAATGTGTTTTTTGAGTTCCTGGGGTTCCAATTAGCCGAGAAACGGTCATACAAATCAATTCGAGAACCAGAAATTTTCAGCCCCAAAAATCGCAAAAAAAGTAAGGCTAACCCCTTTGGATTTTTGGCGAAAATTTCGACGACTCTGAAAAGTGTTGCAATTGATTCTTGAGGGCACTATTCCGACGTAATTTTGCGAAAGAAATCGATTGAGCGCAGTCCCAATACGCTGCGAGCAACGGATCAGAAGTTACAGCCAAAAAACTGAAGATTTTCATCGTCATTTCTGTGCTGTTGGTCCTACGCTTTTTTTAATGTGTTTTTCGAGTTCCTGAGGTTCGAATTAGCCACGAAACGGTCATACAAATCAACTCGAGAACCAGGAATTTTCGGCTCCAAAAATCGCAAAAAAAGTAAGGCTAACCCCTTTGGATTTTTGGCAAAAATTTCGACGACTCTGAAAAGTGTTGCAATTAATTCTTAAGGGCACTATTCCGACGTAATTTTGCGAGAGAAATCGATCGAGCGCAGTCCCAATACGCTGCGAGCAACGGATCAAAAGTTACAGCCAAAAAACTGAAGATTTTCATCATTTCTCTGCTGTTGGTCCTACGCTTTTTTTAATGTGTTTTTTGAGTTCCTGGGGTTCCAATTAGCCTAGAAACGGTCATACAAATCAATTCGAGAACCAGAAATTTTCGGCTCCAAAAATCGCGAAAAAAGTAAGGCTAACCCCTTTGGATTTTTGGCGAAAATTTCGACGACTCTGAAAAGTGCTGCAATTAATTCTTTGGGGAATCATTCCGAGGCAATTTTGCGAGAGGAATCGATTGAGCGCAGTCCCAATACGCTGCGAGCAACGGATCGAAAGTTACAGCCAAAAAACTGAAGATTTTCATCGTCATTTCTGTGCTGTTGGTCCTACGCTTTTTTAAATGTGTTTTTCGAGTTCCTGGGGTTCCAATTAGCCACGAAACGGTCATACAAAATGATTCGAGAACCAGAAATTTTCGGCTCCAAAAATCGCAAAAAAAGTAAGGCTAACCCCGTTGGATTTTTGGCGAAAATTCCGACGACTCTGAGAAGTGTTGCAAATAACTCTTGAGGGCACTATTCCGACGTAATTTTGCGAGAGAAATCGATTGAGCGCAGTCCCGATACGCTGCGATCAACGGATCAAAAGTTACAGCCAAAAAACTGAAGATTTTCGTCGTCATTTCTCTGCTGTTGATCCTACGCTTTTTTTAATGTGTTTTTTGAGTTCCTGGGGTTCCAATTAGCCACGAAACGGTCATACAATTCAATTCGAGAACCAGAAATTTTCGGCTCCAAAAATCGCAAAAAAAGTAAGGCTAACCCCTTTGGATTTTTGGCGAAAATTTCGACGACTCTGAAAAGTGTTGCAATTAATTCTTTAGGGCACTATTCCGACGTAATTTTGCGAGAGAAATCGATTAAGCGCAGTCCCAATACGCTGCGAGCAACGGATCAAAAGTTACAGTCAAAAAACTGAAGATTTTCATCGTCATTTCTCTGCTGTTGGTCCTACGCTTTTTTCAATGTGTTTTTTGAGTTCCTGAGGTTCGAATTAGCCACGAAACGGTCATACAAATCAACTCGAGAACCAGGAATTTTCGGCTCCAAAAATCGCAAAAAAAGTAAGGCTAACCCCTTTGGATTTTTGGCGAAAATTTCGACGACTCTGAGAAGTGTTGCAATTGATTCTTGAGGGCACTATTCCGACGTAATTTTGCGAGAGAAATCGATTGAGCGCAGTCCCAATACGCTGCGAGCAACGGTTCAAGAGTTACAGCCAAAAAACCGAAGATTTTCATCGACATTTCTCTGCTGTTGGTCCTACGCTTTTTTTAATGTGTTTTTCGAGTTCCTGAGGTTCGAATTAGCCACGAAACGGTCATACAAATCAACTCGAGGACCAGGAATTTTCGGCTCCAAAAATCGCAAAAAAAGTAAGGCTAACCCCTTTGGATTTTTGGCGAAAATTTCGACGACTCTGGAAAGTGTTGCAATTAATTCTTAAGGGCACTATTCCGACGAAATTTTGCGAGAGAAATCGATTGAGCGCAGTCCCAATACGCTGCGAGCAACGGATCAAAAGTTACAGCCAAAAAACTGAAGATTTTCATCATTTCTCTGCTGTTGGTCCTACGCTTTTTTTAATGTGTTTTTTGAGTTCCTGGGGTTCCAATTAGCCAAGAAACGGTCATACAAATCAATTCGAGAACCAGAAATTTTCGGCTCCAAAAATCGCAAAAAAAGTAAGGCTAACCCCTTTGGATTTTTGGCGAAAATTTCGACGACTCTGAAAAGTGTTGCAATTAATTCTTTAGGGCACTATTCCGACGTAATTTTGCGAGAGAAATCGATTGAGCGCAGTCCCAATACGCTGCGAGCAACGGATCAAAAGTTACAGCCAAAAAACAGAAGATTTCCGTCGTCATTTCTCTGCTGTTGGTCCTACGCTTTTTTTAATGTGTTTTTTGAGTTCCTGGGGTTCCAATTAGCCACGAAACGGTCATACAAATCAATTCGAGGACCAGAACTTTTCGGCTCCAAAAATCGCAAAAAAAGTAAGGCTAACCCCTTTGGATTTTCGGCGAAAATTTCGACGACTCTGAGAAGTGTTGCAATTAATTCTTTAGGGCACTATTCCGACGTAATTTAGCTAGAGAAATCGATTGAGCGCAGTCTTGATACGCTGCGAGCAACGGATCAAAAGTTACAGCCAAAAAACTGAAGATTTTTATCGTCATTTCTCTGCTGTTGGTCTTACGCTTTTTTTAATGTGTTTTTCGAGTACCTGGGGTTCCAATTAGCCAAGAAACGGTCATACAAATCAAAACGAGAACCAGAAACTTTCGGCTCCAAAAATCGCAAAAAAAGGAAGGCTAACCCCTTTGGATTTTTGGCGAAAATTTCGACGACTCTGAAAAGTGCTGCAATTAATTCTTTGGGGAATCATTCCTAGGCAATTTTGCGAGAGAAATCGATTGAGCGCAGTCACGATACGCTGCGATCAACATATCAAAAGTGACAGCCAAAAAACTGAAGATTTTCATCGTCATTTCTCTGCTGTTGGTCCTACGCTTTTTTTAATGTGTTTTTCGAGTTCCTGGTGTTCCAATTAGCCACGAAACGGTCATACAAAATGATTCGAGAACCAGAAATTTTCGGCTCCAAAAATCGCAAAAAAAGTAAGGCTAACCCCTTTGGATTTTCGACGAAAATTCCGACGACTCTGAAAAGTGTTGCAAATAACTCTTGAGAGCACTATTCCGACGTAATTTTGCGAGAGAAATCGATTGAGCGCAGTCCCGGTACGCTGCGATCAACGGATCAAAAGTTACAGCCGAAAAACTGAAGATTTTCATCGTCATTTCTCTGCTGTTGATCCTACGCTTTTTTTAATGTGTTTTTTGAGTTCCTGGGGTTCCGATTAGCCACGAAACGGTCATACAATTCAATTCGAGAACCAGAGATTTTCGGCTTCAAAAATCGCAAAAAAAGTCAGGCTAACCCCTTTGGATTTTTGGCGACAATTTCGACGACTCTGAAAAGTGTTGCAATTAATTCTTTAGGGCACTATTCCGACGTAATTTTGCGAGAGAAATCGATTGAGCGCAGTCCCAATACGCTGCGAGCATCGGATCAAAAGTTACAGCCAGAAAACTGAAGATTTTCATCGTCATTTCTGTGCTGTTGGTCCTACGCTTTTTTAAATGTGTTTTTCGAGTTCCTGGGGTTCCAATTAGCCACGAAACGGTCATACAAATCAATTCGAGAACCAGAAATTTTTGGCTCTAAAAATCGCAAAAAAAGTAAGGCTAACCCCTTTGGATTTTCGGCGAAAATTTCGACGACTCTGAGAAGTGTTGCAATTAATTCTTTAGGGCACTATTCCGACGTAATTTTGCGAGAGAAATCGATTGAGCGCAGTCCCAATACGCTGCGAGCAACGGATCAAAAGTTACAGCCAAAAAACTGAAGATTTCCATCGACATTTCTCTGCTGTTGGTCCTACGCTTTTTTTAATGTGTTTTTTCAGTTTCTGAGGTTCCAATTAGCCAAGAAACGGTCATACAAATCAATTCGAGAACCAGAAATTTTCGGCTCCAAAAATCGCAAAAAAAGTAAGGCTAACCCCTTTGGATTTTTGGCGAAAATTTCGACGACTCTGAAAAGTGCTGCAATTAATTCTTTGGGGCATCATTCCGACGTAACTTTGCGAGAGAAATCGATTGAGCGCAGTCCCCATACGCTGCGAGCAACGGATCGAAAGTTACAGCCAAAAAACTGAAGATTTTCATCGTCATTTCTCTGCTGTTGGTCCTACGCTTTTTTTAATGTGGTTTTTGAGTTCCTGGGGTTCCAAAAAGCCTAGAAACGGTCAGACAAATCAACTCGAGAACCAGAAATTTCGGGCTCTAAAAATCGCAAAAAAAGTAAGGCTAACCCCTTTGGATTTTTGGCGAAAATTTCGACGACTCTGCAAAAGTGTTGCAATTATTTCTTCAGGGCACTATTCCGACGTAATTTTGCGAGAGAAAACGATTGAGGGCAGTCCCAATACGCTGCGAGCAACGGATCAAAAGTTACAGCCAAAAAACTGAAGATTTTCATCGTCATTTCTCTGCTGCTGGTCCTACGCTTTTTTTAATGTGTTTTTTGAGTTCCTGGGGTTCCAATTGGCCAAGAAACGGTCATACAAATCAATTCGAGAACCAGAAATTTTCGGCCCCAAAAATCGCAAAAAAAGTAAGGCTAACCCCTTTGGATTTTTGGCGAAAATTTCGACGACTCTGAAAAGTGTTGCAATTGATTCTTGAGGGCACTATTCCGACGTAATTTCGCGAAAGAAATCGATTGAGCGCAGTCCCAATACGCTGCGAGCAACGGATCAGAAGTTACAGCCAAAAAACTGAAGATTTTCATCGTCATTTCTGTGCTGTTGGTCCTACGCTTTTTTTAATGTGTTTTTTGAGTTCCTGGGGTTCCAATGAGCCAAGAAACGGTCATACAAATCAATTCGAGAACCAGAAATTTTCGGCCCCAAAAATCGCAAAAAAAGTAAGGCTAACCCCTTTGGATTTTCGGCGAAAATTTCGACGACTCTGAAAAGTGTTGCAATTGATTCTTGAGGGCACTATTCCGACGTAATTTTGCGAAAGAAATCGATTGAGCGCAGTCCCAATACGCTGCGAGCAACGGATCAGAAGTTACAGCCAAAAAACTGAAGATTTTCATCGTCATTTCTGTGCTGTTGGTCCTACGCTTTTTTTAATGTGTTTTTCGAGTTCCTGAGGTTCGAATTAGCCACGAAACGGTCATACAAATCAACTCGAGAACCAGGAATTTTCGGCTCCAAAAATCGCAAAAAAAGTAAGGCTAACCCCTTTGGATTTTTGGCAAAAATTTCGACGACTCTGAAAAGTGTTGCAATTAATTCTTAAGGGCACTATTCCGACGTAATTTTGCGAGAGAAATCGATTGAGCGCAGTCCCAATACGCTGCGAGCAACGGATCAAAAGTTACAGCCAAAAAACTGAAGATTTTCATCATTTCTCTGCTGTTGGTCCTACGCTTTTTTTAATGTGTTTTTTGAGTTCCTCGGGTTCCAATTAGCCTAGAAACGGTCATACAAATCAATTCGAGAACCAGAAATTTTCGGCTCCAAAAATCGCGAAAAAAGTAAGGCTAACCCCTTTGGATTTTTAGCGAAAATTTCGACGACTCTGAAAAGTGCTGCAATTAATTCTTTGGGGAATCATTCCGAGGCAATTTTGCGAGAGGAATCGATTGAGCGCAGTCCCAATACGCTGCGAGCAACGGATCGAAAGTTACAGCCAAAAAACTGAAGATTTTCATCGTCATTTCTGTGCTGTTGGTCCTACGCTTTTTCAAATGTGTTTTTCGGGTTCCTGGGGTTCGAATTAGCCACGAAACGGTCATACAAATCAACTCGAGGACCAGGAATTTTCGGCTCCAAAAATCGCAAAAAAAGTAAGGCTAACCCCTTTGGATTTTTGGCGAAAATTTCGACGACTCTGAAAAGTGTTGCAATTAATTCTTAAGGGCACTATTCCGACGTAATTTTGCGAGAGAAATCGATTGAGCGCAGTCCCAATACGCTGCGAGCAACGGATCAAAAGTTACAGCCAAAAAACTGAAGATTTTCATCGTCATTTCTCTGCTGTTGGTCCTACGCTTTTTTTAATGTGGTTTTTGAGTTCCTGGGGTTCCAAAAAGCCTAGAAACGGTCAGACAAATCAACTCGAGAACCAGAAATTTCGGGCTCTAAAAATCGCAAAAAAAGTAAGGCTAACCCCTTTGGATTTTTGGCGAAAATTTCGACGACTCTGAAAAGTGTTGCAATTAATTCTTAAGGGCACTATTCCGACGTAATTTTGCGAGAGAAATCGATTGAGCGCAGTCCCAATACGCTGCGAGCAACGGATCAAAAGTTACAGCCAAAAAACTGAAGATTTTCATCATTTCTCTGCTGTTGGTCCTACGCTTTTTTTAATGTGTTTTTTGAGTTCCTGGGGTTCCAATTAGCCAAGAAACGGTCATACAAATCAATTCGAGAACCAGAAATTTTCGGCTCCAAAAATCGCAAAAAAAGTAAGGCTAACCCCTTTGGATTTTTGGCGAAAATTTCGACGACTCTGAAAAGTGTTGCAATTAATTCTTTAGGGCACTATTCCGACGTAATTTTGCGAGAGAAATCGATTGAGCGCAGTCCCAATACGCTGCGAGCAACGGATCAAAAGTTACAGCCAAAAAACAGAAGATTTCCGTCGTCATTTCTCTGCTGTTGGTCCTACGCTTTTTTTAATGTGTTTTTTGAGTTCCTGGGGTTCCAATTAGCCACGAAACGGTCATACAAATCAATTCGAGGACCAGAACTTTTCGGCTCCAAAAATCGCAAAAAAAGTAAGGCTAACCCCTTTGGATTTTCGGCGAAAATTTCGACGACTCTGAGAAGTGTTGCAATTAATTCTTTAGGGCACTATTCCGACGTAATTTAGCTAGAGAAATCGATTGAGCGCAGTCTTGATACGCTGCGAGCAACGGATCAAAAGTTACAGCCAAAAAACTGAAGATTTTCATCGTCATTTCTCTGCTGTTGGTCTTACGCTTTTTTTAATGTGTTTTTCGAGTACCTGGGGTTCCAATTAGCCAAGAAACGGTCATACAAATCAAAACGAGAACCAGAAACTTTCGGCTCCAAAAATCGCAAAAAAAGGAAGGCTAACCCCTTTGGATTTTTGGCGAAAATTTCGACGACTCTGAAAAGTGCTGCAATTAATTCTTTGGGGAATCATTCCGAGGCAATTTTGCGAGAGAAATCGATTGAGCGCAGTCACGATACGCTGCGATCAACATATCAAAAGTTACAGCCAAAAAACTGAAGATTTTCATCGTCATTTCTCTGCTGTTGGTCCTACGCTTTTTTTAATGTGTTTTTCGAGTTCCTGGTGTTCCAATTAGCCACGAAACGGTCATACAAAATGATTCGAGAACCAGAAATTTTCGGCTCCAAAAATCGCAAAAAAAGTAAGGCTAACCCCTTTGGATTTTCGACGAAAATTCCGACGACTCTGAAAAGTGTTGCAAATAACTCTTGAGAGCACTATTCCGACGTAATTTTGCGAGAGAAATCGATTGAGCGCAGTCCCGATACGCTGCGATCAACGGATCAAAAGTTACAGCCGAAAAACTGAAGATTTTCATCGTCATTTCTCTGCTGTTGATCCTACGCTTTTTTTAATGTGTTTTTTGAGTTCCTGGGGTTCCGATTAGCCACGAAACGGTCATACAATTCAATTCGAGAACCAGAGATTTTCGGCTTCAAAAATCGCAAAAAAAGTCAGGCTAACCCCTTTGGATTTTTGGCGACAATTTCGACGACTCTGAAAAGTGTTGCAATTAATTCTTTAGGGCACTATTCCGACGTAATTTTGCGAGAGAAATCGATTGAGCGCAGTCCCAATACGCTGCGAGCAACGGATCAAAAGTTACAGCCAAAAAACTGAAGATTTTCATCGTCATTTCTGTGCTGTTGGTCCTACGCTTTTTTAAATGTGTTTTTCGAGTTCCTGGGGTTCCAATTAGCCACGAAACGGTCATACAAATCAATTCGAGAACCAGAAATTTTTGGCTCCAAAAATCGCAAAAAAAGTAAGGCTAACCCCTTTGGATTTTCGGCGAAAATTTCGACGACTCTGAGAAGTGTTGCAATTAATTCTTTAGGTTACTATTCCGACGTAATTTTGCGAGAGAAATCGATTGAGCGCAGTCCCAATACGCTGCGAGCAACGGATCAAAAGTTACAGCCAAAAAACTGAAGATTTCCATCGACATTTCTCTGCTGTTGGTCCTACGCTTTTTTTAATGTGTTTTTTCAGTTTCTGAGGTTCCAATTAGCCAAGAAACGGTCATACAAATCAATTCGAGAACCAGAAATTTTCGGCTCCAAAAATCGCAAAAAAAGTAAGGCTAACCCCTTTGGATTTTTGGCGAAAATTTCGACGACTCTGAAAAGTGCTGCAATTATTTCTTTGGGGCATCATTCCGACGTAACTTTGCGAGAGAAATCGATTGAGCGCAGTCCCCATACGCTGCGAGCAACGGATCGAAAGTTACAGCCAAAAAACTGAAGATTTTCATCGTCATTTCTCTGCTGTTGGTCCTACGCTTTTTTTAATGTGGTTTTTGAGTTCCTGGGGTTCCAAAAAGCCTAGAAACGGTCAGACAAATCAACTCGAGAACCAGAAATTTCGGGCTCTAAAAATCGCAAAAAAAGTAAGGCTAACCCCTTTGGATTTTTGGCGAAAATTTCGACGACTCTGCAAAAGTGTAGCAATTATTTCTTCAGGGCACTATTCCGACGTAATTTTGCGAGAGAAAACGATTGAGGGCAGTCCCAATACGCTGCGAGCAACGGATCAAAAGTTACAGCCAAAAAACTGAAGATTTTCATCGTCATTTCTCTGCTGCTGGTCCTACGCTTTTTTTAATGTGTTTTTTGAGTTCCTGGGGTTCCAATTGGCCAAGAAACGGTCATACAAATCAATTCGAGAACCAGAAATTTCCGGCCCCAAAAATCGCAAAAAAAGTAAGGCTAACCCCTTTGGATTTTTGGCGAAAATTTCGACGACTCTGAAAAGTGTTGCAATTGATTCTTGAGGGCACTATTCCGACGTAATTTCGCGAAAGAAATCGATTGAGCGCAGTCCCAATACGCTGCGAGCAACGGATCAGAAGTTACAGCCAAAAAACTGAAGATTTTCATCGTCATTTCTGTGCTGTTGGTCCTACGCTTTTTTTAATGTGTTTTTTGAGTTCCTGGGGTTCCAATTAGCCAAGAAACGGTCATACAAATCAATTCGAGAACCAGAAATTTTCGGCCCCAAAAATCGCAAAAAAAGTAAGGCTAACCCCTTTGGATTTTCGGCGAAAATTTCGACGACTCTGAAAAGTGTTGCAATTGATTCTTGAGGGCACTATTCCGACGTAATTTTGCGAAAGAAATCGATTGAGCGCAGTCCCAATACGCTGCGAGCAACGGATCAGAAGTTACAGCCAAAAAACTGAAGATTTTCATCGTCATTTCTGTGCTGTTGGTCCTACGCTTTTTTTAATGTGTTTTTCGAGTTCCTGAGGTTCGAATTAGCCACGAAACGGTCATACAAATCAACTCGAGAACCAGGAATTTTCGGCTCCAAAAATCGCAAAAAAAGTAAGGCTAACCCCTTTGGATTTTTGGCAAAAATTTCGACGACTCTGAAAAGTGTTGCAATTAATTCTTAAGGGCACTATTCCGACGTAATTTTGCGAGAGAAATCGATTGAGCGCAGTCCCAATACGCTGCGAGCAACGGATCAAAAGTTACAGCCAAAAAACTGAAGATTTTCATCATTTCTCTGCTGTTGGTCCTACGCTTTTTTTAATGTGTTTTTTGAGTTCCTCGGGTTCCAATTAGCCTAGAAACGGTCATACAAATCAATTCGAGAACCAGAAATTTTCGGCTCCAAAAATCGCGAAAAAAGTAAGGCTAACCCCTTTGGATTTTTAGCGAAAATTTCGACGACTCTGAAAAGTGCTGCAATTAATTCTTTGGGGAATCATTCCGAGGCAATTTTGCGAGAGGAATCGATTGAGCGCAGTCCCAATACGCTGCGAGCAACGGATCGAAAGTTACAGCCAAAAAACTGAAGATTTTCATCGTCATTTCTGTGCTGTTGGTCCTACGCTTTTTCAAATGTGTTTTTCGGGTTCCTGGGGTTCCAATTAGCCACGAAACGGTCATACAAAATGATTCGAGAACCAGAAATTTTCGGCTCCAAAAATCGCAAAAAAAGTAAGGCTAACCCCGTTGGATTTTTGGCGAAAATTCCGACGACTCTGAGAAGTGTTGCAAATAACTCTTGAGGGCACTATTCCGACGTAATTTTGCGAGAGAAATCGATTGAGCGCAGTCCCGATACGCTGCGATCAACGGATCAAAAGTTACAGCCAAAAAACTGAAGATTTTCATCGTCATTTCTCTGCTGTTGATCCCACGCTTTTTTTAATGTGTTTTTTGAGTTCCTGGGGTTCCAATTAGCCACGAAACGGTCATACAATTCAATTCGAGAACCAGAAATTTTCGGCTCCAACAATCGCAAAAAAAGTAAGGCTAACCCCTTTGGATTTTTGGCGAAAATTTCGACGACTCTGAAAAGTGTTGCAATTAATTCTTTAGGGCACTATTCCGACGTAATTTTGCGAGAGAAATCGATTAAGCGCAGTCCCAATACGCTGCGAGCAACGGATCAAAAGTTACAGTCAAAAAACTGAAGATTTTCATCGTCATTTCTCTGCTGTTGGTCCTACGCTTTTTTCAATGTGTTTTTTGAGTTCCTGAGGTTTGAATTAGCCACGAAACGGTCATACAAATCAACTCGAGAACCAGGAATTTTCGGCTCCAAAAATCGCAAAAAAAGTAAGGCTAACCCCTTTGGATTTTTGGCGAAAATTTCGACGACTCTGAGAAGTGTTGCAATTGATTCTTGAGGGCACCATTCCGACGTAATTTTGCGAGAGAAATCGATTGAGCGCAGTCCCAATACGCTGCGAGCAACGGTTCAAGAGTTACAGCCAAAAAACCGAAGATTTTCATCGACATTTCTCTGCTGTTGGTCCTACGCTTTTTTTAATGTGTTTTTTGAGTTCCTCGGGTTCCAATTAGCCTAGAAACGGTCATACAAATCAATTCGAGAACCAGAAATTTTCGGCTCCAAAAATCGCGAAAAAAGTAAGGCTAACCCCTTTGGATTTTTAGCGAAAATTTCGACGACTCTGAAAAGTGCTGCAATTAATTCTTTGGGGAATCATTCCGAGGCAATTTTGCGAGAGGAATCGATTGAGCGCAGTCCCAATACGCTGCGAGCAACGGATCGAAAGTTACAGCCAAAAAACTGAAGATTTTCATCGTCATTTCTGTGCTGTTGGTCCTACGCTTTTTCAAATGTGTTTTTCGGGTTCCTGGGGTTCGAATTAGCCACGAAACGGTCATACAAATCAACTCGAGGACCAGGAATTTTCGGCTCCAAAAATCGCAAAAAAAGTAAGGCTAACCCCTTTGGATTTTTGGCGAAAATTTCGACGACTCTGAAAAGTGTTGCAATTAATTCTTAAGGGCACTATTCCGACGTAATTTTGCGAGAGAAATCGATTGAGCGCAGTCCCAATACGCTGCGAGCAACGGATCAAAAGTTACAGCCAAAAAACTGAAGATTTTCATCGTCATTTCTCTGCTGTTGGTCCTACGCTTTTTTTAATGTGGTTTTTGAGTTCCTGGGGTTCCAAAAAGCCTAGAAACGGTCAGACAAATCAACTCGAGAACCAGAAATTTCGGGCTCTAAAAATCGCAAAAAAAGTAAGGCTAACCCCTTTGGATTTTTGGCGAAAATTTCGACGACTCTGAAAAGTGTTGCAATTAATTCTTAAGGGCACTATTCCGACGTAATTTTGCGAGAGAAATCGATTGAGCGCAGTCCCAATACGCTGCGAGCAACGGATCAAAAGTTACAGCCAAAAAACTGAAGATTTTCATCATTTCTCTGCTGTTGGTCCTACGCTTTTTTTAATGTGTTTTTTGAGTTCCTGGGGTTCCAATTAGCCAAGAAACGGTCATACAAATCAATTCGAGAACCAGAAATTTTCGGCTCCAAAAATCGCAAAAAAAGTAAGGCTAACCCCTTTGGATTTTTGGCGAAAATTTCGACGACTCTGAAAAGTGTTGCAATTAATTCTTTAGGGCACTATTCCGACGTAATTTTGCGAGAGAAATCGATTGAGCGCAGTCCCAATACGCTGCGAGCAACGGATCAAAAGTTACAGCCAAAAAACAGAAGATTTCCGTCGTCATTTCTCTGCTGTTGGTCCTACGCTTTTTTTAATGTGTTTTTTGAGTTCCTGGGGTTCCAATTAGCCACGAAACGGTCATACAAATCAATTCGAGGACCAGAACTTTTCGGCTCCAAAAATCGCAAAAAAAGTAAGGCTAACCCCTTTGGATTTTCGGCGAAAATTTCGACGACTCTGAGAAGTGTTGCAATTAATTCTTTAGGGCACTATTCCGACGTAATTTAGCTAGAGAAATCGATTGAGCGCAGTCTTGATACGCTGCGAGCAACGGATCAAAAGTTACAGCCAAAAAACTGAAGATTTTCATCGTCATTTCTCTGCTGTTGGTCTTACGCTTTTTTTAATGTGTTTTTCGAGTACCTGGGGTTCCAATTAGCCAAGAAACGGTCATACAAATCAAAACGAGAACCAGAAACTTTCGGCTCCAAAAATCGCAAAAAAAGGAAGGCTAACCCCTTTGGATTTTTGGCGAAAATTTCGACGACTCTGAAAAGTGCTGCAATTAATTCTTTGGGGAATCATTCCGAGGCAATTTTGCGAGAGAAATCGATTGAGCGCAGTCACGATACGCTGCGATCAACATATCAAAAGTTACAGCCAAAAAACTGAAGATTTTCATCGTCATTTCTCTGCTGTTGGTCCTACGCTTTTTTTAATGTGTTTTTCGAGTTCCTGGTGTTCCAATTAGCCACGAAACGGTCATACAAAATGATTCGAGAACCAGAAATTTTCGGCTCCAAAAATCGCAAAAAAAGTAAGGCTAACCCCTTTGGATTTTCGACGAAAATTCCGACGACTCTGAAAAGTGTTGCAAATAACTCTTGAGAGCACTATTCCGACGTAATTTTGCGAGAGAAATCGATTGAGCGCAGTCCCGATACGCTGCGATCAACGGATCAAAAGTTACAGCCGAAAAACTGAAGATTTTCATCGTCATTTCTCTGCTGTTGATCCTACGCTTTTTTTAATGTGTTTTTTGAGTTCCTGGGGTTCCGATTAGCCACGAAACGGTCATACAATTCAATTCGAGAACCAGAGATTTTCGGCTTCAAAAATCGCAAAAAAAGTCAGGCTAACCCCTTTGGATTTTTGGCGACAATTTCGACGACTCTGAAAAGTGTTGCAATTAATTCTTTAGGGCACTATTCCGACGTAATTTTGCGAGAGAAATCGATTGAGCGCAGTCCCAATACGCTGCGAGCAACGGATCAAAAGTTACAGCCAAAAAACTGAAGATTTTCATCGTCATTTCTGTGCTGTTGGTCCTACGCTTTTTTAAATGTGTTTTTCGAGTTCCTGGGGTTCCAATTAGCCACGAAACGGTCATACAAATCAATTCGAGAACCAGAAATTTTTGGCTCCAAAAATCGCAAAAAAAGTAAGGCTAACCCCTTTGGATTTTCGGCGAAAATTTCGACGACTCTGAGAAGTGTTGCAATTAATTCTTTAGGTTACTATTCCGACGTAATTTTGCGAGAGAAATCGATTGAGCGCAGTCCCAATACGCTGCGAGCAACGGATCAAAAGTTACAGCCAAAAAACTGAAGATTTCCATCGACATTTCTCTGCTGTTGGTCCTACGCTTTTTTTAATGTGTTTTTTCAGTTTCTGAGGTTCCAATTAGCCAAGAAACGGTCATACAAATCAATTCGAGAACCAGAAATTTTCGGCTCCAAAAATCGCAAAAAAAGTAAGGCTAACCCCTTTGGATTTTTGGCGAAAATTTCGACGACTCTGAAAAGTGCTGCAATTATTTCTTTGGGGCATCATTCCGACGTAACTTTGCGAGAGAAATCGATTGAGCGCAGTCCCCATACGCTGCGAGCAACGGATCGAAAGTTACAGCCAAAAAACTGAAGATTTTCATCGTCATTTCTCTGCTGTTGGTCCTACGCTTTTTTTAATGTGGTTTTTGAGTTCCTGGGGTTCCAAAAAGCCTAGAAACGGTCAGACAAATCAACTCGAGAACCAGAAATTTCGGGCTCTAAAAATCGCAAAAAAAGTAAGGCTAACCCCTTTGGATTTTTGGCGAAAATTTCGACGACTCTGCAAAAGTGTAGCAATTATTTCTTCAGGGCACTATTCCGACGTAATTTTGCGAGAGAAAACGATTGAGGGCAGTCCCAATACGCTGCGAGCAACGGATCAAAAGTTACAGCCAAAAAACTGAAGATTTTCATCGTCATTTCTCTGCTGCTGGTCCTACGCTTTTTTTAATGTGTTTTTTGAGTTCCTGGGGTTCCAATTGGCCAAGAAACGGTCATACAAATCAATTCGAGAACCAGAAATTTCCGGCCCCAAAAATCGCAAAAAAAGTAAGGCTAACCCCTTTGGATTTTTGGCGAAAATTTCGACGACTCTGAAAAGTGTTGCAATTGATTCTTGAGGGCACTATTCCGACGTAATTTCGCGAAAGAAATCGATTGAGCGCAGTCCCAATACGCTGCGAGCAACGGATCAGAAGTTACAGCCAAAAAACTGAAGATTTTCATCGTCATTTCTGTGCTGTTGGTCCTACGCTTTTTTTAATGTGTTTTTTGAGTTCCTGGGGTTCCAATTAGCCAAGAAACGGTCATACAAATCAATTCGAGAACCAGAAATTTTCGGCCCCAAAAATCGCAAAAAAAGTAAGGCTAACCCCTTTGGATTTTCGGCGAAAATTTCGACGACTCTGAAAAGTGTTGCAATTGATTCTTGAGGGCACTATTCCGACGTAATTTTGCGAAAGAAATCGATTGAGCGCAGTCCCAATACGCTGCGAGCAACGGATCAGAAGTTACAGCCAAAAAACTGAAGATTTTCATCGTCATTTCTGTGCTGTTGGTCCTACGCTTTTTTTAATGTGTTTTTCGAGTTCCTGAGGTTCGAATTAGCCACGAAACGGTCATACAAATCAACTCGAGAACCAGGAATTTTCGGCTCCAAAAATCGCAAAAAAAGTAAGGCTAACCCCTTTGGATTTTTGGCAAAAATTTCGACGACTCTGAAAAGTGTTGCAATTAATTCTTAAGGGCACTATTCCGACGTAATTTTGCGAGAGAAATCGATTGAGCGCAGTCCCAATACGCTGCGAGCAACGGATCAAAAGTTACAGCCAAAAAACTGAAGATTTTCATCATTTCTCTGCTGTTGGTCCTACGCTTTTTTTAATGTGTTTTTTGAGTTCCTCGGGTTCCAATTAGCCTAGAAACGGTCATACAAATCAATTCGAGAACCAGAAATTTTCGGCTCCAAAAATCGCGAAAAAAGTAAGGCTAACCCCTTTGGATTTTTAGCGAAAATTTCGACGACTCTGAAAAGTGCTGCAATTAATTCTTTGGGGAATCATTCCGAGGCAATTTTGCGAGAGGAATCGATTGAGCGCAGTCCCAATACGCTGCGAGCAACGGATCGAAAGTTACAGCCAAAAAACTGAAGATTTTCATCGTCATTTCTGTGCTGTTGGTCCTACGCTTTTTCAAATGTGTTTTTCGGGTTCCTGGGGTTCCAATTAGCCACGAAACGGTCATACAAAATGATTCGAGAACCAGAAATTTTCGGCTCCAAAAATCGCAAAAAAAGTAAGGCTAACCCCGTTGGATTTTTGGCGAAAATTCCGACGACTCTGAGAAGTGTTGCAAATAACTCTTGAGGGCACTATTCCGACGTAATTTTGCGAGAGAAATCGATTGAGCGCAGTCCCGATACGCTGCGATCAACGGATCAAAAGTTACAGCCAAAAAACTGAAGATTTTCATCGTCATTTCTCTGCTGTTGATCCCACGCTTTTTTTAATGTGTTTTTTGAGTTCCTGGGGTTCCAATTAGCCACGAAACGGTCATACAATTCAATTCGAGAACCAGAAATTTTCGGCTCCAACAATCGCAAAAAAAGTAAGGCTAACCCCTTTGGATTTTTGGCGAAAATTTCGACGACTCTGAAAAGTGTTGCAATTAATTCTTTAGGGCACTATTCCGACGTAATTTTGCGAGAGAAATCGATTAAGCGCAGTCCCAATACGCTGCGAGCAACGGATCAAAAGTTACAGTCAAAAAACTGAAGATTTTCATCGTCATTTCTCTGCTGTTGGTCCTACGCTTTTTTCAATGTGTTTTTTGAGTTCCTGAGGTTCGAATTAGCCACGAAACGGTCATACAAATCAACTCGAGAACCAGGAATTTTCGGCTCCAAAAATCGCAAAAAAAGTAAGGCTAACCCCTTTGGATTTTTGGCGAAAATTTCGACGACTCTGAGAAGTGTTGCAATTGATTCTTGAGGGCACCATTCCGACGTAATTTTGCGAGAGAAATCGATTGAGCGCAGTCCCAATACGCTGCGAGCAACGGTTCAAGAGTTACAGCCAAAAAACCGAAGATTTTCATCGACATTTCTCTGCTGTTGGTCCTACGCTTTTTTTAATGTGTTTTTCGAGTTCCTGAGGTTCGAATTAGCCACGAAACGGTCATACAAATCAACTCGAGAACCAGGAATTTTCGGCTCCAAAAATCGCAAAAAAAGTAAGGCTAACCCCTTTGGATTTTTGGCGAAAATTTCGACGACTCTGAAAAGTGTTGCAATTAATTCTTAAGGGCACTATTCCGACGTAATTTTGCGAGAGAAATCGATTGAGCGCAGTCCCAATACGCTGCGAGCAACGGATCAAAAGTTACAGCCAAAAAACTGAAGATTTTCATCATTTCTCTGCTGTTGGTCCTACGCTTTTTTTAATGTGTTTTTTGAGTTTCTGGGGTTCCAATTAGCCAAGATACGGTCATACAAATCAATTCGAGAACCAGAAATTTTCGGCTCCAAAAATCGCAAAAAAAGTAAGGCTAACCCCTTTGGATTTTTGGCGAAAATTTCGACGACTCTGAAAAGTGTTGCAATTAATTCTTTAGGGCACTATTCCGACGTAATTTTGCGAGAGAAATCGATTGAGCGCAGTCCCAATACGCTGCGAGCAACGGATCAAAAGTTACAGCCAAAAAACAGAAGATTTCCGTCGTCATTTCTCTGCTGTTGGTCCTACGCTTTTTTTAATGTGTTTTTTGAGTTCCTGGGGTTCCAATTAGCCACGAAACGGTCATACAAATCAATTCGAGGACCAGAACTTTTCGGCTCCAAAAATCGCAAAAAAAGTAAGGCTAACCCCTTTGGATTTTCGGCGAAAATTTCGACGACTCTGAAAAGTGCTGCAATTAATTCTTTGGGGCATCATTCCGACGTAACTTTGCGAGAGAAATCGATTGAGCGCAGTCCCAATACGCTGCGAGCAACGGATCGAAAGTTGCAGCCAAAAAACTGAAGATTTTCATCGTCATTTCTCTGCTGTTGGTCCTACGCTTTTTTTAATGTGGTTTTTGAGTTCCTGGGGTTCCAATAAGCCTAGAAACGGTCAGACAAATCAACTCGAGAACCAGAAATTTCGGGCTCTAAAAATCGCAAAAAAAGTAAGGCTAACCCCTTTGGATTTTTGGCGAAAATTTCGACGACTCTGCAAAAGTGTTGCAATTATTTCTTCAGGGCACTATTCCGACGTAATTTTGCGAGAGAAAACGATTGAGGGCAGTCCCAATACGCTGCGAGCAACGGATCAAAAGTTACAGCCAAAAAACTGAAGATTTTCATCGTCATTTCTCTGCTGCTGGTCCTACGCTTTTTTTAATGTGTTTTTTGAGTTCCTGGGGTTCCAATTGGCCAAGAAACGGTCATACAAATCAATTCGAGAACCAGAAATTTTCGGCCCCAAAAATCGCAAAAAAAGTAAGGCTAACCCCTTTGGATTTTTGGCGAAAATTTCGACGACTCTGAAAAGTGTTGCAATTGATTCTTGAGGGCACTATTCCGACGTAATTTCGCGAAAGAAATCGATTGAGCGCAGTCCCAATACGCTGCGAGCAACGGATCAGAAGTTACAGCCAAAAAACTGAAGATTTTCATCGTCATTTCTGTGCTGTTGGTCCTACGCTTTTTTTAATGTGTTTTTTGAGTTCCTGGGGTTCCAATTAGCCAAGAAACGGTCATACAAATCAATTCGAGAACCAGAAATTTTCGGCCCCAAAAATCGCAAAAAAAGTAAGGCTAACCCCTTTGGATTTTCGGCGAAAATTTCGACGACTCTGAAAAGTGTTGCAATTGATTCTTGAGGGCACTATTCCGACGTAATTTTGCGAAAGAAATCGATTGAGCGCAGTCCCAATACGCTGCGAGCAACGGATCAGAAGTTACAGCCAAAAAACTGAAGATTTTCATCGTCATTTCTGTGCTGTTGGTCCTACGCTTTTTTTAATGTGTTTTTCGAGTTCCTGAGGTTCGAATTAGCCACGAAACGGTCATACAAATCAACTCGAGAACCAGGAATTTTCGGCTCCAAAAATCGCAAAAAAAGTAAGGCTAACCCCTTTGGATTTTTGGCAAAAATTTCGACGACTCTGAAAAGTGTTGCAATTAATTCTTAAGGGCACTATTCCGACGTAATTTTGCGAGAGAAATCGATTGAGCGCAGTCCCAATACGCTGCGAGCAACGGATCAAAAGTTACAGCCAAAAAACTGAAGATTTTCATCATTTCTCTGCTGTTGGTCCTACGCTTTTTTTAATGTGTTTTTTGAGTTCCTGGGGTTCCAATTAGCCTAGAAACGGTCATACAAATCAATTCGAGAACCAGAAATTTTCGGCTCCAAAAATCGCGAAAAAAGTAAGGCTAACCCCTTTGGATTTTTGTCGAAAATTTCGACGACTCTGAAAAGTGCTGCAATTAATTCTTTGGGGAATCATTCCGAGGCAATTTTGCGAGAGGAATCGATTGAGCGCAGTCCCAATACGCTGCGAGCAACGGATCGAAAGTTACAGCCAAAAAACTGAAGATTTTCATCGTCATTTCTGTGCTGTTGGTCCTACGCTTTTTTAAATGTGTTTTTCGAGTTTTTGGGGTTCCAATTAGCCACGAAACGGTCATACAAAATGATTCGAGAACCAGAAATTCTCGGCTCCAACAATCGCAAAAAAAGTAAGGCTAACCCCGTTGGATTTTTGGCGAAAATTCCGACGACTCTAGAAAGTGTTGCAAATAACTCTTGAGGGCACTATTCCGACGTAATTTTGCGAGAGAAATCGATTGAGCGCAGTCCCGATACGCTGCGATCAACGGATCAAAAGTTACAGCCAAAAAACTGAAGATTTTCATCGTCATTTCTCTGCTGTTGATCCTACGCTTTTTTTAATGTGTTTTTTGAGTTCCTGGGGTTCCAATTAGCCACGAAACGGTCATACAATTCAATTCGAGAACCAGAAATTTTCGGCTCCAAAAATCGCAAAAAAAGTAAGGCTAACCCCTTTGGATTTTTGGCGAAAATTTCGACGACTCTGAAAAGTGTTGCAATTAATTCTTCAGGGCACTATTCCGACGTAATTTTGCGAGAGAAATCGATTAAGCGCAGTCCCAATACGCTGCGAGCAACGGATCAAAAGTTACAGTCAAAAAACTGAAGATTTTCATCGTCATTTCTCTGCTGTTGGTCCTACGCTTTTTTCAATGTGTTTTTTGAGTTCCTGAGGTTCGAATTAGCCACGAAACGGTCATACAAATCAACTCGAGAACCAGGAATTTTCGGCTCCAAAAATCGCAAAAAAAGTAAGGCTAACCCCTTTGGATTTTTGGCGAAAATTTCGACGACTCTGAGAAGTGTTGCAATTGATTCTTGAGGGCACCATTCCGACGTAATTTTGCGAGAGAAATCGATTGAGCGCAGTCCCAATACGCTGCGAGCAACGGTTCAAGAGTTACAGCCAAAAAACCGAAGATTTTCATCGACATTTCTCTGCTGTTGGTCCTACGCTTTTTTTAATGTGTTTTTCGAGTTCCTGAGGTTCGAATTAGCCACGAAACGGTCATACAAATCAACTCGAGAACCAGGAATTTTCGGCTCCAAAAATCGCAAAAAAAGTAAGGCTAACCCCTTTGGATTTTTGGCGAAAATTTCGACGACTCTGAAAAGTGTTGCAATTAATTCTTAAGGGCACTATTCCGACGTAATTTTGCGAGAGAAATCGATTGAGCGCAGTCCCAATACGCTGCGAGCAACGGATCAAAAGTTACAGCCAAAAAACTGAAGATTTTCATCATTTCTCTGCTGTTGGTCCTACGCTTTTTTTAATGTGTTTTTTGAGTTTCTGGGGTTCCAATTAGCCAAGATACGGTCATACAAATCAATTCGAGAACCAGAAATTTTCGGCTCCAAAAATCGCAAAAAAAGTAAGGCTAACCCCTTTGGATTTTTGGCGAAAATTTCGACGACTCTGAAAAGTGTTGCAATTAATTCTTTCGGGCACTATTCCGACGTAATTTTGCGAGAGAAATCGATTGAGCGCAGTCCCAATACGCTGCGAGCAACGGATCGAAAGTTACAGCCAAAAAACAGAAGATTTCCGTCGTCATTTCTCTGCTGTTGGTCCTACGCTTTTTTTAATGTGTTTTTTGAGTTCCTGGGGTTCCAATTAGCCACGAAACGGTCATACAAATCAATTCGAGGACCAGAACTTTTCGGCTCCAAAAATCGCAAAAAAAGTAAGGCTAACCCCTTTGGATTTTCGGCGAAAATTTCGACGACTCTGAAAAGTGCTGCAATTAATTCTTTGGGGCATCATTCCGACGTAACTTTGCGAGAGAAATCGATTGAGCGCAGTCCCAATACGCTGCGAGCAACGGATCGAAAGTTACAGCCAAAAAACTGAAGATTTTCATCGTCATTTCTCTGCTGTTGGTCCTACGCTTTTTTTAATGTGGTTTTTGAGTTCCTGGGGTTCCAATAAGCCTAGAAACGGTCAGACAAATCAACTCGAGAACCAGAAATTTCGGGCTCTAAAAATCGCAAAAAAAGTAAGGCTAACCCCTTTGGATTTTTGGCGAAAATTTCGACGACTCTGCAAAAGTGTTGCAATTATTTCTTCAGGGCACTATTCCGACGTAATTTTGCGAGAGAAAACGATTGAGGGCAGTCCCAATACGCTGCGAGCAACGGATCAAAAGTTACAGCCAAAAAACTGAAGATTTTCATCGTCATTTCTCTGCTGCTGGTCCTACGCTTTTTTTGATGTGTTTTTTGAGTTCCTGGGGTTCCAATTGGCCAAGAAACGGTCATACAAATCAATTCGAGAACCAGAAATTTTCGGCCCCAAAAATCGCAAAAAAAGTAAGGCTAACCCCTTTGGATTTTTGGCGAAAATTTCGACGACTCTGAAAAGTGTTGCAATTGATTCTTGAGGGCACTATTCCGACGTAATTTCGCGAAAGAAATCGATTGAGCGCAGTCCCAATACGCTGCGAGCAACGGATCAGAAGTTACAGCCAAAAAACTGAAGATTTTCATCGTCATTTCTGTGCTGTTGGTCCTACGCTTTTTTTAATGTGTTTTTTGAGTTCCTGGGGTTCCAATTAGCCAAGAAACGGTCATACAAATCAATTCGAGAACCAGAAATTTTCGGCCCCAAAAATCGCAAAAAAAGTAAGGCTAACCCCTTTGGATTTTCGGCGAAAATTTCGACGACTCTGAAAAGTGTTGCAATTGATTCTTGAGGGCACTATTCCGACGTAATTTTGCGAAAGAAATCGATTGAGCGCAGTCCCAATACGCTGCGAGCAACGGATCAGAAGTTACAGCCAAAAAACTGAAGATTTTCATCGTCATTTCTGTGCTGTTGGTCCTACGCTTTTTTTAATGTGTTTTTCGAGTTCCTGAGGTTCGAATTAGCCACGAAACGGTCATACAAATCAACTCGAGAACCAGGAATTTTCGGCTCCAAAAATCGCAAAAAAAGTAAGGCTAACCCCTTTGGATTTTTGGCAAAAATTTCGACGACTCTGAAAAGTGTTGCAATTAATTCTTAAGGGCACTATTCCGACGTAATTTTGCGAGAGAAATCGATTGAGCGCAGTCCCAATACGCTGCGAGCAACGGATCAAAAGTTACAGCCAAAAAACTGAAGATTTTCATCATTTCTCTGCTGTTGGTCCTACGCTTTTTTTAATGTGTTTTTTGAGTTCCTGGGGTTCCAATTAGCCTAGAAACGGTCATACAAATCAATTCGAGAACCAGAAATTTTCGGCTCCAAAAATCGCGAAAAAAGTAAGGCTAACCCCTTTGGATTTTTGTCGAAAATTTCGACGACTCTGAAAAGTGCTGCAATTAATTCTTTGGGGAATCATTCCGAGGCAATTTTGCGAGAGGAATCGATTGAGCGCAGTCCCAATACGCTGCGAGCAACGGATCGAAAGTTACAGCCAAAAAACTGAAGATTTTCATCGTCATTTCTGTGCTGTTGGTCCTACGCTTTTTTAAATGTGTTTTTCGAGTTTTTGGGGTTCCAATTAGCCACGAAACGGTCATACAAAATGATTCGAGAACCAGAAATTTTCGGCTCCAACAATCGCAAAAAAAGTAAGGCTAACCCCGTTGGATTTTTGGCGAAAATTCCGACGACTCTAGAAAGTGTTGCAAATAACTCTTGAGGGCACTATTCCGACGTAATTTTGCGAGAGAAATCGATTGAGCGCAGTCCCGATACGCTGCGATCAACGGATCAAAAGTTACAGCCAAAAAACTGAAGATTTTCATCGTCATTTCTCTGCTGTTGATCCTACGCTTTTTTTAATGTGTTTTTTGAGTTCCTGGGGTTCCAATTAGCCACGAAACGGTCATACAATTCAATTCGAGAACCAGAAATTTTCGGCTCCAAAAATCGCAAAAAAAGTAAGGCTAACCCCTTTGGATTTTTGGCGAAAATTTCGACGACTCTGAAAAGTGTTGCAATTAATTCTTTAGGGCACTATTCCGACGTAATTTTGCGAGAGAAATCGATTAAGCGCAGTCCCAATACGCTGCGAGCAACGGATCAAAAGTTACAGTCAAAAAACTGAAGATTTTCATCGTCATTTCTCTGCTGTTGGTCCTACGCTTTTTTCAATGTGTTTTTTGAGTTCCTGAGGTTCGAATTAGCCACGAAACGGTCATACAAATCAACTCGAGAACCAGGAATTTTCGGCTCCAAAAATCGCAAAAAAAGTAAGGCTAACCCCTTTGGATTTTTGGCGAAAATTTCGACGACTCTGAGAAGTGTTGCAATTGATTCTTGAGGGCACTATTCCGACGTAATTTCGCGAAAGAAATCGATTGAGCGCAGTCCCAATACGCTGCGAGCAACGGATCAGAAGTTACAGCCAAAAAACTGAAGATTTTCATCGTCATTTCTGTGCTGTTGGTCCTACGCTTTTTTTAATGTGTTTTTTGAGTTCCTGGGGTTCCAATTAGCCAAGAAACGGTCATACAAATCAATTCGAGAACCAGAAATTTTCGGCCCCAAAAATCGCAAAAAAAGTAAGGCTAACCCCTTTGGATTTTTGGCGAAAATTTCGACGACTCTGAAAAGTGTTGCAATTGATTCTTGAGGGCACTATTCCGACGTAATTTTGCGAAAGAAATCGATTGAGCGCAGTCCCAATACGCTGCGAGCAACGGATCAGAAGTTACAGCCAAAAAACTGAAGATTTTCATCGTCATTTCTGTGCTGTTGGTCCTACGCTTTTTTGAATGTGTTTTTTGAGTTCCTGGGGTTCCAATTAGCCACGAAACGGTTATACAAATCAATTCGAGAACCAGAAATTTTCGGCTCCAAAAATCGCAAAAAAAGTAAGGCTAACCCCTTTGGATTTTTGGCGAAAATTCCGACGACTCTGAAAAGTGTTGCAATTAATTCTTCAGGGCACTATTCCGACGTAATTTTGCGAGAGAAATCGATTGAGCGCAGTCCCAATACGCTGCGATCAACGGATCAAAAGTTACAGCCAAAAAACTGAAGATTTTCATCGTCATTTCTGTGCTGTCGGTCCTACCCTTTTTTTAATGTGTTTTTCGAGTTCCTGGGGTTCCAATTAGCCACGAAACGGTCATACAAATCAATTCGAGAACCAGAAATTTTCGGCTCCAAAAATCGCAAAAAAAGTAAGGCTAACCCCTTTGGATTTTTGGCGAAAATTCCGACGACTCTGAAAAGTGTTGCAAATAATTCTAAAGGGCACTATTCCGACGTAATTTCGCGAGAGAAATCGATTGAGCGCAGTCCCAATACGCTGCGATCAACGGATCAAAAGTTACAGCCAAAAAACTGAAAATTTTCATCGTCATTTCTCTGCTGTTGGTCCTACGCTTTTTTGAATGTGTTTTTTGAGTTCCTGGAGTTCCAATTAGCCACGAAACGGTCATACATTTCAATTCGAGAACCAGAAATTTTCGGCTCCAAAAATCGCAAAAAAAGTAAGGCTAACCCCTTTGGATTTTTGGCGAAAATTTCGACGACTCTGAAAAGTGTTGCAATTAATTCTTTAGGGCACTATTCTGACGTAATTTTGCGAGAGAAATCGATTGAGCGCAGTCCCAATACGCTGCGAGCAACGGATCGAAAGTTACAGCCAAAAAACTGAAGATTTTCATCGTCATTTCTGTGCTGTTGGTCCTACGCTTTTTTTAATGTGTTTTTCGAGTTCCTGGGGTTCCAATTAGCCACGAAACGGTCATACAAATCAATTCGAGAACCAGAAATTTTCGGCTCCAAAAATCGCAAAAAAAGTAAGGCTAACCCCTTTGGATTTTTGGCGAAAATTCCGACGACTCTGAAAAGTGTTGCAGATAATTCTCAAGGGCACTATTCCGACGTAATTTTGCGAGAGAAATCGATTGAGCGCAGTCCCAATACGCTGCGATCAACGGATCAAAAGTTACAGCCAAAAAACTGAAAATTTTCATCGTCATTTCTCTGCTGTTGGTCCTACGCTTTTTTGAATGTGTTTTTTGAGTTCCTGGAGTTCCAATTAGCCACGAAACGGTCATACATTTCAATTCGAGAACCAGAAATTTTCGGCTCCAAAAATCGCAAAAAAAGTAAGGCTAACCCCTTTGGATTTTTGGCGAAAATTTTCGCGACACTGAAAAGTGTTGCAATTAACTCTTTAGGGCACTATTCCGACGTAATTTTGCTAGAGAAATCGATTGAGCGCAGTCCTAATACGCTGCGAGCAACGGATCAAAAGTTCCAGCCAAAAAACTGAAGATTTTCATCGTCATTTCTCTGCTGTTGGTCCTACGCTTTTTTTAATGTGTTTTTTGAGTTCCTGGGGTACCAATTAGCCACGAAACGGTCATACAATTCAATTCGAGAACCAGAAATTTTCGGCTCCAAAAATCGCAAAAAAAGTAAGGCTAACCCCTTTGGATTTTTGGCGAAAATTCCGACGACTCTGAAAAGTGTTGCAAATAATTCTCAAGGGCACTATTCCGACGTAATTTTGCGAGAAAAATCGATTGAGCGCAGTCCCAATACGCTGCGATCAACGGATCAAAAGTTACAGCCAAAAAACTGAAAATTTTCATCGTCATTTCTCTGCTGTTGGTCCTACGCTTTTTTGAATGTGTTTTTTGAGTTCCTGGAGTTCCAATTAGCCACGAAACGGTCATACATTTCAATTCGAGAACCAGAAATTTTCGGCTCCAAAAATCGCAAAAAAAGTAAGGCTAACCCCTTTGGATTTTTGGCGAAAATTTTGACGACACTGAAAAGTGTTGCAATTAATTCTTTAGGGCACTATTCCGACGTAATTTTGCGAAAGAAATCGATTGAGCGCAGTCCCAATACGCTGCGAGCAACGGATCAGAAGTTACAGCCAAAAAACTGAAGATTTTCATCGTCATTTCTGTGCTGTTGGTCCTACGCTTTTTTGAATGTGTTTTTTGAGTTCCTGGGGTTCCAATTAGCCACGAAACGGTCATACAAATCAATTCGAGAACCAGAAATTTTCGGCTCCAAAAATCGCAAAAAAAGTAAGGCCAACCCCTTTGGATTTTTGGCGAAAATTCCGACGACTCTGAAAAGTGTTGCAATTAATTCTTCAGGGCACTATTGCGACGTAATTTTTCGAGAGAAATCGATTGAGCGCAGTCCCAATACGCTGCGATCAACGGATCAAAAGTTACAGCCAAAAAACTGAAGATTTTCATCGTCATTTCTGTGCTGTCGGTCCTACCCTTTTTTTAATGTGTTTTTCGAGTTCCTGGGGTTCCAATGAGCCACGAAACGGTCATACAAATCAATTCGAGAACCAGAAATTTTCAGCTCCAAAAATCGCAAAAAAAGTAAGGCTAACCCCTTTGGATTTTTGGCGAAAATTCCGACGACTCTGAAAAGTGTTGCAAATAATTCTCAAGGGCACTATTCCGACGTAATTTTGCGAGAGAAATCGATTGAGCGCAGTCCCAATACGCTGCGATCAACGGATCAAAAGTTACAGCCAAAAAACTGAAAATTTTCATCGTCATTTCTCTGCTGTTGGTCCTACGCTTTTTTGAATGTGTTTTTTGAGTTCCTGGAGTTCCAATTAGCCACGGAACGGTCATACATTTCAATTCGAGAACCAGAAATTTTCGGCTCCAAAAATCGCAAAAAAAGTAAGGCTAACCCCTTTGGATTTTTGGCGAAAATTTTGACGACACTGGAAAGTGTTGCAATTAACTCTTTAGGGCACTATTCCGACGTAATTTTGCTAGAGAAATCGATTGAGCGCAGTCCTCATACGCTGCGAGCAACGGATCAAAAGTTACAGCCAAAAAACTGAAGATTTTCATCGTCATTTCTCTGCTGTTGGTCCTACGCTTTTTTTAATGTGTTTTTTGAGTTCCTGGGGTTCCAATTAGCCACGAAACGGTCATACAATTCAATTCGAGAACCAGAAATTTTCGGCTCCAAAAATCGCAAAAAAAGTAAGGCTAACCCCTTTGGATTTTTGGCGAAAATTTTGACGACTCTGAAAAGTGTTGCAATTAATTCTTAAGAGCACTATTCCGACGTAATTTTGCGAGAGAAATCGATTGAGCGCAGTCCCAATACGCTGCGATCAACGGATCAAAAGTTACAGCCAAAAAACTGAAGATTTTCATCGTCATTTCTCTGCTGTTGGTCCTACGCTTTTTTTAATGTGTTTTTTGAGTTCCTGGGGTTCCAATTAGCCACGAAACGGTCATACAATTCAATTCGAGAACCAGAAATTTTCGGCTCCAAAAATCGCAAAAAAAGTAAGGCTGACCCCTTTGGATTTTTGGCGAAAATTTTGACGACTCTGAAAAGTGTTGCAATTAATTCTTTAGGGCACTCTTCCGACGTAATTTTGCGAAAGAAATCGATTGAGCGCAGTCCCAATACGCTGCGAGCAACGGATCAGAAGTTACAGCCAAAAAACTGAAGATTTTCATCGTCATTTCTGTGCTGTTGGTCCTACGCTTTTTTGAATGTGTTTTTTGAGTTCCTGGGGTTCCAATTAGCCACGAAACGGTCATACAAATCAATTCGAGTAGCAGAAATTTTCGGCTCCAAAAATCGCAAAAAAAGTAAGGCTAACCCCTTTGGATTTTTGGCGAAAATTCCGACGACTCTGAAAAGTGTTGCAATTAATTCTTAAGGGCACTATTCCGACGTAATTTTGCGAGAGAAATCGATTGAGCGCAGTCCCAATACGCTGCGAGCAACGGATCAAAAGTTACAGCCAAAAAACTGAAGATTTCCATCGTCATTTCTCTGCTGTTGGTCCTACGTTTTTTTTAATGTGTTTTTTCAGTTCCTGAGGTTCCAATTAGCTAAGAAACGGTAATACAAATCAATTCGAGAACCAGAAACTTTCGGCTCCAAAAATCGCAAAAAAAGTAAGGCTAACCCCTTTGGATTTTTGGCGAAAATTTCGACGACTCTGAAAAGTGCTGCAATTAATTCTTTGGGGCATCATTCCGACGTAATTTTGCGAGAGAAATCGATTGGGCGCAGTCCCAATACGCGGCGAGCAACGGATCGAAAGTTACAGCCAAAAAACTGAAGATTTTCATCGTCATTTCTCTGCTGTTGGTCCTACGCTTTTTTTAATGTGTTTTTCGAGTTCCTGGGGTTCCAGGTAGCCACAAAACGGTCATACAATTCAATTCGAGAACCAGAAATTTTCGGCTCCAACAATCGCAAAAAAAGTAAGGCTAACCCCTTTGGATTTTTGGCGAAAATTTCGACGACTCTGAAAAGTGTTGCAATTAATTCTTCAGGGCACTATTCCGACGTAATTTTGCGAGAGAAATCGATTGAGCGCAGTCCCAATACGCTGCGAGCAACGGATCAGAAGTTACAGCCAAAAAACTGAAGATTTTCATCGTCATTTCTGTGCTGTTGGTCCTACGCTTTTTTGAATGTGTTTTTTGAGTTCCTGGGGTTCCAATTAGCCACGAAACGGTTATACAAATCAATTCGAGAACCAGAAATTTTCGGCTCCAAAAATCGCAAAAAAAGTAAGGCTAACCCCTTTGGATTTTTGGCGAAAATTCCGACGACTCTGAAAAGTGTTGCAATTGATTCTTCAGGGCACTATTCCGACGAAATTTTGCGAGAGAAATCGATTGAGCGCAGTCCCAATACGCTGCGATCAACGGATCAAAAGTTACAGCCAAAAAACTGAAGATTTTCATCGTCATTTCTGTGCTGTCGGTCCTACCCTTTTTTTAATGTGTTTTTCGAGTTCCTGGGGTTCCAATTAGCTACGAAACGGTCATACAAATCAATTCGAGAACCAGAAATTTTCGGCTCCAAAAATCGCAAAAAAAGTAAGGCTAACCCCTTTGGATTTTTGGCGAAAATTCCGACGACTCTGAAAAGTGTTGCAAATAATTCTCAAGGGCACTATTCCGACGTAATTTCGCGAGAGAAATCGATTGAGCGCAGTCCCAATACGCTGCGATCAACGGATCAAAAGTTACAGCCAAAAAACTGAAAATTTTCATCGTCATTTCTCTGCTGTTGGTCCTACGCTTTTTTGAATGTGTTTTTTGAGTTCCTGGAGTTCCAATTAGCCACGAAACGGTCATACATTTCAATTCGAGAACCAGAAATTTTCGGCTCCAAAAATCGCAAAAAAAGTAAGGCTAACCCCTTTGGATTTTTGGCGAAAATTTCGACGACTCTGAAAAGTGTTGCAATTAATTCTTTAGGGCACTATTCTGACGTAATTTTGCGACAGAAATCGATTGAGCGCAGTCCCAATACGCTGCGAGCAACGGATCGAAAGTTACAGCCAAAAAACTGAAGATTTTCATCGTCATTTCTGTGCTGTTGGTCCTACGCTTTTTTTAATGTGTTTTTCGAGTTCCTGGGGTTCCAATTAGCCACGAAACGGTCATACAAATCAATTCGAGAACCAGAAATTTTCGGCTCCAAAAATCGCAAAAAAAGTAAGGCTAACCCCTTTGGATTTTTGGCGAAAATTCCGACGACTCTGAAAAGTGTTGCAAATAATTCTCAAGGGCACTATTCCGACGTAATTTTGCGAGAGAAATCGATTGAGCGCAGTCCCAATACGCTGCGATCAACGGATCAAAAGTTACAGCCAAAAAACTGAAAATTTTCATCGTCATTTCTCTGCTGTTGGTATTACGCTTATTTGAATGTGTTTTTTGAGTTCCTGGAGTTCCAATTGGCCACGAAACGGTCATACATTTCAATTCGAGAACCAGAAATTTTCGGCTCCAAAAATCGCAAAAAAAGTAAGGCTAACCCCTTTGGATTTTTGGCGAAAATTTTGACGACTCTGAAAAGTGTTGCAATTAACTCTTTAGGGCACTATTCCGACGTAATTTTGCTAGAGAAATCGATTGAGCGCAGTCCTAATACGCTGCGAGCAACGGATCAAAAGTTACAGCCAAAAAACTGAAGATTTTCATCGTCATTTCTCTGCTGTTGGTCCTACGCTTTTTTTAATGTGTTTTTTGAGTTCCTGGAGTTCCAATTAGCCACGAAACGGTCATACATTTCAATTCGAGAACCAGAAATTTTCGGCTCGAAAATCGCAAAAAAAGTAAGGCTAACCCCTTTGGATTTTTGGCGAAAATTTTGACGACACTGAAAAGTGTTGCAATTAATTCTTTAGGGCACTATTCCGACGTAATTTTGCGAAAGAAATCGATTGAGCGCAGTCCCAATACGCTGCGAGCAACGGATCAGAAGTTACAGCCAAAAAACTGAAGATTTTCATCGTCATTTCTGTGCTGTTGGTCCTACGCTTTTTTGAATGTGTTTTTTGAGTTCCTGGGGTTCCAATTAGCCACGAAACGGTCATACAAATCAATTCGAGAACCAGAAATTTTCGGCTCCAAAAATCGCAAAAAAAGTAAGGCTAACCCCTTTGGATTTTTGGCGAAAATTCCGACGACTCTGAAAAGTGTTGCAATTAATTCTTCAGGGCACTATTCCGACGTAATTTTGCGAGAGAAATCGATTGAGCGCAGTCCCAATACGCTGCGATCAACGGATCAAAAGTTACAGCCAAAAAACTGAAGATTTTCATCGTCATTTCTGTGCTGTCGGTCCTACCCTTTTTTTAATGTGTTTTTCGAGTTCCTGGGGTTCCAATGAGCCACGAAACGGTCATACAAATCAATTCGAGAACCAGAAACTTTCAGCTCCAAAAATCGCAAAAAAAGTAAGGCTAACCCCTTTGGATTTTTGGCGAAAATTCCGACGACTCTGAAAAGTGTTGCAAATAATTCTCAAGGGCACTATTCCGACGTAATTTTGCGAGAGAAATCGATTGAGCGCAGTCCCAATACGCTGCGATCAACGGATCAAAAGTTACAGCCAAAAAACTGAAAATTTTCATCGTCATTTCTCTGCTGTTGGTCCTACGCTTTTTTGAATGTGTTTTTTGAGTTCCTGGAGTTCCAATTAGCCACGAAACGGTCATACATTTCAATTCGAAAACCAGAAATTTTCGGCTCCAAAAATCGCAAAAAAAGTAAGGCTAACCCCTTTGGATTTTTGGCGAAAATTTTGACGACACTGAAAAGTGTTGCAATTAACTCTTTAGGGCACTATTCCGACGTAATTTTGCTAGAGAAATCGATTGAGCGCAGTCCTAATACGCTGCGAGCAACGGATCAAAAGTTACAGCCAAAAAACTGAAGATTTTCATCGTCATTTCTCTGCTGTTGGTCCTACGCTTTTTTTAATGTGTTTTTTGAGTTCCTGGGGTTCCAATTAGCCACGAAACGGTCATACAATTCAATTCGAGAACCAGAAATTTTCGGCTCCAAAAATCGCAAAAAAAGTAAGGCTAACCCCTTTGGATTTTTGGCGAAAATTTTGACGACTCTGAAAAGTGTTGCAATTAATTCTTAAGAGCACTATTCCGACGTAATTTTGCGAGAGAAATCGATTGAGCGCAGTCCCAATACGCTGCGATCAACGGATCAAAAGTTACAGCCAAAAAACTGAAGATTTTCATCGTCATTTCTCTGCTGTTGGTCCTACGCTTTTTTTAATGTGTTTTTTGAGTTCCTGGGGTTCCAATTAGCCACGAAACGGTCATACAATTCAATTCGAGAACCAGAAATTTTCGGCTCCAAAAATCGCAAAAAAAGTAAGGCTGACCCCTTTGGATTTTTGGCGAAAATTTTGACGACTCTGAAAAGTGTTGCAATTAATTCTTTAGGGCACTCTTCCGACGTAATTTTGCGAAAGAAATCGATTGAGCGCAGTCCCAATACGCTGCGAGCAACGGATCAGAAGTTACAGCCAAAAAACTGAAGATTTTCATCGTCATTTCTGTGCTGTTGGTCCTACGCTTTTTTGAATGTGTTTTTTGAGTTCCTGGAGTTCCAATTAGCCACGAAACGGTCATACAAATCAATTCGAGTACCAGAAATTTTTGGCTCCAAAAATCGCAAAAAAAGTAAGGCTAACCCCTTTGGATTTTTGGCGAAAATTCCGACGACTCTGAAAAGTGTTGCAATTAATTCTTAAGGGCACTATTTCGACGTAATTTTGCGAGAGAAATCAATTGAGCGCAGTCCCAATACGCTGCGATCAACGGATCAAAAGTTACAGCCAAAAAACTGAAGATTTTCATCGTCATTTCTCTGCTGTTGGTCCTACGCTTTTTCTGATGTGTTTTTTGAGTTCCTGGGGTTCCAATTAGTCACGAAACGGTCATACAATTCAATTCGAGAACCAGAAATTTTCGGCTCCAAAAATCGCAAAAAAAGTAAGGCTAACCCCTTTGGATTTTTGGTGAAAATTTTGACGACTCTGAAAAGTGTTGCAATTAATACTTTAGGGCACTATTCCGACGTAATTTTGCGAGAGAAATCGATTGAGCGCAGTCCCGATACGCTGCGATCAACGGATCAAAAGTTACAGCCGAAAAACTGAAGATTTTCATCGTCATTTCTCTGCTGTTGATCCTACGCTTTTTTTAATGTGTTTTTTGAGTTCCTGGGGTTCCGATTAGCCACGAAACGGTCATACAAATCAATTCGAGAACCAGAGATTTTCGGCTCCAAAAATCGCAAAAAAAGTAAGGCTAACCCCTTTGGATTTTTGGCGAAAATTTCGACGACTCTGAAAAGTGTTGCAATTAATTCTTTAGGGCACTATTTCGACGTAATTCTGCGAGAGAAATCGATTGAGCGCAGTCCCAATACGCTGCGAGCAACGGATCAAAAGTTACAGCCAAAAAACTGAAGATTTCCATCGTCATTTCTCTGCTGTTGGTCCTACGCTTTTTTTAATGTGTTTTTTGAGTTCCTGGGGTTCCAATTAGCCACAAAACGGTCATACAAATCAATTCGAGAACCAGAAATTTTCGGCTCCAAAAATCGCAAAAAAAGTAAGGCTAACCCCTTTGGATTTTTGGCGAAAATTCCGACGACTCTGAAAAGTGTTGCAATTAATTCTTAAGGGCACTATTCCGACGTAATTTTGCGAGAGAAATCGATTGAGCGCAGTCCCAATACGCTGCGATCAACGGATCAAAAGTTACAGCCAAAAAACTAAAGATTTTCATCGTCATTTCTCTGCTGTTGGTCCTACGCTTTTTTTGATGTGTTTTTTGAGTTCCTGGGGTTCCAATTAGCCACGAAACGGTCATACAATTCAATTCGAGAACCAGAAATTTTCGGCTCCAAAAATCGCAAAAAAAGTAAGGCTAACCCCTTTGGATTTTTGGCGAAAATTTTGACGACTCTGAAAAGTGTTGCAATTAATTCTTTAGGGCACTATTCCGACGTAATTTTGCGAGAGAAATCGATTGAGCGCAGTCCCAATACGCTACGAGCAACGGATCAGAAGTTACAGCCAAAAAACTGAAGATTTTCATCGTCATTTCTGTGCTGTTGGTCCTACGCTTTTTTGAATGTGTTTTTTGAGTTCCTGGGGTTCCAATTAGCCACAAAACGGTCATACAAATCAATTCGAGAACCAGAAATTTTCGGCTCCAAAAATCGCAAAAAAAGTAAGGCTAACCCCTTCGGATTTTTGGCGAAAATTCCGACGACTCTGAAAAGTGTTGCAATTAATTCTTTAGGGCACTATTCCGACGTAATTTTGCTAGAGAAATCGATTGAGCGCAGTCCTAATACGCTGCGAGCAACGGATCAAAAGTTACAGCCAAAAAACTGAAGATTTTCTAGGTCATTTCTCTGCTGTCGGTCCTACTCTTTTTTTAATGTGTTTTTTCAGTTCCTGGGGTTCCAATTAGCCAAGAAACGGTCATACAAATCAATTCGAGAACCAGAAATTTTCGGCTCCAAAAATCGCAAAAAAAAGTAAGGCTAACCCCTTTGGATTTTTGGCGAAAATTTTAACGATTCTGAAAAGTGCTGCGATTAATTCTCCGAGGCTCTATTCCGACGTCATTTTGCAAGAGGAATCAATTGAGCGCAGTCACAATACGCTGCGAGCAACGCATCAGAAGTTACAGCCAAAAAACTGAAGATTTTCATCGTCGTTTCTCTGCTATTGGTCCGACGCTCTTTTCCATGAGTTTTTTGAGTTCCTGGGGGTCGAATGACTCTAGAGATGATCGTACGAATCGATTTCAAGACAAAAAATTTTCGGCTTCGAAAATGAGCAAAAAAGTAAGGCTTACCCCTTTGGATTTTTGGCGAAAATTTCGACGATTCTGAAAAGTGCTGCGATTAATTCTTTGAGGCACTATCCCGACGTAATTTTGCGAGAGGAATCGATTGAGCGCAGTCCCAATACTCTGCGAGCAACGCATCAAAAGTTACAGCCGAACAACTAAAGATTTTCATGGTCATTTCTCTGCTATTGGTCCGACGCTCTTTTCCATGAGTTTTTTGAGTTCCTGGGGGTCGAATTACTCTAGAGATGGTCGTACGAATCGATTTCGAGGCAAAAAATTTTCGGCTTCGAAAATGAACAAAAATGTAAGGCTTACCCCTTTGGATTTTTGGCGAAAATTTCGACGATTCTAAAAAGTGCTGCGATTAATTCTTTGAGGCACTATCCCGACGTAATTTTGCGAGAGGAATCGATTGAGCGCAGTCCCAATACTCTGCGAGCAACGCATCAAAAGTTACAGCGGAAAAACTGAAGATTTCCATCGTCATTTCTCTGCTGTTGGTCCGACGCTCTTTTCCATGTGTTTTTTGAGTTTCTGGGGGTCAAATTACTCCAGACATGGTCGTACGAATCGATTCCGGGACGAGAAATTCTTGGCTCCGAAAATGAGCAAAAAAGTAAGGCTTACCCCTTTGGATTTTTGGCGAAAATTTCAACGATTCTGAAAAGTGCTGCGATCAATTCTTCGAGGCACTATTCCGACGTAATTTTGCGCAAGGAATCGATTGAGCGCAGTTACAATACGCTGCGAGCAACGCAGCAAAAGTTACAGCCGAAAAACTGAAGATTTTCATCGTCATTTCTTTGCTGTAGGTCCGACGCTCTTTTTCATGTGTTTTTTGAGTTCCTGGGGGTCGAATTACTCTAGAGATGGTCGTACGAATCGATTTCGAGGCAAAAAATTTTCGGCTTCGAAAATGAACAAAAATGTAAGGCTTACCCCTTTGGATTTGAGGAGAAAATTTCGACGATTCTAAAAAGTGCTGCGATTAATTCTTTGAGGCACTATCCCGACGTAATTCTGCGAGAGGAATCGATTGAGCGCAGCCCCAATACTCTGCGAGCAACGCATTAAAAGTTACAGCGGAAAAACTGAAGATTTCCATCGTCATTTCTCTGCTTTTGGTCCGACGCTCTTTTCCATGTGTTTTTTGAGTTTCTGGGGGTCAAATTACTCCAGACATGGTCGTACGAATCGATTCCGGGACGAGAAATTCTTGGCTCCGAAAATGAGCAAAAAAGTAAGGCTTACCCCTTTGGATTTTTGGCGAAAATTTCGACGATTCTGAAAAGTGCTGCGAATAATTTTTTAAGGTACTATTTCGACGTAATTCTGCGAGAGGAATCGATTGAGGGCAGTCCCAATACGCTGCGAGCAACGCATTAAAAGTTGCAGCCAAAAAACTGAAGATTTTCATCGTCATTTCTCTGCTATTGGTCCGACGCTCTTTTTCATGTGATTTTCGAGTTTCTCAGGGTCGAATTACTTTAGAGATGGTCGTACGAATCGATTCCGAGACGAGAAATCTTCGGCTCAAAAATGAGCAAAAAAGTAACGCTTACCCCTTCGGATTTTTGGCGAAAATTTTGACTATTCTGAAAAGTGCTGCGAATAATCCTTCGAGGCACTATTCCGACCTAATTTTGCGAGAGGAATCGATTGAGGGCAGTCCCAATACGCTGCGAGCAACGCATCGAAAGTTACAGCCGAAAAACTAAAAAATTTTATCGTCATTTCTTTGCTGTAGGTCCGACGCTCTTTTCCATGTGTTTTTTGAGTTCCTGGGTGTCGAATTACTCTAGAGATGGTCGTACGAATCGATTCCGAGAAGAGAAATATTCGTTTTTGAAAATGAGCAAAAAAGTAAGGCTTACCCCTTTGAATTTCTGGTGAACATTTCGACGATTCTGAAAAGTGCTGCGATTAATTCTTTGAGGCACTATCCCGACGTAATTTTGCGAGAGGAATCGATGGAGCGCAGTCTTAAGGTGCCGCTGATGTGACTTGAAAATATCAAATCGTGACGTCATAAATACGTGCAGCGCCTCTGCACGTTGAACGGTGAACTAAGGACGCTGATTCCATTGGCTTGTTCTGTTAGATCGAACCAATGATGTCAGTTACAGATCGGAACATACTTCTTGTGGACCATAAACGGGCTGTTGTCACATGAAAAACGCGTATACGAATCGAGCTATGTTTACAAAGAAATATCTGATAGTATAAATTTTCCCGGATAACGTGTATGCTTTTGTCCGTGTGAATCTCCCTGGCGAGGGTGAAAGAAATTGTGGAACAGTGCAATCAGTGAATATTCAATATGCGGTAGCTCCGATCGGCCATGTTTGTTGTCGCGTGATTTTATTCACTTCATCATTCTTTATTATAAACATTATCAGCGATTTGCCTGAGCAGTGACTGAGATTCACACGTACACTATTATTCAAGCTACGATTTAAAATATTTTCGAGTAAGATTCATACTCTCGTTATCGCAGGATTCGTATAGGCGTTTTTACCCAATTTCCCCGCTTCTGACGTCACGAAATATATATATGACATGCCAGGTCAGCGGGGCCTTAATACGCTACGAGCAACGCGTTACAAGTTACATTCATGAAACGGAACATTTTCCTCATATTTTTCTGCTGTGGTTTTTTCTATGTCATCACACTGCTTCTGGGCCTCACGCTTGTGTTGTCGCGGACCTTGAATTTGCTGGGGTCTAATTAGTTCAGGAAGCGTCCCAAAATCGATCGTGAGGTTAAATATTCCTGACCTTTAAAAAAGTAAGGCCAATTTACTCTGATCTTTGGCAAAACTTTTGCTGATTGGAAAAATGTAGCGATCAATTCTTCGACACACATCATCCAAGTTTTCTTGCTAACGGATTGTACTGCGCAGTGAACTTACTGCGAACGATAGATTGACGGAAATGGCTGAAAAACAGTAAATTTGCACCAAATTGTTTTGGAGGTGGGGAAGGGAAATAATGAATTCATAACCAGAAAGTTTTGTTTCAGTACAGTTTCAGTATATTTATTACGCCTCAATCCCAGTACAAGTGTTCGCATGTCAGTGTATAATACATGTGTTCACCAATAACAAAGTCCATAACAAACAATAAAAAATGTTCGAACATTATACAATGAAGCCGACTATTATCTCAGGATGCAGGAGCACTATGCATGTTATCTTAAGCAACATACGAAAAGTAGTATGTGAGATAGCAATTGATGAAGTTTGCCATTATATACTAGGTTCAGCACTGTGTACAGGTGCAACGCACTACTGCAGGATACTATATGTATACCACTGTATTATCACATGAAACACAAATTAGAATAAATAAATAACTTTCCGTGTATTTTCTTTTTATTTTTTGAAAGGTTGGTCCGTCGCTATTATTATGTATTTTCTGCTCTGCTTATGGTCCGATCTGTCAAGAAAGAGTCATACAAAATCGATTTCGAGACAAAATATTCATCGTTCAAATTTGAATCGATGTTGAAAATTTTCACGATTTCACAAATGCTTGGATTTATTTTCTAACGCACTATGTCGACGTAATTTTGCGAGCGAAACCGATTGTACGCAATCGAATTTCACTCCGAGCAACGGGTCTTGAGATGCAACAGAAAAACGAAACATTTCCTTTACAATTAACATTACTGAATGGGGCTGAAGAATATATTGCCCTAAATGAATTATTTCACTGCATTATTAACCTGCGTACATGTGATGGTGTCATCAAATCTCGTCATCTTTACATACCGATCGTTTACCGATTTGAGTTGAGCGACACGCATGGTGCATCTTGACGATGAATTCATCTCGTTCATTTCCGGTTACGGAGAGCTCTATGAGGCTAGCAGTCCTCAAACATATTTAGCCCTCTCTAGACTTATTGGGCCCCGAACAATCAGGATGCCAAAAACGACATCTAGAACGTCGTAGGACGAATAGAATCATTTTCACATAATTCATCACGAACAAATTCGTTTCAAGCATGAACGTCATGGATCGGATAAACTATGAACACGCACATCGATGTGTTGTTTTTTTTATTACGTACAAGTTAATTCATATTCAATTCAATCGGGTAATAATTATTTTATTTCATATTGCGTGTATAAAGGTTTTCGCTTATGTTACTTAAATGTACACTGAAATCCAGTTTTCGCAACGCCTTATTGCGATAAAATGAATGTCGGACTTCGATGCTGGTTGCGTGTCAGCAGGCGATAAGGAGGGGAAAGAGCACGGAACGAGTCTCAAATGTGGTGTAATTTGTTTGCCTGACTGCCCGCAGTCAGGCGCTCACTTTTGTACAGCGCTGGTTGAAACTTACCATTGCAAATAAATTCAGGCGCATAAAGATTTGCGAGGTATTGAATACAAAACCTGTGAAATCCAGTAAATAGGTGTTCGCACTTACAGCAGCAGCAGCAGCAAATCACTGTTTGTTGGATGCACGATATTGTCCCTAATATTTATATATATTATACATTATATGTACAAAAAGAGTCACGAATAACTTTAAATCCGTTGCACCGTTAGCCGTATAATTTCCGTCAAAGAAAGAATCTGTTGTTCAGAAACATGGATCGTGTTTCGTCGTCATTTTGTCCGTCCGTTAAATCATCGTCGTGGCAATCATCAGAATTCGAGCGCAGAATAAGTTGACCGACGGTTCACAAGTCTATAAATAAGCAATGTTAGATGTGCAATCGCCTCTACCACGGCCGCACTGGCGTCGTCGCGACACGGAGCTCACGACTCGTATAAACTACTTCACGCTGTTGCTTAGGTAAGCGGTCGAATATTAAGAAAAATAAAAAATAATAAGTATTGATGTATAATGCAATACATGCTGTACATTCTTATGATATTATAGTAGTATTCAATTATTTGTAACACTGGCCAGGTGTAATCTGATTGTGAGTGCAGTTTAATTATTATTTAGAAATGACGAGAGAGCTGCACATGATTCCGCGCATCCCGATGAAGCTACAAGAGGTAAGATGATATTACGTAGTCACTGAGCTGCCAAAGTGATAGTAAACATACGCGTTGTATAAACATAAAAATATAAATTGCAAAGCCATACCCCGTATAAATTTCTGTTATTTTTATGAACGTGCACCGCTTCGTCAGAAAGGAGGCAACCAATAGCTAGTTCCTTGGATCCCTTCCAGCTAACCGAGTTGAGTGTCTATTCTCAGATAAGACTATATATTATACTTTAACGAGCTGTTGTACTTCTTGAAGTTATGCCGATGTCCCTATTCTTCGAAAACTAAATATTACGTACCGGACAATGATGTCGATAATTTGTCACATTTGACACACGGTTACTTTGACAAGAATAAAATATTTTTTATTTCCGACTCACTCGTAATTGCCACTTTATTGACCTGAAAATTGGGACAAAGGTATCATATAATTGCCTCATATTTTTATCATTTACGGGTAAATACGATTACGGTTCTTATTTCCCGCAAAGTTAGAATTCTCCGCTTTTGAACATGGGACCCACTTGTGAAGTCAATAAAGTCGCTACGTTACAGTTAAGTCGGGAATAAAGGTCTGCGTGTAACATGTTGGGAATAAAAGCCGATTATTCCCTCGGATGATTGCTGCCCCCGCTTCGATCATCCAGTAAACTCACCCCCGAGAATAATCTTCTACTTTATTCCCTTGTCACATGATGTACTACATTTTGCCACAATTGAAACTTCTGCGTAGAGTGATGCAGTTTGGATGAAACAGAAAGAAATTTATTCGCACTGATGAAAGTTTTATCTGATTCTACGCAATTTCGTAAGATAATGAGGGAAATACACTAAAGCTAAGTACAAAATGAAAAGCCAAAGCGTAACGGCACAAGTATTATGTCAATATTCCTCGGACTCCTTTGGCAATACAAATCGAGAATTATTATCATCACTTTGTTTATTACGATAATGATATTATCCACAATTATATTGTCACTGCTTACACCGATCAGTGCAAAGGTAATTCTAGGCTGAAAGTCAATCGTATAATATTTAATTTTCGGCAGCGTAATTGGAGTTGTGGTGAACTTGCCGATGAGTAAAGTTCTCTGGACCTGGTGTAATTAGTTATAGGGTGGGCACGAGACGAACTGCTACGGAAGAAGTGATCATCTCGAATACGATGATTAAAGCGAATCGTCTTGTTGGCTGGAAGACATACCTATAATTCAAGCGATAGTGACGAATTTCAACAACATCAGGGGGTATATAGGTATGTAACGGTATAAAGCTTATACCGGCACGGTGCGGCGCGGCGCGGCGCAGCGCGGCACGTACCTACCTTGTCTTTGCCAGCTGCGCAACTGTTATTGATCGCCAGAGTCAACGCATTTTAACGATGCCTTACGTATACGACGGGTTCCATATGTATACTTACAAAACGCACAAAAATAGATATATACTTCACATTGGTGCATCGCACTATGACGGGATTTTCGCCGACATTGCCGTCACTCTTAGTCGTTTTGCCGTAATTGTTGCATGTGCGTAACTGCATTCACTGTACGAATATTCTGTATTCTCGAACCTGCATCAAGAACCCCTGTAAAAAAGAACATGTATGCTTTGCGCGGTAACTGGCTAGTAGGTAACAGCCGCATTACGACTGGAATGCTTATACTGTATTCTGCAGGCTGTACGAGCCGGAGTGCAGTGCATTGACGCCAGTAAGGGATAAAATTTCGTTCGTGACACTGCAGCTTCCAACCATGTAGCTTCATTCAAAAGAACCCTGTACGTACGGTTATCATCCCCTAGGTTTGCGCTTAATCGTTGAGGGACGCGTCTGCGCTGTTCTTCGATCCGTCGAGGCGGGTGGACGGGCGGCCCCACCTATTCTCATCGAGTATATCACTTGCAGAGTGTATTGCGCTAGTACCGTAAAATTTCTCGGATAATAGTGTAGGAAGAGGAAAGGCGGGACATCCGTCGATCTGCGAGCAGACACACCGGAGCCGAGATCATGGTCACGGATAACACGAATCAGGTGATTCAGCGGTTCGGTACATTAATACTATAGGTGTACTTGATTTCTTACCGGGATGGGAATGGAGAATACCTACAAGGGTGTTGGCAGAATCGAATAGTCGTCGATCGTATCAAAATCAAATTCATCCTTAACTCTATTCTTTCTTTGTAAAACTGGTGCACCGCGCAATATGTGTAGGTATACATATGATGATTCGCAGAACTAAGCATGGCACGGCTGTAACAATATATTGAAATTTTCGATTCTGACACTCCCTCCATTGTATATCTACAGTCGCAAATATACCTACCTATGATATTATTATTCCTTTGGTAGTATAATTTTTGAATTCATTATCACACTTACTAATTGCTTTTTATTTACTCATCACCTTTAATTGTATTTCGGCACAGATCGGTTTTTTTTCTGCATATATTGCGAGTGAAAGCGATTGCTTTTCACAATTTCTCTACTACTCCCATTCCGCAACGCGAATACGTCCCTGGGGTAGCGCAATACGCCAGATGCGTGTGCAGTGTAATACATACTTTGTCGAGCTAGTTTGATCCAACCATGCAACAACGATTTCTTCCATGCATACGGGGCGATGCATGAGAAAACATGTCAGGTGTCAGTGACAGCATCAAACCCGATGGGTGTACCCTGCATGTACACATGATGCAGGCACGTACGGCGAGTCTTCTTCGAGGATATTTCTAAACAGTATAACTACCCATAGATCTGTACTGATTCTCTTAATAACAACTACACATAATCTTTGATATATCTTTCAGGCTGATGATACGACGGCGCTCCTGCGGGCAGCTCGATCTGGCAATCTGGAAAAAGTAGTCGAATATCTGGATGGAGATTTGGACATCAACACAGCTAATTCGGTAACATGCGCCGATTATCCGCTAACGTCCCTTCCCCCATCATCCATCGTTTTCCTATCGTTGTATAACGTATAGTAGTTAATATGTGCAGGATACAAACATCAAGGATAAGACTAATTACTCATAAGCTTAGAATTTTTAACTCCCAGAATGGATTTCGAATATACATATAATAGAGATTGATCGGACATTGTTCGTAGATAAAACATACCTTCCAGTGAAACGGTGAAGTTGTTTTTTCTTAACCCTGTGATTACTAAAGCTGAAATTAAGCTTTAACAGCTGGTTACAATTTATCTTCTCTTTGAAGCACATACATTTAAACCTCCTCTTTTGTACTGGAAGCGCATAGCGTGGTTGAACCTCAATCGCAATATTTTCTAAATTTTGTCAATAAGATGGACCTCACGTCGAGTGATAGCCACTGAAAGGTTATAGATTGGGATAAAATGCGGGATAGAATAAAATAGAATGTGATCAAGATGTATACAGTGTATCAAGTACCAAGTAGTTCAAGGGTACAAAGCTGACAATGCTAGTATACTAAAAGTGAATTGTGACGTTCAAATGCAGGCACGTCGGCTGTCACAAGTATGTGTAAATATTAAACAAGTTAAGAGAAGATGCGTAATGCGCTGTTGAGAATGTACGGGAAATACGGTGTAGGTCGACTTTAAGGAGAGAGACGTTATATAATGGGATTTACGGAGGGCCAACTTCCCGGGGACTTGATCTAAAAGCTGCATGTGTCTGGGATAACTGCGAAGTAGAACTTTTAGGTACCTATAATGGGTGTATAAGCATTCTGAGTACAGCTTGACGATTCTCGACATTTCGGGCTTTAATCAGCTGTCGGAAAAAGAAGTGGCGTACGTTGTGTATGGATAGAACGAAATTGACGCGCGTGCGGTAAAATGATATTGTGATGAACTGGTAAAGCCGGCCCTCGACGATAACCGTGAGGTCAAACTATAATATACATGCGTCAGGTAGCACAGGGCATATATAGGGCATTCCATATTTTTTTTAAAACCTGCCCTGTATAAATATACATACCTATATACCTGGTATGTATACCTATCAGTATGTAAAGTATGTACTATATACTATGGAAAATATTAATGGTTTCACAGAACGGATTGAATGCATTGCACTTGGCATCAAAGGATGGGCACGTGGAGATTGTGACAGAACTTCTGAAGCGTGGTGCTCGTGTCGATGCTGCAACAAAGAAAGGAAACACTGCTCTTCACATAGCTTCGTTAGGTAAAGTGATTCGTTACGTATATACGTACGATACTTGAATATTTTTCAATGCGACATCCAAGGAACGAGTCGTCTGAATACGGAGAGTGGTGACTCTCTCTACTCTGCGCTACATAGGTTATACTGTATGTTATTTATTGCCAGTCGGTTGTTATTACGTAATTTTTACTTGTCATATCGTTATAGCCGGTCAAGTGGAAATAGTGAATATCCTTCTACAGCACGGGTCGACCGTAAACATACAGTCTCAAAATGGCTTCACACCGCTTTACATGGCAGCCCAAGAAAACCACGATCAAGTTGTCAAGATACTACTTTGTAACGGGGCCAATCAAAGCTTAGCGACTGAGGTACGAGAATTTGATTGTATAAAGAAAAAAAATTTGATTATTATAGACAACGCATACCCATGTATGTTTGTATGTACTTAATTATAACAGATTAGTATATCACACTTATGTACAATAGGATGGATTCACACCACTTGCCGTGGCGATGCAGCAGGGTCACGATAAGGTTGTCAGCGTATTACTGGAGAACGATTCTAAGGGTAAAGTTCGACTACCCGCGCTTCATATAGCGGCTAAAAAGGATGATTGCAAGGCTGCAGATTTGTTATTACAGGTAAGTCATGGATGTTATATTACGAGGATCCAGGGAGATACTCTATGCGTGCCCTATTATAATATCATTGGCCTGCACAAGGGCGGGCCGCATCACCGAAACCTCATTCTCGTGGTATAAAATTTATACCGTTGACTAAAGGGATAAAAAAAAAGAAGAAGCAAGAAAGTGCAACAGCCCAATTGCCGAGGCATTTGGTCTGTTAACCATTGTCACCGCGACATGTTATTTGTTTTTGGGCAGTCGGGATTCACTCAACTGTTGCGATTATAGTCATTCCTAGCCAGGTGTAGGGCGTTGGTCAATAACACAGGCACATAAAAAACGTGTTTCTATGCCTGTGCATTTTCGTGCATGCTGAATCCAAATTCGGGATCAGGCTTGCTCCATTACTTCCATATTTTGTGTAGTCCTATCTGAAACATTCATTCGCTTGCGTCGCGTAGTGCAAAATTTTCCGATGCGCAAGCAGAGTGGAATACCCCACATATAACTCGAAGTATAATACATATATGTATATGTATATTGGGGTGTGCGACACAATTTTTTTTTTTGTGCTCCATCGATGGAAACGTATATTTGGATAAAAAAAAAATCCCTCAAAATTTTAGCTTGATATAAAAATATTTACTACCGACTCAATCGATATGTAGGTAGATTTTTTTTTATTCCATTATCGTAAAACATTACTTTCAATAGAAAAAAACAGTCCCTCAAAATTTTAGCTCGATATGAAAATATTCAGAATTGTCTCAATCGATATAGGTAAAGGTCGGTATTCCCGATCTGCTTATTATATTAACGAATATTATACACCTCTAGATGAGGCATTACGACAATGACTGGCAAAAGGTGGTAATATAAAAAATAAAGAGTGTGTGGGTTTGTAATTCAAATTTCGAACTATAATATATATGTGTGTGTGTGTGTGTGTACATACCACCGTACATATACATATAGCGTATATATATATATAACGCCGGATTCAGATTCAGCGTGTCTAACAATAAAAGCATATAACTGTGGTGGCTCAGTCCGCCGGAGACGACATTTTTTTTTTGGTGCCTGTATAATTGACAAAAAAGAAACTCTATGTAATAAATTCTTGGTAACTTTTCTGGATTCAGCAACATCAGTTTACTTTCTGCTCTCAATATTTTTTCTCATTTTTCAAGAAAACTCAACCCCACTTCTCTGTAATCACAGCTTCGCATATCTGTAACGGTACGAAATCAGCAAAGTATTTCACAGGGTCAACTAAATAATTAATTTTTGTTTACTCTAACTCAACATTAATGTATTCACATAAATACCCGCAGAACGATCACAAACCAGACGTCACTTCAAAGAGTGGGTTCACACCTTTGCACATTGCAGCGCATTACAGTAACGAAGAAATCGCAGGTCTATTAATAAAAAGAGGAGCAGATGTGAATTACTTAGCGAAGGTAATACAATTATACTTCTGAATATACTTGTAGACCTGTACTACATTATACACGTAGGGACAAATCTTTAGTAGCACATCTGTTACGGGAAATAATAATGAAATTATTCTCAGTAAGATATGTGTATGTAACAATGCACATGTAACATACACCTTATGATATTGAATACATATACCTGGTATAGTGGGTTAGGTTGTGATCATGGGTGAGCCATAGGTACTCTATGCGTACAAGCAGGTCGGATATACTAATTGTGCCACCCCCTCCGTTTTTGGGCGAAAAAATGTTCAACTTTGAAACGCTGTGACTATGCATCAATTGCAAGTAGAACGTTGATTCAAAAATCATTTTAAAGCTGAAAATCTTGGCGTCAAGCTTTATTCGCCAGATTTAGATTATACACATTATTTCTCGAGTAATCCTATCTTTAATTCACTCGTGTAGAATTTGTAAAGTGAAAATTCGAATTTGCGTACTCACATACAATGAATAGTTTTTTTTTAGGGTTTCAAAGTAACTAATTTATGGCTTAGATTTTTCCGTTCGAAATGCTTTTTTAAAAATTCTGTTTGCGTTTTTTTCCCATCAATTATCCAACGTTAAGGGAGAAAAAAAAATCATGTCCGAAAAACTTTGATCTTAAGTAACAAATGAAAAAATTCTCTTTGTCTCGAGTTTATCTTTGGTATTAAAGGATATAGGAAAAATTTAAAAGAGGATTTCACAGGGAAATCTGTATTCTTCAAGACGATAACACCGCAAAACATGATCGTCATTTTTACAGAATCTGTATTGCGGTAAAGTTTAAATTTCAATCACCGAATTCTAAGGTAAATTTTTGGAAAGTTGTCCGATGTATCAGTCACGTCGCGCCTAATTTTGTATTAAAGATTCAGAATGGCGCTGGAGTGTATGAGCGTGTAAAAATAAATGAGTGTGAGTGCCATTTAGATGTTCAATCTCCTTTATTTTAAATATCTAAACGATTATTTTTTCATTTGTTACATAGGATAAAAGTTTTTCGGACACGGTTTCTTCTGAAATTGAATAACCTCACGAAAAAATCGCAGACAAAATTGAAAAAAGCATTTCGAAGGGGAAAGTCCAAGCTACAAAATGGTTATTTTGAAAATCCGAAACAAAACAACTGTTCATCGCGTATCATCACGCAAAGTTGAAGATTCACTTTACAAATTTGACATTAGTGGTTGAAAGATAGAATTAGTAGAGTCAAAATGCGTATAGATTAAATCTAGAGAATGGAGCTTAATACATATAAGGACGTAGAGGCTTGTAGGTCGAAATAATGGTAGGTCGATGAAAATTGTACAGATTATTCTCACTTTTATTTTAAACACCGTTGTAATATTTGGAAACGATTGTCTGACCCATACCAAAGTTATTGTGTTTCTAATTTTTCGTGAGTTTACATTGATTCTTGTGGGAAACTGCCAGACCCAATATAAAATCACGAAATATGAAAAGTAAAGTAAGTCCGGTATCATTAGGTCGATCGCTTTCTTCACTCTACACACGTGATTAAAATCAAAGTAGAATCATGTAGTAATTTTCATTAGCCTGGCACGATTTGGGACTACACACCTGTAGATCCTTAAGGCTAAGATTTTAGGCTTTCAAATCTTCTTATCTTCAATGTTCAACTTGCAATTTATGCAAAGTTACAGCGTCTCAAAGTTGAACTTTTTTCGGCCAAAAACGCGTGGGTTCGTTTAATTTTTCCACGAGTGTATTATTAATATGCAACAACAAGTATACAACGTCAATGATGTATTTGTCTACAGCACAACATCAGTCCGCTTCACGTCGCTGCCAAATGGGGAAAGATCAATATGGTGAAATTATTGTTGGAAAACGCAGCTACGATAGACGCCAAGACACGAGATGGCTTGACGCCGTTACACTGTGCAGCAAGATCGGGGCACGATCAAGTCGTTGCAGTTCTTCTTGAAAATTCAGCACCGATCAGTGCACGAACCAAGGTGATTGGGACGCTCCGATACTGTGTTTGATTCAAGGATTGTACGCCTTTAACCAGCCTGCATTCCATTATACGAGTATTCGTATACCTATTAAAAATGGGATCTCCGCGTGAATTACTATGAAGACACGCGTTTTCACCTGACAATAATAAGAACCCAAGCAGGTCTGCCTGACAAATGCCTTTACCGTCTTGTTGAGGATTCAAAAAATTTTCCACTCGATACTTAATCGTTAATGTGGCGACCTAACATCAAACTCCCGCTCTTATAAGTATCACATGTGGATATAAGTTGTTGACGTTATACTATAGGTAATATGTATTACTAGAATGGTTTGGCGCCCCTACACATGGCTTCGCAAGGGGATCACGTGGACGCCGCGAGGGTCCTCCTGTATCACCGGGCACCGGTGGACGAGGTTACCATAGATTATTTGACGTCTTTGCACGTAGCGGCCCACTGTGGCCACGTGCGGGTCGCTAAGCTCCTCCTAGACCGCAGGGCTGATCCGAACGCTCGGGCTTTGAATGGGTTCACTCCCCTTCATATCGCCTGCAAGAAGAACCGTATAAAAGTGGTTGAGCTCCTCATCAAGCACGGGGCCTCCATCGAATCTACTACCGAGGTAAACAACTTCTAGTTATACTGTACTATACATATATACTGTAGTATATGTGCATCGATACCGCGTGAAAAGTAATTTCCGGGAGCATATTATACATACCTATTGCGATGCGCGTTAAACGAAATATTGCGGATGCTGCCGCCAAGGACCGGTGATTCAATGTTATACAACGGCGTCACTCATCCGAAGGCCTGTCTGCAAAATGAGGATAGTAAAGTACAAGTGAAATTTCTTTATCACGCATATTTGACAGAGGTATTAATGGGATAACGGTAATTATTTTCCCATTTGATATATTTGCATACATTTTTCCTTACCTCCAATTGGTCCTAAATCTGAAAATCTTCGATTTTTTAGGACACTCGTGACGAATTTGAACTCGAAAGTTTCAGAGTTCAGAATCGCGGATCCAATACTTATAGTGGTCGAAAATTTAAGAAATTTCTTGATTCGGCTGTAGATCGGTACGCAAGGGTCTGTGAGAAACTGGATTGCCTGTCTAAATCCGAAATTCAAAAATTCGGAATAGTGGATTCGAAGAGTTGGTTATTCCGAATTTTTAAATATGGATTTCAGAATTGTCATCAGTAATTTCAGAAAACCCCTGGTAACAGTTTCATTGAAATAAAATAACTTCTTGCATTTCCGTCCAGTGGATTGGTGCTGCGATTTTGAATTCCCAAATTTAGAATTCATATTCGGAATTGGCGACGTCAAAATCCCCCTAGCTTCTGTGTTTTTAGTCACACGGAGGTGGGGATCAATATATGATAATAAAATAAATATTACGCCTTTGTTGCATCATAGCTTGGTCAATATAGTGTATGCGCGCTATAGCAATTATACTTTACTGTCCTTATTTTTCATGCACAACACCGCTATGAAGTTACTACATCTCGTCGTCTAGCACTACCAACAGCCGAACTGATTACGTCAGGTACAGTGAATTTCCCACTCACCTAGATGGTTCTGCGAACAGCATGTACGACGTACTTTTGGTGCCTCGATCACTTACGCTAAATTTAGTCGATTTTCGTATTACAAAATGACAGCTCCCTACGGGGGCTTTGCACGAAATGAGGGAGTTCGCAGAAAGCCGTGAAATTTCCACCCAATTAGTACTGGCAACAGCTACGGCTCTTGGTGCTTAAATTGCTCCCGTTACAGTCAGAGACGAGGTTATTGCACAAAATTACCCGCTACTGCTTGTCCAGAGCATTGCTAATAAGTACGATTAATATGCCAATCAGTAATCAGACATATAATGATTTCCAGTGTAAGAGGTACACCCAAGTAAGGTCAAATCTGACCACCCTCGTTTCAATCGGTCACAAACGAGGTTGGCAACGTCAGCCTCTAACCAGTGCTGTGGCGACACGTGGAGTCTCATCGTGTGGTAAACGTCGACTTATTACTGTCCTGCTAAAATTATGAAGGTCAGATTCGACGTTATTCGGTTGTACAACTTATAACTATTATAAATACTATGGGATCTGATCACATCGATTTCGCTATAACATACCATTGTAACGAATCATAATATCGTGCAGAGAAAGCCACGTGGGCACAGCTACCTATATGCCATCATTCAATTTCTTACAATTTTTCTGTTTTCCAGTCCGGATTGACGCCTTTGCACGTGGCCAGTTTTATGGGGTGTATGAATATCGTCATATTCCTACTGCAGCACGAAGCGAATCCTGATGTCCCAACAGTGCGAGGCGAAACACCGTTACATCTTGCGGCTAGAGCTAACCAGACTGACATTATACGAATTTTGCTAAGAAATGGCGCCAAAGTTGACGCCCGCGCCAGGGTAAGATATGTTATATTATAGAGAGGCTCGTTTCGATCTCCTCGGACTAGTATTGGCAAATTGTATACCTAATTACATCCAGTCTCAAGGGCAAGTGGTAGAAAAGTAACGTGCACTTGACCCGTTACAATGGAAACGAACCAATTTCGGCACTTATTACAGCTGATGCAGATTTCTTTTTATTCCGATGCCTTTTTTTCATTCAACCATCCCCGCCAGTGGTGATCAACGGTAAGCTGGTCGTACCTAATTTTCATGTAGGCAGGTCCTGTTACAGGTACGATTATTGGATACACCGTTACTTCAATTAATTACAAGATCGGGAGTGGAGTATCGAATTGAAACTAATTGCTCTCGGCGTTGTGTTTGCCCTCTTACTCTGTGTAAAAAAAAATGCTTAGCTCCAAAGTCATTTCTTCGGAAAATAATCGGTTAGTGAGACTGAATGCGTTCATTGGCGAGTAGAAAAAAATACTTAAAAATCATCTTATTTTTATAAACATCGCGTGCGTATTGGGACTTTTGAGGTGCTGATTGGAAAGAAATGAAGTATACCACGCGCGATAGTAAATTGCAGTATACATATTACGTTGGTTCCACATTATTTGAAGTGCATATTCATTTGTCGGCGTAGATACAGGCTTGGATTATTATAGAATTAGGCGAATTATATACGGGTGTCTCCCGATGTTGATACAGGAGCAACAAACGCCGTTGCATGTGGCGTCTCGACTTGGGAACGTGGACATCGTCATGCTTCTCCTGCAGCACGGGGCCGCCGTGGATACAGCGACCAAGGACATGTACACAGCATTGCATATCGCGGCTAAGGAGGGACAGGAGGAGGTAACGTACAAGGAGATTTCCAAATTAGCCGACTATATCAACGCACATAATAATACCTATCTCTTCTGGACACGGCACCAAGAATATTTAATTTAATTTCATTTCATTTCGTTTCGTTTATATCAGAATTCGTCTCGTCCGCCGCAGACGATATGAGCTTATAGTTTTAATTTTATATATGTATATATACATACCTATTTATCCCTCATATAATCGGCATGTACGGACCCCACCCTACCCCATAATGCACACATTTACGCACTCTATTTCTCTCTTTCGTTCTCATATATCATATTTCCATCTTCGTATATTTTGTCGTTGATAGTTGAATAAATATATGATTTGTTTGTGTATTCGCAACTCTTTATTTGCTACCCTTTTCAATATTGAGATGGACTAGAACCGCAGAGCCTTGAGGGAGAAGCGTAATCTTTAGTTAAAGAAATGGTTTTCAACGCTACTAGATTGGCGTGCAGCCAATATGCACTGTATCGCTGTACCCGGATTCCGATCGAGACGGCAATGCGTTGCTCAGAAGTAGGTATACAGGTGTACGAAAAGAAAAAAAGTTATTGAATCAACCGAGCCAGTTATTTGAACCATGCGGTTGATTTTATTGAAAATTTATTAGTTCCAAACAATATTTAGTTGTGTCAAGTCAACGATTCGTTTGAAGAACGGGATACCTGCGGATAAATGCGTGCAATCGCGTCAATGAAATATTTTTTTTCGTCAAAGCATGCGTATTCAGCGGAATCAAAGAGCCTGCCCAAAAATTGCCCCATCTTGGGTCCCGCGCCGATTTTTTCAAAACAAGGGCCTCTGGACCCGATACGCATGATTGGTCCGAATGATATACTGAATAGATATATACCAAATTTCAGCTGAAAATATTAAAAATGGTCAAAATTATTCACTTTCAAAGAAAGAAATTACTCAAAAATAATTAGTTATAAGCTAAGTATGCGAGGAAATCGTAACAAAATTCATTTTTGCTTCTTATTGATAGCGAACAGTGGCAATATGGCTGAGGAAAATTACATTCCACCTATGCTCAAATGCGTAAAAATTTTGCTGCGCCCGACGGGTCGGCTCTCTTAATCGTTGTTTCCGACTTTTGTTCACCCTATTTTTGGCAATTGAATAATGTCCAGAATATCCGAAAATTAGAAACCGATAGAGAGAATATATAATGTGTACGTCCAGGTTGGATTCTCTGATGTAACGAAGGAGAAAAATATTATATACGCCGGAATTGATACGTTGCCAGACTTGACTTTCGTAAGTTCATTCTGTACATCGTATTTCAGGTTATTTCGTGCAAAAGCCCGATAGACACTTATATGGTAGGTTCTCAGAGAAAGAATGAGCCGCAAAATCGTGACTGTTTGAATATGTAGTTAAGCGGCAAATTTATAGTGCCCGTGATTTTCGGTTGGGCTGCTTACCGTGACAGACAACTATAGTATAATAGTCCTCTATGGGTCCTTTGCACGAGATGACCTGCAAATAATTTTTCCTTTCGTCTCAGACGGTGGTTATCTCTTGCGGTTACGAAATCTGAAGTAAAATCGGCACCTGTAATTCGATTATTTCCTTACCACGATTACCAATTTTTACCATCAATCACAATCGTCAATTGATTATGTTCAGTTCTATCGTGTTATATACAATAGTTGGTCACGATATTGTAACTTTCGGGAAAGTTACGGAATAAAAAGGCGGGCTCGTGAACGATAAAGAACGGACCCAAAAGGCACGGCAAAATAAAGCTATAGGGAAAAGGCTTTTATCCAGCTATACGTGCTTTAGAAACAATATTTTTTTCTACAATAATGTTGATTGGCGCAGCAACCTTATTCATTTTATGACATAAGAAGTCTTACATGTCTTTTGTCTGTGATGACTACCGGATCATTTGAAAGGGAGGTAAAACGGGTGATTTGATGTTTCACCATTTGTAACAGTATGAAAATATCTGTCGTGAAAATGGGTTCTCTGAATAAGTACCAAAGGGGACGCATATACCGAATGCCGATCAGGGGTGGGAAAGGATTGAGTGGTCGAATCGAAGCAAGACCGAAGGATTCCTAAATTGAGCTGGTTATTTTCACAAATTGATTCTAATGGAATAGTAATGCATGAAAAATTCCTCATTATAAGGCACTGCCGCTTCGAAATGAATCCAGCCTTGATTGTCTCCAACCTGAAATTAAACAATATTTATACAGCGTGTCTGGCGAACAAACGATAGTTTGTTAATCCTACGACAAAGTAAAGTTGAATTAACCGAACCGACGTCATGCCTATGCCCGGGCCGTGCAAAGAGGGCCTTAATATCACACAGTTTGGAATCTCTTTCTAACTCGTTGTCATTATTTGACAATTTTTACGAAACGGCTATTTTCTATTCAAACTCCTACTTTGCGGTATCCGCTAACCACAGTAATAATACAGAAGTCTACTGTAATTATTGAAAATGGAATGTTTCATATCGTGGGTAAAGTTAATACATGCATGTAGCATTTGATGGTAGACATAGTAGTCATAGGCATAGTGAATAGATACACAGGTGCTATAGTTTGTGTGTGATAAATACATATATGCCTGATACAGTGCAAACGGGCGTTGCACCGTCTGTAGTAATAATATTTATCGCATACACTGTGTTACATGTAGGTACAACTATGACACTCTTGGGATGGGCGCCTTATTATCCTGTATTCAGCAGTTCGCATTACTTACTGTACCTACGTTTACAGGTTGCGGCAATACTTGTAGAAAACAATGCATCGATAAAGGCTACTACAAAAAACGGCTTTACTCCTCTGCATATCGCCGCAAAGTACGGAAACATGAGCGTGGCGAAAATTCTCCTGCAAAAGGGGAACGTGTTAGATGCAAGAGGAAAGGTGAGTCATTGAATTATTCAGCTAGGTATACTGCACGGTGCTTACTGAACTTTAAGAAATCGCAATTGCGGTTGACTGTGGTTTCCTTCTTTTATGCGAACAATTTTATGCAATAAAATGGCTAATGGAAGTTCCTTCCTATCATTATATGTACATATATGTAGTTACATTATAGCGTGTCTATAAATGGCATAAGGTCGTAATCGCCGAAATTGCAATTTTAATGGCAAAGGAGCAGATGATTGTTTTTTTTTTCACCGTCGCTTTGAAAACGATCAAAATGTATTATTCAATCGAAAAATAATGTGTTTGAAAATATACTACAGGCAAAATTTATATATTTCATAATAGTTACGTGACCTAGCTGTATATACAGACGTAGAATTTTGAATTAAAATTGAACAATGCAAGTCACACTTTGGTCTCTTTTGATCCACGTCCTTAGTATACTTACATCTTCGCAAATCTGTACGTACAATCCACACTACAAGACACGCATGTATACAAAATACGGTTTATTATACATACATCTGTAGATATAAGCATATACCAATAATGATGCCTGTGCCTTGTATGTAACTTACATATAATAAGGTATGACGATGCATTGTTAGAATGAGATAACGGCTCTGCATATGGCCTGCCACTACGATCATCCTGGCGTGGCAGGCCTTCTACTGGAGAAGGGAGCCTCGCCCTGTGTCACATCTCAGAACGGTCATACACCCTTACACGTTGCAGCTCGTAAGAATCAGGTGAGTGCCGTGTCATTAGGCATCACATGGATAAGAAATATGGGCATTTTTCCTTAAGTGAATGAATAAGATCTCTGATATTTTTCTAAGTTCGCACCTTGACGGTCCACTGAAATTTGCAGGACTTTTTTGCCAAACGTTAACGCGAATCGTTCAATTTTTGTTGAAATACTTGCAGTCCACACTTCCGACGTGCCGTCTGCAATAATTGATCGCCACTTCGTTGGTATTGCAGGTGCTAGCTGGCCAACATCTTGTTTTTTGGCCTATTGTAGAAAAAAAATCTGTAGCGCTTCGAAAATTTTGATTCGGATATCTTCTATTAATCTAACGTATTATAAGGTGCAAATACCGTGTGATTACCAAGCTTCTATATACCTCCTATGATTCAAGTGAAAAATATTGATCAATTTTTCCACATTAAACAGATTGATTTTCACATTCGAATTTTCTTTTTTTCTTTCACATTTACATTGAGGAATGATCGGGAAGTGAAGAAGAAGGGTTCGAATAACGCTGAGTATAATTGACAAAACATAATATTGAAATTAGTGACAAAGCGTATGGTTGGAAAGAGCGAAGAAGTGTAGGTATAGTTCGGTAGGCAAGTGAGAAGTGGCTTGAAATGATCACGGCGAAACTTTCGGCTTATCGTAGCGGTCCAATACAAATTAACAATTGTTTGAGACTTAATTATTCTCAATTATTTATAGTTTGAAAATTTGAACGATAACATCCAAACATAACGTAACCATTATCAGACCTAGGCCAAACTGTTCGTTGCTGTGATAAGAAATTTACAACCACAGATGGAGATTGCCTCGGCTCTGCTTGAACGAGGAGCAGACCCGAATGCGGAGTCTAAAGCTGGATTCACACCGCTGCATATGAGTGCACAGAAGGGACATCACGACATCACTAACTTACTTATCGAACACGGAGCCGATCCGAATCACAAGGCTAAGGTAAGAGGGTACTGCCGTTACTTTTCGCACCCTTCGCTGCGTATGCGCATACGATTAATGCTTATGCTTGTGCGATCGTGAAGAGGGTATAAAAAATTGTGTTGACAGAATGGCCTGACTGCTCTGCATCTGTGCGCCCAGGAAGATTTTGTTAGAGTAGCGTCGACACTTTCGAAGAATGGAGCAAGCGTCGAAAGTCGAACGGAGACAGGGTACCGGCCTATACACGTGGCTGCGCATTTTGGAAACTCATCAATGGTGCGATTTCTTTTGAAGCAAAACGCAGAGGTCGACGTTAAAACTAATCAGGATTACACGCCGCTGCACCAAGCTGCCCAGCAGGGGCACGCTCACGTAGCCTCGGCTCTTCTCGACGGAAACGCATCGCATAATGCTCGCACAAAAGTAAGTGCAGTCACTGTTAAGGCGCTATAGAGCTGACGGGATCCTTTGCAAATTTTAGATTTTATCATTGCCTACCGGAATGCTGTGTACAGTAAAAAGTGAGATCGTAAATTAGGTCCGACAACTAGTACACATCGAATCTCGGCACGGTGCGGTGGCATCGTTTTAACAATAATGTTCGTTTATTCTCCGGGTGTGGAAGCCAGGTCAAAATTATACTTATGATTTTTATCACGAAACGTCACAATTCTATCTCACTAGCAAGAACGCGCGGAATTCTCATTGTTCATTTTTTATTTTCACTCAAAAGCCACTGCATATCCAACATCCAAGTTTGAAATGCATTAAATTTTATCGATTTTATTAATCTATTCTCGGCATCCAAAAATTGATTTTCACTGTTGTTTTCATATCCAATTTCACGTGATCACATGCGAAAATCTAGCCAATCACATCCGCGGAAAAGTGGCTTCGCGCCCGTGATGTTTCAATATTCGATATAATGCATCTTTTTATGCACGAAATATATGACAAACTGGAATAACATACGAACAGCACCGACAGTTGCAATATGGCTTGTTCGAGATAATCGACCCCTTCCGTAATGTCAAATTATTAGCGCCAGTATAACTGACCCTGAAATTTTTCAATTACCACTAAATCTCATTTCCAAGGATGGCTTAACGGCGCTCAACATTGCTCAAAAACTGGGATACATATCCGTCATGGAGGTGCTGAAGGGCTTGACGTACGACAATTTGGCCCCTTGTAATAAAAATTGGGAAGACAAGTACAAGGTTGTGGCGCCGGAAAGCTTGCAGGAAGCTAGTTTCATGTCCGACTCGGATGACGAAGGAGGTCTGTACACCTACCCTCCGTATTTAGTACAATCGCCTACATTACACGCCGATCTTTTATCATAATAATCCGCACGATCTGCCGCCAATTGAACACTATATGTACAGCACGGTTCAAAAGGGCCTCTGCAACAATTTTGATTTAATATCATGTATGGATTATACATATTCTATACTATACCTATACGAAAAATGGTCTTCTCATGAAGATATACTTGTTAAATCCATCCCCGACCCAGCACGTGCACCTCTGCATCATACCATACATTATACACCAATAAAACATAGGTGCCCTCGGACGCGTGTATGCTTTAAACGATTGCTTCATCGTCAGGTTCCGACACCTTAATCAGCGAGCAGCCATACCGATATTTAACAGCAGATCTAATGAAAAGCCTCCGGGATGACTCGTTGCCTATCGACGTTACGAGAGACGATCCCATTCACAGACAAGGTAATATAAAATCGTCGAGCTGATTCGCATGTGAAATGACACAGGATTATGTTATAGTTTCGAAAGAAGACAGGCAAGACTTTGTACAGAGTAACAACTATTGCTCGGCTGAAAACTTTGAGATGCAGGATAGCACGACTCTGGGGTATGTGTTACTTACGTATACTCAGACTTTTTACAAGATCTCTTAATCCAAGTGCACCGTATCAGATATATACATCCTATTGTATAAAATTAATGTATTTCTTTTCCTCCGTTTCTTGCCATTTTCCCTCTAGAAGGATGAATCCAAGATCGTGAGTAATACTTGATAGTACATCATCAAAATTCTACCTTTATTCATCAACTAGCTTTTCTATCTATCACTTTGGTTTATACCTGATATTGTAAATTCGATGAGAGTGCGGGAGGGCGACGCAAACACTAATTGAAAATAAGCCAGGGACGTATTATTGAGGTGCAAATATTACGCGCTGTATCGTTCTAATAGACATGAACCAGCTTGGTCCGTCATATCTTATAATACCGTATAATGATGCCGTGTACGGTGAAACAATATTTTACGCCAAGGCTTTTCAATGAGTTTACCAATCCTGAACTAGGTAAAAATTGCTTCAGAAATCCTCTCCTATTCGGACTCTTACTGACGTCTGGTCAATTTCACCGGTTAATTCGGAGTTCAACTTGCCAATAGGAATTAGGAGGTTTGAACTGTCTCTTGTTTCATTGGGAGATGAATATCAAACACGAATTCCTCTGACCTGAAAAATTAGGTCAAACTGACTCACACCACTTGCACTCTCCAACATCTCATATACCGGTGCGTGATTACCCAATTTTCTAGTTTCACCGGCGCTTATTTCTTGCCCCAGGTTCATCAACGCCCATTGTTTGGCAGCAAGCATTACAATTACTTTTTCTAGAAAAATATGGCCAAAATCCGTATATGAAACATTTATGACCAAAAACTGACTGAAGCTCCGACGTATTTGATTTCACAAGACGCTTCGTGTTTTAATTTCATACCGAACAATGAGTCTTTGCTAAAGGCTATAAAAACAAGCAGGCATTCCAATTAACTATACAAATAGCTTGCCGCAGAAAGAAATTCTGGTACCATCAACAGAAAAAACGCACCATTTGTTAATGCACATATAAGTTAGGGGGCGTCCATTAATTACGTGAGGTATTTTTGAGAATTTTGTTACCCCCCCTCCCCCCGTGGTAAGATGTTGTAAGATTTTTCTCGACCCCCTCCCTCCTTCCCCAATCTCACGTGAGATTTTTCAAAATTTGTATTTTGGGTATAAAAGCGTTGAATTTATAAAAAAAAAACACACACAATTTGCTTAATTATTCTTATTTAAGACTAGCAAAGACTAGTATTTGAGAATATTGCTGTAATCTTAAATCACAGTGATAAAATTAGCTTTTAATTTAACTTATATTTCACGCAGTTTCACACCGTTTTCTGCTAAAAAAAAATTACGTGATATTTGCCAAGACCCCCCCCCCCCCCTCTCCCCCAAGTGAGATTCAGTATGATTCGGCTCGACCCCCCCCTCCCCCCCCCCCTCCCCTGAACACCTCACGTAATTAGTGTACGCTCCCTTGCTATACGTGTTATACGAATAGCTATTCCTTTCTTGTTTATTATTTTTTTTCCATAATACCAAATATTTTGGTATTTTTAGATTATGATTATCCCCTATAAATAGCCCCTCGTACCCACGAAGGCAACGGTGAACAATAATTCCAGATTCTTGGTGAGTTTCCTGGTCGATGCGAGGGGTGGGACGATGCGAGGGTGCAGGCACAGCGGTGTACGTATCGTTGTACCGCCAAGGAGAGCAACGATGCCCATAAGAGTGACGTGTAGATTGGTCAAGGTCACCAAAACAACGAGCCCTCCACCGCTTATGGAAGGCGAGGCGCTGGCTACGCGCATAGTTGAGATGGGACCGGTCGGTGCGACATTTCTGGGGTATGTAAATGTACATACTAGAGTGGTCCTTATTTGGGGTGTTTTCGAATTTTACTGCAGACAAGGCGGAAAAAGTTTGCAAATAAATCAATAAAAAAGTACGCGACACCAGGAGCCTGTAGGCCAACCCTAAGTACTCCCGCCAAGGCCATGAATTTTCCCATGTTATTTCAATGGGAATTTGGACTTGCTGCACTATTTTTTTCGCCCCCGCCTAAATGGTATTTTGAAAAATCTGAAACTTGGCATATGTCTTTCCTACATTCATAGATATTCTACAAAAAATTGGGCGATTTACAACGATGAAATTAACAAAGTACCAGCGCATCAAAGTTGTGTCTTAAAGTGAAAAATCACCATTTAACGAAATAAATCGATCAATAAATAATATTAAACAATTAGATATATACTTACATGAGTTTTCACGAATCGTTTGAACTATAGAATTGTTATATTAAACATTTCGTTAAAGTAATTATCACGAGACGCATCATTTTTTTCGAACTTACAATTGTATTTTTATTTACAAAGCTTGGATCAAACAACTATGGTACATTGTACCATATAACAATTCTATAGTTCAAACGATTCGTGAAAACTCATGTAAGTATATATCTAATTGTTTAATATTATTTATTGATCCATTTATTTCGTTAAATGGTGATTTTTCACTTTAAGACACAACTTTGATGCGCTGGTACTTTGTTAATTTCATCGTTGTAAATCGCCCAATTTTTTGTAGAATATCTATGAATGTAGGATTAAGACATATGCCAAGTTTCAGATTTTTCAAAATACCATTTAGGCCGGGGCGAAAAAAATAGTGCAGTAAGTCCAAATTCCCATAGAAATAACATGGGAAAATTCATGGCCTTGGCGGGAGTACTTAGGGTTGGCCTACAGGCTCCCGGTTTCGCGTACTTTTTTATTGATTTATTTGGAAACCTTTTCCGCCTTGTCCGCAGGAAAATTCGAAAACACCCCAAATAAGGACCACCCTAGTACATACATTATGCGGATTGTGATACATGTAAACTCGTTCTACCTGCGAGTCACAGAGTATTACAGGGGAGAGAGGTCTTTCGTTTTTGAAATTGTTCCAATTGTTTTCGCCGACTGAAAGCGTTGCAATTGAGTGTCTGCTTTCTTGTATATGATCCGGCATCTCCAATGATGACTGCCAATTAGGAACTCACAGGGAAAACAGATAAAAATTAATGTGATCGTCCGTTCCAGGCCTGTATTGATCGACGTCCCTCATTTTGCCTCAGTACGAGGTAAGGACCGAGAGATAATAATTCTACGGAGCGAAAACGGGGAAACTTGGAAGGAGCACGACAATGCTTTGGATAACGACGACACCCTAGCTGGTACACCCCACGGTAATATTTTGTACCCAAATGATACACCTAATAGTCTACACTTGGTATACATACATTTACGGACCTATAAGGATCCACTCTTCGCGCGGGACTTTATTCAATAAATGAGGTGTGTTCGGCAAGAGAATTGGCTGCTCAACGAGGTCAGCGATCAAGTCTAGAATCAGTACTTTTTGAGGACTTGTCTTATTCATATATTCGGAGTGTGTCCCACCGGCTTTGGATGCATTTTTATTTGTAATTGTGTTGGATTTTTGGGGTGCCAATTGCAGATAGCGATAAATGAGTGTGCAGGAAAGCAAATTATTCGGGGATCAACAATTCATAACTATCTCAAGATTATGTGACTTGGTTCATTTAAAATGGATATAAAGTATGCAGACAGTTGAATTGTCCAAAACTTTAACGTTCATGGATTATTGGAGCCTCCGACTCGTGTTATTGTCGGTAATATATTGTCACAACGCTCGTCTTTTCTCAGAATCTTTTTTCCAACCTGAACAAATTTTTCAGGGGGTGCCACGCTGGAAAATCACTATTTATTAATTTCTGAAAATGTGACTCGAATCTTAATTCTGGTATTTAAAACATTCGCCGAGTTTCGAGAGCGTGTATCTCAGCAGCAAATAAAGATTTTTCAGATTTTCAAACGCCTCATGAAAGATTCATTCTCCTAGTTTCAAGAAACGTAAAGTTTTCGGAAATCGGTCAACGCGTTCGGATTTTATTCACGTTTCGAATCGGTCCCATTTTTCGGCCCACTGTGTATATTGCAATACATCTGTATTTGCTCGCATCTCCAGTACCGAAAATCATGAAAATGGATCTAAACAGAAGATGATATCTTCAGTTACAAACTTACAAGTATAATTTTGATTGAAGATATACATACGAGGCGTATGAACTATATAGTGAATGCATTCAAGTCTTAAATCGGAAGACTGAAACTTTTTATCCATTACTACAACTAAGGTAAAAATCATCCACTGCAGTGTGAGAAAACGAAATAATTACAGGTTCATGGTGGGTGACATCACCCCTTGAGCTAGAGTACCGAATACAGTTGATCGGTTGTCAATGAAATAATGTCGATTTTCTCTCGCTACAGCATACATGGTTTTACAGATTCGTTACAATTGCTATCCTACTCGGAATAACAATAACATACATGTATACCCTAGATCCCCAGATGAGCGGTTCATATTCGGGACGAATAACTCGGATTATAACAACAGACTTCCCGCAGTACTTTGCCATAATTACGCGGATAAAGCAGGAAGTACATGGAATCGGTTCTGAGGGTGGAATACTTATATCGAGCGTTGTGAACCACGTACAAGCAGTCTTCCCGCCTGGTGCATTGACAAAGAAAATCAAAGTTGGCTTGCAGGTGAGGATCCAGTTATGCTGCACAAGGTTATTTAATACATTTTTGGCCTCAATGAAAATCAGGGTGACCTGAACTGCATCTCGGTTTACAATCAGAGCATACCCATATCAGCGAGCATCGCTTATAACAAGCAGGCTTGAGCTGCATCGATTTATGCACTTCCACCTAACGATATTTCTATTCGTTCAGCCTTGTAAAAAAGCACTGCTAGTATAATATATGCTATTTTAGGTATTATCTGCGTCACTCTGACAAAACAAAACGAAATACATCAACGTTTCGGTTTGGCGAGAGTTTCGCGATAGTTAGGGCCTTCTTTAACGAGGCCAAAGTCTGTATAACTTGTCTATATTCGATATTAGTGTAGCGTACAAGATGACCACGTCATTGGCTACGTTTCTCCTGTTGGGCCGTCATTTCGGTTTATGACAATACTTGCAGCTTTAAATTTATATGTGATACCAGGAGTCAGCCTCTGTGGTGTAGGTATAACTCTTATAACTCTGCGGCAGTCAAAGTTGACGAATTGAACATTTCAATTAAACTATCGCAATCTTATTCTTCTCCCTCGTCGACACTTCTTATCCAACTGAATACCTATCCAATAGTTGTGATTCATAACTCGACTCGAATCCCAAACTGTTATATACTGAATGCATTTTGTGCTACTCAATTTGCGAACCATAGCTACAAAGTAATTTTTACCTATAATCGTGAGTATTCGAGGAAATGAAAGATTTCGAGGCTAGGCACGGGCGCGCTCTCTCATCGAACCTACCCGAATACACTGCTGGCCTCGGACTGTTTTATTTCTTCAAATACTCACGGTATATATGGGGCATTCCATACCAAAACGATCAAGATTCTACGGTGAGGTCTCAGATTTTTGAGATTATTTTTTGTATGAAAGTACATGACAAAAAACTCATTCGGTAATTTTTTCAGAATTTTTTGACCCAGCGTATCTGAGTTATGATTTAAAAACTCGAAAAAAAGACCCCACTTTCTAAAATCTGAAAAAATTCTGAAAAATCTTATAAGACATAACAACATTTTTGACGCTTATTAGAAGAAGCATCGTTGCTAGGCAAATTCGTTGACACTTTCAGAACTCAGAACAATACGCATCAATTAAAAAAAAACAAATTCGTTAACAATCTAACGGTTTCGCAAATACAATATAATCCTCTTTCGCTCGTATACAATATCTCGGCACGGTCGCCTGTCGCTGCTTGACGGCGGTAGTTACGCTCGGCAACAACGGCACGGGCGCACACACTCACTCACAGATTCTCTCTCTCTCTTCCACACTCACGATTTTTCAAAATTCTTTTCTCATATCCGCATTATATTTTTGGCATTCTCTTCCTTCTAAAGTTACATCCTCGCCATCGCTTGAGTCATTTAAGAGTCGGCTTTTCAGTCACCTTTTCACGCTAGAAGCGTCAGTCTCAGCTAGTTTTAAGTAATGATTAAGACTGCTATGTTATTCTACTTTACTCTATAATACTCAGTAAAAACTAGTTTTGAGAATACTTTGTAAAATTAATAATATTACTGCCTGTATCCACATTTGCCTCAAGGAAATATCCAAGGCATAAATAAATTTATCAATTCAATTCAATTCACGTACTTTGTACGCTGCCGGGAAGCGGCACGGTACTCGATCTTTTACAAATTGTACGTTACAATAAACGGCAGAAAATCACCGAATGAACAACCAGAGCATCTAATAGTAATTATAAAATAAGAATAGCCAATAAGATCAACAATATAATCAAATAGAAAAGCTTAGCTACCACGAGGCTCGCGGGCTTTCACACAAAATGGCCGACCAAAGCCGGCCGGCAACCTGTCGCAAACGGAAAAATGGCCTGAGGCCGTTGAGAATCTATAGCCAGCGAGATTCGGGGTAACGGCAGCCTACCTTTTTACGGCAAACAGCTCCGGCTCCACAACAATGACGGCACAGATCTTTCCGCAAATCGAGACGCGAACAATCAGTAAAGAAGTAACACAGAATAAAGCCAAATAAGCCAAGAAAACTCAAGACAGCGTGAAAATCAGATACGGAGCAAACTGGTTCACAGCGCAAGGGAGAGTTATTATCTATGACTAGCTACACGCGTAGTGCAAGAGAGAGTGAGGTGGCCGCCAGCCCTCGACGATCGCGATCCCGCGGAGGCGCTACGTTTGGGGGGGGGGGGGGGGGGGGGGGGGGTGATAGGCAGATTTTGGCGAGAGACCGGCGGGAGCCTAGGCAGCCGGTCTGTTCGCCGCGCTGTGCTGCGGGTTGCGAGGGTGGTCAGCTCGACGGCGGAAGCGTCCTTTCGGCAGCGGAGGGCCCAGGGGGAGGCTGAGTCCGGTTGTTTTGGGGTGCCGGGTGGCAAGGCCGGGCTTAGCAGGGACTCAGGTGGAGGCAACTCGACCCCTGGGCGGCAGCAGCATGTCTCTGGCGGCATCGATGTTCTGGCAAGCAACAGCGCGACTACTGGGTCCGGGGCTTCGAACTCCGCGCCGGTCGTCGAGTGGTCCCTCCGATTTCCCGCGACGGCGGCGGCAGTGGCGGCGGCCGTGGCGGTCACCTCAGAGAATTTGACGGGGGAATAACAAAAGCATTTGCAATAATACATAAATCTTAAAGCTAACTCTGGTTGTTCATTGGCGGCACGGTAGGACTCTCCCCTGCTCTCTAAGAGCGATTTACGCGGCCGCCTGGGAGTAGAGGTGCGGGTCGGTGACGGGCTGGTAGACTCGCCACGTCACAATATATATATATATACTAACTCAAAAACTGTTGCTTTAAAAAAAATTGTCGAGAAAAATTTAAGTCTTATTTTTTCACAAGGAATCCGTCAGTGCCCGGTGGTCCCCGAGTACTGAATCACCCTGTATCTATATATATATAGATTTTACAAATGTAAGCCTAAATCACAAATCGTATGCCGCTCGACTACTTGCTGCAGCACTTTAATTTATTGCGTGTAGGACATTACACGGGTATGGGTATACTTGAGCACGATGTATTAGGATCGAGTGCGGGGGATCGAGATGGGGGATAATTGATGCTCTTTCTGGTTTTGCAGGCCCATATCATACCATACGAGCTGACCGCTAAACTTTTGGGAAACTGCGTCGCGGTTTCTCCAGTAATCACGATCGAGCCGAGGAGACGGAAGTTTCACAAACCGATAACTCTCACCATTCCGACCCCTCAGGCCGCCAATAAGGGAATGATTAATCAATATGGCGGAGGAACCCCCACATTGCGCCTGCTTTGCAGCATCGCAGGTATAATGTGCGCGACTAATTGTAATTATTGTCGAATGAATCGACGGAGAATGCATGCGTACTTGAAACGAAATATTTGCATTGTGTGTTGATGTTTTGGCGATATTTTTACGCTTACATATGTACATGGTAACATGCACAGAGATGTGGCTCTACCCGAGTACTTTGAAAACATAGAAAAGTCAAGTTATTGTGTCGAATTTCTGAATAAATTGACAACTGAAAACTTCTATATATTTCCAAGTAATACAGTTCGAGAAAACGGCCTACTTACGCGGGTCTCAGGTTTCAATTCAGAACTCGGATATGAGTGAGGTACATAAAGCAATTGAAATAAATGGGGTATAATTTGTAGAGCAACAATACAACTCTTTGGTTCAACGTTTTTTTTTTTTTTTTTTGCTCTTACTAAAGGTATCCGCAAAATAACAGTTTCGGATTTGGAAAACTTAGGAATGTCAAAAAATTTCACAAACCAAAATTATTGACAGCCCAGCTGCTGCAACAATTGACAATACTCTGATGATTGAAAAGATAACGGTATATTACACGTCTACTACATACATATAAATATAACTTTAAGGTGGGACCAGCGATGCTCAGTGGGAGGATGTGACAGGGTCGACACCGTTGACCTTCATGAACGATCGAGTGTCATTTACAACTACAGTCTCCGCGAGGTTTTGGCTCATGGATTGTAGGAACATCGGAGAGGTGCCGAAAATGGCGACAGAACTCTACAGAGAGTCGTTGTTTGTTCCCTTCGTCACGAAGTAAGAATCCACACGGACTGGAATTATAACCGATGTCATTATACATATACGTACACCCAAGCCAAATTGGTTACTTTCGAATCCTGACCATCATTCCTTCAATTTTTTCCGGTAATCTTCGAATTGCTGTTCGTTCATGTTTCAGCTGGAAGACTTGCACTTCCTTTCGACCGTACTTAAGCCTAGGACCCTACACGTGGGTACCCCTAATCCCGCATAATTTCTACGGCCTGCCAAAATCACTTTTGTTGCTTTGATCAATCAAATTTTTCACGGTGCAAAATGCATATTAGGTTTTTCTTACATATACAATTCTATTCTTTACTCTTACAGCTTTCGAATAAAAAAAAAACCATCTGCGACAAGTAGTCTATTAGCAGCGTTGATTTGAAGTTCTGGGGTTCACGTAACCCCTGTGTAGGTCATTTGTTTCGTACAAATAGTGTAGGGCCCTAGGGCTGAAACTTTCAAGAGTATTATAGGTGCAATTAGACAGCGGTAATTTTAATCAGGTAGACAGGGGTGAAATAAATTTTTTTTCGTCATTTTAAATGACGTTCAAAAACTTGATATTTCGTGTGCCAAACGTGTGGTATTTGTAACGTGGCATTTATCGAGCTAGTCGAGTAACGGTCTGCAAGGGGTTTCGGCAGCCAAATATATTATATATATAATATATATTTTTTTCTCTTAAAAAAATCAAAACATTTGCACCTCAACTTTTTCAGCTAATCCAATTCATGCATCATAAGGATTTGAGAGGAACAAGTGAAATAATTTGAGTTGTTTTAGATTTGAGTCGATAGCACTAAAACAGATTACAGATCAGATTCGAGATGGCGGTAGGGCTTACAATTGGTACTGGTCGAGTTTGCACAGAAAGCCAGTGATCTGGAAGCGCACTTAGCTTAAATACACCTCGAGTATTTGGCTCTGGGTGCGTTGAGGCCGCCCGCCGTGCTGATTAGGCATTAGCTTCATCAAATACTAACGGCACAGATCTTATACCTATACCTAGACACCTATCGCCCATCGGAAAATGGATTTAGATAATTCATTCGGAAGCATTGACAGCACAAGTAATAATAAAAACGAAATACGAGCAATGTCATATACAAGCTTGCGGTCGATTATGACTTATTTATTTTCAATTTTCTCAAGTGCCATTCTTGTCCAAAGTATAATTTTTGCCGCCATCGCTCCAGTCCTTTAGCACTCGGCAAGTTTTCAAATTATACCGTATGTACCGATATACATGCGCAATTCAACTTGCGAAATTGACTAATTATGACGTATTTATGTCTAGCTTCGTCATTTATTCGAAACGAATGGATCTGCTTGAGGCTACGTTGAGAATATTGTGTATGACCGATGGCAAAGAAGGACTGCATACCTTGGAGAGACAGGAGGAATTTCTTGAGATTGTAAAAAGCCGAGACGTAGAGGTAATTGATCACAAGTTTTTTTTCAAATTCGGTGTACACGGTACGATTATAAATCATCAAGCTTATAATCGGGTAAATGAGTTGTGTAGAAAAATGCTTGAGATGAAAAGCTTAGGATTTCGAGGTTGATATGACATGATACACTGTCAAAAATTTTCGCAATTGGCCTCGAATCAAAACGAACGAGAAAATGGAATTGCGTACAGAAATTTTGCCAAAGATTCGAAGATCTCAGAATTTGTCGCACCTTGTTCACTTGTTGTAGGGGAAGTCGGGGGGCGTATAAGTGGACTACTTATTTTTGCACCGAATAATATTAAATCTTGACTTTCTTGACTGAACTGCCTTTAAAAGGCTAAAATTTAAAATAATCAACAGTCAGAGCCGAGTAGCAGTCATTTGAAATTAAATAAAATTAACCGGTTCTTCAACGAAGCGTTGTTTGGTTTTGCCACGATTGTCAAAAGCCCGCTTCACCAAGGCAAATTCAGAATAGCTTTGCCAACTTGTTTTGATCCTGCATGGAAGTAGATTATAACTTTATAAGAGAACCGGGGGGGCTAGCGGTACTGGAATGTGCACAGTGAATGCAGGATTTAAATGCTAAATAATGAATGCTAAGCGTCGTGTAATGTTTATTCATCTGCAACAGGAATGATAAGACGTTAACGTTCCAGGCGCTCGACGGCAAAGATTTTTACATAGAGTTCAGCGGTAACCTAACACCGGTAACGAAATCTGGGGTGCAACTACGGTTCACGTTCAGGGCTTTCCGTCAAAACAGACTATCCTTTCACGCGAAGGTCAAGGATCCGCTGCTAGATCCGGTTGCAAGGATGTTGTTCATGCGTGAGCCTAAGGTTGCCAAAGGCGAGCCGTCGCAGCAGCCTATTTGTATATTAAATATCGTACTACCGGAACTACTTGGAAAGAAAAAGGTTGAACTCAGGTTTGACAAGGAAAGTGGTGAGTTGAACACTTTTAGCCTAGCTATAATTTTTCGCTACTGGTTGCCAGTATTGGTGTAGGTTATACCGCTGATAGGAGCCCACATGGCGCGGTAGCGGTAATGGGAGAGGGATGGAGGCACTGGCGATAAATGTAGCTATAAGAATGAATGCTATTTCATGTTTTGAAGGACTACTGTATTGTGGAATCCCAATGCTTCAAAATTTCATGGGGTTGGATTTCATAACTTGAGCTCAAATGGAGATCTCTTAAATCTAAACGGAGGTATTTTTCTGAGTGAAGACCTTATGCGACACAGCACCACTCGATACGGCATTGTTCGCCTCAGGCCTTATTAAAAATGGCGGTAACCTGCACGATTATTATCCGACACAGAGTTATTCAACAGTTGATATAATGCTGTGGCGATTGAACTCCGTGTCGAATCACATTCTTGTGCAATAAGTCCATCTCGAATAATACCCCCGTAGCACACTAAAAGTACGTAGCATACTAAAATACATACTGTATGTTTTTCGAAACATTTAACAGCATCTGGAAAAAAAGCCAATTTTCTCAGACGCTCTTTACAGCTACTTTTATCGGTTTGTCAGTCCTCGTACGTAATGCTTGCACGAAGCCCGTCGCGTGACCGTGTATGATGGCAATGAAATATAATATCGATATATAATAAACAATGGGTGATAGTACTGATACCAAATGGAAGATTATGAAAAATTGTTGTAGATATCGAGGACTCAAACATCATTTGTCAGAAAATTGACTCCTACGCGTCTGAATACGAAGCAGAAGGCAAAGAAAAATCCGACTATCCGAAGGCCGTAGTCGCATCTCCTTTGCACGAAGTGAAATCGGTCCGCGGCAAGCATGACGATGATCAAAGAGGTATGTCTGTAAAATAATCGTTTAATAACACGCCTTTGTGTATTATATGTTGTATAAGGTATGCTAACAGGCCTTTGTATATTTACGTTTACGGCGCCTGATACCGTAATTGTACTGACTGCGGTACTGTGCGCAGCTGTACACCCGGCTATCAATCATGTGAGCTAAATTTTGGCGTTCCTTGACTTCTCAATTTAAGATCACACCACGTCCATCCAATTGTTTGTTTTCCGCCGAAGGATGTTACATCATTTAGAGAAAACCCGTTATCCCGCGTCCATAGAAATGTATATGTATAGGTATACCTGCGGAGGTGGATTTTACAAATAGCTACCACGAAGTGAGTAAGAGTAACGACGCGAATAATCTGGAAGATTGAGAACGTAAATATCATCTACTATACGGATGTATTACTTGGCACATACCTATGCAGTATAATGACATTAGCTAATCCGGAGGCCCCAGCTGTAAGTTTAGCTTTATGATAATTCGCTTTATGTATTCTACAGGCGACAATTCATGGAAAATTTTATTGTCAATGTACAGTATGTCTAAAGAATAACAATAATTAATTCAAACTTTTCGTATATCCGTTCGTATATATCTATGTTCATAAATAAAGTTGTGGTTTAGTGTCGTGTGCCGGTTGTTTCAGCGGCCAATAGTTTAATATGTATATGTATACTTTCGATAGAGACTGGATGAACGAAAAATATAAGGAATATCGTATTCTATGACCGCACTAATGAAGTTATCGGTATTTGCATTATTTGACCGTGAATGAGATAATTGAGTTACAGCCCGAGTATAATCTATGGCTTCTATAATCTAATTAAAACTTAACAGAATGAGACTAGATCATGGCAGTATCATGCATATAACTTCAGTACGGCAAGAGCCGTCATTTGAATGCGACATCGCGTGTGCCCCAGTAGGCAAAATTGATATTCAACACCAGGAACGTACACCCATACGACAGCTTAGTGCTCAACGTATTGACGTGCATCGTCAAATGATTGAACGCGTGTACATAGTACTGAATATTGGCATTGTTTAAACAAACGTTTATACAATATACGTGCAATACTGCAATAATATAAGATAGATAGCATCATCGCACTTGGATAACTTGTAAGGTCGCTGAGGAAGCGCTGTGGATACTGAAAAAAAAGTCTTGGAACTGAGGACACGCTCTACGATCGCGCATACACGTAGACACCTAGTACAATGGATGGCTTCACGAAGGCACCCTCGGCTCGTCAAGAGGCCGAAGCATGTGAATCGAAAATTTGCGGGATCACGGTAAGTCCTGCATGTATTTCGACGAACACAAAGAGCGACAATTTTGCTACGGAGACCGCGGATTTATTCAACGCAAAAAATACTGGGGATATGTCGTATCTCCTGCCCGCGAAACCAAAGCTGAAGAAATCGACGGGCGGCCCGGCGGGAAAACCGAAACGCAAGTCACGAACAGCCCGCAGGCGATTAAACGCTCTGACGAACAATTCCTCGCTACACTTCTCTGATACAGACTCCGAAGGTGAGTTGATATTGTTGAATCCACGTTCCGTTATCGTCGTACCGGCGACAGATCTGCAGGAAATGTGCACCCACATCGACATGCCAAATCCGACCATTTCCGTAACGACGGATGAAATCGATTGTCATAAGACAAACACCCGGGATATTGATTTACGTGAACTTAAACTATCGACCCCCAACCAAAGCAGAAGGCAGAGTTTTGTGGAGATTTTGACCGACTGCGATGACATATACAGCAGTGAACCTGAGCTGTCGCAAAATGATGAAGACACCGTGGACGCCAATAAAGATATACTGAAGGTAATCAACAGCTCTGGACACCTACGTGAAACTGATTGTGAGGATTTATCGGACGACGGTGACGACTGCGAGGAGGATTTCTCTGGACGGCCGATTTACGTGCCGATTAGAACCGACATATTCGCTGACTTGAACGGCGAGAGGATAACAACCAAGGAGGGTGACGGCCCATTTTCAATTGAAGTCAGGAACCAGTTGTCTGTTGACGAGAGCGCCACCGAACCTATCACTGATGGTGACCGCGACTACGGAGATGACTTTAAACCTCCGCCGGTGATTACGGCTACGGGTACAGATAGCGAAGACATGGACGCATCCGATGAAGAGGACGCGGTTATCGGTACTCGTCAGACATTCGACGAAATATTCCAAGATATCGATATTGCGACAACGTCGCAGATTGTTGTTAGGAGCTTGAACATGATTGACGAAGCTCGTCAACGTCTGGGCGTCAACAAGCCTGCGATTTACGACGGTGCCACCGATGGGCATACTGACGTCGAGGATATTGAGTGATGTATAGCGCTCCATGGCGCGCGTAAAGCTGCAGAACATGATATTCACTTAGGGAACAAGTCGACTGTAATTATTGGGCTAAACGAGATCGTAAATTATGCCAATGAGTAGTGTACCTTCACATTATGTTACATTATATTATTATATACCGACAATTTTTCTTGGAAGGACCTGCTGAACAATAATTGCTACTCGTATAATTTATAAGTGTAGCCAATTTCGTAAAGTCTTGTCGGTCTTGTTGTGACATTTTGTCAAGCGGTCGATTCTAAGGAATTTGTTCTTGACAGTTGTCAATGAAGGCTTATGCTTCAGGCTGTAAGCACAGATGTCAGCCAATCACAATTAAGCAAGTTGATCGCACGCGCTACGAGCAGGTTCTTCCAAGAAAAATCTCTGGGTATGTATGTGCATTAACAATTTATGTTGTATGGTACGCAAAGTATCCGTCTGGCAATATATGAGAGATCCAACGGACAAGAGTATATCTAACATAAATACATACATACAGTAGCGCTCAAAACTATTTTGATAAATATAGTAATTAGGTTAGTTATAAAAAAATATGAAGTGTAAAATTAAATAATATCTTTTATTGAAAGAAATTCGATGTTCTGCAAAATTGCAGAAAATTAACGCTCGTTCGCTACCGAAAAAAGTTGTAACGAAGAAAAATAAGGAAAATAATGCATGAAAATAATAACGAATTTTCTATTGTCAAAATACTTTTGAGCGCCACTGTATATGTAGGTGTATATGTATATACATATATATATATATGGTAAAATGGCGAAGGATGACAATAGGTGCGGTATACATTGCCGAAATCATCTTCAGTTCAGAAACAACTATGCAAGTCTCCATCTTTATGCTGTGTATGTAAAGCGGCGCGTTCCTATATTTTGACCCCATTCACATGTAAAATAATACCTGCACGTGCATGTCAAGAAAAGTATTGAATCCAGGTATAATATAGACGCAGACTTGCAATGTATAATATAAAATTATCCGGCGTATGCGTAGATATAGTATTATTATAGACGGTCGACATACGTTGGAATGGTGTACCTTTAACCTTTACATGCATATAAGTATACTCCAATCTTGAAAGGTTTATCATTACACTTGCCAAGCCCCATTATCACATGTTTGGTTGCCAACATCATTTTATTGATTAATGTTACAGTCTAATATATATATACAGGGGTATACATTTTGTATAACTCTGTATGGGTTGGTAATTAAAAAAAAGTAATACGAGGATATTTCTTGGTTGTTCTAGATGCCGTCAATATCACAGAATTCTTTGCTCAAAATGCGGCTTGCCCCCTAGAAACCGTAGATGCTAGTTACCTTAATAAAGTAGACGCCGGTAAAAGAAGCGATGATGCCCCGTCCGATGTTGAAAAACAAACTTACTCCGAGAAGCTGAAGTTCTGGGAGGAGATTGGTAAGCAGAGAAGCATCAGCAGCATGGACCTATCGGACTTGGAAGTTCCACAAAATAACGTGGACTTAGCAACAGAAGACATTAGTGGTCAGCTTACGAAGAGTGGCTCTTTGTTGATACAAGAGAAAGAAGAATTAATTGAGGAGATAGTGGAGGGTGATGGGATGGAGGGCGAAGAACGGAAAAATTCCATTGATATACCGGATATTTCCGAGTGTTCCGTAGCTGAAAAGGCCCATTACTTCGAAGAGCAGATTCAGAGGGAATTAATGACACCCGCGAAGACTACATTGTGTTCAAAGGCACAGGTTGATCTTGACGCGATAAACAAAGCAAGGGCGGCAAAAAGGGAGAAACAGCAGTTGGACGTCAAGATTTCTCACAAAGGCTTAATCGGTGTACGTCAGGGAGACGAGGAACACGCCAGCGTAGTGCCAAGTAAGACTGATAACATTATAATAAACGTTGCCAATAACATGTGTAACGCGGCAAAAGAATGTAGTGAATCAGCGGTGGTGGATCTGCATGGCGTTCAAAGCTTGGAACCCGTAAACTCAAAAACAACACCATTTACCTCGTCGAACGATGAACAGATGCAGCGCGGAAAGCCGATAAAAACGTTACGTGAAGACGTCAATTCAAAATTAGATTACGGAGCTGATGACGGACGAGTAGAACAAATTCTTGCAAGTGATGACGTTGTAAAAGAATTATTGTCCAGTAGCAGATGTAACAATTTAGTATCATTAAATGACATATCGCACGTATCACCACGTATGGCCAATACATCACCCACCTCAGTGATTACAATCTGTCAGGAGTTTCTCGTGGGTGAGAGACAACACGCGTCACGTCAACTGTGGAAAGACATCGATGAGGCTGTCGGCAAGGCTGATTCAGTCGCGGACCAGATACAGTTGAAATTGGTAGAACGCAGTGAGGCGGATGCAAATCATTTGAATCTCGAGCACCGCGATGTCGTTGAGAGATCACTGGGTGATGAAACCATCCCCGAGCAGTACGCCGACAAAGAAGCGTCTAGCACACACATTGAAAATATTGAGCACAGAACGGCAGAGATTGCATTAGAAACTGGTTCAGATGTAAGTATGCAACCATCGGAGGAACAAGACACGAAATCTATTCGGATCAACAAGGAATGCCAACCTGCATTACCGGCAAATGATCGTGATAAAGGAAAACAAATTGAGAGAATTTGTGTATCTATTCTGGACGTCGGTGCCGACGAAGCGTCGAATCAGCTGAAGTTGACTGACGAATTTCAATCGGAAGAAGCCAATAGATCGGTAATCACAGAAACGAGTAGACAGTCCGAAGGACTGGCACGGCAATGTGAAACGAAGGCATGTCACGAATTTTCAGATAGTGAAATCACCAGTGAAGATGTGCCAGCGATATCTGGGGATCAAAGGAATTCGGTTAAAATTAACACGACGAAGAAGGAATGTGACTCACGAATCCCGAAACACGTTGGTTTGACGAAGATGGAACATGAGACACAACCAGTGAAACGCAAAGACAATGCGGGAAGTCGAATTCCCGTTGCCAGCGATCAACAAATCACATCAGTGCTACAACCGGAGCTCAAGGCAGGGCCGAGGACCTCTCACCGTAAAGTTATCGCGGGTATCGCCAATGGAAAAGAATCGGAATCGCGTATACCAAGACGCACTGCTGAAGCATCAAAGACAGAAACAGATGAAAGATTCGTACATCGATACAGGACCGAGTATGAGGCTCACACCGAGGCCATAGAAAGTCCTAAAGAAAGTTTCCCAGCAGCTGCATTGAATATGACCGATTCATCCAAGATAGTAACGACGAAGGATACTCAGGCAAGCCAGGTGTCTCACAGAGTCGTCGAGTCGCTCAGGGCCGAGGAAACGATGCGTCTTTCTGTCAGCAAGTCTACTGACGAAATTTCCCTGACGGACGTTACGATTGAGTCGAAGAAGTTTAAGGACCATACTTTCGGAGCCGATTCGACGAAGGCGTCTTACTTGAGTGAAAACATATCTGATAATGTCATGGCAGAATTTACGTCGATAAAGTCAACTGCCGATCATAGGACGTCAGCAACATCGCGAGAGAAAGGAACCATCTCTCCGGAAATGTCTGCTATCACGGCAATGGCACTTATTACTGCCACACAGGAGGAATTAGTAGAAGAAAAGACAAACGGAAGAATGAAGTCAACATTGGCAAAAAAGACGCCGACGCAAAGTGTGGAAGAAATCTATCGCAATAACGAAGAATTGGAGATGACATTGAAACGGGAAATGTCTGTGAAACTGCTTGACAATGGTAAGTCATTTATAGCTGAAGGGTCAGCCAGCACGACAATCTCTGACAGTATGCAACAAGAGAAAGTCAAATTACTTGAGGATGAACATGGTTTTCTTATAGACGCAACAAACATCAGCAGTTTCGGGGAAACTACGGCTCACGCAAGTGTCAGAATATGCACAGATTTTTCAGCTGTGAAGGTGGAGCAAAAGTCAGAACGTACTGCCACGACTTTTGATGCAGACAATTCATTTGCGCAAGGAGCGTTGTCAAGTCGTACTGCAGTAATCGATAACGTAGCCAGTAGAGAATCAGAAAAAATTGGAATCGATGTTGATGATGAAGTAATAGTACTAGCCAAATCTCGTGATTGCGAAACAATCAATGAACCGACAGCGGAGGTGGAAACCTTTCATAACGACGATGGTATCTTAACGAAGGAATCCGAAGTTCGAAGAATCGCCGAAACGATAATTCGATCTATAGAAACGGAAATAGAAAGCACGTCAATTCTTGCAGAGAACATAGTGTTTCAAAGCGTTGGAGAAGTGGAAGACTATTCATCTCAGGAACAACTGACCAACGCGAAATTAAATCACTACAAACTTGGCAGGGAATCGAAACAGGAGAGCATTAGTATAACCGAGGAACTGACGAGAGACGAGGAGTCTTCGCCGGGATCTCGTAATAGAGAAGGGAGCCTCCCTTCTGAAACCTCGGGGGGGAGGTGGTTTCATGAACAAGATATGACGATAAGTCCTAGCACCGCGTCAGATCACACGGAGGCGGAAGACTCTATAGAGATCGATTCGAATGGGTTGGGAAATAGACGAAAACTAGGTTTACCTGAGTGTCATTTGGAAGAAATGCAGCAGCAAGCAGTGGCAAATATTCTCGATCAGGACGGTCGAGCCATAGCCTTTTCGCGGAAAGAATCATTCGACGATCTGGCGACGTGGGACACGGCAACCTTGAGAATGTCGGGCGCTCGGGTATTGGAGATAATGGAACCTACAGATGTAGAAGTAAATGTTACGGGAGAATCGATTTTGTGGAAAACAAACGAGGCCGCCCACGAGCGTTGCGTGGCTAGCCACAGTCCCACAACAGTGCAGGATGATTCAGGGGCTAGTACTCTCGCAAGTACTTCACGTGGCAAGCTTTGCGGCGAACGAGCTGGAACTATCGGTTCAAATACACTTTTTAAGCAGTCAAACTTGACCGATGATCCGATCGTTGACGACTACGTGAGAAACAACTACGGGATGGGGTTTGATCCCAAGATCAATGACGCTGAAGCTCGTAGTCAGACCTCGATATTGCCAAAACTGCGAATACAAAATCTGGATATAAAACCTGTAAATTGGATGATTGGAGATGAGAAAATTGAAATATCCGAGTCGTTGCAGCCTTCTGAGGCATTCAACCAGGAGCTGGAAGAGTACGAGTCAGTGGTGAAGCAGTTCAGCCTTGAAGGGATGAAGAACGAAAATGTGATACTACCAATTGATCAGAATCAAGAACGCCCCTTCGCGTGCGAGGATGTGAACATGAATGATGGGACCCCAATAAAGCTAGGTCAAAAGGAAACTCCAAAGACCAAGTTTACAGTTATCCCAGTAAGCGATAAGCAATTGGAGAGTGAACTCGTTGAAAATAATTTGGATATTAGTTGTCAAGAGCTGATGGAAACATTGCAAAAAGAATTTGACGCCAAGACTCCCACGGAACACTTTGCCATGGAAACGTCCAAAGTCGAATCACCGACTGACAAAGAAGTAGGATATAACCCGGTGAAACTGGTGAATGACGATTACAGTACCCAAAAACATACCTTGAAAAAATCAGGCAAGCAGACTAGTCCGGTGACAGGCACAGGTGCGAATGAAACAGGTTACTTTGAGATGACGAAATTTCAATCACCGATGCAACTGGCCGAAGAAAGAAAGGAGGAAACAGTTGGGATGAAAGGAGAAATCGACGGTAAATACGAATATGATACTGCCTTAGGGTGGTGTGGAACTGACAATAGGACAGAGAAAACTTTAACGGGGGACGCGTCGGGAAGTACCGAAAAAAGCATGGAATCAGTTGAGTGTACAGTGTCCTCGGGCAATGAGAGAATTCAACATGTCCTGGGCTTGCCCCAAGATGATGACGTCACCACGGTAGGTGGCGGCATATTCGACAGTCAACCAACGCTCGATCACCGCACAACGGCTGACCACGACGCCGGTACCATAACAAAAACGAGAAGGGACTTACAAGTGACGAATATTAATCTGAGTGCAAGGTATGCCATCACGGTGTTGGATCAGGTAGTGAAAAAAGAAATTGCAGAAGTCAAAGAATCTTTGGAAGCAGCAAAACAGGATTTAATTGACGAATTGAGCGAGAATAGCAAAATGGTTTTTCACATAAAAGACTCGCCTTCGGAGTTTCAATTCAAACTTGAGTCGGAATCGATACCGAATGAATTACCTTTCCTGTACAAAGCACCGTCCGCAAACGATCAGCCAAACAAACACGATGGTACAGAAAACACGGGGGCAGCTTCACCAGTCGCAAAGTTACGAAGCACTGGTGCTGATGTGAAGGTAGATGTTGACAAGAAACTTGAATTAGTTAGCAGGGAGCTACGAAAAGACAGTGGTGCAATCACAAAGGAGACAGATGAAGGTGATTTTAAATCAGAGTCCAAGAAAGAGATCGAGATCCTGAAACGCGAGACTGTTATCGATGCAAAAGTTGAGAAACCACCCACCACTGATTTAAGTGGAAATGGTAACTGCTCGGTTCCGATCCCCATCGATACATCTGTACCCGCCACCGCTGCAGACCCCGGCCCCGTCTCCGTCCCCGTCCCCGTCACAGCTCCTGTACCAGCCAGCAGATCGAGTTCAGACGTAGAGACCATAGACAACAGCTTCTTGATGTGCCCCCCTCAGCCAGCACCAAGGAGAAGACATAAACCGGAGAGAGCACTGAAAAAGATCAGATCAGACAGTGAAACCGACATCGGTTCCAGTTCTGGTGAGAGTAACTATCACTCATGTGACTATGAAATAGGAAGTGGCAGCAGGCCAAGTTCCTCGGACATTGAGGCAATGCAATCGGGAATACTCTCGGGAACCGCATCGGAATACGAGACAGCCTTGATGTCGGTTGAAAATTCATCGGCGTCAAAACCCACCTCACAAGATTACCACACCGCAATCAGCTCATTGAGTTCGAGGGAATCCATAAAATCTCTTTATTCGGAGAGTTCTGGACATTTGGCGAGTATCGAAAGTTCTAGCGAGCTTTCGGAAACACTAGTGCCTTCGGAGAGCGACTTGGACCGAGACGATTTCGACGAAAGCGTTGATCATGTTCTTGAAACCGACGGAGTTAGCGTTGGTGCAACAATCGTGTTGAAAGCTTCTCACGCGCCTGACAACGATAATGTATTACCAGCGCCAAGTGATGCCGCCTGCAATATCGTGGAAACGAACGTGTCAGCTGTCGCGACATCCCGTATGAAAAGATCCTCCGAAATGATATTTCACCAAGACGACGAGTCTTGTGAGAAGATCGGCTCAGTCGTGATGGATACTTGTGAACATCAATATTCCAATAGCAAAAATGTATTACATAATAAATCCATCGACAACGCAACGTCCACGACATTGATTGTTGAGAGTGAATTTGTTGGAGATGGCGATATGCAATCTGTCGACATTACGACGTCTCGCGTAGACGAAGATGGCATCCAAAGTGTCTGTACTCAGGTTACCTCCCGGGATAAGGGGGTGTCAGCCAATAATACATCCAGCCGTTTGGCAGAGTCAGAGTCTGTTATCGTCGAGAATTGGATGGCAACGAACGCCGGCGGTTCCAGCAGTATCGTTCAGTCAAACACAATGGACGTTAGAGCAGAGGAAGGAGCTACGGTAACCGATGCCGAAATCGAATTCACGGGATTCGAGCAGAGGCCGGACTTGTCATTGATACAACAGGCCAGTGTGTCCACATCCACAGCATCTGGAATATCATTAGAAACGGTCATCGACAATACAGAGAAACAAGAGCGCCGTTCCCCCGATAGCGATTCGTTCGAGTTAGTCGACAAGCCAGACATTATCGATGACTTTGTCGTTATAGAAGAGGTGGGCCGAGAAGCGGAGGAATTCGACGCCGAGGGAAAAAGTATCCACATAAGTAGTATGAGTATAGTGTCCGCAAATGTCAAAACTTACGACAGGGAGGTAGAGAACTTGATTACGAACACCAAGCGCGAAGATCACTCGCAACCGACGAGCCAGCTGCAAGTTAGAAATAACGAATTGTTTGACTTCGAATCAGAGGACAGCCCGCCCCAGGTATCAAACGAGGAGCATTTATACTCCCAATCGTATTCGGATGACGAGCAGTACGAAGGCGGAAAGAAATGGGTGGAGATGCAGTTTCAGACAGATGCCCGTGGTTACGAGATCGACTACGATCGTGGCCCGCTGGAGGACATAAAAGAGGAGGAGATAACCGACTTCGAGGCGGGTAGCAGCCGTTTTGGAAGCTTGGGAAGTCACAAGGAATCGGTTGGAAGCATCGGTAGCGCACGTGGGAGTCTGGGAAGCACGCCTGAGTATGATGTACTAGCGGGAAGAAAATACTTTACCAAGCCGTCCGAGCATGATAATTTATCACTGAGCTCCTTGCAAGAATTCGAGAGCCTCGAGAATGCCGTGGCAATGGAAAATTCGAAAAAGTTCCATTGCGGCTCTCAGGATTCAATAAACAATGGTAGTCTACCCAGGCGTTATCTCGCCGGTCGGTCAGGTCACGGTGATGATGTATCACTGTCCTCGTTGAAGGATTTCGAAGGATTGGAGACAGCCTGCCGTGAGGCCCACATGATTGAGCTGCGAGCCAGGGAGGAAGAGGATCTTCTTGACCATGAAAGTCCCGAAAATCGATATAAGCTGGAAGGTCTAGCAAGAGCGAAGGCAGAATCGAGTACCCCGGCATCTTTTAATCCCAGCACGTCGGGTTCCGACGATTACGAGAAGCGTATCAGAGAGATCGACGAGATTATTCGGATTGCACAATCGAACGTGGAGAAATTTGACCGTCAAGATGACACGGCGGAAGATATTTCACAGATTGATATCACCGAGACAGACTCTAGGGGCCCCGGTGTTAACATAGGCCCAGGACAAAGCAAGCTAATCGAAGCGGCCGATAATTTTTGTGCGATCGGGCTAAACGAAGGCCAGTCCCGTGTGGTGCAGGTACAACCGAAAGATCAAGACATTATGGAAACTAGTACGGATTCGTTGGAATGTGATGATAACGCCGTTGACAAGAGATGCGATCCTCTTTGTAGGAGTTCGGATTCCTTGGAAATGAAAACAAACTTGGACTTACCGTCTCTGAGCTCGGATTCCCTCAACAACACCCGTGACCCGCGAGAATTGCAGCCGCCGAGTTGTACCTTTGATCAATTTGATAATTCCTGCAGGCGGATATCCTCCGACTCATTGGAAATACCTTCCTCGGAACATCAGGAGGGTAATATTGTGCAGGATAAGAGCCACGAAGCGAGCTGCGATAACCGAAATTATTCCGAAAGAAGTGATACTGACAATTCCTCTGTCAGGCGCGTTGCCTCGACCGAAGCGGCAAGCTTAGCGAATACGAGCTTGAAATGTGATCTGCCCAACGACGGGACATAAAAGATGATGTCGGGTGTATAAATATTGATAGGTACGTAAGCTGATTCAAATTTTGTTTATCCGTAACAGTCACAACTGTATCACAACACAGTAACAACACAACAAGTCGGAAGCTTGTCGACGTCCCTCGTTCCCCGTGCACTTGTCGAGTGATAGAATTCACGAATTCGATTGGTTCGCTTTAAAAAAAATCTTGATAAATCGTAATTACAAACGTAAAATACCAGGGTACATACTGAGCGTGATCGTTGTCTCTCAGAATAGTTTTCTATGCAAGTTATTCAAAATGGTGTATAAGGTATGGTTAAGGCGAAATTCACCCTTTAAGTCAATCAAAGAAGTTATGGAACCCCTCCAAACAAATACCACTCTGACGTACTTACCGTAATTGTAAACACGAATACAACGCTGTGAATTATTGTATCATTCTATGCGTAACTTAGCGTACGCTAAGCTTTTCCCATTCTCGACACACGAGGCAACTCTGTCTGTACATACATATTTCCATACATGTTTATTAATCCCGACCAGACCTGCATTTGGTATATAACGACGTGTAGGGACGTGGTCTGAAAACCTGTGATGTATATCGTTTTTCGCCGTGAGGTAATTATTTCCTACAGGATATTCACGTACACCTATTACAACTATGTGCAACGTTTATTAACCAAGAGAGAATTGAAAGTACAAACTTGAAACGTGGCTCAGAGTTTGCGTGGGACTCACCGCATTCGCGATTAGTTATAATATGTGAAATAATCAAAAGCAGTATCAGTGTGCACCTTTCTGTAAGATAACAAAACTAGTTTCACATCCAGTGTTTTAACGGCTCGTTCAAACTCCCACTATAGTCAGAGTAACCAATCCAACTGACAAACAAATATGTGCACTGACGTTTTTAGTGTGCTTACATTAGCTTCTGGGTGACCCATTCGTTGAATAATTGCCCCAAAATGTGTATAATACCCGTGTATCGCGTGTACTGAGTATATAGAACATCTTTTTTTTATGCAGTGGGCGGAAAATACCTATTTCACGCCGTCTTTTGTAGGTGTATAATGCCGGTTTCATGCCTTGCCGGAGGGGGGGGGGGGAGGGGGGGGGGTACAATGAAAATATCCGGAAATCATCCTTATTAAGTAAAATACGCAACTTAAGGGTAATACTATGCAAAACTACGCTTCGCATTGTGTATCCCGCCACTCTTGCACAAGCGAAAGATCAAGATTGTGTCCTTTTTCGTTGCACATATCAACGCTCGAGCGAGCGCTCCTAAGCATCAACGAAAAAACACCATGGCGGTCGCGCGCTTTTGCACCCCCGCCAGGGGCTCTGCCCCTAGACTCCCTCCTGTCCCTCAGCCTCACTCCGAGCCAATGCCTTCCTCCAGTATCGTTACTGTGTTATTTGGTTTTATGAAATTGCGTTTATTTTTTTAAACCAATCCATGCAATTTTGTGAGGCATTTGCCACCCACTACATCAAAAACTAATTTTTCCAACTCGAGCGTTGGATCGACGCACTTGTTACAAAATGTACTATTAACACAAGCCACTCCAATTGACTCATAAACATAGATTGCGAAGTTGCAGATGTATGATAAGATAAGATTGATTATTATAATTCCTTTTTCGACTGTAGAAAACAATTGGAAGACATGAGCCCTGAAATTCTGTTCAATAATCAGTCTGTATTCATGAGGGAAACAGTACAATAAAAAATATCATGTTGCCTGGCGAAGTTTATTTCATGTGATTCTTCTTGCTTACGATTTTGCTTAAGAAGGGCTACTGTCCAAAAGCGTGTTCATACTTATACAATTTTGTCCAAATGCAGTATCATTACAGCTTTATTGTTCAACTCTTTGAAGTACACTGACCAGTGATCAAGAAGATACTCAAGATTTACCTCACAAATTTTCGTCATTTTGTGATGTGTTATAGTATATAGTTAATGATGAATCCTTATAGGATCCTTATAGGATTCATCATTAGACATGTGGAAATGTATTGTTTTCCATGCTAATTCGGCCGTTCAAGGGGTACAAGTCATCCCCCAAGTTGAACTCCCAAAAATTAGTACCTTACAGGATTCATCGGTAATGAAATAAAAGTTTTAGATAAAACCGCTCAAACATTATTTATTGTTAAAAGACGTTAATATGCGCAGAATTTTTATCTTCAGTGGTTGAACCCCTTGTATTTTCTGGGGCCAACTTCATGAGAGATTTCGACCCCTGAAATAGTCAGATTAGCACGTGAAAAAAGTAATCAACGTTTCCGATATACTACGACGTATTACAAAAGGAAGGGAATCGGCGTTATACACTTTGGGTACTTTTCTCGCGAGAAAAAAAAAAATTCTTGATTCCACGAAATGTTGTTTTTTGCGGGTGAGAAAAAATATACGGTGTTGATGTGAATAATTTTTTGTTTAGGCAAAGAAAGATCTGATGGGATAAAATCGACAGTATAAACAAACCAGTTTTGCCGCCATCCGCAAACAAATTTATTCGTTTGGTCCAAACCATTCTTTTTCTCAACAAACCAAGTAAAAGACCGAACCTCGAAAATATCACTAGCTACCATTAAAAGATGTATTCAAATTAGTATTGACTGTTGCCCAGATTATAAATCAAGATGTGCAAATCAGAGCAATAGTCCAAGAATTTTAAAAACTCAACTTTGTCATTTTTAACGAATGATTAATATCGGAAAATTTTTACTTTTTTGTACGAGTAATTATACGGGTATACACATAATGGGGAATTTTTCAACGCATACTTAAATCACAACCGTCACGTCTATAAATTGAGGCCCCATTGTACCTATGTACCTTATACATATGTTGCTTGATCTAATAATCCTTAAGAAGCTTTACAAATACTTTCCTTTCAGGTAATGGACTAAATGAAAACGTATTGCTCAGGATTCATCGTTACCATGCGAACTAATAATAAGCGAAGAGTTGAGAAAAGATCTACGTTTGATCATTTTTGCTTTTAGTTCACCCAGCATATATGATCGAAAAATAAACGTCAAAGATAACTTATGTGCATAGTTATGCTTATGCCCTTTATCATACTTTCAGGTAAACACACGTGAACTCGGGACACGTCCGTACAGAAAACAAAATATTATTTTGTAAAAAACATCTGCTTAGGTGTTTTGATATCACATCTATTCAATTTATCATATTGTGCTAGAACATTTCTTTACTATCACTCTTCTTTCTTTATTATCACTCAAGTGTATTTATTTGACATGATAGACGTAGTATACATATAGGGGTGAATGGGGCACGACGGACCCCCCAACGAAAGTTCCATAAAAAGAATTTTTTTTTTTTAAGTTTTTTGACAAATAAAATTTTAGATCAAAGTCATTTGTTCCGGAACATAAATTTTTTTGTCACACATATTGATAGATAATCAGTGATGTATTTAATAAAAGTAGAATTAAAGGATGGAAAGTTGATCAAAAAAATAAATTTGAACATTTTTGAAGGGGGACCGTCGTGCCCTGGCTCCCCTATATGTGCGTGCGTGCGTGTACGTGTGTGTGTGTGTGCGCGCGCGCGCATACGTGCACACATACAACCCCCCCCCCCCCCCCCCCCCCGCACACGCACGCATGCGGAACACATAAACGTACATATATACATACATATATATATATATATATATATATATATATATATATATATATATATATGCATAAGAATATATATCGTGCATGTATGAGCTGTAATCAGTGTAAGGATTGCGTACGTACTCTTATGTATAAATAATTAGTAATTATGTTCGCAAAATGTACATCTTTGGTTGCATTTTCATGTTTGTATTAAAGTCGTATTCACACGTTTTTCAACTTGTAATATATTCTCAACGGTTTATTAAAATTATACCATGTTTTTTAAACTTTAAAATTCTGTAACCAACATCTGAGTAAGAATTGAAATATTTTTCCATTTCGCTGTCTATCCTTCTAACCCTTGTTAATTATACTTACGTGGTGGGATCACACTAATTCAGGTACATAATATTTTTTCGCATCGTAATTTATGGATTAAACTGAGTGAATAGAGATCAATTATCTTTCGAATGTATCATCAAAACGCGTTGTTCGTAGTGTAGGAAGTACATATATGCTGTTTATAAATATGTTCAACGAGAGCATTATGTGTCGTATTTGATGATTCGTTGCTGGTAAAATCAGAAATAATATTACTTAAATACTGAACTCCTATTACTATATCTTGTTGTTCATCGTACGAGATGATGAATTTACCAAATAATTGCTTACTATCTGTAAAAACGAAAAAATCGAAGGACCTCAGAAATTTTATACTAATATTGGCGTGTCCTATATAGTATATTTTGTGACGTCAGATTATCATGAAGAAGTGGGGAGTACTCATCAGGCGGGTAAAGCAATAAGGCAAGCGTGGAGGTATACTTAATTGTAATACAAGCTACATATTTTCCCCGTCAAGTCACCGATTACAGTGAGAGGTTGGTCGCCCGCTGCTGTTTTCTCTTTCTAATGAGGGCTTCAGCTTGGTGTACGAATCGCGCAGTCTGTCTCTATGAGTATGTTTCAGAAACGGAGAAATTTCCTCGTCGAACTGTGCGAGAATGGAGGTATAAAATACCTGACAAGGAAAATTTTTAAATCGTAGCTTAAATAAAACTGTACGTTCCTATCTCAGTTATTGCTAACGCAGATCGCTGATAATGTTTATTATGAATAATGACAAAATAAATAAAGTCACGTCACATCCAACATGGCTAATCTGAACTACCGACTTGTTGAATATTCACCGCTTCTACGATTTCAGAACGTTCAGGACTTATGTTACTTACGACAGGGAGATAGAGACGTATAATAGCGCACACGTAATCCGGGAAGACATATTCCATCGGTTAGTTTTCCGTAAATATAGCACGATTCGATGAGGAAATTTTTTGGTGACACAAGCCCGTTTGTGACGTTGAACGGCACTCCACGAAAATTTTCGAATGCTAGACAATAGAAACAATCGCGAAGACACAGTTGGACGCAGATTAGTTTGTGTCGCTAATTACCGATTAAGTATTAAAATCCACTGGACAATTTGATTCAATCGCTTGTTCAGATAAAACGGGTCAGATTTTTGTGATAGTTTAATAGTTACGGATACTTAACTTTTGAAACGTTGGACTCTGCTGTAGGGATCTGCACTGTAGAGAGGTTGCTTCGTCGGGGTGTGGCTTCATTACAATAAAGACACGAAAAGGAGTAGAAGTTTTTATACTCTTAGTTTTACTAAAAATCAAAGAGCCATTGTTTTTCAGTCCCCACGATTTTTCTCTAGCCGCACAGCTGTAACATCCGACCGGAACGTCCGTATGTTTTATTCATGAAGCATGAAGTAAGAGGGAACTATAAAGGCCAGGGACTGCGATACCTCCAAAAACGTAAATACAAATTATCCGACATGAATTATAGAATCCCTTCCAAAACGCCGTATTGTAGGCAACGCCCCCAAGTTTGGAGGTAACGTAGACCTCTATTGCAGAACCAGGTGCATTTTAATGCTTGATCGGTAATTGGCGACCCGAACTACAGATGTGCGTCGTGTGCGTCTAATTGTATTTTCACGACAGTTTCTAGAGTCTAACAGTCGGAAATCCTCGTGGGCACGGACTTATTAACTCGAGAGTTGACTCGAGAGATTTTGTGTACGCCGCAACGTGAGTCAACTCGGTGTTTCTGAGTGCCGCGAGTTGCTAAGACTTTAGTCGACTGTAGTTAAGGCCCCGCTGACCTGGCATGTCATATATATATTTCGTGACGTCAGAAGCGGGGAAATTGGGTGAAAACGCCTATACGAATCCTGCGATAACGAGAGTATGAATCTTACTCGGAAATATTTTAAATCGTAGCTTGAATAATAGTGTACGTGTGAATCTCAGTCACTGCTCAGGCAAATCGCTGATAATGTTTATAATAAAGAATGATGAAGTGAATAAAATCACGCGACAACAAACATGGCCGATCGGAGCTACCGCATGTTGAATATTCACTGATTGCACTGTTCCACAATTTCTTTCACCCTCGCCAGGGAGATTCACACGTACAAAAGCACACACGTTATCCGGGAAAACTTGTACTATCAGTTATTTTTTTGTAAACATGGCTTGATTCGTATAGGCGTTTTTTATGTGACAGCAGCCCGTTTATGGTCCACAAGAAGTATGTTCCGATCTGTAACTGCCATCATTGGTTGGATCTAACAGAACAAGCCAATGAAATCAGCGGCCTTAGTTCACCGTTCAACGTTCAGAGGCGCTGCACGTATTTATGACGTCACGATTTGATATTTTCAAGTCACTTCAGCGGCACCTTAAATCGAGTAAACTTTCAGAACGCACGCCAGGGTAATGATCTAACTTTACAATTTGCCCGCAAACATTTTCATTGACGTCATAGTGTTTTGGAACACAAAATTTCGGGGAAATGTCAAATCTTTGTGTAAAAGACCAGATCGCATGTATCGGCAGCCACGATCGCAGAGGATTCGCCTAAGTTTGATCCGTACGGGGTGTGTCGATAGTTTTTCTGATGGACTACGTATATTTATTGATAAAACGTTCGACACTCCCGCATAGACATATAATATAAATATTGGCACGAGCATGAATTGCAAAGGTTAGTCACGTCAATAATTTGGTTAGACAAGCTCGGCTTTCTTCGTTTTGTGTAGTTTCAAGTAGTCTGTTTAGCTATCTATGTACGGTAAAGTTAAGCACATTTTCTGCAACAGGATTGAATATTGTTGGACAGCACCCCGTAAGCAAGGGAAAAGCCTACAGTGAGATTGCAAAGCTGCTAGAATCTGGTGCAAAATATGATTGTGATGATTTCGTACAATTTGAAGCGGACCAAGTAAGTGCCGATCAACATTTTTTTCTCCACTTTCTGGCCTCGCAAGATTCTCAATGAGCATGTCGGCAAAATACAATCCATTGGGAACTTCCGGTTTTATTCGATTGCTTGGCTCTTGAGTACATTCATTCACCTTTCATTGATTTATCCTCACCATCTAAAGTATGTTTACACTTTCAGTTTATTTCCGACCAATTCTGTATGACTTGTCCGAAAAAGAAACGAGTCAAAGAGACAATCAAAGGACTTGCCGAATCAGTAGCTTTCCAAGAGCAGGTGGGATTTGAATTCTGCTTTCCTCCTCACTTGACAGTCAAGCGAATTTTCACACATTTCTTTCTACCGAAGTGTTCCAATAAAATTTTTTCCTTCCTATCGTTTCCTTTGCTGGATATTTGCCAGGAATTTACAAGTCAGGTTATGCTGTTCTTAGTCGTACACGTACAAATTTCTCGACATCGCATGTGTTCTGTCCAATCTTTTTGGATAATCTGCTATTTATTATGTGCATGGATACTATAATTAAACTGACCATTTGGACATAAAACTATCCCGAATTTGATCAACATTCATGCGTCATGATTTCTCAATTTCTCTTAGGGTCATCATTATTACAAACAAAACTTTGGCACAATGGAAGATGCCAATCATAAAATATCGAACATATTACAGGACACAATGGCAAAACAATCAAGCATTGGCATAGCTAATTTCTTAAAAGTCGAGCCAGAGGTGATTTTGAATACGGGTATTCCTTTGCTCATTTAACCAACGCAGATGTTCTTAGTTATTTAATATTATGATTTATAATACTGTCAGGAAATCGACTCTCTATTGTACCAAGGTTATGAAGCTTACCGCCTTGGGAATTACGGATTAGCATCTACTAAGTATAGAACAGCCTGGGAGATTATCAACCATGCCAACGTAAAGGTAATTTGCATTTCACCATCCTAATCATGAGCTAGTATACTGTAATTCATTCAACTTTTTATATTCCACATACCAAGGTGCGAACCAGATGCATCAATGAGGACATCATTTGTTATATGTTGTGCGTGACTCTGCTGGAAACAGACCAACTCAACAACCTGTCAGAAGCTGTGGAATTGCTAATTTCTCTTGAGAAACGTAGCTCACATGTGCTACCAGCTGTGTATTTTGCTCTAAGTAAGGCTCACCATAAAAATTACAGGTATTGATTGCTTGGTATTCACTTTTTTTCCTGAGGTATACAACACGAGGATTTATCATTTGTAATTTTTAGTTTTTCATAATTTACCAACTGGCTTTATGCTTTGGTTTAGCAGTTCATAATTTATCTTTCTTATTCCCTGCTCAGTTGATACTTTTGGTCAACTTTTGCTCAATCCCTTTACCAATCACCTTGTTGAATTAATGCTTCTCTATTTTTGGATATACTTTTTGTAAACTAACAATTGCTTGTCTTTTGTCTATAAAGTAGGTAGCAGATATACCTCCTGAGGTGAATTCTGATCGTTTCAAGGCTGCCAGTTTCGTCTGCTGCCATAGCAGATGTGCCTTGAATCGGTCAGAATCTATCTTGAGAAGTATATACTTGAGCCTATTTGACTCAATTCTCTCACAGTTAAATATATGGCTCTTTATTTCCCACTACATTTCGCTTTTGAATCAGTTATCTAAACGAATTCTACATACTACCTTCGCACATTCACCAAGTGCAACCATTGCAAAATGACGTTACTTTATCTATTTTTCCAAGAGACACTGTCTTGCCACGTACTTATTAAATGTTTGCTTTGTTCAATCTCTCTTGGAACTGTGCTTTTTGGTGCATGTAAAAAAACAGGATCTTGCAAAGTGCACACTAAAATGCCAATTTCTTATACTCGTTTCACGTGCACGATAGGTGAAGTTTCAATGGTACTAGGATAAAAAAAAATCGTGCTCTTGCACAATGCTGATGAAAGGCAATTTCACTCGTGTGATCAGCTACTTCTTGCTCTTGATACACAATGCACTCCTCTATTCCTCTATTTTGCTGAAAAACGTGGTAAATAATACAAACTATCATTGGTACTCACTGTTAACCCTTTCGTCACGGGTGCCGACTATAGTCGGTGTCTGCGAGACGACCTGTGTGTACGGGTACCGACTATAGTTTGCGTTTGCAAAACGACATATGTGTACGGGTGCAGACTATAATAGGCATTCGTGTGACGCGTGTGTAAGGGTGTAGACTATAATAGGTGCTCGCGAGACATACAAAACAATCAAAAAGTGGCATTGAAAGACGTAAGTCCAAACATTGAAGGCTACCGACGTGCAAAAGCCACACTTCGCGACACGGTGGCCTGTTCAGTGGCGTCACTCCAGCGGAGCGAGCTGCCGTAAGGAAAGGGTTAATACGCACTGAATCGAATAAAAATCTGGGATCAAATAACATTATTCGTTAATATTCCAAATCACCAAAATTCAAATGATTGCTCTAATTTGACCTACATATGTCTCAAATGCAAATAAGATTTGAAATCAGGTGAACAGGTGGTGGTCATATCCTAGATATCTTTCATGCTCAAAAGCATTAATAAATCAAAAAACTTTTGATAATTATTTACTAATCTGTCACCAGGTTTGCCTTGGCGCTGAAAACAATTGAAGAAGGGTTTGCTTTCCTCCGCAGTGGCGTTAAATTGCCATTACACACAATACCAGGATCAAATATTGTTCTCCAGGAATCTACTAGAGACGGGCTATCGGTATGCTACATTTAAGATTTCTCTATCTGGTGCTATTCATACAGTATTCCAAGATTTTTCATAAACTTGAAACTTGACGGAAGTACCTCTAATTACGACTCGACATTTTTACTTCTGCTGCACTACTGAAAAATGCTGATTCAGCAACAGGCGAGTGGATAGAAAGCTAAATCTGAAACGCTCACTCACTTGTTAAAACATTGTTTGGACGTTGTAACATAGGTTTCTCTGGCTGAAATGAAAGAGGAATGTTCAAAGTGGCATCCTCCAGACGCAGTGTGCTGTCTGGGTGAATGTGTTTCCAGTTCACCATTCTACAGCCCTAATCGAAATATATATTTCAGGTAACGATCATTATTTATCTGTCATCGTCATAACAAGAGTGTACGGGGTTCGCCAAATGGAATCGACTGGCTGATTTCCCTTACATCCCTCGATTTTTCTGCTATTTTATATGATTCAATGCATATGAGTGAGCCATCTTCGTTTCTCCATAACTACATATGCACAAGAGAGACAAATACGGCTCCCCGATCTTTCTCATCTCTATATTCATTCGATGCTTTCGGCGCTGCCTCACCTCCTCTATCTTAATATCTCTATGGGAAAGCGCCATATATATTGAACATATCTATTTTTACGCCCTGATTTGTTTTAAATTGAAATTCAAACAGACTCTGGAGACATATTTGGTTTGTGTCCTCTGTAAACCATCACTTTCCAATAATTTTTCCTCTTCAGTGATCCTGCATTCAATGGAATGGTTGTTGTAACATGCAGCAATAACAGAAACCCTTGTACAATCAAGTTTCATCAAGCCTGTTGGAAGTTAAAAAAAGATCAACTATCTGCTGTAGAAAAATTATCTGACAAGGTAGTACTAACCGTTTATAATTTGGTACAGTAGCAGTATTTCCGTACTGAGTATTTACCAGTGTACTGAGCTGTATTAAAATTACACAGGACATCATTGGCTACGAATGTTTCACACCAAACTGCGAGTATGGTCAAGGTGAGCACAGCTTGATAACCAAGATAGAGGTTTACGGAGAAAACGGTAAATTGAAAACGTGTATCGAGCCACCTGCAAATCCTGTAGTCTGGGTGAAGCGACGCTATCCGTCCAAAGGCGCTGTACCTAGACAGTTGGTAAGTTTTGGTACATAAGTGTTTGTATAATGTGAGTGTGTTTTTCATGTACAAAGTACCTGTTTCTATGAGGGTAAAGCGAGTTTGCGAATGCGCATTCGCCGAGTACTGAAAAGAACACTCATAAGTCGTAGGAGTTAAAAATGGTCCCTTCCGCAGTGCGCATATGCGTTTTCGCGTAGAAATTTGATATTACGCTAGCCGAACCTCAACTTCGTGCTCCGTGAAAAGATATGTAAGATACTCTTGTTATATAAAGAATCGTGTGCACATGGAGGCAACGGTCTTTTCGCTTCGCGTATTTGTAACATTCGCCTTTGGCTCGTATGCGTGATCATTTACAACTCATAATTCAAACTTACCCTTAGCCCGAAAAGACCAGGTTTGCCTCCCTGTTACTCAATATACTATTGTTGCTAATTTGCGGCTATGAAAATACAATATGGTAGATACAGTACAAGTATAAGGATCAAGTTTGTCGATACATCTAAATCAGTCTAGCTTTTGACAAATACTACTAGTTGGCCAAATTCCCCCAATCTTCATGTGGCCTCTACCGAACATATGTCACCAACACCTGCCAAATGTTAACGAGCAACCGTTACCTGTAACTTCCAAACAAAGTGTATCGTACAGTTTTTCCACACTTTTTTCTACTATAACTTGTAACTAAGTAAGGATCAACTGTTCAATCGATTAGTGTGGCCATGTTCGATGTTCAATAAGATTTACCCAGAATGAATTCCTGATGTTGTGCATTCTGACACCTTTTCAAACGGTTGATACAAGGTCAAGTCAGGCAGAATTCGACTTTACAGTTGTCCATCCAATAGTTTTTGTGCTATCAGACTACATGATATGTTAACTTAATATTCACGATTCCACATTTGTGTCAGGTGTTGCGACTGAAGTTATATAAGGTTAGCTGGTATATTCTTACTAATTGAACATGTATCACTTGCAATGTTTTCATCTGATAATCTAGGATAAACCAAAGCGATACACAGAGAAGATACGGCGGCCTGGTACAATCACGGTACCCCGACCCATCTCTAAAGAAGCGACTGGTGAAGATTGGTAAGGCTTGTTCTAAAATTTGAAATTACTGCAATTAAGTGTAGCTATACATGGTATTTGAAACAACCGATATGATATTTGCTCAATTTTACTTTTTCAATAACCATTCTCATCGTGATTCGTTGTTATGTAGTACAAATCAGCGATATTGACAGTGAAGTTATCATTCCTTTCAGTGATAAGAAAGCATGGAGATTGGTTCAATTATCAAAGTTGAGAAGGAATAATTTTGGAATAGAAAGAGACTGTGAAGTAAGTATGAAACTTGGATCTTGGAACGTAAAAATTGTTATATAAAAAACTATCATTTTCTGTGTATCATTTTACAATCTATTGTTGCGGCAGCTAGAATTTATTGTACAGGTTTGTAATCTTTTTTAGACGAGTTTGGAATTAGTATTGATGTTACAAAAATAACGTGTGTTACAGTGGCGACCAGATGCGGCAATGTACGGAAATCCTCAGATGGCGGAAATTGGCGATTTTTTGGGAGGTCCAATTTTTGAAAATGACTGCTCGGAAATAGCTACTGTTAAGACGTTCATATTCACGTGAGTAAGAGATAATATCGTTCATCGACCAAATATGGTCTCACCCAAACACAAATGTCATTTCCGAATTGAAATTTATCCACAAATAAATGAACAGTTTGGAAATAGAAGTAAGGGAAAAAAACCCGCAAGAACTCATATTCTTTCTAACTAGAATTCTACTGAATTTTCACCAGAGGCCATGAAACGCCTTGAAAAGTTGATGGCGCCCCAGTGTGTGCAGATTTTCTCAGTGAAGAGTGAATCGATGAGACCGACACACAAAACTGACAAATGACAAAATCAACACACAGTAGTTCCCTGAAAGCGAGCGCATACGTTCTGCTTAAATTCGATTTGATATACGAGGTGCCTCAGAAGTTCCTTTTGCCGGGTGTACCGCGACTGCCACACCCATTTTTTTTTTTTTTTTTTTTTTTTTCTTCTTCTAATGTTCCGCATAAGGGTGTTGCAATCAACATCATTACCGGATATTTGATGACTTTCCTGAGCTACTTGTCAATTTTCATAGTGAGATCACCGCCAGCTCACACTGGGGTATTAGAATTATCATTGTCTAAAAAAATATCAATGTATTTATAATTGTATTGGATTGACCATTACTTCAATAGCATAGTTAGACCTGTAAAATATCGCCGAATCGGACGTTCCTTTCATACCGTTTAATGTTGCCTCTGTATCATTGATATAAATATTATCTGCCTTCAAAACATCTCCAGGTTATCAAACCAAAGTTCCACCTACCACGTCTGTCTTGGTGTTGCAAAAGCAATTGGGTTTTAATGGTCATCACATTCACGGCTGTTGGCAATCCATAGCCCTTGCTGTTATACCTTGTACCTATAAATTAATTTCAACGAAACTCGTACTATAATATTTTCGATTAACTTTTCAGATATTTTTACGAGTTCATCAAAGAAAACGGTTGTGTTAAGAAGCGAGAGGTTTCACGGAAATGGGAAGAGGATAAATTCGTATTCGATAATTACAGCAACTTGTTGAATAACGATACAGGTGAACAGATTAGTTTTCTATGTCATGTAGCGATATTCGCGCAGACGTAATACATTGGTCTACTATGTAGATTGGTTTTTTTCACCTCGATTCACTTACCATTGATTATTCTTATATTTGCAGATATTAACGACTTTCTACTACAATCGTACAAGCTTGTCTCCCTGGGAGACTACATTGGTATTGCCGAAAATTTACCGGAATTATTCGCAGTAGTTCAGAGTGAAGTTTGCGACTGCCTTAAATTTCTGCTAGCCGACCAGCCCCGCTCCCGAACAGCAACAATACAAGGTTCGAGACTCTTATTGTACATGTATCGGAGTCATTGCAAAGCCTGTGCAAAGTGATGATTTCAAGCAACGATACTTATCACGAAATTATCGAGCCAGATCTCACTTTGGCTCTATGGTTTTAACAATCGATAATGTTATTTTCATGATTATCAGATGACGTCTTTAATTTGATAATCAGTGGTTACGAGGAGAAGCAGAACAGAGCCCAGACAATTTCCCAAGGTTCTGATACAAATACAGATACGGATAAAACGGCCAGTGTAAATGCAATTTGCTATATAACAATGATTATATCGAAACTTGTTCGTATCCGCCTCAATTTGCAATGGTGCATATTTTCAGGTGATTGAGACATCTGCTTCTGCGGTTATCGCCGATTCCCACAAGATTCCCGAGACTACGTGCGAAGACCATACCGTATATGAGACTTCTTTTGATTTTCGAGAGGCAGATAAAAGTATAGAAGTTCATAATTGTCAACAATCACGAGATGATGACACTCCTCGGATGTTAACATTTCCCGAAATCTCATCACCTACCAATTCGACATGTTCAAATGATGTTGCGAATGTGGTCATCAATACCAATACCAATAGCATTGAGAGCAATCACAGGTCTATAACTGAGAACTCTGCAGACCTGGGATCAGTCCTTGGTATGGATCATTGTCGTGAAATGGTGCCAAACATGAATCTTGGTGATAAGATTGAAAACGAGCTGAATAGCGTCCCAAAAGATTGCGAGTCAGCATTGAATAATTGTCCAGATGACGCAGTCAGGCTAATCAATAACTCCGTTAAGGATACATCGCATGACATTTGTAATCCCTCTGAAGAACCTCAATCAATTTATTCTGTAAACAGAGATTCCACAGTAGATCCCGTCGTTTGCAAAATAACCCTTGGACAGGACACGCTTGAGAGCTCCGCATTTTCCGATTTTGACACGAACTATTCCCATCGGGAAATGGAAGTTCCATTTGACGGTACATCTTGCAAATTGACACATATTCACAATGGCTGCAGTTTTCATTTGGATAAGGCCATACATAAAGGCGCCTGTACGGATGGAACCAATACGGTAGGTGCAGAATTTGCTTATAAACTTTTTGAAGATCGGCTAGACATATCAGCAGCCGTGATGATTAATTATAGAAATTAAAAAAGTTAACACCCTTGGCATCCAATGTAAACTCACTTTGTGCTTCATTCATTGTGAATTTTATTACTAATCATATCGATTACATATGCCGTTAAAATCAATTAGGCAACATGTGTTAAAATTATTAATATCAGGAAGGAATGTAAACTAAGAGACAGCCCCAACTATGATGTTGAAATAGGCAGCATTGCTATGTAAAATGAGACTTTGAAACATTTCGCCTCGCTCAAATAAGGTGTGGAAATAATTAGTTACGTACACTTATTTCAAATGATAGTATTTTCAAAATTAGTAAGAGATAGGAGCTAGCAACAAGACGTGTAGCCTTGAACTTGTTTATTGTTGTAAGAGTGTACCGAACTGGTACTTGAAATTATCACAAAAGCTGAGATGCCCCTTGTTCGAATGAAGTTTGGTAAAAATCATCTTGAATCAATTTTTGATTAATCTTGTCAATAACGCCAAATTTTAACACTGCCAGCATATATTGTATCTCATTTTGTATACACCCTAATCTGCATTGATTTACGTTCGCCCAGAGAGTTGAGAATCTGGAAAGAGAACTGACCGAATACAAAATGATATCTCATGCGAGTATGTCTGAGCTTATAAAGGATTCACACAGACTCGAGGCCCAATGCTCAAAGCTTGAATCAGAAAAGTCACAAATTATGGAGAAGGTCCGAGAATGTCAGCTTGGTTTACAGCGTTGCAGCGAAGATAATGTAACTTTGAAGCTGAAGAATACCGAGTTGATGCACAAGTATGACAAATTATTTGAAGAAAAAACCGAGATCGAACACAACTTTAACGTGCTTCTCAGAGAAAAATCTGCCATTGAAAATCGCTTGGAGGCGCTTGAAAGGGAGAAGAACAAGGCGGACAAGAAGTTCCTAAAGTACGATTTACATCAGACAGATAATACCAAGGCGGATCTTAATCCAATGTAAGCATTACAATATTTGAATGCATTCTCAAAAATATTGCAATGCAAACCATTCTATTGCTTCATATTTACACGACTCGATCAAATATTTCAGGGACAACCGCCTCAAAATACAAACTCATTTGGAACAACAACAGATTTTGGAAGCTCTGAAGCGATCCAACCAACTAAAATCAAGACTCAGTTCTTTGGACAACGAATTCTTGATGAACAATTTTATACTTGAGAAGTGGGTTGGAGATATTCTGAGTAATACTTGTCTGTTCCAAGTACTTTCACACTCTCGATGATTCGTACTCAATCATTTATTCGCATTTCAGAGCGGTCGAGAAATGTAACGATCATATACACATGCTGAAGGAGGTGGGTAAATTTTTTGAAATGCTAATCAAACAGCAATTCCCAATGACAGAGGCTCAAGAGGCATGGTACAAAATGCATAGCTATCTTCAGCATACAGCGTTGGCTCACAAGGTCAGGTTGGAACCGATTCTTTACCTTGATGTCATTACTTTGAATTCATTATTGTTGTTGCGGTGCCAAGTGCGAGTTTCGCTTTGCTCAACATTCTCTATGCATGCGTCAATTTGCAAGTCTACTCTTGTATAGCATTTATTCTGAATTACGATTTTCCGTAATTGCAATCGCGTCATGAATATTCTTATGAACCGTGTGTTACACTCGCGGTATGTTTCACCAGACTATTATAGATGTGGCCTATAGGTTTAGTCACATGGCAGAACCAACAATTTCATTCAAGAAGCATAAGAATTATGTAACATTTTTACAGGAAAAATACTTGGAGGTAAAAGAATTACTGGAATCAGACAAACCGATCGAAAACTTGGAAGATACCAAACTATCTCTGAATATTGTATTCCCACAACCGCTCAATCTGGCAGAGGTATACTACAAGAATCAAGCTAAGTTCAGGCATTATCCAATGTCCTTCGTGCAAAGTCAGTGGACCATGCCAGGTGCCCGTTACGAGGACCCCGGTTACTTTCGCCCACCTCCAAGGGCACCTTACCAGGGTGCGTACACACAAGTAAGAGGAAACGGAGTGCATGGGAATATGCTTTACAAACCCGTGGCGATGGACAATCAGGGTCCACAAATACAAAGTAATTTCTCAAGCCTGACAACTTATGGCGCCACTGAAAAAAAGTTGCATTTGGAACCACGCTTCTTCTCTACAAATGAGAATGACCAGTTAGGTCAGAGAAGTGTAAGCAATGAATTCCACAGTGCCGAATTTCAAAGGCAACGAGATATTAAAGAATGTCAAACATCGTTACCTATAGGCCGTACCGAACCAACTGCATCTCTAAAGCCTTCAAACAATGAAACTAAATGTGAAGATTTTACGTTCCACAGTGCTAGAAAACAAAATTATATAGATTCGAGCGAGGGTCGTTCTACGAAGGCGAACAGTATGAAATCACCAGGGAACCCGTTACAGACCTTGGGCAACAGGTAGGTCTGACTAATAATCCGTACTGTACAGGAAATCTCTGGTGAAAGGGCAACACCCAAGCCACGCGTGCACCTTTAATGCCAACACACACACAACCTTGGCATGAACCGAGCGTGGAGGACGAATCCTGCGAACAAAAACTAGTTCATTTGTCCACGCTGGCAGTGTGCGCGTGGCTTGGAGATTGCCCTCGCACCAGAGATTCCTTACAGATAATTTGCAATTGTACAGGAAAATTACTTGCTGACCTCGAAAAATTACAGGCTGTCGCTACGGCCTATTCAAAATATTCCGGTAGAGCGATACTGCAAGTTAATATTTTCACAACAAATTCTAATACCGGAAATTTTTCCAATACTTTTTCTAGACAATCGATCGCACCGAAAAAAATTGGAATGGATCTGCTGGTCCACGAACTGGAAAGAAAATTTGTAGGAGTCCCAGAGTATGTTACAACTTAGATATTTATTATTTTTATTAGTTTTCATTGTTAGACGTTCATTGTTACTCATTTTATCAATCTTTCATCCAGATTTGATTTACTGGAAAGCTTACAAGATTTGCGCAGATCACACAGTGACACACTATCCGGAATGCGCATAGATGACATTTTACGAGAATCGGAACAATTTGTTATGCAACGCCAGGAGAAACGTAAGTATGAATTTATGAACACGCCAAAAGATTATGTTTCAAGAATTTGCTCGGGTTTGAGGTACTTAATAAAATGGCGACCATACCTTTGTTAATTGGGATGACAAGACTTGATGTATTTTATACCTCAGACACGTCAATACCTCAAGGTAATCTTTGTGGTTCGAATTTGATATCCTTCTAGTTGCTTTGTCCAACAATATATCGCAAAATAAGACACAGGTCGGAACGAGTAGTGCGTAAATTCTGTGGTACTCCACAGCTCCTTTTTGCTTATGATAGTATTGTTATATGTTATAAGTAGATATGCAATTCTAACAATTCTAGATGTGGTTCTATATTCGCAATCCAAGCAAACCTTGTCGTCGGAACGACCTATTCTATCCTCAAATAAATCTAACCAGTGGAAGGTCCCGTCGTCGACACCCTTAGGTAAAATTTCAATCCATACATGTGAAACAATTCATATATCATGAATATATGTTTTAGGAAAGCAAAAAAAAATTGAAAGCATTAAGCGGGGGCAAGCCAATGAACTGGGTAAAATATTTTTATTTCTCTATACTTTCTGCTAGTTTGATGTCAAAAATGACCAAATCACGCTGTTAACGTAAACAGTATGAGTTTGTTAACAGCGTCTAGAGCGAACCCGAGTATGCTATGAACGCTAGTTGTAATTTAGAACGTTCGACGGACCTGGCGCTTGACGATTCACATCTCAGGATACACAAGCCACGCACAAACTGCTGACTGTGAAAAAAGTAGTGTTGCAACAGTTAAACAGTGTCATAGCTGCTCACGTTGGTCTACTTCAGTCTCACCTTTGTCTATCATTTGAATTCCAGTTAATTATACGGCCAAGGTAATAACATCGACGGAAAAACCAAGCTGGAAAACCATACCATCGGAATTTCCTGTTTGGAAAAAAGATCATGAAGATTCCGAATGTGTGATATGTTTTGATCTCATAAATTCAAGTGACAAGGAAGCCCCTGTGTACAACTTGCCTTGTCAGCATTCCTTCCATAGTAACGTGAGTTTCGGTTTGTTTTCATCACAAGGTTACAAAAGTGTAGCTTATCCGCATGTAGCTCTGTACGATTTTTGTTACAGTGCATACGGAAATGGTTGTGCATTAAGAGCGTATGCCCTATATGTCAGAAACACTGCACTATGGACGAAGAATATCCCCCACTGCCTTCATAAAGTTTTAAATCCACGAACAATATACAGGTATAATTGTTTGACAGGTATTAATCCATAAGTTATAATAAAACAGGTATATCTCACATACTAGCCAACAATTGTAACATTCCAAACATGAAACGTGTTCCATAAACAAAACTCAAACTGCTAACTTGTGTGACTCGTATTACGTGAGGGATGACCCATCAATTATACCTCATATCATTCTACTTTGACCTTGGAATTCGATAGTTCTTTGCCCAATGTTGACAATTCTCTAATTCTTCAAGTTGCGGTATACAAATTAATGGTGAGGTCCGCACCCGGATATTAATGCGTGCAAAGTTGTGTCGATTTATGGTTTCTGAAATGACTCGACAATGACATTTAGATTAGGATCAAATCTTGGAATAACGAACTGTCGCAAAGAAAAATATCTGCTTTAATATACTAATTCTTTCTATAAAAATACTGTATTCAATCACTGAGAATATTCTTAGTCAGCAGACTGCTGTGACGATCACTTGGGACACTGAACTCAATTGTCCGTAGTAATAAATACCACTGTTACAAACGAATATATCGAATGATATTCCTTGGTTTACATTGGGAGAGATTTGTAGGATCTTTATTATAATTAAAACAATGCATTCAACAATTCGTCTTTTGTCCCCTGATTGGAAGAAATTTTATATACATGGCTAGGATCCAGTTATTGAAAATTTAAAACTGAACAACGCATCTATACAATCGTTATATGTCAATCCCACCAGAAACTTACGGAGAAACTTTGGGACAATGCAGTGACGTAATGCCACCACCCTGGTGGAATAAACAACATCTCACCGGGTCCCAAAGCGCACGTTATGCCGTTAGCCTTCTCGAATTTGGGCCACTTTTTAAAGTCCGGTCTTGTAGGGTCCACACAAGCTGTATTGGTCAGGAGTTTAGTTTCATAGGGATATAAATTGGGAGTTTCCCTAGGGTGGAACAGTATGACTTCTTTATGCCCAAATACCTTACAGAGAAACAAAGCAAGATTAGGTGAATCCATAATATATACAAACCTCTGTATTTTCAATTAGCATAACGGCAATGAAGCGACGAGTGTAGCGAACAAGTCATTTTGACAGCAATCCCTAACGAAACTAAGTACTAGTTTCAAGTTCATTCGTGGGGTATGAAAATGAATAAAGTGACGAATTTCGAAACGTACCTGACAAAGGAGATTATTTTTCGGGTCAAAGTGCAATGGCGAGATTGTGCCTTTTGGCCCTAGCCATGCGTTAATATCCGGTGGTGTAGCATCGCCCCCACTATCAGTGAAGTTACAGTAGTCCGGTACAGCGATGTCGTCCATCAACTCTGGTATCTGAAATTTTGAATCTTGCATAGATTTGAGTTTAAATTTTTAGACTCTTACTGAAAAAATCACAGGCTTGTATGTGGACTAGGGTGATTTTTTTTGAACGACTAAGACAGATCGTTCAATTCTGCGTAAATTGCGAATAAGACCAATGTGATATCATAAAATTCTGCTGAGTTGGAGAGATTTGAAAAAAAAAACGCTTCAATTCACGTGTATTTTATGTGGGGAATCTTCTCACGCCCTGGGCGAGCACTCGACATTAAGGGCTATAACTTTTAGGGAATTTTTTGTTCGACATATCGAACAAAATTTTTGATGGGACTGAAAAAAAAAAAATGTCGTTCAAAAACAATCATCCCAATGTGGGTGGACATTGTCTTTAAATAAAGCTTTGGTGAAGATACATTTAGAAGCTGAGTACATAATATCCAGTTACCATTCATTGGCTAAAATTTTTTAGGCCATCATTATTCTCTGAATTAGACCTATCACGATCATAAAATTTTGGTAAAAACAAACTGTGATGCAACGCTTACATTTAGTGTGTCCATTAATCAGGTATGAGCATGGAAAGTAATCGACTGTAATTAGGCTAAACAGTACAGCGAACGATAGCAAATTTCCAAACAATCTCAGAAACAAATGGTACTACATCAATCTCATTACTTAATCAGTGTGCTTAGGTTCAATCGATCCGGTAAGAAATATGTATCGTTGTTCCGATAGGATTCGATAGCTGTCACATTGTCAAGTAAACAAATAGATAAACACGTATATTTTACAAACTTGATTGAATAATTCGTGCTGTGCTAGGTATCCCAGTTTTTGCGATGTATCAGGTGTTACATATGATTCAATGAATTCTGAGAAAGTGAGCAAACACTGAGTCCAATCTTCTGCAGTGTAATGAGAACCGATTTCAATTGGTACAGTTCTTACTCCGGCAACTTTTAGTAAATATTTAGGATCTCTCCAAAGTTCCATGGCTTTCCAGTGTTCCATGCACCCTAATGAAGCATATATGGCTGTCAGTACAGTGCGAGTTTGACGCCTATGTGAATTGATATCAGAAGAAAGAAAAATGTACCTTCCAAAACAGCGGGTATCTTCGGTTGAAAAATATCCCTATAAAAAGCCTCCATAGACGGCTGATGGTAATGAACAACAGGAGCAAGCCCTGGAAGCTCACTCCTTGGAAGAGAACTGCAGCCGAATGTCATCAGATTTTCAACCTTCAAACACTTCTTGTCTTTTAGCTCTGAAATCAATTCATGTTCACCAGATGAACCCAAAAAGGGTGAACTGGGATTGTTGTACATAATTATTTTTTATATCTGTTAACTCTTTGGTTCTCCAACTTTGTTGGTAACTAAGAAACTTAGAGTTCCCTTTTATTCTACTTTACTAGCAAAGGGATAAAACTTTGTCGGGACACTTTTATACAGATTACGTAAGTGACATCATCGTAACATATAGTGACTAAGGCCAACATCCCTGTCGTACCATTTATCAGCGAGTTCAGTTTGCAAGCAACGGTGGTGAGTAACTCTGGATCAGATACAGTCGGAGCTCCTAGTAGTATACCTTTATCAATTTGCAGTATGATGTCTTCCAATACTTTCAGTTGCGTGATTTGTGACTTTATCGGCGTATCCTTGCACTTGTGTTGCATTAACAATAACACCGACTAAATGAGAGATAAATATATGATATCAAATAAATGAATTAGGAAAAGAATCTCCAACACAAATCAGTCATTCGTACCTTGACAATAGTACAAAACGTGTAACAATATTTGTAATGGATCGATACTTCCTTCCAGTAACCAGAGTTGAGCGATTCCCAAGTGCGATCGAGACAAGCTTCCAGGGTCACTATTGCATCTTGTAACCATTTGTATGTTAGAATAATCCTTGAGGTGAGAAGGAACAGAAGTCTGGTATTAGGAAATGACGCAAGTACAGGATGAAACTGAAGATGCATTGAAATTGATGGTAAGTATCCATTATATTTACTTGGTACAACTCATAGAAGCCCATAGTTTTCCACAGATCGGTGTCAAGTGTACCCTGATTTCAAGTGGGCTATTGCTTTCAATATCAATCAAAAGAGCCTCAGATAATAGGAAATCCTTTGCAAACAGCCAAGTAATATCCATAGTGAACTATTCTTACGGATAAAGATTAGGAGATATTAAAACAATACAATAGTCGTTAAATGAGAAAGCTATATTTAATTATTGGTAAATGTTTCAAGGATACAAATAGTAGTTCAAGTACTTTCACCTTAGTATAACAAAGCTGGCCAAATAATACATGTCTTTGCAGTCAATGGCAACGTTTGACTCGATAGAAACCGTTAACAAATATTCCTCGTACTTTTGTAAGAAACATTAATTTGTAGAAAAAAAAAAACTACAATGCACAGTGGTACACAAGTTTCCGTTCCGTTGCAAAAAATTAAATCAGGTCTTTAGAGCCCATCCAAGGGGATAGAAGGGCAGGGGAAAGGTGGCAAGTGTCGTCGTCGTAACAGTATAATAGCTAAGTAGGATTGGTAAACCTTCCGGTTACAGCAAATATCAAATAATTAATAATCTATCGCGCCTCCTTCCAAATTCCTAGCTTTGAATCACTGATCGTGTCTGTATCACGGTCTTATACCTACAGTTGTGGAAACGAAGCCTCACTTCAATGAGGCCGTGTGTTTCCGCTAAATGCGAGCTCCATATACGTTTAGCCCCTCATTAACATTAGAATGATATGATTTTTCTTTATAAACAATTGTTGGTCGTTTGACGGTGTTTGAAAGTGACGTCCCGACACTGATCCCTTTCTGGACGTTTTGTCCATGCGTTTGACAGACAGTATTAGTCAGTCCATGGTGTAAGGAACGGCACTCCACGAGAATTTTCGCATATTAGACACTGGAAACTGTTGTGACGTCGGAGCGGCACTCCACGAAAATTCCCCAAAGCTGCCACTAGAGATGATCGCGGATGTTTAGCTAGACTTCACATCAGTAGTTGTGGCTCGCCAATATCGATTAATCACTGAAGTGAAATAGACAACTTGATCGAATTCGCGTAATTCGGTATTGAGGCGCCGTTGAACTGACTTGAAAATATCAAATCGTGACGTCATAAGTACGTGCAGCGCGTCTGAATATTAAACGTGAAATAACACCGCTGATTTCATTGGCTTGTTCTGTTAGATCCAACCAATGATATCAGTTACAGATCGAGACATACTTCTTGTGGGCCGTAAACGGGCTGCTGTCACATGAAAATCGCCGTTACGAATCGTGCCATATTTACAGAAAAATAACTAATAGTATAAGTTTTCCCGAAAAAAGTGAGTGCTTTTGTACGTGGCTAACTGTCAGGCGAGAGTTAAAGAAATTGTGAAACAGTGCAATCAGTGAATATTCAACATGCGGTAGCTCCGATCGGCCATGTTTGTTGTGGGGTGATTTTATTCACTTCATTATTCTTTATTATGAACATTATCAGCGATTTGCATGACCAGTGACTCAGCTAGCCACGTACACTTTTATTCAAGCTTCAATTTGAAAATTTTACGAGTAAGATTCGTGCTTCCGTTCTCGCAGGATTCGTAATGGCGTTTCACCCAATTACCCCGCTTCTGACGGCACGAAATATATATATGACATACCAGGTCAGCGGGGCCTTAACGAGAAACTATTACACAAAGCATACATGTGTGATCCCACCATTCTCTAGACTGTCTCCTGTTCGGTGCCTACCGGATCAGGCACCTACATGAGTACTTGTCACCAACCTACGGTTGAGCGGTTTTTTTTTTTTTTTTTTTTTTTTCCTGTTCCATTTGTGATACAAAATTGATTTTTGCACCGTACATGAACACCAAAGGACAACCACGGCGTCAAGTAGCGTGGCCTCGGTATCGTTCTGTGAGAGGCACGGTCGAAGAACCGTACACACACACTGAAAGGTCGAGCCAGGTGTCGGGCATGTGGTCTCGACGTTCTCCGGTCGAGAAGACGGTCAATGCCCCGTACGCACAACAAGGGGTAAGCCAAGCGGTAGGTACTCTAGTCTGGAAGCTTTCCGAGCAGAGCGCTGCTGCGCTACAATCTCGCTTGAGACCAGTTAGTTCCAAGCGCCCGCGCTGTGCCCGCGTGGCGCTGTAAGCGCGTGGCGTGCGGCTGGTTGGGTGGGGGAAAAGCGAGCACGAGTAGTGAGCAACCAAGTTCGGAGCGAGGAGCCCGGCAAGCGGGTGCGTTGTCGTCACGAGAGAATCGGTTCGCTTTCCGCCGCATATGTCACAGTAAAAAAACCGCGAAAGGTGACCGTGGCACCAAAAAAAGTCAGAATAAGCTCGGTTATCCCACGACAGTGACACTCTTTAGGCTAATTGATCCAAAATCGCCCTAAAAAGTTTCAAAACATCCGGAAGACAAATCCAGCCACCGCGGTAAGGGAATGTCCTTCAAAGCTTCGAGTCGGAACGCAGGGCTCAAAGGATATGAACTACAGTCGGAATAAAGCCAACTTGAATGTGTATAGTGTGTGGTGAGTTCTGCTTTCCGAAACGCTAACACACAGGTGGGTGCAAAGAACGGCTGGGAAGGCCGTGGCTCGCGTATGTTTGGTACAAGTTCGGATATCCGTGACAGTGACCCATAGGAGGTTGGATAAAGTTCAGGGACTCCACCAACCCAGCTGTGGTTGAGGCACAACACGAACGTAAGTACGAAAACCAATAATGTGTTAACGGCAGGCAAAAGTTGGCATCAGGAAAGCCTTTTCGGAACAATTGCATCATGATGTTAAAATCATGATAGCTTTCCCAAAATAGTCGCAGCCAAGAGTTAAAAATCATTGAGGTCAGTCCGCGTCAAATCACAATCACGTCGGTCATGATAACTAAAGAGTTATCACCTTCGGTGGACGAAAACATTAGTCGGTCAGGTTTAGGTCAGGTTTAGGTCGGGTTTAGGTCGGGTTTAGGTCGGGTTTAGGTCGGGTTTAGGTCGGGTTTAGGTCGGGTTTAGGTCGGGTTTAGGTCGGGTTTAGGTCGGGTTTAGGTCGGGTTTAGGTCGGGTTTAGGTCGGGTTTAGGTCGGGTTTAGGTCGGGTTTAGGTCGGGTTTAGGTCGGGTTTAGGTCAGGTTTAGGTCAGGTTTAGGTCAGGTTTAGGTCAGGTTTAGGTCAGGTTTAGGTCAGGTTTAGGTCAGGTTTAGGTCAGGTTTAGGTCAGGTTTAGGTCAGGTTTAGGTCAGGTTTAGGTCAGGTTTAGGTCAGGTTTAGGTCAGGTTTAGGTCAGGTTTAGGTCAGGTTTAGGTCAGGTTTAGGTCAGGTTTAGGTCAGGTTTAGGTCAGGTTTAGGTCAGGTTTAGGTCAGGTTTAGGTCAGGTTTAGGTCAGGTTTAGGTCAGGTTTAGGTCAGGTTTAGGTCAGGTTTAGGTCAGGTTTAGGTCAGGTTTAGGTCAGGTTTAGGTCAGGTTTAGGTCAGGTTTAGGTCAGGTTTAGGTCAGGTTTAGGTCAGGTTTAGGTCAGGTTTAGGTCAGGTTTAGGTCAGGTTTAGGTCAGGTTTAGGTCAGGTTTAGGTCAGGTTTAGGTCAGGTTTAGGTCAGGTTTAGGTCAGGTTTAGGTCAGGTTTAGGTCAGGTTTAGGTCAGGTTTAGGTCAGGTTTAGGTCAGGTTTAGGTCAGGTTTAGGTCAGGTTTAGGTCAGGTTTAGGTCAGGTTTAGGTCAGGTTTAGGTCAGGTTTAGGTCAGGTTTAGGTCAGGTTTAGGTCAGGTTTAGGTCAGGTTTAGGTCAGGTTTAGGTCAGGTTTAGGTCAGGTTTAGGTCAGGTTTAGGTCAGGTTTAGGTCAGGTTTAGGTCAGGTTTAGGTCAGGTTTAGGTCAGGTTTAGGTCAGGTTTAGGTCAGGTTTAGGTCAGGTTTAGGTCAGGTTTAGGTCAGGTTTAGGTCAGGTTTAGGTCAGGTTAGGTCAGGTTAGGTCAGGTTAGGTCAGGTTAGGTCAGGTTCCCCACGAGGCTGTTTCCTTGTCGTGGTGTGGGGCTTAAGCCTTTCCGTGCCGATCCTGTGGAGCAATGCTGGCGAGGTTCAACCAAGCTAGTCTGGCCCACGGGGGAGCGGGGGGTGACTGAACGACAGCCAAAAGTGTGAATGAGTGCGTGCATGGCGGTGAGTGAAAGAGACGCGGTCGTGCCTTCGGCGGATATTCCTCGGAGACTAACCAAGGAAGGAGTAGTAGCCGACTGACCGGGGCCGAAAGTGAAGTTTGTACCTTTACCGGGCTGCGGTGGCGCACGGCCACGGGCCCAAAGTGGGAAAACCGCTCCTCGAAGCTGCTGGAGCCTAGCCGGGGGTTGAACCTGGGGGCGCGGGCGTGTGTGTGGAGGATTACTTGGTCCGTATTTCCTCATACCCGAAGTCCGGTAGGGTAAATCCGGCAAAGTCTGAACCGGCCGGTGGCCTAACCTGTTTCGGATTAGCAGGGGAATCCACGGTCGGAGGACCGAATGTGTCAGGGACAGGGGGGATCGCATGGATAGGACCGACCAACCGACAAGCCGACAGCGGCTTCCATGCGAAGGGGGTTAGGGTAACTTCAGGCGGGGATAGATGCTACACCGAGGTGTAGCTGCCATGATGGCCGAACCGTCTTAAGCTTAACAATACAATAATATGGATTCTAAAACAAAACTAAACGCAGGAGAAAAGCAGTTGGAGGAGTTCGCTGGAGATCCCTTTGCAAGAAGGGATAGCATCGGGAGGTCACCGCCGTCAACACCAACGGCGGAGCTGGTCTCCTTCGCTGAAGCGATAGCCCCGAGGGCCATGCCGAGTAAGGGAGCAATCCCAAAAGCAAGGTCGGAGGGAAAGATTAACTGGGGTGGGCCGTTCGCAGGAATGGCGATGACCCTCAGCCTAGGGAGGGCGTCCGAGAAGTCCCCGGCCTCTGCGGGAGGCGATGAAGCAAAGAAGGCAAGGGATGCAGTGACCGCCCTTGCTAAAGCGATCGAAGAGATGAACCGCTTCACCAGGGAGCACAAAAACGCTCACGCCTCCCTGAAAGAAGGTCTCAGCAAGGCTGCTCTGCTGATGAGGCAGGTGGAGCGAGGGTGGTGCTGGGCGGAGAAGGAGCTCAGCGGTCTCAGGGGTTCCGGCGAACGAGCGACGGCGTCGACGTCCACGCAGACGGAGGCGCAACCACGCACGGCTGAGCGGGAAGATGCCCTCCCGCGATCGGACCAAGAAATGGACGGCCTGATCGGCGGGGCAAAGAGGAAGCAGACCTCCCCGTGCGCTAGCGCGACCGAAAAGCGCCCGTGCCCAGAGGCAGGTTCGATGGAGGCAGGGGCTGCGAGGGCGGCCAATTTCACCCAAGCGGAGGAAGGCTGGACGGTAGCGGCTAAGAGGGTCCGGCCCAAGAAGAAGAAGCGTGGGGCTACCGAACCCCCGACGCAGCTGCAAAAGCCGCAACAGCAGCAGCAGCGGCAGGCACAACAACAGAGGGGCCAGCAGGGTGCGCTGAAGATCGGCGGCCGGCGGCAGGTAAGGCCGGACGCGGTCCTTATTAAGACGAGCGGGAGTGCCAACTATGCCGAGGTCCTCCGATCCATCAAGCGGCAGGTGGACCCTGAAAAAACCGGGGCCCAGATCGCTGCGGTGAAGAAGACCAGGGGTGGCGACGTCCTGCTCGAGCTGAAGCGGGGCAGCAGCGGCGTCCAGGCTCTTAGGGACGCTGTGGCGGGGGCACTGGGGCAAGGCAACAAGGTTGCAGCACTTGAGCCCATGCTCACTGTGGAGATCAGAGACCTCGACGATGTCACTGAGGCTGGCGAGGTGAAGGTGGCGCTTGCCAGCATACTACAAGCCGAACTCGCCGGGGACGTGAAGATGAGGAGGGGCTACAATGGGACCCAAGTCGCATTGATACGGCTCCCGGAGCGAACGGCCAGAAGGATCCTAGCGGTAGGCAAGGTCAAGGTAGGCTGGTGTGTCTGTAGGATACGAGAACGAGTGACCGTTGACAAGTGCTTCCGGTGCCAAGGCTACGGACACCGGAGCGGGGAGTGCGTGGGCGTCGACTGCTCGAGCGCCTGCAGAAGATGCGGTAAGGCGGGCCACAAGGAGAAGGACTGCCAGGCCAGCCCAAGCTGCATGCTCTGCAGCAGGAACAACTGGAGAGCCGACCACTTCACTGGGAGTGGGAGATGCAGGGCCTTCAGGGAAGAGCTGTCGAAGGCAAAGGTGAAGTATAACAGGGCAACGGCCCTGGAGACCAGGAGGACTGGTGACAGGGAAGGGGCTGGACAGGAAGCGGCGCTCCTGTCTCCCAGCAACCGCGAGGTGGAGTTCCGAAGGAGGGTCGGATCCGTGTGGGCACAATGCCTCGCGTGATGGATAGCCCCGGACGTAGCGGGATGCCAGGCGCACGCATACTCCAGGTCAACCTGAACAGGAGTCGAGCCGCCCAGGACCTCCTCGCGCAGACCGCGGCGGCTTTGGGGACAAGCATCCTGCTGGTATCCGAGCCTAGCAGCGCGGGCAAGGCAGGACTGTGGATGCTCGACCGTAAGGGGGATGCGGCGATCGCAGTAACGCGGAACTTCACCGGCAACATAACACCGGGGGAAAGAGGTGAAGGCTTCGTATGGGCTGAAATTAACCAGACCTATGTTTTCAGCTGTTACTTTTCGCCCAACGCGAGGACCGAGGACTTTGAGAGGCAACTCGACGAGCTGGAGGTGCAGGCCAGAGCAGCGGGTCATAGAATCCTCATAGCGGGCGACTTCAACGCGAAGTCACCTTTGTGGGGGTCTGAGAGATGGGACGACAGGGGCCGAATCGTGGCGGACTTCCTAGCCAGGCTTGATCTCACCCCAATCAACACAGGGAAAGCTCCGACCTGGAGGAGAGCGGCCACTGGCTCGAAGTCGGTCATTGACATCACGGTCGGCAGCCCTAGCGTGGCAGCCGAAATGCGCGGATGGAAGGTCTTGGAGGAAGAGAGCTTGAGCGACCACAGCTACATCTACATGGAGTGGGCGCTCAGCTCGGGCAACCGGACGCAGCGAGGAAGTGAAGGCGATATAGGGACAACAGGCTGGGTCACCAGGAAGCTGGACAAGGCGGCCATGGTGACCTGCCTCGCCGAGGAGAAGCGGAAACGCGGGAGCCGACCAACAGACATCGGCGATTCGGAAGTCGACGTGCTGATGAATACCATCACTAGGGCATGCGACGCAGGTATGCCAAGAAGGAAGCCCCCTCGAGGCAAGCCCGCAGCGCACTGGTGGACCGATCGGATCGCCCAGCTCCGACGGGAATGCGTAAGCGCCAGGAGAAGGGCTCAGCGCACACGAGCTAAAAGCGGGGACACGGAGGCCAGCATGGCAGCTTATCGGACGGCGAAGCGGGACCTCAGAAACGAGATCAAAGCCAGCAAAGCCAGGTGCTGGGAGGAGCTCTTGCAGGCGGTTGATGAGGACCCGTGGGGGCTGCCGTACAAACTGGTCACCAAGAAGCTGGGAGTGCTTCGGCAGCCGGACGACCCCCTGACCGTGGAAAACATATTAACCGAGTTGTTCCCGGTCCACAGGCAGACGGAGAGGAGCACCCTCGGGACGGCCGTAGCTGGCCCCCATCCCGAGCCCTTCACCTTGACGGAGCTGTACCACGCAGCTAGGAGGATCAGCGGAGGCAAGGCACCTGGCCCCGACGGCGTGCCTGGGGAAGCCCTGGCAGTGGTCGCGGAGAACTACCCGGAGGCACTGCTCAGGGCGTTCAACGAGTGCCTACAGCAGGGGATTTTTCACCCGAGGTGGAGGAGGCAGAGGCTGGTCCTGCTACCGAAGGGACAGGCCAAAGAGGGAGGCGGGCTAAAATACCGGCCCATCAGTCTGATCGATGTGACGGGGAAGCTGCTTGAGAGGCTTCTGCATGCCAGGTTGGAGGCCGCCCTCGACGCGTCTGGGGGCTTAGCTGACAACCAGTACGGCTTCCGAAGGGGCAGGTCCACGATCCACGCCATCGACGAGGTCGTTGACATCGCGAGGAAAGCTAACGAGCGTAAAGGTCGCTTCGCTACCCCCTGCTTGATGGTGCTTTTGGACGTCAAAAACGCCTTCAATGCAGTGGGGCACCAAGTCATACTGGACGCGCTGGAAAGGAGGAACGGCATGCCGGCGTACCTCGTCGGGATGGTCGGGAGCTACCTGGAAGACAGGCTGCTTCTGTACCGTACCAGCGAGGGAGAAAAAACCCGTCGGCTTTCAGCGGGTGTGCCGCAGGGATCGGTCCTCGGGCCGCTGCTGTGGAACGTGGCGTACGACGACCTCCTCCGCATGAAAATGCCGGATGGAGTGACCACCGTGGGCTTCGCAGACGACGTGGCGCTGGTGGTGACGGCGAGGACGACTGGCCTCCTGGAGGCCAAGACCACGGAAGCAGTCAACAGTGCCTGGGCATGGCTGACTGAGAGAGGACTGGACCTAGCGGAAAAGAAGACGGAGATAGTGGTGCTCACGCGCCGGAACACGCTGAAGGTCAACCCTATTCCGGTCAAGGGGCACGAGGTCGCGCCCACGGGTAGCGCCAAATACCTTGGAGTGACCATCGATGCTAGGCTGAACTTCGCCGAGCACGTGCAGCAGGCTGCCAGCAAGGCAATGGGTGTAGCCGCGGCCATCGGAAGGCTTATGCCCAACATCGGGGGCCCGGCTAGCGGTAGAAGAAGGCTCCTCGCGAGCGTCACCTACTCCGTTGCGCTGTACGGAGCTCCGGTGTGGGCCGACGCCGTGAGCGTCCAAAGGAACAGGAGCAGACTGGAGGCTACGGGAAGGGCCTGCGCCCTCCGGGTGGTGTCAGCGTACCGCACGGTCTCAACGCCAGCCGTAATGGTGCTGGCAACGCTGATACCGCTCCACCTCCTGGCGGCAGAGCGGAAAAGGATAGCGGACGCGGAGGCCGGAGGCGCAATACGCAACAGGCCCGCCAGAAACAGACTCAGGCGCGAGGAACGGAAACGTACACTCGAGGAATGGGACAAGGAGTGGAGCGAGGAGGACAAAGGGGCCTGGACGAGGACTGCGATACCCTCGGTAATACCCTGGGTGGACCGGAAACATGGCCAAATGGACTTCCACCTCACCCAGGGGCTGACAGGCCATGGATGCTTCGGGGCGTACCTCAAGCGCATCGGCAAGGAGGGCACGGCGAAATGCCATCACTGTGACGAGGCCTCAGACGACGCTAACCACACCTGGTTTGTATGCGAGGCCTGGAATACGCAAAGGGAGGAAATGTGGAGGATCATGGGACGCGCCGAGAGCATCCAGGACCTGGTAAGGGCGATGCTTGAAGGCTCAGAAAAGTGGAAAGCAGCGGCTGACTTCGCCAGTGCAGTGCTGCGCGCAAAGGAGGAGGCCGAAAGAAGGAGAAGAAGTGAACGACGCGCCACAGCGTAAACAGGTAAGAGGTGGCGGGATTCATATTCTTTTATTGACCGACTGGTGGAGGTGACAAAGGTGATGGTGTTGGCGAGCGAAGGGGTGCACGGGACACTTAGTGCAAAGTCACCCTTGAGCCGCCCTAAGCTTGCTTTGTAAAACAATATGACAAATGCAGTGCAATAGTAGTGTAGTGTAGATAGGGCTAACTTAAGGTGCACGCAGGTGGTGGAAAGACAGGTCACTTGTAAAAAGTCGGCCCAGCGCCGAGCATGCTAGGTTAAGGACGAGTCTGAGTGACGAACTAAAAAGAGTGCGAGCGGGGCAGAGGACATTGGACGGTACGCGCGTGATCCTGCCCACGCCGAGTGACGTATGATGGGAAGGGAGGGCTGACTGAGGCGTGACTGTCGGGTTAAGATGGCTCACGCCACGCTGAGGAAGGCGGAGAGAGGCCACGAAGAACTGGCCGGCCACAGGGGCGAAGCGAAGTAATGCGAAAGCGGTTCCACTTCGCCCTGGGCGAGGGCGGCGGCGGAGGGGTTTTAGCCGGTAAAAATCCGGCACTATCCGAGGACAACCAGAACATCCGGATGTCTTTTGAAGATTTCCTCGTCGCCGCCAAAACAAAAAAAAAAAAAAAAAAAAAAAAAAAAAAAAAAAGGTTAGGTCAGGTTAGGTCAGGTTAGGTCAGGTTAGGTCAGGTTAGGTTAGGTTAGGTTAGGTTAGGTTAGGTTAGGTTAGGTTAGGTTAGGTTAGGTTAGGTTAGGTTAGGTTAGGTTAGGTTAGGTTAGGTTAGGTTAGGTTAGGTTAGGTTAGGTTAGGTTAGGTTAGGTTATAGCCATGACCACCGGTCGACTTCCGGTTTTTGAGTGAACTTTTTCGGATTTTTTCCGCTCTTTCCAATGCCGCTAATTATTCCAAAATCTACCGGGCCGTTTTTGAGATTTTGAGGGGGGGGGGGGCAAAAATGGGGGGGGGCGAGGGGGGGTGGGTGGGTCGGGTGCAGGATCCCCCCGCCCGTTATGTCCCCCACGGCCCCCTCCCCCCTCCCCCATTTGACCCCCCCCGGGGGGGGTGGGGGGGGAACGGTTGCTGGACCTATTTGGTCCTGGCATGAACTTTTCAGCCCTTGATTTATCGAAAAAAATGAGCCCCTAACCAACCCTCTCCGTAGCTTGGTTCAAAAGATAGGCGTTTTTCGAAAAATATCACCCACCTAACCTGACCCGACCCAACTCAAAAAGTGATGGTCGGACGCATAAAAGTTCTGCGCACCCGTTTCCGATGTCAGACTGACACCCCCCCTCAAAACCCCCCCCGCGGGGGGCGTGGGGGGGGAACCGTCGCTGGACCTAATTGGTCCAGACATGAACTTGGTAGAGCTTGATTTATCGAACAAAACGAGCCCTCAACGAACCCTCTCCGTAGAACGGTTCAGGAGATATGAATTTTTGAAAATTATTTTGCACCTAACCTAACCTATGTCGGAAACAACGGAAATTTTCTAAGTTTTTTTTCGAAATTTTCGTCACACAGAAACTTGTTTTTTAGGCGTTTCAAACGATTCTGAGCCGATCTGTACCTATTTCGCGGGAACTTTTTTTTTTTTTTTTGAACGCACAACCCCAAAAACTTTGAAATTTTTCGAATTTTGAAAAAAAAAAATGTTACCCAGAGACTTGTTTTCTACGCGTTTCGAACGATTCTGAGCCGATCTGTACCTATTTGGCGGATACTTTTTTTTTTTTTTTTTGAACGCACGACCCAAAAAACTTTGAAATTTATCGAATTTCGAAAAAAAAATTAGTCACCCAGAGACTTGTTTTCTGGGCGTTTTGGACGATTCTGAGCCGATCGGTACCTATTTGTCGGGAACTTTTTTTTTTTTTTTTCCTAATTCCACCGCCCAACTCAAAAACTTCAAAATCGCCCCGGAAAATTCCGAAAAAATTCCAGTGAACCAGTGCGGTCATCGCGGTGAAAAAACCTCCTTAGAAGCATGTCGCTAAATCTCACGGTTCGGATTTTACAGCCGGCGTTTCCGCTTTCCCGGCGACCGACTTCCGATTCGACACCACCATCGCGTTTAGATGGCCATAATCAAGCGGGGACCCGCGGTAATTCAAATTTCAAGTCGATCGGATCGATTTCAGAAAAGTTAGGACAAGTTCGGCCCTCCGAGACATTGGATTCCGGACGGTTGGAATATGTTCGGCTTCCGGATTCTACGGCGACCGAGAGGTTAGGAAGGGTTCGGCTCCCCGAAACCACAACACACACGGGGGTACGAACAACGCGAAAGGTGGTCGCGGCACCCGGAAGGTTGGAATAAGTTCGGCTTCCGGATTCTACGGCGGCCGAGAGGTTAGGAAGGGTTCGGCTCCCCGAAACCACAACACACACGGGGGTACGAACAACGCGAAAGGTGGTCGCGGATCCCGGAAGGTTGGAATAAGTTCGGCTTCCGGATTCTACGGCGGCCGAGAGGTTAGGAAGGGTTCGGCTCCCCGAAACCACAATGCACATCTATAGTTCCAAAACCGTACACTTTTCGGGGGTACTTGATATCAAGTTTTTTGACCGCGACAGCTTGCACAATTTTTCAGAATTTTCTCAGATTTTTTCACTGATATTTTGAAATTTTTGGAACAGGTACAAAAATAAAAAAAACGTCTTCGAAAGTTACCCTGGGTCGTCTCAGAATGGCCCGAAACGCCTAGAAAACACTTCTCCCCGTGACGAAAATTTCGAAAAAAACTTTGAAAATTTCCGACGCTCCAGAGTAGGTTAGGTTAGGTTAGGTTAGGTTAGGTTAGGTTAGGTTAGGTTAGGTTAGGTTAGGTTAGGTTAGGTTAGGTTAGGTTAGGTTAGGTTAGGTTAGGTTAGGTTAGGTTAGGTTAGGTTAGGTTATAGCCATGACCACCGGTCGACTTCCGGTTTTTGAGTGAACTTTTTCGGATTTTTTCCGCTCTTTCCAATGCCGCTAATTATTCCAAAATCTACCGGGCCGTTTTTGAGATTTTGAGGGGGGGGGGGGGCAAAAATGGGGGGGGGCGAGGGGGGGTGGGTGGGTCGGGTGCAGGATCCCCCCGCCCGTTATGTCCCCCACGGCCCCCTCCCCCCTCCCCCATTTGACCCCCCCGGGGGGGGTGGGGGGGGAACGGTTGCTGGACCTATTTGGTCCTGGCATGAACTTTTCAGCCCTTGATTTATCGAAAAAAATGAGCCCCTAACCAACCCTCTCCGTAGCTTGGTTCAAAAGATAGGCGTTTTTCGAAAAATATCACCCACCTAACCTGACCCGACCCAACTCAAAAAGTGATGGTCGGACGCATAAAAGTTCTGCGCACCCGTTTCCGATGTCAGACTGACACCCCCCCTCAAAACCCCCCCCGCGGGGGGCGTGGGGGGGGAACCGTCGCTGGACCTAATTGGTCCAGACATGAACTTGGTAGAGCTTGATTTATCGAACAAAACGAGCCCTCAACGAACCCTCTCCGTAGAACGGTTCAGGAGATATGAATTTTTGAAAATTATTTTGCACCTAACCTAACCTATGTCGGAAACAACGGAAATTTTCTAAGTTTTTTTTCGAAATTTTCGTCACACAGAAACTTGTTTTTTAGGCGTTTCAAACGATTCTGAGCCGATCTGTACCTATTTCGCGGGAACTTTTTTTTTTTTTTTTGAACGCACAACCCCAAAAACTTTGAAATTTTTCGAATTTTGAAAAAAAAAAATGTTACCCAGAGACTTGTTTTCTACGCGTTTCGAACGATTCTGAGCCGATCTGTACCTATTTGGCGGATACTTTTTTTTTTTTTTTTTGAACGCACGACCCAAAAAACTTTGAAATTTATCGAATTTCGAAAAAAAAATTAGTCACCCAGAGACTTGTTTTCTGGGCGTTTTGGACGATTCTGAGCCGATCGGTACCTATTTGTCGGGAACTTTTTTTTTTTTTTTTCCTAATTCCACCGCCCAACTCAAAAACTTCAAAATCGCCCCGGAAAATTCCGAAAAAATTCCAGTGAACCAGTGCGGTCATCGCGGTGAAAAAACCTCCTCAGAAGCATGTCGCTAAATCTCACGGTTCGGATTTTACAGCCGGCGTTTCCGCTTTCCCGGCGACCGACTTCCGATTCGACACCACCATCGCGTTTAGATGGCCATAATCAAGCGGGGACCCGCGGTAATTCAAATTTCAAGTCGATCGGATCGATTTCAGAAAAGTTAGGACAAGTTCGGCCCTCCGAGACATTGGATTCCGGACGGTTGGAATATGTTCGGCTTCCGGATTCTACGGCGACCGAGAGGTTAGGAAGGGTTCGGCTCCCCGAAACCACAACACACACGGGGGTACGAACAACGCGAAAGGTGGTCGCGGCACCCGGAAGGTTGGAATAAGTTCGGCTTCCGGATTCTACGGCGGCCGAGAGGTTAGGAAGGGTTCGGCTCCCCGAAACCACAACACACACGGGGGTACGAACAACGCGAAAGGTGGTCGCGGATCCCGGAAGGTTGGAATAAGTTCGGCTTCCGGATTCTACGGCGGCCGAGAGGTTAGGAAGGGTTCGGCTCCCCGAAACCACAATGCACATCTATAGTTCCAAAACCGTACACTTTTCGGGGGTACTTGATATCAAGTTTTTTGACCGCGACAGCTTGCACAATTTTTCAGAATTTTCTCAGATTTTTTCACTGATATTTTGAAATTTTTGGAACAGGTACAAAAATAAAAAAAACGTCTTCGAAAGTTACCCTGGGTCGTCTCAGAATGGCCCGAAACGCCTAGAAAACACTTCTCCCCGTGACGAAAATTTCGAAAAAAACTTTGAAAATTTCCGACGCTCCAGAGTAGGTTAGGTTAGGTTAGGTTAGGTTAGGTTAGGTTAGGTTAGGTTAGGTTAGGTTAGGTTAGGTTAGGTTAGGTTAGGTTAGGTTAGGTTAGGTTAGGTTAGGTTAGGTTAGGTTAGGTTAGGTTAGGTTAGGTTAGGTTAGGTTATAGCCATGACCACCGGTCGACTTCCGGTTTTTGAGTGAACTTTTTCGGATTTTTTCCGCTCTTTCCAATGCCGCTAATTATTCCAAAATCTACCGGGCCGTTTTTGAGATTTTGAGGGGGGGGGGGGGCAAAAATGGGGGGGGGCGAGGGGGGGTGGGTGGGTCGGGTGCAGGATCCCCCCGCCCGTTATGTCCCCCACGGCCCCCTCCCCCCTCCCCCATTTGACCCCCCCGGGGGGGGTGGGGGGGGAACGGTTGCTGGACCTATTTGGTCCTGGCATGAACTTTTCAGCCCTTGATTTATCGAAAAAAATGAGCCCCTAACCAACCCTCTCCGTAGCTTGGTTCAAAAGATAGGCGTTTTTCGAAAAATATCACCCACCTAACCTGACCCGACCCAACTCAAAAAGTGATGGTCGGACGCATAAAAGTTCTGCGCACCCGTTTCCGATGTCAGACTGACACCCCCCCTCAAAACCCCCCCCGCGGGGGGCGTGGGGGGGGAACCGTCGCTGGACCTAATTGGTCCAGACATGAACTTGGTAGAGCTTGATTTATCGAACAAAACGAGCCCTCAACGAACCCTCTCCGTAGAACGGTTCAGGAGATATGAATTTTTGAAAATTATTTTGCACCTAACCTAACCTATGTCGGAAACAACGGAAATTTTCTAAGTTTTTTTTCGAAATTTTCGTCACACAGAAACTTGTTTTTTAGGCGTTTCAAACGATTCTGAGCCGATCTGTACCTATTTCGCGGGAACTTTTTTTTTTTTTTTTGAACGCACAACCCCAAAAACTTTGAAATTTTTCGAATTTTGAAAAAAAAAAATGTTACCCAGAGACTTGTTTTCTACGCGTTTCGAACGATTCTGAGCCGATCTGTACCTATTTGGCGGATACTTTTTTTTTTTTTTTTTGAACGCACGACCCAAAAAACTTTGAAATTTATCGAATTTCGAAAAAAAAATTAGTCACCCAGAGACTTGTTTTCTGGGCGTTTTGGACGATTCTGAGCCGATCGGTACCTATTTGTCGGGAACTTTTTTTTTTTTTTTTCCTAATTCCACCGCCCAACTCAAAAACTTCAAAATCGCCCCGGAAAATTCCGAAAAAATTCCAGTGAACCAGTGCGGTCATCGCGGTGAAAAAACCTCCTCAGAAGCATGTCGCTAAATCTCACGGTTCGGATTTTACAGCCGGCGTTTCCGCTTTCCCGGCGACCGACTTCCGATTCGACACCACCATCGCGTTTAGATGGCCATAATCAAGCGGGGACCCGCGGTAATTCAAATTTCAAGTCGATCGGATCGATTTCAGAAAAGTTAGGACAAGTTCGGCCCTCCGAGACATTGGATTCCGGACGGTTGGAATATGTTCGGCTTCCGGATTCTACGGCGACCGAGAGGTTAGGAAGGGTTCGGCTCCCCGAAACCACAACACACACGGGGGTACGAACAACGCGAAAGGTGGTCGCGGCACCCGGAAGGTTGGAATAAGTTCGGCTTCCGGATTCTACGGCGGCCGAGAGGTTAGGAAGGGTTCGGCTCCCCGAAACCACAACACACACGGGGGTACGAACAACGCGAAAGGTGGTCGCGGATCCCGGAAGGTTGGAATAAGTTCGGCTTCCGGATTCTACGGCGGCCGAGAGGTTAGGAAGGGTTCGGCTCCCCGAAACCACAATGCACATCTATAGTTCCAAAACCGTACACTTTTCGGGGGTACTTGATATCAAGTTTTTTGACCGCGACAGCTTGCACAATTTTTCAGAATTTTCTCAGATTTTTTCACTGATATTTTGAAATTTTTGGAACAGGTACAAAAATAAAAAAAACGTCTTCGAAAGTTACCCTGGGTCGTCTCAGAATGGCCCGAAACGCCTAGAAAACACTTCTCCCCGTGACGAAAATTTCGAAAAAAACTTTGAAAATTTCCGACGCTCCAGAGTAGGTTAGGTTAGGTTAGGTTAGGTTAGGTTAGGTTAGGTTAGGTTAGGTTAGGTTAGGTTAGGTTAGGTTAGGTTAGGTTAGGTTAGGTTAGGTTAGGTTAGGTTAGGTTAGGTTAGGTTAGGTTAGGTTAGGTTAGGTTAGGTTATAGCCATGACCACCGGTCGACTTCCGGTTTTTGAGTGAACTTTTTCGGATTTTTTCCGCTCTTTCCAATGCCGCTAATTATTCCAAAATCTACCGGGCCGTTTTTGAGATTTTGAGGGGGGGGGGGGCAAAAATGGGGGGGGGCGAGGGGGGGTGGGTGGGTCGGGTGCAGGATCCCCCCGCCCGTTATGTCCCCCACGGCCCCCTCCCCCCTCCCCCATTTGACCCCCCCGGGGGGGGTGGGGGGGGAACGGTTGCTGGACCTATTTGGTCCTGGCATGAACTTTTCAGCCCTTGATTTATCGAAAAAAATGAGCCCCTAACCAACCCTCTCCGTAGCTTGGTTCAAAAGATAGGCGTTTTTCGAAAAATATCACCCACCTAACCTGACCCGACCCAACTCAAAAAGTGATGGTCGGACGCATAAAAGTTCTGCGCACCCGTTTCCGATGTCAGACTGACACCCCCCCTCAAAACCCCCCCCGCGGGGGGCGTGGGGGGGGAACCGTCGCTGGACCTAATTGGTCCAGACATGAACTTGGTAGAGCTTGATTTATCGAACAAAACGAGCCCTCAACGAACCCTCTCCGTAGAACGGTTCAGGAGATATGAATTTTTGAAAATTATTTTGCACCTAACCTAACCTATGTCGGAAACAACGGAAATTTTCTAAGTTTTTTTTCGAAATTTTCGTCACACAGAAACTTGTTTTTTAGGCGTTTCAAACGATTCTGAGCCGATCTGTACCTATTTCGCGGGAACTTTTTTTTTTTTTTTTGAACGCACAACCCCAAAAACTTTGAAATTTTTCGAATTTTGAAAAAAAAAAATGTTACCCAGAGACTTGTTTTCTACGCGTTTCGAACGATTCTGAGCCGATCTGTACCTATTTGGCGGATACTTTTTTTTTTTTTTTTTGAACGCACGACCCAAAAAACTTTGAAATTTATCGAATTTCGAAAAAAAAATTAGTCACCCAGAGACTTGTTTTCTGGGCGTTTTGGACGATTCTGAGCCGATCGGTACCTATTTGTCGGGAACTTTTTTTTTTTTTTTTCCTAATTCCACCGCCCAACTCAAAAACTTCAAAATCGCCCCGGAAAATTCCGAAAAAATTCCAGTGAACCAGTGCGGTCATCGCGGTGAAAAAACCTCCTCAGAAGCATGTCGCTAAATCTCACGGTTCGGATTTTACAGCCGGCGTTTCCGCTTTCCCGGCGACCGACTTCCGATTCGACACCACCATCGCGTTTAGATGGCCATAATCAAGCGGGGACCCGCGGTAATTCAAATTTCAAGTCGATCGGATCGATTTCAGAAAAGTTAGGACAAGTTCGGCCCTCCGAGACATTGGATTCCGGACGGTTGGAATATGTTCGGCTTCCGGATTCTACGGCGACCGAGAGGTTAGGAAGGGTTCGGCTCCCCGAAACCACAACACACACGGGGGTACGAACAACGCGAAAGGTGGTCGCGGCACCCGGAAGGTTGGAATAAGTTCGGCTTCCGGATTCTACGGCGGCCGAGAGGTTAGGAAGGGTTCGGCTCCCCGAAACCACAACACACACGGGGGTACGAACAACGCGAAAGGTGGTCGCGGATCCCGGAAGGTTGGAATAAGTTCGGCTTCCGGATTCTACGGCGGCCGAGAGGTTAGGAAGGGTTCGGCTCCCCGAAACCACAATGCACATCTATAGTTCCAAAACCGTACACTTTTCGGGGGTACTTGATATCAAGTTTTTTGACCGCGACAGCTTGCACAATTTTTCAGAATTTTCTCAGATTTTTTCACTGATATTTTGAAATTTTTGGAACAGGTACAAAAATAAAAAAAACGTCTTCGAAAGTTACCCTGGGTCGTCTCAGAATGGCCCGAAACGCCTAGAAAACACTTCTCCCCGTGACGAAAATTTCGAAAAAAACTTTGAAAATTTCCGACGCTCCAGAGTAGGTTAGGTTAGGTTAGGTTAGGTTAGGTTAGGTTAGGTTAGGTTAGGTTAGGTTAGGTTAGGTTAGGTTAGGTTAGGTTAGGTTAGGTTAGGTTAGGTTAGGTTAGGTTAGGTTAGGTTAGGTTAGGTTAGGTTAGGTTAGGTTATAGCCATGACCACCGGTCGACTTCCGGTTTTTGAGTGAACTTTTTCGGATTTTTTCCGCTCTTTCCAATGCCGCTAATTATTCCAAAATCTACCGGGCCGTTTTTGAGATTTTGAGGGGGGGGGGGGGCAAAAATGGGGGGGGGCGAGGGGGGGTGGGTGGGTCGGGTGCAGGATCCCCCCGCCCGTTATGTCCCCCACGGCCCCCTCCCCCCTCCCCCATTTGACCCCCCCGGGGGGGGTGGGGGGGGGAACGGTTGCTGGACCTATTTGGTCCTGGCATGAACTTTTCAGCCCTTGATTTATCGAAAAAAATGAGCCCCTAACCAACCCTCTCCGTAGCTTGGTTCAAAAGATAGGCGTTTTTCGAAAAATATCACCCACCTAACCTGACCCGACCCAACTCAAAAAGTGATGGTCGGACGCATAAAAGTTCTGCGCACCCGTTTCCGATGTCAGACTGACACCCCCCCTCAAAACCCCCCCCGCGGGGGGCGTGGGGGGGGAACCGTCGCTGGACCTAATTGGTCCAGACATGAACTTGGTAGAGCTTGATTTATCGAACAAAACGAGCCCTCAACGAACCCTCTCCGTAGAACGGTTCAGGAGATATGAATTTTTGAAAATTATTTTGCACCTAACCTAACCTATGTCGGAAACAACGGAAATTTTCTAAGTTTTTTTTCGAAATTTTCGTCACACAGAAACTTGTTTTTTAGGCGTTTCAAACGATTCTGAGCCGATCTGTACCTATTTCGCGGGAACTTTTTTTTTTTTTTTTGAACGCACAACCCCAAAAACTTTGAAATTTTTCGAATTTTGAAAAAAAAAAATGTTACCCAGAGACTTGTTTTCTACGCGTTTCGAACGATTCTGAGCCGATCTGTACCTATTTGGCGGATACTTTTTTTTTTTTTTTTTGAACGCACGACCCAAAAAACTTTGAAATTTATCGAATTTCGAAAAAAAAATTAGTCACCCAGAGACTTGTTTTCTGGGCGTTTTGGACGATTCTGAGCCGATCGGTACCTATTTGTCGGGAACTTTTTTTTTTTTTTTTCCTAATTCCACCGCCCAACTCAAAAACTTCAAAATCGCCCCGGAAAATTCCGAAAAAATTCCAGTGAACCAGTGCGGTCATCGCGGTGAAAAAACCTCCTCAGAAGCATGTCGCTAAATCTCACGGTTCGGATTTTACAGCCGGCGTTTCCGCTTTCCCGGCGACCGACTTCCGATTCGACACCACCATCGCGTTTAGATGGCCATAATCAAGCGGGGACCCGCGGTAATTCAAATTTCAAGTCGATCGGATCGATTTCAGAAAAGTTAGGACAAGTTCGGCCCTCCGAGACATTGGATTCCGGACGGTTGGAATATGTTCGGCTTCCGGATTCTACGGCGACCGAGAGGTTAGGAAGGGTTCGGCTCCCCGAAACCACAACACACACGGGGGTACGAACAACGCGAAAGGTGGTCGCGGCACCCGGAAGGTTGGAATAAGTTCGGCTTCCGGATTCTACGGCGGCCGAGAGGTTAGGAAGGGTTCGGCTCCCCGAAACCACAACACACACGGGGGTACGAACAACGCGAAAGGTGGTCGCGGATCCCGGAAGGTTGGAATAAGTTCGGCTTCCGGATTCTACGGCGGCCGAGAGGTTAGGAAGGGTTCGGCTCCCCGAAACCACAATGCACATCTATAGTTCCAAAACCGTACACTTTTCGGGGGTACTTGATATCAAGTTTTTTGACCGCGACAGCTTGCACAATTTTTCAGAATTTTCTCAGATTTTTTCACTGATATTTTGAAATTTTTGGAACAGGTACAAAAATAAAAAAAACGTCTTCGAAAGTTACCCTGGGTCGTCTCAGAATGGCCCGAAACGCCTAGAAAACACTTCTCCCCGTGACGAAAATTTCGAAAAAAACTTTGAAAATTTCCGACGCTCCAGAGTAGGTTAGGTTAGGTTAGGTTAGGTTAGGTTAGGTTAGGTTAGGTTAGGTTAGGTTAGGTTAGGTTAGGTTAGGTTAGGTTAGGTTAGGTTAGGTTAGGTTAGGTTAGGTTAGGTTAGGTTAGGTTAGGTTAGGTTAGGTTAGGTTATAGCCATGACCACCGGTCGACTTCCGGTTTTTGAGTGAACTTTTTCGGATTTTTTCCGCTCTTTCCAATGCCGCTAATTATTCCAAAATCTACCGGGCCGTTTTTGAGATTTTGAGGGGGGGGGGGGCAAAAATGGGGGGGGGCGAGGGGGGGTGGGTGGGTCGGGTGCAGGATCCCCCCGCCCGTTATGTCCCCCACGGCCCCCTCCCCCCTCCCCCATTTGACCCCCCCGGGGGGGGTGGGGGGGGAACGGTTGCTGGACCTATTTGGTCCTGGCATGAACTTTTCAGCCCTTGATTTATCGAAAAAAATGAGCCCCTAACCAACCCTCTCCGTAGCTTGGTTCAAAAGATAGGCGTTTTTCGAAAAATATCACCCACCTAACCTGACCCGACCCAACTCAAAAAGTGATGGTCGGACGCATAAAAGTTCTGCGCACCCGTTTCCGATGTCAGACTGACACCCCCCCTCAAAACCCCCCCCGCGGGGGGCGTGGGGGGGGAACCGTCGCTGGACCTAATTGGTCCAGACATGAACTTGGTAGAGCTTGATTTATCGAACAAAACGAGCCCTCAACGAACCCTCTCCGTAGAACGGTTCAGGAGATATGAATTTTTGAAAATTATTTTGCACCTAACCTAACCTATGTCGGAAACAACGGAAATTTTCTAAGTTTTTTTTCGAAATTTTCGTCACACAGAAACTTGTTTTTTAGGCGTTTCAAACGATTCTGAGCCGATCTGTACCTATTTCGCGGGAACTTTTTTTTTTTTTTTTGAACGCACAACCCCAAAAACTTTGAAATTTTTCGAATTTTGAAAAAAAAAAATGTTACCCAGAGACTTGTTTTCTACGCGTTTCGAACGATTCTGAGCCGATCTGTACCTATTTGGCGGATACTTTTTTTTTTTTTTTTTGAACGCACGACCCAAAAAACTTTGAAATTTATCGAATTTCGAAAAAAAAATTAGTCACCCAGAGACTTGTTTTCTGGGCGTTTTGGACGATTCTGAGCCGATCGGTACCTATTTGTCGGGAACTTTTTTTTTTTTTTTTCCTAATTCCACCGCCCAACTCAAAAACTTCAAAATCGCCCCGGAAAATTCCGAAAAAATTCCAGTGAACCAGTGCGGTCATCGCGGTGAAAAAACCTCCTCAGAAGCATGTCGCTAAATCTCACGGTTCGGATTTTACAGCCGGCGTTTCCGCTTTCCCGGCGACCGACTTCCGATTCGACACCACCATCGCGTTTAGATGGCCATAATCAAGCGGGGACCCGCGGTAATTCAAATTTCAAGTCGATCGGATCGATTTCAGAAAAGTTAGGACAAGTTCGGCCCTCCGAGACATTGGATTCCGGACGGTTGGAATATGTTCGGCTTCCGGATTCTACGGCGACCGAGAGGTTAGGAAGGGTTCGGCTCCCCGAAACCACAACACACACGGGGGTACGAACAACGCGAAAGGTGGTCGCGGCACCCGGAAGGTTGGAATAAGTTCGGCTTCCGGATTCTACGGCGGCCGAGAGGTTAGGAAGGGTTCGGCTCCCCGAAACCACAACACACACGGGGGTACGAACAACGCGAAAGGTGGTCGCGGATCCCGGAAGGTTGGAATGAGTTCGGCTTCCGGATTCTACGGCGGCCGAGAGGTTAGGAAGGGTTCGGCTCCCCGAAACCACAATGCACATCTATAGTTCCAAAACCGTACACTTTTCGGGGGTACTTGATATCAAGTTTTTTGACCGCGACAGCTTGCACAATTTTTCAGAATTTTCTCAGATTTTTTCACTGATATTTTGAAATTTTTGGAACAGGTACAAAAATAAAAAAAACGTCTTCGAAAGTTACCCTGGGTCGTCTCAGAATGGCCCGAAACGCCTAGAAAACACTTCTCCCCGTGACGAAAATTTCGAAAAAAACTTTGAAAATTTCCGACGCTCCAGAGTAGGTTAGGTTAGGTTAGGTTAGGTTAGGTTAGGTTAGGTTAGGTTAGGTTAGGTTAGGTTAGGTTAGGTTAGGTTAGGTTAGGTTAGGTTAGGTTAGGTTAGGTTAGGTTAGGTTAGGTTAGGTTAGGTTAGGTTAGGTTAGGTTAGGTTAGGTTAGGTTAGGTTAGGTTAGGTTAGGTTAGGTTAGGTTAGGTTAGGTTAGGTTAGGTTAGGTTAGGTTAGGTTAGGTTAGGTTAGGTTAGGTTAGGTTAGGTTAGGTTATAGCCATGACCACCGGTCGACTTCCGGTTTTTGAGTGAACTTTTTCGGATTTTTTCCGCTCTTTCCAATGCCGCTAATTATTCCAAAATCTACCGGGCCGTTTTTGAGATTTTGAGGGGGGGGGGGGGCAAAAATGGGGGGGGGCGAGGGGGGGTGGGTGGGTCGGGTGCAGGATCCCCCCGCCCGTTATGTCCCCCACGGCCCCCTCCCCCCTCCCCCATTTGACCCCCCCGGGGGGGGTGGGGGGGGAACGGTTGCTGGACCTATTTGGTCCTGGCATGAACTTTTCAGCCCTTGATTTATCGAAAAAAATGAGCCCCTAACCAACCCTCTCCGTAGCTTGGTTCAAAAGATAGGCGTTTTTCGAAAAATATCACCCACCTAACCTGACCCGACCCAACTCAAAAAGTGATGGTCGGACGCATAAAAGTTCTGCGCACCCGTTTCCGATGTCAGACTGACACCCCCCCTCAAAACCCCCCCCGCGGGGGGCGTGGGGGGGGAACCGTCGCTGGACCTAATTGGTCCAGACATGAACTTGGTAGAGCTTGATTTATCGAACAAAACGAGCCCTCAACGAACCCTCTCCGTAGAACGGTTCAGGAGATATGAATTTTTGAAAATTATTTTGCACCTAACCTAACCTATGTCGGAAACAACGGAAATTTTCTAAGTTTTTTTTCGAAATTTTCGTCACACAGAAACTTGTTTTTTAGGCGTTTCAAACGATTCTGAGCCGATCTGTACCTATTTCGCGGGAACTTTTTTTTTTTTTTTTGAACGCACAACCCCAAAAACTTTGAAATTTTTCGAATTTTGAAAAAAAAAAATGTTACCCAGAGACTTGTTTTCTACGCGTTTCGAACGATTCTGAGCCGATCTGTACCTATTTGGCGGATACTTTTTTTTTTTTTTTTTGAACGCACGACCCAAAAAACTTTGAAATTTATCGAATTTCGAAAAAAAAATTAGTCACCCAGAGACTTGTTTTCTGGGCGTTTTGGACGATTCTGAGCCGATCGGTACCTATTTGTCGGGAACTTTTTTTTTTTTTTTTCCTAATTCCACCGCCCAACTCAAAAACTTCAAAATCGCCCCGGAAAATTCCGAAAAAATTCCAGTGAACCAGTGCGGTCATCGCGGTGAAAAAACCTCCTCAGAAGCATGTCGCTAAATCTCACGGTTCGGATTTTACAGCCGGCGTTTCCGCTTTCCCGGCGACCGACTTCCGATTCGACACCACCATCGCGTTTAGATGGCCATAATCAAGCGGGGACCCGCGGTAATTCAAATTTCAAGTCGATCGGATCGATTTCAGAAAAGTTAGGACAAGTTCGGCCCTCCGAGACATTGGATTCCGGACGGTTGGAATATGTTCGGCTTCCGGATTCTACGGCGACCGAGAGGTTAGGAAGGGTTCGGCTCCCCGAAACCACAACACACACGGGGGTACGAACAACGCGAAAGGTGGTCGCGGCACCCGGAAGGTTGGAATAAGTTCGGCTTCCGGATTCTACGGCGGCCGAGAGGTTAGGAAGGGTTCGGCTCCCCGAAACCACAACACACACGGGGGTACGAACAACGCGAAAGGTGGTCGCGGATCCCGGAAGGTTGGAATAAGTTCGGCTTCCGGATTCTACGGCGGCCGAGAGGTTAGGAAGGGTTCGGCTCCCCGAAACCACAATGCACATCTATAGTTCCAAAACCGTACACTTTTCGGGGGTACTTGATATCAAGTTTTTTGACCGCGACAGCTTGCACAATTTTTCAGAATTTTCTCAGATTTTTTCACTGATATTTTGAAATTTTTGGAACAGGTACAAAAATAAAAAAAACGTCTTCGAAAGTTACCCTGGGTCGTCTCAGAATGGCCCGAAACGCCTAGAAAACACTTCTCCCCGTGACGAAAATTTCGAAAAAAACTTTGAAAATTTCCGACGCTCCAGAGTAGGTTAGGTTAGGTTAGGTTAGGTTAGGTTAGGTTAGGTTAGGTTAGGTTAGGTTAGGTTAGGTTAGGTTAGGTTAGGTTAGGTTAGGTTAGGTTAGGTTAGGTTAGGTTAGGTTAGGTTATAGCCATGACCACCGGTCGACTTCCGGTTTTTGAGTGAACTTTTTCGGATTTTTTCCGCTCTTTCCAATGCCGCTAATTATTCCAAAATCTACCGGGCCGTTTTTGAGATTTTGAGGGGGGGGGGGGGCAAAAATGGGGGGGGGCGAGGGGGGGTGGGTGGGTCGGGTGCAGGATCCCCCCGCCCGTTATGTCCCCCACGGCCCCCTCCCCCCTCCCCCATTTGACCCCCCCGGGGGGGGTGGGGGGGGGAACGGTTGCTGGACCTATTTGGTCCTGGCATGAACTTTTCAGCCCTTGATTTATCGAAAAAAATGAGCCCCTAACCAACCCTCTCCGTAGCTTGGTTCAAAAGATAGGCGTTTTTCGAAAAATATCACCCACCTAACCTGACCCGACCCAACTCAAAAAGTGATGGTCGGACGCATAAAAGTTCTGCGCACCCGTTTCCGATGTCAGACTGACACCCCCCCTCAAAACCCCCCCCGCGGGGGGCGTGGGGGGGGAACCGTCGCTGGACCTAATTGGTCCAGACATGAACTTGGTAGAGCTTGATTTATCGAACAAAACGAGCCCTCAACGAACCCTCTCCGTAGAACGGTTCAGGAGATATGAATTTTTGAAAATTATTTTGCACCTAACCTAACCTATGTCGGAAACAACGGAAATTTTCTAAGTTTTTTTTCGAAATTTTCGTCACACAGAAACTTGTTTTTTAGGCGTTTCAAACGATTCTGAGCCGATCTGTACCTATTTCGCGGGAACTTTTTTTTTTTTTTTTGAACGCACAACCCCAAAAACTTTGAAATTTTTCGAATTTTGAAAAAAAAAAATGTTACCCAGAGACTTGTTTTCTACGCGTTTCGAACGATTCTGAGCCGATCTGTACCTATTTGGCGGATACTTTTTTTTTTTTTTTTTGAACGCACGACCCAAAAAACTTTGAAATTTATCGAATTTCGAAAAAAAAATTAGTCACCCAGAGACTTGTTTTCTGGGCGTTTTGGACGATTCTGAGCCGATCGGTACCTATTTGTCGGGAACTTTTTTTTTTTTTTTTCCTAATTCCACCGCCCAACTCAAAAACTTCAAAATCGCCCCGGAAAATTCCGAAAAAATTCCAGTGAACCAGTGCGGTCATCGCGGTGAAAAAACCTCCTCAGAAGCATGTCGCTAAATCTCACGGTTCGGATTTTACAGCCGGCGTTTCCGCTTTCCCGGCGACCGACTTCCGATTCGACACCACCATCGCGTTTAGATGGCCATAATCAAGCGGGGACCCGCGGTAATTCAAATTTCAAGTCGATCGGATCGATTTCAGAAAAGTTAGGACAAGTTCGGCCCTCCGAGACATTGGATTCCGGACGGTTGGAATATGTTCGGCTTCCGGATTCTACGGCGACCGAGAGGTTAGGAAGGGTTCGGCTCCCCGAAACCACAACACACACGGGGGTACGAACAACGCGAAAGGTGGTCGCGGCACCCGGAAGGTTGGAATAAGTTCGGCTTCCGGATTCTACGGCGGCCGAGAGGTTAGGAAGGGTTCGGCTCCCCGAAACCACAACACACACGGGGGTACGAACAACGCGAAAGGTGGTCGCGGATCCCGGAAGGTTGGAATAAGTTCGGCTTCCGGATTCTACGGCGGCCGAGAGGTTAGGAAGGGTTCGGCTCCCCGAAACCACAATGCACATCTATAGTTCCAAAACCGTACACTTTTCGGGGGTACTTGATATCAAGTTTTTTGACCGCGACAGCTTGCACAATTTTTCAGAATTTTCTCAGATTTTTTCACTGATATTTTGAAATCTTTGGAACAGGTACAAAAATAAAAAAAACGTCTTCGAAAGTTACCCTGGGTCGTCTCAGAATGGCCCGAAACGCCTAGAAAACACTTCTCCCCGTGACGAAAATTTCGAAAAAAACTTTGAAAATTTCCGACGCTCCAGAGTAGGTTAGGTTAGGTTAGGTTAGGTTAGGTTAGGTTAGGTTAGGTTAGGTTAGGTTAGGTTAGGTTAGGTTAGGTTAGGTTAGGTTAGGTTAGGTTAGGTTAGGTTAGGTTAGGTTAGGTTAGGTTAGGTTAGGTTAGGTTAGGTTAGGTTAGGTTAGGTTAGGTTAGGTTAGGTTAGGTTAGGTTAGGTTAGGTTAGGTTAGGTTAGGTTAGGTTAGGTTAGGTTAGGTTAGGTTAGGTTAGGTTAGGTTATAGCCATGACCACCGGTCGACTTCCGGTTTTTGAGTGAACTTTTTCGGATTTTTTCCGCTCTTTCCAATGCCGCTAATTATTCCAAAATCTACCGGGCCGTTTTTGAGATTTTGAGGGGGGGGGGGGCAAAAATGGGGGGGGGCGAGGGGGGGTGGGTGGGTCGGGTGCAGGATCCCCCCGCCCGTTATGTCCCCCACGGCCCCCTCCCCCCTCCCCCATTTGACCCCCCCCGGGGGGGGTGGGGGGGGGAACGGTTGCTGGACCTATTTGGTCCTGGCATGAACTTTTCAGCCCTTGATTTATCGAAAAAAATGAGCCCCTAACCAACCCTCTCCGTAGCTTGGTTCAAAAGATAGGCGTTTTTCGAAAAATATCACCCACCTAACCTGACCCGACCCAACTCAAAAAGTGATGGTCGGACGCATAAAAGTTCTGCGCACCCGTTTCCGATGTCAGACTGACACCCCCCCTCAAAACCCCCCCCGCGGGGGGCGTGGGGGGGGAACCGTCGCTGGACCTAATTGGTCCAGACATGAACTTGGTAGAGCTTGATTTATCGAACAAAACGAGCCCTCAACGAACCCTCTCCGTAGAACGGTTCAGGAGATATGAATTTTTGAAAATTATTTTGCACCTAACCTAACCTATGTCGGAAACAACGGAAATTTTCTAAGTTTTTTTTCGAAATTTTCGTCACACAGAAACTTGTTTTTTAGGCGTTTCAAACGATTCTGAGCCGATCTGTACCTATTTCGCGGGAACTTTTTTTTTTTTTTTTGAACGCACAACCCCAAAAACTTTGAAATTTTTCGAATTTTGAAAAAAAAAAATGTTACCCAGAGACTTGTTTTCTACGCGTTTCGAACGATTCTGAGCCGATCTGTACCTATTTGGCGGATACTTTTTTTTTTTTTTTTTGAACGCACGACCCAAAAAACTTTGAAATTTATCGAATTTCGAAAAAAAAATTAGTCACCCAGAGACTTGTTTTCTGGGCGTTTTGGACGATTCTGAGCCGATCGGTACCTATTTGTCGGGAACTTTTTTTTTTTTTTTTCCTAATTCCACCGCCCAACTCAAAAACTTCAAAATCGCCCCGGAAAATTCCGAAAAAATTCCAGTGAACCAGTGCGGTCATCGCGGTGAAAAAACCTCCTCAGAAGCATGTCGCTAAATCTCACGGTTCGGATTTTACAGCCGGCGTTTCCGCTTTCCCGGCGACCGACTTCCGATTCGACACCACCATCGCGTTTAGATGGCCATAATCAAGCGGGGACCCGCGGTAATTCAAATTTCAAGTCGATCGGATCGATTTCAGAAAAGTTAGGACAAGTTCGGCCCTCCGAGACATTGGATTCCGGACGGTTGGAATATGTTCGGCTTCCGGATTCTACGGCGACCGAGAGGTTAGGAAGGGTTCGGCTCCCCGAAACCACAACACACACGGGGGTACGAACAACGCGAAAGGTGGTCGCGGCACCCGGAAGGTTGGAATAAGTTCGGCTTCCGGATTCTACGGCGGCCGAGAGGTTAGGAAGGGTTCGGCTCCCCGAAACCACAACACACACGGGGGTACGAACAACGCGAAAGGTGGTCGCGGATCCCGGAAGGTTGGAATAAGTTCGGCTTCCGGATTCTACGGCGGCCGAGAGGTTAGGAAGGGTTCGGCTCCCCGAAACCACAATGCACATCTATAGTTCCAAAACCGTACACTTTTCGGGGGTACTTGATATCAAGTTTTTTGACCGCGACAGCTTGCACAATTTTTCAGAATTTTCTCAGATTTTTTCACTGATATTTTGAAATTTTTGGAACAGGTACAAAAATAAAAAAAACGTCTTCGAAAGTTACCCTGGGTCGTCTCAGAATGGCCCGAAACGCCTAGAAAACACTTCTCCCCGTGACGAAAATTTCGAAAAAAACTTTGAAAATTTCCGACGCTCCAGAGTAGGTTAGGTTAGGTTAGGTTAGGTTAGGTTAGGTTAGGTTAGGTTAGGTTAGGTTAGGTTAGGTTAGGTTAGGTTAGGTTAGGTTAGGTTAGGTTAGGTTAGGTTAGGTTAGGTTAGGTTAGGTTATAGCCATGACCACCGGTCGACTTCCGGTTTTTGAGTGAACTTTTTCGGATTTTTTCCGCTCTTTCCAATGCCGCTAATTATTCCAAAATCTACCGGGCCGTTTTTGAGATTTTGAGGGGGGGGGGGGGCAAAAATGGGGGGGGGCGAGGGGGGGTGGGTGGGTCGGGTGCAGGATCCCCCCGCCCGTTATGTCCCCCACGGCCCCCTCCCCCCTCCCCCATTTGACCCCCCCGGGGGGGGTGGGGGGGGAACGGTTGCTGGACCTATTTGGTCCTGGCATGAACTTTTCAGCCCTTGATTTATCGAAAAAAATGAGCCCCTAACCAACCCTCTCCGTAGCTTGGTTCAAAAGATAGGCGTTTTTCGAAAAATATCACCCACCTAACCTGACCCGACCCAACTCAAAAAGTGATGGTCGGACGCATAAAAGTTCTGCGCACCCGTTTCCGATGTCAGACTGACACCCCCCCTCAAAACCCCCCCCGCGGGGGGCGTGGGGGGGGAACCGTCGCTGGACCTAATTGGTCCAGACATGAACTTGGTAGAGCTTGATTTATCGAACAAAACGAGCCCTCAACGAACCCTCTCCGTAGAACGGTTCAGGAGATATGAATTTTTGAAAATTATTTTGCACCTAACCTAACCTATGTCGGAAACAACGGAAATTTTCTAAGTTTTTTTTCGAAATTTTCGTCACACAGAAACTTGTTTTTTAGGCGTTTCAAACGATTCTGAGCCGATCTGTACCTATTTCGCGGGAACTTTTTTTTTTTTTTTTGAACGCACAACCCCAAAAACTTTGAAATTTTTCGAATTTTGAAAAAAAAAAATGTTACCCAGAGACTTGTTTTCTACGCGTTTCGAACGATTCTGAGCCGATCTGTACCTATTTGGCGGATACTTTTTTTTTTTTTTTTTGAACGCACGACCCAAAAAACTTTGAAATTTATCGAATTTCGAAAAAAAAATTAGTCACCCAGAGACTTGTTTTCTGGGCGTTTTGGACGATTCTGAGCCGATCGGTACCTATTTGTCGGGAACTTTTTTTTTTTTTTTTCCTAATTCCACCGCCCAACTCAAAAACTTCAAAATCGCCCCGGAAAATTCCGAAAAAATTCCAGTGAACCAGTGCGGTCATCGCGGTGAAAAAACCTCCTCAGAAGCATGTCGCTAAATCTCACGGTTCGGATTTTACAGCCGGCGTTTCCGCTTTCCCGGCGACCGACTTCCGATTCGACACCACCATCGCGTTTAGATGGCCATAATCAAGCGGGGACCCGCGGTAATTCAAATTTCAAGTCGATCGGATCGATTTCAGAAAAGTTAGGACAAGTTCGGCCCTCCGAGACATTGGATTCCGGACGGTTGGAATATGTTCGGCTTCCGGATTCTACGGCGACCGAGAGGTTAGGAAGGGTTCGGCTCCCCGAAACCACAACACACACGGGGGTACGAACAACGCGAAAGGTGGTCGCGGCACCCGGAAGGTTGGAATAAGTTCGGCTTCCGGATTCTACGGCGGCCGAGAGGTTAGGAAGGGTTCGGCTCCCCGAAACCACAACACACACGGGGGTACGAACAACGCGAAAGGTGGTCGCGGATCCCGGAAGGTTGGAATAAGTTCGGCTTCCGGATTCTACGGCGGCCGAGAGGTTAGGAAGGGTTCGGCTCCCCGAAACCACAATGCACATCTATAGTTCCAAAACCGTACACTTTTCGGGGGTACTTGATATCAAGTTTTTTGACCGCGACAGCTTGCACAATTTTTCAGAATTTTCTCAGATTTTTTCACTGATATTTTGAAATTTTTGGAACAGGTACAAAAATAAAAAAAACGTCTTCGAAAGTTACCCTGGGTCGTCTCAGAATGGCCCGAAACGCCTAGAAAACACTTCTCCCCGTGACGAAAATTTCGAAAAAAACTTTGAAAATTTCCGACGCTCCAGAGTAGGTTAGGTTAGGTTAGGTTAGGTTAGGTTAGGTTAGGTTAGGTTAGGTTAGGTTAGGTTAGGTTAGGTTAGGTTAGGTTAGGTTAGGTTAGGTTAGGTTAGGTTAGGTTAGGTTAGGTTAGGTTAGGTTAGGTTAGGTTAGGTTATAGCCATGACCACCGGTCGACTTCCGGTTTTTGAGTGAACTTTTTCGGATTTTTTCCGCTCTTTCCAATGCCGCTAATTATTCCAAAATCTACCGGGCCGTTTTTGAGATTTTGAGGGGGGGGGGGGGCAAAAATGGGGGGGGGCGAGGGGGGGTGGGTGGGTCGGGTGCAGGATCCCCCCGCCCGTTATGTCCCCCACGGCCCCCTCCCCCCTCCCCCATTTGACCCCCCCGGGGGGGGTGGGGGGGGAACGGTTGCTGGACCTATTTGGTCCTGGCATGAACTTTTCAGCCCTTGATTTATCGAAAAAAATGAGCCCCTAACCAACCCTCTCCGTAGCTTGGTTCAAAAGATAGGCGTTTTTCGAAAAATATCACCCACCTAACCTGACCCGACCCAACTCAAAAAGTGATGGTCGGACGCATAAAAGTTCTGCGCACCCGTTTCCGATGTCAGACTGACACCCCCCCTCAAAACCCCCCCCGCGGGGGGCGTGGGGGGGGAACCGTCGCTGGACCTAATTGGTCCAGACATGAACTTGGTAGAGCTTGATTTATCGAACAAAACGAGCCCTCAACGAACCCTCTCCGTAGAACGGTTCAGGAGATATGAATTTTTGAAAATTATTTTGCACCTAACCTAACCTATGTCGGAAACAACGGAAATTTTCTAAGTTTTTTTTCGAAATTTTCGTCACACAGAAACTTGTTTTTTAGGCGTTTCAAACGATTCTGAGCCGATCTGTACCTATTTCGCGGGAACTTTTTTTTTTTTTTTTGAACGCACAACCCCAAAAACTTTGAAATTTTTCGAATTTTGAAAAAAAAAAATGTTACCCAGAGACTTGTTTTCTACGCGTTTCGAACGATTCTGAGCCGATCTGTACCTATTTGGCGGATACTTTTTTTTTTTTTTTTTGAACGCACGACCCAAAAAACTTTGAAATTTATCGAATTTCGAAAAAAAAATTAGTCACCCAGAGACTTGTTTTCTGGGCGTTTTGGACGATTCTGAGCCGATCGGTACCTATTTGTCGGGAACTTTTTTTTTTTTTTTTCCTAATTCCACCGCCCAACTCAAAAACTTCAAAATCGCCCCGGAAAATTCCGAAAAAATTCCAGTGAACCAGTGCGGTCATCGCGGTGAAAAAACCTCCTCAGAAGCATGTCGCTAAATCTCACGGTTCGGATTTTACAGCCGGCGTTTCCGCTTTCCCGGCGACCGACTTCCGATTCGACACCACCATCGCGTTTAGATGGCCATAATCAAGCGGGGACCCGCGGTAATTCAAATTTCAAGTCGATCGGATCGATTTCAGAAAAGTTAGGACAAGTTCGGCCCTCCGAGACATTGGATTCCGGACGGTTGGAATATGTTCGGCTTCCGGATTCTACGGCGACCGAGAGGTTAGGAAGGGTTCGGCTCCCCGAAACCACAACACACACGGGGGTACGAACAACGCGAAAGGTGGTCGCGGCACCCGGAAGGTTGGAATAAGTTCGGCTTCCGGATTCTACGGCGGCCGAGAGGTTAGGAAGGGTTCGGCTCCCCGAAACCACAACACACACGGGGGTACGAACAACGCGAAAGGTGGTCGCGGATCCCGGAAGGTTGGAATAAGTTCGGCTTCCGGATTCTACGGCGGCCGAGAGGTTAGGAAGGGTTCGGCTCCCCGAAACCACAATGCACATCTATAGTTCCAAAACCGTACACTTTTCGGGGGTACTTGATATCAAGTTTTTTGACCGCGACAGCTTGCACAATTTTTCAGAATTTTCTCAGATTTTTTCACTGATATTTTGAAATTTTTGGAACAGGTACAAAAATAAAAAAAACGTCTTCGAAAGTTACCCTGGGTCGTCTCAGAATGGCCCGAAACGCCTAGAAAACACTTCTCCCCGTGACGAAAATTTCGAAAAAAACTTTGAAAATTTCCGACGCTCCAGAGTAGGTTAGGTTAGGTTAGGTTAGGTTAGGTTAGGTTAGGTTAGGTTAGGTTAGGTTAGGTTAGGTTAGGTTAGGTTAGGTTAGGTTAGGTTAGGTTAGGTTAGGTTAGGTTAGGTTAGGTTAGGTTAGGTTAGGTTAGGTTAGGTTAGGTTATAGCCATGACCACCGGTCGACTTCCGGTTTTTGAGTGAACTTTTTCGGATTTTTTCCGCTCTTTCCAATGCCGCTAATTATTCCAAAATCTACCGGGCCGTTTTTGAGATTTTGAGGGGGGGGGGGGGCAAAAATGGGGGGGGGCGAGGGGGGGTGGGTGGGTCGGGTGCAGGATCCCCCCGCCCGTTATGTCCCCCACGGCCCCCTCCCCCCTCCCCCATTTGACCCCCCCGGGGGGGGTGGGGGGGGAACGGTTGCTGGACCTATTTGGTCCTGGCATGAACTTTTCAGCCCTTGATTTATCGAAAAAAATGAGCCCCTAACCAACCCTCTCCGTAGCTTGGTTCAAAAGATAGGCGTTTTTCGAAAAATATCACCCACCTAACCTGACCCGACCCAACTCAAAAAGTGATGGTCGGACGCATAAAAGTTCTGCGCACCCGTTTCCGATGTCAGACTGACACCCCCCCTCAAAACCCCCCCCGCGGGGGGCGTGGGGGGGGAACCGTCGCTGGACCTAATTGGTCCAGACATGAACTTGGTAGAGCTTGATTTATCGAACAAAACGAGCCCTCAACGAACCCTCTCCGTAGAACGGTTCAGGAGATATGAATTTTTGAAAATTATTTTGCACCTAACCTAACCTATGTCGGAAACAACGGAAATTTTCTAAGTTTTTTTTCGAAATTTTCGTCACACAGAAACTTGTTTTTTAGGCGTTTCAAACGATTCTGAGCCGATCTGTACCTATTTCGCGGGAACTTTTTTTTTTTTTTTTGAACGCACAACCCCAAAAACTTTGAAATTTTTCGAATTTTGAAAAAAAAAAATGTTACCCAGAGACTTGTTTTCTACGCGTTTCGAACGATTCTGAGCCGATCTGTACCTATTTGGCGGATACTTTTTTTTTTTTTTTTTGAACGCACGACCCAAAAAACTTTGAAATTTATCGAATTTCGAAAAAAAAATTAGTCACCCAGAGACTTGTTTTCTGGGCGTTTTGGACGATTCTGAGCCGATCGGTACCTATTTGTCGGGAACTTTTTTTTTTTTTTTTCCTAATTCCACCGCCCAACTCAAAAACTTCAAAATCGCCCCGGAAAATTCCGAAAAAATTCCAGTGAACCAGTGCGGTCATCGCGGTGAAAAAACCTCCTCAGAAGCATGTCGCTAAATCTCACGGTTCGGATTTTACAGCCGGCGTTTCCGCTTTCCCGGCGACCGACTTCCGATTCGACACCACCATCGCGTTTAGATGGCCATAATCAAGCGGGGACCCGCGGTAATTCAAATTTCAAGTCGATCGGATCGATTTCAGAAAAGTTAGGACAAGTTCGGCCCTCCGAGACATTGGATTCCGGACGGTTGGAATATGTTCGGCTTCCGGATTCTACGGCGACCGAGAGGTTAGGAAGGGTTCGGCTCCCCGAAACCACAACACACACGGGGGTACGAACAACGCGAAAGGTGGTCGCGGCACCCGGAAGGTTGGAATAAGTTCGGCTTCCGGATTCTACGGCGGCCGAGAGGTTAGGAAGGGTTCGGCTCCCCGAAACCACAACACACACGGGGGTACGAACAACGCGAAAGGTGGTCGCGGATCCCGGAAGGTTGGAATAAGTTCGGCTTCCGGATTCTACGGCGGCCGAGAGGTTAGGAAGGGTTCGGCTCCCCGAAACCACAATGCACATCTATAGTTCCAAAACCGTACACTTTTCGGGGGTACTTGATATCAAGTTTTTTGACCGCGACAGCTTGCACAATTTTTCAGAATTTTCTCAGATTTTTTCACTGATATTTTGAAATTTTTGGAACAGGTACAAAAATAAAAAAAACGTCTTCGAAAGTTACCCTGGGTCGTCTCAGAATGGCCCGAAACGCCTAGAAAACACTTCTCCCCGTGACGAAAATTTCGAAAAAAACTTTGAAAATTTCCGACGCTCCAGAGTAGGTTAGGTTAGGTTAGGTTAGGTTAGGTTAGGTTAGGTTAGGTTAGGTTAGGTTAGGTTAGGTTAGGTTAGGTTAGGTTAGGTTAGGTTAGGTTAGGTTAGGTTAGGTTAGGTTAGGTTAGGTTAGGTTAGGTTAGGTTAGGTTAGGTTAGGTTAGGTTAGGTTAGGTTAGGTTAGGTTAGGTTAGGTTAGGTTAGGTTAGGTTATAGCCGTTGCCATCGGTGGACTTTCGGTTTTTGAGTGAACTTTTTCGGATTTTTTCCGCTCTTTCCGATGCCGCTATTTATTCCAAAATCTATCGGGCCGTTTTTGAGATTTTGAGGGGGGGGGGGGGGCAAAAATGGGGGGGGGTGAGGGGGGGTGGGTGGGTCGGGTGCAGGATCCCCCCGCCCGTTATGTCCCCCACGGCCCCCTCCCCCCTCCCCCATTTGACCCCCCCCGGGGGGGGTGGGGGGGGGACGGTTGCTGGACCTATTTGGTCCTGGCATGAACTTTTCAGCCCTTGATTTATCGAAAAAAATGAGCCCCTAACCAACCCTCTCCGTAGATTGGTTCAAAAGATAGGCGTTTTTCGAAAAATATCACCCACCTAACCTGACCCGACCCAACTCAAAAAGTGATGGTCGGACGCATAAAAATTCTGCGCACCCGTTTCCGATGTCAGACTGACACCCCCCCTCAAAACCCCCCCCGCGGGGGGCGTGGGGGGGGGACCGTCGCTGGACCTAATTGGTCCAGACATGAACTTGGTAGAGCTTGATTTATCGAACAAAACGAGCCCTCAACGAACCCTCTCCGTAGAACCGTTCAGGAGATATGAATTTTTGAAAATTATTTTGCACCTAACCTAACCTATGTCGGAAACAACGGAAATTTTCTAAGTTTTTTTCCGAACTTTTCGTCACACAGAAACTTGTTTTTTAGGCGTTTCAAACGATTCTGAGCCGATCTGTACCTATTTCGCGGGAACTTTTTTTTTTTTTTTTGAACGCACAACCCCAAAAACTTTGAAATTTTTCGAATTTTCAAAAAAAAAAATGTTACCCAGAGACTTGTTTTCTACGCGTTTCGAACGATTCTGAGCCGATCTGTACCTATTTGGCGGGTACTTTTTTTTTTTTTTTTTGAACGCACGACCCAAAAAACTTTGAAATTTATCGAATTTCGAAAAAAAAATTAGTCACCCAGAGACTTGTTTTCTGGGCGTTTTGGACGATTCTGAGCCGATCGGTACCTATTTGTCGGGAACTTTTTTTTTTTTTTTCCTAATTCCACCGCCCAACTCAAAAACTTCAAAATCGCCCCGAAAAATTCCGAAAAAATTCCAGGGGACCAGTGCGGTCATCGCGGTGAAAAAACCTCCTCAGAAGCATGTCGCTAAATCTCACGGTTCGGATTTTACAGCCGGCGTTTCCGCTTTCCCGGCGACCGACTTCCGATTCGACACCACCATCGCGTTTAGATGGCCATAATCAAGCGGGGACCCGCGGTAATTCAAATTTCAAGTCGATCGGATCGATTTCAGAAAAGTTAGGACAAGTTCGGCCCTCCGAGACGTTGGATTCCGGACGGTTGGAATATGTTCGGCTTCCGGATTCTGCGGCGGCCGAGAGGTTAGGAAGGGTTCGGCTCCCCGAAACCACAACACACACGGGGGTACGAACAACGCGAAAGGTGGTCGCGGCACCCGGAAGGTTGGAATAAGTTCGGCTTCCGGATTCTACGGCGGCCGAGAGGTTAGGAAGGGTTCGGCTCCCCGAAACCACAACACACACGGGGGTACGAACAACGCGAAAGGTGGTCGCGGCACCCGGAAGGTTGGAATAAGTTCGGCTTCCGGATTCTACGGCGGCCGAGAGGTTAGGAAGGGTTCGGCTCCCCGAAACCACAATGCACATCTATAGTTCCAAAACCGTACACTTTTCAGGGGTACTTGTGATCAAGTTTTTTGACCGCGACAGCTTGCTTTTTTTTTCAGAATTTTCTGAGATTTTTTCACTGATATTTTGAAATTTTTGGAACAGGTACAAAAATAAAAAAAACGTCTTCGAAAGTTACCCTAGGTCGTCTCAGAATCGCCCGAAACGCCCAGAAAACACTTCTCCCCGTGACGAAAATTTCGAAAAAAACTTTGAAAATTTTCGGAGCCCCAGAGTAGGTTAGGTTAGGTTAGGTTAGGTTAGGTTAGGTTAGGTTAGGTTAGGTTAGGTTAGGTTAGGTTAGGTTAGGTTAGGTTAGGTTAGGTTAGGTTAGGTTAGGTTAGGTTAGGTTAGGTTAGGTTAGGTTAGGTTAGGTTAGGTTAGGTTAGGTTAGGTTAGGTTAGGTTAGGTTAGGTTAGGTTAGGTTAGGTTAGGTTAGGTTAGGTTAGGTTAGGTTAGGTTAGGTTAGGTTAGGTTAGGTTAGGTTAGGTTAGGTTAGGTTAGGTTAGGTTAGGTTAGGTTAGGTTAGGTTAGGTTAGGTTAGGTTAGGTTAGGTTAGGTTAGGTTAGGTTAGGTTAGGTTAGGTTAGGTTAGGTTAGGTTAGGTTAGGTTAGGTTAGGTTAGGTTAGGTTAGGTTAGGTTAGGTTAGGTTAGGTTAGGTTAGGTTAGGTTAGGTTAGGTTAGGTTAGGTTAGGTTAGGTTAGGTTAGGTTAGGTTAGGTTAGGTTAGGTTAGGTTAGGTTAGGTTAGGTTAGGTTAGGTTAGGTTAGGTTAGGTTAGGTTAGGTTAGGTTAGGTTAGGTTAGGTTAGGTTAGGTTAGGTTAGGTTAGGTTAGGTTAGGTTAGGTTAGGTTAGGTTAGGTTAGGTTAGGTTAGGTTAGGTTAGGTTAGGTTAGGTTAGGTTAGGTTAGGTTAGGTTAGGTTAGGTTAGGTTAGGTTAGGTTAGGTTAGGTTAGGTTAGGTTAGGTTAGGTTAGGTTAGGTTAGGTTAGGTTAGGTTAGGTTAGGTTAGGTTAGGTTAGGTTAGGTTAGGTTAGGTTAGGTTAGGTTAGGTTAGGTTAGGTTAGGTTAGGTTAGGTTAGGTTAGGTTAGGTTAGGTTAGGTTAGGTTAGGTTAGGTTAGGTTAGGTTAGGTTAGGTTAGGTTAGGTTAGGTTAGGTTAGGTTAGGTTAGGTTAGGTTAGGTTAGGTTAGGTTAGGTTAGGTTAGGTTAGGTTAGGTTAGGTTAGGTTAGGTTAGGTTAGGTTAGGTTAGGTTAGGTTAGGTTAGGTTAGGTTAGGTTAGGTTAGGTTAGGTTAGGTTAGGTTAGGTTAGGTTAGGTTAGGTTAGGTTAGGTTAGGTTAGGTTAGGTTAGGTTAGGTTAGGTTAGGTTAGGTTAGGTTAGGTTAGGTTAGGTTAGGTTAGGTTAGGTTAGGTTAGGTTAGGTTAGGTTAGGTTAGGTTAGGTTAGGTTAGGTTAGGTTAGGTTAGGTTAGGTTAGGTTAGGTTAGGTTAGGTTAGGTTAGGTTAGGTTAGGTTAGGTTAGGTTAGGTTAGGTTAGGTTAGGTTAGGTTAGGTTAGGTTAGGTTAGGTTAGGTTAGGTTAGGTTAGGTTAGGTTAGGTTAGGTTAGGTTAGGTTAGGTTAGGTTAGGTTAGGTTAGGTTAGGTTAGGTTAGGTTAGGTTAGGTTAGGTTAGGTTAGGTTAGGTTAGGTTAGGTTAGGTTAGGTTAGGTTAGGTTAGGTTAGGTTAGGTTAGGTTAGGTTAGGTTAGGTTAGGTTAGGTTAGGTTAGGTTAGGTTAGGTTAGGTTAGGTTAGGTTAGGTTAGGTTAGGTTAGGTTAGGTTAGGTTAGGTTAGGTTAGGTTAGGTTAGGTTAGGTTAGGTTAGGTTAGGTTAGGTTAGGTTAGGTTAGGTTAGGTTAGGTTAGGTTAGGTTAGGTTAGGTTAGGTTAGGTTAGGTTAGGTTAGGTTAGGTTAGGTTAGGTTAGGTTAGGTTAGGTTAGGTTAGGTTAGGTTAGGTTAGGTTAGGTTAGGTTAGGTTAGGTTAGGTTAGGTTAGGTTAGGTTAGGTTAGGTTAGGTTAGGTTAGGTTAGGTTAGGTTAGGTTAGGTTAGGTTAGGTTAGGTTAGGTTAGGTTAGGTTAGGTTAGGTTAGGTTAGGTTAGGTTAGGTTAGGTTAGGTTAGGTTAGGTTAGGTTAGGTTAGGTTAGGTTAGGTTAGGTTAGGTTAGGTTAGGTTAGGTTAGGTTAGGTTAGGTTAGGTTAGGTTAGGTTAGGTTAGGTTAGGTTAGGTTAGGTTAGGTTAGGTTAGGTTAGGTTAGGTTAGGTTAGGTTAGGTTAGGTTAGGTTAGGTTAGGTTAGGTTAGGTTAGGTTAGGTTAGGTTAGGTTAGGTTAGGTTAGGTTAGGTTAGGTTAGGTTAGGTTAGGTTAGGTTAGGTTAGGTTAGGTTAGGTTAGGTTAGGTTAGGTTAGGTTAGGTTAGGTTAGGTTAGGTTAGGTTAGGTTAGGTTAGGTTAGGTTAGGTTAGGTTAGGTTAGGTTAGGTTAGGTTAGGTTAGGTTAGGTTAGGTTAGGTTAGGTTAGGTTAGGTTAGGTTAGGTTAGGTTAGGTTAGGTTAGGTTAGGTTAGGTTAGGTTAGGTTAGGTTAGGTTAGGTTAGGTTAGGTTAGGTTAGGTTAGGTTAGGTTAGGTTAGGTTAGGTTAGGTTAGGTTAGGTTAGGTTAGGTTAGGTTAGGTTAGGTTAGGTTAGGTTAGGTTAGGTTAGGTTAGGTTAGGTTAGGTTAGGTTAGGTTAGGTTAGGTTAGGTTAGGTTAGGTTAGGTTAGGTTAGGTTAGGTTAGGTTAGGTTAGGTTAGGTTAGGTTAGGTTAGGTTAGGTTAGGTTAGGTTAGGTTAGGTTAGGTTAGGTTAGGTTAGGTTAGGTTAGGTTAGGTTAGGTTAGGTTAGGTTAGGTTAGGTTAGGTTAGGTTAGGTTAGGTTAGGTTAGGTTAGGTTAGGTTAGGTTAGGTTAGGTTAGGTTAGGTTAGGTTAGGTTAGGTTAGGTTAGGTTAGGTTAGGTTAGGTTAGGTTAGGTTAGGTTAGGTTAGGTTAGGTTAGGTTAGGTTAGGTTAGGTTAGGTTAGGTTAGGTTAGGTTAGGTTAGGTTAGGTTAGGTTAGGTTAGGTTAGGTTAGGTTAGGTTAGGTTAGGTTAGGTTAGGTTAGGTTAGGTTAGGTTAGGTTAGGTTAGGTTAGGTTAGGTTAGGTTAGGTTAGGTTAGGTTAGGTTAGGTTAGGTTAGGTTAGGTTAGGTTAGGTTAGGTTAGGTTAGGTTAGGTTAGGTTAGGTTAGGTTAGGTTAGGTTAGGTTAGGTTAGGTTAGGTTAGGTTAGGTTAGGTTAGGTTAGGTTAGGTTAGGTTAGGTTAGGTTAGGTTAGGTTAGGTTAGGTTAGGTTAGGTTAGGTTAGGTTAGGTTAGGTTAGGTTAGGTTAGGTTAGGTTAGGTTAGGTTAGGTTAGGTTAGGTTAGGTTAGGTTAGGTTAGGTTAGGTTAGGTTAGGTTAGGTTAGGTTAGGTTAGGTTAGGTTAGGTTAGGTTAGGTTAGGTTAGGTTAGGTTAGGTTAGGTTAGGTTAGGTTAGGTTAGGTTAGGTTAGGTTAGGTTAGGTTAGGTTAGGTTAGGTTAGGTTAGGTTAGGTTAGGTTAGGTTAGGTTAGGTTAGGTTAGGTTAGGTTAGGTTAGGTTAGGTTAGGTTAGGTTAGGTTAGGTTAGGTTAGGTTAGGTTAGGTTAGGTTAGGTTAGGTTAGGTTAGGTTAGGTTAGGTTAGGTTAGGTTAGGTTAGGTTAGGTTAGGTTAGGTTAGGTTAGGTTAGGTTAGGTTAGGTTAGGTTAGGTTAGGTTAGGTTAGGTTAGGTTAGGTTAGGTTAGGTTAGGTTAGGTTAGGTTAGGTTAGGTTAGGTTAGGTTAGGTTAGGTTAGGTTAGGTTAGGTTAGGTTAGGTTAGGTTAGGTTAGGTTAGGTTAGGTTAGGTTAGGTTAGGTTAGGTTAGGTTAGGTTAGGTTAGGTTAGGTTAGGTTAGGTTAGGTTAGGTTAGGTTAGGTTAGGTTAGGTTAGGTTAGGTTAGGTTAGGTTAGGTTAGGTTAGGTTAGGTTAGGTTAGGTTAGGTTAGGTTAGGTTAGGTTAGGTTAGGTTAGGTTAGGTTAGGTTAGGTTAGGTTAGGTTAGGTTAGGTTAGGTTAGGTTAGGTTAGGTTAGGTTAGGTTAGGTTAGGTTAGGTTAGGTTAGGTTAGGTTAGGTTAGGTTAGGTTAGGTTAGGTTAGGTTAGGTTAGGTTAGGTTAGGTTAGGTTAGGTTAGGTTAGGTTAGGTTAGGTTAGGTTAGGTTAGGTTAGGTTAGGTTAGGTTAGGTTAGGTTAGGTTAGGTTAGGTTAGGTTAGGTTAGGTTAGGTTAGGTTAGGTTAGGTTAGGTTAGGTTAGGTTAGGTTAGGTTAGGTTAGGTTAGGTTAGGTTAGGTTAGGTTAGGTTAGGTTAGGTTAGGTTAGGTTAGGTTAGGTTAGGTTAGGTTAGGTTAGGTTAGGTTAGGTTAGGTTAGGTTAGGTTAGGTTAGGTTAGGTTAGGTTAGGTTAGGTTAGGTTAGGTTAGGTTAGGTTAGGTTAGGTTAGGTTAGGTTAGGTTAGGTTAGGTTAGGTTAGGTTAGGTTAGGTTAGGTTAGGTTAGGTTAGGTTAGGTTAGGTTAGGTTAGGTTAGGTTAGGTTAGGTTAGGTTAGGTTAGGTTAGGTTAGGTTAGGTTAGGTTAGGTTAGGTTAGGTTAGGTTAGGTTAGGTTAGGTTAGGTTAGGTTAGGTTAGGTTAGGTTAGGTTAGGTTAGGTTAGGTTAGGTTAGGTTAGGTTAGGTTAGGTTAGGTTAGGTTAGGTTAGGTTAGGTTAGGTTAGGTTAGGTTAGGTTAGGTTAGGTTAGGTTAGGTTAGGTTAGGTTAGGTTAGGTTAGGTTAGGTTAGGTTAGGTTAGGTTAGGTTAGGTTAGGTTAGGTTAGGTTAGGTTAGGTTAGGTTAGGTTAGGTTAGGTTAGGTTAGGTTAGGTTAGGTTAGGTTAGGTTAGGTTAGGTTAGGTTAGGTTAGGTTAGGTTAGGTTAGGTTAGGTTAGGTTAGGTTAGGTTAGGTTAGGTTAGGTTAGGTTAGGTTAGGTTAGGTTAGGTTAGGTTAGGTTAGGTTAGGTTAGGTTAGGTTAGGTTAGGTTAGGTTAGGTTAGGTTAGGTTAGGTTAGGTTAGGTTAGGTTAGGTTAGGTTAGGTTAGGTTAGGTTAGGTTAGGTTAGGTTAGGTTAGGTTAGGTTAGGTTAGGTTAGGTTAGGTTAGGTTAGGTTAGGTTAGGTTAGGTTAGGTTAGGTTAGGTTAGGTTAGGTTAGGTTAGGTTAGGTTAGGTTAGGTTAGGTTAGGTTAGGTTAGGTTAGGTTAGGTTAGGTTAGGTTAGGTTAGGTTAGGTTAGGTTAGGTTAGGTTAGGTTAGGTTAGGTTAGGTTAGGTTAGGTTAGGTTAGGTTAGGTTAGGTTAGGTTAGGTTAGGTTAGGTTAGGTTAGGTTAGGTTAGGTTAGGTTAGGTTAGGTTAGGTTAGGTTAGGTTAGGTTAGGTTAGGTTAGGTTAGGTTAGGTTAGGTTAGGTTAGGTTAGGTTAGGTTAGGTTAGGTTAGGTTAGGTTAGGTTAGGTTAGGTTAGGTTAGGTTAGGTTAGGTTAGGTTAGGTTAGGTTAGGTTAGGTTAGGTTAGGTTAGGTTAGGTTAGGTTAGGTTAGGTTAGGTTAGGTTAGGTTAGGTTAGGTTAGGTTAGGTTAGGTTAGGTTAGGTTAGGTTAGGTTAGGTTAGGTTAGGTTAGGTTAGGTTAGGTTAGGTTAGGTTAGGTTAGGTTAGGTTAGGTTAGGTTAGGTTAGGTTAGGTTAGGTTAGGTTAGGTTAGGTTAGGTTAGGTTAGGTTAGGTTAGGTTAGGTTAGGTTAGGTTAGGTTAGGTTAGGTTAGGTTAGGTTAGGTTAGGTTAGGTTAGGTTAGGTTAGGTTAGGTTAGGTTAGGTTAGGTTAGGTTAGGTTAGGTTAGGTTAGGTTAGGTTAGGTTAGGTTAGGTTAGGTTAGGTTAGGTTAGGTTAGGTTAGGTTAGGTTAGGTTAGGTTAGGTTAGGTTAGGTTAGGTTAGGTTAGGTTAGGTTAGGTTAGGTTAGGTTAGGTTAGGTTAGGTTAGGTTAGGTTAGGTTAGGTTAGGTTAGGTTAGGTTAGGTTAGGTTAGGTTAGGTTAGGTTAGGTTAGGTTAGGTTAGGTTAGGTTAGGTTAGGTTAGGTTAGGTTAGGTTAGGTTAGGTTAGGTTAGGTTAGGTTAGGTTAGGTTAGGTTAGGTTAGGTTAGGTTAGGTTAGGTTAGGTTAGGTTAGGTTAGGTTAGGTTAGGTTAGGTTAGGTTAGGTTAGGTTAGGTTAGGTTAGGTTAGGTTAGGTTAGGTTAGGTTAGGTTAGGTTAGGTTAGGTTAGGTTAGGTTAGGTTAGGTTAGGTTAGGTTAGGTTAGGTTAGGTTAGGTTAGGTTAGGTTAGGTTAGGTTAGGTTAGGTTAGGTTAGGTTAGGTTAGGTTAGGTTAGGTTAGGTTAGGTTAGGTTAGGTTAGGTTAGGTTAGGTTAGGTTAGGTTAGGTTAGGTTAGGTTAGGTTAGGTTAGGTTAGGTTAGGTTAGGTTAGGTTAGGTTAGGTTAGGTTAGGTTAGGTTAGGTTAGGTTAGGTTAGGTTAGGTTAGGTTAGGTTAGGTTAGGTTAGGTTAGGTTAGGTTAGGTTAGGTTAGGTTAGGTTAGGTTAGGTTAGGTTAGGTTAGGTTAGGTTAGGTTAGGTTAGGTTAGGTTAGGTTAGGTTAGGTTAGGTTAGGTTAGGTTAGGTTAGGTTAGGTTAGGTTAGGTTAGGTTAGGTTAGGTTAGGTTAGGTTAGGTTAGGTTAGGTTAGGTTAGGTTAGGTTAGGTTAGGTTAGGTTAGGTTAGGTTAGGTTAGGTTAGGTTAGGTTAGGTTAGGTTAGGTTAGGTTAGGTTAGGTTAGGTTAGGTTAGGTTAGGTTAGGTTAGGTTAGGTTAGGTTAGGTTAGGTTAGGTTAGGTTAGGTTAGGTTAGGTTAGGTTAGGTTAGGTTAGGTTAGGTTAGGTTAGGTTAGGTTAGGTTAGGTTAGGTTAGGTTAGGTTAGGTTAGGTTAGGTTAGGTTAGGTTAGGTTAGGTTAGGTTAGGTTAGGTTAGGTTAGGTTAGGTTAGGTTAGGTTAGGTTAGGTTAGGTTAGGTTAGGTTAGGTTAGGTTAGGTTAGGTTAGGTTAGGTTAGGTTAGGTTAGGTTAGGTTAGGTTAGGTTAGGTTAGGTTAGGTTAGGTTAGGTTAGGTTAGGTTAGGTTAGGTTAGGTTAGGTTAGGTTAGGTTAGGTTAGGTTAGGTTAGGTTAGGTTAGGTTAGGTTAGGTTAGGTTAGGTTAGGTTAGGTTAGGTTAGGTTAGGTTAGGTTAGGTTAGGTTAGGTTAGGTTAGGTTAGGTTAGGTTAGGTTAGGTTAGGTTAGGTTAGGTTAGGTTAGGTTAGGTTAGGTTAGGTTAGGTTAGGTTAGGTTAGGTTAGGTTAGGTTAGGTTAGGTTAGGTTAGGTTAGGTTAGGTTAGGTTAGGTTAGGTTAGGTTAGGTTAGGTTAGGTTAGGTTAGGTTAGGTTAGGTTAGGTTAGGTTAGGTTAGGTTAGGTTAGGTTAGGTTAGGTTAGGTTAGGTTAGGTTAGGTTAGGTTAGGTTAGGTTAGGTTAGGTTAGGTTAGGTTAGGTTAGGTTAGGTTAGGTTAGGTTAGGTTAGGTTAGGTTAGGTTAGGTTAGGTTAGGTTAGGTTAGGTTAGGTTAGGTTAGGTTAGGTTAGGTTAGGTTAGGTTAGGTTAGGTTAGGTTAGGTTAGGTTAGGTTAGGTTAGGTTAGGTTAGGTTAGGTTAGGTTAGGTTAGGTTAGGTTAGGTTAGGTTAGGTTAGGTTAGGTTAGGTTAGGTTAGGTTAGGTTAGGTTAGGTTAGGTTAGGTTAGGTTAGGTTAGGTTAGGTTAGGTTAGGTTAGGTTAGGTTAGGTTAGGTTAGGTTAGGTTAGGTTAGGTTAGGTTAGGTTAGGTTAGGTTAGGTTAGGTTAGGTTAGGTTAGGTTAGGTTAGGTTAGGTTAGGTTAGGTTAGGTTAGGTTAGGTTAGGTTAGGTTAGGTTAGGTTAGGTTAGGTTAGGTTAGGTTAGGTTAGGTTAGGTTAGGTTAGGTTAGGTTAGGTTAGGTTAGGTTAGGTTAGGTTAGGTTAGGTTAGGTTAGGTTAGGTTAGGTTAGGTTAGGTTAGGTTAGGTTAGGTTAGGTTAGGTTAGGTTAGGTTAGGTTAGGTTAGGTTAGGTTAGGTTAGGTTAGGTTGGTTAGGTTAGGTTAGGTTAGGTTAGGTTAGGTTAGGTTAGGTTAGGTTAGGTTAGGTTAGGTTAGGTTAGGTTAGGTTAGGTTAGGTTAGGTTAGGTTAGGTTAGGTTAGGTTAGGTTAGGTTAGGTTAGGTTAGGTTAGGTTAGGTTAGGTTAGGTTAGGTTAGGTTAGGTTAGGTTAGGTTAGGTTAGGTTAGGTTAGGTTAGGTTAGGTTAGGTTAGGTTAGGTTAGGTTAGGTTAGGTTAGGTTAGGTTAGGTTAGGTTAGGTTAGGTTAGGTTAGGTTAGGTTAGGTTAGGTTAGGTTAGGTTAGGTTAGGTTAGGTTAGGTTAGGTTAGGTTAGGTTAGGTTAGGTTAGGTTAGGTTAGGTTAGGTTAGGTTAGGTTAGGTTAGGTTAGGTTAGGTTAGGTTAGGTTAGGTTAGGTTAGGTTAGGTTAGGTTAGGTTAGGTTAGGTTAGGTTAGGTTAGGTTAGGTTAGGTTAGGTTAGGTTAGGTTAGGTTAGGTTAGGTTAGGTTAGGTTAGGTTAGGTTAGGTTAGGTTAGGTTAGGTTAGGTTAGGTTAGGTTAGGTTAGGTTAGGTTAGGTTAGGTTAGGTTAGGTTAGGTTAGGTTAGGTTAGGTTAGGTTAGGTTAGGTTAGGTTAGGTTAGGTTAGGTTAGGTTAGGTTAGGTTAGGTTAGGTTAGGTTAGGTTAGGTTAGGTTAGGTTAGGTTAGGTTAGGTTAGGTTAGGTTAGGTTAGGTTAGGTTAGGTTAGGTTAGGTTAGGTTAGGTTAGGTTAGGTTAGGTTAGGTTAGGTTAGGTTAGGTTAGGTTAGGTTAGGTTAGGTTAGGTTAGGTTAGGTTAGGTTAGGTTAGGTTAGGTTAGGTTAGGTTAGGTTAGGTTAGGTTAGGTTAGGTTAGGTTAGGTTAGGTTAGGTTAGGTTAGGTTAGGTTAGGTTAGGTTAGGTTAGGTTAGGTTAGGTTAGGTTAGGTTAGGTTAGGTTAGGTTAGGTTAGGTTAGGTTAGGTTAGGTTAGGTTAGGTTAGGTTAGGTTAGGTTAGGTTAGGTTAGGTTAGGTTAGGTTAGGTTAGGTTAGGTTAGGTTAGGTTAGGTTAGGTTAGGTTAGGTTAGGTTAGGTTAGGTTAGGTTAGGTTAGGTTAGGTTAGGTTAGGTTAGGTTAGGTTAGGTTAGGTTAGGTTAGGTTAGGTTAGGTTAGGTTAGGTTAGGTTAGGTTAGGTTAGGTTAGGTTAGGTTAGGTTAGGTTAGGTTAGGTTAGGTTAGGTTAGGTTAGGTTAGGTTAGGTTAGGTTAGGTTAGGTTAGGTTAGGTTAGGTTAGGTTAGGTTAGGTTAGGTTAGGTTAGGTTAGGTTAGGTTAGGTTAGGTTAGGTTAGGTTAGGTTAGGTTAGGTTAGGTTAGGTTAGGTTAGGTTAGGTTAGGTTAGGTTAGGTTAGGTTAGGTTAGGTTAGGTTAGGTTAGGTTAGGTTAGGTTAGGTTAGGTTAGGTTAGGTTAGGTTAGGTTAGGTTAGGTTAGGTTAGGTTAGGTTAGGTTAGGTTAGGTTAGGTTAGGTTAGGTTAGGTTAGGTTAG